>NC_081845.1:73641890-76117812 GCF_963259705.1 Myotis daubentonii | reverse complement strand
TAATGAACAAAATAAACTGATGAACAAAATAGATCCAGAGACATAAAAGCATGGAACAGACTGTGTAATCTCAAAGGGAAGGGGGGTTGGGGGGTGGGAAGGATCAACCAAAAACTTGTATGCATATGCATAACCCATGGACACAGACAATAGGATAGTGAAGGCCTGGGTAGGATGGGTGCAGGGTAGAGTGGGTCAATGGGGGGAAGAAAGGGACATCTGTGATACTTGATATTTTCAACAATAAAGATTTTAAAAAGAGATAGTTATTACACTGGTCTAATAAGGAATTTATTTATGGAGACATGGATAATAATGATAGTGTTGTAATATCCTGGTTATTATTTAACAGGAAAGGAGTGAAAGGGGAGACAGACATGCCATTTACATGATAGAAACATCAAAAAGCTGTATTTACCTTTCTCCAAATCTGTTTTCCCCTGAAGATGGCAGTTTAGATGCATTCCCAGTAAGCAATCTGGCCAGGATGAGCATGGCCACTGCAAGTGTATAATATAAATATATAAAGTTCTAGACAAAGGGCCCCCCCCCGTCTCTCTCTCTCACACACACACACACACACACACACACACACACACACACACACAGCAGGCCCTCTTGGGAATCCTGCTGCAGGGGGATGCTCTCCCCAGTGCCCACATGGTGCGAGGCCATGTTGGGCTCCACACACGGACTAATGGACTTTAATCTGGCCTGAATGCTGAACTTCACCCAGCTGCAACATGGAACGAAAACTCTGGATGCTGGTCTTGTTTCTGACTCTACTGAGCACCCAACTGCTTGGGGGAAGTGGGACATTGGAACCAAAGAAATGTAACGTCATATAAATAAAGCCTTCTTTCACATTCCATCCTCTCTTGTGAAAATTTATTTTCTGAAGATATTGAAAGAGCCTCATTCCCCCTGGTGCCTGGAAGTCTGCCCCTTTAATTCCTCCAGCATTAATAAGGGAGAAAAAGGTGAAATTGGAAACTGATTATAGGTGATCTTGAGTATCTGCCAGCCTTTGGGCTTTTTTCTGTGGATAATTGATAGTGGATTGGGTTATGATTAATGGACCACTGTCAACCAGAAGAGAGATATGTAGTCATAATCTGTAACACTGTTCTCATGGCTGACATTTTAAACATGTTATCAAAGACCTAGCCTACAAAATTGGTCAGAGATTCTCTTTGGAACCAGAGAATTTAGAGTCCCCTTCTAGTCCTCATTGAGTGGATAGCACACCCACAAAAGAGTGATCATAATCAGTAAGAAATTAGAAACGTTTGTCATCAAAAGATGGAAATGTCTGGGTATTGTAAAAAAGCAAAAAAAAAAAAGCTAACAAATGTTATCTGATGGCTGAGTGAAGGTTTTTGTTTTTCTTCTTATGCTCATGTAACAAAATAAAGGGAATCTGGCTTTGAGGATAAATGAGGTCCCCCGAATAAAAAGAGAAATATTTAATGTATTTATACTATAACATATAGCATAAATATTATATTTTATACTTATTATAGCTTATAGTATAGTATACTATAGTGTTTCTTTAGTTATCTTTCAAATAATTATTTAAAGTAAAAAAAATCCAGTTGGATAATGTTTCAGTCATTTTGATATAGGCCAGGCATTCCTGAGTTGATACCAAGAAAAAGTTTTCTGGCTCATTGCATGCCCCAAGGCTGTCCGAGTCTGTTTGTCAATCAGCTTTCGGGAATGCACGTGCTTAAAATGTAAATCTTTCTGACCCCTGGGATGTGACAAGCTCTATGTTCAACCAGGACGGGGTCAAGCTAACAGCAAGACGTCAGGTTTACCTTTTGTTGTTTTAATTCTGTGTTTAAGGTGGGGAAAAGAATATTCAGGAAAACCATGTTAGCAAATATTCAAGTAATTAACCATCTTACAATCTTTATTGTAGAAAAGGATAAACTTATTCTTTGTAGTGTCACGGGGTAGAGATAGAGCTGCTGGTAAAAGATACAGCAAGGGCAATTTTAGCTTTACATAAGAAATATTTCATAGACTTGGCTGAAAATAGCTTAGCCTGATTCATGAAGGTGAAAATATTCAAGCCGAATGGGGATGACCAGTTGTTTATGAGGCAAGAAGGAGCAATTGATGAACTCGGTGATCTTCATCCTTTTGCATGTTAGCATGACCTGAGGGTTGTTTTTTTAAGCTACACTGACCTCAGAGCCCTACCTCAAATCAATTTATCAGAACCTCTGGTGGTGAAGTCTGTGGGCATTGATGTTTTTATTAAGCAGCAGGGTTGTGAATCACTACATTAGCCAAGGTGAGTCTAGCAAATACCTTATGAGCAAATCTCCTGTCTGTAACATTACTTAGGAGGCTGTCAGGAGCAAGCACAGTAGCATGGTCAATCATGAGATAGTATGCAGAATGGAATGAGGGCAATCCAGTTTAAAGGCAAGCAAGACAAGGAAGGGGCTGCTTGAGTCCAGCTGCCAGGTCACGGAAACTTCTACAAGGAACTTGCATTGCTTTTCTAATCAGAAAAGGAAGTTTCATTAAATTAGCAATAATAATAAAGAAAATAAGTAAAATTTGAAACATTTCTCCAGCCTCATCTTCAGTCCCTCCTGTGCCCCAACCCAAACCCCCAACACATGCATCTAATACTTGTATTTTAGCTACAATTGACTCCTCAAGATTCTGGAAACATTTTAAATATACAATATTCAGCCATTTTGTAGAACAACTAGGAAATGAATTTTCTATAATAACTTTGCTTCCTTCTCTTCAGGATGAAATCACACTTACCTCCAAATCTTGCTCAACCACTACATCCTCTGAAATTTTCCCTGAATTCATTGTATTACTTGTTTTCTCTACTGTTTCTTTATAATTTTGAACATAGTCCATGGGCTGTATTTATGACATTGCATTTTGGTTATTTTTATTTGTGGTTATCTCCCTAAAGTTTCTGTTTTCTTCTCTGAGCAGCATATTGGAGAGAAATCAAAGAAAAATCAGGTGTTCTTCAGGGAATGATAAAATCATTGACAGAATCATAGATGCTAATTGAGGTTATTTTGAGTCTGAGGCAAGGTTTAGTGCTCATTTAAACACAGTATATCCTGTAAATGTTTAAAAATCATTTCTGAAGCTCATGAGAGAGGCTATAGACAGAGATCTAGAATCAGGACTTAAGCACAGAGAGGAAATAAAATTCATTCATTTATTCCTTCAACTTTTTACAAAATGTATTTTTATTGATTTCAGAGAGGAAGGGAGAGGGAAAGATAGAAACATCAATGATATAAGAGAGAATTATTCATTGGCTGCCTCCTACATGCCCCCTAATGGGGATTGAGCCTGCAACCTGGACATGTGCCCTGACCTGAAATTGAACTGTGACCTCTTGGGTCATAGGTGGATGCTCAACCATTGAGAAGCTTGCCTGGCTATTCCTTCAACTTTGATCATCTTCCACATGCAAAGGTATTGTCTTTACATATGCTAAGTACTAAGGATATATTGGAAAAAGATATGGCTGAATGATTCTGTTCTTTTGGAGATTATACTCTAATAAGAGTGAATGGGACAGTGCAAATTAGTTCTCTGAGGCAGAGTATATATGAAGTAAACAGCAGGTGGCTAATACATGGGCACTAGAAAACACTTCCTTGAATAAGCAGAAGAAGGGCCCTGCCCAGTTTGGCTCAGTGGATAGAGCATCGGCCTGTGGACTGAAAGGTCCCAGGTTCAATTCCGGTCAAGGGCATGTACTTTGGTTGCGGGCACATCCCCAGTGGGGGGTGTGCAGGAGGCAGCTGATCAATGTTTCTAACTCTCTATCTCTCTCCCTTTCTCTCTGTAAAAAATCAATAAAATATATTTTAAAAAAATAAGCAGAAGAAGGAAAATAGATTAGTTAATAATAGAGAAAGAATAGAGGAATAACAGAAAGAGGAAGAGAAGTTATAAAAAAATAATGAAAATTCTTAGAAAATGAAAGACAATAGTTTCAAAGTAGTTCTTTTAGCTTAAAGACTGTTAAAAATAAATATTTCAAAGTAGGGATGTTTTTGTGCAATTTACATGTAATCCCTATTTTTCTCTTAATTCCTTCATCCAATTTCTTTACCTTTCATTTTGAAAGGGATATCAAATTTTCTTTATTCTTTTCATTGGTCCTATAGTAATTCCCTGAACCAATCTCAATGTACGTTTGGAAAGGCCTTCTGTTCAGGCATTAGTCCTCAAACTTTGGAACTTTCCTATGAGGGTCTCAATTCATCCTATAGATGCTATGAAAGCTTTAGATATTTCCCTGAACTAGCAGTTTAAAATCCTGCAGTCCTAAATCCAACATTAAATTTACTGCTGCTAGATAGAAGCCTGGCTACATAATTTATGGGTTCCAATGCACAATGAAAATATCGACCGCTTGCTCAAAAATTTTTCAGATTTCAAGATGGTGACACAAGGCACAGATCACATGCCATGACTAGATGTTTACCAAAAACTCAGTTGAAAGCAATAATTTTTATAAAGGATGTTCTGTCCACTACTCATTCCTTCACCCCTGTAACATATTTCTCTGGATTAAACCTGGCCAACTGAGAACTTCATGTCAAGTAGAGTAGCTAGATAAAATACAGCAAGCCCGAGTGGGGGTGGGGGGCAATGGGGGAGTAGGAACACATATGTAATACCTTAATCAATAAAGAAAAAAAATACAGCAAGCCCAGCCCAGCCGGTGTTGCTCAATGGTTGAGCATCTACCTATGAACCAGGAGGTCACAATTTGATTCCTGGTCAGAGTGTGCATTAGGCAGCCAATCAATGATTCTTGTTCATCATTGATGTTTCTATCTCTCTCCCTCTCCCGTCCTTCCTCTGAAATTAAAATATATATATATTTTTAAAATACAGTAAGCCCAGGTAAATTTTAACTTTAGGTAAATAATGAATAATTTTTAAAAAATATATTTTATTAATTTTTTTACAGAGAGGAAGGGAGAGGGATAGAGAGTTAGAAACATCGATCAGCTGCCTCCTCCACACCTCCTACTGGGGATGTGCCCGCAACCAAGGTACATGCCCTTCATCAGAATCGAACCTGGGACCCTTCAGTCCACAGGCCAATGCTCTATCCACCGAGCCAAACCCATTAGGGCAACAATGAATAATTTTTTAAGCATATGTATATCTCATGCAATATTTGGTACATAATTGTCCTAAGCTTATTTGTTGTTTATCTGAAATTCATATTTAACTGGAAATCCTATATTATTTTTTGCTAAATTTATCAATCCTAATTCCAAGATCACTTTCTTTGACTCTTTGCAAAGTATGTTTAATACATTTCTCATCAGAATATCATACTATAGTGAGAAAAATTAAGAGAAAAGCCCCTAGTAAATTTGAATCAGTACTTATAAAGTTGTTGTAAAGATATTTTAAATGTTTTTTTATATCATTTTATTGATTTAGAGAGGAAGGCAGAGGGAGAGATAGAAACATCAATGATGAGAATCATTGATCAGCTACTTCCTGCACGCCCCCTACAGGGGCACAATCCAGGTATGTGACCCTGACAGGTATAGAACCCTGGACCCTTTCAGTCTGCAGGCTGATGCTCTAACCACTGAGAAAAACCAGCTAGAGCTGTTGTGAAGGTATTATTCTTTCTATTATAAAATGTTGTTTTAAGGGAATCCGTAACAGAAAACTGTCTTATTATTTCTACATGTATTTATATCTCATCAGTTTGTATCTTTTAGACATCAAAAACGGGATATCTGATACCACCTTTCTCTTTGCATTGGCTTCTAAGAAACTTAGCTAAAATAGTATAATGCATCTCATACAGATTATATATATACATATATATACATTTATATGCACTATTATTTCTCATTTTACCGTATCTCTCCTATGCTCATTTTCTTCTTCTTCTTCTCAATATCTACACTAATAAAAGAGAAAAATGGTAATTGGCGTACGACGATACCCTTTTCATTGGCTAATCAGGGCTATATGCAAATTAACTGCCAACTAAGATTGGCAGTTAACTGCCAACAAGATGGTGGTTAATTTGCATATGTAGGCACAATGCAGGGAGGCGAAAGGGAAAGCAGGAAGAAGCCCCCTGCCACTGACAGTGATCAGAAACCCAGGGGGGAGCTAAGAGCTGGGGCCGCCTTTGCCCTGCCCCCCAGCCATGATCGGAGAATCAGGCGCCTTTGCCGCCCTGGCCAGTGATAGCAGGAAGTAGGGGTGGAGCCAGCGATGGGAGCTGGACACAGTCGAAGCTGGCAGTCCCGGGAGCTAGGGGTCCCTTGCCTGGGCCTAAAGCGGAGCTCACGATCACGGGGCCGCTGCAGCTGCGGGTCCCCGCTGCCCGAGCCGTACGCCTCAGCCAGAGGCGTTAGGCCTGGGCAGGGGCGGAGCCTGCAACCGCGGGGAGCTGGGGGTCCCCTGCCCAGGCCTGACACCTCTGCCAGAGGCCTCAGGCCTGGTCAAGGGGCCGATCCGGTGATTGGTAATCGGAGGGTGATGAGGGTCAACTCCTCTGGCTGAGGCATCAGGCCTGGGCGGGGGGCTGAGCCGGGGATTGGGGGGATATGATGGTCCCCTTACCCAGGCCTGAAGCCTGGGTCAGAGGCGTCAGGCTTGGGCGGGGGGTGGAGCAAGCGATCAGAGAGAGATGGGGGTCCCCTGCCCAGGCATGATTCCTGCGCCAGAGGCCTCAGGCCTGGGCGGGGGCCAGAGCCAGTGATCGGGGGGAGATGGGGGTCCCCTGTCCAAGCCTGACACCTCTGGCGAGGCGTCAGGCCTGGGCAAGGGGCCGATCAGGTGATCAGAGGGTGATGGGGGTCTACGCCTCTGGCTGAGGCATCAGGCCTGGGTAAGGGGCAGAGCCAGCAATCGGAGGGGTCTGGGGGTCCCCTGCCCAGGCCTGACGCCTGGGCCAGAGTCATCAGGCCTGGGCTGGGGGCAGAACCAGTGATGGGGGGGAAATGAGGCTCCCCTGCCCGGACCTGACACCTCTATCAGAGGCGTCAGGCCTGGGCAAGGGGCCGATCCTGCGATTGGAGGGTGATGGGAGTCAACGCTTGAGGGCTCCCAGTATGTGAGAGGGGGCAGGCTGGGCTGAGGGACACTCCCTCCCCACACACCCAGTGCATGAATTTCGTGCACCGGGCTCCTAGTTTAAATATATTTTACCTCATTATATATATCCTATCTAATAAAAGAGAAAAATGGTAATTGGCGTACGACGATACCCTTTTCATTGGCTAATCAGGGCTATATGCAAATTAACCGCCAACTAAGATTGGCAGTTAACTGCCAACTAAGATTGGCAGTTAACTGCCAACAAGATGGTGGTTAATTTGCATATGTAGGCACAATGCAGGGAGGCAAAAGGGAAAGCAGGAAGAAGCCCCCTTGCACTGACAGTGATCAGAAACCCAGGGGGGAGCTAAGAGCTGGGGGGCAGGGCAAAGGCGGCCCTGGGGCCGCCTTTGCCCTGCCCCCCAGCCATGATCGGAGAATCAGGTGCCTTTGCCGCCCTGGCCAGTGATAGCAGGAAGTAGGGGTGGAGCCAGCGATGGAGGCTGGACACGGTCGAAGCTGGCAGTCCCGGGAGCTAGGGGTCCTTTGCCTGGGCCTAAAGCGAAGCCCACGATCGCGGGGCCGCTGCAGCTGCGGGTCCCCACTGCCCGGGCCGGACGCCTCAGCCAGAGGCGTTAGGCCTGGGCAGGGGCGGAGCCGGCAACCGCGGGGAGCTGGGTTTCCCCTGCCTAGGCCTGATACCTCTGCCGGAGGCCTCAGGCCTGGTCAAGGGGCTGATCCGGTGATTGGTGATCGGAGGGTGATGAGGGTCAACTCCTCTGGCCAAGGCATCAGGCCTGGGTGGGGGGCGGAGCTGGGGATTGGGGGGATATGATGGTCCCCTTGCCCAGGCCTGAAGCCTGGGTCAGAGGCGTCAGGCTTGGGCGGGGGGTGGAGCAAGCGATCAGAGGGAGATGGGGGTCCCCTGCCCAGGCATGATTCCTGGGCCAGAGGCCTCAGGTCTGGGCGGGGGCCAGAGCCAGTGATCAGGGGAAGATGGGGGTCCCCTGTCCAAGCCTGACACCTCTGGCGGAGGCGTCAGGCCTGGGCAAGGGGCTGATCAGGCGATCGGAGGGTGATGGGGGTCTACGCCTCTGGCCGAGGCATCAGGCCTGGGCTGGGGGCAGAACCAGCGATGGGGGGAAATGAGGCGTCAGGCCTGGGCAAGGGGCCGTTCCTGCGATTGGAGGGTGATGGGGGTCAACGCCTGAGGGCTCCCAGTATGTGAGAGGGGGCAGGCTGGGCTGAGGGACACTCCCCCCACACACACACACACCCAGTGCACGAATTTCGTGCACCGGGCCCCTAGTATATATATATATATATAAATATATATATTTTATAAGCATCCTATTTTGGGAAAAAGCAGGTAGTGAATAACAAGTTACACAATAATAAACACATGAAGAGACTTCCTAGAAGGTATACATGTTGTTGGTAATCTTAAATTTCTTACTCATTCTAATATTCCATAAATATTTAATAATTTAATTTATCTGCAATATAAGAAAACACAAAGCTATTATTTATTTTTTAAATTAGAATTTTAGGAAAGTACTTAGAACAAGATCTCAGGTGAACTTTATAAAATATTCACCAAAAGTAGTTTCAAAGAATAGAAAACCAAGTTGAACAATATTATGTAATAGAGGGTGTTAACTTGAATCTTGCATATCTGTCATAAAATGTATAACTTTATGTGAATACTTACTCAATAAATATTTATTATTGATGTTATTAGAAAAGTTTAAAGTCAGTAAGATATTGAATATATTATGTTATTAAATGAAAGATATTCATTAATACAACTTTATTGTTGATTATGTACAATTGCCTAAACCTAAAATTTTGTCTTGTTTTGTAAAAGAAAAATAGCTGTTTAGGCCAAATGATTTATTTCCTTGTTCTAACAAGATTGGTACAAATCATTAGCTTTTTAATGGAGCTTTCTTTTATTTGAGTCTCTATTCCTGCAAAATATTAATAACTTACCCATACATGTTGTCTCATTTATAACAGATAATCATTGAATAAGAACTTTCATTCATCAGGCAGATTTATATCACAGTTGTTAATACACAATTTTTACTCATTTTATAACTAAAAAATGTTATTATCTTAGAGGAATATGGTTGTAATACTTCAACTGTAAGAATAAATCTACCTATATAGCAACAATGATCAAATGGAATTTGAAATTAAAAACAATACTATTTATAGTAGCACCCCCAAAATAAAACATTCAGGTATAAATCTAACAAAACATATATAAGATTTATATAAAGAAAACCCAAAAATAAAATCAAAGAACTAAATAAATGGAGAGAGATTTTTATCATCATGCATAGGAAGACCCAATATAGTCAAGATATCAGTTCTTTTCAATTTGATTTGCATTCAATGTAATCCCAATAAAATTCCCAGCAAGTTCTTTTATGGATATCAACAAATTCATCCTAAAGGTTATATGTATCCTATGGCCATACCACCCTGAACGCGCCTGATCTCGTCTAAAGGTTATATGCAGAGGCAAAAGACCCAACATAGTGTTGAAGGAGAGACAAAAAATAAATTTCCTATTTAAATATATTAAAATTGAAAGATAGATGGATTTCTGCAAACATAATATGTTGAGAGAATATAGTTGTTATATCAACAATTATATGAATAAACAAATATTTACTTTGTAATCTTTATTACATTTACATCTATGTTTTAGAAGAAATTTTCTAATATAAGGAAACACAACAAATAAGACTTTAAAAATGCAGGTGCTTTAGACATTCTGATTTATTTGGGGGAAATGCCTAGAAACTTGTATTTTATTAGTAATAAGTACAAATCACTCAGTCTATAGTCATCCTCCAAATGAATTTCAGATCAACTGTGAGAAACATAGCTCTACAAATATGACTGATGTTTATAAAACATCTTCAGTTAGAAATCAATATGCCTCTCTGTGAAACTGATATACTTAGAAAATTTTGATGGTCATTTTTAAATGAGATTTTTAGCAGCTATATTTAAAACATTGTTCAAGGTAATATGAATGATGTTATAATATTTCCAATGTTTATGTAATGATTTCTTTTATTATTCTACATGGCAATATGTTTTTGTATCTCTCCTACCCAACTAGGATAAGGGCCAGACCCATAACTTAGGGGACAGACCTTTATAATTTAAAAAAAGTACAGAAAAATACATGGATTACTTTAGGATAAAGTAATTGAATAAAATGCATTTGCTCTCATGACAATGAAAGGCCTGATTATTCGGTGCTGAGGGCCACTTTCTATGGTTAGGTGGCATTCATCAGATAGAGTCAGACCTTTCTACCTCCATGGGGTAAACTTTAAAGGAACTGAATGATTGACAATCCAAGTGAAAAGTCTGAATTGGGCCCAGAGAATGGCATGTATGTGAAACAAAAAAGTCATATGGGAAGAGAGAAAGTATTTCTACAGAAAGGCTCCAGACAAATCTGGAGTGGGACGCTCAAAAGAATTACTATGAAAGGCTGCAAGTAGAAGGAGCTTAATGGTGAATAACAGTCACTTCTAATTCCCACTCAAGGTGAATTTTTCACAGGTCAACACTTGAAAATGAGGTAGAGGACAATTCAGCACAGCCTTTGAAGTCCATCTGAGTGTTGGTCACCTAAGGGTTTTCCCCCACTAATGGACTATATAACTTGCCATGTATGTTAAGGGGCTAGTAAAGGAATAGTAATAATCAGACGATACTATTTAGCTTTTTAAGATCACATAACAAAACTATTTAGCTTTTTATGATCACATAAAATAGTAATGGTAAATTGAATAGTATTATTACCCCTTATATATTAACACTATGTTGGGTAATTATTTTAAATTACCAATAATGTCTAATTAAGGTCCTGCTATTTATTTCTCATTAAATGTGACATATTAAACCTAGTTACATTTAAATTAAGTACTTATGGTTTCAGGCAAGAAGAGCATTGCAATATGATGTAACATGAATAAGAAGTCCTAGATTCTAACCTACATTCCAAGCTTTTACTCAAATTAGCTGAGTATTTTGCAAGGTATTTAACATTTTTTGAGCTTTCGTTCCCTCATCTAGAATAATTTTCATACTTATTTTGAAACAACTAGTTTGTCCAAGAAAGATTTCCCTTTTTAATATGAAAAAAAACAATATTACCTTTGGATAAAAGCCTAGAGAGAGTTAAACTCTTAAGGATGGTTTTATTTGTTGGGTAAGCCAGTTCACTAGTAAAAATAAATGCTTTGCGTACTGATGAGATAACCATCTGAAAACGCGGGTCTAGTATCCTTAATCTTGGAACTCAGGATTTTGTTTTTTTTCTGGGCACACATTTTAAGTACATTTTTTGGAAAACCAAGTGTTTTTTTTCCATCTACTCCCCTCTAAACTTTTATACTATTACAAAATTATATTACTTGTTCTTAAACAAGTCCTTATATTTTTCTACATGCATTTTATTCTCTAATATAGTTTAGATTTCTGGTAGTCAAAAACTATAAATTTAATCACAATGTTATTTATTATATTAAAAAACTAAACACACACACACACACACAAAAAAAAAAAAAAAAAAAAACTAAACACAGCATGGGTGCCAATCAGAGAATATCAATTAGGGTACACTATTTGTTCTCTAATTCTTATTGATAATGAAACTTCTAATTGTGAATTGGGTCTCAGTTACCTGAAATAAAGGCTACTGTTCTCAGATTCTCTTATAGGAAGGCATGACCATGTAACTAAGTTCTACTCTTTGGATATAAGTAAAAATGGAATGTGCAATTAGTGGGAAATGCACTTTCCCTCTATTTACGTTTCTCCAATCTCCTGAAGATTGAGCTAAAGGTAAGATATGAGATTCTACATCATGCTTCATCAGACCAGCCCACAATTTTTTGTTTTTGTTTTTGCATTTATGAAAGGAACCTCTATCTTACTTAATCCACTCCTAGTTTGGGTTTTCTCTCACTTGCAGCCAAATTAAATCTAACAAATACAGCTTTCTGCTTAGAACTGGCTAAATAAAATTATTCAGACTTTAAAATGACATAACAGAATGGAAAGATAATCACAATATATTGAGTAATAAAATAGCATTTACAGAATGATCTGAAAGCATAGAAAACAATGCATTAACTACTGACAAAATTATCCCATGCAGCAAACCGATCCAAAACTCAGTTCCTCAAAAAATATGATTTATTCCCAATCATATGTTTATTGGTGGACTGTGGGTTGGCTAATCTTGTCTTGGCCTTGCTGTGCTTGGCTTCAAGTTGTTGATTGGGTCCATGTCTTCTCTATGAATTCTTTCTCTTTAGTCCAGTGGTCTAGCTTCCCCCCCCCCCCATAATGACAATGGGAAAAGTATTAGAGAGCAGGCACATTTTAAGCCATTGATTATGTCACATTTGCTAATATCCTGTTTGCTAATATCACATGGATATGCCAACCATCAGAACCCAGGGAAGTTTATACAACATTTAGTGGGAGGGAAGGCAAAATTCATGGCAAAGGTCATGGGCATGTGGAGGGGAAAAAAATCATGGCCAATTACTTGATCCTCATAATCTTAACATTAGTTTTGACTGGCAGGCTTATAGGTGATTTTATTTCTTTCTATATGGAATGCATTTTTTCTAATTTATATAAACAAGTTTAATATACAATAATTAATAAAGTAATATTTTAAATCATGACACCCATGCTTTAAATGCTCATCTCAATCCATTCCCAGTTTGAGTTTTCTCTCACTTGCAGCCAAATTAAATCTAACAAACAGCTTTCTGATGAGATAACCATGCTTCAATGCTCATCTCATGGCCACTTTCCTTTTGAAGCCTTCTTGTAGACTTTAACAAGCACTAGGATTTCCTTCCCTGAAATACAACTATTTACTGTTATTTATATCTCTCATGGATTTTCTCAGATTTTTTTTAATTGAATTATCATTGTCCGTACTCATTACCATTAGCCTGAAGAGCAGAAATCAAGTCTTTTTCAGAAATGCAACTACTTAGCCCAAGTTTTATATACATAAAGTACTCAAGAAGTATTTATCAAATGAATTCGGGAAGTACAAGCAAATTTTAAAAAGGGCACATTGTGTAGGAAAATATTTACACAATACTCACAAAACAGGTGTTGACAGATCATATACAATATATGAAACTTTTACAAAAATAGTATTCATTAAGACAGACTCCATGAGATGCTTTATGCCTGGTGTGCACACTCTAATGACCTAAATATTGACTCCTATGGACAAATAGGGCACATCCATTATTGATATCCAAGTCTAACTTAGAAGCATACAAATATCACAAAAGGATTCAGGGAAAATGACTGAGCAGAACATGAGCAATTCTCTGAGAACCCCCAATAATATCTTGAAGAGATTTAAAAGGTAGAATTGAGATCCTGCTCTCATAAGGGTGGAGACTATGTTTTGAAAGTAATATTAATGTGCCTTTATTCATTTCTACTAGTCAGTAAGGAGAAGCTGATATACTAGTACAGTAAATCCTCCTGACTAGAGAATGGTAATGCCATCAATCTCAAGTGCTTATTTAAAAAAAATAGACTTAATAAATATGTCTTCCTTAAAGCAGTAGTCATATCTAATCCGATTCCCCTTTTTCAGATGTCTCATGTAATTCTTGTTCTTTGTTACATATTCAAAATATGTCAGCTCTTTGTCCCCCAGGCCTTTATGTCTATATTTTTTAGTGGGCTTACTCAGAGTACCAGTGTTAATTAACATGCTACTTCAGAAGTCCTTCCATGTTTCCATGTGACCTGACAGACTCTGGGCATGGCAGTGGGTGCTGCAGCTCCCTATCTCTGAGGAGAGGGTTCTTTTTTTAAAAAAAATATATTTTATTGATTTTTTTACAGAGAGCAAGGGAGAGAGATAGAGAGTTAGAAACATCGATGAGAGAGAAACATCAATCAGCTGCCTCCTGCACACTCCCTACTGGGGATGTGCCCGCAACCAAGGTACATGCCCTTGACCGGAATCGAACCTGGGACCCTTCAGTCCACAGGCCAACACTCTATCCACTGAGCCAAACCGGTCAGGGCAGGAGAGGGTTCTTGAGTTGTACTCCACACTGTCGGATAAGAGAAGGGGGTGGAGTGTGGAAAGTTTAATCCCCTTTAACTGGGTGATTTACTTCCTGGAAAAAGTGATACCTGAAGACCAGTGTGTCATTATACGATATCAGGAAGCCACCGACACTTTATGAGACTATTTGAACATAGTGACTTATTGAGAATTTATACAGAGCCAGTTCATGTAATATCCCCTTATAAAATTGCTTGGCTATGCATTTCACTGCTGTGGGCCCTTAAGAGGGAAAGATAATTATCCTCCTCTATCTCCTCAAAAGTTCTTACTTGTATAGATTTTTCTTTGTCACATGAAGATGTCAGGGAGAAAAAGAGAATAAATAGTGTTTTTTTTCTGTGAGAACTGGGAAGAAGTTGTAAGTGGGGGCTGACACTCTGTCGGTAATTCTTTATGAATTTTAGAGCAAATATAAGTATCCAGAAAGAGAAAGTGATGGAAGCTTTGCATTCAGAATTGAGGAGAGCATGTGGGGAAGGGCATAAGAAGAGGGAAAAACCACCCAGGGACTGGGAATTGTGTCAGGACTGAAAGTTTTGTGAGGGGGTGCAAGGGCCTGAGCATGCATAGTTACAGTCTCTTTCATAGGAATTAAGGCTACAAAACCAAAACAACACAGCTTTCTGGGTGTCTATGAGCCTGGGTGTAGGTTGAGAGGCTAAGGGAACAGCAAGGCATGAGAACCCAAGCCAGGGGCTAGGACCTGAGGGATAAAATTGACAAGTGGAGCCCAGCTGGTGTGGCTCAGTGGTTGAACATCAACCCATGCACAAAGAGGTCACTGGTTCAATTCCTGGTCAGGGCACATGCCTGGGTAGCAGGCTCAATCCCCTTTAGGAAATGTGCAGGAAGCAGCTGAACAATGTTCCTATCTCTCTCTATCCCTCTAAAAAATCAATAAGAACATACAAAATGGGTGACAAGTGGAGCTGTTCAATTAATGGAATCCACTGATTTGGTCAGGAAGCTGGGGAAAAATATCTCACATTAAGTAAAACTTGAGCACTGAACAGAAACAACAGATCTGAGTCCTTCAAGATACTCTGTATCTACTAGAAACTGAGGTTGCTATGGAAACTGTGGACCTCTTTCTGAATTAAATAGGACAGGGGCTGCATGGCTGTTTGCACAAACTCAGGGATGGAGAATGAACTCCTGGAAAAATGTTATATCAATGTAGCTATATTAGGCAGATCCAGCTGCATTACACTTGATTTGGGTGATCCAAAAACATGTATCATCATGATGGTTATTATTTTTATTGTTGTTGTAAGAGCACTTAACATGAGATCTAAACTCTTAACAAATTTTTAAGTGTACAATACAGTATTATATACTGTAGACACAATGTTGTACAACAGATCTCTAAAATATTTGTTCTCATTTTTTGTGTTATTAGGTTGAAATATTATTGAAAGTAAAAACCCTGCCTGAGTAGCTCAGTTGGTTAGAGCATCACCCTGATGAGCCAATGTTATGGGCTCAATCCCCAGTCAGGGCACATACAAGATTCAACCAATGAATACATTAAAGAGTGGAATAACAAATTAGTTTCTCTCTCTTTCTCCCTTCTTATCTCTCTCTAAAATCTACAAATAAAAAAATTTTAAAGTTTATTTAGAAAGTAAAATAACATTTTGCATTAATCATATTGGCAAGAATAATATCCATTATTGATCATAGCGAGAGAAAATTTGTATTATTATACACATTTTGTGAAAGTGATTCTTTTTAGTAAAAAATAACTTTATTTCACGTTTTATATGTTGGGCCTCATTTACATATTTGTTTCCAATTTTTGTTGTTTGCTTAATTGACATTGACATTTTCTGATGAGATCCATGCATTCTTTTAAAAATTGTTTAACATTTATTTTTGACAAACATTAAAGATCTCTAGAACTCGGTAATCTTACGTAACTGAAAGGCTGTACCTGTTGAATGGCAACCACCCCCCAACTTCCCCTCCTCTCAGCCCTTGATGACTACTACTCTCTGCTTCTATGCATTTGAATATTTTATATATCTCATAAAAATGGTATTACACAGTATTTGTCCTGTGACTGTCTAATTTCATTTAGCATAATGTCCTCAAGGTTAATGCATATTGTTGCATATGGCAGGATTTTGTTTCTTTTTAAGACTAAATAATGCACCATTGTATGTTTACACCACATTTGTTTTCTTCATCTCTTGATGGACATTAGATTGTTTCCACATATTGGCTACTCTAATGCTGCAATAAATATTAGAATAAAAATACCTTTTCAAGGTTTTGATTCCAATTCTTTTAAATACCAAGAAATGGAATTACTGGATCATGTTTTTAATTTTTTGAGGAAATGTTATACTGTTTTTAATAGTGGCTGCACCATTTTACATTCCCAACATTATACAAGGGTTCCAATTTCCTCACCTCCTCATCAATAATTATTATCTCTGTATTTTGATAATAGATCCTAAAAAAATGTGAGGTGGGTGATATTTTATTATGGTTTTGATTTGTATTTTCCTACTGATTAGTGATGTTGAGCATCTTTTCATAACCTGCTGGCCATTTGTATGCCTTCTTCAGAGAAATGTCTATTCTGGTCCTTACCCCATTTTTAAAATTTTTATTTTGCTATTGAGTTGAAAGAGTTCTTTATATATTTTTAATATTAACCCCTTATGTGATCAACATATCAGATAATATGCCAGATATAGGGTGTGCAAATATTTTCTCCCATTTTATAGGTTTTTTTCATTCTGTTGTTTTTCTTTGCTGTGCAAAGCTTTTTAGTTTGATGTAGACCCACTTGTGTTCTTTGCTTTTGCTTCCTGTGATTTTGGTGTTTTATCCAATAAGTCATTGCCAAGACCAATGTCTGGAAGCTTTTGCCACATGTTTTCTCATAGGAATTTTATAGTCTCAGCTATTATGTCTTTAATCCATTTTGAGTTGATTTCTGTATATAAGATAAGGTCCCAAATTAATTCATTTGTATGTGCTACTCAGTTTTTCCAGCACCATTTTTTTTGAAGAGGCTGTCATTTCTCTACTGTGTATTCTTGCCACCTTTGTCGATGAACAGTTGGCCACATAAGCATAGCTCTATTTTCAAACTCGCTATTTTATTTCATTGGTTTATATGTCATTCTTAATATCAGTGCCATACTGTTTTAATTACTGTAGCTTTGTAACATACTTTTAAATAAGGAAGTGTAAAGCCTCCAACTTTATTTTACTATTTCAATATTGTTTTGGCTATTTGGGAGACCTCTGGTTTTATATAAAATTTAGAATTGTCTTTTCTATTTCTGTGAAAAAAAATGCCATTTTGATAGAAATTGTTTTAGGTAGTATGGACACTTAACAATATTACCTTCTAATCTATAAACACAAGGTTGTGTTTTCATTTATTCAAATTTTCATTAATTTTACTCATCAATGTTGTATAGTTTTTGTAAAATTTGCCACCTTGGTAAGTTTAGTCCTAAATATTTTATTCTTTCTGATGCTATTGTGCATGAGATTTTAAAAAAAATTCTTTTCAGACAATTCATTGTCAATTTGTAGAAACACACTGATATTTGTATGCCGATTTTGTATCCTGCAATTTTACTGAATTCATATATTAATTTTATTTTGGGGGGGTTGGCCTTTGTGTTTTTTAACATATAAGATTATGTCATCTGCAAACAGAGATCATTTCACTTCCTCCTTTCTAATTTAAATGCCTTGGGGTTGTTTTTTTTTCTTGCCCAATTTTTCTAGCAAACTAAATTCAATAGCACATTAAAAAGGATTGTACATAATGGTCAATTGGCATTTATCCAGATATGCAAAAATGGTTCAACCTATGAAAATCAATGTGATAAACCACATTAATAGCATGAAAGATAAAAACCACATAATTATCTCTTTAGATGCAGAAAAAAACATGTGGCAAAGTTCAATACTCTCTCATAATAAAAACTTTCAACCAAACAGGAAAGAAAGATACTTACCTTACCATAATAAAGGCTATATATAAAAAGACCACAGGTGATATTATACTTGACAATAAAAACTTAAAGCTTTCTTCTAAGACACCCAATTTCACCATTTTTATCCAACATCATACTGAAGACCTACCCAGAACAATTAGGCAAGGAAAAGAAAAAGTACAGTACTTCTGTACCTTAATCATGTCATGGTAGAGGAAATTGTACCTACTGCATTAAAAATATTGCCATATTAACACCAATTTAGAACATTTCTTTTCATTATTTTGTCCAAAAATGAGTGTATTAAACTTGTATTTTAAAGCATAGTTCCTAGTGAGTTTGATGCATATGATAAGTACCAATATAGATAACTAAATTACGATATGAAAATTCACTTTGGAAATTACATTAATACCCATTGGTTTTATGAAATTCATTGAAATAGTGTCCCAGAGATTTTTGTTAAACATGTTAGAAATATATTATTTAAGGTTAGATTGTAACAAAAACATCCTTATGACAATGAATTAACTTATAATTCCCTTACATGGAAATATTATAAAGTGATTGGCAATACAATGAATAGATAAAAAATATACATTCCTCACTAAATAAATATTTTTTTGCCAAGTTTTTTTTTAATATGTATTTTTATTGATTTCAGAGAGGAAGGGAGAGGGACAGAGAGATAGAAACATCAATGATGAGGATCATTGATCAGCTGCCTCCTGCATGCCCACCACTAGGGATCGAGCCCACAACCTGGGCATGTGCCCTTGGCAAGAATCAAACCCAGGACCCTTCAGTCCACAGGCCAATGCTCTATCCACTAAGCCAAACCAGCTACGGTTTGCCAAGTTTTATTAGTCTATTAGGAGATATTACTAAATTTTCCTACTTATCAGTCCTGATGTTGTAATATACTTATATTTCTCCCTTTACTCCCAGCAAAGTACTGCAAAAGATCCTTTGTGTTAAATATATATTTTGTATATGTATATTACATATATATATATATTGAACATTGGTCTCTTTGCTATTTTTTGCACCACATTTTTTCCTGAGATTAGATGTCACTGGCTTCATTGGCAGTTTGTCCCAGGAGCAGCTTTTATGCAATAGCCAAAAGTCTCTTAAATTAACTACTATTTAGGAATCTCAGTTGCTGTAAATAACCTATGCACTGTTTCTTTTGAGGGCCCTCCACAATTTTAGCAAAGCTAATGTGACTAATGACAGAAATATTAAAAGTTCCTTTCTCTCTATGATATGGTTAGATCTGAGATCAATAAAATGTTACACAGATAAGTGAGCCCTTTCCACATCATGTAAAACACAAGCCAGGCTCTCTCATGCACTTTTTATGAGTCTTAGGGCTTGTGATGTTATTGATTCTATTAATAAAGCCTAGAGGTATACAATAGAGATTAAAATTCTGGTAGCTAAGTAGAGTATAGCAAACACAGCCCTGAGGGTTTGCTACCACTAGTGGGCAATTTATGGCTTTTTCTAATGTAGTTAATCCTTTCTGCCTTTCTCCCCCTTGTAAAATTGAGCTAATAGCACTCACTACAGTTTATAGACTGTGCTTTGGGAACTTAGATGAAAGATGTTATTAGATGTATAATATATTTTACAGATATATGGTAATTAATCATTGCTTCACATCTTAGGTGGAGTCTAAGAAATGATGAGGTTAAGTGATGTGCTGAGAGTAATATTGTAAATTAGGAACAGTGCTTAATGATTATAAAACTTGCTGGTATAAATCTAAGTAGAGTCATAAAAACCCCCCAGCTATTTGTTTTAGGTAGAGCTTTATGATTCCTTTGGTAAGTTTAAAAGAAGAATTCCACTCTAATGTAATAAGCAAGAGTATTATAAAATATTTTTCTTCTAAATTTTTTATAATTTATATTCACTGCTATTATATTTGGGCCAAATCTGTGAAAATTCTAGAGACAGAAGGAGATAGTTTAACTCTGAGAATGGAGTTAAAATGAAAATGCTATAGGTGCTAATTTGAGCAGTGAATATAATATCTAACTTCAACTTTTCTGTGGTGAAAGATATTATACATTTTATATATTCTTCTTCTTCTTTTTTTCCTGTCCCCTTCAGTCCATTCCCTTAGTTTCCTTGATGTTCTTGGCCTTACTGCTTTTGAAGAATCCTGGACCAGTTATTTTCTAGAATGTCGCTCAAGTTAGGTTTGTCTGTTTGCTTATTATTTTTAATCCTCACCCGAGGATATGATTTCATTGCTTTTTTATTTTTTTAAATAATTCTTTATTGTTGAAAACATTACATATGCCACCCCCTCCGCCCGATTGACCCCCTTGAGTCCTCCCCTTCCCCCCACCCCAGGCCCTTACCACACCATTGACTGTGGCCATGGGCCATGCATATATGAAGACAAGGTTCTTGGTTGATTACTTCCTACCCACCCACCCATTGCCGCCTTCCCTCCAAAATTCTGCACTCTGTTCCATGCTTCCATGTCTCTGGATCCATTCCATTCATCAGTTTATTTTGTTACTTGGATTCCACATATGAGTGAGATCATGTAATACTTGTCTTTCTCTGACTGATTTATTTTACTTAGCATGTTACTCTCTGGGTCCCTTCATGCTGTCTCAAAGGGTAAGAGATTCTTCTTTTTTACTGCTGCATAGTATTCCATGGTATAAATGTACCACAGCTTTTTTACTCACTCATCTACTGATGGGCACTCGTGCTGTTTCCAGATCTTAGCTATTGTACATTGTGCTGCTATGAATGTAGGGGTGCATACTTCTTTCTGATTGGTGTTTCTAGTTTCTTGGGATATATTCCTAGAAGTGGGATCACTGGGTCAAATGGCAGTTCCATATTTAATTTTTTGAGGAAAACTCCATACTGTTTTCCATAATGGATGCACCAGTCTGCATTGCCACCAGCAGTGTACATCACATAAACAAATTGAAAGACAAAAATCACATGATCATATCAATAGACACAAAAAAAGCATTCGACAAGATCCAACACCTATTTTTGTTAAAAACTCTCAGCAAAGTGGGAATAGAAGGAGCATACCTCAATATGATAAAAGCTATATAGGACAAACCTATAGCCAACATCATACTGAATGGGCAAAAACTAAAACCATTTCCCCTAAGAATATGAATAAGACAGGGATGTTCACTTTCACCACTCTTAGTACTGGAAGTTCTAGTCATAGCAATCAGACAAGAAGCAATAAAAGGCATACAAATTGGAAAGGAAAAAGTAAAACTCTCATTATTCGCAAATGACATGATATTGTATATAGAAAACCCTAAAGATTCCACACACAAAAATACTATATTTAATAAATGAATTTGGCAATGTAGCAGGATACAAAATCACTCAAAAATCGGTGGCTTTTTTATACACCAATAATGAATTCTCAGAAAGAGAAACTAAACAAACAATTTTATTTACCATTGCAACAAATAAATTAAGATACTTAGGAATAAACTTAACCAAGGAGACAAAAGACCTGTACTCGGAAAACTACAGGACATTGAAAAAAGAGATAAAGATAGAAACAAGCGGAAGAATATACAGTTTTCATGAGTTGGTAAAATCAATATCATTAAAATGTCCATACTACCCAAGGCAATCTACAGATTCAGTGCAATCCCTATTAAGAATACCAACAACATATTTCACAGATCTAGAACAAATACTCCAAAACTGTATATAAAATCAAAAAGGACCCCAAATAGCTGCAGCGTTCTTGAGAAAGAAAAACAAAGTTGGAGGAATCACATTACTAGATTTCAAGTTATACTACAAAGCCACCATAACAAAACAGCCTGGTACTGGCACAGAGCAGGCATATAGACCAATGGAACAGAATAGAGACACCAGAAATTGACCCAAGCCAAACAGTAAATTAAATCATGTAATTTTATTTAATCTATACCAATATCAGCCAATTAGCACCCATACACTGAATTTGTAAGTCTGCATGGTAATAAGAACAAAAGCTCAATTGAAGAAAAATGCTTTGAGGGTATTTTCAAACAGAAAACACAGCCTTATAATAATGGAGAGTAGATCTTTCCTAATAAACTTTTATTTGAAAGTGATCACACAGAGTTTATGCTCCTCAAGGATTTTGTTCTTTTTTTTGCTAACCAATAGATCTCTGCATTCCAGTTACAGAGAGACCTTGTTACAGTCAATTCTGGAATAATTTTCATTGTAGATATAATTTATGTCATATGGCTATCTAAAAATATTAATGGAAATAAATATAATTCCAAAGGAATTTGCCTACTTTCTCTTTTAAAAATAAGGGTTCTTTCCAAATTTCCTCATTTCTGAGAATATCAATATTCTCCTAGTCACTCAATATTATCACTTACATTCTTATTTTCTTTATCCAGATATCAAATTCTGTTATTCTTGTTTGAAATTATATTTTCACTATTGCCTACTATGAACCCCAATTAATCCCTACCAGGATTACTATAAGAACATATTATTCTACTTTGATATTTTTATTTGAAAGCTAAGGGGAATAAATAAGCTCATATTTATTGAACAATTTGCCATGTCCTAGGCAGTATTCCAAATCCTTTACATTGTAAAACTCATTTAGTTCTCACCTTGACCCTCTGAGTTAAATATTATTTTAACCTCATTTTCAAGATTGAAAACAAAACAAAACTGAGACATGGGGAACTTAAATAATTTGTGCAAGGCTGAGCAGATATAAGCAGTAAAGTCAAGATTCAAAATCAGGTAGTCTATACTGAGAGTTCCCATCAAGCTGCTCACCATGTTGCCTGGACATTTTTATGAGAAGCACAGGAACTCCATTTGTCTTGGAGTGTTTGTATAACCCACATACTAATTCTAATATGTTCTCACTCTGAGGGATTCCCTGGGGAACTGGCAGACACAGGTGCTAGAGACAAGGCACCACTGGGCATGAGAGCCTGCATTTCCAACAGAGAAAAGAGGAGGAACAAGTCTAACCATCCTCAGACAGAAACAAGCAGAGTCTTGTTTTTTGAGTCCTGCCTTGTCATCCTTCCTTCAGCCTACCTAGACAACGCCATCAGGTGCTCTGATAGCACCTCTCACATCATGTTCTTCTCCCACCTCAACACCTAAAGTGGCTTTGTAATGCTTACAGGAGCAATTCTAAACTACTCCATCTGGCACTAAAGGTCCTTTTCATTTGATTCCATCTATTTAATCTTCCACTTCTTCCAAACACAGATGTCCTAATTCCCAAAACACAGAATCATCCTTGACTCCTCTCTTTTTCTAACATCTTTTAGCCAATCTGTCCGCAAATCCCACTGAGTCTAATTTCAGAACATATCCCAAATCCAACCATGTCTCACCATCTTTACCACCACCACCCTAGATAAGGTACCAATCACTCCTTGTTTAGACTATTGACAGAGCTGCCTAACTGGTCCAGCTGCTTCTCCCCTTACCTCTCTACAGAATCTTCCAAACAGGGTAATCAAAACATTGCTTTAATATAAATTGCTCCTCTGCTGTAATCCCTCTAGTAGCTACTGTCACACTGGATGAAAGTCCAAAGGTCAGAGTGTGCAAGACCTTACAGAATCTGGCCCCAGCAACCTCTCTGACTTAGTCTCTGTCCACTCTCACACTTGATCACTTTGTACTGGACACATTGATACATGGTGTTGTCAGTAAGCATGTATTTAGGGGTAATTTATAAAAATATAGGATCACTACCTGGAATGTTAAGATAAAATAAGATGGAAAATGAGTTTTATATTAAAACTAGAGGCCCAGTGCATGGATTCGTGCACTGGTGGGGTCCCTCAGCCTGGCCTGCGAGGATCGGGCCAGGCTCTCCAACATCCCCCAAAGGGTCCCAGATTGCAAGAGGGTGCAGGCCAGGCAAAGGGTGCACCGGGCACCAGGCCTCTAGTATTCATATAAGATCTTTGGTTAATCTCTTCCCTCCCTCCCCCTTTGAGATTCATCAGTGTGTTCCATGCTTCCATGCCTGTGCTGAGCATCTGCCCCCTGGTGGTCAGTGTGCATCATAGCTACCGGATGGTTGGCCGGTTGGCAGGTTGTTTAGGCTTTTATATATATAAATATTGGTTGAAATTCCTAGGGGTAATAGCAATCATCATATTTAAAGAAATATAGTAATTAAATGTACTTCTGTGTTTGGGAAAACAAATAGGGATTAAAGGTTACTCATGGGTTTTGAAAAATTCATTTCAGCTAGACATACTATGCCACTAATAAAGAACATAACACCAGAAAAGTTAGTCAATGGACATTTTTCTAAAGGGAGAGACCTTATCAAAACAAAAATCTGACCCTACCTTACCTTTTAATATGCTTATCTATTTTGAATTTTGGTGATTCCTAATGAAAAATGAGCCTCCTCCTTTTCTCATCTTGAAGTAAAATCTGTTAGAATTAATACAAAAAGTTTTACTTTATCTTCAACTTAAATTTACATTTCAGAAAAGTTTCCATAATGTTTTTGAGCATTTAAAAAAAGTAATTCCATTTTAATGTTAAACAAACTAGTATAAAACCAAATAAATAAATGTTATTCTTTAAACTTTCTTTTTATTAAAAATTGGCCTGATTCTTGCAACTGACCAATGGTCCAATATTGAATTCTATAAAGTATTAAATGATATAATGAGGTAATTTTTTAATTGTGGTAAAATATACATAACATAAGTTTTACCATTTTAATCATTTCTAAGTAAAATTAAATTTATTCATATTGGTGTGCAGAAACAACACTATCCATTGACAAAACTTTGTTTTATCATTCCAAACCAAAACTCTGTGCCCCCTAAACAAGTAAATGCACTCTTTTACTTTCTGTCTCTATGAATTTGACTATTCTAGCTACTGCATAAAAGTGGAAACATACAATATTTATCCTTTTGTGTCTGGTTTATTTTACTTAGCACGGTGTATTCAATATTCATCCATATTGTATTATGTATCAGAATGTCATTCCTTTTTAACGCTGAATAATATTCTATGTATATACCATAGCTTATTTATCCATTTATCTGTTGATAGACATTTAAGTGTTTTCTACTTTTTTGCTATTGTAAGTAATACTGCATGAATATTGCTCAAATCTCTGTTTTCAGTTCCTTTGTGTATATACCTAGAAGTGGAACTTTTGGATCATATGATAATTCTCTGTTTAACTTTTTGAGAATCTGCCACAAAGTTTCCTATAACATGCCATTTTACATTCCCATCAGCAATGCACAGTGGTTCCAATTTCTCTATATATTTTCCAATTCTTAATTTTTTATTTTTTATAGGCATCCTAATTGGTGTGAGGATAATTTTTTCTAGATCTCAGAATGAGAAAATAAATTCCAAATATGATATGGAAAAAAAACCAGAAGCCATGAAATAATATATTGATGAACTTGATTACTTGAAAATGAAAAATTTAAAAGTTTCTGTATGGTTGCAATCACCATAAGAAAAATCAATAAAAAGACAAACTAGCCCAGCCAGTGTGGCTCAGTGGTTGAGCATTGACCTATGAACCAAGAGGTCATGGTTTGATTCTGTCAGGGCACATGCCCAGGTTGCAGGCTCTATCTCCAGTAAGGGATATGCAGAAGGCAACTGATCAATGATTCTCTCTCATCATTGATGTTTCTATCTCTTTCTCCCTCTCCCTTCCTCTCTAAAATCAATAAAAATATATTTTTTAAAAGATAAACTAGAAAATAATTGCAACTTTCAGACAGGAGTTGATTTCCTAATTTGTAAGAAACTTCAGATAAATAAAAAATATCCATAACCAATTGAAAAATGGATAGAGGGTATAATTAAAAAGTTAACAGAAGAGAAAATTCAAATAGATCTTAAATACATAAAATGATAGTGTGAGTTTCTGGTTGCTCATCTTCAAAGTGGCTAATGATATCTACTGCAGTAAGCTAATCAACAGATTAAATGGTAGGTACTCAGTGTAAAACTTTTATATGTTTTAATTCACAACTGAAGTCTCTAGGAAGTAGAGCAACATAATCTAGTTAAAACTGGGACAAAAGAAAAAATAGTTCTTAACTTGGAACTCAGCTAAAAAAATAATTTCTTCATAACCAAGATTTAAGAGATAACCAACCAATCTAAGGTATTAAAATATAAACCAGATTGATGAGTTAGATTGTCAGGTTAGCGCTAGTATAGTTGTAACTTATAGAACAGTTGTTCAAAAAAATCTAACATATCTGAGCAGAGTGGGGTAGGGATACAGGAAGAGATTAGCCAAAGAATTTAAATGCATATATGCACAGCCCATGGACATTGACATTAGTGTGCTGAAGGTCTGGTGTAGGGTAAGGGCTGGGTGGAGGAGGGCAAAGATGGGAAAAAGGAGGGACACCTATAATATCCTATCTAATAAAAGAGAAACATGCAAATTGGTGTCACTCTGCTACCCTTCCCATTGGCTAATCAGGGCAATATGCAAATTAACTGCCAGCCAAGATGGTGGCCGGCAGCCAGGCAACTTGAAGCAAACATGAGGCTTGCTTGCTTCAGTGACGGAGGACTCCAACGTTCCCCGCCTGCCTTGCACCTCTGAGCTTGCAGTTTGAAACATTGTTAAAAATATAGAAGCTAAACAAAACCCCAGAAACCTGCTTTCAGCCAGCCGGATCCAAGAGCTGGAGTTGAAACAGTGTTTCGATTATAGAACCCAAACAAACCAGATACCTGCTTTCAGCAGCGGAGGCCTAAGAGCTGGAGCCAAGCCTCAGAGCTGAAGCTGGCCCAGAATAAAAAAAGAAAAAAGAAAAAAAGGAGAGGTTGGGAGCTTCAGTCACCCGCCAGCCTGAAAACAGCCCTTAGCCCCTCACCCAGACTGGCCAGGCACCCCAGTGGGGACCCCCATCCTGAAGGGTGTGTGACCAGCTGCAAACAGCCATCATCCCCTCACCCAGGCTGGCCAGGCACCCCAGTGGGGACCGCCACCCTGATCCAGGACACCCTTCAGGGCAAACCAGCCGGCCCCCACCCATGCACCAGGCCTCTATCCTATATAGTAAAAGGGTAATATGCCTCCCAGCACTGGGATCAGCGGAGCCGCGAGGCCTCCCGGCACCGGGATCAGTGTGACAGGGGGCAGCACCCAAACCCCCTGATCGCCTTGCAGCTCTGTGTGTGACAGGGGACGGGGCCACAACCTCCCTATCCGCCCTGCTCTGTTCGTGATAAGGGAAGGAGCCCCAACCCCCTGATCAGCCCTGCTCTGTGTGTGACAGGGGGCGGTGCCCCAACCCCCCAATTGGCCCTACCCTGAGTGTGACTAAGGGTGGCATTGCAACCTCCTGATCTGCCCTGCTCTGTGCATGACATGGGGCTGTGCCCCAACTCCCCAATCAGTCCTTCTCTGAGCCCGACCAGGGGCTGCACCTAGGGATTGGGCCTGACCTCTGCCACCCGGGAGCAGGCCTAAGCGAGCAGGTTGTTCTCTCCCGAGGGGTCCCAGACTGCGAGAGGGCACAGGCCGGGCTGAGGGACCCCTTCTCCCCCCCGAGTGCACAAATTTTTGTGCACCGGGCCTCTAGTTTATATATATATATAAAAAATACAGAAACATTTTTCAATAAAATATTTACGAGAATAAATAATAAAACTTTTTTTATATTAGCAATATAAAATATTGGGAAGAAGAACTATTAAAATTTATTTCAACGCCCTCATCATTAGGGATTGAAGTAGAATGAAGATCTCTAAAAATATCCACCCAGCATGAGAAATCTGGCTTTAGTGAATCTTAGAATTGCTTTAGTGTAATTCTAAGAAGTCTCATTAACTTTGAGAATTATTCCTCCTCGAGCAAAACTCTTTGGTAAGAAAAATCTATTTAAGTTTCATAAATATTTTGTATGGGAGATATGTGTTTTTCATGTTTCACACCAGGATATCAAAATGATCAAGAACATTCATGTAGCAGCACTTTTAATCTTGCTCATAAATCTATTATTAAATGAGTAATTAATACTCATCAAATATACAGAAAAGCAAAGTTAATGAGCTAAAAATAATTTTTTACAATAGATATCAACATTTTTTTATAATTCCAATTGAATGCACTCTGCCAAAGCTATTTTTGGTGTATTGGGGTAGACTAGTGAACAAATATGATGAAGTCCCTGCCATTGAAAAGGCTACATGCTAATAGGAAAAGATCACAAAAATCATGCAATATAAAAGTTAGTAAATGAAATGAAATAAAGAAGGTGAGAGGGCCTAGAACATGACTACGGGTCGTTCTCTTGTGCAGAGTGATAGGGGAAGCTCTCACTATAAGGCCATATCTAGTAAGCCATATGAGTAGTTGAGGGAAGGATATTCTAGGCAGAAGGAATGGGGAGTGCCAAGGTGCTGCAGTCAGATTATGTGTGAAATGTATGAGGATAATGTGTATGTAGAATAGTGAGCAAGGGGGAAAGTCAATGGCAAGAAAATCAGACAAAAATTTATGAACCTTGAAGGCTATTGTACGAACACTGGATGTTACGCTGAGTGGGATGAAATGCCATTAGAAAATTTTACAATGAAGAATTGTATGATCATATATATTTTTAAAATATTACACTTGTTGCTCTGTGAGCATAGACATTATGGGCAAGGGTAGGGAGACCAGCTAAAAGGTTTTTCCAATAATTAAGCTGATAGTCTCATTCCATTCATACAATGATTAGGTGTCTTGATAGTTGTTGTTTTTTTTATATTTTATTGATTTTTTACAGAGAGTAAGGGAGAGGGATAGAGCGTTAGAAACATCGATGAGAGAGAAACATCAATCAGCTGCCTCCTGCACACTCCCCACTGGGGATGTGCCCGCAACCAAGGTACATGCCCTTGACCAGAATCGAACCTGGGACCCTTGAGTCCGCAGGCTGATGCTCTATCTGCTGAGCCAAACCGGTTAGGGCTGGATAGTTGTTCTTGCTGAAAATAATTGCAGATGCTGAAGAATATTATATAAGAAAGTGTGGCAGAAACTGCTAGATGCATCCTAATATTTACTTCCCTCTTATTCTCTAGTAACAGAATATTAAATCAACACATTGATGGAAGATTCACATACCTCCTCATTTCTCTTATAGTTAGGCATGGCCAAGTAACAAATTTCCTGCTATTAAGTCGGGAGTAGAAATGTTATGTGAGGACTCCTAGAAGTACTCCTTAAAGGGTCAGAACCACTTTTTCTTTGTACTTTCTTCTCTTCTTGCTCCTCAGAATGCTGACAGGTGATCAGCTCAAGCATACATCTTAGATTTGTGAGACTACTCAATTAGAACAGTGGAACAGTAAGATAGAAGAACCCCTGGCCCCTGATGACTATGGAACCTCGTGGACATTCCTAACTTGTTCATAACATTGCTTGTGTACTTCTATTAAACATAGCAGAATTCAAGTCTAACAAATATAGGAGAAAAGATGAACATAGGTTAACAAGTTTGGAGACTTCTGCAATAGTCCAAGTGAAAAATGACCAGGGTAAAGACATAATAGAATAATAATGAGTGGTAAGATTTAGGATATATTTTAAAGGACAATCCAACAGGAATCATTGATGAATTGAATGTAGATTATATTATAAAAGGATAAATCAAGCATGCATCATATGTTTTGCTGAAATAAAATGAAATAGAATTACTATTTACTGATTTGAGAAAGATTACACATGGGATGGGATTGTTTTCTTTTTTCTTCTTTTTTTTTGGGGGGGGGGGAGTTGTTTTCTTTTGTTTCAGTTTTGAAGGGCAGGCCTAACTGGTACTTTATTTTGGATACATTGGCTTTAGATAATATTCTATATTTAAACTGAAATATGGTGCAGGCATGTAATAAGTGATACAGCAGTTCATGGGAAAGGACCATGTGGAGATAAAATTATGGACCTATCAGACATAGATAAGAAGTATAGATAAAGAAGAGGTAAAAGGATCATCTGAGGTATATCCATGTCTATAAATCCAAAAGATGAGGACTAATTTGCAAAGAAACTCAAAAGGAGCAGCTAGTGAGGTGTCTTTGAGACCTGAGGGCATGGGGTAGAGGGTTGTGTTTCAAGAAGAATAGAGTGATCAACTGTGAGCAAAGCTGCTGATAGATCCAATTAAATACAAATCAGGAATTGACCATTGGATTTGTCAATGTGAATGACGAGGACACTTTTGCCAAGAGTTGTTTTCACTGAGTGGTAGGGGGAAAGCCTCAATGGAAGGAATTCTAAAAGAGTGAGAAGATAGGCATTAGAGTCTCCTGGTCTAAACAACTCTATTTGGAACCTTTATTGTAATGAGGAGCAGAGAAATGGGGAAATAGCTTTTAAAATGTTTTCATTTTCTTTTAGATGAGAATAGTATAAGCATGGTATAGTCGTTGTACCTTCATGGAAAATGTTCCATAGAGAGAATGAGTGGAAAGGATGAAACACGAAAGAAACATGTCTTGCCTATGAATGGGTGTCAAGGGATGGAACCCAGTGCACCTGTGGAAGGATTAACATTTTGCAGGAATAAAGACAGTTCATCCAAAGGTTAGAGCAATATTTTATTTTTAGGCTTTCCTATTTGGTTGCTGAAATGTTGGGACATTTTCTTCTAATTTCTTCAGTTTTTTTCAGATGGTGCCATTAATGGTAAAAGCAAGGTCCAGGATATAATCATGGGAGTGGTTACCTGAGGTAGGTTGGAGAAGAGATAAAAAACTAACAAACAAGAAGTAATGTAATATTGATGACTCATATAAGTCTCTGGAATTCTGGTCAATAATTACTCTAGAGCAGCCATGGGCAAACTACGGCCCGCGGGCCGGATCCAGCCCGTTTGAAATGAATAAAACTATTGAAATAAAAGACCGTACCCTTTTATGTAATGATGTTTACTTTGAATTTATATTAGTTCACACAAACACTCCATCCATGCTTTTGTTCCGGCCCTCCGGTCCAGTTTAAGAACCCATTGTGGCCCTCGAGTCAAAAAGTTTGCCCACCCCTGCTCTAGAGTCTCCAAAGGACATTGTTAATAACATAAAATCCAGAGGAGAAGTATTTAAAATGCACTCTTCGGGCAGGGGTGGGCTAGAAGGAGTCATGGGAGAAAAGAAGAGGACATATGTAATAATTTCAACAATAAAGATTTTTAACATAAATAAAATGCAAAATTCATTGGAAATAAACCAAACAAACAAAAAACCACTAACAAACAAAAAGTGACCAGAGTATATCGGAAAGATGATTTATGTAGATATTGCACTCACCAAAAATTAGTGAGCTATACAGATGTTGGAATTTTTAAGAAATAAAGAGAGTGACTAAGAAATCATAGATGACCACAAGAAGAGATAAGTGGCCAAACTACTCACGCCCTCCCTAAACTGAGCTATCTTAGCTATGTGAATGCACTGGAACCTTGAGACAATTTTGTTTGAAACAGCATCTGTTTGATACTATTTTTATCAAGTGTTCACATTGTTCTAGGCACCAAAGAAGTAGAGGTGAATTAGGATGCACAGTCTCTGATATAAGTACATCAATCTAATAGGGGAGACAAACATGGAAATAAATGGTAATGTAGAGAAAATGCATTCCAGCAATCTGTGAAGCATTTGGAATAACAAGAAATTATGATAGTGGTGGATTGTTGAAATGAAAGCCTTCTGGATCATACACAAGTCATCCCTAGATGTAGTTCAAGAATAGATTGACCTTTCATTGATTTTCTCAAAAAATCTAGTGAGTACTTCATAAAAGTGTACAAAGTACAGAAGAAGATACAATGATATACTAGATTAAAACCCTATCTTTATATTGAGTTATATTATGGGAGGTCATATCATAGGTGAGATTTCCTAAGTTCTGTTCAGCTTCGGGCAAAGTTGGTTTTTCATGTTACATCAAATTGTCTGAGTCATGTAAGCGTTTGTTTAAAATTTAAAGCCAGAGTTTCAGCTAAGAGAAATATCAGGGGGAAACAAAACTAGATACTGAAGACTTTATGCACCAAGTGTTATCTCTCTAAACATATTCACAAGATTTTCTATGAGAACCTAAAACAGGCTTAGTAACAGTGGGACATCTTTTTTAGTATATATTTTGAATCAAATAATAACACATGTCAAAATGACTCATAATGCCGCCTGATGGTTGGTATTTACCTCTTAATAACTATCATACCATGCTACTGAATAACAAACACCAAAAAATAATTTGCTTTCTTCCTGAGATTATTATTCACTTTTCTGTTGGAAGTTTAATATAATATTATACTTTATTTAAAGGAACTCAATATTTATTAATGTTTAATTTATAGTAATATTTTGTTTGAATAATTTTTCAACTAAGCATATAACAATATATGTTAACATTTATTTTATCATATGTATGGTAAATTGGGGATAATAATAATATCTAATGAGGTTACAGTGAAGATGAAATTACTCTATATACGTAAAGCTATGAAAAATGTTCAGCAAATGTTAGCTAACATGATTACCATTGTCATCAAATTATTATTACAACTACACAGATATATTATTTTAAAACAAAACCCAACTAGTAGTAGGGCAAGCACACAATGAAGCTTAGTTGAATTCGCAGAGACAGAGGAGTGACATAAAGGGCTGGAATAGTGTTGAGCTTCAGATGACAATGGGATTAGGCCTAGGAGAACCATCAAAATTAGCTTTTCATATCTCTTTTTCATCTCTTCCCATATGCATCAGCTTTCCCATCTTGGCATGATGGCTTTCTCTGCTTTCCATCTTTAGGGTGGAACCGGGTTGCAACAATCCTCATGTTTACACATTGTCATTCCAGCCACATGCCATAACTGACTAGCTGACTCTCAAGATCATTTCCAAATAGGATAGAAAATGGGAACAGTCCAACTTGGTTCAGAAATCTCCTCCTGAGCTTGTTGGGATTGAGGAGTTTATACAATTTAAAAATGGCTTCCATCTCACTCTTGTGATGCCTGGAACAGTTTCTAGAGGAAAGAGGATTAATGTTAGTACTGCAAATAAGACATACTTTGTCTTATTCTTATTCCTCAGTTCATATTTGTCTTTTTTTCCATATATCTAAAGATATATCCTCAATTCAACTGAATGATGCATAACAACAAACACACTCAACAATTTCATAAATGGAGGAAACCTAACATAAATGTATTTCTTTTCCCAGAGGCATCCCATAGGGCATATATTCGGACTTCTTTAGGAAAGAAACAACTCAAATATTTAAAACTAAAAGGAAAATTTACTAAATCATTAAGTGGGAAGTCAAAAGGTATCTTTCTAGATTCAGGCTCAACTACATTCCAGAGTTTGAACAATTTTCCAATATGTGTATCTCTATGGCCACTGCTTTTCTCTGTATGTGACCTTGATATTCTGTGTTTCAGGGGGATTTTCTCCCTGTGTCTGGGGGCGATGGGTCACTGTTAGATTCATGGTGTACTAAGCTAGTTTTCTCTCCACTATCCAATTATACAATCCAGAGGAGGACTGTTGTAATTGCTCTTGTTTTAGTCATAGGAGCAATTGTTCTAGTTAAGAAAAATGGAGTTCTGTCTATGGGCAGGCCAGTGTCAGGTGTTTATTTCTGAGGCCTGGAGGTGAGGGACATGATCTGTGATTTACAGCCACACTGGAACCTCAGTTTGGAAAATAATAATTTCCTCAGAGTAGGAAAATAATAATTTCCCAAAGGTAGAAGTGCTAATAAAATATCGTCTATCCTATTCCTGTATTCCAACTATGGCTGTCTATCAGCCACATTGTAACCAATTATGAATGTCTTCACCTAATATGCTATAATAATTCCAAATGTCATCAGATACATACTAAGACCCTCTCCCTAGGGCAACAAATCAATATCATCTCTAGATGACACATCTGCTGATGTGTACTTTCCCTTGATCAATTCTGGATATGTGGATTTCCATGACATATTTAACCAGCCTAACATAATCTGTAATAGGGTTGGCAGGACAAAAAGATAACAGAAGTGAACCTACTATTTTTGAAAAGGGAAGAAGAAGAAATAATAGTCGTTACTGAACCTTAGCAAAAGTCATATTCCATAGGAAGGAAGAGTAAGGAGCCTTCCTTGACCACGGAGTAAATACTCAGTCACAATCTACCTACTTTTGCTCAAAAGACTTAACAGTGGTTCTCAACCTTCCTAATGCCATGACCCTTTAATACAGTTCCTCATGTTGTGGTGACCCCCAACCATAAAATTATTTTTGTTGCTACTTCATAACTGTAATTTTGCAACTGTTATGAATTGTAATGTAAATATCTGATATGCAGGATGTATTTTAAGGGTCGCGGCCCACAGGTTGCGAACCGTTGGACTAGGAGGATTGCCAGGGCCCATTTTCCTCAATGGCCATGCTGGAGGAAAGATTCCCTCTGTAGGACTGTAATTGTTTAATCCACCCACTTTCTGAAGATATGGTTATAATGACCTGAGTGTTGAGTTGATGGGTGAGCAATAACATATTTCTGGTTTCCAGGTTAAAGGGTTCTCTGACAATAAAACATCCTAAAACCCCCACTCTTCTAATTGTTAATTCATTTCTGAAATCTCTACAGTATAATAAGCAGCAGTAGCAATCTTGGATCAAGAGCACTGGTGTTTCTCCCAGTAATTGTCCTTAATGCTCTGCTGATTTCTCGAAGCCACTGATGAACGGCTTCCACTGAGCCCTCAGCTGGCGGTGGTAAGGGTGAGCCCATCTCTGCCCTATCCGGCTGCATCCCAGTAGACAGTGCTTTACACTACCCACTGCCTAGGGGGAGTGTTTCCTCTGTCAGTCTGGGTACAACATTAGGAGAGTCCATTTGGAAGATGAATCTATGCCTTATGCAGCTCATAGGTACCAACCTTATTTTCCCACCTCACTGCTCTCGCTTGTTCTAACTTTTTTTTTTAAACAAAATAATTCTTTTGTTTTATAATTAATAAAGCACTGGGTTTCGGGCTCTCAGCCATCTCAGATTCATGTTTATTAACAAATCTAAATATTTCCTTTCTGCGTGCAGATCACTGGATTGAGAATCAAAGCTTATCCCCATTCTTGCAGGATCTTACCAGAAGCTGCTAGAAATGACCAACATTCTCATCTTTTTAATAGGTCCCCCAAAATTTCACCCCAAGAAGTATGAATTCCTGGATACATCAAACAAACACTTCCAACTTCCTATCCAGAGACAGAAGTCATTGCTGCACAGATAGTTTCCCATCTCAGGGCTTTGTTCCTACAGTATTTCTTTTTAAGACACCAATTTATATATGAGGACTCTTTGGGGTGCAAAGGACAAAACCTAATTTAAGTCAGATTAAGTTTAAAATGGGAACTGGGTTGATGGTTTTATATTTGGTTGTATTCAGGACCCAATCATTTTAGGACTCTTCTCCCTCCGCACCCCACTCCACACACACTACTTATGGTTTGCTTTCTCTTATAAAGTGGCTTGATTTTCTCCTCCTTCACATTCTTCCATGCAGTTTGTGAAGGAGGCTGATACTCCAGGCTCCCTCACCTCAGATTAACTGCCTCAGCGGAAAGATGACTTCTAAATTCTCTAATTGCTTTCTGATGTATTAATATCATTTTAAACTTTACAAAGTAATTTTCTTTTTTTAAGATATATTTTTATTGACTTCAGAGAGGAAGGGAGAGTGAGAGAGCGATAGAAACATCAATGATGAGAGAGAATCATTGATCGGCTGCCTCCTGCATGCCCCCTACTGGGGAACAAGCCTGCAACCTGGGCATGTGCCCTGACTGAACCCAGGACCCTTCTGCTGAGCCAAACCAGATAGGGATACAAAGTAATTTTCTATGTCATTTAGGAATATACACATATGTAAAGAAAAAGTATCAGGACAGACATAAGAATGATAAACGCCAAATTGGGGAGAATAATTACCTCTGTGAGGTCACAGGGGAATGAGCTGTGGGGTTGTACATAGGAACTTCAGCTACATGGGTGATATTTTTCTTGGTATATGTTTTCTTATACGTTTTAGTATGGCCAATATATGTTATAATTAAAAAAGGAAAAATAATATTATTATTAAGATTTTGATTGCAGAGATAATCTCTGACAGGCTCTATTTGGATAACTTGGGCAGTCTTTTCCCTCATTTTTATTTTTTCATTAAAATGTACAAGGCTAGGTTATATGCTAACCACTGTGACTGCAGGTAGAATGAGGAGAAACGGTTGTTCTCAGCCCCATTGAATCCAAAAGGAACAGGGAAAATATGGTTTTCGCAAATAAATAAATACATACATACAGAGGTGTAACTCATTCTTTCTCTAGTTCATTTTCAATCTGTCCAGGTATGGAATCTCACCACCGTATATACTACCAACTGAAATTATAGTGTTAACTGTGGCCAATATACCTGGTAAACAATGGTGGGGGAAACAAGATGATTCTTTAACACAATAAGGCTTCACCTTTTCCTTGTGCAATGTCATTCAAGGCCACCCCCGGGAGGAGCATGAGGAAGGCTTCTCCGTGTGTGTAGGTGTGTGCATGCTCGCACACATAGGTGTGCAAACACCACTTACTTCTTAGTGGTGTTTGAATTTGGATCTGAGGGTGACCCAAGCGGATAACACTCCCCACACTATTTTTCATCACGCATGTGTCATTGTGCCTCAGAATTTCACACTGCTCTGAAACCTCCTGGACTATCATCTTTTGACTTCATTTTGGGGGACTCAATTTGTTAAAAACAAACAAACAAACAAACAAACAAACACACTTCCACGAGACATTGCTTGTTTGGTCATTCTTCAAACCTTATTTTACCAGGAAAGCTCCCTGCAGGGGATTATAAGTGTCATCAGTGCTCAAACATCCCCATTTTTCTCTGAGGATTGACCTCAGCCACAGACCGTGGATGGGTAACAATGGGATGAGAAAGGAGCCTTTCTTACCATGACCACATCCTGCTCCTTCCTCCTGAGAATGTAGTGATGGGATGAGCTCTACAATGAAATGTGGAGATGATCACTGTTGGGAACAAATGTTTGAAGACTTCTTTAAAGACATGCGGCGAGGGGGTAGTGGTCAAGTTTGATAGATGTACCCCAATGTTTGCATGCTGTGTATTTTTAATCAGTGCATCAATCATATCCACAGTACCTGGTAAATGTACCTACTGCAGTCCCTGTAATTTATGATTAATTTTTTTGTCTAGACATCAAATATTTTAAGTCATTGACCCAGTTTTTCTTTATATGCTAGAAGCTGAATGCAAAACTGAAGAACATCCTAGGGTAAATTTCAAGGTGCAAAACCACACATTTCCACGTATGCTGTTATTTGCTACTATTTCCACTAATGTTTCATCGTTAACTCATAATTCATCATTAGGTAGGCTCTCTGCTGAAGTTTTAAGAATCAACAGATAATAGTGTAATCAAATACATAACCGGTTTGGCTTGGTGGATGGAGCGTCGGCCTGCAGTCTGGGGGGTCCCAGGTTCGATTCTGGTCGGGCTGCATCCTTGGTTGTGGGCGCATCCCCAGTGGGGGGTGTGCGGGAGGCAGCTGATCGATGTTTCTCTCTCGTCGATGTTTCTGGCTCTTTGTCCCTCTCCCCGCCTCTCTGTGAAAAATCAGTAAAATATATTTAAAAAAATACTTCATTGTGGCATAGTATGGACTATCAACTTGCTCTTCTGGGGTGGGAAAGTCCTCCTTGAACCTGACCCTTTCCTGTCTTGGCCTTTCAACATTCTCTGGGGGTATGTTATTCTTAGTCCTTCACCTGATGCTAAAGTAGGTAATTTGAATTCTTTAGAATTCTAACAGTAACAGAAACCAGCTTGTGTTTATAATTGTGGGAATGGGAAATATGTCATGGGGAGAGTTAAAGAGAATAAAACGGGGCAGAGAAAACTTATTGTGCTTAGCAGATATTTCACCGAAAGCTTGCAGCCTTGAGCACGACATAGCCTAGATAACGAGGAGACATCTGGCCCGGGAGGAGCCAAGGACGAACCGGACCCTTATGTCAGCAGAACGGTTTGCAGCCAGCAAGGATTAATAAAAGTCTGCCTCCCACTTCGGTCTCCGCTGACTCCTTTTTGTTGGACTCAGCCCACCTGCACCCAGGTGCCTGAAATAAAAATCTCTTTTGATACATCATGGCCTCATGTCATAGGTGCATGACTCTGGCCCACTCGGAACCTGTCCGTTATGACCATGGATAAACATCTCCCAGAGACGAAGGACAGGACGGCATTTAAATCCACAACAGAATCTGGATTGGGGAAGTAGAAAGCACTTGGGACTTGGTTTCAGCTTTTCTTTTGGCTTCACACCGCCCTGTTGTGTCCTGGTTCTTTGCAGACCAGTTTGCTTTACTGCCTGCATGACTACACATGGCTCCACAGGCTCCAGATACATGTGAACATTGTCTCTAAATTCCAAGAGAAAATCTGATTGGCTTAGTTTAAGACAAATACTTCCCCTAGTTCATAGGTTGTGCTAGGTGAAAATTTAATTGGGGGGGTTATTTTGAAACATTAGATAATCTCTGTAGAACACGATCATTGAAGGTGAACCATCAGCATGGAATTCTGCCGTTTAGTGAAAAATGTATTTTGTGTCTTAATTCATCTTAGGGCTTGTCTTGGCTTTGATGTTTGAAATAGGTGTATAATGTCTGCAGTAATGATAACCATAGTAATATCAGACTTTTGTACCATAATTGCAGGTTTTCTAAGCTATTCAACATCTCTTTGAGGTTTGTCAGTATTACTATAATTATGCCAGATTTAGGGATATGAATATGGAGACACAAGAATTTAAGCAGCCTTGCTAAGAAAGGGGTCATGAAAAATCCCAGATTTGAATGCAAATCAACGGACTCAAGCACTTGGGCTCAGGAAACTTAGGCAATGGTATTGGATTCCAATTTTTGTTCACCTGGATTTCTATTTTCTTCTCATCATTTCTCACTCCAGATACTCGAATGTCCCAATTGCTTTTCATAATAGAATTTTTAAATGAAAAAGTGTGTTCTTTATATAATAAAAAAATAGAAAGCTAATCTGTCAGCAGCAACAGTATCCTATATATTTTGTACATTTTTTTTCATTATAAACATTCTCCTTTAATTCCTTTTTTTCCAACTAATAATCATATTGATGGTGGATCTTATTTTGCCTATGTTTGTAAACAGAGTCAGAGCCTTAGGGAACATCTGCCTACATGAGTTTAAATTAAATTCCTGCTTAATCCCCACTGGGGAAATATAGTTTTGCTTGGAATATGGAGAGTGGCAAAGGCAGAAAGGATACTGTTCAAAAGTGTGTCTGCTTGTGTTTAAATATGAATCATTTCACTCAATAATTAAAGCAGTGATTAAGAGGAAAATTTTAATATTGGAAGTTTGATATTGAGGAATACAGAAGTCAGATCTTTGAAGCTCATTGTATCTTCCATTTATCCTTTTCAGCTCTATATCAACTCTCAATTCTCAAAAGGAAAAGAGGAAATAAATGTCAGTTACAGGCATTGTTAAGAAACAAAAGATAGACTATTCAAGCATTATTTGCAAGAGTTCAATAAAGGATGCGCTAAGTTATAATACTTTATAAGTTCATTCACTGTATTCACTTCCTCATTTACTCATATATTTATTGAGTTATTATTCATTAGGGATACAGTAGTGGACAGAAAGAAATAGATGCTTGCTGTCTTGGAACTAGTGTGAGTTCTCTTGGAACTAGAGGAGTTGGGCTTTTGCATAAAAAAATCTAAAATTATAATTATGACCATTTTTTGGAAGAAAAAACACATGCCTAGAACTTGTTTATAAACTTAGAACTTGTCTAGTCAGAGAAGCCAGAAAGACTTTCCTGTGGAAGAAAGAGTTGCATTTAACTCTGAAGGAGGAGTTCATAGTAGATTTTTTTCTTAAATGCACAAGGGTCTTTATTACAACACTGTGACTAGCAGAACAATATAATATGGACATCAAACTCTAATGAATAGGTGAATGCTGCATATATAATAGAGTATATCTCACAAAGGGACATTATGCACACATTAAAAGAATCAATTAGAGCTTTGCCTTTTGACTTAAAGCTAAATTGAATGAGAAATGGGATATATATTTAAAGCACAGGAATAATTCCAGAGAGTGGTTTCATCAAGGGAAAAAAAGGGGAAGCAGAGTGAGGAACTGGCTTTCCAGGTGAAGGGACCATCATTTTTCAGTTCCCTGAGGAAGATGAGCGCCTATTGAAAGAGTTGAACTGTAAGGAGGTTGATGGAGTTAGAGCTCAGAAATGAGGGTAGGGGTACAGGACAAGGGGAGGAGGAAAGGCCAGGGTAAGTAGAGAAGTAGACAGGCAAGACCATGCAAGAATAGGCCATGCTCAGGACTTGGTTGTTACCATTCAGTAAATGATTTACACTTTTGAACTACTTTTTCTTTTCTCACTTAGCCATTGAGTGCCATCACTGAGCTGATCCTGCAGGCAGGGGTCCTCATACTTTTTAAACAGGGGCCTGTTCACTGTCCCTCAGACTGTTGGAGGGCCGGACTATCGTTTAAAAAAAAAAAAAAACTATGAACAAATTCCTATGCACACTGCACATATCTTATTTTGAAGTAAAAACAAAACAAAACGGGAACAAATACAATATTTGTATTTGCATGTGGCCCGTGGGCCGTAGTTTGAGGACCCCTGCAGAGTATTGAGCATATAGTAGAATTTAAGGCACTATACCTGGTGCTAAGGAATTACTCAATAAACCCTAGCTTTTGACTTCACTTATTTCTCCCTTGCATCTCCTGCTTTTTCCATGAAAGGTATAATCTGATTCTGCAGTTCTCAACTCTCAGACTCATGTCCCTCTATGTTTTTGAGTCAATAAGGTTAAGAAAGTTAATGTCTCCTTATAATAGCAATAAAATAAAATAAAATTTATTGATAAAATAACTTAACCCACACAGGTTTTTTAAAAAAATAAAGCTATGCTTAATTGTAATATAAATTTATAAAAATACTATTTATTTTAGTAAATATTCACAGACAATTGGACTAGAAAAGGTGAAGTCGTCAGAAGTTTGACTTACAGATGCTCAGGAGACTGATGAGTTTTATTGGTAACTCCAATGCGGTTTTGTTAGTGCTGTGAGTTACAAAATAAAGAATAGTTCTTAGCAAATGTCTAAATTAAGCAAGATACCTTGTAACTAGATTCCTGGAATTTGGTGTATGTTAAAACTGCACAAAAATTCTTATATTTGTGCCTGGCTGGCATAGCTCAGTGGTTGAGTGTCAACCTATGAACCAGGAGGTCAGAGCTCGATTCCCAGTCAGGGCACATGCCTGGGTTATAGGCTTGATCCCAGTATGGGGTGTGCAGGAGGCAGACAGTCAATGATTCTCTCTCATCATTGATGTTTCTGTCTCTTTCCCTTCCTCTCTGAAATCAATAAAAAAATATATATTAAAAAATTCTTATATTTGTGTATAAAACAGGGAGAAGTTCTAGTCTTAGGCAATTATAATGGATTTTTCACCCTTGTTACATCTGGTGGGAACTAGTGTCATTTGCACAAAACATGGGGTAATTTTTGTGCAGGATACCTTACAGGACATATGTCATTCCTCCAGGTGCTTGCCCACCAAATGCCAGTAGAAACTGAGAAGTGCCTCAGTCATTTGTAGCATTTTCCAAATGTCTCCTATGGGCTGGGCTGGTATCGCTTCCACTGAGAATCACTGATCTGATTGGAAGACAAGGCACTGGGGAGGTTACATTATGCCGGCAGACCTCAATCACAGCCCAGTAAAATAATAAAAGGGATGTTACATGGTCACATATTTTTGGTAGAGAAGTAGTAAAGGGATCAGGGCTTATGCATTTTAAGGAGCTCATACTAGTCTCAGCTAAAGTTAGATGATGAGTGATGGCTATCCTGCAGAGAGGCAGACAGGAACAAGAAAGGAACCACAGGCGAGAGAACCACTGAAAAGAGGTGAACAAAGACAAGGAATGCAAATAAACATGCTATGTCTGGGAGACAGTGATACAGAATTACAGATATCTGTGAATTAGACCTACCAGAAAAGGCAGTTGAAGTTGGAAATTTACTGCTACTTTCACTCTTTATCTCTCTCTCTCTTTCTCTCTCTTTTTCTTTGAATTACAGAAGTACAAGTTATATCCCAGACCTCAACTGACCTCTGTGAAACCCAGTTCAGGTAATGATTGTGAGGGCACCTAAAATGATCACTGTTGATGTATTTCTACCTGATACATTCGACATGGAATAACAATGGATGTCTGTAATCCTAGCTAATAAAAGAGAAACATGGTAATTAGCCGTACCTCCGCTACCCTTCCCATTGGATAATCAGGGCGATATACAAATTAACTGCCAGCCAAGATGGCAGCCAGCAGCCAGGCAGCTTGAAGCGAACATGAGGCTTGCTTGCTTCAGTGACAGAGGAAGCCAATGTTCCCCGCCCGCCGCTGCCAGCCTCTGAGCTTGCAGTTTGAAACATTGTTAAAAATATAGAAGCTAAACAAAACCCCAGAAACCTGCTTTCAGCCAGCTAGGATCTCAGAGCTGGAGTTGAAACAGTGTTTCGATTATAGAACCCAAACAAACCAGATACCTGCTTTCAGCAGCCGAGACCTCAGAGCTGGAGCCAAGCCTCAGAGCTAAAGCTGGCTCAGAATAAAAAAAAAAGAAAAAAAGGAGCGGTTGGGAGCTTCAGTCACCTGCCAACCTGAAAACAGCCCTCAGCCCCTCACCCAGACTGGCCAGGCACCCCAGTGGGGACCCCCATCCTGAAGGGAGTGTGACCAGCTGCAAACAGCCATCAGCCCCTCACCCAGGCTGGCCAGGCACCCAAGCGGGACCGCCACCCTGATCCAGGACACCCTTCAAGGCAAACCAGCCGGCCCCCACCCGTGCACCAGGCCTCTATCCTATACAGTAAAAGGGTAATATGCCTCCCAGCACCGGGATCAGCAGAGCCGCGAGGCCTCCCGGCATCGGGATCAGCGTGACAGGGGGCAGCACCCAAATCCCCTGATCGCCCTGCAGCTCTGTGTGTGACAGGGGGCGGGGCCACAACCTCCCTATCAGCCCTGCTCTGTTCGTGACAGGGGAAGGCGCCCCAACTCCCTGATCAGCCCTGCTCTGTGCCTGATATGGGGGAGCTTCCCAACCCCCTTATCGCCCTGCGGCTCTGTGTGTGACAGGGTGCGACACCCCAAACTCCTGATCGGCCCTGCTCTGTGGGTGATAGAGGGCGGTGCCCCAACCGCCCCCCATGGGCCCTGCTCTGTGTGTGACAGGTAGAGCCATAACCTCCCCATCGGCCCTGCCCTGAGTGTGAAAGGGTACGGCGCCCCAACCCCCTGATCGGCCCTGCTCTGTGTGTGACAGGGGGTGGTGCCCCAACTCCCCTATCAGCCCTACTCTGTGAGTGATAGGGGGGAGCTCCCCAACCCCCTGATGGACCCTGCTCTGTGAGAGACAGGGGGCAGTGCCCCAACCCCCTGATTCGCTCTGCTCTGTGCATGACAGGGGTTGGCACCCCAACCTCCCCATCGACCCTGCCTTGAGTGTGACAGGGGACGGTGCCCCAACCCCCCAATCGGCCCTACCCTGAGCGTGACTGAGGGTGGCATCACAACCTCCCTAGCCGCCCTGCTCTGTGCATGACAGGGGGCAGCCCTGACCAGGGGCTGTACCTAGGGATTGGGCCTGCCCTCTGCCACCCCGGAGCAGGCCTAAGCCAGCAGGTCGTTATCTCCCGAGGGGTCCCAGACTGCGAGAGGGCACAGGCCGGGCTGAGGGACCCCCCCAAGTGCACAAATTTTTGTGCACCGGGCCTCTAGTCCTATTTAATAAAAGGCTAATATTCAAATCGACTGAACAGTGGAAAGACTGATTGCTATGATGCTCACTGACCACCAGGGGGCAGATGCTCACTGACCACCAGGGGGCAATACAGGTGCTGCCCCCTGGTCATCAATGTGCTCCCATAGGGGGAGCACCGCTCAGCCAGAAGCCCTGAGCTGGGCTCATGGCTGGTGAGCACAGCGGCAGTGGCAGGAGCCTCTCCCACCTCTACAGCAGCACTAAGGGCGTCTGAGTCGGACATCCTCCGAGGGCTCCTGGCCTTCCTGAACTGCTAGAGGGTGCAGGCCAGGCTGAGGGACCCTCTCCCCTCTGAGTGCAAGAATTTTGTGCACCGGGCCTCTAGTTTTGTTAATAATATTGGTGATAATGACTGTTACATATTTCCATGATAAAATACCTCTGAAGAGGGCTATTCATTTTCCTTCATAAAAATGATAAATAGCTAATGACTTTTAAGAAATTAGGTGACATATTTTTTAAAATATTTAAACTGGACAATATATGTCTCAGCACACACTGGTAACAAAAGCCTAAGATATATTTAAAATTGAATAATTATAATAATTAGTACTTTATATCAAATATCTTTGTATTAGCATCACTTCACATTCTGTCGAGCATGATTATGCATTTTAGCAATTGATACTGGCAAGATTTTTAGTTATTTATGTGTTATAAAAAATGTAAGCAACCTAATATTTTCATGTCTTTGATCTGCAGAAGAGAAAAAAGAGGAAATGCATTCATGAGAGAGTAGGATATGATGAGTTTAGCTTAAAAACAAAGGAACATGGTTTTCTGCTGTTTTATCACTTATTTCTTTCTCTCGTTCATTCAAATAATTTATTACAGTTATCTAATTTTTACAGATACTTACAGATTAAAAAATAATTACAGTACTATACCATAATTTTGAAAGAGTGGAGGAAGCAGAAAGTATAATGTTGCCTATCCTTCTAAAGGAATTTAGGATGGGAAAAAAACACACAGAAAAACAATTACTAATCTACATATTTATCTAATTTGATTTAATTACATTCATTTCCACGCTGCTTTTCACTCGTACAACTTTTTGAACTTTAAATTGTATTTAAGTATTTCCATCTTTTCACACACATAAACACACACACAGAGACACGTCAAGGATTCAGATAAATCAATCCTAGTTATACCTACTATGCTTTATTAATCTTTCCATCCTGTGCCCCAACCAGTGCCTGGAACAATGCCTTTCCTACAGAAAACTCTCAATAAATATGTTGAATTAATGACACATAATACTTTATGTAACTATTTAAATATGGCAGATATATGAAATGATTACAATGTTCATTTCAATTATTTTCACAGTAGTCTTAGATGAAATGTCATAAGACTATTAAACTAATGTTATGATTCGTCCAGCAATAGGTTTTGCCAACACTAACAGGTTTTGCTTCTTCACTTCCCCAGAGTACTTGGGGAAATGTTAGACATGACATTCTTTCTGTATCAATGGCTTTATCTGGAGGCCATTCTCTTGAAGCACATTAAAATATGAATATTTCAGAGCTCTTGAAGGGACTAGGAGCTTAATCTACAAATAATGACTTTTATCTACAAATAATGATTGAGGCCTTATAACCCAATGAAATAGCTTCTTATCATATTATTAAGAATATTTGAAGGAACATGTTTGTTAAAAGCAATATAGACAATTAGAAAAAAAGTCACAAAGAATATAATTTTTCTTTCCCAATAAACTGTAGTGGCTTCCTCTCTTCTATAATGTATGCATCTTTTATTTTTATCTGTATTTTGTGCATATCTATATTACTCTTTGTATTATTCTATTTCATGTATATTTTGTCTTGTCAATAAAATTATAATTACTTTGAGGACAGAAAAAAATACCTGCTACTGCTTTTGAGTCCCCTGGTGTACTTGAACTCAATATGGGAGGTAAATTGAGGTCTGTTGAATATAATTTAACATGTCCACTATTTTGTTCTTGAATTTAAGACTAAATTTTATAGAATGGAATAAAGAGCCAATGAAGATTGACTTGCTATTTTATCAATAAATACTGCGTTGGGGGCCTCTTAATCATAGTACAATCTTCTCACTCACCTAGTTAGGTTTTAAGTATTAATTGTAAAATTCTAATTTTAGTTTCTGTTTTTAATATAACTTATCTATTGTAAAAATAAATCAGAGCTGAGGATTTTTAAGGTCATTTTTTCATATAGAAAGCCGGAGTTTTTTTGTCTCCTTGCTCACACCATCTGGACCTTGTTCCTTACCTACCATTCTTTCTATTCTCTACTTCCTCTCCACCGTCTTTCTCTGAGTGGCTATACAGAGAGGACCCCAGTACCTTAAAAATAACCTTTGGCCCTAGCTGGTTTGGCTCAGTGGATAGAGCATCGGCCTGCAGACTGAAGGGTCCCAGGTTTGATTCCAGTCAAGGGCACATGCCCAGGCTGTGGGCTCGATACCCAGTGGGGAGACATGCAGGAGGCAGCCGATCAATGATTCTCATCATTGATGTTTCTCTCTTTCTCTCTCTCTCTCCTTTCCTCTCTAAAATCAATGAAAATATCTTTAAAAAAAAAATAACAACCTTTGACATGACCCTGTTCCTGCCTCTTTCTACTTTTCACACACATGGCTAGTATACTCTTTCCTTCCCTCCACTGATAACTTTTAGCAGCTTGAAACTCATTATTTCTTATTTTTTTTCCCTTTAAGTTTCACATTCACTCTGACCCCAAATGATACTTTCAATCTAATTGGCTCTCAAATTGGTCTCCTCTTTTTCATTTTCATTACTCCCTCCCTTGTCACCCTTTTCATAGGACAGCTGGGCCAAACTGCTCTTCCTGACTTCCTAGAATTTCTACTAAAGGTCACCAACTGTGAAATGAGTCATTATCTCACACCATCAGTAGACACAAGTCTATGTTCTTCACCTTGCAATCAGTTCCCTTCACAGTCTGGACCCCCAGGATAATTATAGTGGCCGCTTATTGTGCCTTACCATATATCAGGTACTGTGATAAGGGTTCTACATAAACTGTTTCTAATTCATAATTATCATAACAATCCTAGATCGTAAATAATACTGATCTCACGCTGTAGGTGAGAAAATGACTGTAAACTTGATTCCCAAACTTACCTTCCACACACAGCATGCCACGCCCATGGCCAGTTCTGGCAATTGCTTTGTATGGTCCTGGAACTTTCTCATGTCCAGCCTTTACTTTGTACATTCAGCATCTAGTCAGATGTCAGTCTCAGACTCCTGTCAAGTCTGCTCATCTGTCAGGACCCAATTCAAATTCCAGCAGTTCTGTGAAGTCTTGCCAGCATACTCCAGTGATCTAAGCAGGTAATCATTTCTTCCTCTTACCTCTGAAAGGACTGGAGTCCTTTGCACTTAAAGTTCCTGACACTGGCTTGTACTAATTAGCCCCTTTTCCTTGTGCACGTGTCTTCTCTCCTCGCCTAACTTGTAGGCTCCTTAATGGGTTCGGCCAATTTTATACATTCTCCTATCCCACTAAGGATGGAAAGCCCTTCCCATAGTGACTTTAATGAATGGTCCCTCTTCATTTACATTGTCCTCTCTTTTATTTGCTTTCAATAATTAGCACTGTAGTAGAATCCTTCCTTGTGATTTCCCTTGATTTATGTATGTATGCCTATCAATAAAATTAGAGTTCCCATGGACCCATTTTAACTTGTTGAGTCTAAATATTCTTGCTGTTTTTATAAATAAGTGTATATTTGTGAATGTGGTCTCAAAATGCTCACAAATATTGCTCCTTTAAGAAACATCCAGAATTATTTTTGAACACTGAAAAAGCATACCAACAAAAAAAGTGCCATGCAGGGAATATACACTGAGTGAGTCATATACTGGCATGTCGAAAATGAAGACCAGAATTACTATATATATATATATATACACACACACATATATATATGAGACATGGAGATTAGCAGGAACAGAAAAAGAGGTTAAATTTGTAAAACAATTCTCTATATGCTGTTGAAAAAAAGAGACCATAGGTCACAGATGCCACAATCTGGGAGCTGAGTTTTAGACTGTCCTGAAACTCACTTTTACTTTCTGCCTTTGACCTTTGCTCTGTTTCACCTTCTAGAATATGCAAATTTCATTCTCCTGTGGAAGTCCCCTCACCAGTCAAGACCTAGTTCGAATCTCAATAGTTTAGTATTCCCCAAGTGTTTTATTCAGAACAAAATAGCTATAAAATTAATTTTAACCAATTTTTGGTAATTTAGATATCATGCTGGAAGCTTAACATGCCTATTATTACCCTTAGTTACAGTCTTCCTCCAGGAGGCTGCATTTTTACCATTTGCTGCTAATAGTTACATCTTGAAGACTATATGGTTATACAATTACTAGAAACCCATCATTTACTTACTGAATGGTAGACAAGGAAATGAAAACAAATTTTATTAACTTGTTTTTATATTAAAACCAAATTATAAAGTTTCTAATGCCATAACATTTACACATAGCATTTGACTTATAGAGTGACCTGCTATCACTCAGGTGTTCCTTTTCAAAAGTGTCTTTTCACCCTGGTCGGTGGATCAGTGGTTAGAGCGCAGGCCCACAAACCAAAAAATCCTGGGTTCCATTCCTGGTCAAGGGCACGTAGCTGGGCTGCAAGTTTGATTGATCTCTGGCAATAGTAAGGGCCATGCGGGAAGCAACTGATCATGTCACATGGATGTTTCTCTCCCCCCCACCCCCCCTTCCACTCTCTCTAAAAATCCATGGAAAAAAAATATCCTCGGGTAAAGATTAACAAACAAAACAAAAAAGCAAAACAGTGTCTTTTCATTCCAAGTCAGTAACCAGGGCAGTCCCACGTTGGAACCAAATCTTTAATGATACTTAAAATTCTTCTTCCATAGAAAAGGGTAAATGCACAAGCACTCTTTCTTCCACCTTTCCACTTCCTGTCTTTTCCAAGTCCTGCAACTAACCCTCAGGGGGTCGGGTAGGGGTCTGCATTGCTGGCTGCTGATGCGAATGATCAAGTGTGGGCTGCATCCGCCCCACTCCCGAGGGTGGTGGGACCCTGGCCCTCACCCTGCGGCCCCTGGGCCTCCCCTGGGTGCACTCGGAGCGCAGGAAGGGCGGGGAATGGGCGCACAGCCCAGCTCGGCCAGGCCCACCCTCTTCCCAGGTGAGCGCCACCGCCCTCCCAGGTCTCTGCTCGCCCGGGACCGTGGGGACTGGCAGTCATTGCCGGGTTGGCTGGAGGGCGGGCAGGAAAGAAAGCTTCAGACTTTGCCTGTGGAGGGTTGGGTGCTGGAGCTCAGACAGGTTCCGAGGCACTTTCTGGCTGCACGGAGTTTGGTGTGACAGGACCGCGGGCTTGTTGGAACTGGTCCCCGCACCCGCCCTCGCTCCGCTCGGCACCTCGCCCCGGGGGTGCGGGCGCGGAGGGGGCCGGACGGAGCTTCGCCGCGCCGACCTGACGCCGGCAGGTAACTCCTCTCCCCTCCCTCGCGCTCCCGCTTCCTGGGCGGCAAAGCGGCGGCGGCGCGGCTCCGGGCGGCGGCTCCTGGGGGTAAGCGGGGCTCCCGGCTCCCCTCCAGCGAGCGGCGGGCGGGAGGGCGCGGCGGGGCGGGGACTGCGCCCACCCGGGGCCGCGCGGAGGGGAAGGGACCTCTCCCCGCGAGCGCGCGCGGGGTCGGAAATTGACCAGGGCGCGGAGTCTGTTTTCTTTCCTTCCTGGGCGCGCAGGGAGTTAGGAAGTTTGAAAAGTGAAGTCCCGGGCGGAGTGGGTTCGGCTTCCCCGGGGACAGGCGTTGCCCGCCGTGGACGTGGGGTTTGTTTCCTCTTTCTGCGGAGAGGACCCGTGGAGAGGGGCCGGGAGGAGCCTCCTAGGAGGAAGGGTGGAGGTGGAGGTGGACGTGCGTGTGTGTAGGGGGGGCGGGGGGGGGCGGTACGGAGAAAAGGTGGGGAGCTTAGGCTGCAGGGGGGCGTGGGGTGGTCTTTAGATCTCCCTGGAGGAGCAGGACTGGAAAAGGAAAAGTTTTTCTTGCGAAAAATCTCTTTTTGATCTGTATCCAATCCCGCTTCTGCCTCCTGATTAGTGGTGGACCGTGCTTTTCAAACTCCAGTTGGCCGCAGCCTGGGACCATGCCTTTGATTCGCTGGCCAGGTGATTGTGGGATTTACTGTCTCCGACCTGGGGAACCACTGTTCTAGGTTGTGGTCACCTTCAAAGGGGAGTGTGACTAGCGGAGATTGCTCCTGGCAAGGTACTGGAAACTTCAGTCCTGGTCTTCGTGACATGCCAGGAGAAGCATTCCCTATATGTATAAGGTGGGTGAGGAGGCAGATAATGTGTATGTGTTAGTTGTTGAAATCCTGGGGCCTGTAAAGAGATAATAGTGCTTTATAGGGTGGAGTCTGAGGTTATGGGAACACAGGCTAGCGTGTTGACTATCATGAAGGGATGAGGTTATAGGGTCTCTGACTTGGAAGTGTAGATGAGAACCAAGGAGGCCAGAACACTAAAAAAAAGAAAAGAAAAGAAAAGAAAAGCCACGCTGGTGGCAGGCAGCCAAGGCCCGACTCATGTTCAACAGCTCACATCCAGAACCCCACATGCTGCACACCTTGCCAGGCTCCTTACTGACAGGCACCTCCCTTTCCCTTTCTCATCCCCAACAAGTGCCAGAGCCCCAGGGAAATCCATGACTTGCTGAATCCGCCCTGACCAGCCATAGGATAATGACGAAAGGGACTTGTGAGAGAAAGCTGGCCTTTCTGTTTTTTCAAAGTAGCTTAAGAATGAGGATGGTGTGAAACAGGATGAAGGAGGGAGGTGTGGGTGAGCCTTTGTTTTGTTGGCTTTCTCCCCCTCTTCCTACAGTTCCCAGCAGGGTAGGAGCCCCACACTTTCCAGCTCCAGATTCCACCTCCCTTGCTTTTGGGCCTAGGTCACACGTGGTGCACACACCTATGACTGGTGCTGACTGCGCCCTACAGAGCCTGCCTGAGGCGCTGGGTGGATCCTGCCTGCACAGCTGGCACATTCTAGACCACAGATGCTCCGAGTGTATTGTGGGAAGCATCACCAAGGGAGCAGTTGTTGAAAGGGATTGCACAGATGCAGACAAACCGCACCTCAGGTGCTGACTCAGTGATGTCTCTTGTGATTACTCTCTGGAGATGATTACTTTAACTATAACTGAGTAAATGCTTTGGGGATGGGTTAATTTTATTATTGGTTTTATTATAAACCCCTCCTGGTACCAGAGCTCCTTTCAGTTTACAGTGGAGGTTCATACACTGAGTATTTTCTTGACCACAATTTACCCTGCAACAACTCATCTACCTGTTTCCCATTCAATTATATTACTCAGTAAAGAGTTTCCAAGAGTGAACATTGTACATTAAGTTGGCAGAATATTGTGGTGAAAATGTGGCCCCAGGAAAGTAGGCTTCTTCTGTAACATAAATCTGGTTGGCGGAGGCCTTTTGAAAAGGCCCCACTTAGCTTAATTTAACCAATTATTTGTAAAATTACAGGTTGGCCTTGTTTAGCTAGTTAGGTAACTTTACATGTCTCTCCCTCTGTAACTTGCAAAATATTGAGTGCTCCAGGGATATTTCACAATTCACAATTTGTTAAACACAATGTTACTGTTAATTTTGAAGTGTACTTTTGTTCATTTAAGTATTTCTCATCTGGAAATGTAATGTATTTTAGAACTTTGTTGGTGAGTTTATCATTTGAAAATCAGAATACATTCTCTTCCTTGCCCACCCTTCCACCATGGAAATACAGTTCTAAATGATGGTTATGGATTTGAAAGATACCATTTTATCTTTCAAAAAAAGTTAAATTTTGTACAACTAACACCTAAGTTCCATAAAAAAAAAAAGGTAATTCCACTCACATTTCTCTGAGAAAATGTGCTGAAGCCTTCAGGTGGTGCCTCTTTCCTACGGAGGTGGGCCAATGGGCATTGGCACTGTTTTGAGGTGTCTGTCACACCCTACCAGGGTGAGTAGGGTTCCCAGGGGGATGGGCACTGCCAGGCCTTGGAGACTGAATACTGTGGGGTGGTGATACAGGAGCTGGGGAAATGGTGAACTCCAGTAGAAAGGGTAGTTTGGAGGTCAAGTAGAGTGGAAGCATATTGGCTGGAGGATTCGGGAGGAGAGTTTATTAGGGTGTCAGGAGGCTAACATACCCAGGAAATAGGGGTGGGAAATTAGAGAGGCAAAAGATGTTTTCAGCAGCTATGATTGTGTGAGGAAGATAAGCCTGGGTTGGAGAGATGGTCCAAATAGAAGGAATTTTCTCACCCATTGGGCACGTCTGTGTTGAATAACATGATGGTGAATGATATGAGGAACCTTTTCCTCTAGGGACATCTCTAATTACTATCCAGTTTGTATTTTTGTTTTAATTTATTTTCACAAAGTCCCTAGGAGTGAGGCCAGCTGTCCCCCTAAGGCACATGACATTTATCTTTTGAGTTATGTGTCAAGTAATTTGTAGACTGCTCCCATCCCTTAGTCATGGTCAACCTCTTGAGTACTGGTGCAGGGTCAGGTGTAATATCTGTGCTACTGTCAGTGGCTCATTTTAAAGAGTTTATACACAAGCTAAGGAGTCATGATATCTCAAGGTCATAACTGCGCCCTTGCACTCTATCCATTCATTAAATGTGTGTATTGACAGTTGTGTACCAACAATGTGTTCCACTCTGGGAATATGAAGGTAGCAAGTCACTGTTATTGAATCTTAGGAAGCTCACTGTTGGGTTCCCAATAACCATTATTAAGTACAAACAGAAATTAATGGATCAGGTCCATTTACTTAGTACTGCCTTCATATTCTCTGAAGGTCTCATCAGATATTATATATTTCATTAATTGAGAAATAGAACATTAACAGACCTTAATTAGTTGTGCTTTTGGAGAAAGTACTTACATTCAATTGGCCTCTCAGGTTTTTTTATTGGTGTGGTAAAGGGTTTGGACTACATGATCAGTAGTGTGTCACAGTCTGCTCTGAAATTCTCTGCGGTCACTTCTTATCAAGGGTACCATAAAATAACGTTAACTATAAGGCCTCCCCAAAGTATCACTGGGAAGCTCATTATTTCCACTTCCATTGCCAAATTTTCATTTCAAAGGGTTTTAGTTTTCTTTTTGTCATCAGGTTGCTTTTCTAATTATATAACCATTACTCACTTGGGTAAGAAAAGGCAGTTTTCAAAGCACTAAAAAGTGGCATCTTCCACCTCATTGGCTGTAATAGAATCAGTCGACTGGAAGGCCTGCCTACGCTGTTATTTACATACATGCACAAGCAATGGATGGCTTTAATTCTTAACATCACATGTCTCCAAATACTTAGTCTTATCCGACTCATTCAACAGTTGTTTCCTGTTGTTTTAAAAAATGTGTTTTTCTCAAATTTAACTTTGAGTTATTTATCAGAGAAGAGTGAAATACATCAAAGTTGTTTCTAGAGCAGTGGTTCTCAACCTTCCTAATGCCGCGACCCTTTAATACAGTTCCTCATGTTGTGGTGACCCCCAATTTCATTGTTACAAATTGAACATAATTAAAGCACAGTGATTAATCACAAAAACAATATGTAATTATATATGTATTTTCTGGTGGTCTTAGGCGACCCCTGTGAGGGTCGCTCAACCCCCAAAGGGTCGCGACCCCCAGTTTGAGAACCGCTGTTCTAGAGTAAGGAACTATTGACAGTGTTCCCCAGTTGTTGTTTTTTTTCTATCTCCACCCTTTCTTTCCTTTCTCACCTATATTGTCCCTTTATTCCTTTTGTCTGATCTTATCTTTTCTGGCCCCTTTTTGTTTCTTCTTGTGCTTTGTCTTTCCTGTCCTTTATTTCTTCTCAGTGTTTTCTCTTCCCTTTCTTTCTTATCCTTTGTCACCCCTTGTCTTCCTTACTCATCTCCTCATCCTTTTGTTTTCTTTTTCTACTCTATTTTTTTAACCTTTCTTTTCCCTCTTCTCCCATTTCGCACTTCTATTTATTTGTCTATTTCTCCAACTGTTCAACTATTTATTCATTTATGTTTTCTTTAATTTCTATCTGTCATCTCTTCTATTAGTATAGTTCTTTATTTTGGTACCTTATACAATTTGGGGAATAGTAGTCTCCAGTAGCTAAAATATATTATAAATAAAGTGTCCAGTTATACTTTAAATGCTAACTACAATATTTTTCTGTCATTTTGTACATTTAAAAAAATGTATTTGCCATTAGTAATGGAGCATGTGTACAATGATCATCCTGATAAAACTAATGATTTACCTCTTTTGGCACATCAGTGATTTTCCATTTTTTTAAGTCAATTTATTAGATAAACATTGTATCACTAGCATGAAGACTTTCATTTTTCCATTTTCCAAAATCTTGCAAGTTCAATTTGCAAGAAAGTATTCAAATAAGAGTGCACATCATACTGTAAAAAGAAAGGTAATGTTATTAAAACTCCTGAAACTGCATATTGATATACTGATAGCCTCACTGTGGAGGTCATTGAAACATTTGTTAATTGGTGGATTAAAGACTGGATTTATCACACAAAAAAGTACTTTGAGTATCAGTGTCCAATGCAGAAAAATTGAAGGTCAAAAGAACTCATTAGACTTTTCTTTAAAAAAATCTCAGTGTGAAATGATACCAAAGAATATTAAAATTATAGCAAAAGTCTACATTTGCTATGTCTATTAATATCAGGCAAAAAAAAAACCCAAAAGAAACACCCAAAACCTGTCAGTTTATATATATTGAAAGTAATATAAAAAGTGCTCTATTGCAAAAGCATTTATTTGTGCAATACTAGACGAATTCTAGCACACTCATATCTGCAAGTATGATCTCAGAATGCAGTCACTTCTGGAACACACTCAAAGCCTAGATTCAGAGCCCTGTTGTTGAGAAAGGATCTTCAAGCTATTTTAAATTCCACATTTGTTTTTAGAGAAGATTTACTCCCTTTTAGCAGATTAAATCTTATTTGTAGAAGAGTTAGCACACAAAAAACTTAAAAATGCATAAAGTCTTTTCAAGGATATTGGATCCAAAATGTGATCCCCCAGAAAGTTGGGACAGGAGCCCTCGAGCATAAGTAGGTGTGTTTGTATATCACACATAGGGTGAATGACCGGATAAAATTATTCAATGTTTGAGTTAAGAAAACTAATTTTTTTCTTTGATTTTAATATCACAACTTAGTGGTATCATTATTGGAGGGAGACCCCTAACAATTCAATTTATTTTTTATACATTTCGTGTAATTTTCTTGATTTGTATAGAAGATGGTTAAAACTGAAGAAAGAGAGGATAGTCTAGATAGTGTAATCAGTGATGACACCTTCCAAAGAATGCCAAGGTCTTTCCTCTTCAAAATGCATGTTGTAGGAATTGCTAAATACTAGCCACATTTATGGGGGGAGCTAAGTTGAGAGACTAAGAGGTGAGTCCTGCCTTTGAAATCAGAACTCTGACCAGCAAAGAGTGGAAAGAGCAAGATTCACACACCTGCACAAGTGTACACACACATGAAAGTAAATTGTGCGGAACAGAAAGTCACCAGTGATAGCCATGATACCATGTGGCCAAGCCATCCCCTTCTTCAGACGGGCTTTAAGGACAAATGAAAGTGAAACAAGGGCTGCCAGGTGCCTGTTCTGGTTCAGGTCTGGTTTAGGCAAAGGTGACTAGAGTTTTATAAACATCAGCTGTGTCGCAGTTATAGCCTTCCAGGTTAGACCATTGTCAGAGGACTTAAACACAATTGTGAAGAGAGATTACAGGAAACCCAGGTTCACATGTAATCCCATCTATACAAATCCAGCAGCTTTTTACACATTTAAGGATGTATTTGCTTAAATCTTGATTCATTTCAGCGTGTGCTAGTGTTCTATAAACAAGTGAGAGGAGCCAATACAGATTATTTTGGAAACAATTAAAGGTCTGAACTAGTGTGGGGTAGTTTTCCAATCAGATTTTTTTTTTTAATTTCTGGGGGAAAAATAAAAGATCATTTTATTTCAACTGTGATATAGCTGTATAAACAGGCTTGATTAAAAGTGAATTCTAAGGGAAAAGACTAATAAAGGATTGCTAGGCACTGAGGTTGTTTTAGATGTTCTGATTATGTATGTGGATTTTTACGCAAATTGAAATTAATCTTTTCTGGCTAGGTATATTGTTGACATTTAATATTTTTTGGCATTTTAATCAAATAAATTTCTTCCCACTTATACAGTTTTCACAACCTTATTACTGATTTTAAAGCTCTACTTTCTAATAGTCCAAGATTGCTTTTTTGCCACTAAATATAACAGTAGACTTGATAGCTGTTCCCGACATACCAAAGCAAAATACATTTTCTTAAGGCATTTCATTGGCAAACTTTCACTTTTTCATAGATGAAGCAAACTGTTTTGTTTAATGTATTCAGAAAGCCACTTTAATAGTTTATATTGGAGCAAATATATTTGTTACGTTTTCCTTTTTTACCTGTTCCTCTGTAAATGTGAAAGTGTACCAAGATTGACTTTTTATTGTCTTAAATAGTTGAGTGCATATGACATATGTTCAACATCTCACGCCATGGGGCCCCTGTTGCCTGTTTTGCTCTCATATAGATATATTAACGTCTTTGTTATAAATTATACAACTCCACTTCCTATGGTAATCAGAGAACTGGGGATAGTTGTTGTGAAGTGGGGTAGAGAGGCAGGCAGACGAGTGAGAGATGAATGGATGGATAGATGGGTAGGTAGGTAGGTACATAGATGGATTGATAGAACCCTAGTTTTTTCTCCTTTGTGATTACGCAATGAGGAGAGAATGGAACATAGATCCCAATATACTTAAAATGCAAGACAACAGGCCTTATCCAAGACAGCCTCGATACTCAAAATGTGCAATAACCAATATGACAGGGCATTGGTAAATTAGAATATACCAGCTTAGTGGCCTTTGAGGAACTCCCGTTCTAGTGAGGGGGATACAGGCAGTGGTGAGCAAACAGACACCTTCGTTATTTTACATAAGTGCTGTAAGTCAAAGCCAGTTATTTTACATACGTGACACAAGTTAAATGTAACTAGCATGGCAGAGAGGGTGGGTTGTTTTTAAAATGGGTAATCTGAAAGACCTCTCTGTAAGGAGTCAGCAGATGAGTAAGATAGGAATGAAAACAAGGAACATTCCAGGCAGATGGGACAACCAGCACAAAGATCCTAAGATAAGAATTAACGTGGCGTGTTAAATGCAAAGAAAGAAAACCTGTTAGATATCTAGGGAAGGTGTCCAGAAACCACTTGAATATATGTCTGGAACCTAGGGGAACAGTCAGGTCTGGAGTTTTGCAGTTCATCTGGATATAAGTTATTTCATGCAATAAAACTTGATGAGATTATCCTGGGGAGAGCAGGTTGTCCTTACCAGCGGTTCTCAACCTGTGGGTCACGACCCCTTTGGCGGTCGAATGACCCTTTCACAGGGGTCGCCTAAGACCATCCTGCATATCAGATATTTACATTACGATTCATAACAGTAGCAACATTACAGTTATGAAGTAGCAACGAAAATCATTTTATGGTTGGGTCACAACATGAGGAACTGTATTTAAAGGTCCAGAAGGTTGAGAACCACTGCCTTAAACAAATAGCCAGATATTTCTTCAGTAAAATGGATTTATTTGAGTGCAACGAGAATTGCAATTCAGGACATGCAATCCAATGGCCAAGTGCAAGTCCAGAGAAACAAAGGAGAGGAAGGCTCTTTTATGGAATTGGTAGGGATTGTAAACAAATAGTCCATTGGAGGAAACTGAAAGTTCGAAGGATAGTGACTTTTCATTGGCTGAATTATGGCCATCTTCCATTGGCTGAGCCGTTACTGGGCAAGGAGGAATCTTCCTCCTCCTGAGGGAGTACAGTGGTATCTCTTCCTGTCGGGTCAGTAGTGTTGCCTTAAGTGACACATGCATGGGAATTCTCCCTTCTAGCCTCTGGAACCCATTTTAAATGAGATGTCTGTTTATTAATTTCCACAATAGAGATGACTAAAGCTCCCAAGTCCATGCCTGGACAACAGGAAAGTAAGTAGCTGTGAAGGCATTTGAAGGAAATTCTTCCCTCTGTCCTACAACCAGGCATTGAGGATTTCTCTGCAGTGATTCTCGGATACTGTCAGCACTGTCAATAGTCATTATTAAGATCCTTTCCCCTAGCATTCTAGCATTCTCAAAAAACAAACAAACAACAACAGAAAAATCCTGATCCTCTTTCAAGTTTTACCTACCTTTAGAGTAGAGAGAGATACATATTTCTTGAAACCACAATTCGGGTTAGGATCTGGATGATTTATGGGATAAATTTAAGCCTGGCACTGCTCTGTTTTATTCTGTTGTAAACTATGCATTTGTAAACTCAGGGCTGCTCTGGAATATTTAGTTTCCTCCAATTTCACCTTAATGATGAACATCTATGCTCATAATTCACTTAAACACCCACTTAATTCTTTCTGCTGATATAAGTTCACATAACAAAACTGATACCAAAAGCTTAGGAGAAATGGGCCATGCTGTGCAGCTAATTTTTATCACCGTTTATGTTGAAAATATAAGACTAAGACTTAGAACTTTATTTATTAAAACTAATTCAAATGCACAAAACGAGTTTAACATAATTTAACATTTCAAACAACACTTGATAACGTTATTTATTTTTCTGACAGTGCTCTTTTGAAATCAGTATTTATGTTTTTTGGCAGTGATCTGTGGATTTATCTAATCACTTATAGTACTCAGTGGGTTTCCACTTACAAATAGATAACATTTTGTATCATCAAAAAACTTAACCTCCATTTAACATTAACATATATGTGCTTCAATGTTGTAAAGTTCTTTTTGGTAGTATATTTTAAACATTTATATTTCAGCATTTTGGGTGCCTATCATACATTTATCAACACTCATGCTGTTACATTAAGTTATTACAGCAGTACATTATTAGCTTATTTAACCATTATATTCTGAGCCTTAATAATTGTGCTAACAGAGCTTATAGTCTAGTAAAGAAGGTGGAGAATAATGCATTTAACTAATGCATAAGAAGTGGTCGCTAATGGGAATTGCTGTGGGAGCTCCCAGCAGTGGCTCTCATCCTTGCCCCTGAGATTTAGAGATGACATTGTCAGTGAGCTACTTGCCAAGACCTCATTAAGTGCATGTAGTTATTTTTTATTTTTTATTTCCTTCATGATCCCTTACCCATGTAACTTTAGTTTCTGGATGTTCTGTGCTGCTCATGTGTTTCTCTGTAAGAATTATTAAAATACTAGAGGCCCAGTGTGTGAATTCATGCATGGGTGGGATCTGGCCAGCCCAACCTGATTGGGGGCCAATTGGGTATACTGGGGGGAGGGGATGCGGGAGGTTGGCTGGCTAGCCCCATCTGGAGGCGGGGCTGGCCAGGGGAGGGGTTTTGGGCAGTTGGCCCAAACTTCCTGTTGAGGGGCCAATTTGCAATATTAGCCTTATATAGGATTATATAGGATTTTATATGCTGGGTTTTGAATTACCTATTACTATCACTCACACACACACACACACATACACACACACACACACACACACACACACACACATGGTGCCTGCTCTGAGCCTCCTAGGCCAGACTGCGGCCATCAGTAGGACATCCCCTGAGGGCTCCTGGACTCTGAGAGGGGGCAGGCTGGGCTAAGGGACACCCCCCCCCAGTGCACGAATTTTGTGCACCGGGCCTCTAGTATCATTATAATTTTGTTCTTAGGTAGTTTGGTAGTCTGCTTGTTATCCACATAGCATCATAACATAAGCATTTTTTTCCATGCTCTTAAAACGATTAGAGGCAGCTTTTGACTTTCTTGAGTTTTTTGTTTGTTTTGCATTTGGTAATAGGTGGGTATAATATTTATTTAAATTTAAAAAGGAAAGAAAAGAAATCAAACTATGAAGGCTGACTCAGAAGAAACAGGGAAGAAGGGTAAGGGATAGTAGGCAGTTCCTTGTCCTACCAGAATAAGAAATACTTTCCTAAGCATCTCCCTGTTTCCAAGCAAAGTTAGCAGGTTTCTGGTATCACAGAATTTTTCAGTAGGCAACATAAATATCATCTTAGAAGTTTGAAATGGGGGTGTCCCAAAACCCAACTTGTTGCACATTAGGGGACTCTGTCAAAAATATGTCCTCTGCTTGAATATATACAGAAAGCGGGTATTCAGTAAGAAAGGATTTTATTACCTAACTATGTTTTAGCAGTTTTTATGGCTGATATAAAGTTGAAACCTTTTATCTCCTTTAGTTCCTATTACACACATTGATCAGAACCAGGGAAAGATGGAGCACTTTGGCAGAGTGCAAGATACAGCCCCATCATTTAATCTCCTGGAATGCTAACATCATGATGGAATACAATTCAGGAGTAGTTGGTTGTTGGTAAAAGAGTATTTTGCTTTAATTTCACTTGCGTGCATAGAGTATTCCTCTGCATTTTGACTATAGAGTATATGCTCTGAGTTAAGGGTTTATTGCTTTTTTCTATGACTTTCTCTACCAGATCACTCGTCAGTGCTTCCACATGTTTTAATGTCATTAATATATGTTGGAGGCCTTTATATTTTTATATCTGAACTGTAGTTTAGACAGAGGTTGTTAAATACATTGAATAACAGCCAATATAAATAAACCCTAGAATTATTTTGATGGGAAAGTGATATAACATCACCCCACCCCTCAATTTAAGGAAATTAAGAAATGTTAGGTATCAGAAGAGGAACTTTCATTTGAGATTTATGAAATTAATTTGAGTGTTTATTTAGGTGTATCCTTTTCATAGGTTTGATGGGATGGGTGATCCCAGTGATTTGCATATGGAGATGTTTGCACCCACCACCCTGGGACTGTGTGTGCTGTATGTTCATGTATTCCTTGGCCTGCCAAAAATTAGACCCTGTGATCTGTGCCATTGGGCCATTTTTTATGTGTTATTGTGAAGCCAGCTTAGAATTTTTTAATACGTTTGGATGCCAAATTAGATATCAAATTGTACTTGACAGGTTAAGTATTAGAGTGAATTTTTAACTTAATAGTAGCTTCTTGAATGTTTTAATTATCATCTTAAATTTCTGACAATCAAATTCAAAGCGAACACAATTTTGGTAGCTAGTATTGTGAAGAAAGGAGAGATACATGATTTTCAACTATTGTGGACAATGGATTATGATTTCATGAGACAGAGATGTTCCCAACATTTCTTTATGAAACATTTTCTCATATTCTGTAGGTAGACATTTTGATAAATAACAAAAATTCAATTATCCAAAGGATTGATTTGAGATTTTTTCTTTAGTATTTGGAAGACTGTGAAATGATTCTTAATAAAATTTGTTTAACATAGAAATTAAGTCAGAGAACTAGTTTTATGTCATCACATAAACCAGATAAAATGCTTGAAATTATTTCTGAATGGAAAATTAATTTTTTATTTATTAGGTTCCTTTATTTTAAATTTTTAAGGTTTAAAAGTAAAGGCAATCTTTATTTGTATTAGCTTCCTGTTCCTGCTGGAACAGAATAAAACAACAAAGTTGGGGGAAAAAAAGAACACTTTATTCTATCACAGTTCTAGGTTCTAGTAAATAGTCCTGAATTAGGACCATGTTTTCTTTGGAGGCTCTTGGGAAGAATCTGTTCTATGCCTTTCTCTTATCTCTGGTGTTGCTGTCAATCCTTAGTGTTCCAATCTCTATCTCCATAATCACTTCGATTTGTCCCTGGCAACTCTCTCCTTATACAGACTTCAGTCATATTGGATTGGGTCCTACTCTAATTGAATATGTCTTCATTGTAACTTGATTACATCTAAAAGAAGACCCCATTTCTAATAAGATTACATGCACTGGTACTGAGGATTTGGACTGGAACATATCTTGTTGGAGGACACACTTCAACCCATAACAGTATTCAATAGTTGAATAAAAATAGCCCAAGACAGAAATTGGAAAAAGGAACTCAGAGACATTAGCAGCTGTGATCCTTTGGGTCTTTTGCTTGCACACTAGTTACGTACAGTAATTATAACCTCAAACTACTTGTGATTTAAGAACAGTGTCATTTCTCTTTGAAACATTTTCCCATTGACTTATTATTTCAGAAGACTTCTCAGTGAATATCAGATCAAAAACCATAAACAAATTGACACTAAGTTTGGCTGTTTATTCAATACTTCAGTTGCTGAAGTAACGAGTGACAATGCTAATGGTATGACAGAATCATTATCTTCTTTTGAATCTTAAAAAAAACCTTTATGATCAAACATTTTTATGTCTTTATGGCAATTTTACTTTAATAGGTTGTTTAAATGTAAAATAATAAAGTTAATAGCATTTACTTTAAGTGATTTACCTCATATACTCTTTACAACGACTCAATAAGGTGAAGACTGCTGTTATTCTTTCTACACATGACCAAACCCAGGCTTTGGGCATAGGTGACCTGTCCAAGAGCTTCACTGTAATTGGGCAAGCTGGCTTGGAACCTGGCAGTCTGACCCTACAAATAAGCTCTCACTCTCGCTTCTATATATTGTGTGTGTTTTTCTATTCAAGGTCCATGAAATTGCTCATCAGTATTTGTTTTCTAAACTTTCCTATTTGAGATTATTGTCAATTGACAGGCAGTTGAGAGAAATATTTCAGTTGGATTCCTTGTATCTTTTTTTTAAAATATATTTTATTGATTTTTTACAGAGAGGAAGGGAGAGAAATAGAGCGTTAGAAACATCGATGAGAGAGAAACATCGATCAGCTGCCTCCTACACATCTCCTACTGGGGATGTGCCCACAACCCAGGTACATGCCCTTGACCGGAATCGAACCTGGGACCCTTCAGTCCTCAAGCCGACGCTCTATCCACTGAGCCAAACCGGTTTCGGCCCTTGTATCTTTTTAAAAATATATATATTTTTATTGATTTCAGAGAGGAAGGGAGAGGGAGAGAAAGATAGAAACATCAATGATGAGAGAGAAAATCATTGATCGGCTGCCTCCTTAACGCCCCCTACTTGGGATTGAGCCTGCAACCCAGGCATGTGCCCTTGACTGGAATCAATCCCGGGACCTTTCCGTCCACAGGCCAACTCTATCTACTGAGCCAAACCAGCTAGGGCTTCCTTGTATTTTTTACTCCGTTTTCCCCCATTGGTAACATCTTGCAAAAGCCATAATATTATATCTCAACCAGTACATTGACGTTGATACTGTCAAGGTACAGACCATTTCCATCACCACAAAGATCATCCCTGTGGCCTTTTTGGAGTGACTTCTTTCTCCCTCCTCTACACACCTTTATTAGAATGACTCAGTGAGGTAAACCCTGGCAACCACTAATCTGATCCCCATTTCTATAATTTTGTCATTTCAAGAATATTATATAAATGGAATCATGTAGCATCTAATCTTCGGGGATTGATTTTTTTTTTTTTTTTTTTTTTTTTTTTTTTTTTTTTTTACTCAGCACAATTCTCTGGCTATCCATCTAGGGTGGCTATAACATGGATCGATAGCTTGTTCATGTTATTGCTGATTAGTATTCTGTAGAATGAGTGTACAACAGTTTGTTTCATATTCACCTCTTGAAGGACATTTGAGTTATTTCTAGTTGGGACTATCACGAGTAAAGCCATTAGAACATTAATGGACAGTTTTTGAGTGAAGGTAAATTTTTTTATTTCTCTGGGATAAATTCCAAGAGTGCAATTGCTGTATCACATGGCATTTGCATATTTAGTTTTATAAATGAAACTGCCAGACTGTTTTGAAATCTAATTTTTTTATACTTTGTTTTGTATCCTTTGTATTTACATATTCAACGTTTGGAAATTATACTTTCCAAAAATGACATTAAACATTTAATATCAGGTGCAGTCTGTAATGGTTTTGGGGCATGGATGTGAGCTCTTTTTATACAAAACTATTTTCCTGGAATGAGTCACTTAACTAGTAGGTGAGCCTAGCAGTTTGTTCAGCTTTTCCATCATAGTAAGATTTTATTTTTCTCTACTCATTAACTCTATCATGTATGTTCATGTACTTTCTAGGAGTACTTAATGGTTATTAATAAAATAATGTGCTTTTATATGTCTAAAAGTATACCCAATTAATTTTTGCCCTCAATTTAAGCCCTTCAAATGTTCAGCGATTGAACTCTCAAGAGTTCAGTATTAAGTCTGTGTCTAAATACAAGTGCTATTTTATTGCAGTACCCATTCATGCAAGTGCCATTACCTTGCTGTTCTCCTTTAAAATTTCTTTGTAGATTGTTCCTAAACAAAACAGCCTTTGGTATGTTTTTGGTTATTCTAGAAATGCAAACTTATGCATAACTCTAGACAGTGGTCAGAGTATTACTTCTTTAGCAGGACAATATCAAGTGTATTTATTTCTTATCTTAACCCTTGTACAGGCTATCTCAACTTCCATGCCCAGGTCTATTGCCTTTTTTTTTTTTTATCATGTAGTTTTCGGTTTTGTATCTGGCATTGCTATTTGGTTAGGCCCATAATGTTTTGCTTTTTTCTCATTTTCAATTGTATCTTCCATGATTAACTCTTCAACTATGTCTTTGTGGTTTTATTTTGTATTTCTAGTTCTCTTGTCCTCTGATTTCTTGGATTACCCATAGTTCAAGAGATAATTTTTTACAGTAGTAAAGTACATTTTGCAAAGATGAAGCTCAAAAACAAACACATTTTTTAAAAGTGCTTTATGCATTTTAACTTCCAAATAGGTAATGGGTTTTTAATACCACATGTTATGGGAATTCAAAAGTTAAATTTTTAAAATTAAGAAATAAGTACTGAGAAAACATAATGTGTTTCTGTGTGTGTGTGTGTGTGTGTGTGTGTGTTTTAACAACCAGCAGTTACCTATCATTTGATTTTCATGATAATACATGTGATTTTCATGTAATCACTGGATGCTTGTCCTGTCATGGGCTAGAATTACTAAATGAAAATCACACCTCACTAAACCTTAGGGAAGTATACTTTAATCAAATGGATTGATTCTGTTAAGTAGATACAAACCTTTTTTTCTTTGTTACAAATGGATACTACATGTAACAGAACTTTAATGAACACTGAAAGGTCATTAATTAGTAGTATGATGCCATGCATATGAAGTGAGCAAGTTGAAGATTACCTTGGCACCCTGGACATTTTGGCCCAGTTAGTTCCTTAATATGGGTGGCTGTCATGTGTGTTTCGCAGCATCCCTGGCCTCTATCCAGTATATGCCAGTAGCATGAACATATTCTGTCTTTACTCTTATGTCAGATTTAATCTTTAGGTTCTTGATATTTTTAGAGTGACAGTGAAAATTCTGAGCCTAGAGATGGGGAAAGGATCGTCTCCGCTGAAATAGTAAAGTGGACTCTTAATTTTGCTCCTCAGCTCTGCCTAGTAAATGCTGGATCATTTTTGGTCCTTTCCTGACCAATGAAACTTGTGTCCCTATTGTCCATTTCTTTTCAACCTTTTTGTATGATTAGTAGCTTCTGTTACATATTGTGAGCTAAGTAATAAACAAATGGTAATGGTTCCTAGGTTACCCTCCCAAATCTGATTTGAAATTTGGTAGGCATGAGTCTGAAAAGGCTGAGTTCAGTGGACAATTTAAAGTTAGGGCCAGGCCCTAACCTGTTTGGCTCAGTGGATAGAGCATCGGCCTGCGGACTGAAAGGTCCCAGGTTCAATTCCAGTCAGGGGCATGTACCTGGGTTGCGGGCACATCCCTAGTGGGAGGTGTGCAGGAGGCACCTGATCGATGTTTCTAACTCTTTATCCCTCTCCCTTCCTCTCTGTAAAAAAACAATAAAATATATTTTTTAAAAAATAATTAATTAATAAAGTTAGGGCCAGGCTTTCCATACGAAAATGTGTAAACCTAATGTTGCCCCACCCTGCATTCTAATAACTATGTATGGCTTCAGATGAGTACTAAACATACCGAGTGATTACTTTGTTAGTTATATAAATGTCTAAAACTAACCTAATATTGTATGTCAATTGTAATTGGAAACTTTTTAAAATTATTTAAAAAATGAAATTAGGGCCAGGCCACTGACAAGACGTTTTTGGTCGAATTAGCCCTTTGGGACTTGCAGCACATCATCAAGTTGTACTTTATTTCAATCCACACAATGGAGTTCATGATTTCAAAACCTGGAAAGGCCCTTATTTGAATGAGATAAAGTCCAATCCAGTATCTCACACACTGAGTGATTGAATGCATAACATTCATTGTGGGGCTTTGTGAAGGATGAGGTGTGAGCTTGAATGGGAAGATTTTGATTCCTGGGAGAGATCCCTGAATTATCTTAATGTCTTAAATTTCTTCACTACCTCTACGTTGTCAAACTATCAAAACCCAGGGGTTCTTGCTTTGAATCATCTCTTGAATACACTTGTCGCTTCTTCACTGGGTATTTGAATGCTGAAAGACTAGATACTTGTCTCTCCTCCACTCCCCACTGCCAGACTAATTGTTTTAAACACAAGTTTTGTTGAGTCACAGAAATCTCCTGTGTCCCTCCACACCTGGCTCTGTTGTGTCTATTCAGCGTTATCTCCTACTCCTACTCAAAGGAACCTGCTTTCTAGCAGACCACGTTTTTTCACTAAGTCCTGAATGTACAAGCTCATACCTGTTCTGGGCTTTTTGTGTGTTTTTCAGCCTTGTGAGGGATGAAAATGTTCATTCTTACCACGTGATTGTATTCTTACTTAGTACCCCAGGTTCAGCTGAAGCCCACACCCTACACAGGGAATCCATAACTCCTGTATTCCATTTAGATTTCTACTTGCTTTTATCTGAAGGCATTGACAGCAGGCAGTACTCATTTTGGCCCTTAGCAATATATGGCTGTGTTCAAAGCGGTAACAAACAGCGTTGTGTGTGCGTTTTGCCTCTTCTGATATTTACTAAATTCCTGGAAAGCAAGTACTTTGTGCTTTTTATGTTTCATCAGTATGTGATTATATGCATAACAGGTACTCAGTGAAGACTTACATTAATGGCTGGCTTGGTACTGATTTTATTATATATATTGAAACCAGAATCAAATAGGCTTATAGAAACTGATGCTACCATGTGTAGTATCAGATTAAAGCTAAGAAGGATGGACTCTCTGGACGTCAGAGAAGAAAAGTGTATTTCCTTATGTGAAAAACTGGAAGTAGAGGCCTTGGAAATGGAAAATCAAGGAATAGTCTGTAAAAAAATCTATTTGTGGTAGTTTTTGAATTATAGTGCAATTAATGCCACTTTTGATATGAAATGTATGTTATATTAACCTACAGGTCATGGAAATGAGTAAATGTAAAAACTAATAATTGACATGGGTTATAAAACCTTTGATTACAGAGCACTAACTGATCTTAATTTTCTCCTTTTCAAACACCCAGATACCTCTTGCTGCTGCACAAATGGACATTTGACAGTGCTGTTGTCAAGCACTTGCCAGGATGGAGACTTCGTCGTTGCTGTCCTCACTGAATGATGAGTGTAAATCTGACAATTACATTGAGCCTCACTACAAGGAATGGTATCGCGTAGCCATTGATACGCTGATTGAACATGGGCTAGAAGCATACCAAGAATTTCTTGCCAAGGAGCGAGTATCAGACTTTCTAGCTGAGGAAGAAATTAATTATATTTTGAAAAATGTCCAGAAAATTGCACAAAGTACAGCCCATGGTACTGACAATTCCTGCGATGATACCTCATCTTCAGGGACTTATTGGCCCATTGAATCTGATGTGGAAGCTCCAGATCTCGACTTAGGCTGGCCGTATGTGATGCCGGGACTCTTAGGGGGTACCCACATAGACCTCCTCTTTCATCCACCGAGAGCACAGCTCCTTACAATTAAGGAAACTATTCGGAAAATGATAAAAGAAGCCAGAAAGGTAATACTATTTCTATTTCTAAATGAAAACTCTGAAACCGTGGGAAAGCACCAAAATATTTGCATGTTAAAATATTCTCCATATGTATGAACCATGCCTGTTATTTTCAGGAAATATACATATGGATACATGGGAAGATTGCACTTTTTATATCTTGCAAATATCTGAGAGAGTTGTGAGGTCCCTGCTAAGGGTAGAGATTTCATTCTCTTCATAATATATGTACACACAGGAGGCCATATGTCTATGAAGGCTAAGATCTAGGGACTGTGAATGAGATGATTTGACATATTTATAAAGTTCAAAACACTTACATTTTCCTTAATCTCTGAAAGCAGATATGTGTTTGGTTAATCTGGTGAAAATTTCTTTTTTTTTTAATAGGACTGTGCCTTAATTTTTTCTGTAGATATGGTTTACGCTGGTAAATAAATCATAGATTCACTTACTTATTTCCTGCGTTGTGGGGAAATGGTATAAAATCAGGCATGACCATGCAAAATTCTGAAGGAAGGTCCTGAGGTACTTCCCTTTTGGGGCCTTGGTCTTCTTTATTAAATATTTATGTTGGGTTATAAACCTAGAAACTCTATTTTAGAGCTCATATTAAACTGTACAAATTTTCTTTAAATTAATGAAATAGAAGTTACTGAGAGTTATCTATGTATTCAGCACTGTGATAGGCACTATGGAGACTATAACAAAAGGTTCTAAAGTGTTTCTTGAGATCACTCTAGCATTTTTAAGTGTATGGACAAAAAAGCTGTGGGTTTTTAAGCTATAAAGTGTCTAGTTCTTAGTTACAGATACTATATAATAAATAAATTTAGATCTAAAAAGGTTCTTAGGATGTACACATACATGGAGTTGCTTTCTTCCATGTCAGTAAGATACAGAAATATGTGAAATGTATGCATTTATGAAGTATGTACAACCAAGATCCCTGAAATCTACAAGACACTGTAGATTGTAGGAGAAGCAACTAAAAGCTTTGCAATCATTTTAGGGAGACACAATGTTCTGAGGCTGATGTCAAATGCAGGCTTTGCAAAAGCAAGGTGTTTTTCCCCAAAACCTCTCAAATAACTTGACGTTTTTGCTGTGTTAACTCCTTTAGCAGAACTACATTAAAGAAAGCACTAATCTATTTCAGTTGTTAAAAATTAGCTATAGAATCAGGCACACGGTAGGTGTCCAAACTTTTATTGAATGCGTTGAACAATCAGTTCAATTTCCCAAATTGAACCATGAGTATTTTTAAAATTGTACTCTCCTATGCTCTGTGAAAAAATTGTACAATTGTATTTTGTAAAACTACAGAGCAAAAGTCAAGGATATATATATATATATGAGTCCTTGTAAAGGTAAAATAACAAATATCAAGTACCAACATGTGCTAATTTCTGTTTGGGGACACAATATATTTTTGAACCACTGTTTGGTTAACTGAAAATTCAAAATACATTAGTGAAGAGTAAACTTAGAATTCATCAACCTACACCACAGCTAGTTTGCTATGGGGCATTGCACTTCTGTGACACAAAATGAAATTGAGTAGGTCTTATGAGTTCTTGGGCTAGCACTAACTGGAAACTGAACACTAATCATGACCATTTGAGATATATATTCTTTTTAATGTGGCAGCTATTTATTTAGAGAAACTCTGAAAGTAATATATTCTCTGCCTGGTCATTGTCTGCTGGGAACTCTGATGTGCATTAATGAGCTGAGGAACTTGAAGTCCGTACTGGAAAACTGTGGTATAATGTTATGTTTATCTTACACCAAATCAAAGTGACATAAAATAAGAAAGGATTTTTACCTTTACTCAGTTTGCAGAGATTATTATGTTAACTCTGCAAATTGATACATTGCAATTGAATGTATATCATAATAGATAACTTAGTGGTGTTTTTCCCTTCAAAGCATTGAAAAATATATTAGTTTCTCCCCAGTTGCAATAAATATTGAGGTCACATGAGCTATAATATGGATGGAATATATATTTCTGAAGTATTTTTGGAAATGTCTTCATGTCACTATATTTATTTAAATACTAGAGGCCTGTTGCACGAAGAGATTTGTGCAATAGGCCTTCCCTTCCCTTGGCTGCTGGCACCAGTTTTCCTCTGGCACCCAGGACCCAGGCCTTCGTTCTGGCTGGGCTCCGGCCAGAGCTCCCCCTGACCCCCCTCCCCCCCCCCCCCCTCCCCCCACGCAGCCGTCAGGACTCGCTGCTCCTCTGATCCCGGGCGGTTAGGCCTCGCGGCTCCTCTGATCCCAGGGCCGTGAGGCCTCGCGGCTCCACTGATCACGGGGCCGTGAGGCCTCGCGGTTCTGCTGATCCCGGGGCCGTGAGGCCTCGCGGCTCGGCAGGCTTCGGGTACGTTTGGCTTCACTCCACCGCTTGGAGCCTAGTATCCAAATTAACGGCCATCTTTGTTGGCGGTTAATTTGCATATCGCCCTGATTAGCCAATGGGGAGCGTAGCGAAGGTACGGTCAATTACCCTTTTGTCTTTTATTAGATAGGATTTTTAAGATCTTTGTTATTTTAAAGATTTTTGAGGTTTTTGACCCTCTTTTCTAAGATTTTAGACTATTTACTAGCCCATACTGGACAAGCTCCTGTGATAAATTTTTTAAATAAGAGCAAATAGTATTATGAAATTAAAGCTTGTCAGAACACGTTGCTTTTTAAAGATTAAGCACAGTTTTCATGACTATCATTTGCTTAGCAGATAAGCTATTTTCTTATAATCTTTCAGAGTCAGTGGAAGCCTATTAGTTATCAGGATAAACTTTCTGATTTTGAACTGTTTTCTGTATTTTAATAGATAGAAGAAAGTTCCATGCCCTCAAATTTCTCAGGGATATATTTTTTGGTAATCAACATTATGCAACTGTGTAGGTCTGAGGTCAAACAAGTAGGGCTCTAAACCAGCAAACAGAACCAGCAAGCCATCTCAGAGAAAAATTTAAATCCATTTCACTGTTCCGTTTGCAATTGAGATAAGGAACTCTGAATATAAATGCCATATTATTGAAAAATCTTAAAATAATAAAAAGAATCCAAAAGCAAGTTTCCTATCAATCCAAACATCTGAAGTCTGAACATAACCACCAAGTTAACATTCTAATCCCTTGAGAAAGTAAATTAAAATGATACTATATCTTATTTATCTTTACTGGAAATATTTTGGTTTTGAATTTCACTAATTTATATGCATTTGATGGGTTGACTTTAAATAGATAGCCAGATTTCTCCAGCAAAAATGGGTTTATTCAGGGACAGAAATGCACAGCAATTTGGGTCACATGGTCTAATGGCAAACCATGCACAAATTCAGAGTACAAAGGAGACAAATATGTTTTTATAGAGGGAATGCGGGAGTCAGAGGTGATGTTGTAAATAGAGTCCATTGGAGGAAAATGAGAGTTCGAAGTATAGTGGCTTTTCATTGGCTGAATTATAATAGTCTGTCATTGGCTGAGTGGTTGCTGGGCCAGGAAACAATCCCTCTTCCTGCTGGAGTAGTAGGAGAAAAACATCTTCCTGTTAGAGATGGGATTGACAAGGAGAGGTAGTGCATGAGAACTCCCCTGTAGGCCCTCCTAACTCCAACTTAAATGAGGTTACGTTCTTAATCTTCACAATTTCTACTTTAAGTAATATAATCATTAAATTATCTGCTTTTAAAAGAAGAATATAGTCTTTATAATATTTTAGAAAATCATAGATTTGTTCTTATTGATTCTTTTTATTTTTGTCCCTTGTCACTTAGAAGTTGTTTAGACGGTTGCTTTTTTTTCCCTTTGCTTTTTTTTATTTCTTTTTTTAATGTATGTTTATATTTTATTTGAGAATTTTCCTTTGGGAAAATCCAATTGCAGGTAACATCTTACTTGTGCCCTAAAAGGGCCATATTTTTATTTACTGGCCCTTTTTCTAACCTATTTTTATTTTTCACTATGGAGTTGACATATTTGGGTCAACTTTGTAAAGTCTGATAGCGTCTAGCAAGACTTTCCCAGATAATTATTTGTCTCTCAAGAGTTGTTCCCAAGATGATATATGCATGTATTCCTAATTACTATGAATACCTCTTATGAAAGTATCCTCTCTAATTACTCTAAAGTCATCTTTCATGAAAGTAATTTTTTTTCTAGGCACTCAGTGGTAGATATCCATGCATTATAACTTTTGATAGTTTTGAATATGTAAATGCCTAACCAGAATGCTATTTGCCTCTCTGTTTCCTAATTCTAGGCTAGCTGCTTCTATGAGATGTGAATCTTAGTCTTGTGAAATATAAAATCAAGAAGATACATAAGCAAAAGTCTAGTGAGAATTAGGGCAGAGTAATTCCTGAGGTGCTCTGTACCGCCTCTCCTGAGTTCAGGTCTTGTTTCCTCCCTGAGTCAGTGTTCCTGGGTGTGTCTGTTATGGCCTAGGGAGTTATTAGTAATACAGAGAAACATTAACTACCAGCTTTTCGCATGGCTGCAACTGGGAAGGTGAACAGATGATAGGGCGTTTCCTGGGATTTGACTGGTATTATAAAAATAGTACTAGATTAGAGGCTTGATCACCAGGGCTCTACCACTAACAAGTTATGGCATCTCCCCACGTATCTTTATTTATTTAGTGAAATATATCAAGCAAAACACTTTAATGTCTTTTAAATCTAATATTCCTATCTAAATCTCTCATAGTGCTTACCAATTTAAGATTATTTCAATATGTTATACTCCTTGCTGAATTAGTTCATTGATGAATAATTTTTATTGTGTCATAGTGTGTCACTTCCGTCTGCATTAATTTGCAACCATATCCTGCCCAACTAAACGATATTTGTTTATTCATCTTTCTTGGACTGCAATTGTCTCTCTCTTAATGATTGCAGTTTTTGTTAAGAACTTCCTCTCTGCCCCCTCCCTATTCCATCTCTCACTGTGAATACTTTTATTCTTTGAATATGAGTCAAAATTAGTTGCTGCCAGAAAATATATTTTGCTTAGTGAGATTTAATGGCATTGTTATCTTTTTCTATTAATTTGAACATCTCTTCTCTGAATACAGTGCATTATTTGTTAATATATATTAATGTGTATACGATATATATATGTGTGTGTGTGTGTGTGTGTGTGTGTGTGTGTGTGTATATATATATATATATATACATACATATATATATATATATATATTCAGGGAGAGAGAGAGGAAGGAGGGTATCCTGTTAAAACTGACATTGCCATGTAAGTATTGTTGCTGTGTATGGGAATACCCTTTCTATGCCAAACTTCTGGTGCTATACAGAGAGATACCACATTCCATATTCTCCTCAATCCATTCACACACTCCCTCCATTACTACCAATAACCAAGATAACGTCAAATATATACTTTTCAACACAGTTACTTAAGGGAGAGGAGAGGGGAAAGAAGATAGCATGTAAGGACTCTTTAACTTCATTGCAAGATGGAGTTTTGGGCTTGCATGACTGATTTGATAGCAAAGCTGTAGTCTCTCTCTTTTTTTAAATTGCCAAATTGAAATGATGCTTTCTTTTTTAAAATTATTTTTATTGATTTCAAAGAGGAAGGGAAAGGGCGACAGAGATAGAAACATTAATGACCAATGACAAGAGAGAATCATTGATCAGCTTCCCGTATGCCCCATACTGGGGATTGGGCCTGCCACGAAGCATGTGCCCTCACCTGGAATTGAACTGTTACTTTCACAGGTCAGTGCTCAACCACTGAGTCATGCTGGCTGGGCCAAATGATGCTTTTTTAAAAAGAGGATTCATGGAATGGTGTGAAGACTCTGAATCTTAGAGTCTCAAATGACCATTTGTATTAGACGTTATACTCAATCTCTCTGAGCTTTATTTTTCCCAGCAGTAAAATGGAGATCCTAATACTTTATACAATCCTTGCAGGAATAGCATGAAATAGATGACGTATCTAACATGACACCTATCACACATTAAATACCCTGTGAATGGTGTTGAGGTGACAACTCCTCCTCTCCTTTTCCTCCTGCACTTCCTCCTTCTCTTACCACATCATTCCAGAGCTTTATTTAGTTAAGAAAAATAATCCATCAGTCTGTATTTTTGCATCACAGTGATTGGGAATTTGTTCTTTTAAATTTTTTAATTGAAGAGAGTGAGAGAGAAAGAGAGAGAGAGAGAAGCATCATTTTGTTTTCCCACCTTTTTATGCATTTTTGGTTGCTTCTTGTATGTGCCCTGACTGGATATCAAACCCGCAACCTTGGCACATCAGGATGATGCTCTCACCAGCTAACTGGCCACGGCTAGGCATTTGTTCTTAAAAGCTCAGTATTGAACAAGACAGTATGTTACTAGGAATGCCATCTAGGATTATTAGCTTTTGTGAAATGACTAGTCCCGAAAATACTTAAACACCTTTCTGAAGTATCATAATGATTATGTACACTGCATTAGCTGTAGAGCAACACAGTATTTCCCCAGTGTTATTTTGTAGGAAGTTCAAACTGGGGAAATATTGATTCAACGTTAGTATATTTGAAAATAAGATCTACTGTGAAGATGGCTTAGATATAGAATATTTTATATTCAGAATGTGCTAAAAAGGCATCCTCTTTTATGGAAAGCAGGCAGGTATGGAAGAAAACATTCTGAACTATACTTTCTTGAAACTTAAAGTTCTGACGATCTAAAAAACTGCAGAGATCTGATGAAAAGCTAAGAGAGGGTGAGCATGTTCTATAGACAAAAAGAAAACAATAATCTTTCCATTTTCATCTAGAATTTTAAAAGTGATCATTGTATTAGCTTTTTAAATAAAGACATTATACAAGGGTTTTATATTTATGAAAAAGAACAAGGTTTTGAAAAATTTTAAAGTTCATATTTATTATAGACCTACCATTTGTTACCAAAATTTGGTTTAAATAACTACAAGTTTATGAAATATTATCACTGGTTACTAAATATCTTTGATATAATTCAAAAAGTGATAATGAATATTATTTAAGGAGTATAATAATTAGTGAGCAAAAAAACTATGATTTCTTGATAGAGATTACATTTTATGCTTTGTTGAAGCAAAAAAATTCAAGGTTATGAAAAAAAAAATTTTATTAAATGAGACCTTTAACTTGGTTGCACACTACAGTCATCTGTAATTCATGAGTTTCAGATGTTTTACCAGTGTGTTATCAGTTAAAAGCTAAAGATCACCTATGATTTTTATTTTTAACAGAATTTCATTTGAAAATTGGCAACTTGAGAAAGAATTTACCCTTAAAAAGAAAAATTATGATTGTTATTAGGGACAATAAATTTATCAGAAACACTGCCTTGAAAATGTTAGTCTATACCTCTATTAATTGTTGGGGGGTAAACAGTTTAAAATTTGAGTTATTTTAGAGTACATATGACTTATCTGATTAAGGGAAATGTTTTTAATACAGTTTTCTCTGATCAGTTATTATCCTTTGATACTCTTTAATTTCACTCTTCCCACCCTCCAACCCCCCAAAAAATAAGCTGTGAGAAACAATTCTTATAGGAACTGCATATGGGTGGCAGGTACAGTCTTTCTATTCAACTTTGAGGGATTGTTACTGACTATGGGAAAAAATTTAGATGCGTGACTTCTCAGATCTCTAAAGCAGAGAGCTTATGTTTTATGACTATTTCTGCTTATTTATTTTCCTTTCGGTCACAAAATTAAAATAAAAACCAAATATTTATTGAACTACTTATGGAATTGTGTAATATTTTTCTGATGACATGTCTTTAGTAGTTTGTTGGAATGACAATGCTAATTGTCATCATAAAACATTATGTTCGTAAAACAGAGTTTTCCTAATGTCTAAATTACACCTTAATTCCATAAGGCTTGAACTGAGCAGTCTTACAAATGCAGATGCCTTTAGGGCCAAGTCAGAAAAAATAATCCTGCACAGGAAGAGAGGACAAGTGGTATTCCAGGAGGGAGCAAAAGGGACATGGAGGAAGAGGAGATAACTTGACTCTGTAGGAATTCTTGTTTAAAATGTTATAAATAAAATGTAGCTTGCAACTGAATGTGATGATAAGCTTAGGGCCTCAGGTACACCTTGAGGCATCTTATCAAAAGTTAACTTTCATAAGAATAAGGACATTTAGCTTTCCTTATCTGTCCTCCTTATGAGATGTAAAATATCAGGGAGGTGAGCTATGGGAGCCTTTTTGAGATGATGAGGGCTGGAACACTAGACTGACATGTTGTATTTTAAGGATTCTGCCTGCTCTTCTAGGGTTGCCACAGATTCATCATGTGGTATATGCTTTTACATCAATTATTCAGGTCTTTAAACAGTCCCTCTTCAAATTATTTTGAAAAAATTGGTTTGCTTTTATCATCAGCAGGGGAATTGCCTTCTGATTCTGTGTAGTGGATTTAATGGCTAGTAAAGAGTAACAGGTAATATCTATTGAGTACTTATGTGTCATAACCAAATTGACCTTCACAGCCATCCTGTGACATACATACTTTCATCATTCATATTTTACAGATGAATAATCTGCATTCTTGTGGTAGATGTGACCTACTCGGTGGTAATGATCCAAGATGGTGATAATTGCAAAGTAATAATGACTACATATTCCTAAATAGAGGTATTGGAGGACCTAGTTGAGAGGCTCTGGGATTGAGACCAGTTGGTGATGTAGAAGTATTTTAGTTTCTAAAAGAGCTAGGCACAAGGATTATATGAGGTTGCTATTAGAAGTCAGAAACAACAAACCTGGAACTGAGATACAATTACAATTAGTAGATGAGGTATAGCACCTAGAATGCAAAGTAGGAGGCACTGAAGAGGAATGGGTTTTTGGAGTTCAAATATAGGGACGATTCAAAAAAGTAAGAGGACATTCAGACAGTGAAGTTGTCTTTTGGCCTCTGCTGGGTTCAACTGTGAGGGGAGGCGGGGGTGCCTTACAGGGAAAGGGAAGGCAGGCTATTCATTCACCAAGGAAATATTTATTTACTGCCTTCCGTTCTAAACTCTGGGGATATATAAGAGAATGGAATACCAAAAACTCATACCTTTGAATGGAGCTTACATACAAATAGGGAGGGAGATAATAAGCATAATAGATGAGGATTGCTGTGGAGAAAAACAAATCATAAATATGGTTGGGAAGGAGGCTTGAGATTGGTGTGTTGGGGGGCGGGGGCAGGTGTGTATTTTTAGATAGAGTTATCAGAGTAGGTCTCATCAAGAAAGTGACACTGGAGTCCAGATTTGAGGAAAGAGAGAGTGAGCCATGCATCTATTTGCCAGCAGAGCACACCAGCCTGAATATATATATATATATATATATATGTATATATGTATATATGTATATATATGTATATATATGTATATATATATATATATGGATAACAACTGCTAGACACCAGAAAGCAAAGGGGAGATGAGTAAGTGAGTTTAGAGAGGTAACATGGAGGTCCTCACAGGCCATTATAAGAACCTTGGCTTATGCTCTGTGTCTAATGGGGAGTCACTGGAGAACTTTGAGCAAAAGAGAGAGATGATCCATTTCAAATATGCTGTTTTAAAAGGATACATCTGGCTGCAGTTTTGAAAATTGACTCGAGAAGCTTAAGAATAGCAGAGGCTATTGAGACAATTCAAGTGTGAGATGAATATCTCTCAGACGCTCAGTGATGGTTGGATTTGGGGTATATTTTGAAGGCAGTGAAATGTGGATGTCAAATAAGTTGAAAAATAGAAGATTGCTCCAAAATTTTTGGCTTAAGTAATTGGAATGATGGCAGTGTCATTCGAAGTTGGTGTCAGAGTCAGCGGAGGGCTGGATAAGGAAGCAGACACGGAGGCCAAGCTACAGAGGCTTTATCATTTTCACCGCAGCCTTGGGATGGTTGACAGTATTACCCCAGCCACCAAGACCTGCAGATGTGTCTAAGTAGAGATTAGGGTTCACTTAGAATCTAAACACAGAGTGCCTGGGCTTGGAGATCAGTCCTGATTCTGATGGATGGTATTAAAAATAACTTGCATATGATTCAGATACAGAGGAATGGGTAAATACAGAGTGTGAGATAAGAAGACTGACTGGATGCTGACCCAGGACCTAATAAAACAGATTATATTACCTCCTGAGAAACAGAGCCTCCCAAAGGCAATTATTAAGCAACTCCCGTATGCTGGGTCAGGGATGATAAAGACAGAATAAGAAACTGGGAAGGTATCACTGGGGTGATCACCTTTTCATGATTTTTCGTAGATCATTTTGGTAGAATACATTTTGAGGGGTAGGAGATGTATGCTAGAGAGTTGGGCATTTTTAAAGATGGGATGAGAGAGGAGTAGAAGTGGATCGAGAAAGGAAGGTGGGGGTTGGTGAGAGAGGTAGACTGAGATCAAATTGTGAAGGTTCTTCAACCCAGCTTTGTGGATATGGACGGTGGGAAGTCATGAAATGTTATTGAGTAAGTCAGTGAGGCCATCAAACCTGATGTAGGACATGTTAACATTTTGTTGGTTAGCTAAAATGTAGGGGAGAATAGAAAACAGGTTATAAGGGATAATGCTCACTGACAGGCTAACAACAGCCTGGAGTCGACTAAAATTAAATGTGAAACAGGGTCTTCTTGAGAATATACCATCAATTCCTGCTATTGATGATATATCCAATAATATAATTGAAAAATATAGCTACATATGTAATTCTGTATCTTAAGAAGGTGGTTTTAAAGCTATATTTGAAATGTCTTAATTATTTGATTTTAAGTCAACAAAGTTTATTTCTGTAAAAAAAAGTTTCAACTACATATAGAGTGCCCCCAAAATTTATATACACACTTTGAGTAATTACAGTGTTTATTAAAATACATGTCATTTTCAAAATTGAGCTATCAGCTATTACAGTGTACATACACATTTTTGGGATATTTTGTATACATAGTTTAATTCTATATTTATTTATTGAATCCCTACTATGTACAAAGCATGCTGATAGGTCATACAGGTGGAAAAAGGAACACTTCAAGTGGTTTAAAGTCTAATATTTGGGGGGCATGGTAAAAGATTTATGTGAGATATTGCAACATGGGCTGCAGGGAGCAGGTCTCCCCCTTGTGGGGTCTTGCCTCATGAAGTTTGAAGAATAAAATTCACGGACTAAAAGTACTTGTTAATAAAAGGGTGGAAATTTATTGGAAGCAAATACAGACTCACACGTAGGGAGAGGTTCCCAAGAGGGTAACCCACTAAGCCCCTAAGGTTTATAAAGGCTGGGTAGTTCTTTGTCTCTTCATGCTCCCTTCTAATTGGACTCCTTCCCTACTTTATGACCCTGTGCTTTTTTAAATTGGTCAGTCTTTTGCAAAATATCAGCTTCAAAGTCCAAAACACGCTGGTGCCCCACTTTTTCTCTCTCCCTTATCTTGTAACATTCCTCTATCTCCTGTGAACATGTTTCCTACTTTCCAGCATCTGTGGATTTCTCTATCTTCTGTGAAAGTATGTTTCCTTTTACCCCATACTCTGTGACTTTTCTTTATCCTCTGTGAATGTTTGTCTTCCTTGCCCCTTTTCCTGTGGCACCTTTTCTAATCTCTGTGAATATATGCCTTCTGGCATCTCCAAGCCCTCACTTGGAGTATTATAGAGCTACTTCCTGAAATTTCAAAGTAGAAAAATTTTGAGATAGGTAAAATACCTTTAAAATATTTGTTGGCAAACACTATTCTGTTTTCTTACTAGTTCAACTTATTAGTTCAATATTGTAAAGATTTATTTATTTTTTATTATTAGAGTACATATATTACTTGTAGAAAATATGAAAAAAATACTGGGAAGGCTTAAGAAAATACAAGTTAGAAATTTTCTTCCTTGTTAGATGAATAGATGGATAGAGATGTACATGTGCATATGTTTGTGTGTGTAGGCATATATAATGCCTTATATAGTCCTTTGAAATGGAATATACATATGTAGTATACTGAGATCATACTTGAGCTTATGTATAAAAACGTGCCTCCTGATTTTTTTCACTTAGGGCTTTTCCCATGATAAAGTAATTGATTTCCTGTACTGGTAAGCAATGGCGTAACAAAGAGGCCGCATTGGGAGCTGCTTGCCCTGGGTGCAGGCAGTAAGAAAGCTCATCGGCTCTAAGGAATTTAAAAACAATGCTGAGACTGACCAAAATGCAGCCTGCTTTTCATTACACCATGTGCTGACAGTTGTCAGTAATATCAGCAATAATATGCTCCTCCTCACCAGGGCAGATCCCGCAGCCTCCACTCATCCCTACCTCGCCTCCCACCCCTTGGTACACCTGTGCTAATATAAGGAGGACGTCGCGGTACTCTTCCTGCAGAAATGAAGAAAGCCTCACAACTGTTTTTGTGTGATCATTAGCCATTCAATAATTAGTTGACTCTTAAAGCTTTAAAAGCATGAAAATCAGCAAGTGTACATTTTCTTTCAAAAACCAAAACTTCCCTTTGGGCTGGAAACTGCTGAAGAAACTGCTATACAGATCGCCATTTCCTGTGTAACAATCTATTCCACTCATGTAACCATAGTCATGATAAAAAAAAAAAAAGATAAAAATGATGTTTAAAATTACACTTGTTTATCACGGGGCTTAACATTTAAAACTGGATTGAATATTTTTCTTCTTAAACGCTAAGGGCTGCTTCCCTGGATAATCCCCATTGCTTCCTTCCTGATTGGGGACTTCCCAGGTGATGTCCTTTTAAACTTCCACTTTTCCACCTCGAAAGCCTAATTTCATCCCTGCCTGGGTGGCTCATTTGGTTGAGCATCATTCTGTGCACCGAAAGGTTGCCGGTTGGATTCTATGTCAAGGCATATGCCTGGGTTGTGGGTTCGATACTCATGCTCCTGCAACTGATCAATGTTTCTCTCTCCCGTACCTCTCTCTCTCTCTCTCTCTCTCTCTCTCCCCCCCACACACTTTCTTTCTAAGCATGTCCTCAGATGAGGATTAAAAAAAAAAAAAAAGGAAAGAAAGCCTAATTTCAGCTATCTTCTAAAAATATCCTCAGAAGGAAAAATAAAAAATCTCTGATATTGACACCCCCCACAATTGAATTACTTTGAATTTTACAATTTTAATTTGTATTTATGGTTATTTCCTTTCTGCTTTCCAATATGACACTCCTCTATAGTGTTGCTTGCCTCCATCCACTATCATCTCTCTGCCATTTTTTATCTCTTACTTTTCAACTGTTATACTTCCTTAAGAAAGTCTCTATCAAGTGTCCCTACTTCCTTATTTCTCTTTCCTCTCAACCCTGCAGTCTGGATTTCTCTTCCATTCCTCTCCTAATCTGGTGCCTCGTAGTCCTCTATTGTCCACATGGTCAAGACATGCCCGCGACCCTCTAATGACCCACAGTTTCTTCCACTTCTCTGTAAGTAATGTTGACCCTGAATTCTCTTACCATTGGTTTCCACGTATTTGTCTCCATTCTTTCCCTATACTTCTATTGTTTCTTAATGTCTTTTGGTAACTCTCTTTCTGTCTCCCTGCAAGTGAATGCGTAAAAGATTTTTTTATTCTTGAATCTGTCCTCTTTCCACATTTTATTCCTGCTTTCCACTTCCACAGCTTCAGCTACTACTGCCATACAGCTCTGGGTTTCTGAACATTGGCCTTTAAATCCCATGGTCCAGAGTCTTTACCTGTATGGTGCACTGGACTTTCAAAATGCAGACTGTCCAAACAGTTGCCAGAAGTTTATGAAGCTCACTAAAGTTTTTCTCCGGTCTTCTCACTGTTAAAGGCATCATCACTTTCTTAGACACCAAGGCCATAATATCTCAGAATCACATGTGATTCTTCCCTCTCTCATCTTATACCTCCAGTTTTGTCATCAGGCAGAGTTTTGGACTTCTGCCACATCTACCTACTCCTGATTCTCTCCATTGCTACCGCCCAGGTTCTGCTCTCTACTTTTCGGGTTAATTGCATCAGTCCCTTTAACTCATCTTGCTACATAACAATTCTGCTTTCTCCGGTATTCCTACCGTCGCTTGCCAGAATGATCAATGACCATGTCATTCTGACCATGTCATTCTTTTATAATTATACACCGTTGTATCTTTGCATTCTGTAAGTGACACAGAATCACTGACCTCATCCAGCACCATCTACTTTTCTAGATTTGACATGCCTTTAAATCTTTGCTTTTGCCCTTCCCTCTTCCAGAAATATTCCTCTGTATCTCTGCCTACTAATATTGTATATATTTTTGTGTACTAGATTTTAATGTTACATATGCTGATTTTAAAATATGTCTTCAACTCTTCAAAGGTCCTCCTTCCCAAAATTGGATCTGAATTTCCTTCTTGTTGAGTGTGGACTGGACGTAGTGACTCCCTTCTAGTGAATAGAAGATGGCTGAGTCATGGTGTGACCAGGTTGTGACAGACATCTTGCTTCCTCCTAATATAGGAGCCTTGATCTCTACTAGTGAGATGAGAGTACTCCTGAGAGTTTTCTTGATTTATACCACTTACATGTTCTTTAACACAATCTATTTGTACTGTAGTTACTAATATATTTTATAATTTTGGGCATTATGACAAATTTTTACAAGTCTAACCTGTTTAATAAACTATGTAAGTACATCAGAGCTTAAAATATGAGCCCAATTTCTAATATCAGTTCAGTAACTTAACACTTTATATTAAAATAGTTCTAGATATGAATGTTTAACCTGGTGGGTCTTAAAAGACATTCTCAGCATCTTATGTTTCACATTTCCAATTATATGTCCAACAGCCATAAACCAATTAAAATATTGTGATTCTACTGAACCAAGTTACATACAGAGCCAATCTCTAAATCTAAGGCTTAATACCTAAACAAAGTGATGTAGATGGAAAGATATTATTTTTATTAAAACCTTCTAAAGTTTAGCATCAAGAATTCTCCTTTGGTAATATTTATGTGCAGAGAAATATAAAAGGAATCTCTAAAGAGTTCTTTATAGTACACATGTGAATATATGTGAGGCCTCAATATTTAATTACTATAGCCCTCCTACTTCTCTATTTTGCAAGTGATATGACATTCTAGTGACTTTAAGTGTTATTAGTGCTAAAATATAATTGGTTTCTTGCCATTTTATCTTAACCCAGTGGTTCTCAACCTCCTGGCCCTTTAAATACAGTTCCTCATGTTGTGACCCCCAACCATAAAATTATTTTCGTTTCTACTTCATAACTGTAATTTTGCTACTGTTATGAATCGTAATGTAAATATCTGATATGCAGGATGGTCTTAGGCGACCCCTGTGAAAGGGTCGTTCGACCCCCAGAGGGGTCGCGACCCACAGATTGAGAACCACTGTCTATGTTTTATGGTGGTTAGAGAACAATGCTCTTTAATTATTCCAAGGGGAAAACTGTTCTTTTTCATTTGGATGTTTACATCTTTTTTTGTAAAGGGTTAATTTAAGGGAAAGGGAGAAGAGTTCTCTCTAGGTTGATATTTAAGAGTATCTTTGCACTTTGATCACAGAAATGCTGTAGGACATGTAGCCAATGAATGGCCTTCAGTGATTATAGTGTGGTATCTGTTGATTTAAGTGGTTCTCCCAACTTTGCCATACATAAATTCAAGAAGCAATGGGCCAGCCAAGAATTTGCAAACTCCAAGTCCTAGAAGCATTTTTTTTTTTTCCTGATAGAATAGTGGTCAGATGGTACATGCAGTTTATTTGGATTCTGATAAATCTCTTGACTTTTTTTTAATTTGACAGCCTCATAGATAAATTGGGAAATATAATCTACTTTCTGTAACTTGACATATGTGTATGGTATTTGTCAATAAAATACACAAATGTGCCCCAAAATTTACAAATATTTAATTTACACACATGTCTTATATTTGAGAGAACATACTTAAAGAGATTTTAATTAAGAATATGTGGCATCTTAGAGATCCTAAGAAATGAACTCTGCATGGGTTTGTCCTCAGCCATCTGGTGTTTGATATAACATTTTTTTGGTTTTGACTGAAATAGAATACACACTCTGTTCCTTCAGTTTTCAATAGATGACATATTTGCAAGGATAACAGGCCCTTGGAATTGAATATTCTAATGATGAATGGCTTTGTTTGGCCAAAAGATTATTAGAAATAAGCAGGGGCAAATCTGATATCAGACCTTGTAGAAAGAAACTTCAAGATATACAGATGTATGTGGCAGCTTAGGTCAGTCATCATGAGCGGGAACTCTGGGTCCAGACTGCCTGACTTTGAATCTCACTTAGCTCTACACTTAACTTTTACTACTATGTACTAAATATGATGCTATGGACCTAAAAGAGTATCTTATTTGATCCTTGAAAACACTGGAGGGTATATTTTATCTTACCATTTTTCAGGTAAAGAAACTAAAATTCCAAAAAGTTAAGTAATTAGACCAAGGATAGCAACTCATTCTTGGTAGACTTAAGACTGAAACCCAAGTCTCTGTCTTATCATTGGGGAATTTACAAATACTTTATTGTTGTGAACTCAGTCATTCAGAAGGGTTGTGGGAGAACAATAATAACATTAACATCCAAAATCTGGATGAGTGAGAATAAGCATTACAAAGAGGCATTGAAGAAATGGTCACTGTTGAGCTAGAGAGATCACATTTTGTGAGACTGAAGCACATATGCTTTTCTGTTGCACTTTCTTGAGACTTGTACATTTTCTTTGTAATATACGTATGTCTTTTTTTATCCTTAGGTAGATGTGCCAGTTTGTGGCTCTGCTTTTACTTTCACAAGCAGTATGTGCTGAAACACAGTTGTTGCATCAGAGACTTTTAACACACACTCACATATCATGACATCATATATTATGAAAATAAACATACCAGGTTCACGTTTATAATTTTTACTTTGCGTTGTTTCTGTGAGGTCGGCTTCAATTAAGTTAGGAAAAAATGAGTTCTGAAACCAATAACCAATAGCAAGTTGTAGGTTAAAAAAGATTGTTGGTTAAAATACTTTATCGATCGCTTAAACTAAAAGCATATACCTCGTACGCTGCCTTTCCATAGCTGGCTGCCTTGTTTATAGCATCCATCTAGTGATGCAGAGAACCAAGAGATAAACACATCAGTCCTAGGACAGACAAAATAGACTTGACCAAAAATTACAGCTTTTTGATGAAACTGGCCACTTGGTTCCACCCCAGATCCCATTTGTCCTTATTTTGCACACAATTCAAATAATCTCCTGGATCTTTTATTCCCCAGAGCAGAGCAGATTGCAAGTCTTAAGTTAGTATATACAAGGAGCCATTACTACAAGAGATGGACGTGTTAGCTTGACATCCTGATAGCAGGAGAAAAACCATTACTAGTAAGAAGCATATGCAAGTGTATATCATAAGCATAACACTGAAGGCCCCAGAAAGTAGTGATTATCACTGTCAACAACCTTTACAACTTTTATTGTCTTAGAATACATTTAATTAATACTAGATTTAAATTACTTTTAGTAATGCTTGAGAAGTTCAGGGGAGATAGTCTACAATTAAAAATGTTTTCCACTTAAGATTGAAAGAATAAAGACAACAAAAATATTTTGGTGCTGAAAGTCACATTTCTACAACTATCAGGAAAATATTTAATTTGAGTTGATATATGTTAGCTAGAATCCTTGGGAGGAACTTATTTAATAAAAATCAGTTCGTTAAAAAATGAAACATCATTGAATATTATAGTCAAATCTAGATTCTTAGAGGTCACATGGGAACAATAGGAATGCAGAATAGTTTGAAAATGCATTGGATACCATCCTGACAGTATTTAGCTAAAAAACTCTCTCTGGATTGCCTTCTCTTGAGTTGTCTTTGTGGTTGTTGTTATTATAATGGCTTTTGTTATTACTTTCCTGTTCAATGCTACTGCCTGCCTTCTCATGGCCCTCTCTGAGATCTTCTGGCTACTTCCTACCTTACAAACTTGGGACAGATTCACCAGCTAAAACTGCTGCTGTACTGGCATGGCAGTGCCCCACCCACCCTGTGACCTCATGGAAAACAACATCATCTTAATAGTATGGAAACCACAGGTGGGAAACAGCTATGGGTACCATGATAAATCTAAAATACTATTTATAATCTTGCTGATAATGAAAACCATGTCTGCCTTGTAATGTATTCTGAGCAGTTTAAATGTTCTAAATTGGAAAGACCTTAAACGAAGTTAATATTTCTGACATTTGCTTACCTATTATTGTATTTTCTACAAATAGAAAATAGGTATGAAAGGCTAAGCAAATTTTCTTAGAACTTTTGATAGAAATCCTAATAACAGTTTCTAGCTGAAAAACTGCAGATTTCTGGAAAAAGACAAACGAACGCACAAAACCGAACTGTTACATTAGCTGTCAAATTCAGGTCAAAGCTTTTGTTCAGTAGATTAATATTCTGGGATTTCTTAGTCATTCTCTTTGTTGTGTTTTTTTTTTTTTTTCCGGACTGGCAGGGTAATGTGACAGTAAAAAAGAAATATCACTAACACTAAGCTATCTAACAGAAGAATTAAGTAGCTCACATACCAGTTCACAGCCAGTGATGCTTTTTGGCAAGCGAGTGGGGATTAGACATGTATGAAAAGGAAATAGTGCCTGTACTATTTTTCTAGTGAGCCATTTTAGGTCTAAGGAATTCCAGTGTTATAATTATAGCATAATCAAATAAGACTGTCAGTTATTTAGGCCAAAGAGAAAACTCGAATAAGGAAAATATCTGGATTATACATTTTTTCTTAGCATTATCAGTGTCAGGGAGGGGGAATCCTCCCTTCTATCCTCCTGGAGTTCTTGCATGTAGGCTTTTAATAAAATCGGCACCAGGCAGAGCAACAGGAGAAAATCCCAAGTCTTATTACATGTACACAGCAGAATTCAACCAATAACTCTGTGAGGGAGAGAAGTGGAACAAGCAGTTTATATGTAAAGAGACAACACATTTCTGGAGATTTGAAGAGGGAGGAGAACAGGGCTTAGTGTCCTTCCTGAGGAATTTAAGTAGAATGTGGGTTAGGTGAGGGCAGTTGATTAGTCAAAGTAACGGTTTCTGAGCTCTGGGTCCTCCGCCTTTGGCCTCTCCCTTATCTGATTGCTCCTTAGCCCTTTTAGAGCAGGGAGGCCACCTTTCAAATGACATTTCCTGCATTTAGAGAAACAGAGAAGAGTCAAGAAGCTCCTCTGGCTACTCACGTGATTTGAACTAGAAAACAATCCATAGGTTCTTGTGGGATACTTGGCGATGGCCTGCCCCGGGCGCCAACATCAGACATTCCAGAAATCATGGTATCACTCATTTACCTTGGTTGCGTATAACGAACACATTTCTTTGTCCCTTCCTCCACTGCGGTTGACCTTTATTAGAGTGGCTACGTCTTGTTTTCTTCCTCCCCCCCCTTTGGATGTTTAAACTTTTTTCTTAAGTAGGGTTTCCAAGGATCCAACATAATATATATCCCAGGGAATTAATGCCCAAGATAAACAAGAAGCTTCTGGCATCCTTGAACATGCCTATGGCTGCCACTATCTGATCAAGAAAGAATTCCCTGTGTAGCCCGAAGCAGTGCGGGAATGACCAAGTCCCTTAGAAGACTCATCACCAGCTCTGTTTGGAGTGAAGCAGACTCCGGTGCTCTCTACACTTTGTAGAGACTCAGACATGGCGATGCTGGTCTTTGGAGGGCATTTGCTACTTAGTGAGAATTGGGACAAAGCCAGGAAGAATGAAGGGCTGCCTATCACCAGTTCACAATCATTGTCTTCTGGATATTTCCACCCGAGTGCTTCATATGAGCCAAACTTAGTACTTTCCTTACTGAGCTCCACCCCTTCTTCCAAATCAGACATTATATTTATATTTTCTGCCTCGGATAATGGTATCACCATCTTACCATGTGTTCAAAATCATAATCTTGAAATCACGTGTGTTTTTTTAACTCCTTCCTCTCCCACATACTTTCCCAAACCCCCATCCAATTTGTATAAAGATGCTCTGATTCTATTGCCGACATAGACCAGATTGACTCTCTCTGCTCTGCCCCTGTTTCCATCTGCTCTGCTCCAGGCCTGCCTGGTCTCTTGCCTGGACTGTGTTGGGAACCTCTTACCTCTCTGTTCTCCTGCAGTGCGCCTTCCTGTTGATTTCTTTTTAACCTTCAAGTTTTAATTAGCATGTCTTCACTGCTGAGCATTTCCTGAACTTCCCAAGTTAGTTCAGTATTACCTGTCATGCACAATTTTGTAACAGTTGTACTGTGATTCAATTCTTTGTTTATGCTGCTGTTTTTCCAACTAGACTCCCAAGAAATCCTTGAGAGAGGAACATTCTTATATATTTTAAAATTACTAGGCACATAATCAATGCCTAGCATATTTCCATGCCTAGCATATTTCCTAAATAAAATTGAGAAATAGAAATAGAGTTCCAATTAGTCATGAAATCCAAATCTATACTAATAAAAGGGTAATATGCTAATTAGACTGGGTCGACCAGACATCTAGTCGTCCCGTCCTCCTTTTGGACAAAGCCACGGTGGCAGGGGAGGGCGGTTAGGGGTGGTCAGGCAGGCAGGCAGAGGGGTTAGGGGCAATCAGGCAGGCAGGCAGAGGGGTTAGGGGCAATCAGGCAGGCAGGCAGGTAAGCGGTTAGGAGCCAGCAGTTCTGGATTAGGAGAGGGATGTCCAACTACCAGCTTAGGCCCGATTCTGCAGGGGTCCCCAGGGGTTCCGGATTGAAGAGGGTGCAGGTCGGGCTGAGGGACCTCCCTCTTTGTGCACGAATTTTGTGCACCAGGCCTCTAGTTAGTCTTACAAGTTGATAAAGTAGAAATTAGAAAGGCTTTATTATATTTAAACAGACATTACATATAGCATTTGTGTGAGTGGAGGAATAGGTTTAAGGTTTTCCCAAACATTTCTTTTTTAAGCATTTTAAAAATCACAAGCAAAGTGGGATGTAGTACAAAATGCAGCAACTCTTTGCCTGGTTCAAAAACACATTTTATCTTTTGTTGGAATTTATAATCTCGGTGCTCCTTTTACGTGGTCCTCTGTCATCAGTGATTTGTTCAAAAGCTAGCGGAAATTGCCAATTTGAATGCTGTTCAAATGTTCTCACATTTTGGTGACTAAAGATAAGTTGAGCTACTGGGACCAAATGACCTAGAGTACACTTTTTTAGCATAATGAAATTAAATGATTCAGGTTAAAACAAACAAAGTAAAACCTGATAAATAGGTAAAATAGTTCATCCCATGATATACAGTATATTGTAGCATACTTCAGTTTAATGGTGGGCCTTTCCACTTTTATCAACATCATGTAAATACAAGGCATTATCAGAATCTCTGGGGGGACTTTGCCGACTGCTCATTCTCCCTGGCCCCAGCAAGAATCACCATGTGTAAAGAGAGCCCTTACTTGACTGTAGTGTGGTCTTCTGGCATTCTTAATGAATATTGAGGCAGGAAAATGAGCACACTATTAAAGAAGTCAACAGTTGTTATGATTCCTGTTTCATATTTCAGAAATACCAAAAATATAATAACTTTTATATTTTACATACCTGAAATGAAGCATTTTTAAAATAATGATTTTGGTGCCACAGATTCTGTCTTTGCTGTTAATCAAGTAAAACCTGAAAACTGAGAGAAGGGGCATTTCATGACAATCTGTACATATATATGTAACAAATTTATTTAGCAAATAAAATGCTTGATTTTGGAAGGCTGAATTAACTCTGTGCTTGCAGTTAAATGGTGAAATTCCTCATAAGTTCCTTTTAAAAAAAAATGTTTTTATTGACTTAAGAGAGGAATGTAGAGGGAGAGAGAGATGGAAACATCAATGATGAGAGAGAATCATTGATAGGCTGTCTCCTGCACCAACCAGGGATTGAGCCCTCAATCTGGGCATGTGCCCAGACTGGGAATCTAACTGTGAGCAGCTTCTGTTCATAGGTCAACACTCAAACACTGAGCCACAGCGGTCCCATCATATAAGTTCCTTTAATAAGAAAGTGAAAGATGTAGGGAAAGTCGGGGGATGGGAAGGGGGGGAATGAGAGGTACCAAAACTGATCAGCATGCTAGAATACCCCATTCAACTTAGTAAGAATGGCTGGGAAATGTGGGTACAGGACCCCAAAAACTATATCCACATATGTAACCACTAAGTAATATCAGGTACTGGTGTACTCAACATTCAAAGCAACCCCGTGTTTTCAGACATTAGAGGGTGATTATTGGCCAAAATTTAATTTTTTTCACTAGAACATGGCTGTGCTTTTACATTAGTCAGCTTTGCTGAATTGCTGGCAACAAGAGCTATTTTTGACACATGTAGAAAAAACTGGGAATCTTGTCTATATACCTAGCCAAACCTGGATTCTTGAATAGTTTAAAAACAAAAAGCCTGGGGATTAACAAATAGGATAAATGCCTCAGAATACAGTTCATATTGATCCTGCTTTCCAGGCTGTTATCCTTATGTTCTTCGGTTCTCCTTTTAATACATTTAGCACATTTTTCTAGGAAACACTGCCGGGACTGGGAAATTTGAAAAATCGCTAGATCAATATAGAATCTCAGGAGCTAAAATTGTGTCAGGTTTACAGTGTTGCTCACCATTATAAAAAGTGTGTATTGTTATCTTGAAACAAATGTGGTCAAATCCTGTTATATAGTAAGGCACAGGGACGGTAGTCTTATCCCCTGAAACTATCATTGTGCAAAATTTCCCGTCCTATGAAAGAGTGTATAACGTCACCTACTCACTGAAAGAAACTTCTTACAATGTTGTGGTGACTTAGCACTGCCACAATACAGAAATTTAATAAAATAACATACGTAGGTTCTCATAAAAATAGTATTGTTTCCTTTATTCATTCATTTAATACTAAAACATAAAGAAAAGAAACAGCAGTTGCTGAGGTACCAAGTTCTACCTTGGAATGACTTTGAAGATAAGTCAGTGTTTTCCATTCAGATCATTGGAATTAACCAGATTTACAAAGAAGTAATTGGCTGGTGTTTAGTGACAGGTGTATCATTTGTATGGAAGTAGCAGACTACCTTTCCTTCCAGGAGTCCCTCTCCTGCCTCCTTTTCAAGTCTTTAGAGGTCAGCTGGTCTTCCCATCCCTAGGTCTTTCTTGTTTGGGGAAGATAAGGCTGACTTTGTTTTCATCATAATATGGTAATTTACCATCTTTTTCCTGACTCACTTTGAGCACAGTTGTTTCTTTTTTTCATGCAACTCTTGGCAAAGAGATTGCATTGTTGACTCAAACAGTGTTTCCTATATATCTGTGTTTGTTTCTGACATTGACATCAAACTGCATGTTGTGAAATAACAGAGTAATTTTGTTCCACGATGTTGACTCCAGAAATGGGAGATTGTGTCCCGGAAATTTTTCCATGTTCTATTTCAGAGACATTTGTGACTCTATAAATCATGAATTCATATTTAGTCATTCTGGATTATATATTTATTATTTTGACTCCATAAACTTCCAGAGGTAAATTTCACAAGTCCAGTATCACCCATATGGAATTTCTTTGTATCTGGGACTAACTTAGTAGGAATTGGCTAGGTCTCTCATGATTTCAGCCTTCAATTTTGTTGTGATCATAGTCTTTCTAAGAATTCTAATCAGTTTGTCTTAGTTATTGGGGAGGCTATACATGCTCTCCTTAATCATTATAATTAGCTTGTGTTTGATAATTTTTAATACTCTTGTATTTGTCCTGTCAACAGAGGTCATTTTGCCAATTCAAAGCCAACAAGAATCCACAATTTGGGGTAGGGTGAAGAGGGAAACTTTATTCAGTGCAAACAGTGATATAGCAGGGCTATGAAAATAGCATGGTCATGGAAGAACTCTGGGACCAGGCAGTCCTGGGGCCAACCCCCTCTCTAGCTAGACTAGACAGTTATGCTCCGCTCTGAGATGGTCTGTTCTGCTTTGCTCCAATGAGACATCTCTCCTTTCAGCTCTAGGCAGGGAAACACAGTCTTCAGTCTTTGGAGGAGAGTATGCCCCCGCCCCCAGTTCCTAATTGGACCATCCTCATGCAAATGAGGATATCAAATTCTCGCAGTTTGATTGCCCCAAAAGACACTGTTCTGATTGGTCAGAGTTGCGCCTCTCTGATTGGTCAGAGTTGCACAGCTCCCAATTGGATGGGGAAGGCCTCAGTCATGTTGGTTGAAAGAGATTCCAGGAAACCTTTCCTAGGGCTGGGTCAGATGGCAGAAGCACAGTGCAGGCAGGCAGTTCAGTGCAAAGAGCGTGTTTCAGTGCAGAGGCAGGCAGGTTAGACCTGAGGTTCTTCATGAAGTGCAGTTTGTGTGAGAGGCCCCGTGCGGAAATGACTGCTAGGCTTTGCCTTTTTTATTTGAGCCCAGTTAGCCACCAGGAGCCCTTCTTAGTAGGTGTCTTCCTCCTCTCCCCCCTTCCCCCTCACAGTTCACAGTCCTAAGATAAAAGGACTGTAGAATTCCAGGCAAACCTCATTATTTTGTATGAATCAGATTGGTCTTTTTATTTTATTTCTAGTATTCTACTAGTGATGTCTAAAATCTTATATACGTGTATCCTATAGCTCAGTCAGATAGAAATAAGTCTCATTAAGACATGTTTTTAAGGAGTGCTGGTTACTCTATTTGCTCTCTCTGTGCTCAAGAATCTTGAAGGGCTCTTTAGCTCTAGCCTTTAGAATAAAACAAAATGATTTGTTCAGAATGATTGAGCTTCCAATATGTAAGGTGAAATTTATATAATTTAATTTCACAAATATGTAAACAAATACATTTTGATAATAAAAATAGAACTAATCATACTTATAATAATATTAGTACAACATAGGAGGTAGATAGAAGACAATAAAAATAACCTGAACTAATAATTTTGGTGTAGATATTTTTCTCTGTGTATATTTTCTATATTTCAATAAATGGGTTTATATCTTACATTCTGCTTTGAACCTGGCTTGTTTTCACCACTTTCACCCTATTTTATGGATGTGCCATAACTGTAATGCACTATTATTTATTTAGCTTGACTACAAATGTATGTAATTATAGAGAGTGCAGTGTTGAATGTGCAAATATATACATCTCTACATCTAAGTAACATTTCCCCTTAGGCTAAGCCCAGAGAATTGGTCTGCTGTGATAAAGGATGTGGTTTGGTCACCTATTAACTGTAAAGAACATCACTGGGTTGTCATGTAGGAAAGTTGTCTCAATTTATACTACTGCTGAGATTTCATACTAGTGTCTATTTTCTCTCATCAATTGCCAACATTGGGTGTTGTCAGTCACTTCAATTTTTTGACACAGTGAAAGATAAAGCATGGTAGCTTAATTTGTAATCCTGTCTGGTATTGAGGTCTTCTATATCTTCTCATATGTTCATTGGTCATGTGTTTTGGCTTTAATTATTTTTCTATTGGGGTATTTGTCTTTATTATTTTTAATTTCCTAACTCAATGTAATATATTGTTATTTTCTAAAATCATCTTTATCAAAAAGTATCTTGAATATATTCTTTACTCATTCTCCTTTCCTTTATTTTTTTTCTCCATTCCTTAAAGCTGCTATGTTTTTCTGTGCCAGAAGCATACTGTTTTATTCTATAATAATACTGCACTTTTTAGTTACTCTTTTCTCTGATTTTTTTTGTCTACTCACATTTCATTTTCCCGGCAAATAATAGGATCATTGCTCTGAATGCTTACAGGTCATGTCTACATAGGGTATATCATTTTCCAGCTCTTCTTCACTAAGGCATGAGTGTCAGCCCTTACTCAGTGTGACAGGAGAAAACTTCTTTGTTGGGTGGAAATCTGTCCTGTGCATCCATTGTTATTGCCCCACCCCATGTGGCCAAGATATGCACTTCTTATTTTAAGTCTCCTATAATTAATCACAAGTGGCTTAAAATCTTTGTTTACATATTGTTCAGTGTTCAATTATTGTCGTTGTTGTTTTTTAATTATAAGGGAAAGACTATTTTTCTGTCTTCTAAAATGCTCTACATGGAACTTGGTCTTCTCAGATATTTAATGGTGTTAGGGAATAATGATCAATAAATATGCTGATGTGGAGGCGGTTATCAAAAAGTCTACCTGAGCAACAAAACATGTTCAAAAGCAGTGAGTAGAATCATCTTCCAAAAGTCCAAAGATGCCCTGTTCAGTGAATTTACAGACATTATCATTTCTACCTAAAAGTACAACTATCCAAAGATTAAGTATTGTTCTAACCTAGATTATTGCCTCCCTCCTCCTTTCTAAGATAATTTAAGATAAACACTCCTCTACCAGACCCTGCTGCCTTCCTCCAGCCTCAGTTTAATACCTCTCCCAGTGTCTGATAGAGAATGAGAGCCCAGTACATTATTTTTTTTTAATATATATTTTATTGGTTTTTCAGAGAGGAAAGGAGAGGGACAGAGAGTTAGAAACATTGATGAGAGAGAAACATTGATCAGCTGCCTCCTGCACACCTCCTACTGGGAATGTGCCCGCAACCAAGGTACATGCCCTTGACCGGAATTGAACCTGGGACCCCTCAGTCCACAGGCCGATGCTCCATCCACTGAGCCAAACTGGTTATGGTGGTACATTATTTTTTTACTAAAAAATCCACAGATGGATATGACCCCACCTCTGTGCATTCCAGTATCTAGTGTTTGGTTCATGGGTGGACCAAAAAAGATTATGAGTGTTAAGACATCACACTAAGAAATTCAGAGGCTGAGTCAACAGATGAAATTATCACAAGAACTGTGAGGCCAAGAAATAGTAAGAACTAGAGTCTATCTAGCTCTGGTCACATGACACTCACAGAAGCCAAAGTTGGCAGAATGGCAGTGGGAGGCAAAAAACTAACTTTGTGGAGAAGCCAAGCAGTAAGAGAAGTAAAGAAAATAAAAAGTATCCAGTAAGAGAAGTAAAAAGAAAGAGGGTACAAAGAGGGACCGAGAGAGCAGGAGAGAGGAGAGGGGATTAATTACTTGTAAAGGAGAGGAAGGGCCTTCTGGGAAGACCTGGAAATGGTTCCTAGAGGCAGCAGCCCTGGTGGAAGGCAGGAATGGAGGAGGCAGATCTGAGGAGCAGCTGCAGGCCGCCTGCTAATGCCATGCTCCTTCTCGGTGTAAAGTCCCCTCTGCTTCCACGCGAGGTAAGAGGGGGAGGGGGAGCAAAGGACTTCGGATAAGCAGGAGCAGTTATTTGCTGCAGGGAACATGCAAGGCTGAGGAGCAGGTTGAAATCGCTGCTGGCTCCATCTGTGCCTCTCATAGCTGCTTTCAAGGGGACCAGGTGCCAGGAATCCACTCAAGAAACAGGTTCCCTCTCATGCCGACATGAGAGGCCAGCAGTGTGTGTGTGATTGTGCTGGAAACTCTAAATTAAGAATCCCAAACTTTTGTTGCAACCGAACATCCTGTTCTATCTCGATGGGGAACCTGAGTGCATTTAAGTGGAATTTTCAAAGGACCACAATTTATAGAATGTCTGGTTCAGCTTAGGAATAAACTAGTTCATTTGTACTATTAAGAGCAGATAAAAGTACCAGAACCCATGACAGTGACCCCACAAAGGTGACATACACGCACTGGTATTTATTTTATCTGACTTTATCATCTACATTTAAATTTAGAAAAATTTCAAATGTTTTCTAGACTTAGAACTCAATCTAGTATAGTACATAGTCAAAGCAAAATATGTTATTGATGCTGCTCGCAGTTAACAGGTGATTTTAAAAATACGGTGATTTTATATAATGCTGCTAAGAATGATCTGAAAGTTCTGATAAAATACTTAGACTAAATAACAACAGTGAAATATCCATTCACAGGTACAGCAGGTATTATGCAATCTCTTTCATCCATTATATATTTATGAACCTTTTTTTTTGTTTTAACATTATTTCCTGGCTATATTAAAACTCATTCTGTTATATGATGTACCCGTTTCCATTTATTCTGTTATTATGAACAGTACCATCAAACAATAGACAGTACTATCAAACAATAAACCTCATTGAAGTTATACGAAGAAAGCCCATTTCTTAAAATGTTCATGTTCAGCCTGTACCTTTTCTCAAATGCTGGTTAACTATAAAAAAAAAAGAAAAGGAAAAAAAAAGAGACAAATGTTAGAATCATTTTCTAGCCTTTTTTGTTGTTTCTCTAGTAAAGGAAAGCTATTATCTTAATTAGTCTTATAATGTTTTTAATTAAAATAAACAAGATTATCCCATATGATTATTCCTATCATTGTTTTATTCAATCAGATGGTATATAAGCATGTATTATTATTCTTAAATAGTATAATTTCATTTACTGATCTCAGTTGTTTGGAAATGTTACCATGGGTGGAGGGGAGTGACGGATGGGCACAACTCCTCCAAAGCATTGTTAAATGTAGCTAAAATATAGAAGTGAAAAAGTTCAGTGTGGCTGACATTTTTGAGTAATGATGAGCCATTGTCATAAGCCAAGTGCTGTATCTCTTCAATTCCGTACTTTCTTTGCTCTCATTTGATCTTTACTTTCAACTTTTTTTATCTAACATCTCATTAGGTTGGGGCAGAAGGAGCCTCCTGATGTCATGAGAGGAAGGAGGTAGAAGAGAAAGTCTTGTTATTATTTTCATAGGGAATGTTTCATGAAGTTTTTTTTTTTTTTCATAGAAGTGTAGAATTTCAAAGTTTAAAAGCACTTCAGAGGTCAGAATTGATCACATTGATTTCTTTGCTCAGTGAATGGATTTTTCCGTTCTATGCAGGATTCCAGTTAAACACTGCAGTATTGACCAATTTTCAGACAGGGTATTAAGATTTGAAGAAACCTCAATTTCTAATGCCAACACATTTTTATAATGGCTTGAAAAATGACCTAATGCCATAAATGTTATACTTTAAGCTTGAGTAAGTTGCCATATGATGTTTATCAATGGAATAGCAGTAAAAAGATGTAATAGAGAAATTGCTATGAAAGAAAATCCACTCCAGGGATTTTTTTAAGCCATTATTTATTTAAGGTTCTTGTTTGCAAAAATTAGAGGAAGAAAAGGAAATGGACTTGATGTTTGTGAGATAAAAGGCTGCTGTTGCTTCCTCTTGTTGACCAGATCTCTGCCGCCTTGGGATTTCATGAGAAGAAAAAGCCCAGTGAATGGCAAACATGCCGTGTAAAAGATATTCTACTAACAGAAGCTATATTCGGTGATTTCCTTCATCCTCGAGTTCCTTATTGCCTTATACCACTTTCTTCTTTCTTCCATTTCTTTTTTAGAAATTAAGTAATTTCTTTAACGGGTCATTCTGTTTATACTGTTGGGGTGCTGTCTCCTTGGCTTAACAGATAAGGTTCTTCCATTGTGAGAAATATTCCTAATGTATAGTTCTACACCAAGGACAAATAGCTTTTTTAAACATCCTGAAACTGGCCTTATTTAAAAATTCTGTGCATTAACATGGATGAGCATATGATTTATTCTCATCACTTGATTTTTCACTTTAAAATTAACGAGATGGCCCAGAAGGAATGGCTTAGTTGGTTGAGCAGCATCCTGTGCACCAAAAAACTGCTGGTTCAATTCCCAGTCAGGGTACATACCTACCTAGGTAGTGGGATCAGTCCTAAGTTGGGGCATGTACAGAAAGCAACCAATCAATGTTCCTCTCTCTCTCTCTCCTCTCTCCTTCCCTTCCCTTCCCTTCCCTTCCCTTCCCTTCCCTTCCCTTCCCTTCCCTTCCCTTCCCTTCCCTTCCCTTCCCTTCCCTTCCCTTTCCTTCCCCTCTCTTTTCCACAGTGCAAGTATTATTATTCCCAGCCTTCTACATTTTATTATCTGCACCATTTAGAATATATATTTCAAGACACACTTTCATTTGAATAGCAGGCAGATGACTTTGATCTTTAGGAGTATTTTATTTCTTATAGGTATGCATGCATAAAATATTTCCAAGAACCAGAAGGTCAGTAAACAAAGCTATAGCGATGGTCCCTGTGCTCCAACCTACTTCCTTCCCAGAACTGTTAAGTTTCAAATAGAAAGTACCATCCATTTCTAAGACAGTGCTTTATTTAGTAAATCACTAGAATTTTGAGGAATCCAAAAAAATAAATATAAACATTTGCTTGTTTACTATTTGAAATTAACTCCACAATGCTTTCGGAGAAAAAGAAGAAATAATTTAATAAATTTTATTGAATTATATTAGTAAGTTGAATGGGGATGACTGAGTCACAAAAATGACCAAGGTTCTCCCCACCCTTAGTTGTCTTATTACTCTCTTGAAAGTAATAAGTAGGCAACTATGGATGAAATAAATGAACAAATAATGAAAATGAAAGTGCTGTGGTAAAAGTATAAATAAACTATAGATGGAGCATAAATTAGGATGCAATTAATATAGACTAAGGGAATTGGCAAAGGTTTTGTGAAAGGGGCCTGCAGGTAGGCTGGGCCTAGAAACATGAATTGGATTTTCATAGAGAAAGAAGACGAGGATTTTAGATAAAAGGAAGTGCAAGGATGATATGAAAGCTGGTGAAATGGCATGGCCTTCAGAGCTGGATTCATGGAATAGGTAGCATGAATGAAACTAAGAAGAAAAGTTATTCAGACTCTGATAGACATTCAATGTCATTGTAAAGAGTTTACATTTGATTCTTATGAATTCTTTTTTAAATGGTTAGTCTGAAAGATAAAATGGAAATTCGTGAAATTGGAGGCCAGAAACTTTCCCCTGAGCCCCAGACCCTGATAACCAGTAGCCGGTAAGGGTTTCCACATAGCTGTGTCATAAATGACTGAAACAGACCCAAACGGACCAGACCCAAAGCCAGACTCCAACTCCCATATCCCTATGTCTGTCATTGATAACACCAACCACTCAATCACCCGATTATCCCAAGTACGTTCTCCTCACATGCCCATCATATATTGACTGTCACATTTTCTTCTTGCCACCTCGTCCCTAAATATCTTTGAAATCTGGCCTCTTCCATATCTCTCTGCATATTCTTTTCTATTCCTACTCCTACCAGATCTATTTTCCACCCTTCTCTGCCCTTCTTTCCATTTTCAACAGCTGTTGCAATAGACTGCAACACCTGGCCTTTCCCCGCTGCCCTCCTTCCTGGTGGGAGGTTCCCAATGGGAGGCACCAGCAGGAGAGTGAACAAAGGAAGAAGTTCATATTCTGTGTATTTGTTTGTTTCCTTGCTTAAATACCAGGGCTCTGTCTCCCTTACCGGGTCCATCAACTATGCTCACACTTCCCTAAATAGTCATTACCATAAATTTCTCAACATCGAAAGCTCTTAAGGAAATTCTTTTTCCTACCAGAACACTGGATGATATAATCCCTTTTGTTAATTAGGTTTGTGGACTTCTGTAGCAGATTTTTAGTTGGTCTTTCTTTGTTATTTTTTTAAATGTATCTTTGTTATTGAAAGTATTACAAATGTTTCTCCCTTTCTCCCCCATTGGTCCTCTCCACCCCACTCCCGCCTCTCTGGAGGCCTTCGCCACACTATTGTCTGTGTCCATGTGTTATACATTAACACATGTAAGTTCTTTGGTTAATCTTCTGAGATTTGTTACTCTGTTCCATGCTTACATGTCTCTGAATCTATGTTGTTCATCAGTTTATTTTGTTCATTAGATTCCACATATGAATGAGATCATGTGATACTTGCAGGTCTTTCTGTGTTCAGAGTTCATTCTTCACACTGCTTTGGAGAACTACCTTTTCCAAACATGTGATGTTATGATAGTTTTTATAATAGAAAAATTTCTCTATATATAAAAGCCTAGGCAACCAAAAGACCAAACGACCAGTAGACCAGTTGCTATGATGCGCACTGACCACCAGGGGGCAGACAGTCAATTCAGGAGCTGCCCCTGGTGGTCAGTGCACTCCCACAGCCATCCTTCTGTGGCCTGCCAACCTCCCCTGGTCCCTCCCCGTGGCCGACCAACTTCCCGCAGTCCTGGATGGGTGGGTGGATGGATGGATGGATCGAAAAAAGAACTTTTCAGCACATCATTTAACACATTGTTTTGGGCTTCCTTTTATATAAAAATGAAATTTACTTTATAACGGTACAATAATTATCCATGTAATTTAGGTCTCTCAAACCTAATGATTCCTGGTGAGCTCCTCTTGTTCTCCACAAGCACTCAGCCATTGCGTCTTGTCCAATCATTCTTTACAACTTTACCTCTATACCTTCCTTTTCTCCCTGCTACCAACATTCCACTTAGCATCTTACACATTTATGCCACATAAGGACTGAAACCCCCTTCTCTACCTACTAGTCGATATTCTAGTTTCTACCTTACCCCATATATACTAATGTATTAATTCTTGGTCATAATTTTATAAGAGTAAGTGTCACATTGATGTATGTATAGTTCTTTAAACAAATCTCATAAAGCTATGAGCTCCTTGAGAACAGGCACCGTCTAGCCACTGCATTTCAACAAAAATTTAATGAAACCTAATATATTTCACTTATACCTACCTTGGAAGCTAGGTATAAAAGAGTAAATATGCTCAAGTTATGTGACATTAATTATAGAGAGTTCTAACTAACCTAATAATTATAAAACACGTATTCATAAAGCACAAATATATTTTAGTCTAACTTAGAGGTTTTACTTATAATTAAAGTTTTCACAAAGACATTTTCATAAAATGATTTAAGTTTTTTCATTCCTAATTATTTCCTTCCCAATGGCTTATCCCAATTTTAAAATAATTTTAAATAATTATTCAATGCTATTTTAATGCTCATGATTAGTGGAAATTAAAAAGTCAAGAAAGTTTCTAAAGTATAATAGCAATCTGTCCTTTGTTATATTTTTACTTTCTTTTTACAATTTTGAGTAGTTTTGCTTTGTTAATTAAATTAATGATTTAACATCATACTTACTATAATAATGTTCTCCATAATAGGTTTTCTTTTAAATATTACCAATGAAGCCCAGCTTGTGTGGTTCAGTGGTTGAGCATCAACCCATGAACCAGGAGGTCAACGTTCAATTCCTGGTCAGGGCACATGCCTGGATTGCTATCTCAATCCCCAGTAGGGGGTGTGCAAGAGGCACTGATGGATGATTCTCTATCATCATTGATGTTTCTATTTCTCTCTCCCTCTCCCTCCCTCTCTTTAAATCAATAGAAATATATATTAAAAAATATTACTAATGAAAATAACCATTTGCACATAGAATTTTAGTGCAAAATTGAAAGGTCAACAGCAAGCTATAAAGAAATTAAATATGAAATGTGTTACTTTTAATGAATGGCTTAAAGAAGACTGGGGAGGATAGATAAGGCAACTTGTTCAAATAAATATTTTATTTCAGCAGGTTGCCTTATATATCCACCCCAGCCTTCTTCCTAACCCTGGGTAAACATTATAGCCATCAATAAATTTACTTCAGTTTTTACTCTGAATTTTTATCCCAAATCTCTTAATATATTTATGTAAAATTAAGTCAAATACAAGAAAAATTTAAAATATTAGTAGTAAGTATAAATATTCATTGTATTATTTTTAACTTTTCTGTATGTTTGATAATTTTAATGATAAAAGTGAAGGATGTGGTAAAGAAAAGTCATACGTAAATATTACATTTTGGTACATGCTTAAGTACTTCCCTAGTGAGGTAATGCTACTACATACAACTATACAACTATACTATATACCTATATACATTGACGTATTAGAATACTATGTAACAAATACTCATGTACTTTGTCTTTGAAAATTTCATAGTTTCTTAGTAGTGTATTATTACTTTAAAATAATTATATACATTTTAACTCTTCTCTTTTTACACATATTGTCAGAATTTGATTAAACTATCGCTCTGATTCTTCAGTAGCAGCCGGATAGACTAGCATTTCTAGTGCTGTGATAATGGCACAAATCTTTATTTTAAAGAGCATCCCTTTAAAGACACACCGAGAGTTAGGTTTTGCACCCAGTTAGGGGTATTGTAACTGCTTGTTGGTTGAACAGAATGGCTCTGGTGCTCCCTCTTTGTCTCTCTCCCAGCCTCTCAAGGTAACTCCCACAGAGCTCCTCCTTACTCTCCGTGAGGTGGGCTGTTCTGAGATCACTTAGGCTGGGAAGTCTTGAGCTTGTTTTTCCACAGCTCACTACTCTGTCTAGACCCCCTGGCACTTTGACTTTAGGGGCCCATGCTAGACACCTTTTCCAGGCCAAGTTTCAGGAAAAGTCTCTCTTTTGAGAAGTGTTGGGGAAATGAGAGCATGCAACAGGACTGAATTGTGAAATCAGTGAAAGGACTGTGGCTCATCTTTGTAATTTCTGTCAGGCCTGCCTGCTCCTCATTCTTTCTTTCCTTCTTGAGGTATTAGAGTAAAAGCTATTTTAAAAAGCAAGGATGCCTATGGCTGCAAGCCAAATATAAGGTTTTCCTGAAATCTGACAAAGATAAAAGCATAATTTATTCTTATGGGGTCTCACTCTGGGCTACTGTCACAAAAATACCATGGACTGGGTGGCTTATACAGCAGATATTTGTTTCTCATAGTCCTGGAGCTCAAGATCGAGACACTGGCAGAGTTAATGTCAGGTAGGGACCCCCTTCCTGGTTCATAGGCAGCTGTCTTCCCACACTGGTGCAGGGGTAGAAGGGATGAGAGCTCTCTGGGGTCTCCCTTATAAGGGTACTAATCCTATTCATGAGGGCTCCACCCTCATGACCTAATCACTCCCCAAAGTTCCTACCTCCCAATAGGATCACATTGAGTGTTAGGATGTCAACCTATGAATCTTGAGAGAATACAAACATTTAGTTTGTAAAGTGCTATATGAGTGCTTTCAATCATATAATTCAATATATAATACAACCCTAATATTTAAATCGACCGAACGGCAGAATGACCAGTTGCTAAGATGCGCATTCACCACCAGGGGGCAGATTCTCAATACAGGAGCTACCCCCTGGTGGTCAGTGCGCGCCCACAGGGGGAGTGCTGCTAAGCCGGAAGCCAGGCTCACAGCTGGCTAGTGCAGCGGTTGTGGCAGGAGCCTCTCCTGTCTCTGCTGCAGGCTGGCTGTATAGAGCAAGGGGTCCTGGACTGCGAGAGCCCTGGACTACGAGAAGGATGTCTGACTGCCAGCTTAGGCCCGATCCCTGTGGGATCGGGCCTAAGCTGGCAGGCGGACGTCACCTAAGTGATCCCAGACTGTGAGAGGGCACAGGGCAGGCTGAGGAACCTCACCACCACCCAAAGCATGAATTTCGTACAGTGGGCCTCTAGTTCAAAATAAAAAATCTGGGAAATAATTTATGCAGTTTCCCTTCTGAGTTGTCAAACATAGGTATTGAGTCTCTAAATGTATATTATAGACATAACAGAGCCCATTTCTCTTTATACGTCCTGTTCACTTTATTACAATACCCAGTTGTTGTTGTTTTTTCACTTTCACCAAGTTCTGTTTGGTGCGATTTTTACAAGCTAAGTGTAGTGCGTACATTTTAATCCAATAGTTGGAGAATTGGAGATAAACATTGAATTTCAGAACTTGGTGCATGCAAGATCGTCTCTGGTTTATTTAATACTAGAGGCCCGGTGCATGAATTCGTGCACAGGTGGAGTTCCCTCGGCCTGGCTGGCAATTGGGGCCAATCAGGCTGACTGGCCGGGGGAGGGACCGTGGGAGGTTTGCTGGCACGGGAGGTTGGCTGTGGGAGCACAGTGACCACCAGGGGGCAGCTTCTGTGTTGAGCATCTGCCCCTGGTGTTCCGTGTGCATCATAGAGACCAGTCAACCAGTCATTTGTCGACTGGTTGTAACAGTCACTTAGGCTTTTATATATATACTAGAGGCCCAGTGCACAAAAATTTGTGCACTCGGGGGGGAGAAGGGGTCCCTCAGCCCGGCCTGTGCCCTCTCGCAGTCTGGGACCCCTTGGGAGATAACGACCTGCTGGCTTAGGCCTGCTCCTGGGTGGCAGAGGGCAGGCCCAATCCCTAGATGCAGCCCCTGGTCGGGCTCAGAGCAGGGCCGATTGGGGAGTTGGGGTGCCGCCCCTTGTCATGCACAGAGCAGAGCGGATCGGGAGGTTGCGATGCCACCCCTAGTCACGCTCAGGGTAGGGCCGATTGGGGGGTGGGGCACCGCTCCCTGTCACACTCAAGGCAGGGTCGATAGGGAGGTTATGGTGCCACCCCCTGTCACGCACAGAGCAGGGCCGATCAGGGGGTTGGGGCGCTGCCCCCTATCATGCACAGAGCAGGGCCCATCAGGGGTTTGGGGCTCCGTACCCTGTCACACACAGAGCAGGGCTGATCAGGGGGTTGAGGAGCTCCCCCCTGTCACGAACAGAGCAGGGCAGATAGGGAGGTTGTGGCCCCGCCCCCTGTCACACACAGAGCTGCAGGGTGATCAGGGGGTTGGAGAGCTCCCCCCTGTCATACACAGAGCAGGGCCAACCAGGGGGTTGAGGAGCTCCCCCCTGTCACGAACAGAGCAGGGCGGATAGGGAGGTTGTGGCCCTGCTCCCTGTCACACACAGAGCCGCAGGGCGATCAGGGGGTTTGGTCGCTGCCCCCTGTCACGCTGATCCCGGTGCTGGGAGGCCTCACAGCTCCGCTGATCCCGGTGCTGGGAGGCATATTACCCTTTTACTATATAGGATAGAAGCCTGGTGCACGGGTGGGGGCCGGCTGGTTTGCCCTGAAGGGTGTCCTGGATCAGGGTGGGGGTCCCGCTTGGGCGCCTGGCCAGCCTGGGTGAGGGGATGATGGCTATTTGCATCTGGTCACACACTCTTTAGGGTGGGGGTCCCCACCAGGGTTCCTGGCCAGCCTGGGTAAGGGGCTGAGGGCCGTTTTCAGGCTGGCAGGTGACTGAAGCTCCCAACCTGTCCTTTTTTCCTTTTTTTTTAATTCTGGACCAGCTTTAGCTCTGAGGCTCGGCTCCAGCTATGAGACCTCCGCTGCTGAAAGCAGGTTTCTGGCCTTTGTTTACCTTCTGTATTTGAAACAATGTTGTGGTCCTGCTGGATGAAGCCCGGGGTTTTGTTTAGCTTCTATATTTGTTACAGTGTTGCTTAGAGTGCAGCTGAGAGGCCGGCAAGGCAGGCGGGGAAGCTTGGCTTCCTCCGTCACTGAAGCAAGCAAGCCTCCCTGTTTGCATCAGCTGCCTGGCTGCCGGCCACCATCTTAGCTGGCAGTTAATTTGCATATCGCCCTGATTAGCCAATGGAAAGGGTAGCGGTCGTATGCCAATTACCATGTTTCTCTTTTATTAGATAGGACTAGGGGCCCGGTGCACGAAATTCGTGCACTGGGTGTGGGGCAGGGGGAGTGTCCCTCAGCCCAGCCTGTCCCCTCTCACATACTGGGAGCCCTCAGGCGTTGACCCCCATCACCCTCCAATCGCAGGATCGGCCCCTTGCCCAGGCCTGACGCCTCTGGCCTAGGCGTCCAGCCCGGGCAGCGGGGACCTGCAGTGGCAGCGGAGGGGTGCCGCGATCGTGCGGGCTCCGCCCCTGCCCCTGCAGGATGCCTCTGGCTGAGGCGTCCTGCCCGGGCAGTGGGGACCCGCAGCTGCAGTGGCCCCACGATCGTGGGCTTCGCTTTAGGCCCAGGCAAGGGACCCCTAGCTCCTGGGACTGCCAGCTTCAACCATGCCCAGCTCCCATCGCTGGCTCCACCCCTACTTCCTGCTATCACTGGCCAGGGCGGAAAAGGCACCTGATTCTCCGATCATGGCTGGGGGGCAGGGCAAAGGCGTTTCCCCCCTGGGTTTCCAATCACTGTCAGTGGCAGGGGGCTTCTTCCTGCTTTCCCTTTCGCCTCCCTGCATTGTGCCTACATATGCAAATAAACCGCCATGTTGTTGGCAGTTAACTGCCAATCTTAGTTGGCAGTTAATTTGCATATAGCCCTGATTAGCCAATGAAAAGGGTAGCTCGTACGCCAATTACCATTTTTCTCTTTTATTAGTGTAGATAGATGTAATAGATGGCATTGAGACTCAGATGCATTTTAGAGACTTCCCCAAAATTACTTAATTAATGACAGACCAAATGAGTTGATATATCGATACAGCTACTAGTCTACACTGATAGATACTTAAATATCTGCAAAAATTAAAGTATTTATCATGTAAATCTGTAACTTACTAAATAATAATCTAATGGGCATAATATTATATATGAAATTTCACACAAAATGGAAATTTTTACTTAGGCTGCAGAAGAAGGACGAAGAGCACTTATTCGTAATAACAGCCGCTCTTTTTTCTGAAATCCATTTAGCACATTGCTTTTGACAGGCTTTACAAACTCAGAAATATATGTTTCCTAAGGGATCATTTCCCTTGATTTCTATTACTCAATTCTTAAAATTTTCTAGTTGTGTTGAATTTTCTTATAAATACAGTCATTATAGAGCTCCATTCATTCTTTTACATTTAAACTCCTTATTAGCTTTTCTGCTGTGGGAAAAAGTAAATCCACCAGTATCTAGCAGGCAATTATCAAAAAAGTCTGAGTCCTTTTGAATGGTGCTTAGTATTTTGAAGCAGAAAAGGTATAATATTCAATTTTTCAATTTTGAGGATGATAATGACCATTCTGTGACTACAGAACATTAACCCAAGGTACACTTACATTTTGTTAAGTAGGTCATATAGAAGCATATCACTAATGGCTTTCTATCCTAATAGCTTACAAAGGAATAAACAATACAGGTTTCTAAATTAAAATACTATAGATAGTGAAGCATATTTCTAAGGAAATGCATGTATTCAATGTCAACATTGTGAACAGTTTCTATCAAAACTGTCATTAATTTTCAGTTCTTGTCATCTTTCCTATCACTGGTTTCTACCTCACATTGTTTTTAGTATTTTAGTGCATTTATAAATATGAACACTACAATGAAATGATAAAGGGGGACTTTATAATACTTATCAGTCGAAATGACTCAATAGAATTTAGATATTTTTAATATGACTATTATGAGACACATTTTTCCAAGGTACTATTTTGACCAGATATTTCCATTTTTAGGATTTATATTGAAATCTAGATCAAATCTAAACACGTGTCACAGTTTAAAGATCCTTCATAAATCCTAACTAAACTTATTCCATATTCATAAGCATGAATTAGTATTTAACTTTAGGTTAGTTCAGTAAATGTATTAAAATATTACTGTCATTTTCAGTGCTATAGTGTTTTAGGTTGGATGGCTAAAAATAATCTTTATTTATTATTTAAGGTTTTCCATGAAACCCTGTTAGTTTCATTCTACCATGTACCACCCCTAACAATTCAGCAATTTTTTTTTCTGAATTATTATTACAGTATATTACTTACCAAATGATTATGTAATTTTGTGACTGGCCCTAAATTATGTCATGAATATGAACTTATTGTGAATTTATTGTCCACATTTATATTATTTTAATTCAGTGTGTCCTCTACTGTCATGGTAATTTAGGAAAATTTACTACTGTGAGAAAGATAAGTGAAAACCAACATCCTTGAGTGAGATTCTCTGAAACTACTGAAAAATGTGAAATTTCACTCAAATCTTAAAAACAACTTGGAATCTCTTTCTAAAAATTTTTGTCTCATGTTGCTGATAGATGAATTTATTTATTTACTTTTTCAACTTACAAAGCAAGAATAAAAAAAGAATTAATGAAGAAGCAAGATAACTTAAATATTGTATAATGTCATGGTAGTTTGTTGAATACCATTTATTGTAACCAGCTTCTATACTGACTAATAAAATCTACTGATGTATCTTTTCAAAAACCGTTATCCTAATCAGGTATAATTTCTTTTATTATATATAACCATTGTGATCATTTCTAAAGCACAGTGTGATTTTGATAACTGAGAATATAATACCTTCAGATTAGGGTTGGCTTACCTTATTTCTAATTATTCCTTTCCAGGAATTTAATCCACTATTAAAAAGAAAGAAAAATCAACATTTCATTTTACCTCTCTTGGCACCACTGACATTTTCTGTAGACTTTATATTATTTTTCATCAAGTGATAGTACAGCACACTAGAAGTCCTGATAAGCTACCAGACTCAATTGCCATCAGATAAGCTTGTCAAAGATGTGTAATCTAGTCTCCTGAATTCTGATCCAGTGTATTATCTGTCAGGCAAGAGAAACTGGCATTTGTTCTCCCTTTGCTGTGCTAGAATCATCCACTGGATGAGTGACTTCAATTACTTTTTGCAAACAAAAACCGTTATTTGTCCTGGTACTGTATATTTGTTCCTTTCCAAAGTTTCCAGTAATTTGTTACATGAAACCGTCTGGCAAATTAAAAATAAATTCCTTAGATATGCTAATAATGTCTTAAAGAATATCATGTTGTATAATAATGTTTACTTATTTTAAAAATTCCTTTCTATCAAAATGACAATGAGGTACCATCTCACACCTGTCAGAATGGCTATCATCAACAGATCAACAAATGATAAATGCTGGCGAGGATATTGAGAAAAAGGAACCCTCGTGCACTGCTGGTGGGAATGCAGACTGGTGCAGCCACTATGGAAGACAGTATGGAGTTTCCTCAAAACACTAAAAATGGAACTCCCATTTGACCCAGTGATCCCACTTCTAGGAATATATCCCAAGAAACTAGAAACACCAATCAGAAAGGATATATGCACCCATATGTTCATAGCAGCACAATTTACAATAGCTAATATTAGGAAACAGCCTAAGTGCCCATCAGCAAATGAATGGATTAAAAAACTGTTGTACATCTACATAATAGAATACTATGCTGCTTTTAACACTCCTACCATTTGCAACAGTGTGGGTGGAGCTAGAGAGCATTATGCTAAGCAAAATAGTCAGTCAGAGAAAGATAAATATCACATGATCTCACTCATTTGTGGAATATAATGAACAGCACAAACTGATGAACAAAAAGAGATACAGAGATAGAGAAGCATCAAACCTCAGAGGGAAGGTAGGGGAGGGGGAGGGTAAGGGGGAGAGATCAACCAAAGGACTTGTATGCATGCATATAAGCATAACCAATAGACACAGACACCAGAGGGGTGAGGGCATAAATGGGAGTGGAGTGCGGGGGCAGTGGGAGGATAAGGACACATATGTAATACCTTAATCAATAAAGAAAAAAAAAAATTCCTTTCAAGTTAAAAAAAGAAATTGGTGCCAGACTACTCCACACATACACTTCTAAGAGTTATTTTGTAAAATCTATATATATAAAAGCTTAAATGACTGAATGACCAAACAATTGAATGACTGGTCGACCAGTTGCTATGAGGCGCACTGACCACCAGGGGCAGGCACTCAATTGAGGAGCTGTCCCCTGGTGGTCAGTACACTCCCACAGTGGGAGTGCCGCTCAGCTGACCAATGGGCGCCAGATGCTGGGCTCATGGCTGGCAAGTGCATCTGCAGTGGTGCAACCTCTCCTGCCTCCGTGGCAGCACTACCTTGCAGCAGTGGTGACAGTTGCAGCGGGGCCAGGATGAGCGGGAGCGGGCTCGGGCTCAGACTCCTCCCCAATCACCTGTCACTTCTCACACTACTACATCCTTGGAGGGATGTCAGACTGCTGGTTTCAGCCCAATTCCCACCGGGGTCCTGGATTGTGAGAGGGTGCAGGCCAGGCTGAGGGACTCCACCAGTGCACGAATCCATGCACCTGGCCTCTAGTAAGTTTATAATATGGGCATTTTCTTTTCTTCATCTCAGTGCCTATACATTGTCACACCACTTATTAATGCAGCATAATCCCAGAGAGCAGTGTGGTGAAGGCCAGGGAATGCGGGTGAGGACAGGGTCTAGGTGGAGCTGGTCAAAGAGGGGGAAAATGGGGACATGTGTAATAGTATCAATAATAAAAAATAGTTGTGAATGTAATTTGAGAGTTTGTCACATATTTGATTAAAGAATATTCACAAGACATGAGTGATGTTGTTAACACTAGCATCTCCCTTTTAGCACCTTATTCCATTTATAAATAAGAAAGGGTCATGAGAGGCTACTAGAATGATTGAAATTGTTCTCCCTGGAGAAAATCTAATTCAAATATGTTTCACAGTTAGTTTAGAGAATGTCATCAACTTGTATAATTTATGCATGGTCCAATATTTCGTTTTAACGTCTTATTAGAGTAAATAAAATGATTTAATATACTATCCATGATTTTGCTCATCTTCTAACATATTCACAGTATATGCATCACATTATCCTGGCTGTTGTTGCCATGTGTCTATTCCCAGGTCATTCCATTTTCTCTAATTTCTTATTTATTTTTGTATATTTTCAACAGACTCTTTTTATCCTTTACCTTCTATTTTAGAAAACACAAGTGCTTGTTTATACATGTATTTAATTTTCTATTTTATCCAATTTTTATTGAAAGCACCAATTTCTAGATATTTTCCTAGTGGGTATCTAACATGGTTTGCTATTCTTATTTTTAACAGGTCATTGCTTTAGTGATGGACATGTTTACAGATGTGGACATTTTCAAAGAAATAGTGGAGGCATCAACTCGAGGGGTATCTGTATACATTCTGCTCGATGAATCCAACTTTAATCATTTCCTAAATATGACTGAGAAGCAGGGTTGCCAAGTTCAACGTCTCAGGGTAAGAATTCCATGTTTTTTTCCTCGGGTACCATTTTGATATTTTGTGTACTATTTTTTGTCTCAGTCGAATTTAAGACATGTTAAGCTATATTACTCCAAAAGTAAAATAGAAAAAAATACATACATATATAATTTAAAGTAGAATGATGGTTGATCATTAAAGGGTCCCTTGTATTTTTTCGAATGTAACTGAAAGCACATATATTTATGACAAATGTATATGGTGCTTTTCTTGATAGTGAGGCACTTGAGCTTCTGAGTTTTTTTTTTGCTACCAGTCATAATTAATGCGTCTGTTTTGCATATACAACCTTGAAACTATTGACTCCAGTGATTCTTTCATGCAGCAGATGTTGCTTATCACAATCATTTGGCACAGGGATTTCAGTTCCATTTGACTTTTTAAAAGGCGGGTGCATTTTAATATTAGTTATTTGGACATTATGAATTTATAACTTGAAAGGATCTTGCAATAGGACTCCTAAGTGATTTATGAAACCATTTCATATAAATGTAAAGTAGTATCTTAAATTACTCTTTTCCTAGTGTATTTCTTTTTTGGGTGGTGTTTTTTTTGTTTTTGTTTTTTTTTTTGGGTGGTGTTTTAAAAGTTGCTTTTCACTATTTGTCGTTTGGTTATGTGTTTAAAAATTATTTCAAGTACACTGTTTTTGGTACTAAGGTTTTATATTAGCATATATTTTACTTTTCAAAATATTCCCTTACTAGCCTTAATTTTTACATTATATTTAGAATATTCGAGTGCGGACAGTAAAAGGCCAAGATTATCTTTCAAAAACAGGAGCCAAATTTCATGGAAAACTGGAACAGAAATTTTTATTAATTGACTGCCAGAAAGTTATGTATGGTTCTTACAGGTAAGATCATTGTGTTCATCTCTCACATTAATAATAATTTATAGAATTTATTAGTTTCAAATTTTATTGTAATCTGCTTAGTTCTTTTTTAATTGTTATAATTCACATGTAACATTATATTAGTTTCAGGTATAATGATTTAATATTTGTATATAATGCTAAGTGATCACCACAATAAGTGTAGTTAACATCCATCACCATACATAGTTACAGAAAAACTTTTTTATCTTTGTGATGAGGATAATCTTTCAAGATTACTTTCTTAGCAATTTTAAATATGCAGTGTAGTGTTATTAACTACTAGAGGCCTGGTGCATGAATTTCTGCACAGGTGGGGTCCAGCTGGCCAGGCCTGATGGGGGCCAATCAGGCCAGGTTGGCAGGGGGGTGGGGATGCGGGAGGTTGGCCACTGGCCCCACCCACAATCAGGGTGGGGAGAGGCAATCAGGGCCCTGATTGGGCCAGTTGGCCGCTGCAGTGTGCATCATTACAACCGGTCGTTCTGTCCTTCAGGTCGCTTGGCTTTTATATATAGAGAGAGTCACCATACTGTACATTACATCCCCAGGACTTATTTAGTTTATAACTGGCAGTTTGTACATTTTGACACATTTACCCTTTTTACCCATCCCACACCTCCCTGCCTCTGGCAACCACCAATCTGTGTTCTGTATCTATAAACTATTTTTTTGGAGGGGGAATGGGGGTTTTACATATAAGTGAGATCATATTATATTTGTCTATCTCTGTCTGATTTATTTCACTTGGCGTAATGACCTCAAGTCCATTCATGTTGTTGCAAATGGCAAGATTTCATTCTTTTCTATGGTTGAATAGTTTTCTGTTGTTTATATGTACCACATCTTTTTTATCCATGCATTTGTGGAGGGACATTTAAATTGCTTCTATATCTTGCCTATCCTATTTAATAAAAGCCCAGCGACTGGACAGCAGATCAGAACGAGTGGTCAACCAGTCGCTATGGTGCACACTGACCACCAGGAGGCAGACGCTCAATGCAGGACCTGCCCCCTGGGGGTCTGTGCACTCCCACAGTGGGAGTGCCGCTCGGCTGATGGGGTTGAGCAGCTGTACTCTGCAGGGGTGGGTCCACAGCAGCTCGACTGACTGGGATGAGCGGCTGCTTCTGCTGCAGCAGCTCAGCTGACTGGGATGAGTGGCGCTTTTTCAGTGGGCCGATCTCTGCAGGCCATGCTCCCTACCAGTGCATGAATCCTGTGCACTGGGCCTCAAGTTGTAAATATAGCCAATGCAGTTACCTTTTTTGAGTTAGTGTTTTTGTTTTCTAAAGATAAATATTCAGAAGTGGAATTCCTGGGCTGTATGGCAATTGTGTTTTTAATTTTTTTTGAGGAGCCTCTATACTGTTTTCCACAGTGGCTGCATCTATTTATATTCCCATCAACAGTGCACAACACTTATCTCTTATCTTTTTAATAGCCTAGTTTGTGTTTACCTGCATTGTTATCAATCATTTACAGAAACTATTAGTTTCCAATGTTAATGTAATCTAGTTATTTCTTAAAAATAAAAAATAAAAGCAATCTTGGAGACTTGGGTTTCAGTTCTGACTATACCTCTAAACAACATTAAGACATTGGGAAAATCCCATAACTTCCTTTGGCTTCAAGTTCTTCATCCCCAAAATGAGGGGGTTAACTCATATCTCAGATTCTCTATGGTTCTACAATACTAAATGTGTTTTTGTTCCTTATGAAAACAGTACATAGTGTGGACTTAATAATAATTGTTCATAAAAATGGAAGGCGTGGCTCAGTGGTTGAACTTCAACCCATGAACCAGGAGGTCACGGTTCGATTCCCAGTCAGGCTATATGCCCAGGTTGTGGGCTCGATCTCCAGTGTGGGGTGTGCTGGACTGAAGAATCTGTCGAACAGATTTTTCTTATTTCATCACTATTGAGAAGCTGGTAATTATCATGTAGTCACTAATATTACCAAAAAGTACTTTAAGAGGCTGGCTGTCATAGTAGACACTAGACAGGTGACTCGGATTCTACTCTCTGGCATCATTAGAGGCTTCCACTGGTGGTATATCTACTCTGTTCCAGCTTAGTTCGTTTATATATTTCAACCCCATCCTTACAACTTATCTGTGAGGCTGTTGTTTTCATCTACATTTTATAAAGGATGAAATTGAAATTCCAGGGGTTTAAGTGACGCGTCTAAAACCCCACAGCTAAGGACCACAGGCAGTCCAGGACTGGCAGCACAGTCCAGATCCCACTGGCTCTACAGTGTGAGTGCTGCCCTAATATTCTCTGATAAATTTCAGGCATCGGTCCTTAATGGGCTACACAGCGAGGCTGTACTAACAGGCAGAGGAAAGCACCAACAAGCATGTATGCACTGCCAGGTCATCAGGGCAGAGTGGACTCCTCACTAAAGACTGTGGCAAGAAGCCAGGAGACCTGTGGATGTAAGCAGGACAGTGTGAGAGGAAGCCTTAGGAACTTAAAAAGTCCACAAGAATGAGGCAACAAGTTAAAGTGGAAGGCTGTGGGCAAGTTCCTTAATGTAGTTGCGTTTGAGCTTGCTCCTCTGTAAAGAGGATAATCATAGAACTACCTCATGCCGTTGTCATGAGAATTAGAGTTAATGCATCCAAAACCTCTAATGTTAACTATTATTTTAGGCCTTTAAAAAAACTGTTATCTGCCAACTTTCCTTTCTAGGGGATCTTTTTTGGAAAATGTAGTTTGGAGTTCTAAAGGAAAATGTGTGGAGAGCAGAAATTACAACCAGTGCTTAAAATTAATGAGTCCTTTTAAAAACTCATTATATGTGTATGTATTTGCTCAGATCTACTTGGTTTTAATTGAAATTTTAATTAAAATTGGGAGTTCACTTGACTTATGGAATGGTGTTTATTAGTTAATCTCATAATAATGAATGCTTTCCATTTTTATTATTTAACTTGACTTTTAAGATGATCTTTCAACAATCAATTCACCTGAACTTTGTTTTGCTACCATTTGGTGTTAATAGGTGCTGTATGTTGAGATGACTATAACTGAGCTACTTTATTTTTTTAAATAGTTCTTTATTGTTGAAAGTATTACACATGTCCCCCTTTTTCCTTCATCGACGCCCTCTAGCCCGCCCCCACCCCCCTGCCCCAGGCCTTCAGCTAGCTGAGCTAGTTTGGAGGCAATGTTGGGAAAAGCAAACAACAGCAACAAAAACTTTTATCGTTCTATCTATATCATAAGCCAGAGGCAGAATTAAAATCATCATTCATGGAAGTGGATATGGAATGCCTAGGACCACAGATAATACTAATTCATCAAAACTCTTATCTAACAACTCTATCTCTTTATGATATTATGTTACTTTTAAATATATTTCTTTAAAAAAGTTAATGGTTGTCAGCCCTTGTCACTTTTTGGGTTTTTTTCTGACTAATTATCATGAAACTTTCCTACTGTTAACAGGATATGGTGGAACAGATATGAACCAGTCTTCACAGAAACTGATCAAAATTTTTAGTTCCTTTTGGTTAAAACCATCCTTTGTCTCTTACATTCTGTAATTGTCACTGTTTATCTCATAGGCAAACTCAAAATGCCTTCTTTATTTCAAAATTCTTTGCCATAAAATGTCTCCATATTTTATTTTATTTTTATACAATATTTGTCTTTTTTATTTTAAATATGTTTTTATTGATTTCAAAGAGAGGAAGGGAGAGGAAGAGCGAGATAGAAACATCAGTGATGAGAGCGAATGATCAATTGAATGCCTCCTGCTACATGCTCCCTACTAGGGATGGAGCCCCACAACCTGGGCATGTGCCCTGACCAGGAATCAAACTGTGTGACCTCTTGGTTCATGGGCCGATGCTCAACCACTGAGCCACACCAGTTGGGCAGTCTTCATATTTTAAACTCCCAGCATTTTTAGACAGGTCTGGTGTCTGTACTAACCACAGTCACACATTGTGTGACAGCTCCCTAACCATGGTGATGGTTTATTAGGAAAACATAAGTGTTTTGTCATATCATGATCCTAACATTAATGAGATAAAACACTTACATACTTTTTATCAATGTGTGTAAATAAAATTTTTTAATTGGATATGCTCATTTGAGATTATATGAAAATCTGGAAGGTATTTAGTATTACCCACAAAATTGACTGAGAGAATTTGATAAGCTCTTTGTAAATCTTATGATCTTTCTAAAGCTTCATTAAAGTGAAGTAAGTTTCACTGAAGTTATTGGCTCCAAGATGCCATCTTTGATCAGACTTGCCAATCATCATATTTAGAAATCCATGCCACAACCTGTCACTATTTTCACTCCATGGACTTCACTTATTACCCAATCAGGAACTCAGAGTTCTTGAACCACTTTTTGTAAAAAATATGTTTTTATTGGTTTTAGAGAGAGAGGAAGGGAGAGGAAGAGAGAAACATCGATCGTCTGCTTCCTACACACCCCTGCATTGGGGAATGAGCCCGCAACAAGGGCATGTGCCCTGACCTGGAATCTCACCATGACCCCCTGATTCATAGGTCAGCACTCAACCACCAAGCCATGCCATTTGGGCAATTATTTAATTATTTTAGCTAGTTCTCCTGATATGTATTTCATTCTTTTAAATAATGTGATTATACTGCTATTTCTAGATTTATCAATTTTATTTTATTATTATGTTTTAATCCTCACCCAAGGACATGCTTGGAGAGAGAATGAGGGGAGAAAGAGAGAAAAGGAAAGGGAGAGAAAGAGAAACATCCATCAGTTGCCTTCCTTATGTGACCCACAGGTAATAGAACCCACAACCCAGGTATGTCCCTGACCAGGAATTGAACCAGCAACCTTTGGATTAACAGGACAATGCTCAACTAACTGAGCCACCCTGGCCAGGCTAAACTGATCACTTTTAGATATGATCTCTTGACTTTATATTAGGGCAATTGAAGAGTTGTATTTTGTACCCACTCATACCCATTTGCCCTCCTGATTCCCATTCACCCTATACAGTTTATCATTATTTTTGATTAAATAAGAAGTCTGGGTTTACATTATTGAAATTGTGTCAGAATGTATTATTGATAAGTGATGAAGTGATTTATGATATATTTTCTCCTTCATAACAATGTGAACAATGACCATTTTGTTTTGGTTTTATTCATTGTCTTAGTTGTTTTTTGTTGTTTTTCCTGTTGACTATAGCATTCTTAGCACAAATTTTTCCAGATGCTCAGTTACTACGAACAATCTGTAATGTCCAGTCTGGACTAACAGATCTTTAATGAGCACCGCTGGGGTCCTGGTATTTTCTATATTCTTAGGTAGTTTGAGCTACAGTTTTTAAAATCCTACTTTTAATCCCATTCTTAACTCGTTTTTGTTTCCAGTCATGGTTTTTCTCTCAAATTTGCTCAAGAACATTTTCTATCAGCATAGGAATTTTTTAAGTCCAAAAATTCATAATTCCAGATGATTTATGTTTTAACTGGTGATGAAACTCTAACTTAAATCATTTTTTTCTCTGAATTTGGAAGGCATTGCCCTGCATTCAAAATTGCTATTTAAGAAGCCTCAAACAATTATACTTCAAATTCTCTTCATGTAACTTTATATATTTTTTCTTTCTGGGAGTGTCTAGGATTTCTCTCTCTTTTTTAATTTATTGATTTTAAGAGAGAGATTTGAAAGGGGGAGAGAGAGAGAAAGAAAGAAACATTGATTTTTTGTTCCACGTATTTATGCATTTATTAGTTGATTTTTGTATTTGCCCTGGCAGAAGATCGAACCGATAAACTTAATATTTCAGAACGCTCTAACCAACTGAGCTACCCAGCCAGGGCCTAGGATTTCCCTTTTATTCCATGCTAATCTCAAATTTATTAAGATGTTTCTAGATATAGGCCTTTTTTCCTTTTGTTATTCTGGGAAATCCAAATAGTTGTGTCTTTAGATTCTGAGAAGTTTTCTCATTTATTCTTTGACAATGTCTTCTCCTCAATTATCTTTATTGTCTGTCTCTGGAATTCTTTTTTTTTTTTTTAATTAAATCTTTATTGTTCATATTATTACATTTGTTCCTTTTTTTCCCCCCCCATAACTCCCCTCCTCCCAGTTCCCGCCCCACCCTCCGCCCTCACTCCCCACCCACTGTCCTCATCCATAGGTGCACGATTTTTGTCCAGTCTCTTCCCACATCTCCCACACCCCTTTCCCCCCCAAGAATAGTCAGTCCATTCCCTTTCTATGTCCCTGATTCTATTATAATCAACAGTTTATTCTGTTCATCAGATTATTTATTCACTTGATTCTTAGATTTACTTGTTGATAGATGCATATTTGTTGTTCATAATTTGTATCTTTACCTTTTTCTTCCTCTTCCTCTTCTTAAAGGATACCTTTCAGCATTTCATATAATCCTGGTTTGGTGGTGATGAACTCCTTTAGCTTTTCCTTATCTGTGAAGCTCTTTATCTGACCTTCAATTCTGAATGATAGCTTTGCTGGATAAAGTAATCTTGGTTGTAGGTTCTTGGTATTCATCACTTTGAATATTTCTTGCCACTCCCTTCTGGCCTGCAAAGTTTCTGTTGAGAAATCAGCTGACAGTCGTATGGGTATTCCCTTGTAGGTAACTGAGTTTCTTTCTCTTGCTGTTTTTAAGATTCTCTCTTTATCTTTTGCTCTTGGCATTTTAATTATGATGTGTCTTGGTGTGGTCCTCTTTGGATTCCTTTTGTTTGGGGTTCTCCGCGCTTCTTGGACCTGTAAGTCCATTTCTTTCACCAGGTGGGGGAAGTTTTCTGTCATTATTTCTTCAAATAGGTTTTCAATATCTTGCTCTCTCTCATCTTCCGGCACCCCTATAATTCTGATGTTGGTACCCTTGAAGCTGTCCCAGAGGCTCCTTACACTATCCTCGCATTTTTGGATTCTTATTTCATTTTGCTTATCCGGTTGGATGTTTTTTGCTTCCTCGCATTTCAAATCATTGACTTGATTCTTGCGCTCCTCTGGTCTGCTGTCGGGCGTCTGTATAATATTCGTTATTTCAGTCCGTGTGTGCTTAATTTCTAGTTGGTTCCCCAATATAAGATCGAGGGTCTTATTAGTTTTCGTGTAGATCTCATTAAGTTTATCGGCAGCTTCTAAACAGTTCTTGAGAGACCTTAAAAGTGTGGTTCTGAACTCTATTTCTTCCATTGACAATTTTGTCCTGTTTCTTTGTCTCCGCATTTTGTTATGCTTCCTTGGTGCACCCCCTAGTGGTCTTTGTTCGCAGTCTTATAGATAAATCTTGATTGCTGTAGCTAATTCCAGGGAGGGTTTGACCTCCAGGCCAAGTGGCTATGAGATTCAGCTGTGTCAGCGGTGAGAGAACTTCTGTCCTCTAGGGAGGTGCTAATCTAGCCTTTGCCTGAGGCTATCCGGCAAATGCCTCTGTGCAGGGCTTGGGCAGGGCGGGTCGAACAGGATCAACAGCGTGGGCCGGAGAGAGCAGTTATGGCGGCTCTCAGTCCTGTCCCAAGGGGCTCTGCCTCTCTGAGTCCCAGCACCCGCTGCAAAGCTCGGAGAGAAAGCTGCACTCGCTCTGACCGAAGCCAGACAGTCCCGCTTCTCCCGCCTGAGTCTGGGTCCCTAAAGACTCGCCCGGATCTGGAGCTCAGAGTCTGCGACTCCCTCCCGATTGAAAACGCCAACCGCGCCCTCCGCCGCCAGCCCGCTCCACGCACTCCGCACCTCAGAATTTGACTTCAGCACTGCGCCTCCTCTGAGTGTCCGTATGCGTTTCTCTTTCCTCCTAGTTGTAGGACTTCCACTCAGCCAGCGCCCCTGTGGTTCTGGGTGATGTCCCTTCCGTTTTTTGGTTTCACTTTTGAAGTAGTTGTTCAAAGCAGCAAACTCCGGCGTTAACCTATGCCGCCATCTTGGTTCTCCCCTGTCTCTGGAATTCTTAACTAGATTTCTGTTCCCATTGTATTTTTCTCCCCTGTAATTTTCCATCTAGTAGTGGGGGCATTATTACTATAACAGAGGGATTTCCTCCTGCTTAATATCTATCTTTTTGAACGTTGCTATCAAATATTTTGAATATCTGCTACTTGAAATATTTTCCTAACATCCTATGTGTGTTTTATATACTTATTTTTCTCTCTTTATTTCTTTGAAAATATTGTGTGCGTGTGTGTGTGCATGCGCGCGCATATTTATTATTATTTGTGCATTTTCTCTGTTTCCTCCAAGTACCTATTTTTGTGTTTGTTTGGTTTGGTTTCTATATTTCATCTAAGCTTTTAAGCATTATAAGCTATCTTCTAAACTTTATTCTAATGTCTGCCTATCTTTTGCACTGTCCTTATATTTAAGAATAAGGGACTATAGAACAGTGATGGCGAACCTTTTGAGCTTGGTGTGTCAGCATTTTGAAAAACCCTAACTTAACTCTGGTGCCGTATCACATATAGAAATTTTTTGATATTTGCAACCATAGTAAAACAAAGACTTATATTTTTGATATTTATTTTATATATTTAAATGCCATTTAACAAAGAAAAATCAACCAAAAAAATGAGTTCGTGTGTCACCTCTGACACGCGTGTCATAGGTTCGCCATCACTGCATAGAACTTAGTGGAAATTGTGTGGGAAATGGTTATCAATTGGTGAATTCACAGAACAGTGATTGGCTGGGGTCCTGGAAATTTTACAGGAAGTTGCCTAAATGTCAGTATATCTTTTATCTCTGGGAGTGTTCAGTGTTTCCAGAGAATAATCTCTACATTAAATGTCTCCAATTGAATATCTTTCCATTAACTGATATTATATTTCAATAGTATTTTCTGATTTACCAAATCCTAGAACGTTTTCCAACTGCCACACATTCATTAGTACCATTATCTTCTCAGATTCCGAAGCTCCACACCTGCAGGTAATTCTTTTACATCCTATGCACAGCCTTTTTATAACCTGCAGATAGTCTTATTCTTTCTTGTTACTGGCTCACCATTTTTACTCCAATTTCTGCTCTGGCTTAGTCTCTTATCACCTCATTGCAACTACTTTACTCTTCATGGTGAATACAATCCCTCATCTTTCAAGTCTATACAACAATTAGTTAAAGAAAAAAAAATCATTCTTCAAACATCTCTTTTTATTATAATTGGTTCAAACCTGGGAACAGATTCCACAATCCAACTCTGCTTTGCTTTCAAGGATCATCCGTCTCTTATATAGCTTCTTTTCCTCAGGTAAACATAATTTGTTTTCTGTGTCCAATCAATACATGACCATTATTACTTCCTTTTTCTATGTTTTTTTCTTCCACACAAATTGTCCTCCCACACCTTTTGTGTGTGAACTTCAGAGTTGTCTAGTTTCTGTCAAAATATTGCTAAACTTCCACTTTCTCCAGGAATTCTTCTTGCATTTGATAGCTGACTATTCTTTCCTTTACTTGCTGTTTCTAACACACTTCAGTGTTAGATTGAAATTTCAGTTGGATTGAAATTTTAGTTGGATTGAAATTTCTTCAGTTGGATTGAAATTTCTTTAATGATTCAGTTTTGCACCATTTCTTTTAAGTCAGCCTGATGGCCAACACAATAATAAAAGCCGGGGCTGCAAGGGAAGCCTGGGTTTCGGGTGCCTGCTGGAAGCCGGAGGGAAGCCTGGGTCCTTGGTACCTACCAGCGGCCAGAGGGAAGCCTGGATCCCAGGTGCCTTCTGGAAGCTGGAGGGAAGCCTGGGTCCTGGGTGCCTACCAGCGGCCAGAGGGAAGCCTGGATCCCAGGTGCCTTCTGGAAGTTGGAGGGAAGCCTGGGTCCTGGGTGCCTACCGGTGGCCAGAGGGAAGGCTGGGTCCCAGGTGCCAGATGGAAGCCGGTGCCAGCAGCCGTGGGAAGGAAGGCCTATTCTTGCATGAATTTCGTGCATCGGGCCTCTAGCGTGTAAATAAAGAACACGTAGTAAATGTTGTACTCATACCATCATTCAATAACTATTCTAGATAACATTAAGCATATCAGAATAATTAAGGTGCACACTACTGTTTATAGTATTTAATTTATTTTAAATTATTACTCTGCACATTCTTTTAATAATTTAATCTGCCTTCGTTATTGTCCCCCCTTTATAAACACCGAAGTCCTTTATTGTGGAGAGTGTCTCTATAGTTTTTCCTTTGTGTTAACCCCTATTGCATCATGTAATTATTTGATACATAACATATTAGTGCTTTCCTTTCCAGCTCAGTGACTCTGCATGTTAATTATTTAGATTTTCAAATGTCAGATTTAACATTTTACATGAAGCTTCAAGGTAACTGTTTGCTCTAAATTCTGAAAAAGAGATCAGAAGTTCCACAAAATAATATAAAGTAGTCACAAATTTATTTTCCTAGAAATTGTACCTGTATTAGAGGATCTGAATTGGCATTCTGACTGGCAGTTCGTGAGGATTAAATTTATCAATCCTGAGGACACTAAGTGCACTGTCTAATAACTGAGGCTACTACCCACAAACCCTCTCTCAGTTTACAACCCCCCACATCCTATTTGCATAGGCCCATCGGGCATTATAACATGTTCAAAGTATAAAGAATTGTAGCGATTATGCTGTTCTTGTCCTCATTTTGGATAAGAGTAGACTGAGGCTCCAGCTCATGGGACTAGAGAGATCAGCAGAAACCAGTTCTCTCAACTTTTCCTGTGGCACTAGCTTGCCTTGACCTTGCCCGGATGCTATCTATGAAATATAATATCATTTTTTTATTCTATAAAAATCTTAGCAGGCAGAGATCCAAAATTCATTGCAGACTTTTCTTTGGACTTCTTGTAAACAGTATAAAGCATTGTGGGTGGATTCAAACCCAGAACTTGAGTTGATTTATTACTTAAAATATGAATATGAGAGTGGGGCGGCTTGTGTATTACAAGCATGTAATGATTGGAGATGTTCTAAATTATGGTAGTCAAGGAAAACAAACAAAAAATACTCTTTTGTTGGCATTAAACCACACATGTTTCTTAGAAGAGCTATATATATATATTGTCATTAATCTTTTAACTCAGTCAATGTAAAATGTTCTAATTTTGATTTTTTTTTTTTTCCAGCTACATGTGGTCATTTGAAAAAGCTCACCTCAGCATGGTTCAGGTCATCACAGGACAACTGGTTGAGTCCTTTGATGAAGAATTCAGGACACTCTATGCCAGGTCCTGTGTCCCCAGTCAGTTCGCCCAGGAAGAATCAGCCAGGGTGAAGCACAGCAAAGCTCTGTGGGAGAACGGCACTTACCAGCGCTCACTCTCGTCCTTGGCCTCTGTTTCCAGCCAAAGAAACTTTCTTGCTAGACAAGACCAAATCCATAACCTAGATGCTAGTTACTTCAAAAACAGAGGGATATACGCTCGGAATGAACATGACAAATATAGCATGAGGAATCCTGGATACAAACCTCATTTTGTTCCCAACTTTAATGGTCCAAATGCAATCCGTCAGTATCAGCCCAGTCAGAATGAAAATTGGAAGAGGCACAGTTATGCCGGGGAACAGCCAGAAACAGCGTCATACCTGTTGCTGAACAGGACCGTGAATCGAACCATCAACCCTCCTGGTAACTGGAAAAAGCCTTCAGATAGTCTGAGTGTGGCATCCTCGTCCCGGGGAGGCTATGCGAGCCACCAGGTCACCCCTGCCCAGAGTTTTGGCAATTGGCTTGCCCAGAGGAAAACAACGCATCTTGCAGAGAGGAATTCAAATGTGCGGAGGTCTTTTAATGGGACAGATAATCATGTTCGCTTTTTGCAACAACGAATGCCAACCCTTGAAAATACCACAAAGTCATTCCTGCGTAACTGGAGGATCGAATCCTACTTAAATGATCATTCAGAAGCTGCACCTGATTCTAATGGATCTGCGCTTGGTGACCGGTTTGAGAACTATGGCAGCTCTGAGAACTTGAAAGCCAGTGCCCTGTATACACATCCGCGGCTTCGCCCCTCTTTAGTGTTTAAACCAACTTTACCTGAGCAGCAAGAAGTTAATAGTTGTACAACTGGCTCTTCAAATTCAACTATCATTGGTTCCCAGGGAAGTGAAACACCCCAGGAGGTCCCAGATACCCCTACAAGTGTAGAGCAGTTGACAGATGAACCCTTGCCAGAATCCATCCCCAAGCTACCATTGCAGGCAGAGTCGCCAAAAATGCACACCTTGCAGACTCCCGAAAACCACTCAGCAGTCTTAAACCAAACTACAGATGGCCATCCAGAGTCAAGCAACTATTTATATACAAACTTGTGTGTAAATAAGCAGACAGAAAACCTAAAGAATCAACAACAAAACGAGAATCTGCTTAAAAGGCGAAGTTTCCCATTCTTTGACCACTCAAAAGTCAATTTAGACCATGGAAACAATAAGCATTATGTTTATAGTACACTTACCAGGAATCGAATTAGACAGCCTGTAAAACCCAAAGAGGATTTGCTGAAAAGTTCTAAAAGCATGCACAATGTGACCAACAGTGTGGAAGAGGAGGAGGAGGAGGTGATCCAGGGGGACCCTCCGAGTGGCGCAGCTACCAAGTCCATTTCCATCGCTGCTTTGCTTGAGGTGAATAAAGAGGAATCTAACAAAGACCTCACTTCAAAGAAAGAAGTTAAGGGTTCCCCAAGCTTTTTGAAAAAGGGATCTCAGAAGTTAAGGTCGTTACTTAGCCTTAGCCCAGAAAAGAAAGAAAATTTATCCAAAAATAAAGCATCTCCCTTTTATAGAATGTGTAGTAGTTCTGACACTTTGGCTTCTGAGGCTGAAGAGAATCAAAACCCCAAAAAGTCAGAACCAAAAGTTGAGTCTCCTAGAAGAAAGCGTGGTTCTTCATCAAACTCTCAAGGCAGCATCCACAAGAGTAAGGAGGATATAACAGTGAGCTCCTCTCAGGGGAGAAATTCTCCACCCGATGAAAGTAATGAAATAATGCCTTCTCCAAGTCCAGTTGAAAACAAGTTCTTAGAGAGGCCAGGGGATGCCTCTGCCCCAAGATTTAACACAGAACAGATCCAATACCGAGATTCGAAGGAGATTAATAGAGTTGTTGCTCCTGTAAGAAAACCAGCTCCTCCTGTAAGATCACAGCCCAGTGAGCTTCTGAGAACTCAGTCAACTGACCGGCGCATTTACAGTCGTTTTGAGCCATTTTGTAAGATTGAGAATTCTATTCAGCCAACAAGCAGCATGTCAAATAGCAGTATACACCGCCCAGAAATAAAATCCACAGCTGTGGGCAATAGCTATGGTCGGGCCAGTCCAAGGCTTGCTTACAACACTAATGTTTACCACACATATCAGCCAAATGAAAACAAGTTTCGAGGATTCATGCAGAAGTTTGGAAACTTCATAAACAAAAATAAATGAAGTATTGTAATTGCAAGTAGATATTAAAATACAAAATGAATGTGGCTATGATTATTTGTCCAAAGAACATTGTGGACAGTTTTTGTAAATGCTAATAGATTTCTGTGAGGCAGGATTTGGGGTATGATGTATATTTTTACCAACATACTGTGTACAGTAAAGTTATTGTTTATGATGAAGTTAGTTGTGCTTAATTATGCCACCAATGGAATGTCTCTATAAACACGTAATTTTTAAATGGTAATGGTAAAAAAAATGTAATTGTTTTCTTCAGAATGAAGATCTTCTTAAGTCTTAACTAGAAGCTTTAGTAGAGAGATGGTGCATGGGTTTTAACCATTTATTGAAAAGTCATTCCTTTTATAAAAGGATCCTAATACTCTCAGTGGCCCACGTCTTTGTGGGGTTTTCATAACTTCAGATTATGAGAAAATAAGACAAAGCTTTTTCTGTTTTAATTGCCTTTAAATTTTACAGGATAACTTGTTATATTTTATTAATGTTGTATTACTTTTTCTGTGGGGCATATACCACTGGTGGGTAGCACAATAATATTTAAACTTTATAGATCAGCATATTTTTTTATGTTGCCTGAGGGTGTTTGCAAAGTTTCAGCCTCATGTAGTACAAGTACATCTTAGGAATGTGTCTTCCTTCCAGGAAGTGCTTCTTCCCACCCTTTCCAGGGAGCCTGGACTTCACTTATCCATCAGCTGCTGAGCTTTTATAGTCATTTCTTCTTTCAAACGAAGAGCAAGGCAGCAGGAATTGAAAAGCCTGATGTGCCCCTCCCCTTTATATACTTTAAAATAAACTTTTAGAAACATAAATTTCTACATAAATTTTTATCTTAAGAGGATGACAGTACTTAAGTATCTTGCTTGCAGAAGTCTTTGCCCTTTTTTTACGCTGTGCCAAACACCAGTGACTTGGCAGTGTTTTCATAGGAATGCTGTGATGAATATGGAATGTGGTACCTGGTCTGTTCTTTCATGACCTTTGGACCTGCTTGAAGGTGTTAAGATTTCCTGTGTCAAACTCTCAAGGCAGCATCCACAAGAGTAAGGAAGATGTAACCGTTAGCTCCTCTCAGGGGATGCGGCTGGATAGGGCAATATTTTATTGTTTTAAAAATTCAAGATTCAGACAAATATTAATATATGTTATGAGATAATGAAAATAATGGCATTAAAATATCTATGCCATTTAAATAACTTTCCTCAGTATTTTCAAACCATGATAAGAAATACAATGGGAGAAGTAATGACAGTCAGGAAAAGAAAACATTTACTGAGTGCTTACTTAGACCAGGTCTTGAGCCTGAACCTAAAGTCACCACAACAACATTTTGTGGGTTAGCATTACCCTCTTTATTTATAGTTGATGACTAAGGTGATAATTGAGACATTGCAGTACAAAGAGATAAGTCACATCATTAATAAGTAATGGTACTAAAGTGTTTATAACATACTGTCTTATCACATTATCTCCAAAATATGTTCAACTTCTGCCTCACCCAAACTATTAGGGATTAAATGAGAAAAATGTTTATATTTCCTGACTCGAGAGCAATCAATCAAAAAGGATTTAGTTGAATGCCACCAAACAACAGGGCACATGGGGCTAAAAATAGTCATAGTAGTTGAGATTAAGGAATTAAATTGAGATTGACGTATGAATGTAACCCAGCAGGCCAGTTTTAATTTCTGGGTAGTCATTTTGATCCCTTTCCAGTTGACTTGTGACAATGAGAGGAAGGGAAGAGGAACCATTGGTGAGCCTCAACCTGCTTCTGTACTAGAGAAAGAAGCCCATTAGGGTAGGAAGCTAGGCAGGGAATGGAACTCAGGGTTAGTTAAATACATGATCTAGTTGTATATATCATGGCGGGCAGCTTAGACTTGCACAGCAGATTTATTTTCTGACTTTTTTTTTTCCTTTGGTTGTTTTCCTTCTCTATTTTTTTCCTTCAGAAATATCTATGTGTCAGAATTAGGCTGATCTATAAAGTTTAAATATTATTGTGCTACCCACCAGTGGTATATGCCCCACAGAAAAAGTAATACAGCATACAACTAGATCATGTATTTAACCCTGAGTTCCATTCCCTGCCTAGCTTCCTACCCTAATGGGCTTCTTTGTCTAGTATAGAAGCAGGTTGAGGAACCCTGGGAAATACCTTCTTTTTGCAAATAAGAAAACTAAGCCTCAAAGAAGTTACATAATTTGCCAAGAGTTACACAGCTCTTAATTGGTAGAACGGGTTTAAACACAAAAGCTTATATTTTTAATACTATACTACACCATACCCTACTGGCTTCTTATTCCTCTCTGCTTGAGGAAACTCCTTTGAAAGGAGTTCCTGTCTTTTGTTCTCTTTACAAATTGCAAAACTATAACAGTAACACTACAGCAATAGCATTTTATAAACACAAATTCAGAATATAATATTCAGTTTAACATCATTCACAAAAGCGGATTTTAAATCTCTCATTATAACTTAAGGAATTCCCAAGTACTACAACATAGGATTTTATTATTTTGGTAAAGTAAATGTAATAGAAAGTTTTGCACATTTTGTCATAAATTAATAGCATAAAAATAAAACTTTGAGGCGGAAGAGCCATTTTCACAAAAAAGACAGCCAAGTATATTTATAAAAAATGAATTAAAACAAAACTGAAATATGCATTTCCTTTTAATCAGAAGAGGAATTCAGCTGCATTAAAGCTGTTTCTAATTGTTAGTGGGTTAATTTTTAGAGTCAACTAGAAGTTGTATGCTCTTCAGATATTTAAAAACGTTAGCAGAGAGTAAAAGAGATTTGTAAATTTGCTCTTAGAAAAATTGACTTCTGTAATTCTGGGCCCACAGTTAACCAAACCAGATTGACTTTAATATCTGACCCATTCTAAGTTACTATTAGATGGGGCATGTTTCAGAGATAAGGGGGTAGTTTGCTAATTGTCTTTAGGCCGCTCTGAAATGGCAAATCCTGAAAATTTCGAGCAAGGTAATTTTAAAGCTGAAATCTCAAAAAGACTAGATCATGTTGAATTACAAGCAAGAGCTGGTTGCCTTTCTGTGCAGCCGCTGCCATCGCTTCTGGAAGCAGTTTTTACACAGTGTCTGAGTTCCTCCTCTCCCTAGTGACACTGTGAGCACAGGATGCTTCATTTCATCCACTCGTGGCGGGCAGCTTAGACTTTTGCACAGCAGATTTATTCTCTGACTTTTTTTTTCCCCTTTGTTTTTTTCCTTCTCTATTTTTTTCCTTCAGAAATATCTACGTGTCAGAATCTGTGCAGAGTAACTTTCCAAAGTTTCTGTGGCCGAGAAACTCCTCAAGGTTAAAACTGAGCAAGCACACAGTACTTGCAATAATTTATAGGCACTCCAAACTCCATGGATATATTTGTGTCAAGCAATGTAATTCATTTTGCTCCCAAATGAATATTGGCAGAAAGATAATGTCATGTAAGAGTATTTTCATATAAAATTTGGTAAGGTCATTTTTACTCTCTACATCCTACATTAATTTCTGTAAGCAGAAACTCGAGAAAATTTTCTGTGATTTCAAAGTAGTTCTTGGCAGGTAGCTTCAGAATAGTTTAAGTGCCTGTATCCTGAGCACATTGATATCTCTCTATCATAAAGATCAGGTTAACCTCAGTTCGGATGTGCTGTGTTACAGTATGCTATGTGTTGCTATTCTCACCTGTGGAAGCAAATACCTTGTTTAATCAAGATGGCATCCAGTGTGATCTAGATAAGCAGGAAAAAGACTGAACTCTGCATTAACTTTAACTTTTTTCTCAGGATTATCTAGTTATTCAACTTTTATTCCACAGATATTTGTCTTTTGTGAATATCTGTCGTTCTTAATGTGCCTATGGATAAGGGATGTAAAGTAGAATAACTTTTTATGTAGACTATGTGTGATGCTATGTTTTTATAAAGTTTACCTTAATATTGAATTTGGTTCTAGAATATTTAAAATAAAAAGGATGAAATTACAAACCAAAAAGTTAATTTTTAATATAAATACAATGTTAGCAAAGAAATATTCTTCCAAATTAACTTTGTTTTTACATCTAATAAAAGAATATTAAATAATTTTTTACAAATATCAATATATTGTGTTTATTTTTTCTCTCATACCGTGGATTTTTCTATATAAGCTTATACTTTCACTTAGTTATTTTATTATGAATTTAGATTTTTATATGTTTTTCTATATCTTCAATGTTTTTCTATACATTTTGAAACCATAGCTTCAACACTTTTAGATTTATTTTGATTATCAATAATATTTTATATAATAATCTATCCATATTTGATATCCAGTAACAATATTCTTCCCTGAACAATATTATATACACCTGTTTTTTTATATCTGTTTCTAATGCACTATAGTAGCTATTTTAAATAACTTGGGACTTTGAAAAATAGAGAATCTATTTTGTTTCAAATTTGGTAGCTGATTTGTATAACTATAGCATTTAGTTGGAGTGAAATATGCTAAAGGAACATTTCATTAGATGAATTAGTGACATTAAATAATTTAAAGTCTGAAAGTTATTTAAAACTAAAAATGTGTTTTTCTTAGAAAAAAACAATTTCTGATATTGCAGATTAAGATACAGTTGAAATACTGTGTTTTGAAAATTAAATAGTGACTTTGAAAAGGCAAATGTGATTTTTAAGTAGGTAAGTATAATTTTAAGTAATTAAATAAAAATGTTTATTTTATTTTTTTATTTATCATAAAAACTGATGTTTAAGAAAACCCTGGTTCAATAGAATGGTAAGGGAAATAGATAAGGGTTTACTTTTTGTGGCCATCCTAAAGGAAACTTTGGAAGAGGTTCAGTTGATTTAACTAGTTAAAGACCATCCTGGGGTAATGGGACTATATAAATATGAAAGGGCATTGTGTGTGTGTGTCCTGCCTGGGGAAAATCACATGAGGTGGAATTACCTAAGCTGAAAGCGGTAGGAAACAGAAGCCAGTGATACAAAAGAAAATTCTTGATTTAACAACAACAACAAAAAAGTCAAATTGGACATTTTTTCTCATAGTAATCTGTTTCATTTATTTATTTAACACATACTGGGAACCTACTTTATTCCAAGTGTATAGGTTATAGTAGACTTTTGATGTAAGAAAAAAAAGAGAATGTCTTGAATAATCAGAAGCTATAGCAAGTTTTCATGTGTTTTAAGACTAGCCCAAACTAACAGCAAAATATGTATGCTACTTGTCCAAACTGTGCTTTGATGTACTCCTAGTGCATGGCAAAGGGTGCACATAGAGATGCCTGGGAAGTATTCTATGTGTGAGTCCAGTCATTTCCTTTTTTTTATTGATTAAATTATTACATATGTGTCCTTAACCCCACATTACCCTCCACCCCCCCCCCCCACTCATGCCCTCATCCCCCTGTTGTCTGTGCCCATTGGTTAGGCCTATATGCTTGCATATAAATCCTTTGGTTGATCTCCCCCTTACCCCCACCCTCCCCTGCCTTCCCTCTGAGGTTTGATGGTCTGATCTATGCTTCTCTGTCTCTGGATCTGTTTTTGTTCATCAGTTTATGTTGTTCATTATCCAGTCATTTCCTTAACTGTAATTGATAAATATATATTCCATTAACATCCTTGTATTAGCATCTGCATTGTATAACTATTTGAATAGCCATTTTTATCAAAGGCATTGATGGGTTAATAGAGCAGGGATTTCTAGTTTAAATTTCAGCCACATTTACCCTAGGATTTAAGCATCTTTAGAACTCCAACAGGGCTGACCTTCTGAGGAGAAATATATATATATATGTATTTGGAGGAAAGGAAACCCCTGATGAAAATTCATTCCAAAGAAAACTGTGAGAGCTGTTCAAATTGAGTTCAAAGGCAACTGGCACACAAGGGAAGGAAGTGGTGTTTTGTGTTAGACATTTAGATTGTCAACCAACGTAGGCCCAATGTGGAACTATAAGGGAAGAATGGCTCCTCTAAAGTCTCCCTGGATGGTGCTTAGAAAGACTCAGGTGTCAGGGGCTAGGCCATCACCATGAAATTCAGTACACAGCCTCCGGTTTTCAACAGCAGCCTCTCAATGTTGAAATGCTATAGCAATAACTGCAGACTCTGCTGGGCAACAATTAGGTAGTGGACCACTTTTGGTGGGGAAGGTAATTGGCAATATTACCACAATGGGCCCGAGCAGGAAAGAATATTGCCAAGAGGGATGGGAACTTGATGTTCCCTCATTCTCACTGAGTTAGAATGGCCCTAGGAAATAGACGTTAGAAAGAGGCAAATGGAGTGAGAGAGGGAACCAACGACCCCCAAAATAAAAATAAGAAACGTTAATCAGGGATTTATTTTAGAAAAGAAATTTCAGGGCACACCCTGATACTAGCACATTGTGTCTCTAAATTTCTTTTTTGCTATAGCTATAGAAATAAAGATTGTTAACGATTTTTGTGTGTCTTAATTATCAGGCAGATTCCATTAAACTTATTTTATTTTTGTCATTTTTCTTCTTTTTTAAATTTATCTTTATTGTTGAAAGTATTACAGATGTTCCTCTTGTTCCCCCTATTGTCCCCTTCCACTCCATACACCCCTCCCAGGCTTTTACTGCATTATTTGCACTATTGTCTGTGTGTATGGGTTATGCATATATGCATATAAGTTCTTGGGTTAATCTCTTAACCCCCATCACCATCATCACCACTACCATCCCCACCTTCCCTCTGAAATTCATCAGTCTATTCCATGCTTCTATGTCTCTGGATCTATTTTGTTCATCAGTTTATTTTGTTCATTAGCTTCCACTTGTGAGTGAGAGCATGTGATATTATCTTTCTCTGACTGGCTTATGTTGCTTAGCATAATACTCTCCAGGTCCCTCCGTGCTGTATAGTATTCCATTGTGTAAGTGTACTTTTATCCACTCATCTACTGATGGGCCCTTGAGTTGTTTCAAGAAATAGCTAAGAATATAGGGGTGCATATATTATTACTGATTGGTGTTTTCAGATTCTTAGGACATATTCCTGGGAATGGGATCACTGGGTCAAATGGCAGCTTCATTTTTAATATTTTGATGAAACTCCATACTGTTTGTTTTCCATAGCGACTGCATAATACTGGAAGTTATAGTCACAGTGATCAGATGAGAAGAAAAAAGGCATCCAGATTGTAAAGGAGGAAGTAAAATTCACTATTTACAGATGATATGACATGGTACATAGAAAACCCTAAAGACTCCACCAAAAAGCTACTGTATTTACTAAATGAATTCAGCAATGTAGCAAGATACAAAATTAACACCCAGAAGTTGATGGCATTTTTATACACCAATAATGAGCTCTCAGAGAAACTGAAAATAAAATCCCATTTATCCCTGCAAAAACAAAAAAAAATTAAGATAGTTAGGAATAAACTTAACCAAGGAGGTAAAATACCTGTACTTGGAAAACTACAAAACATAGATTCCATTAGATTTAAGGCTATATTTTAGAAAAAACATTCTTTTGTTTCTGTTTGTGTATTTATTTGGTTGTTTTATAAACTACAAAAATTTTATTTTAGTTAACTGCTAAGGCTAAATAAATTAGATATTCATTAAATTAGAATGAGTTTCCTACTTAGTGAAGATTGACCATAAAGCTCACAATTAGATATATTTCCATAAATGAAGAATTTAATTGATTTATTTCCATAAATGAGGAACTTAAAATTTGATTTATTTTTCTTCCCCAAGCAGATTATAACATTGCTCTTTTAAAGACAAAGTATGTTACATATTTTTCTAATTCAAATCAGAAAATAAGTTCATTGACCTTTGCAAAGCATTCTTTTAAATGTGTTTCATATGATTCAAAATTAGTATTTGTGATATCAAGTTCTTTCACAGTGCTTGGCACAAAGATAGGACTATGAGTAAGTACCAATTTCATTTTATTTCCAAAGGAAAAATGTGAGAGAGATATTTTGCATTCTAATAATGATAAGGTAGAAGACATTGTTTGAAAATACAATTAAATAAAAATAGATGGAAGAGCAAAGAGCAAGTGGCAGACTGAATGTTACTTCCATCTTCTGACAAACCACTGTTTGAAACTGAACTTCTTTGTGCATGTTTTCTTTCATATTTAATGAAAAGGCTATTTTGTACTTAACGGGATTAGCGCATATTAAAGAAATCCCTTGTCATTTGAGTCCCTTGAAAGAAGGATACAAGGTAAATATTAGCATAGTAGAATTATCATCTCCATAGCATTGCTTTGTGTGGTGTGTGTGTGTGTGTGTGTGTGTGTGTGTGTGTGTGTGTGTTTAACTTGGCTAATGGCAGTAATAGCTTTTAAATTCTTAGTTATCTCCAGTGAACTCAAAGTTTGACAAAGAGGTTGCTTTCCAGATGCTGGGTATTAAAACTGTAAGTATGGAAGGATAAAATATATTTTTAAATGTCATCTAGCTTAAAATGTTTTTGCATGAGTTCCAAGAAATATAAGACCAGATGTCAGAGATTGGCCAGAGCTGGGAGATGGAGAGCATGTGGGCATGTGCTCCAGCACAACCTCCAATGACATGCATGGAGTAACAGCTGCTCCATCAGTCAAAAATATCAGGATCTCATTGCCGCCTCTTGGAATACTAAAAGCAATGATTTAAGAGACTGCAAGGTTTCTGGAAAGTTAGTTTTAAGTTGTCTATCTCATGTTTGGGATTCTGAGAGACCATCTATCCCAAGAGCAGCACACCTCAGTTTGGTTGATGACAAAAAGTGTGTTTAGCATGTGGTGACCAGGCCTGATTCTTATACACATTAAATTATAGATTTTAGATTAATTACAAACTTTTCTACATCAGGTTCCATACTGACTTATCCAAATTTATGCAAGTTTTTTTTTCTTATTACTCAATATATACTAAGCAAAAACTATTTATAGGTCCATTTTTCAAATACTTAAATTATTTTCTTTTCTACACTTGGATATTATTTATCTTATATCTCCCTATGTCAGAGTAATAAACATACAGGATGCGTTGGGATTTTTATTCAATATGCATGCTGTTAAATTACCTAGCGACATCAACACTGTCCTCTACATTATCGAGCATGGGCCTCAAGGGTTACAGGATACATTTGTGGAAATTATGTAAACATGTAAGTACAAGTTCAGAAATAGAGGCTTTAACACAAGTATAAGTTTACATAGTCACTTTTGTCAAACCTTTTGGTTCTTAAATATAGCACTATAGATGAATGTCTACTAAATCATCCAAAAAACTGTTAAGTTTGTCACTTTTTAGATGTCTAAATGACCTGTTAGTTTCAAGAACTTAATAGTACCCAGATGTTCATTACTTAATACATTTATTTGATCAGTTTAAATAAATTTGAGACTTGAAATAAAGTGTTACTATGTCGGAGGTGACAGTAAAAAAGGTAGGTCTGTGGGACTACAGAGAATGAACTTTTTACTAAGCTGAATTCTGCAATATAAATAGTATTTATTTTGTTTGTGTACATAGTACCATCTCAGGAGGCCTAGCTTGTGTCATAAAAATAACATTGAAACTGACCTTGGTAATACAAAAAAAATTTCAAAACACACAATGGCATTCAATTTTTTTTTTAATATATTTTTATTGATTTTTTACAGAGAGGAAGGGAGAGAGATAGAGAGTTAGAAACATCGATGAGAGAGAAACATCGATCAGCTGCCTCCTGCACACCCCCCACTGGGGATGTGCCCGCAACCCAGGTACATGCCCTTGACCGGAATCGAACCTGGGACCTTTCAGTCCGCAGGCTGACGCTCTATCCACTGAGCCAAACCGGTTTCGGCAAGCATTCAATTTTTTAAAAAAATCTGAAAACCAGGCTGCACCAATATAAACTAAGGAGTGACTTTGGTTGTCTGGATGGTCTATGAAACGGGACATTTCTTTGTGGTTGAAAAGCTAAAGAATAATCAGAATGTAATACCAGAAAGGCCAGTACAAGGAGAGTCCAGATGTTTATACTCAAGAGTGAAATATATGTTCAGGAGGACTCTCGTTTTACACTAGGGTCAAGTACGGACTTAACTACTAGAACTCTATTTTAAGAAACATTATTGATATATATTCTATTCAGATTAAATTTAAATAACTAATGAACTATAAGATGTGCTTGAATACATCTTACAATTTGGAACTAGTTAAAAATTTGAAATAAAAAAGGGGAAGCCCATCAAGATTGATGATTCTGTGCCGATTCTGTGTCTTTGGAGACAGAAAACTAAGGCCTCACAGGCTGGGGAGAGTTATTTTTATATAAAGCATTCTGAATGGACAAATGCTATCTTATTGAAGTCCAGTTAATAAATTCAGACTTTATCAGCATTAATTATTCATTTAAAAATACCCCAGGGGTCAAGAGAACATATTAGGGACAGCTGCCCAACACAACAGCACTGATTATAATTGTATTTATTGAGGGCTTATGGTATAACGTGCAATGTATTTTAAATGCATTGTTTCAAGTGACCTCACGGAAATTGTATGGACTAAGTTTTACTATTCCCATTTACCCACTGAGGAAACGGAAGCTTACAGAAATTCTTTAATAGTCTCAAAGGATAAGGAGAGAGTAAATAGTAAAATCAGAATTAAGATTAAGATGGTTAGATTTCAAAGCTCATAAAAAAATATGTTTAGCACTGATTGATCTTTCATGGATAAATTCATTAATTTCATGGTTCAAAGCCCATTGTGTGCCCATTAGTGCCTGAACCACCAAGTCTGTTCAGAACAGATTCATTATCACAGATTAGAATAAAGAATCAGATTTATCTATTCACCTCAGCAAAATTAATTTGAGGCACTTAGAATACAAAATACTATGGTTCCCGGAACAGTCCTCAGCAGTACTGAATGCTGCATGAGTGTTAGAGATGGGAAAAGAGAGGAACATTCTTGGATGCTGTGATTGTACTACAGGGAAGATGATGCTGAAAGATATGTTCAGATTGGACACTCTCTCCAATGCCCTCAGTATTTCATCTTGTACCTCCCTTCCCTTGGGATTGCAAGTCCTTTTCACATCTAATCTCCTTACATCTCTCTGAAGTTCTCCTTCTCCTTATCTACTTTCTCCTAAAAAAAGCAAATTTGCCTCTCCACTTCGTGCTTATTTACTCTGTCTTTGCAAAAGATCAAAGCAAATCACGCCTTCACAGTGAACAAATTTTCATTAGTTTACACAGCAAATTTTGTGGCACAGAGCACTTTCCCTGTGTCTGCCCAGCAAAAGTGCTTATTTCCTTACAATGTGCATTTCCACAATTAAATCTTTCATTAAATTGAGTCAATGATTTTTCATTCATCCCTTATATTGGGAGACGGAAATGTTTTTTTTTTTTAAGATTTAGCATCTGCCTTCAAAGAGTTTATAATATGTTGAATCCAGCAGAACGACTCCAGTAAATCAACAATAAGAAAACACCAAAAGTTCAAGAAGAGGCGTGCAGACAAAATACTAAGATGGCTCAGAAGATGAACGAAACATAACCAGGTGAAGATTCAATCACTTTGCTTACTATGTGTATGAAAATAGCTTAAGTATAAATCAAGCTTTGTCCAGAAAATGAGTCAAAGACACTGAAAGTAAAAACACAGTTTTGGAATACCTTATTTGATTTTTTTAAAATTTTAATATTAATTTCAGAGCAGTTTTAGGTTTATTAACAAAATTAAGGGGAGAGTACAGAGACTTTCCTTATCTACGCCCCCCCCCACCCCCCCCATCCCCCCCCACCCCCCGCACATGCATACTCTCCTTATGGACATGACTCACCAGAACATTGGCACTTCCTTTGGTTCTGACTTAGGGTTTCCATCTGCCTGTTTGCCTTGCCCAAGTGTTCTTGCATATTGTGTACTTTATCCATTAGCTTCCTTAGCATATTAATCAGAGATGTTTTGTGTGCTCAGTCTGATGATTCTAATATTCCTGCCATATCTCGTAATCATGCTTGCTCTTTTGTGTTGTGTTTTGTTGTGCCTTCTGGTAAGCATTGTATTTTTATTTATTTTTTATAGGGAACGTGATTTACTGGGTAAAAGAAACTGTTGTAAACAAGCCTTTAGTAAAGTGGTGTTGGGTGTGGAGGGGAGAGAGCATTCCATAGTCCTATGGTTAGGTCTCGGACATTTAGGGAGCCTTCAGAAGTGTTTTCCTGTCCCTCCCCTCCCCCCTTCACCATGGTAGAACAGGATGGCTAGAGTGGCTGGATTTGGGTATTTCCTTTACCCAAATTGCTTTAGGCTCTGATAAAACTTCAGCAGGTTAGGCTCTGGTCAACTTGTTAAGAAACTGGTTTCTTTCCCCCTCTCCCCTGGGAGTCGTCTGAGTTCCTTTAGGTGAATCCCTATATATGGAGACTCCATCTGACTGGGTCCCCCTGCAGTTTTTAAGTCTCGGAGTTATTCACAGCAATTCTTCAATTTCAGTGCGCTGTTGCTACTCTGGTACTTGTTCCCAAGGCAATTTTTCCCCGTGATCGCTGCTCCCATAAGCCCTCACTCCCTGTCTGTATTCACATGTGCGTCTCTCCAGTCTTCAAGGCACTGGTTTTCCCAGTGACTTCTCCCCATCTCTTACAGATTCCAAAGAGTTATTGATTTTTCAGTCTGTACAGCTTTTTGCCTTTTGTCACTATGGAAGGAGTACTTCTAAGCTCCTTACAAATGGAAATGAAAATGGAATTGGAAAGCCAGATTTAATTTTTATCAAGTATGTCACCGTTTATAATTTTCTAAAACTTATGTCTATTTTTCTTACCTACAGTTTTTAAAAAATGACACCTTACCTCTTTTACTTCTCCACTAAGGTGAACAGCAGTTCTACAAAAGCAGGCTCTCCCAAAATATGCCATTTACCTTTAGAGCCGAGGCACAAAAGCAGATTTTCTAAGAACCAACGTAACAATAATTGGAGGATGAGGCCTTCCAGAGTGGACAGCATGTCACAAATGCAGATTAAGTGTTTCAGTCCAAAGATCCTAATACCACCCACAATGAAGATAGCATGTGACAATGCCATTATGGCTTTGTTAATTCATAAGTCAATGTCGCATCACAATACTATTAATTTGCCACTTGCCACGGTCTATCTATGCAGAGGTAGTCTATGCAATCTATGCAGCTCTGAAAATATTTTAAAATAGTTTTCCTTAATCCTTCATGGTCCTAGTTGTATGCTCTAACATATAAAATAATAGCATCCTTGGAAATTAGCATTACCACTAATTGAAAATGTAATCACCTCAGTGGTGAAAAAGAACAAAAACAGACTGTATAATTATTTTAAATCATTAGATCTAAAATGTAACAGTTAAAATACAAATAAAGTATCACAAATATATCTTTAATATTTACATTATAAACTGATCTTAAAATGAATGTTGGCTATTAAGATGTTATCCTGAGATAATGATTATTATGATGCAATAATTTTTTATTTATTTCTTTTTCTTTTTTTTAAAGATTTTGTGGGTAGAAAGTTTATTTTTTAATGTATTTTTATTGATTTCAGAGAGGAAGGAAAGGGAGAGAGAGATAGAAACATTAATGATGAGAGAGAATCACTGATCGGCTGCCTCTAGCACTCCCCCTACTGGGGATAGAGCCCGCAACCCAGGCATGTGCCTTGACCAGGAATCAAACTGTGACCTCCTGGTTCATGTGATGCTCAACCACTGAGCCACATCAACCTGGCATCTTTTTAATTTATGTAATGGATTGAATCATTTGCCACTATTTCTAGCTTCTGAAACCAGGAAAGGATTATTTTTTCACTTTACTGGCAATTAAGTGAATGTATAATTTGAATAATCATTTGCAATTATTTCTTGGGCATGGTCCCATAACTTTCATCCAATTCCAAAAGCCTAGCATATGTGCTGTGCTTTTGAAGTTAGGTTAGAAGTAGAAGTGTTTATAATATGGGGCTTGGCAATCATTCCACTTGAAATAGGACCAGGACTTCACTGCACCATGCAGACGTCAGCAAAGCCAAATGTTCTCCTTATAAATTCAGCTGCACACCATTTTACAGAAGTGGTGGCAGTCACCTTCTGCCAAACGTATCTACAATGGTCAAGAGAGGAAATATGGCTACAGTCATTAAAATGTGATTACATTCTCTGTGTGAGATTCACTGAATTTTATAACAACCGGAACTGTAGCCATGGTTTATACTAGTAGATGTTAAAGTATGATCTCTTGAATCAATCAACCCATTTTATCTTAGATTCACCACCTATTTTTCAGGGGAGGCCAGGGAAAGTTTCTGAATTCTCTGATCGTTAGCTTCATTATCGTAAATGGGGTCAGCAAAGTGATTCAATTAAGGCTCAGATAGTAAATACTTTTGGTTTTGCCACCCATAGGGTCTCTGTTGCAACCACTCCCCTCTGCCTTGTAGAGCAAATTCACCTACAGACAGAATGTAAATAAATGGATGTGGCTATGATCTAATAGAACTTCACTTATGGATATGCAATTTTAATTTCATATAATTTCCCCATGTCGAAAAAGATTATTCTTTCTTTGATTATAATTCAACCACTTAAAGTTGATTGGCCACACACAAAAAGGTGGCAGCCCAGACGCATAGTATGACAAAACCTGATTTATATAATGGGCATAATCTTAGTAAGTCCCTTATGGTGTCCTGATAAATAAGAGAAAGAATTAACGTTCTTAGCATTATTTTGATCTTTACAATTTTTATTCACATAAATGTTTTTATACACTAGTCATCCTGGGAGTTAATATATATTTTTCAGCCACGGTGTTACTCAGAATGGTTTTGTGTACCTCTTGAAGAAGTGGCCTAAGAGACTGGATTAGACTCCTACTTGCTGAGAATTTGGCCAGCAGGAAAGAGAAGCATGAAAGCACTAGATGGAATCAAATGACTTAGCTTTGTAGCCAGCCCCTCAGTGTCACAGGGCTTGGGTAATTCTAGGTTTCAGACAGGCCAGCAACAACACTAAAGGAAATCCAATTTAGTGGGCTGAACAAGATAGCAGGGGTCACTCCCATCAAGAAGTGTTCACATCAGTAAGGCATCAATGCAAAGTATCCTCATTATGAATACACTCAGAATTAGTCCACTGAGCAGAGATTTACGGCAAGGATTCAGTCCAGTGTGGTCTGACATGCTAAACTAAAAAAGGCAATATTCGACAGAGAACAGAGATTGACGTTGGCTGTGACTTCATGTATATTTAGTTACTGGGGCTCAGTAAGACCTCCTGCCTGCCCAGTTTACAGCAGTAAAACTCACTCCACTGGTGAAGAATATTGGTCTTGATTGGTTCAGGAGAGATGGTAGGATTTTAACGTTAAGTGTGTATAGGGCCTATATACTATAGGCCCTTTAAATACAGTTCCTCATGTTGTGACCCAACCATAAAATTATTTTTGCTGCTACTTCATAACTGTAATGTTACTGCTATTATGAATTGTAATGTAAATATCTGATATACAGAATGGTCTTAGGCGACCCCTGTGAAAGGGTCATTCAACCGCCGAAGGGGTCACGACCCACAGGTTGAGAACTGCTGATATAGGCTGAGTAGCTCACTCTCATGTACACATAGAATCTCTACTCAGTGGTTGGCAGTATGTATTAGTCCCATTTTATAGAAATAGTAAGTGGTAGAGTCCAACACAGTCTAACTGGACCTAAAGTTCATTCTCTTCTTTGAGGAGAGATTAATTTTTTTTCTGCCAAATGCCCCTGTCGGCTCTCCCTCTCTTCGAGTTTTAATAACCTAGCAGGAAGTTGGCTAGCCCACTGAGCTGATTCAAAGGGAGAACCCAGAGTTTCCAGGTAAATGCAATGCTGTTTATTCAGGTTCACCTGGATTTTCTCATTTTCTAACAAGGCATTCCCCTGATTTAAAAACTTTCATAGTTGTATAATCCATGGGCTGCCACTTGCTGCAGTCCTGTGTGATTTGGGGAATAAAACCCTGTTGGTTATCTCCTACATCTCTATAAATATGTAAAGTATTATAGCCAGAAAGCTAATGAAGCATGGCTTGGCGCCCTCTCCACAGTAGACGTGGAGAGTTGCTGAGAGCACGGTGTGCTTCCCAGCTTGGATCACACCCTCTATCCCATGATGGCGGCCCTGAGCTGAGGGCAGGCCAACAGGTTACCCTATTTGCTTCCAACAGTTAGATCTGTGCTAGGTAGACCTCCTTAGGCATCGGACCCCATCTGTGACTTAAGAGACAGGAATAGATTCAGAGTCTGCTTCATTGCTCCCTGCTCGAGATCACCACGGCCAGGCTTCGGGGCTCTGCCAAGCTCTGCACACCCAGGGGCCCTTGAAGGCTAGAATGGGAAGGGGTCATGGTACAGGGAGGGCGTGGCCAAGCTGGACCAGCAATTGACATTCTCTGATGACTTGCCTCCAGGCAAGAAAGACTTTCTAAACAGATGTGGCATTATCAGTAAAAAAAAAAAAAAAAAAAAGTGAATTACTGGATTTTGAAAACACACTCAAGTTTCCATCAGCCTTGCTAGAGGTGCAGTTGAAATTACTTTCCTACACTCTTTTTAGAAAGTTAGATTTTAAAATCATTGTCATTGGGAGAAGCAAAGAACATGCACCAAAAATTATAGAAATAAAATATGGACAGGTGTATCAGGTTGCTAATACTAATATTATTTTTCTGCATTATGTAATAGATGTGGTACTTTGTGGTTTAAGTTTTTAATTCTTTACAATTTCTATTCTCATTCTTATGAAGTATGTACTTTTATATTTTTATTCATACTTTTCTAACATTTTCCTTAAAGAGGAGTCCCCAAATTAAATGTGCTTCAGGCACCACGAAACCGGAATCTGTCTGCACCCAATGGTGAGGCATGCAGTGCTGCCTGCCTCCCTGACAACTATTGCAAATTCTTTAATTTTTAGACCATAAATCTTTCTTTCTCACTTCGTGTATTGCCAGGGGTGTGTTTGTGACAGTTGTCCATGTTTTCCTTGCCTTGGCCATAGATGACTTGAAAACGGGCAATTTGAACAAGCATATGGAGAGCATTTGAGTAGCTATGGCCATAGGCAAATTATGCAATCTCTCAATATCTCTTTTTAAAAGTCTATTTATACAGCTTGTGCTGAGCATTAAATGAAATTATGCAAATAAAGGCCCTAGAATAGTTTCTGGCTTTGAGGAAATTGTTAGTCCGTGTTAGCTAATATGTTTATCAACATCATTTTTATTGACCTGATCTATGAAAGGCAGGGGTTAGTTTTTGGTGTCTCATTCATTGGGTATTTACATTGCGGACCAAATCTTAATCAGGTGGTAAGTTCATGGATGGAAACGATAACAATAAGTTGCAGCTGGGTCTAATGGAGATGGAATGTGCCAGAGTGCTTTGTGGCACTAAGGGGTCCATTCACTGGCTCCAAAGGCAACGCCACCTTTTCCCAAAGATATCTGAGACAGTAGCAACTTCACGGACTGTTTATCTTTCCAAGGTGACTACTTTGACAAGGTTCATACAAACACAATTCTGTCCATGGATGTATGAGGTTTGTTGTGCCTAAAACTAAATCAGACTCAGAGCGACTTGGTTCTGGCCAGCTCCCTTGATTAAAAGGCAGGAGGGGTTGGTATTCACTCAGCCCGGCACATCTCGGTGCACAAGAAAGACCGGCAGACGGACACACAGGGTGTGAGAAGAGACGCAAGCTATTTTGAGTTCCTGGGAAAAACACTGCTTTATAAATTCAAGGCAGCCTTCTATACGACTTCCTGACGCTTTGTCAAAATGGACTTTGAAATATAAAAGACCAAAGAAGCCCAGGCTTGTGCTGTATCCAAAGGAAGGCATATTCAATTATATTTTGTTTAAAATTATATGTCTGAATTCATAGTTATTAAGAAAAATACATTCTTTTCAAATGACTAGATAAAACTCCCACACTTGCATTAATATGAAAAAAGCAAGGATCTCAGTACTGGTGATGATGTGCATATCATTTGTTTGACTGCTGTTTTCTATAAGGCTTAACTAATGTTAGAAATATATCTCAGGACATTAAATAAAGATATTTCTCTCTTTTTAGAAGTAATGAGCCTTTCAGAAGTTACATATTTTACCAAACAATTTTTCCAGGAAATTTTAAGAAATATATAGAGACATAGTTTTCATATTTTTAATGACACAGGTGAATCTACACACACACACACATATATATATAATCACACACAAAAAGCAAACAAACCAATATTCCATTACTAAAAAACACTGAAAACATTTTACTCATCGGGCAATTTTATATTCATTTTTACAAAAAGCAATTCAATTTCCAAAAACAGAGATAATTGTTTCTTTGAAATAGAGAATAATTAAAATTATAATGCACCATTTAAAATAATGTTTAATTTATATGTTTTTCAGAATATAGTTTGCCTTTGGTATTCATAATTAAGTCTCTAGAAGCAATCAGGAAAACTCCCCTACTTATGTTAATTTTCTAAATTGAATGGATCTGCAATTCTCAAGCTGTTGTATGTATGACTCAACAGAGAACCCCAGGTGAGACTCATACAACTGAATTTTAAGAAACATTTGTCCTCACATTTGCCAAATTTGAACAGTTAACCCCCATAATTTTTTCTTTTCTCTCATAGTTTACCATATTTTTCAGGTTTATTGAAGTGTAATTGGCAAATCAAGTAGTAAGATATTTAAAACGTATAAGATGATTTGATATATGAATACATATTGAAAAGATGCCCCCATCCAGTTAGTTAACATATCCATCACCTCACATATTTACCTTTTGGATGTGTGTGAGAACACTAAATTCTACTGCCTTTTACCTCTTGGGTTAAATTTATTCCTAAGTATTTTATTCTTTGTGATGCTATTGTCAATGGGCTTGTTTTCTTAATTCCTCTCTCTGAGTTTGTTGTTGGTGTAACAAACACAGCCTACCCTTGTACAGTGTTGACTGCAGGTTGATGAGCAGCCACCCTCTCAGGCAGCAACTGTGAAAGGATGCAGTTCATCCCTTTCAGGGAGAAACTGGGCAATGGTGTGTTTGCCTCTTTTCTCTGTGCTGGGCCCGGGTGTATGGGGATAGGTGGGAAGGTGGGCAGGTCCCCTGGGGACCCCCATCCATCAGGTGGGAGCCACGAAAGCTGGGCTGCAGTATGTGTGTATAAACTCCTTCCAGGTGACGTGGTTTAATCATTGGAGCAGTCTGTAGGAGGAATCTGGGAGAGGTGGCCACTGGCTTCAGGGTTACAGGGGAGGTTGATGGCCAGCCCTGAGATGCTTGCTAAATAGAAACCTGGCCCTCAGGCAGCAGCTTTTAAAGTATGCAGATGAGCCTTGCAGGAGAAGACCTGGAGTTTTTACCACTTCCTCTGTGCTGAGCCCTGGGAGGACGGCTGTGGAGAGTGTTTGGTGTGCCCTGTAAGTGCTGCTGTCCTGGGTGATTTGGGGGATAAAGCCCTGTTGGTTATCAGAACCAGGCAGTTGGGGACCTGTGCCTCTAGGCAGCAGCCCTTAGAGCTGGGAGGCAGTTGTTTGGACAGGCTCCTTCCTTCCAGGCAGGTATTGGGAGCTTGGAAAGGTGGGGAGAGGCGGCCTTTGGCTTCCCTGGTCTCTAGGGAGCATCATGGCCAGCCCCTAAATGCTTATTAAGTTAGAAGTCTGGCCTTCCCAAGCAGTGTCCTTTCCAGGAAGGACACGGAGTGGGTGGTTTTGCCTGTTCCCTGAGCTCTGAGCCCTGAGGGGATAGCTGGAGAGGGGGGTGGGGCGGGGGAGGGGGTGCTTGTGTACCCATTGAGAATTGCTTCTTGCCCTGGCTTGTGTGGCTCAGTTGGTTGGAGTTTTGCCCCTACATTGAAAGGTGGCAGGTCAGGACATATCCCCAGGTGGCCGGTTCGATTCCCAGTCAGGGTGGATACAGAAGGCAACTGCTGGATGTTTCATTGCCATATCCACATTTTCTCTCTTTCTCTCTCTCTCTCTCAATTAAAAAAAGAAAGAAAGCCAAAACTGGTTTGGCTCAGTGGATAGAGCATCGGCTTGCAGACTGAAAGGTCCCAGGTTCGATTCCGGTCAAGGGCATGTACCTGGGTTGCGGGCACATCCCCAGTGGGAGATGTGCAGGAGGCAGCTGATCGATGTTTCTCTCTCATCGATGTTTCTAACTCTCTATCTCTCTCCCTTCCTCTCTGTAAAAAATCAATAAAATATATTTTTTTTTAAAAAAGAAAGCTACTACTTAAACAAATTAAAAAAAAATTGCTTCTCTATTTGCTGTAATCTTGTGGGTCCATAAACACACTCCTCATTGGCCTTCAGAGCTAGGGGAGCCCATCTCTCCAGTGGGAGTCTTAAAAGCTGGGGTCGGGACACTTAGGTGTGGAATCCAAACCCTTTGCTCCTCAGAAAGAATCTGGAATTGAGCCCCCTCTCTCCCCCGCATTGTATGGTACTGAGATGGGGTAAAAGGCCAGAGTGTGTCTCAGCCTTTCCTACCCTTTCAGTGAGTTTAGTTCTGTGTTTGATGTGTAGGAGCTGCTCGGCTAATTTTGATTCTTTTAGGAGGGCATTGCTCTGCGTGTGGCTGTGCATTCAGTGTGCCTGTGCGAGGGCAGCCCAGGAGCCCCCTATGTGGCCCTGCTGCTCAATTCTCCCCCGCCCCCCATATCTTATTTGACATAAAAGTATATTTACTTTTCCTTTAGGGTTAACATGCACATCACATCACTTATGTCATGGGTATTGTTCCTATAGTGTTGGAAATGAACTACAAGACACGCACAATCTTCTAAGAAATAGATACACGAAAATTTTTTCAACAAATATGTTCAAAGCCCCTTTTCTCATAAAATGTGTTCCGCAACATTTGGCTGTTTCTTGTATTGGATCTGTTGTGTATAAACTGCTCTCTTTAAAATCATACTTAACGGAAAATTTAAAAAGAAGTCAAAATGATTTGGGTAAGGATAATTATATATTGGTATGGGTAGGAGATGTTGTACTGAATGGCATGAAATATGGAGGCAAGATGTTTGTTTTGAACCTCATCTACCATGGTTAGAAGTGAAGAGTCTGTCAAAACACTCCACGTTTAAGTCCATGACAGTCGCATCCCATGGTCAGCGAAGAAAAAGCATATATCCTCTCAATGTTGCCAACATGCAGCTCTCAGGAGCTCACACTGACCTCCTGGCGCCCAAGGTAGGGTCCCCAACCCTGGAACTCACATGAGGCAAGAGATAGAGAGCTGGTGGGAGACAGCCTGGGACTGTGCTCAGTGTGTCTTGCTTGGAGCAGGTGTCTTTAACTATAGCCATGATTCGGTGGGCTCAGTTCACTGGACTGCAAACATCCCCTCCTCTGCCTGGCCCCTGTTTCCTAATCTCTGTTTTTCCCTTTTCATCTCAATTTCTTAGTCCTGACCTAACTGACCATTTATGCTACCAAGCACCATGTCCTATTCCCTATGTATAATTCACTTCTAGGGGGTATAAAAACAAGGTCAATCAACCAGATGCTCAGCGAGGTCATTTGCATAGCTTTAAGTAATTGTCTGTGTGGGTTTTTGACTTGCTGGGCTGTAGTTGCCAAATCAGGCCTGGGAGAATGGACCTGGTGAAGTGTCAGTCCCCTTTTAGCCCCTTACATGCTGCAGTTGAATTCGTGAGCACCTGCTAAGCCAGGGGCAGCTGTCAGCTTTATATTAGGGCTAATCAGGCCCTTACCCTTTGTTTCTTATTGAGATTCCAACAAGCCTGAGTCATCGCCATCTGACATAAACATGTGTTCCCTATTGATGACACTCTGATAACCATGGCAAATACCTGGCCCTCCCATCTTCATTTTTCTGTGAAGCCTGTAGGAAAGACCACAAAGTAATCTCAAAATTCATTCTGAGCCCAACATAGACTCATAGCTCTCCCTAACTATCCACTATAGCAAACTACTACCAATATATTAGAAGAGGGAAAAAAAATCTTAAATTTTAACAACCAATTTTTCATTTGAAGTATGTTTTATCCAAAGACCTCTTTAAGGAACTTATAGACCCTTCTCACTAGGTCTTGAAAAATGCCATAGGAATTAGAGAAGTTGGGTGAGGAGAGGAGGATAGACTTTTAATGTAGAAAGTTATGTCTTTTTAGACAATTCAATGATTAAAAGGCCCTCAGTATGAATCAGAATATTAACCCTCTTTTAAGATATGTCAAATTCAGGATGATTCCCTTCTCTGAGATTGAGTTTTATATGATTCGTTTAAGAGCATAAAGAGAAGGAAAATGTTGGGGAAATCAGAGATACAGAATTGCCACAAGGAATAGCCTGTCCTTTAATTCCCTATCAAGTATGATGCTCAACAATATCACTCTGTCATAGCAGTGCTTCCACATTGGGTCTGAATGGAGATTCGTTACTTGGCCAGTAAGTTCTGAACCTGGACTCATGGTGTTCTTACAGTAATTGGGGGTGGGGACACAGAAAAGTGTTTGGACCCTATCACAACTGCGAGGTGTGACCTGTGGGGCCAGTGGAATCTCTTTCTGAAGTGTGAATTATTTTTTAAAAAATATGTTTTTATTGATTTCAGAGAGAGGAAGGGAGAGGGAGAGAGAGATAGAAATATCAATAATGAGAGAGATACACTGATGGGCTGCCTCTTGCACACCCATATTGGGGATTGAGCCTGCAATCTGGGCATATGCCCTAACTGGGAATGGAACCTTGACCTCCTGGTTCATGGGTCGATGCTCAACCAGTGAGCCACACCGGCCTGGCTCTAAAGTGAATTTATTCTGACTGCTTCCATTACTGTCATGTTTGTGGATCCTTGATGATTTTCAGTTATAACTTTTGATTTATGTCATTGAAGAGCAAGTTATCTTCAAATTCCTAATAAACATAATCAGCCAAGCAAATACAACCTATTTTTAGAAGCAGAGAGAAATTTTTAAAAGTAGAACTGTAGACTGACATTATTATTTCAATTGTTTTATATGCTGCCTGTGTTTTGAAAAGGGGTATTAAGAGACTTTTCATTTGTTTAAAAACAAAACTCATCATCTGTAATTCCTTTGCATTCTGTAAGAAGGAAAGATTGTGGCACGACGGAGGTCTTAGCACTCACAGAGGTTTTATGAGGATCTTCTTTTAAGGAAAATCCCAAAGCTTGTATGGAAGCTTTCCATGTCGCCTGGTTTATGGTGAAGTTTAGGATATCAAGAGCCAGACAAGAAGCTTAAGTTACCGAGGGCACCAGTTGTCACTCAACCCTGGTGGTCAGTGTGGTCAGCTGGAGACAGAGTCATCTACCGGTGAATCTAAGGAGGAAAAAGAAATCTGTGACTGAAATTTGGTTTGAGGGCCATCAGATTGCCACCAGCGGTAGTCTCTGGAATAGTAATCTATTTAGATTTTGTAAGTTTAGATTTGACAATTATTAGCTATGAGACTTTATCCATGAACAAGTTCCTTATTTCCCCAAGTTTCAAGGAAACAATTTTATTTGGCACAACTGACTCTCGGTGAGGTTGTTAGATAATTGTGTGTGTGTGAGGGGTTGGGGGGACGGGGAGAAATAGAGAAAGCATACCATGAACCACAAAGTTATATAAAGATGAAATATCATTTAGTCAAAAATATATATCAGTTGTTTAATATACATAAATTACAGGTAATGATGCTATCATAAGACACAAGTATATGTAGAAGATATGGTTCATATTATCAGGGTGACAGTACTTATTTGAAGAAATAAAACTGCTATACAGAAATCATCTATAAAAATGCAAAAAAATATTATTTTAAGTATAACTGGGGTGCTGCATTTTTCACTGAAGTAGAAAACAGATTGTATTTATTTTCATACCAAATAATCAGAGCTCTAAGATGAAATACTTCTGGCTCCTGGGTTTGGCTCAGTCCTTATAGCAACTCTTTTATTCATCTCCACAGCCTCTTGTCCTACACACCCACTCATGCTGAGTAAATGGCTTGGCAGGAGGAACCCCAGCATCTATCGCAGTGCAGAGATCAAAGCCAACACCACACCTAAGCCAAAGGTCTTTAAGAAAAAACAGACTTAGTGATTTACCTGCTTTATTTTGAGGTAATAGCTGGAGAGTGAATTCTGGTATAACTTCCAAAATGTAGGATTTGATATTTCTGTCACAAGAAAGATATACTGCCAACAGCTTTTAAATAGCCTTTCTCTTAGATGAAAAGAAGATGAAAGTTTGCATTCTTAAAATTTCCCAATAATGAACAAGTATTGAGAAATTCAAGATAGGGGAGTAATGTATACCAGAGAAATTATCTTGCAGGAAGTTGGGCCTGTGAATTAGCAGGTGCCTAGCTGATTTGCTAAGAAACCTTTTAGGCAGTAGGACAAATTCATGCCTGCAGGTCATGTGCTTGGGATTTTGTAGCATTTCTTTGGATTTGGTATCATAGACAAAGGCATATATCAAATGGGGAAAAACCAAAGAAAACAATTTATTTGAAAGAAGTGCAGCACTGATGTTTGCCTTACACCTCCAATAATTGCCTGCCAATACATTTTAGAGACCATCTATTTGAAATATCATATTTGCTTGGATTGTACTTATATCTAAATTTTTTTTTTTTACTGTGAATCTTCATTTCACTCAGAATAACAACAGCCCTCAATGTGATGCTACAATGGCTTTGAATATAATAACAGCCTTGAATTTGAATATAAGGCATTTTAAGCATGAGCCCACCATTTGGATACTCCACAGTTTCACAGAGGAAGGACACAAATCTGTCATTTAGGTGTGGCTTTGAATAATCTTCGTTTTGTCAAAGCCACTCATTCTGCTATAGTGAGCCTGAATGGATAGGGCCAAAGACATTACTGTCCCTAAAAGAAATGTCACTTTCTCCCAGTGTGGTGCTACGGAGTCACACTGAGATAATGGTTTAGCACTGATTCTGCAGCTGCCTCTGGGATTAGTTCCTGTGAGTCTGCCTATAGATGCAACACCATGCAGCCCATACATCTTAAATGTGGGAATGAAATAGAATAGATTGCTGTATAATTTTTTTAGATCTAAATAATATATGCTAACACTGAATCCACAGTCACTTTAAAATAAAAGATCTCCCCTGAATATAATTCATAATGAATACCAGAACACTATTCTTCTTTGTATGAGCTGCCAAGGAAATAGAGACTGGGGGAACAAAAAAAATGAATAATTAACTGTTTCCATATTTCTTTAAAATTGGATAAAGGAGATTGACTTTGAGGATTGAATCTAACCCACTTGGTGCATAACTCGTGCTTAGCATCTCCCGAGTATGTAATTGATACCTTATTTAACACATTTTACTGGGAATTACCAAGACCACCTACTAGTAAATTACCACATTTTTAATATATTTTTCCTTTTTATATTTTGAAAGCAGACTTTGAAAAAAAGCAAGGTAACTGACTATAGGTTCATGTATAATTTTTTGCTTTGAAACGGTTACTACTGCTTCCAGGGGCAGTTTCTTTAGGAAAAATATCACAGTATTAAATTAAAGAAGCAGTTTAAAGGGTTACTAGCCACATTATCTAACATGATATTTCTGCCCCTTCTCAATAATTCCAAATCTTTTCTGCCTTGGTTGTCCCCAGTGAGGCAGGGTGGGAACAGCTTCTCTGCTTGCTCCTCCTGCATTTGGTGAGGAACTAGTTTGTCATTTGTCCTGTATGACATGATTACAGAGGTGCTGGAAGTATCTACCCATCTGTCATTTGTATCTGATTCCATCAACCATTACTGGGCATTACCCCTACCCTAAATCCAGCCCTTTCCTGTAAAGAAATTTCCAACTAATGTAGAAAAAGCCTCTAAGCCAGTGGTTCTCAACCTTCCTAATGCCGCGACCCTTTAATACAGTTCCTCATGTTGTGGTGACCCCCAATTTCATTGTTACAAATTGAACATAATAAAAGCATAGTGATTAATCACAAAAACAATATGTAATTATATATGTGTTTTCCGATGGTCTTAGGCGACCCCTGTGAAAGGGTTGTTCAACCCCCAAAAGGGTCACCAACCACAGGTTGAGAACTGCTGCTCTAATAGTTGTGTACTCATTCAGCACATATTGATAATCAAGAGGGTGAAGAGAGGTACTCAGAGTTCAGAGATCATCATCTCTTTGAAGAGTGGAATAGGTAAGACAACATAGCTTGCCAAGCAGGAGTATTATGAATTGGATTATGTCCCTCTGCTGGGGTCTTTTCCACATCTACAAGGGTTCAGGAATCTGGAGAAGGGCTGTGCAAAAATGAATGAGAGAGACTAGACAAGAAATAGTTTGGAAGGCATTTTGGGGAGTCAGACAGCTACTTAGTTCTAGTGACTAAGTACTCCTCTCCCAATCTCCTGGCCCCTGGTTTTTTATTCCCACATTTTGCCCTATGGCAAAGCAGATATACATACCAAAGGTAAGGTTTGGTAAACAATAAAGTATTATCAGGTTGGGGGAACTGCCCTCAGCTGGCAGCAGGCAATAATATACGCAGATCTTCCGCCTTGCCGAAGCCCCAGGGTTCATCAGCCATCTGATGAACTTCATGCATAATTATAACCTGCTGGAATTTGCTTCCAGCATCCCTCCTAGAAAAGTATGTTGAAGTCCAAATCTCCCCGTACCTCAGAATGTGACCTTGTTTGGAAATGGAGTCCTTACAGAGATAACCAAGTTACAATGAAAGCATGAGGGTGAGCCTGAATGCAATATGACTGGTGTCCTATGAGACGGAGAAATTTAGCACTGAGACTGGCATGTGCAGAGGGAAGAGATGGGAAGACAAAAGGAGGCGGCCTGTGAAGATGGATGTGGAGATTGGAGTTCCATGCTAAGCCAGGGAGCAGGAAGGATTGGTGGGCACCCCCGAAGGCTAGGGGCGGGGAAGGCAGGATTCTCCCCTGTAGGCTTCCAGGGGCTCACACACCTGCTGACGCCTTGATTTAGATTTCTTGTCACCAGGACTGTGGTACAGTGCATTTCTGTTATTTTAAGCATCCATGTTGTTGGTGCTTGGTGACAGCAGCCCTAGAAAACTAACACAATGAGGGGAAATTGTTAGACATGAAATAAAAGGGTAGGATTCTGAAAAGTAAAGTATTTCTCAGATGACTAATTATTAAAATAGGTTTTATTATTGTCCATCAGTGTATTACTGCCTTACTACAGATACTTTAGAAAGTAAAGTTAAAATTAAGAATAAATCTATCAATTATATACAATCTTTGCTATTTGTGCAGATTTCCTTTTAGTTTCTGATGTATTTTTTTAAGTTGCAAACAAACTACATATCCATAGTTATGCTCTACTTTTAAAACTTAACTCATTGAAAGCATGTCTCCACAAAATGTCTTCATAAACATCACTTTTAATGCCAACGTAATAGTCTATAATGTGCTTCAACTATAATGCACTTAACTGTTATTCTATCATTAGACACCTTTTTATGCCTTTATATATCTGGTATAAAACAACACCTTATTTAAATGTATTGCTAGTCACATATTTAGATCAAATGGTTAAAACTTTTAGGATATTTCAAAAGCTTTGGCAAATAGGTCATTCCAACAATCATTATCAGTATATGATAATGTTTACTTTACATGAAATAAAAGGGGATGATTCTGAAAAATAAACATCTACTTGTTAGTAGTAGATACTCTCATTAAAAATCACTTAGGCTGCTTCCATGTCTTTTCTATGGGAAATAATGAACATTGGGTTGCATATATGCTTTACAAGTTAGTGTTTTCATTCTCTTTGAATAAATATCCTGAAGTAGAATTACCGAATCATGTGGCAGTTCAATTTATAATTTCTTGAGGAACCTCCATACTCCACAGTGGCTGTGCCAATTTACATTCCCATCAACAGAGCACAAGGGTTCCTTTTTTCTCCACATCCTCCCCAACACTGGTTATTTATTACATATTTGTTTCTTCTTAATAATAGCTGTTCTAACAGGTGTGAGATGACATACTATGTTCTTTGGAAAAGTGTGTATTCATATATCTGCCCATTTTTAAATCAGATATTCTTTCTGCTATTGAGTTGTATGAGTTTTTAATATATTTTGGATAGTAGCCCCTTACCAGATATATGATTTACAGATTTTTTTTTCCATTTGGTAGATTGCCTTTTTATTTTATTGATGGTTTCCTTTGCTGTGCAGATGCTTTTTAGTTTGATGTACTCCCACTTTCCATAGCATATTTTTTAAAAGCCATAACAGAAGTAGAAATAGAAAAGCCATTCTATAACTGAACCAGAAATGAATCACTGGATGATGGCAGACAATCAAATCAGATTAAATCAAAAGCAATATGCCAAAAAACTCATGATGGAAGGGGGTAGATACTGAGCAGGGGGAAGTGGCTGGAGAGAGCTAGGAAAGTATTCCAAGCTAGGATGTGATGCCTATGTTAAAGAAGACTATGAGTCAACAAGACAAGAGGCTTGGTGGGTGGGGAGGCCCCAGAAAGCATGCAACTCCCTCTCCTTTCCTCAGTTTAAGGCCATGTAGACATCTTTGTAATCAGGTAGAAGCAAAGAGATTTAGCATATGGGCCAGAGAGACATGGCAATGCCTTGGGTAGCTGGAGAGATCCAGGAGAAAATGGGAAATTCTATGACCAGAAAAGTAGCTCCTGATTAAATTATTCCTACACCATCCTTCTCCTCATCATAACACACAGCAAAATGAGCACACAAGGAGAAATCTCCAGTCATGTAAGAAAGAATTCCATGGAAACGAGGTCTGAATCTCAAGGAAAAGAACTAACACCTAATGGAATGGTATGATTTGAATTCAAAGAATAAGACTTTAGGATAAAATTATTAACCTCAAAGTGATGAAGAGAAAAGGCCACACACAAAAAAGAGCCAATAAGAAACCTTAGACATATGAATTTGTTAAATAAAATTCATCAGATAGAATGGGTATCAGAATAGACTCAAATGAAGAGTGATTACTGAAGGATGTATTCCATCTGCTTTAACCTCTGAAAAACATTATAAAAAAATAGGCATAATTTTTTTTTTCCTGAAATGTTTGGTAAATTTTACTTGTGAACCCCTCTGGGCTTGGTGCTTTGAGTCTTGGAAGGCTTTTCATTATTAATTCTGTTTCTTTAATAAACATAGATCTACTGTCTTCTCTGTGAGTTTTGGTGTATTGTATCTCTCGAGAAATTGGTTCATTTCATCTTGGATATAAAATTTTATAGACACAGACTTGTTCATAGTATTTCTTTATTATCCTTTTTACTGTCCATGAGATTTTTAGAGATGTCCCCTGTTTTATATCTAAGTAATTTGTGTCCTTTTTCTTTTATTTTTCACTTAGCTTGCTTAGTGACTTATCAATTTTATTCATCTTTTCAAAGAACCAGCTTTTCGTTTCATTGATTTTTCTCTATTGATTTCCTGTTTTCAATTTCATTAATGTCTGCTATAATTATTATTTCTTTTTTATGTAAGTTGGAATTATTTGCTCTAAATATTCTAGTTTTCTAAGGTGGAAACTTAGATAATTGATTTTAGGTCTCTCTTCTTTCCTAATATGTGCGTTTAATGCTGTAAGTTTCCCTGTAAGCACTACTTTTGCTGCATCCCACATATTTTGATCATGTGTTTTCATTTTCATTTACTTCAAAATATTTTAAAATTCCTCTTTAGATTCATCTTTGACCCATGTTTTATTTAGAAGTGTGTTTAATCTTGAAGTATTGGGATTTTCCTGTTATCTTTCTGTTACTGATTTCCAGTTTAGTTCTGTTGTGGTATAGAGTAGATGTTGCATCATTTATATTCTTTAACAATTTTTAAGGTGTGTTTTATGGCCCAGCAGGTGGTCTATCTTGGTGAATGTTCCTGTGAACTTAAGAATAATAAATAATCTGCCCTAACCGGTTTGGCTCAGTGGATAGAGCATCAGCCTGCAGACTGAAGGGTCCCAGGTTCGATTCCGGCCAAGGGCATGTACCTTGGTTGTGGGCACATCCCTGGTAGGAGGTGTACAGGATGCAGCTGATTGATGTTTCTCTCTCATCAATGTTTCTAACTCTCTATCCCTCTCCCTTCTTTATAAATAATCAATAAAAATTTTTTTAAAAAAGAGTAATACATAATCTGCTGTTGTTTGATAAAGTAGTCTACAGATAGCAATCATAGCCGGTTGATCAATGGTGTCATTGAATTCAGCTATGTCCTTATTGATTTTCTGCCCACTGAATCCCTATTTCTGAGAGAGGGGTGTTGAAGTCTCCAACTATGACAGTTGATTTATTTGTTTCTCTGTAAAGTTCTATCAGTTTTTGCCTCGTGTAAAACTCTGTATTGTGAGTGCTGGTACATTAATAATTGTTATTTCTTGGAGAATTGACCCCTTTATCACTATGTATATAATGTTCTTCTATATCCCTGATAACTTTCCTTGCTTTGAAGTCTTTCTGAAATTAATGTAGCTATTCCTTCTTTCTTTCAATTAGTGTTAGCATGGTATATTTTTCTCCATGAATTTATTTCTAATCTATATGTGTCTTTATATTTAAAGGGAGTCTCTAGTAGACAACATAGAGTTTGTTTGTGGATTTTGATCTGTTCTGACAATATCTGTCTTTAAATTGATGCCTTTATCATTGATAATCACAGTGCTTGTTGACATGGTTGGTTAATATCTATCACATTTGTTACTGTTTTCTGTTTGTTGTCCTTGTTCTTTTTTCCCAATTTTGTCTTCCACCTTTTTTCCCCCTCATTTTTTTGGTTTTAATTTAAGTATTTATATCTTTTTCCTTTGAATATAAATTATATGTGTTTTAATAATTTTTGTAGTAATTGCCCTAGAGTTTACAATACACATTTACCACTAATCCTAGTACACTATCAAATAACACTACACTGCTTCATGGATAATGTGAATACTATATAATAACAAAATAATCCTAATGTTTTTCTACCATCATGTGTATCATTGCTGTCATTCATTACACTTATATCTATGTATATATAAATATATATATTCTATGCATAAGCCTACAAAATCAAAAACATTTTGCTATTATTATTTTGAAGAGCTCTTATCTTTTAAATCAGTAAAGAATAAGAACAATAAATGTTTATCTTCAATTCCTTTTATTAATATTATTTCTTTATTTAGCTCCTAATTTATCATCTTACTCAATTTTTTCTTAAGAATTCATTTTAACATTTGTTGCATGGCAATCCTACTGGCAACATATTTCCCCACATTTTGTTTGAGAAAGTCTTTGTTTATTCTGTAGTTTTGAAGGGCAATTTTGCAAAGTATAGAATTCTAAGTTTGTTTAAATAGGTCACTTCACTTTCTTCTTGCATACATGGTTTCTGAGGAGAAATCAGTGTAATTCTTATCTTTGTTCCTTGGTAGATAATTTTCCCCCCTCCAGCTTTTCAGGTTTTTATGTATCTTTGATTTTCTCTAATTTATAATAGATATGCTGAAGCATAGTTTTGTTGGAACTTAAATCTGTCTGGTGTTCACAGTGCTTTCCAGATCTGTGGTTTGGTTTCTGACATTAATTTGGGCAAATTCCCAGTTATTTTTTTATTGATTCAAATATTTCTTATCTTCTTTTCTCTCTTCCTCCTTTGGTATTCTCATTGTGAATGTTTTACAACCATTGTAGTAGTCCCCACAGTCTTTGTATTTTCTGTTCTGTTTCTTCAGTCTTTGTTTTCTTTGCTTTTCAGTTTCTAGGATTCTACTGATATATCCTATAGCTCAGAGACTTATTCCTTAACCATATCCAATCTTCTAATAAACCCATCATAGGCATTCATTACTTCTGTTACAGGTTTTTATATACCTAGCATTATTTTTTTTTTGGTTCTTTCTTAGCATTTCCATCTATTTAATACTAGAAGCCTGTTACATGAAGATTCACGCAATAGGCCTTCCTTACCCTGACTGCTGGCACCAGTTTTCCTCTGCACCCTGGACCCAGGCCTTTGGTCCGGCCGCAGTGGAGAAGCCAAGCCTCTCCAGTCTTCACTCCGGTTGGAGCCTTCAATCTTTGCTCCATGCCTGCATATGCAAATTAACTGCCATCTTTGTTGGGTTAATTTGCATAGCTGTTCTGATTGGCTGGTGGACGTAGTGAAGTGACACCAATTTGCATGTTTCTCTTTTATTAGTGTAGATTGCTCATCTGTTCTGCATGCTGTATACTTTATTCATTGGAGCCCTTAGCATATAAATCATAATTGTTTAAAGTTTTAGTCTGATAATCCCTTCATATCTGGTTCTGATGCTTGCTCTCTCTCTTCAAACTGTTTTTGGTATTTTGTTTTGTTTTGTTTTTGTGTTTGTGTGTGTAGTTTATTTGTTTTGCTATTGATAAGCCTTGCATTTATTTATTTTTTATAGAGTACATAATTTACAGGTAAAGGGAACTACTGTAAATAGCTCTTTAGTAATGTGGTGTTGAGGTATAGAGGGAGGATTCTATAGGACTACTGTTCCAGTCCCATGATCAGGTCCCAGTCTTTTCCTTTTTAAATATATTTTTATTGATTTCAGAGAGGAATGGTGAGGGAGAGAGAGATAGAAACATCATTGATCAGCTGCCTTCTGCATGCCCCCTACTGGGTATTGAGCCTGCAATTCAGCATGTGCCCGGACTGGGAATCGAACCATGACCTCCTGGTTCAGAAGTTGATGCTCAACCACTGAGCAACACCAGCCAGACTGGTCCCAGTCTTTCATTGAGTCTGTATCTCTGGACTGTGAATGTCCCAGTGTAGGTTAGTTTTCAACTTCCACCTAGGTGAGATAGGATGGCCAGAGTGTACTGAAGTTGGTTATTTCCCTACTCCCACTTGGAAGTCTAGAGCAGGCTAGGGCTGGGTATTTTCCTTCCCCAGAACAGTTATGCTTTGATATCCCAGCAGGTTAGGCTTTTGTTAAACGGTTTTCCATGATAAGATAAGAACAGACTGCTCTGTGTATTTCTAATGGACTCCTGACCCTTTTCACTGCTGGAAGCCTGAGGGGATTTTTCCTGATATTGACTGTGGGAATCTGTGTGAGCTACTGGAAGCAAATCTCACAACATTGTGGGAATCCTCCCATAATTAGTTTCCCTTGAAGGTTTTAACTCTTAGAGTTGTCCACACCGAGCCTCTAACAATTTACCAATTGTAATTCAGGTTTCCCTACCCCACCACAGTTCCCAGGGTCTCTGCTCTGGTAAGCCATGACTCCCTGTGTTTGCCTGTCTCTCCAGTCTTGTGGGCCACAGTTTGCCCTGTGTCCTCCCCAGTCTGTTTTATGAATCTAAGAAGAGTCATTGATTTTTTTAGTCTATTCAGCATCTATTTATTTTTAGGATGGAGGGGTGACTTCCAAGTTCCTTACACAAGGAGTTGAAAACCAGTTATAGTTATGTTTAATATTTTTTAACTTTCATAGTAGTATTGAGACCATTTACTAGGTGAATTCTGACTTTGACTACATATTTACCTTTATTGGTGAGTTTTATACATTTACTAGAGGTCCAGTGCATGAAATTTGTGCATGGGGGGGGGGGGACCCTCAGCCCAGCCTGTACCCTCCCCAATCCGGGACCCCTTGGGGGATGTCTGACTGTCTGTTTAGGCCCGATCCCCAGCAGTCAGACATCCCTCTCACAATCCTGGACTGCTGGCTCCTAATCGCTCACCTGTCTGCCTGCCGGTTTGCCCCTAACTGTGCCCCCCCACCCCCGCCAGTCTGGTCACCCCCAACTGCCTCCCCCGACTGGCCTAGTCACCCCTCACTGACCCCCTGCCAGCCTAATCACTCCCAACTGCACCTTCTCTGCTGGCCTGGTCACCTCCAACTGCCCCCTCCCCCTGCACCTGCCAGCCTGGCCACCCCACGCAGCCTGCTTGTTCAGTCATTTGGTTGTCCCTCACTAACCCCCCTGCTGTCCTGGTCGCCCCATGCAGCCTGCTTGTTCAGTCGTTTGGTCATCCCTCACTAAGCCCCCTGCTGGCCTGGTCGTAGGCAGTCATCTTGTGAGGGTGTGAGGGTTAATTTGCATATTACTCTTTATTATATAGGATGTGTTTTTCTTTGTATCTTAGTATTGTTTCAGCCAGAAGAACTCTCTTAGCATTTCTGTAAGGCAGACCTATTGGTGATGTACTCCCTCTGCTTCTGTTTGTTTAGGAAAGTATCTTGCCTTTGCTTCTGAAGGAGTGTTGTTGGGAAGCTATATTAAGAGTAACTACATGGCTGGAAACTAGAAGGAACGCTTACCATCTGCAACATCATGGATGGACTTGGAGAATATTATGCTAAGCAAACTAAGCTAGGCAGAGAAAGACAAGTATCATATGATCTCACTCATATGTGCAATCTAATGAACAAAATGCACTGAAGAACAAAATAGATTCAGAGACATAGAATCATGGAACAGACTGTCAAATTTCAGATGGAAGGTGGGGGGTAGGGAGATGGGTGGGGAGAGATTAACCTGGGAATTTATATGCATATATATATGCCGGGGTCCAGCCCCAGCAGGTCCAGGGGTCCCCAAAGGTGTAGACGGAGTCGGCAAAGAAGGAAGGACACAGAGACAGCGTTCAGTTGATCAGCAGCCTAGCCAGGATCTCCAGCCAAGTTCTGGTCTTGATCTCCAGAGAGGCTCTGCTGTTTATTGTCTTGTTACATCCGTATTTATACCAGTTGATTTTAATCCTGTCAATTTCTATTACAAAGGTTAGGGCGTTTCTTATCTCCATTCCAGGGAGTAAAGATTATGTAGCTTAAGCATGATTGTTTGTAGTGATTAACTACCCGCCTGGCACTTAGTTAAGGAGTTTCATGCCCTCCCTGACTTCAGGGAAAAATTCCTACCTGGGGAAACAACCTTTCTAGGAGAGGCATCCCCTCCCTGACTTCAGGGAAAAATTCCTACCTGGGGAAACAACCTTTCTCGGAGAGGTGACCTTGGTTAAAACACACAGCGCTAAGGGGAGCAAACATATTAAGAACAGTATGCTATATACGCCAGGTCCCTTGAAACATATGCTGTGCAGATGTTTCTTTCCTGCAGCAACTGTGTCAAGCAGCAAGGATGGACCGGCTTCCGGCATATATATAGCCCATGGACACAGAAAATAGTGGAAGGGGTGGGTTTGGGTGGGAGGGTCAATGGGGAAAAAAGCAAAGGGGACATCTAGAATACTTTTATCAATAAAGAGGAATTTAACAACAACAAAAAGAGTAACCAAGGTTCAGCTTTTGATCTTGTGTATTCACAGGATTCTATAGTAACCAGCATCACAAAGATGGTGTGTGGTGTGTGTGTGTGTGTGTAAAAATTGGGTATGTGTGTGTATCCTATCTAATAAAAGAGAAAAATGGTAATTGGCGTACGACGATACCCTTTTCATTGGCTAATCAGGGCTATATGCAAATTAACTGCCAACTATGATTGGCAGTTAACTGCCACTGTGATTGGTAGTTAACTGCCAACAAGATGGCGGTTAATTTGCATATGTAGGCACAATGCAGGGAGGCGAAAGGGAAAGCAGGAAGAAGCCCCCTGCCACTGACAGTGATCAGAAACCCAGGGGGGAGCTAAGAGCTGGGGGGCAGGGCAAAGGCGGCCCTGGGGCCATGATTGGAGAATCAGGCGCCTTTGCCGCCCTGGCCAGTGATAGCAGGAAGTAGGGGTGGAGCCAGCGATGGGAGCTGGGCACGGTCGAAGCTGGAAGTCCCGGGAGCTAGGGGTCCCTTGCCTGGGCCTAAAGCGAAGCCCACGATCGCGGGGCCGCTGCAGCTGCGGGTCCCCGCTGCCCGGGCCAGACGCCTAGGCCAGAAGCGTTAGGCCTGGGCAGGGGCGGAGCCTGCAACTGCAGGGAGCTGGGGGTCCCCTGCCCAGGCCTGACACCTCTGCCAGAGGCCTCAGGCCTGGTCAAGGGGCCGATCCGGTGATTGGTGATCGGAGGGTGATGAGGGTCAACTCCTCTGGCCGAGGCATCAGGCCTGGGTGGGGGGCGGAGCCGGGGATTGGGGGGATATGATGGTCCCCTTGCCCAGGCCTGAAGCCTGGGTCAGAGGCGCCAGGCTTGGGCGGGGGGTGGAGCAAGCGATCAGAGGGAGATTGGGGTCCCCTGCCCAGGCATGATTCCTGGGCCAGAGGCCTCAGGCCTGGGCGGGGGCCAGAGCCAGTGATCAGGGGGAGATGGGGGTCCCCTGTCCAAGCCTGACACCTCTGGCAGAGGCGTCAGGCCTGGGCAAGGGGCCGATCAGGCGATCGGAGGGTGATGGGGGTCTATGCCTCTGGCGGAGGCGTCAGGCCTGGGCAAGGGGCCGATCAGGCGATCGGAGGGTGATGGGGGTCTACGCCTCTGGCCGAGGCGTCAGGCCTGGGCAAGGGGCCGATCCTGCTATTGGAGGGTGATGGGGGTCAACGCCTGAGGGCTCCCAGTATGTGAGAGGGGGCAGGCTGGGCTGAGGGACACTCCCCTCCCCACACACACCCAGTGCACGAATTTCGTGCACCGGGCCCCTAGTGTATATATATACAAGAGCTGATTCTTATTATTTATGGTAGTAATGTTAAATTTTTGTCAATTAAAATTCCATTTTCATTATACAGGTTAGTTTATGAATATCCTTGTAAAGCAAGCTAGTCTCATGACTGTTGAAAATCTGCTGTTCCACATAACCCTTTGCCTGTACAATAATTACCAAGTATTATTTTTTTAATTAACTTGCCTGCCAGTGTAACATTTCTCATGCAGTTATCACCTTTTGAAATGTGTGAGCCAGTTAGCACTATCTGAGAAGGGTTTAACATTTTCCTGACTCTGGGTAATGTGATCATAAATTTCTTTGGCTTTTAGCATCACACATGCTGACCAATATGCTTTTTTCTTAATCCTTAATTATCTCATGCATTCACAAATTGAACCACATTTCCATCTTTTCTATAGTTGCATCATCTACTATAGATATTACTTTAGTGCTTTCCAAAACAGCCTTATGCACAAAACAGGAAATGTCCTCTTCCTTTTTCTGGATGCAGTATATTGTCAGTTCATTAACACTGAACTCATAGCTAATAGCACTATAACTCATGCCTGAACAAAGCTTATCTAACATAGACATTTCTCCATAAGGCACATCACAGCCTTCTTGTGCTTAGGAACACACGATATCACTCCAACCAATCAATGGTTAAAGACATTTTAAACAACTAAATCACCACCAAAAATGTACACAAATGCAAACACATGACACATATATAGACTGTGAAAAGAATACTTGTTTACAATATGAGAGCTCATCTGGGAATAAGGGTGTTGAGGAACTCAAAGTTTTCAACATCCTGCACTTGTGTGAATAACAACAAAAGTTTGGGGAGTAATGATTTTAGGATTGCATATAAATTTTAAGGAATAGGAAAATTCACAAAAGTGAAATCCACAAATAATGAGGATTGATTATGTGTTTGGAATGCTGATAGCTAGCTGCCTACCTAGATAGGTAGGAAGGATATGCATTCACACTCAGGGAATCAAAGAAAGAGTTGAACCATGAGGCTGAGGAAAAAACACGACCCAGCACCTGGAATCTAATTAGGAAGGGAATCGCACAAAATCTCATCAGGATGTCACCACAAGTATGAATCAGACCCATTGGTTTCAGTGCCATTCTTTTTTTATTTTTATTGTTTTATTGCTTAAAGTATTACAAAGGGTATTACCTATGTGTCCATTTTCCCCCCCGCCCTTGACAATCCCCTGGCCTCCCCTACCCCCCAGTGTCTTATGTCCATTGGTTATGCTTATATGCATGAGATTTAAATTTCAGGAAAAGAGTCTGATTGGTCTTGTTAACTCATATTACACTCCTTTGGTCAGGCAAGAACTGGGTACATAGATTGACAGTCCCATCAAGACTGTAAGTGATAGCCCTGGCCGCATGACTCAGTTGTCTGGTTTTGCAAGGCTGTGGTCAGTGGGGTCATTCTAGAGCTGAAACACAACTGAGGCCTAGATGTTATCTCTAGTCTGACTGAAACTCTATCTCTGTTGTCAGCAGCCCTGAGACTTTGCTCCTAAGATTAGTTGTTGCTGACCAGAACCTCATTGTCCTGAGGGCTTACTGATTAAGGAAATGGATGTGCAAGAGAGAAGGAGGCGGGTGAGTCAGGGTGCTGCTGGATGAGGCCAGTTTAAATCAAAAGAAAAGAAAGAAGAAAAGGTCATATTAAAGAAATGAAGTTTAGCCCTAACCGGTTTGGCACAGTGGATAGAGCGTCGGCCTGCGGACCGAAAGGTCCCAGGTTTGATTCCAGTCAAGGGCATGTACCTTGGTTGTGGGCATATTTCCAGTAGGGGGTGTGCAGGAGGCAGCTGATCGATGTTTCTCTCTCATTGATGTTTCTAACTCTCTATCCCTCTCCCTTCTTCTCTGTAAAAAATCAATAAAATATATTTTTTAAAAAAGAAAAAAGAAATGAAGTTTCTACAAGATTACAGAAATCGAGTTCAGAACTGTGACATGATTCATCCAAACAGCTAATCAAGTAAACAATGATTGTCACCTCCAAAAGTCACACTCAGGCCAGTTTTGCTCTGGCTACTATCATGCTGTATGTACAACAAACTTCTCATGAGCTTCTGCTGCACACCATGAAAGAGGTAAGTCACACACACTTACCCACAACCAGTGAGAGGCAAGCACTTTCAGGTTTAGATGTGACATTTCCAGAGACCTTGACTGTAACTACTCCTTGGCACACAGACACATCCTCAGATTTCCATGTGTACCTGCACCGACACTTCATTTTAAAATATGAGGTTTTCTCCTTTCTTTCCTTTTGATTCAAACTGGCCTCGTACAGCACCGAACTCACCTTCCCTATTGCACGTCCACCCCCTTAATCATTAAGCCCTCAGGACAATGAGGTTCTGATCAGCATCAATTCATCCTAGGAACAAATCCTTGGGTTTGTTGACCCCAGAGATAGAATGTCAGTCAAACTAGAGAGAGCATCTAGGCCTCAGTTATGTTTCAGCTCCAAAATGACCTCATTGACCACATTATTGTGAAAGCAGACAAAGGGACAGCACAGCTAACCTCAGGATCATATGCACTGATCACATACCCACTACCCTAGTGCCTACCAATCAGTAGAACCCATGACCCTAACTCCTTTAGTCACCCTGGTTAATAATTTTCCCCTATGTAGCTCAACTTCTAGAAGCCATCTTAGCTCATCTGTGACTCTGGGTGTGGTACCACTTCCTCAACTAGTAAGCCCTTACTTTTTTTGCTGCAAGCTCCTGTTGGTTTCTATTAGGCTTTGCTGCACACAGGCATATAGACACCCTTTAGTTCAGTAACATTTCCTCATGTGTAAAATGAGAATAAGAAGACCTATTTTTCAGAGTTGAAATAAGATGGTATTAAAATGTAAAGTTTCAAAAAGCCTGAGCTTCTCATTTTTATTTAGTTAACTACTGTCATTTTAGTGTCTAAAATGTGCTTCATACACATCTGACATTCAATATATAGTAGTTGAATGAATTAAGTTAGCTAATATTTGCTGGAATATTATAAGACCTTTAAGTAGATAGTTTATTTTTTAGAACCATTTCTGATGGTAGGTGTTGTTGTTATCATCATTTTGTGATGAGGAAGTGAGGCAAAGATAAGTTAGTCTGCCAAAGATAGTCTGCTAAAGTAGAATAAAAATTCTTACTCAGGCATCTAGTTTTGGTGGTTAACATTCCCAATCTTTCTACCATACTACATCAGTAAAATATGTAAATTTCTGAAACATATTAAGTACTTAATAAAGGATCATACTTATTAGTGTATGAGAGTTATTGAAGCTAGAATTTCTGATTCAATTAGGCTATCATGTCCATTTAATATAAGGGGCCCATATAATTCTATTTTAAACTTTTTATTTTTATTTTTGTAATGATGGGCTAAGGAAAGTCTTGATTCATATGAGGACAATTTTTACTCTTAAGGAAAGGTATTCAATTCCAACATATTTAATAGATTTATATGAACCAAGTCAATATTTTAAAATTGTGGGTCATAAAGTCAAATGCTGTGTCTATTATTTTTAAAATAGAGAAAACAAATTCTACTTTGCATATACTATAAGTGAATGTGTGCATTGAATCACATTGTAAATATTTTCTTTACTCTGGACATAGTCATTAAGGATTTTGTTGTCACAGGGCTAAGCCTATCCAAGGTTTTATTGTTGAAGTGACAAGTATACTCACCTCCACCTCCACCACTGGGTTTAAAAATTCATGAGCTAAAGTTAGCTATTTGTCCTGGGGGAATAAAGTGAAAGAAAAATGAATATGTAAAGAAATTTTAATGATTCCAAAGAATTGCCACCAAATGCAGCTTCATTTTCTATGGGTTAAATTGAGAGCCTAATCTAAAAGGGAACAAGCGATAAAGAGAGCCGTTGGCAGCTTCTATCCAAGGTCAATTGCTACGATCTCCCAGTTTCCCAGATGGAGAGTTCTTTTCCCAAACCCTGGGCTGGGTATAGAGAACTCAACTATAGATTACAATTCCCAGCTCTCTAGAGCTAAATGTGGCCATGCAACCAGATGACGAGGCAGTGAGATCTGAATAGAAGTTGTATGTGCACTTTCTGCTTTAAACGCTTAAAAAGTACAGGGGCCTGTCCTTCACCCCATTTCACTCTCTCAGGCTAGGATGTAGATGAGAAGGTGAGGCAGATTGGATGGTGATGAAACAGATCCATACCCTTGGTGATGATAGACTAACAGGTTGCAAGTTACATGGGTTCCTGAAAAACCTCCTGGAGCACTCACCTGCTTCTGGACTTGCATACTTAAGAGCAAAACACATTTCCATCTTGATTGAATCATGGTGTTGAGGTCTATTTGTACCAAATGATACATTCCTTAAACTACAATGTAGATAACATTATCACAACTACTACCAACAATGAGAATAACAACCACTAATTGAGCCCTCCGTTGTGCTTGGCTTTGTGCTGTATGTTTTGACTGCATGATTTCATTTACTAGTATACCTCAAAACAACCCAATGATGTGTATCATATCCTGAGACTTGAATGAAAATTTTCTTAAGCAATCTTCTCTCAGTCCTTAGTTAAGCATTGAGGAAAGCTAAGATTGAAACCCAAATCAGTATGATTACAAACCTTGTGAATTTTAATGCAAATCAAGCCAATTTTCAGCATTCCCAACCATTTCTTTAATGTCTTGTTATAAAATTAGATCTTCTATACCAACTCTCATGACACCATTAATGAATTTCAACTAAAAATGAAATGTTTTTTCATGATATTATATTACTTTGTACTAATTTTATTTTCTATTTTGTTTCAGTCATAAAAGTTCTATTGATTATTTTGTGAAGGATGTTGCTAGAGTTAGACAAATAAAACCAAGAGAACAAATGATCTGGTCATATGGAAAGAAGGGAGTGTATAAGTGAATCATTATAACACTAATAAACAATATACAATTAATTGTTGATAGAGTGGGAAATATAGAGATGACTAGGGTGGCTGGACAAAATTTTGTGTAGTTCAGAAAATTAATTGACCTTAAAGAATAGTAAGGTTAGATAAAATGGTGGAGAGGGAGCATTTCATGTGAGAATTAAAAAGTTTAAGCAGAAATTTGGAAGTGAAAATGAATCTAATGCATTCTAGAAATTCTTAGGAATTGACTTAATGGGATTTAATAGTGTCACTGAGATTAGACAATAAAGGGCTTTCAATCCAGATTGAAAGGAGACGGTAGTAAAATTGGTGTAGCAATCTACAGTACTAGATTTTTAAATAATATCAAATAAAAAGGTCATTGGGATGACAATGTTAAACTAATATTTTTTAGAAAGATTAATTGAGCTGGTGAATGGATTGTATTCAGAGGAGAAAGAACTTAGCAGAAAAAATTGTTATTAAAGTAATCCAGGATTGAGGTACATAAACACTGGATTTCCAGTTATGATTTTTAAAAAATTTGAAATGTAACACTATAAAAAAGTAAGATGCAAGATTTAGACACTGTCTACTAAAAGAGATCTTGAAAACATTTCTAGATCCCTATTTACTATTTCTGTTTCAAAAATCACAAAACTATGGGAAATAAAGATCCCAGGTATCAATAATATCAATAATTGCTAGATGTTTTCTTCCTCTTTGACTAATATTTATGATGCTAGGAGGGTTGAGAGTAGAAGCAGTGCCATCACATTGGAAAGTATTAAAGAACAATGAAGAATAGCTTTGAGTGTCAGGAGATGTGAGGGAATATCCAGGTTGTGTGGCCTTTCTCCCTCCCTCCCTTCCTTCCTTCCTTCCTTCCTCCCTCCCTCCCTCCCTCCCTCCCTCTTTTTGTTTTTATTTATTTCTATAATTTTAGAAGCAAATACCAAGCTAAAAAAGGCTGATAAATTAGATTATCCAAAATGTCTTAAAATTTTTAACAACTTGAGTTATCTTAATAACTTCATAACTGAGTAGTTAATGTTGGATCATAAGAGAATTGTCACATTCACTGATTAAATGTCAGTTTAAACTTTATTATCCTAGACAGTTTGAGCTCTGTCCTGTAGCCCTCTTTCCCTAATTCAAAAACAATTCATTAGTGGGAAGATAAAGGTTCACCTTCATTGCAATGTATGCTGGGTTGCATAATCATCTATATTTTATACTTTTCAAAAAAAGAATCTTCATAGTTATATGCCATTCTCTATACTTTCTAGCCTGAGGTAAAAGAGATAATTTTCCTTCTCAAACTAAAGTTTGAAAGTTTTCTATGTAAATTTTATTTTGACTACAGACATACCCATATATATTTTTAAATATATTTTGTTGATTTTTTTACAGAGAGAAAGGGAGAGGGATAGAGAGTTAGAAACATCAATGAGAGAGAAACATTGATCAGCTGCCTCCTGCATGCCCCTGATTGGGGATATGCCTGCAACCAAGATACATGCCGTTGACTGGAATTGAACCTGGGACCCTTTAGTCCGCAGGACGATGCTCTATGCACTAAGCCAAACCGGTTAGGGCAGACATACCTATATTTTTTGATACTATTTACCAATTGGCAAAATTCCAATTCTCAGCTTCTATTATCCCTGAACATATACCAAGAAATTTGATTTATGTATTAGTCTTTTTCTTAAAGGCTTTCTGAGACTTTCAAAGAAACTCCTGCAACCTGAGCTCCAGCACTAACTCACGAGCACACAGTACTTTTTGCATCTCTAATATTATGATAAGCAGGCTGCTTGCTTGTAAAAATAAAATGAATGATCAGGTGCACTATAAACACTTTGATTTTTCTCACATGTGGAATATTCTTCCAAAAACCTGTACTTGGAATGGAAGTAAATGGTCTAATTTTAAGAAACACCTAGAGAATATGTGAGGAGAAGATGCAGAGGTAGATAATGAAAACTTAAAAAGTTTTGTTAGTTCCTCTCTTCGTTTCTCTCTCTCCAGTTGAACCAAGTTTTATGTATGTGTGCAAAGGCTCAGAATTAGTCTCTGTCAATCAAATACAGCTAGGAGGAAAGCTTGAAGATAGAAGGAAAAGTTTCACAGAGAAAAGTATATAACTGTTTATAGGGTCACCTGTTGGAATTTGTGTCTTAACTATAAAAATGACAGGGACAATAAAAATAGATGCTCCATAATTGTAAAGACAACATCCCCAATGTAAAGACAGCTGAGCACTGTGGGTGTTTATTACTGAGATATAGTTGGTAATTGTCATAATAAAATTAATAGCTCAGGAATTAGATAGAAAAAATCGAATAATTTAGTACTGAGTACAAAATTTGGGTTCTTAGTGTGTGCACTGAATATTGTAATCACAGTAGCTGATTGGGTCAACATGATAACAAATAAAAAGATGTGGAACAAAAAGATAATGTGATAGTTGATGACCTTGAACCAGAGAACAAAATGCAGAGTAAACAAAGAGCATTAAAAATCCGAGGTCAGTGTAGAACAGTACAACCCAAACTGTTCATACATCATTTGCAGTGAAGGCTGTGTGTTGTCAGTAGTAGCAGAGATCATTGTATGGTGAAAAGAAATATGAGATCAAGAACAATACTCGAGAAATCTGGGAGCGAATGACATGAGTTGGGCAAAAGTCAGTAAGAAACCCCCAAAATGTAAACCACAGGTTACAGAAGGAAATAAGCCGGCACCAAGGCTGAGATTTCTGTCTCTAGATGGCTGTGGAGAAAGAACTTGCTAGTCCTTGACTTCGAAGGATTCATGATTAGTCAAGACTTCACCTGTGACCCACCCATGCTAATTCAGTGTATATATGTATTTAGGTAATTGTTACACAGAAATCCTAAACTAAAACACATAGTGCTTTCTTAGGCACAATTTGTTCTGGTTTTTAATGTCCATGGTTAAAAAATCTTCATGGCATTATAAATAAGATATGTCTAAAATAAATGGGGCAGCCCGCCATATAATCAGAATCTTTGGGTCTGGATAGAGTCCCTTTTGTATGGGTCCTCTACATCATCTTATGAGCAGACCCATCTTACATGAAAATAAAACTGAGAAAATTGACAGTTCTATCTTATAGGCCCTCTATTGGGATCACTACATTCATTCCTTCCCAATATCGTTTCCCGCGGCTAAAATTGCCAGCCAATTGCTGACGTTTCCTACATTTCTTTCTCTAGTCTTGACTACTCTTCTGAATTCTAAACTTTTACATCCTGCTAGCTACTTCTTGTCACTATGTTGATGTTGAACAGGCATGTCAAACCTGTCACAGTTAAATCGGGGTTCCTATTTTTGGCCCACACCTATTTATTTATTTATTTATTAAAATATATATTATTGATTTTTTACAGAGAAGAAGGGACAGGGATAGAAAGTTAGAAACATCAATGAGAGAGAAAAATCGATCAGCTGCCTCCTGCACACCTCCTGCTGGGGATGTGCCCGCAACCAAGGTACATGCCCTTGACTGGAATCGAACCTGGGACCTTTCAGTCCACAGGCCGACGCTCTATATCCACTGAGCCAAACCGGTCAGGGCCCCACCTATTTATTGCCTCAGCCTTTTCTCTAAGCTACCAAATAGTCTGTGTATGCAACCAGCTGCTCAAGAATTTAAGTCCTATTCAGGTCAGCAGCAGGGCATGTTGCCTATTACTTCAACACACATTGCCAGTGTGAATGTTTTCTCCATCTTTATCGTTTGCTTGTACTCTTCTCTCTTGGGGTCTTTCTCAATCCATTCTTGCTTCCATGCAGGCCATTCTCCACTTAGTAACCAGAGTGATCTTTGAAAATGAGAAAGTGGACCATGCTTTTTCCCTTTTTAAAATCATCCGTTGACTTCCAATGCAAGTAAGTAAAAATTCCTTCCCATTATTTTGATCGCTAACCTGATCTTCTACCATTGCCCCATCCCCCCAACTATGTTCCAGCCATAGGAGTCTCTTGATGTATCTCAAACATGCCAAGTTCCTCCTTTCTTTAGTGCCTTTAAAATTGACATCTGAAATACTTCGTTTCCTTTCTGCACAGGTTGGCTTCTTGTTATTCATGTCTCAGTTCACACCCTCCCTCCTCATTGAGGCTTTCCCCACATTCAATCTGAAGTAGCTGTCTAGCTACTCTTGACCAGATCACAAGTAAACCAGCCTCATTCTGTTTCCCACCACCATTTTATAGCATCTACATTCCTACCAGATACCAAATAGATACTCAATAACCATAAATAGAAAAAAATGGAATGAATAAATAACAGGAAGTGAATTTCCTGAGAGTGAGATATAGATGATCTCCAGAAAGGCTGAGGGAAATGCAAGGAAAAGGGAAGACAATTGTGGGGCACCATTAGTCAGTTGGGAAATTCTGAATGGGGTGAGTCACACCTGCACTTGAAGAAATGTGAGCTTTGTTCTTGGAAGGGAAGGGCAAGTAATTGCCACATTGTAAAAGCATATTTGGTGATGAGTTGTGGTGTTTCAGAAAAGCTAAGAGAGAAACATGATGGGAGAGGGAGGAGTGCTGTTGAGCAGGGGAAGTAAGACTAGACTTTAATCTATGGGCTGAGTTCATATTGGACCCAGGGGTAAAAGAATTAACCATTGTTTGTGTTGGTGAGTAAATGGCAAAAAACATTATAAGTAATTTATAACCATGACTTAGAATACAAGTCTTATAGTGGCTGCTATCCCAATTGATTTTTCAAGATGATGCCTAGAAAAATATGTTAAAAGTAAGAATTTTGGCCCCAACTGGGTGGTTCAGTTGGTTGGAGTGTCATCCCTTACACCAAAAGGTTGTGTGTTTGATTCCCAATGAAGGTGTGTATGGGACGCGACCAGTTGATATTTCTCTCTTTCTCTCCCTCTGGACTTCATCTCTCTCTAAAAATCAATAAATATATCCATGCAAGAAGATTAGAAAAAGTACACACTTTGGAGTCAAACAAATGAGAGTTTGCATGATGGCAGCAATTTGCTACCCATCTGACCTTGAGCATTCTCTCCTTCTCAACTCCAATTTGCAGTGCTTTCTCTAAGATTAATTTTAAGAGTATACATACATCACTCAATGCCATGCCTGGCACAGGAAGGGATTATAAATGTTGTGATCATTATCATTAGTAATATGTTGAATTGTAGTATCTGATAGGGGTTTCAGCCCTTATGTTTAGATTGTTCCTTTGATTCTATAGAGCAGCCAGCTTCTTATCGTGTCTCTACACCCACCCACTATCTAGGTGCTGACAAATGGTGGTGTCAATGATAAAAATGTAGAGTTAAGTTAATCAAAGAAATGCTTTGTGATAAAGAAAAATTAGTAGAATTATTTTGTAGATGGAAGTAATCATTGGGCTAAAAGAAAAATTTAAATAGTGACATTTTATATATCACAAATTGACATGTGGCTAAATCTTAAATAAAATCAAATTTTGAAAAATGAACTATATATGTCCAGATGGTATGGCTAAGTGGTTGAGCATTGATCCATGAACCAGAAGTTCACTGTTCCATTCACACTCAGGGCACATGCCCAGGTTGTGGGCTTGACCTCCAGTAGTAGATATGCAGCAGGCAGCTGGTCCATGACTCTTTCTCATCATTGATGTTTCTATCTCTCTCCCCATCTCCCTTACTCTCTCAGAAATCAATAAAAAAATATTAAAAATAACTGAACTATATAAATGTAACTTTCTTAGATCTTTCTGCTCAACTAATTAAAAATGAATACATTTTTGAAAAGTTCATTTATTCATTCACAAACACTGAGAACTGACATTGTGCCAATGAATGTTCTATGAACTTGGGAAATATGCTACATAAAAGTAGACATGATCTTATTAAGTTTATGGTATAGTGAAAAAGACAGACATTAATAAATAATTTTTTAAAGTAAAATTAAGGTGGCAAGTGCTATAAAAGGGAGTAAGATGATTCCAAGGGATCCTATACTAATAAAAGAGAAAAATGGTAATTGGCGTACGACCGATACCTTTTTCATTGGCTAATCAGTGAGATATGCAAATTAACTGCCAACTAAGATGGCAGTTAACCACCAAAAAGGATGGCGGCTAATTTGCATATTGCAGGCAGGATGGTACAGCGCCATCAGAGAGCGGGTTGGGGGTGTGAGTGCCAGCGGTCGCCCGGGACCTGATCACGCGGGTCTGCAGGGCGGCTGCAGTGGTCGCCCGGGACCCGATCCAGCCGGCAAACCCAGATGCGAGCTGGCAGGGCGGCTGCGGCGGTCGCCCAGGACCTGATCACGCGGGGCCGGCGGGGTGGCTGCAGCGTCTGCCCGCACTCACGCTGCCAACTCGCGAGAGTGGGTTGGGGGCGTGAGTGCCAGCGGTCGCCCGGGACCCGATCCGGCCGGCAAACCAGGATGCGAGCTGGTGGGGCGGCTGCGGTGTCTGCCTGCACTCATGCCCTCAACCCGGGAGAGCGGGTTGGGGGCGTGAGTGCCGGTGGTCACCTGGGACCCGATCACGCGGGCCGACAGGGCGACTCGCCCCCAACCCGCTCTCCCGCCCAGCAGGGGACCCTCATTTCCCCCCATCACTGGTTCTGCCCCCAGCCCAGGCCTGATGCCTCTGTCAGAGGCGTCAGGCCTGGGCTGGGGTCAACACCTGAGGGCTCCCAGTATGTGAGAGGGGGCAGGCTGGGCTGAGGGACACTCCCCCCACAAACACACCCAGTGCACGAATTTTGTGCACCGTGCCCCCAGTCCTATATAATAAAAGGCTAATATGCAAATCGACTACATGGCAGAACGACCAGTTGCTATGACATGCACTGACTACCAGGGGGCAGACGTCCAATGCAGGAGTTGCCCCCTGGTGGTCAGTGCTCTCCCACAGGGGGAGCGCCACTCAACCAGAAGCCGGGTTCACAGCTGGTGAGCGCAGCAGCAGTGGCAGGAGCCTCTCCTGCCTCTGTGGCAGCGCTAAGGCTAAGGATGTCCGACTGACAGTGTAGGTGGGAGTGGGCCTAAGCCATCAGTCAGACATCCCTTGAGGGCTCCCAGGCTGCAAGAGGGCACAGGCCGGGCTGAGGGACCCCTACAGTGTATGATTTTTGTGCACCAGGCCTTTAGTATTATAATAAAGAAATCTTACTGGAAACCAAAAGTTCTATAAAAATATGTTTTTAGAACAGTGTCTCCATGGCAGAGTTAGCAAAGGCATCTCATATAGACCAACTTAAATGTTGTTAATGGTCACTTATAAAGACTGTAGCTAATTGTTTATGATGTACAAGAAATTAAACATAGTCATTTGGTTTTCATATATCATTGACCTCTGTGCATGTAGTATACAGGTATGCACGTATGTATACAGGTATGCATGTATGTAATTTGTGTGTGTATGTATATTTATTTATGTATGCTTCATTTATTCCAGGACCTCTCACCTCATCTTCTATCTAACGTTTCACTGAGTAAGGAAGACCCTTTAACAATTCCTTATGCTTGTGCAACATATATGTTGTCCCTTCTCTGTTTGACTGCCCCTTTTGGGACACTGCTTGGGGAATGGGCTTCTTCATCAAACTTCATCACACTTGAATTCCATGTCTAAGCTAATGGCTTATAGTGAATCTCTACAGTTTAACAATTTTCCTGAGGTCTAACCCCAACATATAACATTATGCTAAATATTTAGAAGGACCTAAAATATCACCCTTTGGAGACCTGAAACTAAAAGTATTGAAAATCATAGTTATTATTTTCCTCAATTCTCATTCTTCCATGTATTCTAGTTCTTTTTTTGTTTTGTTTGTGTAAGCCTCACCTGAGGATATTTTTCCCATTGAGTTTTAGAGAGAGTTAAAGATAGGGATGGAGAGAGGGTGAGAGAGAAAAACATCAATGTGAGAGAGATACATCGATTGATTGCCCACTGCATGTGCGTCAGCTGGGCCAGGAATCAAACCCACAACCCAGGTACATGCCCTTGACCTGGAACTGAATCTGCAACTCTTTTAGTGTATGGACTAATGCTCTACCACTGAGCTAAACCAGACAGGGCCCATGTATTCCAAATCTTGGTGCATATAATCACTGTCCATCTTGACATCCAAATCAGAGTTGTGGAGGCCATTCTGGAGTCCTCACTTTTCTTCACTTTATATTCAATTTGTGAACAAGTACTGTCAATGTCAACTCTTTTGTTTTATCATATCTGACACCTCCTCTCTGTTTCCACTGCTACTGCCTTAGGTAGGTTCTAACCCTTTTTTTCCCTAATCCTCATCCAAGAACATGCTTAGAGAGAGGAAGGAGGAGGGAGGGAGGGAGAGGGAGAGACAGAAAAGAGAAAGAGAGAGAGAGAAATACAGAGAAATGGAGAAAGAAAACATCCATGTAAGAGAGAGACATTGATTGGCTGCCTTGCATATGCTTCCTGACGGGATGGAAGTTGCAACCCAGTATGCGACCTGATGCTATATACATCAGTTGATATAACTGACAATTAAAAAATATATATAATTTTTTTTTTTTTTTAAATATTTTTATTGATTTCAGAGAGGAAGGAGAGGGAGAGAGAGAGATAGAAACATCAACGATGAGAGAGAATCGGCCGCCTCCTGCACGCCCCACTGGGGATCGGGCCCACCACTGGGGCATGTGCCCTTGGCTGGAATCGAACCTGGGACCCTTCAGTCCGAAGGCCGACGCTCTATCCACCGAGCCAAACCAGCTAGGGCAAAATATATATAATTTTTATTGATTTCAAAGAGGAAGGGAGATGGAGAGAGAGATAGAAACATCAATGATGAGAGAGAATCCTGCACACCCCCTACTAGGGATTGAGCCCGCAATACAGACATGTGCCCTTGACCAGAATCGAACCCGGGACACTTCAGTCTGCAGGCTGATCCACTGAGCCAAACCAGCTAGGGCATAACCAACAATTTAAAAAAGAAGAACACACGTTATTAAAATAATATTTCTTTCTAGAAAAACTTGGAACTTAGCACATCTTTGTTGGACAATGTATTACTAAAGCATTTATTGACAGTGTAATATTCACAATGGCTACATAAAATTGGGTAATACATATGAGTTTATGTACATATTCAGAAATTTGTTTACATGTTTAACTTTAAAATATCTTGCCCTAACCGGTTTGGCTCAGTGGATAGAATGTCGGCCTGCGGACTCAAGGGTCCCAGGTTTGATTCCGGTCAAGGGCATGTACCTTGGCTGAGGGCACATCCCCAGTGGGGGGCGTGCAGGAGGCAGCTGATCGATGTTTCTCGCTCATCTATGTTTCTAACTCTCTATCCCTCTCCCTTTCTCTCTGTAAAAAATCAATAAAATATATTTAAAAAAATAAAATAAAATAAAATATCTTGATATCCATTCTCAACCAGGTGGGTATAAAATTGCAAGTCACTTTAAAAAAAGTTGTCTCATTAAATGCAAATCACATTTTTATAATGTGAAATAAAATGTTACAGGCTCTGAAAAAATTCTCTAATCATCCTCAAATCAAATAAATCAAATAATAATATTACCTTAGTATTTCATGCTGTTAGCTTGTCTTCAATGAGGCTTGAATTCACACACCCTTTGCAGACCATGTGCTCACATAAAGCATATGCAAGAAGATCATGCTAGAGTATAGGGCCTTGGAATTAAAATTTGATGAAATAGCTCTCTGAGCTGGGGATAAATGGATTTGTAGCAGCTGTTGATAGCTATTAAAACGTTAGCAGTGCACTTGGAATATTAAAGGGAAAGCATCACATTTATGATGCTAAAGAGTTTTTGAGTAAATTAAAGGTGCAACTGTATTTAGCAATTAGCAGTAGTGAACACATCTTTGGGATTTCAGTTTCTCCTAAATCGTGTGTTTTATAATTAAGTTTTAAATTCTAGTAGCAAGGTTGTTTATATTTTAACTTGCCTGAGGCAGACACATCATGATTTGAAATGCATAGCCTCCTTCTGGTTGTGTTATAAGCTTTCACTGATACCAGCCAGACTGGATTTTTACAGAGCTTCTATTACTGAATTTCAGAAATTTTAGGTCATGGCCATATTTATGATTTTCTTTACTCATATTGGCTTCCACTGTTTCTTTAATAAAAACATAAGTCAGCTGAAAATCCTTAGTATTTCTCTAATCAGAAAATCCTGTGTCATGGGCAGAGTTGAGTAAGAAAGATTATATTCTTCTGGAAGTATTCCAGCATAATCAGACGACCTGTATACAGATTGTAATCTAGTGTGATAAATTGACACCCCATCCAGTCTATTAATAAACAGCAAAAACCAAGCCAATGATGGACTAGACACTAGAACAAGAGACACAGAGAGGGTGACAAAAGATGGTTTGAAAAGAATGCATGTTACCCTGGCCTGTGTGGCTCAACTGGTTGAGCATTGTCCCCTGCAGCAAAAGGTCACTGGTTCGATTCCCGGTTGGGGGCACATGCCTTGGTTGTGAGCTCCATGCCCAGTAGGGGGTGTATAACAGGCAGCCAATTGTTTCTCACATGGATGTTTCCTTCTCCCTCTCTCTCTAAAATCAATAAGAACATTTTTTAAAGGAATACATATAAAAGATACTCTTATCCTCCTCATCCTCAATTATTTCTGAGGTAGGTCTTTTCCTACCTCTCGCAGCCAGTGTAGGCTCTGAATTCATCACACTGCTCAGGGATTGCAGTGGTAAGCCAGTGAGGGCCCAAGATAGCAGATGGAATGAATACACAATTACACAACTCCTTAACAAATTTGTCCCTTTTGCCTCTTGAGGAAAAGGTGATTTAGTCAAGGAAAGATAATGAGTTAAGGTAGACAAATGTTTGCTAGATGGCATCCACATCTCTAGCTGACCCACCAGCCAATCAGTGTACCTAGTAGGGTGCCCTGACCATATAAGCTTTGTCCTTTATTCTCCAGCATGAAATAAGTTAGTTAACAACCATGTGCTTTGTACTTCCTATTGTGACCTGGATGCAAACTTATTTTGTAGAACTTTTTATTAGAATTGTTATAAATATAGAAAAGGGCATTAAGTGTTTCATCAATATTAAATCTGACAGGCTCTTTGCTTAAATTGTCAATGTGAATACATACATCGAGAGAACATTCTGTATTAAAGATAGTCACCACCGAAGAAAAGTTGGCTTTTGTTATTTTCAAGATCCCCCCCTCCAAAAAAAAGTATTTACTATGACATTTATAACTCAGTCTTAATATTCTGATTACTATTTAAATAAATAATTACTAAAATTAAATATTTAATTTATATATACTAAATATAAAGTATTTATTTAAATAGACGTATGCTTAATAAACATGTAACTTAACTTAGTAGAGATCTAATACACTAAATATAAAGCATTTATTTAAATATATAGCTTTTATTTAGTTCATTTAAGTAGTTTAAATAAACTTATTTAGATAATTACTTTATGTAAAATTTAAATAAAATGGAGTAACACTCAATTAGATATCAAATTAAGTGTCTCTTGGTGATATTTGTATAAGGGAGAGGGATGGTCATATACTGACACATAATATGAATAACACTTTCTTTGTACTCTAAATATTGCAGATGTTAATACATTGAAAAATATGCTGCATTTTAACCAGTGACACATTTTGCCAATGTTTATTATCTAACAAACAAATTCCAAAGCATCATTTTCTTATTTCTGCTGTATACTTTTTAAAAAATCACTTTTTATATGATTTCCATTCTTTTTCAAGGACATATTTACATTAAAATATTCACATTTTTTTCTTGCAGGCAGATCATAACTAAATCTCACATGTAATCATGCAAGGCACAGAAGATAATTTGCTATACACACAATAATATTTGACTATAAGTTGAATCTTGGCTAGCCTATAAATAATATGTGGAGTTACCACACGTTACTGGGTAATCACCCATAGTTTGCCCTCTTGTGCATAAAAATGAAGAAATCTAATGTTGGTGCTATTTCTGTGAGATACATTATACCTTTTGAAACTTCCATCTGCATTGATAAAAATATGAAGGAAAAAATGAATTCTTGGAAATTATGCCAGTACCACTGTGTGCCCTGAATATAAAGCTAGAGTGCTGGAGATAAAGCGCTTTTCTTGGTCCAGACCTTAAACATTTGGAGAAAATATTTCTAGAGGCTCTGGCACATACCACTCCCAGAACTGGTAAGCTCCCACGTCTAAAGAGTTAGTGTGCACTGAGACTAGGAATGCTCTCACGTGACCAAAATGGAAAAAGAAAAATGAAAACCGAACAAGAGTACTACTGAACCAATTTTGTTTGAGGAACTGTTGTGCTCCCTCCATACCTTTAATTCAGCCAGATTTTTATTTTCTATATGCAATGAAGACTGCCAGTTACAAGAAATGCCAAACATTTCATCCTCAAGATGGTAAAATCTGTGTCTGAATTTACCTGATTGCATCATGCATCTATGAAGCAATCCTAAATTCATATATCAACCTGGAGATCTTCCTGTATTTTAGACTTAATATCCATCTATCTATTTGACATTTGAGGGCTTAATAGCTCTAGTAACTGTCTTCATATTCCCCCCAAAATCTTCACCCCAAGACTTCCCCTTATTGGTTGATGGCAACTCCACCTGATTCAGGCCAGGAACTTCTTCCTCTTGCTTTCTCTTACTCCGCACACCTGGTTCATCAGTCTCCTCTTGGCATCCTTGTTTCTGAGTGGGATTATTCTGATCACCTCCTAACCATTCTTACTGCTTCCAGCATTACTACCAACCCCCAACATTCTCTTCTCAACATAGCATATAGAATGGTTTTTTTAAAAAATCCATCTTATTATATCATACTTTAACCTAAAACCCTCCAAAAGCTGTGATATTACTTGGAGTAAAAGCCGAATTCCTCAAAATGTCCACAGGTCCTACAAATTGTGAACTCCCCATTCCCTTTCTTACGTTACTGCGGTACATTCGTTACAATTAACAGTAGTGGTAGCTAGAGTCTACATTTTACTCAGATTGCCTTCTTTTTCACCAGATGTTCTCTTTCTCTTCCGGGATCTTATCTGGCATAACACACTACATTTTCTTGTCATGTCTTAAGTTCTTCTGGCTATGAGAGTTTTCCAGACTTTCCTTACTTCTGATGACAATGAAGTTTCAGTTGTGAGCAGAACTGTGTATATATTAAGTGGAATGTCTCTCGATTGGGGTTTGTCTGATGTCTCTCTTGTGATTAGACCAAATTTACGGGTTTTGAGAAGGAAGTTCACAGAGGTGATTCTCAGCACTTCATTTCAATGATGACTTATCAGTATTCTTCCTATTGAGTCTCTACAAAGATAATGTTTAAAACTCCTTTTCAAACATGAGGTCAGGAAATCTATATAAGTTACTTGGAATTCTTCTATAAGGAGCCTTTGTTTACTCTCCCTCATTTATTTATTTTTTCATTCAAAAATTTATGACCATGGATATTTGATTTTTTGTTTGGATTGTTATTTAGGACTACTTTATTTTATTGCTCAAATTTTTCTAGCTTTGTGCATTGAGATCTTTTTCAGTTGGCTACTTAGAGGTTCTCTCTCTCTCTCTCATTTCAGAGAGGAAGGAAGAGGGAGAGAGACACAGAAACATCAATGAAGAGAATCATTGATCAGCTGCCTCCTGCATGCCCTCTACTGGGAATCGAGTCCAAAACCTGGGCATGTGCCCTGACTGGGAATCAAACCATGACCTTCTGGTACATAGATTGATGCTCAAACATTGAGCCTAACCAGCCAAGCTGAGGTACTCTTTTCATTGTTGTGGTGTGTGTGTGTGTGTGTGTGTGTGTGTGTGTGTGTGTGTGCCACTTCTTTCTGTTCTGGCACTAAATTGCTACAGGCTTATCTTTTTATTTCCTTCCCCAGCCCTAGATTTTGCTATTTCTTCAAGGATCTTTGGTTTCTTTGATTGGAGATTATATTAGAAAATAATATCTGGGCGCTGGATATGCTTATTACTACAAGGGTAGCATGCTTCTTAGCTGAGAGAGCAAGGAAATATATGTGTGTATACTAACCTTTGTATAAAGATATATCTATAAATATTTCTATATGTGTCTGCCTATATGTTATGCTAAACAAGAGTTCATAGTCAGGTCTTTAGCTCTAATTCATTACCACATGGCATTCTAACTTACATCCTCATGTGTTACATGCTACTGAGTCAGCTTTGAATCTTGGAGACTCTATGAATGAGTGATGCCCACAACGTCCTATCATCAACAGCCCTATTCAGCTCCTGTAGACTCATGGAATTTTTGTGGAGTCAGTCCATCTATATTTGGTCTTCCTCTTTTTCTGCTGCTATCTACTTTCCCCAGAATTATTGTCATTTCCAAAGACATACATAACTCCCCATGCTTATCCGTAAATTTCTACTCTGGGTCCCCATCACCATTTACATAATAGTTCAATTACAGTACACATGTATAGCAATAGCAGAGTTGTTAACCTGCACTCCCATGAAAAACAAACAACTATATCAAATAGAGTACAGGATATATATATATATATATAGCCTTTAGTCCCACAGACTCCACAGACTCTTTATTTTCAGTTACCCAAATCAGCAGCTTTACCATCACCCCTTTCAGTGAAGTTATTTTTTTGCATTTTTATTACCGCTAGATTATATGTCACAGTCTACATTTCATTATGGATTTCAGCAGACCTCTTGAATTATTTATAAAAATTTTTTTATACTTTAAGGTCCACTCTGTGCTGTAAATTTTAATTTGTTTGGACATATGCATAGTGTCCTGTGTCTTGCGTTACAGTCTTGTACTGAATAATTTCACTACCCTAGGAATCTCCTGTGCTTCACTTTTTCAGTTCACCCCAAATCTTTGGCAACACTGATCAAGTTGCCATTATCAATACCATAATTTTGTCCTTTCCAGTTTGTCACACACATGGAATTATGAAAATTTATCTATGCTTTATGCATTGAGCAATATGGATTTGATATTCAGTGTCGTTGTCTATTCAAAGCATAATAGCTCATTCGTTTTTATCACTCTATAGCATTCCATTATATAGATGTACCAGTTTGTTTTGGGTGATTATGAAGAATGCTGCTATGAGCATCACATGCAGATTTTGTGTGGATATATTTTCTTATCAGATTGGCAGATGGGGGGGGATCCATAGTAGTATAACTGCTTGATCATATTATGAGTCTATTTTTAGTTTTGAAAGAATCTGCCAAACTGTCTTCCAAATTAACTATGGAACTTTGCATTCCCACTAGCAATGAATGAGAGTTCCCATTGTTCTACATCCATGCCAGTCATGTGTTGGGATCTTAACAATTCTGATAGATGTGTGGTGCTATCTTGCTTTAATTTACATTTCCAAATCACAAATTATGTTATTTTTTTTTTAATCTTTTCATAGGTTTATTTACCATCTGTTTATTCTCTTTGGTAAGGTAACTGCTCAGATTTTTAACAGGTTTTTTTTTTCTAACACAGCTTTAATGTTGTATATAAAAACAAAATCACCAATTCCACAATTTTGTGCCTCTTTTTAAAATTTTTATGACATCTCTATTAGTATTTATTTTATACTACAGGCCTGGTACATGAATTCGTGCATGGGTGGGATCTGGCTGGGCCGTCCTGATTGGGCCTGATTGGTGCTGGGCCAGCAGGGGGAGGAGGGGGCCCTGCGGGAGGTCAACTGGCCCTGCCCCTGACAGGGGGGTGATTGGGGGTGGGGCCAGCGGGGGGGAGGGGCTGCGGGAGGTTGGTGGGCCAGATTCGCCCCCCCATTAGGCTGGTTGGCTGAACACAATGCACGTCATAGTAACAAGTCATTCCTGTCATTCTGGTCATTCTGGTTGCTTGGCATATATAGATACTAGAGGCCTGGTGCACGAAATTTATGCATGGGGGTGGGGGGGGGGTCCCTCAGCCCGGCCTGCACCCTCTCACAATCCGGGACCTTTCAGGGGATGTCCGACTGCCAATTTAGGCCTGATCCCATAGGGATCCCTTTGGATCAGGCCTAAACTGACAGTCGGATAGCCCTCTAGCAATATAGGAACACTGGCTCCTAACTGCTCACCTGCCTGCCTGATCTCCCCTAACTGCCTCTGCCTGCCTGATCACCCCTAAACACTCGCCTGCCTGCCTGATCACCGCTAATCACCTCTTCCTTGGCCCCCGAAGCCGTGGCTTAGTCCATAAGGATGTCCGGAATGACGTCCAGAAGGTTGTTCAGCTGTCTGGTCTAATTAGCATATTGTGCTTTTATTATTATAGATAGATAATATAAATACATTTTTCATTTTGTTACTTGCCTTTTAAATTTATGATCATTTAATAAGCAGTCAATTTCCTCTGTAATGTCTTCTATATTTTACATTGCTTTTAATCTTAATAGGATTTTATCCAGTTAAAGATTACTTGTATTTTTATCCCTTTAATTTAGAGGCATGATACATGCCACTAACTGACAGCTGTCAGAGGGGATAGGAAGGGGCCTGGATGAAAGAAGGTGAAGGAATTAGCCAAAGAACACACATGCATAACCCATAGACACAGACAACAGCTTGGTGATGGATAGAGGAAAAGGAGGTGGGGGCTAAAGGGAGGTGGGCAAATGGGTGGGGGCTGGGGACGCCTATAATAGTGTCAACTATAAAAAATTACCTGATGTTTATACTTCAAATCAAAATTTATTATAAGGTAAAGATTTAAATTGTTCTTTAAAAAATACTTAGCCTAGTATCTAAGTAGTATCTATGGACTAACTCAAATTACACGTGTGTGTATTGTGTGTATTTCCATTTGTACCATTCTATGAATTTTCCTATTTTTATATTGCTTCTATGACAGATTTAATTATTATTTCCTAAAATTATGATTTTTAATATGTGATAGGTCAAGTTTCCATTACTATTCTTCCTTGATACATTTTAGCATTCTTACCTATTTATTCATACAGACGAATACAGATAAAATTTACAATCATTTAATCATCTTCTAAGATGTGCCTTGTTGATTAGAAATACATATTTCAAACTTTGATAACATTGACTTTTTGTAATTTTTCTCATTAATTGGTTTGTTCATTCGTAAAATACATTTTTACCATGTGCCTCCTATATAAGTGTATGTAAGAAAAATGTTGGTTAATATCATAGGCATAGTTTTTGGAGTCATGAAGTTTATAGTCTAGTGCAGTGGTCGGCAAACCACGGCTCACAAGCCACATGCGGCTCTTTGGCCCCTTGAGCGTGGCTCTTCCACAAAATACCGCGTGCAGGCGCACACGTACAGTGCAACTGAAACTTCGTGGCCCATGCGCAGAAGTCAGTATTTTGTGCAAGAGCTGGTATCTTGTGGAAGAGCCGGTATTTTGTGGAAGAGCCACACGCAAGGTGCCAAAGAGCCACATGTAGCTCGTGAGCCGTGGTTTGCCGAGCGACAGTTTGCCAACCACTGGTCTAGTGGGATATATATTTCCACTTATTCAGGTTCCCATTAATACTTATGAATGATAATTGGTCATGTATTCTTGTAGGTATCTCATATTGAATAGTGAGATCATTTTGTGCCTTTACAGTGTAAGCTGTAGCATAATTGACAGCAACTGTATGGCTTTTTTTCACATTATTTTTATGAGGTAAATACTACTTTCAACTTTTTCCATTATTGTCTGTTTTTTTGGCATGTGAAGTATAGAATAGGTTTCATTTACTTTGATTTCATGTAGTAGTTTAGAAAATATTTTTCTTTATTTTCAATTTACAGTATTACCTTTTCAAAAATATGCACTTAACTTTGCCTGGAAATGGGGATTTTTTTTTCACATTTGTATTTCCACCATGAATCATATCCCTGGCAGATCATGTTTATTTTTATGCTCTTTCCATAAATCTTTACACTGTTGGTAAATTACCCAATTTTGTAGAACATATGGCCTAAGTTCCAATGTGGTTTACTGTCTTAAGCAGTCTTCATTCAGGCAAGAAATATTTAGACTGAGGTGCTAACAGATTGGGTTTGTGACATTTCAGAAAGGTTTTTTTTTTGTTTGTTTGTTTGTTTTTTAGATATTAATTTTCTCTTTGCCTCACTGTTGTATGTGACTTTAAATAAGCAGAAACATCTTATTTTCAACATTATAGAATATAACATCTTGAAGGTTGAGCTGGATACTCGTAATCTAGGGTTACTTACTGGCTTCTGAGTTGTATAGGTAAGGCAGACCCTGCAGAGAAAACAAACTCCGAACATAGGTGTTGCTTAGAGGTCCACTCCCATTGAAAGAGGTGGAGTCTAAGGAGGGTGTAGCCATGTCCCAGAGGATGGAATCAATGATGTTTTGTTTTTCTTCATAGTTGTGTAAGATTTATATACATCTATCTATATCTATCTATATCTATATCTATATCTAATCTAATCTATATCTATCTATATCTATATATCTACTGTACCTATATGATCTATATCTACCTGTGTGTGTGTATTTGTGTATCATATATATTCCCAGGCTTATTGATTCAGTTATGATATAATAAAATAACATTATCTGACATTGTAGTTTTATAAATTTGTTCACATTAAAATAGATTTGTGCATTATTCTAGGAAACGTGGCCCTAAGGGTTTTGAGGAGCACAGTTGGAAAACACTGATTTAGTGCATCTTTTCTGGGATATTTTTCTAATTAGAGCACCTTGTTTTCCACATCCTGAAAGAAGTGCTAGGACACATGCTTTGCATCAAGGGATTCCATCTCTTAGAGTGTATTGTACACTGTACACTTAGTACTTCCAATTCCTACTCTCTGGTCCTTGTAGGATCCTCACAGCTGTAGACATGTGGGTGGGTAGAGATGACCAGGAGAGGAGAGGAAGATGCATTAATGGCAAGACTGCCTCCCAGTTTTCTAATGAATAAATATACTGGGTATATGGATCAAGACAAAAACAAAGAACAACAAAGAAAATCCCATAACTTTATCTCTTTTACTAAAATTTCTCCCTTTTACATGACTACTTAACTAGTACTCATTCATATAAGAATCTCAAGTTGTTTTATTGACAAAATAGAGTTCTGTTTTATATATTTACTAGAGGCCTGGTGCACAAAAGTTTGTGCACTCAGGGGGGTCCCTCAGCCTGGCCTGTGCTCTCTCATAGTCTGGGACCCCTTGGGGGATGTCCACCTGCTGGCTTAGGCCCGCTCCCTGGGGGGATTGGGCCTAAGCTGGCAGTCAGACATCCCTCTGGCAGCCTGGGAGCCCTCGGGGGATGTCCACTTGCCAGCGGGGAGGAGGCCTAAGCTGAAGTCGGACATCCTTAGCGCTGCTGAGGAGGCGGGAGAGGATCCCACCACCACCGCTGTACTGGCAGCCGGCAGCCTGGCTTGTGGCTGAGCAGAGCTCCCCCTGTGAGAGTGCCCTGACCACCAGGGGGCAGCTCCTGCATTGAGCATCTGCCCCCTGGTGGTCAGTGTGTTTCATAGTGACCAGTCATTCCCAGTTGTTCTGCTGTTAGGGTCAATTTGCATATTACCCTTTTATTATATAGAATAGAGGCCTGGTGCATGGGTGGGGGCTGGCTGGTTTGCCCTGAAATGTGTCCCAGATCAGGGTGGGGGTCCCGCTGGGGTACCTGGCCAGCCTGAGTGAATGGCTGATGGCTGTTTTCAGGCTGGTCACAGCCCCCCAGCGGGACCCTCACCCCATGAGGGTGTGGCAAGCCTGGGTAAGGGGCTGATGGCTGTTTGCAGGCTGGCCACAGCCCCTTCAGGGTAGGGGTCCCCGCTTGGGTGCCTGGCAGCCTGGGTGAGGGGCTGATGGCTGTTTGCAGGCTGGCCACACCCCCTTCAGGGTGGGGGGTCCTGCTGGGGTACCTGGCCAGTCTCGATGAGGGGCTGATGGCTGTTTGCAGGCTGGTTAAGGCCCCCAGTGGAGACCCTCACCCCATGAGAATGTGGCCAGCCTGGGTGAGTGGCTGATGGTTGTTTGAAGGCTGGCCAAGCCCCCCAGAGGGGATCCTCACCCCATGAGGGTGTGGCCAATCTGGGTGAGGGACTGATGGCTGTTTGCAGGCTGGCCACAGCCCCCAGCCACCCAAGCTCCCAGTGGAGGCTGGCTGGAAGCAGGTATCTGGGATTTATTTAGCTTCGATAATTGAAACTTTGTTGCCTTGAGTGGAGGCCACAGCTGGCCAGGGCAGGCGGGAAGCTTGGCTTCCTCCATCTCCAGGGCAACCAAGCCTCCTGCTTGCTCCAGCTTCGTGACTGCCGGCTGCCATCTTGGTTGGGTTAATTTGCATATAGTTGCTCTGATTGGCTGGTGGGCATGGCTTGGGGCGTAGCAGAGGTGCAGTCAATTTGCATGTTTCTCTTTTATTGGATTAGACTAGGGGCCCAGTGCACAAAATTCGTGTATGGGTGTGGTCCCTAGGCCTGGCTGGCAATCGAAGCGTGAGCATCTGACATGGAAGGGCAGTTTCCAGCTGACCTCTGGCCCTGGACAGCACCTTGGTTCCCAGGCCCCCGTGTGCCCCCTCTCCGTCTGAGGAGATGTGGTGAGTGCAGCTGAATGCCATGGACTGGGGTGCAGCGTGGGCCTCTGGGCCACCCAGTGGGCAGTGCGCTCTCTCCCGGCCAGCCTCGCAATCTGACTCCTGCACGAACCCATGGGGAGCCCGACTGGCCCCTGCTGTCCTGGCAGTTGTGGCCTGGCTCACCTGAAAGAGGCCACACAGGTGCGGGGCAGGCTCCTTGTGGGCGCCTGGCACCTGAGCACAGGGGCTTCCCTGGCGTGCGAGCCCTGTTGTCCTGGGGGAGGGTAACAGGGGAAGTGAGAATAAGCTCAGCAGACACCCTGAATTCTCACTGAACCTCCATCCTTGTCACCCCCACCCTCAGGTAGCTGGCGAGAGGTTGCTGTGCGTTGCCGACACACGCCATGTCCAGTGCCACTGCCTGGTGGTCAGCACACTTTATAGTGAGCCGTTGAACTCCCAGTCTCCAAGTCGAATGACTGCCTGAGGGGACAATTTGCATATTAGGCTTTTATTATATAGGAAGTGCGATAATATCTATATGTATGAACACAAATGTATATATGTGTATGTATTTCAGTTCCATATATGCACAGAGAAGTATATTTTATATTAGGTAAAATTTTTTTAAAGGAAGAGGGCATATTGGTACTTCCAAGTACAAATGAAGATCATACTCTATTTCTAGTAACAAATGAAATTACTTATGCTGAGTATTTTGATAAAATGTGCAAATAAGCTCTGAGGTTTGTGAGTGTGAGCAAAATGATATCCCTAAGAAGACATTCCATTGCTCTGAAAACTGTTGAGGAAAAATGAAATTGGATACATGAATGATAAAAAAGAAATGATAGAGCAGGAAATATTTAAATTCCATAAAGGTCTAGAAAATTTTCAAAAACACTCCAAATAACATCTGGCTTACTATGGACTTATTTCCTGAATTCCTTTCTACAAAGTTGCTTCTTAAGTTTTTGGAGATTTTTTTTTTTCTTTTAAAAATGAAAATATAACTGAAGTCTAAAGTAAAATAACCAATTTAACTTGACAATTAATGAGTACCTATTATAATTATGTGAGTATTTCTAAAACTTGGTGACACAAATATGGTGAAGATGTGATATCAGAATTAAAAATATATTACAGCCCAGCTGGTGTTGCTCAGTGGTTGAGCATCAGCCTCTGAACCAGGAGGTCACAATTTGATTCCTGGTCAGAACACATGCCTGGGTTTCAGGCTCGATCCCCAGTAGGGGGCATGCAGGAGGTAGCCAATCAATGATTCTCATCATTGATGTTTCTATCTCTCCTTCTCCCTTTCTCTCTAAAACCAACAAAAACATATATAGATATATTTTGAAAAAATATCTTACAGTTCACTTTAAAAAACAAATATGTAAGGAAGTCAAAACACTTCATAAAAACAGCCTTCTGATCACTTTAGCTAGACTAGGCTATTCCTCAGGGTAGGCCAAGAGCTTTTACTCTCTGAAAACTCCAGCTTTTATCAGTTTGTACTGAATATTTATAAGAAAGTTACAGATAAATTAATCCCTTTTCAATCTTCTTTCTCATTTTCTTCATTTACTGAGTCGCTTTAATCTAAAATTTTCTTTTTAACTCTTGCCATAATTTTATCTCTCTGAAGTTTCTCCAGCCTTCCTTTCTTATCAGGCCCACATGCATCAATCTCGGGCTTCATCTCCATTTCTTGCCCTGTAAACTGGCTTTTTTGTAGTTGCCTCTTTGTTCTGCACGTGCTTTCAAACTTTTTTTCCAGATGTAATTATTGCCTGCATTTTATCCATTTTAAAAAAATTTTTATTTGTTACCTATTGTTATTTCTTTTTAGAGAGAGAGAGAGGGGGGAAGGGAAAGGGATAGAAATATCGATGAGAAAGGAACATCATCAATTGGCTGCCTCCTGCACATACCCCAGTGGGGATCAAGCCCACAACCCAGGCATGTGCCCTGACCAGGAATTGATCCAGTGACTTCTTGGTTCCTGGGGTCAATGCTTACTCTCTGAGCCACATCGACCAGGTCCGATTGTTATTTCTGATAGTCCACACGCATTTGTAATTTTAGGTATGATCGCTTACATCCTTACATAAACTATCCTTACATACATTCTTACATAAACTATCATTTCTCTTCCATTCAATGTAGATGTCTACATATTCTATATTCTATGTTCTCATGCTTGATTTGATGTCTATATTCTCATGCTTGATTTGATTTGTCTCGTGGTCCACTGAGAGAAGACCCAGAGAATGCAAAGGACAAAGCACAGGGAGCCTAAGCACTAATTCTGGCTTTGCCACCAATTCATAGTTGGATATCTCTCTCTCTCTCTCTCTCTCTCTCTCTCTCTCTCTCTCTCTCTCTCTCTCTCTCTCTCTGCCATGCTCTCTCCTTTTTTGCATTAACCTCTCTAGCTTAGATATTTTTAATTAAATAAAAAATAATGCACACTTTTTTTCAATAGCATAAGAAATAAATTAGAAGTTGCTTCTATTCTGTCCCTAGCACTACCCAAACTAATTGATTTTACTATATGCTTATGTACCCACCTGAAAATATTGCTATATTCATACAAATTTATACACACATAAATACACATACACAAGGCTTATTTTGCTTAGTTTTTTTGTAATCAAAATATTCTCTTATTTGTAAGTAACTCTTTTTATTAAAAAACTTGGATATTTCATCATGGCAGGAAATATAGGTCTATATTGATTTTCAAAAATCCTAACTTTTTTTTCTTAAAATATATTTTTATTGATTTTAGAGAGAAGGAAGGGGGATAGAGAAAAAGAAACATTGATGAGAGAGAAACATAGATGAGTGAGATGATCAATCAGCTGCCTTCTGCAGGCCCCCTACCTGCGGAAGCATCTATCTAGCCCATAACCTGGGAAAGTGTCCTGACCACCACTGAGCCACACCAGCCGGGCCATCATAATTTTCTTTACGATGCATGCACCAGTTATTGACATTGATAGACATTTAAGGTGGTTTCAGCTTTTTTAGCATCTTATTTAATACATAATGGCACACTATGTGGAATAGTTTGGTTGCATATTATTAATGGTCATTAGCAATTAAAAGAAAAAAATGGCAATCACATTTCTAAGATGAATGAAAAAAGTGAGTCACTAGTCCTAAAATCAGCTACAATCAGCTTGTCCGCTTTCTCTTCTCCAATATTTATTGACTCTATATTCCTTCTCCCATTTTCTTTGTCTTTATGAATTCATAGTATTATTTTTGTGTCATTTTACATTGTTGTGGACTTTTGCATGTCAGAGAAAATAAATGCATGTAGTTATCGTCCATGTTTAACTGGAGCTTCCCATTCTTATACCACTTGAATCATCAGACTTTTCTCCCCAACTCTCCATTGAAATTGTTATTTTAAAATTAGTCAGTGATCTCCATTCTGCCAAATCCAATAGTTATTTCTCAATCTTCATTTTAATTGATCTCCCTATAGCATAAGACAGAGCTAGCCACTCCTTTTTGAGTAATATCATCTTTTCTCTTTCCCTCAAGGATACCAAATTCTTCTTGCTTTGTTCCTACTCTCTGACCTTGTCCTTTTGGTCTCCTATCCTGGCTCCTCTTTTTATTTTTATTTATTTTTTTATTTTTAACTAAAAGCAGGCCTCGTGGCTCATCACACTGGGGACATTAAATATATGCAGGCTTTGTGTATGTCATTCATACTTCAATAAAGTGGTTTTAAAAAACAAAAACTTAGTTTTGGGCTTTGTTATGGCCTTTTTCTAGGGCATGGCCCTGAGTCCTGAGTCCAGGCTCTCTAGTATTTAAGCTGGACAGCATGAATGTTATTGAGGAATTTAGAAGCTATCTCCAACTTGTCAGGGCCAGAACTCCAGGATCCTCTACCAGCGGATTTCCTCTCAAACTGTTATTTTATTGTGTTTCTGTTCCCCTGGGCACTATTTGGCCACCTGGTGATCTCGTCCTGTGCTTCCATCACCGACCCCTCAGCAATGGATCTGAAAGGACATGAACGCTGCGGCTTTCTTGCGAATGTTGTTTCTTCTTCCCGAAGTGTTTCTCTACAGGTGCCAAGGGCCTAAGCACTGCCTCTGTGGACTGTTTGCTTGGACTCTGACCTGCAGTCAATAAATTGTCCCAAGATGGGATGATTGTGAACTAAACTTCTAGGTTTCTGTTTTCTTAGTAATCACACATTTGCACACCTATTTCCACTGCATCAGTTTCCTGATGTCTATATTTACAGTTGTTTATGGTGGAGGGATTTTATGAAAATCTGTTACCTCACAGAGTTGAAAAGTCAGGGTGGGGGGAATTTTACATTTATAACCTGTTTTTATTCTTAGAAGACAGATAAGAATAAAGAATTTAGTGTCCATGTTAGGACACTTTAAAAACTAAAATTAAGCAAGCACACACACAATAATTAAGAGAAAGTAGTGACAATAAAACCTGAAGTGAGTGAAGTAAAAAACAAAACACAAAACAGCAACACCCCTCCTCCCCACCCCCGGCCCAAAAATATAATTATTAAATCCAGAAGTGGGATCTCCAAAAAGAACAGACTATGGTAGAAGTGATAATGTTTGAGGTTAGGATATAAAAGGCACTGTGGCTTTGGGGCACTTTTTCTGGAGGAAGTCAATGCCTCCTGTGAGGACACTCAATCAGCTGGTGGAGAGGTTCATGCAGTGAGGAATGGAGACTTCCTTCCAATAGCCTATGAGGAAGTCATCTTGCCAGTGAATTGCCCAGCCCCAGTCAAGCCTTCAGAATACTGTGGTCCCTGCCAGGATCCCAACAGAAACATCTGGAGAGACCCTGAGCCAGAACCAACTTGCTAAAGCACCTCAGAATTCTTTACCCACAGAAACTGAGATAATAAATGCTTATGTTTTTGTTTTTTAAAAAATGTTACAAGAAATCAAGAGCTCTTAGTATTAGTGAGCATAGGGATGAGAAAAAAATAATTAGCCCTGATACAGGAGAGATGAAATGGATCACAGGAGACTACTACAGGTAACTTTATGGGGGGGGGGGGGAAACTTAGAAAAAATGAACAATTTCTTACCAAGACATCTATGGTCATATTGATTTAAAAGAACTGGAAATTTGGCCAGTTATTCTTGATAGCTCCCAGTATTCATTTTCACTTTCCAAGTGTCTACTCTCACATATCTGTTTGGTAGAAGCTAGGGTACAAGAAGAACCCTAGTGCAAAGGAAAGGTGGCTTTATTAAATTTATTACAGAGCTTTGCTTATTTTTCCATGCTTAGAATAATCGGTGAAACTATGTGATCTTTGTGTTTTTCTAGGGGTAGAGTGTTAATGTTTTTCCAATATTTTCAAGAGTTATTGCTGCAAACAGGGGAAGAAAATGGGTTATTTTTTGCTGCTGGTGTAGACATGGACCTACCTGTCAGGTACCTACTCTTATGGGTGGATTCTGAGTGATAAGGCAAGCAGCAACAGAATGGTCCCATGGAACTGTTCCAGTGTGCATTTTGACATTTCTCTTAGCTGCAAAACTTCTTGCTGTGCATTCTCCAGCCCTTATTTCCTGTTACTCTAAGAAAATCTGCAAGCTTTCTAAAGCCACACAATACATCTCTTTCTGCTTAATCCTATTAGAGATCATTCTGTGATCTGAAACTAAGTGCCCTGACCAACTGTTGCAGAACTTTTGCAGAGGGACTCAGTATGGAAAAAACTTTAGATTTATTGTCCAGACTGGCCTAAATGTGACGGGAAAATTAATCTGCCAGAGTTATTTTAGGGCCATTAAACCCAGACCACTCTATACCAGATTAAATCAGCCTAGAGTAATCTTTCAAGGACTGTTGAAGAATTGTGTATTGAAATTCATTGAGGGTCTTTTTTTAAATTAAATATTTATCGTTCAGATTATTACATTTGTTCCTCTTTTCCCCCCCCATAACTCCCCTCCACCCAGTTCCCACCCCACCCTCCTCCTTCACTCCCCATCCACTGTCCTCATCCACAGATGCATGATTTTTGTCCAGTCTCTTTTCAAATCCCCCTCACCCCTTTTCCCCCCAAGAATAGTCAGTCCATTCCCTTTCTATGCCCCTGATTCTATTATAATCACCAGTTCATTCTGTTCATCAGATTATGTATTCCCTTGATTTTTAGATTTACTTGTTAATAGATGTGTATTTGTTGTTCATAATTTGTATCTTTACCTTTTTCTTCTTCTTCCTCTTCTTAAAGGATACCTTTCAGCATTTCATATAATACTGGTTTGGTGGTGATGAACTCCTTTAGCTTTTCCTTATCTGTGAAGCTCTTTATCTGACCTTCACTTCTGAATGATAGCTTTGCTGGATAAAGTAATCTTGGTTGTAGGTTCTTGGCATTCATCACTTAGAATATTTCTTGCCACTTCCTTCTGGCCTGCAAAGTTTCTGTTGAGAAATCAGCTGACAGTCGCATGGGTACTCCCTTGTAGGTAACTGACTTTCTTTCTCTTGCTGCTTTTAAGATTCTCTCTCTGTCTTTTGTTCTTGGCATTTTAATTATGATGTGTCTTGGTGTGGTCCTCTTTGGATTCCTTTTGTTTGGGGTTCTCTGCGCTTCCTGGACTTGGAAGTCTATTTCTTTGACCAGGTAGGGGAAGTTTTCTGTCATTATTTCTTCAAATAGGTTTTCAATATCTTGCTCTCTCTCTTCTTCTGGCACCCCTATAATTTGGATGTTGGTACCCTTGAAGCTGTCCCAGAGGCTTCTTACACTATCTTTGTATTTTTGGATTCTTTTTTCATTTTGTTTTCCTGGTTGGGTGTTTTTTGCTTCTTCGTATTTCAAATCTTTGACTTGATTCTTGTAATCCTCTAGTCTGCTGTTGGGAGTCTGTATAATATCCTCTATTTCAGTCAGTGTATGCTTAATTTCCAGTTGGTCCTTTATCATAACCTCGAGGGTCTGACTAGATTTCTTGAGGATCTCACTACATTTATCAGCGGTCTCACCAGTGTTTTCGAGGGTCTTACTAAATTTATCGGCGGCTTCTAGAAAGTTCTTGAAAAACCTTAATAGTGTGGTTTTGAACTCTATCCAATAGTTTGCTTTCCTCCATTTCTGTCATTTGTGTCCTGTTTCTTTGTCTCCATATTTTTTTATGCTTCCCTGTGTTGATGAAGTGGTTTTCTGTGCTAAGTGTCCTCTAGGGCCCAGTGGTTCAGCCTCCTCAATTACCTGAGGAGGACACTCTTGGTGCACCCCCTTGTGGTCCTTGTGCACAGTCTTTTTGTAGTTAAGCCTTGATTGTTATAGCTCTCACTGGGAGGAATTGACCTCCAGGCCAATTGGCTGTGAGAATCAGCTGTGTCTGCAGTGGGAGAACTTCTGTGCTGGAGACACCCCTCCAGGGCAAAACTTGCTTCAATGGGGCTTTGGTGCTCACTGAGTCTGCCCCCTGAGTGTGTCCTTTAAGGGTCCGAGAATGTGCAAACTGGATGGTCCCACTCTGACCACTGGGCACACTCACTCCTGCTTCTCTAGGGAGGTGCTAATCTAGCCTTTGCCTGAGGCTACCCAGCAAAAGCCTCTGTGCAGGCCTTGCGTGGGGTTGGTCTCACAGGATCAACAGGGAAGGCTAGCAGTTATGGCTGCTCTCAGTCCTGCCCTCAGAGGCTCTGCTTCTCTATGTCCCGGTAATCGCTGCAAGCACCTCCAAGAGAAAGCTGCCCTCGAGTTCTGACCGATGCCAGACAGTCCCGCTTCTCCTGTATGAGTCTGGGTTCCCAAAGACTCACCCAGAACTGGAGCTCAGAGCCTGAGACTCCCTCCCGATTGCAAAAGACAATCGCGCCCTCTGCCGCCAGCCCGCTCCGAGTGTGCCTCTGTACCTCTGTATTTTACTTCCGCACCGCTCCTCCTCTGAGTCTTGGTAATCTTTTCTCTTTCCTTCTAGTTGTAGAATTTCCACTCAGCAAGCCTTCCTGTGGTTCTGGATGATGTCTGTTCCATCTTTTAGTTGTATTTTTGAAGTTGTTGTGCGAGGCAGCAAACTCTGGTGTTTACTTATGCGGCCATCTTGGTTTCCTCGCATTGAGGGTCTTTAGGTACTGGGAGCATTGAAAGTTTGGTTGTCATTGGTGTCTACTTTTCTGCTAATTCCTAGGCAAAATCTTTCTTGAGAAATTAAACTAGAGTGGATTTTAATGGTGAAGGAGAGGTCAGGGTAGGAAAGGGCACTGGGGATAGTGAGCAGAAAAAGGCGATGATTAGAAAGGCACCAATAAAACAAGAGAAATGGGAGGTGACTACAGTAATTTTTGCCTAAATAAGAGTTTATTCAAAATTAGACTTACAGGGAAACAATGGAATGGTATCCCTTTTTAAAAAATTATCTTTATTGTTGAAAGGATTACCTATGTCTCCTCCCAGTGACTCCCCTTCACCTCAGAGGGAATGGAGGTGGGGAAGAGATTAACCATGGGTTATGCATATCTCTCTATATAAAAGCCCAGCGACTGGAATGGCAGAACGACTGGTGGCTATGACACGCAGTGAGGCAGGCAACCAGCCTGTTCACCCTGATGGGCCCCAACACCCTGATCAGGGGTGGGGCCTGCTGGCCAACTGCCCATGGCCCCTCCCCTCAGCCGGCCCTGCTGCTGATCAGCCCCTGCCACCCCGATCAGGGGAGGGGCCAGCCGGCCAACCACTCGTGGCCCCTCCCCCCACCAGCCCAGCACAATGGGCCCCCATCAGGTGGGCTGGCTGGACCCCACCTGTGCACAAATTCGTGCACTGGGCCTCTAGTCTACACTAATAATCTATACTAATAAAAGGGTAATATGCTAATTAGACCAGACATCTTCCAGATGACCTTCCAGACAATGCCATGGTGGCAGGACTGAGGCAGAGGCGGTTAGGGGCGGTCAGGCTGGCAGGGGAGAGTAGTTACAGTGATCAGGCAGGCACGGGAGAGCAGTTAGAGGGTTCAGGCCAGCAGGGGAGAGCATTTAGGGGGATCAGGTTGGCAGGGGAGAGCAGTTATGGGGATCAGGCCGGCAGGCAGGTGAGCAGTTAGGGGACAGTGGTCCCAGATTGCAAGAGGGATATCCTGGATTGGAGAGGGTGCAGGCTGGGCAGAGGAATCCCCCCCCCTCCGCCAATGCACAAATTTCATGCACCAGGCCTCTAGTATAAGTTCTTTGGTTAATCTCTTCCCCTATCCTCCTTCCCTCTGAGATTTGTCAGTTTGGTCCATGCTTCCATGTCTCTGGATCTATTTTGTTTATCAGTTTATTTTGTTTTTTAGATTCCATGTATGAGTGAGAGCATGTGATACTTATCTTTCTCTGACTGGCTTATTTTGCTTAGCATAATGCTCTCCAGGTCCCTCCATGCTGTCTCAAAGGGTAAAAGATCCTTTTTTGACAGTTGCATAGTATTCCATTTGTGTGAATGTACCACAGCATTTTTATCTACTCATCTACTAATGGGCACTTAGGCTGTTTCCAGATCTTAGCTATTGTGAATTGTACTGCTATGACCATAGGGGTGCATATATTAAATCTGATTGGTGTTTTGGTATTTTTAGGATATATTCCTAGAAGTGGGATCACTTGATCACATGGCAGTTTTGTTTTTAACTTTTTGAGGAAACTCCATACTGTTTTCCATAGTTGCTGCACCAGTCTGCATTCTCACCAGCAGTGTACTAGGGTTCCCTTTTCTCCACATCCTTACCAGCTGCCAGAATGGCTACCATCAACAAATCAACAAACTATAAGGAAGCATCCCTTTTATTACAACCAAGATTTTCTAGTATGTCTGAGCTAAAAACAAGTCCCTTTTTATATATAATTTTAATGTATAAGGTACTGTCATAGTAATAACTATTTCCACATTTATTGGGTATCTGCTATTTATCAAGCACTGTTCTAGTCATTGTCAGTGTGTTATTTTTCATTCTAACAACACACAAATAGATACTATTATCACCATTTTATTTATGAAGAAACTAGAGCTCAGAAAGGAGAAGTATCTTGTTCTAAGTCACAAAGTACCAGGTGGTACAGCAATTTGAACTCAGGCCTGTGCTCTTTAGTAGCCCTCATTCAGTATCACTTTTACTTGAAACGATGCCGCAAGGTGATAGCTGAAGTATAAATCAGTTTTCCTCCAGCTTATCACAATGGTAAGGAAGAGAGTCAGAATCTGTATTTGGTCTGCCTAACTCCCAAGCCCATGCTGCCTCTCAGGATGTGCCAACTGAGAATCAAAAAGTTGAATTAAAAACAGGGTGCAATGAGCAGAAGACATCTTCATTACAACAGCTGGCTCTGGACTAATCTATGTAGAAGTAGACAATTGATTTCAAATGTTTGTCATACTGTTTCCTTGACTCAAACACACCCAGCCCTTTTGCGTCACTTGGGAGTCACACTGAAAACTCAGGAGAATGGCAGAGTTATGAGCTGTTAGATTTAATAAGGTAGTAAGTGCTATGGGAAAAAAAATGAGCAAAATAAAATTAATTGAGAGTAGTGGTGGTGGGGAGAGTTGGATTTTAAATAGGGGGTCAGGATAGTCCATATTGAGAAGGTGACATTTGAGGAAATCCTGTAATGAGGGAGAGAGCCATGAAACTATCTTGGAGAAAGTTGTTATAAGAAGGGAAAGGTGATGCAAAGACTCAGGAATGATAAAGAAACCACAGCCCAGAATTCATACTAACCCGGGAAATAAGAACACTGTTGTATGTGAAGCTGGCATACAACACAAAACTAAATTGATTGTTTGACCATCATCTAGTTTAGGCTCATATTTTCTAAGATAAAATCATAGACAAATTGATTTACCAGGACTTATGGGATTTCCAAAGAACCACTGGCTGGTTGAGCAACTTACCTAGTTTACATATTCTCACCATTCTCGGGCTTTTGCTTGAAAACCAATTTAGGATTCACCCTAGCCCAGCCTCTGAGTCCCCAACTTCCCCCTTTTTAGATACTCCCCAGACTCTGCCAAAACAGTACCCTCTCATATTTAAGGAGTTTAATAAAGACCAACAACAGGCTTTGCTGATGGTCTTTGTATAGAAGCTTCATGAAGCCTGAGGCAGGAAGGCACCTGGAATTTTAAAGTGACAAGTGGTTCAGCGGGGCTGAAGCTGTGTGAGTGAGGAGGAATGTGCTGGGAAATAATATCAGAGAGGCAAGAGGGCCATGTCATGGAGGGCCTTGGTGTTACTCTAGGTGACAAGTGAAGCACTGGAAGATTTTAAGAAGAAAAGTGGTTTGCCCTAACTTGACTTTTAAAAGTTCTCACTTTAGCTGCCTTGTTGGGTACAGAGTACAGGAAGACAGACTTGGGAGCAAGTTGGCCAGTTAAGAGGCTATTGAAAAGAAGAAAAAGAGAGAAAAGAAAGAAGAAAACAAAAGAAGAAAAAAAGTTATTGCAATAATCAAGGCAAGATATTACAAGAGATAATGAGAAAAGATTAGATTCTGGGTATATTTTGCAAGTGGAGTCCTTAGGATTTACTAATGAATTGGATGTGGAGAAAAGAGATAAAGAAGAATCAGGGATTCCAAAAGTTTTTGACCACAGCACCTGGAAGGATGAAATTGCCACTTCCTACTTGGTAAAAACTGGCATAGTATAGGCTTGTGAGAGAATTTAAGTAATTCAGTGTTGGCCATTGTTATAAGCTGAAATGTGTCCCCTCAAAATTCATATGTTGAAGCCTTAACTCCCAGTACCTCAGCTTGTGACTGTATTTGGAGATAGGGCCTTTAAAGAGGTAAGTGAGTTAAAATGAGGTCATTAGGGTGGGCCCTGATCCAATATGATTGGTTTCCTTCTAAGAAAAAGAAATTGGGACACACTGAGGGAAGACTATGTGAAGAGGCAGGGAGAACAGCACTATCTACCAGCCACGGGGCAGGAGACATTGCCATGTAGATGGTATTTAAGGATATTAGATTGTGTGAGATCACCAATAAAATGATTGCATAGAAAAAGCAAAAAGGATTTAAGAAACAATCCCCCATAAATCCTACTTTTAGAGGTAGGGGACAAAATAAGATGAACAAAAGCGACCCCAAAAAAGAGTAATTGGTCAGAAAATTGAGAGTATACTGGAAATCAAGTAAGAAAATTATTTCTATACAAAGTAATAATTGGTTATTTCAAATACTCATAATAGGTTCAGTAGATTGAGGATGAAGAATAGCGCATTGTGTTTAGCAATGTGGAAAACATTGGTGACATCAAGAGTAGATCTGATGCAACTGGGAAGCAGATCAAAGTTTGATTGCAATAAGTTTAAATAAAAATGGAAGCTGAGGAATAAAAACATATTCATCTTTTTTGTGTATGTGTGTGCCTCGCACAGACGAAGGCACATTGAATCTACTTATTAGATCTTTTTCGCATAAAGTATTAATTCCAGTTTCCAAGTCCAAGCACGAACTTTAATGGAAGTGATCTCCCAAGGTACTTTGAGAGAAGTTCCCTGCTGTTCTCAGAAATCTCTCAAAATTCTAGTCACAATATGGTTTTATAGATTTATGTGTAGAACATCAATTCCATCCATAATATTATCTAAAATATGCCTCTAAAATTTACATATCATAAAGCAATAGCTTCTTCAGAGACCTATTTAGATGTTTCACTTGATGCAATAATGTATTTCCTTAAAACATAAAACATCACATTAAATAATTTCAACTGAAGAATTGTTTTTATAAATTAAATTGCTAGTAAAACTGATTAGTATTCTCTTTTGCATCAAGACACAAAGGCACTATTTTAGAGGTATAGATTTTCAAAAGAACACAAACACTACCTAATGGTATATGGTTTAACTACACATTATATTGTAACAGTTAATTATTTAGGACATCTAAATGCCAATTTGAATAATGAATTTTCCTTAATGCAAATTTTGGCTGATAAAAAGTAGCTTTTCTTTCATTTATTTTTAATTCTTTTCCCATAAATGTTTTAAGTCAAGAGAAGGATATAAACTGAGGATTGTTTATATTTAAAAGAGGAATGGGACTATGTGGTAGATGTTTTTAATTTATCTTCAAGTTTGTCCTTTTGTTCAACGTGTTTTCATAGGTGACTAGCTCCTAGACCAGTGGTTCTCAACCTTGGCTGCACATTAGAATCACCTGGGAATCTTTTTTAAATCCTGATTTCTGGGCCTCGTCCTCCAGAAATTCTGTTTCTTTGTTACTAATGTTGTGGCCCCACCCCATAACAAAGAAACAGGATTTCTGGAGGATGAGGCCCAGAAATCAGGATTTAAAAAAGATTCCCAGGTGATTCTAATGTGCAGCCAAGGTTGAGAACCACTGGTCTAGACCCTGCGTTGTGCTAACTCTTGGAGAAAAATAGGTCCAGCACACAGGTATCCTGCCTGCCACACGGAGCTTAAAATCTAATGAGAGACAATCACCATATATTTTTTTCTGATATATTTCTTTGGGCTAGGGAAACAAAAGAAAAAAATAAACAAATGGGACTACATCAAACTAAAAAGATTTTGCATAGAAAAAAAATCAAAGAAATGAAAAAACAACCCATAAATTTGCCAGTGATCCATCTAATAAGGGTTTAATATCCAAAATTTATAAAGAACTCAACACCTCAAAAAAAACCTCCATAATGCAATTTTAAAATAGGCAAAGGAACTGAATAGACACTGCTCCCAGGAGGAGAACAGATAGCTAATAGACATATGAAAAGATGTTCAACATCTCTAATCATCAGAGAGATGCAAATTAAAACCAAAAGATATCATCTTATACCTGTCAGAATGGATCTCATCAATAAATCAACAGATAAGTGTTGGCGAGGATGTGAAGAAAATGGAGCCCTCTTGCACTGTTGGTGGTAATGTGGATTGGTACAACCACTGTGCAAAACAGTATGGAGTTTCCTAAAACTGCCTTTTGACCCAGCGATCCCATTTTTAGGAATATACCCAGAGAATCCCAAAATACTAATTTGAAAGAATGTATGCATCCCTATGTCCACTGCAGCACTATTTACAGTAGCAAAGATTTGGAAGCAGCCCAAGTGTCCACCTGTAGATGCGTGGATAAAAAAGCTTCGGTACATTTACACAACGGGCTGGGGCTGGGTGAAATATTGAAGGGATTAAGCAAAAACACACAAAGACAAAACAAAAAACCTTCATAGATACAGACATCAGAGAGAAATCGTGGTAGGGGAGGTAGAAAGGGTATAGAGGGGATAAATGGTGATGGAAGGAGACTTGCCTTTGCATGGTTAGTACACAATACAATTTACAAGTAAGGTATAGAATTTTACATTTGAAACCTATATAATTTTATTAGCCAATGTGACCTCAAGAAATTCAATAAAAATATTTTCAAAAGAGATAATTACAAGTAAACAAACATGATTAAAATGTGTAGTGAGCTTTCTCATAGTAATGGTATTAGGAATGTGGTTTCTAAGATCAAATAAAAATGCAATTGCCACTATAAAAAAATTGAATGGAAGGCTATAAAAATACTAAAGTGGTTTATAAAATAGAAAGGGAAATACTTTAGATGGCATGGTCAAGAAATACTAGAGATAATAATTAATTTGGCTTGAACAGTAAGAGGAAGCCCTCTAAGCAAAGAGTGGGAGAAAGAGTGCTCCCAGAAGAAGTCATGAAAGAATTTAGGAATGAGTTCTTCCTCCATTCCTAAACTCTTAGGACTGAGAAAAGGATGGGCTGGCTGAAGATTAGTGACTGAGAGCACTGGTGGATTGAAATAAAATTAAAGAAACAGGGAGTAAGATCTTATTTGTCCTTGTAGGATTTCCCCCTAAGTATAGGCCATCTGCAGATTTTGAGCGGAGGAAAACAGTGTTTCAGGAAGGCACTCTACTCGCTGTGTGGAGAATAAATGGGAAGAGTGTAGTTCAGGAGATTGGTTGAAAAGCTCTAGAAATATCATACAGAAGAAAAAAATATTGCAGGGAAGAAATGTTTGTAGAGGTAAGTGATGTACTGAGCCATTTTTTTGAAGGCATAATTCAAAGAACTTAGTGATTAATTAGGTATGAGAATAAAATTACATTAAGAATTACAAAATCTTCCACAGAAGAGTCATATAATTTATTTACCTCTCCAGTTCTTTGTTCTTTTGGAATCTTCCTAAATAAATTTAAGCACAATTTATGATGCTGGTGCTTTGATCCTCCATTATTATTTGCTCATATTCAAAACCTCTGAAAACATAAAGAATAGAATTCAATATATAACTGAGAAATAAGGATACATTTAACTAGTCAAAAAGGAAATAAATACTGAATAGAAACTCTTTATTTAAAAGGCAAACTTTAGAATGCTACTTTAAATTAGTTTTCACTCATAAGAAAGAAATATGCTAACCCAATTTTATAATGTATTGCATAATTTATTTAGCATAATATCCCTAAATTATATTCTCTCTATAGTCATTACTAAAAATTCCTTCTTTGATTTCAGATGTGCTACTAATTAATTTCAATAATATTAAAAATTTTATATCCAGGTTGTTGTGAGAAATAACATTTCTTATCCTCTTCGGATTTCACTAGAGTTAATAGAATACCTAAGCAAAATCTACAGAGAAAGAGTTTTACTTAGTCTACAAAACTACATTTTAGTTTTTCTAGGCATTTTACTTCTACCAAAGACTGAAAATGATACATTATTAGTTATCTTATTTGCCTCTAACTTGGAAAGAAAATAGAAACATCCTCTTCTAAAACAAGGATATAGAATAGGCAGAAAAAAATGTAACTGTTGCTGTGCTCTTTATTTTGTCTTCAAATTGAACTCTTGCCCAATTCCTGGGGAGATTGCTCCCTAGAAATATGAGAACCACATGAATACTATTTATTTAGACTTTGTATGAGTCGTTTTTTTACATGTCTAACCCCATGGAGAAACTAGTTTACATCTTTCTTTTTAAAAATGGATTTTCATGAACTTAATTTAAAATTTGTTCTCACTTCATTCTCTATGAAACCAAAATATAGAAGAGTTGAAGATGCAAGAGATTTAAAAAATGGCAGATAAATATGTGTATATCCTAGAAAGCCTGGTGCATATTTTAAAAAACAGAAATAATTTGTAGAAGTCAAGAAAAGGGGAAAAATGATTCTGACTATGGAATTTTTCATATTTTCATAAAAACAGACATCATCAAGTGATAGTGCACTCTTATTCTTAACATTTTTATTTTTTATATGTGTTCATTGATTTTGAGAGAGAGAGGGAGGAAAAGGGATAGAGAGAAACATCATCAATCGGCTGCCTCCTGCACACCCCCTACGAGGGGTCATGCCTGCAACCTGGGCATGTGCCCTGACCAGGAATCCAATCAGTGACCTGGTTCATGGGTTGACACTCAACCACTGAGCAACACTGGCTGGGCTGGAAAATAAAACAAAAATGTTATATATATTTAAAAGTCATGGAACAAAGGCTTTGAAAGAACAGATATCTTTTCTCTTGATACGTTTTTGAAAGGTAGCTATAGCCCTTTTGCTGAGAAGTAGGGAAGTAGAAGAAAGGCATTCAGGTTATTTTATGTCAAACTTCTCTAAAACTCTAAAGTTAAACTTCATCACTACTCTACAAGGTCATGGAAAGGCACAGTCTTGTTGAGCTGTATTGGTGGTGATTTCCAATAGGATGACCAACATGGCATAGATATCTGTGAGTTGATATTGAATTTGGAAGATCAGTCCCACAAAAAGCTAGCTAGTAACAGGTTCTGGTAAAACACTGAGGGAGGTTAGAGTTTAGCCATAGTGCTAGTATACTGTGTACCTAAGTTCCACACTCTTCAGGGTTCCTAAAGCTCCTAGGTAAAAATTTAGGTTAGCCCAGGAGCAAGTCCATCTCAATTTCATTGTAGTTACAGCAGTAGCTCCAGTTCCCCAATATCAGAAGTCAGTTTATTATCTTGCAGGTCATCCAATCAGCAGTAGCAGCAACATCCATATGTCACTTGCTAAAAATATAATCTTTTGGGCTCTAACCCGACCAGAGTAAGAAACTCTGAGGCTCATGGCCCATCAATCTGCATTTTAATGAACCCTGTAGGTGATTCTGATGCAAGCTTAAGAAATAGTTACACAAAAATAGTTTTCAGTCTTGACAACCTTAAAACAGAAACACTGATTCATTAATTTCAACCTCAGATATTTTGATTTAATTATTCTTGGGTGCAGCCTGGGCATTCGAATTTTAAAATCTCCTGAAAGGTTTCTAGTGTTCAACAGGGTTGAGAATCGTTAACTAAAGGAAGATTTTGTGTGTCCCAGGGTCCATATCAGCTCAATGGAGGTGCCCCCGCCCCATCACTATAATAATTGAAAGAGTAATCAAGTCTTTACCCACACAATCCCATCCAAGCCCAATTTTCAACCCTACTTTTGAAAGAATATTAATGCAAAAATTATATGGAATGTAATTCTTTCAAATGCTGTGTTATTTCGTGCAAACCCAAGAAAGAAGGTACCAGAATGTCACAGGTCTTCAGGATTCTTCCTTAGTCAATGCTTTCCATTCTCCCTGGCACAGTTTTCCATTCCATGTGTGTGACTCAGTGCTGAGTCTCTTCTTGGTGTCCAAGTTCAAGTGCATTAATTGATTTTCTCACATGGTGGCTTTGTAGCTTTTTTGATGATAAGGAGTCACTTGGTCAAATTCCATTTTGTATCTAGGAGATCTGGCACTAGATAAAATAATTCATCCTTCTAAATTTTTATTTAAGTATTAAAATACACCACAGTGTGTCATTCTCTGTGCCACTCTTTTTCTCTTAGAGATAATGGTCAGCTTGTACATCTTTTGTCTGTGTTTATACTCTCCAATTTATATTCATTTTGATTGCCCATGGTTTTATTTTTAATGCTTTTTTTTTCTTTCAGGTGATGAAAATCACCAGGTTTTTTGATCATTTCTAACATGAATGGTGCAGCTACTCATACAGATGGATTTGTTTCATTTCAAAAACACTGGTGGAGTGTTGCTTTGAGAAAATGGTGGGATAGCAGGAGATATTTGGAAATGTAATAGAAAATATACATACAGTTTAGTGGCTTCTTTTTTTCCCCTCTGAAGTTTCTAATGGATGGTTTTGAGAATATATAGAGGACCTTGGTCAGCTGGATGACTATTTCCCTTAAAACATTGTTTCCTAAAAAAAAAAAAAAAAAAAAAAAAAAAAAAAGTAGTATAGCTTAATGGTTAAGAGTGCTGTGGAGCCAATCTGAATTAATAGGCATTTGAATCCCAGGTGTGTCATCGACCAGCTACCAGCTATGTGATCTTAGATAAAATACTTATCTTTTATTTTTCATTTTTAAACTGGTGATAAAAATTATATTCTTATGATGGTTTTATGGATTAAGTCAGTTAACATATGTAAAGCACTTAGCGCAGGGCTTTTCATATATTAAGGTCTCAATAATTCATAATGTGTATAAAGATCTCACTGTTCTCACATCTAGCTTCATTAATATAAGTTCATAGAAGTTCTAAACTCCAAGTAATATAATGAGGCCATAGATGAACTCAAACTAGATTGCAATCATTTGTATATCATTGAGAATTTTAAAAAATAAGTGCAATAAAAAAATCTTGACTTTTAGCTGATGCATCCAAGGTTGGCTTACTTGTTCTTGAGCTGGGCCAGTCACTGTATGACTTCCTCCATGCTCTTCACTAATTTCCAGACAGATGTGATCCTCCTGTGAGGCAGCAGGAAAGGAGGGAGCCGAAAAGAGTATCCAGTTCTGCCTCTGATTTTAAGCACTTATTATGAACTGAGTAATTACTATAATAGGTATTTAAAGACCAATAGTAATAACTGAGAATCACCTTTTCAATAAGTACAGAAATTCATGGTTGAAATCACATCTAAAGTAGCAAGCCTATATAATTATATGGAATGCTGAAAAATGAGAACACATTTCTTGCATGGCTTGTAGCTCAGAAAATCTTCTTCTAACGATAATAGTATTTTATTTTTAGACTAGGGGCCCAGTGCATGAATTCATGCACCTTGAAAGGAACTGTTGGCTGCCAATGCTGCGGAGGCTATAGTGGGCACAGGGGTGGATCTTGGCCCATCCTCCGCACCCCCTGCCAGTCCCCTTCTGCTATGGCCTCTGGTCCTGTCTGCCACAGCCCCGCTCCTGCTGCTGCCGCTCCCTCACACTGATGGCGCCAGCCCCTCTCTCACCCGCTGATGGCACAGAGCAATTGGGGCCGGCGCCATCAGCAGGTGTGAGCAGAGGCTGCTGTCTGATTGCCCCTCAGGAGCAGGGGTAGGCGGGGAAGCCCTCAGGGGTGATCAGGGCCGGCAGCTGCCGCTAGCATCCCCTGACAGCACTGAGTGACAGGGACCAGTGCTGGGAGCCAACTGCGGGTGCGAAGAGCGTCTCCAGTGCAGTCTGCAGGTGCGAGCAGGGCCGGCTGTGGGTGTGAGTGGTGGCTCCAGCGCCAGCAGAGGGTACAAGCAGGGCCATCACTGTTGTTTTTTACAGGGCATTTTCTGTACTAATTTGTTGTGGTTATTAAGTATATATATCTTACATTTGTTTTTATTTTCTATTCTATAATTCTCTTTCCCAGAAAGTTGGGGAGTTGGGCCCAGTATCTATTTAAAATACCAGTAGTTTTACAGAATGGTTATGTAATCTTGGAGGAATACTTTCTTGGTACCTCTCTATTTTCATCCTCCTTCCTTCATTCAACAAATATTTATTTACTCAATAAATCTCACAGTTCATGTCAGATAGGTATTTAGATTCTTCCCCCCCCCCAAAAAAAAAAATAGATAGTTGTTTTACATCATTATCCTAACTCCTTCTAGTCTTACCAGGGTTTGATCCACTTTGGTCCAAACTTGGGATGACTTCCTTTTCTATAGAGATCTCTTTTGGAATATTCTCTCTTAAGTGACTTAGAGTAGATGAATATCTTGCTCTTTCGCCTTCTCCCTTTTGCTATTGATCAGCAGCTGGAAGCTCTCCAAGTTGCTATGTTCCTAAGACATAGTTTTATTTTATATCTTTCCCTCTATTTAGCTCTTTGGACCTAAAAATGACTACTTTCTTGTTTTCTTACTTTTTTTACTTTAATTGTTCAAACTTTCCTGAATCCATTGGAGAAATAGAAGTATGCATCTGGTTTTTTGTTGGTGACTCTCACATTGTGGATAAAGTTCTCTCTTGTGCATATAGCGACTACTACTAACTGAGTGCTAATCACTTTGAACTTCCTGGCTGCTCAAAATATTTTTTGTTGTAAATATTTATAATTTCCAGGAAATCAGATAAGCAGCATTCAAGCTCTTCATATTTATTTGTTTTTTTCTAAAGTTTGTCTCCTTTGTCCCATTGTGAACATTTACGATGACTTAAGGAAATTCATTAGTTTTCTAGCACATTTTTTTCTTGGTAATTGGCAAGATTTTATTTTGAGTGGAGTACTTGAAGTTCATCTTATCCTGTGCACTGTACATTTACCAGAGCATGACTGTGCACCTGGGACCATGCTTGTGCACAGCACACAGCCCATGGCTCCCCTCGACACAGACACTGGAGGACTGAGTAGGTGTCCTGTGGATCTTGAAGGGGTTGTAGCACACTTTATTTAGTGATTCCCTCACATACCATTTGTCTTCAAGTCCTCCCACTTTCCCTTTCAGCACCTGCACCAGAAGTAGTCATTCTTTGGAAAAGTAAAAAAGTCATATATTTGAGGCAAATATATATTTGTAATTTAGAAAAGTTTTCCATATATATATATATATATATATATATATATATATATATAGTGTAGATATACATATGTTTTAACATATATACGTTTTAGCATATATATACACACACACACACACACACACACTACACTAATAAAAGAGAAAGATGCAAATTGACCATACCTTCATGATGCCCACCAGCCAATCAGGAGTGAGTATGCAAATTAACCCAACAAAGATGGCAGGTTAATTTGCATACACAGGCACCGAGTGCCTGGGGGTGGGGCGGGACGCTTGCATCATCACCATGGTGACGACGCAGGCGTTCCACACCACCCAAGCCACTATGGGCCTCTGGGAGCATGGGAAGGTGGAAAGGCGGCTCCAGGCCAGAGTGAAGGCGATGCTGGCAGCCAGGGGAGGAAGGCCCATCTTTGCACGAATCTTCATGCATCGGGCCTTTAGTGTGTGTGTATATATATATATATATATATATACTGAGATTTTTCTATTTTAGAGTTACAAAGCAGTGTTTTTGCTCAATCTACCTTATGGAGACAGGACATTATATTAACCTCCCAAATGTGTTTTGCCGTTGCTCTTGCCTGCCATGCTTAGCATCAGATGAGTGGACAAAGTGTCAGATAATGAGGTTCTGGAGCTGCCAGTCTGTTCTCTGGCATCAAAGGTGGGCTCCTGGAACCTTGGATTTACAGTGCTGCTCTGATGGGGAGGAGTGACAGTAGAGGCTGTAGGTGGAATAATCTAAAAGGAGTGGATACAAGTGATGCTATTTACAGCATTGAGGCTCAAGTTAACGAGCTGCTGCTGTTGTGTGATAGTCATGGAAACAATGTTGTCATAAGGGAAATGGAGATGGAGAGGCTAAACTTGAGTAAAACTTATAAGCTGTCTCTGGGCTAAAATTTTTAAATCACAGAGACCTATACGTTTGCCAAAAACCAACACAAGTTGTGTCAAAACTTAACAGATGATCCTGAGCCAAATAATGTGTAAAGGACTTTCAAGACTAACTTTTAAAAAAATTAAACCCCTTCAGCACCTCTAAGGGAGTGTGTGTGTGTGTGTGTGTGTGTGTGTGTGTGTGTGTGTGTGTGTATGTGTGTGGTGTTTAATTGACTCTGTTCCTGAAGGTAGTTTGGCAATGATTATACCCAAGGTCAATGCCATTTATCAACGATAAATGCAAAGCCACTTACTTTGACAAGCACTCAAAATTACACACTGGCTTTTTAGTTACATTTGTACTTTAATGTTCAGTTCAAGCCACATCTGCGGAGGTGCTGTCATGGTTTTTGGCTGAACGCTGCAGGTCAGAGCAAGACACATTTCAATGGTCAGACAAGGAAGAGAGTCAGACAGAAAGCAACACCTAGTATTTCAGACTTGGCAGCAGGCAGGAGGACAGGTGGCAGAAATCTTTCATGCTGAAAAGCAGTCTGAAAGGTGACATTGAACATGGATAATAGAGAAAGGTTTAACAGTCCAATTCCCCAATTTAGAAAAGCTACTGAGAACTCAATGTCCATAGAACAAAGATCAAAATTCTCAGTTAAAGGTGGTTTGTATGTAGAAAAAAAGAGCATTGCTATAAATATCAGGTGATTTTATGCCAGAGGGAAGGTAATGAAAGCAGTATCGTATTCTCTCAGTGTGAAAATGAATCTGGGGCAAATACCTCTACCACAGCGATTTTCAACCTTTTTCATCTCAGGGCACGCATCAACTAATTACTAACATTTTTGGTAACCAACAAATATGTTTTTTGCTGATCTGACCAAAAAATAAAAAAGGTATAACTTTGAGTCATTCACCCTGGATGGCTATTGTTGTGTTGGCTGTTGTCATTTTTTATTTGACAATCTAAGGGCAAAGAGGTCAGTGTCCTTGATGAAATAGTCAGGTATTGCATGCTTTAAAAATTCTTACAGCACACAAATTGAAAATGGCTGCTCTACCAGAATCCCAGAAGCATTGATGTTAACACATAAATGTGGGGTCTTTGTGTTTTACATGTGTAATTGCCTTTAAAGTGCAGACAAACTATAGTACGGATAATAGAAATATGTGGCACAGGGAGAAAAATGTTCATATTTTAGGGTACTATTAGGGACCTTCTGGGCTTCATGCAGTAAGTTATTCAAAGACTTTGAAAAGAGAGCCAAAAAAAAAACCTGAAAAGAGAGAAGGCAGTAGAATTGGCAATAATCATCTGAAAGAGGAAGGAGGGTAGGAACATGGTAGAAAAGTACTAGTAAGTAAAGGTGACAGTAAAATGGTCCACCCAAGTTGTCTTTGGTGTGGCAAGCAGAAGAGACTTCTGGGATGTATAGCTGGAGAAAGCTCAGAGGAAGAAGGGTCTTCTAGGGATCCAGCTGGAAGGATCCACCCCAAATATGAGACTGGTGGTCCCTAGCATCAAAGAGGCAAGGCAAGAGTTGGGATCAGTATTCAAATGTTGCCAAATAACTGCTGAATGACATCATGCTTGTTGTTCTTCATTTGCTCCTGTCCAGGTCTAAATTCTATTTTTCCCCTGTGACTTGAGACTAATTAGAATTTTACATACCCCCCTAATTGTTGTCACTCACTTTTTTTCTCTTCCCTTTGTGATCTGTTAGCCCTTAGGTTTCTGAAACCACCTTTATTCTTTGGTATTTAAGTGGATTATAGTTCTGCACGTATTCTTTAGATTCCTGCAATTTCTGCTCCATTACTACTTTTTAAAAGCTGAAAGGCCACCCAGTGCCCTCTCTGGCTTGAGCCCTTGGACTCTTTTTGGCATTCCTCCCTTCTTCCCCTACACGCCAATGAACCCACCACAATATCGCCTCAGTCCAAGTGCAGGATCCAGAGATTGGGAACTTTTGTCTTCAATAATTCTGTTCTAACCCTAATCCTAACCATAACCATTACCATAACCCTGCACTCCCCCCCCCCCCCACCTCCATTCTACTTCCTTCCCCTTCCCAGACCTTCTCTGAACTATTGTCTGTCCATGGGCTATGCATATATGCATATAAGTTCATTGGTTAATCTCTTCCAGCCCTCTCTCCACCCCCCCCTACCCCCACTTCCCTCTGAAATACATCAGTCATCTGTCTGTTGCATACTTCAATGTCTCTGGATCTGTTTTGTTCATCAGTTTATTTTGTTCATTAGATTCCACACATGAATGAGGTCATGTGAAACTTGTCTTTCTCAGACTGACTTTTTTTGCTCAGCTTAATCATCTCCAGGTCCTTCCATGCTGTCTCAGTGTTCTTCACCCTGGGTGCCTCCCCCTCCCTCTATCTGTGCTGCCACCTGGTGGTTAGCAACTGCCTCATCCCATCCATTCTCTTTTGTGGGATCTAGTTAATATCAATAAATAACAGCAGTAATAAACAACTGACAGTATAGATTGTTAAATAGTTATGAACAAAACACATAAAAATATCTGCTATCAGAGAACTTAACTAAACAATAAAGAAAATAAGTGAAAATACATTTCATGTTAGATAGACATAACTCTTAATAAGGAGAATAAATAAGGTAAGAAAGGGATTAGGAAGTGTCTGGGAGGTTAAATTTTATGGGGTAGGCAGGCTAGGCCTCTCTGAGGAGGTAACATTTGAATAAAGATGTGAATTAGTGAGGATCCAGGCATGTGGCTGTCTTGGAAAACAGCATTCTCGATAGGGAGAGCAGGAACAAAGTCCTGATGTGGTGGCAGTCCTGGTGTGTTCAAGGAACAACAAGGAAGCCAGTGTAGTTGAAGAAGTAATAGTGAAGGTTAAGAGTAGAAGAGGAAGTTAAAGAGGCCTGAGGACATGTAGGCTCTTTTGGTCATAGAGCATTCTTTGCCATTGATGTTGAAGGAAGTGGGGCCAAAGGAGAGTTCTAGGCAAAGGAAGGACATGACTGTTTCACATTTTAACATAACTAGTCTGGTTGCTTCATAGAGAATATGTGGTGATTTAGAGATGCGCATCATAGCAACCAGTCATTCCACTGGTCGATTTGCATATTAGGTTTCTATTGTATAGGATTCCACAGATCCAATCATTGGCTCTGGGCTAAAGTACTTTTGTCACCAAGATATCTTTTTGGTGAGGTACCTGAGTATTAAGTTTCAGAACTTAAAAAAGTCTCTTCATATCTTTAAATCACCACATATTCTCTATGAAGCAACCAGACTAGTTATGCTAAGATGTAAAACAGTCATGTCCTTCCTTTGCCCAGAACTCTCCTTTGGCCCCACTTCCTTCAACATCAATGGATTTAGAGGAGCTGCCCCCAGCCTGCAGGCCCCAGGCCAATCAAGGCCAGTGCCAGAGGGGCCCTCTGATTGCCCTGCCGGTTGCCCCACAGATTGGCCCTGATCGTCAGCCAGACCTAGGGACCCTACCCATGCATGAATTTCGAGCATTGGGCCTCTAGTTTATAGAATAAAGGTGCTCCTTAAAGTATTCCAAGGAGATTTGAGCATGTAACCCAAACTTAGAGGGTAAAGTAAGATGAATGAGCCAGATCAAGTTTTAGAAGTAATGGTGCTATAGTAGCACTTTTCAAAGTGTTTTTTTTGAAGTTACTACTTTATATTTTTAAAAATATTTCAGGACTACTTCATATTTTTAAAAATTACCAAGATCCCCAAAGAGCCTTTTGTTTAAATGTGTTATATCTATTGATAATTACCCTCATGGAAATTATAATACTTTAAAATATTTACGCATTTATTCACTTAAAATGACAACAAAAAAATTAATTGTATGTTTATACAAATAATATATTTTTATGAACAATAACTAGATTCTGCAAATAAAAACTTGAGTGAGAAGCAAGGAGCTATTTTATCCACTTGCTAATCTCTTTAATGTTTGGCTTAAAGAAAACAGTTAAATTTCTCTGCTTCAGCATGTCATATGTTGAAATACCACACACGATGTAACCAGGAAAACCACACTGTATACTCATGAGAGTATGAGAGTGAAAAACATACCATCTTTTTCTTATTAAAATTATGTTTGACCTTGTAGACTTAATTAAAATAGATCCCTGGGCCACGCTTTGAAAACCGCAGTTGCAGAAAAAAAAAGAAAATTTATCAATATATAAAAAAGCCTAAGCGACCTTTATGATTGAATGACCAGAACGACCAGTCGACCAGTCGCTATGATGCTCACTGACCACCAGGGGGCAGATGCTCAATGCAGGAGCTGCCCCCTGGTGGTCAGTGCGTTCCCACAGCCAACCTCCTGCGGTCCCCCCAACCCCCCTGGCAGGCCAACCTCCTGTGGCCCCTCCCTCAAGCCGGCCAGACTCTCCGATAGACCTCGATCGCCGGCCAGGCCGAGGGACACCACCCCTGAACAAATTCATGAACCGAGCCTCTATTTGTGTATATAATGATCTGCTTAGTTCCTTAATACCATCTATGTCTATCTCTCTAGTGATGGGGTAAGATGTGCCACTTAAAATCTAGGTAAACAAAATAAAGAATATAGAAAAACTATATTTGAGAAAATATCTTAATCATGGGCCAGTCCAAACTACCTTATGCAGTTTAGTTATACACATTTGTTGTCTCAAAGTGTGAGATTTCTGGCAACAAAAAAGGAGAGAGAGAAAAAATTCTGAAGAAGTGAAAAAGACTTGGTAAAAGTCAGGAATTATGGGAAAAAACATGTTTTTCCTATTTTTATCCATGATTTAGGGATAAAAGTTTAATTTTGAAATAGTATTTCCTATAATTTAGTAGACATGATGGGATCACCCCAAAATTTAAAGTGGACCTCTTGACTCAAGTGTAAAGTCTATTCTAACAGCACCAACTAATTAGAAAAATCTGATCTTTAATTCTACCTCTATGAAATTTTGAGCTAAATTTAAAAATTCTGTATAATTTTACCATGTACAATACTACTTTGAAAGCAATAATGTATTTATAATAGATATATAATAATTTTTCTACTTCAGAAAAATCTCATCAGTTGTTATTGTAGAATGATCTCACTTTTCTTTAGTATATTAAGTTTCAGGAAATGTTACATTTGGTCATTTTTCCTTTAGGAAAAAAAAATCGTATTATTGTTTTAGTAACACTTGAACTATTAATACTTTCCCCAATAAAAATTTTAAAGTAAGTAAATTTCTAATTTTTAAAAATTATAATAGTGACCCATATTTAAAGATAATCAGAAAATCAACAAGATTTGCATGTCATAGGTATAATTTTTCTGTCACATGGTAGTTATACATACACATTGACTCAATTGAGATAGAAGTTATTTCAACACTTTCTTTGAGTTTATATTAATTATTTACTTTTGTTTTATATTATACAGGATATATAAAGATAAAATTAAGCATCATTTACTATTTAGGTAGTATTTTAATAAACACAGTTGACATCAACACTTGAGAGAAATAAGTCCTACGACATGACAGATCACAGCAGAGCTAATTTTTTAAGCATGTGCCAGTAAATATGATGCCTGTGTCATGATGACATGCATTATCCTCATATGTATCCTTACTCATTATGCTCTCCAATCCTTACCCCTTATTCCTCAGTTCCTCTTTGTCTTGGTCTTAAACACTGGGATAATAATAACAGCACTATTTTAGACCACTGTTATGCACTTAGAAGAAAAAGGGGAATCACAAGGGTAGTTAACAAGCATTTTGGCAAGTGGAAGGAAAGCTTAGAGTAGAAATTTCTTTGTATGTCAGAGCTGGGTCTTAGGAGGAGGAGGCCAGCAGAAGAATGAAAGTTGAGTGTGTCTATTCAGACAAGTTGATTCCTCTTGTCACAATGATTACAAAAGGAGATTTCATCACAGGGTTTTCCTTGAGTGCATTTTTCTATTTATCAGGAACTGACATCATGATTTGTGAATTTCTCTGCCCTCTCCTCAGCCCCGAATCCCTATGCTGATTTTCCTATGACCTTGTAATATTGTTTCTGTGTTTATAAATGCATTGTTCTTTGTTTTACAATAGTGCAAGGCATACCAAAAGAAAAAAAACACAGTTCAAAAATCAGAGCAAGCATCAGAACCAGACTCAGATATGGCAGAATATTCCAATTATTAGATCAGAATTAAAAACAATTATGAATAATATGCTAAGGGATCTAATGGATCTGGTAGACAGCATGTAAGAACAGAAGAGCAATGTAAATAGAGAAATGAAAATTCTAAGGAAGAACAAAAGGAAGTGCTAGAGATTAAAAGCATGCTAACAGAAATGAAGAATGCTTTGATGGGTTGGTTAGTAGACTAGACTTGACTGAGGGAAGAACCTTTGAGCTAGAGGCTATATCAATAATATCTTCAAAAACCAAAAAGCAAAGATAACAGAGACTAAAAAACAAATAAACAATCACATCTGAGGACATTGGGAAAACTACAAAAGGTGTAGCATGTATATAAGGAGAATATCAAAAGTAGAAGAGAGACAGAAAGGAGAAGAAAAAATACTTGAAACATAATAACTGAGAATTTTTTCTCCAATTAATATGACCTCAAAGTACACATCAAGGAAGCTCACAGAACACCACGTAGGTAAATGTCAAAAAAGCTATGCTTAACCATATTATATTTAAAATACAGATTCAAAGATAAAGAAAAAATCCCGATAGAGAAGTCAGAGGAATAAAAAATACTTTATCTAAAGTAGAGCAAAAATAATAGTTATATCCAAATTCTCAAAAGGCATGTAAACAAGAAGATATTAAGTGAAATATTTAAAATGTTCAGAGAAAAACAACAACACTGACCTGGAATTCTGTACATGTAAAAGTATCATTCAAAAGTGAAGGAGAAACAAAGACTCTTTCAGAGAAAGAAAACTTGAGGAAATGTGTTGTGGGTAGACCTGTCTTGTAAGAAATATTAAAAGTTGTTCTTTAGGGAGAAAAAAAATAACATAAGTGAGAAACTCAAATTTATATAAAGAAAGGAAGAGTAGTAGAATTAATAAGTGAAGGTACAACAAAAACTCTTCTTTTTTTAATTCTTAATCTGCCTAGCGTATAAGAGTTCAAAATAATAACAGCAACATATATTCAACTAATAAATATATAAATGCTTCTGTGTGGTTATGTGCAAGTGAAATGAATGATAGCAATGAAACAAAGAGCTGAAGTTAGAATTAGCAATATTTTGCTAACGTAAGGTACTTACACTACCTTTGAAGCAGTCTAGTGTTGAAAGTGGACTTGGATTAGTTGTAAATGTCTATTGCGAACTCTAAGGCAGCCACTAAAAAAAGTTTAAAAAGGAGTATAATTAATGTGCTAGGAAAGGAAAGAAATGGAATCAAATAAAATGCTTGAATGGAAGCCACAAAAAGCAGAAAAAGAGTGGGAGACAAAAATAGAAGCAAAGAACAGGAGCAACACAAAACAGTAACAAATATGGTCGATCTTAGTCCAACTATATCAGTAACCACTGTGAATGGTAGTAGTCTAAATGCCCCAATTAAAAGACATTTTCAGAGCAGATCAGAAAATGGGATCCAACTGCATGTTATCCAAAGAGACTCATTTTAAATATAAAGACACATGTAGATTAGAAGTTAACACCTGCAGGAAAATATACCATGCTAACCCTAATCAGAAGGAAGCAGGAGTAGCTACAGTAATTTCAGACAGAGTGGGCTTCAAAACAAGGAAATTTATCTGGGCTTACGAAAAAGGGCCTAACATAATGACAAAAGTGTCAAATCGCCAAGGAGACAGACAATTCTTAATGTGTATGTACCTAACAATAGAGTGTCAAACTATATGGCGCAAAAACTGAAAGAAATGCAGGGAAGATCAGATGAATCCACATCCTAGTCGAATACTTCAATACACCTCTTTGAGAAATGGACAAATCCAGCAGGCAGAAAATCAGTTCAGACATAGTTAAGCTAAGCAACATTATCGATTAATTGGATATAATGACCTTTATCAGCTACTTTATCCACTAACAGAAGCATATACATTGTTCTGAAGCTCACATGGAGCATTCACCAAAATAGACCAATTTCTGGGCCATAAAATACACCTTAACGATTTTAAGAGAAGGGAAATTATCTGTAGATGCTTTTAGACCACAATGAAACTAAACTAGATATCATTAATAGAAAGACAGCTAGAAAATCACAAAATACTTGGAGATTAAAGAACACTCTTCTAATAACAAGAGGCCAAAGAAAATACCTCAAGAAAAATTAAAAATTATTTTAAACTAAATAAAAATGAAAACACAACTTATCTAAATTGTGAAATGCAGTTAACACAGTGCTTAGAGTACAATTAATAATATTAAATGCATGTATTAAAAAAAGGAATTACCTAAAACCATTTATTTTACTTTCTACTTTAGTAAACTAGACAAAGAAAAGCAAATTAAATCCAAGTTAGCAGAAGAAAAGCAATAAAAATTAGAGCAGAAATCAATAAAATTGATATCAATAGAAAAAAATAAATGAAACAAAAGGTAGGCCAATGAAATTGATTGGTCTTTAGCCAAGCTATGAAAAATTGTCTGGTTGGTGTGGCTCAGTGGTTGAGGATCCTATGCACCAAAAAGTAGTGGGTTTAATTCCTGATCAGGGCACATGCCTAGATAGCAGGCTCAATCCCTGGCAGGCAGGTGGGGCATGTAGGAGGCAGCCAATCAATGATTCTTTCTCATCGATGTTTCTATCTCTTTTCCCCTCTCCCTTCTTCTCTCTGAAATCAATAAAAAACATTAAAAAAATAAAGAAAAATAGAATGATAACATACTAGTACATTACAACTGTCAGAAATGAAAGATGGGGCATTGCTATGGGTCCTATGGTGATTAGTAGAACAATAAAGGAATGCCATGAAGAACCCACAAAGTTGATAATCTAGATTAAATGTACCAATTCCTTAAAAGGCACAATCTGCCAAAACTTACACATGAAGAAATAGACAGCTAAGGGGACCGGAGCTGCTTTTCTTCTCTCCACATGCTAAGTGGAGCATTGTTGTAGATCACAGAATTCGATAAAGAATCTCTAGCGCATTTGTCATAGCTGCATTTTTCTCTCTATATAAAATATTGCATCTTGTCTTTCTCTCTCCAGAGATTGAATGTTAGTGGAATAAATGTTTGACATTTTCTTCTCTCCCTAGCTGGTAAATGGTCACAGTACACAGATGGGCAAGTTCTCAGAAATGGTCAGCTCTTGGAGTCAAGTCTAAAGAGTTAAATCAGGTTTCCAGAGCAAGTTGTCAATTTAGGGAAATTAATTAAGGCAAGTATATGATGACCATTGTGTTAAAACTATGTCTATTAGCCTGTAAGTTCTATAAGGATAAGAAAGCTGTTTACTTTATTCCCTCAAACTATCTGAACACCTAGAACAGTGTCAAGCATATATTAGCACCCAGTTATTAGTTATTAAATCTGTAAAGGGTTTATTAGGCAATCAAGGAGTATGGTTTTTAAAAGTGTGTACTTATTTACCACCTTATTCCAAAAAAAGATATAAGGCAGCTATGCACATAAGAGAGATCTAGAAAATTAGGGCTCTAGAATCCTAGAACCTGGGATACTTTTTTTTTCATCACAGTTTCATACTACTTGTTAGGTTGTTGGAAAGACTAGGCCCACACGTAATAAACATAGATAAAGGGATATCTGAGGACTGCCAATAATGGTTGATCAGAACAAGTGGCAGAAACACAGGAATCAAAAGTAGAATAAAGAAAATAAAACGATAGAACCTAAACGTATTTGTGATCATAAACAGTTTTAGTATGTATACTTGTTGGTGGCTCTTATGGCCCATTGGCTTCATTTCTCATTATAAAATTTACATTATCTAATATCATTATCCCAAGCCCAATGGGGAAATAAGAGGAGATTAAATAGTACCAAATGTTTTCAGACAAAAAAATTAGGTAGTAGCTAGACACTTATTTAAATGTTTATGCCTGGAGACGAATTCTATATTGGATTTAAATGACACATGAGAAAAAAAAAAAGATAATTTTAATAAAATGACAAAATAATTTGGAAGTTTAAAGTAAAACACCTCTTTAATTAAAACCTTTTCCCCAAATATAAGCAGCATATGGATTTAGAAAATTGGGTATTTGCTAAAACTAATATAATTTAGTTATAGTGTTTCTCTTTGGTGTAATACTTCTTCTCACTTTGTACATTTCCGTATTACTCACTTATTTTATATTTTTGCTAGGAAGGCATTGTTCTGTTCTCTTTCCTCCAGCTGTATTGAAATACAATTGGTATACAAAATACTTCACATAATAGATATAAATATACACTTGTTGGAATTAAGGTTATAAACAAGTCCATTACCTCAAAAAGTTTCCTTGTGTCCTTTTTTTGTAGTAAGAATACTTAATATAAAGATGAAATAATGGGAATTATTTCTGCCCTTGGTTCCTGGCATAAAGCTTCTAAATCCCTTGTAATTTCCTAAGTGATATGAGCAGTAGGAGCATCTTTTATTCTAATGAGGTGACTCTTGGTGGGCTCCTGGATGGCTTAATTTTCGGTTCTGTGTTTTATGTGTTTAGCTACTCCTAATAGTGCTTTGTTTTTAATTAAAATTTACTGACATATAATTACATACAATAAAGTGAACACAGTTTATGTTTAATGAATTTTAAAAAATATATAAACCCATACAACCACCACAATTAAGATATAGGACATTTCCATCAGTAACAATTTTCCTTTTACTCCTTGCCAATCAGTGGTCATTCTTCAATACCCATCCTTTCCCCAGGTACACATGATTGATCTACTTTCTGTTACTCTAAATTAGATTTTTCTTTCCTAGAGTTTCAAGTGAATGGAATAATGCGAAATCATAATGTTCTGTGTCTGATTTCTTTCACTCAAAATAATATTGTGTCTCATCCATGTTGTCTATCAGAAGTTAATTTTTTGATATTAGTGGATATATTCCATTTTATTGTATTACATTTAAAAAATCTATTCCAGTTTTTGGCAATTATAACTAAAGCTTTTAAAAATATTTGTGTTTAAGTCCTGTGTGAATTTAGGTTCTCATTTCTTTTGGCTAAATATCTAGAAGTGAAATTGTTCAATCATATGCTAATTGTGTATCTAATTTACAAGTTTTTGACTACACTGAAATGAAAGATATTATATGTATTCTTATAAAATATTTGTTTTTTTAAGTTTCAATGTATAGGTCTATCATCTACTTGGTATAAATTTTTGCATATGGTTTCAGGTAAGGTTTTTAGTTCAGTATTTTTATTTGGAAATCCAATTATTGTTATTCAGCATCATTTGTTGAAAACTATTGTTTGCATAACTTTTACCTTCATAACTTTGCTGAAAATTAATTGACCATATTTGTGTGGGTACATTTCTGGACTCTCTGTTCTTTTCCATTGATTTTTAATATTCCTGTGCCATTTTATACTGTTTTGATTACTGTAACATTGTAAACTTGAAATCAAGTAGTTGTAGTTCAAGTCATCCAAATTGATTCTTCTCTTTAAAAAGTGTTATGGCTTTGCTAGGACCTTTATATTTTTATATTTTTTGAATAGGCTTGCCTATTGAAAGAAATTACTGCTTGCATTTTGAATGGACTTTTATGTTGAATCTATAGAAGCAATTAACCATTAATAACTTAAAGCATCTGTCCCATGAATATGATATATCTCTTTATTCGTGTAGATCTCCTTTATTTTTGTCAGCAATGTCTTATTGTTTTCTTTTCTAAAAAAATTCTTTATTATTGAAAGTATTACATATGTCTCTTTTTTTCTTATTGTTTTCAATGGATAATTTCCTATATTTTGTTAAAACATCCATAAATTTTTATGAATGTGCATATATTCTAAATTATTGTTATTTTAAATTCAATTTTAAATCATTATTACTAGTATCTACACTAATAAAAGAGAAAGATGCAAATTAACCATCACTCTGCTATACCCACCAGCCAATCAGGAGCAAATATGCAAATTAGCCCAACTAAGATGGCGGCGGCCATGGAGCTGGAGCAAGCAGGAAGCTTGGGTTGCCCCCGGCAATGGAGGAAGTCAAGCTTCCCGCCTGCCCTGGCTGGCCCTGGGCTCCACCCAAGGCTATAAAGTTTCAGTTATAGAAGATAAATAAATCCCAGATACTTGCTTCCAGCCCACCCTGGCTTTTGCTCAAGGAGGTGCTGAAAAAAAAAAAGAAAGAAAAGAAAAAAAGGAGAGGCTGGGAGCTTGGGTTGCCAGGGGGCGTGGCCAGCCTGAAAACGGTCATCAGCCCCTCACGCAGGCTGGCCAGGCACCCCAGCGGGACCCCCCCCACCCTGAAGAAGCTGTGGGCAGCCTGAAAACGGCCCTCAGCCCCTCACCCAGGCTGGCTACACCCCCATGGGGTGAGGGTACTGACAGGGGGGTTTGACCAGCCTGCAAACAGCCATCAGCCCCTCACCCAGGCTGGCCAGGCACCCCAGTGGGACCCCTACCCTGATCCGGGACATCCTTCACAGCAAACCACCTGACCCCCACCAGAGCACCAGGCCTCTATCCTCCTATATAATAAAAGGGTATTATGCAAATTGACCCTAAGAGCAGAACAACTGGGACTGACTGGTCACTATGACACACACTGACCACCAGGGGGCAGACGCTCCTGGTGGTCAGTGCACTCCCACAGAGGGAGCTCTGCTCAGCCACAAGCCAGGCTGAAGGCTGCCAGCACAGCGGTGGTGGCAGGAGCCTCTTTCGTCTCCTCAGCAGTGCTAAGGATGTCCGACTGCAGCTTAGGTCTGCTCCCCGCTGGCAAGTGGACATCCCCCGAGGGTTCCTGGGCTGCCAGAGGGATGTCTGACTGCCAGCTTAGGCCCAATCCCCCAGGGAGAAGTCCTAAGCCAGCAGGTGGACATCCCCCAAGGGGTTCCAGACTGTGAGAGAGCACAGGCCAGGCTGAGGGACCCCACCATGTGCACAGATTTTTGTGTACCGGGCCTCTAGTATATAAATAAAATTGATTTTGTACACTGATCTTGGACCACTTGACATTTTAAAACTCATATGTTAATTCTTGTAGCTCTTTTGTAGATTAATTAGAATTTTGTATATATGTAAGTTATATTATCTTTAAATAGAGATTTTAGCTCTCTTTCCAATTTGTATGTCTTTCATTCCTTTTTCTTGCTTTGCTATATGAGCTAGGTCCTCTACCAAATTTTCAATCAAATGGTGAGAGTTTACATTTCTACGCCTTGCCCACAATCACAAGGGAAAAATAAAAGTCACTGTTTTAGTATGTAATTTTTTTCTTGTAATGTCTTTGCTTGATTTTGTTGCTGGGGTGATACTGGCCTAGTAAAATGTGTTGGGAAGTGTTCCTTCCACACTTTTCAATGAAAGAGTTTGTCAGGAATCAGCATTATAGTTCCCTTAAATGTTTGAAATAATTCTCCAGGTAAACAATCTGACACTAATCAATTCATTGTAGAAAGATATTTCAATCTTTTTGATTTTGTAAAGGCCAACATTAATTTTCTGTAGTGTTTTTCATTTTCTACTCTATTGATTTCTGCTCTTATATTTATTGTTTACTTTCTTTTGCATATTTTGTGCTTTACTTACTCTTCATTTTCTGTCATCTTGACTTAGAAATTGAAGGCATTAATGTTGGATCTTTCTTTTCAAATATAATTTAAAGCCATACATTTCCCTTTAAACAGTGCTTTAGCTACATATTACAATTGTTTTTATTTATATTTAGTTAAAATATTTCCTAATTTTATTATAATTTCTTCCTTAACACACTGTGACTTTGTAGTATACTGTTTTATGTCCATATATTTTGGACATTTTGTGTATGTGTGTGATTGTTGTCGTTTTTTTGCCAGATGATTTTATGCTATTGGTTTCTCATTTAGTTTCATCAAGGTTGGATACATATTCAGTTTGATTGCAGTTGTTATTAAATGTACTAAGACTTGTAATATGGACTAGCATATGGTGTGCTTGGTGAATATTCCATATAAATTAGAGCACGAGGTACATCCTGCTACTATTGGAAGGACTTTAATATGAATGTCATTGGGTCAAGTTGGATGAGAGAATTACTAAGGTCTTTTGTATCCTTAATGAATTTCTACCTACTTGTATTCCAGATTACTGAGACAAGAGTAATGATGTATTCAAACAGCTTTGTGGGTTAGTATATTTCTTTTTTCAGGTCTGTAATTTTTTCCCCTTATGCAGGTGAAAGATCTGTTTTTGAAGACATACACATGTCAGATTATTTCTCATTAATGAATTTACATTGCTATGATTATAAAATGTTCCTCCTTATTCTTGGTAATAGCCTCAATTCTTAAATGTACGTTGTTGCTATTGATATCTCCATCCCATCTTAAGATTAGTGTTTACATGTTATATATTTTTTTCTTTCATTTGCTTGTAACATATATTATCATATTTAGAGTAGAATTATTGTAAACAGCATATAGTATTTTGTTTGTGGGTATATTAATTCCAACATATTTTGGGCTATAGATTTTTTCCAGATATCAAAATTTTTCAAATTCTTTTCAAACCCTTTGTTTTTGGGCTCCAATTGCAAATATATTAGATCACTTATGATTATCCTGTAACTATTATCATTTTTAAATTTTTTCTTATGCTTATGGTTTATATTACTGTTTTCAAGCTTGCTGATCTTTTTTCTCTGTAATTTCCTATTCTTTGTTAATCTTACCCAGTGAATTTTTGTTTCAGATAAAACATTTGTCATCTCTGGAGTTTATATTTTTATCATTTATATCTTTTATTTTTATTTTCACCCACATTCATCTTTTCCTTTTCATGCTTGAACATAGTTATAATAGCTGTACTAACATCTGTTAATTCCATCATCTCTGTCATTTCTGTATCTGTTTCTATTTAGATAATTTTCTCATGTGCATGGATTATATTTTCCTGTTTATTGATATTCATATTTTTATTGAATTCTTATCATTGCAGATTTTATGCTCTTGAATATGTGTTTTTATCTTATTTTTAAAATATGTTCTAGTTGATTTTTTAGAGAGGGAGGGAGAGGGAAAGAGATTGAGAGAGAGAGAAACATCTATTGGCTGCCTCCTATACTACTAGGGATTGAGCCCAACCCAAGCATGTGCCCTGGCCAGGAATGAAACCATGATCTGTTGCCTATGGGATAAGGCTCAACCAACTGCGCCACACTGGCCAGGGCCTGTTGTCTTATTTTAAAGAGAGTTGGCTTTTTACCTGTTTGACAATTAAATAATTTGCTAGTCAGTTATATCCTTTTCAAAGTTTTGTTTAGAGTAAGTTTAGAGTAGCCACTGTAATAGGAATAGGTTAGATGTCTAATAAGATGTGCCCTGAGTGATCAGCAGCATCTCTCTACTCTGGCTGGTGGGAATTCAAATGATATCTGTTTGTGGGAGCGCCAGAACTTATTCATCTTAAAGAGCCCTGGTTGCCCTTTGCCTGACTTCGTAGAGTTGAACCCACACAGGTACATGTTTTGATACAGCAGGAATTCCATGGAACTCCATGAAGAATTCTGGGGCTCTTTGTTTGTCTAACCTCCTCCAATCTGGAATTCAGTCCTGCAACTTCCAGCTGCCTCAGACTCCCTGAAATCTGGTTTCTGTCCACTCTGCCTGGTGAGACCAACATGCCCTGCAGTGTGAAATTTGCTTTCAGGAAGAGAGCTAGAGTGATTATAGATCTTCCTTTATTTTTCTTATCTTGGAAATTAGATTTCTGCATTGGTTATTACCCAATAAATAACAACTATTATTTCATAAATTTTGTCAATTTTTTTTTTTTGTGTGTGTGTGTGTTTTAAGAATGGACAGTAAATTTATTTCCTGTTATTTCATAATAGCTGAAAGTAGAAGACACCAACGTTCCTATCATATATTCTCTCCTTTATTTATTTTTTTAATTCTTACTGTACATTTTTCAAATTCTGTAGCTGTTTTATGATATCTTCTTTCATCTCCAGTTGCTTGAACTTCTCTTCAGTAAGTTTTTTTACTAAAATATATTCATCTGCCTCTTTTTTTTTGTCATGTTCTCTTATCTTTTCTACTTTTTTTAAGAGGTAAGTGGAAATGGTAGTTAAGCTTTTATTATACACAAGATGTTTCTATCCTATCTAATAAAAGAGAAACATGGTAATTGGCATACGACCGCTACCCTTCCCATTGGCTAATCAGGGCGACATGCAAATTAACTGCCAGCCAAGATGGCAGCCAGCAGCCAGGCAGCTTGAAACTAACATGAGGCTTGCTTGCTTCAGTGACAGAGGACTCCAACGTTCCCCGCCTGCCACTGCTGGCCTAAGAGCTTGCAGTTTAAGAAACATTGTAACAAATATAGAAGCTAAACAAAACCCCAGAAACCTGCTTTCAGCAAGCCGGGATCTCAGAGCTGGAGTTATACATTGTTTCGATTATAGAACTGAAACAAACCAGATACCTGCTTTCAGGAGCAGAGGCCTAAGAGCTGGAGCCTCAGAGCTAAAGCTGGCCCAGAATAAAAAAAAAAAAGAAAAAAAGGAGTGGTTGGGAGCTTCCGTCACCCACCAGCCTGAAAACAGCCCTCAGCCCCTCACCCATACTGGCCAGGCACCCCAGTGGGGACCCCCACCCTGAAGGGTGTGTGACCAGCTGCAAACAGCCATCATCCCCTCATCCAGGCTGGCCAGGCACCCTAGTGGGGACCCCCACCCTGATCCAGGACACCCTTCAGGGCAAACCAGCAAGCCTCACCCATGCACCAGGCCTCTATCCTTTATAGTAAAAGGGTAATATGCCTCCCAGCACCGGGATCAGTGGAGCCGAGAGGCCTCCCGGCACCAGGATCAGCGTGACAGGGGGCAGCGCCCAAACCCCCTGATCACCCTGTGGCTCTGTGTGTGACAGGGGAAGGGGCCACAACCTCCCTATCCGCCCTGCTCTGTTCATGACAGGGGAAGGCGCTCCAACCTCCTGATCAGCCCTGCTCTGTGCCTGATAGGGGGAGCTCCCCAACCCCCTGATCGCCCTGCGGCTCTGTGTGTGACAGGGTGCGGAGGCCCAAACCCCCGCCCCCCTTCTGCCACGGGCCCTGCTCTGTGTGTGATGGGGTAGAGCCATAACCTCCCCATCGGCCCTGCCCTGAGTGTGACAGTGGCGGTGCCCCAACCCCCTGATCGGCACTGCTCTGTGGGTGATAGAGGGTGGTGCCCCAACCCCCTGATCCGCCTTGCTCTGTGTGTGACGGGGTGGTGCCCCAACTCCCCTATCGGCCCTACTCTCTGAGTGACGGGGGGAGCTCCTCAACCCCCTGATGGGCCCTGCTCTGTGCGTGACAGGGAGCAGCGCCCCAACCCCCATATTGCCCTGCTCTGTGCGTGACAGGGGGTGGCGCCGCAACCTCCCCATCGACCCTGCCTTGAGTGTGACAGGAGGCGGTGCCCCAACCCCCCAATCAGCCCTACCCTGAGCATGACTGAGGGTGGCATCACAACCTCCTGATCCACCCTGCTCTGTGCATGACGGGTGGCACCCCAACTCACCAATTGGCCCTGCTCTGAGCCTGACCAGGGGCTGCACCTAGGGATTGGGCCTGCCCTCTGCCACCCGGGAGCAGGCCTAAGCCAGCAGGTTGTTATCTCCCGAGGGGTCCCAGACTGCGAGAGGGCACAGGTCGGACTGAGGGGCCCCCCCTCCCCCCCTGAGTGCACAAATTTTTGTGCACCTGGCCTCTAGTTAATAATAAAAAAAATATTATGTTTGGAACTTCTATTGTTTTTTTCTAGACTTATGTAATGATGGTTGGAGGTATGACTTGGGTTAACTATTAATTTGGCCATTTAGTCCTGAAACCCTTTCTTGTTAACTTTGCCATTTTCTGTTTTCCGCCTTGGAGTTCACTTCTTGCTTCCCAATTGTCACCTTTCATTTGATATGTCAGCAGATCCCCATATTGTAATTTTGCATTGACACTGTGTCTTACAAGTTATAGGTCTGTAAGTTTTTATTTTATTCAGCTCTTTTCTGCTCACACTGATCATCGGTTGCAAAGCTATTTTCCTTCTTTTTTCTTTTAGTTCTCCACTCAATTCATAGCCATTCATTTTGTCTAATTTACATTTCAGATTGAAAATTATTCAGTGGAATGGTGAATTAAAGATTCACCTCCTTTGTTTTTACCTTTTATAGATTCTAAAGGCAGGCAACTTATTCATTTTTCCTATGGGTTATTTGTTATATGCCCTTTTATTTTGAATTAAAAGATTATTGGTTGAGTTTCTCAACAAGCGTTTTTTTGGAGAGGTAACCACACATTTTTGTGTCTTCTCTCATTTTATCCACATAGTTGAAAGATTTATGTTTTTGTGGTCTGTGGTTGTGAAGATAGTTAAATAGATAAATAGATAGCTTGATAGGATGGAGCTAGAGATAGAGACAGAGATAGAGATAGAGATAGAAATAAAAAGAGATACAGTGAGTCCTCATTTAATGTCCTCAATAGGTTCTTGGAAAGTGCAACTTTAAGTAAACAGCATAAAGAAAACAATTTTACCATAGGCTAATTGATATAAATAGGATTTGGGTTCTTATGGTATATTTCTGGTCACAAAGGTATTACCAAACTTCTACATAAAGATCCAAAACACTTCCATATTAAACACTGAAATAAATGAAAGCTACCCTTCCAGGATGCTCTTCCATCACAGGGCACACTCATAGCCACACCCCACATTCTCTTCAACTAGAACAAGGGAGACACTCCAGTTCACCTCACATGCACATATTTGGGATGTGGAGGAAATTGGAATTAAAATCCATGCAAACATAGGAAATCATGCAAATTCCACACAGACAGTGGCCCTGGCAGGGAATCGATTATTTTTCTCATCAATGTTATAACACAAGAACATTATATGAGGACCTGCTGTATATATATAGATATATGGTTTTTGTTTGCTTCTTTGCATTATTTTTCTTGATTTTTGACTTATTCCACTGTTTCATGTCAGGATAAATGTGAGATTATTGCAACACATGCTGCAGTGTATATAACAGATGGGAAAAGTCAAGCTAGGTGTAGATTATCTTTAAACTATGATTCATTTCACCTTTATTGGGTAATATTTTCTGATTGACATAAATGATTGGCACATGCAGAAAGTGAAGTTAATTACATTTCTTGATTTTGAGGAAATATCTTAGCAAGGTTAACACCCTTGTTTTAAGGGAACAGTATATTTGTATGTGCACATGCAAGAAGGGTAAATGAGGGATAGAAATTGCTACATCAGCCAAACCGGTTTGGCTCAGTGGATACACTGTCGGCCTGCGGACTGAAAGGTCCTGGGTTCGATTCTGATCAAGGGCATGTACCTTGGTTGCGGGCACATCCCCAGTGGGAGGTGTGCAGGAGGCAGCTGGTCGATGTTTCTCTTTCATCGATGTTTCTAACTCTCTATCCCTCTCCCTTCCTCTCTGTAAAAAATCAATTAAATATATATATATATATATATATATATATATATATATATATATATATATATATTTAAAAAAAAGAAATTGCTACATTAGGGAAGATGTTAATAAAATGGCCCTTTAAGGTCTTTTGCTTTTTGTTATACATTGGTTAACAAAATTATACAGGTTTCAGGTGCACAATTCTACAATGCATCATTTGTACACTGTATTGTTCCTCAAATTCCCCTCCTCTCAGCAATCACCACACTGCTTTCTGTGTCCATGAGTAGTTGTTTTTTATTTTATTTTATGCTCAATCCCTTCACCACCATCTCCCAAAAGCTGTCATCCTGCTCTTTACCTATGAGTCTGTCTCTATTTTGCTTGTTAGTTCATTTTGTTCATCAGATTCTCCATATAAGTGAAATTATATGGTATTTGTCTTTCTCTAACTGGCTTATTTCACTTAGTATAACGGCTCTTCAGGTCCATCCATGTTGTCACAAATAGCAACTATTTTCCCCTTTTTACTGCCAAGTGGTATTCCATTGTGTAATGTACCACAGCTTTTTTATCCACTTAACTACTGATGGACACTTGGGCTTCTTCCAAATCTTGGCTGTTGGAACATAGGGATGCATATATTCTTTCAAATTAATGTTTCAGGTTTCTTTGGATAGATTCCCAGAAATGGAATCATTGGGTCATAAGGCAGTTTCACGTTTACATTTTTTAGGTAACCCCATACTGCTTTCCACCATGGTTGCACCAGTCTGCATTTGCACCAACAATGCATGAGGATTCCCTGTTCTCCACATCCTTGTGTTTCTAGTGTATGCTACATCTTTTCATCTCAAGGATGTATTAATCATCCTGCCTTTGGCTAGGAAGACTAAGTCCCCCGAAGCCTTGACTCTTGGGAGCTCCTGAAAGGTATCAGATGAGTCGCGGTCATTTAGCTATCAGAATCTTCACACTACTTAATATTAAACAAAACATCCCCATCCTTGGTTGTGCGATCTGTTCTTGTCGAAGCAATATTCACTTCAAAGGTTCTGTTTCCTTGTTATTTCAGAAAAGCCATGGTGAGCCACTTTGATGGCCCAATATCACATATCTAAAATCAATTACCTAGACTTTGTAGATGAGGTAGGAAAAACATCTGTTCTTGTTATCCGGCTACATCTTTGTTCCCAAGGGAAGCTAAATAGTCTCTAATTGAGATATCTTTAAATGGAGGTTCTATAATGCAATTTGTTGGGTAAACAAAGAGGACAAAAGCCACAGAATATCCATTATGCTAATGCCTAGCCATGTACAGGTATCCCTTATTGAGAGCACTGAGCAGTAGCTGGGGGAAGAGAAGGAAGTTGGATATAGTTGTGCTAGAATTTGAGTGCCCTTCCAACTTTGTTTTCACTTCCAACATATTTTTATTTACTATGAAGCCTAGGTTTAGAGTAAACGGAATTTCAATGATCTTTTATTAGTTTTTCACAGTTAGAGGATTTATGTGTGGGTGTAGAGGAGAATGTACGGTCTTGCAATCTTGGTGATCTAAAGTATGTGTTGAATGAGTTTAGTGGAATAAGAAAAAGGGACGAGGGAAATGTAGAGGGATAATGTTTTCATCTTTCAAAGGAGAATTGCGAAATTACTAACTAAAATTGATGGAACAAAAACAGAGCTATAAGTCTTTAATCTACCAAGTGTACCAGTTAATAATGCGGATTTTTTTCAATAGATGGAGTTACACATATGTTGATATATATGTGATTTGATATGTATGTTATTTTGTTCTATTGTCTATTGACAGAAAGCTTCGAAACTTCATATGTCAAATTTTTTGAAGGTGTTAACATCATAGATATTTTTATGCTTAAAAATGTTGAATTTCATGCCAAAAAAAGAGTTGCGGGAAGTTTTAATTCGTTACTTTATTTTGAAGAAAAGTGCTGCTGGAAGTAATCGTATACTTCGGGAAGCTTATGGTGAACATGCTCCATCCCAAGATACTTGTGAATGCTGGTTTAAACACTTTAAAAGTGACGATTTCTTTCTTTTTTATTAAAGTATTACAAAGAGTATTACATATGTCTCCTCCCCCTGCCCCCCTTGGCTAAAAGTGACGATTTCAATGTGAAAGACAATGTCCAGGTCAACCGAAAAAAGTTTAAAGACCAACAATTATAAGCATTACTGGATGAAGATGCATGTCAAACTCAAAAACAACTTGTAGAAAGATTAAACGTTGCTCAGCAAACAATTTCTGATCATTTATAAGCAATGGGAAGGATTTTAAAGGAAGGAAAATGGGTGCCGCATCAACTGAACGAAAGACAAATGGAAAACCGAAAAGGCATCAGTAAAATGTTGTTTCAACGACACGAAAGAAAGTCTTTTGGGCATCGAATTGTGACTGGCGATGAAAAGTGGATTTATTTTGAGAATCCCAAATACACAAAATCATGGGTTGATCCAGGTCAACCATCAACATGGACTGCAAGGCCAAATGGCTTTGGAAAGAAGACAATGCTCTGCGTTTGCCGGGATCAGGAAGGTGTGGTGTATTATGAGCTCCTAAAACCAGATGAAACCATTAATACTGATTGCTACCAACAAATAATCAATTTGAACCACGCTTTGTTCATGAAATGACCAGAATGTGCCAGAAGACACGGCAAAGTAATTTTGCTTCATGATGACGCATCAGTGTCATACAGAAGACAGCAATTAATATGTTTTCCTCATCCTAGTACAAAGCAGCACATGGTAAATGGATACAGTTGGATCAGCACCTGCCCTTTAAGTGCAGATTAAAATAAATTGTATAGGCTACTGGAGACCAACGTTCAGAAAATGGTAGGTACATTGATATTTTTGCCATTTTTCATTTGTAAAAATGAGAATCAATAAGTCAACAAAAACAATGTTGAGAAAAATAGCAGTTGCATCTTCTCTTTTTCTAAAATAGAATTTAATATGGCTGAGAAAAGAATGACTATTGCTTTTTTATGAGAAATGTCATTTATCCACATTTATGAAAATAAAATATTCACATATGTTCCATTTTCTTTTCCTTAAATGATGTTTTGTTTGTACTTTGCTTTATTTGAAGAAACATATTTGAAGGCATATTTAGAAAGAAAATTGATTTGTTTATACTTTGAGGATGTTAAATTTGACATGCTGAGCAAATGTATATTTGGAAGGCTTCTTTTTGATAGTGAGAAGTAGGGACCTACGCTAAAGTCAGGAGCACCAGATGTAGGTAGTAAGGTGTCTACAGCTTTGAATAGAATCTCGTGGATCACAGAATTAGAAGGTAAAAAGAAATGGAAAGATTAAGTGTCAACTATGCATGAGAACTAGGAAAGCTTCAAGTAGCAGAAACTGCAGGAAGAAAGGATTTCCTCAAATAGGCAGGTGAGAGTGTAAATGTGTGTGGCTCAAGAGCCAGAAGGCAAAGCAAAGGCTGTGGGTATAAGTAATCACAACTGCCTTGGAAAGTTCTATTAGGGTTTAGGTAAGTGACAATGTGGGCTGTGGGACTTAATCCAGCAGACCACACTCTCATGTACTGTTCTTATATCAAGCCCTGAAGCAAAAGACAATTGAGGTAGTTTCTACTGACATGCTTAGGTGCAATTTGGCCCATTTCCTATGTGATCAGTCTTGTGGAAACGTATTAAGGCAAGCACATGATGTTGTTGATCAAAATCGCCTGAATCCAGGGCCCTGGTTGAGTCTATTTTAAAGCCACTCTCTGTTCAGCATGGCTCCTTGGGAAAGTATTATAGCTGTCATGTAGTTTGGGTACGGGCACCACTTCAGAATGTAACTAGTTACTGCAAGGACTCACTGAGTTCTTCATTTCAGAATGAGCAGAGGGGCTGCCAAACCCAACCAAGACCAGAGCGGCTTGGCGGCCGGCCTCAGAAGGCCTGTATAAGTGTCACTAGGTTCTGCCTCCTGGGCTGCACACTGCTTCAGAGCTGCACTGAAAGACAGAAGAATAGAAAACACCACCACAAACCCCGTCTGAACTTTGGGAAATTAGGCCTCCACGTTTTTATGCGATGTTTCTGTCAGAAGTTTGGTAATAAAATAAGACTAATATTCTCCTTTTCATTTCTCATTCTTCATCAGATAGAAGTCAACAAATATGCATTGAGTATCTTACATGAGGCAAATACTCTCACATGTGGGCAATATTTTAAATTTGAGTGCAGCTATATTAACTAAATGGTAAGGGTGACTTTATATTTAATTCTTTGAACATCAGTTTTATAGGATAGCGTTCTGTCTTTTTTCCCCTCTTTATTCTGTTTTCCTCCATCGTGTCTCAGCCTAATGGTCAGGACTTTGTAGTTTCCTCTGTCAGAAATTCAAATTACCACCGAGCTCTGCTTGCTGTAGGTTTGCTTCTTAAGCTGGGCCTGTTTGTGCTAAGGCCAAGATGCCCCAAGAGCTTGGACTTACATGACCCTTAGCATTGGCTTTCCCCAGAAGGAGAGCTCTTCCCCCCCACCTCAATATCCATATCAGTCTCTCAAAAAAATTATGATTTGCTCTCTTTTTTTAAAATATATTTTTATTGATTTCAGAGAGGAAGGAAGAGGGAGAGAGAAATAGAAACATCAATGATGAGAGACAATCATTGACCTGCTGCCTCTTGCATGCCCCCTACTGGGGACTGAGCCCACAGCCCAGGCATGTGCCCTTGACCTGAATTGAACACACGCCAATGTTCTAGCCACTGAGCCAAACAAGGTAGGGCTGATTTGCTCTCTTTGGGTATATTATTCACTCCAGGACAAATACAGTGATGAGAGAGGTGGCTACTCTGGGTATCTATCCCCAGAAAAGGAAGAGTGGTGTTAGCTCCATGCACACCACTTAGATTAGGAATAGTAATGTGATGGATGACATTAAAAATATACTCACTGTACCTGGATCACTTTGGTAGCTCCATACCCATCTCCTCACATCCAGTTATGTTCCTCTCTGATCATTCCCCACGAAAAATGATTTTTAAAAGTCATCATCACAATTATCTGAAAATAAAAACAAATTAAGAAAAACCCAAAGACAACCAAAAATGTCAGTATGATCACTTTATACCCGTATACGAAGGCCTTCAATGGATTCCTGTTACCCTTAACAATCGTATCCAAAGTCCTGAATGTTTTTATAAGGCTGTAATGGTGTAGCTTCTGTCTCTCCAGCTTTTCTGTCCATGTTCCTCACCCCGCCATGCTGGTCTTATCTCTGGCATCATATCCCAGCACCTTAGTTTCCAGTTTCAGAAACATTCTAAATCCATCTCATTCTTTCATTCCCATATTTACTCTGTTCCCCACTTCTCTCCCTTTACTCTTACCCTTATCCTGGTCAACACTTACTGATTTTCAGGTTTTGGAATAAAAAGCACTTTCACAGGGAAGTTGTATTCGTGGGGGTTCTCCAGAGAAGCAAAACCAACAGGCTGTACATGGAGAGACACAAAGATTTCATTATGAAGGGTTCACTCATAGCAATTCCGGAGGCAAAAATGTCACCCAATCTCCACCTGCAAACTAGAGGCTCAGGAAAGCTGGTGGTGTAGTTCCAGTGCAAACCTGAAGGTCCCATACGCAAGGGATGGTGTCCAAGTCCCAGTCCAAGTCAGAGTTTGAGAATCAGGAACTCTGGTGTCTGAGGGCAGCAAAAGATGGATGGATACTCTCTCCTCTTGTTTGTTCTGTTCAGGCCCTTAATGGATTGGATGATGTCCACAAGCATTAGCAAGCGTGATCTTCTTTGCTCAGTCCACTGATTCAAGTGCTAATCTCTCTGAATAAACCCCTTCACACACACACACCTAGAAACAATGTGGTATCAGCTACCTGAGCATCCCTGAGCCTGGTCAAGCTGACACGAAAACTAAGCTGCACAGAAGCCCTTTCCTGCTGCGTGAGCTTCCCCAGGTATATGCTGTGACGGCATTGTACAGTTTTTTCATAACACTCACGACACTTGTTACTGTTTCCTAAATGTCTGTCTTTACTTCACTTGTCGGATTATTAATCCTATGAGATTAGAGACCATATTTAGCTCTTCTCACTACAATATCCCCACTGTCCAGCATGGCGCTTGGCACAGGCCAGGAGATACAGAGATATTACTGAATACATTTTAATTGACTGTCCTCTTTCTAGTAGTCAATCCAGTCGGTCTCTAAGATGCTTTTACTTCTTCACACATGGGACCTAGCTCTGTGATGAATTTTCACTGTTTGAAAGACCTTACTTTGGTTTCCTTTCCTAAAATACAATTCTAATAATATAAGGTGCTCAGCCTGCCCAGTCCTGCCTATCCTCAGGCAAAGTAAGTGGCATGTTAAATAGATGAATCTGTTTTATTCTTGAGACACCCTTGGAAGGCTGATAGGATTATTGTGAATCATTAGTTTCAGTTTATATCCAAGGACTATGTAATTCTGAGCTTAAATAATTTGATTCTGGTCTCACAGCTCTTAGGCAGTAGAAGGGATCTGAATTTCGGTCTGAATGTTTTACTTCAAAGCCTAAGTATGTTTTAACACTGTGTTGCTGGTTCCTTCCCCTTGTTCAAAGATTCTTTATTATGATTAAAAATTAAATGAATGAACGGTAGCTGTGGTTCATATAATTCAATTCACTTCATTTCAAAAATGTGTTTAATAAAAATTCATGTTCTGCCTATTACATAACTAAGTATGCAGAACAAAACTGAATTCTTACCATTTAAGAATTTATGACCTGCTAGTTGATAGAGAATTTGGGGATGAAAAATAGGAGCTGAAAGGAGAGAAATAGTATTGTGTTATCAGATAACAGTGGTAAAGAATCTCAAAGAAGGGAAAGGTCATGGTCATAGAGGGCAAAGAAGGAAAAGCCCCAAATTTTCCAAAAATTGTCATGTGGCAAAGGGGGCAAAAATGACTCCAGGTTGCTCCACCATTTTTATCCATAATAAGGTACTTAGAGAAGTCAAATATGTCATGGTACTAAGAATAAACCACATAATACCCTGACAAGATTAACAAGTATATGTAGGTAAGTGCAAAGTGAACACATTTAGTAAAATGAGTCTGATTAATAATGGCTTGTTTTGGGACAGAAAAGTCAGGACTTAAACTAGGTGTCTGCTTATAGCAATTGGCATGGTGTCTGGGGTCCTGGATAAGGTCTGTGGTGGTATGTCCTATGGACATGCAGAGACGGTGACTGATGGAGATGGAACTAAAGGAAAAAGATGGGATGAGTAAAGATGACTGAGTACGTGAGCTTAAACTGTAGAAATAGGCATGCCATGAACAGAAATGTGAAAATTAAAGGATTTAACTTGGGTAAAGGCAATGGATATAAACTCAAATGCTTGCAAGAAACAGGCAAGAGGTAAGAAAAAGAAAAGCAGGCTGGGGGAAGGAGCGAAGATGACAATGGGAAACTAACAGTTTCCAGATCACCCGATTTTTCCAAGAGAATCTGAAAATTCAGAAGTGTTTGCATTTAAAATGTTGGCAAATGCTTTTATTTTTTTAAAAAGCCGACACCTTGTGGTCCAAATAAGCTATCTCCACACGCTTCACTAGGCTTTGGGGAACAGTTAAGAATGTGTGGCACTGATGATAAAGCCTTTTCTGTACGATTCTATGGTGCTACTATTCAGTGCTTTCAGCCATGGCTGCTGATGGGACTCAGTGAGCACCTATTTCACAACTCCAGAAAGCAAGAACAAAGAAAAACAAAACCATTTACGTGCTTTTTTTTGTGTCCTTTGAAGTACTAAAATATATTGCAGTAGTTGTCTAAACCTTTGTATACAATCTCAAATGAAATATATTTTGCAACCTAAGGTCTGAAATATATCTATTTTGTTCATTTTTTTGGAACAGTTTCAGAAACAGCTTTGATATATATGCTCCGTATTAATCTGCCATATATATTTAGGGTGCTCTCTTTAATTGTCTCAAAATGTAAATTCCATGGTGTATGAGGGATGCTATTTTGTTTACTTTTAAGTAGAAACACTTATATAGCATGTTATCAAGAAAAAATTAAGCAAAATTTTTTTTACAGAAAATAATCTAAATATGATATGTGTTTTTTTAAAAATGGCTTTTCATTTTTCTGTATTAATGGTAAATCTGAAAGGCATACTTTGAGGGGAGAATGGCTGTGTTTCTTTTCATTTGAAGGCCATATTTAGACATATCATTGTATGTTCTCATTAAATGCTCTGCACTACTTTATACTACTTTTTAAATGTAGCTCAGACTCTGGTTCATCCTATATAATAAAACCCTAATATGCAAATCCATCAAACAGGGAAACAAAGGGTCGCTATGATGCACACTGACCACCAGGGGGCAGACGCCCAACATAGGAGCTGCCCCCTGGTTGTCAGTGTGCTCCCACCAGGGGTACACCACTCAACCAGGAGCTGGGCTTACAGCTGGAGAGCACAGCGGCAATAGTACGAGCCTCTCCCATCTCTTCTGCAGGAGGGTGGTAAGGAAAGAGGGGTCCCAGACTGCAAGAGGGTGCAGGCCGGGCTGAGGGACCCCCTCCCCGAGTGAACAAATTTCATGCACCAGGCCTCTAGTATATTATACTTAACTAAGGTTCAGGTTTTCATAGGGGAGGGGGCATTTTTTTTTTTTTTTTTGTATTTTGATACCCTCCCTCAAATTTGGGATGGGTCAGAGTAGAAGATCAGTAATAGTAATAATCACGCCAGTAGCAGTAGTTCTTGATTGTTTTGTTGAGATACTAAACTGAAGAGAAGACTATATATATATCCCTCAAAATTTCTGTAAAAATTCAGTTTTATCACAAAATTTGTAGTACTTTGTAATCCACTCCACCATCTAAGGACTTCTTTTCTTAATTTAAAGAGGTTATTTGATCAAATATCAATTGGAATCAGACAGCACCAAACAAGAAGAGGTTAGGAGTACTCCACTGTCAGGAGCTCAGGGAGAGACTTGTGCAGAGAAAAGGCTAAAGTAAGGAAATTATTGATTGATTATAGAATGAAACCTAGTTGGCTGTTTGTGATTGGTTGTCTTTGGTGTTTTGATTTTGTAACCTTGAGACATTCACAGGCTTAGCTTTTGGGTTGTTTACATAGGTCGCATGCATTAGAATCACATCAGTCTACTGGCGTCTTTTTTTAATTAATTGAACAATTTCCCTTGTGCCATTTTCTCCTACATGAGAGATTGGCCAAAATTTGGTACCAGCACCGCTCTCAGTCATCAGAGTTAAGTTTCTCTTGTCTGCTTGTGAAACACATAGGTTATGATGTCAGATTCACAGAAGAATTGTTTTTGCTATTTATCTTGTTTCTGTTTTTCCAAATGCAGTGGGCCCATCTGATGTACTGCTGATGACTATGAATATGTAAAAAGACATAGCACATTAGGGGGACTACAGTAATAGTTATTAGGAGGGTAATACCAAGAGACTGTAGTATACTCCTTAGCCAGTATACTCCCATGAACCAAATCAATTGATATCAAAGAACATACCAGAGGGGAGATCAATCTGTTTTAGCCAAATGGCTCGGGTTTTTTTTGTTTGTTTGTTTTAATTTCCTATATTTGCTACAATGCCAGAGGTGTGGATCAAGGTACAGCAGGAGATAGATATGTACTATAAGACAAACTCCTCCTTTTTTAGCCAATAATTATTATAAAGCAATTCCACTATCTAAAACCACCTTAGCAAGAAAGCCTAGGGAATTTTATTATGCAGCAATGGCCTTAGCAGCAGATTCAACAAGAGTTGCCAGAGTTAAGGAGCATTGTCTTCTGCATTAACAGAGACAAAGCAAGTAGTACAAAGCAAAAGGAATACAGGCTTAACATTGCAGATGGAGATCTTGATCTATGATTTTGGGAGAACTGGCCAACTCAAGATGCCACCTACTTTTGGGAGGAACTTCTCTAGTCAGTTTTAATTTTAGATCTCTGTTGGGTATGTGGTTCCAAGAGACTGGAGAAGCCCTTTATGTATGTATGTATGTATTATTATTATTATTATTATTATTTGCTTTATAAATAGTTGGTGTACTATATTGTTTATGGAATAATGACAAGACAAAATGTCTATACATGTTCAATATAGACACAACCATCGTATGCCAGACTATATAATACATACCAACAACTTAACTTTTTTCCTGAATATTTTTTTTAATTAAATCTTTATTGTTCAGATTATTACATTTGTTCCTCTTTTTTCCCCCCATAACTCCCCTCCTCCCAGTTCCCGCCCCACCCTCTGCCCTAACTCCCCACCCACTGTCCTCATCCATAGGTGCACGATTTTTGTCCAGTCTCTTCCCGCATCTCCCACACCCCTTTCGCCCCCAAGAATAGTCAGTCCATTCCCTTTCTATGTCCCTGATTCTATTATGATCACCAGATTATTTATTCACTTGATTCTTAGATTCACTTGTTGATAGATGCATGTTTGTTGTTCATAATTTGTATCTTTACCTTTTTCTTCTTCTTCCTCTTCTTAAAGGATACCTTTATATAATACTGGTTTGGTGGTGATGAACTCCTTTAGCTTTTCCTTATCTGTGATGCTCTTTATCTGACCTTCAGTTCTGAATGATAGCTTTGCTGGATAAAGTAATCTTGGTTGTAGGTTCTTGGTATTCATTACTTTGAATATTTCTTGCCATTCTCTTCTGGCCTGCAAAGTTTCTGTTGAGAAATCAGCTGACAGTCGTATGGGTACTCCCTTGTAGGTAACTGAGTTTCTTTCTCTTGCTGCTTTTAAGATTCTCTCTTTGTCTTTTGCTCTTGGCATTTTAATTATGATGTGTCTTGGTGTGGTCCTCTTTGGATTCCTTTTGTTTGGGGTTCTCTGTGCTTCCTGGACCTGTAAGACTATTTCTTTCACCAGGTGGGGGAAGTTTTCTGTCATTATTTCTTCAAATAGGTTTTCAATATCTTGCTCTCTCTCATCTTCTGGCACCCCTATAATTCTGATGTTGGTATGCTTGAAGCTGTCCCAGAGGCTCCTTACACTATCTTCGTATTTTCGGATTCTTTTTTCATTTTGCTTTTCCAGTTGGGTGTTTTTTGCTTCTTCGCATTTCGAATCTTTGACTTGATTCTTGCGCTCCCCTGGTCTGCTGTTGGGTGTCTGTATAATATTCTTTATTTCAGTCAGTGTATGCTTAATTTCTAGTTGGTTCTTTATCACATCGAGGGTCACATTAGATTTCTTGAGGATCTCACTACATTTATCGGCGGCTTCTAGACAGTTCTTGAGAGACCTTAAAAGTGTGGTTCTGAACTCTGTATCCTCCATGGACAATTTTGTCCTGTTTCTTTGTCTCCGCATTTTTTATGCTTTCTTGGTGCACCCCCTAGTGGTCTTTGTGCGCAATCTTGTTGTAGTTAAGCCTTGATTGTTGTCGGCAATAGTGGGGGTGATTTGACCTCCAGGCTAACTGGCTATGAGAGTCCGCTGTGTCTGCAGTGGGAGAGCTTCTGTGCTGGATCTCTAGGGTGGTGCTAATCTAGCGTTTGCCTGAGGCTATTCGGCAAATAGCTCTGCGCAGGGCTTGGGCGGGGCGGGTCCCTGGGGATCTACAGGGCAGGCCAGAGTGAGCAGTTATGGCTGCTCTCAGTTCCATCCCTAGGGGCTCTGCCTCACAGAGTCCCAGCAACCGCTGCAAACCTCGGAGAGAAAGCTGCCTTCGAGTTCCGACCGAAGCCAGACAGTCCCGCTTCTCCCATTTGAGTCTGGGTCCCTAGAGACTCGCCCGGATCTGGAGCTCAGAGTCTGAAACTCCCTCCCGATTGAAAACAACAACCACGCCCTCCACCGCCAGCCCACTCCGCGCTCACTCCGCACCTGAGTATTTCACTTCAGCACTGCGCTTCCTCTGAGTCTGGGTATGATATTCTCTTTCCTCCTAGTTGTAGAATTTCCACTCAGCCAGCCTTCCTGTGGTTCTGGATGATGTCCGTTCCGTCTTTAGTTGTTTTTTGAAGTGGTTGTTCAAGGCAGCAATCTCCGGCATTAACCTATGCCGCCATCTTGGTTTTCTCCCTCTCGAGAGAGCGCCTGACTTTTTCCTCCTGAATATTTTTTCCATTGATTTTTTTATTTCATATATTTTAATTGTAATGATAATTTTTTTATTATTTTTCGTTCTTTCTTTCTTTTTTTTTTTTTTGAGAAGCCCTTTTAAATTGGGGCATGTGTACCCAAGATCCAAGTCCCTGAAGCTTGGCTGCCGTCTGGGTCGTGAGGAGGAACTGCTATGGTCCCTTCGAAGGAAACTTCCAAGGAAAGTCCTTTTTTTAGTGATTCCAAATCAGAAGGTGCGAGAAAATTGGGAGCATGAGTCCGGAGAGTTGCAGACAGATATTTGAGGTAATTAGAAGAATTCAGGATCCAGTTTAGTTTACAAATATATAACAAAACCTTAAAGACATTGAGCGGGATTAGAATTTCAAATGCACAAGGTTATCAAGGTTGTGTTAAAATTTTCTATAGCCACCCTCATTTCTATCACAAATAGTCACAGTAAAGCTAATTTGTTTCCCAAAATAAGTCTCATTAAACATGGCCTGATTATTTACATTAGGTGCACAAATAACAGTGATTGACCACATAGGCTCTTTTTAAATATGCTTTGCTAGAACTCCTCATAAGGAATCTTTTATTGGACTTTTGAAAACTCTTTAGGCTAAGAAGCCAAGCCAAGAACTTACCAGGAGACCTTTCCTGCAGTAATTACAGGTTTGGGTGAATTCCTCTTTTTTGAGAGCCCTTCAATAGCCTAAGGTTCCTGGGCCTGCCAGGAAGGGGCTCTTACTCACCTGGTAAGGCCACAGGAAACCCTTGAAGCAAGGTGCCAGACTGATTGTTCCAAGGGGCTTTTATTGACTCCATAAAGTAAACCTTAGTTCCTTAAAACTGGGTATATCTGGTTTTATGCATATTCTCAAATATACCATTCCAGTCAAGGCCTTGGTAACATAACCAGTGTGTCCAATTGTGTCCTGTTACAAGGAGAACCAATTTTTCTTGAACTTATGCTAATACCTGTATTGCTGTGAAAATAAGAGTACTCAATAAGCTTCAGCATTCTGGAAGGATCAAGTAGCTAGAAAAAGTAAATGTTTCAGTTATGTTTACAGCTGTATACTTGACAAAATAACTGTAAGTCATACATAGCTTAAGAAAAAAGAGAAATAGGTTTCCTTAAATCTGGAAAAATGACACATGAAGGAACCAGCAATGTTGCAAAGAAAAAGTTGTAAAAAAATAATAGTCATTATCATCAGTTCATTTAACCCTATGTTATTAATTCTTGTTCTGCTTAAGTCCAATTTTTCTCTTCTAGAAATTTTTACCCAGTCTGTTTTATAACCTTAAAATTATTAGAAACATATATTGGTAAAATCTTTACTTTATGGATAGAGTATCCAAAAAATTAAAAGCAAAACAAAACACTTTCACAATTTCTTATCAAGACCAATAGTTCAAGAAAACTGTTATTTTAACAGAGAGAAAACCAAATTTCAATGTTGCATCCAGTGTACTTTGGATATTAAGATTCAATCTTTAAAATCTTAAACAAATTAATTTAAATTTAGTATAGTTAGCTTAACTACACATAAAATTCTGTTTCTAAGCTTCCTTTTTCACAAATCTTCTACAATTTATTTTAATAAATTCAAGTTTTGTACTGTGAGAATTACCTCCCTGGATTTCAAGATACAGATCTGAGTTCCTAGAGAAGACCAGGCAGAACATTAACTTCTCAAAGCCACAAAGGATGTGTGTTCCTTCAAGAAGGGCTTTTCTTTCCTAAATCCAGATCCTTTACAATATCTCAAGCCTTTTGAGATGAATAGGAGAGGCTTGGGGAGAAGGCTAGGTGGGGTTTGAACTATTTCTAGAATATGCATTATTGTATAGATTTGATTTGTAAAACAAGTACAAAAATTGTTTTAATTTATGAAAGAACTGGATTGCAACCTGAATGATATCAAGACTCTGACCAAGGCATCCAACTACATGACTTCCAATTTCTGTGTGTGTGTGTGTGTGTGTGTGTGTGTGTGTGTGTGTGTGTTTAATATCAGGGAGAAGATGAAAATCAAGATTCTTATTTTCTAGATTTAGAGCTGTGTGTTTGTTTGTTTGTTTTTTGGAATGTTTTAATCTTCCCATTCTGGCTTCATAATGTTATTTCTTTCCCTTTGAGTACATAATTTAGCTTAGAGGAAAAGGGCTTTAAAAAATTTCTTATCAGGCTCTGAATATGGGCTTCCAATTTGGCCAACTTCTGATCATAGAGCTACTTTCAAAAAAAATCCTTTTGAATATTTTGACAGGTTTCAGTTGGAACAAACAGTAAATATTCCTATCCATATTGAACAAACCCATAGACTCAAGAGGGGTTCTCAAAGGGAGTGCCCTCCCAGGATCCAGAGCCACTCCCAAGATAACCAAAAGAAAGACTTACACAATTTCCCTGAGAGCTGTCGGCAGCAGTCAATAGGACCCTAGCTGCAGATGGAATGCAACCCACATTTCTGTCCAGCCATATCTAGCCAGAAACAGGGTGTAATCCACATTTCTGTCTGTCTATGTTGGAGGGTCTTCAACCTGGCAGTTGCCAAGCCAAGTTCTCAGGACACAAAATGAGACAAGAAGACAATAGCTATCCATGGGAGAGGAAGAAATGATAATGAATTTTTTCCCTGCCAATCTGAATTTGGGAAAGAAGGGGCAACGTGAAATTTTACCTTCTTCCTCTTTCAACCGGGCACCATAAACAGAGACCTGGGAGAGCTGATTTTGGTGAGATTTCTTACCCTTTGCCAGCTTCTGCCAGTTTTCCCAGGATGTGCCTGCAGTCTCCAGGCTGAGGGGTGTCCCAGCAAGGGAGCATCCTAGTCACCAGGAACTGTCAAGGAAGGAAGAATGACTTTCTCTCTACTCTTTGTAGTGAGTCCTTTATCTCTAGGACACTTCATTAGTGGGTAAGCTAACCTAAGATGGTTAAAAGTTCTCCACTGCGGCCACCGTAATTCAGGCTTATCTTTGATAAGGTTAACCTACTTGTTCAACCTTACAACAGAATTTTATTCACTGAGGCCTCCTACCGGCCCCAGTCCTGTTTCTAAGTTGAACCCAGTCCAACCCCGGATCTAGTCCAACTCTGGCCAGTTTCTGGACCTACTCAGGAAAAAGAAATGCTCAAAGTCTGAAAGCACGTAACCCAAAAGCCAAGGAGCTAGGATCCAACAGGGGCTTCCCCTCCACCTCCAGAGGCAGTTACCTGCTCCCGGGGGCAGTCAGGAGTCCCTTTTGTTCCCTCTTCTGACGCCAGAGACGATAAAACATAAATCAAGGCAAATTAAACATTGTAAGAGTTTATTTGAGCAAAAATTGATTCCAATTGAGCAGTGCCAAACCAGAAGTGGTTAGGAATGCTCCCAAGAACTTCTTTATTAACACATTATTGTCTGAAATTATTTACCACTAAAGTAAAAGAGTTTTGTACCCAACCAGGGGTTTACAATGTTTTAGGGTTTGCAGTGGTTAGAACAGGTAGTCAAACATCCAATTTAATTTTATCACTTAGTATCTTAGGCAAGTCACTTATATATTTGGTGATAAAACAGTATGTATTACATAGGGTTGCTCTCACTTATATAATTGGGAGGAAAAGAGCACTTACTACATAATAAATGTCACTCTGAAGTTTCAATGGAATGTCATATGAAAAATACCCAGCACACTTCCCAGCCCATTGTTTAACCGACTGTAGGAATCAGGTAATATTTTATATACAGAGCCTTCATCATATAACATGCTGCCTCTTGGAAATGTCTATTACCTGTCTTGCTATCATAGTATTTTAAAAAATCTGATGTATGTAAATGTATGGATTCAAATTACATCATAGTTTTCATTGATTTATTACTATATCATAGTAATCAATGAAGAGAAGTATTCAAAATGTCATGTACCAAAGAATGGGGTAGAGCAGTGTTTTTAGGCTCTTATTGAAAATTTCATTAAAAATACCCTCTGTTGAGAGTAGAATCATGTACACATGATAGAGTAAAATGGTCTTAGAGTGGACAGCTAACTTTTTTTTTTTTATTGGCGCAAGGAAATCCCAGCCCAAACATTTTTCTCAGCATGTCGGATTTCTAAGTATTTTTAAATGTGTGAATTAAAACAGTCAAGTTATTTATAGCATACAGAGTATTCTAGTTCTAACTCTTTTCATTTTCATTAGAGTGATCTCATGGATAGATTTTTTAAAAGAGAAAAAATTATTATAGTGCCTATGTGGTATTGATGGAAATTCAGTACCAAAAAAATCTGCTGAGTTTGTCAACTCTGGGTCACTCTTATTCATTAAAGTACATGGAGTTTCTCACTTCATACAGTTCTTAGTCATTTTGCTGATTATCCTATATAATAAAAGCATAATATGCTAAGTGTCCAACCGGTCGACCTTTCAGTCGACCACTTGACCAGTGGCTATGACATGCAGTGACCATCAGGGGACAGATGCTCATACTGGTAGGTTAACTTGTTGCTATGGTCCAGCTGATTGGGACTGGGTGAAAGGGCCAGACATGCCCTGGAGCTCCCCACAATCCCTCCCCAGCTGGCCAGCCAACCTTCTGCGGCACCTCCCCAGCCAGCCGGGCCCAATCAGCCCTGATCGGGACTGGGTGAGATGGCCCCTATTGCCGGCCAGGCTGAGGGACCCTGCTCGTGCACGAATTTGTGTACCAGGTCTCTAGTGTTCCTCCATAAAGGCATGTAACAATTCAACCTTGAGTTTAAAATTTTACCAGCACCTTCTCCTGCCAAACCATAGCAGAATGAGATCTCAAGATTACTGCTCATGGAATTACAAAATATCTCACTAAATATAACAAAATTTATTCTAACTATTCTTCTTGACTTACTAAAAAAAAAAAAAATCAAGAGTCGGACACATTGAATGAGGTATCTTCAGGAAATGATGCCGTTTGAACAACCAAGAAACATACTCATTTACTGTATACTCTCTTTTCTGTTTGTTGAAAAATCAATTCATCAAATACCTCTTAAACAACTACATTTTTTAGAAATTGTTCAAAGGAATATTCTGATTCCTGAAAGGCTATTTAGTAAATACTTTGACTTAACATCAATTGTAATTAATTAAATTAATTAACTATTAAATATTTTGTAAGTTATTTTTCTCAGATATCACGATAAATATATAAAACAAGATCCAACAAAACACTGTGTTAAATTCAGCCAATCAGCTGTTATTTCACTAATATTGCTCACACATGTCTAGAAGTCCACATTGTTAGCATCATCTATTAAGGCAATAAGAGTTCCTATGTTTAGTTTGGCTGTTAAATAGATATTCAATTCTTTTTAGTCCAAAATAGATTTAACTCTACAGCTTAAGATGTCATCAAAGCACCTTTTATTGTGCTAGTGTTTTCTCCCAAGGCCATTCTGCAAATGACCAATGAGAGCTCTTAAGAGCCTTATTGATCGCTGGTTTACTTCATTATCTTGCTTTCAACTTCTACGTCTTATTCGTAGGAGCAAAAACGCTTCTGGTGGTTTTTCTTCAACATTTTATGGGTTTTCAGTGTTTATATGTGTTTTTTTTCTTATCATTATTTTGAAATGGAAATCGGTGTGTATGATAAAATGTTGAAACACTGTAATGTAGCAAAGGAAGTCTCCCTCTCACCCAGGCATCCTGTCTTCCAGTTCATCTCTCTAAAGCAACTCCTGTCACTAGCTTCTTGCTTTTTGTTTCAGAGATATTCTATACATATATGAGCATGTATCTAATGTTTCATCCTCTGGTCTTTCTTTTGACACATAAGAGGGATAGACATTGATAGATAAATAGATACATATATATACAAACTAAATGTATATATTTATTTCTCCTTTTTATTTCAAGATACCATAGCATAAGTACTATAAACTATTTCCCTTTTCACTTTATTTACTTAGAAGTATATCTTAAAAGGCTTAATTTAAAACATAAATTTATGTATTACTATTTTTGCAAGAAAGATAGTTTCACAACATTTTTGTTTTAAGTTTCTGCATTAAGATAGCAAGTTTTATGTGCGTTTGAACTTCACAACAATGAGAATAATATCTACTTATATAAAAACCATGAGTGGTGTTTGTCACATACAGAGGAACAGCGACTGAGAGGAAGGAAGTCAGTCCTACAGGAGTTGTCTTGGCAATGGCTGTGCCCTTCCCCAAGCTGTTTCCTGGGGCTGTTTCCTGTAAGGGCGGAGTTTGAGGCAGGAACCGGCCCTGGGAGTGTGAAGGCAGATTTTCTAAAGTGTGCCACGCCAGCACAGACAGGGTGAACCTGAGGGGGGTGGCTGAAAGGCTTAGAAAAGACAGACAAGAGAATGAAAGCCAGATCTCGGTGGGATGCTGCTTCTCTGAGAGACAGCGACCACGCCACAGCCATGCCTTTAGTTTATAGCAGATGCTAAGAGGCAAAGTAAGGGCGTGACCAAGATGTTTACAAACATTTTCCTGGGTTTCAATCCTACTCAACTACATGCACCTGAACTCTGTCAAGTCCACATCACTCAGGCACGTGGGGCCATGTGTTCAGACCATAGGTTTAAGCTTACAACTATAGCTGTTGGCTATAATTGTGCTGGGAGGGCCCTGCCCTCCAAGCTGGGACTTGCATATGGCAATGAGAGGACTATGCCCTCTCATCAGTCCAAGGCTTGAACCTATCCAAAACACTGTAGCGGCTCCCCACAATAAAGTTTTAATTCTGTGTCTTTGTTACTAATGTTGTGGCCCCACCCCATACAAAGAAACAAAGGAAAATTTCCCCATTGAATTTCTGAATAGTATTACTCCTTCAGGAATGCCGTGTCATAAATTAAAATTGAAAGTGGGTGCAATAATCCTGCTATTGAGAAATTTCAATAGTAAATGGGGTCTTTGTAATGGTACCAGATTTATTATCAGAAGATTACAACCTAACATTATCAAAGCTGAAGTATTAACAGGATCTGCAGAGGGAGAGGCTGTTCTGATTCCAAGAATTAATTTGTCCCCACCTGACACTGGCCTCCAATTTAAATTGATTCAATGATGGTTACCCGTGATGCCAGCATTTGTGATGACTATTAATAAATCACAAGGACAAACTCTAGACAGAGTAGGCATGTTCCTACCTGAACCCGTTTTCGGACATGGTCAGTTATACATTGCTTTCTCTCGAGTTCAAAGAGCATGTGATGTTACAGTTAAAGTTCTATGTATTTCATCACAAAGGAAATTAGTCAAGCACTCTGAAAGTGTTTTCACTCTTAATGTGGTGTACAGGGAGATATTAGAATAAGTTTAATCACTTTATCAGTCATTGTTTGCATCACTGTTGTTTTTATATCATGTTTTTGTTATTTTCATATCATATTTTTGTCATTTTTATATCATGCCTCTGTTGTTGTTATATCCTTTTGTTACTGTTTATTTATTAATAAATTTATATATGATTTTCATATACATTTTACTAATTTACTTTCATCTCTCACACTTCTATTATAGAGAAAGGGCAAATAGCAATATTAAAATATCTCTGCTAATTAATTCCCTTTTTTTAAAAAAAGGTATTTTATTGATTTTTTTACAGAGAGAAAGGGAGAGGGATAGAAAGTTAGAAACATCGATCAGCTGCCTCCTGCACACTCCGCACTGGGGATGTGCCTGCAACCAAGGTACATGCCCTTGACCAGAATCGAACCTGGGACCCTTGAGTCTGCAGGCCGATGCTCTATCCAGTGAGCCAAACCGGTTAGGGCAATTAATTCCCTTTTAATGTGCACGAATTTCGTGCACCAGGCTACTAGTGTTAAGTATCCATTTTGATATGTCCTTAACTTTCTAAATTTACTGCTGATTTTTAAAATATATTTTATTGATTTTTTTTTACAGAGAGGAAGGGAGAGAGATAGAGAGTTAGAAACATCGATGAGAGAGAAACATTGATCAGCTGCCTCCTGCACACCTCCTAATGGGGATGTGCTCACAACCAAGGTACATGCCCTTGACTGGAATCGAACCTGGGACCCTTCAATCTGCAGGCCGACACTCTATCCACTGAGCCAAACCTGTTAAGGCTTTACTGCTGATTTTTATAGCCACATGCGCATTGTAGTTAGATGTGTATGCCATGGCTGCAGTTCTCCATGGGTTTTTCTGACTATCCCTTATATTTTTTGTGTATTTCCACTTATTTCAAATCTATATTAACAACCTTTATAATTAAATTACTTATCCCTATGTTCAGTTGAAAAGAAAATACAAGGTTTAAAATGATTTTGCCTAAAATATGAACACTAATTAACACTAAAACAAAAAAGAAAAAAATAGATTGATGTTAACATTTGCATTATTATAAAGAAATCTATGATTATGAGAGGTGAAACTAAATAGAGTTGTATTTTAAAAATATGACTTGAGCAAAATTGCTACATGAAATCAAATTGCTTTGTGGTAGTCAAACTGCATTATGGGAGTGTTATTCTGAAGGCAACATTTTTTAAAAATTGCTTCATAGAGTGATGAATTTATTTTACAAAATAACTAACTAGTTCTGTGTACTGGAGGGACTGTCTTTCACATTGTAAATCTCTTATTTTCTCCTCTGTGATTAGTTATGCTCTCTGACACTCAACACTTCTCCCTCCTCAGGAAGGCTTCTCTTCACTTTGACTTGACTCCAGCTTAAATGACAGTATTTCCACCAAACTCAAACAAGCCAGATATTCCAAACATTTACAGTCCAATCAACATTTTCACAACATCCACCTACCCCATGCACAAAGAGAAGGAAATTGAATGAGTGGATTAAAAGAGCTGTGGTACATTTACACCATGGATTACTATGCAGCAGTTAAAAAAAAAAAAAAAGAAGGGTCTCTTACCCTGTGAGACAGCATGGAGGGACCTGGAGAGCATTATGCTAAGCAAAATAAGCCAGTCAGAGAAAGGAAAGTATCACATGCTCTCACTCATATGTGGAAGCTAAGGATAAATAAACTGATGGACAAAATAGATCCAGAAACATAGAAGCATGAAACAGTCTGTCGAATCTCAGAGGAAAAGCAGTGGCAGGTGGATAGGTAGGAAGTGATTAACCAAATAAATTGCATATATGCATAACCCATCGACACAGACTATAGTGTGGTGAAGGCCTGGGGCAGGGGGCAAATGTGGGCTGGAAGGAGTAAATGGGGGGGGGGGAGGAGAGGACAGCTGTAATATTTTCAATAATATATTTTTTCAAAAGTACAAATTGGTAGTTACAAAATAGTCATGGGGATGGAGTACAGTTAATAGTATCATAAGAACTATGTATGGTGCCAGGTAGGTACTAGAATATAGCAGGAATCCCTGTAAGTTTTATAATTATCTAACAACCATGCAATATACCTGAAACTAATATAAAATAATATCAAATGTCATCTACCAGTATAATTAAACATAAAATTAGATAAAAGATACAACTGTGTTTGTTCATAAAATAAAATCTTTAAAATAATTTATATTTTATTTATCCAAATCTGCAAATGATAATGGTAAAATCATGATATTATGAAGAGCATTCCACATTCCAACAAGGGAGAATTGCCATTTTCACACTTTGGCCCATGTAAGAGAGTTTCATTGGGGCTGATTGTAATACAGGAGCACAGGGCCACTCTGCAGGAGTGGAAGATACCATACCAGTCAGAGCGGAGTGCAGGATTCAAATCCAAAGTGATCATCAATGAGGGGGTGGGTGAGGAGCAGTAAGTCTTGCACAGCCACAAGGTCTTTCTTTTCCAGTGACAATGCTGTACTTCTCAGAGGTGTATAGCCATACAAATTAGAAATGTGCAAGCCAAGGTCTTAGAACTATAACCAAATGGCAGAAAGCAGAATGTGGGGGACAGTCTCCAAAAGTGTCCTCAGATCAAAGGTTACAATGCTAGTGGACTCCCTTCTTCCTTCTATCTCTATACCTCATCATGTACGTACTTCTATGTGGCATTCATATATGCTTTACTGATTTTATTGGCTTGAGTTCCCAACATAGCTGCTCAGTTTTGTCTGTGAATGGCTTGAGCACAGAATCTGGATATTCATCATTTCTATTTTCTTAGCTCCCAATACAACATAGGTACATTTTTATTTTAAGGAATAATCAGGCCAGTGCTCAAATCTCACCATTGCTACAGTCAATATATAAAATTGTGTAATTTAATCAATTTCTAACCTCAGCTTAATTACTTGTAACATAAATATAGTAACATCAAATTTACTGTTGATGAAATTGTGTGTGTGTGTGTGTGTGTGTGTGTGTGTGTGTGTTGAAGTGCTTGGCACTATGCCAGGTGGCCAGGTGTATTCTCTAAAATAATAGCTATAATTTTTGTTGGGGTTATTATTATTCAATAATCTTTATTAAATGGGATGGAATTGACATGAAAACCTAGTTTACTAGTCAATTTATAGATATTTTAGCTGTTGCTTTATCAGAAAAAGATAACTGAACCAAGAAAGAATAAAGCATAAATAATAAATATATATTTATCCAAAGTATTGCTCTAAGTTCAAATGTACCTATGTACATTTACATTTTCATTTTTAAATCTCTTTATTTCAGGCTTATATTGATTATTGAGGTATATGTGTGATGTATTAAATTATCTAAGCCTGTTTTCCCCAGAGCTTCCAAATGTCACCTCAGGTATTCAATATTTTTTTCAATCCAAACTAATATTGTAGTTTATAGTGATGTATAATTTTTTCATATCAAGATGTATTTACATTTTTTTAACTTTCAGAAAATAGTGCCAATATATCTGTGAATGTAATAGAAATTTATTGATTTTGAAGAGAATGCAAGTGTCAAATAGAACTTGTGAGACTTTTCTCCTCCAGAATCTATTGACTGAATACAGAGGTTCTTTTATTTTTATAAAATGGTTGGTGAGACAGGTGGAAAAAATTATACAGTTTACTGGTACATATAGACTTAAGGTATTTTATTAATACAAATTAGTTTTCTTTTCAATCCTCCTAATTTTGAGTCTGTATAATTTTGAAACTTCCTTGATGTGTTTAGATTTATTTATAGGGTATAAATATTTGTTAATGGGTGGTCCTTTATTTTAAAACATTAAATGGGGCAATAATGCCTCAGGGAAAGAGTAAATAGAAGAGAGAAAGAAAGAGATGAAAAGGAGCAGAAAAGAGGGAGGAGGAGGGAGAAGAGAAGAAAAAAGGCAGAGTAGGAAGAGGGAAGGGAAGAAGAAAACCAAGTAGAGAGGAGAGGAGAGAACCACCAATTTGCGGTTACAACTGAAATTATTTCTTTCGAAATACCAAGAATACAGTTGATACAAAAGGAATTCATAGTGATGTATTCAATTAGACCTGGACATCTGGTTATAAATTATTATATCAAACCAGTAATATTGCAAATAGTACTATAAAGAGAAAAAAAATCAAGCTCTTATGCTAGTGCCACTGATTCAGAAACCACTACTCCAAGGTACTAACAGTCTAAATGATATGAGTTCCCAGTGATTAAATTGGTTCACAAACCTCTCAGAACTATAATTATGGGGAGAAAAAAAAAGTGTGAAGTCACAGGCCATAGAGAGCACATTTCCATCACTGCTAAATGAGTTTCACTCGCTCATGAGCTATTGGGATTTAAATAACACATCTGACAGACAAAGACTAGAATACTACATCTACAATTGCATATGAGGATAGATAGAATCAAGAAAAAAAACTGCATTTGCAGTCTGATGTCAGCTGATCGAATAACAATTGCATTAAAGGTACTGAGATAAGCTAAGTCATGATCATTATCTGAACTTGGACACTGTTCAGCTGGTGTCTGGAATATGAACCCATATTGTAAAACTGTCAAAGATTATAAGCCAACAGAAGTTTAAATATGAGTAATACTAATAACTTATAGTTAAGTACAAATTTATGATCTTTTAAAGCACTCTTGAGAACATTGCCATATTTGATATTTATTACAGTTCTGAGAAATTAAACAGGAAAGTGTCATGATAGTAATTTTTTGGGTAATATAAATGTTCAAAGAGATTGACTCAAATGGAACTAAATTGGTGAATTAGGGATTAGAATCTGGTCTCCTGAATCTCAGATAAGTGCTCTTTTTAATGATAGAGAAATTCAATCAGTTTAATACACTTTCCACCCACTGGGGTCTATTTCCTGGTCTCTCTCTCTAGAAACTACATTTCTATTAAGGTTTTAGCTACCATGTTGTCACGCTTTTACTAGCATCTGCTCTTGAGATAAAGCCACAAGAGTACAGACAATAAAAAACCCACTCATTGTCAGTCACTCCTCCAAATTTTGACTCCTCACCACAATCTGCCCATATTTATTTGCTGTTCTAGACTACCCAGGTAGAAGGTGTTTTAATTTTTTTATAGGTTTTTTTAAGTTATATTCAGCAGGAGGGAAAAGGTGTCCTAGGTCTTTACACAACTACAAGCAATACTAGAAATCCCTGTTTACTTACTAGTATAACATCATCATAAAGAAATTTGAGCCATAACCGGTTTGGCTCAGTGGATAGAGCATGCATTTGTGGAGCGAAGGTTAGATTCCAGTCAAGGGCATATACCTCGGTTGCAGGCTCCTCCCCAGCATGGGCCCTGGCCAGGGGTCGTGCTGGAAGCAACCAATTGATGTGTTTCTCTCACATCAATATTTATCTCTGTCTTTCCCTCTCTCTTCCACTCTCTCTAAAAATCAATGGAAAAATATCCTCACGTGATATTAAAAAAAAAAAGAAAAACTCCAAAACAGATGAGAGATGCAAGTGTCCCGAACACGTCATGCTTTCCAATCCGAGGCTTCCCCTCTGCTTCTCACACTCTGGGTCTCACACCCTGAAAATGCTGGTTTTTCATGGTTCTCTTCAACACCGATCTGTGTTTCGTCTTGTTTTCATTTTGGACATTTCTTCTCTTTCTCAGCCTAACCCTTAAAATCCATGTTCTCTAGTAAACTGTCTTTGACACCCTGCTTTGTTGATGCTAATTATGCAATTCCATTAACTTTCCTACTTTTGGCAATTGATTATATGCTAATGACTCATAAATATTTCTCTCCAGCCCAAACTACATCCTCATTTTTCTCACTCATGTATCAAAAGGTTGGTTAATCATACTCACTTGATTAGCCCATCCTCATCTCAAAATCAACATGTCCACAATGAGAACTCCTCTCCAAATGGCCAACCTCCATTAATGGTACTGTAGTCTGCCTAGTCATCAAAACTAGAAAACTGAAAGTCATGCCACAGTCTCTCCTTTTTCACTCTGCATACTCTCCAATGCAGGGTCATGTTTCCTAAATATTTTTCAGTCTATCGTCTCTGCAATCCAACTACCCCTTCTCTCAGCACTTAGCACCGACAAATGCAATAGACACTTACCAGGTTTTTCTCATTCCAGTAGTTTTGCTCTTAACTTCATCCTCTAGGCTTCAGTCAGTGTGTCCACTGTCAAATACAAATCTGTCCATGCATCTTCTCAGCCAGTATTCTTCAATTATTCTAATTCTACAAAATGGCATTCTGACTTCCATGCATGTTGTCTTTGAGGGCAAGCTCTCCTTAACTATTTAGTGCAAGTACCCACGTTTATTTAAATTTCTTTTTCTCACCTTGTATTGTAGTAAACCCGCATATATTTTCCTGGACCTACAGTGGGGTTTCACACCACCATATCTTCATCTGAAAAGCCTTGCTAATGTTTCAAAAATCATTTTAGGTGTCAATGTAGTTGGATTCAAGTAAGGCTTAATCTCTTATCTATCAGTACTCTGACCCTCATGTGTCAGAGGCATTAATCTATACCTAGTGACTGACAACTTTTGGTCTCTAATCCAAGACCTTTTTCTAAGTTATGGATCTCTATGTCTAACCTCCTACATGTCCTCTTCACTTATGAATCCCAAAGGTAGCACAAATTTAGTGTGGCTAACATGAAATTTGTAATCTTTGCTCCCAATTATGATCCTCATATAATGTTCCAGTTGGTGAGTGTCACCACCATGTAGCCACTTATACCAAGAGGAGACTTTGGATCTTCTTTATTTTCTAAAAGCATCCCAATACTGGAGTCTGTGAATCTCATCTACAGTACATTCCTGGACAAGTTTCTATTTCTTTCAAAGTCATCACTATCCACCACCTGGGCCATGGCTCTTCTTCATCCACTCCTCTTTCCCTTCTGTTCATTTCCCACGCTAGAGCCAAAATGATACTTTGAAAGTGCAAGTCTAATGATATCAATCTTACAATATTTCAATGACAGCTCATTAATCTTAGAATAAAGACAAATATTCTTTCTTTTTTTAAAATATATTTTATTGATTTTTTTACAGAGAGGAAGGGAGAAGGATAGAGAGTTAGAAACATTGATGAGAGAGAAACATTGATCAGCTGCCTCCTGCACACTCCCTACTGGGTATGTGCCCGCGACCAAGGTACATGCCCTTGACCAGAATCGAACCTGGGACCCTTGAGTCTGCAAGCCAACACTCTATCTACTGAGCCAAACCAGTTAGGGCAAGGCAAACATCCTTAACAGGGTCTATAGACCATGACCTACCTTTAAATCTCTAGTCTCATCCTTGAAGATCCAAAGTTCCCTTATACACCAGAGTTTTTCTATATGTTGTATGTGTTTTCTCCTTCCATTATTAATCCACTATCACAATACACAAATACACAGAAATAATTTGTAAATACTATTCTTTTTTTAAAATGTATTCACTCCATTAGTAGATTATAGGAAATAATTGGATTAAGCATCCAATATAGAATATGTACAGTACTCTTAATACTATTATTGCACAATTTTAATGTTATTAGACATTTCATCTTTATCTCCATAGGTTTATTAACTAATTTTTATATAATTAATAAATATTTATTTCATCAGATATAGAAAATATTATCAAGCAAAAAGAAAAAAAAATCACCTAGAATCCTATCATCCAGAAGAAACACTTGGACATTTTGTATTTTTAAAAAATACTCTGTTTTAGTATATCAGGTCAGGTCTTTCCTCAAAAGACCACATTTTTTACTTAGATAGATCTTCATGTGCAAAAGAAATGTCCTTGAGATTCATGAATCATAACCATCAAGCTTTAACAATGTGGGCACCTAAGGAGGAACTGGACAGGACCAGTGCTAGCTCAATTTCAAAACACAAAATAAGATTCCAAGTGGTGAGTTTAAGCTGAGGATTCAGACGGAGTGACGTTAACTTGAAAAAAAAATCCATATAATTAATCAACAAGATTTAAGTGACAACTTCAAATATACGTAATGCATGCCAGCATTTTCTGCAATTAAAAATATTTACTTAGATAATACCAATAAATCCACACCTTTAAGGGTATACTGTGAGTGATTTTACATTGATTATTATTATTGATAGTAAATACACAATAATCCACCTTTTATAAGATCCTGACTTTTCAATTTTTTTCCTGCTGTGGGAATATAATTGGATTGTGAAAAGAACTGGAAATGTAATTTACTTTTAATAATATTTATCTTAAAAATTCAAATTCCAAATTTTTCTCAAAAGGTCCAAAGATGATGTAATTTATTAAAAATGGGTTTTGAACTCCTCCAAAGATATTGCAAGTTAAAATTCTTGTGTGACTATTAAGCTTTTACAGTCCCCTAGGCCAATTTAATTACGTATATATTTTAAGGATTTTAGCTATTAAACATTAATTTTGCAATTTAATTAGTAACATTAAATTAACTCATTAAATTAATTAACAATTAGGTAAGTTTATTTAATATTTCAACAAGCAAAAACCTGGAATTTTCTTAAGATAAAATATAAATTTGAAAATAGTTATTAAAGAAAATTTCATCAGGATAAGAACATTTAAAATGCTTTGGATGTGCTAAGAATAGAATTAATCTCGTGACAGCAGAGTAATATAAAGCCACTTGTTAGAAGATAGAATCTCTTGCTCATTCAATCAGCTATTTACTCTATAAACATTTATCAAACCAATATTATGTGGAAAAACTCTGCACAGATGCTAAGGATGCAAAGAGAGGGGAGGACTCCTGCTTCCAAAGAGTTGGTCAGTGAAACAGGAAAGGAAGCAATTACAAAACAGCATGGTAGGTGTCCTAATCAAGCTACCAGTAAGTACAATGCATTTAGGGAGCATAAAGAAAAGAATGTTGCCTTAAATCCATCCTCTGTAGACTATTCTGTAGTCTACAGAGAAGCCAGCTTTTTCTGTAGACTAAATAATATAATTTGCATATGTGTATGTGGCTTTTTTAAAAGCATAGATATATGTCTCTTTAACAAAATTAACAATCATCCATAGCATTTTCATTTCATCATATTTTGAGTAAACTTATATGAAAGTCAATGACTGTCATAAGGATGATGCTAAATCATAAATCAGTATATATATATATATATATATATATATATATATATATATATATATGATTTTTTAATTTAATAAGGAATACTCATAAAAATAGAGATCCATTATTATATCTCCTGAATTTTTCTTTTTTCAATAGACATATTTTAAATGAAAATGAGTAACCTGGGAGTAGTGAGTAGGTTTTAGCCCTGATTGATTGCTGAAGACTATTTGAAGTGTAATGATAATGAGAATTCTAAAGATGCCTGGACTAAGAGAATATAGTTATTGATTATCTATAAGCGCCATGGCACAGGGAAGGGGGATATTGATACTGCGCACGCCCTTCCTGAAGTGGGTTAACAATAAAGATGCTACATGATTTAGTATCAAGAACAACGCCCCAGCTGGTTTGGCTCAGTGGATAGAGCATCGGCCTGCGGACCAAAGGGTCCTGGGTTCAATCTGGTCAAGGGCATGTACCTTGGTTGTAGGCTCCACCCCAGCCAGGGCCCTGATCAGGGTGCGTGCAGGAGGCAACCAATCGATGTGTTTTTCTTACATCTGTTATTCCCTCTCTCTTCCACTCTCTAAAAGATCATTAGAAAATATCCTTGGGTGAGGATTAACAAACAAACAAACAAACAAACAAACAAAGAACAAACAAGCAGAGGAGGCATAGCACATTTAAATTAAATGGAGCTGGGGAAAATTAGTTATGAACATATTCCAAAAGGAGCCATCCAGTAGGACACCTCCTCCAGAGGAGTCAGCTCTCATGCATGAGGGAAGGAAGGAAACAGTTGAGGGACAATGTAGTCCTCCTGCAGACCAACTCCATTACCTCTCATTTCTGTTGAACCTGCAAATCCTGGGGAGAAACAAAAGACTGGAGGTGTATTGTTCTCTGTTTGGGTGGGGTGGTTTCCATGAGTCATTCTTACAGGAGAAAACAGCTTTTTGTTAGAAAGCACAGAGCCATTGTGGCCATAGATTTTAAGTCTCAGGAGACTTTAGGGCAAGAGCAGGGGACAAAATGGTGTGTTGTGAAGTTACATTCAAACAATTCTTTTAAAACTGGCATGGATGACAATCACAGATTAAGGGCCTTGAAATGCTGAGCTCCACTGAACAACAGAAGTCTTACTTTGTAGACAAACAACCTAGATTTAATCACCAATAGACACAATAGTCATGCTGAAGATGAAGTCAAATTAACACCAGTAGGTTAAATGGTAGGACCGATTTTTAGAGTAAATTTTCCCCTCACCATAACCTATCAAGCTTGACATTTCCTCTCTCTTTGCTTTTACATTTTAGTCCTTTCCCTCCCTCGTGTATTTGTATGCATACAAAATTGATGCTGACAAACACATTGTTCCCACTTGCTTGCTTTCCATAGAAAGCATGTGCATGGCAGCTCTTATAACATTCAGAAAGAGTATGCATCATGTCAGAAATAATAAATGTCCAAAGTAAAAGTATGATATTCATTTTAAAGCTTTCTTCAATTATTGCATAGCAATCAGAAAGACAGGAATTTCTTATTGAATCTGAACTCACTATGAACATCTATTTTTATGCTAGTATAAATATCTATTGATTGGCTAAGAATCATTGTAGTTTTTCAGAATGAAAAAACAGTATATATACACACATATATACATATATACATATATACATATATATACACATATACACACATATATATACATATATACATATACACACACCCCATTTAATCTCCAATTATATAAATGAGACATTGCTATTCTTTTAAATTCATATGTGGCTTCTCATATTAGGAATAAAACTACCACTTGGTTGCTTTATTGATTTCTTTCTTAAATAAAAATTGTAGTGGTAGAAGTGACCCCATGTAGCTATTTTCTGAAATCTATATCTTTAAAGAAAAAATAAAAACCAGCTCTTCTATTTGCTCTAGTAAGGGTGTGGTGAGGCTCACTGGTAGCAGAGTGTGGTGGAAAGCCCAGACAATGATGCAGTGGGAAGATGAGGGCCTGCATTTGTAAAATGACATCAGAAAGCAAGTACAAAAGACTGCAGTGAAATATTTGACCAGTTTTGTCCACTGATTGGGTTTAAAAGTGGGAGATATACTGAATCAAAAAATGACACTGGCCCTAACCAGTTTTGCTCAGTGGATATAGCATCGGCCTTCGGACTAAAGGGTCCCAGGTTTGATTCTGGTCAAGGGCATGTACCTTGGTCGAGGGCACATTCCCAGGAGGCAGGCTGATCGATGTTTATCTCCCATGGATGTTTCTAACTCTCTATCCCTCTCCCTTCCTCTCTGTAAAAAAAAATCAATAAAGTATGTTTTTTTTTAAAATGACCCTGAGGTCTCATGTTTGAGTAACCAGGAAAATATATAGACTTTTATAAGAAATAAGCAAAGCGATGATTTTATGGAAAATTAGATTTCGGTTTAGACATAAAACTTAATTGGTTCTCTTAAATTTGTGTTCCAGAAACACAAATCTGGTTCCAAAAGATTGAAGGGTTCTATAAACCTCTAGTCAATCGTGAAATCATAAAATGTTTGTAGCAGCATCTTTACTCATCTTCTATTGCTTCAATGTATTTGTGAAAGTTACTCAAAAACTTATTCCTCTCTCTTCCCATAAATTCTTCCCAGTTTTCTAGACCACCCAATTCTGTGTGTTAGAATAGCTTGGTGTTTGATGAAAAGAAGACAGTAGTAAATAAGCCTTATAGTGTTCACTATATCTGGGGTCTTATTCTAAATACTTTACATATATTATCATTAATTTTTAAAACTATTGCATTGTAAGTTATATGCTGTTATTATACCATTTTAAAAATATGAAATCTGAGGCACGGAGAAGTTACATGCTCAAGGCAACTCAATGAGTTGTGGACTGGTGTTCAGTCCAGCTTTAGAAAGCCCACTTTCAGCCACTATCTAGATCAGTGATGGCGAACCTATGACACGCGTGTCAGAGGTGACACGTAAACTCATTTTTTGGTTGATTTTTCTTTGTTAAATGACATTTAAATATATAAAATAAATATCAGAAATATAAATCTTTGTTTTACTATGGTTGCAAATATCAAAAAATTTCTATATGTGACACGGCACCAGAGTTAAGTTAGGGTTTTTCAAAATGCTGACACTCCGAGCTCAAAAGGTTCTCCATCACTGATCTAGATTCTCTCTCTTTCTAATGATGGTACTATATTTTTTTTTTCTTCAGTGAAGAGACTATTGGATGAGAGCTTGAAGGGTCACATGTTAGCCCCATCATCTCTTACGTTGAAAAAACAGAAAACATGGTCACATTTCATAGCTCAAAATGTGAAGGAAATACACAGGCAGTACGTACTGGTTTTGCCCATCTTCTTGCTTTATTAGACTGCCCAATCGGGTTTAAGAATCCAAGAAACAATAGAAAATGATTTGGTGCTCCTTCACACATAGTTGGCTTTATACTCCACATTGCATGAAAAAATATATAAGACAAGTGTCTTCATTCACTGGTGCTCAAAGCTAGTTAAAGAAGAAAAATGTATAGACAAATTTGAAACTGAGTAATGTCATGGAATTGAACCCGAGTTCAATTGTCTGGACATTATTCAGACATAGTCACATGGTGCAAAGTCTAAGCCTTCTGTAAGGCCAAAAGGGGTGGAGAATAGCTGATTCTAAGAAATCTTGATTTTAATTACCAGAGCTACCATATGATTATAATAATGGATTAAAGCAAACAAATAATGCCCTCCTGCTCACTCCCACACTCTAACTTTGGTCTTCCTGTCTACTTTTTCCAGGGGGGCAGAATGTAGGAAATTGGCAAGAGAAATTTCATAATCAGGAAATCACAATTTCAAAGTAATCAAAAATATGTCACCACATTTATGAATATAAATTGCAGAGTGACTCAAACTACACTAGGCGACTTGATTTTCATAGTCACTCTTTTAAGTAGATAGAAAATATTTTTATCATCTCTATTTTAAAAAGGAAGAATATGGAACTCGACATATTTAAGTGACTTACCTAAGTAAACAAAGCTATTAAGTTGGATGTTATCCAGATCTTCTGATCCAATTCCTATGCTCCTTTGACTATAGCCTTAAGATTTTTAATTAGGAAAGACAGAAAAAAACAACACCCAAATCTCAGTAGCTTACCCCAAAAAGCTGCCTTCCTCACTCTTGCTTATATGGCCCACATGGTTTGGCAGGGTGTTCTGCTCCATATGGCTACCTTGGCTGATGAAGCTTCTCTACCTTGGAGCTACGCCATCTGGAGCTTGATGTCTCCTCAGTTGCTGAAGCAAAGGAACAGAGCACCAAAGGGTCTCATACCAGCAGTTAAATACCTCATCATTTCTTCTCATAAAGACATTATTCAGACATAGTCACATGGTGCAAAGTCTCAGCCTTCTGTAAGGCCAAAAGGGGTGGAGAATGGGATGTGAGTCAGCACTAGAAATCTTCTGACATGGTGACCTTGGATGAATAATGCTCACAGGTATGAAAAGGAGCATTAAAAAAACATTATGAAATAACTTTTCATACCCCAGTTTCCTACAATTAATTTTTATGTCTACAAATGTCAGAATCAAGGAATAACATGCATTTAAAACCAAAACACATCTAAGTGAGGAGGTGGAAGAGGAGGAGGATATGAAGGGGATAAATAGTGATGGCAAAAAGAAAAAACAAATTAAAAACCCTCAAAAACATCCTTGTACTCTGAAAAAACAACAGCCTGGATTGTCCTGAGGTTACTGACAATCCTTGTTTAGGATTGATTGAACTTCTAGGTGGACCCAACTTAATATGAAACAGAATAAACATAGCAGCAGGTTTGCTTATTAATTATTTTTTTTCCTGATAGCAAAACATTACAACTCCCAAGATCTATATTACTACAGCTAGGTAGAGCTGTGCTATATTTGTAGCTAGAAGTATTGAGCAATTATAATGGGCCATTATAAGGAAGGGTTATCATTCAGTATTTGCCCTAAACTCAGGAAGCTGGAGAAAGTAGCTAGGTAAATGACTAGAGCATTTCTTGGAAATCAAAGAAACAGCATGATTTAATAGAAAAGGGTGAACTGCACAATCAAATGTTCTTGCTTTGTTTCTTGATTCTGCCATTCATTGAGCCTCAGGCTGGTTCAATATAAAAAAGATATAAACATTAACACCTGTCTTACTGGGTAATTGTGAGAAACCAATGGACTATTTTTTTTTTTCACAAAATCACTCTCTGGGCTACAAAGGACTAAAATAAAACTTAGTTGTTATTCAAAATGTGTTGGGTTGGTACAGAGGAAATAAATAACCATGGTCTGACCATTGAAAATGTGGCCAGAGAAACTTTCAGTTCTTAAGTTTGTTTTTTTCTTAGTTCTTATTGCTGGTATTCTAAACGTGGTACACTCTATTCTTCCTTCCTCTATGTAGGTTCAAGATATTTTATGGCTAGGAACAATGATCACTTTTAGAACCATTTTTTTCCTGAATTTAATTTTACATAATTAGTAAAAGTAAGGAGAAAAGATGAAATAAAGTTATTTTGTCCTAAAACATTTGCCTATAAAGATATTACAGCTCTGGTTGGTATTTCTCAGTGGTTATAGCATCAGCCCATGCACTAAAGGTGACAGGTTCGATTTCTGGTCAAGGGCACATAGCTGGGTTGCAGGTTTGATCCCCAGTCCTAATCAGGACGTGTGCAGGAGGCAACCAATTGATGGGTCTCTCTCTCACATGGATGTTTCTCTCTCTCCCTCTCTCTCCTCCTTCCTCTCCTCCTTCCACTCTCTCTAAAAATCAATGGAAAAAAATATCCTTGGGTGAGGATTAACAAAAAATAAAGATATTCCATATGATCAATATGATGAGATTAATCCATTTTAAGGAAGATGTAGTTTGCATATTTGTCTTCATCAAGTAACATGAATTATTTTAAACAATATGTATATGGGTAGGGTCCTGCAATTTAAACTGTAAAGGTGAACTAGGTCAAATACATGAATAAATCAAATAAATAAAGAAATGAGTAATTCATTAAAATTAAATCTTTACTAGATAAAATATGTGCCCAGTATTGCAAAGCAATATGTCCATGCTACTATGGCATTAGTGTTTTAGTTAGCTAATGGGTTGAACAACAGATATTGAAAAGCCGTGGTTTGAGGTAATAAACATCGCTTTATATGAACTCATTTCTTCTGAAGTGTAATCTTCATTTTCACTTTTTTTCTAGAACTGAAATTTTAACAAGTACCATTTTAAGTTGCCTAAACAGCCAGAGGATTAGAGATTTTCTGGATATAGTGCTTCAAAGAGCAGGTAGTTACTCATATCTCCAGCACACTATGGATATTTTCCTATGAGAAAACTCAACCTTGCTATATGTCTTTCCTCTCAACTGGATTTGTTCATTTATTCATTCATTTGTTCATTCATTCAATGTGTATTTGAGCTTTTTTCAGCTGGGCACTCTTCAGGTGCTGGGAATGTAGCAGGTAAGGGGATAGAAAGTGAATGTGGGAGTAGGGACTCTTTAGAGACAGACAGAGGGCCTCTCTGAGGAGTTGAGCACAAACAGACACCTAAATCAATGAGCCATACCGCATTGAAAGTGCAAATTTGGAAGCACAAATTGCATTTGTGTCTGGAAGGAGAGTGTGCCACACAAAAGCCCGAGGTCAGCGTGCCCTTGGTGTGTTTGAAAAAGAAGCACATATGGCTACCTTGGCATGAGGACGTGAAAGTTGGGTCCTTGAAGCTAGATCCTGGAGGGCCTCATCCATCAGAATGAGAACTGTGGGCTTACTTTGAGATGTAATGGCAGCTACTGAATGTTTTGAGGTAGAAGAGAGGGACATGAATACATTTATGTTCTAGGGGCTGCCCCAGCTGCAATCTGAAGACTAGACTAAAGAGGGTTAGTGTGCAAGCAGGGAAACCAGTTAGAAGACAACGGCGGCAAGCCAGAGCCCACCTCCATACACCAAGGACATTAAGGACCATGATTTAAGAGGCAGACTAAGATGCCAAATTATCTAACGCCTGGAAGCTCACAAAGCCCTGTTTTGATGTGGCTGAACTTTGTGACTCTGTTTGGTTACTTATTCATTTTGTTTGGAGAAGTTAAGAAGTTCTAAAATCTTTAAATTCTCAGTTCCATGTATCAGTAAAATAAAAAGATACCCAACTTTACTTCCCTATGTAATGGTAACATTATCAAAGGAGAGAATGTATAATCAAAGCACTGGGTAAAACATAAACTTCAAAGCATGCTGCTCTTCAAATGCTGGTATTATTATGCATAATTATTAGTCCTGATTTGATTTTCAGCAAAGAATTGTGTTTTCTTGAGAATGGTCAAAGAGAAACACAACATCATTCTAAAGTACAACCAAATCTTGCTAGCTAGGACCGCAAGAAAAGTAAATGGAATCTGAAGATGATCAGTTAATACCCCTGCCCCTTTCTTTTTCAGAAAAAAAGTGTCTTTCCTTGAAATTTGGGAGGCATAAAACTGACCATTATAAATACTTAAATCTGGTGGGGTAACTTTTAAAAGGTATTTCTGTGAAATGTCACTGTTTTCATTATAACAGTGAGCCATGGTGGTTTAATTGAGTACAGTACATTGAAATTATAGCTGCATTTCAGAACAGTCAGACATCTGTCTATGTCTGGGTATTGGGACCTCCTGTTCAGACAAACAACAAAGCTTATAAAATGATGCTCCTAGTTTTGAAGAATTTAATCACCTTTTTGAGTGACTAGAGAAGCAAAAGGATGTTTCTCACAATCTCTCCATCCTTCCTTTCATCTTATTTGTCCACTCTCCTTTTTTCCTCTCACTGTATTGAAAATATTAAGGCCTACAGAAAAGGTAAAATGACTGCTTAAGGAATTCCACCCTATTTTTGAAAACTTCTAATAAGGGTGTCCCTTCCTCTGTATTTGACTAATTATTTCCTTATAATTAGATTCAGTCCTTTCTCCAAGCTCTCCTCACTCAGATCTTCTTGTCACGGTTTCCCAGGAGATGACTCCACAATCAAAACCTTTCATTTTAGGGGAGAAAGGAAGGAAAGAGAAAACCATTTTTAAAATATTGCTCTTTCCTCCCATCAAGCCTTTTATAGACAGCGTCACCTAACATTATTTGCAATCAGAATTCACATTTATGAAATTTTAGTTTTTATAAAATGCTTTTAATATATTATGTTTTTTAATTAAAAAAAACAACAACATAGATACATACACTCAGACACAGACTAAAGCATGTATACAGAAGTATGTGGTAAATCCAGAAAATTAACCTGTCTTTCAATTTTTATTCCAATTTTTTTCCACTGAATCATAGTTGCCTAGAAAAGGTATGTCAATACAGTCCTGCAAATGTATACTCACAAATAATTTAAATGTTTTAAATCATCTGCAGGTGTATCTGCCTCGACAGAGATTAGGAACATAGAGGATGGCTTCAGGGGTTGGCTGCATCTGGACTGGAATCCTTGCCCCTTCCCCGCCCCCCCCCCTAGCTTTTTCATACATTCTTATTGATTCAAAAAGTATGTATTGGTTACTTATCAACTAATGGGCATTGTGACAAAAACATGTGCCAGAAACCACTAAGGCTCTCATTTTCTAGATGAGAAAACCAGAAAAGAAAAGCAAATTGCCAAAATGTGGAAAGTGAAGTCAGGAGAAGGAAATGCTCCTGAATTCCAGTGTAATTCACTGTCCATATGCCACACAGAGGTCCAAATGCTAGTAAATATAGGGTGGGGCCAAAGTAGACTTACAGCTGTGACTACACAAAACCCAGAGTTTATTCTTGTATTATTAATTAACTAGAGGCCCGGTGCACTAATTCATGCACAGGTGGGGTCCCTTGGCCTGGCTGGTGATTGAGGCCAGCCGGTTGCGGGCGGGGGAGCCCGTGGGAGGTTGGCCGGCCATGGCAGGTTGGCTGTGGGAGTGCACCTGCATTGAGATTCTGCCCCCTGGTGGTCAGTGTGTGTCATAGTGACTGGTCATAATGGTTGCGTAGGCTTTTATATGTATAGATTATTGAGTTATGATTGTCCAAATGAGCAACTGTAAACCTACTTTTGCCCAACCATATATATATATATATCTACACTAATAAAAGAGAAACATGGTAATTGGCGTACAACCGCTACCCTTTTCATTGGCTAATCAGTGAGATATGCAAATTAACTGTCAGCCAAGATGGCGGCCGGCAGCCAGGCAGCTTGAAACTAATATGAGGCTTGCTTGCTTCAGTGACAGAGGAAACCAACGTTCCCGGCCTGCAGTTGCAGGCCTCTGAGCGGGCAGTTTCAAACATTGTAACAGATACCTCGGGACTTCAGCCAGCAGATTCGCAACATTGTATGCAAAGGCCAGAAACCTACTTACAGCCGAGGCCTAAGAGCTGGAGCCAAACCTCAAGCCAAAGCTGGCCCAGAATAAAAAAAAAAAGAAAAAAGAAAAAAAGAAAGAAAAAAAGGAGCGGTTGGGAACTTCAGTCACCCACCAGCTTGAAAACAGCCCTCAGCCCCTCACCCAGACTGGCCAGGCACCCCAGTGGGGACCCCCACCCTGAAGGATGTGTGACCAGCTGCAAACAGCCCTCAGCCCCTCACCCAGACTAGCCAGGCACCCCAGTGGGGACCCCCACCCTGATCCAGGACACCCTTCAGGGCAAACCAGCCGGCCCCACCCATGCACCAGGCCTCTACCCTATATAGTAAAAGGGTACTATGCCTCCCAGCACCGGGTTCATTGTGACAGGGGGCAGCGCCCAAACCCCCTGATCGCCCTGCAGCTCTGTCTGAGACAGGGGGCGGGGCCACAACCTCCCTATCCATCCTGCTCTGTTCCTGACAGGGGAAGGCGCCCCAACCCCCTGAGCAGCCCTGCTCTGTGCCTGATAGGGGGGAGCTCCCCAACCCCCCCCCCACGGGCCCTGCTCTGTGTGTGATGGGTAGAGCCATAACCTCCCCATCGGCCCTGCCCTGAGTGTGAGAGTGGTGGCGCCCCAACCCCCTGATCGGCCCTGTTCTGTGGGTGATAGAGGGCAGTGCCCCAACCCCCTGATTGGCCCTGCTCTGTGCATGACAGGGGGTGGCGCCTCAACCTCCCCATCGACCCTGCCTTGAGTGTGACAGGGGGCGGTGCCCCAACCCCCCAATCGGCCCTACCCTGAGCATGACTGAGGGTGGCATCACAACCTCCCAATCCGCCCTGCTCTGTGCATGACGGGGCGGCGCCCCAGCTCCCCAATTGGCCCAGCTCTGACCCGACCAGGGGCTGCACCTAGGGATTGGGCCTGCTCTCTGCCACCCAGGAGCAGGCCTAAGCCAGCAGGTCGTTATCTCCCGAGGGGTCCCAGACTGCAAGAGGGCACAGGCCGGGCTGAGGGACCCCTCCTCCCCCCCAAGTGCACAAATTTTTGTGCACCGGCCTCTAGTATATATATCAAATGGGCAAAATAGTTTATGGAATGTTTGGATCAAGCTGTTGGATGTTTAAAATGTTTAAATCTGTAACATCTATTCTTAACCACAGGTACACAGTAGTTAGCAAAAAAAAAAATCAGGAAATAAACAATTATTTTAACAGATAACATATTAATGGTGACTGCTATGCATACACATTTAGAATAGTCAAACATGAGCTATAGAGAGAAAAGCCATTGCCAAAACAAGAATAAAAGTTATCAAAAGCCATATAAAATACATCCAATAATTTTTCTTTATAGCTTATAAGACAAATCAAAGAAATGGAAAATATATTATAAAATTGTGTCAGATAGATGTTTTACATTATAATCATTGAAGGACAGAAAAGTCCAATGTAGTTCATTAAGGAGTAAAAGTAGGATGTGCTGTATATCAAACAGTACACAAAGTAAATTACATAGTGGGATTTATCTTCAGCAAGTCTTAAAAATGTTAATAAAGGAAATTAAGGAATCTTTAAGAAAAACGTTAGCATCTAGGAAAGTACATTTCATCTAACCATTTAATTTTCTAAAGGAGACATTAGTGGCATGTTTATTTGCTTGTACACAAATCTGGGTGTCAAGGACTTTTGCAAACCTCAAAATATAGGTAGTTGGTAGAAGAAGAATATGAATTTTTGTTTTTTTGTTTTTTGGCATAGTTCTCCAAGTGTTTGATTTATCATTTTTTTTAAAATTAAAGTAGTAGCATCAAACTAAAATGGACACATCAAAATTTAATAATAAAGTATACTTTTCCAGCTGTGTGTATTACCAGGCCTGTAATTCTGAGTCATTCACATTATTCCAAATCAAGTAAATACCTATGATTCAAGCCCATTAAAACTGGCCTACAGAGATAATATTTTGAAGTAAGAAAATTACATTTTTGAAATGCACAGACTTCTATTCCCACAACATCTCATAACCTCTGCTCAATCTACAAATAAATAGATAGAGGCAGGAGGTAGGTAGGTGGGTAGATAGGTAGATGGATACATAGATAGATACACAGATAGGTAAAGAGGCCCTTGCATTGTAGAAAAACATTGTGTAAAAATTTATTTCTAGATAATCAGTTGGAGTTTAAAACTATTGAGCAAAATGTGCCACTTTAAAAGTACTTTTTTTAAAAGTTAGTAGTATAGCAGTTTTCAATTACCGTCTAAGTAAACAATGTTCTACATAGCTTGAAAGGTCATCCATCAAATTCTTTTTTTTCTAATGCAACAGCTTTATTGAGATATGACATAAAAAGAACTGTATACATTTTTAATGTAAATAATTTTATGAGTTCGGGTCTCTTAACTTCACATAGTATGTTCTAGAAATGTAAATTTGTAGTTTAGGAACTCTGCTATCCTCACCTACCCTGTCTTATTTTGTATTTTTCCTTAGAAGACAGACTAAAATGCTTTCCTCCAATTTCTATAATTATTTCAATAAAGTGGAGCCCACAGACCCACCATTTAGGTCCTGCTATTGATACTTTCATCTTAAATGTTACTGTCTTTCCAAATGCCGGCTTAAAAATAAAAATAGCCTTAGCCGGTTTGGCTCAGTGGGTAGAACATTGGCCTGCAGAAGGGCCAAAGGGTTCAGGGTTTAATTCCGAGTCAAATGCACATATCTTGGTTTGCAGGCTCCTCCCTAGCTTAGGCCCTGGTTGGGGCTCCTGCAGTAGAGAACCAATCCATGTGTTTCTCTCACATCGATATTTCCCTCTGTCTTTCCTTTTCTCTTACACTCCCTCTAAAAATCAATGGGAAAATATCCTCGGGTGAGGATTAAAATAAATAAATAAAAATAAATAAAAAAACATAGTTAACAAGATAGGTTTTCCAGAAACTTAACTGACTTGCTTTAAAAATGTTTTCTATTTCTTTTTGGTTTTTGTTATTTGGAATTGTGAGACTGATATAACCTTGGAGAATCCTATCCAAGCTAAAGAAACGTTTTGTTTACAATAATAATGCATGTGTTTTGGGCCAGCTCTTTCTAAGTGCTTGACCTTTAGCATCTCATTTAATCCACAGTAATTGTATGGGGGTTGGTAACAATGATATCCACTTAATACAAGGGCAAATGGGACTTAGAGGGTGAGTACTGTACACAGGACCACTACATGCAGTGGCTAGGGCCAAGCTATGAACCCAGGTAGCCTGGCGCTGATCTTCTTGCCTTGCAGCCTCACTCTAACTGTTCTGTGATTTGTATGGGTTACAGCCAAGGTAGGCAGCGCTGACTTAGTCACTAACAGCTTTTGTTGTATCTAGGCTGTTGTATTGGTTTTATGTAATTATTAGGCCCTTCTAAAAGGGATGCATAGCTCATGGACACAAACGACAGTATGGCTTATAATTTTCTTTTCTTGCAGAGTCCTCTTCTGGTTTAGTATCACAGCAATGTTAACCTCCTAAAGTGAGTTTGGAAGTGTTCTAATATCTCCTATTTTTTTTAAGAGTTTAAGAAGATTTGATATTATTTATCTTTAAATTTTTATATAATTCACCTGTGAAACCATCTGGTATTGGACTTCTGTTTATTGGGACTTATTTGGTTACTGATTCAGTGTTCTTACTTGTAATTGGTCTGTTCAGATATTCTCTTTTCTTCGTGATTCACTCTTTGTAGGTTGCATGTTTCTAGAAATTTGTCTATTTCTTTTAGCTGTTCAATTTGTTGGCATATGATTCTAGAGATGATCCTTTTTATTTCTTATGATGCATTGTATTTCTGTGGTATAAGTTGTAACATCTCTTTTAGAACTAATTTCATTTATTTGAGTTCGTTCTCTCTCTCTCTCTCTCTCTCTCTCTCTCTCTCTCTCTCTCTCTCTCTCTCTCTCTCTCTCTCGCTCTCGCTCTTTTGGTGAGTCTAGCTATAGGGATCTCTGTTTCTGTTATCTTAAAAACAATTCAGTTTTATTGATCTTTCCTATTGTCTTTTTAATCTCTGTTTTATTTTCACTTTTTGTTATTTCTTTTCTTCTAACTTTGGGCTTAGTGTGTTCTTTTTCTAGTTCTTGAGGTGTAAAATTATGTTGTTTACCTGAGATCATTCTTATTCTTACTGTGGGCATTTATTGCTATGAACTATCCTCTTAGAACTGCTTTTGTGTGCTCCAAAGTTTTGGTATGTTGTATTTTCATTTTCATTTGTATCAAGTTATTTTTAAAGCTCTGTTTGATTTCTTCTTTAACCCATTGTTTAGTGGAATGTTGTTTAGTCTTCACGTATTTGTGAATTATTTCAGTTTCTTGTAATTGATTTCATACTGCTGTGTTTGGAAAAGGTGTTTGAAATTATTTTTATTTAATTTATTAAGACTTGTTTTATGACTTAACATATGACCTCGCCTGGAGAAAGTTCCATATGCACTTGAAAAATACATGAATTCTACTGTTTTAGATGGAATGTCCACTAAATCCATCTGGTCTAACATGTTGTTTAAGTCCAGTATTTTCTTACTAATTTTTTGTTGGGAAGAACTATCCATTGATGAAAGTACAGAATTTAAAGGCTTTAACATTATTATATTTCTGTCTATTTCTTCCTTTTGGTCTGTTAATGCTTGCTTTATATAAAACCAAGTTTTAAGATAAAGAGTATATGGTATTAATAGTATAGACTTTGTGAAAACTTCCCTGTAAAATTATTTTTTGGTACATAGTAGACAAGCAGCAAATATTACCAAGTTAAAAATGTTTGAATAGAAGATAATAATTATGATTTGCATGAAGTTGGCATATATTTAAGATTTATCTCAGAAAACAACAAAATACAATATAAGATATCTAGTTTTGGATGCCATAAAACCTGAGAAAAGGACACTTGCATCAATGCAAAGGCAATAATTTATTAACATAATAGCAAAACACTCTACATTGTTATAAAATTCTTATTACTACGCTGAAAAGACTTGCAGACATTAATTTTCACAATACAGATCTATAACAAAACTGACATTTTAAGGTCAGATATGCTAATTGAATCTTGGGCAAATGCAAGATGCCTTATTGAAAAGAAGTCGGAATAATTAATCTTCGAGATAAAGTACCTGACGGATTAATAAAATCAGAATATCAGTTTAGGGTAAAGGTTAGTGAAAAAAGAATTAAATATTTCTTTTCTCTTTAAGATTACTGTTACAGACACTTTTGATGGCAATATTTTTCTCAAACTATTTTCTGTGTATGTTATTCTACTTAGGAATTTTGCTTAGTTTATCTTTCAAATTTCTGTCTGTTTTTTTAACTTCAGCATGTATATTAATCACATGGAGATATTGCTAATAATATAGACTCTGATTTAGTAGGTCTAAGGTAGGGCGCATGTTTCAGCTGCCAGGTCATTCCAGTGCTGCTGGTCGGAAGACAGTTGCATTGGAGAGGATGTAGGACTGTGGTTCTGGCTTTTGTTGTACATTGGTATAACTAGAGAATCTTTAAAAATGACTGGTGCCAAACTATAAAAGCAAAAATCAACAAATTGGGACTACATCAATTCAAAGCTTCTGCACAACATTATTCACAATAGCCAAGATATGGAAACAACCTAAATGCCCATCAACAGATGAGTAGATAAAAAAGATATGATGGAATATTATTTAGCCACGAGAAAGGAGGTTAGACTGCCATTTGCAAGAACACGAATAGACCTTGAGAGCACTAGGTTAAGTGAGGTAAGTCAGAGAATGATAGTACTATATTATATCACATAACTGGAATCTAAAAAAGTCACTCTTAAAAAGTGGTGGTTACTAAGGGGTGGGGGGAGAATAATATTGATATTGTTTCAGTGTGTAAACCTGCATTAAGTAGTAAATAAGCCATAGAGATATAATGTACAGTATATGAATGTGGACAACAATGTTCTTCTACAATCATAGAACTTGCTGGGAGACTAAAGCTTAATTTTCCCAACCACGAAAAAGAAAGTATAGTTATATAATGTGATAGCAGTGCTAAATATCACTACAATGGTAATCATATTATAATATTTAAATGTATCAAATTAACACATACATTTTAAATTTACACAATATATTTCAAATGTATTCAATAAAAAGATGGACTCATTTCAATTATAAACATATACAGATCCTAAATAAAATATTTACTGATTTTTTAAAAAAAATACTAGAGTCTGGCTTTAATTGTAAGACATTTTATTTACATGGGATATACCTGGTCATTGTGATTTTTTAAATTCCCAGGTTTCTAACAGGCAGTAAATTTGTGAAACCACCAGTTTAGAAGATATTTAAAACTATTGCATACTTATTTTTCTCACAAAATAAGTTAATACTTTATTTTGGTTATTTTCATTTATTATATTTGTAGTGTACCTATGAACCAATATTGTGACTAAAGTATAAAATATGAATTAATTCATGACATTTCCCCCCAAATCTAGATAATTGATTAAAATAAATATGATTACATGGTTCTCTTATAGTGAGTATGTGGGGAAATATATGTTCATTTGACTAATAATGAAAGTTGTTGGCTTGCTAAAAATATTACGTTAAGTCTGCACATGCACATGCACACACAAATAGTTGTTGATTGGAAATTATAGGAAAAGGAATTATTTATTCTTATATAAAGTGACTTTCAGGCATTGACAGTTTATCTTCTTACCACCTACCACCCTCTTCTCCAGGTGTTTACATAAAACTTGAGTGAAGCAATTGTTTCAGAAGCAGGGGGCTAGAGTAGGCCCCAGGATGGTTGCTAGGGAAACCTAACTCTGAGTTGTGATGGGAAGCCACTTCCTTATGCCTATGTAATTTTAGTTTATGGATGTTCCTTAACTTATGGCAAAAAAAAAATGGTCTGTCTCCGAAATACTTCCAATTGCAAAGACTTTACAGGGCTAGGTTCTGGATTTGAAAGTTCATAGGTGGATTTCAGGTACATGAACATTTCAATGGGAATAGGATACACTGTATTTCATTAAATACTTAAATGTGTATGGGAATCACCAATTTTAAGAACTACCACTTAGAGAAATAACTTCATTCAAATACCATTTTATAAAGAGGGAACTTGAAGTATAAGAAAACAAAACGCCCTTTTCTGGCAGAAACATTTTTTTACCTACTTTATTTTTTTATTTGTAAATTTAGATATTGTCAGGAGTGTGGAAAGTTAATATTTTTATTCAAAAATATTTGCATGAGTACTTGACACCTAAGGACAATTATCTAATTGCTTACTCTGGTGTGAACATAACTAGAGGACCTTATAAAAAGAAAACCTTCCTGTCTTATAGACCTTCAGGTCTTTTTGTTCCCTGTCATTTCTTATGTTTGTAATTCTTCTAAAGTTCTGGTTTATTTTCTTTCAACCAAATACTAAATTTATTTTGTAGGAAAAAAATACTTTAATGTTAAAAGTCCAAATCTGATTGCTCATAATTTATATTTTATTTCAAAAGAGGTCATCAATGCATCTAATTTTTTGACTAGTGAGGGTACCCAACAGGCTTTCATATTACACAGAAGGGCTTTTCTCTAATATAGTGCAGATGTGGCCACTATTTTTTCAGCATCTTACCAACAAATGTAAGTGGACTCAACTGAGAGTAGGAAGTGAGGCAGGGAAATTGCTATTATGATTAATTTTAACTGTGTTTATGCTCTTTTTCATCAAGCATAAATACAAGAAAAGTCAAGTGAGGACATCAGAACATCTTGACAAAGCCAAACAAGCCATCATTAAATGAACAACAAATTAGAAATTAAACATAAACTCTTTAAACACAAGTTTTAAAAAAGTGTGCCAACCATCACTCACACTTTGATATTGTTGATATCAATGTCTCAAATATATAAGCAATTTTTAAAAAATGATGAAAAGAAATTTAAAAGATTTAAAGTATGTTCTAAGAGAGGAGAGTATTTACCTGTCCTGGATCCCTGTCAATCTTTAATTATATCTATACTAGAGGCCCGGTGCACAAAAATTAGTGCACTCGGGGGGAGGGGGTGGTCCCTCAGCCCAGCCTGTGCCCTCTCGCAGTCTGGGACCCCTCGGGAGATAACGACCAGCTGGCTTAGGCCTGCTCCCGGGTGGCAGAGGGCAGGCCTAATCCCTAGGTGCAGCCCCTGGTCGGGCTCAGAGCAGGGCCAATTGGGGAGTTGGGGCCCCTTCCCCTGTCAAGCACAGAGCAGGGCGATCGGGAGGTTGTGATGCCACCCTCAGTCACGCTCAGGGTAGGGTCGATTGGGGGGTTGGGGCACCATCCCCTGTCACACTCAAGGCAGGGTCGATGGGGAGGTTGCGGCGCCACCCCCTGTCATGCACAGAGCAGGGCCAATCAGGGGGTTGGGGCATTTCCTCCTGTCACTCACAGAGCAGGGCCCATCAGGGGGGTTGGGGCTCTGTACCCTGTCACGCACAGAGCAGGGCCCATGGGCGCCACCCTCTATCACCCACAGAGCAGGGCCAATCAGGGGGTTGGGGCGCCACCACTCTCACACTCAGGGCAGGGCTGATGGGGAGGTTATGGCTCTACCCTGTCACACACAGAGCAGGGCCTGTAGGGTGAGGGTGTTGGGGCGCCACACCCTGTCACACACAGAGCAGGGCCTATCAGGGGGTTGGGGCGCTGCACCCTGTCACGCACAGAGCCGCAGGGCGATCAGGGGGTTGGGGAGCTCCCCCCTATAAGGCACAAAGCAGGGCTGATCAGGGGGTTGGGGCGCCTTCCCCTGTCATGAACAGAGCAGGGTGGATAGGGAGGTTGTGGCCCCACCCCCTGTCACACACAGAGCCGCAGGGCGAACAGGGGGTTTGGGCGCTGCCCCCTATCATGCTGATCCTGGTGCCGGGAGGCATATTACACTTTTACTATATAGGGTAGAGGCCTGGTGCATGGGTGGGGCCGGCTGGTTTGCCCTGAAGGGTGTCCTGGATCAGGGTGGGGGTCCCCACTGGGGTGCCTGGCCAGCCTGGGTGAGGGGATGATGGCTGTTTGCAGCTGGTCACACATCCTTCAGGGTGGGGGTCCCTACTGCGGTGCCTGGCCAGCCTGGATGAAGGGATGATGGCTGTTTGCAGCTGGTCACACACCCTTTAGTGTGGGGGTCCCCACTGGGGTGCCCAGCCAGTCTGGGTGAGGGGCTGAGGGCTGTTTTCAGGCTTGGTGTGACTGAAGCTCCCAACTGCTCCTTTTTTTCTTTTTTTCTTTTTTTATTCTGGGCCAGCTTTAGCTTTGAGGCTTGGCTCCAGCTCTTAGGCCTCTGCTGCTGAAAGTAGGTTTCTGGCCTTTGCTTACAATGTTGCGATCCTGCTGGCTGAAGCCCAACGGACTAAAAGAGGTTTCTGGGGTTTTGTTTTGCTTCTATATTTGTTACATAGTTGCTTAGAGTTGTAGCTCAGAGGCCTGCAGCGGCAGGCGGGGAACGTTGGAGTCCTCTGTCACTGAAACAAGCAAGCCTCATGTTAGTTTCAAGCTGCCTGGCTGCCGGCCGCCATCTTGGCTGGCAGTTAATTTGCATATTGCCCTGATTAGCCAATGGGAAGGGTAGCGGTCATATGTCAATTACCATGTTTCTCTTTTATTAGATAGGATAAAATATGCATATTTTCAGAAATTGTTTGGAATACATTATTTAAGCAAAGTAAATGCACTTGGCTCTCAGGACTTCTGATTAAAAGTCACTTAGAACACTTGATAAGATTGGAGCACTTCAATGCTGTACTCTGCTAAACTTTAATTTCTTAATTCTGATCACTGTCAAATAAAAATAGTGATTGTAATTATTAAGGACCCTGCCTTCTATAGAGGCACCAAGGAACATTACCAGTGATGTCTCACTCAAGTCAATGTCAGTGCGCAGGGTGCAACCCCCAACATACTTTTGTAAAAGAATAAGTAAACCCACCTGTATTGCACTGGGAACATATTGACCACATACATTTAATGCCATATACTTAAAGGGATTAAACTAGTCTGTGGTTTTACTGTCATACATGTTGTGTTTTATTTTAATGATTTGCCTTTATTAAATTTAAAAGTCAGGTCCCCAATTTTATATGAAATACTAAATAAATAAAAAAAGAGTTAAAAACAGAAATATCTTAGAATTGAGTCTCTTTTAGTTGCCAAATTGGTATTTAAATAATGTCTTACATGTTAGCACAAAACAGTCAATGATGTCTAAATCAACCCCAATTCACATCATGACTAGAAATCTAAAAAATAAAATAAATAAATAAATAAATAAATAATGGCTTTGTTGTTTTTAGGGAAGATATTCAACCATTGGTATTAAATGTTTTCTATACAAGTGTTTTATTTTAGAAACACTTGTTTGAATTGCCAAGGCCTAAGAACTATTCATTGAATAGGTGTGTGAGGGTGTAGTTAGACATTTTTAACATGCATAGTTTTAATTCATTCCAGCTGTATAGAAAACAGTTTTTAAAAAAAGTTAGTTTTCAAGGTGATAGAAAAATTAAATTGACTCATTCTTATTTTAATTTCAACCCAGGCATTTCAGGAAATCCATGAAGTTTTGAAATAATATTTAAATAACATTTTAATCTTATTCACATAAACATGAGAGCAACTCCTGGATGAGAGTGAAAAATGATGAATTTTATGGGTAATACTCTGTCACAGATATAACTGATTTTCCATGACTTCTGATCTATATTATCTTGGAAAATTTATCCAAACTTCAAGTACCATCTCAGAAAATAAGGAAAGATAACAGCAGCTTCATTATGGTGTTCTGAGGGTGAAATAATATATGTCAAGGTCTTGGGGTGTTATATACTCAATGTATATAGAATTAGTAATCTGTTATTGCTTCATCATTCTACAGGGTGGGACAAAGGTAGGTTTCTCATTGTGAGTCTATAAAACAGTTTATTCTTATACTATTATTTATTAATATTTTATTGTTTTCTATACAAAAGACTAGAAACCTACTTTTAAGCCCACATTGTAGTTGTGTTATTGCTATTAATGTGGTTATTGTAACACAACTAGAATGATTGTGACTCATTTTTATACATGCTGTGATGAAGACCAAGAGGAATAAAGTGTCATTAGCCCTGTGCAGATACATATGTTGGTCATTCTATCCCTCCACTGGCTGCCATCATTCTTAACACTGACACTGATACTTCTTATTATTTGATATAAATATTGTGATTGGCATTTTATAAACACACATAATAATCTCCTCCCAAAAATGTGTATGGAGTTATTATTCAGAGGTGAGTCTAAAGCATTAAGTTACTGAGTTTTTACCTCTGTTTCAGAGAGCTGGTGACTAATAAAACTGAAATCAAACCAAGAGTCCCTCTATGAGTCTGGTATCACTCGGATATCAAAGCCATACAAAGATATAACAAGAAAGAAAATGACAGACCCATGTCTCTTAAGAATATAGATGAAATTTTGAACAAAGTATTACCAAACTGAGTCCAGAACTATATTAAAGGGATTATATATCATGGGCAAATGGGATTTATCCCCAGAATACAAGATTGGTTAAACTTGATCATTATAATACACCATAGTGATAGCACAAAAGGGGTGACCACCCATTATCATCTCAACAGATGTAGAAAAGTAGTTGACAAAATCCAAAATGTTTGCATTATGAAAATTCACAACAAACTAGAAATAGAAAGGTTCTTCCTCAGTTTCACAAAGAGCATCTGTGAAAATCCACAGCTAACATAGTACTTAATGGTGAAAGGCTGAAAACTGCCCCCCCCCCCCCCGCCCAGATCAGGAAGAGGAAGTGGGGGTCTACTTATTCTATTCAACATTGTACAGAAGTTCTATCAAATTAGGCAAGAAAAGGAAATAAGAGGCATCAAGGTTGGAAAAGCAGAAGTAAGTCTATCTCAGGCAGATGACATAAACTTAAATACAGAAAACTCCACTCTATAAAGCAGAAAATACAAAGTATCTATTTCACAGGTTTTTAAAAAAAGAAAACACCAAAGATTCCACACACACGAAAGTACTACAGCTAATAATGAGTTCTGCAAAGTTGCTGGCTATAAGATCAATATGAAAAAATTAGTTGTATTTTTATACACTAGCAATGAATAACCTGGAAGTGGAATTATCAAAAAATCCCATTTACAATATCATCTGAAATAACAAAATGCTTAGAAATAAATGTAACCAATGACACATACATTTTACAGATGCAAAAATGTAAAATATTGTTGAAAGTAATTAAAGAAGACCTAAATAAATTGAAAGACATTTCATGTTTTGGAATTGAAAGACTTAATACTCTCAATATTGCAATACAGTGCAAATTGATCTACAAATTCAATGCAATTTTTTTCAAAATTCCAACCACGTCCCCCCACTTTTTTTCAGAAATGGACAAGCAGATTCTAAAATTCACACGGAACTTCAAGAAACCCCGAACAGCCAAAAATAATATTTAAAAATAAGAACAAAATGTATGGACTCACACTTCTTAATTTTAAAATATACCACAAAGCTACAATAATCGAACATTGTTATACTGAAATAAGAATAGAAATATAGATAAATAAAATAGAATTGGGAGCTTCAAAATTAACCCATGTATCTATGGCTAACTTATTTTCAACAAGGGTGCTAAGATCATTTAATGGGAAAAGAAGGGTTTTTAAATGGTTATAAACTCACTATAAAACTACAGTAACAAAGTCAGTGTGGTGTTGCTAAAAAAGTAGACAAAAAATTCCATGGGACAGACCAGAAACTCAGAAATAGAACCCCATAAATATTGTCAACTGATCTTTGCAAAGGGGGGAAAATAATACAATTGTGCAAAGAGACTCTCTTTGACAAATGATGCTGGAATAACTGGACATTCAAAGGCAAAAACCATGAATCTAGTCAAGGCCTTACAACCTTTACAAAAATTAACTCAAATATTTCGCAGACTTAAATATAAAATGCAGAACCATAACACTTCTAGAAGACAACATAGCAGAAAATCTAGCAGATGACCCTAGGTATGTCTATGACTTCTTAGGTACAATACCAAAAGCATGATCTATGAACAAAGTCATTGATAGACTGGACATTATTAAAATTAATTAATTCAGCTCTGTGAAAGGCAATTTCAAGAGAAGACAAGTCACAGACTGGAGTTAAATATTTTCGAAAGACACATCTGGTAAAGAAATGTTATTCAAAACATACACAAATAAATCTCTTAAAACTCAATAATGAAACAACATATACCAAAAGGGCCAAAGACCTTAACAGACATCATACCAAAGAAGATATACAGGTGGCAAAGAAGCACATGCATCATAAGTTCTCAGTGAAAGTACACACTTAATAGAATGGCTAAATTCTGGAGCACTGCTAGCCTCTCATGCTTGCAAGGGTGTGGAACAACAAAACTCTCACTCACTACTGGTGGGAATACTAAATGGTACAGACACTTTGGAAGACAGTTGTGTGATTCCTTCTAAAACTCAACATACTTCCACTATATGATCCAGCAACCCTTGATGCTTGGCATTTTCTCAAAGGAGTTGAAAATGTATGTTCACACAAACAACTGCATATGGATGTTTCTATCAGCTTTTTTTGTTTTTTTCAAAATTGCCCAAACTTGGAAGTAGCTAAGATGTTCTTCATAAAGCAAATGGCTAAATAAACTGCGATACAGCCAGATAATAGAATATTATCTAGTGCTAACAAGGGAAATGAGCTATCAACCATGAAAAGACATGGAGGAACCGTAAGGCCATACTCCTAAGTAAAAGAAGCCAATCTGAGATCTGTCCGTTCCCCTCAGCCACCTTGAAGGATGGTGTCCCAAGAAGGAGAGTGCAAGTGCAATACCTGCCTGTCTCAACATCAGTGCCTGGCCCCGTGAGATCTTACTTTACCCTCTGGGCTTGGGGTCATTGAGAGAGCTCTATGTTCTTTCCATAAATGTTGTTTTTTTATAATGGCAAGTGGTGAAAATGGGAAAAATAATAATAAAGAGTAGAAAAAGATAACAAGTTTCATTGCAGTCCTAAATTGCAGACTGTCACGAGATGCCTGCATACTGAATGATGTCCATTCAAACTGTTACATTTTTTAATAATACTCAATTCCCTTAATTCCCACACCGCTACCTTCCTTCTGACAGGATCATTATATTAACCTACTACCTAGAACCCTTATCTTTTGTCTCGCCCTTCCCTAATCTAGCCTCTGCATCACTGTGTGAGGTTGTTGCAATAGCCTGACCTTGCTCGCTTACCTTGCTTTTGTCCCCCCACTACATGTTTTCTCCTGCTTCCCAGTCCCTAGGAAGTGCTGCCTCCTCTGCTTTAACACCGGCCAGCCTTCACCACTTAGTAATCTCCTCCTTTGCCTCAAGGAGGTAAGCTCAAGAGTGACTGTCCCTGTAGGGGAGCCATCAATTTTTTTGTATTCTCAGGCTGAATTAGGTGTTTTTTCATGTTCTCATGACACTGCATCCCTCTACCCTAGAAATGCACAGTGATTCTCTCATATAATTCATCAGTGGGCTGTGATATAACTGAGGCTGGGTTATATCTTATTGATCTTCATGCCCCCAGCTCTTAGTGAAACTCCTGGGCACTTAGAACATACTCCAAAACGTTTATTGAAATGGATCTATCAAATGATTATAGAGCTGCAAAAAATGTGGTCTCATCTCACATCCGGGTTAAGAATGTAAAACCTAGGACAGCCCATATACCTGGTAATCTGAGATCTCTAAGCAACCTAACTCCAACCACTACTAGAGAAAAAAAATCGGTGTTGAGTATTATTTTCCTTTTATTTGTCATTTTTAATATATTCAGGCAAGTGAGAGAGCTAAAAGTGGCAGACAAACAGAAGTACTCAGACTATTGTGAGCTACATTTAAAAATATTTTAACACTTAGAGTAATTGAAATGTGTAGCAAATAATATTCACACCATGAGAGAATATAGTTTTACATTTTTTTTCCAACAAATGCTTTTCAGATCACTTTCTATATAACAGACACAGTTCTAAAAATATCAATTCATTTAATTCTCATAACAGCCTTAAGATGTCATCACAGGACCAATTTGGGACTTTCTTTACTGACTTGTGATAATAAGCTGACTCCTTTTCCCAGCATCCAACAGAAAGACTTTAAATTGAAGAGAATAATAGTATCTACAAAACTAAAAATTCTTTTCAAATGTCCTAAAGGGTATCAAAAGATCTAAGGAAGAGAGCACATCAAAATGAGTACTGCAATAATTATCATCTCTAATGTTCTTGCAAAAGGGCAAACAAATAATAAATTGGAGTTTTGAGTGAAATTTTTGTATGACCTTGGAGTACCACATATTTAAAATAAATCACCTGATAAATAATGGACAGAAGGCAATAGAATACTCGTAGGATCAAGATAAATCCAGGCTTGTCACAACATAAAGCAGATAACAGAACAAAATCTTGAAAATAGTCTTCTCTTTATTTACACTTTTAGTCAAGAGTGATTAATTGCAGATAGAAGACGTAAAGAGAGCAGATTGAAGTATAGACAAGTTGAAGTGCTATGAAATGAAAGCTAAAGGCACTGAGTCCTTAGTAAATAGCATACTGGTCCATATTTATGAGCCAACTGTCAATGACAAGAAATTTGCACACATTAATGAGTATAGATTGGTACTAAAGTTGCAACAACCTTTCCTATTTTGAAAAGAATAGTACATGGAGAAGGAAAACACAGATATTAATAAGTCAGAGGACACATATACCACTGGATAAAGTTAGCAGAGTTGTATCAATAAACTTGAATGAAGCTATAGAAGGCCTGCTTGTCAAATTTACTGATAACAAGAGGTCTAGAGAAATGACTAATGCTTTAATATATTTTATTTATTTTTTACAGAGAAGAAGGGAGAGGGATAGAGTTAGAAACATCGATGAGAGAGAAACATCGATTAGCTGCCTCCTGCACACCCCCTGCTGGGGATGTGCCCGCAACCAAGGTACATGCCCTTCACCAGAATCGAACCTGGGACCCTTCAGTCCACAGGCCGATGCTCTATCCACTGAGCAAAACCAGCCAGGACCTGACTAATGCTTCAGATAACAGGATCAGCATTTAAGAAAATCTGGTTAAACCTCAAATTAACAAAAGTAAATTAATACATGTGTATCTCATTTGGATATTCTACTTATACTAGTATGTCACCTTTTCACACAGTCCTCTTTTGACCATCTATTTCTAATATGGCCTTTGGTATTCGCCCTCACCATTACTTCACTCTATTTAGTTTTCAACATAGCACGTACCCCTTCCTAATACCTTCCTTATGTGCTTATTAGTTTGTTTTCTTTCTAACTTCACTGGAAAGTAAAATGCATGCAGTAGTACTGTAACCTTGACTAACTTGTATCACTGAGAGTGAAACAGAAGCACTAAGTAAACATATGTCAAAAAATAAAATGCCTATTTTTTTTCTCTTCTCTTAAAAAGAAATTTGACAAGGGAAGAATGGGGAAATCCAACAACAGTATTTCTTAAGAAATAGGGCATCTGTAGAATAATAGCACTAAGTATTGGGTGGTTTTGTCACTGAGTAGTCATTTGACCTTTGGTCAATCATGTAATTTCTTCAGAAACAGTTTACTCATCTGTGAACAAGCTGATAATAGCCCCTCAGAGGTTTTATAATAATGTGTATAAAATAACTTTATAAACTTTAATGTACAAAAGTGAAGAATTATGATTGGGGGTCCGGGTAGGGAGTTGAGTAAATGCTCAATATGAACCCTCAGTGTCTTGTGACTTTTGAAAACATAATAAGATAAAACATTGGAAATAATAGTATACATTTTGTACTGGCAAGACCCAATCCAGATAATTGTATTTCCTCTTACTTGCATGTTATCTAAAATATTGACAAATGTCTAAAGGAAGACCAAGCAAATATAGGTTGTAGAAATAATGTCATTTGTAAAACATTGGAAATAATTGGGGGGAAAGTGACCGTAGGGAGCATGGGAAGGGGAGGGGACTGTGGTGCTTATTTTTTTCAATATTCTGTATTTTTTTCTTTATTGATTATGGTATCACATATGTGTCCTTATCCTCCCATTGTCCCTCCCCCCACCCATGCCCTCACCCCCTGGTGTCTGTGTCCATTGGTTAGGCTTAATATGCATGCATACAAGTCCTTTGGTTGTGATGCTTATTTTGAATATGTGAAGAATTGTCACATGGAAGACTGATTCCATGTAGCACTAAGATGCCAACTAGGAATTCGATAGAAAAGACCGAGAAAGACAAATGTTGGTTAAAGACCTTGTTTCAATGTGTGGCACAGTTTTCCAAACTTTAGAGCAGTCCCATAATGGTGGATGTAATACATTATGGTGTCACGTCCAAACTAGGGACACATCAGGCTTCTAATATTACGCTGGAGTCTAGCCTAGATGATTCCAAGGTCCTTCCCAAGTCCAATTATAATCAATCAAATGCAATATTCCTATCATGCGTACTGAGAACGAAAGGATTTTGAACTCAGACTCAGACACACCCCAAAATACTTTTCTTAGAGACCCAATCAATTAATGAGAGAATGACAGATGATATCAATCCTGAGTCCATGAGAAGGGAGACCCGTGGCGTGGTAATCACCAGAGAGAGCGCTCCTGCTTCACCCACCCCATCCAGCTGGGAATCCCCTTCATGCTGTTTGGTATGGCTCCTCCGCTTGGGAACATTTAACTGTGAGCGCATTTATCGCCCTCGGTGTCCTTTAAGAATCTGCTGCTCTATTTCACATGACACTTGCTGTTGCAAATACAAATTCTAACTAAATATGTCTTAAAAACGTGGTCTCATTTCCCAATTCCGAGGGGGAGATGCCTGAAAGAGTCAGCAAGTGCTATATTGGAAAAGCCCCACAAATGTTCAACTATTTGCCTGAAATGACTTTTGCCGAGTCCTGCTGGAGGCACACAGCGGCTCCTCCTCATGCCCTTTACGTTGACATCACAGAGACAAAGGCGCCCATACCTCCGGAGTTCACCCTGCCCTGACATGCTTGCCATGTGCACAGACCTACACACGTGTGGTTTAGAGAAGCTGCAGGTGAGACATGGAGAAGGAAATGGAAAGTAGGAAAGACGGGAGATGGGACCCACAGAGAGAGACACAGGTTAAAATCATCTTCCTTACTTTCTCCCCTCCCACTCCAGCTCTCCATCCGCGCGGGAGGAGGCTGCGGGCTGCGGACTCAGTGCTGGAATGAGGAGTAATTGAGCCCGAGCCGAGCCGAGGTAGCGTCTCCTCCCGGTGTCATTGCTGCAGCCTCCAGGGCCGGGTCCGAGGTCCTCTGCCGCCTGGCTCCCCGGTGCCCAAGCGCCCGGCACACGCAGCCCAGGCGCGGCCGAAGTTGCGGGGCACAGGACTCCGGAGGAGGCATTGGCTCCTGAACTTTTCACGTCATTTGCTGCTCGGAGCCCCTTCTCGCCGCTCGGCGCAGCCGTTCCCACCGCGAGTCCCGGTGCTCATGGGGCAGGGCAAGAGCCGCTTGCAGCACTGAGCCGAACCGGACTCGAGCCCCGTGATGTCCGGCACCAAACTGGAGGACTCACCCCCGTATCGCAACTGGTCATCCGCCTCGGAGCTGAATGAAACTCAAGAGCCCTTTCTAAGCCCCACCGACTATGACGACGAGGAATTCCTGCGGTACCTGTGGAGGGACTACCTCCACCCGAAAGAATACGAGTGGGTCCTGATCGCGGGCTACATCATCGTGTTCGTGGTGGCTCTCATCGGGAACATCCTGGGTGAGTCCTGTCCCCGGCAGCCCTCCAGAGGGCTGTCACGTACCCTTCGCCCCGGGCTGCAAAAGCTCGGAGACCCCTCCCTCCCCCTGGGATGCAAACAAAGAGGTCCCTGCCCTCCGGGTGGGGTTTTCTATTAAAAAAAAAAAAAAAAAGTTTTCTGATTTTCAGAACCAGGACCGAGCCTTGAAATAGTGATTCTTTTTTTGTTTTGTTTTGGGGTGTTTTTTTTCTGCAGAGAGAAGCGGGGGAACCGCGTTTCTCTTGCGAGCACCTGGGTTACAAGTGCCAGCAGAGGGGCGGCGAGGGCCACCGCCAGGTGGATTGCGGGAGTGGGGAAATTAGCCATCCTTTTGTGTGGCGTGGCTGGCGGTTTCAGGGGCTTTGGGGAGAAGTAGAGCTGGCAGAATGAAAAGCTGTTGCCTACAAGGAGCAAGCTTGCTTCGGCTTTTGAAGTCACTAAGGATTTGTGGGCGAGGTGGAGTGCCCCTTGGCGAGGAGGCGTAGGCTCTGTCTGGAGGTGGACATGAAAGGGCAGGGAGTGGAGACCCAGGCGAAGCAGCGAGGTGCACCTGGGCACTGGGGGCTTAATTATAGAGGAACCATGCTGGGAGCAAGCAAGAAGGAGGGGCATCTGAGAAAAGTGCCAAAGAGATCCCAATCATCCATCCATTCATTCATCATTCATTCATTCATACACTCAACCAATATACCCCCTCCGCCCCCCCAGAACATGCTTGTTGCCACGTTTCAGAAAGACTTGTAACTGGTTGTTTTTTGTGTGTGGTTTTTTCTTCCCCCAAACAAGATCAATTTTAATGCTAGGCTTATCTCTATTTGTCCCTGTCCAGATTTGCATGCAAAACCAGCCCATTCTCCACCTCTGCACAATTTCTGAGGGTTGGGGAGTGGGCGTAATGGTGATATGATGACTGTGGTGGTGGAGTTGATTAGAGCAGCTGGGGAATCCACTTAAAAAGAGCTTTAGGAGGGCCTTGAGGACTTAACATGAATTGTGAATGGACCGAACATGTGCCTTGATGAATGGAGAGTGGGAGGCAGTTCATATGTAGAGGGCAGTGTGGAGGGAATCTCTGTTGAAAAGAACAGGAGGGGAGCGGGGAGGCTGGGTAAAGATGCTCTCTCGGTGATGGTTATGAAAAGGGAAGAAGAGTGATGTGAAATAGGCTGGGAGGCTTTGAAGTCCAAAGCAAATAGTCTGTAGCTTCAATGCAGGGTGATAAGGAACTTACCAGGCTTTCAGCATTCAGCTCAGTCTTACCTGCTCTCTCCTAGTGCGCCCGGCTGTGCAGGAGCACTCAAAGTAGCAGGTAGTGAGAGTCGTTGGCAGTATATGACTGAGAGGTGTTCTGGAGAAAGTTGGTAGACTTAGTATTTGGTAAGAGAAATAAGACACCTCTGAGAACTTTAGTTTGCTCTTCCTGTATTATTTTAGACTTTTTTTTCTTTTGTTGCTTTTTAAAAATATAAACATAAGGGAATATTTTGGGGATGCCAACAAGGTGGATGAAGGTGCAGATGCACATGATTAGGGCCCTTGGATATAAGAACACATCTGTTAATGACAATGCCTTTCTTGTTTTCCTTCTTCTTGTGTCCATCCTTGGTGTTACAACTATTCAGACTCATGGCCACCACTATAGCAACACTGCACTGCATTATGCCAACACTTAATATAAGTGAATAATCCCAATTGAAAATCTGTTGAGGACCTAATGTGTGCCGGACCCCTTCATATACACTCTCTCACTTAAACCTCAAAGTAGTCTATATTTGACATAAGAATTTTGACTTAGAGAAATGAAATTACTCATTAAGGAACATGCTGCAGATTCAATTCCATTTTTTTTCTGACCTCATATCCAGAATGCTTCAAGAATGTACCACTCTAGATCGATCTAGAAAGCATATAGAGAATGAATTTTTTACTCCTGATTGTCTGCAAGTCTATTAAATATACTTCCTGTTCTCTTCTGCACCTATGTCCAATGCTAGTAAATTACCACAGGGGGTTAATTCTATTATTCTATTATTCTCTCCAACAAAAACCTATCCATAGGGAAATGTTATTGCATTGCAGTAAAATTTTGACATGTCTTGAAGGGATAGCTACAAATCATATTTCCCCTCTCTAATTTTATTTTAGGCTTAATCTCTGTGATAAAATTTGCTCCTTTTTGCTGTTACTTCATCCTGGCTTTGCACAGACCTGTGATGCATCCTCTTTATATCCTAATTGAATAGTTTAGGGGCACATGCTTGCTAATCTGGGGAATGTTTTAATCTCAAGAAGTACTACAACTTGTTTCATTACCTAAGGAAGAGAGTACTGTCCATAGCTCCAAGTGCTGAAATGGCCATTTCCATTTAGCTTACAAAGAAAGCTTTAATCAAAGCCCTCTGCTTTCAAGATACTGACAGCTATTTTGTTCAGCACTGAATGACACTGAAATCCTCTCTGGCTGAACTGAAATTCATTCTTTACTGACATATTCTGAAAGTTGATGCGGTTAAGTTTGACATTTAAACAAATGAGCAGTGTCATTACTCACAGACAACTTCCTGCTCTTTGATGTCACTGTCAAATTTGCAAAACAGATTAGGTTGAGAACTGCTTTTTTGCCCCTCTGGTATAAGTAATTTTATTCAGAGATTGGCAGGACAAAAAATCATATTATTCTTCAAGATAAAGAGGCAACCTTAGGTTTGAAGGTGAAATACCACAATGTAGGTAGCAGATGTAATCACTGACCCTTTAAGTCCATTCACCATTTGCACTTGCATGTAACTGACTACTTGGAAAATATCAACCTTGTTGAACTTACAAATATAATGTATCAGTTAGAAGGCATTTCGACCACAATGCCCTTTTGTGAAGTGATGTAACAGGATGATAAAGTCTTCATCATCCCCACCTTATTTTCTTTAGTCCTCAGTTCCTCTCTCATTATATGCCCTCTCCACTATCAGGTGATACTTTCCAGAGATGGAAAGCAGTTTCCTGGGAAAAAATGTGACAAATTCATAAAAAATAAGACAAATATTACTATACATGGAGTTTCATAAGTAAAATCATTCTAATAAAAGGCACACACATTTCATTATATAATTCAAGTCCTAGGGGTGAAGGTGGGGCAGTGTTCTTTTTGAAAGCAGTGTTTGCCAGCATTAAATTATGCTCCATAAAACCTATTCCTGTGTATATCTTGTACTATAGCCAATTATTTGACTAGTACATTTTGCGCAATATTACATTTTTTTAAAAAATAATGTAGTTTGGGGGAGGGGGCTCTTGGGGACAACTCAAAGGAAACTCTTTAATGTAATTCCTACATTATCTTTGTAGTTGAAACTGAGAGATGGGTTCTAGTCAGTTTAAACATTCAACATTAGGAGGAAGTGAGCAATTCTCTGCCTTTCTTCTGCATTTAAAGATATCTATTTTTTACCTGGATTGTGTCTATTTTCCTGTTGGTGTTGCCATATGAAAAATAAGGAGAACATTCAACAAATGACATGACAAGAAGCTGTGTTTCTTGCTTCTTGTGTGACCATTAACAAGTTATTATTAGTAAGCTCTCCAAGTCTGGTTTTTCCAATTGAAAATTAAGGGTGGTAATGCCTGACTTATAGAAAGCTGAGGAGGATGTAATATATAGATATAGACTATACATATATATTCATCAACACATAGTAAACACTAAATGCCAAGTTCTATCCCTTCATTCCCACTGTTGAAGTCGCTCCCCAGTGTGGTTTGCAACTGTTTTCTGCCTCCATGGCCAGTCTGTAGTTCTGTAACTCTTAATGGCCTCTGCTCTAGCCTTCTTTGGAATTGAGTATTTTACTGAAAGGTATTAGTAAAATGGATCTGGCCTTTTTCTCAATTGAGAATTTTGCTATCAGCTATTCATAAAATGGAGTTGGCACATGTTACTCTCCTTTTCCATCCCAGCTCCACCCACCCATCCCCTAACAGGTGCTCAGTGCCTTTATACTGAGTGATTTGCATTGCCTTCCCACCTCTCTGTGAATGTCATTCCTATCATGATAATTTTTCCTCTCTCTTTCATGGTTTCAATTTGCCTGCACTGGGCCCATTCACAGAATTTTTAAATTGTTAGCTGGTTGGTCTATCACTGTTAATTTTTAAATAGAACCCATGTACACACAGACACACACACAAAAAATGGCAATAATATGTTGGTTTAACTGAGTTAATGCACACTGCTCATTAAGGGTTTACCCAGTAGCAGGTAAGCTAATTGGGTGGGTGGGATGGGAAGAATATCTGTCATAGGGGTGCTTCTTACAAGGCAAATCTTTATGTCCCAGATGTGGAAATGGCAGAGTTACAAGTTCTCACTATCCCTCCGACTAAGAGACATTTCTTTGATGCTTCTTCTGATGCCCACTTCAGCTCTGTGGGTGTGCGTAAGCCCAGCCTTTCCTCCACAGGAAGCAGAAAGAGGTTAGAGATAATACCTTATTCATCTCCTCCAGGACTCCATAGAAGTCATGACTAGTGACTGGAAAAGGTAATATTAATATGGTCATTAAGCTTTGAACGTGTATGTTTTTAGAATGCAGAATGCACCCTGACATATCCCACATCCTTAGTGCTGTTGGCTCCATTAAGTAATGGCTCACTAGTAAGGTTCAGTCAATGTCATGTGATGGACGAAGCTGAGGGTATTCATTTCCAGTTCCTTTCCTCACTGCAAAGAGAAAGGAAGACTATTTATTGCGCACTATATGCCAGGCTCCACAATGAATGTATTTCATTGATACCTCATAACAAGCTTTTACTGAGGAATTTAATAGCTTTGTTTTATAAATGAGATAAATAAAATTCAAAAAGCTATTTTAATGTGTTCCAAAGTTTAGTCCTACAGTAAGTAGCAGCATTAGGTTGCAAATAAGGATCTATCAGGTCCATGGCTCACTTGTGTTCCATTACTTCATCCTGTCTCTCTCCTTTGCTTCTAATTCTGATTAAGAAACACAGAATAAAGGAGAGTGGAAATGATACTTAGGTGTGCCCTCTAGACAATTTACAGAGTTTTTCTGGCATGTTGCCATGGCATTTCTCTGACAGACTATAGCTGTGAGCTCATCTGATAAGCTAATCAAGGTCAGGCTACAGTTACTTCACAAGAGAAAAATTCAAGGTAATATAGGTGCTGCCAAAAATACTTTTGCCTGGTCAGGGGGTGATTCATTGGATACAGGTTAGGTAATTGTGGCCTAACCTGTAGCCAATGTATTGTTTTGTTATTGAAGGTGCTGGGTTTAAGCATAAGTTAAGACTGAGGTTCTATCATTCAATATCTCACATGACCTAAAGATCTTTTCTTTCTTTTTAAGTTTTCAAACCTACACATGCATTTTATTTTATTTTTTCATCCTATGTTATAATTAATGTTAACTTTAAAATTATAAATTTATTTTGATTTAACTGAATAGGTCAATCTTTATATCGCACAATATTTTTCCTAGACCATAATGGTGTTACATATGTCCGAAGAGGCATAATCCATCACACCGGCTATGAAATGACCTTTAGACATTAACAATAGAACATTTTGAGGTGAAATACATGACATATATGACCAGTATTTTAATAGGTGACTCATAGGACTGAATTTGTTAATTTTACCTTTGTTCTCAGAGAGAGATGATTTCTTAACCAAGTAAATAGATTTCATACATATTTAAAATATTTATTGCCAGTAGAAATGTTTTCTAATAAACAATAACAAAAAACTGTTTAGAATAAATATGTACTTTATTTTTTAAAATATTTGGGGATTATTAACATTAAGTCTTTTTCAGTAATTTGCTTTCAATATGAAATACATATAAATGATGTTTAATATTTATATAGTATTTCACTCTTCAGAAGACATTGTTACTTATCTCATTTACTCTTCACAACAATCGTATTGAGTAGGTCTTATTTAGTGGGGGGAAGAAATCAAGTACTTGAAGTGATTGAAAATCACCTTAAAAGAAAAGTTTGAGTACATGGAAATACCAACGGGCTTTGTGTCACCTTGGGAAAGCTTGCCATTTTCCTATAATAGAAGATAACAGGATGAGGGATGCTAACTACCTTTGCCTGGCCTTCAGCTGTGATGTCTTTGTACATGATTTTGGCAACATTCTGTGTTCAGATGTACATTAACCAAATTCACACACCTGGCAAAAATAAAATAAAATTGAGTTCCAATGTTTAAGTATACAATAAGAAGTCACTCTTGCAAGTCCTAGAATACTTGAAGTCCTTTTAATCATCACGGACTCTTTCTGTAAAGGAATCTTTTTGAGAGCTTTGTTGGTCTGAATAGCTGGGCAATGCCATACTAGACCCTGAATTCTCATTGGCTTAGCATCACACAAGTTTATGTCTTGCTTATTTAACATCTAATGTGGGTTGGAGAGTCTGTTCCCATTCAATAACTGGTGGTCCAGGTGCTCTCGTGTTTTATATACCATTTTAACAGGTGGTCTCCTTGGTAACCTGCCTCCAGGGTAGCTCCTGACATGCCTTCATTTTCTGGCCTTCACATCCTTGTGGGGTCCTTTTCCACATTGTGCCAGCATTGCTCTGGGTAACCGACAACATACGGCACAAGGGATAGTATGTACCTTTTAAGATTAGAGCTTTATAAGCGATTACAGCTTCTGCCTTGAGTTCCCACTCTCTCTCTTGCTCTTGGATTTCTTGCCCTGGAGAAAGTAAGATGCTTCATTGAGAGTTACCTATATGATAAGAAATGGAAATATCCATCCAATATCCATAGAGGAAATATGGCCTCTAACAGCCACATGTATGATCTTGAAAGCAAATCCTTCAGCCATATTGAGTCTTGAGATATCTGTGATTGCACATTGACTGAAATTTAACAGGCTCTGAGACAGAACAGTCTGGCTAAGTTTTTTGGAGGTTCCTGACCCTTTAGAAGGGTATGTAAAATAATACATTTATTGTTTTATTATTATTACTAGAGGCCCAGTGCACAAAATTCATGCATGCATAGGGTCCTTAGGACTAGCCAGCAATCAGGGCTGATTGGGACCTTCCAGCTGCCAGCTGGGGCCTTCCTTTATTCCACTCCATCCCTGGTGGTCAGCACACATCATAGCGAGCAGTCAATCTCCCAGTCGGTCAAACTCCTGAAGGGACAATTTGCATATTAGCCTTTTATTCCATAGGATTTTTTAAATTTGGAGATAAGTTGTCATATAGTGTCTTAAATTGTCATGGTAGAGTGTGAACTAGAAAAAATATACTGGCTTCTAACTACTTTCGCCCAGAAGCTACACATGTCAATTTTACCCATGATCACTTGGCCAAAACCAATCACATGCTATCACCCTAATTGCCAGAGCAGCTGAAAAGTGTAAAGGAACCTCATATCTGTCATGGAAACCATACAATAGTTAAAATAATTTTTAACTTGAATAGATCCAGAACAAGGAAATTTAAAGGAATTGTACTTAATGGCATATGGCTAAAATAAGCTGATAAATATATCCACTTCACATTTTGAATCTCTGCCAATAAAAGTAACTTAAAATATTGGGAAACTTTGCTAAATTAATTACTATGCTAAAAATCTAGGGTACAAAGGTATTAGAAGCCAAGGAACCTATACTCCAGTTGGAGAGAGAAACATATCAATAGATTATTTCAATGTAATGTGGCAAGTGTTCTGACAGACGGTTATAGGATATAGTAAAAGCCTATAAGAAGGGCACTCCATTCCAACTGGGGGATTAGAGAAAGACCCAGGAGGAGATGACACCTACACTGAGTTCTAATGCATAAATTCAAGTTATACAGGTGAAGAAAATTGGGTAAGGATGTTCTAAGCAGAGGAAACAACATGAGCAAAATCAAAGATGCGTGAAATAGCATGGGCTATGAAGAGAGTGTTAAGCAGTTGGGTAACTCAAGTGTAACTGCAGATGAGGAGAGTCTAGAGGTAAGGCTGGAGCATTAGATAAGGGTTGGGTTATGAAAGGCCTGTGTACCAGACTGAGGATCTTGGCTGGCTTTGACACTGTAATTTAAAGGGAGCCTTAAAAGTTTTTAAGGAGAGTGCTGCCATTGGTTTGCATTTTTTCATGAGAGCATTCTGGGCTTAATGTAAAGAATAAACCCAAAAAGAGGAAGACTTGTAAAGGTTTTACACCGGAGTTTGAGTCCTGTTTGGGGCTCATTAAATGAAGTCTACTTCAATTAAAAAAAAAGGTAATAAAAGACAATCAAAATTATCTAAGTAATTTTTTCTGTAAGGTTTTCTACATGCTATATAAGGAAGGAAATGAGAAAAGAAGAAAGGGAGAAAATAGAGAAAAAATAAAGGAAGGGAAAAGGAAGAAGACTAAAATATAGGAAAAACTGTTTCTATTTTTGCTTTGCTGAATATTTAAATTTGAGAAATTTCTGTTTACATAATTTTTCACATTATTTTCCTGAAAGATGTATGTATGAATTTTACATGTCATGGCTTTATTAATATTTTCCAATATTCTGTACAGTTTTCACTAAAATCATTTTTATAGTAACTTATTGTGGGGATTTCAAAAAGTTACTGTACTCCTAGCCAACTTGACCTTTAGATCTTTTTTATCCTCATATTGAGACCCCAAAAATGAAAAATTTGAGATCTAATAAGCATTTTTTATATATTCCAATGAAATCCCCAATCTTTGCTCCAATTTAATTGCAATTTTCTAATGCTCATTTGAAAATTTATTCTAAATGGCATTTTTATCATTCAAATAATCAAAGGAGATATCACACTGACCCCAGGTCATTCCTAAGGGAATTACAGGGAACATTTCTCTACAAGTTGACATGGTAACACTTCAAAATTTCTAAAACTGTGGTTAGTTTAAAAATTTTACACAGTAGAGTATAGAGATGTTGTTCTATAAAGTTAGCACCTGAAATTTATATAATATTATTAACCAATGTTAAACCCAATAAATTTATTTTTAAAAATTAAAATATATATACAAATTTTTAAAACTGGAAACAAATAAATATATTTTAAAAACACTTTTATTTGCTATTTCTAGTTCTCATTGGGAATACAGTGGTGGAATTAAATATTGTAATATACTGTTTTTCTTTGCTTTGTTAATCCTCACCCAAGGATATTTTTTCCATTGATTTTTAGAGAGTGTAGAGGGAGGGTGAGAGAGAAAGAGAGAGAAATAGAGAGAGAGAAACATCAATGTGAGAGAGACACATTGGTTGGTTACCTCCTCAGGAGTCCCAACCAGGGCCAGGGATTGAATCTGCAACCCTTTGCTGTACAGTCCAATGCTCTAACCACTGGGCAGGGCTGCAATGTTCTTTTCTAGATTTTTAGTAAGTTTTTTTATTCCTACTGAGTGACTCTAAAATGAATTTACAAAGGATAGGGTTTATAACCATGTGTGGCCTTGATTTTATCAGTACATTGCTAGAAATGGAGTCAAAAAGGCACTGTCTATAAGAATTCATTTCATCAGTTTAGAGTAAATTTGATGAGTCATCCACTTTGTTAGAGAACTACATTGCTTATAAATACCATTTTGAAGCCAATTCATCTTTTTTCAAATGTGCAGATTGTGCTAATCTTTTTGGATAGAAGTACGAAGATATGGTTAAGTGCTTATGAAACCATTTTGATATTGGGTGAAACTGAGTCAACTTTTCATTATGATAAAATATCTTAAAACTTAATCACTTCAATGAGAATACTTCATGTAAATGTTCTCCAATTTTAGAAAGCTTTAAGAAAATACATTAACAAATCTCACTAGCTGATATAAGAAAGGACTTCATAATTATTGGGACAGTTACATGCTTGGTCTTGATATCTATTTCAGACAACCCAAGCCTAGAATGACTTTCTTCTGTAAAGTCAGCAGAGATGGTGATGGTGACTCATAGATTCCTGAAAGTCAGTAACCCTAGTTCATAGACTTATATGGTTTATTTTTCCAGGGTGTATGGACTTTGCAACTAATCAGTGAAAGGAAGTCAAACTATCTCAGTGGAAAAGAGAAATAATTTAATAACTTAAAAACTCATAAATAAAAACGTGCATGCGCACACATACACAGAGACACATTTGGGGGATTATAGTAAATAGCTAATAGGATTTTACTACACCTTAGGTTTTTTTCATGCAGGTGTAAGAAGGTACCCTCTGAACTTTAAAAATGCCAAAACTGGCCTTGACTTTTCCAAAGTCAAAAAATATTTTCAATTATTCTCTGAGTAAAATAACTAGCTTTTAGGGAAACAAAAAAGATTAATACAGTAGAGATGAGTAAGTCCTTGAATTAACATTCACGCAAGGAGCATCTTGATCCCTTGATCATTGTAGCATAAGTTAATTCCCTTGGACAGACTCACTATATTCCTGCTCACAATCTCTAACCCCTACAACCCTCTCATGGCTGCCTCCTTCTCAGGTCACATGTCACACCTTCATACAAGGTCTCTATGAAGGCCCAGTCAGAATCATCACCCCTTCCTTGTACTATACCATCCCATTTTATATTTGGCATTGAATGTATTATTATTTGAAATTATACTCTTGATTTACTTGTTCATTTTTCTATGTGTCCCTTAAGTATCATGTAAGTTCCATGAGGAGAGATCCTTTATTTTTCTTTCTGGCAGGTGCATCCTCGGTGTCTAGAACTGTGCTAGGTGTGCAGCAATTGTTAGCTACCAACTGAATTAGACTTCCACCAGGAGAAATACTTTAGTGATGAGTACATTTTTTTTTAAAAAAAAAGGCATTTCGGGCTTGAAATGTCTTTGATATAAACATTTAAAATAACAATTCAGTAATTTAAATTATGTTTGTGATAATTTTGGTCAATATCTTAAGGAACACACACTTTAAAATGAATATTATATAATGACTAAACTAATGATTCCAGAGAACATTTGCAAATCTCTCGCCAGCACTAAAATCCCCTGGACATTAACATGAAACTGTTTGGCTCTTGTCATGAAAAACAAGTGGGATTTACAAACAGTGCAGGTTTTTGTTTTCCCCCTCAAGAAAGTTATACCAAGATCCTTCCAAATAACATGATATATTTCTGTAATAACTGAGGAGAATATGTAATGTACAAAATTCTTACTTAAGCCCTCTCTGCTCTTTGTTTCAAAGTAATTCTTATTTGTTGTTGTTGTTGTTTTGAAAGTCTAAGGAAACATTTGTGACCCAGATGCAGTAAGGGAGCTGAGACTGAAAGTTACCAGGAATCCACACTTTCTGAAATAAAAAGGGCCAAACATACCCTCATCAGAGCCCAGGATGTTTCAGGAATGCACACAGCGCCTCAGCATTAGGAATCCTTTGTCATTCTGCCCATTGCCAGTGACATAACAATCCTGGTTACCTTGAGATGGAGCACAAGAGCAGTGTTGGGAATAGCTAAATAGTCCTAGACCCTTTATTTAATAAGGAACAAGAAAAACAATGAACAATTTTTACTAACTCTGGACGTCAGTTTCCTGAAATATTCATCAATTTATAAAATTTTAACAATCAAAGTGCTGTCTTGCCTGGAGAAGGGCGGCATTGCTAATTTTGGCAGACACTTAACCAATTAAACCAATTTTATTAATTTTTCTCGTTATTGTAAGTCAAATAAATTACAGTAGAATTTACACATTAAGCTTTTTGGAGGTGTTATATTGCTCTAATTACATAACTCTTCAACGTTTTAGTCAGTCCTACAACCACCTATGTGATTTGGCTATTAGTCACTCTTTTTCCCAGGTAGTAAGTAATAGTAAACATTCCCATTTAATATTAGAGAGCTGCTATTGTGCTGTTGGAACAGTTTCCCATATTATCACTTTGCTTCCCCAAAGGATGAGAACACTAAATAAATACCGTGTGTTGTTCCCCATTTCCATTTCTCCTTGGATAGTGAAACTATTCTAGTGTGCGTAATAAAAATATAAAGTGGGTAATTAAAAAACCCACAAATATTCCTGTGCATTTTTGTAAACTCAGCTGAAAGGGTCTGGAGTTTCAGCGACTAATCACCACTGTCCCGGGGACCTGTAACTCATTGTAGGTACCTGGCCGCAGAGGGGGGAAGAGGAGTGGCCGCAAAAGTCAAGCCTGAAATAGATTTTCTCTCCTGGTAAACAGAAGTGCATAAGACTTCTCTGAGTGCCCAGTCACAATCAGCAGCAATGGCAGTATCTACAGATTGTTGGCTTGAAGTCATGAAAATAGATCTTTATCATCCAAAAGGAGGTAAAGGCAACATACAAAAGCAAAGGATTCTGTCCAACTGTAGCAGCAAAATGTGCACACACACAAATAAAGCAACCTGAATCAACACCCAGGTTTTCTAGGGCTTATCGAATTTGGAGCTATTTCCTTTTTTCTATTTCATTCAGCAAATATTTATTGAACACCCACAACATGTAATGTGTTCTATTACATTCTGTGGAGGAAGCACAGTAGTGAATGAGACATGCTGCTTACCTACAAGGCATTTCTAATCTTGTGGGAGAGACTAGCATGTAAACAATAGATGACAGTATGAGGGTTACTGAAGAGGCATGCATGCTAAGTGTTAGAACATGGAAACATAAAAATTGGATCTGACTTGGGGTAGGAAGTACTCTTTTGCTTAGTAGGTAGCATTTGAGGTATTGTTGGCATGTGAGTATAATTTTGAAAAGTTCCAAAGGATGAAAAGAAATTATACTAATTTGATGAAGTCACCAGAGTAAATTTATGGTTGCTTGCAAATATAGAAATAATTATGCTGGTCATTCAGGGAATTCCAGTAAGACACAGGCTTTCATGAATGTTTCTGGGTAATTTCAAGTAACGGAGACTTCAAGTAATCTCCTCTGATGCTTTGTATTGCTTTTTTGGCCTTCTTTATTCTGTGGGAATCTGCCACACAGATACCTGTTATGTTACATCATGGTAGATTCACTGTAAAAAGTTTAAAATCCTGGAGTTATTTGAAAATAAGTTCTGATATATCAGAGCGCCCAAAGGAAGATAGTCTAGGGTAGTGGTCGGCAAACTCATTAGTCAACAGAGCCAAATATCAACAGTACAACGATTGATATTTCTTTTGAGAGCCAAATTTTTTAAACTTAAACTATATAGGTAGGTACATTGTTATTAACTTAATTAGGGTACTCCTAAGGCTTAGGAAGAGCCACACTCAAGGGGCCAAAGAACCACATGTGGCTCGAGAGCCGCAGTTTGCCGACCACGGGTCTAGGGCAATGGAAAGAAGTGAAAGTTATGTGAGATAAACATATTGGGAAGCCAGTTCAGAGCCTGTTGAGACTTTTCACAAAAATAATTATAAGGGTAAAACCAGAGCAGTGGAGTTGAATAGGAAAAACAATGAAACATATATGTCGGACACTCTGGTGATAGATACTGGTAACCCATCAAATGTGAGGATTTGTTGGGAACAGAAAATAAATCTTCTGAGTAATAGATATTTTTGCCAAAAGAAAGAATATTGATCATCTCATTTGTCTTTTTCTTAACATAGAAATTATAGAAAGAAAATCAAGTGTGAGGAGAGGGGTAATCATGAATTTGGTCAAGGCAGGTTGAGTTAGAATTACTAGAGGAATATATATATGTGTAGCTGTTCACTGGGAAGTAGGACTTGCTTTGTCACATGCCACTCACAATTAGTTTGCTACTCAGAGAAGGATAAGCAAGTAATCTACACAGTTTTTGTGAGAATTACTTAGGCAATGTCTTCTGGGGTAACTAAAAGCATGCTAGGAAGTATACATTTGTTAATAGGTGAATCAAGTGGCAAGTTCTTTTTTGCAACACTAAAACGTATTTATTTATTTATTTATTTATTATTGATTAAGGTATTACATATGTGTCCTTATCCTCACATTGCCCCCCACCCCCCAATCATGCCCTCACACTCACCCCCTGTTGTCTGTGTCCATTGGTTATGCTTATATGTATGCATATAAGTCCTTTGGTTGATCTCTCCCCCTTACCCCCACCCTCCCCTACCTTCCCTCTGAGGTTTGATGGTCTGATTGATGCTTTTCTGTCTCTGGATCTGTTTTTGTTCATCAGTTTATGTTGTTCATTATATTCCACAAATGAGTGAGATCACGTGATATTTATCTTTCTCTGACTGACTTACTTCACTTAGCTTAATGCTCTCCAGCTTCATCCATGCTGTTGCAAATGGTAGGAGTCCCTTCCTTTTTACTGCAGCGTAGTATTCCATTGTGTATATGTACCACAGTTTTCTAATCCACTCATCTGCTGATGGGCACTTAGGCTGTTTCCAGATCTTAGCTATGGTAAATTGTGCTGCTATGAACATAGGGGTGCATTTATCCTTTCTGATTGGTGTTTCTAGTTTCTTGGGATATAGTCCTAGAAGTGGGATCACTGGGTCAAATGGAAGTTCCAATTTTAGCTTTTTAAGGAAACTCCATACTGTTCTCCACAGTGACTGTACCAGTCTGCATTCCCACCAGCAGCTATTATGTATACTTAGCAGCTAAATGAAATAGGCAAAACTTCTTCCCTCAGGACACTTATATTCTAGTGTGTCATTTAAGATATATTTTGACAGTAAGGCCAATAGGATTTGCTAATGGATTGCATATGGGTGTGAGAAAAAGAGAGGAGTCAACATGATCATGACAAGTAAATGGATGTTCGTTCAATTTATTGAGATGTGGGATGCTGGGGAGGAGCAGGTTTGAAGTAGGGAAAGGGAAAAAATCAAAAGAATATACATTTTGAGATAGTTCATCCACACTAATAAAAGAGAAAGATGCAAATTGACCGTACCTTCTTGACACCCACTAGCCAATCAGGAGTGAGTATGCAAATTGACCCATCAAAGATGATGGGTCAATTTGCATACACAGGCTCCAAGCGGCCGGGGGTGGGGTGGGATGCTTGTGTCATGGCCATGGTGGCAATGCAGGCTTTCCACACCGCCCAGCTGCTCCAGGACTCTGGGTAGTGTGGGAAGGCAGGAAGGTGGCTCCGGGTGGAGCAAAGGCAGTGCCAGCAGCCAGGGGAAGGAAGGCCCATGCTTGAACGAATCTTTGTGCACCAGGCCTCTAGTTTAAATATAAAATCAGGAGTTTAAGCATTAAGTCAGATGAAGTAAACCTCTGATTTATAATCAGTCATCTTTTATGTTCATGTTTTTTTACATACCCCCATAGATATCAAAGACTATAGAATGAGCTGGGTAGTGAATACAAACATTTTTCTTACATGTTATTTTATTCTTGGCTTTCTCCTGTGTGATATTATCACAAATATGTTTCCTTAAATTGGGAAAAAGATCACCTTGAGCCATGTATGAAGAAACAAAAAATTAGGGTGCATAGTAAAAATTTTGTTTCAGGGCCTATGCCAGACTTATTGAGTCAGGTTTATGGGGTGGTAAATCAAAAATCGACATTTTCTTTCTTTTTTAAAATATATTTTTATTGATTTCAGAGAGGAATGGAGAGGGAGAGGGAGAGAGAGATAGAAACATCAATGATGAGAGAACATTATTGACTGGCTGCCTCCTACATGTCCCCTCCTGGGGATCAAGCCTGCAACCCGGGCATGTGCCCTTGACCAGAATCGAACCCGGTACCCTTCAGTCCTCAGGCCGACACTCTATCCACTGAGCCAAACTAGCTAGGGCTAGAATGGACATTTTCAAAAGAGCCCCAGTACACTGAGATGAGAATCCCTGCCATGGGAAAAGGTAAAGTCAGCGTCCTGTTAGATGAGGATTCCTATATTTAGAGATGAGCTTGAGAGCCAGGTAATTTTACATTTGACACAAATTAAAGAGTGCCTATCAAGAGCTATCAGAAGAGAGAAGATGAAAAGACTTGACTTGAAATGGGATTAGACAGAAAATGCAGCAAGGAGGCGTTAAATGAGAAAAAAACAAAGCATTGAGAGTGTGGGAGTCCCAAAAGTCCAGTGATCACTTTGAAGTGATAGTTACTTAACATTTTGAGCAGAGGTAGCAGTGGGCACACTGACTCAATTTATCGTTGTTATAGTCAGTACACATTGTTTGTTATCCAACTTTACCAAAAAAGGACATTTCAGAAGTCTGGCATGATGAGCAGAATTCACTGCAAACAGAATTAGTAATGCAATGATTTAGAAAAATTCTAGAGAAAAATAGAATTAGTAGTGCAAAGCTTTTTCTTCTGCATTTTTTAATTTATGATTTTCTATGTGAAGTCATTCTTTCAGATTGGAAATGAAATTTACTTCCTATTCTTGTGTCCCTGGAACCTTGAAATAAAGTCTACACATATATTTTATGCCTAATAAATGTAGTTAATCGGTTATATCATGGAAGGCATCTGAGGTTTGCTATGAAAAGGTGTTTGACAGCACAAAAACACATGAAAGCCTGGCTTTGATTTAGGTCCAGTGATTCTGATTTATTAAATTATCATTTAATAAATGTGAGGAGTTGTTAGTCACAGAATAGAAACTAGGATTATGTGAAATTCTAAGAACCTCAACAACTTTTTGGCCATAATATTGAAGATATGGAAATATTGGGTGGATACAGATGAAGACAAGGAATAAAAACTTTCCTCCAAGGGCTTGTCCACGCTAAGGTTTGAGAAATTCAGTTTTTCACTGAAATAGGCTTAATCCTCCAGATATAAACAAGGAGGAAACATAAGCCTCTGGGAAGCTCCATCTAAATCCACTGCAGACAGATGGTTGCCTACCCTTTTCTTCAATATATTGAAGTTTGCAAATATTCTGCTTCCAAAAAATAGGTGTTACAAAAATATTGTGAAAGTTGATAAGACTTGAGACATATTTGGTTGCAGTTGGTTAGAGAAGAGACTTTTTTTTAAATTTTTTATATATATATATTTTATTGAGTTTTTACAGAGAGGAAGGGAGAGAGATAGAGAGTTAGAAACATCGATGAGAGAGAAACATCGATCAGCTACCTCCTGCACATCTCCCACTGGGGATGTGCCCGCAACCCAGGTACATGCCCTTGACCGGAATCGAACCTGGGATCCTTCAGTCCACAGGCTGACACTCTATCCACTGAGCCAAACCGGTTTCGGCAGAGAAGAGACATTTTTATTATGGACAATAACAGTTCAGATTTGGAATATGTAAGTCTAACTGTTTGTCTATACATTACATATATGTTGCATATAAACATAAAAACTTGGGTATACTCCCATGTACTTTAAGGAGTTAGTGGCATTAGTCATAGATAATTTAATTCCCCTTTATATTCAGTTGAAGCTATTCAAATTTAAATTTTTCATTTGCATTTCAAGAAAAATATTTAGGATCTATCTTGGCTTTTATGAAGAAAGCCATTATCTTCAATTCTCCTGCAACTGGATCCCAGGTTATTATTATTTTTTATTGACTTAGAGTACTGATGAAGTATTGATTGATGAAAACATATTAAACACATTCTCTACTAAATCTAATTGTCTTCCTCTTTGCAAGCAATCGCTAAGTATTATGTGTTAATCTGAATACCCTGAATATATCTTCTGAACAGGATACAAGTTGTAGTATTATGAGCATCTTTCTATTCAACATTCTAATTAAATGCTTAAAGTTCTATTTTAAGCATTGTATCAGCATAAGAAAACATGATCTGTGCTCAGATTTAAAAAGTAAAGAAAATTTACTGAGGATTTCTGAATAATGACACAAGGTCATAGGGACTGATTCATTCGGAAGGTCATGGACTGCCATTTTCTTGAGGGAAAATGTCAGCCTATGCAGCCTGAATCCTGATGTTCTCCAGAGATCTAATGTGGGTGGTCTGCTGCTGTTGAACAGGTATACATGAAATCTAAGACATGAAAAGCATTCATTCATTCATTCATTCATTCATTCTTGAAACAATTTTTAGGCGTCTATTTATTGCCAGGCACTCTCCTTGATACCAGAAAAAACAAATATAAGAAAGATACCATTTTCTTCAAGAAGTTAGCACTGTCCCAGAAAGGACAGAAATATAATATATTAAAAAACAACTCCACAATGTTATATATCTACTATTAAATAGATATGAATAGTGTAGTGAAATGTAAGATCTAATGTATAAAATTAGCTTAACAAATGAGAAGAAAACATTAACACTGGAGCCATGAGCTTCAAGGAAATAAATGGCAGGAGGGACAAAAGATGAAGCAAAAAAATGCTGCTGAGGCAGGGTACAAGCAAGCCAAATGTTTGCTACCTCCAGCTTTTAGTATTCTCAGAAAGACACACACACACACACACACACACACACACACACACACACAAAGGCTGTGTCCTTGAGAATTGCTTTCCTCTTTCTCTACATGCAGAAAACCCTGGAGTTTATTCACCTCTCTGGCAAACCACAATTTATGGAGGAATTCCCACTGTCTTCACCTCAAACTGCTGTTTAACTGTGATACTTTTTGTTGTTGTTAATCCTCACCGGAGGATAATCTTTAATCCATTGATTTGCAGAGAGTAGAACGGAGGGGGAAAGACAGGGAGAGAAAGACATCAATGTGAGACACATGGACTGGTTGCCTCCTGCACGTGCCCCGACTGGGGCCGGGATTGAGCCTGCAACCGAGGTACATGCCCTTGTCCAGAATCAAACCTGGGGCTCTTCAATCCTTGGGCTGATGCTCTAACCACTGAGCTAAAATGGCTAGTGCTACCTGTGAGACTTGATCAAAGTATCATTATCTCCAAATTTCTCATCAAATGTAATAGTTTGTTTTTTTATTATTATTTTCTTTTAAGTGATTTTTTTAAAAATAAAGTCATTTAGAGTTAACATCATTACTTTTATCAATGTAGGACTACAATACTGCAGAGTTAGTTCCATGAAGGAATGCTTATATCCTTTGCTTTCTGACTTGTGCGTGTCTTTTCTTCTTCTGTTGCTGCCTTAAGACTGCTTCTCAACTTTTACCTCCTCAGCAATGGGACATAAATGGGTAAAATTCTTAAGTTTGTTGTCTGCCCCGATAACTTTAGGCAAAGTTTTATTTATTTTTCAAAACAGGTTTAAAAATAATGACCTAAAAATGTTTTGTTTCCTTTGTCTAAGTTCCCTTTATTTTCCATGGTCATAGATAGTTGTGTTACAAGGACAGTGTCTCCTAATTTCTATTACTAACTTAACATTATTAGGAAAGGTAATAGAAAGTTATAAATCTTAGAATGTTGTTCCTATTGCTATGGTAAAGGCTTAGGTTTTGCTTAGCTTTGGGATGAATATACTATTACGGGAACCATTGGTTATTTGCAAGTTCATTTACTTAAAATTCTAATAGGAGAATATATAGGTGTAGGCAAAAGTAAGTTTACTGTTGTGAATACATGAAACACAGAGTGTATTCTTGTGTTATTATAATCATAACCTGTATGTCTTTTTTCCATAAGAACAACTGTAAACCTACTGTTACCCAAGTCTGATTTATGTTAATTACCTATGTGACTTCCTTTTAAAAGAGAATAATTCTCACCGAAACCGGTTTGGCTCAGTGGATAGAGCGTCAGCCTGTGGACTGAAAGGTCAGAGGTTCGATTCCGGTCAAGGGCATATACCTGGGTTGCGGGCACATCCCCAGTGGGAGATGTGCAGGAGGCAGCTGATCGATGTTTCACTCTCATCGATGTTTCTAACTTTCTATCTCTCTCCATTCCTCTCTGTGAAAAATCAATAAAATATAAATAAATAAATAAATAAATAAATAAATAAATAAATAAATAAATAAATAAAAGAGAATAATTCTTTATTTTTAACAATAGTAAATGAAATACAATTCATTTTAAACATGTTCTTAATATTACAACCCATTCTCTTTTTTAAAATAACAAGTATGTCATCTGGAAACACTGATCACTTAGTAAAATTTAGAAAATAACTTAATATATAATTAAACATGGATGTTTATTTTCAAACTAGAGGCCCGGTGCACAAAAATTTGTGCACTCAGGGGGGGTCCCTCAGCCTAGCCTGTGCCCTCTCACAGTCTGGGACCCCTCGGGGGATGACCATGTACTAGCTGAGGCCTGCTCTCCAGGGGATTGGGCCTAAACTGGCAATCACACATCCCTCTGGCAGCCCGGTAGCCCTCAGGGGATGTCCACTTGCCAGCGGGGAGCAGACCTAAGCTGCAGTCGGACATCCTTAGCGCTGCTGAGGAGACAGGAGAGGCTCCCACCACCACCGCTGTACTGGCAGCTATCAGCCTGGCTTGTGGCTGAGCAGAGCTCCTCCATGTGGGAGCTCACTGACCACCAGAAGGCAGCTCCTGAATTGAGCGTCTGCCCCCTGTTGGTCAGTGTGTGTCATAGTGACCAGTCATTCCAGTCTTTCTGCTGTTAGGGTCAGTTTGCATATTACCCTTTTACTATATAGGATAGAGGCCTGGTGCATGGGTGGGGGCTGGCTGGTTTGTCCTGAAGGGTGTCCCGGATCAGGGTGGGGGTCCCCACTGGGATGCCTAGCCAGTCTGGATGAGGGGTTTAGGGCTGTTTTCAGGCAGGCCAAGCCTGCAACTAAAGCTCCCAGTCTCTCCTTTTTTCTTTCTTTTTTTTATTCTGGGATTTATTTACCTTCTGTAATTGAAACTGCGTTGCGGCTCCAACTCCTGCGGCTGGCTGAAAGCTGGTATCTGGGGCTTGTTTAGCTTCTATAATTGCAACATTGTTGCATCCAGAGCTCAGAGCTGGGCCGGGGAGGTGGGGAACCTTGGCTTCCTCCATCGCCGGGGCAACCAAGCCTCATGTTCGCTTCAGCTACGTAGCTGCTGGACGCCATCTTGGTTGGCAGTTAATTTGCATATCACCCTGATTAGCCAATGGGAAGCATAGTGGAGGTATGGTTAATTACCATGTTTGTCTATTATTAGATAGGATTAGAAAATATATCTGAGATGCTAACTAATAGGCAAATTATGTGTTATTTCTACTTCACTAACATGATAGGTCTTAAAATATTAATATTAGGGTCTGATTTTAAAATAAACCTGATGAACAAAGTCAGAAATAAACTTGAGATTTACTTTGGGAAATTCTGTTCTGTTCAGCATCATAATATTTAATTCCATAAATTTGGTATGTATGACCATTGAAACACCAAATCAATGAGATACTGATAATTCTTTATATAATTCTTTATCTTTAAATCTGATGCTTTCTCAATGAAAGAGCTATTGGCCTCTTGAATTTCTATGAAGAAATTGTGACTTTTAATTAAAATATAATCATATGAGAAGAAAATATTAGATTACAAACAAATATGAAATGAGTCATAAAATATTTAAAATCTAATAATTCGGACAGAGACACAATGTTTCCTCTAGTCATGTTTTCCAGTAAATGTCTCACCAAAAACACTTTGAAAATAATAATTATGAAGTCATTAACTTTCAGAATAAAGGGCAGGACTAGAAAGAAAGAAATGAAGAAGGTACCCAGTAATAATATAGAACAAAAGCGTAAATGAAGATAAAATACAAATTCAATAGGATATTGACATTTTTAAAAGACAGAAACATCACAATATAAAACTCCTCAGGAGGGGAACATTAGACACACACACACACACACACACACACACAGAGAGAGAGAGAGACACACACACAAAGACACACACACACAGACCCAGATTAATAAAACAAGAGGAAAAGCATGCCAAAATGATCTGAACACTGATTTAAAACTTTTTTTGTTGTTGTTAATCCTCACCCAATGATATTTTTCTATTAATTTTTAGAGAGAGTGGAAGGGAGGGGAAGAGAGAGAGAAACATTTATGTGAGAGAGACACTGAAATCCAGGTACATGTCCTTGACCGGAATCAAACTCGGACAGACCACAGGCCAACTCTCTATCCACAGCCAAACTGGCTAGGGCCTGACTTAAAACTTTTGAAATGTATTTGGGTAAAGTTTCATGGGGAAAATGTTTTATCAAGGTGCTCTGGGCACAGACTCAAGATAAAAAAAGAGGAAATGGCTTAATTTAAAATCAGAGAGAACTATAATAGCTAAAAAAAAAAAAAAAAAGAAAAGAAAAAGAAAGAGCACAGAAGATAAAAAGGAACACAATTCCGTATATCCCCCAAATGCCTAAATATCAATAGCATAGGGATCTGTTATAGATACCGGTTGCCTTTGGTCTTCCCAACTACCACATATCCCCTTCTTCACATATCAGCATTACCTCTTCCTTTAGGAAATTGCCCCCTTGCTATTCCATGTAAATGTGGTGGAGAGAGGAAAGAAAATATCAATCACAACATCACCACTCCCCAGCCACAGTGCTTGGCAAAGGGATGATAATCTGATCCAAATAGAAATAACAAGCTTGTTTATTTTTTGCACTTGGGATTATTAGACCTAAGAGATGCCTAAGATCTTCCCCTTTGCCACAGAGAAGAAAATTATCTCCTGTGGGAGAATTAAACCAGTTTCCAGAGACATAGACCAAGAGATGGAGAGAACCCTCATGATATTACTGGAATCCCTACATCTAGTTAGCCCATCCCTTTCCAGGTACATGAGCTTTTATTTGTTTACTTTCATTAGCTTTGGATGGTATTTCTGCAAAGTACTGACTAAAACAGGAACCCACCTGTGTGATACAGGTAATGAGAAGGAAGAAGTCAGAAAATGAGAGTGGAAGAATAAAACAAAGGGAAACATGGAGAAGGAGCGTGGGAAACTGACCAGCTTTATTCTTTGACAGAGTTTACACTCCTCAGCGAGGGTTATATAAAAGGATGAAGATGATACAGATGCTTACAGCCTGGGTGGTCCTCCAGAGAGCCCTGGCTGAATGAGTACACTGTTCCCTCAGGAGCCTTAAATCTACCTGTAAGGCTAACCTTACTGTAACACTAACAAGAAACCTGATCCTTCCTATAACGTTAACTGCACCCTAACACTAAACATCTTAACTAACCCTAAGCTAACAGTACCCCCAAACTAACTCTGATTCCAATTATAGGCATAACCTTATTGTCCCCCAACTTTGATCTGAGAATCAACTGTAAAGCTAAACCCAATCTTTCCTTTAAAACTTATTCCTAAAACTAACCACAATCTTATCTCTATATCTAATCTTAAAACTAACCCCAGCCATAGCTCTAACTCAAGCCTTAACACTAACCCCAAACCTGTCTTTAATCCTGCCTCTAACCATAACCCAAACATTTACCCAAAACCTATTTTTCACTGACTAACCTAATCATAATCCTAACCTCAAGTTTACCTCTACTTCAGTTATAACTAAACTCCAACCTGCCCCAACACTAACTGTTACGCCCAAACCTACCTCAGACCCCAACCATAATATAAATTTCAATCCTACCCCTAATCCTAACTCTGACACTACATGTATATCTAATTGATAGTCCAAATATATCTCTAATTGATAATCTAAAACTAAACACAACCCTATCTTGAGCTCCAACTCCTATATTAACCTCAATTCTACCTGTAATCCTAACTCAAATATTGGCACCAAAGATATCTCTAACACTATCTATAACCCTAACAATAAACTAATCTCAAACATAACTCTAATTTTAATTATAATCTAATTCTTCCTCAAACTACACTACTAAAAGTAATCCTAACCCATTTTTATGCTAATGCTAACACTAAATCTATTTCTAATTACAATTATAAACCTATCCCCATGACTAACCCATGATCTATTTATCTTTAACCCTTTCAAAAAACTCAGGCCTACCTCCTATACCATGCTAACTATACACCTAATACAAAATTTACCTCAAAATGTAGCCTTAACCATGACCCAAATCCTACCTATTAACCTAATCCCATATCTACCAATAAATCTAACCCTAAAACTAACCCCAACTCTAATCTCTATCCATGACCCTGTTTTTAATACTAACCTTAAATTTCAAAGTAACTCCAAACCTATCTCTAATCCTAACCCTAACATTAACCCCTATTTTTAGCTCTATGTCTAACTCTAAAACAAAGTCCAAACCTAATTCTTATCCTAACCTTAAAATTCACCCCGACATTATCTCTAACTCTAATCCTAACATTAACCTCAAACCTACCTCTAACGAACCCAAATCCTGCCCTAATCCCAACCATAATTCCGAACCTGACCCATAATTTATCTTAGCATCCATTAGTGTTCTGGGGATCACTGCTTTGTTTTATTCTCTTCCGACTTCTCTCACTTTATTTTGATAATGAATCAAAAAATATCACTATGGAGTCAGGGTCTTAGAACTATGGCATTATCCAGGATTTGTTTTGCTGCAAGTGATAAAACACAAAAATTAGCCTCACAAATGTAAGTAAATGTGCATGTTTTGAGGGAGGGCAAGGGGCAGAGTAACTGGCTCAGGAAGTGAAACATCCTGATGGCCTGGATTCACAGTTACCTGGATTTGAAGGTCCCAGTACTTGCCATCAGGCTCTGGTCTATCTCCAACTCAAGACTCTTCTGGCTGTTGGCTTCATTTTCAAGTTTCCTGTGACAACATGGCTGCCAATAACTCTGGGACTATGACTTACCTGGACCAACTCCAGTAGTTAAGAGTACTCCTTTTGGCACTGGCTGGGTGGCTCAATTGGTTAGAGTTCCATCCCTTGTCCCTGCACACCTAGGCCTTGGGTTAGATCACCATTCAAGAATCAACCAGTGAATGCATGAATAAGTGGAACAATAAATTGATGTCTGCCTGTCTGTCCCTCTCTCTCAATTTTTTTTTTAAAGAGTCCTCTTTTTTTTCTGGTTGTTCAAATGTGAATCCCAGGATAAGTTTAAATTTAATCTGATTGATTTTGCTTGGGTCAAATTGCCATTCATAACTCATCATGACTACGTTGAAATTATGATCTGCTTGGCCAGGTATAAGTGATACCAACTTTTTGTTTTGTTGTCAGTTTCTTTTGTTGTACAGAAGCTTTTTAGTTTGATATAGTCCCATTTATTTATTTCTGCCTTTACTTTCCTTGCCTTTGGAGTCAAATTCATAAAATGTTCTCTATGGCAGCCAACCAGATGGGAGATGATATATGCAAACAGACAAAGGTTTAATTTCCAAAATATATAAAGAACTCATAAAACTCAACACCAAACAAACAAACAAACAAACAAAAACCAATTAACAATTAAAAAATGGGCAGAGGACCTAAAAATACATTTCTCCCAAGAAGACATATAAACAAGCAATAGATATATGAAAAGATGCTCAACCTCACTGGCAATTAGGGAAATGCAAATCAAAACTACAATGTTAGAGTGGCCATTATTGGCAAGTCAAACAATAAGTGTTGAAGAGGTTGAAGAGAAAAGGGAACCCTCATGCACTGCTGGTGGGAATGTAGACTGGTACACCACTATGGAAAGCAGTCTGGCAATTTCTCAAAAAATTAAGAATAGACATACCATAAGACACAGCAATCCCACTCCTGGGTATATAACCCAAAATCTCAAAATCATATATTCACAAAAATATATGCACCCCTATGTTCATTGCAGCATTATTTAAGGTACTAAGGCATGGAAACAACTAAAGTGTCCCATGATAAGAGGACTGGGTAAAGAAGATGTGGTACATATACACAATGGTATATTACTCAGGCATAGAAAAAGATGAAATAGCGCCATTTGCAACAACAGGATGGACCTTGAGAACATTATGCTAAGTGAAATAAGTCAGTCAGTAAAAGCTAAGAACCATATGATTTCACTCATATGTGGGATATAAAACTGAAACTCATGAAGACGAACAGCAGTGTGGTGGTTGCCATAGGGAAGGGGTGGGGGAAGAAGAGGGTCCTAATATAAGGTGACAGGAGAAGATTTGACTTTGGGTGGTGGACACAGGGTGCAATATATAGATCTTGCAACATAGAAACCCATTCCTGAAACCTATATGTTCATGTTGACCAATATCACCCCAATCAATTTGATATAAATAATGCCCACTCTCAGAGACAGGAATCGAGGGGAGTAATGCCATTGGAGGTATTTATATGAAAAGTGGGAGGCTTGGGGGTTCCCCGAAAGAACAAGAAGGATACTGCTAATAGGAGAAAGAGAAACAGATGCTGGATGGCAAAACCCACTAATGTCCACTACAAATTTTGAAGAGGATTTTTCTTCATTATGTCTACCCCAACTTTGTCATTTTAAGAGGATATTGTAGATTTGACCATTATTTTAATACAACATTTTATAAATCTAGGGATGGATTGGCATCTTGAAAATTTGGAGACTATTTAACTAAAAATGCTTAGACAGGAAAGAATTGAAGTTTCAGGAATGTAAACAGTGTCCTATCTTGGGTAATATAAGTGTTTGCTAGGAAAAGCTGGCTCATGTCTTCATTTTCTTTCTAAGATTTTAAAAATATTTTTATTGATTTCAGAGAAGAAGGGAGAGGGAGAGACAGAAACATCAATGATGAGAAAAAAATCACTGACAGGCCACCTCCTGCATGCCCACTATGGGGCTGGAGTCCGAAACCTGGGTATGTGCCCTGACTGAGAATCCACCTGACCTCCTGGTTTATGGGTGGATGCTCAACCACTGGACACACTGTCAGCCTCCCTAAATCTAAACACTACTTTTTTGTGTATAAATTTATTTCCTTTCTTTTGCTAATTTATCTTTCCCAAGTATGCATAGCCAAATTTATGCATTAGATTGATTTTTCTAGTAAGAACATTATTTTATTTTATTTTTTAACAATTTTTATTAATTAAGTTATTATATATGTGTCCTTATCCCCACATTACCCCCATCCCCCCCCCCCAACTCGTGCCCTCACCCCCCTGTTGTCTGTGAAGAACATTATTTTAAAAAAGCAATTGGAAAGTCTATACAAAATAAAATCATGAATTTAAGGATAATAGTTTTCAATGTCTCCTTTGTGCACTTGAAAAATTTACCTTTTTTTTATTTAAAAAAAATTAACAAGAAGATGTAACTGGGGATAATTTAAAGCTAGTGAAAAAACCATTCACTATCATTGATTATGTGAGAAAAAAATAACATTAAAATTCCATTCATGTTTCTGTGAATGAAATGAAAAATTCATAAGGGAAGGATCTAATCAGTCTATCAACAATCTAAATCCATCACAACATTATTCATTCACTGCACACTCTCAGTGTGTTCCGGACTTGAATGAATGCATTTTAAAAATCTGCACTGTGCTATGAACGTGAATGAGAACAGCAGTGGTTAATGGGTGTTCTTTGGTGCCTGAGGAACCTGTGCCTGTCACTCGCTGCCCCAGGTGAACATTCCCATCCATCTGCTTTCTCCACCTGGAAGATCCACTCTGATGGCAGCAATCAAGAGGAAAATGTTTATCATTTATGATCCTTTCGTAAAAACTTTTAGGTGAATCTAGATGCACTTTTACTATATGTATTCTCTATCCTTATAATGTTCTTTTTTAAAACATTCAATAGTACTTTACTTTTTGTGCCTGTTTGTTCTCTTGTTTCCTAAAATCTTTATTAGTGATTTTTCAAAGTGGAACTTGCAAGATTAATTCTACAATGGTTGTTTTAAAATATATCAATTGTTTAGTAAAGGCATCCATTGCTCTTTCTCACTCTGCCCTGCTTATAATTTTTCATGATTCCTTGTATCTATTTCTAGTTTTCCTGATTCTGTTCTCAAAATTAAAAATCTATGGAGTAATTTTTATTTTTGCCATTCATGAGAAGATATTTAGTATAATTTTGGCTCTTCTTAGCTACAATTACAGGCTCAATACATTTTACGTAATATTATATATTCTATAAATCTTATTCGGTATAATAGTTTTCAGCATTTCCTTTGAATTCTGATTACATATTGACAAATTATTTGTTGTTTTTAATAATATATTATAATTGGTTACACTATTCAACTATAGTTATTCATACTTTGTTTTTCCATGGTTGATGTCTTGATTTTGATATACTTATTGGTTTTGTGGATCCAAATTCCTCTCTCCTGGCAGGCAGTATAATTTTATTAGCTTTGTAAGTGAACATAAGATTGATTAGACATGAAATTCTTTAGTAATAAAGTTTTAATGTCTGATTCTATACACATTTGTCCAAATGTCTTTGCACTTTAGTGCTGTGAAGAAATAATTTTAGTCAAACCTGCTCATTTTTCTCTCTCAGAAGTAACATGTTTTTCTCTCTCCCTGGTAATCATTAATATTATATGAAATTGTATGAATATATGCCATCTGATCTGAATCTCATGTTTAGAAAATATTTCTATTCTTTTCTTATTTTTGTAATAGTGCATATAATTCTTAAACTGTTTCAGAGTCTGTTCTATTATCTTCTCTTACATAGTTTGATCTCATTCTCTTTTTCTGCTGAATTCTGGGAGGTTTCTCTTCACAGTGTTGATTCTAGATTATAGTGCCCCTAGAGTGTGTTTAAATCCTTCCCTTGAACTTCCTCTCATTATACTATTTTTAATTCATCTTTTGTTCATCTTTGAATTCATACATTTTGTTCTCTGTTTCCATCGTAGCTCATTCATGAATCCTTACTCTTCTTCCAGAGGAGTCACCATATTCCTTCATTTTTGGAAAAACTCAAACAAAGTGTTTCCCAAAATTTTCACCTGTTTCTTAGAATAATTTTTAACTTTGCCTTGTTTGTGAGTCGTCTGTCAATGTTTTGGTTTTAGTCGTATATCTTTCTTCCCTCATCCTGCAATTCATTTTTATAGTTACAGGCTGATATACAGCCCCCTACCTCTAATTATTTTTTTCAGAGGAGTTTTACCTTTCCTCCCTGGTCACTTTAGTGCTGTCAACTTTTCCTCCTCAGATTCAATCCACAATGTCAAGTTGATGAGTACAGAAGCTACCTAAATGTATGAAATTCATAAGGTGGGCTTTCTGGGCTAGTATTGAAGTATTTTCTCTACAAATTATGTGATACTCGAACCCAACTAGAATTAGCTGTGGTTTTGAATTCTTAATATAAAGTTGAGTCTAGAGGATTGAATCATTCAGCAACATCGACTCCACCTCACTCTCACTTTCTTGAGTACCACTTGTGTTTTTTTACTTGGATAAATAAAAATTTCTTTTCATTCCCTCCTGTTTGCCTCCATGTGTGTGCTTGTATAGGTACAGACAGAGTGGAACTGATGAGAGCAGCAATAAAGGTAGACATATTTGGTAAGTTTTCTAAAATTTTAGAGGATGTCCATCTTCCTTTCTTGGTCATTGAAGCTTTTATATCTTGGCATTGGGTGCAGACAGAGCAGATGGATCAGACGTTCTCTGTCTTCCTTGCTGCCATTTGTCCCGTCGTGCGGTAGGCAGGGAAGCGTGTGTAGCCCAGGAATTCCCATCCAGCTGCATCAGTGATGCATTTAGCAAAATTCCATTCAGACTTAGAACTTCGCCCTTCCCTTTTCTCTGTGTTTCGGTCATGCTAACTATTCAGACAATCGTGAGCTTAGAGAACATACATAACAACACACATGTTCACTTCAAAAACACATGTGAAATTCTAAAAGTAAATTTTAATGACACAATTCTAATTTATAATGAGAAAAATGAGATGATTTGTGTGCATTTATAAATATCTTATTAAATAGTAGAAGTCATACATAAACAATTATTTTCCTTGCTTAGTAGCATTGATTGATTAGTAGTAAAATAAAATCCCAAGCAAAAATAATTTGTCAGGGTATAAATGAATCCATAAATTATATATAGAATGTATAGGAGAACTTTACATAAATTTGAGAGCTATATTTCACCTCCTACCTACCTGGAGGTTAATTTAATATTCTATACTTCAAGAAAATTTGGGGCATATTTAGTTTTACCAGATTATCTAGATACACAAACTGAAGTTTTATAGTAAAATATCTAGAAAATTAAGCCAGAAACATCTATTAACATCTACTTATATTGCTCAGATTTATGATATGGTTACCATTTTTGAAATAGTTTTGACCATAGACATAAATATTAAATTTATTTCAGAAACAATCTTAAGCTAACATAAGAAAAGAACTAGAGATAAAAAATATTAAAAATTAAGCAGAAGTTTCTTCATTCACAGTGAAGATAAGATAAAGGCTATATGAGAGCCCATAGCCTCTCAGATTTGAGAATAAGGGTAGAGAAAATATTTCAAATAAAATTATATGGTAATTAAATTTTAAAGCAAAGCTTTGATAATCTGAATAAAATAAGATTTCTTTCATTTCTATTTTTGCTATCAGCAGAAAATAATACTTTCTAGCTACATAGATCTGGTTTTTTTTTCCTTTCCACCACCAATTCTTGCTAACTCCTTTTTTTTCTCATTCACAAAATTTAATCTCATTGGATAGTATTTATGGAATATAGTATTTGTGGAGGTGATATCTTCATTAAAGGAAGAGTCCATCTAAATCCTAGCCTTCATTATCTTGACCTTAACATACATGTTTGACTTCAAGAGCTGATTTCATGAAATGGCTTTTCTCTGGATAAAGCTCTGCCAAAAGTATGACAGGAACAAATGATATGAGGTGCAATACCCCTTATACACACACACCAGATTTAAACTTCAGAGGCTCAAAGTTTATTAATGTAATATTTGGTTCAACATAAAAGTTGTTTTAAATGTATTTCTATTCCTTTCATAAAGTAAAAACAAGTGGTTTAGGAGAAAAAGTCACCTTCCATTATTCAGAGTTCTCCAACTATCATTGCTATGTCAAAATTAGAATTGGAAGCACCAACATAATTAGATCAAGATACCCTAAAAACTCCCTCTCTAAAATTGCCTCTATAAAGAGAGAAACTGTGCCCTAAACTGTACATTCTCTCTGTGGATGAGTGTATAAAATAACATTCCCCTCAGGATAGAAATATGTCCTTTGTCCTATATATAAAAATTCATTTGACAAATATCATGCATAGCTCAAAGCTTGAGAAATAGTGTTTGTTTTTATTACTTGCTATCTCTAATTAAACACTGGTATTCAATACTGTAGTCATGATTTGAGTTTTCTGTTTTTTGCTTTTCCCTTGTGGGCCTAACTTGTGCCTGTTTGTGTTAGAAGTACAGAGGGCGGAGACATGAATAAGCAGACACAGTCCCAGTCCTTGTGGAGTTCAGTTTATTGGGAATTGAGAGACAATGAACAAAAGCAGTAAATAAATCTGTAAATTACATTTTTAGATGAAATTAAGTGCTATGAAAAAAATGGGAGAGGAGTTAGGGAATGCCTGATGGATATAGGTTCACCTTACAATTGGATAGTTAGAGAAGTGCTCATTGAGAAGGAAACATAAGTTCTTACGATTGCTTATAAGTTCTTATCAGATGTTCCATACAGTCCTCAACTATATCTCAATGTCTAGCTCTCCAGTTTGACTTCCAATTTGTGTGACATTTTGCATAAATGCTTTTTCTGTGCTTTCTCTTAAGGGTTGTGCATATTTTTTTCGTACTGCTTTTGTTCATTGTCTCTCAATTCCCAATAGAGTGGAAGTACCATGGACCACACGCCAGAAGCACTCTCAACATATGATTCATAGTAGTTGGTGGATAAATACCTCAACTTTCTCTCCCTCCTGGGTGAGAAAAACCTGAGATGTGTTTACTACAGTATCACCATGAGGCCCTCCTCTTAATTAAGCTCAACTTACTGACATCAGTATCTTGTCCCATGACATTTTTATTAATTTTTCTCTCCTTCCAACCTCACTTCTCTATTTCTCAACAGTATTTCTGGGGAACACTTTTCAAATAAATTACATTTTCTTGAATCATATTTTTAGAATTTTTTTCCTCAGGAAACCTGATCTGAGGCTGAGGCCAGGCAGAGAGAGAGAGAGAGAGAGAGAGAGAGAGAGAGAGAGAGAGAGAGAGAACATCATTAAAGTTGTTGCCCTAAGCAAGTGGAAGCCTGAATTTGGAGATTCAAATGTTCAAATTCAAGAATACCAAAATTTTACTTTCAGCCATTTGAATTTGAGATGTCTATTAGATATTAAGTGCAGAGGCCAAGTAGGTACTTATGAAAGTGGAATTTGGTAGAGAAGTCCAGGTTGAAGTTATATATTTGGAAAGTGTCAGCAACTACTTGATATTTAGTGAAGAGCCCAGATGAGATCACTAAGTAAATGAATATAGATAAAGAAGAGAAAACATCCAAGGACTGAGATGTAGAGTATTTTAATAAATGTTAGGAAAACAACAAAACATGAGAGGAGACTAAAAAAAAAAATGATCAGTGGAAAAGAAATCAAAGGGAGCCAAGGTATTAACTGTTTAAGAGCCAAGATATTTATCTGTATCACATGTTACTAAGTGAGATGTGGAATGAGAATAGACCATGAGGTTTAGCACTTAAGAATCATTAATAACCTTAGGAGAATGCTTTTTGTTATAAGGAGATAGGGGAACAATACTTAGAGTGGTTTCAAGAGAAAATAGGAGAGGAATTAGAGACATTGATATAGATCAGTGATTTTTAACCTGTGTGCCTTAATAATTTTTTAAATTAATGCTTAGAGAGAGAGGAAGGGAGTCGCGGAGAGAGAAACATTGATGTGAGAGTGAAATATCAGTTGCTGCCTCATGCATACCCCCTTCTAGGGATCAAGTCCACAACCCAGGCATGTGCCCTGACCAGGAATTGAACTGGCAACCTTTTGGTGAACAGGAAAATGCCAACCAACCGAGCGACAATGGCCAGGTTACAAGAATTTTAAGTCATACAATTATTGACTATTTAGTCAAAGGTGCTGACCTCTTTTCTCTTAGCTTGTCAAATATAAAATAGTAACAGCCAGCACAATAGCCATCCAATGTGAATAAATCAAAATTATAACAATTTTTGTCAGATAGGCAAGAATATATATTTTTGGTGTACTACAGAACTTTAGTAATTAGTTTATGTGTGCCATGAGATGAAAAAGGTTGAAAATTGCTGACATAGGCAATAACTTCAATGAGGTTTACAATTAAAGTAAGAAACAAGAAATTTGAAGTGCTTAAATAGCAGAATAGTCTCGAATGATTTCTGGAGATTTTTTGTTGGTTGGTTCATATCTTTGCTTTTTAGGTGGGAGAAATATCATCATTCATATTCATATCCATGCTTTTATTCTTGCTCTGGCTGCTTGCGATAGCACATGCATATTTATTGTTAATCTTTTACAGTTTACCTAGCCTAGATTTTCTCATGCACTTTTATGTTTGCACTGTCTTTTTAAAAACTTTTTGTAATATTTTTATGTTTGTTAATAATACCTATTAACTTTATCACTTATTGAAACCATTCTCTTTTTTGGGGAAGACTGAGGCCTAGATAAGAATTTAATATGGCGCCGAACCGGTTTGGCTCAGTGGATAGAGCGTTGGCCTGCGAACTCAAGGGTCCCAGGTTCGATTCCGGTCAAGGGCATGTACCTTGGTTGCGGGCACATCCCCACTGGGGTACGTGCAGAAGGCGGCTGATCGATGTTTCTCTCTCATCGATGTTTCTAACTCTCTGTCCCTCTCCCGTCTTCTCTGTAAAAAAATCAATAAAATATATTTTTTAAAAAAGAATTTAATATGGCTCTGAGAAACATTTAATAAGACTAAAGGAAGGCCAAGTATTGATTGAAGAAAATTTCAGATATTTTAATAGTAGAAAGGACTAAGTTATGGCTCAACCTGTTTAAATAAAAGTATGTGGGAATAGTTATACAAATTATCAATTAATTTTTTATAAAAATTAAAATATTTATTTGAATTTATAATCATTGAAACAATTTGAAAATTAGAGAACTTCTAGCTACAACTATAAAAATGTAATATTGTAAGATACTTATAAACAAGAAATGATCTCATGACTGAGATTACACCTGGGAATTTTCTTCACCTTCTTTAAGAGAACAATATTTAATCTCCTATTTGTATTCCTTTTATGGAACTACTAGGGGCCCTGTGCACGAAATTCGTGCACTGGGTGTGTGTGTGTGGGGGGGGGAGTGTCCCTCAGCCCAGCCTGCCCCCTCTCACATACTGGGAGCCCTCAGGCGTTGACCCCCATCACCCTCTAATCTCAGGATTGGCCCCTTGCCCAGGCCTTACGCCTCTGGCCTAGGCGTCCGGCCCGGGCAGCGAGGACCTGCAGTGGCAGCGGCCCCGCGATCATGGGCTTCGCTTTAGGCCCAGGCAAGGGGCCCCTAGCTCCCGGGACTGCCAGCTTCGACCGTGCCCAGCTCCCATCGCTGGCTCCACCCCTACTTCCTGCTATCACTGGCCAGGGCGGAAAAGGCACCTGATTCTCTGATCATGGCTGGGGGGCAGGGCAAAGGCGGCCCCAGGGACGCCTTTGCCCTGCCCCCCAGCTCTTAGCTCCCCCCTGGGTTTCCGATCACTGTCAGTGGCAGGGGGCTTCTTCCTGCTTTCCCTTTCACCTCCCTGCATTGTGCCTACATATGCAAATTAACCGCCATCTTGTTGACAGTTAACTGCCAATCTTAGTTGAGTGGCTCCCATCTTAGTTGGCAGTTAACTGCCAATCTTGGCAGTTAATTTGCATATAGCCCCGATTAGCCAATGAAAAGGGTATCGTCGTACACCAATTACCATTTTTCTCTTTTATTAGTGTTGATTTATGTGTTCAAATAATAAACTAAGATAAAGCATGAGAAAAGATATACATTTTCAAACAGAAACTGGAAGAAATGGAAACTATGTGAGGCTAATAAGAATTAATAAGTATTTGGTTTATTTGAAAAGAAAAGTGATTACAAGGAATATGGTGAAAATGATATGTACATATCAGAATTTTTAAAGCCAGCATTACTTTTGAAAATGTCAATTACCAAGAATTCAGGTTCATGTCTTTGGCTCATTCTAACTAGATAAAAATAATGGCTGCAATAATAAGATATGTGACATTTATTGAAAATAAGAAAGGTTTTATATGCATTATTACATATCAGTAAGATTTTACCATTTAATTAATTTCAAAAAATTTAGCATGACTTGTTCCTCTTATAAAGATCACATCAGAAAAGGGAAAAATAATTAAATGATTAGAATGGGATAATTTTTTGTGAGTGTTATCAACATAGGGTCAATTTCCAAGTTCAGGATTTATCGTGCAATGAAAAATAATCCAGAAGACAGGAGTTTCACTATATTCCTGTCTTTAAACTAATTGATGTATGAACATATAAAGTATGCTAACTTTCTTGGCCTTGGTTTGTTTTCTATAAAATGGGAGGATTCAGGAAAATGTCCAAATTATAACTCAAGAAACTCTTTTACTTAGGTATGAAAATTTATATTAATCTATAAATAAACACATTTTACTGAAACAGTAAGGGAAATTTATTTTACACATGTTGAAAGGCGCACTGGCCGCCTCTCCGGGCGGTGCAGGGTGGGGGGGGGGGGGGAGGAGTCTGACCGCCCGGCTCTGAGATCCCTCTGCGCCCGCCATAGGGCCTGGCCTCCCCGGAGCGGGTCCGAGTGTCCGGACCGGCTGCGTGGTGGCCGGCGGCGGGCTGAGGGGTGGGGGCCGGGCGGGGACCGACCACGGGGGAGGTCATGGGAGCGGAAGGCCTCACCGCCTGGCTCTTTCCTCCCTTCCCCCGTGGTCGGCTGCCGCTTGCCCGCGCTGGGGCCGGGGGTCCATGCGGCCCTCGGGGCCCGGTCGGTGGGGGGGGCCTGGGTGGGCCGGCCGCCGGGCCCCATGGGGGGGGCATTGGCTCCCCGGCCCACGGCGGGAGCCCGGCGCAGGCTGCCCCCCCCCCCCCGACTGGGCCCGGTGCAGCAGCGGCGGCAGCGGAGTGGGGCGCGTGCCCAGGCTCGGGGAGGCCGCCATGCTGCAGTGCGCCGGCCCCATGGGCCGGGCCTGCTCCGAGCGATGCCGCTCCTCCAGAGCTGGGCCGCTCCACCGGCCGCACCCCGTGTGCTGGGCCTGTGCCGCCCAGACGCGCTGGAGTCCCGGTCTGCCCGCAGGCCGGCTGCGGGTGCTGTGCGGGAGGGCCATCCTGCCTTGTGGCGAGTTCGAGCGGCAGCAGCAGGAGCCGGACAAGGACTGCGCCCTCCACCTTGCCTTGGGTTCTCCATCTTGGGACAGAGCCATGTGCGCCCTCCATCTTGCCTTGGGTCCTCCATCTTGGGACAGAACCATGTGCTTCCTCACGGGAAGAAGCCGCTGCTAGCCACACCCAGGATTTCTCTGGATTGACCAATGATGATCAAGGGAAGTGCACGCCATCACTATGACCACATCCTGTACCGACTCGCGCCTGGCCAATCGGCAGGGCCCACAGTGCCCTCTCCTGCCCTCACTCCACCCCCCTTTAAAACCCCCTGTCCCATCAGGCCTCGCTCTCTCGGCCACTGGACTTTCCGCTGTGTTGGTGGGTCTGGTGAACGGGGAGCGCAGGCCGGCTTGCATAATAAAGGACTCTTTGCTTTTGCATCGGACTGACTGGCTCCCTGGGGGTCTTGGGAACTTTGAAATCTGGGCACAACAATGTGTGTTCCTAACTTGTAAAATAAAAACACTTAATTATGAAAGCATTTTTTTTGACATTTCAAATGAAATATCCTATATAATAAAGAGGTAATATGCAAATTAACCCTCACAAGATAGCTGCCTACTACCAGGCCGGCAGGGGGGTTAGTAGGGATGACCAAACGACTGAACAAGCAGGCTGCGTGAGGCTACTAGTCCAGCAGGGGGCCATGAGGGGCAACCAGGCCAGCAGGGGGGGGCAGTTGGAGGTGACCAGGCTAACAGGGGGGGCAGCTGGGGGTGACCAGGCTGGCAGGCGGGGAAGTAGGGGGTGACCAGGCTGGCAGGAGGGCAGTAAGAGGTGACCAGGCCAGCAGGAGGAGCAATTAGGGGCAACCAGGCTGGTTGGGGGGGGGGTGCAGTTGGGGGTGATCAGGCCGGCAGGGGTGGCAGTTGGGGGCAATTATGCTGGCAGGGGGGCAGTGAGGAGTGACTAGGCCAGTTGGGGGGACAGTTGGGGGTGACCAGGCTGGCAGGGGGGGCAGTAAGGGGTGACCAGGCCAGTGGGGGGTAGTTAGGAGTGTCCAGGATGGCATGGAGGGGGCAATTGGGGGGCAACCTGGCCAGCAGCAGGGGGCAGTTAGGTGCAATCAGGCCAATGGGGAGGGGGCAGTTAGGGATGATCAGGCCAGCAGAGGGAGGCAGTTAGAGGCAACCAGGCAGGCAGGCAGGTGAGAGATTAGGAGCCAACGGTCCAGGATTGTGAGAGGGATGTCCGACTGCCGGTTTAAACCAGCAGTCAGACATCTCCCAATGGGTCTCAGATTGGAGAGGGTGTAGGCTGGGCTGAGGGCCTCCCTCCCCCATGCACGAATTCTGTGCACTGGGTCTCTAGTGTAATATATAAAAGAGAATGTTTTCTTTCTTTTGAACTCAGTTATATGTAGAAGTCAATAAGTTAAGGATTTGAGTTTTTCATGTGTTTAATGATTTTCTCTCTTTTCAATGGCTTCCATAACAAGTCTGAAAAATATGGATGTTATGTCTTTTAGATTTGCCATTTGAAAAAAACTAAAAGTCCAGTTAGAATATGAATATGTAGGAGACGAGGACCAAATTGATACTTTCATAGTGTTGTTTTAGGGAAAAAGGATGGAAACAATAGGGAAAAAATTTTAACTTAATTTAGGGAATAACTCCTAAGAATTATTGCAAATAATGTAAGAAGGCTGAAATAATGTCTTCAGTTCCTAAATCCTTTAAATGTTTAAACAATTCACTATAACGGGGGTATTTTACTAAAGATTTTTGCCTTGACTACGAGATCAAAATGGTGACCCATAAAGTTTCTTCTGACAGTAACATAGTATTACTCACTGTGTTTTATCCTCTAAAAATATCTAATATCAAGAGTATTCATGAAATAAACTATTTTTATAATTTCTTTATTGATTAAGTTATTACATATGTGTTCTTATCCCCGCATTACCCCCCATGCAATAGACTATTGCTGAAATGTCAATCATCCGCTTTTTTATGAAAAAATTCTGCTACAACTCCAGATATTGGGAAAAGCACACATTTTGTAATCTTTGTAATACTAGAACAAATTTAGCTCTAAAACCATGCCAGTCATTCTTGTTTTAATATACCTTTTTTGGATCTAGTTGAGCTTTAATAACTTCATCATGGATTATGGCTAGAGATTTTTATTTGGAAAAGCTTTGAACAACCATGATTGCTACCTTAATGAGGCAGGACATTTGATCTTTTTAACAAGAGCTATTTTTTTTCTTTACCAAAAGAGGCAGAATTCTGAATTTCATCTGGAAACTTCCACTTAAGAATGCATTACTCATAAATTTGCCTAATTGCTGATTAGATCTAAACCATTAGGTATATATATTTTTGAAACGTGGGGTTTAGGGTGCAGACTTCTCATAGATTCTTGCCCAACAAGTTTGAAGAATAAACTCATGGACTAACAGATTTCTTTAATACAAAGGTAGAAGTTTAGTGGAAGCATATACAAATTCCATCTGGGCAGGGGTGTCCCGGAAGGGGACTCCCTGGGAAGGGGATCCCAAATGGTAAAGTCCTGCTCTCTCTCTCCAGTGGTAAATATCTAAATAATCTGAATCTTCTGAGTCTCTTTTTCTTCGGTTTATAAAGGCTGTAGCTCTTTGTATGAACGTGACCTTTTCTAATTGGCCCCTTTCCTTAATTTGGGACCCCTGTGCTTTCCTTGTTGGTCATTCTGCTACATAGTATTAGTTTAAAAGCTCAAAGTCCACATGGTGGCCCCCTTTTTCTCTCCCTTATCTTGTAACATTCCTCTATCCTCCGTAAAAATATGTTTCCTTCTGCCCTATATCCTGTGACTTTTCTTTATCCTCTATGAACGTGTATCTTCCTCCCCCGCTTATCCTGTGGCATTTCTCTGTCCTCCACATATCCGTCTTACCTGTTCAGGCTGGAGTTGCTTTTGATCTACCTTATGGCTGGCCAGTTGTCCTGGTCTGAGATGTTTCATTGCCCTTATGGCTCTCCCAGCTACTCAGGTCAGGGCTGCTTTTGATTTCACTTATGGATGCTTTAATTGCTCAGGCCAAGATGCCTCTGTCCTCTCCGGACCTCCTCCCTGCCTTTCCCCCTGATTAAGCTAGCTAGCTAACCCTTATCATTTTGATGGGAGCAGGAAAGTTATTTGAGATTTTTTTTCTATCTGTTATTGATTTCCAGCTATCGTGTCCTGCTCTGATACATATGGATAAATTTGCACCTCACATTTTGAGCTGGTGTCATTCTTCCTGTGTGTGTGTGAGTGTGTGTGTGAGTGTGTGTGTGTGCGTGTGTATGTGTATGTGTGTGTGTATGTGTGTGTGAGTGTGCGTGTATGTGTGTGTGTGCGTGTGTATGTGTGTGTGCGTGTGTGTGTGTGTGTATGTGTGTGTGTGGATGTGGGTGTGTATGTGTGTGTATGTGTGTGTGAGTGTGTGTGTGAGTGTGCATGTATGTGTGTGTGCGTGTGTGCGTGTGCGTGTGTGTGTGTGTGTGTATGTGTGTGTGGGGGGTGTGTGGGTGTGGGTGTGTGTGTATGTGTGAGATATGTGCATTTCAGGACATCCAAATTAAATCTGTAATAGAATCTGGCAATAACAAACATTTATAGCTGTCTATAGATGGACTCAGTGATGTGCTATGTTTCAATCAACATCAGTCTTAGATGAACCATGTAAATGAAAGTTGTTAAGTTGACATTCATGCAAAAGTATTACTTACTGAAGTTCACATGGAGCTAAGAAGAGTACTTAGAACAATCTTGAATTACATTGTCATTTAAATCATGTCTCTGGCCCTAACTCAAGGCCCGAATATGGGTTCTGTTGCCAAGGCCGCACTCAGAAGGGAGATGCGAAGTACTGAAAAATATTTGCAAGTTTAAAATTATTTTTATTTTACTTACCATGTATCTTTTATTATAAATGTATTTTCTAAGTTAACTCTTTACATATTAACATTTGTGCTATGTTAACATAATGATAAAATAATCCACACTGTCTTTTAAATCCATTAAATTAGAGGCCTCTAAGGGAGTTATAAACAATTCTCCCATATGTTATTGGTATGCTTCATGAGATACAATTTAATCTCTAGGCTACCTGAAATCACATACTAAAGAATAATATATTAAAAGAGGCTTAATCATGCTATTTAAGTGTCATTGAAAGTGTTTGTTGATCAAGAAGATTTACCTAGAAAAAGATTATAGAATACCTCATTGAATTCAACAGTTGTTCCAGAAAATGTCCTTTGGTTTCTTTTTTAGAATGATTCCATTGAAAACTATCTAACTCAGCATAGCTTCTTTGTTGTTAAATAAAATGTTGTAGATAAGAATTATTACAAAGGTATGTTATTTTTTAAAATGTTTTTATTGATTTCAGAGAGAGCAAGGGAAAGGGAGAGAGAAATAGAAACATCCATGAGAAAGAAACATCAAGCAGCTGCCTCATGCACGCCCCCTACTGGTGATCAAACCGGCAATCCAGGAATGTGCCCTGACCTGGAATCAAACCTCCAACGGGTGATCTTCTGGTGCATGGGACAACGCTCAACCAACTGAGCCACAACTGAGGCAGAAATGCGTTATATTTTAAGCTGATATGATAATAGATATTGTTGGCTACATACCTTAAATTACTAAATACCATTAGTCACACAATTATTAGAATAGGCGAAGTCTTCGTTAGTGCTGTGATGAAACTTTGGGTTGTATTCCTAGCTCAAAATAACACCTTTTGGGGGGACCTGCTCTCCAAAACCATAGGACTGAGTGGCCTGCAGACATACCCTGTAACCCTATAATTCTGACCCTTGATGAATAGCTCAGGGGTGGACATCTGCCCTGGGGCCCTCTGATGGTTTATTCTTTAAATTTATGGTGTGAAATGAGAGGCTGTAGCTAATCTCTTCCATCACTTTCATTAGACTAAGACCAGCACTCATAGTCTACTTTTTCAGGGGGGGATCTGAGAACCCAGCCCACAGGACTGCAAAAGAAGAGAAGAAAATAGTTAAGCAAGAAAGGAAATGGATGGCCCCAATGGTTTTCTATATTCTGATCACAGTCCCTTCCTGTGGCCAGATATAAACAGGTCTCAGGGCTCCGAAAGGCATGCTTGTATCTTTATAAGCTTTTCTACTTATTTTCATATGTTGGAGTTGGTTTCTTTAATGCAACAAAAAGACCTTGACCAGTACAACCTGACTTTGCCACAATGTCCTGGATTTAAAAGCCCTTTTGGACATCGATTGGCATTGTTTTTACTTCTTAAGAGTATTACGAAGTCTTTTATTTTATAGCATTTCATTTGCTCATGAGGTCATTAAAAATAAATACAATTTTAAACTTACAGTAAATTTTCAACAGTGAATGACCTGGACCATCAATCTCACATGTATTTTGCAAAGTATAAAATGATTATACTTAATATTCCTGCTAAAATACCTGCAATTGATGCTCTGCTTGGTTCTGGAAAAGGCATGTTGCCTAAATGTTTATAGGAGAAGCTGGAGCTTTCCCCCCTATCCCTTCATTTTGCTCAGTACTTCGTTTAATTTAGGGGCTATGTGTTACCTATCCCTATCTGCTCTTGAGTGGAGACACATTCCCAATGTCTTGATATGTTTAAAAGCCTTTCATGGTCTAGTCTATCTTTTATGACTTTCCTTTCCAACTCTGTTCTCCACCCTATGGGTATCTCTCAGATTGTTTAATACAACATGTCTCCCTAAACTTCGAGCCTGTGCACATATAATGTTCCCAATGTAGAGCTTCTTGGCCAATTTCTACTCCTTCAGGGCACAGTTTGAATATCACTGCACCTGGGAAGCTTTCTGTGATTTCCAAGGTACTGGGACATGTACTCCCATAGTTTGCTGGGCTATGTATCACAGTACCACCTTGTGTTATTGTTATTATTTATTCAGTGTCTTCCAGCTAGGCCATGAGTGCTGTTAGAGCAGAAATAACACTGTCCTGTGCCCTGTCTAGCACAGGGTCTCTATAAGGAAACAACAACAAATGTTAAATTAATTAACATTAACAGACAGAATAAATACCTGTCTTTACCGACATCGCATGAATATGCTGAATGTCCAGCATTTGTTCATATATCCCTAGGCCAGTATTGAGGATGAAAGATGAAAATGACATCTCCCTAGAACCTCATCATGGCTGAAGTTCTATCCTGAGTGTGAGGTTTGCTTCTAGTGCTATTGGAGGAATTTTGATCCCTCAAGACTACACATATTTGGAAATGACACTGAGATCATCATGGTTAGATACCTTCCCATGTCATTTCACCTTTTCCTTATAGGCATCTCAACTTTGTTCAAGTGGCAATATGTGCAGCTTCAGTGATGAATCATGATTTTTCCAAAGCGAACAGATGAGTCCTCTTTCCTTTTCCCAAAGAATGGTATGGGTTGGGTATACCAATAACTTCTAGCCTATGAAATTTAACAGGAGTTCAGTTTGGGACATTTGGATAAAGAATTTGCTCTTGTCATCCTGGCCAGATAGCTCCTTTGTTAGAGGTCATCCTGGTTGCAGGTTTGATCTCTGGTCAGGGCACAATCAACCAATGAATGTATCAATCTGTGTAAGAATAAATCAATGTTTCTCTCTCTCTCTCCCTTCCCCATTCTCTAAAACCAATCAATAAATAAAACACTTTGCTCGTTAATGAAAAACAAAAGCAGCATCAGGAAAAGATCCTTTCTTAAGACCATTTTCCTCTTCCTGGTGTCAATGTGAGGAGAAAATCTGATACCAAGATTTGAGATAGATATGTTTCAATTATCTAACGACTAACTTGAAAAGAAAGAATCATATGCTGAAATGTCAGAGTGAAGAAAAGCAGGAAATTGGGTTCTTTTTACTTCATGAACTGCTGACCTGAACCTGAGACAGAATTTATTGTGATTCTTGTTAAAAATAATGTGTCCTTGTAGTTTAAGCTGCTCTCTACAAATCAACACATCATGAATGATACAATCCTTTGATCTAACCAAAATGCACCTGACAAGGGGCCACCTAGTTTTCAAGCCTCAGAAAAGATACTACCAAGGTGCTCATGTGTTCTAGGGGATATCTTCCTATGATATGTCACTGGCATTGTGACTATAACTCTTAGTTTCCATTCAGTGTGAGTCAGATTGTGGCTAGATTACTTTCGGGAGCGGGGGAGGGCAGAAAATTAAAGTACCTGAAAGGAACGAGAGGCAGGAGGAGAGAGGGAAGACAAAAGCCAGTGTGGACTGGAAAGACCTGGGGTGTTGGGGAAGTTGGGAAGGTTGAATGGAATGAGAGAAAAGAGCGTGAAACAGCAGCATGTGGAGCCCTGTGGAGTGCAGAGGGTGCTGGGTGGGTTAGTAAATGCCAGGTGTCAGTAAGGCGACGGACAGTCTTGTGACATCTTAAAGTTCTTGGCATGTGAAGCAAACTACGATTATTTACATGAGTTTTAGGGGGTCTTGCCACCTAGTGAAATTTGGGGGGAGAATGAAAAACGAGCCAGCAACCGGATGGTGCCATCAGCTAGAAAGCAGAATAGGAAGCCTCAGACTCTTCTGCACCAACTCAACCACAGTACATGGACCAATCCCTTTCGAGAGAACTTTAGAAACCAATTAAGAGGCTCCTGCATCCCAGGCAAACATGAAGTGAGCCATATCGGAACTGGTAGGAAAGTTTGTGGTATTTACTCACCATAGTTCACCCTGTTGGTACACCACAGAGCAATTGGAAGGAAATGCTCTAGTTTTGATTGCTCTCTGGGAAAGAGAGAGAGAGAGAGAGAGAGAGAGAGAGAGAGAGAGAGAGAGAGAGAGAGAGAGAGAGAGAGAGAGAGAAGGCTGAAACATGCACATGACATTCACATTTCAGGGGGCTGTGCACAGGAATTGTTTCAGTCTTGCCTGAATCTAAGCACTGATGGGGAAAGGAGCGGGTGGAGGCCTCTGAGAACAGTGGCAGTGTCTGGAGTATCATTTAGTCACTCACTGGAGTCCCTCCCCCGGGAACTAGAGAAAAACCCCAACACCCAGTTTCTTCCTGAGAAAGGAATGAGTTAGAGTGTGCTTCCAATGTTTCAGACTCTACATTAAATTTTTATTAAGATCATGGATTTTATGCTGTTTGTGTTTTTACTGTAATTTTTAAAAAAACCAGTTGCTAAATGTACTTGCACTAATTTGAGTTTACATAAGATGCTGCTAAAAAACAAAAGAAAAAGTAAATAGTGGAGTCTACTTACTTTGTCAATATATATCTTGTTATTTTTTAGGGGATTTTTACTGAAGCAGAATGTATAAAGTATCTTTTCGTTCTGATGACTCATTTTTTCTAGTTTATTTCTCATTTTTTTGAACTGCTAGTTAATTTACCTAAATTATTGACACCATATTTGACATTTTGTTAAATTCTCCATTAGCAGCTGGAACCCTTTCAGCTACATTTATGTGATGCCAAGCAGCTAGTAGATTTGGTTAATATGTGACAACAGTCCATCTGGTTACTTTGGTGAATAGGTCCTTACTCAATTCTCTTTTATGTCTTCCCAGAATCATGATTATCCTGTGAGCATGAGTTAAAAATACAGCATCATTATGAAACTTCCTGAAGGGACTTTTATACCAGTAAATGAGATAAGTTCCCTCTGTTTGGTGTTCTTTGATCCTAATTAACTTTTAGAATGAAAGTATGTTTGCAAAATCACTATTAGCTGACTGGGTTCAGGAGGGGTCTTTTTTGACTATCTATTTGTCATTACTTCTGTTACTTATGTTAACAATGGGTTTTATACTTAGCTTTAGGTTTGTTGATCATTTATTGCTTCAATATACTTTTCATGTGATAGTTTGTCAAATTTCTATATATTGTGCAACTTTTTCAGATTTAGGGTAAACTGCAGATTCAATTAAAATTCTAGTTCTCATTAAGAGAGTTGAAGAAAAAATCTGACAGTTCACCTTGCATAAAATGTAATCATACTTAATTCATATACATCACCCATTCACTTTTACTTAATTGATCATTTTAGAATAATTTTGTTCATTATGAATAAGGAAGAAATTCCTCATTTAGCTTCATCAATAAGCAGTAAGCTTGTAAGCCAGATCTCTACCCGCTGAGCATAAGTAATTTTTGAACAAATACAAGTGGGTGCATTTTCTGTAACTCACATTTTAGAGACAGTTGCAGACACTTTTCCAGATGTGTAATCTTATCCTCTATTTAGATGATGAGGTTTTTTTCAGATTTAGTGTTATCTTGTATTCTTTAGTCTTGATTTAAAGTTAATTTATAATGTTCTATTTTTCTCACATAATTTTGGTTTCTAAACACTAATATTGATAAATGAAAAAGTTAGAAATTAGAATGTGAAAATTATATATTGTATGCTATTAGTCTATGTTCACATAAGTGTCTCTACAGCCTTCTGGCTGTTGGCCGGGATCTTCCTTCATTCCACGCCAACCCCTGGTGGTCAGCACATGCCATAGCGAGCAGTCGAACTCCCCGTTGGATGAACTCCCGAGGGAACAATTTGCATATTGGTCTTTTATTATATAGGATGCAAACGAAACATGACTTTACAAAATGGTGCCTATGGTCACTTATCACCACAGTTATTATTATTTTTTTAATCTTGAATCCTTTTTTTTAAAACTTAAATAAAACATGTTCTACTTCTCCTTCCCAACCTCCTATGAGATGAATTATTGACCATAATCCAGAGTAGCAGTGTAGTGCTGCACTATAAATGGTGAGCCAGAGGCATGAGTTGTTGTAAGCATGGTCTTTGTAGGCAAAATAAATAACTCAGCAAATGCTCCTTGAAAGATTCTACTATGATATATTCCAAAACCTGCACAAGCACAGAGAATAAAAATGTGAACAGTCACTCCTATTTGTTCATTCACCATGTTCCAGTACCTGGAAATGCCAATGTGGTATATTTTAATTCCATATATTATACTTATATTTTTTAGATGTACAAAGAATGATATTGTAATTAATAAATTATAAATGCATTTAAAGATTTCACTATAATCAAATTATAATAGTTTTTATCAACAGAAATAACTAAAAGTATAATTTCTGTTAAGTATAACTTCTTTTACATATAGCTTTTATTAAATTCCTTTGACATTCTTTGCCTTATAGAAGGGTCTACATACTTGAAATGTTTGGTAAGTCCTACTTCATATGCTTATCATTGAAAAAATTAGTTTTATATGGTCCCCATGATGACACTGAAAGAAAGACAGGCTAGGCTGTTTTGTGCTTCTTCCCTAATTGAGCATCCTATATAATAAAAGCCTAATATGCTAAGTGTCCAGTCATCCATTCAAAGCATAATATGCTAATGATATGCTAAGGCTGCTCAACCGCTTGCTATGAAGTGCACTTACCACCAGGGGCCAGACGCTCCAACCAGTAGGTTAGCTTGCTGCTGGGGTCCGGCTGATTGGGACTGAGTGAGACGGGCCAGACATGCCCTGGAGCCCTCCCACAGTCCCTCCCCAGCTGGCCAACCTCTCCCATCCCCCCCCAACCCCGACTGTGCACCAGTGGGGTTCCTCCACCTGGCCTGTGCCCTCTCACAATCCAGGACCCCTTGGGGGATGTCAGAGAGCCAGTTTCGGTCCAATTCTGCTCAACACAGGAGTTGCCCCCTGGTGGTCAGTGCGCTCCCACAGGGGGAGCACTGCTTAGCCAGATTGGGCTCACATCTGGTGAGCGCAGTGGCGGTGGCGGGAGCCACTTCCGCCTCTGCAGCAGTGCTAAGGATGTCCGACTGACAGCTTAGGCTCGCTCCCCATCAGTCAGACACCCTCCAAGGTTCCAGGACTGCAAGAGGGCGCAGACCTGGCTGAGGGACCTCCAACCCCCGAGTGCACAAATTTCGTGCACCGGGCCTCTAGTCAATGTATAATGGGAGCGGGTAAATAATATGGTTTTAAGGTCAGGGACATTGGATTATGGAATCCTTGGGAGATTTATAAGAGCAATAATTATCAAATATTACCAATGCATATATAGAATGTGGTGATCCTCATGCCTTCTCCATTGTTCTTTTTTTAACACCCATTTATTTTCTTTTTAAACTTTATTTTTATTATTGGCACTATTATAGATGTCCTCATTTTCCCCCTCCTTGTCCACCTCCATCCAACCCCTGCTCCCCACTCCACCTCTTGTCATCACAACATTATTGTCTGTGTCTATGGATTGTACATATATACTCTTTGGCTAATTTCTTGATTTTCTCCTTTCTGATTCCCCTCCTTTTTCTTTTCCCCTCTGTGGCTTTATGGGCCTCATTAAATCCATATTACAATGTAAGATGAATTCAAGTGCCCTAAAGTACTTTCTATTTGTTCAGGATGGACTCCAAAAGAAAAAAACAATGATCATTATGGTATTAATAAAGTATAAGGACACCTAAACTCACTGTAGTTATGTTTAATCTCTGAGCTATATGAGTTGTGGACTGACAACAAATCCCAGAGGATTCTGTGCAATATAAAAGAGCTCATGAAAACAGGATGTAGATTATTGAAACTTTTTTTACATTAAAAATGCAATTTTTTCTATTTCAAATTTAATGTGTCTATTTTACAAAGGGGATAGAATTTAAATGTTAAAATTTGGGTAATGTAAAACAAGAGAAAAACAGAAAAATCCAGTAATAATTATAATTGATGTTTACTGAGTATTTCATTAGGTGCCAGGGATTGTTCTGATATTTGGATTTCATCACTTAGCCTTTAAAGCATTCTATGATGTCAATACTGTTTTTATCCAGGTGTTACAGATTGTTCCTAGAGAGTTTTAAGTGACTAGCCAAGTTGATACCCTAGTAATATCCTTGATACACACCCAGTTGGCAAGTATTTATTGATTGTTTACTAGGAGTCAGGCATGGAGATATCAACATGAACATGTATTATTCAATTAATTTTTACATTAATTCTGTGGGGGGTAGAAAGTAGTGTCTCTATTAGTTTTAGGCCATTAAAATAGGTTTACTAAAGTCACAGAGCTATTGCATATTGGAACCTGAATTGGAATCCAGTTCTGTCTGGCTCCATTTTCTCTCCCCCATTTCTTAAATGTGTGTGTGTGTGTATGTGTATGTGAGTGTGTGTGTGTGTGTGTGTGTGCGTACAACATAAAAAAAAAACATTCCAACACAAAAATCATTAATGTTTTCAGATATGGGTTTGAGAGGGGAATTTGGTACTGCATAAAAAGCTATCTTGAACAGTATACCTAGCCAATCACGCAGAGCTATCATTTGACTATTGACTGTCCTTGTCCTTGTGTGTTTCTACAGTACATTCCTATTCCCATGAAAACCACACTATTCTGGGGCCAGGTACTTCATCATCTCTAGTTTCCCCACGGTGCACAGTACATAATTCTAAGTAGATGCTCTTAGGGGAGGAGGTTGCAGGACTGGGTTAAAAAAAAAAAAGTGAAGGGATTATGCAATACAAACAAACAAACAAAAAACCCTCGTGTACACACACGACCATATATTGATTACCAGAGGGTAAAGGGGGGGATAAGTGGTGATATAAGGAGACTTGACTTGGTGCAGTGAACACACAATTTAATATACAGGTGATATGTTATAGACGTGTACACATGAAACCTATAGGATTTTCTTAACCAGTGTCACCCCAATGAATTCATTTTTTAAAAGTAGATGGTCCTGTTTACGCTTGGTGAGGAAAATGGTGGTGGCAGTATAAAAAATGATCAGTCAATTTCCATTGTGAACAACAAAAGGAGAAAAAGGAAAGATAAATGGAAATGAACAAAAGTGAAATTGTGATTTGGAAGTATAGATAAATCTATATAATGAAGATATCAAAATCCTGGCCAGAGAGTTCAGAGAAGATACATAAAGATGGTCATAACAGTTATTATTTATCCAAATAAGTAGTAACTTGACAGTTGGCAGACAGGAGATTACTTAGACACTGGTTAGAGTCTGAAAGATGATTCGGTAGGTGAGTTTGTTTGGGCCGAAGGCACTTTGGTGAAAACAGACAGTAAGGGGGGAGACAGTTAAGACTCAGAACAAATGCAGAAGTCATGGATGAAGTAGTAAGAGGATTACCAGGACAGTGATGAATAACAGAATCACAGCAGAAAGAATATGTGGACTTATATCATAACATGAATAATGATAGGGCCAGGGGAAAATAAGTCAACCAGAATGGGAAGAAAAAGGTTTGCAACTTGTATGCAGAAATTCAAAAAAGGAAGTTAAAACCTGGAGAACAAATAATGTTAACTTCCAATTTGGAAAGAAGAAATTTTAGTAAGCAAAATCAAAATGCAAAAGTTTGATATGTGACATTGTAGGATTTGGACACCCTGAGCACATGAATTCAGTTTATGACACTGTTTCATAGCATCTTTAGCTTGAAATGTAGGTTGAAATATAAGACTTTCTGTATCTTACAGCCTGTAACTATTGAGAAGTCAAGGCCATAATATTGATTTTTTCCCATTGGAACCACATGAGCTTTCTTCAGGAAACTACTAGTTGTAATGTTGATAGACATTCTAAGTGAACCAAAAATTTTTCACAATAACAGGTCCCAATTGTTTGCAGCAGTCAAACAGATAGCTCCTGAACTCTCGTCTATATTCCATATGTCTGTTGAGGTCTCATTCAAATTGCTGGATCAAGTGGAAGCAACTTTCTAAAACAATAAGTTTATTTGTATTCTTAAACCTTTGTAGATTGTTTAATTCAATGTTTGTATCTTTTTTTCTAAAATGACTTTCTTTAATATCATAACAACTGAAACATTTCTAAGGGCTTCCATTTCCTTTATAAATTCTGTAGTATATATCTCTCTATATAAAAGTGTAATATGCAAATCAACCAGACAGCAGAATGACTGGTCGGCTATGACATGCACTGACAACCAGGGGGCAGATGCTCAACACCGGAGCCGCCCCCAGCCCACAGGCCCTGATCACCTAATTGGGACCTGCCGGCCAACCTCTCAGTCCTTACCCCCAGCCAGCAGACTTTGATAGCCCAATGAGGAACCAGGAACCAGGGGTGGTTGATGGCTGATGTGGGCGGAGCCAAGGCCCCGATTGCCCAGCCAGTCATCCCACACACAGAGGGTGACCTGCAGCAGTGGTGGCCGGGGGCGGGGCCAGTTGCCGGCAGCCAGGGAAAATCGGCCCTGATTGCAGGCCAGGCCTAAGGACCCTACCCATGCATGAATTTTGTGTACCTCTAGTCTAGATATAATAAACTAGAATTATCTGACCAGTGACCATACATTTAATAATGGTTTGTTTTTATGGGTGCTATTTACACTAATATCTCTAGTAATACTAATAAAGCAACAAGAAAGATCTTGAGATGACAGGGTCTCTAGAGCCACCTTATTCAAAATATATAGTTCAGAGACCAATAACAATTATTTCCTAATTCAGAAACTTCGAGAATTTCTTCAAAATGTATAATATGAATTAAAGAAAAGTTGAATTTATGCATGAATTTAAATGAAATTCATTTAAATGAATGAAAGTAAATTTTAAAATGTATGATATGAATCAACAGAATAATGAGTTATAGAAAAGACATTATTTTTTTCTGAATATATATCCAATGATGTGGAGGCAGAATTATTGAAAAGATAGCATCAGCACATTTTTCACCATCACCTAGCATGGTGATGCATAGCATAATAGCGTATTTTAGTTACTATATAAATTCCAACTTTGTATGAATGGATACATGAATACTTGAAAGCAGATTTTTAAAATCCAAACCACTGTATACAGTTTTGTGTTTCACACAAAATGAACACTCATATATTGAAACATGTGTAGTACTTTCCTGTCTTCAGAACCACCCATTCACCCTTTTCTCTAAATTCTGCATATATGTCTGGAGTGACAGAGAATTTACTTCACCTCTGTATAAAATTCCTTATTGAGAGCTGTGACTCAGTGAGAAAAATTCGGTAATTTAATGTTTTCCATAATTAGCCCAGCTAATTGCTGCTTTCCATAACCTTTATGTTCTTAGGCTCTTTCCCATACCACTCTCAGACTAAGGTATCATTCAGAGATGCAGTATGAGTAAGCTCCAAGAAAAAGATACTTTTTTTTCCCCTCAAAATCATATTCCAATCAATATTGTAATTATACTACTCATTTACACACATTTCAGTAACTAAGCAAAAGTGCATAAAATTTATAGATACAATTTCTTATCTATATCTATACTAATAAAAGGGTAATATGCTAATTAGACCAGGAGATCAGACATCTTCCTACCGTCTGACTTCCTTCCAGACAAAGCCATGGTGGTGGGGGCCGAGGCAGAGTCAGTTAGGGGCAATCAGGCCAGCAGGGGAGGGCAGTTGGGGGCCATGAGGCCAGCAAGGGAGGGTGGTTGGGGGCCATCAGGCCAGCAGGGGAGCGGTTAGACAGCGATCAAGCTGGTAGGCAGGCAAGTGGTTAGGAGCCAGCATTCCTGGATTACAATAAGGATGTCTGACTGCTGATTTAGCGAGATGGGGCCTAAACCAGCAGTCAGACATCCCCCGAGGGGTCCCAGATTGGAAAGGGTGCAGGCCGGGCTGAGGGACCCCCCACACACACATGAATTTCATGCACTGGGCCTCTAGTATATATATATATATATATATGCCTAAGTGACCGTTCAACTATTCTACCCTTTGACCACTAGCTATGATGTGCACTGACCACCAGGGGGCAGACACTCAATGCATAGGCATGGAAACATGGAACAGACTGATGAATCTCAGAGGGAAAGGGGAATGGAAGAGGGCAGAAAGAGATTAACCAAAGATCTTATATGCATAGTAGAGGCCCAGTACGTGGATTCATGCACCAGTGGGGTCCCTGGCCTGGTCTGTGGGGATTGGGCTGAAACCGGCATGTGAATGGATTTATGCACTGGTGGGGGCCCTCAGCCTGGCCTGAGGGGGATCAGACCGAAACCAGCAGTCCAACATCCCCTGAGGGGTTCCAGATTGAGGGAGGGTGCAGGCCAGGCTGTGCACCAGGCCTCTAGTTTTTTAATAATAGACATGGGCTTGGATATTCTATTGGGGTACTTCTTAAACTTTGACCAGCAAAAATTTTAATATTCATTTTTATTAATTTTTAAGTTGCTAGAGCAAAGTGAGACATGCATGAAGCAAATACTCTCTTTTAAGAAGAGAACCAAAATGAAATATCTATATAACATTACACAATGGATCATATTTTGTGTTATAATGGAGAACAGAATGAAAAGGAATGCCCACTTTAACAACTAAAAGTGCCAGAGTTGTTGATTTCTAATTTAAACTATGGTATTTGCATTTTTTTAAGGAAAGGAAGCAAAAATTTGTAAAAAACAGCAACAATTGTCTATTTTGTGTAATTTCTAAGTAGAAATGTATGACTCTAGTATGGCAGGCTCAGTTATTAAAAAATATTATTTAACCAAAAACTATGAAAGGAAAAGAAAGAAAAGCAAGGAACATGGCTATTAAAGGGAAAAATTGTCAAGGCTTGCAAAATTATTAGCTGGTGAAATGACAACCTAAAAACAAGCCAACATAGTCTATATAGACAAGCCATCCCTTTAATAAATGCTCCATCGGAGTGAGGAGAGAGAGAACCAAGATGGCGGCATAGGTTAACGCCGGAGTTTGCTGCTTTGAACAACTACTTCAAAAGTGAAACCAAAAAACGGAAGGGACATCACCCAGAACCACAGGGGCGCTGGCTGAGTGGAAGTCCTACAACTAGGAGGAAAGAGAAACGCATACGGACACTCAGAGGAGGCGCAGTGCTGAAGTCAAATTCTGAGGTGCGGAGTGCGCGGATCGGGCTGGCGGCGGAGGGCGCGGTTGTTGTTTTCAATCGGGAGGGAGTCGCAGACTCTGAGCTCCAGATCCGGGCGAGTCTTTAGGGACCCAGACTCAAACGGGAGAAGCGGGACTGTCTGGCTTCGGTCAGAGCGAGTGCAGCTTTCTCTCCGAGCTTTGCAGCGGGTGCTGGGACTCAGAGAGGCAGAGCCCCTTGGGACAGGACTGAGAGCCGCCATAACTGCTCTCTCCGGCCCACACTGTTGATCCTGTTCGACCCGCCCTGCCCAAGCCCTGCACAGAGGCATTTGCCGGATAGCCTCAGGCAAAGGCTAGATTAGCACCTCCCTAGAGGACAGAAGTTCTCTCACCGCTGACACAGCTGAATCTCATAGCCACTTGGCCTGGAGGTCAAACCCTCCCTGGAATTAGCTACAGCAATCAAGATTTATCTATAAGACTGCGAACAAAGACCACTAGGGGGTGCACCAAGGAAGCATAACAAAATGCGGAGACAAAGAAACAGGACAAAATTGTCAATGGAAGAAATAGAGTTCAGAACCACACTTTTAAGGTCTCTCAAGAACTGTTTAGAAGCTGCCGATAAACTTAATGAGCTCTACACGAAAACTAATAAGACCCTCGATCTTATATTGGGGAACCAACTAGAAATTAAGCACACACGGACTGAAATAACGAATATTATACAGACGCCCGACAGCAGACCAGAGGAGCGCAAGAATCAAGTCAATGATTTGAAATGCGAGGAAGCAAAAAACATCCAACCGGAAAAGCAAAATGAAAAAAGAATCCAAAAATGCGAGGATAGTGTAAGGAGCCTCTGGGACAGCTTCAAGCGTACCAACATCAGAATTATAGGGGTGCCAGAAGATGAGAGAGAGCAAGATATTGAAAACCTATTTGAAGAAATAATGACAGAAAACTTCCCCCACCTGGTGAAAGAAATGGACTTACAGGTCCAAGAAGCGCGGAGAACCCCAAACAAAAGGAATCCAAAGAGGACCACACCAAGACACATCATAATTAAAATGCCAAGAGCAAAAGATAAAGAGAGAATCTTAAAAACAGCAAGAGAAAGAAACTCAGTTACCTACAAGGGAATACCCATACGACTGTCAGCTGATTTCTCAACACAAACTTTGCAGGCCAGAAGGGAGTGGCAAGAAATATTCAAAGTGATGAATACCAAGAACCTACAACCAAGATTACTTTATCCAGCAAAGCTATCATTCAGAATTGAAGGTCAGATAAAGAGCTTCACAGATAAGGAAAAGCTAAAGGAGTTCATCACCACCAAACCAGGATTATATGAAATGCTGAAAGGTATCCTTTAAGAAGAGGAAGAGGAAGAAAAAGGTAAAGATACAAATTATGAACAACAAATATGCATCTATCAACAAGTGAATCTAAGAATCAAGTGAATAAATAATCTGATGAACAGAATAAACTGTTGATTATAATAGAATCAGGGACATAGAAAGGGAATGGACTGACTATTCTTGGGGGGGAAAGGGGTGTGGGAGATGTGGGAAGAGACTGGACAAAAATCGTGCACCTATGGATGAGGACAGTGGGTGGGGAGTGAGGGCGGAGGGTGGGGGGGGAACTGGGAGGAGGGGAGTTATGGGGGGGAAAAAAGAGGAACAAATGTAATAATCTGAACAATAAAGATTTAATTAAAAAAAAATAAAATAAAAATAAATGCTCCATCATTCTAGACACGTATCTATCTTTAATCATACATTCTGTTGTTGCTCTACATTTCAGTACACCACAGAACATTTCCTGATATAAGTTGCTTAGGCACATCAAATTTAAATGTCTACAATGAAACTCAATCTTCTCACCTCCGCCCTGCCCCTCCTGCTGTGATTAATTTCTTCATCTCTGTTAATTGTCCAACATCTTCCACAGAACAGATGTGTCCTAGCCCATTTTCCTGAACACAATTTGGTATATCAAATTATCTCCTTTTTTTTGTTTCCAAGATCTATTCTAACAGAAACATTTGGCCTCAGCCTATAATTAAAAGCTTAACAATACTAATAGTTGCTTCAAAAAACATCCCCTCTTTGTCCATGTGCAGCTATTTACATTCATTTGCATGCAATTCACTTTCATACCCATTCACTGGGGTATGAATATTACTTAGTCCACTGGGCAATTAATTAATACAATCTTTATGTATTCACTTATTGAAATGCACTGCGCAATGCCTATTTCCTTGCGGGTTCTCACTGAAGCCGTGGGGTGTGGATTTTGAACAGCTGCAGCCGCTTTTGCCATTGCTCTTGTTGCACAGAAGAGCCAGGTGGACGTTCATTTTTTGTTTTCTCTCCTTGCCTTGAGTTGAAATTTTAAAAATCTCACTTTCTCTGACATGCTGTCCAAAAGGACGTCATCTTACCTTACTCAATGGGAGCTCAAAAACTATGATATGTTTATCCATCACTGATTGTGAGTCAAATTATAAGTATGGAATAAAGATCAGAATCTTCAGCGAAATTTTTTAAATAGCCAGTGTTATAGTTTTGTTGTTGGGTGACAGAGAATTTTATTAAGTTTTACTCTGTTAAAAGTATAATTTTTTTTTTAGCTGATTTATGTTGTAAGCTCTATACCAAGTACTATTATGTTCATTAAGACAGTTCTAGGAGATAGGTACAGACAGGTATCTCAACCTGAGACATGTCAAATCTGAAGCACAGAGAGGTTACGTAACTTTCCCAAGGTTAAAGGATATTGAAGCTGGAATTTTAGTTAGGTTTTTAAACTCAAAAATATATGATTTTTACCTCCATAAAATCTATTTTTGTTTGAAGAGAAATTTATAATACAAATAGTTTGATCATTTAAGAACCAGGCTTTTTTTCTAAATTCCTTTCAGGAAACAATATTTTATACCATTCCATACTCTTAGCAGTGAGTTAAAGAATTTAATGTTTTGTGATCTAAGAAAAGTGAGATTATTTTATAGACAAAGGTGCATTTTTAAAAATTAATTAGGTACTTTTTAAATAAAGGATTATTATACAGTATTATCAAAATTTATTTGAGTCATAATCCTGGAAAAGCCTAAAATTAGTAATAGTGAGAGAAGATACAAATAGTCTTTCCTTATACTTATTCAGTTATTGTAACTATAGTCAGAGCTAATAAGTAAAATATGATTTAGCATTTTTTAGTGAAGTTAAGCATGTAGCAGATTCACTTATGTCCATCTATATACATAAAAGCCAAGTGACCAGAGTGACCGGTCACTATGACATGTATTGCTGTGGCCAACTGGCCTGATCGGGCCCCGATTGGGCCCCAATTGGCCCCTCCAACCTCCTGTGGTCCTTCTCCCTGGAGCCGGCCCACCCCGATTGCTCCCTCCAATTGGCCCCCCAACCCCAATCGGGGTAGGGCCGGCCAGCCAACCTCCCGTGTCCCCCCCTCTGGCCCTACCTCTGAATGACCCCCATTGGGGCAGGTGGCCGGACCCCACCTGTGCACAAATTCATGCACCAGGCCTCTAGTTAAATATAAATTGCTATAAAATGGAAATCAATACGGTTTGTAGCAGAGATTGGAGTTTTCCTAATAATAATGTACCTATGCCCCAGCAGAAAGGTTTTTCTTCAGTCTCTAACTGAGGTGCAAACACATTTAATGTGGTCCATTCTATTATCTAAAAGGTCATTCGGTTGTTTTCAGTCTTCATTCAAGACACTCTCAGACACTAACTCTATCAGGGATGTGTGTGAGCAGAATGACATGAAGTCCCACAGTGGAAGGAAGTACTCTGATTTACATGTATTGAATTCTTTTTTTCTCTCCAGGATTAAATAATCAGGATAAATTCTCTAATGTAAAAAACAAAATCTGAATTATGCAAATTTTATGCAATCAAGAAATCACTCAGCAACCATTTTCTGGACACTTACTATATTCAGAATAGAGGCCCCGCCTTTGGAAAATAAAAAGTAAAATATAGGCTTTTTAAAATGACACAATTTTAGGAAAGATAAACTATATTAGATGGTAAAAATATAAAAGTTGACAAAGTACTATAGGAAGAGGGGAGAGAAATGGCTAGAACAATTTGAGGGATACCAAGTTTAAAACAAGTCCAGATTTAATACCAAGTTTTAAAACAAGTCCAGATTTAAAACAAGGAACCATCATGTTAATTTTAAAATAAATTGTATCTACAGTAGCCATCAAATTGCCCTATAAAAATTTGAATAAGAATTCTTTAAAATAACAAAGCCCTGGAAAGTAACGGGCTCTTCCATTTCCAAGTAGCCAATAAAAATAAGAATGTTAAACTTCGATCTAACATGAAAAGAGACTAGTGTTGGCAAACATATAGAGTGATGGAGACACTCACCTTTGTTTATGAGAGTACAAACTGGCACTGCAACAGTGTTTTGGAACTCTTTGGCAATTATGTCGTAATGGTGGTCATATATACAGTCTATGATAGCAATTTCAGTCTAAGTTATACAACTAACAGAGACCTATACATACTAGTATATCTGTCAAAGGCATATAGAAGAATGTTAATAACAGCCTTGCTTACAACAGTCCTAAATTAGAACCAACCAAAATGTCCATCAATAGTAGATAAATGGTAATCTAATCTATATCAAAATACTGTACAGCAATGAAAATTATGGAACTGTATCTACACATACAACATGGATGATCTCACAAACATAATGGTGAGTATTCTAATAACATTTTATTTCTTGGTCTACAAACAAGTGTCTGTATAATTTGTCTAGTAATATATTTATGGTTTTTATACTTTTCTACATGTGATACTTCAATAAAAAGTATATTAAAAGAAACAAGAACAATAGTAGCAACAATAAAACCCATTAACTATAAGAGACAATTATGCAAACTGACCTTCTAAAAATAAATACGTTGGAACTATCTTCTCTCACTCTGTGGCATATATTTTCATTTTAAATATTTTTGATTAGTTAGTTTTATTAGGTGGCTTTATTGCTGTTAAATCTGTCTGCTGTGTTTCTAGTCAAAATATTTTAAGTTCTACAATTTCCCTTGAACATTTTTCCAATTCTTATTAATATTTTACATAATATTATGCAAATACTTGGACTTAGTCTTATTATTTAAAAAAATTCAGAAAGCTTTCCTCTTCTTTTTTTATATAGACTTTTTGTCATGTGCTATTGCCATCTTGTATGCCTGGTGATTTTTTATTAAATGAGTGACATTTTGTATGAAAATTTGTAGAAATCATTTCATGCTCTTGATAGTTATCTTCCTCCATAGACAATTTGCCTTTGCTTTGGCAGATAGTTTTGGGACAGAAAAACCTCAATCCAGTCAGTAAATGAAGGCATTCGAAGCCAGGTTTCATTCTTTTTTTTTTTTTTTTAAATATATTTTTATTGATTTTTTACAGAGAGGAAGGGAGAGAGATAGAGAGTTAGAAACATCAATGAGAAACATCGACCAGCTGCCTCCTGCACACCCCTACTGGGGATGTGCCCACAACCAAGGTACATGCCCTTGACCGGAATCGAACCTGGGACCCTTCAGTCCGCAGGCCGACGCTCTATCCACCGAGCTAAACCGGTTTTGGCCAGGTTTCGTTCTTTAGGAGACCTTGTCTCCTTCAGGTTTATTCCTACTAGAGTTAGCAGAAGGCCAAGGTTGCTGACTTTCCAGTGTTACCTCTGTTCAGCCAGACTACTCAAGTCCCAACTCAGCTCCTCCATTCCTGTTGCTTTTCCTTCTCGGTCCTTAGCTGGTGCTTGCAAATTGCCAGCAGCTTTGAGAAGAGAAGGGGTGCTGGCTGTCCTTTTCTCCAGGATATTGACCCTCAAGTCCTCACTGCCTTGGCAGCTTTCCAATGCCCTGAAGAGATGTGTGGCCCTTCTGGTTATTTTAGGTGCAAGGTTTGCTCTGCAGCAAGGTTATCTGCCATGACAAGAAATGCAAACACTTTGTAATCATAAAACCAAGGTACCCTTCAGTGCTATAATATTTAGTACTTCCGGGAAAAATTAGCCCTTCTTGAATATTTGCCAACTAAGAATATATGTGACTGAAATTGCAGAGTTCTATAAATATAAATTTTTCTCTTCTAACTGAAATTCTACTCTTAGCCACTAAACTGGCTTTAATTGCTATCTTTATTCTGATGAACCCCCAATATTTATCTATATCTGAAATGTATCTCCTGAAATATAGATCCATAAATCCAAATGCCAAATTGATACTGACAGTAGGATAACTCACAAGTGTTTCAAACTCATGTATACAAAATGGAATTCCTCATCTTCTACTCCTGTTTACAAAGGAAGCCACCTCATTCTCCTTTGCTCCATAGGTCAGTGAGCAACATGATCTTCTCCCCAAATGCCAAGCAATATACCTGGTAACCACCCTCAGTTCTTCATGTCCCTTTACCCTCACATGTAGTTCCTCATTGAGGCCTCATATTGCAACCTCATTATTATTTCTTGAATTCATTCATTTTCTGCCTTTTTTTGTCAGCACCTTGTTTCCTTGGAATTATAAAACACTCTAAAAATCGACCCCCCCCCTGTTTCCAGTTCAAGAGTATGTATAATATTCACATTCCCCATAAGTCATCTTTGAAAAATAAAATTAAGATCTTGCAACTCCCTTGCTTAAAAGCCTTCAGTGATTCTTCATAACCTGCAGGACAATGCTCAAGTGGGTAAACATCGTATAAATACATTTCATCATTCATGAGTTGAATGTGAAATAAAGATTGAACCTCTAGAAGGTTAAAAAAAACATGTAGTTAGAAATTTTGATATGGAGAGGAAGAGAGAACACAATACACTTACCATTTTGGAAATTAGTCTCCTAGAGATAAGAATTGAAGTTGTGAGAGTAAATAATAGAGAAAAGAACGCCTAGAAGAAAAAAAGTAAGAGGTGAGAGAGGTAATTCATTTCCTTAAAGAAGAACAAAAATAAGTACATTGTGTCCTGACCAGTGTTGCTCAGTGGTTAGAATGTGGGCCTCACACATCGAAGGGTCGCAGGTTCGATTCCTAGTCAAGGGCGCGTACCAAGGTTGGAGGTTTGATCCCCAGCCCAGGTCGGTATGCGTGCAGGCAACCATCCAACAGGAAGAAAACCAGAAGTCAGATGTCCTAGGATAGGCTGCATTTTGTTAATTGGTACAAAGGGGCCAAGGATGAGGACTGACCATATGTCTCTGAGCGGCTCTGAGGACGGGGAGAGACCCAGAAGCAGCTCTGAGAGGCTGCACTGGGAACAAGTACCTGTAGAGAATAAAAGACAAGGGTCACAGGAAATTCCTCTGTCAACAAATCCTACTGAAGTGAAATTACAGCTACTAGATGGAGCCATCAATAGAACCGCAGATTCTAAGACCCCGGGGCCTTCCACTCCCCTAAACTTCTCTGCAGACCCGCCTTAACTAGGAATGCCTATTAATAACAGCACCATCTTGGTCTTTGAGAGCTCCTTCCTGTACAGAAGCCTTGGTGCCAAGGAGGCTGAGCCCCTCCCTGGGAGGAATCATGCCACTCTCAGACAGGTGAAGAGTCACCCCTAGTTTTCCACTTTCCCCACTGTGGTTTTCCTCTCTGAAAAAAAATTTTTTTGGATTTGATTTCCATAAATTATCTCCTCTGTGTTTCCGTTTTATAACATTCTTCTATGCACAGTGTCTCCCTGCCCATCTGTGTGTGTGAAGAGACTGTTTTCCTAAATCCCTTTCCAGATGAATTGTTAATTGTGGTGTCTTAATTATTCCCCACACTGCCTCGCTGATATCAACACCACGGTGACATCAGCCAGTCTCCATGCGATTTCCCACCCACATTAACATAATGAGCAGGTGCCGATGAAAACATATTTGTCAAATTATAGACTTTCGTATTTTCTCGGGGAAACAAAAACTGAAATGCATTTTAGACATATTGTTGTGTATGCATTTATAATCACTTTTCCAAAAGTTTGCTTTCTGTCGCTATTAGATAACCTTTTGGGTGGCATATTTCACTCTACAGATGTGATTCTTGGCAGTAGCCCATCTGTCAGACTTTTGAAAACGAAACAAACAAAAAAAAAAGAAGTGGCACATTTGCCTGCTGTTCTTCTGAGTGCAGACAGAGAGATTTATAGATAGCCTTGCCAAGGTGTGGAGGTGGAAAAAGGCATATTGGCCCAGGAAGAGAAGGACACAATACTAAAGTTAGGAAGGAGGGCCAATACCACAGTGTGGGGTGCAAAGAGAATGAGAAAACCGGCGGGGGGAGGGGGGGATTTCATGCAGACTTTGTAATACCTTTTTAGGACTCCGAGTCAACTTCCCTGTTTCTAAAGTCTACATTCTGTAGTGTTTCTGGATAACTTTATGTCTACCTGCTTTCTTATGGGAGTGAAGTTTAGGCTATTTTCCATGTGTATTCAATTGCTTTATTTGTTATTTTTCAGTAAGGAAAACTGTTTTATTTCACCTTACCTCATTCATTTGTATTTACTTGAGAAGATGGTGCCCATTTTATCCTTTGTAAAAATTTATTTTTGGTCTAAAAAATCTCACTTGAAAAAAATATATTCATTTCCTCGTTATAAAGAATATTACAATTTACTTGATGTTTAGAACTCATCCCTGAAGTGACAAAGTAAGCAGTTTCAAAGGCTTTCACTGACACGGTGTGGCAAAGTGTGGAACTACAGTATTTTTCTAAAGATATTTCCTGACAGGTTTATTTATCATTTTATATGTATGTAATATAACAAATAACAATCAAGGATTTATCTTACATATCTATATGCAAGTATTTATAGGCTAAGTTTTTAAAACCCGAGAAACTGGACAATCTTTTATTAGCATATCTAAATTATATCATAACCTACAAATAATTAAAATTATATATAAAAATCATGCAGTTACTTTTTTTGCAGTTACTTTTTTAACACTGCCATTAATATTGTGGAACTACAGTATTTTTGAAACATTGTGTTTTCATTAACTCTTTTAGCTGTTTGTGAATTTTAAAAATTCATAAAATGAGTAATTAAGATTGTTCCTTGGCATTTCCATTCTGTGTTTAAGATTATTGAGAGACATCAGTGTAGCTCAAAATTTTCTTTTCAATTTTATAGCATCATTTTTAATTGAAGTTGATTTTTAAATTTTGATAAATTATACATAACTGAAAATTTGCCACTTTCACTATTTCTAATGGTACAGTTCCATGATACTAAGTACATTCAAATTGTTGGACAACCATCCCCACTATACATTTCCAGAACTTTTTCCATCGTGTAAAACTGAACCTTTGGTCACCTTAAACAATAATACCTTAACCTCTCTTCCTCCCAGCCCCTGGCAACCACCATTCTTCTTTCTATAGTAATTAATTTGACTCAGTGCATAACATAAGTAGAACTAAACAATCATTACCCTTTTGTGTCTGGCTTATTTCACGTAGTATAACATCTAAACCTTGTTGTAATGTTACAATATTAAATACATTTGAAAATGCTTAAAAAATTGATATACTTAATACAGATCTTTCCAAGATGCTCAGTAACACACACTATACCATGCTTAATTACCTCTTGATATCACAAAATCGATTATTATTTGACATTTCAAGACATATGTGTATGTTTAATAAGAGTTGCAATCTCACCTCTGAAGTTTACATGTTTTTAATTGTCATATCACCAACAGATTGACAGTATGTCACCTTACATAGTGTGAGTTTAAATTTTTCCAAGTACAAATGTCAATTTGAGAGAGAAACATTTTCCATATCTGGGTCTGATAGATATTAAACTACAAGTAAACAGTTTATTATAAATGCAGAATAAAATGGCAATGGTGTTTTTAAACTAATATTTTCTTTTACTATTTGCAAGTCAATTAAACCTTTGACCCACACAATGATTAAGGTTATATCATATATATATATATATATATATATACATATATATATATATATATATATATATATATATATATATACACATATATACACACATATATATAATTTTTAAGATCCCTCTTTGCATCACAAGCTGCAGATGCTCCCATACATCTTGAGCCACCTTTCCCTCTGTTAGTCTGTGGAGAAAAGATGGGCGATATATATACAATCAGATTCTTACAGAAGGAGAGACGGTAACCTTACAGAAGGGCAAGAGAGGGGGGAATGAACAGATTTTTATCTTCTTGGCACCTCTGCATCTCAAAAAATCTCTACTGTAATAAAGTCTGTGCTAGAGCTGGAGTGTCATTGATTGCATTCTTGCCTTCAACAATGGCCTTTCATCCCTGTGTTCTCAACTATTCCTCTTTTGGTCATGGTTAATGAGGGCAGCCTTTTCAGTTCAAACTCACTACAAATGGACTGGAATATTGATGGATCATGATCATTCAGAAAACTGGTTTTAAAAGTAATGCCAAGTTCATGTCTTGGGACCTACCAAAGCTCATCAGAATGTAGTGTATGGAGAGTTGTGAGCCAAGAGAATAATTGCCATTCAACTACATTATGTCAGTTGTCAGAGTTTACTCAAAGAGGAATGAAGAATATAAATGCTTTCTTAAGCTAATGAGCTTTTCTCTCCCTTTAAAGTAGAGAAATGGGTAAATGTACTCATTAGTTTTAAGGTTTAGGAATAATTCTCTGAGGCTTGGTGCCCTGTTCTCCTAGCCTAGCATGGCAGTGGCCCTGACCTGATGAGTTGCAAACTTACTCTAGAGCAGTGGCCCCTTATTTGGAAATAGAGTCACTGCAGATGAAATTAGTTCAGATGAAATCCTACTGGAGTGGAGTGGGTTCCTAATCCAATAGGACTGGTGTCCTGATAAGAAGACACAGAAGAATGCCATGTGATGGTGAAGGTAGAGATCGGGGTTATGCAGCTGCATGCCGAGCAATGCCAAAGCTTGCCAGCAAACAACCAGAGGCTAGGAGACAGTCCAAGCATTTCTCTACAGGTTTCAGAGGGAGCATGCTCCGTTGACGCCTTGATTTTGGGCTTCTAGCCTCCAGAGCTGTGAGATAATACACTTCTGTTGTTTTAAGAGACCCCATATATTGTACTCTGTTATGGCAGCCCTAGGAAACTAGTAGAGTTATGACATAGCAAAAAAACCAGTTTCCCACTATTAAAAATGTTCAAGCCAGATAGATCAGGCAGATAACTGAGGTGACTTATGCATCAAATGGCAAGTTATATTGAATGGTCTCTGTTGAAGTATTGTCAAATAGATGTTGGCCACTTCCTTTTCATCTTCTGCTTCAATAGAGGGCATCATATAATGGCATAGCATGGCAGATACGAGTTAAACCTAATCTCTAGCACTTATAGCTATATGTCCTTAGGTAGGTTTCAGAACTTCTCTAGCCTCAGTTAAATATGAATATTAATAGTCATCACTTCATAGTGTTATTATGAGGTTTAAACTAGTTAGTAACTTAAACTGCTTAGAAGAGTACATGGCAATAGAAAGTAATATAAAAGTGTTGGTTGGGAAAAAAACACACACTTGCTTTCATATTGGTTAAACAGAATGCATTAACACTTTCTTTCCATCACTGCTATTTCTCACCTCCAAAATATGGAGAATTAAGAGAACTGGGGGGGGGGGGGTCAATCGGGGAAAAGGAGACATATTTAATACTTTAAACAATAAAAGAATAAAAAAGAAAGAACTAGAACTGCTTTCTTTTAAAATATTGTGGGGTTTGGGGTTTTTTGTTTTGGGGGGTTTTTTTGGGGGGTTTTTGGTCTATTTAAAATTATACCACTTGGACCATTTATTAACCAAGTATCAGTGGCATGATGCTTTTGACAATTTCCTTATAACAAGGCTTGATAATGTGTTAGTCCATGCTAGGATGGGTTTGTGCAAGAGAGAGCGGGGGGTGGGGGAGAGAGAGAGAGAGAGAGAGAGAGAGAGAGAGAGAGAGAGAGAGAGAGAGAGAGAGAGAGAGATTCAAGTGTTTCTGAGAAACAAATAATTCTGCAGCACCATTTTCAGATAATAAAAAACTACAGTTCACCCTAATGAAGTTCACTTGAGTTTGTGGGTCCTAGGGTGATGGAGTTAGATAAAGATGTGAAGTTTTTTTGCAAAATTAAACCCTGGGAAAAGTAACCCTTTTAAATTAGCATCTGTTGGTGACTGAAGGGTAATTTCAGCTTCAGGAGCTAGCGAAAGCATTTTTCAGTATATGACACTCTAAATAAATGATACATAATTGTCAAAAAGAAATCATCACTCAGTGCCTTAAATTTAACGAAATGTGCTTGTGTTTCTTCACTGTATAAGGTTACTAATCACTGCATCATTTGGGTGCATCAGAGACAGTTCTGGCAGGTTAATGATACCACAGGCAAATCCACAGTTACTTGCGGTGAAACAAACCATCAATAAATGTGGTAGCAATGCTTGCAACTATATAATTCTGAAGTCGGTGATTATGTAACTGTTGGATATACAGACAGAGGGAGGGCAGAGGATCAAGGACTGGTTGTTCCTTCCATAAAGAGCAAGCCGGTGAGATAGCGCAGCTCTTATACATCAGTGTATACTGAAAGGCAATGAGGCAGGCTCAGCTGTGAAAGCCTGAAAAGTACGTTTGAGTTAAGGTGATGTTTAGGGGCCATGAAGAGTAATAGAAAGAAGGATTGCATTTCTAGAATTTATATGGGCTTTGTTATAACTCCTTCATTTTCCCCAAAGAAGGTGACCGGTGTGGTGAAAGGTCAGCTCTTCGCTTGGTGTTTAATTCCAGTTCTCCTGCTTTATGAGCCATTTGCCCTTAGACAAGTTCCATGAATTCGCTGTGTCTCAGTTACCTCATGTTGGTCATGATGTCCTCTCTTTGGGATTGTTATCCAAATTCAATGACCTCAGCATACAAGCCATCTCGCTCAGTGTTTGGCAATAACAGGAGCTAAATATTTGTTGACTTTTGTCTTTGAAGCCTCTTCATCTATTGAAGTTCCAGACACAGCGTTTGAGATCAGATAAGGGTAAACGTCACGGATGAGGCAAACGCTGCAGTTCACTGGAAATAGCTAGCTCCTAATTCAACTCAATTCAGTAAATATTCCTTGAATGTCTACTACATGTTGAGCACTGAGGGAACGTCAAAAAAAGTCAAAGGTTGTTCTATAACTTCTGGGAATCATAATTCAACATGAAGTAAAAGTTAACACAGCTCTTTGATCCATTGAGAGTTGTCTTGCAAGGCAAGTGAATTGATTTTAAGTATATATTCAGCATTCACACAGATTGATGAATTCAATGAAAATTCAGCACAACCTTAAATTATCTTTCCTTTGCAATATTTATTTGTGGACTTTATAAGAATATTAATTAGCTTGACAATGTTTCTTCATGAGTATCTATTTTGTTTCTTTGTTTAGTTTACTGTCTTATTCTCTCTGGGCTACTATAACAGAATACCATAATCTGGATGGTTTACAAATGATAGAAATTTATTTCTCACAGTTCCAGAGGCTGGAAAGTCCAAGATCAAAGTGTTGGCACATTTGGGCCTGGTGAATGACCACTTCCTAATCTATAGACAATAGACTTTTTGCTGAGTCCTTACAAGTAGTCAGAGATAAGGGCACTAATGCCATTCACGAGGGCTCCATGTTTATGACATAATCACCACCCAAAGGCCCACCTCCTAATACCATGATGTTGAGGGTTAGGACGTAAACATATGAATTCTGGGAGGACACAAGCATTCAGTCCGTAATAGTTACTATTCCTTTTTCTTTCCAAATTAGTGTGTGTGGCTGTGTGGAAGAACCACCACATGAGGACGGTGACCAACTACTTCATAGTCAACCTTTCTCTGGCTGACGTGCTCGTGACCATCACCTGCCTTCCAGCCACACTGGTTGTGGACATCACTGAGACCTGGTTCTTTGGAAATTCCCTCTGTAAAGTGATTCCTTACTTACAGGTAATTGTTTTTGATACATTTTTGGTTCAAACACAGAGCTACGGAAAAATTACTTTCAATTATAGTCATAGAGCTCTATTGACTAGTTAGCTAAGAAAGTAATATACTTGCCCAAGGAATTGACAAATAAGGAAAACAAAGGAATCAGCAAACTTAAGGAAAGAAATACTTGAGACTTTCTATGTAAACAAGTTAAGCTCTGAGTTAAAATAAAGCAACAGAATGAGTAGATGCTGCGTAAACTTTTACTTCTTTCACCTCTAATTTTCTGATGATAAAATAAGGAATATGAGCAAAGTAATGATTGAAATTCTCCCAGTCCAAATAATAGACAGATATTTGTTTCCGTAAGTGGTTGCATTTCATGCTGAGAAATTAGGAACCATGTGATCAAAGCAGTACAGTAAACAGGTTTTAGTGTAGGTTCTGAATAAAACCACTGGGTTTGGAATATCTGTTCTGCCATTCACCAACTGTATGCTATCAAGCCAAATACATAAGCTCTTTGTGATTCACTGATTTAAAAAGGATAATAATTTTAATTATAACTATAGTCTATGGTTGTTGTTAGTCTACTTACATAAATTTATATAAATCACTTGGCATAGTGATTACCTTCTGGAGGATATTATAAAGACTTAGTATGTTCTCAGTAACTACCAGTCATCATCATCATCATCATCATCATCATCATCATCATCATCATTAGATGCTTTATTGTTCAGTAGTAAAAGCAGCTTTCCCACGATTAATTGCCCTACAAGAAGATAAGAACAAATACTTTCAGAGAGTACATTTTAAATGATATTCTGATAGCTCTAAATCTTTAACAAAAAAAATTCCTAAGCTAGGGGCCACAGCCATAATACTCAAAGACATGGATGCCCTTTAGCAATTGGGCTGTGAGTAAAATGCGGGCCATTCTCTTTGTGTTCCCAAACCCCATACCCATATCCATCCTCCACCTTCTCAGTTTGTACTCCATCCAGTCTCCCAGAGGGTGATCATAGTATTTGGAGAAAACAAAAATGTGCTCCTAATTATAAAAAAAAATTCTCATAAGCAGAACAAGCAAAAATATTAATGTAGACACAGACCTTACACCCGTCAGAAAAAGTAGTTCAAGATGTATCATAGATCTGAATGTAAAATACAAAACCATAAAACTCCTAGAAGATAATATAAAAGAAAACTTACATGACCTTCAGTATGTTGATGATTTTTTAGATACAACACCAAAAGCATTATATTTAAAAGAAACAACTGATAAGCTGACTTTTTCAAAATTTAAAACTTCTGCTTTATAAAAGACAATGAAAAGACAAGCTACAGATAGAGAAAATTTTTGTAAAAAGATAAACATAAAAGTACTGCTATGTAAAATTAAGGGAACTCTTAAAACTAATTAATAAGGAAATAAACACTCCAATGAAAAAGAGGCCAAAGACGTTAACGAACACCACACCAAAGAAGTTATATAGATGGCAGTTATACAGATGCTCATCTTCATACGTCATCAGTGAAATGCAAATTAAAACAACAACAAAATATCACTACACAACTGTTATAATGGACAGATTCCGGAACACTAGCAACACCAAATGCTGGTGACAGTGTGGAGTAATACTAACTCTTATCCATTGCTGGGAATGAAAAATGGTACAACCACTTTGGAAGATGGTTTGTGGTTTGTTGCACAATTAAACACAGTCTCACCATATTATCCAGCAATTGAACTCCTTGGTATTTCCCAAAGGAATTGAAAATGTGTGCCCACGCAAAAACTTGCACACAAACTTGTATAGCAGCTTTATTTATAATTATCAAAACTTGGAAGCCACCAAGGTGTCTGTCCTTCAGTAGATGAATGAATAAATAAACTGTGGTACATACAGACAATAGAATGTCATTCAGCACTAAAAAGAAATGAACTACCAAGCCATAAAAATATAAAGATAATCCTTATTACTAAATGAAAGAAGACAGTCTAAGGAGACTAACTATATTCTGTATAATTCCAATACTATGGCATTCTGAAAAAGGCCATTATGGAGAAAGTAAAAAGATCTGAAGTTGTCAAGAATGGGAAAGGTGGAATAGGCAGAACACAGGATTTTTAAGGCAGTGCAATTTATATATATAAAAAGCCAGCCGAAACTGGTTTGGCTCAGTGGATAGAGCGTTGGCCTGCGGACTGAAAGGTCCTAGGTTCGATTTCCGTCAAAGGCATGTACCTGGGTTGCAGGCACATCCCCAGTAGGAGATGTGCAGGAGGCAGCTGATCGATGTTTCTCTCTCATCGATGTTTCTAACTCTCAATCTCTCTCCCTTCCTCTCTGTAAAAAATCAATAAAATATATTTTTAAAAAAATAAAAAATAAAAAGCCAGCAACCGTAACGCCAGAACGACTGGAACGACCAGTCGCTATGATGACCACTATGGCCAGCGAACTGGCCTGATCTGAGGGTGGGGCCGGCTGGCCAACCTCCTGCGGCCCCTCCCCCAGCCGGTCCTGCCCCCAATGGGCTCCCACCACCCCAATCGGTCCACAGCCCCTCCCCCCAGCCAGCCCCACCCCTAATTGGCCTCTCCCACCCCATTGAGGGCAGGGCAGCCAGCCAACCTCCCAAAGCCCCTTCCCCAGCGGCTGACCCCCAATTGGCTCCCCCACCCAAGAATGGGGTGGGGCCAGCCTGCCCCCAGCCCCTCCCCACATCCAGCCTCACTCCCAATAAGCCCCCCATCTCAATTGGGGGCGAGACCCACTGGCCAATCGCCCGTGGCCCCTCCCCCCAGCCAGCCCGGCCCTGATTGGGCCCTGATTGGGGTGAGCTCACCGGAAACCTCCCGCTATTTCCTCCTCCTGACAGGCCTGGCCCCAATCCACCAATTGGAGCCAGGCCAGCTGGACCCCACCGTGCACGAATTCGTGATAATATATGATGGTGGATACATGTTCTTATACATTTATTTAAAACCATGGAATGTACAACATCAAGAGTGAACCACAATGTAAACTATGAACTTTGGATGATTAGGATGTCCAATGTTGTTTCATCAGTTATGACAGATGTATCACACTGGTGGGGTGTTAATAACAGACAGGCTATGGATATGTGGGGGCAAGGTATATTGGAAATCTCTGTACCTTCTCCAAAATTTTGATGTGATCTTAAAAGTATTCCAAAAAAATTAAAGTCTTGATAAAAACAAAAGTTGGGGGAGACTACAAATAGCTCATTAGTAGAAATTATACTAATTTGGATCTGAAATGCTACAAAAATATTTGCAGCCCAGTAGTTTTTCAATGACCTCTTATACAGAGAAGTGATCATTTTTTAGGTCAGATTCTCGATAGAATAGTAAGTGGGAAATAGTAAGTGGAAATTATAAGCTTCATGGCAGGCATTAAGTTTGATAGGATTAGTTTGTGTCAGTTGGCTGAAAACCATGAAAGGGTTACAAAAATACACTGCAGCAAAATTATTTCAGAGAAATACTACATTGAGCAACATAAGAAAAAATCAGTAAGAAAGGGGTCTTTTGGTGTTTTCTTGGAAACACAGGGGAAATCATACTAGCAGAGAATTCTAATATTTCACCATTGCTGTGGTACTTCCAGCAAGCTTTGTATTTCTCTTGATTCCAGTAACTATCCGGGGGGAAATTTGGGGGATCCTATTAAGTTTTAAGATGGCTTTAGTTGCCCAGAATCTTCTCTTTGCTGGGAGAGATGATTCCAAGCTCTCTTTATGAAACAGAACAGTCGCTTGTTAAGAGTGCGGTGATGCGTGAGGTGTGTATCATGCGGTAATAGGTGCAGTCCTGCTCTAATACACAATGGCCCCTTGTTGTAGACTAGGTATTCCAGATTCTACTGCTAACACTCGAGGACTGACTGGAAGCAGTGGGAAACAGTGAGTGATGCCAGGTATCCGTCTCTCTGAAAGCCATGGACAATAATCTTCTACACAGCATAACTTACGAAATCCTACAGTTGAAGGAATAGTCACCTCCTAATAGATTCTGCTTCTCTATAAACAGTGTCCAATCTAATCAACTCCTCAGTTGATCCTCTTCTCCATAGGCTGAGGAGACAACTACAGAGTAACCACAAGATCTGAGTCAGATGGAAAAGACCAGATCTATTCATTACCTCATTCAATATTACCTGTTTGTTTGCTTTTTTAATATATTTTTATTGACTTCAGAGAAGAAAGGAGAGGGCAAGAGAGACAGAAACATCAATGATGAGAGAGAATCATTGATCAGCTGCCTCCTGCACGCCTCCTACTGGGGATCGAGCCCGCAACCCAGGCATGTGCTCTTGACCAGAATTAAACCTGGGACCTTTCAGTCTGCAGGCCAATGCTCTATCCGCTGAGCCAAACCAGCTAGGGCTCAATATTACTTGTTTATGGAAAGTTGCAAATCCAAAAAAAATATTGACACACTGGTAAAACTAGTATCTCCAAATTCTCACATTATTTATTACTCACTTTCTGTAGCATTTTCCCAAATGGAATAAACAGTGTCAATGGTCAATAAGCCAATAACTTAAATTTAAGTAGTTTTTTTCTTTAATTATAATATTCTGAAACTGATGGCTTTTGCACCTAAGAGGATACTTTTGTCCTACTGAATATTTTAAAACATATTACAAAATGGCCAAGCCAGTTTTTAAGGTTATTTTGTTACGTTTAAGATTCTTTAGACATTTGCTAATTCTCTATAATATATAGGTTCCTTTTCTTCTAAATATAATACAATGCAACCTTTAGATTTATGAATGATGTACTATAACACTTTGGCAAATGCTCAAAAATCTTTAAAATCTCACAAATATAATGAGTCTTAGATGAATAATTAAAATGACATTTTTATATCTTTAATAATTATACAAATATAAGACCATTAACATTTATTAGGCTAGTTGATGAATAATTATCATGATTTTTTAAAAATTACATATATAATTTATTTTTTTCTTGCACTTACAGTTTCTTTTTCTGAGTGATTATTTTTAATATATTTTTTATTGTTGATAGTATTACAGATATCTCCAATTCCCCCTTTTTTCCACCCTCTTCCAAGTCCCTCCCATCCCCCCAAGTCCGAGTGATTATTTTTTATGAGCACAGAAAACGTTCTGCACAGGAAATGCCAGGAAAAAAACAGAAGCCAATAGAGATATGGGTTGTGGGTGCTTGATGGTCAGACAGGCTCCTTCACTCACAGTCACACATTCCCACCTTCCACTCTATTAGCGCCTGTCATCCAAATCTGTGATGTGGCAAAATTTCCACTTCTACCTGTCATGGATCTCTGAGGTCCTTTTGTCATTTCTATGTGCAAATATAAAACAGACTCATTCTCTACCAAAGAAAGCTTCCAGCATCACCCTGACCACAGGATGCCCACAGGAAGAGTGAATGACAAGCACCTGACAACAGAAGAAATTCACATCATCTCACTTTACTTCACTCTCAACATTCATAGCCACCCTAGGTTCATTTTTCAAATGATTAACAATCTGGTTAATTTGAACTGATATCAAAATCTAACTTGAAAAGGCACCCAGAAGAGCACTTCTGGAAGTGAAAAGCTGCAACAAAACTCTTCATTTATAATCTCTTATGATATGAAGAAATTTTATATCCCTCCATGAAAATCAAGTAAATTGAATGCTAGTGTGTATAATACACCAATAAATATAGTCATCAAACCGTACATGTTAAATCACTGATTGTCAAGGGTCCATCCAGGGGATTCTGCTGCTGGATCAGACATACTACTAGCAGCAGCATAGCCTCTCACACAGTGCCCGTAACAGAGAAGGCAATGACTGCCCTTTGACTACCTGTAGGCACCGGGTGGCAGTCTTTCAGTGACTGTTTTGAATAGATTATTACTATCTAAAAGCATAGAGAAACACTAGCAATGACTCTGTAATTTGAACCATATTATGTCTAGCTCTTTCACCCACATTGATTAGAATTCATGAATAATAAATCACTAAACCTTGTTGAACATTTTACACTTCTAATTTCTTGATTGGCTAAATATAGCCCTGGCACAGCAGCTGTGAAAGGTCAACTGTGCAGATCAAGACCATAACAATTCTACCCCCAATTTAGCAATAGTATTGAGGGGCCTTGGGTGCTTGGCATATTGGCAGGGAAGTAATGGCGGCTGGTAAAAGAAAGGGATTGGTTTGGGAAACAGGTTTGTATACACTCTAAGTAACACCAAGAAAATTCCCAGGAGTTATCAACTAATCTAAGCCTACTCTGATAGAGTTTAGCCCTTTAAGATTATGGTTATAAAGTGAAAATAGAGAGTTTTCCAGTTCAAATTAAACATATGTGTTATTTTTTCCAGTTGAGGATATGATTTTCTCTGTCAGTGGAAAGTTTCAAGACAATATAAGGATAATAATCACTCAAAGACTGCCAGATTATAAATTAAAACATTTTGCCTGAAAAAAAGTTTGCAATGTTTTCATTGTACCTTTTTTATGCTTAATAAGAAATATGATTTTTTTCCTAAAACATGTTTAATATTATTTAGTTTTTTTAATTAGAAAGCACTGCATGGAATGTTTTTTTGGACAATTTTAGATATGGTTATTTGTTGTGACTGCCTTTCTAATAAGGTAAAAATATTAAGAGCGATCCATGTAATACCGGTGCCTCTCTCTCTTTTACTCTGTCCTTTCTCTAGACCGTGTCCGTGTCTGTGTCTGTCCTCACACTGAGCTGCATTGCCCTGGATCGATGGTATGCGATCTGTCATCCTTTGATGTTTAAGAGCACAGCCAAGCGGGCCCGGAACAGCATCATCATCATCTGGATTGTCTCCTGCATCATAATGATCCCTCAGGCCATCGTCATGGAGTGCAGGGCCGTGCTCCCCGGATTGGCCAATAAAACCACGCTCTTCACAGTGTGTGAAGAGCGGTGGGCAGGTAAGTGCACCATGGCCCACAAGCTGACATGTCTGTTACAGCTGCACACTGGTAATGTCAGTTGCAGAGCCACTGGAAAGCTGGCCTTGTGTATTTTATGGCCATTTGTTCATAGTTTTGTAAAAGCATAAAAACCAAGTGGAATCCTAAAGTAGTTTCACAGAATAACTGTACCTGTCCTGGTCCTTTAGAAATGCTCTGTATGGTTATCTAGTTTTCAGACAGGACATGGAAGGAGGAGTTTATTCTGCAATTCAGATATGGTTATGTTATCTTTTCTTAAATTCTCTAAAATTAAAAGGACTCATTTACATGAAGTGAAATATGCATTCTGGAATGATTCATATTTCATAAGATGGCACAGGATTTTCTGGCCTCAAGTGTCAAGTTCCCCAATGGGCTTCAAATACGACTGGATTTTTCACTTGAAAACCATGTGCTAACTGGACACCCGACTGGAGTTGAGTACGTGGACCAATGCTGTTCTCTGTGTCAAAATATCTAAGTTTGCTTTCTCTGTTCATAACATATTAAACCAATATAATTTATCTCTGGCACAATTATGACATAATTTAGGAATTATATGAAATATGAATCCTTTCCCCTCCTATGTGATATTTAAGGTAGTTCATTTTAAATAAGCAGAAGCTTAGAGGTTTATGCTCCTTGGTCCAAACTCTCAGCGACAGTCTAAGGCTTTCCTGTAACAGTGGAAACACTTTAATCAGTGCCGGGTGGTGACACAAATCTGAAACCAGCAAAGAATGACTGGGAATTTTAAAAATCCTGCATTTTAGCATAGCATGCACTAGTTCCAAAATTATTGCATGGAATTTGAGGGGAAAAAATCTGGCCTCTTCTGCATAAGTGTATAACAATGGCTTGTAATTATGGAATTTAAACATTAGGAAAACACTGTTTATTAGAAAGCTATACATGTATGCCTATTAGAAAGATGTACCCCAAAACAAGCAGTGCACCCATGGGATAGCTTATGAATATGATATTTTCAAGTATTTGAATTAATTTATGTTAATTCCTACCTGGGTACTTTATTGGAACACTGAAAAGAGAAAAAGTCAACAACTGAGAAATTAGGCATATGCTTCCCCTATTGCAAGATAAAGTTTAAAAGTCGCTACGATTATGTTGTACATTTTCTAAAGTCCTATGATAGCTATATTTCACAATTTGCTCTTTCTATTACCCCAATTATTACATATCATTTCTGTTGCTGAGATTTACTCTTCTAACATTTGGACAAAAGCTTACCGAGGGGCTAATATTTCAGCAATGCGTTAAAGTTGAGCAGGATTTCTTCAGACAGGGAAGAGGTAAAAGGATGTCCCAGGAAGCAAGAAAACCTACACAATGGGCAGAAGAAAGGAAGAGGGTCCCAACTGACAGTTTAAGGAATGTAGGGCTATGTAGATTTATGAATGAATTGTATTTGGATAGAAAGTGGGTTGGGGCCCATTGTTATGTGTCTCTTATGCAATTGCTTTATAATGAGTTACATTTGCAAACATCCTAAAAATCTCTTGGTCAGAATTCTTTAATTAATTCATGATGAAACTGAACCATAAATTCTTTGGTCAGTATTATGAAGCAAACAAATAAATGTAAATCTAAGCTTTCAGTTCAAAGTTGCTTTTTTTTAATTTTATGGAAATGGTAATTAGATAAAACACCCACTTACTATTCATTATGTGTCAATTAGATAAAACACCCACTTACTATTCAAATATTTAATAGTATTTTTACTAAAGTGTTTTAGGAGTTTCATTTATAAGTTAATAGGCAGTTTTTATAAACTTTTCCTTATGTATATTGCCCTGAATAATCAGGTAATGTTAATTCCCATTAACAAACAGTATGCCAAGGCAGTGAATTTTGACAGTTGTTACAATTAAGTAAATAGCCACATCATCTTCTAACTATGTTTGAGCACTACATATATATAACTCATTTCAACCTTGAGTATTTTTATTATCTAGCTCTAGCAAGGACATTTTCAAAAATATTTTTTTAAAAAGCAATTATTGTTGAGTTCCTAAAAATCTAAACTCAGCCTTCAGAAGTCATTTAGGAAAATTACTTAAAAGTGATTTTATAGCCCTAACCGGTTTGGCTCAGTGGATAGAGTGTTAGCCTGCAGACTGAAGGGTCCCGGGTTCGATTCCAGTCAAGGGCATGTGCCTTGGTTGTGGGCACATCCCCAGTGCAGGGTGTGTAGGAGGCAGCTGATCGATGTTTCTCTCTCATCGGTGTTTCTGATTCTCTATCCCTCTCCCTTCCTCTCTGTAAAAATCAATAAAATATATTTTTTTAAAAAGTGATTTTATATAAGCCCATAATTACTTAAAATTATTATAAAGGCTAAAATTAAGTGGCTCCAAATTGAATTTGATCATCTTTAAAAGCAAATAATAAAATCTAAAAAATTAGCTATTTCAAATCCTATATAATAAAAGCCTAATGTGCTAAGTGTCTGATCGTCCGGTTAGCCATTCAACCAATCAAAGCATAATATGCTAATGATATGCTAAGGCTGCTCAAATGCTTGGTATGACATTCACTGACCACCAGGGGGCACATGCTCCAAGTGGTAGGTTAGCTAGCTGCTGGGGTCCAGCTGATTGGAACTGAGCAAGATGGAGCAGACACACCCTGGAGCCCTCCCATAGTCCCTCCCCAGCTGGCCAACCTCCCGTGTCCCTCCCCAGCCCTGATCGTGCACCAATGGGGTCCCTCAGCCTGGCCTGCGCCCTCACACAATCCAGGACCCCTCAGGTGATGTCGGAAAGATGGTTTCGGCCCAATCCCGCAGGCCAGGCCCAGGGACTGGTCCACGAATTTGGTAATATTTTCAGTATGACAGAGTTCTCAGTTATTTTGCACAATGAATGAGACAGACAGTATTAAATGAAATTATTAATCACAATTTTTCAAGAAGAATCTGAAAGAATCCAAAGTAGGTTTTTATTTTGCTCATTAGACATTTAGTTTATGATAATTTTTACATATCATGAGCTTTGCTAATTTAGGCTATTTATAAGTCCATATTCAACTTAAAATGTTATAACTCAGATATATGTATGATACTTACAACCTTAAAAACATCATAGGAGTTATATTTTACATTGTCAGCTCTCTAAAGTTTAAACATTTTAAAAATCTGAAGGCCATTTTGCACAATTTTAAAAAATGTGTTGTGAACTGTGTTTTTTCTCTTTATCCTAAGTTATATCAGTAATGTAGTTATAAAAGCAGACAGTGATATCATAATTGTTTTACAACCAATATTGCAGTGTGAAACGAGACAATAAACAATGTGGTCTCTTGATTCATATCTATCAAATAACCTTTGGAAAAGTCTGGAAAATGCTGTCTCATTCATTGTGCAAAATAACTGAGAACTCTGTCATACTGAAAATATTACCAGAAAGATGTGATATTTTATGGAAGTCATTATAGTCATCATTTCCTGTGGCTTGATGAGAAGAAGAAAAAACAACCACAAGCTGGAACTTTTGGTAGGCACATTTGACACTCAAAAACAAACAAAATGTATTAATATTTATTTTAATGATCTTAAAATATGTATTTGTATATGTTCATTGTTTGCTTCAGTAACATCAATTCACATTTCTAAAACTTAAAAATTCTTCCAGAATTATACCCATATGTTTTTGATTGATTGGTTTATAAATGCATCGTTTCACAGGATGAATCTATTGGGAGGACAGCAACTTTCTTTTTGTACTCAGTGATATAATTGTCTCATTATTCAATCATCCAGTGTTTAATGAGCAGGCACTATTTGTCAAACATTGTTCTGGACACTAGGAATATATAATTCTCTCCTTTTGGATTTTATTGCCAAATTGCTCTTTAATGGTCTGAAAAAACATAATAGTGGATCTTTTCTTTACAGCCAAATCCATGATGGCATCTGGTTTTTATGAGATTTTGAAAATCTATAAATATGTGTGTATATGTATTAATAGGAACATTTATTAAAATATTTATTAGGGAGAAGATACTAAAATATATTAAAGATTCAGGTAAACTTTAATGGATCCATAAACTTTGATAAGGTGGTTCAAATTAAATATTTGGGAAATTATTTTTAATTTACTTGCCATTAAATCCCTGATAGGAGTACTATGAAGTAGAAAACGTTTTTAGTTTTTAGATAATTAGATTAACATGTTGGCTCACAAATAGACCTTAACTCATCTGAAAGAAATTAAGTTCTTCTTAGCCAGTCTTGCTCAGTGGTTAGAGTGTCCACCCCCAGACTACCGGGTCCCAGGTTCAATTCTTGATTGCAACCAATCAATATTTCTGTCTCTCCCCCTCCCTTCCACTCTCTCTAAAAAAAATTAAGTTTTGTCTAATATATGATATTATTCTTTAATCTCTGATTTTAAAGCTGAAATAAATATCCACATTTGTTCCTTATTTATTGGTTTAATATGTATGCAAGAATTTATTCAGATATGCCTATTCATCAGTTGAGTAGAAACACCAATTTTTAATGGTTGTCAATCTTCAAAATGCTGTTTTCTAACTTAGATTATTCTTTAGTGGGACAAGTTCCATGTAGCTACATTCTAGGTTATATATAAATGTTTTAAAATATATTTAAGACATGGCTCGTCAAGTGCAGAGAGACTACAAAGACAATTTCAACACAGACAACTTAACATTTCCATGGTATTTCTGGGTTTCCGATCAGCTTAGACTCTAAGCATGAAATGAGGAATTTAAGATTATCATGTTACCCCAATTATGTATAATAATATCTTTATTAAAACAAACTATCCCAGCCTGAAAGTATAATTTTGCTTGATCAACTTTTCTATGTGGGTGTTCATTAGCATAATATGCATTTACCAGCCAATTACATCTTTTCCCAAGTATTTATATAAATATACCGACCTCTGAATGAGCTTTCTCTCCCATCTGTTTAAAACTTCAGACTGTTATCACAGTGACGGGAACCATAGCTATAGTAAAAAAATAAATAAATAAAAAATTTAAAAAAGCCTATTAAAATCTATCTTCCTCCACTTACTCAATTCATTTAGTCTGATGCAGACATCAAGGCCTCCCAGGTATGCAAGCTTCAAAGCTATATCTTTATGTGGGGAGCTCATGGGACACCTTCTTTAAAACAAACAAAAGTTCAAAGCCACTTAGGTGCCTAGAAAGTGCTGAGGTCGCTGTTCTTTGAAACTGGCTCACCAAATGCTGCTGGGGCTGTGGCGCTTCAAAGGGAATGGCTGTTTGTTATTCCTCCAGTCGGGCTGCTTGGGTTCTATCACTTTTGATGGAACTGGCCTGTTTTACAGGATAAGCTTGAAAGGGAGTTAGAAACTGATGAGCTAGGTGTCAGCCTCTTGGTCCACAGAGAAGCTAAAAATGACTCATTGCACTCTTAGACTCCTTAACCGCACACACACCCTGCTGTCTCCTCTGAAGATTGTGGTAGGGAAATAGTTCTATCAGAGAAAAAAGACCGAGATTTAGAAGGAAGAATAAGGAGAATATTAAACTCAACCAACTCTAGAAGATAAGACTATGAAATCAAGTGGAGGATATTCAACTCAAAGATATGTCTAAAATATATTCAGTAAGAATTGAATGATTGTTCAGTAAATGTTATCATTAGGATGGTGATCATCACAATTATTATTTGTTGATCCTGATTATAAATTGCCCTTACCACATTTGATGGCATACCTGAGTCTTCATGCTTCTATACAATATGCCCATTTTGAAGTAATGAAAACTTAAAAAAAATCCACGGAGGTGATAGAGAATTATCCCTCAATGATAGTATGGAACCAACCCCATTGTCAATATCAAAGACAAAATGACTTGTGTAATTTTTAGAAATGAATTAAAAAGAAAAAGACCTTTGTTTTGTTAGCTTTTAGTTAGAATTATTTCTAGTTTTTGCATTTAATATCTATGGAATCTATGCAGGATATTTTTCTGGTTTTTGTTTTATATTTAAGTAAAAGTGACTGGATCACTATAATATATTCAAATACTACTGTAAGGAAAAATATCCTTTAAAGCATTTAAAAAATCAGTAATATATTTATTTTAGGAAAGCAAAATAATCTCTCTCTATAAAAGCCTAATATGCAAAGTGTCCCCTCAGGAGTTCGACCAAACAGGAGTTCGATCACTCACTATGATGTGTACGGGCCACCAGGGGGCGGCATTAAACAAAGGAAGGCCCCAGCCGGCAGCCACTAGGGACCCTACCCATGCATGAATTTCGTGCACTGGGCCTCTAGTAATAACGATAATAATAATAATAATAATACTGATGATGATGATGTTAAGCCATAATGACAGTCATTAATTTATTAACTGTTTGTTTAATAAATGCCTAATTTGTGATAAGATTTACTTGTGTTCATAGAATTAATGATAAGTAAGAAATAGTTATACTTCTACAGATGCTTATGACTAATAAGTGAGATGGATGTAAAAAAGACAATACTCACGTCGTTTTAAAAACTAACTTTGCCTGGCCAGCATGGCTCAGGGGTGGAGTGTTGACCTATGAACCAGGAGGTCACAGTTCAATTTAAGGCTAAGGTACCTGGGGGGGGGGGGGGGGTCATGCAGGAGGCAGCCTATGGATGATTCTCTCTGATCATTGATGTTTCTATTTCTCTCTCCCTCTCCCTTCCTGTCTGAAATCAATAAAATATATTTTTTAAAAACTTATAAAAAATACTAACTTTAAAAATCCCTTAAAAATCTCATTTTTATTAAAAGTACATGCATACATGCATACATATATACACAGCATACTTAATTAATTTTGTATATGTTCTAGTAAATTAACAAAAAGAATTATCAAATGTTTGCTGTATTTATTTTTCCATTTTTTTCCACATTTGAAGGTACAGTTTATATTTTAATAAGGAGGAATCAACTGAGTTTATATTCTCTTGCTATTTTAACAAAAGAATTGGTAATTAGGTTTTGATTGAGTCATGTCCCTTCTTATTAATGTGAGTGTAGGACAATCCAATTTAATTTTTATTAATTAACCCCATGTAATCAAAAAAATAAGGCCTTTCAATAAATGAACACTTGACTGGATAGACTCTGACAGCACAAATTAAGAAATAGCTAATTGTTATTCCTCTCTGGGTCATTAAATGAAATTAAGACTTCACATTTTGTACATACATAGACTGAATAAATGTGAGTAGTTAATGTAAATTATTGTTCCCCTTTGTGTATAGATGTGCCAGTGAAACTATATAGAAGGTAAATCTCAACAATAACAAAGTTACCTTTAAAAATATCTATGAATTGTAAGATTTTATTATTTTGACTTTCATTCCAGGTGAAATTTACCCCAAGATGTATCACATCTGTTTCTTTCTGGTGACATACATGGCACCTCTGTGCCTCATGGTGTTGGCCTATCTGCAGATATTTCGTAAACTCTGGTGCCGACAGGTATGTATTTCAAACAATGTCCTTGTGTTTTCTTCAGGATGTGCTTAAAAACAAAATTTAAGAGAGGATGCTTAGCAAAGGATTGTGCATTTTCCTAAAACACTGAGGCTCGCTCACCCTGGCAATGTGTCCAGGCATTTTTTAGAGTGATAGTTATGGAATGTATTTTATGAACTGCTTAATGACTTTAAATTTAAACCTCTGTGATTAATTGATTTGATTTTAGTCTAGGACTGATATTATAAATTTTACTTCTGATGAGAAATAACAAATTAAAATTCCATTAAACTTTCCTGATGCATTTTTTATTATATGGGTTAAATATCCAACTTCAAAGATTTTTTTTTTAGAACAATAGAAGATTCAAGAAGAATTCAGTGTTTTAGAAACTGTTGATAGTGCTGATTTGGGAATACTAAAATTTGTCAGGTAATATTGCTTTTTCCAGTTTATGTAGTAAATCATCATTCATCAAACATTTATTGTATTTTTTGTATGCATATCTGATTAAAAGCTAAATGTCTATGTCATTGATGAATTCCTAGCCTACAGAAGGGAGACAGTCAGATACAGAATGAAAATTACCTTAATAAATGTAAGCACAGGGAAACAGAGGAAGACTTAGTGGAGGGGACTCTAAGTCAAAGCAGGTAGCATTTAGGCTAAACCTTGATTTGTAGGATATCACCAAACAACACATGTAGTGGTTTATAAAGGCACAGACAACGGGTAAAGCTCAGCCTCTTCTATTTGTAAATTGTATATTTAAGTGACTTTACTTACAATATCTCTGCCTCTAAATTAATTGCCAGTACTTTGAGCTTACCTGGCTTGTGAAAAGCCATTCCTTCAGTCTGTTTCCTCTGACACATTTTACCCAACTGAAAGAATTTGTTGGGCCACTTTAATTCATTAAAATAATTTCACAAACCTTTTATTTGGTGTTTGTCTGAGGATGAGTCTTAATTTGAATCTTCTGCATCCCCTGTTACTCAAAGCAATTTTCAAGTTCATCTTTTAGTGGTTGGATATGAGCAACAGCTGCATTTGTCAGCCCTGTATGTCTCATAATTCCAAATGTTCTGTTTCTCTATGTTTGCAAAGAAGTCCTTTCTTTTATGATCTCATAAATGCAACCAGTATCAACACTTATTAGCATTCTGTTCACCGATCTTTTTAACTGAAGTAACGAATGCATGCCACTGCAAAACATAGGCGGCGATTTTCCAGATCCTAATGATGGCTTCCCCAACACTCTCCACTGACCACAAAGCCAGTGCCACATGTTTTAGGCTATTTGTTACTGTTATACCCCACTTCTTTTTTTAAAAAAAAATATATATATTTTATTGATTTTTTACAGAGAGGAAGGGAGAGGGATAGAGAGTTAGAAACATCGATGAGAGAGAAACATCAATCAGCTGCCTCCTGCACGCCCCCCACGGGGGATGTGCCCGCAACCAAGGTACATGCCCTTGACCAGAATCGAACCTGGGACCCTTCAGTCTGCAGGCCGACGCTCTATCCACTGAGCCAAACCAGTTGCAGGGGTCCTCAAACTATGGCCCACGGGCCACATGAAAATATAAATATTGTATTTGTTCCCATTTTGGTTTTTTACTTCAAAATAAGATATGTGCAGTGTGCATAGGAATTTGTTCATAGTTGTTTTTTTTTAAACTATAGTCCGGCCCTCCAACGGTCTGAGGGACAGTGAACTGGCCCCCTGTTTAAAAAGTTTGAGGACCCCTGGTTAGGGCATACCCCACTTCTTGGTAGCTATTATACTAGTCAGTTTTTATTTGTTTTTTAAGAGACCCATCACCACAAAGCATAAGGATTCTTTTTTTTTTTTTTTTAATCCTCATCCAAGGATATTTTTTCATTGATTTTAGAGATAAAGGAAGGGGTGGGAGGAGGGAGAGAGAAAGAAGCATCAACATGAGAGAGAAACATAAGTTGATTGCCTCCCATAGGCACCCCAACCAGGATGGGACCTACAACCTAGCTATGTGCCCTGACCAGGAATCAAACCCGAAACCTTTTTGGCGTATGAGATGATGCTCTAACCAAGTGAGCAGCCCAGCCGGGGCATATTAGTCAGTTTTTGCTAGGTTATTCAGCTATAGAAAAACAACTCCAAGTATGTGGCTTGTAATAGTAGTTTGTCTCACCCATGTTCCATGCCAGTGGTGAGGATGGGCAGAAACTATGCTCCACTTGTCCACACAATCTGAAGGACCATCACTTCCTGGAACATGCCATTCTGGGACTGAGGGAAAGGGCTAGAAAGCTGGAAGAAATATGTAATGTCTCTTAAAATTCTGCTTTGAACTGGCATATGTTATGTCTCCCCAGTTTTCAGTAGTCAAAACAAGTCATGTGGTTAAGCTTGACCATGAAGAAGGGAAGTGCCCTTTACTCACAAAGGGCAATGGGGATCTTCTTAGAAGCTGGGGAGTGAATAACTGGAAATGATCAACAAGTCATAAACATAGACTCAAGGCCCAGACTATATGAGTTTCAATCCTGACTCTACAACTTAATCGATAGATGATTGTTGTTAACTACACACTTCCACTTCTGTGCCTCTCTTTAATCATCTTTAAAGTGCAGTTATATAGCATCTACATCACAGTGTTGTTATATTTAATAGATTAATTAATTCAAGTGCCTACTATATGGAAAGTGTTCAATAAATAAAATACCTAAATAGTATATGCTATTGTGCAGACTTTTAACTAATTTTGTGTGTATTTCTAGAATAACAAGCATAGGTTGAATTAATGTACTATATGACTACTTTCTTCACTAGATTTCTTTTTATAGCACTTTTCACTAACATTATAATGACTTTTTTATTTGTCTATCTTCCTTACTCTACTAAGTTGAAGACAGTACACTTTCACCCTCATCTTATATCCTTCCATTAGTACATGCTTAGCCCATATCAGTTGCTCAGTAAATAGTTTATGAGAAAAAAAGTGAGTAAAAGAATATATGCTAAAAGAAAATGGTTAGATACAGGAAAACAAGGGGAATCCATTGCCTAGTTATTCATTAAAAGAAAAGGTTCAGAGGAAAATTAGAATTTGAAAATATTCTTGAAGAAGAAAAAATTTTATTGAGCATGTAAGAATAAAAATATTTTAGATTTAGACTGAGATTTAGATATTCAGTGTGAAGAGCATTTTCTAGTTCTATCTTTTTACTGGTTAATGTGCATTACACATAATAAGTGCTTATGGTTTATTCATTTATTTACAGATTGACCTAACTTTAAAACTACTTGGGGATACCTGAATCTATCTTGTTCATAGTTGCAACACCAACAATTAACATGGTACCTTGCCTAAAGAACGTATTCAAAAAATGTCTGTTGAATAATTAGATAACTACCAAACCCAGCCAATTTACTTCTTGGTTGTTTAAATTTATAGTGCTCCATTTCTCAAGCTCTAAAATAAGTTCAAAATTGGATTACAAGTTTAGAAATAATCTACATTCTTTTGATGGATTGTCCTGGTTAGTACAAGCCACATGATTCAGAAGATTCACAGTAAAACTCCTGGGCTGTGAAACTAAAGACATTTACAAAATATATCGGAATACAATATGGCAAGTCCAGCTGAGTTCACTTTAGCAGCTAAAATGAAGTAAATTAACCCCAAGTGAGTGACTATATGGAATTCTGCTTGAGCAGCTCTCAATGTCCAACTGTTAATGTCTATAAACAGAGTGGCAAGGCATGGAGTGCCATAGGCTAAACAAGTGGGCCATTAATGAATGCCTGTCCTATTTACTCATATGACAAAGATGCATGGAATCTGTTACATACTTTGGAATTAATGAGTGTAAGTCTATTAGCGCCCAAAGTGTGTGTCCTTGTCTGACTTTTTCAAGACCTTTAAGAATCATTAAAAGAATTATCCAATGCTTTGCTATAACCAATGACTTCAATTCTCTCTTTGACAGTGACTCAAAGAACTCACTCAGTCTTTTTTTTTAAATATTTTTTATTGATTAAGATATTACATATGTATACCCTCTAACCCCCCCCCCCCCCGCTCATCCCCTCACCCCCCCGTTGTCCGTGTCCATTGGTTAGGCCTATATGCTTGCATATAAGTCCTTTGGTTGATCTTTCCCCCTTGCCCCCACCCTTCCCTACCTTCCCTCCAAGGCCTGACAGTCCAATCAATGCCTCTCCGTCTCTGGATCAGTCCTTGTTCATCAGTTTATGTTGTTCATTATATTCCACAAATGAGTGAGATCCTGTGGTATTTATCCGCTCTCCAGTTCCATCCATGCTGTGGCAAATGGTAAGAGTTCCTTTTTCTTCTTCCTCTTCTTAAAGAATACCTTTCAGCATTTCATATAATGCTGGTTTGGTGGTGATGAACTCCTTTAGCTTTTTCTTATCCGTGAAGCTCTTTATCTGACCTTCCATTCTGAATGATAGCTTTGCTGGATAAAGTAATCTTGGTTGCAGGTTCTTGCTATTCATCTCTTTGAATATTTCTTGCCACTCTCTTCTGGCCTGCATGGTTTCTGTTGAGAAATCAGCTGACAGTCAAATGGGTACTCCCTTGTAGGTAACTGACTGTCTTTCTCTTGCTGCTTTTAAGATTCTCTCTTTATCTTTTGCTCTTGGCATTTTAATTATGATGTGTCTTGGTGTGGTCCTCTTTGGATTCCTTTTGTTTGGGGTTCTCTGCGCTTCCTGGACTTGTAAGTCCATTTCTTTCACCAGGTAGAGGAAGTTTTCTGTCATTATTTCTTCAAAAAGGTTTTCAATATCTTGCCCTCTCTCTCATTCTGGTACCCCTATAATTCTGATGTTGGTACGCTTGAAGTTGTCCCAGAGGTTCCTTACACTATATTCATATTTTTTGAATCTCTTTTCTTTTTTCTTTTTCGGTTGGGTATTTTTTGTTTCTTTGTATTTCAAATCTTTGACTTGATTCTTGGGATCCTCTTGTCTGCTGTTGGATCTCTGTAAATTATTCTTTATTTCAGTCAGTGTATGCTTAATTTCTAGTTGGTCCTTTTTCATGTCCTCCATGGTCTCACTATACTCCTTGAGGGATTCATTAAATTTATCGGCGGTTTCCATAAAATTCTTGAAAAACCTTATAAACGTGGCCTTGAACTCTATATCCAGTCGTTTGCTTTCCTCCGTTTCTGCCATTTGTGACCTTTTTCTTTGTCTTCGCATTTTGGCTGCTTCCCTGTGTTGATAGAGTGGCCCTGCGTGCCAGGTGTCCTGTAGGGCCCAGTGGCTCAGCCTCCCCAGTTACCTGGGGTAGACACTCTTGGTGCCTTGGTTGTTGTAGGATCACTGGGGGGAATTGACCTCCAGGCCAATTGGCTGTGGGAATCAGCTGTGTCTGAAGTGGGAGAATGGTCCCCCTCTGACCACTGGGTGCAGTGGCTCCTGGATCTAAGGAGGTGCTAATTCAGCCTCTGCCTGAGGCCACACAGCAGGAGCCAGGAAGAGGCTCAGCTGTGAAGCAATGCAAGCCGCTGCGGGGCCTTGGGCCTTCTCTTGGAAGTTCCGGGTCTGCCTGGCTGGGCTGTAGTTAGGTACATTCACATGCAAAAGCCTCTGCCGCAGCCTGGGTGGGGCGGGGTCTCAGGGAGTCAAAGGGCGGTGAAAGCAGCTATGGTGATTCTCCGCGCCCTGAGTTGCGCGTCTCAGTGTCCTGGTAAGGGCTGCAAGCACCTCTGAGGGAAAGCCGCCCTCAAGTCCGCCCACTGCCACCTGACAGACCAGCCTTTCCCCGTATGAGTCCTGGGTCCCCAGAGACCCGCTGGAACCGGAGTTCAGAGCAGTCGGGAGCTTGTGATTCAAAAAGACAGCCGCGTCCTCAGGCACCACCCCCTTTCCGTGTGCGCGAGCCGCCGCCGTACCTCTGCACTTCACCTCCGCAGCTCCTCTGGCTCTCAGCGTGCCCCTCTTTTCTTCTAGTTGTAGAAATTACACTCAGCCAGCCTTCCTGTTGTTCTGGACGATGTTTGCTCTGACCCTTGCAGCATTCTTCAATTGTTGTGTGAGGCGACAATTTCCCGGTGTTTATCTATGCCGCCATCTTAGTTTCAACTCACTCAGTCTTGAAATTCTATAGACTTTTTTCTAAAATTCCTCTTTTTAAAGACCTGCTTTATCTTAGTTTACTTGGCCCTGTGTGCATATAAGCATTCTTTCCAGTTCTAGCCCTCACCTATTATAACGCTTTGATCTTAATCAACATGTGGACTCATGTTCATTTATTCTGCAAATATTTAAAAAGCACCTAATATGTGTCTGGTACTCTGTATGGAAATGGAGATGAAATATGATAAATATTTGAGTCTGACACTAAATTTGAACATTGAAAGTTCCTTTCAATTATGATAGACCTTCCCTTCTCAACTTTTATCAGTCTCTTCTACTTCCCTTTATTCCTCAACACTCTTCTAAGAGAACTTAATTAATATTAGGTGATGTCAAGGCAATCTAGTATGAAGAAATAGACAGAAAATTGTAATTGCAGAGGCATAATGAAAAGACACTAACTCAAGTCCACACATAGAAAAAAGAGCACCAGTACTGGTAACTATGTATGTAAATATAGAAGAGAGTATAAATGTATTTTTTGTAATTATTTTCTCCTATTTGACTTTAAAAGACAATAGCATGAAGCAATAATTATAAAACTCTGAAGATTCAGCTTACAGTGTATAAAGATGTGATTGAGCCCAGCTGGTGTGCTCAGTGGTTTGACCTAGAGGAGGTCAGGGTTCAATTCCAGGTCAGGGCACATGCCTGGGGCATGCAGGAGACAGCCAATCAATGATTCTTCCTCACATTGATGTTTCTTTCTCTCTCTCTCTCTCTCTCTCTCTCTCTCTCTCTTTCTCTCTTTCTCTCTCTCTCCCTTTCTCTCAGAAATCAATAAAAATGTATTTTAAAAAGTTGTAATTCAAAGAAGAGAAAGAATGAAACTATATTTGAGAAAAGTTTTTGCAAATTATTGAAAGTAAGTTAGAATTAATCTGTGGTATTTCTCTTTCTCTGTCTTTGCCTTATTTCACTTAGCATAATATACTCTAGGTCCATCCATGTTGTTGCAAATGGCAAGATTTCATTCTTTTTTTATGACTGAATTATATTCTATTGTCCATATGTACCCAATTTTCTTTATCCATGTGTCTATTGATGAACACCTAGATTGCTTCCATATCTTAGCTATTGTAAATAATGTTTCAAGGAACATAGGGGTGCATATATCTTTTTGAATTAATGTTTTTGGATTTCTTCAGATAAATAACCAAGTGGAATTTCTGGGTCATAAGATAGTTTCATTTTTAATTTTTTGAGGAACCTCCATACTGTTTTCCATAGTGGCTGCACCAATTTACCATCTCACAAACAATGCACTAGGATTCTTATCTTCCCTAACACTTGTTTATTGATTTATTAGTGATAACCATTCAGACAGGTGTGAGGTGATATCTCACTGTGGTTTTGATTTGCATTTTTCTGATGATTAGTGATGTTGAGCATCTTTTCAGATGTCTGTTGGCTGTCTGTATGTCCTCTTTGGAGATATGCTGATTCATGTCTTCTGTCCATTTTTAAATCACTTGTTTGCTTGTCTTTTTGATGTTGAGCTGTATGAGTTATTTATATATTTTGGGTATTAATCCCTTATCAGATATATCATTTACAAATGTATTTTCCCATTTAGTGGGTTGCTTTTTTGTTTTATTGATAGTTTATTTTTTGTTGCAAAAGCTTTTTAGTTTGATGTAGTCCCAGTTGTTTATTTTTGCTACTGTTGAGTTTGCCCTAGGAGACATATCCAACACAATATTACTAAGATCAATGTTAACTAGAATCTAAAAAACCAAAATAAATAAAACAAAAGTAAACTCATAGACACAGAGAACAAATTGATTAACTCCAGATGGGAGGACAGTTTTGGGAATGAGTGAAAATGGTGAAAGCGATTAAGAAGTACAGATTGTCCATTATAAAAATATAAATGAGGACATACAGCACAGAAAATATAGTCAATAATATTGTAATAACTATTTATCGCAATGACCATTTGGTAAAGATATGTAAACGTAAATCACACGTCATACACCTGAGAATTAAATAATGTTGTATTTCAACTGTAATTGAAGAATAATATTTTAAGTCTTATTTTAAAAATGGTAAAATTTTAAGTTTTGTTATATAGGTTTAACCGCAATAACAAGAAAAGTAGATGAAAAAATGTTGGCATTAATCTAAACAGAAAGACTCAGTAAGATAATTAAATTGCTATACTAGAAAATGTCTACCTAACACAAATAAAGCAGCAATGGGAAAATAGAGGACCAAAATAGACATAATATATATAGAGAACAAATAGCAAAATGGCAGATGTAAATTATACCTTCTTAGTAATTACATTAAATATAAATGAATAAAACACTCCAGAGATTGGTAGGATATGTGAAACAAGCAAAAAACCATGATCCAACTCTATGCTATCTATAAGGGACACAGCTCATGTTCAAAGACAAATAGGTTAAATGTAAAATATTGTAACCAAAAAGAAAACTGGAGTAGCCATAATATTAATGAGACAAAAGAGACTTTAACAAAAATAATTGTGATAAAGAGGGACATTTCATAATGACAAGTCAGTCCATCAGAAAAATATAAAAATTTTAAACTTCTCTGCACATAACAACTGAAACCCACAGCACATGAAGCAAACACTACAGAACTGGAGGGAGAAACTGACAATTCAACAGTAATAGTTAAAAATGTTAATCCCCCTTTTTCAGCAGTAGGTAGAAACTCTAGTCTGAAGATCCATAAGGAAACAGAAGACTTAAACAAAACTACTAACCTAATGGACCTAGAAATATCTGCAAAAAATTGTTCAAAAATCAGAATACACATTCATCCCAGTAGCGCATGGAATCCCAAGAGCACATAGAATCCTCTCCAGGTCAGACCATATGATAGGCCATAAAGTGAGCCTACAGTCACTTAAAGTGATTAAAATAATAAAAATGTACATTAATGAAATGATTGAAATAATAAAAAGTACATTATTCTACTACCATGGATTTATACAAAAAAAATAAACCATAGAAATAAAATTAGGAAATTCAAAAATATATGGAAATTAAACATTACATTTTAAAATAACCAATCAGTAAAAGAAGAAATCACAAGAGAAATTAGAAAATACTTTGAAATGAATGAAAATAAAAACAATACACCAAAATTTATGAAATGCAGCCAAAGAAGTGTTTGGAAGGAAATTTACAGCTGTAAGAATAATGAAAAAAATCTCAAATCAGTAATGGAACATTCTACCTTCAGAGATTATAAATAGAAAAAAATATTAAAAACGAAAGCCAATAGCAGGAAGTAAATGATAAAGATTAGAGTTCAAATAAAGTATAATGAAACATTCAAAGTGGCACAGACAACAGTGTGGTGATTATGAAGGTGGTGGAGGGTATAGGGATAAATTGTGATGGAAGGAGACTTGACTTGGGGTGATGAGCATACAATACAATGTACAGATGATGTATTATAGAATTGTACATCTGAAACCTACCTAATGTTATTAACCAATGTCACTGCAATAAAGTCAATAGAAAGGAAATGAACATTTTAAAAAATAAAACTGATGGTTGCCAGAGGGGAGTGGGGAGGAGGGATGGGTGAAAAGCTGGAGGGGAATACTAGTATAGTCAGCAATACTGTGATAGCTACACGGTAACAGCTGGTTACTAGACTTATTGTGGTGATCACATGGTAAGGTCTATAAATACTGAATCACTATGTCGTGCACCTGAGACTGATACAATATTGTATAACAACTGCACCTAAATAAATAACTAAGCAGACTTTATTAAAAATAAAAACGAAACGTTCAATAAAACGGAAAGTTCTTTTTAAAGATCAGAGGTAATGACAAACCTTTAACTAAATTAGCCAAGAAACAAGAGGAGATATCATCACGTCTTTTTGTATTTTTTTCTGGTGACAGGGACCACAGCCATACTCCCTGGGACAGAGCCACTTCACGGGGACTGTTTCTGATGGTTGCAGAAGTCATCAGATGCAGACTGTTGAACCTCTCCTTCAGGGGAACACTCAATAATACAACTGCTAAGGTTCAAGTGATCTCTCAAAGATCATTTAGAAAACAGTTCAAGGCCATTTAGCAGACATTTATAGAGTTATTCATACTAAAGGTCTTCTGGAACTTTCCATTGCCATTATATTTTTAAATGTCTATTTAAAAAGAGACTCACAGAATAGGTAAGATTCTTAGCTCCTGCCTCCTGCCAACCAATGGTAAGAATTCTGAGGGGGCCTATATGAAAAAGTTAGTTTTCATGACAGGATAGGTAGAATCAGAAGATAAATCATTATCTATTTTTTTTCTAATTGAGGGCAGGTTTCTATTAACTTCTTTTGCTTCTTTTTGAGAGAGAATAGTTATGGCCGAAAGGAGCATCATGTTCATTCATCTGTGTGAGCATCAAAGTAAAAGTCTCTTCTCAAATTAGAAATTATCTAACACACTTGGATCTTGTGATGTATAAAGCAACAAAACCCATCCAACAGCCATTCGGAGAGGCCACAGGGACACATTGATCTGCCGGGGTTTGCAGCACAGACATAAAAGCAACAGCTGAATGATCTTAATAGAACTAAGATGGCCGTATGGTGTGCTTGCTGGCACATTTTCCTTTCTAAAAAAATTACACATGCTGAATTTTATTGTTTTGCTCACTAAACCCTATCAATCTCCATGAGCTTATAATTAAGAAAATATTATACTTGGAGGGACTCCCTGCTTTTATCAAGTAACTTTGAAAAGAAATGGAAAAGTACAAGTTGTATAACTGTCATTACAAATTCCAGGTATTTGAAATGTTCATGTAAGACCACAAGGGATTCTCGGTGTTTTTGTGTGCGTGTTAAAGTGCCAGACCATAAAACTGGTTTCAAGCAATTTCATAACAATACATAGTAAGCAACAAAGAATTTTTTTTCCTCCCTTCATTCAAAGGTTTGCAGGGGCCAAACTTGAGAAGCAAAAAAAAACCTAATAAAAAGCAAAAGGTAGCTAAGTCCTGTCTCGCCAGCTGGCAGCAGATGGCAGTAGTGATACATGAAAAATCCATTCAGGTGGCTTGCAGTTACCTGCGTTTTTCCTTCTCTTTAAACTTCGGTATCTGAGCTGAACCAGGATTCCTAAGAAGATAATGGGGTTGTCATCCCTTTACAGTTTTAGCCAGTTTTCATTTCCCTCTTTTTTTAAAAAAAAAATTAAGAGTTTGTTTTTATTTTGTCGCAGTGGTTCTCAACCTTCCTAATGCCGTGACCCTTTAATACAGTTCCTCATGTGGTGGTGACCCCCAATCATAAAATTATTTTCGTTGCTACTTCATAACTGTAGTTTTGCTACTGTTATGAATCGTCATGTAAATATCTGATATGCAGGATGTATTTTCAGGGGGCGCGACCCATGGGTTGAGAACCGCTGATTTAGAGCCATTTTGGCTCACAGCAAAGTTGAGTAGAAGATACTCGGAATTCCTATTTGTCCCAGTTCCACTTAGGCACAGTTTCCACATTATCAACACTCTTCAGAGGAGTGGTTACTTTTGATGAACCTACACTGGCACATCATAACCACCCAAAGTCTATAGTTTACCTTATGGATCACTCTTGATGTACATTCTATAGGTTTGGACACCGTATCCAAATACATTGTATAATATATAATGACATGTATCCATTGTTATGGTATCATATCATAGAGTATTTTCACTGTCTGAAAAATCCTCTATACTTGCCTATTCATCCCTTCCCCCTTTAGCCAATCACTGACTTTTTTAGTGTATTCATAGTTTTATCTTTTCCAAGGTGTATTGTAATTGAATCATATATGTAGCAATTTTAGATTGGCTTCTTTAAGTAATATGCATTTAACGTTTCTCTTTTTTATAGCTTGATAGCTGATTTCCTTTTTAAAAAATATATTTGTATTGATTTCAGAGAGGAAGGAAGAGGGAGAGATAGAAACCTCAATGATGAGAGAGAATCATTGATCGGCAGCCTTTTGTATGCCCCCTACTGGGTGGGGGGGTTCAAGCCTGCAACCCGAGCATGTGCCCCCGGGCCCGAATCGAACCTGGGACCCTTCAGTCTGCAAGCCGATGCTCTATCCACTGAGTCAAACCACCTAGGGCGATAGCTGATTTCTTTATAGCACTGAATAATATTCCATTGTCTGGATATATTACTTCCCTTTTAATAAAGAGATAGCTTTTCCATTTGTAGCTCTCTTTAGACCTTGACAAATGTGTGGTGTTTCCACATTTTTTTTCCCATTTGAACTCCTATTTGGCACTTGGACGCATTATTCAAGAACATGCTCCATTCAAACATTGTAGGGAAACAGGCTCTTGAACCTCTCAGACCACGGGTGTCTGGGACACGTTCTTTACTGTGTCGTATAATTACTTCTCCAAAGTGGAACTTTCCGAAGTCAGATAGCAATAGAGGGTCTCCGCCTCTTTCAGATCCCTGGCACATCATCTGTGGTTCAGAGGAAATGGAAGCCCCTGCAGCCTGTTTCACAGCCTCGAGGGTCAGGACAGCAGACCAAGTCCAGGATTAACTCCGTGGCTGCTGAAATAAAGCAGATCCGAGCCAGACGAAAAACAGCCCGGATGCTGATGGTGGTGCTTTTGGTATTTGCAATTTGCTATCTACCAATTAGCATCCTCAACGTGTTAAAGAGGTAAAGTTTACCTATTATTTGAAAGTAAAGTGACCTGTCATTTCTTGCTTCTTAAGAACTTCTTTTTTAAAGAGAAAAACTGAAGCCCTCTGCCTAGATAGCTTGTCAGGCTTGATAACTGTATTGTTGTTACCAGCAGGTAAGGCAAACATCCATTTGGAGTGCTCAGACTGTAAATGCTCTTATCCATGCAAATTCTCTGTTGAATGGCAGACACAAAGCAGATGTTCCCTGATCTCTTCAATCTAATTGCAGAAAAAAAAAGTTCTAATGCAAAAGAACTCATTTACAGCGGGGAGTTCTCTTTTGATCAGAACAAATGGATTTTCCAAAGTTTTCAAAGACATGGGGAATTGTGACAGAATTCCATCTCAAGGCTAAAAAAGAGATAAGAATGTTTTGTTAGCATTCTAGTTATGCTTAAAAGTATATTTGTGAGCACATGCACAAAAAAATGAACTTATGACACATACTGTGTTTGAATGTTTAAACAGAAAGAAAGAAAATCCATTTCCTAAAGTCATTGAATCAAGCTCAAGGTGAATATTAATTTTTAAAAAATCAGTTCAAAATTTTTCAGCCAGGGAAAGTCTGTCATGTGTTACACTGCAGACACATTTAAGTTAACACAATTGATCAACGCAAACACAGCCAATGCAGGAGCAATGAATGGTACACTTGAACTTCATGGCCAGCCAACTTTATTGGGAATCATCAGAACCATTGCACGTAGACTGGTCCCAAAGTAATTCTAATTCTGTTTATAATAGACTTAGAACTACAACTAGGTTTGCTGCTCTCACTTTTCCCTGATTCAGGGTCAATATCATGTTCCTCGCAGCTGGGGACTCTGGAGAGAGCTTTGGCTGGAGTCGCACAGACAAAAGGTGGTAGAATCAGCTGCAAAGATTTCTCATTCTCTTTGGCCCTTTTATTGATTGCTTTGTGGCTTTTTCAATGGCAGAAAAGTGGAAAATGCACTTTTGTTTAGTAACATTATTTACTGCAGGCACAGTGTTAAATGTAAAAGATTTCAGCCGCCTGGGTCCTTGAGACATATACTGGCTCACAAATAAATGAGCGACTTGACTCTCCATATCTTTCCACATTTTCCTTCTTATTTTTCCTTGCCCACAGCAATCCTATACACATTTATTGTGATCTTTTGCCAAATGACGTTTTCAGCCCCTAAGAACTTTGTAAATATGCTGTGAAACTGGATGAATTTTCTCCTTGCTTTTTTCTCTCTTTCTTTCCTTTTTTTTTTTTTTGTACTTTTATTTCAGTCCATCTAAATTCAATGAAAATTAGATTTACTGCTCTCTGGAATGCTCATTTGGATTTCCTGCATCTCAGCACTTGTACTTTCCTTAAGCTACTTCCAAATACCTACACGTCCACAATATTTCTCTTATTCTTCCAACTTAAATACCTTCCTTTTCAAGGAAAGGAAATTGCTTTCTAAGGAGAAAGTCCATATTTAATTTAAAATATTTTCAATTTTTGAGCATTCTGCTCTCTTCCACATAATAAATAAATAAATAAATAACCTCAAAAATCATTGTTCTCTTTACCACACACATTTTCTTCAAATGTGTATCTGTTTGCTCTTGCATAATGTAATTATTGAAAAGATACTCACCAGCATCACACTGGATTTCCTGTTGTCCTTTCTTTGCTTACAGAGTATTTGGGATGTTTACCCACGCAGAAGACAGAGAGACTGTGTACGCCTGGTTTACATTTTCACACTGGCTTGTATATGCCAATAGTGCTGTGAACCCAATTATTTATAATTTTCTCAGTGGTAAGTTTTCAACTGTTTCTTCTATATAAGCCATAGTTCTAACCAAGGGTGAGGGACCAATGACCGGAGGTTGTGAACATTCTTGAACTAGGTGAAGAGCTTAGGTGCTATACAGTGAGAATTTTTTTTTTTTACTGATGTGATTTGTCTTGAGGTTTCTCCTTATGAGCAGGAACACATTACCTAGATGAACAGAAAAAAATTATCTAAGGGATCCCCCCCCCTCCATAAAATTAGAAGAAATGTTGAAATAGGAAGTAAGTGAAAATTGTGAGACCTGAACACCACAGAATATTGCTTGTCCTACATTAAACGTTAATTTCAAAAAATGTAAAATAAGTTTATCTGAAAATAAAATAGCCATGTTACATTATCTCCTTGCCCAATATCTGTAGCCTAATTGAGACTGAATTGGAACCCTTCCACTTTTAGGAACTTTTCTATTCACATTAATCTTGTGTGTAACTTCTCTTGGGGTTTTCTCAAGATTCCTCACTGACCACAAAAAATGATATTCCTCCCAAATAACACCTAAGCTAAGTGGTGTACACACACACACACACACACACACACACACACACACATATCTGTAACTTATTTAACCTGTTTATGAATCCATACACTGATTAAAATTATTTAGCTAATTATTGTTTTATTTAGAAACATTTTGTCTGACTGACTTTTAGAACTGTGTTCTAATTAGCTACGTCTTTACATTGTCTTATTCTATAACTGGTTGGCTATTTCTTTTTCATTTCTACTTCCAAATATCTGATAATTATATATGGAGCGATAAGCAATTCACTTTATTGCACACTTAATAAAGTATGTGCATTTTGTAACTTCATATTTGGCCTTCTGGGTTATAAAAATTTAAAAAAAGCAGTCAATAAGATTCTTTAAAAATAACTTTTTATTCAAACATTGCACATACCCCATATATGTATTATCTGTTTTAGTTCCGCTTTCAGAAAATCAGGTGGTATGTGTGGGAGGCTTGTTTTGTGTCCATTTGCCTTCCCTGCCACACCCAATCCCAGTTTCCAAAACAAAAACTACATCCGGTCTGAGACAGCCAGATAAGACTGCTCCGTGCTGTTCGAAGGGAGAAGGGGAGAGTGGAACTGTGACTTAGAAAGCAGTGAGGAAGCGGTTGGCAAGGGGTTAGGGATGCCTAAAGCGCTGAGCCTTGCACTAAGCAGGTAAAACCTATTAGGAGGTTGTAAGGGGAAATGTTTGAAACAGAAGCCACAGAACAAGTAAAAATGCTATTATGTGGTTAAGAGTGAGCTGATAATCACTGGGGACTTATGTTCCTGCTGTTGTATTATCCCTTAACCTTCATCTTCACATTTAATCACTCAATAACCCAATTTGGTAATTAAGGCTCAGAAAAAATAAATTATAATTCCCAACACTGCCATTTACCCTGAAAAAGGTTATTGTTTCATTTTCCTACCTCTCCAATTCCGTGTCAGTAATTTAAAGACAAGGAATAACTTCTAAAGTTGGTATGTGTGTGTTTTTAAGTGTTGTCTGCCTCTGCAGATTATAAAACTTTAGACTTTATAGATCTTTTAAGATATTTTTCTAGATATTTTGTTCAACTGATTGTTTCAGTAGAACAGTTTCTTCTGAGTAAAAGGGGTAAGTCTGTGTAGTTTCGGCTGTGTGCAGCATAAGTTTTATCATTTTTGAAATTATTAAGTATTTCTGGACATTCTTCTACTGATGATCACTTTTATTATAGTTAACTACTTAAAAATAACACACACTCACAAATATACAAGGAATGAGACAGACCCCAAATACAAGCATGAAAAGCAGTCTCATTATTTTATGAAAATACCTCATTGTTTCAAGAGTCTACCACGCTTCCCATAACGCAATTTCCTTTTCCTATTTTCCCCATCTTTGCAAAATGTGGCACCTCATTGTTAGTTTGGCTCAAGGGAGCCACTCAGTTGTACCCTACTCATGATTTGTTAAGACATATTTACACACAATTCTTTTTCCTTTCATTCTCCCCCGTTTGCCAGGAAAATTTCGAGAGGAATTTAAAGCTGCATTTTCATGCTGTTGCCTGGGCGTTCACCATCGCCAGGAGGATCGGCTCGCCAGGGGGCGGACCAGCACAGAGAGCAGAAAGTCTCTGACCACCCAGATCAGCAACTTTGATAACATATCAAAACTCTCAGAGCAAGTCGTGCTCACCAGCATAAGCACACTCCCAGCAGCCAATGGGGCCGGGCTGCTTCAGAACTGGTAGAATACTGATTTACATTACAAGGATGCCTGAGTAAAATGATTCCTCTTTTTTTGAAATCTCTGTTCACGGAAATTTTATGATCTGACCCATCTGAAGCTAAAATTACTTTGTGGACCCATGTTTTTGCAAAAGAAAAGCCTATTGCTCTTTGGAAATAAAGGTCAGTTTAAACCAAGTTCTCAACGATTGGTTTAAATATGTTAGACGTTTAACTTTCAACTGAATTAATTTCAGGCTATTTCACTTTTAGTTTCCTGTGTTATGCTTTGTGTGAATTAAATGTTTAAGTATTTCCAATCCGTATTATTTCAATTTCACATTCAAACTGGTTGCTAAAAATGACCCAAAGTTCTCCTGTGATTTCCTTTCGGCAACTAAAAGAAGTAGCAATGACTAACTGAATTAAAGACATGGTAGTTGACTTCATTGTTTCAAAAAAAAAAATCACAAGGGACTGTCATTCGGATGTGACATCTGAGAGAATATTTATTTACAGAATAGCATATTATATTAGATAACTCAAAAGCTACCTTCCAAAACTACATAAAAGTAATACTATTAAACTTTATGTTTCATGAATTCTATCACTCAGTAACACAATTTTCTCAGGTTTGTAACTTTACCATTGCTAACATTTCTCATCTCAACGTAATGGCCAGTAAGACACAGTGTAAGAATAAAGATTTTGGAGTAACGATGAATACATAATAATTTCCATCTCTAAGACTTCAACATTGAAGGGTAAGGTAAAGCCACATCATTGTACTGTTCTAACCAGTGAAAATGATGTAGTCGGCCTTGGTGGGTTCCAAAAGGAATGCAATTTGCAAAGAAAAGCTGTGGACCACTACATCCCAGCGGGCTTCCCTATCGCACAGGTTAATACCATGAAGAATTGATGGTAAACATTTGCCTTCGTTTAAATCCCGTAAACATTGATCAAACACCTACCAGAAAGCACCAGCTGCGCTGTGTGCTAGGGAATGAGGTGGGGGTGGGTATAAATGTGCCTTTAAAAGAGCTCAGGTCTCCTGAGGGAGCAGGCTGGTCCAGTCCGCAGGGCAGCAAAGCGTCCTGGGGGACAGGTTCCCACACCAACAGAGCAGCGGCACCCAGGATGCTGTTCCTACCAAGGTCGGCACTGTTTTTGTTTCTATTTAATTACAGCGACATTGTTGATGTCAGTGAATGCCTCTAGGCCTGCGCTGAAAGCCAGGTGATTAGACTAATGGAGGGGCTTGCTCTTAACCTACACACAGATGGATAGGAGCGCAGTATATTTTGTACAAATGTAAGCTCTGGGGTTCAAAGCACTGAATAGTTCAAATTTGTTTTTCTGCAGAATTTTCCTGATTCAAAATTCACTTCAAAATTAAATGGAAAGTAAAAAACCTTTTCGTAAAAACTTGCTCTTCTCATATAAGAGCGGGTGTTCTTATTTATTGAAACAAAAATATGGACAATAATATTTAAGATTTCCATACAAGATAGAAATTATCCTCTTCTTTTATTGCTTTTACCCAACCCATCACTTTTCAAAAGAACTAATACAACCAAATTATACACGAGTCGTTTTCAAATTTTAGAATCTGGGACTACCTTGTGCTTTTTACTACTTAAAGCAAAACTACTCTCACGTGAGGTTTATTGAAATTATATTACTATTTAGCAAAACATTATCAATAAAATCAAAGTATTGTAACTCTTCTTTCTCCCCTTGGTACATTTGAGAACCTTTTTCTTATTTATGCTGCATGAAAGGAGTTGTAATTTTCAGGTTGTGAAAGAAGCTAGCACTTTAAATAGTTTGAAGATAACTTCAGATACTATTGATAACATGCCTTAATAGCTACGTAAAATCTCAGAGTAAGAGCTAAATCTTTAGACCATAATATATCTAGTTTTTTGTTGTTTATCATTTAAGAATGAGAGAAATGAAAAAGAGAGAGAGAGAGAGAGAGAGAGAGAGAGAGAGAGAGAGAGAGAGATCATAGTTCTGTGGATGTGTGCCAAGGACAGACTCAGAAGTCAGAATTCCTTTGCTCTAAATCAGTGATTCTCCATGTGTGGTTCCTGAAATATCAGCATCAGCATCACCTGAGATTTTATTAGACATGCAAATTTCCACCCTATCCTAGATCTGCTGAATCATAAACTTTTGAGGGTGGTATCAGAAATCTCTGTGTTAACAAGCCCTACAGGTGATTCTGAAGCATCCTAAAATCTGAGAACCAAATCACTGCTCCAAATAATACTACCTGGCACCTATTTGTCATTCCATGTGATATAAAGTGTTTTACTGCACAGCTATCCACAGTAGGGACCACTGTCAGCCTGCTTGGAGGTCTGAAAGAAGAGGCTGAGTACCAGTGTTGAATGTCACCCAATGTCATCTCAGTTCAAGAGATTACGGTTTATGAAACAATTGTCCCTGAGCTACAAGTGCAGTGTGAAAGAAGACTGATTTTATAGCCCATGTGTGCTTTATGGCTACCTGGATGGCGAGTTTCTAATAAAAACACTTCCCATTTCCAACTTTTTTACACTAAGTTATTAAGGCTACATTTTAGAAGTAGTTTCTAAGAATAAATATTACCTGGGAAGAAAAGCAATCAAACATCAATTTTTATGAGAAACTGAGGGAGTAGAATAATAGACTGTGCACATTGCTCTCAATACATTCATTTACAAATCCTTCTAAGAGGTCTGGATTTAAATCCTCTTATCTTAATGGTTACCTTAATGGAGCAAATTAAAGAAATAGGTGTTCCCCAAACCTGCCAATTTATGGAACAAAGGGTCAACTCCTTACCTCATTATGTGCTAATAACACAAATGAGAAGATGTCTTATAAAAAGAATGTGTTGTGACTGTTTTATGCTATACATAAAATATGTATCTTTTTTATATTTCAAAGGTTTAATGTAAAATGTCATTAATGTTACTGAAATTTCTTATCAATAGGATGAGACAATTTTATCTAGTATGAATCCATTTGATTTTTATTGTTTCTGAATTCCTGCAAACCCATGAAAAGTTTAATAGGTGAATTTATTCTTGGCAAAATAGGACTTGGGGCATTTCTTGGATATTAAATAACTGTTAGAAATCATTGATGGGTTAATTGCAAATGTGTTACGCACAATTATATTGAATTTCATTCTCAGTGTACATTGTTTTAATAAAGATACAGGTAAATATGCCTATGAACATAATTTGGATATACATAAACCTGAAATATCAGAATGACAAAATCCGAAGATACTTACTGGTCACAATTCATGAGGAGGGCTATTGTTATTTTAATACTAGTGTAATAATAGAATGTTTCACTTGATATAAAGCATAATAGTAATCACTTGCATTTCAAAAAATCTGAATAGTCATTACAATTTAGAAAGCTTTTCAATTCTAGTTAATTTTATAACAGATGACTTTTCTACTTCCTATAAGTTTCAAGTCAAAAGAAGAGTACATTCAATTAGGTCATGCACAAAATTAGTTTTCGAATGGCATGAAGCAAAATAATAGATTTTTTAAAAAGACCGTATGTAAACAAAGGAAATACTAGTAATATACTAGTAAGTCTCTTCTATTACTTTATGTACCACAGAAAACAAACTGCCATGGCATGAAAAACACTGTCATCTCCCAAAATTCAAAGGGATTGTTTTCTAGAGACTATTGCAATTAAAGAGGGGGCAAAAAGCCACGTATTTCTATTATCTTACGTTTTCTTTACAAGCTTTGGAGTTAGAGTGTCTTTAAGTTTTCCATGAAATGTATTTCTCTAGTTGTTGTATCCCATGTGTGTAACATCACTTGTTTAATAATTATCTTATACACTTAAAGTTCTTTATGCCTGATTTACTGTGTCTTCATGAAGAATTTTTTTTATTAAATCCAATGTGATAGCACACCAACTACTGTGAAGGATGCTCGTTATGTAATTTTTAAGTAAAAACCATATTGAGAATTCAATAATCACATTCACATTGTCCTCTGTATTGTATGAAAAATCTTGTGGTTGATTTGATAAGTTGGATATTCACTCATAACTAGTGTCAAATCTTTGCAGTTAAGGATTAAATTAAGCCCTCTGGTACAGTACTTAATAACCAAATATTTTTCTCAATAAGGTTATATAACCAGGGATAATCATGATATAAAAGGTTTTTAATGCTGTTTTAAGAGCAGGAACTGTAATAAAGATGGTTAAGATTAATATAGAATTACTTCATAAAAATTATGTAAATCCACACATGTATATAGATCATTAAATTTTGGACCTTTTATCTGAGTCAAGAGACTTAGAGAAAATGATGACCTTGTGATTTTTAATTTATTATTAGAATAGTAAGTATAGCATTTACATAATTAAATAATTTATTTTTCTTGGTCATTATATAAAAAACTTTTAGCATTATTTTAAGTTTAATGATAAATTTACCTAAATGCTTCTTTTCATTTACCTAATGCTTCTTTTCATTTACCTAAATGCTTCTGAGACATGACAGACGCAACTACCAAGGAATTTGATTTAAATTCATTTTTATTCCGCAATATTTATTTTAACCGGTATCAAAAATGGAACTAAAATATCTGGGCAAGGTAAACACTTGACTCCTTATAAGGAATATGATTTGAGGGTGGGGTGGTTTCTAAAGACAAAGAGAAGCTCTCAGTAAAATCCCAAGAAGGACTAGCTATCTCAGTGGTGAGGATATTGTTGTTTTGTTAACATGTTTTTATTGATCTTTAGAGAGAGAGGAAGTGAGAGGGATAGAGAGACAGAAACACCCAAACATCCATGAGAGATAAACATCATCTATAGGCTGCCTCCTGCATGGCCCCTACTGGGGATCAAGCTGGCAACCCAGTCATGTACCCTGACCAGGAATGGAACTGATGACCTCTTGGTTCATAGGTCGATGTTCAACCACTGAGCAACACCAGCTGGTTGAGGATATTTGATTTGAGGAATCCATTAGCACAGATTCAGTGGTTCTCAACCTGTGGGTCTCGACCCCTTTGGCGGTTGAACGACCCTTTCACAGGGGTCGCCTAAGACCATCCTGCATATCAGATATTTACATTACGATTCATAACAGTAGCAACATTACAGTTATGAAGTAGCAACAAAAATAATTTTATGGTTGGGTCACAACATGAGGAACTGTATTTAAAGGGCCAGAAGGTTGAGAACCACTGGTTAGGTAGTTGCCTCTGGTCCTCCTAGTCAGCCCTGAAGAGACAGTCATCTTCACTGTCATCTAGACCAGTGGCCATGAATGGGAAGGAGGGTATTGAAGAAAACTTTCTTGAAGCCCCTCTCTGGCCTTGGCCTGCTTGGCACTGTTTCTCCCCCTCCAGCTGCAGTTGTTACCCCTAGTCCTACCCCCAGGCTAAGCAGGGTCTGACCTCCCTCCACAGCCTGCCTTGCCCTACAGTTCCTGGACCTCCCTTGACCCAATCCCAGCCAATAGGCATGAGTCATTCATTGCCTCAGGTTGTTGTTAATCTCCTGTGGTAAACTGACAGCAAGTGGCTAATTTGAGAACAAATGAAGCAGAGTTCAAGGAAAGAAACTTTACATTTTAAAATTCAAAAGTTTACAATTGTACATCCAAACACAAGCAGTTTATTTTCTTCCCAGAATATCTGTGTTTATCAGTGGCCTCTGGAGCTGTCAGCTCCCTTTCCGAGCTCCAGCTAAGTTTGTTGCCTCCACTTGGAAGGGATCTGAATTTGGGGTTTCTTAGGCCCAGGTCACAGCAGGTCACTGGGGACATATGCCTAAAGAAGCACTGGTTGTGCTGCTTTTGGAAACAAACATCTATCCCATCCAGCGTCCCAGCCTCTAGGCAATAACAGAAAGATAATACTCAATTTTTAAAATACACAAACTGTTGCTATTATGCAATTTCTAATTAATTTCACAACATTTGAGTTAAGATAATTCCCAAAGGGAGACTGGTGCAAACATGATGCTTGTGGGACTGGGAAATGTTTCCTTAACATTGCATGGCAACATGAAGCTTAATTTATTGCAGATGTATTAACAAGTGTGTCTCCAGAGGAAGTGATGTTCCTTTCCATAGGTGCACAGATAAAAAAGCTCTCCTTTCAGTGGTTCTCAACCTTCCTAATGCCGCGACCCTTTGATACAGTTCCTCATGTTGTGGTGACCCCCCAACCATAAAATTATTTTCGTTGCTACTTCGTAACTGTAATTTTGCTACTGTTATGAATCGTAATGTAAATATCTGATATGCAGGATGTATTTTCATTGTTCGCGACCCACAGGTTGAGAACCGCTACTTAGATATTCCAGGTAAATGAAGTAGAGAACTTATTTATAAAGGTGTGTCTAGATCATGCAGAAAAACCCATTAAAGAATGGGAAACATGATCATTTTAAAGTATTACCAAATCATATATATGTGTATGCATTTGTGTGTATAACTGAGTTATAGGTAACTGAGTGATGGCTGTAGGTAGGTAGGTAGATAGATGATAGATAGATAGATAGATAGATAGATAGATAGATAGATAGCACTCAGTTATTTAGCCTGAGAATATCCCACAATCTAAATTAAGTTAATATCCCAACCTTTTAAAGATTTCCCTTCTTCATCTACTTTACTCCTCTCTTAAATTATGTATTTTAGTTTGGTGGATAGTTTTCCTCAATGCTTATAAATATCTAGGTTCCATATTTCTGCTATTTTGGGCAGCCTTTTCTCTAAGACAATTTTATCCCTTCCTTTATATTTTATTTATTTATTTATTTATTTATTTATTTATTTATTTATTTATTTATTTATTTATTTAGCAATCCTATGGTTATAACAATCTGGAACAAATGAAAAGGAGAAATCTATAAACTGCCTATGTCCTCCAAAATTTCATGTAAGTGGTCAATAAGAATCTAAGCTGCTTGATGCCACAGACCTGTGTGTTGTTTGCTGCTATATCACTGGTTTCTAGAATGGTGACTATCAGATGGAAGTCACTTGATGCATATTTCTTGAATTAATGAATTAATAATCATTCTTTTCTTACTTTTTTCCCAAATTCTTCCCATGTTCCCTCTGTAACTCCCTGTCCACTGAGAGCAAAACATCCTATATTCTGAGAGTCTATAACACTCATACATTTTTCTTTACCAAAATTAAGCTGTACGTTGAGAACACTAATTCCCATTCTCCAACCACATCAAACTGGGTGTTTGCAAGAGTGTTCTCCTTTTCGTCAATCCTAAACCCAGATGACTACTCTTCCCTTTCTAAGGGAAAGTTGGCCTCTTCATGGAGCTTTACCATTGCTGACCTCTCTCTGTGGCTGGCATTGCCAGCCTCTTGATCTCTCTTCCTTTCACTCACATACATCAGCGTCTGGCTTGAAGGCAGACTCTCCAGCCCTGGACCATGTGAATTATGCACCCGGAATCCAGCCTTACATTCCCTTGGTCTTAATGTGAAAGACTTCGATTTACTGTTCTTCATGAAACCGCTCTCATAAGGCAGTTTTACATAAAGCAGCGCATAGGCTGCACCCTATATCTTATCTCTTATGACAACAGATCCTCCTCTGACATGCAAACTCTCAGTCTATTGTGAGCCAACAGTCACTTCCCCATCCCTTAATATCATTCTTATGTTCCCACTACAACTTTCCTTCTCATCCCCAATGGAATTACTGTTAACCATTTTATTTTATTCCAGTTCACTAGTCCCATCCTGGGCTTGCCTTCTTCCCCAGTCAGAGAAAAATAAGACCATCGGGTAGTATTACGCTCATTCCCACACATTATTTACTTAAAAACAAATTATTTTTGCCCTGATGAAGAGATCATGGCAGTTCTTGTACAATCAAGAGCCTGCTGTCCTATAGTGTTGGAGATCAATGCTTTGAGCAAGCCGTGAAGGTCTTACTGAGTCAGATGCGAGGCCAGCCACTCTCCTTTTATATGGGATTGCTATCCAGAGGTTCTCATCTCTAGGTGGAAAGTCTGCTGTGGCTTTAATTACAGCCTTTCCTTTACTATATCGCCGCTATCATCAGCCCTTCTTATTCTTTCTCCTACGTCAGAAGCTGGTTTGAAAATAATTTCATTTCTCTTTAAAACCAGATACGTTTGCCTAATTTGATTTTGCAAATCCGCTACAGCTCTTCTTATTGTCTAATCTTGGCTTTTAACTGTATGTGTTTGGGAGCAGGAGAAAGTCATCTCATCTTCTTCTTGACTAGCTATTAATAATTTTCTTTTCTTTGTTTTTTAAATAATTTTCTGATGTATTCATCTTTTAAAAATAGTAAAGCATCCATTTCAAATCTATCTGCAGCTGGGACTCATTTACTTTGTACACCCTGTGGCCTTCATTCCTTCTGTTGAGAGCTGTTGTAATAGACCTTCCTGTCCTCTGCCATCACGAAAAGATGGCAGAGCTCCGTTCATTTGATTATGAAGCTAATACTAGTGCATTTTCCTTACTCTAAAAGGAGGAGTCTCCATGTGCTCTGACAAACATTTTGGCTTTTTAATAATTGACTTAATTAAAATATTAGAAAATTGTATATTTCTCTTCACAAAGTATGTATCCCTCCTTACATCCATATTCTACCAATTCTAGACGCCCACTTTCCTAACATGAAAACCTAGTCTATGGGCCTTAAGGATATATTATTATAAAGAAGCATTTATAAACCATGTTTTGTTCATTTGTTTTGTTTTGTTTCATCAATAGAATCTGAATAGTTAACTTTATTTTTTAAAAATATATTTTATTGATTTTACAGAGAGGAAGGGAGAGGGATAGAGAGTTAAAAACATCAATGAGAGAGAAACATCGATCAGCTGCCTCCTGCACACTCCCTACTGGGGATGTGCCCGCAGCTAAGGTACGTGCCCTTGACCGGAATAGAACCTGGGACCCTTGAGTCCGTAGGCTGATGCTCTATCCACTCAAAAGATTGAGAAAGACAAAAATATTTCCCTTATTCCATAAGCCAAAATTCATGGTTCAAAAGTAAATAACACACTACATATTCGTGGTGGAAGATTCTTTCATGCTTATTACTCATCAATAAGTTACATGCAGGTGAAAGCCAATCCTGAATGCAACTTTTTCAGGAAACCAAAACCATCCCCCTATCACCTTTTCAAAGAGTGCAGGTAAGGCCTGAGAGTGAGGCTCATACTGGTTCTGAAGCACAGTATTTCAAGAGTCAGGAGCTGTTGAGATGTCCCCCTGACAAGATTTACAAGGTTTTCTAATGGGATTACACATTAAGATATTTGAAAAAATTGGTTTAATTTTCAAATATTTGTTTAAATATTTGTTTATGTTTAAATATTTGTACAAAGGAATACTACGCAGATACATGATCCCTCTGTTACATAGTACAGAATGATAGTCAATATTTTATATATATGTGACAAAATCACATTGCTGATAGGAGAATTCCAAATAGAACACTAAAACAGCTTTCTAATTATTACCATAAAAGAGTGTTGAATAAAATATTTGAAATAAACATTATTTTGTATACTGTATATATACCCCAATAACACCACCAACCAAGAATTGTACAATTTGATGCTCTTGACATAAAATTCTAGTGTAAATCATGGTCACCCAAATAAAACACCTTATCTAATTATGTTTGTACTAGGGGCCCGGTTCACAAAATTCATGCACTGGGTGGGGGGGGGGCGTGTCCCTCAGCCCAGCCTGCCCCCTCTCACAGTGTGGGAGCCCTCATGTGGTGTCCTCTGTGGGAGGCGACCGGGCTGATGAGGGGAAGGAGCCACCCCCATCACCCTGCTGCTGCTGCCACTGCCGGCCACCACAGCCACCAAGGTGTTTTCATGAACACAGACTCCAGTCCCTTCACTATGAAAAAATGTCTGTGTTCGCTCCAGGCCTGCTCAAGCTGCGCCATGGAGGCTCAGGCAGGAGCCCCTGTCTGTGTCCCAGCCTACCAGCTCCTGCCTGAACGTGCCTCTGTCGGGAGTGGCCTCCACCTCCAGAGGCAGCATGATGTTAGTGCTGGGCAGGCCTGTGTGTGCCTCCACTGGGGGCGGAAGTCCCTGCCCCCGTCCCTACCCACCAGCCCCTGTGCGCATGCAGCCTATTGACCGGTCATGATTGGAAACCGTTAGGACCAATTAGCATATTATCTCTCTCTCTCTCTCTCTCTCTCTCTCTCTCTCTCTCTCTCTCTCTCTGTCTATATATATATATATATATATATATATATATATATATATATATATATTTTTTTTTTTTCAATTAGATGAACTTGGAGGGTATATCAGCATAGTGAAGCTTAAAGCTGACATTGTATGAGTGATTTACTAGAACATTTAAAAATGGCCACAGTGTTTGATTATACTCTATATCCAAACTCAAATTATTGTGGCCAGGTTTTCATAGCAGGGACTACCAACCCATTGCTGTCTCAGAATCCCCTTGAGATTCTTGTTAAAAATTCAGATCCCCCTGGACACCACCTCCAATGCCCACTTCAGTTGGTCTAGGGTGAAATTCAGGGATTCTGATTTAGCCAGTCTAGGCTTGACTACTGATATATTCCCTAAGACTCCAGGGCTTCAGCTGCCCACTTTTCTATTGTAGAGCTAACTCCATCATATCTTTAAAGAATATTTATAGTCTATGGGCCTCTTCTGACCAGAATAAGCAGCATTTCATTTAAGACATTGTCCTTGTTGGTTTCTTATTTTCAGAAAATTTCAACCGAACACCAGTTTCATGAGAACTAAATTATATGCCTCTGCTTTTTTTCTGGTTAATATAACTGTATTTATTCCAGGCTCTTGTCAAGATTTATGGGTATTCTCCCAGTTACAAATTTTCAACTAACAATATTTGATAACCAAAGAAGTTGTAAGCCAAAGCAAAACTTTACCACAACCAGATAATAGCACTTTGGACTTACCTTTAAATAGACTTCCAAATGGCTTTTCAGAAACTAACTGGAGATAATTAGAACTTATAGAACACACTATTGTTATTTGCATATCCAAACCTAATCTAGGAAACAATACCTTTGGAGAATTTCTGTAGGGTATGCAGGCTTTTCCCCCTCCAGTTACTTTAAAATTCATCATCATATCCTCAAGTCTTTTTATTCCTTTTTCTACAGTCCCAGTGCACGAATTCTATGTGACTGGCCTGCGAGATCAGGCCGAAACCATCTCTCCAACATCCCCTGAGGGGTCCCAGATTGCAAGACTGCACAGGTCAGGTCAAGGGACCCCACCATTGCATGATCGGGGCCCAGATGGGACGCAGGAGTTTGGCCAGCCAGGGAGAGACCACAAGAGGGATCCAGGGTGTGTCCGGCCCATCTCGCTCAGTCCCGATGGGCCAGACCCCAGCAGCAAGCTCACCTACCTGTTGAAGCATCTTCCCCCTGGTGGTGGTCAGTGCATGTCATAGTGACTGGTCAACCATAGGGAGCAGTTTAGCAGCCTTAGCGTATCATTAGCATATTACGCTTTGATTGGTTGAACGGCCAACCAGATGACCAGACAGCATATTAGGCTTTTATTATATAGGATAGTACAGTAAACATATACACACAGAATAATACAGCCACTGAATGTCCTATTGTACTTTGATATGATGATAGCATCCTTCATTGAGAAGCATTGCAAGATAGAGCACAATGACATGTCATTATTTTTACTTAACAGTGTTGAGGACATTGTCCATGGCATTCCAAGGTATCTTATCAAGGAGCATATAAAATATATATATATATGTTTAGTTCAGGTATACTTGCTTTCATCTTAAGATCATTGCACAACCTTCAAATTACCTGCTAGAAGGATTAGAGACAAATCTGCCCCGTGTCCACTCACACCTGAACAAGTGTGGCCAACATTGTACGGACTAATCCTCATGTAGCTTCACTTTGTTTACCTCCCTTCCTGTTTGCCTCCATTCCCTGGCATTTTAATTTTTATACTGTCCTTAAATTATTTTTGAAACAAATAAATACAAATAAATGTGTCTGAGAACACAAAAGATAAACATACCTAGAAAAATGTAAGTTATTAATGTTAAGCAAACCTAAAATTAGCTATAAAGCTACATATAACTTCATATATTTTATCAAACTATTTCTTTACAAAAAATTAATAATCTGTAACAGAGAGGGAGGACTTGAACTTATAAAATATATGAATAAGGTACAAATGCAGATTTTGGGTCCCAGTCTCCCTGACTGCGGCTTCTGTGGAAGAGATTGTGCTGGCTCAAAATTCCACAGCTGATTGGATAAGTTGATCCTTCCCATGTCACAATTGAAGAGTGAACTTGTCTGGTTTATATATCTCAGGCCTCCCAAGGTGGAATTTGGTAATCCTCTACACCATGAGGACTTTAGAATCATTTTTATTAAAAAAAAAATATCTCCCAGAAAGGATTTCTTGAAATGTCAACTCCATTTAAATGCTTTCCCAATTTTAGATGGGTTTCAAATCCTGATGGACATCCCAGTTCTCATTATTTTTCACAGTGATGCTAGAGAAATTAATGAGACAGATTTCCCAGACAGGAGTAAAAATGAGGTCTTTGGGCCACCTCTGAAAGAAGCATTTTCAGAAGCCCCATGGGAGGATTAGAGGTGGAAGAATTTTTTTTGGCATAGTTACATTTCTTGGATTCCAATGTCCCATTTTACCCAAGCCAGTCCTGAAAGAGGGGCAGTAGGGAGTTTAGCAAAGCCAGAAACAGGGCCAATGTCCAGACTTTCCCTTCCATGCTGTAGTTGGGTGTAGTTCAGTATTCAGATCAGATTAAAGTCCATTAGTCCACGTGTGGAGTCCAACATGGCCATGAGCCATGTGGCCGCAGGGGAGCATGCCTCTGACATAGAAGTCCCAGGAGCCAGGTATCCTGGATTCAAGAGAGAGTGGCTCCTTTGTCTAGAAGTTTAAGTATTTAGATTTTGCAAGTGTGCTTGCAGTGGTCACGCCCATCCTGGCCAATTGCCTATTTCCAGGTGTGATTGATGGGCAAGCATTTTCCCACATCATCACTCAGACCTTACTGCCTTTGTCTAGGTCCTTCCCTCATTCATCAGTGGGGAATAGACTTGGAGAATGTTAAATGCAACTTTTTGCAAAGCTGTATAAAGGGCATGCCTATATTATTTGGTCTCCCCACCTACCCCTGCCTTTCCTCTGAAATTTGTCCATCTGTTACATGCTTCTATATCTCTGGTTCTATTTATTCATCAATTTATTTTGTTCATTAGATTCCACATATGAATGAGATCATGTGGTGCTTATCTTTCTCTGACTGGCTTATTTCGCTTAGCCTAACACTCTACAAGTCCATCCATGCTGTTGCAAATGGTAAGAGTTCTTTCTTTTTTACAGCTGCATAGTATTCCATTGTGTAGATGTACCACAACTTTTTTATCCACTCATCTGCTGATGGGCACTTGGCTGTTTCTAAATCTTAGCTATTATAAATTCCACTGCTATGAACATAGGGGCGCATATATACTTTCTGATTGGTGTTTCTGATTTCTTAGGATATATTCCTAGAAGTGGGATCACTGGGTCAAATGGGAGTTTCATTTTTAATTTTTAATTGGATTGTTTATTTTTTTGGTGTTGAGGTGCATGAGTTCTTTGTAAATTTTAGATATTAACTCATTATGGGATGCATTATTGACACATATCTTCCCCCATTCTATAGGCTGACTTTTATCCATAAATATAAAGAGCCAGGGGCCATCACAACCTAAACAACCGAATGGAGGACCGAACAGGCTGAGTGGGGCAACCAGGCTGGCAGGGGGGTTAGTGAGGGGTGACCAAATGACTGAGCAGCAGGCTGCATGGGATGACCAGGTCAGCAGAGGGGGGCAGTTGGGGGCGACCATGCTGGCAGGGGGGGCAGTAAGGGGTGACCAGGCTGGCAGGAGAGCAGTTGGGGGCAACCAGGCTGGCAGGATGGGGCAGTTGGGGGCCTCTAGGTTGGCAGGGGGCCAGTTAGGGCTGATTAGGCAGGCAGGCAGGTGAGCAGTTAGGAGCCAGCGGTCCTGGATTGTGAGAGGGATGTTCGACTGCCGGTTTAGACCTGATCTGCAGGATTGGGCCTAAACCGGCAGTCAGACATCCCCCAAGGGGTCCTGGATTGGAGAGGATGCAGGCTGGGCTGAGGGGACCCCCCCCCCCACCATGCATGAATTTCATGCACCAGGCCTCTAGTGTTGTTGATGATTTTCTTTGCTATGCAAAAACATTTTAGTTTAATATAGACCCATTTGTTTATGTTTTCTTTTGCTTTTCTTGCCTGAGGAGATAATATCAGAAAAAAAATACATTGCTATGAGAAATATCAGAGAGTTTACTACATGTGTTTTCTTTTAGGAATTTTATAGGTTCAAGTTTAACATTTAAGTCTATAATCCATTTTGAGTTTATTCTTGTGTATGGTGTAAGAAGCTGCTCTACTTTCATTTTTTTTTTTTGCAAGTATCTGTCTAATTTTTCAACACTATTTATTGAAACACACTTTACCCCATTGTATGTTCTTGCCTTCTTTATTCGATATTAATTCACCACAAAGGCATGGATTTATTTCTGGGGTCTCTATTCTGTTCCATTTATCCATTTGTCTATTTTTATGCCAGTACCATGCTGTGCTTTTGTTTTATTTATTTTTTTACTATGGCCTTGAGATGAACTATGTTCATCTTTCTCAAGATTATTGTGGCTATTCATGACATTTTAGGTTTCATATGAATTTTTGGATTATTTGTTCTAATTTTGTGAAAATGCCATTGGTATTTTGAAGTAAATTGCATTGAATCTATAGATTGTTTGGGGTAGTGCGGACATTATTTTAATGATGTTACTTCTTCATATACATGGGCACAGTATATGCATCCATTTTATTTTTATCTTCTTCAATTTTTTTTTGCAAGGTCATATAATTTTCTGAATACAGATCTTTTATCTCCTTGGTTAAATTTATTCTTCGGTATTTTTTTATGCAATTGTAAATGACATTGTTTTCTTAGTTTCTCTTTCTGATAGTTCATTATTGGAGTATAAAAATGCAGAGAATGGGAATATTTTTAACTAGTTAACAAAGAGTACTGCTTGGTAGGGTCACATACTCTGGTTGAGGATAGAAATTAACAAAATAATAATGCCAACAAACAGTAATGAAATTTTCTTTATTATGATTCATCAGTGCAGAAACAGAGATCATTTGATTTGGGGATTTGCATATTTAGTGTATTTAGGGATCACAAGTAGAAGGCATCCTAGGATAATAAAGAACGTTAAGAAATTCCTTACTATAGGTTTCACGATGGGAAGCAAGGGAGTGAAATTAGGAGAGTAATGAGAGAATAAGAAAATCATGCAGAACTGGAGCTATAGGTGGAAGTATAAGAACATAATTACAAGAAGAAACAAGATTTGAAAAGGAAGGAGATTAGTGTGCTTGGGAGGTGTGGCAGACTATAATCTTTCAAATATTGCTGCACCAATAGATACCCAGTTCCATATGCTGTTCTTACAATGCTACCGTGACTTTCCTCCATTAGGAGATGGGGGTCTGTGTCTCTTTCCCTTGAAATAAGTACCTTTTTGTCATTCCCTGGACCAAAATAATGCCGTGGAAGTGATGTTGCAACGTTTCAGAGGTTAACTCACAAAAGGCAACGCTGGCTTCCATCTGGCTTTCTCTTGGGCCATGTGCCATGGGAGCCCTGAACTGACATGTACAGAGCTCAGCATGTGGAGAAACTACATAGAGACAAAACCTATGTCCAAGGAGTACCAGATGCTCCAGTTTTCACAAGTCAGGCACCAGACACATGGTGAAGAGACTTTTGAGATTATCCCTCTGAAATAACTCTTCAATATTGAGAGAAATTTAAGCCAGACCACACAACCAAACCACTCCCAATTCCAAACCCACAGAAAGAGTAAGATATAGTAAATTGTTATTATTGTTTCAAGACACTATGCTTTGGCATAATTTTTACATTGCAATAGAAAAAAAAGCTAATAAATTGGAGACATGGAAAAACATGCAAAGTAGGAGAAAATGGGGGGTGAGATAAAGAGAAAATGGGGGAGGGTGAGATAAAGTGCTCTGCAGAAAAAGGCAATGGAATGGCTGTCAAAAGGAAATGTGTGCTCTGAGAATCTTAATGAATAGTCAAGATTACATGGCTCAAGTACCATTAATCTCAGGCCCTATTTTTAATAATTGAACTGTTAGGAAAATATGATTTGAAAATGAACATTACATCAACAGAGATGTTGAATTTGTTTAGAAATCTATAATAGGAGGGGAAGAACAAAAGCTGTTGGAAAAGTTTTTATGATAATTCCATTAAAGAGACAAAGGCCTTTTCAGGAGGGGATTGCAGGGGAGTGAAAATATGATGACCTGCTTAACATGATATAACATATTAATAAGGTATTAATAGTTTCCATAAAGCAGCAGACAGATGTAGAATATGGATGAGAAAAAAACATGTGAAATGACACCACAATGCAGGTGAAGAAAACTAATCTCAGGTGGGTGCTTCTAACTGAGAGACATGGGGCCTGCAGGAAAGAGCCACAGTTGCACTATAGAAGTGACTCAAAAATTTACTTCAATTATATCTGCAGTCAGGAAAAGTGTGTTAGGTATAGAACAAATATAATTGAATATCTCTCCCTTGGCCTAATATCCCTCCCCAGATATTTCCCCAATTCTGTTTCACTCCTTTCCTTGAAAGAGCAAATACCTATTGTCAGAAATTCTTCTGCTTCTATTTTATCCTCAATCTACTCTATCTAGGTTTTTGCACCCCAGGTTTCACAAATGCTTTATTATTATCACCAATGACCTCCACGTTGCTAACTTAATACTCCGTTCTCATTGTATTTGAGTTACTAGTACCTGGTTACCCACCTTCTCCTTGAAACACTTCTACTTGGCCTCTCGAATGCTTCGTGTTCATGGACTGCTTTCACTTCATTGGCCATTTCTTCCCAGTTTCTTGTCACCTTCCTGACCCTGTATTTTGGTGCCCCCTCCCATGGCACTTCACTAGCCTCCCAACTAGGCTTCCTGCTTTCACCTTAGCTCCTGTACTCTGTTCTCCACACAGCAGGAGTTGTGATCCATTTGGAAAAACTATAATCAATCCTATTACTACTCTGCAATGTTATTCAAGTAAAAAAACCCAAAAATCCTAAACCTACAAATTCCCATATGGTCTGGCCACAGAACCCCTTTGACCCCATGTCCTATCACTCTGTCAGTCCAGCCACAGGGGCCTACTTGCTCATCTGGGAGCATACCCAAAACTTACCTATCTCAAGGTTTTATACTTGCTCCTCCCTGCTTGGAATTTCTCCCTAACTTGTTCTCTTGAGTGTCTTGTTTCTTCGCTTATTCTATATAAAACAGTAATTCTTCTGCCCACAACTCAGGCATTTCACTTTTTTTTAACCTTTCCTTATTTTTCTTCTTAGACTTACAGATATCTGGTATAGATGGTATTTATTTTTTATTTTGTTTATGCCTGTATATCCCAGTAGAATATATGAAAGCAAGAGCTATGTCTCGTTTATTACCTATCTCCAAAACAAGAGCTGTGCCTGGAATATCGTAGGTGCTCAATAAATATCTTTTGAATAAATAAATGAATATTATACTTAATAATGTTTAAAATATCCCCATAATAGGATACAAGGCAGACATAAATATGATAATTTTGATATAGACATATGTACATGGGAAGGTGTTTGTGGTACATTGTTAAGGGGACAAATCAAATTATAAAACAGTATGTGGAGTATAATGTTAATATATATATATAAAATAGGGGCCCAGTGCAGATTATTCATGAACGGGGAGGGGGGGGGGTTCCCTCAGCCCTACCTGTACCCTCTCCAATCTGGGAGCCCTCAGAATTTTCTGTCTGTCTTTGCAATCACATGAGCGAATTGTCTGAGACCCCAACCCAGTTTGGTTTGTTGCTCACAGAATGATAGAGGCATTTTTTTTTTTCTTTGTTTCATTGGTGGAGATTTCCTGGAAGTTTTAGGATATCTTCCCTTTAATTTTTCCTAGACATTCTGATTTTACTTATGTCTCTCATCTTTGCTTTCCCTCCATCCCCCACTGCAACAGTAACTTGCTCCAGGCTCACTTTGCTCTAGTGTCTAGAACAGCCGTGGGCAAACTACAGCCGTGGGCCGGATCCAGCCCTTTTGAAATGAATAAAACTAAAAAAAAAAAAAAAAAAAAAAAAAAAAAAGACCATACCCTTTTATGTAATGATGTTTACTTTGAATTTATATTAGTTTACACAAACACTCCATCCATGCTTTTGTTCTGGCCCTCCAGTCCAGTTTAAGAACCCATTGTGGCCCTCGAGTCAAAAAGTTTGCCCACCCCTGGTCTAGAAGATCTGTCTGCCACCAGAGCTACAATTCCCAGCATTCCTGGTGCTCCCTGCGCTCTGGGCTTTCGCTTCCAGTCCTGGGGCTGCCATCAGAACTACTATTCCCAGAATTCCTGGTGCTCCCCATTCTGGGAGCGACCAAGGGAGCCATGCCCCCACTCCCACCCAAGCCTTTGGCTCTCCTGCTCTGCTCTCTGCCTGGCTACCAAGGGAGCCAAGTCCCTCCAAGGGAGTGACTGAGGTAGCGACTGAGGGAGCCACATCCCTCCAAGCTGCTGGCTTTCCCCCTTCTGCACTCCTCCCAGTGCCTGTGTATGCAAATTAACCCACCATCTTTGTCAGGTTAATTTGCATATTCACCCTGATTGGCTGGCGAGAGTAGCAAAGGGATGGTCAATTTACATGTTTCTCTTTTATTATATAGTATATATATGCCTAGAAACATTTTGAAAGCTGCACATTGAATCTTAGCATCATTTATCTCAGGGAGTAAAATAACGTAGTACTGTTTTTTGGATTCTTTATTGTTTAAAGTATTACATATAGTATTACATATGTCTCCTTTTTCCCCCATTGACCTCTCCCCGGTCACCCCACCCCCAGCACATGCCCTCACCCCCCTCTAGTGTCTGTGTCCATTGGTTATGCTTATATGCATGCATACAAGTCCTTTGGTTGACCTCTTACTCTCTCCTGCCTTCCCTCTGAAGTTTGACGATCTGTTCAATACTTTTCTGTCTCTGGATCTATTTTGTTCATCAGTTTATGTTGTTCATTTTATTACACAAATTAGTGAGATCATGTGATATTTATCTTTCTCCGATTGGCTTATTTAGCTTAGCATAATGCTCTCCATGTCCATTCATGTTGTTGGGAATGGTAAGAGTTCTTTCTATGTTACAGCAGTTTCCATTGTGTAGATGTACCACCATTTTTTAAAAATACATTTTTATTGATTAAGAGGGGAAGGAAGAAGGAGAGATAGAGAGATAAACATCAATGATGAGAGAGAATCCTTGATCGGCTGCCTCCTGCACACCCTCACTGGGGATTGAGCCCAAAACCCAGGCATGTTCCCTTGGCCAGAATTAAACCTGGGACCCTTCAGTCCACAGGCTGATGCTCTATCCATTGAGGAAAACCAGCTAGGGCAATAGATGTACCACCATTCCATTTTTTAATCCACTTACCTGATAACAGGCACTTAGGCTGTTTCCAAATCTTAGCTATTGTAATTTGTGCTGCTATGAACATAGGGATCCATATGTCCTTTCTGATTCGTTTTTCTGCTTTTTTTGGGGGGGATATATTCCTAGAAGTGGGATTACTGGGTCAAATGGGAGTTCCATTTTTAATTTTTTGAGGAAAATCCATACTGTTTCCCACAGTGGCTGTACCAGTCTGCATTCTCACCAGCAATGCACGAGGGCTCCTTTTTCTCCACATCCTGCATATAAACTTTGCATATTATGTGCCAGAGCCTTTGCAAACATCACATGTAATCAACATCAGAATGGCTTACACAAAATGGATGCACTCCCACAGATCAGCAAACATTATCTTCTGATCCAAAGTGGGTAATGAAGTGACAAAGCCTGATAGGGAGGAACAGCGGGGCTGGGCTTCTGACAGGGCTTCTGGGCCTGTCAGTGGTTAGAGAAGGTTCACAGGCAGTTGAGGCACATACAGGATCACAGGGAAAGGCACACTGGAGGGGCCGCCCTGCGCTAGCTCTAAGACCAGGGAACTAGAAGCTTGAGGAAGAGAACCCATCACAGGGGGCTACTTCTTAACTTTCACCTTCGTCCCTGTCCCAACTACATCTTCACTGTAGCTAGGAGGGAAGGAAACTATTGACTTGCACTTGGCTAAATTTCCTCTAAGTGGAGGACTTTGTAGTTGCTCCGAGTAAATTTCTTCCCAAAGAGCCTTTCCTGCGGGTGTTGTCTGGCAAGAGAAGGCCCATGACCGTTTGCTTTGAAGGAGACCTGGCATTTCTGCAGGGACATAACCAACCCGAGTCACCTAACTTCACTCCCCTAAAGAAGCTGTGGGAGCAGGAGAGGCCGGCAGACATCCTGGTTCTCAGTGGCTCTTATCCTCGCCGCAGCTGGTCACCAAGGAAGACCCCAAGGCCCTGGCTGTGGCTTTGCACTGGGACATAAGGAAGACGGAAACTGTTCCACAGGCCTGTGGGCAGGAGCTGAGCCTGCGCCTCCAGCAGATACAGAGTTCGCACTTCCTCAGGAACATTTCAGCAAGGAGGGGCTCACTGCCCTGAGAACTGCAGACTCCCAAATGAGCCACGCAAGGCCCCGCATCGCTGTAGCTGCAGATATGCCAAAGAGAGTCCTGTGACCTTGGTTTTGTTATCAGTAAATGCCTTCAGCCCTTTCAGCTACCTGTGTACTACTCTGCCCCTGCCTTGGAGCACGAGCTCCCGGGAGAGGCTGGAAGACAGCTCCAGATCTCTGCATCTGCCTTCTGCCATTTTGAATGCTGTAGCTGCCCCGATATACCCACCTCCTCTACACGTTCTTATGTCCTTTTTTAAATTGTGAAGGGCAGTGAAAAGATATTGTCATACTTCAGACTGACCATCCTGTTCTAAAGGTAGAAATGCAGAATTTAAACAAGTAATGGTAAAGAAGGTGGCACAATAGTGTTGATTATGGCCACACACTTGTTTCTCAAATCAATGAACTATTTTGTTTATCTGTTCAAAGGCACATATTAAGTTTGCAGACCTTAGGGACATATGGAGAGTGTCATGATTTCTAATATCCAATTCAGTATTGTGAAGTTGTATCTGAAACTCTTTTCAGTTTTCTAATATGTTTTATCAGCTGGGGTATAAGAGGTCATTAAATCGATTTCCATGTGATATGACTGAGTCTCTCTGGGTGCAAAGCAGAGACTTCTGGTTTACATACCTTCTGTTTTTGTGCAAACTTACTCTTCAGGTTTTGTAATCTATAGTATCTCTCCTTGCAGGGAAAAGGTAAAGGGTTATCACTGACTGATTTTTTTTTTAAGCATGCTTGAAAGAAAGTAGAATGCTATTGAGATACATTGGCTAATTATTATTTTAGGTGAATTATTAAGTGAAGAAATATAACAGTGTGTCCTGGGGCCAGGGTAACACACAGAATAGAAAAACTGTTTCCTTCTGTGATCTTTAAGGAGGGCTCAGCTGTACTCAGCATCCTTTCACTAATGCCTTACACCCTTGGTTCTCACTTATTAGCCCCATTTCCTTTGATAGCATACTTTGTTATGCCTCCTTAATTATCCTTAAATGAAAGCCAGGACTGATAACCTGCCTACATGTGTACTTTCGAAAGCACTGAAATAATACCCCAAATGTAATATTTCAGGAGAAACAAAAGGAAATTTCCAATAAAATGGCATGCATCTCTAAAAAGAAAAAAAAAGATATTGCTATGACATATGGCTGATATTTTGCTGCCTGTGGATTCCTCTAAGATTTTCATGCTTTCCTGTCTTACATATAAGTCCTTTATCCATTTTGAGTTTATTTTTGTGTATGGTGTAAGTTGGTGGTCTAGTTTTATTTTTGCATGTATCTGTCCAATTTTCCCAACACCATTTATTGAAGAAACTGTCTTGACTCCATTGTATGCTCTTACCTCTTTTGTCAAATATTAATTGAGCATAATGGCTTGGGTTGATTTCTGGGTTCTCTGTTCTGTTCCATTGGTCTATATGTCTGTTCTTGTGCCAGTACATTGAGAACAGTGGCTTTGTAATACAGCTTGATATCTGGTATTGTGGTCCTTCCAACTTTGTTCTTTGTCAGGATTTCTGCAGCTATTCGGGGTCCTTTTTTTTTATATTCCATATAAATTTTTGGAGAGTTTGTTCTAGGTCTGTGAAATATGCCATTGGTATTTTAATGGGGAGTGCATTGAATCTATAGATTGCTTTGGGTAGTTTGGACATTTTAATGATGTTGATCCTACCAACCCATGACACGGTATGTTCTTCCATCTGTTTATGTCTTCCTCTATCTCTTTTTTCAATGTCCCATAGTTTTCCGAGTACCTTACCTCCTCAGTTAAGTTTATTCCTAGGTATCTTAATTTTCTTGATGCAATGGTAAATTGGATTACTTTTTTTTTTATTTCTCTTCCTGTGAGTTCATTATTGGTGTATAAAAAAGCAATAGATTTCTGGGTGTTAATTTCGTATCCTGTTACATTGCCAAATTCATTTATTAAGTCTAGTAGGTTATTTTTGGGAGTCTTTAGGGTTTTCTATGTACAATATCATGTCATATACAAATAATGACAGTTTTACTTCTTCTTTTCCAATTTGGATGCCTTTTATTTGTTCTTATTGTCTGATTGCTATGGCTAGCACTTCCAGTATGATGTCGAACAGGAGTGGTGAAAGTGGGCATCCCTGTCTTTTCCTGAATAAATAGTATCTTTATTTCCTGATTTATAATTTTCTGAATTTTCCAAAATTTTAACAATATTCTAAGTTTACTTGTACATTTACAAAATGCATATGAGTAATTTTTACATCAGGGGAAAAAAAGACACTGTCTGGACAAATATTATTTTATGAAATTTGTATTTCTATTTTAACATTTAGGATTTAGAAAACCTGGTTTAAAAAAATAATATCTTAAATCCAAGAATTATATGTAGAATTTTAATGGAAATATCTGAAAAGTCAGTATATATACTAACTTTCAACCCTTTTTCACATTATTTTAATCTACAATTTGAGTAATACTGTGCTATCTATGCTTTGAAGAATGGTGTATAGAGTACATATCTGTGTAGATATGTAACAAGAAGTAGAATAAAAACAGACAAACATGTACATTAGTTGCCCATAAGTCATAGGATTATTGTGATTTTTTTCCGTTCACATTTATAATCAGAAGAAAAGATGGTTTTATCATTTTTTAAAAAAATATTTTTATTGATTCCAGAGAGGAAGGGAGAAGAAGAGAGAGATAGAACCATCAATGATGAGAGAGAATCACTGATGGGCTGCCTCTTGTATGCCCCACCCTGGGGATCGAGCCCACAACCCAGGCATGTGCTCAGACTGGGAATTGAACCGTGACCTCTGGTTCCTGGGTCGATGCTCAATGACTGAGCCATGCCAGCTGGGTGGTTTTATCATTTTAATGAACAAATGTGTATATGAATATGGTAATGATCTTTTAAAAGTAATAAAACAATTTAAGTAAAACAATTTAAAGAAAATAAATCAAAAGGTAAATTGCCGGGGCTGACCGGCAGACCCTGAGCAACGGATGGATGATTACTCTTAACACGTTTCTGTGAAAGAGAGGGCTAAGGGACTACTTGGCTATCGCTGCCAAGTAGTCCTGTTCGCCTGCCTCCTTTGGCTTTTAATGTCATAACAGCTTGAACTAAAATTAACTATTAGATACCATCAGCAGGGTAAGCATCCTTGAGTAAGTATATGCTTCTACAAGGTCAGGTCTAAATGACTAAACACAGAGCTTCTACTAAACACCCCAGGGGCTCGGACTTGTTTGGAAAAGTCAAGGTAGGGGCTGCCGCCTTCGGCAAGGTCCCCTCAGAGGCCCCTGACCTTTCAGACATTCCAACCAAGTCCTGTGCTTCCCCACAGTAAATATTGGATATCTCTTAGTAAACTAGATGTAAATATTTTCATTTGTTGTTTTTTCCAATGCTGTACTTAAGTACCAAATATTTTACAATGGAAACAAAATTTACTTTGAAAAAAATAAGAAGGTCATTTAAACAGTATAATCTGCTTCCAGTAGCTTTGACAACATATAAATAATAGCATGTTCCTGTATGTTATTGTCAGACATCTCTTCCATGGGATGTACAAATCCTTTCTCCAATACTCCCTTGGGAGAATTGATCTTATAAAAATAGTTCAGTCTATAATTCAGCAACAAACTTTCCCTACAGCTAATCATTTATTTCTCTAGAGGACAATGCACCATGTATGGATGACCTCATTTCAAAGGCTGCTATATCTTATAATAAAGGGAAGAAAATATATTAAAATTAAAAATAAATATATGGTACTTTGAGGTTATCTGGTAATAAGTGGTCTCGCCTCCATTTAGTAATAAACTTAACAAAACAGCAGACACATAAAATCTTCCTGCCGTGATTATTAGAATGTCCAGTAGACCCTAGCATTAACATGAAATGGGAAGCAGAGAGCACAACAGAGTAGGAAAACAAAATTTAAAGGAATTAAACATTTTTCAAAAGTTGGTTTTGATTCTGTTTTTAGAGGTGTCACAAATTCCTAAAAATTAGACCCAACTAATAGAAATTCCGGAGAAAGTCCAAGCCAGTATACAGAATTGCTGTTTCAGATATGAATATTAGCTATTTTATAGACAAAACTTTCTGTCATACATTTGACTCTTACAATTAGCCCAATTGTAAATGATGTTCCACTCTATAAATATTTAAATTATGTGTCAACGCAAAGGATATGAGCACATTAGAGTTGCAATATTTCTCGAGAGCTTGGAAGAAAATGTACCAAAATAAACCACAATATAGAGAGAGACGTCCAATTTTAGCTGAAATATTGTCTTGGGCTGCTCTGATTGAGTACATTAATTTACCCAAAGAAAGCAACAGTGTGTCATATACCCCATTGTCATAAAGAGTGATATCTGGGGACTATTCTAACCTGCAGCCAAAAAGTATTCAGGACTAATCCTCCTTAATGTAAATCTTCCATCTATCTCCCCTGTTGGCATGCTTACATGCAGTAAATATACTAGCTAGGAATTAGATTTCTTCTTATGAATAAATAAATTGGCAATATCATTAATATTTCCATTTCTATGATCTTTCATAATGTTAGTGAGGTCCTAAAGGACAAATCCATTCTTTTTTTAATATATTTTATTGATTTTTTACAGAGAGGAAGGGAGATGGATAGAGAGGCAGAAATATCAACGAGAGAGAAACATTGATCAGCTGCCTCCCTCACACCCCCAACTGGGGACATGCCCGCAACCAAGGCACACGCCCCTGACCGGAATTGGACCTGGAACACTTCAGTCCACAGGCCGACGCTCTATCCACTGAGCCAAACCAGTTAGGGCAATGGTCGGCAAACTGCGGCTCAGGAAACTGCGGCTTAAGAGCCACATGCAGCTCTTTGGCCCCTTCAGTGTGGCTCTTCCACAAAATACTGGTTCTTTCACAAAATACTGACTTCTGTGCATGGGCCACGAAGTTTCAATCGCCCACACATGGTATTTTGTGGAAGAGCCACACTGAAGGGGCCAAAGAGCCGCATGTGGCTCATGAGCCACAGTTTGCCGACCACAGAGTTAGGGCGACAAATCCATTCTAAATCCTATTAGCTAGCAAGCAGTCCTTGTACAACAATAATCACCCACAGCAGTGCTATCTCCTGGAGCTGTTTTGATCCTCTTGGAGATAGCCAACCTGTCTTCCCCAGTGACAGATAGACCATAGAAACTGCTGTTTCATTCTAATTTTTAAGTTCTTCAATGGATAATATTATATTGTACATAGAGCATTGAACTGTGAGCCAAGTGACTCAATAAGTAACAGCAATCAACACCACGTTACACAAACCATAATTAAGGATGCATCTTTGAACTCCTCCTTCTCCCCATCCTGTCTGTATCTCAAATGGTCACCAGATCCTGTATACATCTTGGATCTACCAACCTCTCCATTGTCACTACTTCTTAGGTCAGCCATTGCCACATCTCTCCTCAACTACTGAAATAGACTCAGAACTGGTAATTATCTTTGTTTCCAAACCATCTTCCATAGTATTGCTCAAGAAGTTTCTCAAAACACCAATCTGATTATTTTATCTTAAAACTCACTAATATCCTCCTTTTTTTTTCTGTGGATAAACACTAGTCTCCTTGGTGAGGTATAAAGCACTTCCCATAGTGTGGTTATTTATCTTTTTCCCACCCACCGTGAGTTACAGTGATCTTAGTCCTTCTGAAGTCCCCAGAACATGCCGCAGGGTCATGTCTCTATGCTGCTTCTTGTTTTCTTCCAATCCTGGCTGCCCTGTCCCCTCACTCAAAGCCATCTCCCATCAGTTTGTTAGTGAGGAGACCAGTAAGCAGTTCATGATGGGGTGATTACATACACCATCACATTGGCCTAATTTTTCTTTTCTAGTGAGGCCCTCTAGTAAAAGACAGTGAGAAGCTCTTATTTCCCTCCAAAATACTGCATGTATTCCTTTATTGCTGTCCTAGAACCTTTGGAGACCTTATAGTTAAGGTACATAAATACATATATATATATCCTATATAATATAAATACATATATATCCTATATAATAAAGAGGTAATATGCAAATTAACCCTCACACCCTCACAAAATGGCTGCCTATGACCAGGCCGGCAGGGGGGTTAGTGAGGGACGACCAAACGACTGAACAGCAGGCTGCGTGGGGTGACCAGGCTTGTGGGGGCAACCAGGTCAGCAAGGGGTCAGTTAGGGGCAACCAGGCTGGCAGGGGGGGCAGTAAGGGGTGACCAGGCTGGTGGGGGGAGCAGTTAGGAGCAACCAGGCCAGCAAGGAGGGGGCAGTTAGGGGCGATCAGGCCAGCACGCAAAGGCAGTGAGTGGAGATCAGGCCGGCGGGGGGGGGGTGGGCGGGGTGGGGAGGTGGGGAAGTTAGGCGCAACCAGGCAGGCAGGCAGGTGAGCGATTAGGAGACAGTAGTCCAAGATTGTGAGAGGGATGGCCAACTGCCGGTTTAGGCCAGATCCCCAGGATTGGACCTAAACCAGCAGTCAAATGTCCCCTGAGGGGTCCCGGATTGGAGAGATTGTAGACTGGGCTGAGGGGACCTCCCCCCACCTCACCCCCCCCCCCCGCACGAATTTTATGCACTGGCCCTCCAATATATATATATATATATTTTTTTTTTTTTCTTCTCTTCCTAGAGCTGTCAATTTTAGGTTGACTCTAAATTTGAGGCTGATTAAATTTTATTTCTCTCCTCCAGATGAGTGAGTGCCTTATGGAATTTTAAGTAGATGGATGTAGACTATAGTATCAATGCAGGGATAGTTGGAAAGGAATTTCTGCCATTAAAACCAAAGTAGTTTCCTAGTGTTCATTCCAAAAGAAAATGTCTCCTATGAATAGGTGTTTCACTGATTGACTATTGCTTTCATTTTTCAACAATTTTTTCTCTCTTTTTTATGTGTAGTTTCATCTGATCTGTGAAACAAGGGACCATTCCTCATTTTTGCACAGAGGCTTGGGTATAGCAGGCTTTTAGTAAATATTTGTTGAATAAAAACCCTAGTCTCTTTTGTCCAGTGACAAGGTATAAGGTCTTGTGCATTTCACTTATCTGTTATGAGAATGGATTCTTTATGTAAAAAAAAAAAATTAGAACAATCCAATGAGCTCAGTGAATTTTGTATAGGAGCTCTGGGCACTGCGGATGCCTCAGTGGTAGCTGAGGATGGTGATGGCAAAGCTGATGAACAGAGGTTGGGCTTCTCACATAGATTTCAGCCAAATCAACTCTGTTCTCCTCTTTTATTCATTAGTTAGGAGCATGCTATTCAAAACATAGATATATTTTAAAAATCTCACACTGATGATCATTGTAAACTATTGGAACTGAAGATTTTATCATTTCCTCTCACCTCAAAAATATTCTGTTTCAATGGCTGATTTTCATTTAAGTAGGTAATTGAGTTGAAATTACTTTTTTTTGTTAATGTTAGAATAAGGTTTATTAATTTGGGGTTTCTGTACATTTGCCTGTAGCAAAATTGTATTCTATTTTTACTAAACTCCAATTGAAATTCAGTACATCTTGTGCTGTTGTTGTCACCAATAGAAATTACAAATATTTTTATGACACTGAATTTGTGGAAATTATCCCAAATTAGCATTTATGGTCATCACTCACTACAGCAAAATTACAGTATTATTTAGTCCCACCTGGATCTTGATGTTTACTCCTGTGATAAAGTACCATATATATATTTCTTTCTTGGAAATTTATTTGATAAATATATTTTAATATGGCTAATCTTTTTCATAATTCTCTTAAAAATTGTACCTTAAAAATAGTCGTAAAAATATAGAAAAAGGATTTAGAGAGCATTATGCTAAGAGAAGTAGGCCAGTTAGAGAAAGATAGGTATCACATGATCTCACTCATTTGTGGAATCTAATGAAAAAAATAAACTGATGAACAAAAATAGATCCAGAGACATGGAAGCAACAAACAGAGTGTTGAACCTCAGTGGGAAAGAAGGGGAGGGTTTGTGGGTGGAGAGAGATCAATCAATGAACTTATATGCAAGTGGGCTGGACAAAATCAATGGCGTAAAAGAGGGGACATATGTAACACTTTCAGCAATAAAGAAAAAAATTAAAAGTTAAAACAAAAATGAAATTTAAGGAAAATCATGTTTTGGAATATGTATATGGATAATTTGAATAAAATAAAAAGGATACTAGCAAAAATATATAGAGAGAAAGGGTGCAGGTGGCACACTGAAATGCTAAAAATTTCCTGATTTAGATGGTGACACAGCTAATAATTATTGTTTTGGGATAAGCAGCTATAAGAGCACAGATACTTTCTACACCTGTCAGTGATAGACCTCAGCAGCTGTTCCTATTTGCAATGATTAGCCTCTTTCACCCAGTGTCATAAGTTCAGGTTCTGCGTATCACTGTAGTCAAGAAAGTCATAACTATATTACCTCCTTGAACAGGAAACTGTGTTTTAATATTCTTTTCTTTTGTTTCATCAGCTTATTTTTCTTGTGGTAGCCCGACATAAATTCACCCTTTTTTAGATGCTTTACTGAGTATGTTTTTTTTTTCTCCTCCCAGGATCCGTTCACATGCTTCTTTGAATTCAATAATTTTCCTTGGTGATGCACTCCTCTCCCACCATGGGCACCTGTGGATTGAGCAGGGTCAACTCCACCTATGTCTGTGATGCTGGGCACCAACTGGGATCAGTTTCAATGGGTGGGCATGGGACACAGTCTGGAATTTTAATAGGAAAAGAGTCACATTTCTTACTCTGGCTTCTAAGAGAGAAAGGCACAGACCCAGGGCTTGACAACTACCTTCCAAAGGAAGAAAAGAAACTGCCTGAGAATGAAGCTGACGCAGAAGAAAGTGCTCAGAGACAGGAGGGGGAAAACCCTCAGACCCAAAAGACAAGGTTTAAAACATGCCTGAAGTCCATTCTACACCTGGACTCTTTAGCTACGGAGCCTATTGGAGGAGGTCAAGAAGAGGACGTGACTGCCTGTTGACCCTCAAGCTGGACTCAGCAATTGGAGGGTCCTCACCCCCTCCCCTGTCCTTGGAATGTTTGTCCTGTTCACTGTTCCCACAGTGGAAGCTGTTTCATGGACACAACCACGAGAGAATAATGTATTGTTGAGCTCATATGGGCTGAATATGTGGCTGAACCCAGTAAGGCTTCTATATAAACTTTGAAGAATCTGGCAGATGGCTGCAGAGACCTACTAATCTTTCCATCACCTAAGACAACCCACATCACAGGTCAGTTCCCTTGCATAGTAACCCTGTCACCTGCCAGTCCGGAGTGGCCTGCTTCTTTTGGGTCTCTCCTTACCCCCATGTATGGGAGCCACCAAAGCCCTCTCTAGCTTAAGGCATTTTTAGTTGGCTTCTATATAAAAGAACAATTATCTTGGTAAAATGATAATACAAGCTTAGTGACTTGGTACCTTTACAAAGGAAACATTTGATTAATTTTATGACAGTATAATTATTGTATTAAGTAATAATTAAGTCTGTGGGTGAAATATAACTGGCTTTTGTTGATCTCTGTGATATACAGTAAATCTGATCTATATACTTAATATGTATAGCACCATGAATACAATTAGCCCATTATTACAGAGAAATACATATATATAACTTCCTACATTTATAGAGGAAAAGCAGTGTTACTATTTTGGTTTTTTGGACTCCAGAGACTTGTTTTTTCATTATGCATTCTTAAAACAAAATATAGCTTCTCTCTTAGTATAAAATAAACATGGACAATTGCAATCAACAACTCTCTCATTTTATAACTGTGTACACACAAATGCTTCTTTCCTATATCAATAGTCAATTACCTAAACCTATCTTTTTCTAATTTCTTGTCAAAATGGCATTTATATTTCTAAGCATCCATTACAGAAAGGTCTTGAGGCTGGGTGGGGCGGGGGGAGGGTTAAAAGTGGAAGCCTCATGATGCCCCAAGGGAGATGGTGTGTTCTGGGTTCTTGTGAGGAAGAACACAAAGTACAATGAGCCTGACCGACATGGCTCAGTGGTTGAGTTCAACCTATGAACCATGGGGTCGTGTTTTGATGCCCAATCAGAGCACATGGCCAGGTTTGGGGCTTGATTCCCAGTATGGGGCTTGCAGGAGGTGGCCAATCAATGACTCTCTCTCATTATTGATGTTTCTAGCTCTCTCTCTCCCTCTCCCTTCCTCTCTGAAATCAATTTTTTAAAAGTACAATGAGGTAAATAATGCTTTCTAGTCCAGACTTTGTATTTTTGCTATAACAAAATATTACAAACTAGGAGGCTTGTAAAACAATGGAAATTTATTTCTCACGGTTCTGGAAACTGAAGGCCAATGTCAAGGCACCTCCGTAGTCACATTCTCATGAGGGTGTTTTTTCTGGTTCACCGCTGGCACTTCTTGCTATGTCCCCACAAGGTGGAAGGAACAAGGGATCTCTCTAGAGCCTCCTTCTTAAGGCAATAATTCAATTCACGGGGGCTTCACACTCACAAGCATCTGCAACCTCTCTGCCTCCTCACACCTCCTCACCTCTGGGGTTTAGGATTTCAACATATGAAATTTAGGGGGAAACGTATTTATTTAGACAATAGCAATGCCTCCCATTGATGCCAGGAGGAAAATAGTTGTCAATTGATGAGCACATGTGGAGGATTCCATTTCCATTGAAGGAGGATTTCTGCACTGTGGTGAGAAGTCGTTTCTTACACTGTCACTGCATTGGAGGCTTGGAGGAACTGTAGCTGAAGCATACTGAACCTTTAAGCATACTTGGGTTGTGGCACATGGAGAGAGCATTTCCTATTTGGGAGGAAGAAGTACACCAGTTTGATACTAGTGGATCTTGAATTCCTCAGGCATTTTTTCTGAGCTGCTTTGATGCCTTTTCTCCTTTTTAATCTTCTCAAATAACATAAAATTGCCTTAATGAGACTAATTAAGCAAGTGGAAACTGAGCATGCTCAAGTGTTTAGGAAAATTTTGGGTTATAGTTGGCAGTCTTTTACACAATTTCATATTCTAGTTGTAGGAAAGAAAACACTTTCCATGAATGTGCAGAGTATGTATCATTTCTTAGTATCTGGCTTGTGGGCTTTCTTGGAAGAGTAATATCTGAGATCAGTACACTCAAAACAAAATAATTGAATTTGGACGTAATAAGGAAAGTTCACAGCTCAGAAAAGATCGATGAGGAAGTGGTGACCTAGGTACATGGCTTGTCTGAATCTGTAATGCTTTTAGGAAGCAAGAGCAGGGGCTGAAGGCTTATTCCGGACAGTTGTTGTTAAGAAGATGGTTGGAGAAGGTACATCTGCCTTTCTTCCAGGTGAACAGCCCAAGCCGTCCAGCATGCTAGTCTTCATTTTCCTGGGTAAGAGAATTATGCTCTGGTTTATCTGACTTCACAGCACCAATTCTGTAGGCACCAAATGCTTTCCTGTGTAATTTAACTATTGATTAAGCTAATGGGGCTTATAATATAAAGTACAAATTATAAATTTTTAGTTTAGCATGGTTTATGACTTTTGCAAAAATTTACACTTACTTTTGCTCATTTATAATTACAGAAGATACATAATGTGAGAATTGCATTAATTACTCGGGTTGCTTCTGTTTTAGTGTATAGGATAATCCAGTTACTTTGAGTTATTTATTAGGACTTATGGAACTCACATATATACTAGAACCTTTTAGAAATAAAACCTTCCAGTATCTATTTACAAGTTATAAGATGACAAATTTCAAATTATTGTCTATTTTTCTTTAAAAGTAAATAAAAATGAAATTAATTTAAACCATACAGTTCTCCTACTTTTAAGGTGTCTATATTTAAAAGGTAGGAGTCATTTATAGAATAAAATAACACTGAAGCAAATGCTTAGTCTTTCAGTCAGTTTTTGTGACCGAGAGATAAAGTATGGCTATGTCTCTCTTATATTGGGTAGTGTAGATCTATTGTAAGATGTTGGTGAGAAAAGAATTCTACTTAAAGTAGAATTCATGAACTCTATTTGACATATGTGTTATTGGAGAAGTTATGTTTTCTTCAGCATTTAGTAGAATATATAAAATGAATTTAGAATAAAAGGGATATTTAAGATTATAGCTGAATAGAATAGTCCACTCATTAAACCAAAGCCAGTATATTTTCAGCTTATTATACATTAATAAATTTTGATAAATAAAGACATAATTGTGGGCAAGAAAACAGAAAAGTCTATTTCAAATTATGTTAAGCACAAAAGGATAGTTAAAATAAACCAAGTCAAAAAAATTAAGGCAAGAAGGGAAAGCATTTTTAACATGTTTTTAGTTTTTCTTTGGTTTAAGTAATCGTTATTCAGTGTTCCAAAAATTTGCTTCTTGTATTTATTTCTAACAATAGTAATATCTTATTTCTATTCTTTATTATAAAGAGAATGTAGGAGAGTTTAACTTTTGTAGATCAGATAGCCATATAAGAAAACACAAAACATATTACAACCTCATTATGGCCCCAGTTGAGAAGGCAATGGTGGCCTCCTGTTTTCAACTTTTACTCCTAGATAACCTTGACACTAGGTTGTATGAAGGAGTGAAATAATTTCCAATACTCACAGGATTAAAATAGTACTATTTGATAGTTTTTTTGTTTGTTTGTTTTTAAATATATTTTTATCGATTTTTCAGAGAGGCAGGGAAAGGAAGAGAGAGAGATAGAAACATCAATGATGAGAGAGAATCATTGATCGGCTGCCTCCTGCACACCCCCTACTGGGGACAGAGCCGCAACCTGGGCATGTGCTCTTGACTGGAATCGAACCTGGGACCCTTGAGTCTGCAGGCCAATGCTCTATCCATTAAGCAAAACCAGCCAGGGCAATAGTTTTAACCAGTACTTACCACAGTTCATTCTTCAAAATGCTTGTTTAACATTATCTAAATAGGTCTTGTGATGTGGGAAAGTCCAAAGACATGTGGGACATAGTGAATTATTAAAAGAGTATTTAATATCCTCATGAGCCTTTTACATCTTTAAAGGGTAAATATAATCTGCAACATTCTTCATCATATTAATTTTAAAATATACCTTGTTTTTCACTGAGCACTTCAAGAGAACCCTTGAAAACTGGGTTAAATACACAGTCACAAACAAATCTCAGTTAGGAATGAATAAGATTTTGGAAAGTTGAAGATATTTGGTGTTGTGTGGGCCAAATCATTGAGATGGTTTTTCTAGTTGGTTCAGTGTTTCATCTGAGTGGAAGGTATAAAAAATAATGTAAAATAAACAATCTGAATTGTTCAACCTAAACATTTAAATATGAAAGAAAATGCAAGGGTTTATGGAAAGACCATAGTAGAATTCATTAATGATTATTGCATTGAGATACTGGTGAGGTTTCAATGATATATCCAGGACACCATCACCTATTATAAGTTGGTGGAGGGAGACAATTATAAGATATAATGATCAATGGAAAATAAAATTCCAGTGTTTTGTAAATAGAATTTCTGACATAAAATCCCTACTTCAGGGTGTTCGGCAAACTGGATTTAAAAAGTAACCTTGGGTCAGAATCCAAGGAGCTCACTTTATCTTTCTCTAAGTTTGCAAACCTAGGGCTTGGGCTTGGCTAAATGAGGTTATCCATGAACAAATAAACAACAAACAAACAAACGAAACTGAAAACTGTTATGTTAATTTTTGCTCCAGTCCCCAATTTTAAAAAAAATGTGACCAAATTACATCCATGGCCCTAACCTTCACATGTGGTGACCCAGAAAGTAGCACATACGATCTAATCAGTTGTCTTGGATTCTCCTTATGAGAAGAGATTGGAAAAGATGTAAGATAAATATTTTAAGCCTATAATTTTATATTGTCACAGATGATTAATAATTAACAACATCCTTTTAAAAATTCAAGTGATTTGATTCTGGTTAAGATATAGCTAAATGTCTCTTGATTCTAGTTAATATTCTATCTCTGTAATTCATCTGCAATTTTCATAATTTTCTATGGATTGATTAAGCAAGTTTCAGTTTGCATGCTTACAGAATCAATTTGAGTAATTTGTACAATATGCTAAATTAACATTGCTCCTTTCTTGATATTTTTAGAAAGCTTGCTTGGAACCTTTACTCTTCTATTCAAAATAACTTGTAAATATCTGGAAAGTATTATTGTTATAGAATACTAGGGGCCCAGTGCACAAAATTCGTGCACTGGGTGTGTGTGTGGGGGGGGGGGGGGGGAAGGTCCCTCAGCCCAGCCTGCCCCCTCTCACATACTGGGAGCCCTCAGGCGTAGACCCCCATCACCCTCTGATCGCCTGATCGGCCCCTTGCCCAGGCCTGACGCCTCCGCCAGAGGTGTCAGGCTTGGACAGGGGACCCCCATCTCCCCCTGATCACTGGCTCTGGCCCCCGCCCAGGCCTGAGGCCTCTGGCCCAGGAATCATGCCTGGGCAGGGGACCCCCATCTCCCTCTGATCGCTTGCTCCACCCACCGCCCAAGCCTGACGCCTCTGACCCAGGCTTCAGGACTGGGCAAGGGGACCATCATATCCCACAGTCCCCGGCTCCGCCCCCCACCCAGGTCTGATGCCTCGGCCAGAGGAGTTGACCCTCATCACCCTCCGATCACCAATCACCGGATCGGCCCCTTGACCAGGCCTGAGGCCTCTGGCAGAGGTGTCAGGCCTGGGCAGGGGACCCCCAGCTCCCCGTGGTTGCAGGCTCCTCCCCTGCCCAGGCCTAACACCTCTGGCCTAGGCGTCCGGCCCGGGCAGCGGGGACCTGCAGTGGCAGCGGGGGGCGCCGCGATCACGTGGGCTCCGCCCCTGCCCCTGCAGGATGCCTCTGGCTGAGGCGTCCGGCCCGGGCAGCGGGGACCCGCAGCTGCAGCAGCCCCACGATCATGGGCTTCGCTTTAGGCCCAGGCAAGGGACCCCTAGCTCCTGGGACTGCCAGCTTCGACCGTGCCCAGCTCCCATCGCTGGCTCCACCCCTACTTCCTGCTATCACTGGCCAGGGCGGCAAAGGCACCTGATTCTCTGATCATGGCTGGGGGGCAGGGCAAAGGCGGCCCCAGGGCCGCCTTTGCCCTGCCCCCCATCTCTTAGCTCCCCCCTGGGTTTCCGATCACTGTCAGTGGCAGGGGGCTTCTTCCTGCTTTCCCTTTCGCCTCCCTGCATTGTGCCTACATATGCAAATTAACCGCCATCTTGTTGGCAGTTAACTGCCAATCTTAGTTGGCAGTTAATTTGCATATAGCCCTGATTAGCCAATGAAAAGGGTATCGTCGTACGCCAATTACCATTTTTCTCTTTTATTAGATAGGATTATACGTTTTTTATATGTAACTCATCTATAAACAACTATTCAAGTTGATGTAAGTTAACACTCATTTATTAGATATCTATAATGCATCATTGTGTTTGATGAGGAGGATACAGTTATGAATTACCTCTAATGCCAGAAAAGCCCTAAAATCCAATTGTGGAGACAAGCACAAAAATACACACTTTTATTACAGAGTAATAAATTCTTTAGATGAGGAATTCTCAAAATTGTAGTGAAACAAAGGAAGGGTATTAAATTCAATTTGGATGTAGGAAAAGGGGGTATTGAATTAAGGGGCAGTTTCTATAAAATAGGCAATTATCACGTTGAGCCTGAAAGGACAAAAAAAAAGTTATTTCAGAAGAAAAAGAAAATGAGTGCCTACTAGTGACTGTACAGCAAATGCTCAGAGGTACAAGACAGCATGGAACATTTGGGAAACCTTAAAGTTGAAGAATATAAGTCATGCTGTGAGGGACCATTCAAAGGATAAAGCAGAGAAATGACAGCACCGGAATATTGCATTAGGCAATTTAGGGCATGGAAAGAATCAATGGAGGGGAAAAGGAGACATATGTACTACTATTTATAATACTGAACTTTAAAAAATAAAATAAAATTTAAAAAAATAAATATAAAAAAAGAATCTATTTGAATAGATGAAACTGGAGTCAGACTGATTAACTAATGAACTGGTGAAATATTCTAAATGATAGTCAACGAATTATGCATGAATGGATATGGGAGAGTGAAGTTCAGGATAGAAAAGGGATCTATGACAAATTCAAGGTTTCTAGTTGGGTGCCTATGTGAATGGTGGAATTGCTGATGAAGTAGGGTAGTCCATCAGGAAATGTAACTATGAGGTCAATATTAAAGATACTCTAGTCTGGAGGTGTGTTTGGAACAGTAGGTGGGATTAACAGCATCTATAACTGGAATTCTAGAAAATGATGGGATTTAATTGTACATTTGAGAATCCAGTCTGGAGATGTTAGTTAAAATGATGGGAGTACATGGAAGTATTCACAGAGAATGTATAAAATGAGAATGGAAAAAGTGTGAGGGAAGAACATATACTAAAACTATATAACAGAAGAGTAAGAGGATCCTGGGAAAGATTCTGAGTGGTCAGAAAATATCAAATGAATAAGTATCAAGAGAACTAGAAGAGAAGGAAGGGAGAGTTTCAAGAACAAAATGACAATAAAATGCCCAATGATAAAAGTAGGCAAGATAAAGTCTTAAAACTATTAAAATTTGATGTTATAAAAATGATTAGGACATGTTAAATACCAGGGTCAATAGAGTAATAGTCATAACAATAAATTTTAAGTTGAGAAATAAATAGGCAATAAGAAAGAGAGAGAGAGCAAATGCAGATTATTCATTGAAGAATCTTATGTAGGAGAAATATAGACCTAAAGCTAGAGGGGAGGTAAAGATCCATTCCAATTTTGAATGATCTCATCACAATTTATTTTCCACAATTATGCTCTTTATCATTAATGACGTAGATTTGAGGTAAATAACTGTCATACTGTAATATCTCAAACTTGTTTTGTTTTGTCCTGTGGTTGTTTATTCAAGCCATGGGGCTGTGCTTAGAAAATGAATCCACTTCCCAAACCACTGACTGCACATATTTGAGAGACCAATGCCTAAGTGATGTGAATGGATGTAAACATGCCTGGAGAATAATGGAAGACGCCTGCAGTGTTTCAGGTAAAACAAATTGTTTGAAATACATTCAAATGATTTTCTTGTACTGAGATAAGACTAGGAGTTGATATTTTCTTTCACTATCTGATGAACTAAGTTAGTTTTGCTCTAAATACTTTACTCAAATGTGGTATTCAAGTGATTCACCTGCAACTGCTTATTAGTGAATTATAATTATAAAATGATATTCTTAAATTACTCAAGGGTTCTAAACATATTGACACCATGGGCAGCATTATGCAGTATTTCAGCCTATCTTTTTCTTTTTTTTTACTTATCTCATTATGTATAATGTCACAATTATATGTATGCTTCTCAGAAGCATAACAACACATTTTCAAATCAAATTTCTTCTGCTTATATGTTAATATATCAATGACAAAATAGGGAAATAATCATATTTGTGATGATTAAAACCATTATTATTTATTTGTAAGTGTATAACATGCATTCTATATTCTCACAACATATATACCATTTTGCATTCCAGCTGTATCAAGAGCATGCTAAAATATATTATTATTTATAACTTGTTCTACATTCCAAATATTTGAGGACAGGCCCAAAGGGTAGAGCATGTAAAGATTAGAGGATTACTGTTACTTATTTAAAACAAAAACAAAAAACCATGTTCTAAATATATCAAGTACTGAATAAATATTGAGTGAGAGCATTATAGGAAGACTCAATTTTAGATAATCTGGTTATATAGTAGGACATTGCCCTAATAGTATTATGACAAAACTTTTCAAAATATCATATTCTAACATAATGATAATTGTATCATCCTGTATAGCGAATATGTAATACAATAAAACCTGTTCAGCTTTCTGGAATATTCAATAAAAGAAATCTGAAAGGGAAAATAAAAATATATCCTCCCTGGCTCACTTTATTTCTCCATCTATTTCAGAAAGAGTAAATTCTGTAAAGCTCATAACTCCTGCCTATTGGCATCTGCTTCTTCTACCTCCCAAAAGATGTCAGGTGGAGTGTGTTGGGTTAAGAGGCAGCGACCTATAGTTCTGACAATATCATAGTGTTCAGTCCCCACCAGCAGAGCTGCAGGAATTACATGGCATGCAGTGGAAGGGAGAGAGATTTCCTTCTCTTCCCTGCACTTGAAGGGAGGTCATGGGCTATTCATACTCCAAAGAAAGATATAGCTCTCTAATCCAAACATTCTTATTACCATTTAGGAAAAGATTTTCAAAGGCATAATTTGCTCAAAGTGACACAATATTTTTAAGTGAGAATAGAGGTTGATGACAAAAAACCATCTGTTATTTGTTTTGATGATGAAGCTCCTTGTTACATTTTATATGGCAATTTAAAATATCACATTCAGTGTGGTACTTATTTCAGTGTACAAATAGCAGCAAATTGCAATGTTTGCATAATTATCCCATGCATGAAGCTGAAATAGAAATATTCTCAAATCCACAAATGAAATGATATCAAGTAGTTTTATTCAGAAAGATGAAAAAAAAGAGAAAATGGTTGGGTATATGAATATGGCTTTTTAAATTAAAGCAGAAAATGAATTACTGGTAATTATGAAGGACTCATTATTTAATAATATTTATTGAGTGCTTTCTAAGTGTCAGGACCACTTCATTTGCCATGATAACTTTAGAGCTACCTACACATCTCTTGTTATAATCTTAAAATGATGTAAAATAAAATTGCAGATTAATACTAATTAACTCCTGAAATAGCTAAACTGACAAAAGAGCATTCTGGTCACCTTATACAAGGGCAGTTGTGATTATTATTGGAGCAAAAATTGGCATTGTGGAGCAAAGCTATTTAAAAATGTGGAAAATTTTAATTTATGAAAACAGTAATATACACATATGTGTGTGTGTGTGTATATATATATATATATATATATACACACACACACACACACACACACACACACACATATACATTTTTTTTTTGCTTAAAAAGTAACTTATGAACATTATGTAGCAAACTCAGAAAATCTTAATATAATAATGAATTATTCAGCCCTGGACAGGTGGCTCAGTTTGTTGGAGCATTTTTCCATGCACCAAAGGATTTCAGGTTGGATTCCTGGTTAGAGCACATACCTGGGTTATGGGTTTGATCCCCTGTCAAGGCATATATGGAAAGCAACTCATCAATGTCTCTCTCTCTCTTCCTTCCTCTCTAAAATCAATAAAACATATCCATGGCTGAGAACTATCTACATATATAATAGAGAAATATGCTAATTAACTGGGACGCTGTAACGGGTCGACGGGGTAGGAGGAGGTTGCACGCGCAGCATCAGGGGCAGTGCGGCAGGGCCCTCCGCTCACCTGCGCTGGGGAAGGGCCTGATTAGCAGCGGCCACAGCTGCTTCAAGGGCTGGAGAGGGAGGCAGGGCTGGACCAGCAGCGGCCGTGGCTGCTGCGAGGCCCAGGGGGCGAGGCAGGGCCAGACCAGAGGGTGGGCGGCTCCATGCAATTTCGAATCATGTGCTGGGCTCCTAGTAGAAATAATAACAATAATAATAAATCATTCAGATTAATGTTAAAAGCACTTTGGATAAAATTATATTCAAAATAATATCTGGAATGCTATATGCTTGTGAAATCCAGGTGACCCCTGCAGGATGAAGAATTCATTGAGCTGTAACCTGGGCATCCAATCCTTAGTGGAAACCAGTTTACAATTTAAAGATTGTCTCTGTACTGATGACTTCTATTGCACTGTTAACAAACTGCTTGGAACAAAATGCATCAATGAATCAGGTAATATATTGTTATATGGAATATTTAAAGTTATGAAAAAGAAAAGTACAATTTTAAAATTAATTGCATCTAATAAATTTTATGAACTTTTAAATAATTGATTGTCTTCAAGCAACTTAAGAGTCTGTGAGTTGTACATCTCAATATCTGCACAACATATTTCTGTAATTACACTAAAGTCCTCACCTCTTCTTTCACAAAGCAACCTTCTCCCACCCTATAAACGATAGGCTTTCCCCTCCTCTATCTTGAATGGTCCCACTGTCCAACTCCTCCAATCATGCATGGTGACCTCACTCAACACTTTTCTTATCTATAATTTGCCTTTCCCAGAATTTCAAATGGAGGGAATTATATAACATGCAACTTTTTCAGCCCGATTTCTTCTACTTAACATAATGCATTTGAGATTCATCATTGTTTCATGTATAAGTTTGTTCCCTTTTTTGAGGAGTAGTGTTCCAGTCTATGTTAGACCACAGATTGGTTCACCATTAAGAGTCACTTGCATTTTTAGGGATATAAATAAAGCTGCTATACATATTCACAGGTAAGATTTGTACAAATATAAGTTTTTATTTCTCTTGGGTAAGAAATTATTGGGTCATATGATAAAGTTTATGTTTAACTTTTATAAAAAGTTTCCAAACAACATTTCAAATTTGGTTTAACCATCAATATATAAAAGTTCTAGTTGCTCCACATTCTCAGATCATTTCACATTTTCCCATCTTAATACATATTTAGTGGTCCCACACTATGGATTTGATTTGCACTTAAAAAATAATGACATTGAGCATATTTTCAAGTGCTTATATGCCTCTATATCAGGGGTGGGCAAACTTTTTGACTCGAGGGCCACAATGGGTTCTTAAACTGGACCGGAGGGCCAGAACAAAAGCATGGATGGAGTGTTTGTGTGAACTAATATAAATTCAAAGTAAACATCATTACATAAAAGGGTACGGTCTTTTTTTTTTTTTTTTAGTTTTATCATTTCAAACGGGCCTGATCCGGCCCGCGGGCCGTAGTTTGCCCACGGCTGCTCTATATATATGATTTGTAAGTATCTCTTCAAATTTTGCCCATTAAAATTTATTATGCTTAAAGTATATATATCTATATATATAAAAGCCCAATGACCATTATGGCAGAAAAAACAGAACAACCAGTCACTATGATGTGCATTGACCACCAGGGAGCAGATACTCAATGCAGGAGCTTCCCTCTGGTGGTCAGTGCACTCCCACAGCAGGAGCACTGCTCAGCCAGAAGCCAGGCTCATGGCTGGCAAGCGCAGCAATAGTGGCGGGACCCTCTCCCGTCTCTGTGGCAGCACTAAGAGAAGTGGTGAGCCAAGTGGTAAGGAGTGAGCAGGTGGGCGGTTAGGAGCAAGCAGGTGAATGGTTAGGAGTGAGGGGTTCCAGACTGCAAGAGGGATGTCAGCCTGCAGGTGGACATCCCCCGAGGGCTCCTGGACTGCAAGAGGGTGCAGGCTGGGCTGAGGGAGCCCCCTCCACCAGTGCAAGAATTTTGTGCACCGAGCCTCTAAAATATATATATATATATATATATATATATATTCCCTCTAAACAGATATATAGTATATCTATGGAATTAAATTTTCAAGAGAAAGTAGAGTAATTATTTTTAAAAACTCTCTAAAAAGGCTTAAGGGGGAAATAATGAAAAAGTTTGAGAAACACTTTAGTATAGGTACCAATAATTGTCAAAATATAATGAAAAGACAAAAGTATATGAGGAGGACAAATATTTTAAAAAAGCCCATTATTTGGTTACACAAACTAGTGTTTCTCACTTTTTAACAGTTCAAGATTATTTGTCATAGCACTCTGGAAATAACTTTAATTATTTTTCAAAGACTGTAGATAATGAAATATTTAGTAAGGATATGTCTATATTCCTGTTAGAAAACATTAAAATGTCATAGGCTAATTAATTTTTTTCAATTTTACTTTATTCATAGAAGAATCAGCACTATCCTCAGATTTGGCATCACAATTAAATACCACAAAATGGCTCCATCAGAAAGATACATCGCTAATGGTTGAAAGAATGAGTGACTGTGCCATAGCAGCAAAAATCTGCCAGGAATCTGAGCATTGCAGTTTTTTATATGAGAATTTTAAGAAAATCTGCGGGAGGGAATCAGAACAATGTAAGACCCTTGATGGAAGCCACCTGTGTGCCGCATTAACAGAAAGCATGAAAGAAACAATCTTATGGACTTGTCAGTGTAATGACCCTTCAAAAGTAGAGTGCATTGAAATTTGGAAGAGTTTGTTTGAAGACAAATGTATGCAGGATGCTCAAATTAATCAAGTTCCAGCCTTCAGTGAAGACGATGAAGATGGATTCAGCCAGGCCATTGTTTCCGGTTGGTATTCAAAAGAATTTAGAAACATGAAGTATAATCACAAATATGAGTTAACTAAAGAATATTTAATTTCTGATTCCAGCTCTGTCATTTCTGCCTGTGTTTCTCCTAGGAAATTAAAATTTCAAAACTTAATACTATGACTATGTCGGAAGTGATTATGAACAAAGAGGCAAATGCTAAAAGGTTTTAGCAAAATGTGAATTCATTCATTTATTGAACAAATACTTATGAGACATGTACAATGTGCTAGTTCCTGTGCAACAGGATTAAAAACAAAACAAAACAAAAACTCTATATCCTTCATTGAAGGAGATTATTGGTTTTTTTTCAGGGTACTTAAAAACTTAAAGCAATAGATCATCATGGAAAGTGATGATGATTCATTTATTTAATAGATATTTGTTTTGAGTGCCTACCGTGCCCTAGGCCATATGCTAAGATGGGATACACAGCAAACAAAACAAAAATCCCTAGAATCAGACTTTGATACAGAGGTTTGTTTGCACACAGATAATGGGCTTTGATATCAGTAACCAAAGCAATAATGAAGAGAGGAAAACAGGATTAGGTAGAGGAAGAAGTTGAAATGCAACACAATGGCCATAGCAAATTTGGTTGATTCCACAAGAAGCATGGGCCTGGAATAGCTTTTCAGAGATATCATACCCAGTGAGGCAAGGGAGCCTCCTCATCCCTGATCCTTGAACCCATCAACTGGACTAGTCCTGAGATATGAGCTGTAATCTGAGTAAGTCTGTAACCTTGGGTGTGGCAGCTTTCTTTGGCAATGCCAGGAAAAGGACTAGTGTGACTCAGCACTCAAAATACTCCCAACAGCTGGGGAAACTTGTACCTGGATCATCAAAGAGGAGATCTAAGTAGTGATCCACAGCATCCAGTATGGGAACAAAGAGGAAATTAACAAGATACATTTTATTTATTTATTTTTTGTTTTCAGAGAGGAAGGGAGAGAGAGAGAGAGATAGAAACACCAATGATGAGAGATAGTCATCAATTAGCTGCTTCCTGCATGCCCCACACTGGGGATTAAGCCTGCAACCTGGCATGTGCTCTGACCTCAGGAATTGAACCATGACCTCCTGGTTCATAGGTTGATGCTCAACCACTGAGCCACACCAGCAGGCTTGAGATATATATTTCAAACACTATAAGTGTTAAAGAGAAAACTAATACAGGTAGAAGAAATAAACTGGTCTGAGTAATGGTTTGTGTTTTTTATAGAATGGCCAGAAAGTTGTTGTGAAAAAAGCAAATGTTTGAGTAAAGATTGGAAGTGGTAAGGGACTGAGTCCTGTGAATATCTTGGGAAAGGGCATTTAAGGCAGAAGAAACAGCTAGTTAAAGGTCCTGAGCTGGGAATATAGTAACAGTGGGGAACTGTAACCCACCCCACCATTCTTTTGACATTGTTTCTGTAAATGCTGACTCTGTCAAATATGTAGCTTATAGAGAAATAGCATGTTTGTGTAAAAATCCTGGGAACTTACTTCAGAATCTATAGACCCTGACCTTTAGTCATCCTCGTTCCAGGAGATTTGCTGACCTTTAACCATAGAACCAAAATGACAAAGACCAGGATGATGCACACCAGACCATCACTTGAAAGGTTTTGAGGTACTTATCAGAATGAACTGTGATGGCCTTTACATGGAGAGCTCTTTGTTTATTTCTTTGTTCTGCTTTGCGTCTCCCTCCTTATAAAAACCTTTGCCTACAATGAGATGTTGAGATGGGCTTTGGACAAGAGTTCCTCATCTTCTTGAGATGCAAGTACTTGAATAAACCTCTTTCCTTTTTAACCATCATCTGTCTTCACAAGTTTGGCTTTCGTGGTGTCAGGAAGTTGAACCTTGGTTTCAATATTACTGAAGATTTGAAGAAAAGCAAAGAGGACATGAGCTAGAGCTGAGAGAGCAAGCGCAAAAGGTGTAGTAGATGGGATCTGATATAAAAACAGGGGACAAGCTCATGAAGGGCATTTTAGGTCATTTCAAAATGGTTGGCTCTACTCTACGTGATATAAGAAACTACTGAAGGATTTTGATCAGGGAGTGATAGGGTCTGATTTATATCCTTAGCAGGATAATCCTTTTTTTTTTTTTATGTTGACAACTCACTGTAGAGAAGGAAAGGCCCAAGTGGGAAGACCATGTAGGAGCTTTTATAATGATGCAGAAAAAAAAAAAAAAGGATGATGGATTCATGTAGGAACTTGTCAGATTCTGAATATGTTTTTATAGTAGTGGGTCATTTGGGAATGCAAGGGGAAAAAACCGATTAAAGTTGACCCCAAAGTTTTTGTGCTGAGTAATTAGAAGGACGTGGTCACCATTATTTTTTTAACTACAGGAAAAAGAGTCTTCGGTGGGGAGCAGAGGAAAGGTGAGAAGTGAGTTTTGGATGTGTTAAGTGTGAAATGTTTATTAGGTATTCAAGTGAAGATATGAATAGGCAGTTTTATATGTAGAATTGATATCTAAATTCTATGCATGACATAAGAAGTGAGATCTATTCAGTACATATGAATTGGAGGGTCTTTACTTAAAGATAATAAGACCATAGGACTAGATGAGGTCAATCGAAAAAATGCTTGGTGTCTTAAACCAGAGTGAGAGCAGAGTGAGAAGATATCTGATTCTGGATATATTTTACTGTTAGTGGATCAATAAGAAAAAAACTGTGTATTTTTTATTTATATGATCTTGTAACTGATTTAAACCTGACTGTTTCATGATTCTATTTATTTCCATGACATATTGACCTTCAACTCCTCTGCAGTAATTAAGCTAGAGTTTAAAAATGTCCTCTGGGGAAAAATGTGTATGTATCATATGAAATTAGAATTTAATGTACAGATAATTTACATAATACATTCCTCATAGCATAATATTGTATACATCCAAGCTAAATTTATTTCCCCATGCTAAAATATCTGTTCTGCTGTATTTGTAATAATTATACATATAGTGAATATGTTACTCTGCTAGGGTTGCCATAACAAAATACTATCAGCTGGTGGCTTAAACAACAAAAATTTATTTTCTTAAAATTCGGAAGGATGAAAGTTTCTGATCAAAGTCCATCAGAGTTGGTTTCTGGTGAGAGCTCTCTTGCCAACTTATAAACTTCCTGGTTTCTTCTTATGTCCTAATATGAAATCACATGTTGTGTGTGCATGGATGGGGAAAGGGAATAAGGTCTCTAATGTTCCTTCTTAACAGAACACTAATCCTCAGATTAGCTTGCCATGCTTGTAACCTCATTTAACCTTAATTACTTCCTTAGTGATATCATCTCCAAAGGCAGCCACACTAGATGTTAGGACTTCAGCACATGACATTTGGAGGGCCACAGACGTTCAGTCCATAACAGTCAGTAAATTCAATATTTATTTATATTTCAATGACAGTTTCCTGAGTATGTTTTAGTCAGTGGCAATCAATTCCAAAGTGGAGGTATTAATCTACAATAGAAGGATTTGCCTAGACTTTTGTGTCTTTACAAAAGCTCTATGACTCTCTGAGGTTTGCTTATTGGGATTTATTCACTCACTGGCAGTGGTCAGCAAACTCATTAGTCAACAGAGCCAAATATCAACAGTACAACGATTGAAATTTCTTTTGAGAGCCAAATTTTTTAAACTTAAACTATATAGGTAGGTACATTGTTATTAACTTAATTAGGGTACTCCTAAGGCTTAGGAAGAGCCACAGTCAAGGGGCCAAAGAGCCGCATGTGGCTCGCGAGCCGCAGTTTGCTGACCACAACACTATGGGATGCTAGCAGAGAAGAAGAAACATTCCAGGCTTCCTCGGAGACACAGGAGAGTGGAGTCCAGAAGAGATTAAGTCTCAGCTCAGTGGTCCTCGAGCTTCAACTTAATCAGTAGAAAAATGAAAAACTGTGTAGTGAGAACAGACAATAAAATAAGGATTCTGGAAAGGCTATGACACATGGGGGTAAAAATAATTTTCTCGTGACTATACCATCATGTATGTGTAATAGATAGGCAGGCAGGAAGTTTGGACAGACAACTCAAGTAGGGACAAAAACAGCATCATGAAATGACATTTATGCCATAACAGAAGTCAATATATCAGCAACCAATGGGAAAATTGAATTTTTATTTTATATAAAAATCAAATCATACTATTTCCCTGTCACTTTGTTTTTTTTGTCATTGTGTATATATCTTTTCTGCTTATATGTCTGTGTTTCCTGCCAGGCTGGGGAGGCTCTGGGACAGGGACTGCAGAAGTGTGTCTTTGATGTGGCACCTGATACATAGTAGGAACCCAACCAATGCTTCTTGAAGATTTTAGAATTAAAGGCTACTCAGTTTACTTCCATCAGTAAGATCCTCTGATTCTATAATTTTAATTCCTAAGAACTCTATGAAACGAAAATAATGAGAGGTGGAAATAGTCTTCAAATTGCATTTCAATCTAATTAAGACCCTACTGGGAAGAAGTTTTTTGGTTTTTTTTTTTTTTGTTTTTTTTTGGTTCAGACAATATTCCCTCTGTTTTTTCTCCCCAGACAGATTCTTTGTTTACTTCAGTGCACATGGCCTAGTCGTTAGCATTTGTTTAAACCTTCAAGTAACTGAATCCTCACAGCAGAGCTGTTTAACTCACTTGAATTATATTTCTGGGGTTTATTTTTCTTCATCCGTTCCTCGCTAATTTTGAGTATTAAGGGTTAAGCGAGTGTTACATGAGCTTGCACGTATTTTTGTTTAATTACTCATAAATGTAGCCCACATTTTCCTATTAAATTTAGAAAATTGTTCACGAATGAAAGTCTTTGTTTTCTTCTAGATAACATGAAAGAGGGTAATAAATTCGAGTAGAATCTAAGGACTCTTTTCTATCATGGTAATGTTTCTAATTTGTAATTTTGATTAGCATTCTAAAATCAGGACAATATAATTTAAAAAGTAGTTACAAGGCTCCTTAAAGATATTTCAATACAAAATAAATTGTGCTGCTCTTTGATAGTTTAAATATTAAAAAATTCTCAAAATCATTGCATTTCGTACACTAATGTATCAAAACAACTGATTTGCCTATTTATCACCTATTTCCGGTTATGCTGAGGAATACTTTACAATTAAAACCAAAGACTAGATCTTGGTTAAATTTTATGGATATTTTTATCACCTACATTAAATTGTTTTAGGCCAACCATTTATGTGTATGTTCGTTTGTGTTTGGGGCAAGGGTTCACATGTTCCTGTGTTTTCTAGAATGTGAGCATCTTTATATGTTGGGATAACTACGTGAAGCCTTTAGTCAAGATTTCCCTCCAGAATAAAAAGTGACAGAATAAGAATCATTTTCACTTGAGCCAATGAACTCATCATAAGCTATACAGCTCAAATGAAATTTCTGATTTATTGTTTACATTCGAGAAACTTGGACTCAAGGGTTTTCCCTTCAGCTCAGTCTTGGCCCTATACACTCCACCTCTCTTCTGGATCACAATACGTATCCAGTAGAGATGAAAGATGATTCAAATAGTCCACTACTCAGGTCTCAGTAAATTCAGATTACCTCTATAAAGAAATGAAATGTTTGCTCAAAATAGAACATTGGTACAAAGTTGTATTTTGCTCCTAGACGTCTCACAGTGTTTTGCAGATTCTGTAAAGACAGCTTTATGTTTACATTTTCGTGACCTGACCTGGGCATGTCATTGCTTTCAGGAACGAAAGGGATCCGGTCCTGTTTGGAAGTGGCAGAGATGTGTGTAGGGGATGCGGTCTGTAATGCACAGTTGGCCCTGTACCTTAAAGCTTGCTCAGCAAATGGAAATCTGTGTGATGTGAAACACTGCCAAGCAGCCATACGGTTCTTCTATCAAAATATGCCTTTTAATATTGCCCAGATGTTGGCTTTCTGTGACTGTGCTCCATCTGATATACCTTGTCAGCAGTCCAAAGAAGCTCTTCACAGCAAGCCATGTGCAGTGAACATAGTTCCACCCCCTACTTGCCTCAATGTAATTCGCAGCTGCCGAAATGATGAATTATGCAGGTGAGTAAAAACACGCATACCTTACTTTCTTATTTCGGCACCTTACTTGTTACAGTCCAGTCCTAACACTTGATCTCATTACATTAGCTAGAGTTCCCACCATTACCTAACATGATGTAAACAAAGCCAGACAATTCTTATTTTTGAATCTGTAGTACATGTGTAGTTTCCTCTTTGAAATTCAAATGTGGAACATGTTTGGAATAAAAAAAAATCAATTTAAGTCAGGTTTTGATCGCCATGAAATAGCATTATTGAAATTATATATTCAAATTAGACTAATGGATAATGAACCTATCTTATATGTCAGTTTTTAATTTTCTTTTTGGCATAATCATAGAGGGCTGTTAAATGTCATACAGTTTTGACAAGCTGACTCATCAAACTTCAAAATAAATCCTTTCTGTCTTAGTCTGAAGATCAGAGAGGAGAAGTAGCTATATCCCCAGCACACATCCATGCCACAATGTCAGAAACACCTATTCTCTTCCCAACTTTATACCTTTGAGTCGAAAGGGGATCATGTTAGTCATTTATTTGTCTATTCAAACAAGTCATGTCAAGCACCTTGGCATAAGTGTACAAGAGACAAAAATGCCTGCCCTGTGGAGTTTATATTCTAGTGGGGGAGACAAATAATGCATAAGAAAAATGTATATTATATTGTAAGATAATGAGTGCTCTGGATATTAACAACAGCAGCACAACAAAATAAGAGGGGTTCTGTATGGATGGAAAGAGTAGCAATGTAAATGGGGTGGTCCCAGGAGAGAGCATTTACCAGAGAAAAAGTGAGGGAGGTAATGAGCCTCTCTCAGTAAATAACCGAAAGAAGAGATACTAAACAGACCAGCCAGTGCTGAGAAAGAAGTGTGTGTGGCCTGTTACAAAGGTAATGAGGGCAGAGAGTGCAGGGGGAGAGCAATGGAGAAGTGGTTAGAGCTTTAACTGCAGAGGAAGTGGGGTTAGATCACACAGGGCCTTGAGGGACACCATCAACTTAGGTTTTTACACCAAGTCAAATGGAGAAGTACTGGAGGATTTTGAGTGGAGGTATGAATGATCTGGCTCACTTGTTAAAACTTCAACTCTTGCTGTTAGTTGAGACTAGACTATACTTTTACAGATAACTGCTCCTGGGAACCACAACTCTAATCCAACACCGTGACTATTTATTTTCCTTACTATGGTCATTAACACATTTCCTTGTGTATGCAAGATGAATTTTATCTTTTGTGTGGTTAAAAATCAAAAGTCAAATTGGCCTCTTTAGACAAGAGTAAGAAGATGGAGGGAAATATGAAAATACTAAATAAATTTGATGGGTCAAAACAAATAGGTTGCAACAACCAGCACTAAACTATGTAATTTTTGAATTCTACTTTTGCTTCTCTTTTGAGTAAGACTTTATATTAATTTGTTTGCCTGGGGCATTTATCAGGGGCTATTATAATTAATTTTATTCAAATGGATAAAACTTCCTATATAGCAAATTCATTTAAATGTCAAGATAAATATTTAGTATAGAGGATTAGCTCAGAGCAAGATCTATCCCATTGGTCACCTTGCTTCAACCACTGGCAAATGAACTAAAACATTTAATGATAACTTTCTCAGTGGGTTTGGTTCTTGGTAAACTGTTTTCTTTTGGCCTTGTCAAACAATAACTGTCAACTATCTTAATTCCTTTTCTCTCAGTCATTCTAACTTGAAAAAGTAGCTCCAGATCTTGTAAACATTTGTCAAAAAAGACAACTGCTTCCCTATAATACACATTCAGTAAGATAAAGGGTAAAGATCTAAACAGAATGCTAGGACATTCACATATTTTTTGCTTCAACTTGTATAGAATGCCAAAGTTCTTCCAAAAATTTCATTTAAGAATTTTGTCATGTAATTGTTTTATCAGTTATTTTAAGGTATATTAATAACTTCTCTTGGGTTAAAAATAATATTAATGATAAAAATATTTTATAATGCAATTTAGATTTTTCAAATTCATTTATATCTCCCAAATTCTTTTTTAGTAACATATTGTATTTTATTGATTCTAAGATGTAAATTTTTTAAAAATTTATTTCAGAGAGGAAGGGCGAGTGAGAGAGAGATAGAAACATCAATGATGAGAGAGAATCATTGATTGGCTGCCTCCTGCATGCCCTCCACTGGGGAGCAAGCCCACAACCCAGGCATGTGCCCTTGCCTGGAATCAAATCTGGGACCTTTCAGTCCATAGGCCGATGCTCTATTCACTGAGCCAAACCAGCTAGGACGATGTAAATTTTTTATACATTTTCATATCCTTAACATTTTGGGATGATTCTTAAGCTCAATGACCAGAAATCATTTATTAAGTTATAACAATAATTTAATTGCCAATAAGTGATTTCAGTTATAATAAAGCAATGATATCTCCTCCATTCAATGAAATATGATTAAAATGTTTGATTATACTATGTTTCTCATATTTTACAAATAGAGTATTACCATCTATCTATCAATTATCTATCATCCATGTACACTAAAAATGAAACCTAATAACATTTTAAGCAGCCAGGGGATATGTTATTATCATGTTTTAATCAACCCCTATAAGAGTACCAGATGTCTGCATGGATGGGCACCCAGTTTTACCTGATACCACTGCAAGGGCTCTAGATATGCTACCTCATTATCCTAAAATACTTGCATTCAACCTTCAAAGAATGATATATCTAAACTTCCCTATCAAATTAAATATTTTAATGGCAAGTGATGGGGTCTGCGTTATAATCCTTGAGAAGTCCCGTGATGGATTCTGAAGCACACACTTTTGAAATAAACTCACCTTGGCATCATATTGACTGGTAAATTTTTTGTTAAATTTCCTCCACAAATAATCCTGGGTTTCACCACCTCTCCAAAGTGCTTGGTTCAGGGTCCAGGACACAAAAGACACAAAAGTTGTCATATGTTTTCCTCTATTTTTTAATATCTTGCACTTTATTTTAATAATTTATTGATATACATGTCTCCTTTTATGTAATTTCTATCTTTCATAGATTCGTTTAGAGTAAGGCTGTGTGTTATCAATGTCTTTTCACCATGTGGGATAATCCCTTAATGAATACTTTACGGAAGAGATGGAAATATTACACAATATTAGTAGTCAAGGTGAAAAGACAAATCTTGTCATTTTCTCAAGCAAATGTTGCCTTAGAGAGATTTCTAGCATTTATATTAAATTTGTGTTAATGTAATTCAGATGGAAAAAATCTCCAAGAGAAAAACTATTTCTTCAGTGAAGATATTAAGCCCTTTATAACTTCCTTCATTGGCTGAAGAGGCTGTATATGAGGCTAAGGAGAGCACTTGGGTTTGAAAATAGTACTTCTGTCCCTGTTCCAGATTCTTCAATACATAATAGATTTGAAACTCCTTTATTTATTTAAATAGCCAAAAGGAGTCAATATAAAGACTATTTTTCAATTAATTTTGTCCAACACAAATATATACTGGGAGTTGAGATTATGTTCTGCCAATTATATGCATTTGGGAACATACAGAAAATTATAATGCATTACAGATTTGTATTTGTGAACTAGATAAAATAGTAGGGAAAAAGGAATTTGCTTAGAAAAAATATCTAACAAATTTTTAAACAAATTTTTAACAATATATTTTTATTGATTTCAGAGAGGAAAGGAGAGTGAGAGAGAGATAGAAACATCAATGATGAAAGAGAACAATTGATTGGCTGCCTCCTGCACGCACCCTACTGGGGATCAAGCTCGCAACCCGGGGATGTGCCCTTGACTGGAATCAAACCTGGGATCCTTCAGTCCGCAGGCCGACACTCTATCCACTGAGCAAAACCAGCCAGGGCAATACTTACATTTAGATAACATCTTATGAATAACCCATAATTGCATTAAAGGAATATATTTGTTCTTCTGGCATCAAAATTATGTACTCAAACTTTCTATTGTATTTCTTTGTGTATAAATTAATTTTGCCAATGTATTGAAAAGCTGATTCTTTTAAGATGACTTAAAATATGAGATTATTGAAAATAATGTGGCTTATGGTTTTAGCAGAGTAGGACCATGTGGACAAATAAGCTCATGACAAGTATGTATTCAGAGGGTTTTCATGCAGATTTAATGGTGACCTAGTCAATAAAGGGTAAAAAGTAATTTTAGGTGATAAATATTAAATAGGAAGATTAATATCCTTGGTTCCACTGAGAGGAATATCCTGTTACTGTGAAAATTTCAAATATGAAATTATTGTACATTAGTGAGATTTTTATTCACTGCTAGTACAGCACGAATACATGGTCAGGAAAGTTATAAATGGATGTGGTTCTAATGGATTATGTTGGCAATTAAATAAACTCATAAATTTTTTGCTTTAAATTAGCTTTTGCAGTCAGAGAAGCTCAAAGCATTTTAAAATTCTAATTGGTCTGCTTTGAAATGTTAAGAAAGAATATATTACCTCCCATCCTGTGGGAAAACAGGCTGGAAAGGTGAAGAGCCTTATCTAAAATCACTTGGTGTGAAACAGTGGCCAACTGCTAGTCAACCAAAACCACATTCTGCTTCAAAAAACACTGCTAATAAATCTCCCATGTAGTTCAGACTGCAAATCATCAGCCATTGAAAGAAAATTAGTAATGAAGGAAAATTCATCCAGGGAATCGTAAACTTAGCCTCTGTCTTTCATCACGCGAGGAAATTCACAAGGTTTCCCCACTTTTTCTTCCACACTCTCTACTGCGATGTTTAAATGTACAAACTTAGTTTTCAGCCATGTACTGGCATCTAGGAGGCATTGTGTTTTATGTCAGTCTTTCATTAGCTGAGGAAGCACCTCATGCTAATGTGAAAGAATATTATTCAGAGATGAAGTCCATTTCTTGACTCTTTATAGGAGGCGCTACAGGACATTTCAGTCAAAATGCTGGCAGCCTGTGACTAGAAAGTGCCATGAAGATGAGACTTGCATCAGTACCTTGGGCAAGCAGGACCTCATTTGCTCAGGAAGCGATGACTGCAAAGCAGCTTACATGGGCACCCTTGGGACGGTGCTTCAAGTGCAGTGCACCTGTAGGACCATGTCACAAAGTGAAGAATCTCTGTGCAAGATTTTCCAGCATATGCTTCACAGAAGATCATGTTTCAGTAAGTTATACATATTCAGTGAATTATATATGATATATATTTCTTGAACAGCACAAAGTGGTAGTCCAGCACAGAAAATTTGTTCACAAAGACAACTTAGTCTGCTATTCCATTTTTTAAAATCTGTTTTCTGATTATGTTTTGTGCATTTGGTAATTTTACTCATTTGTCTACATGACAAATGTAAGTTATATGTTTTTAACTTATATGATTGGTCATTCCTAGATATTATTTATTGATTTCAATATTGACAGCATGAAATATTTATCCTACCAGATAGCTGAATGTATTAGGTATTTATCGTAAGTAACAAACCACCCCAAAATGCAGGGACTGGAAATAACCATATATTTACTCACAATTCTGCACATTAGGCTTGGCTCTGTTGGGTGGTTCTTCTGATGATCTGGGGTCACTCGTATAGCTACAGTCATCCAGTGGCTCAACTGAGGCTGGGCAATGCAAGATGGTGTTTAGCAAGCATCTTTGGCATGGCTCTTCTCCCTGGGACCTCTTCAGCAGTAGATCCTGGGATTCTGACAGTGAAGATAGTATTCCCAGCAGCTAAGCCCTAATGGGCAAGTACTTATCAAGCCTTTGCTTCTTTCACATTTGATCATGTCTCATTGGACAAGCAAGTCACATGGCCAAGTTCAGCATCACTATGAGAGGAGGCTTTACAAGGATGTATATATCAAGGTTGGATTCATTAGGGGACCATTAATTTTTTAATCTACTTTCTGGTTGCCAACCTATGTAAAACATACTGACTCTTGGATTTGTTTTGTCTCCCCTTGTTTTTATTTTATTCATTTATATAGTTTCATTGATTTCAGAGAGGAAGGAGAGAGAGAGAGAGAGAGAGAGAGAGAGAGAATGAATCATTAATGCCCCACACTGGAGACTGAGCCCCACACTGGAGACTGAGCTGCAACCCAGGCATGTGTCCTGAACGGGAATCACACCGTGACCTCCTAGTCCATAGGTCGACGCTCAACCACTGAGCCATACCAGCCAGGCTCCCCTTGGTTTTAATATTGACCTGGCTGTAATGATGAGATGGAAAACATACTTTCTAAAGTTATTATTTATTCAATTTTGGAAAGAAGAAAACTGATATTTAGGAATTTAAATAATTTTCCCAGCATCTTAAAGTAAGCAAGTGGCTGAGAGGGATTTGTCTATGAGTCTTATAGAAAGAAGCGCAGGAAATGGTCATATACTAATTCAAGGCCTCTCCACTGTCCATATTCAGGGTTAGTCCATGCAACCATCCAAATTTCAAAACATCCCTAGACCCCTAAGCCCCTAGTTGAAACCACCAAACCTGCAAACAGCATTCCTGGGAGGAAATAACAGATGTTTCATGGCAAACCAAACTTTTATATTTATGAAAAATATTTGAGAGATACAACCACATATGTATCTATATCTGTACCTATACATTGACATGGTTAACTATATACAGGTCCACACACACATTTTAAATTTTTCTATATTTCTTTACAGATACTAATGTGATTACAATTATGATTTGTTGTGTATTAGGTAATAGACATACAATTCAGTGTATGGTTTTGATTCCAACAGAGTCCTCTGTGGAATTTCTACAATTTTTATAATTAGCACTAGAGACCTATTGCAATTGAAATATGATACAAAGGGGAAAATGCAGCATGGTATATGTTGAATCTTAGTTTCTAACTAATCATGCTCTTTGATTAATATTAGGTGGCCAATTCTGTTGGAAGTAAATGTATTTATAATGAACAGCTCATAACATTACAGAAGGAAATAGCAAATAAAATAATTGAGACTGATAATATATAGTTACATAATCATGGTTATTTTTACTTGGTTTCTCCATATTAAATGATAGTCAGGAAGAAAAAAAAAAGGTAGATTCTACAGGTTAGAGATAACTATTCCTGGGCATAAGTTCTCTCAAAATGTCAGTCCCAGCAACCTAATTCTAGTCCTAAGCCTGGTTTTCTTCCATGTATTTTTAAGTATTGTCATATTTTACTTCCATATGTTTAGCTACTATAACCTGTACAGAGCAAAAATTATTTTTAGAGAAACAGTAGAAATAGAATTTAAAAATTCATCAACATTAAAGTAGTAGTAACAATGAAAAAAATCTAAAACTACTTCACTTTCTTCACTCACTAAACTTTATGAGCTTTGCTCCTCAAACATTACCTACTAAAAGCAGGAATTTTAAGTGACAGGTTTATAGACTTAAAAGAACCTTGCAGGCCTTCCGTCACAGTCTCCATACTTGAATTAAGAGGAAAAGTTTCAAACAAAAACAAGAACCAAATCCTGAGGCCTGGCTAGTTCTAAACATCTTTATCCCTGCCCCGTATGCTTGGGAAGTAGCAACAGCACATGTTTGAATGAACTGGCTCTCTCACCATCACCTCTTTATTTCTCACATCACCCCAGCATGCTCCTGCATTATCAAAAAGATCTATCACTGCAGCATGTTTCCAAAGCCCTAGAGCTTTTGCTCACTTTACTTGAAAGAGGCAGAAATGAGTAAAGTTGAGAAGACAATTGGGGAAGAGTTTCTGTTTTGCACATTTGTTTGGCTTAAAGCATTGTTTTTCAAACTCACTTAACCTGAGACCACAGTAAGCAATGAATTTTCCATTAGCTTTTTATATGCAATGTCTTCTGTGTGTGTGTGTTTTTGATTATTGTTTTTCTATTCCATTAATTATTTTCAATGGTGACTACTACCCACTAAATGGATTTTATAACTCACTAATGTGTTTCTCTCTGAAGTTTGAAGAATACTTGCTTGGAGCCCGAATTCAGCTGGAAGTAATCTACATGAATGTGACCAAGTCCATCTTTTAATATTATAATTATAAAGTTTATTGAGTGCTTAATTCTGGTCACAGTTTTTTTTACTTAATCCTAATAATTTCATAAGCTAGAAGCTCTTATTTTCTTCATTTCACACACAAGATAAAGGAAGCTATGAGATTAAATGTCTTGCTCAGGGTTCTATACCCAGAGTACAGTAGACTTGGGATCGTAACTGGCAGCCTCCTGTGTCCTCCTGTCTGTGAAAAGGTAGACAGCAAGCTTGTGTCCCTTCAGTGTGCACTAAGCCCTCGCAGGCAGAACCTCTTAGTTCTGGTCACAGAATTAAGCTTGGAAAATGTGCCAGAGAGCCCACCTCCCCTGCAGGACCAGACTTAGGCAAAGGAGCATCCTGAACAAAGTGTATGTATTCAGCCACCAACTTCCCTTAACCACTAACCGCCGGATCCACACAGGCAGACTTCCTCCCGGTGTCTTGCAGCACAGAGCAAGTCTGTGGCAGGCAGAGCTGATAGAAAGGTGAAAGAAATAGGACAGAGACACATTGGTTAGTACAGAGAGGACCGCAGGGATAGAAAAGTTAAAGGATGACTATTGTGTAGCTCAGCTACACTAAGGGATTCAGTCACTGACAGGAATGTGCTCTTGTCACATTGCTTAAATTGTCTTTTTTCTTGCCAACTCTAAAAGAAATTTGGGGATATCCCCACTCTGCCCATAAAGATTCAGTTCCTTTTTTTGAGGAATTATTTTTAAAAATGAAAAGAGACTACCTACTTATTAAATCCTACAGGGAATGGAAGGCATAGCAATACATGTATGATAGATATAAGCTGAGACTTAATTTAAAGGAGTACAGAAATAAAAATAAATCTCCCCCCTGTTCCATTCTCTAGAAAGTCAACGTTCAGAAGCTTGATGTACATTCTTTCAACCCTCCTTTTTTTTTTTTTTTTTTTTTACTTTGAACCTTTTAAATACATATAAAGCTTGAATACCTTGTATACATCCAAATAGGAGCCTTCTTCATCCTGACACACACATACACACATATTTTAATGTAATAATACTATACATTCTGCATTAGAGCTTGCTTCTTAACTTAAAAATATGTGATAGACACATTTGCAAGTATATACATGTGTGATGGCTTAATTCTTTGTAAAGTTTGCATAGTATTCTATAGTATTTGTGTGTATGTATGTATATACATACATACCATATTTATTTAATTACTCTATGAATAGAATATGATTGTTTATCAATATAGACAATTTTAGCTGGCATTTCAATAGAATAGGTTTTGAACAGTGAGATTACTAGACCACAGAATTTTTGCATTTTTAAATTTGGTAGGAACTAGAAATATGTTTGTTTCAATTATATTCTTAGTAAAAAAAAGATTTTTTTTAAATTTTAATTTTAAATATCTTTTGAAGCAGTAGTAACAATGAAAAAAAAGTTTTACTTAGTCATATGCCTTGCCTAAAATACCTTCTTCTTTGAGTACCAGTAATGTCACTTTTGTAGCCTACATCAGATGTCTGTACTGACATATGTGACAACTCACTGACCTGCATGTCTCTTACAATGATCCTGAATCTGTGGTCCCTTACAGCAAAGTGATGACCTGGTATAGCCTTGGGCTCATATTCTGACCCTGCATGTGTGTTCTGGGCTATGTAAAGGGGAAATTTTTTTCACTGCTTCTTGAATAGCCAATCATTCTTCCTCAATTAGATACTTTCCGTTGACATTTAAAAATATATTTTACATGATTTACCAAAGAAAATATTTAATATAAAAAAACTATGAAGAATAATGGTATCTACCATTCAGTTTAAGATACCGAACATTGCCTTTATTTTTTTTATTTGTTAAGTGCCCCTTCATTTTACATCTTTTTCTCCCCCCACTTCAGAAGTAATCATCATATACTGAAACCCACACACATGATACATAAGTGACACACATATGCATGATATTGTCTAGGGTAGCGGTTCTCAACCACTACTGAAGAATCACTGAGAGAATAAAAACTCTGATGTACAATAAGCTAACACAATTATGTCATAGAGAGGCAAGACCTAGGCATCAGCGGGGCCAATTTCATGGTCATGTGGCCAGTACAGTCACACAGGTACTCAGAAGGGCCTGCACTTGGGGCTTCATATTCTGCAGTCATCATCTCTGACTTCTTAATGATTTTATCTTTCCATTTGTGTGTTGGAAATGAAGTCCAGTGGGGCATATGTGAGGATCCTGGAGCCTTAGTCCTATGCATTCCTGCCTCTTGCCACCTTCCTGGGACAGGCAGGTTCTCAGCTGCCTCCCCGCTTTTTGGTACCCAGGCCCCATTCAGGATCCTTCCTTTCCCTTGCCCTTCACCTGCCACCAGACATTTGCCTTTTTTAAAAAATGATATTGAGCTTTATGATACACGGCTGTAATTTTTTTTAATCCTTTAAATTGGTCTTCATTTTCTTAATAAAAATTACGATAATAATATTGTTAAATAGCTTTGACTATAATTATTTATAGATGTTGTTACATATTACAGTTGTTACTGTAAGTCATCATTTTAAGATTGTATTTTAGACTCTTTGTAGTTGGCCTCTATATATTTAATTGATTTTTAGACATTATTTTATATACAGTAAGATTGTCCCTTAGGTTGATTTACAGTCTTTACGGAAGGCCTCTTTTCTATGCTTCTGAAAATTATCTGCCTACTTATTTTTTTTTAAATTTAAGATTGGAGTAGATCTTGGATGATGTGCAATCCAGATTTTATGGTGTGTTGTAGGAGACAGGCAACCTATACACTATAGAGATTAGTTCTTATTCCCTGCAATCTCCCCCAATACAAACACCAACACTTCCTCCCCCAACACACACACATACATTATACACTGTAACAGAGACCTCATAACTTCAATAAAAACTCTCATTCAAAATAAGGAAATGTGGGAAAGTTAGTAATGGGATCCTTCTTGACAGGCCTTATGAAGCTTCCCTGGCATTGTGCACATTTTTGGCCACCTGGGAAGGACCACTTTTTGTGGCTCTGATTTTTGCCCTCTGGGAGTTCTTCCCTGTCCATCTTCCTTTATAGCTATATTCAAATTAGGTCTGGGGGAGTGTGCCCTCCCTAGGAATATGGTGCTCTCATAGACCATATCCTGGTCATACAGTTTGAGGGACTGAAAGCTATTTTGGAGTCACACACTTTTTACAAGCAGACTGGTGGTTTGTTTGGCAATATAATCTCTTTAAAATGTGTTAGAGTTCTCATCTATTTGCTTTTAGTCAGTTACATTGGCCAGTACCCATAATAAAAAAAGAGTTTTCTTGACTTAGTTCCCAAATCTGCCTTATTTCCCAAGTCTGCCTTATTTCCTTGCTTCCTTACTGCAACTTAATGATTTAAATTAATTTAATGATTTAAACTAATCTAAACAATGGACTTGGGTGAAAATGTAATACCCTTAATCTGTTTTTTGCTGCCTAGTTGAATGAATTTGTTTAACTCAGAAATAACTGGAAATCTTTTTCAGTCTTGTCTCTTGCTATTTGGGTTGTAGAAGCAGTCAGCTTTCAATGTTATAGAATCTTCATTTTAATCTCTCTGATTTCTACTTGAAAACCAGCCAGTTTCTACCTGAGCTCGTATCCTTATTGTAAAACTCTACACAATGAAAGTCAAGAATAATCAACTCAAACTATCACTTTAACTCTTTTTGGGTTGTCTTGCTCTTTTAGGTCCTTCCAAAGTGCTTTGAGAAATGCATTGTAGAACTGTCTTCATGTCAGAAAAAAAGGGGCAAGCATTTATCCTTTGGAACCTGTCCCACACCTCTCATGAGCCTTGATTCTCTAGAAATTGAATTTACTATATTTATGACTGCTGAGTGGAGCCACAGTGGCAGAAAGGCACTGGATAGGAAAGAAGGAGGTATGGCATAAGGTGAAGGACTGTCATGTTGCACTTACACAAAGATTAGGCATTGGAGGAAGCATTTTGATGATAACGAACAAAGGCATATTCATATCCAGAGTAGGGATAAATTCCAGTAGGAATGCATCACTGCCTTCTTCAGGGTGGAAGGATTATGAAATCATCAATCTGCCACCAAACTGCCAAATTGAGGGTTTAGTATTGGTCTCTGCTATTGCTGGGAGGTGTGTCATTCGGGATTGCTAAAACTTTGATGGCTTAGCTCTAGGAAGAGGGAGTCCATTCTGTGGCGCCCAGACACTGCACCATCCTTTCACCATAGTTACACTCTTCGTGCTCACTGCACAGGCCTGGTTGGCCTCCACGGGGTGGGTCACAAATTTACCTAACTGCTAAGGGCCTACTCTCTGGTGAGTACTCTCAGCGAGACATTAACTTGGATATAAAGATGTGCCTAGCTTGTGCCACTATTATGGGTCCTTCCACATGCCTCTTCATCTCATTTCCTTATCTACAATCTTTTAAGTTTGCTCTTTTCATTTCTCTAATCAAGCAATTTACCGCTGTCCATCAGTCTCAACTTCTTCCCACTTCTTTCTCTACAAAGTGACAATTAAGAGTAGTACTTAACCCTGGCTGGGTTGCTCACTTAGTTGGAGTGTCATCCCGTACACCAAAGGTTTTCAGGTTCAATTATTAGTTAAGGCACCTAGGTTGTGGGTTCCATGCCTTCAATATTTCTCTCTCAAAAGTAATTTAAAACTATCCTTAGGTGAGGATTAAAAAAAGAGAAGGCGTACTGTTCAAGCACTGCCTCTGGAGAGGATTTCCCTTCACCACTGTCCTCTAAAGCCACTTCTCATGGGTTTGTGCTGTGGCAGCTGCCCTTTTACATTTAGCACTGATAGTCTCTATTCACCTTTCTGGGAACCAATGACTTAATGGATTTGATGATACCCAGTTAGGAGCATGTTAGGAGCTATATTTCAAATGGCAAATAGCCCGCCATTGCAGGTGGCATAGCCTTGCTCCAGAACTCAGGGGTGGGGGGTCTCTGCTATAACTCTCCTATTAGGGCATGACAGAGGCTCCACATTCATCAGAGACTGTGAATGAGATTGTTTATAAAGTGCCTGTTACATAGCAAATGTTCTATACCTTTTAATTGCTTGTCACTCTAAGCAATTGTTTGGGGTTCTGGATCGAGAACTGGACCATTGGGTATCTTTTTCTAATGTTTCACTAAAGCCAACTGGTTCCATAACTCTATCAGGAAAAATCTTTTCATTATTAGTTAAGAACGTGATGATCACAAAGACAACCACCAAGTGTTGAGAAAGGTGGACATTAAATTTTTGATTCTCAAACCTGTTAACACTCTGAAATATCCAGATGATGATTAGTTTAAAATATAGATAGCTCAGAACTCATTATTAAGACACACACACACACACACACACACACACACACACACACACACCCCAGGTGGTTCTGATTTTCAATCAAGTGTGGGAAGTTTGGGAACCATTGCTCTAATCCACATGTGGGAAACACCCAGTCACTGGCCATAGGTCCCAGAGCCTCTGTTCTCTCACACCTCCCAGGGAATGAGAAACGTCTGTGCACAGAAAGGCAAGGTGGCCTGCTTCACCCCATTGCCTAAAAACAGTTGGTACACATTAGCCACTCAATACATAGTGAATGAATGAATGAACAAAATGAACCAATGTCTACTATATCTCTATAGCAGAACTGTCTTCTGAACACCATTGTTTTTCTTTCTTTTATTGGAACTCTCCTAATAATTCAGCTTCCCTATTAGCCTCACTCATTTGTATTTCTACTTACGCTGGAATTTTCAATTCAAATATTTGAGCAAAGGAATCAGGAATTAACAAGACCAAGCTGCTGCTGCCCACTTTAATAAAAACATTTCAAGTTCCTTATAATTTCTAACAATTTTCCTCTTTATAGATCAACTTTCAAAAAGTTTGAGTAGTAGGCAACTATTTTACAGTTGATCCTTGGAAGGTATCAACACATAAATAAGTAATTGACCCGAACATATATTTGCTCTTAAATGATTTTATATCCTTAACAAACTATAAAATATGGGTTGCTCTGTCTGTTAATAATAAGCGTGAAAAAAGAGTATCCCCCAAAGATTTGCAAAACGAATTGGCTTTTGTGAAATTTTAATATAAAAATTCCTAAAAATGTATATAGTCCTTTAAGAAGCTTAAGAAAAGAGCCCTTGGTATTAGTACCTGTTTCTATCATTAATTTCTTCTTTTTTTTTTTGTAGTCCTATTTCTCCCCCATCTGTTTATTAAAGCCTCCTCATAGATATCAAGATTGCTAGTAAGACTGTTTTATTTATCTTACTTGTCTGCATTCAATGGATAGATTATTTGGCTGTATTTCATCTTGCCTTTCAGCATTTCATCTGTCTATTCCCAGTGAAGGTCTTGATCTAAAAATAACATTCCATTAGTGAACATTTTTATATAAAGTTCTTTAAACATGCCCATATATATGGAGGTGCATAATTCATACTTTCATACATTTTTTTCTAACCTACATAAAATTTTACACTTATTTTTAGTACAATACTTTAAATATTGCACAGAAAATGATTAATGAAAGCTCAAACTCACTTTTGTAAATTATTGTTTGAATTTTTATTGTCGGCTGATCACTAGCTGTCTGAGAAGGAAGATTATAGACTACAAATAAAACAGCTAAGTGAATTGTGAAAGACATTTCTATTGCAAAAATCTCTCTCTCTCTCTCTCTCTCTCTCTCTCTCTCTCTCTCTCTCTCTCCCTCCCTCCCTCCCTCCCTCCCTCCCCCTCTCCCTCCCTCACCCTCACCCTTTCCCTCTCTCTCTCCTTTTCCCTCTCCCTCTCTCTCTCCTGAACACACATACATGCCGTCTTCCCTTATAGCCAATTCATTTGGTTAGTATTCCAGGAGTTTGTGTTAAATTCTGGCTTTAAATAAATCACTTCATCTAGCCAAAACCACTGACCTTTTCTTGGTTTCTACACAAAACTTTAATTCAATTCCAGTATCCTTCAAATTCAGTCCAGGTGCTAAAAAAAGTCTCTTGGTTTTCCAAGGAACAGTCAACAGAATTTCCCTGCTCTGTATTCATATTTATAACATAGCCTGTAAATAGCCCAGTATTTTGTATTTTCTGAATTAAAGTGGCTCCATGGTGAATTTGTAGTTCATCAAATTCATAGACACTCACTTATAAATGTATGTTTTTCTTCTTAGAAATTAGTGATTACTCCTTTAGGATCTTGTTTTTTATTATATGAAAACTCTTCAGATTCTTTAAAGAATAGGCATGTGTGTTATAAGTTACCAATAAAGAGAATAATAAAAAATAAGCCATTTCTTTAGAATGACTTTAGTTACCACCCAATGTAAAAATTCTGATCCATATATTTTTCTTTTATGCTATTTAATTTATAGACTTAGAGATCAGGACATTTCTTTGGGTTTGGTCCTCATGAATAAATTAATATATTTAACCTTTATTAGCTTTCAAACCTAAAATATAAACAGGGCCCCTTCCTCCTCCCTTCTTCCTCAGCTCCACTCCTGAATTTTGGTAAAAACCATGATCAGTAGCAATTACTCTAATAATCAGATGCCATGTTTGAAAGTGTTAATAGATTTTATTAGAGATCATGGCCCTAGGAACGCAATATGGCACTAGCAGGTCTGGATTCAAATGTTTTGCCTTCCACAAGATAAATAACTGTAAACAAGAGACTCATTCTCTTTGCCTCAATTTTGTGTCTGTGAAGTGAAAAATATAATATCAATCCTAAACCAGAATGCTGGTACAAAGGTTATAGCAATTAATTTATGTAAAGAAATAGCTAGAACATAGTAAAATTCAGTAAAAGAAATTCTTACTACAGATTTTGAAGAAATGGAAAATGATGCAAATAAATAATTTTTGCATAGTATTATGATGTCATATAGATGGTGCTGGAGACAGACTGATTTCTGGAAGATCTAAGGCAGTGGTTCTCAACCTGTGGGTTGTGACCCCTTTGGGGTCGAACGACCCTTTCACAGGGGTCGCCTAAGACCATCCTGCATATCAGATATTTACATTATGATTCATAACAGTAGCAAAATTACAGTTATGAAGTAGCAATGAAAATAATTTTATGGTTGGGGGTCACAACATGAGGAACTGTATTAAAGGGCCAGAAGGTTGAGAACCACTGATCTAAGGTGTCATATTTTCTCAGGATGAGTGACTTCTTAAATATATCTTTGAGTGATGTTAGGTAGATGATGAACTTGGACAACTGGCCTTAGACTTTAATGTGTTTAAGAATAAAGTGGTTTCCAGTAAGAATGCAGATTCTGATATAGTAGTTATGGAATGGGGCCTGAGATTTGCATTTCTAATGAGCTCCCAGGTGAATCTGTTGGTCCAGGAATCACCCTTTGAATAGTGTGGACCTAGATTACCTCTTAAGGACCATTTAAGATACATTAAATAATTTCTATATCTGTCTACTGCTGAGAAATTGATTAACTAATCAACTGGATACATGATGTTAATCTAATAATCCATTTTTATGGACACCAGGTGTCTTGGTGTCATGAAAGAGTTCAAGCATGTCCTTATAATTTCCTATAATAGTGGCTTAGAGCAGGTATGAGATGAACTTGGGCATTTGCATTTCTAACAAGTTCCCAGGTGTTGCAAATACTGTTTGTCCAGGTACCACACTTTGGGAACTACTGGCTTAGAGAAATTATTGATTCTTTCTTGGAATGAATTGATTCTTTTCCTGAATTCTTTACTTGAATCATCAATACAAGCACATACTTCTGTGCCTCCATTGAAGAAACTTCAGCATTGGTTGTTTTGAGATATTGTGATTTATACTAAGAAAAAGACATTTGGTTTTCCACTCTATTCCTGGCATAGAGTTCCTATTATTTCTTGTGGTTAGAGCAATAAGGGCGTCTTTTGTTATGTTAATGAGGTGACCTTTGGAAACTCTTAGGTAACAGAAGGATGTAGGTTGGTTGCCAGGGGAATCCACTAAGTGATTAGAGGAAACTTTTAGTACCCACCCCTCAACCTCCAGAGAGAAGGAGGGGCTGGTCATGATTTAATAAACCATCTCTACGTAATAAGCCTCATAAAAACCCAAAATGAATGGGTTCAGAGAACTTTCTGGTCCATGAACCTGTGGAGGTGCTGGGGAGGGCATGCCTGGAGAGAGCATAGAAGCTCCTTGCCCTTTATATCTCTTCAGTCTGGCTGTCCCTGAGTTATATCCTTTCATAATAAGCTGGTGATCTGGTAAGTAAAATGTTTCTCTGAGTTCTGTGTGCCATTCTAGCAAATTAATCAAACCTGAGGAGAAGGTCATGAAAACCTCTCATTGATAGCCAGTCAGTCTGAAGTACAGATAACTTGGACATGCAGTTGGCATCCTGAGTTGGAGGGGTTGTTGGAAACTAATTTATAGCCAGTTGGTCAGAAGTATAAGTAAAAACCTGAAATTGCAACTGGCGTCTTTCGGGGGATGGTGGGGAGGGAACTGTCTTGAAGAACTGTGGAATACAGTGTTACCTCTGGGTAGGTAGTGTCAGAATTGGATTGAATTGTAGGACACCAGGTGGTATCTCTAAAATTGCTTGTTGTGGGGGAAACCCCCTTCCACACACACACATTGGAATTGGTCTCAGAACTCAAAAAGAGACACCATCCCTAGAACCATGATTCTTAAATATGTTTCAATTTGCTTACCAAGTCAGTGGAGCAACAGATCTCATCACCTCCCATTTATCCCACGCAATAAAACATCCCCAGAGTCAACAGAAAGAGAGGCGCTGGTTTTCATTAAAGAATAGTGAGGTGATGTCTGCTTTTTGTTATGTATAAATAAATTATTAATATAGCCCAGATGCATTAGTACCAAGATTGTTATGTTATAAACATGAAAAAGTAAACATGGATCACCAGGAGAACTTTCATTGTCCCCACTATTTTACTGTCCACATGGATAACCAATGATGTGATGGATAAAAGTCATGCGTCAGAAAACAAAACAGTATACTCACTGGAGCTTCATCATGCAACACAGGGTATTCAGCTAGAAATGCAGAATTTGAGCTCCACACCAAGGCTCCAAGGTAAAGAACAACCAAAGGGTGAGGAGGAAATTCAGTTAGATCAAGTTACTTATTTGAACCTCCAAAATGAAACCTAAATGTATTGGGGCAAATCCTATTTTTCATGCTAACTTTTGCAATTTTAAGGAACACTTTGTCTTGGCATCTCATTAGAACTTCACACATAGAAAAATCACAGAACCCTTAAATTTCCCCGAGGTTTGCCTAACTTCCCAAGGATAGCAGTCAGACTCAGCAACTAGGTTAGACCATGAGGAATGGTGTAACCTCTATGATGGTGTAGGTTACAACTTCCAGGCAGTTGGGGGCAACCAGGCCCGCAGGGAGGGCAGTTAGGGCAACCAGGCCTGCAGGGGAGGGCAGTTAGGGCAACCAGGCCTGCAGGGGAGGGCAGTTAGGGGTGACCAGGAACACTTTGTCTTGGCATCTCATTAGAACTTCACACATAGAAAAATTTTAATTTCCTTAAAATTGCAAAAGTTACTGTCTTGGAAGTTGCTAGTCTTTAGAATAGTACTGTCTTGGAAGTTGCTAGTCTTTAGAATAGAGAGGTAGAGCCTATAGAGATTCTTTGGTGCAGTTAGCTTTCCTTTGAAATCACTTCTTTTGGAAAGCAGTGACTATCAGGTGTTGGTACTCTTTGAGCATGTTGTCACCTCAAAGAAACTTCAAATAGATTGAATGACTAATAGCCAGAAGCAGATCTTTAAAACACTGCATTAATATTAATGGTAGCAAGCTCTGGACAGATGCTTGAAAATAATCCCATGGTTTGAAAAACAGCAAGGAACATTTTAAAAGATCTCCTTGCAAACTCATCTCAGCATTGCAAAATAACATGGAAGAAACTGAAGCTATATAAGATATAATTCCTTCAAATTAAGGTTTAATAAACATATAAAGATGTTTCTTGCCAGTTTAAAGCTATACCCTGGCTATGAAGGCTAGCTTACTTGTCTTTTGTTGACTCAGAGTCCTGTAACCTACTTGAGTGCTACATGTATGTGTTTAACACTATTCTATTCATTTTATGTTTTGATTGATTTTCACAAGCAATATATGAAGTAGGTGCTCTCTCTCTTTTTTTTTAATCCAAGAGGAAACTGTAATACTTAGAAGTTAGTTATTTATCTAAGATCACACTAAAGGCAATAGAGGCAGAATTTAAACAAGGCATGTTGGGGCACTGGAAACTGATTTTAACAACCATAATATATACTCTTCTCGTCTAATGATTTGAAATTTACAATTATCAGTTTATTATAAACTAGAGGCCCAGTGCACGAAATTCATGTAGGGGGGTGTGTGTCCCTCAGTCCAGCCTGCACCCTCTCCAATCTGGGACCCTCATCGGATTTCCGACTGATCCCTCTCACAATCCAGAATGGTGGCTCCCAACTGCTCGCTTGCCTGCCTGCCTGATTGCCCCTAACCGCTTCTGCCTGCCAGCCTGATCACCCCCCTAACCACTCCCCTGCCAGCCTGATCGATGCCTAACTGCTCCCTTGCCAGCCTGAATGCCCCTAACTGCCCTCCGCTGCTGGCCTGGTCACCCCTAACTGCCCTCCCCTGCCAGCCTGGTTGCCCTAACTGTCTTCCCCTGCAGGCCTGGTTGCCCCCAACTACCCTCCCCTGCCAGCCTGGTCACCCCTAGCTACCCTCCCCTGCAGGCCTGGTCACCCCCACTGCCCTCCCTGCAGGCCTGGTCACCCCTAACTGCCCTCCCCTGCTGGCCTGGTTGCTCCCAAATGCCCTCCCCTGTAGGCTTTGTCCCTCCCAAATGCCCTCCTCTGTAGGCCTTGTCCCTCCCAACTGCCCTTCCCTGCAGGTCTGGTCACTCCTAACTGCCCTCCTCTGCTGGCCTGGTCCCCCCAAAATGTCCTCCCCTGCAGGCATTGTCCCCCCAAATTGCCCTCCCCTGCTGGCCTGATTGCCCACAACTGCCCTCCCCTACTGGCCATCTTATGTTTCACATGGGGACGGCCATCTTTGACCACATGGGGGTGGCCATCTTGTGTGTTTGGAGTGACAGTGAATTTGCATATCACTTCTCTATTATATAGGATGTTATATCTTCCAGGGAACATGTGTGTGTATAAGAAGAGAATCCTTGAAAATGTGTTTGATGGAAGACAGCATGTTGTAATATAAAAAACAAAACAAAACCAAGAGCTTGCCCTGGCCAGGTGGCTCAGTTGGTTGGGGCATCTTCCTGTACAGGAAGGTTTCAGGTTAGATCACTGGGTGGGGCAAGTATGCGAAACAAGCAATAGATGTTTCTCTCTCACATCGATGGTTTTTCTCTCTCTTTTCTCTCTCTCTAAAAAAATAATAATCCTATCTAATAAAAGAGAAACATGGTAATTAGCCGTACGTCCGCTACCCTTCCCATTGGCTAATCAGGGCGATATGAAAATTAACTGCCAGCCAAGATGGCGGCCGGCAGCCAGGCAGCTTGAAGCTAACATGAGGCTTGCTTGCTTCAGTGACGGAGGACTCCAATGTTCCCCGCCTGCCTTGCCGGCCTCTGAGCTTGCAGTTTGAAACATTGTTACAAATATAGAAGCTAAACAAAACCCCAGAAACCTGCTTTCAGCCAGCTGGGATCTCAGAGCTAGAGTTGATACAGTGTTTCGATTATAGAACCCAAACAAACCAGATACCTGCTTTCAGCAGCAGAGGCCTCAGAGCTGGAGCCAGAGCTAAAGCTGGCCCAGAATAAAAAAGAAAAAGAAAAAAAAGGAGCAGTTGGGAGCTTCAGTCACCCGCCAGCCTGCAAACAGCCTTCAGCCCCTCACCCAGACTGGCCAGGCACCCCAGTGGGGAACCCCACCCTGAAGGGTGTGTGACCAGCTGCAAACAGCCATCATCCCCTCATCCAGGCAAGAGAGGGGACCCCACCCTGATCCAGGACACCCTTCGGGGCAAAGCAGCCGGCCCCATCCATGCACCAGGCCTCTATCCTATATAGTAAAAGGGTAATATGCCTCCCAGCACCGGGATCAGTGCAGCCAAGAGGCCTCCCGGCACCAGGATCAGTGTGACAGGAGGCAGCGCCCAAACCCCCTGATCGCCCTGCAGCTCTGTGTGTGACAGAGGGTGGGGCCACAACCTCCCTATCTGCCCTGCTCTTTTCGTGACAGGGAAGGCGCCCCAACCCCCTGATCAGCCCTGCTCTGTGCCTGATAGGGGGGAGCTCCTCAACTCCCTGATCGCCCTGCGACTCTGTGTGTGACAGGGTGCGGCGCCCTAACCTCCCCCCCATGGCCCTGCTCTGTGTGTGATGGGGTAGAGCCATAACCTCCCCATTGGCCCTGCCCTGAGTGTGGCAGTGGCGACACCCCAACCCCCTGATTGACCCTGCTCTGTACGTGACAGGGTACGGAGCCCCAACCCCCTGATCGGCCCTGCTCTGTGCCTGACAGGGGGGAGCTCCCCAACCCTCTGATCGACCCTGCTCTGTGCATGACAGGGTACAGAGCCCCAACCCCCTGATTGGCCCTGCTCTGTGCATGACAGGGGGTGGCGCCACAACCTCCCCATCAACCCTGCCTTGGCCCTACCCTGAGTGTGACTGAGGGTGGCATCGCAACCTCCGGATCCGCCCTACTCTGTGCATGACAGCCCTGCTCTGAGCCCAACCAGGCTCTGCACCTAAGGATTGGGCCTGCCCTCTGCCACCCAGGAGCAGGCCTAAGCCAGCAGGTCATTATCTCCTGAAGGGTCCCAGACTGCAAGAGGACACAGGCCGGGCTGAGGGTCCCCCCTCCCCCCGAGTGCACAAATTTTTGTGCACCGGGCCTCTAGTAATAATAATAAAAAGCATATCCTCAGGTGAAGATTTTAAAAAAAAAGCAAGAGTCTAGGAAATAAGTTTGATTTCTAAATATACCATGTGGTACAGAGGAAATCAGCTACCCTTACCCTAGGACACAGGTTTCTTACATGTTAAATTTTAAATTTTAGTAAAAGTTTATCAAAAATAGGTGACCTCTGATGTTAGTCGTGCCCTAATATTCTTGGAATAGGTGGCTGAAGATATATTTGAGGCCAGTACATTTTCAACAAACATCCACACTACCTGTGTAAGCTCTGGAGTGGTTTTTTGTTGTTGTTGTTGTTTTTGTTTTTTGCCAAAAGACCAGTAGTCTGCCAAGAACTTTTCCTTCCTGTGATTATACCAAAAATTTAAGAGAGGATTTTCAGTTCTTTCTTTGCCCTTGAAAAAATACTCATTCTTTCAGAAATCTAAATTGAAATTTGGAGTAAAAGGTTTTTATCTCGTTGTTTTCCAAACTCCAAATAGCTTTATAAATAATGTGTCTGAGGCTCACTAAATAATCACAGTAGGGCATGTTTCTTTGCTTCTGCTACTTATATGTTTAAATCTATAAAATGGCATGTTTCTAAGCAAGGAACATGAAAATTTTCATGTAAGGCATACTCAAAATATGGTATGGAACTTCTGCTGTATACAGCAATTCAGTTGGCCATTATTTGGCACTTTGACCAAGCACTATTCTGTGTGGGTGTGAAAGAGATTCAGTGAATATGTATGTGTGTTGGCTTTTGTTGTTATAAGTATATGTGTATGAGGAATCATTAGCTGTTTTAACTGGGGTAATTTAAAATCAGATTTCAGGGGGAGACCCAGCTTCCTCTTAACCTCTCTGAAGAGCGGCACCTGATCTGGTTGCACCATCCACCTTCACTGCCTAATATTCCAATCAGAACTTCTAAGAAATCACCTGGCAGGTTTCTCCAGGACATTTCAAAATTCAACACTCCCTCAAGGGAAGAGACATGGGGGTGGGGGTATCCCCTAAAGACACAGCCCATTCCAATGGAGACAAACGCTGGCTTCAGTTTCACCACGAGGTTTACTTGTGCACAACAGTTCCCAATAAAATCCAGCTGGTTTAAATTTTGTCTGCAGACCTGAAACCCAGCAAATTTGGCTTGGCTTCCTATTTTGCAGAAAATGCTTCACACAACTGTAATCTGGAAATACTGCAGCGTATGAACCCTCAATAGAAACAACAGGAGAACAGCTGTCTCCTACCTTCACTTTCTCCCAACTCCATCTTAAAGGCTTAGGTGTTGTTAAGGGAGGGGAAAGAGTCTGCCACTGAGCATGAAAGATGGTATGAATCATCCATGACTACCTTTGTTGTTTGTTCTGAGCCAAAAGAAAAGATTAAAGAGTTGCCATTGATGAGTGAGACAACTCACATTTTGGAATCACTAGAGAAGGAAGGAGCATTTAAGATCATGGAAGGAAATAAAACAGCAAAACAATACTGTTACAATCAAAACAATAAAAGGCTTCAGTCTGTGAAAGCATAGTGTTATCTTTTCCATTTTTCCACCCTTATGCTTTCACTGGCTTCATACAATCCCCTTGTTGCCTATAATTGGGGCTGGAGTTGGTGCCAAAGCTGCATAAAATAAGCAGCCTTTCCTTTATACTTTCTGTGCATCATGATTGTGTATGTGAAGTCATAAAATCATTTATTGTGAGCATGTGTATTCCTGGCTTAAAGAGCCAAGTATTCTTGTGACAACAATATAATGGCATCAGATGTATTCCCATAAAACACCATATGTGGGCACTTAATAGTTATTGCTCTGGCACCTACATGCTGGGATATCATCTTAAAGGGGGACTCCTTAGAAAAAAAAGAACATTTGGTACCTAGACAAATAAAATGAGATAGGTGAGCAAGGAGTCCAGATTTATGTTCTTGATAATGACAGCTTACCTTCCATTAGTATCAGATTGTCTCAAAGCATCTTCTAGAATTCGTTGCATGGGTTCAAGGAAACCCTTTACAGCATTGCAAACACCAGTAAATAGTCTCTCAATCTCCAAGTTATAAGAATGCTCTCACATCATGTTGATATCTAGTAAACTGTAAGTGTGGGAACAACATAATTTTTATTCTTCTTATCTTTTACTCTTTCGAAAGCATTTATTTGGCTCCTGTGGTACCAATTACAGTAAACAAGTTGGTTTTCAAACTAGATAAAAGAATGCAGAGTGAATGCTGTGTGAGGTAGAGGGAGTGCCTGATGATGTTCTGAGAGTATGTCTCTGAGACAGACTATTCCTCATTGTCTCTTTCTCATCTGCCAGTTTCCAGTTTAGGATGGAATGGCTTCCTTTGTTTGCCACTGAGGCTGGAGTCTGAGAATTCCCAATTCCTAATATGCTTTGAGTTTGCCAGAACTATGGGACTGATGTGTCATTATGATGTTAGCCCCTGCATTGGGTGGCCAGACACTCATTGTCAGTATAAGATAGGGGATTTCAAAACAATCCAATGGCAAGAAGAGACCAGAGCTCACTAGTTCCTGGTTGAATGTCCATTTCAGTTGGGGGTCAAGGCAATCTGAAAAGTGGGAAACCATATAAATCAGATTCTAGGGCTTTTTTCAAAGGGCAAGTTAATGATATACTGCTGTGTGCCACCGGGGTCTGTGTAGGAAGATGCTGCTGCCGATGTTTTAAGTTTCCATGCCAGCCATGAGTCACTACCTGCATCTCTATTCACTCACTCTTCCTCGGGTAACAGACAGGCTGCAACATACAATGGCATTTTGTTTAAAGTACATATGGTAGTTATTACATTGAAAATGTACACTGAGCATATGTCTACAACCCTAATTGTGCCTTCCAACACTTCTACACGGCTGCTCCGACCCAGTCCACTTCCCTCACTGTTCTTTGGCCCTAACTTCCATTCCAGCACCACTCCTCTACAATGGAAATATTGTTGCTTTTAATTGTTTTTGTTCTTTTAATACTGCCAGGTAGCTGAAAGGGGAATTTTGAGGTGGAAAGATCTCTTACTGAACCAAATAAATTTTTCTCTAATTGGTAAAACTGACTTAAGAGTTACTATCCCTACATCTGGTTATTCTCTACCAGTTGCTGATTTTTCAAAAGCCTTTATCTACTAAACAGAAATCCCTGACCTTTTCTTCTCTCTCATTAAGAACTTGTATGCCATTATCCTACCACAATGTGGTTTGAAATCTGGTTTCTCTCTCTTTCACCTCCAACATCATGAATTTTCCATTCTCTACCAATGGTTCTCTATCCCAACCATGCATCTAAAGGGTATAGACAACTTTTGAAATTATGATTGTCCAGAACTTAATCCCCACTTATCCTTTGACCTATTAAATTAAAAGTTATAGTGATAAGTCCTAGGAATCTTTCATTTTTAATGCTGCATAGTTAATACTGATATGCAACCATGATGAAATATACCTTTCTAACTTAAGTAATAACTTCATTGTATGTCTATCATCTACAAGATATTTTATGTTTTGTCTCATTTAATCCTTACAATGAACTAATAAATATTATTTTCTTCATTTAATTTAACAGGAAACTGGGGCACAGAAAGTCATTTTAAAAAATATACGTTTGGCCCTAACTAGTTTGGCTCAGTGGATAGAGCATCAGCCTGTGGACTCAAGGGTCCCAGGTTCAATTCCGGTCAAGGGCATGTACCTTGGTTGCGGGCACATCCCCAGTAGGAGGTGTGCAGGAGGCGGCTGATTGATGTTTCTCTCTCATCGATGTTTCTAAATCTCTATCTCTCTCCCTTCCTCTCTGTAAGAAATCAATAAAATGTATTAAAATATATATATATATATATATATATATATATATATATATATATATATATACTTTTATTGATTTCAGAGGCGAAGGGAAAGGGAGAGAGAGATAGAAACATCAATGGTGAGAGAGAATCATTGATCGGCTGCCTCCTACATGCCCCTACTGGGGATGGAGCCCACAACCCTGGAATGTGCCATTGACCAGAATCAAACCCAGGACCCTTTAGTCCTCAGGCCAACGCTTTATCCACTGAGCCAAACCAGCTAGGACCAGAGAGTCTTTTGTTGAGGGTTTTTGGTTGTTGTTTTTGTTTGTTTGTTTGTTTTTAAATACTTCAGGTAATATAGTTAGCAAATTTTAGAGTGAGGACTTGAATCTGTGGCTTGAAGCCAAAGGTTGGCCTCTCTTGACTATACTTACTATATTCATTCATTCATTTCATGCTATTTACTAGAAAATTCTTTTGTTTCTGATTCTCATTATGCCTTTGGGGATTTACTTAAAGTGACAAAACACCTGGAAAATTCATATTTACAATGGCCTATTATCTTGTATTGCAACCTAAAGGTGTGTATGTGTAAAAATCACGTGGCCCTAGTTGATTAGGCTGCTGTTGCTGAGTTATACAGTTTCATACACTCTCCAAACTTCAGCAGCTTGATTTCTTGGTCATGGTACCTGCAGGCAGCTATGGGTTGACAGATGATGTTCTGTGACCCATTTCTAGACTCAGACAAAAGGTGTCACCACTATTTGGAATATGCCATTTTTATGGCAGAGTTTTAAAAAAGGCAAGCAATAGAATTGTTTTTAAGCTTCTGCTTGAACATAACATATCATTGCTGATCACATTTTTTTAATAACTCAAGTCAAGTTCAAGCCCAATGTCAGTGAGGGCAGTAAATGTACTCCTCCCACAAAAATTGATGCTATAAGTCATGTGGCATCAGGCAGTGGGTTTGTAATCCATTACAGTGAAAGAGGAGTGAATCCTTGCACAAAATAATATAATCAATCTCAATTCCCCTTTTTCATATGAGAAGCATGAGACTCAGAGGTTGAATTAGCTTGTCCTAGGCTAATGAATGACACAACTAAGAGAATGATGGAGTCTTTCTGACTCTAAAAGTCAGTGTTCTCCCTGAGCAGTCAGTTTGAAAAATGGGGAGAAGGACATTGTAGCTCTCTCCTCTATTATTCTTTCATCTTCATGCCAAAGCTATTCTAAAACATCATGTCCCTCCAAGAACCTGAGTCATCTTTGATTTTCTTCTGCATATTCAATATCAAATAAAAGTCAATATAATATTTATTAATGATATCATTTTTTGAGCAGGTATTTTGTACCAAACACAGGTCCAGAATCTCTTTATATATTGTCATATTTGATTTTTAGCAATACATTTTGTGGTAGGCATTTTCCCATTTTAAAGATAGGAGGGCAGAGTCTCAGTACATGGCTTAAAATGACAGTGCTAGAGTGAGGCAGAGCTGGTTTTAATCCATCTCTACTCACATGCTTGTGCTATGATGTTCTGTTACGCTTTCCAACAAAAAGTTCTCTGTTTTAAATGTACACTTACATTTGTTTTGTTCTCTGCTCTGGCTTCCACCGGCTATTTTTAGTTTTCATTTTCTTATACCTAAACTGCTACTGTAGCTTCCTAGTTAGATCTCCCCCACCAAACCAGTCTGTCTACCACGAGTGGACTCATTCTCAAATGGTGCCTTGACCAAGTTATGTCTGTGTGCAAAAAGACAGCTCTTGGTCTCCTTGGATCCTGTTTTCACATCTAAACTTCCTCATCTGATTTCCAAGGTCACCCAGAACACACACCAGTCTTATTTCCCCGCCATATCTTAAATGTGTACCAAATGTGACTAGGTATAAATGATCCATGAAAAGGTACACCTTTGAGGAATGGTAGGAAATAAGGCTGGCATGTGTTCTGGTGTACTTAGTTGCCCCTCATTTATTCCCACCTCACTTTATTCATATTAGTCCCTTTACCTGAAACTAAATCGAGAACTTCATGAGGGCAGGGTCTTGTATTGCCCTACAAATGTGCCCCATATTGATTACCATAGTGCTCCCTTTGAAGTGGGAAGTGATTACTTAACTGGAACATCTGTACTTGGGCACAAATAGGGTGGTTTCTGCCACATGGTCCTGTAGACATTTATAGGTGACTAGGAATAAATGATCCATGAATTCCTTCTGGTTCTGCTGGAATAGGTCACCAAAGTAGAGGGAAAATGCTAAATTTGCCATATCCCCTGAGGACAAGTTAAGACATTGAAGAATGAAAGATTAACTGTCAGCAAGCATGGAATTAATGTTGCATCACACCAGCCTCTCCAAGGGGCAATAGGAGTAGCATTTGGGAAGTCAGGAATCTCCCAAACCACAGGGTAAAAAATTTGTTTGACTCCTAGGAATGGAGAATAAGAAAAATTGTGGTGTCAGGTCCTTGTGAATGTGCGTGCTTAGTAAAGTATTATAAATGAATACCTACATGTATTGTGTTTTCTGACTTTCTGTTGATTAAGATAAAAATCCTCAAAAAATACCTTATGCCCACCCAAAATATATAAATATCTGTCTATCAACCACATCTACCCATGTTTTCCAAGATTTTTTAGTAGATTCCAAGATATATCCCATGGGGAAAATAAATTTAGGTAAAGTATGCCCATATACCATAGTAAAAAAAAACCACATAAAAACTAGAAACACTTGCAGCAAGTAAATGTTTGCAACTTATTGTGTTTAATCTAGAATTTTCAAAATCATTTACTTATGTTTACTCATGGCATCTTTTATTTGCCTAATGCATAAAAGTATAAAGGTATTCTACAGAACCAACTAGTATTTTACAGTGTTCAGTTTATTTTGCCTCTTCTAACAAATTTTGAATTTACTGTGTCCACTTAGACATCTAATCCAATGAAGATGATGCTTACTCTTTGGTCATTAGTAAAGTTTGTTTACAAATGGGCAAAGAGTAAACAAACTATATTCTTAGAATTAATGCCCAGGAAAAAAATAGTTTAGCACATTTTAATGGATTAGGAAAACCTATGCATTGCAGTTGGGACATTGAATTCATATTTTAAGAAATGGTAATACTATGTGAAAAGTATTGGGAATTAAATGTGATGACTCTTGGCTGATGGCATTTAAGTTAAGAGAGACTGGTATATAATAATATACTACTTAGTGTATGTCACCATACAGTGACAGATGTGCTATTCCAAATGTGAAAGTTGCTAATATATACTTTTTTGGCCATTAGATAATCACATGGGAATGGCATTGCAGTAGCCATATTATACTGTAAATTAGATAGATGTGGTGTCAATTCTCAAGAAGATTGTTGTCTAAGGAGAATTAACAACATATATCATACTTTCAGCTTTTTTTCCTAAAAATTTGCAAATTTATGTACAGGAAAGAGAGTTTCTGAATTATTTTATCATTCCAAATTACTATAAAGGCTTTCCAAAATGTTTCCCTTTTATTTATTTTATTTCTCTCTCTTTTCTCTGGTGTTTTTAATCAACCTTGAAACAATTTCATAAGCCAATCAGGTAAAGTCTTATACATTTCCAAAAGGGTACACATTAGTAAATGATTCAATTCGAAATGGAGGCATCAGAAAACTATCTAGACAATTAATGTTATTGTCATATATACTTTTTTCATAAAAATTTTATGTTACAAAACCTCCACATATAAAAACATAAACTTATTAAATCATTAAAATATAGCATAAAATAGTCCAATTTTTATCTTACATTTGTTTTATTCCAAGTTCTCCTAGTGCTTACATAATATAATTTAAAGTAAAAATGACTTCAGTTTGGGGAATACATTTTTTTCTATTAAACTTATTCTAGACATAGATAGTTTTAATCAGGGGAGTTATTTTTATGTAATACTCAAGTTGTATCAATGTAGACATAGATTATAGTAACCAAAGATATAGCCAAGTCTGTTTTTAAGCAGTTACACTGATCTTTTGTGAATTATTCTTTGTATGTCCTTTGTCTGATGAATACTCTGGAAAGATTTATCTGGTCCTAACTCTACATCTGTAAAAAGAGAAAATGCTCATTTTTGAAATCAGCCTTTTTTCTGCCAAGAGCCATTTGGATATTTATAACATCATTCACGGGCCATACACAATTATCAACGTAAAAATTATCCTGCTATATTTCATCAGTCATTTAATTAACTCACCCTAATGCCAGCCCAAATGATTTCACAGGCCTTATATGGCTCGCAAGCTGAACATTCCCCGCCCTGGTCTAAGATAACCCATGTTAAGAATTGTAGCATTAATTTTTTATATTTCTGTTAAATCCTAAAATTAAAGTGTTTGAGTTGTCTGCTTACATTGAAAATGATGTAATGTCAGAAGTGTGCGCAGGTTAAAATGTCCTACGGGTGTATGTGAGGCATTTCAGATGCTTTAGTTACATTTGTTATGTTACTTCTTCTATTGTGAATTTCAGCAACAGAAACATATATAATCATGAACATTTGCAATCAGATAGTACTATTAAGTGCTTCTTATTGTACAACACTATCAAATACAACTTGTTCCTATTATTTTTCAAATGTATTTCCTCATCCAATTGTCTGCCACTTTGAAAAAGCTAAAAGTATCTTACTTTTTTCTGGTTTCTAGGATGTATATTACATATCATTGGTAGGAGATTTTGCTGTAAGTCACATCTCCCCTACTTACCAAGTTTGTGATCTTGAACAAGACAACTATTCTGAGTCTGAGATTCTTTATTAAGTCAAAATAATAATTCCTCTTATTGGACTAGCTCTAAAATTAAACAGTGTTTGTCAAAGTGCCTTGTAAAGCATTAAGCACCATATATAGAAGTAAAGCATTGTGTGTTGCATGAGTATATACATGCATTTTTCTCTTCCATTCTATGGACATATATACAAATATATAATTATAAAAATCTACATATATACTGGGGAGAGTGGGCCTAAGCCACAGTCTGGCCTCCCTCTGCAGAAGGTGACCAGAGGGCCTTTTGCCACCACCACGAGTGGCCTCCCTCTGCAGGAGGCGACCAGAGGGCCATTTGCCACCACCACCAGTGGCCTCCCTCTGCAGAGGGTGACCTATGGGCCGATCAGGGGACGGCACCAGCAGGTGAGTGGCCGGCCCCGACCCCCATCACCCTGCTGCGTCCCCTCGCCCTCCCTATCGCCGTTCCCTCCCTCTGCCCGTGGCACCTGCCTTAGCTGGCCTGTGCCACCCCTCACCAGCCCCACTTCGCCCACTGGTTGTTCCGCTGTTTGGTCGATTAGAATATTAGGCTTTTATTATATAGGATGCTCTAACCAGAAATCTTCTATTCCTACTTTCTATCAATATATATATTTTTAAAAAATATATATTTTTATTTATTTCACAGAGAGGAAGGGAGAGGGAGAGATAGAAAATCATCAATCAGCTGCCTCCTGCAAGCTCCCTACTGGGGATCAAGCCTGCAACTGGGGCATTGCCTGGAGTCAAACTGTGACCTCCTTATTCATAGGTCAGTGCTCAACCACAGAGACACACTGGCTAGGCTCTATCAGTATCTTTGGGTCTGTTTTGTATGAGCCCAAAGCTATAGGTGACAGGTGTGTGTTTTTTAATTCTAGGATGTAAAATTATTTCCTTCTAAAACCATAATACTTTATTGATCTAATCTAGTGTTATTAGAAATACCATAATTTGCATTCCCATTGCTACCTCAGTGACTATTTCATTATTTTCAGAAACTATTAAGAAGAATGCAGAACATTTGGGAGATTTTTTAGTACAGTTATATATATGTATATTATATACTATATACTATTATATGTTATATTGTTACATGTTACCTGTTGCATGTTATATATTTTATATATATAATCAACAAACAAATCTACAAGACATAGGAACAAAACTGTCATTCAACCAAGGATCAAAGAGCCAGGCTTGTCAATAGATGCACTTAGACTTAGGATGGGGTTATGTCCTGACAAACCCATCATAAGTTGAAAATATAAGTTGAACATACATTTAATATACCCAACCTACATCACAGCCTAGTCGACCTTAGGTATGATCAGAATACTTATTAACCTACAATTGGGCAAATCCATCTTGCTGCCACTGCCCAATGCATGAGAGTATCATACCACAAATCACTAGCCCAGGATATTGAGAGCACAGTTTCTACTAAACGTGTATCACTTGTACTCATTCATAAAGTCAAAAAAGCTTAAGTCAAACCATCAGAAGTCAGGACCATCAGTATAGTCATTTACTAACTCTGAGCTTTTTGGCTCAGGTCAAAACTCAAGACGAATGTTCTGGAGTGCATACTTACTCATTTATGTGGGTTTTGTTTTGTTTTTGTTGATATATGAAAAGCTGTTCATATTTGATGTATGCAGCTTGATGAGTTTGAAGATAAGTACACACAATGAAACCATCACTAAAATCTATACCATAAACATATTTATCAGCTCCAAAGTTTCCTTCCATTCTCTGTATTTATTATTTTTGTATGTGTCTGAGAAGAATACTTAAAATGAGGTCTACCCTTCCTGCTAATTTTTAAGTGTACAATTCAGTATTGCTAACAACAGGCACTACAGTGTATAGTACATCTTTAGGATTTATTCATCTTGCATAAATAAAACTTTGTACCCTTTGACTAATACCTCCAAATTTCCCCTTCCTGCAGCCCCTGATTGGTAACCACCATGTGTTTAGCCATAGTGTAGAAAATAAACCTGAGACATGGTTTTGTCTCCTTTGAAGTTTGTGAACTAAATAAATGAGCATGTCTTATTGATGCAGATCATGTTTGTTTAGGCATGCATATTATCTTGTTGGTTTAGTTTTACAACATAAGTTTTAGCAGCAGTGGTATTGAATCCTCATTATCTGTGTTTATACTTTGGTTTATCATATTACTAATGTATTATATTTTTCAAATTTAAAAATGCTTATGTATTTTCCTTTTGTCCCAATACCAATGCTTCTGGGTATATTTTAGAAGGGGGCTTTCAGACAACAATGATCAAAATAGTCCATTATATATGAAATTTCATTCCTGATCATTAGATGAAATAATTCAAAACTCATTTTCTATTTGGGAATTTATATGCCTTCAGGTAAGACAATCTTGACCAAATTAGAAATTTAATATATTAACACTTATAAAGGGCACCAACCTTTGGATATGCAAGAAGGTAGTCCTTGAATTACAAAATATATTTTTAAATTATGCTATGAAAATTTTCACTCTTTCAAATAGTTCGTCCAAGTAGACCCTTCTAGGTTATATTTTAATTAAAATTTTAATTGAAAATTTACACATTTGCAGTTTATATGTTTAATTTTTTTTCAAGTATTCTGACATTTATTTTTAAGTCATTATTTCATATGTGATCCACCACATTGTTTACATTGCGTTTACCATTTTATATAAGTAGAGTTTTGGTCTCCATCAGCCATTTCTGCATAAGGATTTTGGAAGAAAAGAATAGAAATAATGACAACTCTGTGGCTCATTTGGGAAGAATACTATTTAAATTTGTTCTTAATGTACAGCTGAAATTAATCTTGATTTCCCATCAAATGTACAGGGATTTTACAATACAGTTCATAGCAGTGTTTAATTCCTCTAGGGAGCAAGTTAAGATAAACAAGTCACTGACAGTGTTTATCTATAAATATAGCAGATGGTGTGGGACTGAGGTTGGTTATTAAGTCTGACGACTTTAATTTCATGGTTATAAAACACTGTAAACCTCACTGTTTATAAAAGGCTGGGGAAGAATCTCCAATGGGCTTCAGTAGCCAAGAAACCCTCTGTAACATTAATCTCTCTAACTGATATTTGGTATCCTCCTAGGGTGCAATATTAAAGATTGTGGAGTGATTGCTAGACACTTTAAAATTTTCACTGGGATCATTAGCTAGCATTTCTGTCATTGATCTATTAGAACCTTGTTAATGAGTTCCATGTGAGTGAAATTTAGTGAATGAGATGATTCTTTCTAAACTTTGTTAGGTGAACGTTTAATGGTTACTTTAGGCAGTCATATACATAAAAGATAGTCTAATTTTTCAAAATAATACCTTTTATCTTATGCAAAGGTAAATCATGATACCTAACTAGACCAAATGTACTTAGAGATAGAATTTCATAAAAGAAAACTATAGCACCATTTGAATAATCAATATACATTATATACATTTACATTTAGGCCATGGATCTGTCTAAAAGGTCACAAAATGCCACTGAATTTTAAAAAAGCAAAATAATTTATCCTTCATATTCATAATTAATTTAAATATAATTTTATTATAATAATTTATTTAACTAAAAATCTCTATGCTTAATTTAAATGAAACTAATTCTTCCAAAAAGGACTGCTATTATAAAAATGCTATTATTTGAAATAGCTCAAATTTTCCATTTCAACTTTATAGTGAATAACTAAATTTATTTTATAACCATAAAAGTGAACATTTTTCACAAGGCTTATCTAATTCTATCACTTTCACATTCAGAAGTTGATATTTTAGTTTCTAAGAAGGTCAGACTTCTATAAACATTTCATGATAACCCAATATGTGAGTTGGGGATTTAAAAATCTTGAGCTAAAAATACCTTAACTGGATTAAAGTTTAGACTCATTGGGAATGGGTTTTCTAATGACAAAATCCTAGGTTACTTCTCTAGCTCTTATATTAGGCTGCTTCCCCTGGACCCACCCTGAGAGCTTGGTAACTGATATAAAACATAAAACAGTCTGTGTCCTGTGCTTTCTACCAATTATCCATAACATAGACCTCAAACCTTGGTTTCCAAAGAGCTGGCCTCTGAACAGCAGCTTCCCTGGGTAGAGAATGGACTAAATGGAACTGATGGTAATGTATCTTCTCATCTCCTTCCCACTCAGAGCCTACCGTCACTAGTTGTCATGGGACATATTATCCTGCTACTTGATACACTCATTTCTGCAAAAAACTATCTACTCATACTTGGACTTTCAGGTCTCAAAATGCACAAAGCATGTATAACAGATGAGAGCAAAACCTCCTGCAAGTGAAGCCTTTATCTAATTTTTTTATGCATCAAAACTCATCTGGATCAACATCATCATCAAAAGAAATTGGATTATTGGGTTATTGGTATGTTTGGCAATATTTGTGTTGAACTGGCTCAAGACTAGGGGTGATTTCACTTCAAACTTATTAATACAAGTCATCTAAAATAGCTTTATCAATTAATTTTAAGGATTGCATCTTTTCATCTTGTGTTTTGTGAAGTGAGGTAAAAATGTGTTTTGCAAAACATGGCCATGAAGACCAGGGTCACAGAGTGGCCAAGAGTGCACTGAAGTGAGTAGAAAATAGGTAATAACAGAAACTGAAGGGGTTAAAAAAGGGAAACAGAATAATGGGAATAAATAGAGCTGGATATTGAGATATCAGAATAGAGAAGTGAACAGGGTGATTGGTTTAAAGACTCTCCTTTGTAAGAATTCATAAATACACTGGATCTTAGGGAAATAAGATATCATTAAAAGCACATTGCAACAATCACTCATGTAAAGAAGGAATATTTTTCAATATCCCAATGGCAGCCTAAAGTTACTGTCTTTTTCCCCCCAGTTTACATATATAACTACCTTATAAAATGTGATTTTTTTCTAATTATGCTTTGAAAAAAGGTTTTTTTTTAATAAGGAAATTTTTCTGATTCAAAGATGAAAAAAAGCTGTTAAAATTTAAGAAACACCCTAATCTATTATATTTTATTAAATAGTAACATAGAAATAAGTTGCTGCCTTATAATATAAAGCAAATTACAACCCATGGGGTAAAAATAATGCTTTTTCTTTAGGCTTTAATCTCATTTTCATTATTTTCTTTCAGATTATTCAGCTCTGTCCAATGTCAAAGGCATTGCATTGCAAAAAAGAAAACAACCAAAGGAAAAAACTCTAAATGGATTTCATTCCCCCTTCAACGGTCAGTTAAACATCAGACCTCTGTACTATTTTTTATTATTTATTCTCTGTAGAAATCCAGTAATTTTCCTTTAATCTTGTTTCTAGGAGAAGTGATTTATGCCGTCATGTGCATGACAGTCACCTGTGGAATCCTTCTCGTGGTTTTGTTCAAGCTGAGGTAACAGAATACAACCCAGAAGGGAAGGGCTGGAAGTGAATCAGCCCTGTTAAAACACACTTCACCATGGCAGAGCTCACACAGGGCCGGAGAATGAAAGTTTCTCCATTAAGACCTACTAAATCAACATTTAATGTGGGCTGGGTCCATGGAAACGTTACTCTCAGTCATCGTATGTAAGGGAAATGTGATCATAAGGGAATTTTTTAGCGTGCATTTTACAAACGCATATGTATTGTTCTCCCAATTAAAGTGTTATCAATCTTTTCCCTGGTTTTCTTGTGAAATCCAAATTGAACTTTGCTGCCTTCCTGCTTCAAATCACTTGCAGGATTAATCAGCTTACATAATGGGCCTGTTGTGTACTTCACACAGTTTATATTTACCTAAAGGTGTGCTCTTCAGCCACATTTCTTACATGCTAATGTATTTTATTCATGTTTTAATATGCAAACATCCAGGTCTGTATAATTGGAGGCCTCACAGGGTACCATTAGGAAGACATTACTTTAGCCTGACATTTTAATTCACTCTTTCCAAATCCTTTTTCTTGGCTGCCCTTGTTGCTCAAATGCAGTAATGATTCAGGAAGTATGTGAGATTGAAGATTAGAGTCACAGCTGTCTCTGGATTTCTAAATGTCTATGGTTTAAAAATCTTCCATTTTTTGACCACTCACAAATAGATATAAAGTGGTGTGCAGTTGCTTACTTTAATTAAAAAATAACCTCATATTTAAATATTATTGATGTTGATTTGCTAATTCATATACCTGTATGTCATTGTATATAATTTGAGTATCATAAGTGTTAATGAAGAAATTATGTGTGTGTGTGTGTGTGTGTGTGTGTGTAAACAAACATAAAATACATGCATCAGTAAAATTAGGCCTAGCAAGTAGTGAGACAATGCGCATCTCTCATCTCATGACACCCAAAGGGGGAGACAGAGTGAACTATGTCATGTGCGTACATATATTGCTCTCCCAGAAACCTCAGACTTCTAGTGCTTGACATAATGGCAGATAAAATGAAAGTGGGAAGAAATGTGGCAATACCAAGGGGCAGGCACATGAAGAGTGTATGCTTTGCCGATGGACATTCAATGATATTTATTTTTAACAGCAATGCCAGCTAAACATATCCACCTAATTAATCCATCTTCTCTAAATATTTAATTTGATGCTTATCAAGACCAGTACCAAAACAAACTGCTTTCCTTCAATGCCTTAGAAGTCATATTTGTATGAGAATATATTTCTTGGATTCCAAGGTAAGTTTAAAGGCCAAATAATTAGAGTCAGTTTCAAGGGGAAAATAGAATTTGGAATTTATTCAACTTTTCTTTATGTGGTTTAAAATGTTTGAGAGCACTGCTCAGACACTGGGCCTGCCTAGATAGTCCATCACAAACATTGTTGCAGAGAAGCAGAAATGGTTCTCTAGCAAAACTCTTACTTTAATGGTTCTCAATCTTTATTTTTTAGCCTCACATATAATGTATCAAGTTCACATCTGCCACACAGGCCCATGGGTTTGCACAGATCACTGTTGTACTGTTGTGCCACAGATAAATAAGGTGACGGCCATTTAAAATTCCCTGTGTATCAGCTGTAATTTTACCTCTTTTCTTGCCTACATAAATAGGCATATCCCTTTACTGCATGACAATGGCAGTAAGGTGTTATAGACAAAAATCTTAATGTACTCCAATATGTATTTTAAAGCAAATCATTCATACAATTTAAAATTGTATGAATTATTTTCCATACAATTTAAAATTGATTCTGACCTGTAATCTGAAAGGTCCACACTCTGGGTTAAGGAAATGATAAAAGTAAAAGCCATCATAGAAAGAAAGAATAAAGTAGAACAAAAGCATCATTAACAACCAAACCTGTGTTACCGCACATCTGCAGGTAAATAAGGCTTTCTCAGTGAAGGAAGGCTGAGTGCCACTCGCCTGGTAGTCACATCGCATCCATGTGAACACCTTTCCACAGCAAAGATGAACATTTTTGCATTTGTGTCATGTTATGCTAAATTAAAACAGCCTAAATCTTCAAAGAAATTTGCAGAGAACCCAATAATTTAAAAAACAAATATTTTAGAAAATAAATGACTCTTTTTCTTTTTGCAAATGATTACTTGGAAATCATAGTTCAATGCATGAGACCTCTTAGAAAGACCATAGAACCTTCTACTATTGGGTCTTTACATTCAGGACGTTGATTCATTTTTCCTTCCAGGCACAGAATCCACCAAAAAATATAAGCACACATACATTTTTTAAAATCCTTAAATTGGCTAATTGTTCACTTTTGCTTTTACTTTTATGTAGAACCTTCAGAATATCAACTCAAACCAGAGATCGATCACCAAGCCAAATACCCGGAGGACTCATGGTTCATTAAGAATCTTGGATCATTAACAATCACTTCCTTTCAAGCAGGTCTTTCTAGCCAGTCAACAGAATATCCTGTTCGTCATCAATAAAGAAAATGTTAAGAAGGGCTTAATGATATTGTATCATTAAGGATAATAATGTAAGGTATAATAATATGACAGGTGTTCGATTTATTTTTTCTTTATAAGTTATTAACTATAAATAAACAGTGATATCTTTTATGAGACCAATACAGAATTACAGAATTGCCCTTGAAGGCAAAAAGTGTTATCTTAAATTACAGTCTACATGATTTATTGCATGATAAAATTTGAATCTATAAAATGGTAATTAGCTACGTCATAATATGACATGGTTAGCAGGGTTTTTTTCTGATCAATTTAAAAAATTCCCATTAACTTGCCTAAAGAAAAATGCTAATAAAATACCTAGTTCGGCCCTGACCAGTTTGGCTTTGTGGATAGAGTGTCGGCCTGCAGACTGAAGGGTCCCAGGTTTGATTCCGGTCAAGGGCATGTACCTTGGTTGCGGGCACATCCCCAGTAGGGAGTGTGCAAGAGGCAGTTGAATCAATGTTTCTCTCTCATCAATGTTTCTAACTCTCTATCACTCTCCTTCTCCCTTCCTCTCTGTAAAAAATCAATAAAATATATTTAAAAAAATACTTAGTATGTTTTTATTTGTATATCTTACATATAGATTAGATAAATTATTAGCATTGACTTTAAATTCCTAAGCATATTCATTTAGATGACTAGTCTTAAAAATTGCAAGTGGTATCTTTGGTTTTTTTAAATTTAATACTGTTGAACTTTACTTTTTAACTTGATGTCTGTATTTTTTATTCATAAAGCTATAAAGCAACTAATTGGTTGAAACATCTGTGCATCTTAACAATAATATCTTTTATTTATTTATGAATTTAATTTTTCTATGCTAATTATGAACTTCTGCAATAACAAGGTAACATGATTCTTGTTACTTTATTGTTTCCAAATTGTGACTTTTGGCTTGGTTTGACATCAGAGTATAATTGTGATAAAAAAAAAAATTATGGAAAAGTTGTTTATTAAGTTTTTGATGCATGTATGTTTTCAAAGTGCAATCATATTTGGATCCATTGATAAGAATAAATGAGGTATTGTGTTTTTTTATCAACAGAGGCGCAGATATTCAATAACCCATGCATACAAATAATTAGTAACATTCTGTATTTATAATTAAAGGTCAAATATTTTCTGTCTGTTTGATGTCATCTATTGCTGTTCACTACACTTCAGATTAAATTATCTACATTAAATTACATCTGAAGTTAACGTTTGGCTATGCTTACTCAGAGTAATTAAAAAAGCCTTCCTTTATCTTTTAAAACAGGAAGGAATAACTTGGTGAGTTATAAATCTCCCTCAAGGAGTTCTCCACATTCCAGTGGCTGTTAACACTCTAAGTTAACGTGAAGAGAATGTGGGCACTTCCATCTCCAAAACTGACATTTAATTTGGTTTGCTAACGCCTGGGAAAATGTGAACTCTTCTCTGGAAAGCTGAGGGAAGAAATCAAGTTGCTTTTAGAAATATGTTTGTGTTGAGCAGAGAAGGGAAGGACAGAGCATGAAGGAGAAGGACCCCCTTAAAAACAATCTTGTCTCCTAGGCTAGCAAGAGTAAGCAAGCCATCCTGGGCAGAACTGCAGGAACAGGAATCAGCATGAAGTATTTAGAGAATTCTAAATAGGCAGCTGTCTCTGGAGCAAGAAGTGCAAATTAAAATAATATGGGAAAGCCCAGGCCGGTGTTGTCCAGTGGTTAGAGTGTCGGCCTGCAAACTAAAGGGTCATGGGTTTGATTCCTGATCAAGGGCACATACCTGGGAAGAAGGTTTGATCCTAGGCCCAGGTCAGGGTGAGTGCAAGAGGCAACCAATCGATGTGTTTTTGTCACATCGATGTCTCTCTCTCTCTCCTCCTCCTCCTCCATCTCTTCCACTCTCTCTAAAAATCAGTGGAAAAGAATTACAATAATATGGGACATAAAACATAAAATATAAGACATGCGTTAGGACTGAGACAATAAATGTTCTTAAACATGATGCTAAGGAGTTGGGACATTCTAAATCTGGTTTGTGAACTCTTCAGGACTTGGCTTGCACCTTTTACCGTTCTGTCCTCTGGGAGCCCTTTTCTAACAGTCTTTCCCACCCAGAGGTCAGGTATCCTTGCTCAGCGCTGTCTGTACCTTATATTACTACACCTCGCTGCAATTGGTAAGCACTCTGAATCTGTTGGCTCATCTCTGATTTCCATTCCTGTACACATAGGGTATGTTCAATAAAAATTGCTCAATGAATGGATTGCTTCACTTGTATGCCAAAAAACATTTTAAACAAGGAAGTGACATCATCAGATTTATGAATGAGAAAAGGCATGCTGGCAGACGCGGAAGCGATGGACCAAAGATGACAAAACTGATGGTGAGGAGACTGCCTACAAGTGTACTGTAATGTTTAGCCAATGAGTAGTGAAGGCCTGCAGTAATTCATTTGTTTGACACATTATTTAGCTTTAGCCACTGTATGTGCCAGCCACTGTACTAGGTGCTGGAGATAGAGTACTGAACAGAGTCCTCTTGGAGATTCAAAGAACAAAGAAGTAAAAAATAATTTCTGAAAACGATAGAGGCTGCTAAGAAAAGGTAGGAGGAGTGACAGTAGGGTCTTGTGAAGAGAACTAGTGGTGATATGAGTATGGAATGAACATACATGCGTCGTAAACAGAAGGGACGGGGATTTGGGATTACGTGTTTGCAGAGAAATTGTGTTGTAAAGACCATGGCAGCAGCAGAGATGAAGAGTAGGCTTCTGATTTAGGGCACAAGGTGACCCATGGTGCTATTTAGACAACTGGCCCAGACAGGAGGGGGATGAACTTGGGATGCAAAAGGGCAGCATGCCACTTCTCTTCAGATCCGTTCCCACCTGTATCTACTTCTCACACATCCCAGGAGGATGACCCTATCTGAAATATAGGCTCCCTTGTCCTCTGGCTTCCAGTGGGTTCAGCCAATGGTGAGAAGTGGCAGGAGAAGGGGGGGCGTATATTCCCTTCAGTCCGTCCAGGAGGGCCCACCTTGGGCTGGTGTTTCCCTGCACAGAGTGGCGCCGTTTCTGTGAGTGGCCTTCTCCAGTGAAACTCTCCTGGATCGCAGTAAACATCCCGCCGCCTTTCCTTCAGGGCTGGTCGTCCTAATGGCTCAGCTGTTACCAGCCTCCCTTTGTGGATCACCTCTTGTTTTCCTACAACTACCCACACCTGTATAAAGACTCCCTCAGTCCAGCATTCTTAGAGTCACCCATTTTGGATAACTTGGAGTTTTTTTTATTTTTTTAAATATTTTTTTATTAATTTCAGAGGGGATGGGAGAGGGGGAGAGAGAGAGAGAGAGAGAGAGAGAGAGAGAGAGAGAGAGAGAGAGAGAGAGAGAGAGAGAAAGAAATAGCAATGATGAGAGAGAATCATTGATCTGCTGCCTAGTGCACACGCCCCACTGGGGATCGTGCTCGCAACCTGGGCATGTGCCCTGATCAGGAATCTAACCCTTACCTCCTGGTTCATGGGTCGATGCTCAACAGCTGAGCCGCACTGGCCGGCCTGGATAACTCGTAGTTTATCCTAATTTGCATAAACTGATCATTGTTTCAGGTTTGGACTGACACCAGTGGGATATCCATGTGGAGTTGCTATTAGTCCAGTGGAAAGTATGGTGTGGCACTGCTAAGTGGGATCTGTGCTACAACACCGCATTTACAGTTGTCCAGTGTCTTCCAGCTCTTTCTCCCCAGATGAGAAAGCGAGTTTACCACCTGAGGGTCGTCTGGGGGAAAACCACTGCGGAAGGGTGGCCAGATCATAGACATTCCTCAGAAAAATCCAACCACCGATCAAATTCCTTCCAGAGCAGCCTGGCTAGTCCTGTAATAAATGTTTGTGCTGCTAGCTGCTTCTGCCGATTTACCCACTGCCTTTTCCCCAGGATTCTGTCCGTGACCTCCCGCAGGTGTTCCTGGGCACCAGGAGTCAGCAGAGTGGTACCAGCTGGAACTCGGTGAGGTGAATAAAAAGGTCTCCTGGGAAGGGCTTTGAGGCAGAAGGGAGATAGTCTTTGTGGTTCCTCCGGAGCTGGGTGTGAGTCTGCTCCTCCTTTTAAATTCCCCTGGAGGGTTCTGAAATGCGCCTCCCTTTCATGGCCACGTGGGGTGAGACGAATACAAACAACTAAAAGAGTAAGTGAAAGATTTCTTCTTTTTATTTTGTGAGAACAGTCAAAACTGTGAGCTCTAGCCCTGACCTGTTTGGCTCAGTGGATACAGCGTCAGCCTGCGGACTCAAGGGCCCCAGGTTCGATTCCGGGCAAGGGCATGTACCTTGGTTGCGGGCATATCCCCAGTGGGGGTTGTGCAGGAGGCAGCTGATCGATGTTTCTGACTCTCTATCCCGCTCCCTTCCTCTCTGTAAAAAATCAATAAAATATATATTTTTTAAAAATTGTGAGCTCTACAACCAAAGAATAAGATCTAAGGGATTGATGGTGAAAATGATGGCATTGCTGTTTAAGAGGCAGGGTAAGTGAGCATGCGTGCTCCATGCACTACAACCTCTAAGTGTCCTTGTCTGTCATGCGGCTTGTCTCACACTCGGCTTCTTTTTGAATTCTGAGATGAAACCATCTGGGCTGCGGCGATTTATTCCACTTGAGTTCCTCGGGTTGTCCCCTAAGTGCCTCTTCGAGGTTTAGTGTCTGTTCAGGCCACACTGGTTGCACCCACAAGCTGAGGATGGTACCAAGAATGTTTCTAAAACCTTCTCCACAGACAAACCAGGGGCAATAAATGTGTTCTTAATCAGGGCTTTATAACACAGGTGTGTGTTATCTTGGTTCTACAAAGAGAAGGAAAACATACCTTTAAAATGCAGCAGTTTAAAGCTTTTGTTAGGCAAATTATCATTTAATATAGTCAAGTCATAAAACTTCAAAAAAAGTGGAGTTTTTCATTTGGTGCATATAATTATGTTAATCTGTCTATGAAAAAAATGTATAACTACACTTTAATGTGATGGGTCATTTGACGTTATCATATAATAAAAATATATACCTGAGGCAATTGGAACATAATTAGGTAAAATAGTTTTCTGAATATTTTATGCCTAGGTAAAAACACAACTGTAAATATAAAACAGCAATCTTTCAAGTAAAATCTTGCTTTGGATGCATGGTTTAATACTCTTTAACATAAATATTCTATTTTGTTTTCTATGGATAGATGTTTTTAAATGGGGTTAGAGAGGATTTGATCCCGAATCATCTGGGAGAAGAATGGATTCCCAAATAAAATCAGATTTTCTATTACATGGAAAAACAGGAGAGGGCTCTTGGGTCTCTTTTGTAGCAGCCAACAGTTTCTGCTATGCAAGTCTAGATTATCTTCATTATCAATTAAATGATGGATAGGCCTAGAACAAATACAGATCAAATTAGGTTTAAGGTCTACTTTTCATTTGGCTATTTGGAGCTAAATAGCACAAACCTAAAAAAAAATGTTTCTCAGCCTATCCAGGTGTTTGAGCGCTAACAATTCAAGGTCACTATTATCTATTTATTAATGAACAAAATCTGTGTAGGAGAGAACACTATCGGTTGCTTTGTGTCAGCAAGAACATTTACCTCCTAGTGAAACTTTTCCCTGGAACATGGAGATCATCTGTTCATGGGCAGAGGAAAAGACAAGGTTTCCTGTTAACAGTCAAGTTAATCACTGCCTGCATTTCTCCTCTTGTCTGGGCACTGCAATCCACATAGAGGTGCTCTTAGGGGACTCATTTATTGCTTAGGTGCCTCTGCCTTAGTAGCTCTGGAAAAACTGAAGAAATAGATGTTTTTTAGTAGCAATGAAAAAACATATCAGAGGTCTAATATGTTACTATCCAGGACAAGAGGGTAATGCTTAGAAGCTAAAGGCGTGATACAATGCATACAAGGAAACAATAGGAAACAATTCCCATAAAGAGGGAATTCAGAAGTAGATGTCTGTTAAGATTCAAAGAAACACTCTATTCTCTTTGAATTATATAATCAAAATTAGTCTGTAAATAATGAGAAGTTGGGCTAAAATATTACACTTTACTAGTAACAATATATAACAGGAAAGCAAAATCTGTTAATGCCTCTAATATTCCAATAAGAGAGGAAGAGCTTATAGATATGTTTTAAGGCAGTGGTCGGCAAACTCATTAGTCAACAGAGCCAAACATCAACAGTACAACGATTGAAATTTCTTTTGAGAGCCAAATTTTTTAAACTTAAACTATATAGGTAGGTACATTGTTATTAACTTAATTAGGGTACTCCTAAGGCTTAGGAAGAGCCACACTCAAGGGGCCAAAGAGCCGCATGTGGCTCGCAAGCCACAGTTTGCCAACCACTGTTTAAAGGGGTTTCACAGCATGAAATAGTTGACTGGAACATAAAGACATATTTTGCACTTGCATGTTTGTATTGAACCTCCATGGAAGGGAGGTGGGCGATGACAGGGAGTGAGTAGAACAAGAAATTCTGAGTATTACTGGTGGCAATCTTGAAACATACAAGGATTGTTTACTGTACAAATCATATGTCTTACTCTACCCATTGCATTACTTCTTATTTCCAACACACAACTAGGCAATAAAAAAATATCTCTTTACACATTCGTCCGATTGTCTTACATATACTGTAACTGTCATTATAGGTATTAATCCTTTTTTAAATCTTTTCTTCCTTCTTTCCTCCCACCTTTTTAATCCATTAAATTGTTTTCTGGTTTCATGAAGGACAGGATAGAAACAAACTCAAGAAACATGAGATCAGTAAGCAACAGGCAAAAAAAAAAAAAAAAAAAAAAATACTACCAAGGTATAAAGGGCACCACCTCCATGGAAACATTTAGATCAACCACTTTATAGTCATTGCATTTCTCATTCTCTTTCACAAATGCATTTCAAGGGAAATACCTCATAAAATAAAATATGTATATTCCTCGTCTCATAAGGTGTCAACATGATGACAATGAAACATCAAAGTAAAATTTAATTCTACTTATATTAATGCCTTCTCTTAGTTCATCAGTCAACAAATGTTTTTTGATAAGAAGGTCATGAAAATTCCCTAATTGATAAGGGGGTAGTACTACCGCAGGCCCTTGAATAACCCAGGTCAGTGATGGCGAACCTTCTGAGCTTGGCGTGTCAGCATTTTGAAAAACCCTAATTTAACTCTGGTGCCGTGTCACATATAGAAATTTTTTGATATTTGCAACCATAGTAAAACACTTATATTTTTGATATTTATTTTATATATTTAAATGCCATTTAACAAAGAAAAATCAACCAAAAAAATGAGTTTGTGTGTCACGTCTGACACGCGTGTCATAGGTTCGCCATCACTGACCTAGGTTTTAGTTCAATGTTGCTTTGTTATAATGTTAATGAGAAGGGAAAAAAATAGATTCCTGGCTGGGGCCGCTGTCTGTGGAATTTGCATGTTCTCCCCATGACTGCCTAGGTTTTCTCTGGGATTCCAGTTTCCTCCCTCATCTCAAAGATGCACAAGTGAGGTGAATTAAACTGGTTACTTTGTCACAGCCTGAGTGAGTGTGGGGAGTGTGTGAGCGGCCCTGCCATGGAAGGATGTCCTATCCAGGGTAGGTCTAGCCTTGTGCCCTGTGCTGCTGGGAAAGGCACTGGTGCCCTGTGACCCTGAACTGAAATAAGCAGGTTGGAAAAGAATGATCTTACCTGTTCTTAAATGTATGTATAGTTCACATGGTTTTCAATGTTTAGTATTAGAAGTTTTTTGGGTCTTTATTTAGAAGTTTGGTGATGCTTTTGTGACCAGAAATATACTGTAGGAACTTAACACTTGTTTATATCAATTAGCCTATGGGAAAACCAGTTTTGTTGTATGTCATTTTCCTTCAAGTCCCAGTTTCCAAGAGTCTATAGCAGATATTAAGTAAGAACTTCCTGTATTTGAGTTGAGAACTAAAAGTTGAGATGGGATAGATTTTTCCATGTGGTGGAAAGCTGTTATCTGCAGAAGGAAGAAAAATAACAAGTGTAAAGTCTTTGAGATGAGACTGAGCTTTATATGTTCACATAACAGGAACTTAGGATTTGGGATAGAATGAAGAGAAAGAATAAGAGTGGCAGAGGTGAGGTCAAAGAAGGAAGCAGGAGGGCACAGTGTAAGGAGTTGCCTTTTATTCTGATTGCAATGGACACCCTTCAGATGCTTTCAAAGAGAGAATGAAATAACAAGTTCTAGAAGAATCTGGCTGCTGTTTGGAAAAAAAGATTGAAAGTGAGCAAAAATTGAGGCAAGAAATCCATTAAGAGACTGACTCTGGATGGAGGGGGAGATGACTGTCGATGAGGTAAGGATTGATTTAGGGGGGATGTGAAACAGAATCTTATTTGGAATATAAAACTGAAGGTAAAGCCAAGGAGGCTTATTGCTACAAAAGATATGAGAGATGAGGAAAATTCAGGAGTCAATGTAGATACACAGGCTTTTTTCTTTTCTTTTCTTTTCTTTTCTTTTCTTTTCTTTTCTTTTCTTTTCTTTTCTTTTCTTTTCTTTCTTTTTTTTTTTTATTGCTTAAAGTATTACAAAGGGTATTACATATGTGTCCATTTTTTCCCCCTGCCCTAGACAGTCCCCTAGCCTCCTCTATCCCCCGGTGTCTTATGTCCATTGGTTATGCTTATATGCATGCATACAAGTCCTTTGGTTGATCTCTTACCCCCCTACCTCCTGCACCCACCCTCCCAGGCCTTCCCGCTGCAGTTTGACAATCTGTTTGAGGCAGCTCTGCCTCTGTATCTATTATTGTTCAAAAGTTTATAATGGTCTCTATTATCCATGAATGAGTGAGATCATGTGGTATTTTTCCTTCATTGACTGGCTTATTTCACTTAGCATAATGCTCTCCAGTTCCATCCATGACGTTGCAAATGGTAAGAGTTCCTTCCTTTTCAGAGCAGCATAGTATTCCATCGTGTAGATGTACCACTGTTTTCTAATCCATTCATCTACTGATGGGCACTTAGGCTGTTTCCAGATCTTAGCTATGGTGAATTGTGCTGCTATGAACATAGGGGTGCATATATCCTTTCTGATTGGTGTTTCTGGTTTCTTGGGATATATTCCTAGAAGTGGGATCACAGGGCCAAATGGGAGTTCCATTTGTAGTTTTTTGAGGAAACTCCATACTGTCTTCCATAGTGGCTGCACCAGTCTGCATTCCCACCAGGAGTGCACAAGTGTTCCTTTTTCTCCACATCCTCTCCAGCACTTGTCGTTTGTTGATTTGTTGATGATAGCCAGTCTGACAGGTGTGAGATGGTACCTCATTGTTGTTTTGATTTGCATCTCTCGGATGGTTAGTGACTTTGAGCATGTTTTCATATGTCTCTTGGCTTTCTGAATGTCCTCTTTTGAAAGGTGTCTATTTAGGTCCTTTGCCCATTTTTTGATTGGATTGTTTATCTTCCTTTTGTTAAGTTGTATGAGTTCCCTATAAATTTTGGAGATTAGGCCCTTATCAGATATGTCATTGGCAAATATGTTTTCCCACACAGTGGGTTTTCTCGTTGTTTTGTTGATGGTTTCTTTTGCTGTGCAGAAGCTTTTCATTTTGATGTAGTCCCATTTGTTCATTTTCTCTTTTGTTTCAAGTGCCCTAGGAGCTGTATCAGTGAAGAAATTGCTTCGGCATATGTCTGAGATTTTGTTGCCTTTGGATTCTTCTAGAATTTTTATGGTTTCCTGTCGTACATTTAAGTCCTTTATCCATTTTGAGTTTATTTTTGTGTATGGTGTAAGTTGGTGGTCTAGTTTCATTTTCTTGCATATATCTGTCCAATTTTCCCAACACCATTTATTGAAGAGACTATCTTGGCTCCATTGTATGTTCTTGCCTCCTTTGTCAAATATTAATTGAGCATATTGGTCTTTTATTTTTTTCTTAATGTAAATTAAGAATATACTTGGTGATTGGGAGCAAAGGAAAATGTATGTCTGTGGGTGGTTTTTTTGTTTTGTTTTTATTTTCTTTTTGGTTCAATTCTGAAATAAAGATTTTAATCAGCAGTTGTTGTATGGAGCGTCCCAAAGTAAAGTCTAGTTTGAATCATTAGTATATGAATGTTATTTAAAATCATGAAAATGGAAGAAATCATTTAGCAAAGAAATGTGGCAAAACACACACACACACACACACAAATGGAGAAAAATGTCATTGGCCATTCCAATACTTAGTGGTCTAGAAGAGGACAATGAGAAAGCAAGGCTACTGTGAAGGGGTAACTACTAAGTACTGAAGGATACAAGGACAAGCCAAAAGGATGGAGGTTTTTAAAATGGAAGAGGGTATGCTCAGTGGTATGAGATATTGCCAAGAGATGGATATGATGGAGGTGTTAACTGACTTATGTTTTCAATGTATCAAATCATTACATTGTTCATCAAACTTGCACAATGTCATGTGTCAGTTATATCTCATTAACGTTGGGGGAAGGGGAAGAATTAATCTTGCTTTCCAGTCATATCCTGAAATAGATACGTGTTGGAGTCTTTGACTCATTCAGGATGAAAAAAGAGAGAAAACTACTAGAAAATAAGTTATATATTTGTGTATAAATATTCAGAAAATTAGTAAAGATCAAAGCAACTTAAATGGTAAAGGATCAAAGCAGTAGACTCTTTCCTTATAATATAGTACCTATGCAAAGATAATAAATATGCATCTGTTTATTCATGGTCTGATTTCTGAAACCTCTATTCCCCCAGTGATGTTGAGAAACATCAAAAAATTGCCAAAGAAATGTAATCCAAATGCTTATTTAGATGAACTCAGTCTTTTAGAAAAACTAACCAGCTGTTTTAACTTTGAATTTCCAATTGGAGGCTACTTGCTTCTTTTTCTCTTCTCCTTCCCCAAGAAGGCATATCTGTGAATATGTATAAGTGGACTTGCTGCCCTCTGCATCTTTGCTGGTCTCTGCTGTGGAGTGACCTGTCTCTGGTCATATTGCAGCAGGGTGCTGAACAGGGCTTGGTCCACCCTGATACTTTGGGTACCATGGCTCTTTGTCATGGTTTCTAGTTTTGAGACTTCAGTCTGTGGTGGCTTTTTTTATTCTAAGGCTGGGCCTTTTCTGTCCCTCTAGAGCAGTGAGGGCGAACCTATGACACGTGTGTCAGAGGTGACACGCGAACTCATTTTTTTGGTTGATTTTTCTTTAAGTGTCATTTAAATATATAAAATAAATATCAAAAATATAAGTCTTTGTTTTACTACGGTTGCAAATATCAAAAAATTTCTATATGTGACACGACACCAGAGTTAAGTTAGGGTTTTTCAAAATGCTGACATACCGAGCTCAAAAGGCTCGCCATCACTGCTCTAGAGAGGGTCTCAGCCTACCTGCAGGAAATAGTCAGCTACTTCCTTAGCTGTTGGGAAGCACGGGAGACTTGGCTGGAAAGTTTGTAAGGAGGACATGCCAAAAAGGTAAATGCTGCAGGCAGCACACCCTGTTTATCAGAATTCCGACTTGGGGGAGTGCTAAAGGCGGAGCCCCCTAATTATTCCTTTCCAAACAAGTCTGTGCACGTGCAGACCCCCGGGTGTTTACTGGAATCCTTATGCTTAAACTTTGGATGTCCTTGCTTAAAGGATACTACAGACACATGTGTCCTCCCAAGATTACTTACCCTACTGATTATATCTAAAAGATAAACTTTATCTCAAACTGCTGTTACAATAAAAGCCTAAGGAGGCAGGCAATTGAGGCTGTCTGGTTCCTTTAGCTAAGCAGTCCCTTAGCCCTCTCTTTCACAGCAAACATTGTGTCAGAGTAATCATTGATCCGTTGCTCGGTGTCTGCTGGTCAGGCCCGGCCCTCTGCATTGCTATGTTATGCAGTATTTTGTTGAAGCTAATTTCAAATCCTTCCTTCAGTCATGGCTTCCTTCCTGCCAGAGTTCCACTGGCATGCTGATTTGGCAGTCTGAGCAATGCCCAGTTATGCTGAGAGTAAAGAAGTAAAGCCCTGTGTACTGGGATTTTTTTGCAAACTTCTGTGGGTGTGTTATCCCTCATTGCTGCCCTGGTCCCAAAACCCCAGGGACCAGGGGGTGTATGATTGGGAAGGCATTGGGACAGGATGCCAGAGTTAAACTTCCTGCCTCTGCCTTTGTCTTCCTTCCATCTCTCCAAGGTTGGAAACTCCTATCCAATGTGGACTTTTTTTTGCTGCAAATCCTCCGTATTTTTTACTCTGTAACTTTTAGTACAGCTTTACGATTTGAGTTCACCAGAGCTGGATCATGATAAGTACAAGGAAGTCTTTTTAGAATTTAGAAACACTGCTGTCTCTACACAGAGCCTGGCTTTTGGTGCTGTTATTTCTTTATGGGCTTGAAAACGCTACATTTTAAGCTTAGATTCAACAATGACTTCTTTGTTCTAAGACTGGACACAGTCTTGCTCAGGAGTAATGAATACCATTGCTTCACTGGTTTGGGAGCTATGGAGAATCATGATTCAAGAAAAACAAAACAAAACAAAAATTTTGTTGGCTTAAAATTTTCCACTATGTTCCTATTGCATACACACAATGGTTCAACTAAGAGCTGGAGTTAATAAAGAGGAAAGAGGAAATAAGGGCAAGGGAAATAAGAAAAAAAGAAATAAAGAGATGAGAAAAAGTGAGAAAGGGGGGAAAGAACATGGTGCTATAGACAGTATCACAAACCCTTCTTTCCTGTCTTTCCATTTCCTATATTTTCTGCCTTCTACTGCAATTAAGAGGCAAGAGAGTACCTAATATAGTAGGAAGTGCTCTAAATATAAAACCACCTATATAAGACAATGCTTTTGTAGGCCTGTTGAATTTGGCCTTTGGATCAGTCTCATTGCTGTTTTTGTCTCATTGTTGTTTTGTAAATTATCATTGCAACAGGCCAATCAAGAGATGAAAACCCCAAATCAGTTTCCCCCTAGTGGATTCCAGGTGCTGGTCAAATAAAATCCCTTTTGTTAAGGTCCATGAGACACAGTTAAGATTTCTGAACTAAAAGTAGTTTTATTCCTCTTAGTCATGGATTTATTTTTATATAATAGACTCTGAATCTAGTGCCTAACCATGTTTACCTTTATGATGTGGCTACTAGAAGGCTCGGAGTTTTATTTGCATCTAACCTTTAGAAAGTATCTTTGATCTTACACTTCTGTAATATTTATATTTCCAATATCTATCTACCTTATTTATAATACTACTAGTAGCCTGGTGCACAAAATTCATGCACATTAAAAGGGAATTAATTGCCGTAACTGGTTTGGCTCAGTGGATAGAGCATCAGCCTGTGGACTCAAGGGTCCCAGGTTCGATTCTGGTCAAGGGCATGTACCTTGGTTGTGGGCACATCCCCAGTGGGGAGTGTGCAGGAGGCAGCTGATCATTGTTTCTCTCTCATTGATGTTTCTAACTCTCTATCCCTCTCCCTTCCTTTCTGTAAAAAATCAATAAAATATATTTTTTAAAAAGGAATTAATTAGCAGAGATATTTTAATATTGCTATTAGCCCTTTCTCTATAAGAGAAGTGTGAGAGATGAATGGAAATTAGTAAAGTGTATATGAAAATAATATATAAATTTATTAATAAACAGTAACAAAAGGATATAACAACAGAGGCATGATATAAAAACGACAAAAAACATGATATGAAAACAGCAAAAACATGATATAAAAACAACAGTGATGCAAACAATGACTGATAAAGTGATTAAACTTATTCTAATATCTCCCTGTACACCACATGAAGAGTGAAAACACTTTCAGAGTGCTTGACTAATTTCCTTTGTGATGAAGTACTTAGAACATTAACTGGTAACATCACATGCTCTTCAAACTTGAGAGAAAGCAGCATATAACTAACCACGTGCAAAAATGGGTTCAGGTAGGAATAAGCCTACTTTGTCTAGAGTTTGTCCTTGTGATTTATTAATAGTTATCACAAATGCTGGCATCACGGGAAACCGTCGTCAAATCAATTTAAATGGGAGGCCAGTGTCAGATGGGGACAAATTAATTCTTGGAATCAGAACAGCCTCTCCCTCTGCAGATCCTGTTAATACTTTAGCTTTGATAATGTTAGGTCGTAATCTTTTGATAATAAATCTGGTTCCATTACAAAGACCCCATTTACTATTGAGATTTCTCAATAGCATGATGATTGTACCCACTTTCAATTTTAATTTATGACATGGCATTCCCAAAGGAGCTTTTATATAAGTAGATTATTATAGGCACATTAAAATGGAATTAGATAGAGAAAATATTTGAATATTGCTATTTGCCCTTTTTCTATAATAGAAGTGTCAGAGATGAAAGAAAATTAGTAGAATGTATATGAAAATCTCCCCCCTGTCAGAGTCTGAGGCAAGCTGCGGGACCCAGAGTCAAGTCCCCGCCCACCCGTGTGGGCCTCGAAATCATGTGAGACCCAGACCTGGCCGGCCCCACCCCTGTCAAGCCCAGCAGGGTGGGGGGCACAGCCTCAGGCCCCCCGGCCTGGGGCCAGGGTGGGGAGGCGCGGCCTCAGGTCGCCCCAGCCCTGGTGCAAGGGCACAAGGGCGTGACAACCATTTGCATATTAGCTCTTCATTATATAGGACTAGTATTGTATCAAACAGGGTAGGATGAGCTATTCTGTAGTAAGTAGGGATTGCAAAATGTCAGTGGATTATAGTAACTAAAGTCTTCTGTTGCTCACACCACAAGTTCATTACAGGTAAGCTCTGACCCTGCTCTGTTGCTTTCCTCAGAATGCCCAGGCAGACAAAGCAGCTTTTCTCTGGAATATTAGCAGAGGGGAATTAAAGAGTCAGACAAAGTACATGTTGGGTCTTAAAACTTCCATTTAGGAGCAACATAAGTCATTTCTAATTATATTTCACTGGCCAAAACAAGTCATATGGCTGCCTAGTCAGTGAGGCAGGGAAATATGCTTTTCCTCCAGAGAGGTCCAGGGCATATTTGGGGGTAGCAATACAGTCTATCAAAACAGACAGCATTTGTTTAAGTAATCACTCTGAGCACAGCATTCCTCTAAGGCACATATTTAATACTCACCAGAGTCTTATTTGGTATGTGCTAGGTTTTTTATCTCATAGGAGAACAATAATGAGTTTAGAGAGATTAAGAAATTCTTACTAGGTTACACAGTTGATAAGGGACTGAGTTGGGATGGGAATTTTTCTGCCTGCAATCCAGTAGTCTTTAATCCTGTTTATTGTACTGTTTATGTACTGTGTAGGGTAAGGAGAGAGGATGAAAGCTTAGATACAAGAATTCAATTAGAAACTGGAAGATCTTCATTACCACGCCAGTGTTAAGAAAAAAATCCACTTTGATAGTGAGTTTTCCTCTAACTTTGAGGAACCAACTGCCAGTGGCCAACGTAGCTGCAAATGACCTAGTGATCTGCTCTCACTAGGAGCTCATTAGCCTGAAGAGCAGGGGCAGGTGTCAGTAGGTGTGCAGAAAACCAATAAAATAAGGGGTCAAACCAGACTCTGAAAGACAAAATTATATACACGTAGCTAAGGTATATGTATGAGAGAGAAGAACCAAAGGAAGAAATAAAGTCAAACCCATTAAATGCCTTTGTATTTTTTAAGGTGCCATACTTTTGTTTATGAACATAGAACTTGGTAATTAATGGGCCCCCTAATTAAGGAATCACTGACCATAGTGGTTTTCTACCTTACAGTCATTCTTGGTTATTAAATAGGCAGGTTTCCATTTTTCTGGTTTCCATTTATCTTGGCATCCACAACTGCTCTTGCTTTCCCATTGTTATTCTCCAGTGTGATTTCTTTAATGAGGGAAAGATCATTAATGTAATAAATGTTGACTCATTATAATATTCATTGTGGTGGCCCCAAAATGTGACGGACGAAGGACCTGCCCTCCTGGAGCTAGAAGTGGGAATGACTTGAATATGTAATTACACAAATACCTGTGCAAATTAATATCAATTATGACAGCATTAAAGCATTTTGGTGGCACATCCTATTTTCACTTTATTTGGTATCCTGCATTTTAATAGAAAAGCAGTAGGCAATTATTACTTCAACTTTAATATTACATTATGGGCTGAATGGTTGTAACCGCCCCCAAATTCATCTGTATGTTGACATCCTAGCCCCCGATGAAGTTAGGTGAGAAGTGAATTAATGTCTTTAGTGTGGAGCCCTCATGAATGGGATTAGTGCCCTTATAAAGAGAACTCAAAGTTCTCTAGGTTTCTTTTTACCTGTGAGGCTTTTTACCTGGATGGCTACCACAAGAAGCCAGCAGTCTGCAACCCGGGAGAGGGTCTCGCCTGATTCCAACCATGCTGGCACTCTGATTGGGCACTTTCAGTCTCCAGAACTGTGAGAAATAAATTTCTGTTGTTTACAAGCCATCTAGTGTATGGTACTTTGTATAGCAGCCCAAGCTGACTAAGACATATTATGATTAATTCACACTATGTAATAATTATCATCATTAGTCTTGGTGATAACAATTAATGCCTGGACAATTATACAGAATGGATTTAGGAATATCTTTACAAGAATTAAAAACTCACCCAGCTGGTGCAGCTCAGTGGTTGAGCATCAACCTACCAACCAGGAGTTCAGGATTTGATTCCTTGTCAGGACATATGCCCGGGTTGCAGGCTCAATCCCCAGTAAGGGGCATGCAAGAGGCGGCCAATAGATGATTCTCTCTCATCGTTGATGTTTCTAGCTCTCTTCCTCTCTGAAGTCAATAAAAATATATTTAAAAAATAAAAATAAAGAATTGAAAAAATATCTTGAAGGCTTAAAATGTTTTAATTTCCTCATGAAATTTAAAAACTATATTTAATAAATTATATATCAACATTCAAAAATATTTCAAACATACTTATAGGTCTTAATGTAGAAAATACCTTTTGTTAATTAATACTTCTTTCATATGAGAACTTAAATTATGTTCCTAATAGACTTCTTTTAAAGCCTATCTATAAAAGTAAATAGTACTATACATTTAACTTTATTGCAATAAAAAGCCTTATATTTTCTGGTTTCTAAAGTATATCACCATATATTATGTTCATCCTTGAATATCTTGAAGCACACTGTAAAACTTTGCATAAAAGTAACAGGCACTCAGACAGGTGGAGAACATAATTTCCATTTTCTTTGTATATACTGGATTCTAAATTGCATGTTGCCTTCATTTGAAACCCAACCACTCGGTTATAGTAAACTGACGTGATGGGAAGTTTATCTCAAGACTTATGTAATCTTCGCCCCTTGTGTATCATGATATTTGAGGAATATATTTTCTAGGGATAACATATGGTAGAACAATCTTTCAGGTTACCTGTTGTGACCTTGAGTTTGCATTATAGGGGTAAAATATGCTTCCAATTAAAATTGTCCTGTGGGAATGCTATTCTTTATGAATTCAGGGTGAAGAATAGCTAAGGAGTCTGGACTGTGTCTGACAGCTGGGGCAAAGCACCTTGAGTCAATAAAACTCATATTTATTCCATCCTAAGTACTTACCATTGGTTCACATTGACATGATTCCACAAAGAACTGTAGATTTGTAAATCTCTAATACAGGTTATTGTCCAGAACAATGCCCGTATTCCTGAAAAAGGCTTATATACTGACAAAAAATAACATCAAATAAATAAGTACACATCAGTAGTTTGTGGGCTTTGTTTCATGTGCTTTGAGGCTCACAAAGAACTTTGAAGACATAATTTGTTTCCCTAAAAGATTTTTCTAGAAAACAAGACATAAAATTCTAACTTAAGGCTCTGTAGATCAGGCCTTACATAAGTTCTTCTCAATATATGAATTTACTTTCTTTTGAAAATGATCCAGCCATTCCAACCATTCCCAAACTATCTCCTAGGTTGACCCTGAAATAATGCTAGTAAGCCTACTAAACATTTCTCAGTCAAGTCAAATCTAATTATAGGATGATTATTTTTCATTTCTCTACGCATTGTCTTTCAGATTCTTCCATTTCAGTTTATCATCAGTGTTAAGCAGACAGCACGAAGTCATGTGTAGTGAAGGCTAAGTAGTAAATAACTAACATCCCTAGTTTTCACTATACCCTCTTTGTTTTCTGGAACATATTTTATAACGTTTACCCTCTGATTTACATCTGAGTAGCCAAATCCAAAGAGACAGTTTTCTCTTGCTATAGTTACTACAACCCCTCACCAACACTAGAATATCAAATTTATGGCCAATAATGGGGAGGAAGTTGACCATTACCAGAACCTCCAGATAATTGAAAAAGTTTTTAAAAAGCTATGTTTCTCATTCTAAATGTTCCTTAGTAGCCAGTCATTAGAAAGAAAGATAAATCACCCTCTTCTTTATATTTGTTTTGTCTTAAGGAACTGGGTGTTGTTTGAGAAACATTTAAATAATAACATATTATGACATAACAAAATTCATTCCTGTTGAAATAAAAATAATTAAATCATTTTTTTTTATTTCTACCTTTTTATTGAACAAATATACAGATGGGGAGAGTGAATTCTGTGTCTTAAGACTGAGCATGTGGTTGTTGAGCATGTGGTTGTAGAAGAGGATTGGATTTAAGCTCTAAAATCATAACTCCCAAGCACTTGCCCATCTGAATTCCTTGCATATATAATTAATAAGTTCATAATTAATTGACTGGTGTACACACATCCATATTCCCCTGCTTTCTCACTATGCTTCAGCCACACTAGCTTTTTATGAGTTTCCCAAATGCATTATGTCCCTAGCTTCCAACAGATGTTTATACATGGTATTTCCTTCATATGAAGTGGTCTTTTCCTCCTTTTCTACTGTTTGGCACCTTAGTTCTTCATACACTATTCCATATACTGTTAGAGAAAGATAAGCTTCTCCTTCAGATCACTTATTACATGTAAAATTGTCGCTTGATGATAACTTTTGTGAGTCCCTCATTAGATAGTTATATGAAGACCCATTGGTGATTTTACTCATTGTTATATATCTAGCACATAGAACAATCTAACCCCCTATTTGGCCCGACTGACATGGATAGTTGCTTATCCAGGATCCAGTCTTACCTACTTCTATATATAGAATTATGACTTTCAGGTGTCAATATGCTCACATAAAATCTTGAGTTCCCTGACTCTTTAGCAACTAAGTATAGTGATATGACACAGTTCTAACAAATGGCAATGGGAAAGCAATAATTTTCTTTCTAAAAAGAGACATATGCAGCAAGATTGCTATTACCCTTTCTTCTGGCCTTGAATGTGAAGGTAAAGGCTGGAGCTAAGAAGCTATCTTGGGACCACAAGGAAGCCAGTATAAAGATGAAAGATAACATGCTTTCATTGTGGTGAAGCAGATAAGTAGCATTATAGGGTTTTTGATCACCCACATAGGTGGGATGAGTCTCCACCCAAATTAGTTCAGATGTTGAGACTGCTGAGGCCACACATACCAAAAGAATATGAGGTTAAGTATTATTCACCTAATAAATCTTTCTGAGAAGATCAGGGAAGTGTCCAAGCAGATCTGAAAATAGCTTGTGAGAAGAAAGGGGTAAATGCCTCCGGCTGTAATTGTGTGGGTACAGCCAAGGGTGAGGCTCCTGCTCTGTTAGAACATCCTTGCTGATGATTGCATGACTTGAACTTCCCCACCAGCACCAATGGAGGGAGAACCTGGGCTTTCTTATCAGCTCTCCCAGATGGGGCAGAGAAGGGCATGGCTGCGTGGGGGGACTTAAAAGCTATTGGTGGTCACATACCAAAAATGGAGTCAGACATTTTATTACGTAGAGTATTAATTAGGACAATAACTGCAATCATGTACCTCTGTATTCTTGTGACCTTCAGGTAAACATAATCATAAGTGAACAATAGGTACTTAAAAAAAACTTGTTATTTTTGCAGTGATATATAATTGCCATACAACATTATATTAATTTCAGGTGTAAAATATGATTCAATATTTGTATATATTGCAAAATGATCACTGTGATTATTCTAGTTAACATCTGCTTCCATACAGAGTTTTGATTTCTTGTGATGAGGACTTTTCAGGTCTCCTGTCTTAGCAACTTTCATATATGCAGTACAGTATTATCAACTATATTCATCATGCAGTTCATTACATACCATGACTTCTTTATTTTATAACTGGAAGTTTGTATGAGCCCTTTCAAACATTTTCAAATGTAAATGAGATCAAATGATATTTGTCTTTTTTTGACTTATTTAATTTAGCATAATGTACTCAAGGTTGATCATGTTGTTGCAAATGGCAAGATTCCATTATTTTTATGGTGGAATAGTATTATGTGTGGTGTGTGTATGCCTTCGTTATTGTAAATAATGCTGCAATAAACATGGAGGTGCATATGTCTTTTTGATTTACTGTTCTTGTTCCTTCAGATAAATACCCAGAAATAGAATGGCTAGATCATATGATAGTTCTATTTTTTAAATTTTTGAGGAATTTCCATACCATTTTCCATAATGATTGTACAATTTACATTCCCACCAACAGTATACAAGGAGTCTCTTTTCTCCAAGTCCTTACCAACACTTGTTCTATCTTGTGTTTTTGATAATAGCCATTCTACCAGGTATGAGGTGATAAGATGATATTTTTTGTGGTTTTTATTTGCATTTCCTTCATGATTAGTGATGTTGAGGAACTTCTCATGTGTCTGTTGTCCAACAGTATGTCTTTTTTGGAAAAATGTCTGTTCAGCTCTATGCCCATTATTTAATTGCTTTGCTATTGATTTATATGAGTTCTTTATATATTTTGGATATTAACTCCTTATCAAATATGATTTGAAAATATTTTCTCCCATTCAGTAGGCCATCTCTTTTATATTGTTGATGGTTTCCTTTGCAGTGCAGAACCTTTTTAGTTTGATGTAGTTCTACTTGTTTATATTTGGTTTTGTTTCCTTTGCTTATTTCTAAATCATCATCTCCAAGACTAATGTCAAAGAGCTAACTACTTATGTTTTATTCTATAAGTTTGTGGTTTAAAGTGTTACAGTCAAGTCTTTAATTCATTTTTAGTTAATGGTTGTGTATGGTGTAAGATAGTGATCCAATTCATTCTTTTGAATGTGTCTATCCAGCTTTCCCAACACTATTTATTGAAGCACTTGTCATTTTCCCATTGTACATTATTGGTTCCTACACCATGAATTGATTTATGATATATGTGTGAGTTTATTTGTGGACTCAGCATTGTTACATTGATCTATATGTCTGTTTTTATTCTGATACCATACTGTTCTGATTACTATAACTTTGTAATGCAGTTTGAAATCCGGGAGCATGATACTTTTAGGCTTTGTTTTTGTTTCTCAAGATTGCTTTGATTATTAAAGGTTTTTGGTACCATACAAATTTTATAATTATTCTACTTTTGTGTGAAAAGTGCCTTTGGAATTATGATAGGGATTGAATATGTAAATTGCTTTGAGTAGTATAGACATTTTTACACTATCAATTCTTTTAATCCACAAACATAGACCAGCTTTCTATTTATTTGTCTCTTCTTCAATTTTTTTCATCAATGTCTTATAGTTTTCTTTGTACAGATCTTTCACCTCCTTGGTTAAATTTATTTCTATGTATTTTATTCTTGATGCAGTGGTAAATGTGACTTTTTTAGACTTCTGTTTTGATCATTTGTTTTAGTACATAGAAATGAAAAAAATTATATATTGATTTTGTATTCTGCAACTTAATTAATTTTTTATTAATTCTAACAGTGTTTGTGGAATCTTTAGAATGTTCTATATATACTATCATGCCATCTGCAAGTGGTGAGTTATACTTCTCCCTTTCCTATTTTAGTGTGTTTTTATCTTTTTTTTTTAAATTTAATTTTGTGAGTAGATTGTTCAACTCTATATTGAAGAAACATGACAGGAGTGGGAGTCCTTCTTTGTTTCTGACCTTACAGGGAGAGCTTTCAGCTTTTTACCATTGAGTATGATGCTAGCTATGGGCTTGTCATATATGACCTTTATTATATTGAAGTTTAATTCTCTCTTACTCACCATTTGAGAATTTTTATCATAAATATATTTTGAATTTTGTCAAATTATTTTTTGGCATCTATTGAAATGATCATATGAATTTATCTTTTTTTTCATTAATGTGGTGTATACATTGGTTTGAAAATGTTGAAACATTCTTGTATTCCTGGAATATATCCAAAATTTATCATGGTATATAATCCTTTTAAATATTATTGAATTCCGTTTACTAACATTTTGTTGCAGATTATTTCATCTATGTTCATCCAGGGTTATTGACCTGTAATTTTCTTTCCTTGGAGTGTCCTTGTCTGTTTTTGGTGTCAGGGTAATGATGGCCTTATAAAGTAAGTTTCAAAGTGTTCTCTCTTGCATTTTTTTTTGAAAAAAATAGAATAATTAGTATTCTTCTTTGAATTTATGGTAGAATTTACCATTAGAACCATCTTGCCTTGGACTTGTGTTTGGGAGGTTTTTGGTTGATTCAAGTTTCTGACTAAAAATATTGGTCTCAAAATTTTCTATTTCTTTCTTATTTAAATGTTGGAAAGTTGTATTTTTTAAGGAATTTATTTTTTTCTAGGTTGTCCAATTTCTGGTGTATAATTTGTTCATAGTATTTTTTTTGTCTTTTCTATTTATGTGGTATCGGTTGTAATTTCTCTTTCATTTCTGATTTTATTTACTTGGGCCCTCTCTCTGTTTAGAGTAGTTGAGCTAAAAGATTTGCAGATTTTGTTTATCTTTTCAAAGAACCATTTCTTAATTTCATTGATATTTTCTATTGTCTTTTTAGTTTCTATTTCATTAATACTTATTAAATGATGATGAAATCAATAGGAATTTGTTATCCACAGGTTTAGGCTTTCAAGCTATTAAATGACCTGCCCTTCCTCATGCTCATTGTTTCCTTTGCATACTATGCCATTTAACTTGAGTATTGTGACAAAGAACTGATGACAGAGGTAATAAACTCCTGAAGTGGTACATGATTGCCCATACATGCTAAAGTTTGAGGTTAGCTAGTGAGTCAACCCCAAGGCAAGTAGTGTGCAGCCATTGTGATTGAGAAAGATTGGCATAAAAATAGACAAATACACAGAAGGACATAGTGCCAGAAAGATGTAAAATGAGATTAACACCATTCATCTAGAAACTCCTTCATACTTTTCCACTTACGCACTAGTTATTGGTTCCCAATAGTATTAGCTGGTCTGTATATTGGGGTTCATGCAGATCCTTACCTGAAAATCCTGTCAAGCACATCAGGTTCACTTTAGAGTAGTGGTTCTCAACCTTCCTAATGCCGCGACCCTTTAATACAGTTCCTCATGTTGTGGTGACCCCCAACCATAAAATTATTTTCGTTGCTACTTCATAACTGTAATTTTGCTACTGTTATGAATCGTAATGTAAATATCTGATATGCAGGATGTATTTTCATTGTTACAAATTGAACATAATTAAAGCATAGTGATGAATCACAAAAACAATATGTAATTATATATGTGTTTTCCGATGGTCTTAGGCAACCCCTGTGAAAGGGTCGTTCGACCACCAAAGGGGTCGCGACCCACAGGTTGAGAACCTCTGCTTTAGAGCTACTAAATTGCAGCTGTACTTGTTATCCCGTAGTGCAACTATCAAACTTGCACTGAACTACCTTCTCAGAATTAGTGAAGCCAGGGACTGCTACTACCTTGTTCAGTATTGAAGCCTCCGAATTTGGATAAGTGTTTATTTTACATATCTGCTAAAAAATACTTGTTAAACGGATGAATAAAGTTTACTATTCTGAAACCTGTAGGCAAATAAGAACCTTGATTTGTACTTGTGCTTTTTCAATTCATTTACGGGAGAACCTACAAGTTTCCTTAACAGCTTGTTGACTTGTGTGTGAGGCAGTTCTAGCAAAAGTAGTTCAAATATCAAATATGTCTTAGTTGTTTACTGACAGTCTGTTGGGCATCCAAATCTTCAGGGATTTAACATAGTAAGAAAAATGGAAAATACCAAGAGGTTACCTAAGAGTAGGAGCTCCTCTAAATTAGGAAAATGAAGGTACACTTTTCCAAAACATCACATTCTTAAGCCATTGAGGGCAGGGCTTATATTTGGCTCTGCACACTTCAGTAGCAACTGAGACTGTTATGAAATGAAGTTTATCATAAATCCCCCAAATTTTTAAGGTTATTAGTTATGTCAGTTCATTCACTATATACTGATGAGATGCTACAATATGTTAGATAACATGTGAGACCCAGGGATGCACAGGTATACTAGTACATGATGCAGCCTCGTGATTTCCAGCAGCTCACAATCTATCAGAAAGACTGGCACATAGTTAAAAATCACACTGAAGGGTGATCAAGTGATCAAGTATAAACAAATTGCTGTCAGGACTTGCTGGATGAGTAGCTGCTACCTGAGGGAGGTTATCAGAGGCCGAGAAATGAGCATAAGGAAGGGCAGGCCATTGAGGAGTTGTGATTCATTTTGAGGGAGTTTGACAGAGACTGTGGAGGGCAGGGTAGTAGAAGATAATGGGAAATATTATTAGAATGGTACATTAAATCCATATTTAAAACTAGGGTGCAAATGAATGCTGACCACAGCAGTACTTCCTACAGATAGGCTTTTTCTTTAAACAGTTGGTGTAAAGTGGAAACCTTCACTCATCTTGGAAAACCATGAATCATTAAAGCCCAGCTCCAATTCATGTAGATATAATAAATGGTGCCACATATAAGTTATGAGAAATAAAAAATAACATGATTATTTTGAAAAAATTAAAGATAGAAGTAAGTGATAATCCTGCAAAGTCACTGTCTTGCACCTGGACACTTATTCAAATATTCTGCCCATGAAATTAAACTTCAGTTCACTGAAGTTGTTTTAGAAAAAATAGACACATTCTTTTGAATTTCTTGGACAGTTGGAAACTTCTCTTGTCAATCTGGATTTGAGTTTCAGAAACAATTGTTTCATCAGAATACAAATCTAGGAATATTGTGGATAATTGAATCAGTTAATATGATTGTTAACACTAAACAAAACAAAAATAAAATATTGTTAATACTTTGTTAACAATATCAGCATAATATAAAAACAGAGTGTGACTATATATTAGTGCAATTCAGTTTTTTATATGTGACTCAATGAAATTCTAATTTTAAAAGATAATGTTATTGACATGAATGACAGCTTTGGAGCATAACCTTGCCTGCCTGTGCACATTAAATCCAAGTGATGGTGGAGTGCTGCTACAGAAGTCCAGTGGGTCCGGAAAACGGCCTCTGGTCACCCGAGTAATAAAAGCAGGACTAAGAGCTTCCCAATGCCCATGTTGGACACCATCCTTTACGTGTGTCTACAAACCCCTTAGAGAAACACACACTTACACCCACTAATGCTCTTAACAAATCATCACATATTTATCTTTTCTTCCTCATTGCCCATAATTCTAACCTGAACTCCTCTGATCTTCAACATCGATGAAGAATCTGAGAGCCAACAAAGCCAAGGACAGACTCTTTTTTATTTAAGGGCAGGTCATTACATATGTTTTTCTTTATATACATGTAATAGATATCCTAGTGTTAAGGCTGCTGTGAGAAAGATCCAGATATTCAATCCCCAGAACTTATTCATCTTCCAACTGCAAGCTTGTATTATTTGACCAAAGTTTTCCTACTCCCAGGACCCTGGTAACAACCATTTTCCTATGGTGATTATAATAGACTAGTGGCCTGGTGCACGAAATTCATGCACATTAAGAGGGAACTAATTAGAGGAAATATTTTAATATAATAGAAGTGTCAGAGATGAAATAAAATTAGTAAAATGTATATGAAAATCTCCCTCCTGTCAGAGTCTGGGGCGTGCCACAGGACCTAGATTCAACTCCCTGCTCACTACCTACATGCACTTTGAAAACGTAGGATACCCAGACCTTTCTGGCCCCATCCCCGTCAAGCCTCTCTGGGCGTGGGGCACAGCCTCAGGTTCCCTGGCCTGGTGCCAGGTGGGGGGCACAGCCATGCGGGGGGTGAAGCCTCAGGTCCCCCAGCCCGGTGCCAGGGGTGCAGCATGAGGTCCCCTGTCAAGCCCCACAGGGTGAGAGGGGCAGCCTGAGGTCCCCTGGCCCGGCACTGGGGCGGGGGGGCACAGTTTGAGGTCCCCCATCAATCCCTGCCAGGCGGGGAGGTGGAGGGCGTGGCCTCGGCCCCCCATCAAGCCCCGCAGGGTAGGGGGCACAGCCTGAGGTCCCTCGCCCTGGCCAGGCGCGATGCAGATGTGGATGGGAGGAAGATATAAATATATATGGATCTAAATAGAAGTGCATTTAGGGTTATACTTACAAACCATGACCGAGGTTTTAAAGCCCATCTACCAATTTCATAAATAAATGATTTGAAGTTTACAAATTTATTGCAGCTTTCCTAATGTCTGTCAGTGGTTCTTGCAAACTTATCAGAAGAAATTAGTTTTTATATTTTTAACAAATACATTTTAAAATTGAGATTTTTTTTAATATATTTTATTGATTTTTTAGAGAGAGGAAGGGAGAGAGATAGAGAGTTAGAAACATCGATGAGAGAGAAACATCGATCAGCTGCCTCCTGCACATCCCCCACTGGGGAAGTGCCCGCAACCCAGGTACATGCCCCTGACTGGAATCGAACCTGGGACCTTTCAGTCCGCAGGCCGACGCTCTATCCACTGAGCCAAACCGGTTTCGGCAAAATTGAGATTTTTAAGACAAAGTAAAATGGTCTTTTTCCAATGTTGTTTCCAAGAGTAGATAGGAAATTTTTATGGGAGAGGATACACTTTTTAGCAACACAGTTTAACAATGGTACTATTTCTAAATTAACTATTTTCAAAAATTTAAGCAAAGGAACTGGACATTGGTATTCCAATTCCATTGCTTCCCCTCTCTTGGAGTATACACACACTCAGAATGTGAATTTTGTCAGCTGACTCCCAGGTAACCCTGTCCCACCTGGATGAAACTGCTGGGAAAAGCAGGCCATTTCCTTGTAATGCCACAGGTCTCTCAGGATGCTTCTGGAATGTGTGGCCAACAATCCAACACATTGGCATTCAATGTACAGATAGAGGCCACTGTGCAAACCTACCTGAGAGGCAGCCTTCAGGATTCAGATGATTCAGGATAATGATCTGGCTACCTGTGATGTGTTTGTCTACTCTGTCAATGACAGGGGCCTTAAAGAACTAGCTGGAGAAAGGGATGTTCAGATGAAACAGTTACCAGGAGTTTTGAGGTATTTTCTTTAGAGTCTTAGAAGGGTTCAAGCAACGTAAACTTGACACTATGACTCAGGCCAGAGGAGACATGATTCCCATAGAAGCAAGAATAGCTCTCTTCAACTGAGCACGCAACTTTATAATGGAGGCTTATAGAATGATATCCTGCAGAACAAGAATAAATTAGAAGCCTGTCCAGCAAGACGGCCCACCAAATAAATACTGACAACTCGTGGCAATGGATCTCCCTGCTGACTTGTCCAGCTGCCAAAAGAATGGGGCAAATTCCTAATGTTCATGAAAGTTCTGACTTTAAATGATGCAGAATATGGAGATGGAGCATGCTATGGCATTCTTCAAACAGGCTTATTCAGTAAAAATCTGATAGTAAGTCCCTCCCTGTAACTGCAGTGATAAGAAATAGAGAATAATTAGTCCAGAGAATAATTAGTTCAGGATGCACAGCCCAGTGATTCAACATAGTAAGTGAAGCATGGGACTTTGGTGTCAGTTTAAGATGGTGTGTTTCTGGGGTTTGACGGTAAGTTGTCTGTTTGGGATCATGTCAGGCTCTTCATGATAACGCCCTCTTTACATGGAAGGGGATAAAGAAATATCTTTTATAAGAGCTTCCCTGAGGGTTAGACAGTTCCTAATGGAGGAAGAATTCCAGTCCAAGGCAGCGCCATAGAAAGGGGTAATAAAAATGATGATAGTTAACATTTATTGACCACTTACTACGTGTCAGGCACTTTGCCAAACACTTGTAAGCATTATTTCACGAATCCTTCTAACAGCTGTATAAATAAGGGCTATTATAGTCCACGTTTTATTGGTGAAGGAAGTGAGGTTCAAAATGAAGTACAAAGGTATTAGGTAAATTTACCAACATTGAGTAATAGATCAGATGGTGCCAGAAAAGACTCAAGACTAATGGGTCCGCAGTAAGTCCATTAAAACTCCTCTCTCACTGGGACAATGAATGGAGTTTGGTGATAACGTCTCTTTCCATCAATTAATTGATGCTTTATTTTTAATCTTCTTTTCTGGCTATCCCACGTGTTCCATTGCATTCACTTTAGTTTTCTTTTACACTTTTATGAGCTTGAAAGTTGTCATATATAGAAAATTGGTAGAATTTATCTCAGATTCAAGCCATCTAGAGGAATTCTGATGCCGAGTCTGGTCACATGGGTCTTCATCACATGGAGCTGGGACGCAGAGTCCCCAAGGAATGTGGCAGGGATGCTGGCATTTGTTCATACTCCTTTTCTTCCCTGTAAACCCTGTTCACATTGGACCTGTGAAATGATATGTGAGTGTAGTTTTGAAATGATGCTTTGCTGTGTGAATGCAGAGCATGCAATAAATAGACTCGTTCTTTTTTTTCTCCTTACTCGCAAGGGTGGTGAGTGACTGTTGGGAAAGGCAATTCACCCTAGAATAGTATTCTCAAATGTGAAGCCCCTGAGAGTCACCTGGAGGGCCTGCAAAAACACAGGTTGCTGGGCCTCAACCTAATTCAGTAGATATGAGTTGGAGCCCAAGAATGTGTACTTCTAGTGAATTCTGAGTTCTAATGAGTTGATATTCCATTGCTTACTCTCATCTCTGGAGTATACATTCATTAATGATATGTATTTTGTCAGCTGATGCTCAGATGATCCAAGTTCATCTGGTTAAAACTCCTGGAAAAAGCAGACCACAGACCACATTGCTGATGCTGCTGGTCCTAGGACCACACCTTAAAAACCACTGTGCTAGAGTGGAGATTTTTAAACTCTGGCTTCATAGGAGACTGCTTTGCATACCCCCCCTTTTTTTTTAATGTTGATGCTTGAAGTCCCTCTCCAGACCAATTAAGTCAGAACCTCTGTAGGTGAAGTTCAGGCAGCTGTGTTGCTAAGCTCCCCCTCCCATCCTCCTCTGATCAAATGTGCAGCCTGAATTGAGACAGCAGAGAATAAGTTTGCTGTTGTGTGTTAGGCATAGAGAATTGAGGGTCATAGCTATCCGAAGACTTGATTCTGAAACGAGTATAAATGATAATTACCTAAGGAATATAAAATTAATAGGACCTTGATATCAAAGCATTATGAAATTGTTATGCCACTTAATCACACAGGTGACAGCTGATGTAACAGGCTTGCTTTCTTTGACGAGACAGTGCAGTGCCCACTCCTTGGACAGGAGAAGAGACAAGTACCATTAAGTTTAGATGAGGAAACTGAGGTTTACTGGCCCTAATTGGAATGATATGTTATGCATATGTGTGCCTGTGAGTGTGAGAATGTGTGTCTGTGGGTATGTAAGAGAGATTCAAAGAGTTAGGAAGGAATTATAAGCACTTCCTATTGTAGTTAATGCCTATTTTCCATCTCAGGAAGGCTTTGTTATAATTGATATTGTTAACCTTTTGTACCAGTTCTGAGGGTTACATTCCTGCTTAAAAGATTATTTGTTTTTCTGACAATTTTGATTTTTAACATTTCTTATCCTTTTTGGTGTTTATATGTATCTGCCCCTTAATTCAATCATTCAACATCGTTTTTAAGAATTTTCTATAAGCATTGCTCCCAAACAAATAAACCATAAAAAACTATTAAGGCTCAAGATATTTAAATAGGGGATGGCTTTTACAGGGGAGAAACCACTAATCAGGATGAATAAGGGAGTTAGGGTCATGGTCTCTACTCATTGTGGGAACCAGGATAGGGTGGTCATTGATCATTGCCTCTGGTCCTGATGTCAGCCATGGTGTCATCCCATCTTGTTTCGCAAGGGTATGGTTGGTGAAATCATTCAGATTTTCTGGGCCTGGAGCTGAAACGCAACTGAGGCCCAATGTTATCTTTGGTTTGACTGAAACTCTGTTTCTGTGGTCAACAGACCCAAAGCTTTGTTCCTAAGATTATTTGATGCTGATTAGAACCTGATTGTCCTGAGGCAGGCAGGTGATCCAAGATGCTGGATGAGGCCAGTATGAATCAAAAGGAAAGAAAGGAGAAAAGGACATATTAAAGAAGTGGAAATTTTTATGATTATAGTTCCATTTTGTGTGGTTAGTTTTGGGAGCAGAGAAAAGACTGGGCTGGAGCGCAATGCATGAGGGGAAGTGGGACAAGGTATTTTGAACAAACAAATCTTCAGACACCCAAGGGGAGATGTGTCCAACAGACAAGTGCTTTTCAAACTTTAATGAGCTTATGAGTCCTGCCAGGATCTTGTTAAAAATGCACATTGTGATGTAGTCAGTCTGGGGTGGAGCCCAAGATTCTACATTTCTCACAGTGTTCCAAGTGCTGACAACCCTGCTGGCAACAGAACACATTTTGACTAGTGAGATATAGGCATTTTTTATTTGTGAATCCATAGTTAAACATAAAGGAGTGAAGGAGGAAACCAAGTGATTAAAGAGGTGGCAGGACATGAGAGAGAGAGAGAGAGAGAGAGAGAGAGAGAGAGAGAGAGAGAGAGAGAGAGAGAGAGAGAGAGAGAGAGAAGTGCCCTGAAATCAAAGGTGCTTCCAGTAGGTGGGAATGCACAGGTTGGTAACTATAACCTGAGGACAGAGAAGTAGATTTGGGTTTAGCATTTAATAGCCCCTGGAAACCTTTCTTTCATAGAGTAAGTTAACTTCTAATACTGCTCTGGGTGGATTTCAAGCTTCACCATTCTTCTCAAGCCCCCAACTCTAATACCTGAAGACCTCACTTCCCAATAAAATAGAGACCAATTAACAAAATCAACCAATTTCCCCTTAAAAACCTATACCCCTCAAATGTAAAACTTTCTACCTCCGTCTTTTCCTCCTATCTCAAAGACATTGGCTATAGGTCCTTTCTTAGTGTTGGTAACTCACCTACCTTCAATTTTGCTATTGTCTCACCATAAAATGTGTTCACGCTTTTTTGTTTTTTTCCTTTTACCACTTCACGGATCTGTTCAGTCACCAGTGACATTAGTTGGTCTATCCTAATGGTCTATTTCCCACATAAATCATAGTTTGAAGAAGGAGCATGTGATGACATTCTTCCCAAGGAAACATGAGAGCAAGTTTGCAATGGGGTGAAGAAACACTCTTCAATGATTAAAAAAAAAAAGACATTCACAGACAATAGTGGGATGAAGGCCTGGGATGTGGAGGGGTTAGGTGGAGGGGGGAAAGGTGGGGGAAATGGGGGACATCTGTAGTACTGTCAACAATTAAAAAAAAAGGAGCACTGGGTAGAACGTGAGGCCTGGCCGTGGTACTACAATCTTGCAACTCTGAGGAGCCAGGAACCTGAGGGTGAGCCAACACTCCGAGACAGGAAAAGCAGGAAAACGGGGAGAAAATTTTTTCTTGTAACATAAATGAACCCACTGGGTCCGATGAGGGTGGAAACACAATCTTTCTGAAATATTTGAGATAATTTTTGTTGTTCCTTCCTTAAGCCTATCAAGTTAAGGTTTTATATTATGTGCAATTCAGAGCATTCAACTGATACATTCTACCATAGTGGAATGTGCCTTTCTATCACAGCTGCTCAAAGACAGAAAATAGCACCCCCCCCATGTCCTATCCCTCCTCCCTATCTCTCTATCTCCAAAACTATCCTTTTAACTTTCACACAAGTACAAAACTTATATCTTCTTGTACACAAGCAATTTGCAGATGATTATTGATATTCACAGCAATTCTTCACTTGCCTATTACTCTGGTTCAGATTTCTGCCTGGTACCCAGGCCTTAGTATTTACCTCTTCTATGCAATTGAGATAGGGGTGATATTTGTGGCTTATTTACTGAATGCTAAATCACCTGTGACTCATATCTGGAGTTCATCATTTTGAACATACAGGAGGCACACATATAGAAATGAAGAGTCATGGAAGTGCAGCTGAAAAAGTATTTATTAAATATTACAGTGATCAGAATACATAACATAAAAGGGCATTCAGAATCTTCTCAGAAAGTCATAGCCAATTTCCATAAAAAAAATTCAAAACAAAACAAAAATTCATATTTGGATTATGAATTTCATGAATCCAGAATTTAGAAAATTTCTATTTCAGTGACTTAGCCTTAAAGACGTAGTCTATAATAGTTCATCAACACATACATGTGATAAAATATATCACATATTCTAGAAAGGATATTTTCCTTGGTTTAAGGGCAATCCCATAAAAGGTGATTTTGACATGTATGTTAATAAAGGTCATAATTACTTTGCTGTTTTCAGCCTTTCTCCAAGGCTAACCCTTGTATGGGTTTATGTGTGGGTGGGTTACTTGGGTGGGTTTTGCAATGATTCCAAGTTTCCCTGGTTAGTTGAAATGTAGCTTTACGTGGGATTCTGCCTATGGACTTTAGGCAGCTATACGTGATTATGTAACTTTCCTCTCCCCCAAAACCAGAAAAGAAACTTTCTTTCAGCTAGCAGAGGGCTTTAGGTGGTTTGGGTGGAGGAAAGATGACAACTACCTAAAATAAACTTTCTCAGGGTGAGTGTGATTAGAAGTATCAAAATATCTTCAGAAATGATCCATCGGTAGACTCGTGTGTGTGCTGTGTGTGTGCTAGGCTGCACCTCTGGTTTCTCACTATTTGCTCTGCCTTTTAAAAAAGAGTCCGTGCTTTTTATTTCAAAACAGCAAAGTTTTGTCCTTAGCTGCTTCTATAAGCAGTTTGCATCGACAGATGCTTTTCCAAATACCTCAAAACAGAAACCATCACAGTTCTGCGAGAGATAGGAAAAGTCCATCTCAGGAGATGAGGAGGTGTATATTCTGCTATGCACCATCAGGATAGGTGTCCCATCACTGCCCCAGTGCACAGGGCTGTGTTGTTTGTGAAGGGAGAAGCACAGGGGGTATGTAATAAGCAGATCCATAAAGAGCTGTGATTTTGTTTGCTTCTAGCCCTGCTCCCACCTCCAAACACTAACCCAAATGCAAAGAATTGCGGACAAAAGCTCCTGCTCTCCCAGCCATCACAACCCAGATGAATCGGCCTCTTTCATGGAAATACAGTTTGGTTTTGTCAATTATCAATATGTTTTCCTCCTGATTCGTTTCTTATTATATATCTTTAAAGTTAAATTAGTTATAATAAGTACTTCTCTTATTTTATTGAATTCCATTTCAATGTTTTAATGAATATTTAATAGAAAGTCCACAATGCTCACATTCATATTTCAAGTTATATTCAAATTTATTTAAAGATAAGATCGCCCAATATTATTGGAGAAGTCTACATAAATAATAGAACTGATGTTTCAGACACACATATAATAATACTGTCTCCACATTATTTGCATAAGTTACAGAAATGTTTTTCTTAACATAGTCCTCCTGTTCCTCTTCTCAACTTGATATATTACTTTTTGCTATTTCTGGCAATTCTTTCTAGTACGAAAGATAAAATTTCAGCCACTTCAACTTTAAAAATAACCATAAAAAAGTCAACAAGAAGATGTGATTTAATCAAAGTGCCCTGAATCGATGAAAAACAGTTTATTTCACAAATTAAAAACTGGCTTAATAACACATTCTTAGGATTACAATGACATTTCCTCCAGCAATTTGGACGTGATCTGACAATTACGAATGTGGATTATGCTACACGTATCAATCTATTCTCATCACTGCAGTTTAGACAGCAAGATGAAAGTCATGCCTTCTGTTTCTCCACAGTTGAGTAACACCATGCTGGTTTTTACTATAACTGATGAAAGAAAAAGCATGGTAAACTGTAAGCATGTAACAAACACGGGAGGTCGTAATATGTTTCCAGGATATGGCGTCTTGCCATTGACCACAGCCTCTTGGAACAAGATAAAGTCATTGAAATAGTTAACAGATGTTAGCCATACTTGAAATGTAGAAGTTCTATTGCTAACAAGTATGTGGGGTCGGCTGGAGATCTGGCGCTTGGTCCATTATTTAACTGACTTGGCAAATGGGAAGCTGAGATCCAAAGGCATAACGCATATCAAGGCCACACACTTTGCACACTAAGCAGGGCTCGTAAACTACTGACGGTACGTACACGGTGGTAAGCCTGCTTGATTAAGTATTTCACACAGTATTTGGTATTTAGGGAAATCTTAGGGAAAGCTGAACTCAATTTTCACATCTACTAAATTAACAAGTGAGTTCTCTAAGAAACAAAGAGTAGACTTTTCTCCATGTTCAAAAGCATATCTACAAATTTTATTATTTAGCTTCAGCTTGTGATTTACCCGATGACTGGTCTCACTTTGTGTTGACTTCAAAATGGGTCCACTTGTACTCTTCTGAAAGGCATCTCTTCCCCCCCCCCCCCCTCCCCGCAACTTGTGTCTATTCCTTCACATTTCAGAACAAGTTGACAGGAATGATCTTTAGATGCATATCTGTAGCTGAAATGGATCTCCTCAGCCTTGAGTCACAAATTCATTCATGTCAAGCATTGTAGGAGGCTTGTGCTACCTTCGAGTTTGTGGTTTTATTCACCGCTTTGCAAATAAAGTCACCAGCTTCCATTACTTTGTGAAGATCCACATCCTGGTAAAAGAAAGCCGGGGTACCAGAGGGGAAGAGGCATTTGGGAGGAAGAGGACAAAACAGGTTCCTTTTAATTTTACTAACAGTTACTTAACCATTTAAAATACTAAAATCATAATGCTCATTATTGATTTGGGGGCAAGCTTTGTTTTCATGAACCATGTAGTCAACATTTTAGACTTTTCTTCATTAAAATCTATCTTGAAGTTGACCCTGTATTCAGGCTGGCCACACCTGAATAAATAAGTTTAATTCAGGTTGGTACCTGGATTCTAGGAAGGACAATACTGAAACTAGAAACAATCTAAAATATCAGTGAAGGGCAATTAAAATAATAATGGTTTGGAGAAGTTTAGGAAAAAGGCAGGAAAAAATACCTCTTTACAAAGAAACTTGGTAAAGCTGTAAGAAATACAGGACAGTTGAATGTATAATATTTTTAAACCATATTCAGAAAAATCATTAATGGTGTGCTACTGGAGGAGGTACCTGTAGGTCAAATGAAATGAAGAATATTTAGGGAATATCTGGAACTTGTTTGCCTCTGAAAGTTTAGGTAAATCCACGTATGACAGGCCATTGAGTATGAAGACCAAATTCAAGGCATGCTCCTCAGCTCTAGGACTTAGCATAACAAAAGGTCACCTTCCAGGTCTCCACCCAGCATCTTTATTGTCACTGGAGGAGGCAGAGCATTAGGTGGGTTAACCAGAGATTTGTGCTCACGCAGCATTTCATAAGCTCCTATGTTCTTCCTCAATATGAACTAGAAACAATGTGGAGTTAAAATTGAACAGATTCAGACTTCCTTGCTATTAAGGAATAGTTTTTTTTTTTTTTAAATATGTGAGTGTAATTTTCTTAACATAAGTATAAAAAAATCGGGGGCTTTTTATAACAATGATCATAAAGAGATCATCATTCTAATATACCCAATTAAAAACTAGTCAAGAAAAAATAAATACCCAATTACTTCTCTCTTTTAATTGATTTGAGAGGAAGGGAGAGGGAAAAAGTTATTAAAACATGACCTGACAAATATTCTGCATCAGCTAAGTTCAATGCAGTCATCGAATCTCTGAGAAAAGATCTATTTTTCTTCTGTTTCTGTCACGACTATACATTTCTGATAGAAATGATCAAGCTACTTTGTAAGTGAAATAATATTATTTCCTAATCATAGAAAATAGCCAATGACTTTTGGTGTTTACAAGAAATAGCTTTTAGTGTTTAGTGCCACATGATATAAATGAATGTTGTTGAGCATCTCTATGTAACGGGCATAGAGTATGAGTAAGCTATAATAATTGCTCTCTGGCTGCACGGGGAGCTAGACACATAAATAAAATAATCCATTCTACAACTTCACTGAAAGTGGGTTCAGAGGTAGAGGCATGGAGGCTAGCATGGAAGCACTAAGGGGAAGAACCCAACAGAATGGGCCTGTGAATAGGCAAGAGGATGCCAGAAGAAGAATTTTTGAGGATAGTGGTGCTTCACTCTCAGGTGAAATCAAGTATGGGGAGTAAGGCCATTCCAAGTGGCTGTGAAACCATGAGTGGTGAGAAACAGAATGGTGTAGAAATGAAGACTGCAGGCAATTTTGGTGTTGTAGAAGCATCAATATGAGTAAAGAGAAGAGGAAAGAGAGGAGAGAGGGAGAAGGACAGAGAACATTCCATTTTGTAATCCAGATGATGCTTTTGTATCTCAGAAAACATTATGAAGTTCTAATCATCTGTGAGCTGTTTTTCTTGCCTTTCGTATTTTTTCTCTAAAAAAATCTGCCTTATAGACGGAATAAGTCATGCTAACAAGCATGTGGCCAAACAAGGTGCTTATTTGGGTGAAGTATGAGCTTTTCAGGCACCACTTGTAAAGAGACTATTCTTCTTGTCCAGTGTCTCACATGCTAAGTATTAACGGAGCTCTACTCCTCCACTGACCATTTTAAATGTGCCCTGGGCTCTTTGCCAGCAGCCCTAGTTGTCACTGGGAGAAAATCAAGATCTCCCTTTTCTCCAAGGAAAACATCCATAAAAAAAAAAAAATCCCCAAACTGTGAAAACAATAATCATAACAGGAAAGACAGGCTCTAATTCACAAGGCATGTAAAACCAAATCAGATAAAACATTAAAAAAAATACTTGGGAGGTCATGAAGCACTATAAAAATGTGAAATGGTAGCATTATTGGTGATTGAACTAGAGCAATAAGTTACTTTATAAGGCTCCCCAAAGAATGTTTATTATATTTTCCCACTGTGCATTTTAGCAAATAGCAAAAGTATAGTAAAACTTTGACCTCAAAATTGCTTCCCAATCTGAGATGCATTCCAAGCTGGATCTGCAAGGAATACATGAATATTAAAATATGTAAAACTAACTTACTGTATTGAGCCCCAGGCCATTAAGCATATATATCAAATCCTCAGTGGCTACATTTCCAGAAGCACCTTTTGCATAAGGGCAGCCACCTAATCCTGAGACTGCAGAGTCCACCACGTTGATCCCCATCTGAAAAACAAACCGAAACACCCAAGGCTTGTATATTTCTGGCGTCTAAATTGTTGCATTTCTATTTAACCTGTTCCAAAGAGCAAATAAGCAAAATCTGAACCCCTTGTCCAAACATTCACTTACCCACCTGCTGCTAGAACAGTCCTTGGGGTGCTGCTTTCTTTTCTGACTAATCTCATTTTTTTAAGGCTAACAAAGTCTGCTAAGGATCTTGGGAACTAGAATAATCGTAGATCAACATTAGGATGGTGTTTTCATTGCTAGCAACACATTTTTCTTTTGTAGGGGGGTTAAGCCTGAAGTAAGATGAATTCACATCTAGGTTGTATATATTCATCAACCTCAAATCTCAAGTTTTATCCTAAAAGCATTATATAAACAACATGAAATATTTCTAGCATACCAACTCAAAATCAAGGTGCCTTAAAACGTTCTGGTGATGGTAGTGGCAGCATCACTGCATTTGAAATATGATTTTTGTGGAGTCAATTCACCCAGTCTTTTCTGAGCCATTATTTTACACACAACACCCTGCTGCTTTGGGAGTAGTAAAGAAATATTTAAGAGGCAAAGCATCCACAACTAATAATAGCATCAGCTCACATTTACTAGGTCCTCACAAAGGACCTAGTTATTATTCTTAACACCTTATGAGTATTAACTCACAATCTGCACAAAAATCCATGAGGTAGGTGCTCTTCTATGTCCCCGAATCAAAGATGAAGAAACTCAAGTACAGAAGGATCACACATGTTGCCCAAGGTCACCTCTGTCTCTAGAGAATTCCCATTCTGCTGTGATCTGTGGCCTCTGAAAACATTTGAGTTGGTACATGTTATGTGTCTGGGGATGTCGGAGGTGGAGGGGCTCTGTGTGTGCTGGAAGACATGAGCACAACAGGCTCTGAAAAGGGCCCTGGAGATGAGATTTGAATAACAGCAGAAGAGAGGCAGACGTATCATGCCTCCGTGAAAGATGATAACTGGGTAATCGAAAGCTACCAGGAGGCCCTATCTGATTCACTCCTGGGCATTAAAGGAAAAGTAACATGACCTCATATAAAATGAGAAGCACCTGAAAGCAAGAGCTGTTGGCCAACCTGCTAGATCAGCAGTTCTCAATCACAGTCAGAATCCCCGTGCCCAGAACACTAGATCCCCAGAGTTTCTGATTCAGGAGGTCTTGGCTGAAACTTGAGAATTTGAATTTTTAACAAGATCCCAGATGCTGCTCTCACTGCTGCTCTGGGGATCACTGTTTCCTTTTTCTTTTCTTTATTAATAACCTTTTTATTTTAGAATCACTTTCGATTTTCAGAAAAAAAATTTAGTACTGAACATTCCCATATATTCTGCACCCAGTTTCCCTTATTGTTAACATTTTCATAATTACAGTCTCGTCATGGCTCATGAGAAGTATCAAAAGTTATTATTAACTAAAGTCCCTACATTGTTCAGACTTTTAGTTTTTAACCTAATGTCCTTCTGTTTCAGGAACTCCTTCAGGTCACCACACTGCATTTAGTGCTCTTGTCTCCTTAGGCTCCTCAGGCCTGGGGTCTTGTCCCAGACTTGCTTCCTCTTTGTTGGCTGATGATTTTGAGTAGTACTTGTCATGTGTTTTGTACAATGTTCTTCAGTATGGGTTTGACTGATTTATTTTTCCTCATGTTTAGAATGGAGTTCTGGGGTAAGGTGAGGAAGATGACACAGGTAGTTCTTAATTCCTCACATCCAGGGTACTGTGATATTATGATTGATAAAAATGCACATATTTGGTCATTCAGATGGCCAAAGAATATCGGTATTTCTCATATTTGGTCTTCCCTGGTTCCTGGCTAGAGTGCCTAAATCCTTGGAATTTCCTAAGTGATGAGAGTTATAAAGGAGTCTTCTGTTGTTAATGAGGTGACAAGGGGATCTCACCTAGGGATGGGAGCTGGTTGTTGTCTGTGGTGCCATTATGTGATTGGAGGGTTAGAATTTTCAGTCCCACCCCTGACCTCGAGGCAGAAGAAAGGCTGGAGGTTGACTTAATTTCCTAAGGTCAGGGAGTTTGGAGAGCTCTGGGTTGGTGAACCTGTGCAGGTGCTGGGAGAGTAATGTGCTTGCAGAGGGCATGGAAGCTCTGTGACCTTCCCTGTGCCTTATCCTATGTGTCTCTCCATCCGGCTGTGTCTGAGTTATATCCTTAGATAATAAACTGGTGATCTAGTATGTAAAACATTTCTCTGAATTCTATACGTCATCTAGCAAATTAGTTGAACCCAAGGAACAGGTTGTGGGGACCTATGATTTATGGACAGTCTGTCAAAAGCACAGGGAACAGTCTGGACCTGTGACTGGCATCGAAAGTTCAAGGAGGGGGGTGTGGGAAATGCTAATCTGTATCCCGTTGGTTAGAGTCACAGATGAGAATTTGGGCTTGTAACTGGTATCTGAAGGTGGGGAATGCAGGCTTGTAGGATTGAACATTTAACTTGTGGAATCTGATTCCACCAGCATCAGAATTAAGTTGAATGGTCTAGAATTGTCAGTTTGGAGGGAGAAACCTCCTCCACCTCTCCCACATCGGAATTGAGTGCAGAAACCCAAAGAGATCATACTGTGAAAGTCCTTTGACTGATGGTATTAGCCTTTACCACCTGGCTGAGGTAGTATTTCCCAGGTTTCTGCACTGTGAAGCCCCACACCCCACTTACCATACTGCACTCTGGAAACAAAACTCATGTGCAGCTCATACTTAAGGAGTGGACAATATCTACATAAACTATTTGGAATTCTCCTATAAGGGAGATTTATCTATTCTCCCATATTTGTTTTCAAACATTTGTTTATATCAGTAGGGACTCATAGGTATTTTTCACTTTGGGTTATAATCCAGTGTTATACATTGTGTGGTTCAAGTTGTTTGAGATTTGGTTATTGGGAGCTCTTTCTGTTAGCTCCTGTATTCCTCTAGTAAGGCAAGGGGACCATGCTTTTTAAATCACTCTTCTAGATTCTTCCTTGTGAGACTTAAGATATGTTTCCTTAGGCTCATCAGGACAGAGCCATAGTCCAAAGCCCTGGATGTCTTTGGGGCCCAAAAGAAGTTTGCAGATATAATCTGTTTGCTTCTGCAGCTTAATTTCTCCTGCTTATACTTCTCAACATGGAAAGGTCTCAATAGCTCTCCCTCCATTACAACCTCTTTCAAACAGTGATCCTACAAGGTCAATCCTATTCAGGTATTAACAAGTGTCCAGCTAAAGTACTTGTCCATTTAAAACAGGGGTGGGGAACCTTTTTTTCTGCCAAGAGGCATTTGGATATTTATGACATCATTTGCAGACCATACAAAATTAACAGCTTAAAAATTAGCCTGCTATATTTGGTCAAACATTTAATTAACTCACCCTAATACCTTGGCAGGATCAGACTGAATGATTCAAGGCCCGCAGGTCGGACGTTCCCCACTGCTGATTTGGAAAAATTTATCTAAGTTGCTGTGAATTAAAATACTAAGTATAAGAACTACGTGCTAGAAGTGAAATTTGTGGTATTTCCCGGTGGTTGGGAAAGACAAATATCAGGATGCTGGCTCATCTCTGGGAGTCTGCCATTACATCCAGTGGGCAGAGGGATTCTTGATTTACAGAAGTCTATCAGTTCAGTAGAATTTAATCTAACCCTCACCAAGACAGTTTTACTGGTTTTCAATCCTGGCTACCCATTGTAATCACCTTGGGACCTTTCAAAACTAACACCCAAACTTCTCCCCAAACCAATGATATCGCAATTTCTTTCTGGGAATGAGATCAGGTATTGGTTCCCTGTGATTCTTTTGTGTATCTAGGTGTGGGAATCCCTGAGGCAGAGTTTCCCATCGATCTTTCCTTTATTAGTCCTGGGTCTGAGTCAGCTTTAATTTGAGAGAAGCTCTGTACCCTGGGGGCAACAGTTAATTAAGCATGACTGGTGGACTTTTCAAGGACATCAGCTTCTGAAAGAAGACCCCAAAAAGTATGAGGTAGCAAAAGCCAGCAGTACTAGCAAGGTAGGTGAAAGGTGGTGTCAGCCCACCATGAGGGCTGGAATCCACATACCATGTTCCTTTCCCCACTACTGCGGATGAAAGCCCTGCAGCCACAGGGCCACACAGTCTTAATTGGCCTTTTGAGAAATAGTGAAAAAACAAGTCCCTCTTACCTTGTAACTAAAGCCCTACTGAGTGTAACTAATGTACCTTATTGGGTGACTAACATGAAAGGATTATCCATAATAAAATAACCAGAGTCACAAGAGAGGAACAATAATTAACCAATGTCAAAATTGAGCAAACATAAATAAAGATAGAAAAACAATCTCACATTAAGTCAAAGACTGAGAGCAAACTAAAACACTGTGATATTTTACACTTTCAGCTCAAAAAGATTGTTAGCAATGAAATAGCATAGAGCAACAGGATGTGGGGAAAAAACTTCAACAATCTGGACAAATCTCACAAACAAGAAGTTGTATGAAAGAAGTCATGAGCAAAAGAGGGCATCCATTATGATTCCATTTAGTTAAGTTTTCAAATAGATAACAATTAATGCTGTAAGAAGTTAGGATAATAGTTAACCTTTAAAAGGTAAATAAAAATGGGCACAGTTAGAGCTTCCCAGGGTGCTGACAGCATCCCATTTCTTGAACTGGGCTGGTAACACCAATGTCAGTTTGTGAAAGTTCTCAGAAGTTTGTGTTTATAAATTGGTCAATTTTCTGTGTGTGCATTAGACTTTGATAAATATCAATGACAAAAAATAGCAGTGTTGTTGAAAATTCAGGTAAACAGAAAATTTAAACTGGTAGGGAAATAATTGTAATTTTTTTTTCTGAGGGGCAATTAATCAGCAATTAGTCTTAGTTGCCCATATCCGTCATCCTAGTAATTCTTATATAAAAAAAAGTGTTTCCCAAGGAACAGTCCAAAAATCCTAAGTAAATACATGGTGGGAAAAAATAGGTTTATAGCTGTGAGTATGCAAAACAGAGTTTATTCTTATATTATTATTCATTAATTATTCTATTATTTTCTATGTGAAAAACTGTAAACCTACTTTGCCCACCCCTATAATTAGATTAACATATATTATATATATTTAATCTGTTTTGTATCTGAAACACACCACTAACACACATCTATAAATAGATTTGTCACAGTAAAATTCATAAGAATAAAAATTTTAAAGCAATTCATATACCTCTAATGGGAAATAATTTAAATTAACTATGATGTAGCTATAAAATGGAATAATAAATGCCATGTAAATGAATAATTAAGGAAAAGAAACAGGTTGGAGAATGTTATAACAGTACATAGAATCATGATCACATTTTACCCCCCAAAAAATAGGATTTGGATGGTATGCCAAATGCTAACAGTGGTGATCAGTGGGTGGTATGATTATAAGTGATTTCTTTTAATTCTGTGTGCCCTTGTTTTCCAATGCATGTGCGGACTATTAATTACCCTACATATAAGTAGAAAAAGTAAGATTTCTGCAAATTTTAGCCTGCTGTAGAATGATAGTAGATAAATGAGAATGAGCACAAATGAATCCAAGACTGAATTTCTCAGCATCATTATTTTGCATCTAATTGATCTTCCCAGGGCCCAGGACTGTAGAGCTGCTCCGCATGTCTGACAAAGGCAGATGTGATCTGGGTGAAAAGCTACCTGGAAAATGGTCTTTTCTCTTTCCTGGTATCAGACTAGATCTAGACCTGGATTCTCTTTCAGTAAGCTCTTCACACATTAATGGAATCAACTCTAAAAGCAATATGTGGATTTAACGTTTAAAGAACCAAATTTAAAAAGAGCTTATTAAAGTATACATTATCTGTGAAGAAAAATATTAAGATATTAGTTCCTTTAAAATTCCCTCAAAAAATTAAAAAACAAAAACCCCACATACACAGTATTTTTAAAATATTTCTTTTTTAAAAAAATATATTCTATTGATTTTTTTACAGAGAGGAAGGGAGAGAGTAGAGAGTTAGAAACATCAATGAGAGAGAAACATTGATCAGCTGCCTCCTGCACATCTCCTACTAGGGATGTGCCAGCAACCAAGGTACATGCCCTTTACCGGAATCGAACCTGGGACCTTCCAGTCCGCAGGCCGACGCTCTATCCACTGAGCCAAACCGGTTTCGGCTAAAATATTTCTTTTTATGGAATATCTCCTACATTCTGTCCTCTATTAAATGTGAAACTCTATTCCTCAGAAATAATGATCTCCTCAATGGCTAATGTTACCCATATATTAAGTAAGAAAACTTTATTTTTATTCTGCATGTTTTTTCTGCATCTACTTCTCTATCCCATTAGAAATGGCAGGTAATGCTATGTAAACAAATTCTTAACAGGATGAGAATAAAACCATTATTTCTTCTCTTCATGAATTCTGTATGGCAAATAAGGGACCATATTTTGTAAAGTAAATGCCACTGTATGCACTATATAATATAGTATATTTGGAAATAATTGATGGGCCACCTGATACAAGAGATTATCTGCATTGAAAGATCATTCTTAGAAAGACACTCCTTTTCCCACTTCTCCAAATGTAAAGCACTACTTTTAAACTTTCAGGCTCCTGTGTGTGTGTGTATGTGTGTGTACACCCTCGTGTGTGTGATAACACAAACACAAGTGTTTTGCATCCTATAATGCAAAAACAAAACCTGTGTTTTGCTTTGAAGGAAAGTACATCCTTAGATGAGTAACCACATGGTGGCAATGTAGCTCCAAAATCCACCCAAAGTCAATCAAGAATAACTCCATGGTGTTCCAGCACAAGAAAATGGCAAACACGTAAATAAATAGCTTTATGTAATTCAAATAAATATTTTTCCTTTAAAATAAGAAAATTTACAAATGGTGTGTAACACAAACTGTAAGTCAATTTATTCAGTCTATATTTTTTATTCTTCTTTTAACTTGAACGTGTTTATTAATCCTGTTCTATGTGCCGGGGACTTAGAATACATACAAAGTCATGTACCTTGTGAAGCATGAGAAATGAAACTCACTATATATTTTGTCTGTCGCTGAGAAGCAGCTTATTATCCAGTGAGAAATAATTATCTTTAGAGCTCAAGGAATGAATTCTCCCTAAAACAAAATAAATTCAGAACTCAAAGGATTGAGCTGTCCTTGGCCCCCATGTTTCTCAAAGCTCATGATTAAATCTATTAACCCAGTAACCCAGGCTATGGTAAATTTGTTGAGTGCATTTAGAATACTCCACCTGCTTGAGCTCTCCAGATACCAGTATGTGCTTGGATCTAAGTGCTGAGGAAAATAGATAAAATACTAGTGGCTGCTTTTGCTGGAAAAAGAAAATTTGGTGTAGCTAGATCACGAACATATTGCTCTGTACTATAACTTTGGGTGAGCTCTGAGGAGTACTGATTCTCTATGGTGTTTAGATGCCCAGACTAGACTAACATGTGAACTAAAAGGAAAGTACCGTCTTGACTTTTTCTTGGTGCTGTCAGATCTTACTATTTTCCAAACAAAACTGAGAAATGCAATAAGAGGAGCCAAAAATTCATTTTGCAAAATATTTAATGAAATCTAAATTTTAGGTATTGAGGATACATAATACTAAAGTCTCAAGGAGCGTATACAATGTTGGTAATGCTATTTTTGAAATGGCAGCTACTTTGTTTAACTTTGAAGATAGAATTTTATTTAAAAATCTTTAATAATGTTAGATTCAAATAAATTTTCTGATAATGCAAAGTACTTATTTTTGGATTTAACTTACTCGGGGGAAAAAGGCACATATTCATGGAGGGTAAAATATTTTGAAAATATAGATCTTGCCTTGAGATGCTTCTCAACCAGCACTCTAGAGAGTTACTATATATTGAGTACCAGCTGAGAAAGAATCCTATTTGCTATTAATATGTTGTGAACATAATATCATGCTATATAAGCCACAGATAATGAACAGTTAGCATACAAGAATAAAGCATAGTGTTTTAAGAAACTGAAGTACATACCAAAGTTGGTATGGAAATAATGATAGGTATACAGATTGCCGTTAGGGGATGACTAAGCTAATGGTGATTGATTACTAATGTCTTCTATAACATCTTTCACCTGATAAAGGTTTTCCTATGTGCTTCGTTTCTCCTCACCTTAATACATCCAGCGAGATAGTCTTACCTTCATTTAGAATATTTCAAATTGAAATAGTGATGGGGGTGTGTACATAGAAGGGGTATTGAGAAAGTAGAAGGAAAAACTGATAAGGGGAGTTTCAATTGTAGTGACACTGAGAAGATAATAAATACTATTAGTGAACATTTATTAAATGTTTATTTTGTTGTAAGTATTGCACCATATGCTTCCCATATGATAAAACCCCACAAAATCAATGTAGTAGTATTGACATGTCCAACAAGAGAGAAACGGTTAACAAATACTTCAACAAAGATAAACTATTATGAAATAAGTAGGCATTTTTAAAGAATATTTAATGGTATGAAAAAATGATTATAAGAAAATCAATAATAGTAGTACATGCCTAGATTACTGATGAGGAAACTAGGGCTCAGAGAAGGCAAGTGCTTGATAGAGGAAGAACACAAATTCAGTCTAACAACTGTGGGCTACTGCTCAATAGTGAATATAAACTGATCACATGCCAGACACAGTACTAAACACAGATTATTTCATTTGATTGTGAATTAGAAAGAGAGCATTGACAAATGAAAATACTTCATTTTCTTATCTTTCTTAAGCTTCCTGAAAAGTTTCTATTACAATTTAGCAACATTATCAAGACACTTGAGAAAGTAAATGATTGTTGTCCCAGTCATAGTATTTTTAGGAAGCTAACCTGAGAAAATAGCCAGAAATGCTAATACAGGTCTATGTTCAAGGGTGGACGCTCTTTGTAGCATTAGTTATAGCAGTGGGAAAAGCTCGTAAGGGACATGTCCAACAAGAGAGAAACGGTTAACAAATACTTCAACAAAGATAAACTATTATGAAATAATTAGGCATTTTTAAAGAATATTTAATGGTATGAAAAAATGATTATAAGAAAATTAACAATTAGTATCCTGCCCTCTGTTTGGCAGGATTCATTAGTGTTTCTAGATTTTTAAAAATCTACTTTATTATGTATATTTGTATATATAAATCTCTTGTATATATAAACCTCTTCTATATATAAATTTATTATACACACTCACAGTCATGTAATTAGGACAAATGAACCTTATTTTTACTCTTCTTTCACAATCATTCCCTTCTTCTACCACTAAAATACCCCTACCCCCACCCCCAAAGTAGACAGGCCTTGCTCTATTTTCTAATTTCTTTGATTTAATTCAAATTCTATAGATGATCCCTTTCAGGATCATCTCCTTTTGTCCATTCTTGAGTGGATATTGCCTCTACTTCTTTAATAGCCATCCATTCTCTCTAATCTATTAGCACAACATATTTGGATTAGTTGTGATAATAGGAAGACCATATATATTTTTTTAAATGTTAAAGCAGCAAGCAATATATATTAGCTTCATGAGGTTAGGAATTTTATCTCATTCATATATGCTCAGTATATAGCATTAGTACCCAGAACATAAGTTACTATTCAAATATATTTTAAAAAATAATCAAGTAAATGATATGCATAGAAAAATAATACATGTAATATCAAGAGCTTGTTGCAAGTATGTCTACACAGGGTAATAAATTAACTTGATAAAATTCAAGTTAGAGACACAGAACTACATAATAAGGATAACCAAATAAATAAAACATGTCAATAGATCACTATTTTGTTTGCGCCCTAAACCTTCTTTTAGAAGTGCCTCATCATAAAGATGGGCTTTTTCTCTTTGCTCACTGACTTTTTATTAATCCTGGCTGCAGCTGATTAGACCTACATGAGGTCAATCACAGTGCCCTCCCCCAGAATTTGGAGCAAAGAAAAAGACAGAATCCATTTTTCTCAGAAGTGAGATGTACAGCATATGGCTTTAGCAGCATTTTTTTCCCAAGGGGGAGGAAAGATATTTGGTCTGTAGTAAAAGGTAAAATGAAGCATAGTCAAATCAGAGAAATGCCACCTGAATTCCAGACAGCCTTTCAGTGCTTCCTGCGGTCTAACTTTAATTTCCTCCCTACCTTTGTTTTTAAAATAACATTTAATGAGAGCTGTGCCAAATGCATTTACCCACAAAATAATCCCAGGAAGTAAGTACTATTATTATCCTCATTTCATAAATGAGAAAACTGAGCCACAAAATGTTTAATAATCATACAGAATGTCACATATTTGGTAAGTGGTGAAAGCTGAGAGTCAGAATAGGTGTAAATGCTTCCAAATCTCTGCTCTTGACTTGCCTGTATGCTTTCTCTAAGAGGTTTCTATGAGACACCATGGTATCCACATAATAGTCTCCTTTCTGCTTAAGGAGCTCCAGTTGGCTACTGTCACCTGGACGCAAAGAGTAGTCCCTAACACATCATTAAGTTAATGACCTGGCAGAGAAGATATTCATAAATACAATGAGCTATAATATAAGGTAGAATGTGGTAGCTATTATAATAATTATAAACAAAGCTATTCAGAAGCACCAGTGATATAGGTTCTATATTTTGTAGTGGAGCAAGGAAGGAGAGGTAGGGGGGAAAGTCTGATGAATGGTTTGGCTCTGAATTGGGCCTTGAAAAATGTGGAAAAGTGGGGCATGAATACTCTACAGAGAGGAAACACTGAGAAAGACATATACGATGAACAGGCCAAGGACAAACTGAGTTTAATGAGACTTATTGTAAGGAGTGTTGGGGTGTGGCTGGAATAGAGATCCTCATCATGGCAGGCCCTGAATGTCTTTCTATAGGGTAAGAGCTTTATTGTCTAGGACATAAAGACCTACTTAGAGTTTATGAGTAATCATGCGTTCATCAGCATTTTGTTTTACTCAGATTTCATTACCAAGGGAGCGATAATTGTGATAGATAGAAGGTTGAAAAATATGTAAATAGAAATACTAGCTAGAAAATAAGTACAATGAATCAAATCAGTGGTGACGAGTATTTAAAATGAAGCAGAAGGAATAAAAATATTTTTAAGGAATAAAGTTGAAATAAGTTTGTGAGGTAAAATATTGTCTAGAACAATTAGGAATAATGGAAGAAAAAAGTATAATTAACAAAAGCATGTGATTTCTAGTTTAAAAACTAAATGGAGGATGATCTAGTAACTGAAATGATATATAGAATAAACTCTAGTGAAAGGTAGAAATTGCTTTCTTAAAAATCATTATAAATGTAGAAAACTGGATAGATAACACATGATGTGTCTTAAAGCAACCCTGATGTTTCAAAACTAACATTGATTCTTTTTGATCTCTCATTACATACCCATTTCCACTTGCTCATCTGTATCTGGGGTGATTTCATGGCTCTGTTATGCTCTAATTCATAGTTAAGCATTCTTATAACCCAAGGAATGAGTCTCCATTGGGCAGTAAAATGATTTTAGAAGATAATGGTAACATGTTTCCTGGGTCTCTAAGAAGAGTCCAAGGCTCCTCCTTTCTGCTGAGTAATAGGGGTGTGGTTGGTGATAATGGGTGATAGACATTCTAGGTAAATTTAGGGGAGCCCTAGAACCGAGGGTTTGTACACAAGACTCAGAAATTCCCATCCTTCTGGCTGAGATGACAAGGCATCAAAGTCAAAGTGAGTTGTGTGGCAAGTAGGACTCAAGGCAGCCTCAAAGACAATAGGGCACATAAACCTGTCATAGAAAGCATACAAGAGTTTCCCATTTCCCCCGATAGGGCCAAGAGGGCACTGGTGGGCATAATGGCACTAGAATCATGACTAAGAAAGTGCAGAGTGTGGGCTAATAACCACAGATCATGGTTAGAGTACCATCACAAGGACCGAGGCTGAACAGCCTGGAACGCTCCATCTCAGGGGTGACAAGGGACTGAGGATGCCATTAGACCAGGTAACCCTTGACTAATGGCAGGATGGTACTTAAACTTCCTGCCAACTTAGCTCACTCTTAAGGACAGGAGAAAAAGAGGGGCAGGAGAAACTCGAGACATTTATTTTTAAGTCAGAAATGACTTAAGGTGATTAACTCACATATTCAGCCATTTATTAGGAGATATTTAGGGGCATTTAGGAGGATTCATTAAACTGGACATTGTTATGTATTTGCATAGATATGGAGTGTAAAATATCTTATAATATTACATCACTGTGTATTACCACTCACATGCTCATTGTTCATTTCAAATAACTCAAGTTCAACCTGATTTCTAAATAACTTATCAAGGACCTTGCTTACTCTAGCGCCACCATTGACCAGAATATCTCACAAGGTATTTATGGTAACAAGATGTTAATTTTTCTAAGCAGTGAGTACAATTTGAAAGAAGAAAGCTTAGCATCCATGAAATCAGAATGGGCTTTTCTCCAGTGGAAGCCAATTATTCAAAGAAGGTAGGAAAATAAGAGTAGGTGTAATTACAGTTAAATATATAGGAGATTAAGCAGATTTAGAAAAAAACAACAGATCTGGAAAACATGATATAATCAATGGTTGCGGCAGTTGTGGGCATTTATCTTGGGATAAAACTCAGAGGTAGATAACAGTGGTAGTTACATAATTCAAGATGATTTTGTGGTCCAGAAAGTAGACACATTCTGTACAGTTCCAGAGCAAAACATAGATGGAGATTGTGCTTGATTATGAGGGATAAATTTCTAGCCATTCAGTGCTGCCCAAACTGAATGGTTTAACTCTCAAAATAACCATCTTCTTGCCACTGAAAGTATAAAAAGACAATAAAAATCTACAATTGTAGAAAAAAAAAAATCCCTTCTACAGTGAGTGAAAGCCATGGTCTTTTTGATGGCCTCTAGGGTGTTATCCAGTCCTAAATCAGACTTTCTATAAATGCATGTTAAATTTAGTTTGCTCAATAACATGCAATTGTGTCATAAAGTTATAAACATAGACAAATAGAATTAAAATATTAAGAGCTTCTGCTCTTGTAGTTTGAAGCAACGCATTAATGAGGTCAGATCACTTGTTGGTATCTAGACTAAGACAGGAAAATTCTTAGCAAAGATGCAGTGATTTCTTAAGAAGGCAAAAATGCAATAAGCCTCCAGATGGTATGTAGCTGTGATGTTCAGTGCTAGTAGCCAAGAAAAAGTAATATAAAACATAGTTTTTTAAAACAAATAAACAAACAAACACAGTTGAAGATTCTCCTGAAGGGTGCCAAACCCACACATATCTGGTATTTGTGGCAAGGCTGCCCAGTACCACTAGACTTATGAAAGCTGCCATATAACTTGTAACATACTTATTTGTTTTTACTTAAATACTTCCAATTATTCCAAATTTGATGCCCCCCTTAGTTAAAAATAAAATAGATAAGCAGATAGCAATCTTTAGATCTAGTTCAATTCAAATGCTATTTCCCACACTGGCTAGATAACATTTAGGGGAGAAAAATTACATTATCCTATATAATAAAAGGCAAATATGCAAATTGTCCCCTCACCCAGCAGTTCGACTGGGAGTTCAACCAGGGGCTGGCCCCTTGTCCGGCTGGACCCTACCCATGCATGAATTCATGCACCGGGCCTCTAGTAGGATATACAGTGGGGCCTTGACTTACGAGTGTCCCGACTAACGAGTTTTTCGAGATACAATCCGTCTCTCGGCCAATTTTTTGCTTTGAGTTGCGAGCTAAAATTTGTGTTACGAGCCAGCTTCAGATACCCCACCACTAGTTGGCGCAGCGAACATCACAGTGAACACCACAACATCAGCCCAGCATCACGTGTCTCACTCGTTCACTTTAAGATTTGACGTGCGAGTAATTTGAGTTACAAGCTCCGTTACGGAACGAATTAAACTCGTTAAGTCAAGGCCCCACTGTATAAGAAAATACACAAAATATAATTCATGGTTAAAAACAAACAAAAAACCAACAGATTGATATGGGCGAGAATGCAGGTTAGTCTCCACAACTCTCACAACAACTAAATAGGTGCCATCTGATTTTCAAAGAACATTCCTCCGTGATAGTCAAGTGAGTGAGGGTTCTAAGAGGTCTTGCATGTCCATCCCTTTTCTGTTCCTTATCACAGAGGACTGCTCCCTGGACAGGGAGGGGCTGCATTCCCCAAATTCCCTTATCAGCTAGCCTCCTGCAGGTTCAGCCAATAGAAGGCTCTGGTGGAGGGAGGAGCCAGAGTACTTCCCTCTCTCTCTTTCTCCAGCAGAGCCTGTTTCCTCTGTGGCTCTATATGCCCACTCTTGACCATGGGCAAGCCCACCATGGCTCTGGCCTTCTCCTAGCGAATGGGGCTGGGCTCCAATATCCCTGTCTGTGGCTCATACAGTTTAGGGGCCTCACTGATGTTGCAGTGGTGGTTTCCTGTGGTTGGTAATCTTAAAAGTGGGGCACCCAGGGCACACAATTTAAGAAGGCATCCACTCTCAGGATTGGCCAGTACAGAGTAAGCACCTGGCAGTGAGTGGGCCCTATATTTTGTACCTATGCATCTGGTTTACCACACCCTAATCCACACTACTGTTCATCTCTGGGTTGCCTCATTCATTGTCTATTTCGTTTTACAGTTCTCCCATAACCAGTTAAACAATTCCCCATATTCAGTTATATGGCTCCTGCTTTCTGGCTGGAACCTGAAAAATCCTAGCATCCTTTTCATGGAGTTCAATCTTAAATTTGCTTCTACATAGCACTTGTCAAAGGCAGATCCAGAAAAAATTTAAAGAAAGACACTTTGAGGAATCCTGTCAATTCTCTTCTAAAAATTTGAGTTCTATCCTTATATCAACTTATTTCATGAGAAAGACATATAACTCTCTCATTAGCTTAGACTCTTCAAAGATAACTTCCCTGAATTCCACTTTAAAGTGATTCCCTTGCATTTATTGATAGTCATTACAAAATATTTTTTAAAAGATGTCTTTTACTGGGGGATCCCCCCAACACACACACATGTACCCTAAAGACTCCTGCTGGAGATACTGTCCATTCATTTTACTACATTGCATTCTGTATTAATCAGGATCATTAGATTGAACTATTTAATAAAAAATAGAAATTTATTGGTTCAATTGAGTAAAATGTGGAAGAATTTAGTAGAGCTGATCCCTTGCTTTTTCTTTTCCTCGTTTGTTTTTTCCCTCTCTCCCTCCCTTCACTCTCTTACTCTTCCTCTCTCTCCTTCTCACTCTCTCTTTCTCTCTCTGTTGCCCTCTCCTTCTCTTTCTCCCTCCCCTTTATACATCCTTCCTCTTCTTTTCTCTTTCTTTTCTTAGTTTTCATAATTTCTCTCCTCCCCTCTTCGTTTATTTTTTCGTGTGTTGGTTTTATTTTTTGATGTCTGCAATAACAAAGGTCACCGATGTTTATATAAGAAAAGCAAACACTTTTTCATGAGCTCCAACCAGAAAATTCTTGGGCAAATAATCTTTATTGACCCACCTTGAGTCACATGTTTATCTCTGGACCAATTATTGAAGTCAAATGCATTAGAGTGCAAAGATTGCTGGCACTCATACACCTAGGAGGAGTGTGTGTGTGTTGGGGGTGGGGGTTAGGGAAGTGCTATAATTTCCAAGCCCTCACTAAGGGGAGGTATTACTTTTGAGCAGACCAAACAACAAATATTCACTAACTTCCTACTACAGAAGCCACTCAGTATATTCCATTTAAAATTAAATATCATAAAAAATGATTGATTAGTGTTGAGCATTAATGTAACTATATCTTTGCTTTAGGAAACTTAAAACATTTAATGCTCAGTAGTGGTAACTGTCCATCCGATCACTGAACAGATATTTGTTGAGTTCCTACATGGCTCTGGGTGCAAAGTATACAATTGTGTAAAATAATACATATAAAACTGTGCCCTCAGGGACCAAAATTTCTGAGAAAAACAATGGTTAAATAAGATAAGAATAATGCAGGAAAACGAGGGACAGGAGAGAAATGTCAATTTACACCATTTTTTCGAGGAACATTGCCCTGATAAAGGAGTACTATTTAAGATGAAACCTAGATGAGGTAGGAGAGTGAACTAGGAACTTATCTGAAATAATAGTGTTTAATGCAAAAGTGAACAAGGTCAGAACAAACCTTTGAAAAGAAAGAATGCATATTATATTTAGAGAGCAGTAAAGAGAATACTGTTACCATGTAGAAGAGCCATAGAGACAATTTTAGAAAATAACATCAGACTGTGTAGGACCAGATCTTGTGGACAAGTGTGTTTTAATCATGTCAGTGTCATTAGTGTAGCACAGCAATTTTCAACCTTTTTTATCTCATGACACATATACACTAATTACTAAAATTCTGTGGCACACCAAAATATATAGTATTTTTGGCCAATCTGACAAAAAAAAAAAGGGTATAATTTGGAGTCATTCACACAGGAAGGCTATTATTGTGTTGGCTGTGGTCAATTTTTTATTTGACAATTTAAGGGAAAAGAGGTCAATGCCTCTAAGTAAACAGGTGGGGATTTCATGTTTTAAAAATTCTTATGGCATACCAGTTGAAAATCATTGGTGTAGCAGATTGGAGTCTCAATCAGTATTTTGCAATAAAATACCTTTGGGCATTGAACTTCCTTCCATATCTCAACACATTTTGCTGTTTAACAGGCCACGATATCTTGGGTTAGTAAACCACAGTGGACTAGGAAGCATGTTATGAGCCAAAGCTCATACGGAGTATGAACAAATTAATTGGGGTCATATGTATGCTTTTCTGTCAAATAAAATGTTTACTTGAACAAAAGTTTCCTGTAACTTATTACAGGAGATTTTAGTTTCTTACTGGACATTGCAATGTAAATTTCACAAATGTTTATTAGTTGAACAAGTTCTCACTTCACAGGGACACCTCCTCTTCTGTCAAAACTAGTACAGAATGATAGCTCTTGGTTGCACTTTCAGTTTTATGTAAGCTAAAGAATAGATCAGGTACTTAGCCAGTATTTTCTAACTATTCACTTACAAAAGACTTAACATACCAATATATTTAAAATACAATCCTTGACTGAAAAAAACTTATAATGTAGTAGAAAAGATCTGATGTATATGTGGATACTTAAAATAAAAGGGAAACTGTGAGAAGTACCAATTCAGGTAAATTAGGAAAATATTATGAGTTCAAAGGGGAAGGAAATTATTTCAGGCTGAGATAATTGGAGCAAGTTTCATGGAGGAAATGACATCTGAATTTGGCCTTGAAGAATAGGAAGATTCTATAGATACAGAATGTGGGTTGGGGGAGCAGTCCTTAAGAGAAGAGTAAAAACAACACCAATGACTGAACTTGTTAATAACAATTTCCTTGTTATTTACTGACATTTCACATTAGCGTTCACATAATGCTGAATTCCTCCTGCTGTGTAGTGCCATTTGGTAGACATATGTCAAGTAGCACCAATTTTCTATTTATTAAAAAAATATTAAGTGGTTTCTTTGGACAGCTCACTGGGGGGACATAGATAAGGTAAGATGCAATCCTATATAATAAAAGCCTAATATGTAAATCAACTGAATGGTGGAACAAGTAGTGGAACTACCAGTCACTATGATGCACACTCACCACCAGGGGCCAGATGCTCAATGCAGGAGCTTCCCCCAGCCTGCAGGCCCCAGGCCAGCCAAGGTGGGTGACAGCGGGAGGACCCCCCTGCCCTGATCGCCCTACTGGTTGCCCCACAGATAGACCCTGATCGCTGGCCAGGCCTAGGGACCCTACCCGTGCACAAATTTTGTGCACTGGGCCTCTAGTATTATAAATAACTCTAGATGCTTAATAGAATAGATTTTTAAGATAGCATATGCACAGATATATAATATGTTGTAAATTTCAGTCAACTGCTACATTAGTGAATGTGTTTAACATAGCTAAACATAAATACATAGATAATTGTGTAGTTGTAGCTGTGGGTGTGTGTGCATATATTTCAGCTGTATCACATAATAATTTTAATTTCGAATTTACATTTTCATTACAGCTAATGTCTACAGAACATTCATAAGTACTACTGCATTTCTTAATAGAAGTATGTCTGTTCTTGCTCAGTATTTCAGGTCAGTTCCTAATCTTGTATCAATAACTCACATCATCTCACACGTCCAGGAGAAATTTACATCTAACAAATGTATGCATGTTTCCATAATATACAGCTGTATTAGAAACTGGACAGAGCTGGTGCTCTTCCAGGCACCATATCTCAATATGGATTAGAGAAATCCAAAACCTTAGACAAAGCAAAGGACAACACAGTAAAGTTGTCTATGCAAGAGAGTGCTAGTTATCTATTTCAATATACTGATACCAAAAGCAGTATTTTCAAGTGGATTTTTAGCTCTAAACGGAATCATTTTGGTATATAAGGAACTCATTTTCACTTCACCAGAGACAAATGACAGGCCACTGAAATTCACAGAAAGCACTTAAGCTTAGCTTTACCCAAGTTTTTGTCCCTTTTGCCAAACACATATAGTAAATCTTCAATGTCACCAATAGGTTCCGTGATGTTAAGAGAAAGGACATATACAAAACCAATTTTATCATAGGTTACTTGAATTAAGTAAGAGTTAAGTTTCTAAGAAATGACATTGAACAAAATGATGTTATTTAAGGATATACTGTATTTGTAAAAATTATTTAAAACCATACAAGGATTGGGGGAACACAACACAATACAAAGACCTTTGGTTTTGTTTTTAGTTCTTTAATACCTGGATATTTTATTTTATTTATTTACTTATTTATTTTTTAAAATATATTTTATTGATTTTTTACAGAGAGGAAAGGAGAGGGATAGAGAGTTAGAAACATCGATGAGAGAGAAACATCGACCAGCTGCCTCCTGCACACTCCCCGCTGGGGATGTGCCTGCAACCAAGGTACATGCCCTTGACCGGAATCGAACCTGGGACCCTTCAGTCCGCAGGCAGATGCTCTATACACTGAGCGAAACTGGTTAGGGCTGGATATTTGATTTTAGAAAAGCCAATTTACTTCTTTTGTCTCCACTTCCCACATTCAAAAAGTGAGCTGTTGAAATAGTTCCCTTTGAACTACTATTTTGGAATATAAAAACAGTATCCTTAGAGAGGAAGAAAAGTTCATGGGTGCTCTCCTAATTATAAAGGAAATGAGAGATGCTTAGGAGATCCTTATAAAATAGTTTTATTAAGGTGGCATTCAAGGTGCTAATATATATACCTGTCACACAGGGTAGGCAGGCAGTCTATACAGGTTTGTTGATTACATGAACATATTTTTTTGCTTCTGATGTATTATCGCCTGATAAAATATGACAGTTAAAAATACATGTTTAACATAAAGAGAACAGCATGTTTACATGATTAACATTACAAGAAAAAGAAAAGCCTCTTCTAAGTTACAGTTCTAAATATCTTATGTCATAGATTTCTTTAGGAATCTGAAGAAAACATTACATCCATTTGCTAGAAAAAAATCCCTAAAAAGACACACTCAAAATCATACACATAAATCTGATCCAAGGGCAGAACACTTACTTAAAAGGAATATATTGAATTCACTTGTCATCCTTATTCAAGGGAGGAAAAACACTCTACTGATACTTGTGAGCTCTGTAGCCTATGTATGTAAACATTTTTGTGTCAGTTAGTGTTTTTTAATGCAGCAATTTCTGAAATTTAGTATAAAGATAAGTTTTAATGTCAACAGACCTTATTTATTGGTACAGCACTGGTAACGTTTATCTGACCGAGTAAAGTAGGAAATCTCTATGCGACATATATAAGATGTAATATCTTCTCATGAGAAACAACTTAATGTGTTTTATTAAGACTTTTGCCCTTATAGTGCTGCTACAGGATTTGAAACCAAAGTCATTTAACAATGTATGATGAATATGAAAAAAATCCAATATATGCAATCTATTCTGTGGTGTTTTTTTGGCCTGCAGTGTAAATACCCTAAAGAATAATAACCTACTATATCATCTAGACATTCTTTAAGTCAGTAAAGTTGCGTGGTGTTTTTCTTTTATTTTATTTTGAGTAAATGGTCTTTTAGACAGTCTAAGAAAGACACATGTGGAACACATTCCTCAGCTTTCTGAAATCTCCAACTGTGAGTGGTACATGTATAGTCTTTTGAAACTTTCAAAAAATAAAAGGCAAATCACATTGTAATTCTCCAAATAAATAATACTATATCTACCAAATACTGCTATCAAAAAGATTTAGGTATAATTTTAATGCCTACTAATCATGGGGTGGGGATAAAAGCAAATGCTCAAAAGATTTTCAAATTTTATACTTCTTAATCCCTTCACCATTTTTACTCAACCCCCCAACCTCCCTCATGTCTAGCAACCATCAATTTTTCTCTGTATCTATGATTTTGTCTGTTTTGTTTGTTCATTTATTTTGTATTTTAGATTTTACATATAACTGAAAGCATATGGTATTTATATTTCCCTGTCTGACTTATTTAAGTTAACGTAAGACTCCCTAGGCCCATCTATGTTGTCACAAATGGCAAGATTTCATTCTGTTTTATGTCTGAGTAATATTCCATTGTATTTATGCACTGTTTTTATACATTTGTCTATCAATGAACACTTAGGTTGGTTGTTCCATATCTTGGCTATTGTAATAATGCTGCAATGAACAAATGGGACGCATATATTTTTTCAAGTAAATGTTTTGCATTTCTTTGGATAGATACTTCCCAGAAGTAGAGTTGCTGGGTCGTAGGCAGTTTAATTTTAATTTTTTAAGAACTTCCATCTGTTTTCTATAATAGCTACACAAATATACAATCCCACCAACAGTGTACTAGGGTTCCCTTTTCTCCACATCCTTGCCAACACTTGTTACTTATTGACTTATTGATGATAGCCATTCTGATAGGTGTGAGGTGATATCTCATTGAGGCTTTTATTTGCATTTCCCTGATGATTAGTGGTGTTGAGCATCTTTTCAAATAAATGGCTGTTGGCCATGTGTATGTCCTCTTTGGGAAAATGTTTATTCAGGTCTTCTGCCCCTTTAAAAATCAGATTGTTTTTCTTTCTGGTGTTAAGTTGTATGACTTCCTTATATATTCTGTATATTACTCTCTTGGGAATTATCATTGGAAAACATCTTCTCCCATTCAGTATGTTGCCTTTTTGTTTTGTTGATGGTTTCCTTCACTGTTCAAAACCTTTTTGCTTTGATGTAGTCCCATTTGTATGTTTTGTTTGTTTGTATCATTTCATTTGCCTGAGGAGATATATCCAAAAGAATATTACTAAGAGCAATGCCAAAGAGTTTACTGCCTATGTTTTCTTCAAGGGATTTCATGGTTTCAAGTCTTACATTTAAGTATTGACTCTATTTTAAGTTTATTCTTGTGTATGGTACAATAAAGTGATCCAGTTTCATTCTTTTGACAACACTCTATATTGAAGATGCTCTCTTTACCCCACTGTATATTTTTACCTGCTTTATCATAGATTAATTGTCCATGTAGGTGTGGGTTTATTTCTGGGCTCTCTGTTCTGTTCTAATGTTGCATGTGTCTGTTTTTATGTCAGTACCATGCTGTTTTGATTACTATAGCCTTATCGTATAGTTTGATATCATGTAGCATAATAGCTCCAACTTTGTTCCTCTTTCTCAAGACTGCAATGGCTATTCTGGGTCCTTTGTGGTTCCACATAAATTTTAAAATGATTTGTTTTAGTTCTGGGAAAAATGCCATTGGTGTTTTGATACTGATTGCACTTAATCTGTATACCGCTTTGGGTAGTATGTACATTTTGACACTTTAATGTCCATACTTTCTGTCCATGAGCATGGTATATGCTTCCATTTATTTGTATCTTCAATTTCTTTCTTCAATGTCTTATAGTTTTCCAAGTACAGATCTTTTACCTCCTTGGTTAAATTAATTATTTTTGATGCAATTGTAAATGTGATTGTTTTCTTAATTTCTCTTTTTGATAATTTTTATTGGTGTATAAAATGCAACTAATTTCTGAATATTAATTATCTATTCTGGTACTTTATTGAATTCATTTATTAGTTGTAATATTTTTTGGTTGAATCTTTAGGGTTGTCTATATACAGTATCATGTCATTTGCAAATAATATCAGTTTTACTTCTTCCTTTCCCGTTTATATGATTGCTGTGGCTAGAACTTCTAATACTATGTTGAATAAAAGTGGTTAAAATAAATATTTTCATCTTATTCCTGATCTTAAAAAATAAATCTTTCAGCTTTTCACCATTGAGTATGATATTAGCTATGGGTTGTCACCCATGGCCTTTATTATGTTTAGTATGTTCCTTCTATCCCCAATTTGCTAAGAGTTTTTATCATAAATGGATGTTGGATTTTTTCAAATGCTTTTTCTTCATCTATTAATGTGATCATTTGATTTTTACCCTTCGTTTTGTTTATGTGGTATATCAAATTAATTGGTTTTCAGTTATTAGACCAACCTTGCCTCCCAGGAATGAATACCACGTGATCATGGTGTATGCTGTTTTTACTGTATTGCTCAAATTAGTTTGCTAATATTTTCTTGAGGATTTTTGCACACGTGTTCATCAGTGATAAAGGCATGCACATATAGGAGTGTCTTAGTCTGGTTTTGGATAAGGGTAATGCTGGCCTTATGAAATGGTTTTGGGAGCCTTCCCTCTTTCTCAAATTTTTGGAATAGTTTGAGAAAAAATAGGTATGAATTCTTCTTTGAATATTTGGTTTAAAAAAAACCCATTTACCCATTATGCCATTTGGTCTGGTGCTTTTGTCTGTTAGGAGTTTTGATTACCAATTTTTTTTTTATTTACTGGTTATTGGTCTGTTCAGATTTTCTCTTTCTTCCTGATTCAGTCTTACAAGATTGTATGTTTCTAGGAGATTATCTATGTCTTCCAGGTTGTCCGCTTTGTTAACATATCATTGTTCATAGTATTTCCTTATATTCCTTTGTATTTATGTGGTGTCAGTTATCACTTTTATTTAAATTCTGATTTTATTTATTTGGGCCCTCTTTCCTTTTTTCTTGCTGAGTCTGACTAAAGGTTTGTCAGTTTTGTTTATCTCTTCAAAGAACCAGCTCTTGGTTTCACTGACCATTTCTATTGTTTTATTTAGACTTTTTTTTCTGCTCTGATCTTTATTATTTCCTTTTACTCACTTTTGGCTTTTTCTTCTTTTACTAGTTCCTTTAGGTGTAATGTTAGGTTGCGTACTTGAGATTTTATTTCCTGAGGAAGGCCTGTATTGCTATAAATTTCCCTTTATCTTTGTTGAAGTTCTCACTGAGACCATCTGTTCTCTTGTTTATTGAGCATCTTTATAACCAGTGTTTTGCACTTCCTATCTGATTGCTTTTCTCCATTTTGTCTATTTCTTTTCCTGGAGTTTTGTCCTGTTCTTTCATTTGGGATGTATTTGTCTCCTCATTTTTGCTGACTCCCTGAATTTGTTTTATGTAGTATGTGGATTTTCTATGTCTCCCAGTTTTGGCATAATGGCTATATGTTGTAGATGACCTATGTGGTCCAGCGGTGTAATCTCTATGTTCACCTGAGCTGGGCCCTTCAGTGATGTCTCTTGTGTGTGCCTTCCTGTTGTTGTTGAGCCTGGATTGCTGTAGACATGTCAGTGTGAGGGACTGTCCCCTCAGGCTGACTAGCTGTAAGGACTTAAACCATAACTACTGTGGTGCTGACCCCAGATGGCCAGGGTTATTTTACCAGGAGTCTGGTGCCAGCTGAGTCTGCCCGTGGGTTTGTCATTTTTAGAGTTGGTTGAGTTGTTCTCTGGTGTGGTCGAAAGCCAGCCACCAACTATGTTGGTTCTGGAGCCTTTTGGGAAGGGAGGCCAAGTTCAGCCTCCATTTGTGCCTGGCTTGGGGTGCCTGGTGGGAGCTGTAGAGTTCTGTGCAATTGGTGGCTGCTGTGCTGGGTTAGAAATGCTTGGGAACACTATGCTGGGAATGAAGGCCAGCTGCCACCAGGGCCAAGCTTGGACCCTTTCGTAGGCACCACCATGTGAGCTGAGGCCAGCCGCCAGTTGTGCCGGATTTGTGGCTGCTTAGTTGAAGTTACGTCCAAGACAACACTGGCTGCGCTTATGCCAGACTTTGGCCACTTAATGGGAGCTACAATGCAAGTTGCCACTTGTGCCAGGCCTGGGGCCACTTGGCAAGAGATAGGGGGGAGGGCAGGGCCAGCACTGCTGTTCTGGGGTTTGAAGACGTTTGAGGGGCTTTAGGAAAGTCATCAGAGTGAGTTGAGCCAGGATGCGTCTGTGGAAAGCTGCAAAACTGGCTTGGGCCAGGCACTGAGTTGAGCGGTCTGCAGTCTCAGGGCTAACGGTGTTAGCAGGTGAATGGAGAGCGCAGCTCTGGCACCCGGCTGCACCTGCCCCCTGGGAGGAAGAAGAGTTCAACTAAAGAACAATGGCACCTACCGGCGCTTCCCAGAAAGCTGCTCTGCCCCCTGCCCTTCTATCCCTTGTCCTGAAGCTTATCAATTCAGTCCTCCCATATGTCCCTGGCACTTTAGAACTGCTGCCCCTGCACTGGATCTCAGAGTGAGTTTGTGAGAGAGCAAGTCCACGCACCAGCCCTCCAATGGGAATGCCTGGGACTCCAGCAGCCCTTTGTTTCACGTGGATATGATCCCTGCTGGTTTCACAGTCCTCTTTCCAGCACTGTTACTCTGGCGTGAGCACTATCTTGGCACTCTCTTAGACTGGACCTTGAGTACCATTTTCTCCCAGAGGGGAGATTGGGTGTGGAGCCAGGTGTTGGGGGGACCCATCACTCCTCAGGGGGAACCTCTGCAGCTGAGATAGCTCTTCTGATTCTTAGTTGCCAAACCATGGGTTTGGGGCCTGCCTGTTCAATGTCTCTGCCCCGTTTACCAACTTTGTTGTGTCTTCTTTATATCCTTGGTTACAGAACTTTTGTTCAGCTAGTCTTCAGGTGGTTCTCAGTGAGAGTTCTATAATTTAGTTGTAATTTTGACGTGGCCATGGGAGGAGGTGAACACAGCCATCCTGTGTTCCTACTCTGCCATCTTGACCGGAAGTCAAGATTTGCTAATTCTGAAATCCAATAAGGGTTGGATAGAATACTAGTACATGGCACATAGTAAGAACAAGAACTTAACTAATTTTTTTTCCTTCATGTTACTTTGACTATTAAGTCCACTTATTAAAAACTGACTTGTTTTGGTATTTCATTTAAAATTACAACCATACTTCAAATAAGAAAAGGTAATCATAATTTTATCATAACTTAAAAAAAATAGCACTATATAATTAGAACAACATATCCACAAAGTAATGACATATACTTTAAATGTAGGTACACTTGATTGGAATGTTTGGACTTACACTGAAGACGTACTCAAGATATTCAGTACAATTTGGCCACTCTCGGTCCTCCAAATGCTTAGCTGTACCAAAACCTAAAGCATATTAATAATGAAATAATGTTTCTAACTTTAGAGAGGGAAGTTAATTAGTGGAAAAAGGAAATAAAAATATTATGATTCAGGCTGGCTGTTTACCAACATGGCAGAAGGTTTGTATGATTCATTATGATCTCTATGGATGACAAATGAAGCAAATCAAGATACTCTTTTGATCCCATCAGATATGCCAGATACAGCATGTCCCCCCAAAAATGCACACACACTTTAACAGCTGATACATTCCATTTTCAAAATTGAGCTATTTGAATAAACACTGCCTTTATAGTTATTCAAAGTGTGTGTACAGATTTTGGGGGGACACCCTATATACATACAGTAACGGAGCCTTTGGTACATCCTAACAGAAACTTCCGTCAAAATTAGAGTGGACAAATAAGGAAGATTATATGAAAATAGGAAGATTATATGAAAATACCTTATAATTTAAAAAATGTGAAAAGAAAGACTGCTTTGGTTCTCTTTGCTTACTTTTCTAAAACATGGGTTACTTCTGGTATCAAATGCTGCAATCTGCTCTCTTGGATCCTGCCTTCCTCAAAACTCTCACCTTTATCTGTTGTAACCGCATACAGGATCATTTCCTCTCTTCCTATGCTGACCATTAATGCTCAGCTCTTAAATCTCGTTGATTTGCTCCTTTTATCAATTATACCACAGCACAGCTTTCTTCCCTCTCCCCGTGACTTCCAGAGCTCTCCTGCACATGTCCGCCTTCAACCTCTATATCTGAAATAAACATTATATGATTTTAACTTGCTGAGAGATTTAAGTTTCAAAACATAGTCCACAGTATTATGCCAAAAGGCTCCTATGAATTCTTTAATTTGATCTAGAGTCCAAAAATGATCATTAAAAATGTCAGTCTTTTTGACCTGTGCTTGGATCAGCTGCTGCTAAATGTTCTGAGGACTATTTTGAAGCCACCCACGATCAAACTGAGCAGGCAGGCAGGGGTGCCTCAGAGGCATCAGTTTCCTAGATCTCCTATTGCCGAGGTGCATTTCAGCCACCAGGCTTCTCAGGAGTAGCCCACTGCAGAATATATAGACACAACACTGACTCTTTCACATTTAAAAACACAGTTTCTGAAGGAAAATCGTGCATAGAAGATACAAAGAATCTCTTCCCCATAAAGCAATGTATGTGGTCAGAATTCATAAATAAATTATACTAAGATGTGGGAAAAGTGGCCCTTGCAATGTGAAAAATTGTGTAGCTGTTTTAAAGCAAAGTAAAAGGGGAGTTAAAATTCATTACTTTTATGCCTTTGTTTCCTCTATTTAGAGCTCTCTAATGAAGAGAAAATTTCAGAGAAGATATGCTAGTATATACAAATTTGCAAAGCCCTCCTGTAAGACAATAAAATACATTCTGATGCAAGTGTTTAAGAAATCTAACAGAAATATAAAAATGTTGGTCAGAAACACTGGTGCAACTGCAGATTTTTAAAAGGTCTCCAACACAGTATTTACGTTTTCCCCCTGAATGTAGAAACCCCTAGGCTCCTCTCCAGATGGAGTCACCACTGAAAGAGAGTGAGGCCCTGTCTTTGTTCTGTGTCTGATTGAGCTGTTCATTTCTTACTTCTGCTTTCCTGGGAGAACACATGGGATATACCTTCAGGATAAAATATTTACAAGCTCTTTTGAATGTCTTGCGTTTCACCTTCAGGACAGTACTCTCTATGCACAGGATCATTTAAAAAATATGAGAACACAAAACAGGTGCAAATCAGGAAACACACAAGGCTTTAGACTAAAATGTCTTACTGTATTTTGGTTTTAGCTTGCTGCATTCCTTGCTTTTTTACATACTTTAAATATTAAATGTAAAATTGGTAGTGCGGTTTTTGTACAATTTCCTAGAATCATTTTTTATTTTCCCTAGCCAGTTTGGCTCATTGGATAGAGCTTTGGCCTGTGGATTGAAGGATGCTGGCTTCGATTCCGGTCAAGGGCATGTACCTCAGTTGCAGGCTGAATCCTGCCCTGGTAGGGGTGCGTGTGGGAGGCAACCAATTGATGCGTCTCTCTCACATTGGTGTTTCTCTCTATGTCTCTCCCCTCCCTTTCACTCTCTGTAAAAATCAAGGAAAATATATCCTTGGTTAAGGATATATATATATATATATATATATATATATATATAGTCAAGACACACATTTCTAGAGACTGTGAACAATATTAACATTAAATTCCAAGAGAAATTCTCTTAATTTGCTCATGTGTGCTATCAACTGAACACAAAACTAAATCTATCTCATTAGATTTCCATAGGATGATTTACTGGTTAAAAAAAAAATCTCACAAGATTATTATAAAAAATTAGACTTTTAGGTTCAAGTAGAAATCCGGAAAGGACAAAGTAAAAGGTGTATAAAGCCTATTCTGCTGCCATTACCCTGATAAATGTGGCTTTTAGTTGTAATTACTTTTTGGGCTTTAAGAAAACATTTCTACTGCCAGTCCTCCAGGTACCTACATGGATAACCACCTAAAGAATATTTTAAATAATTATAAACTAAAACCAACTTCTCCAAACACAAACAATTCAGTTCTGATTGTGACTCAAATTCATTCAGATTAAAAACCCAGTCAGGATTAACATTAAAACAAAGTTTCCTCTGTGTGGATCTCCACAGGTAAAACCAAATTTCTAGTGGAGTGAGATCTAGGTCACTCAGAGCCTAGGCCAGTGATGGCGAACCTTTTGAGCTCGGCGTGTCAGCATTTGGAAAACCCTAACTTAACTCTGGTGCCGTGTCACATATAGAAATTTTTTGATATTTGCAACCATAGTAAAACAAAGACTTATATTTTTGATATTTATTTTATATATTTAAATGCCATTTAACAAAGAAAAAAATCAACCAAAAAAATGAGTTCGCGTGTCACCTCTGACACGCGTGTCATAGGTCCGCCATCACTGGGCCCTCGGCCATCCTCTCCTACTTCTGATGGTGTTAGAGTTAAGCGTAGATCATCCTGCCAGGCACTGTGAACTGCCTAACATTCCAGATAGAATCAGCCCTGGAGGCTGTTTATCATAATAATGTCATAATCTCTTTCTTGATAAGAACTTGATAAGGCAGGTTCTCCTATCTTATTTGTTTACTTTTTCCAGCTTTAAATACAATGGCCATGTAATATTGTATAAGTTTAAAGTGCTCAACATATGGTTTGAAATGTTTATATACTGTAAAATGATTTCTACCATAGCATTAGCTCATAACAACATCCTATAATTACCATTTCTTTTTTGAAGTGAGAAGATTTAAGATTTATTCAATTAGCAACTTTCATGTACTTAATACAGTATTATTAACTGTAATCACCATGCTGTGGTGATCAATTCCAGAACTTAATCTTATCACTAGACACATATACCCTTTGACCAATAGCTCCCCATTTCCCCCACCACCCAAGTCCCTGATAAACATTACTCTACTGTTTCTCTGAATTCTGTTTTTTGGATCCACATAAAAGCGATATTATGTAGTATTTGTTTTCCTTGTCTGATTTATCTCAGCATAATACCCTCAAGAGTCATCCAAATTGTCTCAGAAAGACAGAACTGTCTTCTTTCTCATGCCTGAAATGTTCCATTGTGTGTGTGGGGGGGTGGGGTGGGGTGGATATCTATCTATCTATAATATATATTGTAGATTATATATACCTATATAATGTATATTACATATTATATATATAGATATAGATGTATATATTATATGGCACACATTGCCTCCACACATTTATACTTACATGTACATACTAGACATACACACATATACTATATATCTTCTTTATCCATTCCTCTGTTGATAGACCCTAAGGATGTTTTCATATCTTGGCTATTGTGATTAATGCAACAATGAAGATGGGGTTCAGATATCCTTTCAAATTAGTGCTTGTGTTTTCCTTAAATATTCGGAAGTAAAATAACTGGATCAAATAGTAGCATAGTAGTTCTTTATTTTTTGGGGGGGAGTAGGGGGTTGCCATTACCATTTTCCATGGCGGCTGCGTAATTTATGTTCCCATTAATAGTGCATGAGGGTTCCCTTTTCTCCACATCCTCACCAACACTTCTTATTTCTTGTCTTTTTTATAAGGGCCATTCCAACAGGTGTGATGTGATATTTCATTGTTGTTTTGATTTGCATTTCCATGATAATTAGTGATATTAAACACCTTTTCATGTACCGGTTGGCCATTTGTATGTTGTCTTTGGGAAAATGTCTATTCAGATTCTCTTCCCATTTTTAAATCAGTTGGTTTTTTTTTTTTTTTTTTTTTTGTGTGTGTGTGTGTGTGTGTGTGTGTGTTTCCTATTGGGTTATATAAGTTCTTTATATATATATAGGCTAGTAACCCTTGTCAGGTATATGATTTGCAAGTAGTTTCTTCCCTAGGGTAGGTTGTCATTTTATTTTACTGATCGTATCCTTTTGCTGTGCAGAAGCTATTTAGTTTATGTAATGCCACTTGTTTTTTTTATTTATTTATTTATTTATTTATTTATTTATTTATTTATTTATTTATTTTTGCTTTTGTTGTCTTTGCCCTAGCAGACAGATCCAAACAATTTTTGAAAACCAATATCCAATGTATTTTGGAATCTATTGAGATGATCATATGATTTTATCTTTCATTTTGTTAATATGTTATAACAAAACTGATTTGTGAATGTTGAATAATCCTTGTATTACAGGAATAAATCCCACTTAATCATGGTGTATAATTTTTAATGTGTTGCTGAAATCAGTTTACTAATACTTTGTGGAGGATTTCTGCATCTATGTTGCTCAGGAATATTGGCCTGTGATTTTCTTTTTTTGTGGAGTACTTCTCTGGTTTTGATATCAGGGTAATGTTGACCTCATAAATTTAATTTGGAAAGATTTTCTTCCTTTCAATTTTTTGGAAGAGTTTGAGAAGGATAGATATTCAAGTATCTTTAAATGTTTGGTAGAATTCACCAATGACGTTGTCTAGTCCTGAACAATTACCTGTTGGGAGGGTTTTGACTACTGATTCATTTTCCTTAGTGATGATCAGTGTATTCAGATTAAAAAAAAAAACAACTTTATTTCTATAGTTGACATTATCACAGAACCTCCATTCCGCCCCACACCACCACTTTGTCCACCTATATCCAGCCTCTACCCCCATTCCTGTTGGCCATCGCCCCACTGTTTGTGTCTATAGCAGTGGTTCTCAACCTTCTGGCCCTTTAAATACAGTTCCTCATGTTGTGACCCAACCATAAAATTATTTTCGTTGCTACTTCATAACTGTAATGTTGCTACTGTTATGAATCGTCCTGTAAATATCTGATATGCAGGATGGTCTTAGGCGACCCCTGTGAAAGGATCGTTCGACCGCCAAAGGGGTCGCAACCCACAGGTTAAGAATCACTGGTCCATGCGTTATGTATATATATATTATCTCAGATTTTCTATTTTCTCATAATTCAGTTTTGTCTGTCAAACCTTGGCAATTGTCCAAGCAGCCTATTTTACTGGTAATGGCTACTAGGAGCTGAAGGTGTTCTCCAATCAAAGTCCTAATGGAGTATCTCAGTACCTAGATTCAGGCTGATTAAAAGCCAGACTCTCAGGCAGCAATTTTGAAAAGTATCCAAATATATACAGTCCTCTGGGACTGAAAGCAAAAGCCTCACTGGCCACCACAGTCAGGTGGTGTGGAGGTGTCCCCTGGCTGCAGGAACAAAAGCCGAGGCTCTGTGAGTGTATGGTTTTCTGGGAGATACCAGTGAGCTGCAGTGAAGCGCAGGACGGCACCCCTGGCCAAGTTCCCTGAGATCAGTTCATAGGCCTCTAGATGTTGCTGAACGTGAGATCTACCCTTTAGGCCTAAGCTTCAGGACAAGTAAATAGGTCTTTTTCATAGAAAGACTGTGGCTATGTTTCAGGCTGCTCTGTTAGTGCCATAGGAGGGGCAGCCCGCCAAGCACTGTCTCTCTGATTGTTATGATCCTATGGGACCCAAGAACACAAACCTCCTTGCCCACTAGAGCCCAGAAATCAACAGGCATCCCCTGGTCAGCAGCCGCAAAAACGGGGGCACGGGATGCTTGCTCAAACTCTCCTCTGGGAGATGACAGCCCTCCGGAGCTCAGCCTGGGATTGTGCAAAGATAGCAGCTGCCCTTGCAGGTCCCTGAAAGGATTACTGTCGCCCTTAGATGTGTGTTTAATTAGAATCCTGCACCTACACTGCAGTTGCGATAAGATAATAGGCCATCTTCACAGAAAGGCTGAGCTCCTGGGTCTGTTGTCTCTTACTGTGCCTTAAGGGTGGGGGGGTGGGGAGGGGGGCTTGTCATTTAAAAACTCTTTCTCTTTTGGTTAAAGTCCTGTGGAATCGACAGGCATAAAATCCAAAACCAGTCACCAAAGCCAGATCATGTAGAAATGTCTCCAGGTGGCAGCCACAAAAATTGGGTGTCAGACTGGGGTATAAGCTCCTTTCTGGGACATACTGGAGGGCTGGGGCAAGGGAGAGGGACTGTGCAAAGACTGAGTCCACCAGCCTCCGCTCCATCAGAGTGCCTCCATAGGCCCATGTTGTGGGGAAACCACACACCAGACTGAAGCTCCTAGACAACTAAGATGTTTTTCTTAGACGGAGGGTGTGTTTCAGTCTGCTATCTGTGATGTCCTGTGAGTGGTAGTCTGCCAAGAACTGTCTCTCTGATTGTAACAGCCCCACAGGAACTGGGATTGCAAGCCCCCTGACCTCCAGAACAAGGTGATTAAGGGGTGCTGTTCCCTTGGTGGCAGCCACAAAACAGGGCACCAGACATGTAAGGACTCCCCTCTGGAACATACTGGTGCACTAGAGCATGGCAGAGGGAGAGCTGAAGATGGCACCCACCCTGAGAAAGAAAGAAAGACACCTGCCAGCTGGAACAGGCAGAAGGGGAGCATACAGACAGCACCCATAGGAGAAAAGGGAAACAAAGGGAAAAAAAAGGGTGTCCACTGGCTCAAGTGAGGCCTAGGGAAATCATGAAGGTGGCGGCCATCAGCCAGCAGGCCCCTAGATACGTGATAAATTAGATGCCCGTCCCTCAGGCTGACACTGTAACATGAGCAAATGAGTGTCATTCACACAAATTCTGGGCACCTCTCAAATCAGTTGCTTCTCTGCTGAGCCCTTGGGTGGGGGAGTCCAAGTATGCAAGCCCTTTAAGGGCCGTTTCTCCAATTGTTATAGCTTTGAAGGTCTTGTGAACTTGAGCCCTGTGGTTTACAAAGGTGTTTTGAGTATTTATCTCTCAGGTACAGATCTTAAAAGTTGGGATGCCTCCTGTGGGGTTCAAACCCTTTGCTCCTCAGGGAGAAACTCCGGGTTCTGAGTTCCTTTCCAATTTTGAGTTGCTGCGCCAAGGACGGGGTTTATGGTGAGACTGTCTCAGCCTCGCCTACTTGTTTCCACGTGGGCCTCTCTAGTTCCCCCGAAGCAGAGTTGCTAAGACCAGTTTTAGTGTTTTTCAGAGGTATGCTTGTAGCCACAGATCTGGTGTGGCCTTGGGAGGAGATGCGCCCAGGATCCTCCTACATTGTCATGTTGAACCAGCACACGGCAAAGTCTTTTAATAAATTAATTTACGTATTTATTTATATACTAGAGGCCCGGTGCACAAAAATTTGTGCACTCAGGGGGGAAGGGGGGTCCCTCAGACCGGCCTGTGCCCTCTCACAGTCTGGGACGCCTCGGGAGATAACGACCTGCTGGCTTAGGCCTGCTCCCGGGTGGCAGAGGGCAGGCCCAATCCCTAGGTGCAGCCTCTGGTTGGGCTCAGAGCAGGGCTGATTGGGGAGTTGGGGCGCCACCCCCTGTCGTGCACAGAGCAGAGAGATTGGGAGGTTGTGATGCCACCCTCAGTCACGATCAGGGTAGGGCCGATTGGGGGGTTGGGGCACCGTCCCCTGTCACACTCAAGGCAGGGTTCGATGGGGAGGTTGCGGCGCCACCCCCTGTCACGCACAGAGCAGGGCCAATCAGGGGGTTGGGGCGCTGCCCCCTGTCACTCACAGAGCAGGGCCCATCAGGGGGTTGGGGCACCGCCCCCTGTCACACACAGAGCAGGGCCGATCAGGGGGTTGGGGCGCCGCCACTCTCACACTCAGGGCAGGGCCGATGGGGAGGTTATAGCTCTACCCCGTCACACACAGAGCAGGGCCCGTGGGGGGGGTGTTGGGGAGCTCCCCCCTATCAGGCACAGAGCAGGGCTGATCAGGGGGTTGGGGCGCCTTCCCCTGTCACACACAGAGCCGCAGGGCGATCAGGGGGTTTGGGCGCTGCCCCCTGTCACGCTTATCCCGGTGCCGGGAGGCCTCATGGCTCCGCTGATCCCAGTGCTTGGAGGCATATTACCCTTTTACTATATAGAATAGAGGCCTGGTGCACGGTTGGGTGCCGGCTGGTTTGCCCTGAAGGGTGTCCTGGATCAGGGTGGGGGTCCCCACTGGGGTGCCTGGCCAGCCTGGGTGAGGGGATGATGGCTGTTTGCAGCTGGTCACACACCCTTCAGGGTGGGGGTCCCCACTGCGGTGCCTGGCCAGTCTGGGTGAGGGGCTGAGGGCTGTTTTCAGGCTGGGGGTGACTGAAGCTCCCAACTGCTCCTTTTTTCTTTTTTATTCTGGGCCAGCTTTACCTTGAGGCTTGGCTCCAGCTCTTAGGCCTCGGCTGAAAGTAGGTTTCTGGCCTTTGCTTACAATGTTGTGAATCTGCTGGCTGAAGTCCGGTGGTATTTGTTACAATGTTTCTTAAACTGCCCGCTCAGAGGCCTGCAGCCGCAGGTGGGGAATGTTGGTTTCCTCCAATGATCCTCCGTCACTGAGGCAACCAAGTCTCATGTTAGTTTCAAGCTGCCTGGCTGCCGGCCGCCATCTTGGCTGACAGTTAATTTGCATATCTTGCTGATTAGCCAATGAAAAGGGTAGCGGTCGTACGCCAATCACCATGTTTCTCTTTTATTAGTGTAGATCTAGATATTTGTTTAGACTAGGGGCCACACAGGATGTTTGAGGGTAGGGAAAGCAAACCTCTTGCTAGCATTGGATTTAAAGGGGAATTATATAGACCTAGATTAATTGTGCATATTTCCTTTATTTTCTAATTAGTTTCATGTCTTTCAATCCAGGACTTTTAGAATAGTATTGAAAATTGGAATAAAAATATTAAGGCTAAAAAGAAGAATGTAGTGGGAGGAAAAAAGACAAAAGGCTATTTAAAACACCAAGGAAAAACCCCACCCTCAAACAGCAGCTTGAAGCAAGGATACAAGCTACATGAAGGACGAGCAATAGGCAGACTGAGTCACCAAGCAAGGTGGAGTGAGCAATCAATCGTGGCTCTATTTTAGTACTGTTCCATACACCCTGTCGGTACCACAAGGCAGAGGCAGCTTCTACAATCCCGACCTTGGAACCAGATATGCATGCACTTATTGGTATCATGAAAATAATATAAGCGAAGATAGTTGTATTCTTGTTTCATTTTCTAGGTTATCTGAAATAGTGAATGCAAGGGGAGGGAGGATAAGGAGTACTTGAGCAAGCACTCCCAGTTAGCAGAAGGAGAAGGGCAGACCGAAGGGAAGAGAGAGAGGAGGGGAGGGAGAGGAAGAGGAGAAGAAATTACTTGCTACTGTTTGCTAATTTGTACTGGCCAAACAGAATCAGTGTGAAGGGGACAAATTACAAAACCTGAGTCTGAACAAAGAATCCGGGGGGCTTCAGTGTCATGTGGTTGATGCAGGTGCGTATTCATCATCTGGGAAATGAAAATTATTCTTTATTCAAATGCCATTAAGTTATGTTCAACTCGATCTGGATGGTTTCATATTTATCATCATGAAGTATAAAGCCAAATGTCCCTTTTTCAGGAGCACCAAAGATTAACAGATTAGAATGTTTTCCACATGTCCATTTTTACTGTCAGGAGAATTTTAAAGAAGTTTTCCAGCTTCCGCAGCTGAGCCAGATGTCAGTGGGTCCCACAGTGAAATGAAATTGGCAGAGTAGCCTTCTCATGACCCCTGCTTGTTTTATCAGGGATCAGTTTAATGTCTAAAAGCCATTCCCTGCTGAAGACCATAAAGTTTTGGGGTCTAATATGCCACAATTACAGATTTCTGCTGACTTGGTTGAACCACTGCAACCCAGCAATATTTCTTACAACTTTTCTCACATAGCTCTTTAATTGTTGTTTGTGTTGGCACAAGAACAGTAAAGGGTCTCATTTCCACTGTAAGTTTCCGGTCTCTGGTTTCAGAAACATCAGTGGAGAATATTTCACCAGCCACATTTTTTGTTGTGTAAACAAGTCCTGGTGATTTACCCCATAGGTTCCTCCGCTGTGTACTCAAATGACCATGGACTCAAAGATATCAGATGGACACTTTCTAAAATAACAGGAGCTAACACCATAATGTTTTTTATTTTTATTTTAATTAATAGCTTTGTTTTAGGATCATGGCCAAAATTCCAAATGTGGTTATACTGACATATTTCATTCTTTTTTTCTTGAACTTTTAATTTGTATTTTTTTAAAATGTAAAACAGCATAATTTTAAGTAATCATACAGTTTAAAATAGAGGTTTATGGGGGGGGGAGGAGGACCCACGTAATACTTTCAACAATAAAGATATAAAAAATAATAAACATCTACTTTCCACACAGTTTAAGTGCATCACCAATATCGGTGAATCCCCTGTAAGTTCTCCTTGAACACAGGCTTCCCCAACCCCTGCAGAAAATCCTGCAAACCACTCTTTTCTCTTCATAGTCTTACAGTATAATCTGATTACTAATTTCGTCTTCTTTTGAACTTTATGTAAGGAAAATATTACTTTATATACTCTTCAATAATTTGCTTTTCTCCACCCATTATTAGGTTTTTGAGCTCTATCATGTGTTTACACACAGCTCTAGATATTCCTTATCATGGAATATTTCATTGTGAGAATATGTCATACTTTATTCCACTAGTTTGAGATGGAAGTTGAAATGAATTCAGCTTTTATTATGAACAAAGTTGCTACAAACGCTTTCGCCATGTCTCCTGCTGTCCAGGTACAAGAGGTTTTCTAAGTTTATACCAAGGAATTGATTGCTGGGTCATGGAATTTGCAAAGGCTCAAAATTACTACAGAGTCAACATTGTTCAAAAGTGGGTATGTCACCACATTCTCATCAGCAGTATGAGATTTTCTGTAAATCTACATCATTATCAACAGTGGATACTGACTTTAAAATTTTTGCCAGTATACCAGGTATAAATTGAAATTGCTTATTTTGCATTTTTCTGATTAAGAACAAGGTTGAATATGTTTATGTGGCATTTGTATTCTGTGGAGAGCGGCTACAGTGTTTGGACAGGTTCAAGCCTTGGACTAATGAGAGGGCACAGTCCTCTCATGGCCACGTGCAAGTCCCAGCTTGGAGGGCACAGCCCTCCCAGCACAATTATAGCCAACAGCTGTAGTTGTAAGCTTGAACCTATGGTCCGAACACCTACCCCCATGTGCCTGAGTGATGTGGGCTTGATAGAGTTCAGGTGCACATAACTGAGTAGATTCGAAACCCAGGAGAACGCTGTAACCACGCCCTTACTTTGCCTCGTGGAATCTGGTTATAAAATAAAGAGACGGCTTACAGGCCGTGGCACGGTCTCTCTCCATCAGAGAGGGCAGCGTCCCACCCAGACCCAGCTTTCTTCTCTTGTTTGTCTTTTCTAAATCCTTCCCTACCCCAACTCAGGTTCACCCTTGGCCGTGCTAGCTCAGCACAGTATTCCTTTTTGTGTGTAATACCTAACAAAGTCCTCTGACCTTTTCCTACTGGTTTCTTTTTTTCATTTTTTTTTAAAGAAAACTCTTTAGGAATAACATATATGTAGAGAAGAGTACAAATCATAGGTGTATGGATCAAGGAGTGTTCACAATATAAAAACACTACCCACGCATGAGAGGGGGGTTTGGGGGGTAATATGGGGATAAGGACACATATGTGATAACTTAATAAAGAAATTAAAAACAAACAAACAAAAAACACTACCCACATCAGAAAATAGAATATTACCAGTATAGGACACCCTTCCCTCATTATCCAAGTCCTAGCTTAACACCTGTCACTATAGATTGGTTTTGCATGTTTTTGAATGTTGTATAAATGTAATCCTATATGTGCTTTATCAGGTCTGGTTTCTCTCGTTCAACATGGTTTTAAAAATAATTCAACCATGTTGCGTACAGCAATGTCCTGTTAATTCTCATAAATGATAAATGTAGAAACCAAAATCTATGTATGAATTCTACTAATGTACATTTGGGGCTATTACAAATAATATTAGTGTAAACATTCTTGAAAATATCCTTTGGTGAGTATGTGTAGACATTTCAGTATAAACTTAGGAATGGAATTGCTGTGTTCTAAAGTATGCATGTGTTATAAAGTGACGGTACCAATTTAAACACCTAGCAGCACTGTTTGAGAGTGCCATTTGTTCCAGTCTTAACAATACTTATTAGACTGCATAATTTTAGATTCTTGAGGCTGTGTAGTGGTATCTTGTGGCTTTAAATTACAGATCTCTGATGACTCATGGAGTACTTTTTCATAGATCAATGATCATTAATATACCTTCTTTTGTGAACTGTCTCTTTGAGGCACTTTCCCATACTATTGGATTACTAATCTTTATTTTTTCATAGATTTGTAAGAGTTCTATATACATTCAGTGTACTATTACTTTGTCAGAGATGTAAAAGGCAAATATTTTCCCCTATATTGTGGCTTATTTATTTATTCTCATAATGTATCTGTTTTTGTTTAAGTAAGCTTTTTATATTAGGGAAGTTTTAGATTTGCTGGAAAAAATGTGTAGTACAGAGAGTTACCGTATTAAACATACCCTATTACAATATCCAACTTCTTCTATTATTAACATTTTTCACTATGTGTATTCTGTCATGGGATGAAGTATTCCACAAATGTCAATTAAAACAAATTGATAGTGCTCTGCAGATCAACTATATACTTACTTTCTGTCTGCCTGTCTCCACAAGCTATCAATTACTGGAAAAGTATTTGAAGTCTCCAATTATAATAGTGAATTTGTCTGTTTCTTGTTTCAGTTCTATCAGTTTTGCCTCATGAATTTTGATGCTGTGCTGCTTGGATGCATACACATTCACAATTGTTATTTAATCTTGGGCAATTATCCTTTTACCATTATGCAATGTATTACTTATCCCTGATAACTGTCCCTGTCATGAAGTCCCTATTGTCTGAAATGAATATAGGCACTCCAGCTTTCATATGATTGGTGTTAGCAGGAATATATATATCTTCCTTTATTTTTAACACACCTGGGTGGATTTTTTTTCAGGCAAAAATTGTTAGGTCTTGCTTTTTATCCACTCTGACAATCTGTCCTCAGATCAGATATTTATACTTAAGATGATCATGGTTGGATAAGTGAATTAATATCCATCATGTTTGTGAATGTATTCTATCACTGTATTTCCAACTATTTTTCAGCCTTCTCCAGTTTTAAATGAGAATTTTATATGATTTTATTGTAATTCTTCACTTAGCATATCAATTACCTCTTTAAAAAAATATTAGTGATTTGGTTAGAATTTCCAATACACAATTTTAACCAGTCGAAGTTCACCTTCAAATACTATTTACTATTTCATGTATAGTGTTGATACCTTATAACAGTATTTCCAATTTCTTCCTCCCATCTCTTATAACATTGATATCATTCATTCACTTATCCACAGGATAAAACTTACTCTATACTTTGTAATATCATTTTAAATAAACAGTTATCTATTAGATGAATTAAATATTTTATTTTGCCTTCATTTATTATATCTGTGATACTCTTCCTTTGTTGTATAGGTGTCATTAAAGCCCTTAACATATTATTCAGTTACTTTAAATTCCCTGTCAGATTTTATACCTAATAAATTATACTAGTATAATTTTCCTTCTCTATGAAGAGTATCTTTTAACATTTCTAGTAGGGCAAATGCATTAACAATTGAGTAGCTTAGTGTTTGATGGAGAAAGCATTTGTTTCTGTGACACTTGTAAAGACTAATTTTGTTGAATACAGAATTTGAAATTTGTGGGATTTTGCTTTTACACCTTTAAATATTCCACTCCAAACTTCTATTGCTTGCATGGTTTATGACAGGGGTGGGCAAACTTTTTGACTCGAGGGCCACAATGGGTTCTTAAACTGGACCGGAGGGCCGGAACAAAAGCATAGATGGAGTGTGTGTGAATTAATATAAATTCAAAGTAAACACTTTCTTCTGTCTATTGAAAAAAACTTACATGATTTTAAAGTTTTAGTCTAATAATGTAATGGATCACCATCCTGTGGACAGTGAAACATCGTGGCATTCCACTGTTGTAAAGTCTCCTTTTACATTTACAGTTTTGTTGATTTGGGTTTTCTCTCTCCAATGTTTGATCATTTTTTTCTCCATCTTTTCAAAGAACCAACTCTTGTTTGATTAGTCTTTTCTATTGTTTTTCTGTTCTTATTCCACTTATTTGTGCTAAAATTATTATTTCTTTCCTTCTGCTAAGTTTAGGTTTTGATCTTTTTCTAGTTCCTTGCACATAGATACAAGTTGTTTACTTGGGATCCTTCTTGTTCCTTAATGTAATTCTTTATTGCCTGAACTTCCTTTTGCTGCATCTCATAAATTTTGGTATGTTGTGTTTCCATTTTTTTTCTTTGTCTCAGGATACTTTTCTATTTTCCCTCAAATTTTTTCATTATTTTATAAATTGGTGTTTCATTTGTTCTTTTTAAAAATGTATTTTTATTGGTCAAAGTATTACAGATGTCTTGTTTCCCCTCCACCTGGCACCCGCCTTCACTACACTATTGTCTGTGTCCATGGGTTATGAATATAAGTTCTTTGGGTAATCTCTTCCTGCCTTCTTTTATCCATTGATTGTTCAAGAGAATGTTTAATTTTCATATATTCATGAATTTATAGTTTTCCTCTTGTTGATTTCTAATTTCATAGCATTGTGGTTAGATAAGATACTTGCCATGATTTCGTTCTTGTTGAATTTCCCAAGACTTATTTTCTGGCTTATCATATGGCCTATTCTAAAATACATTTCATGTGAAGTTTAGAAGAATGATTATCCTGCTGATGTAAGATAGAATGTTCCATTTTTGACTGTTAGGTCAATTTGGTCTATAGGGTAGTTTAAATTTATTGTTTTTCTTTCTTGATTCTCTGTCTGAATAACCATTGTTGAGAGTGGGGTATTAAAGTGCTCAATTTTAATTGTATTGCTATTTATTTCTTCTATTAGCTCTTAGTTCTTATTTTATGTATGTATTTAGGGGCTCTGATGTTGGGCACATAAATATTTACAATTGTTAAATCTTCTTGATAGATTGACCCTGTTATAATTATATGACATTTCTCTCTTTTTACCATTTAGTTTAAAGTCTATTTCGACTGATATAAGTATAGCTACCCCTGGCTTTTGTGGTGGTGTTTTGAGGGTGGAGGTGCTACCATTTGCTTTATTTTTTCACTCTCAGTCTGTATTCTTAAGGCTAATGTGAGTCTCCTGTAGGCAGCATATTTGATTCTTGTTTTTTTCAGTCCATGCAGGCATTCTATATCTATTTTTGAGTGAGTCAATTGTTTGAGCTCTAAAGACAGGGGTGGGTGAGTGTACCACTGGCTGAGGACAGCTGGATAGGTTTGCTGGCTTGGTACCCTGCCCAAGCGAAGCTGTAAAATGGGCTTTGTGGCTGCCTGGATTCTTTGGTCAGGCTTACCAGAGAGTTGTGAGTGGGTGCAATATAGGAGTTGGCACCATACATTAGCTTACCTGTCCTACTGGGATAGCAGGAGGGGACCTGGATTCTGCATAGCTCAGTGTGGGGACCTAATTCATGTCTTGTCCATGAATATCATGGTCAGGCGATTCAGTGGTTTTGCTCTCCAGGCAGAGAAAGCCACAGCATGCAGGGCTGTTGGATGGGCTGTGCAGCTCCCCGTGTGCTTGGTAGGGTTCCCTGAGCTGAAGGCTCTCTCAGTCATAAAGGGGGAGACAGATTAGTTTCCCTGCCCCGATGTAGCAGAAGCAGCAGCTTCAATGCCATTATCACTTTTTGTTTGTAGTCTTGACACAAACCCATCTGTGCCTCAAGCACCCTGGACATGCAGCACCACTGACTTTTTTCAGGGGGTGATCAGCTCTGCCTGTCCTTCTCTGGGCTCAAGAGTTGCTGGGTGAGAGCTAAGTGGGGTACAGTGACTCACAAAGGCAGGTGGGGTGCTGTGCCAGCCTGGAGGGCGTTATACTCAGTGTGTAGCCATTCTTCTTATCCCTGTGATTTAGTCTATCTTAGATCCTAAGGTACAGAGGGTGCTTCTGCCTCACTCCCAGGATTCTCTCTATTTACTATTCTTGTCCATGAATAGTTGTTACTTGATCTTATGAGGGGGATCATAGGGTCAACCTATGTCAGCATCTTGGTGATGCTATTCCCCTAAGCCATGGTCTGCAAACTGTGGCTCGCGAGCCACATGCAGCTCTTCGGCCCCTTGAGTGTGGCTCTTCCACAAAATACCACGTGCAGGCACGCACGTACAGTGCGATTGAACCTTCGTGGCCCATGCACAGAAGTCGGTATTTTGTGGAAGAGCCACACTGAAGGGGCCAAAGAGCCGCATGTGGCTCACGAGCCGCGGTTTGCCGAGCCGCAGTTTGCAGACCACCGCCTAAGCCAATCTTTTTAGGCTGTTCTCACATGGGACTATAATTGGGGCAAAATACCCCTTCAGTAATTTCTTTCCATGATAAAACAGGTCATGTAAAGAAAAGACCATCTATAAATGTATGAGTAAATTTAGAAATTGGGAGGCCATGGATCTGAAATGTCCCATCTCATAATTTGTCTCTTTTCGCCTTTGTCTTCTAATTGAACTACACATAGCATTCTGTGTCTTTGACATTAACACAGGTCAAAACTGAAAGGGAGCTCAGAGTTCACCCAGTCAACGCTCGTATTTTACCGCTGGAGACACTGAGTTGATGGATGTAGGGGCCGTCTCGCCAGGTGCGGACTTCACTGATGGGTCATTCACTCTGCAGCACAAACTCTCTACCAGCCCGTCTGCGTTCTCTGTGGGAGCCTTCGCTGTCAGCTCAGCACCTGCTGAGAGCAATCTTGCCAATCCTCTTTTTCTTAGTCTAAACGTATGAGACCCAGAAACGGCATACTTTTTCTTACATTATGTTTGTATTTTGATGCTGCGTGGGTGTAGTCCAGGGGTCCTCAAACTAAGGCCCGCTGAAAACATTTATCCCGCCCGCCGGGTGTTTTTGCCGCCGCCTCGTCCCGGGCCTGCAGTGCGCATGTGTGGAATGTCTGAGGGACAGTGAACTGGCCCCCTGTTTAAAAAGTTTGAGGACCTCTGGAGTCTATCTGAAATATGAAGTCCCAATAACATCTGAGCAGGTTTAATAAGTTTCCTGAACTACTTTCATGGAACATCAAATTACAAATCCCTTGCCACTCTCTTCCTAACGTTTGTATTTATGTAACCACATGTGATCCTCACATAATCTTGGATCCTTTCTATCTTTTTATTAGTGCAGCAGGTCAGTGCGATGTAGAAACTCTTATGTAGACATTTTATGATTTCCTTTTTTTAATTGAAAAGACAACAGTGCTTTAGTCTGAAGAAGCCAAATGTAAAAATATATATACAGAAAGATAATTACAAATGTACGGATCTATTACTTTTACTCACTGTAGCTGACTGTAGTTCAAAGAGATTCATTGTAACCTCCAATTCTTACTAATCTAATCCAGAATTCCTCTACTTACTAACTAAAGACCAGATCTCTATTTGGACCCAGAATTACTAAGTGGTCCAAAATTCTGTTTACCAATTTACAATTTTCTAACCCCACTTACCACTGTCTCTTCTTTAAAATTTTAGATCATAGGTTTCTCAAATGCTTGCAGGAATAAAACATGTAGGGGGATACAAGATGCAAACCAGATCTTAGAGCATGCTCTGTCAGTGTGAGGGCTACTTATAAATTAGTTCCAGCATATTTTTGTGATGCAAGAATATGAACTCACTTTGAGAAACAAGCTAGAACTTCATTAAAATCCACAATGAAATAGGATTTTCATGTGAAATCTCACAATTTAAGATGAGGAAGCCATCCGTGCCTCTATATCTAAACATTTATCCATCTCTTTGTGCACCAAGAATGAAGGGAAAATACACATAGTTGCCATAAAAGGCTCCCTGTTTATCTGCCCACTCCTACTGCTTTTTGCTTAATGTACAAATACAATTTCCTTAAAGGAATAATGGTTTTATTTTCACTTCTTTGTAATTTGGTTACCTCTTCCCATCAATACCACCCATGAGCTCACTCACCTGGAATTTCAGACAGGGACACAATTACTGTTTCCTGTTCCTACAGTAGGATAACATGATTTTAAATAAACAAACACCATAACCACATTGGCAAACATATGCACATTTCTAAGTCACAACTGCTTTGCATTAACACTGTTTCCTCATTTACTTAAAATTCAGAAAGTTGCTTTTACCTCTTTATTGAAGTTATGGCTTATCAATAAAAAAGAGTTCCTTTTAAATATTTCATTTTTTAAAAAATGTAACTTTGGTGGCATTCTTACAATTGATGCGGTTACTACTACTGTTCACTCTAAGGCCTGGTGTCCATAAAGCCTTGTGTATTTTCAAGAGGAAGTGTTCTAAAATGTCTACCAGTAGGTAGAAAAACAAATAAGGTTTTCTCTTTTTATAGAAGAGAAACCGTATTCTTTGGGCCTCAATGAAAACAGTCGGTGTTGGTTACTAAAGCAAATGCTTTCTTTAAAAATGTGAACTTTATTTAGTTATCTGTAGTTATTATGAGATCAGAGTAAAAGGAATCTAATTCTCAACTTTTTATCTCAGGAAATTGATATTGTAAACATATTTTCCATGGTCTGCAGGGAAAGTTTTTCACCAGGAAGTTGATCAAGGTATTCATACACTTTAAATTTGTATCTGTAGCATAGATTTCTCACCCCAAGCCAGTTCTTCCATATCCAACTGTCTACGCGACATCTATCTGGATGAGTGATTTTCAACTGGTGTGCTGTAAGAATTTTTAAAGCATGCAATACCTGACTTCTTCCTGTAGACTGTCAAAAAAAATGACAACCAACACAATAAGAACCATCTGGTGAGAAAGAATCAAAATTAAACCTATTTTTTTTTGGTGTGCCATGAGGTGAAAACGGTTAAAAATCACTAATGTAGATGGTTTAGATTTCTTAATTACAACATGGCCCAAACTGGAATGCTGATCTTCACTCCTGAATCTTATCTACTGCTAGCCTTCCCCATCTCAGTTGACAGAAATTCATCAAAGTTCAGGTAAAAACTTTAATACATCACTGATTCCTTTTTCTTCCTTAAACTCCACATGTAATGCATTATGAAATCAATTCAAATTTTAAAACGCATCAAGAAGATTCTTACCACTTCTGTAGTTACCACCTTGATCCAAGCCATTATCATCTGTTGCCTGGACAATTGCAGTAGTCCCCTAACTTGTCTCCCTCTTCTAATTAGGCCCTTCCTTACATCTTTTTTCAACAGATCAGCCAGAGTAATTCTTTTAAAATGCAAGCCAGATCTACACAGTCCTGCAATTTTTTTGCATTTCATTCAGAGTAAAACCCAAAGGACTCACAATGGCCTAGAAGCATCCTCTTCTACTGACCCAACTCCAACCTCACTGGCCACATTGCTGAACACACTGTAGAATCTTTGCTATCACTATTCCCTCTTCTCCCAGGTGAATTAACACTCACTTTCTTCAGGTCTCTGCTTAAATCACTCTTGCCTTCCTAACCGCCATAGTTAGTACTGCAGCCTACGCTCAGACACACATAGATTGAGAGGGTTATAGGAATCATGAGGTTTACTTAGTAGAATATACAAAAACATGCTTTCATGATATATGCAGTCATGTGCCACTTCACAATAGAAATATGTTCTGAGAAATGCATCACCATGTGGCTTTGTCATTGTGTGAACATCACAGCCTGCACACCATGTCACTGTACCGAACAGCAAAGATTACATCAAGCGCAAGAGAAAATGATGTATATGAAGCTACTGCCAGCATGCTGTTTTGCAGGGATTTTTTTATAAGTAGAAAGAGTATACTCGAAGATAATAAAGTATAGTACAATAAGTACATAAACCAGTCACAGTCATTTATTATCAAGTATTGTGTACTGAACGTAAGTGCGATACTTTTATGTGAATGGCAACACAGTAGGTTTGTGTACACCAGCATCGCCACAAACGCAGGAGTAATGCACTGAGTTAGTTACAAGATTATAGTGGCTACAATGTCACTAGGTGATAGGAATTTGTCAGCTCCATTATTGACTGAAATGTCATGTGGTGCATGACTGTTTATACATATATGTTTGTGTGAAACTGACCTATTTAGTAAGTAATGGTAATTTTTCCTTTGTGGTGGGATTATAAGTAATTAATTTTCTTTGCACTTACCCATATTTTCCAAATATCTGAAAACTAATCAATAGTAGTAGGACTAATGTCACCAAGAGAAACACAGGTTGTTCCCTTGAAGAAGAAGTACCAACTATTCATGGACAAGACAACCACTGAGAGAATCCTAGAACACAGGAGTGAGGCTGAAGGACCCCTCTGCACCACAGACCCAAGGCAGACTGCATTAGAAGGTTAAGAGGAGTGGCTACACTTTGACTGCTTTGCTCCTCTTAGCCGGTGGTAAAAGAGAGCCCAGGGAGGATATCTAGGTCCTCCAGGATTGCTGATCACTGCATGAGAGCCCCTACTCTCTTCTCAACCCATGGGGTTCACAGTGGAATCTGTGGGGTTCAACTACCAGGAGTCTGTGACTGAGGGGACCTACAACCACCAGCATAGTCCCAGTAGTAGTTATAATCACCGGCTTTGCTCATCTACAGAACCAAGCTGGTGGTGCACTTTGGCCAGGGAAAGCGATGGGTTGTAGGTCTGCCTGATACAGCTCCTCAAGGGAGGAGTTCTGCTAATCACAGAGCCTGGTTTTCCCATGCTGAATCACAGCCCCATCTCACCAGAAGGACTGGAGAGAACACCGGAAGCTGTGTAACTGAGCAACAGGTTAGCGGGGCAGGGGGGAGACAGATATAGTCTACAGAGCAAAGACAGTGGCATTGTTCAGCCAGGGAACTTGGAGTGCAGGTCAGTTTGAGTTAAGGCTCAAAAACAAGGCATCTTATATTCTTTAGCTCCAATGCTCATAGGCAGGAAAACTAATCCATGCCCCTCTTCTTGCTAGATATAGCCTTCAGCCTGCCTGCCAAAGGGGCTACCAGGGCACCTGGGAAGCTGTGTAGTCCATCCAACAGGCCTACTTACCGTGCACCCTGAACAGAGAGCACAGCCCACAGCTTTCCCATCCGCAGAGAAACAGCAGTGGCTTCACCTGACCAGGGTATGCAGTGTCCACCAAGCATGTCAAGCTCGCAGCCCAGCCAATATAACGGTATGTAAGAAACGTTTTAATAAAAATTTCATAACTTAATTTTTACAATATCCTGTTGTACATAATTATTAATGAACTACAAAGTTCGCTAATGACTGATTACTATAATCGTGTTGCATTCATTTCCCTTATGCGCCTTATGTGCAGGCGCACCATTTCTCTCCACTAATATTAGCAGCGAATATTCTAGCAGCTGACTTCCACGTCATTAGTCTTGGACTAACTTGTTTGGTGTGTGCAACAGGAACTATCTCGCTTTCAGAAAACAAGAAAAATAGGTTTATTTGCATAACGCTTTTTTGTGCATTTATGCAGTGACTGGTAAGTTAATGTTCAAGCAAAAATATTAAGTGAAATGTTCTATTTTATGTTAACGATTACTCATTTATTCCAGCCCTTTGTATTCAGCATGTCTCTATCGAAATAAACCTACGTTTCTATGAAAATGAAAGCTTTTGGTTTTTTGCCCATGTTAGCCTTTGAGTTTGACATGCTTGGTGTACATACACTGACCTTGAAGCAGCAAGAGAACCCCCCTACACTATTGGGTTTCTCAGAAAAACACTTTTTATGACAGCAGAGAATGGAAATACATATTCAAAATATTGGAAGGGGGAAAAAAAAACCCTGTTAACCAAGAATTCTGTATCTGGTGAAGCTATCCTACAGAAATGAAAAAGGGATAGACTTTCCCAAGTAAACAAATGCTAAAGGAACTCACTACCACTAGAAGTGCCTTCAAAAAAAAATGCTATAGGAAATTCTTCGATGGAAGTAACAGGACACTGACACCATAATAACATAAGAAATGTAAAACTCACTGGTAATAGTACTCAAAGTTATCTTTTGTAATATGATGAATGATGTAAAATCATCCATAACTACAATAATCTATTATTAGTTACACAACATACAAAAATTGTAACATCAACAACCTATACTAAACTGTGAGGAGGAGAAGTAAAACTATAAAACATAGGAATTCCACTGATGTCAAGTTTTTTGTCAGTTAAAATAGGTTCTTATAATTTTAAGATAAGTTATGAAATCCGTATGGTACCCACAAGGGAAAAAAGACAAAAATATCCAAGTATACTTACATCACAAGACATCCAAACACAAAAGACAGTGGGATAAGAAACAAAGAACAACAGATCCTACTAGTGTAAAACACCCAAAAACAATAAACAAAATGGTAATAGTAAATCCTTAACTCTCCATAATTACCTTAAATGTAAACAGATTAAATTATCCAATTAAAAGATATTGCATGGCTGAATAGATCAAAACAAGATCCAATGATTAGTTGCCAACAACAGCCTCACTTTAGCCTTAAAAACATAGACTGAAAATGAAGGGCTTAAAAAGATATTTCAAGCAAATGGTAACCAAAAAAAAAGTAGGGGTAGCTATAGTTATATCAGACAAAATAGATTTTAACTAAAAATTGTAAAAAGAGACAAGGTCATTATTCAATGATAAAGCATTCAAACTACCAAGAAGATATAACAAATATAAATTCATATGTGTTCAATATCAGAACACCTAAATATATATATATATATATAGTGAAAACAGAGCAAAAAGGAAATAAACACCAGTACAATAACATTAGGGGACTTTAATGCCACACTTCAACAATGGATAGATCATCCAGACAGTTAATAAAGAAACAGAGAAGCTGAACAACACTATTAGACATATACAGCTAATCTATCCAACTACAGCTAAACATACATTCTTCTCAAGTGCACATGGAACATTTTCTAAGATAGCATATATTAGGCCACAAAACAAGTCTTAGCAAATACAAGACTTTGAAATGATACCAGTTTTTTTCCTCAGACTACAAAGGTATGAAACTGGTAATCAAAAACAAAGGAAAACTAAAAAATTCACGAATACATGAAAATTACCACTCTCCTGAAAAAACCAATGGATCAATGGAGAAATGAGGAAGTATCTTGAGACAAATGAAAATGGAATCATAAATGGAATCATAACATAACAAAACTTATGAGTTATAGCAAAAGCAGTTCAAAGATCCTCACAAAGCAACCTAACTCCACTCCGTAAGACATTAGGAAAAGTAGAACACACTGAGTCCAAAGTTAGCAGGAAGAAAGGAATAAAATGACTAGAGCAGAAATAAGTAATGAAGGACAGGAAAACAATGAAAAAACAAACAAACAGACTAACCTTTAGCTAGACAAATCAAAGACAAAGAGAAAGGACACTAATGGACAAAATTATCAATATAAGGAACATAGGGAGCTACTATGAACTATATGGCAACAAACTGGACAACCTAGAAGCAATGGAAAACTTCTTAGAAACATAAAAACTAACAAGACGTAATCAGGAAGAAATACCAAGTTTGAGTAAACAAAAGACTGAATCAGTAATAATAATAATAATAATTTTTAAAAAAAACCTGCCAGCAAGAGAGCCAAGGGCCAGAGGGCCTTGCTTGTGAATTTTACCAAACATTTAAAGAAGTATCAGTGCCAAGCCTTCTTAAACTCTTCCAAAAAATCAATAAGGAAGGAATACTCCCAAACCCATTTTACTAGGCCAGCATTACTTTGATACCAAAGCCTGAATAGGACATTCCCAGAAAAGAAAACAGACCAATGTTCCTGATGAATATCAATGCAAAAATTCTTAATAAAGTACAAGCAAACGAATTTCAATGGCACACTAAAAGAATCATTTTCCAAGAACGAGTGGTTGATTATACCCGGAATGCAAGAATTGTTCAACACCTGCAAACCAATTTGATACATCACATTAGAATAAAAAAATATATAATCATCTCAATAGATAAGAAAAAGCATTTGATAAAATTAAACATCTGATCCTCAAAAAAAAAAAAAAAACACCCCACAATTTAGGTCCAAAAGAAATGTACCTCAGCATAATAAAGTCCAGATTTGAGAATCCCACAGCTAACGTCATACTTAACGGGGAAAAGGTTGAAAGCTTTTTCTCTAAGGAGTAAGACCAGGGTGCCCAGTCTCCCCGCTCCTATTAAACATAGTAATGAAAGTCTTTGCCAGGGCAATCGGGTAAGAAAAAAGAAAAGGCAAAAAAGGCATCAGAATTGGAAAGGAAGAAATTAAATTGTCTCTATTTGCAGTTGACATGATTACATATATTAAAAAACATTAAGACTTTATCAAAAATTAGTCTAATCAACAAAATTAACATATAAAAATCAGTAGTGCTCCTACATAAAAAGGAGATAAAATATTGATCCCATTTACAGTAGCATCAAAAACAACAATATACTTAGGAATAAATTTAACCATGGAGGTGAAGGATCTGTACTCTGAAATACAGAATATATATATATGAAAAGAAAACAAAAAAAAAACTAAATTGAAAAGATATCTGCACCCCATGTTTGTAGCAGCATTATTTACAATAGCCAAGATATGAAAACAATACAAGTACCCATCGATGAATGAATGGATAAAGAAGTTGTAGGGTAGACTGATTGTGTAAACATATATATGTGTATATATGTATATATACACAAAGGAATATTATTCAACTATAAAAATTGAGGCAATCCTGCCATTTGTGAAGACATGGATGAGATTTGGGGGCATTATATTGTCTAATATGTCAGACAGATAAAGGCAAAGGCTGTATAATCCCACTTGTATGCATAATCTAAGAAAATGCATCTTACCTAACTGAGAAAAAGTGATTAGATTTTTAGTTACCATGGGCGTGGGGTAGGGAGAGAGAGGAAACTGGAGGAAGTTGGTAAAAAAATATAAACTTTCAGTTGTAAGATAAATATTAGGGATGTGATATACAACATGATGTTTGTAATTGCCACTGTTGCATCATATACCAGAAAATTAAGGGAGTAAATCCTCAGGGTTCTCATTACGAAGAGAAAATGTGTCCTTATTATATCAATCTGAGATGATGGGTGCTAAATAAAACGTAAGTAAACTTAAGTTACTTAATTACATTCATTAAATTACTAAGTAAACTTATTCTTAAGTAAACTCATTTCACAATATATGTAAAGTCAGACCTGCATACTGATATCTGAAACTCATAGAGTGATGTATGTCAACTATATCTAAATAAAATTGTACAACAACCAATAAACCCCTTTATAACTGCTTTAATCAACAATCAATGTAATTCATTAAGTAATGACCGTATAATTCAGATTTGACTACGTATGCTGTATTATTTGGCAGGCGGGCCTTCCAGAGGTCTATTTGCCTGAGGGATTGAGGAAGCCCAGAGGAATTATTTCCACTCTTGAGGGATAACTGCATAATAGCTGTGGCCTGTGAAACATGATTTCATGAAACATGGGGATTACTGTCATTAACAGGCCCCTGGATTTGTTTTTACAAAACGAGCATTGCCTTGGAAAGATCAAGTACCCTACTGACTCCACCTGCTTTTTCCTAATTTGCAGTGTCAGAGTGATTACTCTCTTCTCTTTTTTCTAACCCTTATTCATCACCACCCGCACCTTACATATACTTAGAAGCAATTCTCAACTGATAGTGAATTGGAATGACAGCTCTCACATGTGTCCTTCATTTTGTCTTTTCTCTCGTCATTTATTCCTGGGAATGACCATTGTTGTCATTCCTAGTGTCTGTGTCTCTTGTCTCTATAACTTTACCTTTTCATCTCTGCAGCACCCCATCCCAGTCCATCCCCTACACAGAATTTGGAATGAATTTCCTAAAACAAGGCATTAATCAAACCACCCAAATTAAATATATCCAGTGGTTGTACAATGCCAGTAAAAGTATAAAAACAAGACAAAAAACTTTCTCAAATTTGGTCCAAACAGTGTCTCCTCCAGGTTCCTGTGACGTAACTCTATGTGCTTCCACTGGAAACTCTCTGAGGTCAGTAACCTGAGCTTACTCTAGTATGCATCCTCCCTAGTACTAGAGCACTTCACTGTTTGAAATATATATGTATATGTAATACATAAATATGCACACAAACTTTCAGTTGTAAGATAAATATAGAAAATAAAGTAGAAAATAGGATATACAATTTTTAATTTATATCAGAAAAAGATGCAACCAAGCAATGGCAATATAGGGCATTCCTGATTTTACCCCACCCCCACACACACACTTAAGAAAAATAAGTAACAACTATTCACGTATAAGACATCACTGACAGAATCCTAGAACATGGACTGAAGCTGAAACACCCTTTACACCACAGAAACCAAGAGACACTACATTAGAAGGGTGAGAGGAATGCCCACTCACTGACCACACTGTTCCTCCCCCGGGCCAGCACAGTACCATGCAGGAGGTCTCCCCTTAGCCTATGGCACCTCCGGTGGAAAAAAAAGAGAGTCCAGGGGTGCCATCTAGCCCTCTCAGAATTGTAGGGAGATCCAACTCTGTTTTTTTCCTTCTGAGATTTCAGGGGAATCTGAGGGGCCCAACCACTTGGAATCTGATTGTGAGTAAGTAGGTGGAAAGGCAGTTGTAACAACTAGCACTCAGATCTTGGCAAACTAAGTTCCTACCTGAAGAGCCCAATAGTAGTCTCAACCAGCAGCTTTGCTCTTCTGCAGAACCAAGGGGGTGGTGCAGTTGGACCAGGGAACTTGGCAGGGATCAGGTCTGCCTGGTTTGGGGCCTTAAAGACTGGTCTGACTATGCCAAGGTAGAAGAATGGAATCATAGTCACACCTGCTGCAGAGTGTGGCTCCAGGCCCATCTGACCAAAAGGGATAGCAAGAAGACCTGGGAGCTGTGTAACCTAGCTACACTGGAGTTGAAAGGCTGGCAGGCAGATCCGATCAGCCTCAGAGAAAAGCCAGTGATGGCCATGGAGAAGGCCTCTTGCTACATCTAGGCAGAAGGCAAACATAGCATCTCCATCTGGTACACACAGCTTCTGACCCCTTCTAACCAGAAAACCTGCTTGGGAAAATTTGGGAGTTGCTAAAGTAGGTCCATCCAGTCCCACCCAGGCAGGAGAGCTGAGTCATATCCTTTTCCCACTGTGGAGCCTGCGTATGGCCCCATCTGACAAGAGTGCTGGCAGGAACACCTGGAAGGTACTACCTTACCCAACAGCTTGAGCTGAGAGTCACACAAGTAGATCTGATCACCCTGAAAGTAAAGCCAATTGCCTTGTAGGGGCAGGAAACTTGGTGCGCAGATTGGCTAGCGATAAGACTACAACAAAGAGCCTTAGTAGCCTTGGAGTTGCTTCTCCCTCTGAGTCCTGGCAGGGAAGCTGATTTGTAGGACCCCATATTCCTAAATATAGCCTTCTGCCCTCCTGATAAGAGAACCTTACCAGAGAACACGGGAAAATGTGTAGCCCATCCAACATCCCTGCTTACAGTAGCATTTAAACCGACAGCCCAGGCCATGGCATTCCCTGTCTGCAAAGCAAAACCGGTGGCCTCACCTGTTCAGCATCTCCAGGGCACACTCTTGCCTGATTGGGGTCCCCAAACAATAAACCATGCAGGCCCTGGGTCCTCTCCTGCCAGGGCAGGGAAGCTAATTCATAGCTCCCCCTCATAACGAGTATACTACATAGTCACAAACATCTAGTGAGCTTGACCAGAGAATCCAGGCAACCACAGAGCCCATCCTACAGACTAATTTGGGCAGGGAACCAAGCCAGAAGTCCTGTCCATCTGTTCTCAGCCAGGGGCATACCTCCCACCCCAGACCTCAGAGATCAAACAGTTGCCTTCCCCAAAATAGACCTGAAGAGCAAGCCCTACCTGTTGAAGGACATTACCAGCGGACACATCTAGAAAACCCAAACTGTGTTGAATGGTGAGAAAGTGTAGCTGCCAAAGCAAACTTGCCGAGCCTGGAAGAGGAGACTACTTGCTCAAATGCAAGATACCACTGTAAGAATCAAGGATCACAAAAAATCAGGTCAATATGACCCTACCAAGGAAACTAATAAAGCTCCAATAACTAATCCTTAATAAATGGATATCTATGAACTGCCAGACAAAAGAATTCAGAATAATTCCCTTAAAAAGTTTAGTGAACTAAAAGAACAAGACATGACAGAAGTGCAACAAAGGGAAACTATTAAAAAACCAACCAACAACCATAAATCCTAAAGCTGAAAAATGTAGTAAATGAATAGAAAAATTTAATGCAGAGTTTTAAAGACAGACTTGGCCACGAAGAAGAATCAGCAAACTATCAGAACATTTGAAATTATCCAGTTAGAGGAGGGAAAAAAGAAAATGATACAAAATTAATATCCAGAAATCAGCTGCATTCTTATATACCAATAATGAACTATCAGAAAGGGAAACGTTTAAAATTGTTATTTAAAATTGTACCAAAAAATAAAATACATCGGAATGAGTATATTTAGCCAAGAGGGTAAAAGACATGTACTCACAAAATTATAAGACACTGAAGGAAGAAATTGAAGAAGATAGAAATACATATATTGTGTCCATAGATAGGAAGAATTGTTAAAATGTCCATATTTCCCAAAGGAATCCATAGACTCGATGTAATTCCTATCAAAATACCACTGATTCAATTCACAGAATTAGAATAATTCAAAAATTTATATGCAACCATAAAATACCCTGAACAGGCATAACAATTTTGAGAAAGAACAAACTTGGAGGAAATTAGGCTACCTGATAACAAACAAAACTACAAGGCCATAGTAATGAAACAGCATGGTTTTTGTATAAAAAACAGACACATAGATCAGTGGAACAGAATAGAGAGCCCAGAAATAAAGCCACATCAATATGGTAATATCTGACAAAGAAACAAGAACATGCAATGGGGTAAAAATAGTCTATCCAATCAATGGTGCTGAGACAATTGGAGAGATACACGAAAAAAAACAAAAAACTAGTCCATCTTTTTACATCATATATAATACTAATCTCAAATGGATTGAAGATTTAAATGTAAGACTTGAAACCATTAAAGTCCTAGAAGAAAACATAGGCAGTAAAATCTTTGCCATTTCTCTTAGTGATATTTTTTTCTGATATATCTCCCCAATCATGGAAAAGAGAAGAAAAAATAGACAATGGGACGGCATCAAACAAAAAAGGGTTTGCACTGCCAAATAAACCATCAAAAAATGAAAAGAAAACTCACTTAATGGAAGACTATATTCACCAATGAAACATTTGATAAGGGATTAATATCTAAAATTTATATATAACTCAGACAACTCAACACCAAAAAAAAAGTAATACAATTAAAAAATGGGTAAAGGACCTGAATAGACACTTCTCCAAAGAGGACATACAGATGGCCAACAGACATAGGAAAAAATGCTTAACATCAATAATTATCAGAGAAATGCAAATCGAAAAAAAAGTGATATATCACCTCTCACTAGTCTGAATGGCTATCATCAATAAAACAACAAGTGTTGGCAAGGATGCAGAGAACAAGGACTCCTTGTGCACAGTTGTTGTGGATCCAGACTGGTGTAGCCACTGTGGAAAACAATATGGAGTTGCCTCAAAAAAATGTAACTGTCATCAGGAAAATACAAAGCAAAACCACAATGAAATATCACCTAATGCCTGTTAGAATAGCCATCATTAAAAAACAAAAGATAAGTACTGCTGAGGATGTGAAGAAAAGGAACCTTTGTGTATTGTTGGCAGGATTATAAAGTGGTACACCCATTATGGAGGATCCTCAACAATTTAAAAAATAGATCTACCATATAATTTGGCATTTTCACTTCTGGGAATAGATCCAAAAGAAACTAAAACACTAACTTGAAAAGATATCTGAACCCCCATATTAACAATAGCCAAACATGGAAAAAAGCTAAGTACTCATCAATAGATGATAAAGAAGTTTTTAATATATATATATATGATATGATATATATATGTATATGATGATACATACTTAATATATGATATAGATATATGTGTATATATGTACATATATGATATGATATAATAGATATATATATTAACACAATATTATATATTTATAAAATAGAAAATCCTGCCATTTATGACGATATGTATGGTGCTTGTGCTTGAGAGCATTATGCCAGGTTAGATAAAGAAAGTCACATACTGAATTACCTTCTATATGGAATCTAAACAAGCAAGCAAGGAAACAAACAATAACAATAAAAATCCAACCAACCTCATAGAAAAAGATGTGGGAGTTTGGGGGTGGTGGATGGGACAGGGGAAAATTAGAGGGAGGTGGTCAAAAGATACAAACTTCAAATCTATACTAATAAAAGACAAAGATGCTAATTGACTGTACCTTTGCTACACGCTAAGCCACGCCCACCAGCCAATTTGAGCAACTATATGCAAATTAACCCAGCCAAGATGGCGGCCGGCAGCCACAGAGCTGGAAAGCAGGAGGCTTGGTTGCCCCAGCGATGGAGGAAGCCAAGCTTCCCACCTGCCCTCGCCAGCTGTGGAACTCCGCTCAAGGCAACAAAGTTTCAAATATAGAAGATAAATAAATCCTAGATACCTGCTTCCAGCCAGCCTCCACCGGGAGCGTGGGTGGCTGGGGGGCTTGGCCAGCCTGCAAATAGCCATCAACCCCTCACCCAGACTGCCCAGGCACCCCAGCAGGACTCTCCACCCTGAAGGGGGTTTGGCCAGCCTGAAAACGGCCCTCAGCCCCTCACCAAGGCTGGCCAGGCACCCCCGTGCGGACCCCAACACTGAAGGGGCTGTGGCCAGCCTGCAAACAGCCATCAGCCCCTCACCCAGGCTGGCCAGGCACTTCAGCAGGGACCCCCACCCTGAATGGGGTGTGGCCAGTTGAAAACGGACCTCAGTCCCTCACCCAGGCTGGCCAGGCACCCAAGCGGGACCCCCACCCTGGTCCAGGACACCCTTCAGGGCAAACTAGCTGGCCCCCACCCATGCACCAGGCCTCTATCCTATCTACACTAATAAAAGAGAAACATGGTAATTGGCATACGACCGCTACCGTTTTCATTGGCTAATCAGCGAGATATGCAAATTAATTGTCAGCCAAGATGGTGGCCAGCAGCCAGGCAGCTTGAAACTAACATGAGGCTTGCTTGCCTTAGTGACGGAGGATCGTTGGAGGAAACCAACGTTCCCCGCCTGCGAATGCAGGCCTCTGAGCGGGCAGTTTAAGAAACATTGTAACAAATACCACCGGACTTCAGCCACCAGATTCGCAACATTGTAAGCAAAGGCCAGAAACCTACTTTCAGCCACGGGGAGGCCTAAGAGCTGGAGCCAAGCCTCAAGGTAAAGCTGGCCCAGAATAAAAAAAGAAAAAATGGAGCGGTTGGGAACTTCAGTCACTCCCAGCCTGAAAACAGCCTTCAGCCCCTCACCCAGACTGGCCAGGCACCCCAGTGGGGACCCCCACCCTGATCCAGGACACCCTTCAGGGCAAACCAGCTGGCCCCACCCATGCACCAGACCTCTACCTTATATAGTAAAATGGTAATATGCCTCCCGGCACCGGGATCAGCGTGACAGGGGGCGGGGCCCCAACCCCCTGAGCAGCCCTGCTCTGTGCCTGATAGGGGGGAGCTCCCCCCACCACGGGCCCTGCTCTGTGTGTGATGGGGTAGAGCCATAACCTCCCCATCGGCCCTGCCCTGAGTGTGACAGGGGGCAGCGCCCCAAGCCCCTGATTGGCCCTGCTCTGTGCGTGACGGGGTGGCGCCACAACCTCCCCATCGACCCTGCCTTGAGTGTGACAGGGAACGGTGCCCCAACCCCCCAATTGGCCCTACCCTGAGTGTGACTGAGGGTGGCATCACAACCTCCCAATCTGCCCTGCTCTGTGCATGACGGGGCGGCGCCCCAACTCCCCAATCGGCCCTGCTCTGAGCCCGACCAGGGGCTGCACCTAGGGATTGGGCCTGCCCTCTGCCACCCAGGAGCAGGCCTAAGCCAGCAGGTCATTATCTTCTTAGGGGTCCCAGACTGCAAGAGGGCACAGGCCGGGCTGAGGGACCCCCCAACCCCGCCCGAGTGCACAAATTTTTGTGCACCGGGCCTCTAGTGTAATAAAAGGGTAATATGCAAATTGACCCTAACAGCAGAACGACTGGGAATGACTGGTCACTATGACACACAATGACCACCAGGGGGCAGACGCTCAATTCAGGAGCTGCCCCCTGGTGGTCAGTGCACTCCCACAGGGGGAGCTCTGCTCAGCCACAAGCCAGGCTGATGGCTGCCAGTACAGCGGTGGTGATGGGAGCCTCTCCCGCCTCCTCAGCAGCACTAAGGATGTCCAACTGCAGCTTAGGTCTGCTCCCTGCTGGTAAGTGGACATCCCCCGAGGGTTGCCGGGCTGCCAAAGGGATGTCTGACTGCCAGCTTAGGCCCAATTCCTTGGGGAGTGGGCCTAAGCCAGCAGGTGGTCATTCCCCGAGGGGTCCCAGACTGTGTGAGGGTGCAGGCCAGGCTGAGGGACCCCTCCAAGTGTACAAATTTTTGTCCACCAGGCCTCTATCAACACTAATAAAAGAGAAAAATGGTAATTGGCGTACGATGATACCCTTTTCATTGGCTAATCAGGGCTATATGCAAATTAACTGCCAACAAGATGGCGGTTAATTTGTATATGTAGGCACAATGCAGGGAGGCGAAAGGGAAAGCAGGAAGAAGCCCCCTGCCACTGACAGTGATCAGAAACCCAGGGGGGAGCTAAGAGCTGGGGGGCAGGGCAAAGGCGGCCCTGGGGCCGCCTTTGCCCTGCCCCCCAGCCATGATCGGAGATTCAGGTGCCTTTTCCGCCCTGGCCAGTGATAGCAGGAAGTAGGGGTGGAGCCAGCGATGGGAGCTGGGCACAGTCGAAGCTGGCAGTCCCAGGAGCTAGGGGTCCCTTGCCTGGGCCTAAAGCGAAGCCCACGATCGCAGGGCCGCTGCAGCTGTGGGTCCCCGCTGCCCGGGCCAGACGCCTCAGCCAGAGGCGTCAGGCCTGGGCAAGGGGCCGATCCTGCGATTGGAGGGTGATGGGGGTCAACGCCTGAGGGCTCCCAGTATGTGAGAGGGGGCAGGCTGGGCTGAGGGACACTCCCCCCCCACACACACCCAGTGCACGAATTTCGTGCACCGGGCCCCTAGTTTATGATATAATTGAGTATTAGGGATGTTCTATACAATACCATACAATAGTTACCACTGCTGTATATACATGTGAAAGTTAAGAGAGTGATTCCTAAGAGTTTTCCTCATAGGGAAGTTTTTATTTCTTTTCTGCTTTTACTTTTTAAAGTATCTATATGAGATAATGAATTCTAACTAAGCTTACTGTGCTAATGATTTAAAGTATATGCAATTGAAACCAATGCTGTATACCTTAAACTTATATAGTGATATATGTTGATAGTATCTCAATAAAAGTGGAAAAAATAATTATTACAAAATAGTTTTACTTATTGAAAAGTTTCTAGTAGAATATGTAGCCATTGCTTTATTCTAAAAATTTTTTGTGTTGTTTTTAATTTTTAGACTTTTAGAGAGAGAGGAAGGCAGAGGGAGAAAAACACTGATGCAAGAGCATAGATCAGCTGCCCTCTGCACCCACCCTTCTGGGGGTCAATCCTGCAATTGTGGGCATGTGCACTGACCTGGAATCAAAATGGCAACCTTCTGTTGTATGGAACGATGCCCAACCAGCTGAGCCACCCCAGCCAAGGCTACTCTTAAAGTTTCAAAATTGATACAGATTTTAAAGATTTAAGTCAGTATAACCAAAGGTGTTACATAACTTATTGCCTAATCAAGTATACATAATTTCCACATTTTATTTGATGGTTGAAAAAACTGAGAAAAGGGATGGTGTTCTCTCCTGTTTCTTTACTGTCTACCACACCTAATCGCAGAGAAGCTATCACACAAAATGTAGCTAATAAATATTTTTTCATTAAACTAGCATTTTAAAATAATTCATAACATAATTAAAAATTGATAGACATAATTTCCATTTTATATTCTGCTCTATATAGAAATTTATAAATATGAAAAAAACTTTGTAGGTTTCAGACTGCGATTCCACATCTTTGACTTGCACTTACTAAACTCCTCCTCCAATGTTTTGAATGTAACCTTGACTGATATGTTAAATACGTTTAGTATTCTAAAATGATCCATTATGATCCAATGGATGGTATTACTGCCATAAAGTTCAAACCCAGAACTAAAAATATTTGGAACTATTTGAGAAAGCTGTTCAAACAATAAAGCTAAAGATTCTTGACTTTTGGCTATTACGGTTATTAGTGGTTTCAACTGTGTGTATGTGTTCAGTGGTGGCTACATAACCATTAACCGGTTACATCATTATAAATAAAAAAAGGCATGAGAGCATTAACCAGTATCAAATCAGTGTTCTAAAAGAAAAGATCTGTGTCATATTATATTCAAGGGCCAGAATGTGTGTACATAGAGTTCCTTGTAAATATAAGTTTTCAAGAGAGGAAAAAATTAAGAGAAAAACATGAAAAGAAATTAGAAAATGAAAAAATGTGTTTTTATACAAACAATAGGGCAAAACAACATTTCCCAATTAAAGCCACATGTATTGAGAAAGATGTGACAAGTACTTGGTTGAATACAAGATATTAGAAAATATTAAAGCAATAAGATGAAATATTCACAGAATGGATAAGAGAGGTACTCTAAAAGGTATTGATTTTTGAAATTTTCATCTGTTAAATCAAGAAAAGAATCATAAAAGCTGGCCTCAACCCCCACCAATAATACAAAATCCAAAGTTAAGTCCTAACTAGAAAAAAAAAATCACTAGACTGGTAAGAAAATCTATAATAATAAAAGAGTAATATGCTAATTAGACCGGACATCTTTCGGGATGAAGCCGGGGCTGTGAGGGAAGCCCGAGTCCCAGTTGTCTGCTGGTGGCCAGAGGGAGGCCCGGATCCCAGGTCCTGGAGGGAAGCCAGTGCCAGCAGCCAAGGGAAGGAAGGCCTACTCTTGCACAGATTTTGTGCAATGGGCCTCTAGTAATTATATGAATAGATAATGTTATTTTTCCCCAGAAGACAACAGCAAGATTAATTTTAAATTAATGATGGTTATTTTTACAAGTAAAACTAAACGAGACGAGTCTATCTTCCTGATTCAAAGCTTGCATTATTATGTGCAAAGAAAAGAACAGCCTCAGCCCAGGATAACTGACCAACTTGGCTCCAAGGTAAAGACAGAGACGCCCGCCCTGGCTGGTTTGCTCAGTGGATAGAGCGTCGGCCTGCGGACTGAAGGGTCTCAGGTTCGATTCCGGTCAAGGGCATGTACCTTGGTTGCGGGCACATCCCCGATTGGGGGTGTGCAGGAGGCAGCTGATCAATGTTTCTCTCTCATCGATGTTTCTAACTCTCTATCTCTCTCCCTTCCCCTCTGTAAAAAAATCAATAAAATATATATATTTTTAAAAAGAGACACCTATTAATATACAGTAATTTCTGGATAATATGGTCACCCTGAGAAAGTCAAAATTTCTAAGAAGAGTAATGATATTTGATTTAACTATATCTGCTTTGCCAATTTTTTTGTTTTAAAGAAGCAGCTGTTTGTTTCATTCATTTTTTTCTATTGTCTTTCTATTCTATATCTCATTTATTTCTCCTCTAATTTATATTATTTCCTTGCTTTTACTGGCTTTAGGCTCTGAATTGATGATAATTTCATAAAAGAGATCTGAATATGTACTCTGATTTATTTTCTAGTGTAATAGAATTCTTTTGCATATGAGGAAATGGAAATCTAGGAAAATATGAGACCTTCCAAATATTATATTTTATAGATAATGGAAAAGTCAGTGTCCTTTCATAATGTTGCTTGCAAGTCTTAAGTGGAAATTAAAAAAGAACCCACTGGAAGGACATGGGAATTTCAAGAAAATGTAACAAAAAGCACAACATGTAGCCTTGTGGGGAGTAAAGTCTTCATGCAGCTCAGCTCTCCTCCGTCTGTTCTCTCTCAGCAGCACGGACACGGCTCTACCTCTCTGTGCACACTAGGGCTCCCCTTCTGACCTACTCAATCTCTGGGTCCCAAGAAAGGTATTCTAACTACCTGTGTTAGGGATTTTCCTGGATCTTATGAGTTGTGAAGTGTAGTAATGGATATCACAAAGCATAAATATCATTCCCTATGCATACCTCCTTATCCCAGAGTGTCAATCAACTGTAAACTAAAAGAGATGATATAGGTGGGGAAGCAATGATTTCAAAAGTTAAACCACAATTAAAAAGAAAGCAGAAAACCTCTGCAAATGAAGCCAGTATTTTCTCTCATTGCTTTTCTGCCAATCAGAATTTTAAGTCGAGAAAAAACCCTAATAATATGTATAACATTTGCCTATTTGATCAGCATGGGGAAGGCAGAGCAGGTTTGGACAAGTTTTCTCGCAGGGTGAGCTTCAAGCTTAGATCTAAACATAATCCATTACATAAAGATTAAACACTCATTTTTAGCACATTATGGAATTCCACATGTGTTACAATGTTGATTAACTGAATGCCAGTTTAAAATGCCATCTAGTTCAGAAGCAGCTTTTTCCAAATACCGTTTAAATCCCTGTGGATATATAGAGGCAGATAAAAATTGCATTATCCCTGAAGACAAAAACTGATAGATGACCTATTATCAAAATCAGACAGAGGTTTATACTAATAAAAATATTTTGGAGATAAACAAAATTAATCAAATGTTTACTTATTTTTTCATGATTGATATAAGCAATTAAACTACATGAAAACAAATTTTTAAAGTTACTTTGTTCATCTTTTGTCATTGATTTTTATACATTAGGAACACTGAAAAACTGGACAGTGTTGAACTTTTGCCAAATTTATTTTCCTCTTTTTTTTTGATGATAACATACATCATCCAATCTTCCTATAAGAATATTTTTGAAAAGAATAACATGCTGGAGAAAGTTTACGGTATAGCAAAAAATCCTCAAATTCAAAGAGCTTTTGGAAATAGAGAGTTCAACAGTTTCCTCACAGCAGTATCATCTAAAAACTTTAACATCTAAATCAAACATCCAGAACTGTCTGATAAAATAAATATCTTGTGAATGAATTAATGATGCACTTTTTAAATTAATTCTCACCAGAGGATATTTTTTTCTATTAATTTTTAGGGAGATTGGAAGGCAGGGAGGGAGGGAGTGAGAGAGAAAGAGAGAGTGAAACACCAATGTGAGAGAGACACATTGATTGGCTGCCTGCCACAGGAGCCCCGACAGGGCCAGAGATCAAATCTGCAACCCAACTACTTGCCCTTGACCAGTAATTGAACCTGAGACCTTTCTGTGCAAAGGCTTACAATAACCACTCAACAACACTGGCCAGGGCAATGATGCTTTTTGTAAAAAAAACTTTTTTAAGGGCTTCCAATTTTCAATTTTTTTCTTTTCTTTCTTATTCATCAATTTCTATTTAGTATTTTAAAAGAGGTAAAAGAAATGAATAATACCTAGTGCATATACAGGGTAGAACAAAAGTAGGTTTACAGTTGTGGCTACGGGAGACACAGTTTATTCTTGTATGATTATTAATTATTGTATTATTTTCTGTACAACCAACTGTAAATCTACGTTTGCCCCACCTTGTATTTACAAAACACGTTTGTAACATAATGCTTTATGTCTCCTGGCTCTTATCACAAATACATTGTGTAATCAAGTTATTATTACTGTTATTAGTCTTTAACTGCAATGACTGTAATAATAGCATTAACCAAATACATTATTACAAAAGCAATTGTTCTAGAAACTCTGCATCTTGTCTCAGCAGTGTGCATTCTACGGATACAGAGCTGAGACACAGACTCCTTTGGCTTGCGATTGGAATTTTTAAAAATTCTCCTCAAGAACCCCAAAAACAAATTACATGAAAAAGTATGTGCTGTTTGGTAGCATATGAACATGGTTTATTTAGTAAAAGTCCATATAAAAAATAAATGCTTTGATGTAAAAATTAGGTAAATAATTTTGTTTTTCTAAAGGACAATAATAAACATACGGAAAACATTATGAGGAAAAAGCACATTAAGCTAAAAGTCTATTAAGTTTAAGAGAAAAAAAGGCGCATAATGTTTCTTCAGGAGAAAGTTAAATAATTCCTATTCTGCTTTGTCTCTGTGCTACCCATTAACATGGTACTGTTATTTGTGCTGTGGGATCTTATTTATTTTATTCTGCTTTTACCCAATTGTAAAGACTAGAATCATTTGAGTGGAGAAAAATAGAGGCTGTGTAACTGTTTGGTGGGTAAGTAGATTAAACAATTTGTTCACTGGTGTTTTACTTAGGAACCGGGAGTACATGAAGGGTGAAGCTCGATTTTTACATAAAAAATTAAGACAAGTATACCGAGCCAAATACGTTTCTTCTATTCCTAACATGTTGTGCCTCTTCTCACCTCATTTTCTTGCTCTTTTGGTTTTGAGTAGTTATAAGTATCCCACTCTGAAATCTATAGTCTTAGAATTATATCACTATATTAAATGAATCTGGTAATTATGAATTCTTGACTTCCATATAACCATCTGCCTACAGTCCTATGTCATATGTATATGTCATTAAAAATACAATAACCTGTAAACCCAAGAAAAATTCCTCTACTGCCCTCTACTCCACGGTTAGTATGTGCTTCCCAGACTGAGGGGGGATGTTCTATTTATAACTCCCTTTTGTTTCCTACCATGTGGCCAAGTTTCCACTTATTACATGTCTGCTTGCCTTAATATTAACATCCAGTTTGGAGCACTGTAAACTGTTTCTCAGCCCCTAAATTAAAGCAAATGATATCCACTCCACATCCTACACCAATTTTGCTAGAAGCCACTTCAAAGATTCCATTTTAGAAAATGAAGTACGGCCACTGTTTCCTGAAGCCAAAGTTGGCCCTGTTCATAATGAAGTGAAACTTTCCCTGATTTCCTTTCTACTGAAACGCTGACAGTTTATTCCATGACACTTTTCCCTCCCGCACTAGAGGTAAACCTGGTTATTTTGCTGTTGTTGTTGCTGTTACTGGGGGGCGGGATAGGAGATGAGGAAAAGACCCTGCCTTCCTCGGTGGTGCTTGGGACAGTACACCGTGTGCTTACAATGACATTTCTGGACCACGTTTGGCCATCTTTAACAACATAAAAGTCCCCAAATGTTTAAAGACTGTCTGAGCTACACAGAGTTTCAAAGAGAGCAGCAGTGTATATTTCTTTCTCACCTTGTCACTGGTTTATTAAATTAGGTGAAAGTGGATGGCAGAAAAGACAAACAAAAACAACCTCTCCAACTCTAAATTTTAGCTTCCTCATCAGATCTGTACTCTTTGACCGTTTCCTCAATTGTTCACTTATACTAGCCTCTCTGGCTTAATGTCATGTTGCTTATTTCACAAGCCACTGCCACCCTCTTTACCTACTTAAGAGGCACCAGCAAACTGGCCTCTCCCCCGCTCTCCATCTATTCAGAGAGCCTAGTACATAGCAAAAGAACAGAAAATACTCACAGACGCTTATAGTCACACTTCCTACTAACCATCACAGGAGCTGCTGAAGAGTATCCACCCCACACGCGCACGCACACCCACACACATGCGCATGCACATGCAGTCACACACACACCAGCTGGGCTTGAACTGAAGATGCATTCTTTCCAAAAAGCTTCTTCATACCTGAAGGTGCTACTAACCCCAAGCCTTTTCAGAGTAATTTACCTTCTTGAATCTTTCAAATTCTGCAGCAATGTGAATCTGAACTCTAAACCCACATGGGGGTGGGGGGTCAAGGAATATGAAGGACAGAGGGAGAGTTTGTATTTCTCCTCCACTCAGAGCCAAGACCATGAGAATGAATGCGCTTGCCTTCTCCCTTTGAGAGATGGAGTTGTTGCTGGCTTATCCTTTGACTAAGGTGTGATCTCTTGGGGATCTCAGCTTCATACAGGTTCTCACCCATATTCCTGATCTTGCTTGGGCCCTAGGTTGTGTCATGCCCTGCTGGGCAGCCGTTACAGGATGGGAAAATGACCCAGTCCTCATCCTTCCTATCTAATAAAAGAGAAAGATGGTAATTAGCATACGACCGCTACCCTTCCCATTGGCTAATCAGGGCAATATGCAAATTAACTGCCAGCCAAGATGGCGGCCGGCAGCCAGGCAGCTTGAAACTAACATGAGGCTTGCTTGCTTCAGTGATGGAGGACTCCAACGTTCCTCGCCTGCCGCTGCAGGCCTCTGAGCTGCAACTCTAAGCAACTATGTAACAAATATAGAAGCGAAGCAAAACCCCAGAAACCTCTTTTAGTCCGTTGGGCTACAGCCAGCAGGATTGCAACATTGTAAGCAAAGGCCAGAAACCTACTTTCAGCAGCGGATGCCTAAGAGCTGGAGCCAAGCCTCAAAGCTAAAGCTGGCCCAGAATAAAAAAAAGAAAAAAAGAAAAAAAGGAGCAGTTGGGAGCTTCAGTCACCCCCAGCCTGAAAAAAGCCCTCAGCCCCTCACCCAGACTGGCCAGGCACCCCAGTGGGGACCCCCACCCTGAAGGGTGTGTGACCAGCTGCAAACAGCCATCATCCCCTCACCCAGGCTGACCAGGCACCCCAGTGGGGACCCCCACCCTGATCCAGGACACCCTTCAGGGCAAACGAGCCGGCCCCCACCAGTGCACCAGGCCTCTATCCTATATAGTAAAAGGGTAATATGCCTCCCAGCACTGGGATCAGCGGAGCCACGAGGCCTCCCGGCACCGGGATCAGCATTACAGGGGGCAGCGCCCAAACCCCCTGATTGCCCTGTGGCTCTGTGTGTGACAGGGGGCGGGGCCACAACCTCCCTATCCGCCCTGCTCTGTTCATGACAGGGGAAGGCGCCCCAACCCCCTGATCAGCCCTGCTCTGTGCCTGATAGGGTGGAGCTCCCCAACCCCCTGTTCGCCCTGCGGCTCTGTGTGTGACAGGCTGCGGCACCCAAACCCCCTGATTGGCCCTGCTCTTTGTGTAACAGGGTGCGGCGCCTCCCCCCCCCCCCACGGGCCCTGCTCTGTGTGTGATGGGGTAGAGCCATAACCTCCCCATCGACCCTGCCTTGAGTGTGACAGGGGATGGTGCCCCAACCCCCCAATCAGCCCTACCCTGAGCCTGACTGAGGGTGGCATCCCAACCTCCCGATCACCCTGCTCTGTGCATGACAGGGGGCGGCGCCCCAACTCCCCAATCGGCCCTGCTCTGAGCCTGACCAGGGGCTGCACCTAGGGATTGGGCCTGCCCTCTGCCACCTGGGAGCAGGCCTAAGCCAGCAGGTGGTTATCTCCCGAGGGGTCCCAGACTGCAAGAGGGTACAGGCCGGGCTGAGGGAACTCCCCTCCCTCTGAGTGCACAAATTTTTGTGCGCCGGGCCTCTAGTCTCTCTATAAACAGAAACTATGTAATTCAACTAATTCAGCAAATGTTATTAAAGGTTAGCTTCTCCTATAAATAGTTGTCTTCTTTCCATTCCTAGGAAGATTCTCCCCTCTCCCAAGTCCTTTTACCCAAACGTTGTTTCATCTGCTTGAAGCATTCTTTTCATAGACATGCGCATGCACACACACACACACACACACACACACACACACACTCCCGCAGATGGGCCTTCCCGAGCTCTTAAAGTCACAAGATGGCATCGGAAATACTTTGCACTTGGTCATTTTCAAGAGGCAGATTGCCCAGAAGCAGAAGTTTGGGTTCCCAGGTTTTTGCACTATAGCCCTGCCTGTATCCCAAAGCACTAAACTATCATTTATTATGTAATAACTAGGGGCCCGGTGCACGAAATTCGTGCACTGGGTGTGTGTGTGTGGGGGGGGGAGTGTCCCTCAGCCCAGCCTGCCCCCTCTCACATACTGGGAACCCTCAGGCGTTGACCCCCATCACCCTCCAATCGCAGGATCGGCCCCTTGCCCAGGCCTGACGCCTCTGTCAGAGGCGTCAGGCCTGCGCAGGGGACCCTCATTTCCCCCCATCACTGGTTCTGCCCCCAGCCCAGGCCTGATGCCTCGGCCAGAGGCGTAGACCCCCATCACCCTCCAATCGCCTGATCGGCCCCTTGCCCAGGCCTGACGCCTCCACCAGAGGTGTCAGGCTTGGACAGGGGACCCCCATCTCCCCCTGATCACTGGCTCTGGCCCCCGCCCAGGCCTGAGGCCTCTGGCCCAGGAATCATGCCTGGGCAGGGGACCCCCATCTCCCTCTGATCACTTGCTCCACCCCCCGCCCAAGCCTGATGCCTCTGACCCAGGCTTCAGGCCTGGGCAAGGGGACCATCATATCCCCCCAATCCCCGGCTCCGCCCCCCACCCAGGCCTGATGCCTCGGCCAGAGGAGTTGACCCTCATCACCCTCCGATCACCAATCACCGGATCGGCCCCTTGACCAGGCCTGAGGCCTCCGGCAGAGGTGTCAGGCCTGGGCAGGGGACCCCCAGCTCCCCGTGGTTGCAGGCTCTGCCCCTGCCCAGGCCTAACACCTCTGGCCTAGGCGTCCGGCCCGGGCAGCAGGGACCCGCAGCTGCAGTGGCCCCGCGATCGTGGGCTCTGCTTTAGGCCCAGGCAAGGGACCCCTAGCTCCCGGGACTGCCAGCTTCGACCGTGCCCAGCTCCCATCGCTGGCTCCACCCCTACTTCCTGCTATCACTGGCCAGGGCAGCAAAGTCGCCTGATTCTCCTTGGCAGGGGGCTTCTTCCTGCTTTCCCTTTTGCCTCCCTGCATTGTGCCTACATATGCAAATTAACCGCCATCTTGTTGGCAGTTAACTGCTGATCTTAGTTGGCAGTTAATTTGCATATAGCCCTGATTAGCCAATGAAAAGGGTATCGTCGTACGCCAATTACCATTTTTCTCTTTTATTAGATAGGATACAGGAATAAAATATTACCCAGTGTGTTGCCACATAGAGGACATATTCACATAGAGAAATGAGAGAGAGAGAGAGAAAGAGAGACAGAGACAGAGAGAGAGGCGGGCAGACAGAGACAGGCTGAGACACACCTCTGAAGAACTTGCTGGTCAGGAACACTTAATAAGTTATAGTCGCAGCTGATCACAAAATCCGGAAGTGATGCCTAGTTGTCTATTGTTTTAGAAACTAAAATACCTAGAGAAGGAAAACTGTAAAAATTCCCACGCCCCAAATTCCATGGGATTATGATTTTCTTTCCTAATTCAATACAATGTTCCTTGCCTGCTCCCAGTGGATAAATAAGGATTTGTGCACATATGCTACAAAGTCAAAATAAGCACTTGTGCGGCTTGATCTTCACATGGTTTTTTAACTTCTGCCAAGTGACTATAGCCTTTAGGACTATGACATGAAGCTTTACTTACTGATTTTCTGCTCCGACAAAGAACTTTCATAGAGTCTTATCTTTAGTCGTCAAAATCTTATGTTCTAAGAACTTCAAATGAATCTATTTTTAGCTGAGTTTAAGAAACTAACAGTTTTGAAACAATACCCTTAAAATGCTATTTATATCTATTCTTGTAAATGTATTCAAAATAACTGAGCTTTTATTAGAATTTAATAAACACTTTTTTAATCCTCCAACTTTCTAGATCTCTTCATTTTAATCATCTAACACAGTAGTTCTCAACCTTCCTAATGCCGCGACCCTTTAATACAGTTCCTCATGTTGTGGTGACCCCCAATTTCATTGTTACAAATTGAACATAATTAAAGCATAGTGATTAATCACAAAAACAATATGTAATTATATATGTGTTTTCCAATGGTCTTAGGCGACCCCTGTGAAAGGTTCGTTCGACCCCCAAAGAGGTCGTGACCCACAGGTTGAGAACCGCTGATAACAGACTATACTTGACAAAAACCAGAGGTTCTTTCAAAAGTATGCTTGCCAACATCAGGAAAACACCTGAAACAAAATATTCTACATTTCAGCACCACATCTGATCATCATCGAGCACCAAATTATCAAAAAGAACATTAGTTATATGATAACAACAGTACACTCTACTACCTTTGTGCTTTGCACTCCTCAAAACGCTATCCCATTTCAACCTATTAAACTTTATGTATGGAAGCACATGGAAGTTGAAAAAAGCAGAAGCAGTTTTAAGAGGGTTAATACCTTCAGAAGAACAAATTCAGGAATTCTATCAAATCAAATGGCCAGTAATAAGAGATATCATTGCTCTAAAAAAACCACACAAAAAAACATGTGCAATTGACATACCTGTTGAGTGCTTGTCACGTCCTGTTTAAATATAAATCCACAGCCATTTAAGAATGTTATCTTATTGAAGCTCTTAGCATGTTTATATTACAAGTTAGGATACACACCTTACATAGACACAAATAACACAAAATACCTGAAGGGCCGTGAGGATATTGGCTAAGGCTTGTCCGTATGTGTCATGACAGTGAACGGCAAGAGCAGTGGGTGGGATTTCCTTTATGACACTTTCCAACATTCTCCTCATGCTTCCTGGAGTTCCAACTCCAATTGTGTCTCCCAGAGAGATCTCATAGCAGCCCATGCCATACAATCTCTTAGATACCTATGGGGATAGTTGAAGAGCTTGTAAAAGAATGGAAACGAACAGACCCAAGCCCTGTTGTTCCTCAGCAAACATCATCTGGAGGTAAACATCACAACTAAGATTATGATGTATCCATGGGGAACATTTTAATTTTCTGATTCACTTCCTTGTTCATTAAATCCTAAGCATTATATAAAGCTCTGAATGACATTAGTATAATTACCTATATTTTAATATTCAAGATTAATATTCAAGTTTAATATTTTAATATTCAAGTTTGTCTTAGAGTCATAACTATCTATTCACATGCTCCATTAGGAATTATAAACTACACTTTCAACTATGGCAGGCTTACTTGTCTCAACTCTTTCTTTAATCAAAGGGAAGCATTACAAATTTACTTTGGAAGTAGCATTTCTTAAGGTGTTAGATGAGAGGTCAAGAAATATCAATACCAGTTTCAGCTCTGTCACTCAGTAGCTTTATAATTGGTAGAGGATCAAAATATTTCTGGCTTAATTTTTGTCTCATAAATGGACACACATATAATATGATCTTTCATTTCTTGACTCAAGTGCTAAGAAGTGATATTATAAAGAGATCTACTGCAAGGTTCCTTCAAACTGAATGACTAACTTTACTTTGAAGGACAATAAGAATTGACATGAAGGCAGCATGGAATGTTAACAAAGGCATGGGTTCTGGAACAAGACAGGCCTGGATCTAAATCTCAGCTGTCATCCATGTTAGTCAGGTGATCTGGGCAGAAAATTAAACTTTATAAACTTCAGCCCATAACACCCTTACTTCACATATTTTCTAATCCTTTATTTTTTAATTTTTAAGAATTGCAATAACAAAGATGATGTCAATAATGACATATTTGGCTGGGAAAATATATAAATAACTTTGTACACAATCTGGCACATGGTCACTCATTCATTATGTATTTCTTCGGTGCCACTGCTTGCTAGGCACTGTGATAGGTGCTAGGATACAATAGGGAGACAAATATTAAGATGGCTCATGCTGTTATAGAGCCTGGGGTCAAGTGAGGACAGACCTTAATCAATTCCATTTGGAAATGTGTAATTACAGCTACAATGAGAATTTTTAAACAGAGAAACAGGATTCTAAGAGCATGTGGCAAGAGAAATTAACCTAGATCTGTCAAGCAGCAAGGACCCAAGTGACAGCTTAAGATAAAGTAAGCATTAACTTGTTGACAAGGTTGAGAAGGAAGAGTATGAAAAGAAGGCTCCAGGTCGAATATCAAATGCAGAAGCAAGTGTGTTGTGGGAAGCTGACATATGAAATGCATGCCAGGAAAGAGAAAAGTGAAATGCAAAGGGCAGGGTGAGGAGAAAGCAACAACCAAAAGGGAATGAAGCTACTCAAAGCTGGAGAGGTAGGCATGGGGCAGATCCTACAGGGCCTTGCAAATCCACCAAGTTTAGAATTTTGATTGAGGATTCTATCATAAGAGCACTAGAAAGCCATGGCAGATTTTGGGTTAGTAGTGATATAATCAGATCTGATTTTCAGAAAGGCAGTATCAAAAACAGAATGGAGGGTACTCAGAAGACTATTATTGGATGAAAACTCAGATTTAAAAAAAGCATAATACTCATTCTCCTCTACTGCCTGTTAAATGCCAGAATTTCTTAATGGCCAGGGAAAGGAGAATGAAGCTTCAAAGGAGAAATCTCACCAGTTGGAGGAAACTCATAAAGTGTGATGTCAAGGGAATAAAAGGGATAAAAGGGGTGCAGGAAGGAGTAAATGGCCACTAGTCCCAAATTCTGCTGATAAGAGGAGGACTAAACCGAGTCTTGCATTTCTTGGTCCAAGTGTTGAGTAGTGATCTTATAAAGAGGGATTTCAGTGGAGTGATGGATGGTTTAGAAGTCAACTCGGGTACAATGAAGAGGGGAGTAAGAGGAAATGGACACCACTACTGTAGACAGTCTTTTGAAGAAACTTAGATGTGGAAGGATGAAGAGAGTCAATAAGTAGGTGAGGATGCCAAATTAAGGGAGAATATTTTTAGATAGAAGAGGCTTGAACATGTTCAAGTGCAAACGGGAAGGAATCTAAACAGGGACTAAATGAGGGGAAGAACTAGAGAATTAAAGGACAAGAGAGTGAAAACAGGTTGCATCAGTCACTTCAGAAAGTAAGAGAGTGAGTTGGCTACAGAATATATTAGAATAACACAGAAGGCTATTAAAGGCTGCTGGTGATGAATTTGTAATGTTTCTAATCTGCCTGTCACATAATTCTTTTCAGCAACTCCTCAGGCATTCTGGTGCAGGAATGGAGAACCCGAGGGTAGGTGTGGTCCATCCAGAGACAGCAGAGGCAGAAGAGCAAGGGGTCTGGTGTATAGGGAGAGTTGAGTTAGATTCTGTGGAGTCTGAAATTACACTATTTTGGAAGTGTTCTTTAAGACAAAAATACGTAACAGTCTTGGAAGGATCCCATGTGGGTGAAGGACTACAACATGTATGCTTCATTATCTCATGGTATATTTGCCTGTGTGTGCAAAGGTCTTGCTTAAATAATGGACCCTGAGCTATCCCTCATTTGAAAAATCTGCACTGCATTTCAAAAGTTCAAATACACAAAAATAGGACTGGCTTTAGCCAAACTGAAAGTTTACCCAGCCTAAATTTTGATTTCTAACTGTACCATCTTCACTGCTTTAGTGCCACATTAACAAATTTATGAACATGAACAGGTGCACATTAATATACTTCATATATAAAAGAGTCTCTGAGATAGTCTAATACAATCTCAAAGACTGAGCATTTTGCATCCATTGTTATCTATTAAGAAACAGGAATAGTGAGTGAAATTGAACTTTCATAAGAAGTCCTAACTGACTAATCTATCCCTGTAAATCGTTCTGGAATAGCATCTTGAATCTCAGCAGTCAGAGCGATAGGATCCCAAAGGAACAAAGTCCTGTGTCTACTCCATACATGTGCCGAAAGTACGCAGGAGAACAAAGGAATGCTACTGGAGCAACCAAGGCAAAGTTGAAGTGTGCACAAACTGCCCGGACATACTGGCAGGAAGGGCACTCACTGCGGTCTGCCCACCGAGAAGCGAAGCAGACACTTTTATTCCCTCCATCTTGGACCACCCAAAAGATGAAACTCAAATGTTACTTAACTCTGAACAGTTATAGGCAATATATAGGTCCTCAGTGTTAAATGAAACTATTAGTTAAGCAATCACATGACTCCCACTCCATGGTTCCCTTTAGTCTCTGTTGTGCAGATGCACTAAATAGTGAGGGAAATAGACTCCTTTTAAAAATAGCATACATCATTTTACCATGAATCAGAAAACCAAAGGCATATCTTACTTCTGTCACTTTTTGCGGTGTGATGCTTCCTTCATATGGACAGCCCAGGGCACAAGACACATACCTAGATTTAAAGTACAGAACCATATAAATATGAGTATAGTGGATAAGCCACTTCCTATTTTCCATTTTATAAAAATAAAGCAATAGCCGCCCCCCCCAAAAAAAAACCAAGAAATTTTACTTTACATCCTTCAATATAGTTTTATGCTCAGACCAAACAAAAATAATTTCAGAACATTTTCAATTTAACTGACATATTTATCTTCCTAATAATTACAATTTGATATGTGTTATTTGATGGTAGATGGGAATAAAATATAGGTGCTTATCCTATGTGATTGTTTCCACTATAGCAACATGTGTACATTCAAAGCGGAAAATACCAGGGAAATATAATTTGATTTAAATAAGTATACACATTCAACTCTTAACTATCCAGGTTTTTGGAACCACAGAGAAAGAAAATGTAGATGACTAACTGAACTTTGCTCTTCACTCCCATCTGGATGTCTTGGCCTCATTTAGAGAGTCATTAATCACCCCAAAACTCTTAGGACTGGCCACAATCTCAAAGTTCATCTTGTTTATCTCTCGTGGCTGTACCTAAATCATCCCAAACAGAAGAGCGTCCAGTCTGCTTTTAAAAGGCTCCAAATAAGGATATTCTATAAGCTTCTTCAATAATTTAATATTAAAAGTCAAGCCTTTCCTGCAAGGACAATGATACATTTCCATCTTAAAGTATTAAGCTTTAGAAAAAGTCTGCTTTCACTATTTTCAGCTCAACACCAATCCTATTTTATTAAACTTTCCTCAAGAGACTTTACAACGCTTGCATTAAAATCATGCATGATGCATCTGATGGTCAGGAATGAAGCAATTCACCGGAGGAAGAGGCAGGTGGTGGGAAATGAGGCTGCAGATCCAGATCCTCAGACCAGAATATGAGAGGTTTTAGATAGCAAGGGCCTTGAATGCCATGCCAAGAGTCTAAACTTTGAGATCATTCAAACTTACTTGGGGGCACTCAAAATTATTAGGTAAGTTATTGACAAGATCAGATTTGTTTTCCAGAAATGTAACTCCTTGGGAATGCTAGAAGTGGTTACCAGAAGAAAGGTGGAGGCAAAAACAGAAGAGAAGAAAAAATCGTATTTCCTTGATTCTAAAATGCTGTCAACTGGAACATATACTATGGATTTCATTACAGGTTTTGGAGTAAGAAAATATAATATATAGTAAATAATTCAATCCATATCCATTGATTCTGAAGATGTAACCTAATTTCAATGTAAATATGAATAAAGTTGTGTTTTGACATTAAATAAGCCGTTATGAGGACAGGGAAGGAGAAAGAGGGCAAATTCAAGTAAAATTTGACAGTCCTGCTGGACAGGAAGCCCATCTCTCTGCTTTTCTAATTACTAGAAACTAAGTTTATTGTTTGATTAATCTATACATGTGATCAAGATATGTGAAATTGAAAAATGTACTTCTGCAAGCATAACATTAGAGAAGGTTAGGTCTAAGAATGTAACAGAGTAAATATTTTCATTGAATTTATTGGGGTGACATTGATTAATAAAAGCATATAAGTTTCAAGTGTACAACTCAAAAATACATCATCTGCACACTGCATTGCACACCCATCACTCCAAGCAAAGTCTCTTTCCATCCCCATTTACTCCCCCGTCGCCCACCTCCACCTAGCCCACCTCCCTTTTCCTATGGCTATCACCACACTGTTGTCTGTGTCTATGAGTTATGCATATATGTTCTTTAACTAATCCCTTCACCTTCTTTCACCCAGTCCTCCCACCCACCTCCCCTCTGACTACAGCTGTCTGTCTGTTCATGTATTCTTGCCTCTGGTTCTATTTTGTTCGTGTTTATTTTGTTCATTAGATTCCACATATAACTGAGATCACAGGGTATTTGTCTTTCTGTGACTGGATTATTTCATTTAGCATAATAATCCAGGTCCATCCAAGCTGTCACCAAACTAAGATTTCCTTCTTTTTTATGGCCACATAGTATTACGTTGTATAAATGTACCACCGCTTTTTCATCCACTCATCTACTGATGGGAACTTGGGCTGTTTCCAAACATTAGCTATTGTAAATACAGTTGCAGTGAACATAGGGATGCATGTATTCATTCGAATTAGTGTTTCGGGATTCATAGGCTATATTCCCGGAAGTGGGATGGCTGGATCACATGGCATTATTTTTTTAATTCAGATATAATGATTATAGATAATGTGTTGGAAATATAAGTACATTGAATCTGAACCCAACATATCTAGATGTGATTAAATAGAAAACCCAAGCCATCCATTTATATGCTGTTCCTCTAAATGTGAAAAACACAATAAGCAAAAAATAGCAAATGCAAAACAATATGAAACTAACCTTTCCTGTATTTCTATTACCTGGCCATAGCTACTACTCTATGCCATAATCCTAAGTCTCTCTGAGTACATTTTTATTCACTCAAGTTTTCCTACTAGTCTTTTCCAGGCCTATGGCTTGCCTGGTCTTCACATTCCATATTTCATCTTTCTATATTCTCCATCTTTCTAAGTTGGGTAGTCACTTCTTTAACCTATTTATACACGGGGCTACTTTCTCCAAAGTGAATGTGATGGTTCTCAACTGTGTTCAGTCACTGCACTTTAACACTCTAAAACAGAGGGCAGAAAACTAAGGCACAAAGCAAGTCCTCCTCACCACTCTTTAGCAAATAAATTTTATTGGACCAAACCATGCCCATCTGTGTAGCTATAACCCATGGATACTTTTGTATTGTAACAGCATAGCTGAGTGGTTGAAATAGAGACCGTCAGAAACACAAATCCTAAAACATTACTCTCTGGCCTTTACAGAAAAAGCTTGCCAACCACTGGCAAAAAGGAAGGCATTATCATGAGTGCGAAAATATGCTGCTTTGTCTACTTGGACTAGTGGCTAACAGCAGTTTCTAGACCTCCACTCTTCTCCAATAATCTACGACAGTGGTTCTCAAACTCAGCTGTACAGCATCACCTGGGGAGCTTAACAAACAAAACCAAACCCTGGTGAATAGATACTCTCCAAACTAGTTGAATCAGAGACTTAGAAAATGGAATCCAATCTTTAATATTTTAAAATTATTTTTAAAGTTCCATTATTTGTTAAGTTGAAAACCACTCAGCTATTAGTAATACCGCCTTATCTGGAGTGCCTGATTGAGTCCCTTATATAAAAAGTGATATTCAAGAGACCTGACAGTATCTAATCTCAGGAATTTCCTGGCTACTATGCCACAGCATTTTTACCCATCTTTGAAAGGCTCATGGTTAAATTTATAATTTTTACTTAGTGTGTTCTCTTGGCAATTTTAGTTTCTGTTGGAGTTCCACAAGAGTCTTGTATTATTTAAATGTCCCTAAGAAGGAAACCTGACTTCCTTGCCCTTGCCCTGAGATCTTTACCAGTCCCTGGACAAATTTCTGCCTTAATTTCTAGTTGGATTTCTACAGTACCCCTGTGTTATAAATCCACACTATACATGGCATAGGTTCCAATGACTGCATTGGCAAGCAAGTGTTTTCAGGCTCCAAGAATGCTCAGTTACAAATCCATGTTTTAGCAGAACATCTATCTTTTCTCATGTAGACATTAAAATCCTATTTCTAAGCCATGAGGGACTATAGCTAGGATGGATACCCATGTGTTAGTGGCATCAACCGGCATGCTAATCACATTTTTTTTGGGATAAAATCTTGGGACTTTTCTTTTCTTTTCTTTTCTTAGAATGGCTATATGTTTTAAAAGTTGTTATATTTTTTGTGTTTGCAATGGGAATAGAAAAAGGAGTCCCTGCATCAGCTCAGTCCTCCTCTCTCTCACCATATGCAGATAACTCCAGGGACAACTTCCAATCTCATGAATATTATGACTCGATTGCTTGCCACATTCAGATGACATATTAAGCTCAATCTGTCCAAAATGATGCTCATCCCTATTTCCCCTGCATTTTCCATTTTAAAAAAACACCAGAGTCATTTCCAAAGTCTGTCCTGCTAAATCACTCAAAGGTCACCTTTGAGAACATATTCGAAGTTTAGCTAATTCTTCTCCTGCAGCCTCTCCAGCATGTGGCCTCTGCCAATGACAGCCCAAGTACACACAACAGCCCCTGTGTCCCCTCTCCAGGACAGCCATAGACGTCTCCTACATGCTCTCCTTGTCTCTAGTCTCTTACCGCTCATTTTCCCTCCAGGTTCTATTGCCAAAATAATATTCTTAGAGAATAGATCTCACTACATATTTTTCCACTTTGAAAATCTTTTACGGGCCTGCCATTGTCTACCAAATATTCAATTTCAGCAATTTGTGAAAACTCAATGTAACTTTCTCTTTTTTAAAAAAGTATATTTTTATTGATTTCAGAGAAGAAGGGAGAGTGAAAGAGAGATAGAAACATCAATGATGAGAGAGAATCACTGATTGGCTGCCTCCTGCATGCCCCACACTGGGGATTGAGCCTGCAACCCGGGCATGTGCCCTGACTGGGAGTTGAACTGTGACCTCCTGATTCATAGGCTGATGCTCAACCACTGTGCCACAACAGCTGGGCTTCAGTGTAACTTTCTTCCTCTCTTCCATTCACAGCCTCCAAAACTCCTATTCCAGTAAAAGTAAACTTCTTCCTGTTACCCAAACATTTCTTGAGATTTCTCTTCACTATTCCTTTGCTCTTTGCAGATTTCCTACCCTGATTAAAAAGGCCACCATTTCTGAGTATATTTCATATATTTACCTATCTTTAATGACTTTATTTTGCAGTTAAAACCTTCTTCATGAACTTTCTCCAAATAACTCCAAAAAATTTTAAATAGTATTACTTTAAACTTAATAGGATTTATCTGTATCTCTGTTACTGTACTTGCCTTTTTTTGAGCAATATAATAATTATTACCATTCTTCTGGTAACTCTGAAATCAGACAATTTTTTCATTTTCATATTCCACATGGTACCACAAGGCACTACATTATAGAAAACACTCATTATTTCTTGAATGAATTAATGCACCAATATGTTTGTTAAAATGTCATTTCCACCCTCTGAATAATTTCCTATAAAATTACCTATAAAATAAATGTATAGCTAGATGCAGGCTATTGATATTCTAACTCCTATAGCTAGAGATGATAGCACAGATTCGGAAATTCAGATTTGGAACCAAGTTTAACATTATTTAGGATGACAGAGTAATAAAGAAATCCCCAATCGTAATGAAGCTATTTGTGTTAAAATTAATAAAAAGCGCAGTGTTAAAATAAACTCTGCGGAATGAGTAGAGAGTTGTTTTATGTGTGTTTGTTGAAGCCATTTATCAGTACAGATAATACCTGATTTACGTTGGTACGACTTACAGTTTTTGACTTTAGGACGGTGAGAAAAACATGGGCATTCAGTAGAAATCACACTTCGAATATCGAATTCTGATCTTTCCCAGACTCGCCATGTGCAGTACAACACCCTCTCATGATGCCAGGCAGAGCCAGTGAGCTGCAGCTCCCAGTCAGCCATGCGATCGTGAGGGTAAACAAATGATACTCGACTGTGTAGTCATTGTGTGAGAGGATTTTGCCTAACTGTAGGCTAATGAAATTGTGCTAAGCATGTATAAGGTAGCAGAAGCTATAATGTTCAGTGGGTTAGGTGTACTTAATGCATTCTGAAGTTGGGATATATTCAATTTATGATGAGTCTATTGGGACAACTCTGTTGTAAATTGAGGAGCATCTGTATTGTGAAAATCATGATAAATAGCAAACCTAAGGCATCCAAGTCTGTAACAACTTTACATAGTAGAACTGAATCGCGAAAAAGCACTTACACTTAAGCCTTACTCAAGTCTACCTCCCCACAGTCACCTCACGTCCCTCCAATCATCTTGGCAAAACAAAAGAAAAAGGATTCGTAAAATCTTGAATAAATGTCACCATCAGTTGAAGTGAAGAGTCATCCATGCCAACATCAGAAGAGACAAACAATGACAAGAGTGATGAGATGGCATGCAATGTCTAATCAAGATATTAAATATATGAGCTGCTCTGACATACTAGTGCAGAATATATCAACCTATTCCATTAAAATTCCATTACTAATAAACCAACAAAAAATGTTTGAGAGGCTATTGTGCACTTATCACTGTAGATGATATAAGAAATCAAGACTGTCCCTTGGGTCTCAAGAAACAATTCTGCTAAAATTCTCCATTTGCTCTAAAATGCTAATTTTATGAGAAATGCAAAACACATTCTTTCCTCAAAAGCTCTTCATGATGGCTATTTAGATATGACTGTTCAAACACAGCTTATACATATTAACTACTGCTGGGTATGTATTATTCTAGCACATAGCAGTGATGGAATAATATCTACTAGTAAGATTTTAAAAAGTACAAACTCTCATACAGACCACATGTATGAATGAAAATTTTAACAGATGTCTGTTTTTTAGAGTTTTTTTGTAACATATTTTGGTAAATTATGATTTGAAGAAGATGGTGCCATGTGTGCAAGTGAATTCCATTGGTGTAAGTCAGACCAACGGAAGGTATTTGTTACATCAGTCATGAGAAACACTGCCTGCCAGTCGCTGTGTATTTTAAAAACTGAGTCCTAAATAAGAGGCTCATTATCTCACTCAATAGGAGTGCTATTACCTTCAGGGTCCGGATCCGAATCCAAAATGACATTTTGCATTAGACAAGGAAAGATAGGAAATACAATATGTACATCATGGCCTAATGGTTTGACGAGCAAACATCAGGTTGCAAGTTTTTTAATAAATGCATTGAGTTATAAATTATCTCTATCTCTCAAAGGAAAAACCAGTAATATGGATTAAAGACGTAAGCCCTCAAATCATAGATTATATAGAAGAAAACATAGGCACCAAGCTCCTGGATATTGGTCTTAGCAATGTTTTTGTAGATTTGATTCCAACAGCGTGGGAAACAAAAATAAAAATAAACACATGGGACTACATCAAATTAAAAAGCCCCTGCACAGCAAAAGAAACCATCAACAAAATAAAAAGGCAACCAATTGAATGGGAGAAGATATTTGAAATGATATTTTCAATAAGGGGTTAATATCCAAATATGTAGAGATCTCATACAATGTTTCAATAAAAAAAAAAAAAACCTGATTAAAACATGGGCAGAAATTTTGAATAGACATTTTTCCAAGGAAGATATACAGTTGGCCAACAGGAATATAAAGAGCTCTTCAATATCATTAATTATTAGGGTAATGCAAATCAAAACCACAATGAAATATCACCTCACACCTTTTAGCATGGTTATTATCAAGAAGAAATAGCAAGCCTTGGACAGGTGGTAGAGAAAAGGGGCCTCTAGGCATGGTTGGTTGGGAATGTAAATTGGTACAGCCACTATGGAAAACAGTTTCTCCAAAAATTAAAAATAAAATTACCATATAATCCAGCTATTCCACTTCTGGGTATTTATCTGAAAAATATGAAAACCCTAATTCAAAAAAAGGTATATGTATCCTATGTTCACTATAGCATTATTTATAACTAGAGGCCCAGTGCACAAAAATTTGTGCACTGGGGGGGTGATCCCTCAGCCCAGCCTGTGCCCTCTCGCAGTCTGGGACCCCTCAGGAGATAACAACCTGCTGGCTTAGGCCTGCTCCCGGGTGGCAGAGGGCAGGCCCAATCCCTAGGTGCAGCCCCTGGTCGGGCTCAGAGAGGGCTGATTGGGGAGTTGGGGCGCCGCCCCCTGTCATGCACAGAGCAGTATGGAACAGGAGGTTGCAATGCCACCCTCAGTCACGCTCAGAGTAGGGCCGATTGGGGGGTTGGGGCACCGCCCCCTGTCACCCTCAAGGCTGGGTCGATGAGGAGGTTGCAGCGCCACCCCATCATGCACAGAGCAGGGCCAATCAGGGGTTGGGGCACTGCCCCCTGTCACTCACAGAGCAGGGCCCATCAGGGGGCTTGGGGCTCCATACCCTGTCACGCACAGAGCAGCGTCAATCAGGGGGTTGTGGAGCTCCCCCCGTCAGGCACAGAGCAGGACCCATCAGAGGGTTGGAAAGCTCACCCCTGTCACGCACAGAGCAGGGCCAATCAGGGGGTTGAGGAGCTCCCCCCTGTCACTCACAGAGTAGGGCCGATAGGGGAGTTGGGGCACCGCCCCCTGTCACACACAGAGCAGGGCGGATCAGGGGGTTGGGGCGCCGCACCCTGTCACACTCAGGACAGGGCCGATGGGGAGGTTATGGCTCTACCCCGTCACACACAGAGCAGGGCCCGTGGGGGGCGGTTGGGGCCCAGCACCCTGTCACACACAGAGCAAGGCCGATCAGGGGGTTGGGGCGCCGCAGCCTGTCACACACAGAGCTGCAGGGCGATCAGGGGTTTGGGGAGCTCCCCCGTATCAGGCACAGAGCAGGGCTGATCAGGGGGTTGGGGTGCCTTCCCCTGTCACAAACAGAGCAGGGTGGATAGGGAGGTTGTGGCCCCGCCCCCTGTCACACACAGAGCCGCAGGGCGATCAGGGGGTTTGGGCGCTGCCCCCTGTCACGCTGATCCTGGTGCCGGGAGGCCTCGCAGCTCTGCTGATCCCGGTGCTGGCAGTCACATTACCCTTTTCCTATATAGGATAGAGGCCTGGTGCACAGGTGGGGGCGGGCTGGTTTGCCCTGAAGGGTGTCCTCGATCAGGGTGGGGGTCTCCACTGGGGTGCCTGGCCAGCCTGGATGAGGGGATGTTGGCTGTTTGCAGCTGGTCACACACCCTTCAGGGTGGGGGTCCCCACTGGGGTGCCTGGCCAGTCTGGGTGAGGGGCTGAGGGTTGTTTTCAGGCTGTTGGGTGACTGAAGCTCCCAACCACTCCTTTTTTTCTTTTTTCTTTTTTTATTCTGGGCCAGCTTTAGCTCTGAGGCTTGGCTCCAGCTCTGAGGCCTGGGCTGCTGAAAGTAGGTATCTGGTTTGTTTGGGTTCTATAATCGAAACACTGTTTCAACTCCAGCTCTGAGATCCCAGCTGGCTGAAAGCAGGTTTCTGGGGTTTTGTTTATCTTCTATATTTGTAACAATGTTTCAAACTGCAAGCTCAGAGGCTGGCAGCGACAGGCAGGGAACATTGACTTCCTCTGTCACTGAAGCAAGCAAGCCTCATGTTAGTTTCAAGCTGCCTGGCTGCCAGCCGCCATCTTGGCTGGCAGTTAATTTGCATATCGCCCTGATTAGCCAATGGGAAGGGTAGCGGAGGTACAGCTAATTACCATGTTTCTCTTTTATTAAATAGGTTAGCTAAGATATGGAAGCAAACTAAGCGGTCATCAGTCAGTGAGTGGATAAAGAAGATATGGCACCTATATGGCATGTGTGGGGGTGTGTGTATGTGTGTGTATGTGAGATGTGGTATACACATAATGGAATACTACATGGCCATAAATGAGATGAAATATTGCTATTTGTGACACCATGGATGGACCTTAAGGGTATTATGCTAAATGAAATACATCAGAATTAAAAACAAAAATTTTATGATTTCACTCATATGTGGAATACTTTTTAAAAAAGGAAAGAAAGCAATGAACTAACCAAAACAAGACAAAACAAAAATAAGTTCACAAATACAGACAATGAATTGGTGGTTACCAGAGAGAAAGGGGATTAAGGGAAGGGCATAATGGATAAAGGTGGTCAAATGTATGATGAAGAATGAAAAGGAGACTTTTGGTGGTATTGAATATATCTATCTATCTATCTATCTATCTATCTATCTATCTATCTATCTATCTATCTATCTAAAAGCCTAAGTGACTGTTATGACCGGATGACTGGCTGGTAGCTATGATGCACACTGACCACCAGAGGGCCGACGCTCAACGCAGGAGCTGCCCCTGGTGGTCAGTGCGCTCCCACAGCCAACCTTCTGCAGTCAGCCAACCTCCCACAATCCCTGGCGGGCTAACCTCCCACGGTCCATTCCCCCGGACCGGCCAACCTCCTTCAGTCCCTCCCCTCTGCCAGCCAGCCCCGATCAGCCCTGATCGCTGGCCAGGCCAAGGGACCCCACCCGTGCACAAATTCATGCACCTGGCCTCTAATTGAATTATAATGTAGAACTGAAACTTGTATGTTATAAACCAATAAATTTACCTCATTTAAAATTATGAGTAAAACATTATCACATCCTACAACTGTCTTTGTTTTTCTGTATCTAAACATTATCTGGGATTGTCATTATTAGTTTAATTACTAATTTACCTTTTACTCCCTGTTCTTATTATTCTGTATCTTAATTTTTTTCTGGGAATTTGAGAAGAAATACTGCAGTTACAGTTCACAGTCAAATACTTTTGTATTTTAAAATTTTTATAAAAAATGGGTGAATAATTTTGTTTGGGTCCTACAACCATTTTTACAGTACAGTTTTGTTTTGTTTTTTAGCTTCCCGTAGGCTCAGACTTTCAGGTGATTAATCATGGATCAAGTCATTCCACGTCAGAAGAAGAGGCCTAAAATGATTATGTAAAAAGGTTGTGCTTTGATATGCACTACTGCTGACCTGTGAATTGTAATTTTTCATATGCATTTATAAGCATTTTAATAGCAAAATTGCTAAGGGTGCCTCAGTGGTAGTTTCCTTTTTAAATCAATTTTCTCACAAAGAGCCTGAGCATATGATTCTTGTCACATACAAAGTGCACGTGATTCATTAAAGAGTTGACACTTGCTTTAAACAAAAAGGAATAAGACCAGAATGTCTTATATTTTACAGTAGAGCTACTATGTTGATATTTTGAAGGATTTCAATTTTAAAAAGGATCTTTACCAACTAAGAGATGATTCTGTCAATTAATGACATTGATATAGAGAGAAAATGATTACATTTATAAAGCACTTAGTCTTCTTTGTCTTTTTAACTTTTTAAAAATTTAGACATAATAAAAATATAACTGAGATTTTTTTAAACATGTCATGTGAATTACACATTAAAGAATGAAGTCCAAAATGTAAACATTTCACTGCTCATTCACATATAATGTATATACAGCAGTAGTTAGCTGACTCGGCATTTTATGTCAATGACTTGGCACACTGTCTTTTTCCAATGTGTCCCAGATGTTATCTAAAGTTCTGAGCATGTATTAAAAATGTGTACACATGGATGTGCATAAGTGTGTTTCAGGAGGGAGGAAATCAAACATTGGCCTTCATACTTTAATAAAAACTGCTGTTTTGACCAAATGAAAGTTTACTGTTATTATAAAAATTTAAATGGTGAGCATTTATAAAATGCATAGTGCCTTATGGCCTTTAAACCTAACAGTTGACGACATAAATTTTCTGGATGATGATCAAGAACATGTTGATGCAGCTGTTGCCATAGAAAGACAGGCTGAAGCATCTACTTCGGCTTCACGTAGTTGAGTGAGTATGGCTCTTTTCTTTAAATGAGTGCCAGTGGCCTATGATTTTTAATAATGAGTACCTAAAGCCCAGATCTCCAGTGAAAACAAAATCTAATTTATACTCTTTAAAAGTCTGGGGCAGGAAGAAGACACTTTTCAACTGCACAAATAAATAGCGAACTCACATACTGAAAGGCATATTTCTAAAAGTGAATAGTGTTTCCGAAAATCTGTCCCAAAACATCCAGATCTGCACTAAGCAGTATACATGTGCCTATAAGCATAACTCTAACGTAAGTCCCCAATGTACCTTCTGACTCATTTGACCAAGTGCTTGTGGGCCCTTCTTGTCAAAGCCTGGGAAGCTTTTTACATTGTGAGATGGTTAGAACTTTCTTTATTGCTGGGACAATATCAGTAATAATTATCCAACAACCAATATTAAAAAGGATTTAGGGTTTCTGTTAGTTTTATTATACTACCTACTCTGTTTTATCAGCGGAAAACGAAGACAATACAAATCTGGTATCATACAATTTATGTTTCCATCCATCCTTCAACATTAAGAGAATTTCCTAGTTGATGTGTAAGCTGCACATGCATTTTACTTCTCATATTTATGTGTTTTTTCAACTTTCTAGTGAGAATTACTTTACTCTCAAACCTACATGCTATGGAAGTAGAATAGCTCCTTTATTTTTTCTCTTTCATCAAAAGGAGACAAACAACTTATGTTTTAATTTAGAATCTTACAATACAGCCCTTCTTTTTTATTGTGGTTTTATAACTTTGCATTAGTAACAGACATCCTTTATTTTCCGTCTATGGAAATACATTATGTCATTTTTAATTTTTTTTCTTCTATGTGTTTGCATGTGATGGATATATTTATTTACAAAAATAACTTTTGTATCTTTAAAAAAATTCATGTCGGAAACATAGTACATAGAAATAAAAATGTTAAACAAAAATATGCAATCCACCAAGATAGTTCACGATGGTACAGTCTAATTCCACTTGCCCTTCCAATGACCTTAGCTGAATTCTAATCCTTTTCTAATACTGTCCCTCAAAATTGGATTCACTTGTCTTTCTCATTAGTTGCTGAAGATTCCCTGCCACCAGGAACTTTGGTCACCTAAACAAAAGGAAGTACAACCTGCATCTAAATTCAATTGCAGAACTCAGCCTTCTTTTACAAATGCTATGCATTTGAATTTATTAAGATGGTATGATCTGTTTAGAACATATCCATCATAATAAAACAATAGAAAATTAATTAATGTTTTAGAAATAACTTTTAAAATATATATATTTTTATTTATTTCAGAGAGGAAGGAAGAGGGAGAGAGAGATAGAAACAGCCATGATGAGAATCATTGATTGGCTGCCTCATGTACGCCTCCTACTGGGGATCGAGCCCAAAACTCGGGTAAGTGCCCTGACTGGGAATGGAACCATGACCTCCTGTTTCACAGGTTGATGCTCAACCACTGAGCCACACCAGCCAGGCCAACAACTTCTTTAAGTAATAAAGGGCTTGTCATACATTTCAGAGAACACTGGCCTGGGTGTAGAACCTGTTTGCAATAGATGCTGCAACTTCTGGTCCTGGAAGCAGACAAGAGAGAGGTTTTCTTTCTCTTTTCCTTTTCTATCTACCCAGCTTTGGGGTCACCCAGAAAAAGTCAGGTGCGGAAAGGGAGGCTGCCTGGGTGAAATGCTGGGCCCAACGTCCCAGTGTAGCTCAAAGACTCACATTTGTTTTACATACTCTATTGGACTTCTAAATAAAATATTCTTTGAAGGAATATAGTTAAGGTTCTTAAAAATTTTTTTAAGTATTTGGAAACCACATTAGATGATTCTTTTCTAAATGCTGTTATGAGTTTATACCACTTTATTAAATCACACTGGGCTGAGATAAAATGATGGCTGCATTTAGATATTTCAGTATTAATAAAATGAGTAACAACATCAGGTCTGCATGCTTGTCCCTTGGATCCCAACTGCATTACACATTTCACGACGTAGGGACACTGTAATCATTAACTGATATTAATGAGATGTGCGACTATATAGCAGTGGCCCTGATCACATAAAGCACAAATAAGACGCCCTAGGTATACCTTTATGACTAATAAAATAATGTTTAGGTAGTTTATAAATGGTCTTTAACAACTGATGTTAACTAAATAGAATCTGTGGGATTTCATACCCTCGTGCTGGAATATTCAGGTGCCTTGCAGACTTAACAACCTCCTCAAACTTCTCCATACTTTCTTCAATAGAACAGTTAATATTCTTCTTGCTAAAGGATTCAGATGCAGCACCAAAAACAGATATCTCTGTGGCCCCAGCAGCAACCTGAAAAACATAATTTAAAGGCAAAAGCTAATAAGTTTAAAACTACTCTATAAAGGCATACTTGTATTCTTTAACATCTGCCTTAGAATTTAAAAGTACATTCCTCTCATATTGCCACATACTCTCTTTTGAAATGTAAAAATATTTTATAATAACAGAATAATTCCAGAAACCACAACACTCATAAATACATGAGGCACAGAAAACACAGTAATGATGTTCCAATATAATATTGCCTTTCCTAAATGACGTTACCCTCAGAAATATTTCACCTTAATTATGGAAAATACTAGCACCCAATAAAACCTCTTAATATCAATAGAAAACATAATTTTTAGACCAATTATTAAAATAGAGTACAGTAAATGCTTTCCTTTTCTTCCCTTCTTACAGTCTAACAGAAAAACATTTCTCCAGTTCCTCATTTAGATAATGTCCCAAATCTTCCCTCCTATTTTTAAAAATACATATTTTTTATTGATTTTAAAGAGGAAGGGAGAGAGAGAGAGAAACATCAATGATGAGAGAGAATCACTGGTTGGCTGCCTCCTGCACACCTCCCACTAGAGATCGAACCCACAACCCAGGCATGTGCCCTGACTGGGAATTGAACTGTGACCTCCTGGTTCATGGGTTGATGCTCACTCACTCAACCACACTGGCCTGGCTCTTCCACCTCTTAACCTATCTTCCAGTGGTTCATCCCTTGACCGCTACCACCATATTCTTCTGTGTCTAATGCCTAATCCTCTTGCCAGTCTTTAAATCCAACCAGTTATCCTAATCAATTTTTTGGGGGGTCCCTTTTACCATCTTCACTCCTTCCCACAGGCTTCTCTAGTGACTTTTTTCAAATGTCAAGCCTCCTAGTTTTCCAGCTGAAATTTAAGACTTTCTATGAATGTATCTCTAGCATTGTGCCAAAATTTTCCTCTCTTTCTGATACCCTATTAATACATTAAGAACAATAAATTCTGTCATCTTTCCTGTAATTTAAATTATGTGTGTGTGTGTGTATATATATATATATATATATATATAGGCTTCCACTTTTCCAAATAAATTTTTAAGCTCTAAAATTAAATTTATTGAACGCTTACTATGTGCCAGTATTGTTGTTAGTACTTTGCATATCCTATTTCAAATCAACAATCTTGTCTACTGTGTATTATTATGCCGTTTTACAGTTGAGAAAACTGGAGACAGAGAAGCTAAATCACTAGCCCGAGGTCACGAAGCTCTCAACACTCTGGAGCCTTGTTTTGAGCACAGGCTTGCCTCACGCCCAAGCCAACATTTGTTCCACTCCTTTACTTACTTTCAAAAGCTATTATGGGATGTCCTTTCAGTATCTTTTCAAGGTAGATACATTCCCTGCTTTTTTTAGGCCCAAAAGACAGCAATATTTATAATGTCTTAAAATGCCTCTTTTTTCTTTACAATGTGACAAATCATTACATCAAATCAAACTAAAGTGGTTTTAACAAGACACACTAATACCCACCACCTCAACTTTATGCAATGGAGTCTGAAATACAAAAGTGAAAAATATCCATTAACGTCAGAAACAGCTGCTGCGAAACTTTTACACCAAAGCTATGGAAGCGTAACACCTTAAACCTTTCCTTAAAATTGCACTAATTCTTTTATGTGTAATTACTAAAGCTTTTGCATATAAATCCCTAAATTGCAGAGGACTAGGAGGAAACAAGCCAGAGAGGAACAGGAAGGCTGTGAGAGGCGGTTCCAATGACAGCGACTGGCTTCAGCCAGAGGAGAGAGCAGCAGCAGCAGAAAGCTGACCCCAAAAGTGGACAAGAGTAGTCATTCACTACAATATTAGCAACTACAATACTGTACTGAGAAATGGTTAGGTTATATTCCAGTCCTTATTTAAAAGGAATGCACAAAATATCCAAAAAATTCATCAAAATGGGTAATTGTATTTTTGTGTTTTGATTCCTTTGAATGGTTAACTTGGAAGAACCATTTATACAGAGCACTCTAATCCCTAATTGTTCCAGGAGGTTACTAATCTCCAGGTATTCATGTGAATATATTAGCATAGTATTTATAAAGGATAACAAGTGAGGTACATTTGATGCCATTTTAACTTTGTAAAGACCTTTAAAATAATAAGACACTGATTTTTGAAAAATTAGTAGCATACTTACAGCACGGTGAAAACCCTGAAGATTAGGAGTAAGGACAGGATATCTAACTCCTGGATATTGTCGAATGCCTTTCATCACTTCAGTGTGATCAGCCATCTTAAACACATAATAGTTATATGTAAATATATCACTCAATATTCTATGAAGCATGCTTTTAGTTTTTCAGGAAGATTATAATTGCATGCAATTAATTAATGTATATTCTATAAATCAATGTTTGAAATAACAAAACTATACCAATATCACTAAAAATATGTTGTTTTCAACGCCATAAATATAGAATACCTAGATCTGGGTTTAACTTAATTCATAAAGTTATTACAGTCCTAGCTGGTTTGGCTCAGTGTATAGAGCATCAAACCTCAAATTGAAGGGTCTTGGGTTCAATTCTGGTCAAGGGCTCTAACCTCGGTTGGGCTGAGTGCAGGAAGCAACTAATCTGTGTGTCTATCTCATATTGATGCTTCTCTCTCTCTCTCTGTCTTTTCCCCTCTCTTCCTCTCTCTCTAAAAAATACAATGGAAAAATATCCTTGGGTGAGGATTAACAAAAACAAAAAAAGTTATTACAAATGATCATGAATCCTAAATTCTACTATTCTTATTTACTGATCTTTATTCTCTTTCTTTCATTTCATAGACCAAGCCTCAAATACCCCTGAGATTGGGGAGAGTTTGAAAGATAGTATGTTATGCATTTACCTTCCACATGAAAATTTTATATCCAAATAATTTTCAGTATATGAAATTTTATAATGCTTAGTACAGTGAAAATTACACATCTCTGTTAGGATAATTTAACAAGGTTGAGAAACCAGTATATTGCATATATGTTTTATTTAGTAATACTCATATCGCTTTATGCTGTACTGTCATCAGATTACTGTGTTTTCATAATGCAAACAAAAAAAAAACACAATGGAGTATACAACAGGAAAATTTAACTTATCCTGCAAGACTTCATTTTTCTATATTTTCTATGACTCATAAAAATAATCAACCTTGAATTAAAATATAAAATTTACTAGTTTCCGCAAACTGTATAATTTAGCCGCCTAGAACAATAATTGATGATCCAATCCCATAACCATCATATAGATAAATTACCACTGACATAATCCTGAGCTTCACACATTTTTGGATAATAAATTATGGCATGAACAATAAACATGAGGAACCATATGTGAACAATGAAAATTATATGAAATGAGCATGGATAAAGCTGTGAAAACATATATACCAATCCAAAATTTGTATCTTCAATATAGGAATGGATGAGGGAAGGCTTGTGTTTTCTCTACAATACTGGTTTGTTGTAATGAACATGTATTGTTTTTCATTTAAAAGTGAAATAAAAGTAAAACAATCAAAGTATAATTTTTTTCTTAATAACTACACTTTTAAAAATATGAAATTGTTATACTATTACTCTTATTCTTCAATTGGTCTTATTGACTCTCAGTTAAATGCCAGTAGAATTAAATTTAATACTTTCAATGAATATAATTTGGAACAATTACATAAAAATTTAAAATTAAATATTTAGAGGCAAAAAGAGTACCTCTCTTTGACTACCATCATGCCTTATTGACATGTAAGCTTTCATGCTTCATTCTTTTCATACGCATTTATTTATCTGAAATGTGATTCTTGCACACTTATTTCTTAGGGGTTACATGTACATAGGGATCATATCCCCCCCACCTCACAGCTGCATCATTTACGACTATCCACTGTAGTCATCTCCACTGCATAAAAGCTAAGTCTCTCATTTCATTCTAAGTTGATTTAACTTTAATCCAGATGTTTATTGAGCACCTAATAGGTCTAAAGTCCTATGGTAGGCCCTGTGGAAAATATAAATACAGAAAAGTAAGGTCCTTGCACTGAATAATGCACAATATAGTGGGGGAGATAAAACAGATGCACATGGAAAGATAATAATCCAAAAGAATATACTGGTTATAAATGAGAGCACAGAGTATAAGAGGTCAAAACTGAGAAAGGCTGGTAGGTCCCTGTGATCTCTGACCACGGAATATTAAAATTTCCCAAAATATTGCCACAACCATATTTCCAGTCTCACATGATCTTCCATAACCTCACCAATCCCCATCAAAGGGGAGGGGGGGTGGTGGACTCTATTTACCTTCAACTTGAATCTGGGGTGCGGGGGTTGGGATTTCTCCAACAATAGAGTATAGCAGAAATAACACTATGCGACTTCTGGGGCAAGGTTTTAGAAAAGGATACATCTACCATATGGGTTTCTCATTGAGGGAGGCCATTGTGGGGAAATGAGCTGATATGCTGTGGGAAAAGCTAACCTTCTGCAGAGAGGCCACATGAAGAGGCCCACATAGAGGGCAGTCAGCATCAGCATGACCCCCTAAATTTGTGATCCAAGGGAGATTTAGATGACTTTATCCTCCAGCACGTGAGTACCAGATGAGGCCCCATACAGTGTGAACCAGAGACAACATGCCTTTCTATAGTACTCTGCTCTGATTTCAATCATCAGATTTTCTTAGTTTAACAAATGTTTATTTATACCACTAAGCTCTCAGGAAATTCATTACATAGCCAAAAAGGCTGAAACAATAAAAAAAAAAAAAAATCAACAGGGCTGGAAAAGAGGAGGGCAGGTGCAGAGATAAGAACCTGATGTTTGGCTAGAGAAGAGCCAGCCACTGTGATGTCTTTGAGTTAAGTTCCCATTGCTCTAAAATCCCCAGATGCTGTGAAAGGAATAGAAAGCCACACGGAGTGGGTGTTTAATTAACAGGAGACGCCTGGGACAAATGCAGTATTTTAGGAAGAGTAATCTGGGAGAGATGCAAAGGGCAGGCTAGAGAGTAGAGAGGCAATTTTAAGGCAATTTTGATAAGTTCTGTTGTAGAGAAATGGCACAGGGAATAGATTCCCTCCCCCCCGCCCCCGCAAAAAAAAAAAAAAAAAAAAAAAAAAAAAAAACAGTGGGACACAGTGGCTACTAGTATAAGGCTATGGCTTTGCTTAAAAAATGTTGTCCTTGGTATTGTATAACCTTCTTTTCCAAATATCTTTGTGCATATTTCAACACAATTCTCGATTGCATCTTCATGAATTTAGCCTTTGTGCTAGGGTCACTCATTCTCTTTTTCTTCCGCCCTCACTCCCTCTCTTGCAAGCACAAGTTTTCTCTCAGACAATACATGTAAACATGCACACACAAATTATAATAAAAATTTTAGAGCTTTTGTTTCTAATTTTAAGGAGAAAGAAAAGCAAAGTCACAACTAGTTTGAGGATACTGCAATGAAATCTAAAACAACACTCTCTCACCACAGAATAATGTTAATCGGTACTATGAACACTTATGTCTAACTAAACATAGTATGCTTAAATATTTAGTAGAGACATTTATATTCACATAACAAATAGGCATAAAGAGTGCTTCTCTAACCAACACACAGATTAGGATAAAGTATGTGCATCAGAAAAGAGCACAAAGGGCACAAAACAAAATTTAATCCTTAAGAAATGTAGGTTTAATATCCTGTAAGTGATTATTTCATTTTACATGTTATTTAACAAAAATGTTGAACCAAAATCAAGAAATTTATGTAATGGACTAATGACTCGAGATGCTTCATCAGTAGAACAAGAAAATAAACAGAAACAAAGTAACTAAATTATTAGGTCATGAAAACTAAGCTTTGATAATCATTAAAGATACCTTAATGAAATTATGATAAATATATTAATTAGAATCCACCAAATCAGTATTTTATTTCCTTTATAAAAATAGTCACAATATAATGAGGTATTTTAAAAAAATAACAGTATTCCCCTGACTGGTTTGGCTCAGTGGATAGAGAGTTGGCCTGCAGACCAAAGGGTCCTGGGTTCGATTCCGGTCAAGGGCATGTGCCTTGGTTGTGGGCACATCCCCAATGGGGGGTGTGCAGGAGGCAGCTGATCAATGTTTCTCGCTCATCAAGGTTTCTAACTCTCTATCCCTCTCCCTTCCTCTCTGCAAACAATCAATAAAGTATATTTTTTAAAAATAACAGTATTCTGTCTAAATTTGGTCAATAAAGACAATTATGGAAAGAGCTTTAGGAAATGCTGATAGTATATAATCCTATCTAATAAAAGAGAAACATGATAATTGGCGAACGACTGCTACCCTTCCCATTGGCTAATCAGCGAGATATGCAAATTAACTGCCAACCAAGATGGCGGCCGGCAGCCAGGCAGCTTGAAACTAACATGAGGCTTGCTTGCTTCAGTGACAGAGGACTCCAACGTTCCCCGCTTGCCTTGCCAGCCTCTGAGCCTGCAGTTTAAGAAACATTGTAACAAATATAGAAGCTAAACAAAACCCCAGAAACCAGCTTTCAGTGAGCCAGGATCTCAGAGCTGGAGTTGATACAGTGTCTCGATTATAGAACCCAGCAGAGGCCTCAGAGCTGGAGCCAGAGCTAAAGCTGGCCCAGAATAAAAAAAAAGAAAAAAAGGAGCAGTTGGGAGCTTCAGTCACCCACAGCCTGAAAACAGCCCTCAGCCCCTCACCCAGACTGGCCAGGCACCCCAGTGGGGATCCTTACCCTGAAGGGTGTGTGACCAGCTGCAAACAGCCATCATCCCCTCATCCAGGCTGGCCAGGGATCCCAGGGGGGACCCCCACCCTGGTCCAGGACACCCTTCACGGCAAACCAGCCAGCCCCCACCCGTGCACCGGGCCTCTATCCTATATAGTAAAAGGGTAATATGCCTCCCAGCACCAGGATCAGCGTAGCCGCGAGGCCTCCCAGCACCGGAATCAGTGTGACAGGGGGCAGCGCCCAAACCCCCTGATCACCCTGCGGCTCTGTGTGTGACAGAGGGCGGGGCCACAACCTCCCTATCCACCCTGCTCTGTTCCTGACAGGGGAAGGCGCCCCAACCTTCTGATCAGCACTGCTCTGTGCGTGACGGGGGGAGCTCCCAAACCCCCTGATCGCCCTGCGGCTGTGTGTGTGACAGGGTGTGGAGCCCCAACCCTCCCCCCCGCACGGGCCCTGCTCTGTGTGTGACAGGGTAGAGCAATAACCTTCACATCGGCCCTGCCCTGAGTGTGAGAGTGGCGGCGCCCCAACCCCCTGATCCGCCCTGCTCTGTGTGTCACAGGGGGCGGTGCCCCAACTCCCCTATCGGCCCTACTCTGTGAGTGACAGGGGGGAGCTCCTCAACCCCCTGATGGGCCCTGTTCTGTGCATAACAGGGGGGAGCTCCCCAACCCCCTGATCGACCCTACTCTGTGCGTGACAGGGTAAGGAGCCCCACCCGCCCTGATCGGCCCTGCTCTGTGAGTGACAAGGGGTGGCGCCACAACCTCCCCATCGACCCTGCCTTGAGTGTGACAGGGGATGGTGCCCCAACCCCCCAATCGGCCCTGCCCTGAGCATGACTGAGGGTGGCATTGCAACCTCCCAATCTGCCCTGCTCTGTGCATGACAGGGGGCGGCGCCCCAACTCCCCAATCAGCCCTTCTCTGAGCCTGACCAGGGGCTGCACCTAGGGATAGGCCTGCCCTCTGCCACCCGGGAGCAGGCCTAAGCCAGCAGGTCATTATCTCCCGAGGGGTCCCAGAGTGCGAGAGGGCACAGGCCGGGCTGAGGGACCCCCCCTACCCCCCCCCCCCCGAGTGCACAAATTTTTGTGCACCGGGCCTTTAGTTGTATTATAATAAATAAAATAGAGCAGGTTTCAATGAAAGGTATAAAGTCCCAGCCTTATTTATTTATTCATCATTTATTTAATTCTTAGGTGTACAAGTATACTTTAAGTTTGATGTTCTTGTGATGTCTAACGTTTATTATTCAAACAATAAGAAAACTGTTTTTTAAACAAATCTTTATTGTTGAAATTATTACATGCCCCCCTTCTTCCTCCATTGACTCCTTCTATCCCTATTTCTTTCCAATATTATAACTTTTCTACATCTGGTTTTATTAAAATATTTTTTGTAATTTTTCATTTAAAATCATAAATATCCCCACAATTTGGTTGGTAACATGCCTTGCCATCATCTTGCCTCAGTCTGGAAATGGCAATATGTATATGTCTATCTAGCCAACAAAACAGGCTATACCATGGTTAATCAATTCATAGGCATTCATATTTTGATATGCATGCAAATAATCACAATGTTTGTGCAACATTCCAAGAGTCCTTTAAAAATATGCAAAGTGTCACAAGGATTAGAATGTAACAGGTGTATAGTTAAGAGATTTTATTATATCTGCTACTCATTCTATCATGGTGTGATTAAATTTGGACACTCTACACATTATACATATGTAGATCTCTTCTAATACTTTGTTTTTATCTGAATGCTATAACTCTCCTAAATATTTAGGATTTCAATGTGTTCTCCAGGCAACAGCACTGGCTAAAATATAGTTTGAGTATTAAATGTTGTCATCTCACATAAATTCCCTAAAATTACAGAATTTTACGATAATGCATGAGTACGTTGTCATTAAAAAATGACAACAGGTTTCCCAGAAGTTTAGGAGAGGAAAATATTGGAAGTTTCAACTACATTTTGTAATAGACTATAAAATTTACCATTGGGGCATACAAAAGTTAATTTCAAAATATCATGGGACCTTAAAATATCATGATTTTTATAATTCATTTTAATATTTGAATACTGACTCATTTCAACATTTTATACACTTATATACATTTTATATCTAACATCATGGCATAGAAAAATAAAACTGATGCAGCCAATACACAGGCTAGTGGGGGAAGATATATGTGTGTGTGTTTGTGTGTGTATCAAATACAAAACAGTACAGGTACCATGTGATCTGCAGTTCCATGGAGCACAGATAAAGAAACATTTTTCTTTGCAACCTAAATGAGAACAATGACAACCATTTCAACTAAATCTTGTCTACGCCAAATATAAATAACTCAGGGGGCTGTTTTTCTTTGAAGCAAAATATTCATAGAGTTTCATAAAGCAGAACTATTCATAGAGCTTAAAATTATTCAAAAATATTCATAGAGCAAAACTATTCATATATACATACATTTTTCTATGATAAATTTAACTTTCTAATGTACTGTAAAAGGACAGCATTTAATAAGATTAAACTTAAAAAGATGCTTAAAGTTTCTGCAGATAATTATAGTGACTTTTTACATAATTAATTTAATTTTTAAAGTAATATAATTATTTCATTTTAAAGTCCATTGAAATGAAAAGTAAAAATACTTATTACCCTTTATTTCTCTTAAAAAAACACACACAATTGTTTGAGGAAACAGAATATACACTGATCAAATTCTGTTCAGTTCCAACAGAATATATGTTGTCTGAGATACTCAATAAAGGGAAATGAATATTTATGATATAGTTTAGGTGAAAGTGCAGAGGAAACTGAGAATTTCTAATCCAGTTTTTAGAAAAATTCACTTCTATTTATTTAAAAAACAATCACTGGTTAACATGTTTTTCCATTTCCCAGAACAAATGCAATTATAAAAATACATCACTGTTTAGGTTGCTAAGTTCCAGAGCTACATTTATTACAAACTTTATATGAAAGTCCCTTATACACATTTATCATTCATAAAACTGCTACACTGATTATTTTAACTTGAGATTAGTAACTAACAAGATTCCAAAGTATGTGAGAGGAATTGTTTTCCATCACCATAGAAAATACTCAACGCATCTTTGTGGCTCTGTTGAAGTTGAGGTGATTGGACTGTGTGACAGGGAAGCATTAAGAGTGTGAGTTAGTACTGTGTTTTTAAATGGGAAAAATGTTTCGAGTAGGATCTAAAATTTATTCAAGTGTTTCTAGAGTAGGAGGGGGAAAAAGTTAAGATACCGAATCTTTACAGTGATTCCTGTAAAGTGCTATCTGTGAAGTTACCTAACTGGACTCCTCTCTTACAGCTGGACTTGTAACATGTATATTGGACTCTACTTTTTATCCCCTTTTCTCTGACCTAGTCTAGTCAATACGACCAAGTCAAGCTTCATAGATGGGTGAACACTACCCACTATCCTTCACTCTATTCTCCTGCTAAAGAGCTGAAATTGTTTCCCTCCCCTGCCCTCTAACAAGACCGGCATCAGAGTGCTTATGGTATATTGAGGAGAAGGGGGAAACTATGAACTGCTAGGAAAAGCAGGATGAGATAGTCAGAAAAATCTAAATAGTAACGAGTTTGGGGAGATACAAAATGGGGTTCAAGACATATGCTTTGGTGGTGAGATGCTTTTACTGCTCTGGGGCAGTGAAAAAGTGTGAGAAGACAAAAAGCAATTAAACAGAGTTATTTTATAGAATGGGTCTCCTGTAACTGTCTTCAAGTAACACACACAAAGATTGGAATACCATTTAAATCATTTAGGTTGCTGTATTTCCTTATGTTTGAATCCAGACACAGACTTATCCACTCAGGGCGGGAAGCTCACAATTGCAGCACTCTTAAAAAAACGTTGGTATAAATATTCTCATATACTTAAAATATATAACAAAATAGAGTACTCAATGTATCTCCTATTAAAACTGTCTCAAGTTAAGCCAACAATCCATATTCATCCTGACCTACAATATCTGGAACGAGAAGTGTGTAAATATTTGAGGAGAAACAGGTTTCAAAATGTACAGAGCCAGAAGCTAAGCTTATTCTTGGTAGATCCACAATGTTTCTGAGTACAGTTGCCTCTTTAATAACATGGGTTTGAACTGTGTGCATCCACTTATACGAGGATTTTTAAAAATAAATACTGTAAGTGTATTTTCTTTTCCTTATGATTTTCTTAGTTACATTTTTCTCTACTTAATCATAAGAATACATGGTGCATAATACATGTAACATACCAGATATGTATTAATTTACTATCTATGCTATCTATAAGGCTTCCTGCTCAACAGTAGGTTATTAATTGTCAAGTTTTGGGGGGAGTCAACAGTTATACATGAGTTTTCCACTGCCTGGGTGTTTGGCACCCTAACCCTTGCCTAATTCAAGAATCAACTGTATATTTATTTTTATGAATTCTCTGCCTAATAAACCATTTTAATTTTTTTCCAGGAAATAAACTTAAACTTATAGACTTATAACCCTCGTTTTCCCCTGCTCACGAATACAGTTTGCTGAATCATTTAAAACAGGGGTCCTCAAACTTTTTAAACAGGGGGCCAGTTCACTGTCCCTCAGACCATTGGAGGGCCGGACTATAGTTTAAAAAAAAAAAACTATGAGCAAATTCCTATGCACACTGCACATATCTTATTTTGAAGTAAAAAAACAAAACGGGAATAAATACAATATTTGTATTTGCATGTGGCCCGCGGGCCGTAGTTTGAGGACCCCTGATTTAAAATATTTTAAATGTCCTGTGTTTTTGTTTGCCCACCACCACCATCATCACCCAGGACAACATAAATATAAGCAGGAAATGTCAGTAGGTATTTGTCTGCACTCTCCTCTGGCCAGATGAGACATAACGGATAATAGTGCCTTCTATATGCAGGAGCACAGCAGAAGGACAGGATGTAGAACATGCAATTTCTTCAACACATGCCATCGATTGCTCTAAAAGTGTAAATAATGTGGTTTCAGATCCTATAACTCGAAACTCAATTTGAGCAGTAGCCCCTTTTACAGGCAATCCATTTGTAAATGCAGTAATGAGAAAAAATGAGACCAGAGCTCTTCTTGACAACCCAGGTGAAAATGCTCTACCCAACTATGAATGCCATTGTAGCCTGGGTACTATAACCTTGTCTCATTCACAGACTCTTTGCACAAACCCCATATATCTTAGCCTCAGTAGCACAGAGGAAACCTTGGTCTGCTTGAAGAAGTAAGACAGTTTTAATAAATCACAGTCTTACAATAATAAACACAGGAAATCTCTGGAAAATTGAACATCCAGTTTTTTTTTTCCCCCTACCCAATACCCTGTCTTGGCTGCCACTGCTAAAATGGTCTGACACCATACTCAGAAAATTTCTAAAATCCAGAAGCCTTAAAACTAATTTGGTCTGGTGTACAATTTCCTGTAGTACTTCCTTAGTCAACGTTACCATTGTGTCCTAAGGACTTTGGTCCTGCCCTCTATCGATGGAACACACAGGCTTCTCAAGAGTGACCAAAGCAAGTAGCATAGGATCCCTACTCTTCTACTGTGAATGCAGACAAGACATTAATTATAACCTAATCATGTGCACAAATCTGTATTTTTAAATTGCAAAATCAACCCAGTCTACCCAATGGATTTGTGGGTTATAAACTAGGAGGCCAAAGTTCCAGACAGAGAAACCAAAGTCATTTTATGAAATAACATTTCCCAGTTTCCTAAGATAAACATAACAAATAAGTGTTAGTTATTCTTTGTTCAGGTCAGTGCCTTTTGTGACCACCCTCCTGGTCTTCCTGTGTCAAAACAATCATGTTCCCAACATCAATCTGGAGCAGGGGCAAGAAGTCTCCGAGCTCCCAGTATAATTTCCTTTCCATTCAACTGTGTTGTCTCTCATATATCATGCCTTTGTGTTTGATAATAACCCTGTTGACACTGTTATTTCCCATGCACGGAAGAAGTGATTGTTAAAACACTACATCTAATTGTACCCATTCTAGACTGACTATAAATGGAGTTTCCCTTCAAAATTTACACTTCCTGCTGTTAGCCATCTCTGCCCACAGTGAACAGCTGCACTGATGGGAAGGGAGGGTAAGCCGGGGTTGTTTGAGGGAGACTATCTCACTGCCAATAAACACTGGCAATAAGAAAGGGCTACAGCAAAAAAGGTCTTACTGCCATGACAAGCAATGTGCTCACTACAATGGCTCGTATGCTTACACTACAATGCTTTGGATAGTATATGGATCTGGAGGTGTCTGTTTTGGTAAATAGTAAAGAAGGCAGAATTAGATCTTTGCTGAAAGGCCTAGGAGAGATTTGAAGGGAGAGCTTGGAAAGGTTGGCCAGAGTGGCCAGTGACAAACTGCTTAATGTATCCCTAAGTTTGATTTTATTGTAACTCATTTACAGATATCCACTTCACTTAAAAAACCTTTTGTATGAGTTTTAATTTTTCAGTGATTTGATTTCATTATCTACTTTATCTTTATAAGTGCCTTATTATATAGATATTATGGTTATTGTGAGCAACTATATGTTATTCAATTTTGGAGTCCAACAAAGAACTCAATGTGTTTTTTCAGTAGAGACACAGTAAAAGGAAGGGGTGGGTGGGTGAAAAAAATGGGGGAAAAATCCCAAGGTATAAAGTGATAAAAAACGGCCAAACCATATGATGAGTAAGAATCAGGTTTCAGATTTTCTATTGTTCCACCAGAAAATGGATATGTTGTTGTATCTAAACAATAGACATAACATCACTAAAAGCTCAGGAAACCTGCAACCTGGAGGACTTGGGGGAAATAACTATTTTGGGTTACTTAGAAATACGTTTCTTACTATGTACCATAAGCTGAATACAATATAAAATGCATCAGCCTTGACTAAGAATAGTGTTACATTTACTAGTGGGTCCCAAATAAGAGCAGTAAAAGGAGGTCTGGAATAGTGGTGTTATGTTCTAAAGTTATCAGCATAAAGTTGCTTCAACATGTTGATATTTCAAAAGAGCACCTAATTGTGCATTTTAAAAGGAAAATATGAGTGTGGAACACAGTTGTCCAAGACATTTATAAAATAAACAGCATTTTTCTATATATTAACAATGAACAAAATCTAAAATTCATAGATGTTACAAAATATTCTAATATTCTAAAAATTATAATTACAATCACCAATAAATTCTATAAATTGAACATTTAAGCTCAATAAATGTGGATAAAAATTTTGAAGTATAATAAAATAAAATGCTTTTTAAAGTATGCTTCCTGTGTACAGGTATACTTTAAGTGAAAAAATAATTTAAAAGAAATCTATAGTCTTTTTTATCAAATGTGGAATAAGTGAAATGTTAACATAGACATGTCTCATTCATGCCTAAGTTGTAAATATAAATCTTAACTATTATTTAAGGTTATTTTTTAAATATAATGTAGTTTTAGCATTCATATTTATCTAATTCTCTGTTTACTACGTTACGCCTAGAGAACTTCCCAATAATTTAATCAGGCAATTTCAGATCAATGTGTGTGTTTGTCTAAAATATTCAAAAAATTACTTTAAAAACTTAACTAGAAAACATAATTCTTTATAAACATATTAATAAAATATCTTTCAAAATCATAGCCTAACAATTTAAAAATATGTGGTGTCATATTTTCATTTTCAATGCTCCATGTACAAGGATCATACATTTTTTAAAACAAGTGCTACTTGAACACATACTTAAAACTGATGAGCAAACCAGTTCACAACTAACTTCTTAACACTTTACACTTTAAACCCAGATTTCACTAATGGCTATGGTTCTCCATGTGAGAGTCATCCCTGAGCACTCTAGCAGGACTTCAATTCCTTCCAGCCTCACCCAGAGGGCATACTCTGAGTATCTTACAGTGGACTGCACTTAGGAGGCTTAGTCAGGAGTCATATCAATAGGAGTTTACACTAAAATAAGATTGGCAATGTTTATCAACCAACTAATCAGAGTAATGCAAAAAAAGGAACATTAAAAAGTTAGATTCAAGTTTCTCTGTACTAAACTGTACCTCCCTTCAGCTTTTATGTAATTACTAGAGGTCCGGTGCACGAAATCGTACACCAGTGTGGGTCCCTCGGCCTGGCCTGCGGGATCGGGGTGAAACCGGCTCTCCGACATCCTCACGGGGTCCCGGATTGTGAGAGGGCACAAGTCAGGCCAAGGGACCCCACCGGTGCATGATCAGGGCCTGGGAGGGGTGCGGGATATTGGCCAGCCGGGAAGGGACCACAGGAGGGCTCCAGGGCATGTCTGGCCCATCTCGCTCAGTCCAGATAGGCTGGACCCCAGCATCAAGCTAACCTACCGGTCAGAGCGTCTGCACCCTGGTGGTCAGTGCACATCATAGCAACTGGTCGACCGGTCGACTTCCCCCTGGTGGTCAGTGCACGTCATAGTGACTGGTCGACCAGTCGACTGTCTGCCCCCTGGTAGTCAGTGCATGTCATAGCGAGTAGTTGAGTGGCCTTAGCATATCATTAGCATATTACACTTTGATTGGCTGAATGGCTGACTGGTTGACCAGACACTTTGCATGTTAGGCTTTTACTATATAGGATATAATGCACAGCCCTTTCTGCTACTAATGCATACAGATAGTTCTACAAGACCAAATTTTAAGATAATTTAAATCAGACACAAAAAAATGAATTTTAACATGAAAATGAATTTTAACAAAGTGGCTTTAAAAGTTTCTTTTATGGGAAAATTCAGGAAAAAAAAATTGGTAAATGGTAAACAATATAACTAAATTAAAAGGAAGGTAAAGTGTTTCCTTTAAAATTTTGTTATGGTTTTACTTATAAATCTAAGAACCCCAAAACCCAATTTGTTAATCAAAATTTTGATCAAATTAAGTAATTAGAAAGTAGTGCATACTGAGCCTAATAAATCTTTGATAACAATCAGGAATTTTGGTGTCATGGGGAAAAACATCCAAAACGTATAGAATTACACCTTCAGTGTGAAAAATTTTAAAATCTAACCAGTAAAATTCCTGGCATTATTGCTCTTAATTACAAGTCTTTCTTTGCTTTGCTTTGCAGACTGTCATGAAACTACATCTGAGCTACAAATAACAATAACAAAAAGTATATATTCATATTTTGTATTCTTTTCTGTGAGAGATAAAGGTGTTTTAAAAATTTGCGATTATGTTTTAGGCCAGAAATTTTCAGTCAGTTATGCCCTAATGGGCACACTGGTGTGCCACAAGAATTTTTAAAACATGTAGTACCTGTTTAGTCAGGGGCACTGAGCTCTTTTCCCTTAGATTGTCAAAAAAAAAAAAAAAATGACAACAGCCAACACAACAGTAGGCACCTGGTGTGATATGAATCAAAATTATACCTATTTTTTTGTCCAATCAGCAAAGAACATAATATATTTTGGGTGTGCAGCAGAATCTTAGTAATCAGTTCAGGGTTCTGTGAGATGAAAAAGATTGACAAACACTGCCTCGGGCAATTTGCTTGCTCTAAGTGATTATAGTAACAATGATGTGCTAATGGTACAATGAAGCAACTTAAAAATAACACATTTGGGTCCATCAGTGCTTAAAAACAAATGGTTAAGCAAACACAACCCACTGATTAGAGCAGGGGTGGGCAAACTTTTTGACACAAGGGCCACAATGGGTTCTTAAACTGGACCGGAGGGCCGGAACAAAAGTATGGATGGAGTGTTTGTGTGAACTAATATAAATTCAAAGTAAATATCATTACATAAAAGGATACGGGTTTTTTTTGGTTTTTTTTTTGTTGTTGTTTGTTTGTTTTTTAGTTTTATTCATTTCAAAAGGGCCGGATCCGGCCCGCGGGCCATAGTTTGCCCACAGCTGGATTAGAGGAATGAAGGAGTTTATCACTGTAAAGCTATAGCCAGTGATACTCACTATTATATAACCAACACTAATATAGAATATCAATCAGATACACTGCCATGTTGTAAACAGTGCCTAGTACAGTATTTAGAATGCATGTGATTGTTTTCTTTAAAAGGAGAAAAATTTGACTGCAAATTTAGAGGAATATGTTAAGATAGCAACTTAAAATAATGCAGGGTGTTTTATGCTAACAAAAAGGGGCCTGGGAAATAGGGGGTAAGGGGAGGGATTGGGGACATCTGCAATACTGTCAACAATCAAATAAAACAGCCCAGCTGACGTGGCTCAGAGAGTTGAGAGCCATCCCACGCACCAGAAGCTTGCCTGTTCAATTCCCAGTCAGGGCACATCCCCAGGTTTCGGGCTCAATCCTGAATAGGGGATATGCAGGAGGCAGCCAACTGATGTTTCTCTCTCATCCATGTTTCTCTCTCCCTCCCCGTCCCTCTCTCTGAAATCAATAAAAAATATATTTAAGAAAAAGAAAATAAAAGAAACTGAAAAGCAAACAAAACCTAATTGCTCCTTTTCATTTCTGGAGTACACTGACTTTTGCTCTGACAAAAAAACCCAACAAAAAACCTTCCTGTTCTTTATTCTTTCCAAGTAGACATTACCTAAATAATTTAACACGTGGAACTGAATGGTGTGAGCGTGCCAGGCATGCCAAATAGGCTACACCAGACTCTGCAAAGGTGTCGGTCAGGAAGCTAGGACTCTGCTGAGCAGGTCTAGACGTGGAGGCACAGCTTCTGGGTAAAGAAATAACATTTTGCAGTGAAGGCCCTGACTCCTGAGCCGTGTGTGCTCACCGTTTTCAGAGTGGATGGCAGGCATTCAGGCTTTATCTGGAGGGTAAACTGCAAGCACTAATGTTTACCTCTTGTTTTCTGGCCTTTTTTTTTTTTTTTTTTTTTGGCCTTTTTCCTGCCCCATCTTCTGGCAGGAGGTGATTCTTCCCTCCTGGGACCTCTTCTCTACTTTGGGCTGCATGCTAGAAGCTGGTATTCAGGGAAAAGGTGGCTTTACTCCAGAGTAGAAAAGGTTAGGAAAGCAAATGCCTAGGACTGTTTCACCTGCTTCGACCCCATCTCCGCCTTTGACAGAGGTGAGGGAGGAAGACCTGAAGGGGCTGTGGGTGCAGCTTTCTCCCCTCACCTCGCAACTTGTCTAGGCAACACACCTCTCCCTCCAATACCAACCTGAACCCCATTTGAGGCAAAACAACCCTATAAAGGGAGTAGGAGTGAGGTAAGAATTAGCAGCCTTGCCAGTGCTGAGATCCTTCCCTCCCTCCCTCCCTCCCTTCCTTCCTTCCTTCCTTCCTTCCTTCCTTCCTTCCTTCCTTCCTTCCTTCCTTCCTTCCTCCCATTCTTTCTTCCTTTCTTTCCTTTTCTTTCTCTTTCTTTCTCTTTCTTTCCCTTCCTTCCTTCCTTCCTTTCTTTTCTTCTAAACTTGGGATCTTCAAAATGCAGAACTTGCTTTTCTCTTAATTTATTTATTCTTTTTTTTAAATATATTTTATTGATTTTTTACAGAGAGAAAGGGAGAGAGAGAGTTAGAAACATCGATGAGAGAGAAACATCGATCAGCTGCCTCCTGCACATCTCCCACTGGGGATGTGCCCGCAACCCAGGTACATGCCCTTGACCGGAATCGAACCTGGGACCTTTCAGTCCGCAGGCCGACGCTCTATCCACTGAGCCAAACCGGTTTCAGCTTTTTTTTTTTTTTAATATATTTTATTGATTTTTTATTTATTCTTTAATTATTAGTGAGAAAAAGTATATGACTGGGTTAATTAAATGCAATTATTTTCATTTAAAAGGAGAAGATTCCGATGAACATGTTAATATAGCAACTTAAAACAATGCAGGATGTTTTGTGCTAACAAAAAGCCAGAAAAACCTAATTGCTACTTTTCATTTCTGGCGGTCAAACTTTGGAATTAGACCATTTAAAAACACGTAAGTGTCATGGATTATAAAAATGGCTCCAATGATATTTCCCCTCACATGTGCTCTTCTAAACTATCCTTCCCAATCAAGAGGTGCTGTCTGTCCTCCTCCCTCTGAAACTGGGTGCCTTTGTAACTGGCTCAACGAATATATTATTTAAAAGTAACGCTATAAAATTTACAAGGCTTGGTTATAAACGGCACACCACTTTTCCCTGCCTCTTACAACACTCCCCTTTGCAGTTCTCAGTCACTTTTTTGTCTAAAGCTGCTGTGCTGTGAGGAAGTACACACTCACCCATACAGAGACCATGAGGAGAGGCTCTGAGAACACAGTGGGAAAGAGAGGTGCCCAGCAGCCCTCAGCTCCCAGACTCCTAGCCCCGCTGCTCCATCTCCGACCATCATCTCAGAGGGACGTCTAGCCAGAGATACCTAACTGAGCCATCCTGAATTCTTGATCCACAGAAACCACAAGCACAAACAAGTGTTATTAAGCCACTAAACTGTGGAGTTATTTGTTATGCAGATAATCAAAAGAATCAGCATTAATTTTACTAGTTTTCAAGAATACATGACAATTGCACCTATTCGAATACACATGCACACATGCATTTGCACAAACATACAGCTGGAATGTTCTCCACAAGCTACATGGTCAATGCAAAAAAAAAAAAAATAGACTTACAGACAAGTCTAAAGAGTCTATGGTTCATTCCATTTAATGCTGGGAGCAAAATGAGGTGGAACCTATTGTATGTTTATTTTCTATTTATTAAGGAATGAATATATTTTTTTATGTGTATTTAGTTCTTATAGAACAATTTTATCCTCACTTAACTTTCAATAACCATCTAAGGTCATTGACTAGAGAAATCGGTGTCTTTATTTCTTCTCTGAGACCAAATTTTGAACACACAGCAATTATTATTTGATGTGGAAGAAATTCAACATGCTCAAATAAGTTGAAAAATGAAACAAGCCTGGACAGTGTGGCTCAGTGGTTGAGCATTGACCCATGCATCGAGAGGTCACCAATTCCATTCTGAGTCAGGGCATGTGCCTTAGCTGCAGGCTCAATCCCCAAGGGGGCGGGGGGTGCAGGAGAGAGTGGATGGATGCTTCTCTCTCATGGATGTTTCTAGTTTCTATCTTTTTATCCCTCTCCCTTCCTCTCACTCTAAACTCAATAAAAACGTATTTAAAAAAAAATGAAACAAGGCTAGTACATTTAGAAACTATCTATATATATAAAAGCTCAGCGACTGGAACGGTGGAACGACCAGAATGACTGAACAACCGGTGGCTATGTGGCAGGCAACCAGCCTGATCCGGGCCCTGATCGGCCTGCGCTGCCGGGCCCCCCCCCCCCCCCCCGCCGCCCCCGCCAGCCCCACCCCCAATCGGATCTCAACACCCTAACTGGGGGCGGGGCTGATCAGCTAACCACCCTCACCCCTCTCCCTGGCCAGCCCAGCCCAATGGGTCCCCATCAGGTAGGGCTGGCCGGACCCCACCCATGCACGAATTTGTGCACCAGGCCTCTAGTTAATAAGAATATACCCTTAAACATCTTTAATACATATAAGCTTTTTACAGGAAGCAGCACTAGTGTGTGCTCCGGGCTGGCAATTCCAGAAAAAAAGAAGAAGAAATGGAGATGTACTTCACCAATGACTAGTCTGGGTGATCTGAACTGGCCGGAGCCTAATGCTAACTGTCGTAATCAAACAGAAGCAACTCTATTATAGAAGTAACATGTGGAAAGCATAAGGGTACCAAATATGACAGGGGTTACGTGAGGGGCAAACTTAGTGTATAGTGTACTAAACCCAGAACTGAATGTTCCAAATCAGTCTCCTTTGAACGGAGTTTGGGTTAAATCTTACTCCCCGTTCAGCCCACTCTCCTCCTCCCAACCTAGCTGAGTAAAAGGAATCCTATAACCCTATAAAACGGGAACTGTGGTTGTGGTCTTGGTAAATTTTACCAGGATCCTCTTTGGAGAGATGGCAGAGGCCAACTCATCTGGGGTATATAATGAATGAGACTCACCCTGGAATACTTCCCAGATGATAAAATTGCCCTGCCAGCTAACTGTGCCTCATAAGCAAAATAATCTGGGGGCTCTGTGTGTCTGCATGCCCAGGGGCATTATCTCGTTCATTCTGTTTCTCTCTCCCTCTTTCTCTCTCACACACAAAATCAACATCCCCACGAAATTACCCCCTTCCTTGCCTATTCACACACCCATCCCCCTCAGAAAGCAGAGCCAGGAATAAAGCCAGGAGGAAACCCAGTAACAGAAGCTACAGCCTCCTGCATCTCATCAATGAGAATCTGAATCTTAAACTTCAATCCAGTAAGTGTGTTTTCATTACCAATAAAGAATTAATTGCAGCACACAGTAAAAGGAGGGTAAGGAAAGGCTTACACATTCCTTCTTGCTTACATTGTACTTGGGCCATATACTCAAGTGTTAGACTGATTTGTAAATAATAGTTACAGCCTTTTATGTCTATTTCCTTTTACTTTTACAGAGAAAGTCTTTTTCTATCCCTTGCTGACAGGTCAAGATTTGTGACCCATCCATTCTGTAGTTAAAAATTAATTAAATGGGGAGCAAATATTTATAACCAAGACTTTGCATATGACCTACATAAACATATAGCATTGTATACATTTGATGTATTCTCATTTTTAAATAAATGATGTTCACGTGAATCATTCATGTGAATGAAAGTGCTTAAGCCAAATTCCTAAATTCAGGATGAATGTAAAACTCTAGTTCACTGTTTACAATTAATGTATTTATAATGATTTAAATAGCTGACTACTAGGAGCCACATTTCTAAGTTGCCGTAAACCTGTCTATTTTTATAAACAAGTTTTCTTTCAGCTGTTATTGTTGTTTGTCCCACTGAATTGGGGGGCTATCTGGACTCATTTGAAATGTTCTTGTAAGTCACCCTAAGAAAACCTTTTTCTAGATAAGTTGTAAAGAACATTTTTTTTCATGGCAGGTATTTTATCATCTCTGGCCATTTGGAGTATAGGTGTGGGATCCTGTTTTATATGGCACCCTGCTACATGGAACTTTCTTTAGCTGATTTAGTTAGAAAGCCACTGCCAAACAAAACAGTAGGAGGGGAAACTGTAAAAAAAACTTTAAAACACTAAAAAAAGAAGTAAGTGAACAAGCAGCAATGTAAACATAAACTAGAGAACTGTTCCCATGACCTAGGTCTGACGGGAAGAAACAGAAGATGCAGAGTTAACAGAATACCAGTCTTGAGAAGAAATAGAAGTTACTTCAGACAATTACACACAAGCTGTTGTACTAAGATTGTTCTGTCACAAATCTCAGACATGACTTTAAGTTAGATGAGTCTGAGGTCATAACAGCGTCTTCTAAAATATGAAAGATATAAAATTTCAAAAGAGGGATTATCACTATGAATTAGTTCTGCTGACTTAAGGCCTTTTTTTGTTGGTATAAAACCAGTGAAATCAGCAGTTACATAATGAGATGACCTGCAGCTACAAAAAAAATTTTGCTCTGCTTAGTCAAGCTCAGGGAATTCTAAAACACAAACACAACAATGGAAAATAAAATAGCTAAAGTGGAATATTCTCAATATTGCCTTTTCTGTTATTGTTAATCCACACCTGAGGATATTTTCCACTGATTTTTAGAGAGAGTGGGAGGGGGAGAGACGGAGAGAAACATCGTTGTGAGATAGACACATCAATTGGTTGCCTCCCACATGGCACCAACCAGGGCCAGGGATCTAGCCTGCAATAGAGGTACATGCCTTTGACTGGAATCAAACCCACAACCATTCAGTCTGTGTGGGCTGACACTCTATCCACTGAGCCAAACCAACTAGGGCTCAATATTGCTTTTTAACATACACTTGATATGTTCTGTAGTAAGTGACCAGTGTAATTTTAGAATATGAATCTCATCATGTCTTTGATTCAGGCACACTGCTTTTATAGATACATGATTTATCTAAAAAACTTTTTTGTTTACAAATGCATGTAACCAGATGAGTAATAAAACTGAAATGTATTTAGTATCTTAAATTACTCAGATTGGGCCCAGTCAAATATTTAAACTAAACACATACCTTAAGCTTTAAGAAAAAGTCAGAAGAGAGAAGAAAAAGAGAGAAGGCAGTGAATTTCTGTGGCACCCAGGACAGGTCAGTCAGTCTGTCAGTCAGGCATTCATTACTGACGCTAGTCAGGAGTCCGGTGCTCTGGGCTCTGGGCACTCACACTCAGGGACCCAGTCACAGGCCTTGCTGCCCCGAACCTCACAGGCTGCAGGCATCACTGCTGGGATTTCCCAGGTTCAAAGAGGTTATGTCACTTGCTCAAGCTCAAGGAGGAATGTAGACAGGAAGACAGGACCAGAGGAACGTGTACATCACCGCAGCTGTCCTCAAGAGCTGTGTGGGGACTTACGTCATTTATTCCATAATTCTTTGAGCCTAGGAAGAGTTCATTAAGTCTCAATAGGTTAAGTCCTAAATTCACCGCAGGACCGAGTCCAGAATAAATCATGTTACTTTATGGCTCCATCACATGTATCTACTTAATGTGAGGCCAAAAGGCATTTTCCCATTACTGCTCACAGAGGACTGCTTCCCCTTTGTTGTATCCATCTCTTCTCTTCACTAGTTTAGCAAGAAGAAGGGTGGCCCTCTAGAAAGGGTCCTATCCTTTTCCTGCTAAATGTCACTGGGTGTGTCCTCCATCAATCTGAACAATAATCCACCAATCAATTTCCAGTACTGCTTACTAATAAATGTGACCAATGAGCATTATAATAGGAAAGAAGACTACTTTGTAGGCAGTTTTAGAAAACTATTGGGAAATAAAAATATCTTGAGGAGGACTAGTAAAATATAATGTCTGAAATACAACTTTCATTAGTCATTAGTTAATATTACCATGAACCGTTCCCTCTCTTCACCCTAATTCTAAAGTGACACCAGGCTCCAGGGTCTCTCCACCAATAATCAAGTCTGTGGAGTGAGCACCGGCTGAATCAAACGCAGCAGCAATTTCATGAAGTCTTGGAGATGATAAAAGGGTCTCACATTTTCTTAAAATTAATGACAGTAAGTGAAATAATAATAGCTAGCATTTCACAAAGTGAAAATATGTACAGTCTCATCAAGCTATGTGTGTCTTCCTAAGGAAAATATCTGTGACCTTCATTAGAGAGGACCAAATATGTGACCAAAAGCAAGTCACTTGTCCAAACCAAAGAATGGAAAGTAATGTGCTATTTTTTCAGGCTAATTGATTCACTAATCAACACTAATGAAAGAGAAAAATGGTAATTGGCGTACGAGCTACCCTTTTCATTGGCTAATCAGGGCTATATGCAAATTAACTGCCAACTAAGATTGGCAGTTAACTGCCAACAAGATGGCGGTTAATTTGCATATGTAGGCACAATGCAGGGAGGCGAAAGGGAAAGCAGGAAGAAGCCCCCTGCCACTGACAGTGATCGGAAACCCAGGGGGAAGCTAAGAGCTGGGGGGCAGGGCAAAGGCGGCCCTGCCCCCCAGCCATGATCTGAGAATCAGGCGCCTTTTCTGCCCTGGCCAGTGATAGCAGGAAGTAGGGGTGGAGCCAGCGATGGGAGCTGGGCACAGTCGAAGCTGGCAGTCCCAGGAGCTAGGGGTCCCTTGCCTGGACCTAAAGCGAAGCCCACGATCGTGGGGCCGCTGCAGCTGCAGGTCCCCGCGGCCTGGGCCGGATGCCTAGGCCAGAGGCGTCAGGCCTGGACAAGGGGCCGATCCTGCGATTGGAGGGTGATGGGGGTCAACGCCTGAGGGCTCCCAGTATGTGAGAGGGAGCAGGCTGGGCTGAGGGACACTCCCCCCCCCCCACACACACCCAGTGCACGAATTTCGTGCACCGGGCCCCTAGTCTATAATAATAAAAGCATAATATGCTAATTAGACCGGACAGCAAAACAACCTTCCAGATGTCCTTCCGGGTGACCTTCTGGACGAAGCCAGGTCTGTGAGGGCCCAGGCAGCCACTGAGGCTGTGAGAGCCAAGCCCCTAGCATGAATTTTGTACATCGGGCCTCTAGTCATTTCACAATTACTTACTGAGCACCTACTCACTAGGCACCAAACACAAGAGACACAATAAACAAGAGAGACACATCACTGCCTCTAAAAGGCTTATAGCCAAGGAAGGAGATTATTGAAAACATTTACAAAAAATGTGAGTATAAACAGTGACAATGGGATGAATGAAAAATTATGGTCTATTTGGAGAATGAACGAAAGTAAATGATATTTGAATACTGACTCTGTGAAAAGTGACATATTACTAATACTAATAATTATACTGTGGTTTCTGTTGCTTCCAATGTCTTTTTAAAATATACTTTTATTGTTTTTAAAGAAGAAGGGAGAGGAAAAGAGAGATAGAAACCAATAATGAGAGAGAATCATTGATCGGTTGCCTCCTTGCACACCCCACATTGGGGATCGAGCCTGCAATCTGGGCATATGACCTGACTAGGATTCAAACCATGACCTCCTGGATCATAGTTCTATGTTCAACCACAGAGCCATGCCGGCTGGGCTGCTTCCAGTGTCTTGCAATTAAAAAGGCTTTAATGTTTTAAGACTTTGTACATCATCCTGTTATAACTTCAGGCAATGCAGAAATTGAGATGCTCATGACGAAGTATTAATAAAGAGCTATAGAGCCAAAGAGGCAGGGCATGTAAATAGAAAACAAAAAGCAATTTGATTTGGCAGGATTTCAGCAAAATGAAATAGGAAAACAGAGTTAAGGAAAGGAAAAAGAGCTCAGGAAAAAAGCCCTGAATACCAGGCCGAAGTTTCCTGACCTTTTTAATGGGGAGAAGGGAACTCTAAAGAAGTTCAAGAAGGTTGGTACTTCTGGGAGATTATTTTAGGAGTGGGAAAATACAGGTTGTCCTCAAAACATGTATACACACTTTAACAACTGACAGCTCAACTGATGTTTCTTTCTTTTCAGCCAGACTAAGCTTTGAACAAAGGAAATAAGCCAGTCAGAGAAAGACAAGTATCACATGATCTCACTCATATGTGGAATCAAAAGAACAAAATTAACTGATGAACAAAATAGATCCAGAGACATAGAAGCATGGAACAGTCTAATGAATTGCAGTGGGAAGGCTGGGGTGGGTGGGTGTAGGGGGAAGAGTTTAACCAAAGAACTCATATGCATACTAGAGGCCCGGTGCACAAAATTCATGCACTTGTGGGGGGGTTGTCCCTCAGCCCAGCCTGCACCCTCTCCAAACTTGGACCCTTCAGGTGATGTCTGACTGCTGGTTTAAACCAGCAGTTGGACATCCCTCTCACAATTCAGGACTGCTGGCTCCCAAGTGCTCGCCTACCTGCCTGCCTGATTGCCCCTAACCGCTTCTGCCTATCAGCCTGATCACCCCCTAACCACTCCCCTGCCAGCCTGATTGATGCCGAACTGCTCCCCTGCTGGCCCGATCGCCCCCAACTGCCTTCCCCTGCCAGCCTGGTCACCCCCAACTGCCCTCTCCTGCCAGCCTGGTTGCCCCCAACGGCCCTCCCCTGATGGCCCAGTTACCCCCAACTGCCCTCTCCTGCTGGCCATCTTGTGACTGTGGGCACAGCCATCTTTGAGGGCAGGGCAGTCAATTAGCAAATTCCCTCCTTACTAGCTGTGGGCGCCGCCATCTTTGCGATGGTGTGAGGGGCAATTAGCATATTCCCTCTTTATTAGATAGGACAGGCATAACCCATAGATATAGACAATGGTGTGATGAAGGCCTGGGGGGCAGGGGCAGGAGCTGGCTGGAAGGGATCAATGGGGACAAAAGGGACATGTGTAATAGTTTCAATAATAAAGATAAATTAAAGAAAAAAAGAAATTCAACCTAAAATGCTACTGGAAGTTTGAAAACACAGTTGAAGTACAAACACTGTCTTTATAATCATTCAAAGTATATACTAGTATACATTTTGGGGGGACAGCGGGAGTCCCCCCAAAATATATACACACTTTAACAGCTGACAACTAACTTAATTTTCTTTCCTTTTCAGGTTTAAATGATTTGAATATTGGGTGAAGCCAGACTAAGGTTTGCACAAAGAATATTTATCCACTAGACTTTGTTATGGAGATACATTTAAGATAAAGTTTACGGTACAAAACTGGCAATAGTTGACAAATTGGGGGCAAAAAATACTGAACAAAATGATTCTTGATGTTTGTGATATCATTGCTTCACATTATCAGCAGTGCCTGGACCAGAGCATTCATCAGTTTGAAAATAGGCATTAACAAAAAATTATTCATTTTGTTAAGATTATTTTAAATTTTTAAAATGAACTGTATATTGATAAACACTGGCTTTATAATCATTCAAAGTGTGTGTACATTTTGGGAGACATCCTATATATAAAGAAATAAAAAAGAGAAACAATTCGTATGGATACCATTTAAGGGACTATCACAATAATTGGTCAATAAGGGTGTGGGTTACTAATGTATCAATGGGACTGAAAAGAAGAGGTAAAAATATGCTTTACGGAGGACTAAGAATTTGTATGAGCTGCTAGTCACTGACTAGAGATATAGGAGACAACCCGTTGAGCATTCAAGTCCAAGATTTCAAAGGGAACAATTGAGCTTTTAGCATACATTAGGATGGACAATGAATGATTTTGAACCCACTGGTTTGAGGTACTGGTGTTACATGTAGCTGAAGCTCACCAGAAAGTGGAGGACTAGAAACACAGGTTTGTACCCTCTTAGAAGTGACTATTAATGTTGGAAGGATAGGCAAAAGAGGACAGAGAAAACTGCTAAAGGCAGAACCTCAGGGGAACCTTAAACTGAGCAGGGGTAAAAGATGTCAGGGACAAGCCTTATCCTCCTCTCATGATGCTGAGCCATATAATCAGGTGGAATCAGCATGGAATTCTAAATAACTTTTTAGGACTTAATTTATATAAGCTATTTCATCAAAGAGGTTTTTCCTTAATCTTACCTCAGTGTATGTGCTATAATTTTGTAAGAAGGTGACAAATTAATAATTATATCGCAATGCACATCACATTGTTTTCTAAATCTTGGCAAGGCTGAATTAAGGACCCAGATAAGGAGTTATGGATTACATACCTGTGGTACCCATTTGGAAGACACAAAGCTGGTCACTTCTATTACAGACAAGCCAGTTTGGGAAAGTTGATTGATAAATTCAATTTTTATATCTGTAGGAACGATAACCTAGGAAAACATTGAAAGTTATTTTATAATTAATGTGTGTAGGGTCTGTTGAAACATAAATAGAAAATTACTTCTTAACTGAAAGCAAATCCTAGTTAAGATTTATAAATTCAACTAGCAATTGAGAACAAATATTATATTGCAGCATATGAAATATGTCTTTAGAGTTTTAAAAAATATGAATATTTAATTTATCATTTAAAATAAATTGTGCCAAAGTGATATCAAGCTACCTTTTCATTCTGCAATCCATCGCGAGGTCCAACTTCTACTATTTTAACATACTCGGGGAGTCCAGATAACTGGGATGCTTCCTGTAATGGAAAATACAAGACAAGGAAAACAGACAACCATTAAACCATTAAATTTGCTGATTAGAAAAGTCATTAGAAAAGTCAAACTATTACAATTTGTAAAATTAAATTCTCACCCTAGAATTTTAAAATGGTAAGAAATCAATGCAATAATACTACATAATCTAAATACCAATTTAATGTTATTGGCAAAATGAGGTGTTTTTTTTTTTATAACTTCATGATATTCAACCTAATTACGATAAAATTCAAAGATTAATTTCTAAGATACACATGGAAATGGTGATTTACTTGGGATCCAAAAAGCAAACCTGTTGAGGAATTCTACATGTGATGATAAACTAACCATTGTTAGCGTTCACGGAAAAATTAGGTGTTTGTATTAATAGACTTCTACCAAGCAGAGTCATACAAGATGGTGCCCTCTAGCCCCTGGTACTTGAGGAATGTGGAATTGGTATTCCGGCTTGTGCTTGGAAACCGGAGGCTAGAAATGAAGGTGTCCTTTTTCTTTTTTGTATCATACAGCACAACCAGCACCTAAACACAGAACCCCCAGCCCAATAGGACCTAGCGCTTGACATCGCACTGGAAACAGCTGAGCTCCAGCCCAACATAACACCCTGTCCTACCTTTCTGCCAAATCTGAAATGGCAAGAGGGTCTGGACTCTGGAGCCTGTGTCCCTAAACTAAGTAGTATGGACACACCTATTTAGGACACTAGTTTAAAATAGAAAAAATAGGAACAGCCTTTCTAAATGTCACATTGCAATTAAAATGAGAAGTAGACTACACCTTCTCAGACTGTACTAGCACAATGCCCTGGTATCTCTGAGCCAAGTTAAGTCTGCGTAACTCATTATCAAGTTCTTCACAGGGATAGCTGATGGAATCAACCTAATCAGCAGGACCTGTACTTCAAGGCTTTGTAAGTTTAGGTCAACCAATTTAGAGTTTCACCCTGTCCTTGTAACAAGGAAACACACCAGTGAAGTGACAGTTTAGCATGCAAAATCCCATTTGTTTCTATAGAAAAATGCTCACTGGCTCTTTTAGAGTCCAAAGCAGTTATTTGGTTTTATTAACATCCTCTTCTAACTCACTCAGTAGAAGAACCCAGATGCTTCCTGTTACAATGTTTACATACCACCCTCCACCATTTCCATGAACTTGGGCAATTTAATATGCAAAAATTAACCAAGAAGAAAACAGAATTCTCATGTCTGCATCTTCTGAGCAGATTGTGATGCACGCAGTTAACTTGGAGGGTCGAGGGTGGACAGGGGAAGTATGGCCACCCTGAGCTTTAGGCTCAGTCTGGGATAGCAGTCATGAAATCATGCTTCATTTCCAGAGTGGCCATCATTTCAACCAGGCAGTAAAGGACAGGCATGGCATAGAAAAGTGGAGTCAATAAAGAGAAGCTCACTCCTCTTTCTTATTACCTCCAGTCCTAGAACTGCAAAAGATGAAAAACAAAAACAAAAAACAGAACTAGGTAATCTTAAGCCATGTGGTGTCATTATTGCTGATTGAAAACTCAAGCTGTATTTGCAACAGCAATTAGCTCGGAGCATACATGGAGGAGGAGTACTCCTTTATAAAACAGCAACGTTTAACCAGAAAGAAAAGGAAGCTATGTTTTTTAAGCTGATAGCAATATGATGTGTACAATTAAAGAGCTTGAGACTTCCCAAGGCATCGTTGTTGTAGCTAGCAGAAGTAACAAGCAATCTGAAGACATTACAGACCACCACCAATGACAGCCATTTCAGTCAAAGCAGAATATATGCTCACTTAATATTATTTTAGATTTCTTCTTGAATCTAATGCTACCATTATATCTTTCAGCTACGGGTACTTATTAACTCTACCTGAATACCTGAGAAATCAGAAAAAAGTCAAAATGTGTTCAGTAAATCAAAGAGTAACAACTTTTCCTTTTTAACAGAAAAATAAATACACGAAAGTCAATTAACACATACTCGCTGAATATGTGTAATGTGGGCGCCCCATCTTGGTGATCTTTAGTCTCTTCCTGGGCATGACCAACTCTGTACTGACTTTTCTAAGGAGACGCAGCTACACATAAGCAATACCTGCTTGGCATACCCACCTAAGTGTTGTACAAGCTCATGGAATTAAATAACTTAAACCTGATCCCCATAATTTTCCTACCTCGTGCCTCTCCTCAGACATTTCCCCACCACTTACTATTCTTTACCTTTTCTCTGACCACTGGAATCTCACTGGTCCATTTGTTACTGGTTTTATTTTGGCAAATATCTAGTACCCACTGAAAGGAGTTTTTAGGGGTGAAATAGGCAGGTTTAGGAAATTTTAGGAAGTAAGGGGTCCATGGAAAAAGCACAGGGCTACAGAACTGCAAAGGGTACATTTCCATAAGATAAGGGAGCTGGGAGTAGCAGAAGGTACATTTCCATAAGATAAGGGAGCTGAGAGCTGCAGAAAGGTAGACATTTACAGAATAAAGGGAAGGGAGCTCCTCATTCAGCGAGGGAAGAAGAAAGCCCAGAGGGAATAGGGAAACAATAAGGGAGAAGAAGGAGGAAACCTCCCTACTTCACTTGAGGTTTGAGCTCTGGAGTTGCTATAGTAACCAATCTAAGGGGGCCAGTGACCAATCAGAGGGGATATCAAGGCACAAAGATCTGCAGCCTTTATACGCTGAAGGAAAAAGGACTTAGCAGGACTCTTCCCCCCACCCCCCATATGCTTGGTTCTCAATAAATTTCCACCTTTTGCTAAAGCACCTTTATTCCATGGTTTCATTCTTCGATTCCACCAGACAAAGAACTCAAGAACCATCCTGCCTAAAGGAACACAGTGTGTCCCAGTCCAATTTTCCCGTATCACCATCACCATGCATGACTCTCAGGGTGTGTTCAATAATTACTTTTATTGTATTAGTGAATCTCTTTTGTCACTGGCTTCACTAAAATTGACATTTTTTTCACTCTGTTGCTATAGCTTCATAAATATTCTCCCTTAATCTTGTTATTCCAAGATTAAAATCCTTCAGCGTTTGCCAGTCACCTTCAGAGAGATCAACCTAGGGTAAAAGGTGATTCATGACTCGCCTCTCATCATCTACCACACTCTACTTCATGCAGCCTATGATTTTAGCCATGCTAAAGACATGACTTGCTCATTTTCACATCTGTTGGTTGGAAATACCTTCCATCTGTGGAAAAAAACTTTCCACCAAACTCATTTCTCTTCTTCATGGACACAGGACTAGACCACATTTCTCGCCATCCAAGGGTAATGTTTGAACAAGTTCTAGTCAATGAAAGTGAATGATATGTACCATTTTTAAGCTTGGCCCATGAAAATATCCCACACACATTCCCCCATCTTCTTTTCCCCTCAGCCAGCTTAATGCAGATGAGTATGGCAAATCTGGAAGCTAATGAAAACCAAATAAATATATAAAGGTACCTACATCCCCAAATCACTGCTTAAATAAGAATTCCATGCCAAGAAGAAAAAGAAAATATTTTTTACTTTTATGGACAAAAATAAATGTCAGCTATTTCATACCACTGAGAGTAGAGGTATAGAGTGGACCTCAGTTCTCAAAATTAATTCATTCCGGAAGGCTGTTTGAGAAGCTATTTGTTCAACAATGGATTCATTTTTTCCCATTAGAAGTAATGAAAAATGAATTGATCATTCCAGACCCCCAAATGATTCCATTTTAACCTTTCTTATATACAGTAGATGTCTAATGTACTGTTTAATCAATAAACAATCACTATTTTCTTAAGTTTATTGAACTATTCCTACTAGCCTTAAATGAATCTTTTTCAGCACTCATTCCAGGTATGTCTTTCAGGAGGTCAGCTGCAGCGTCTTTGCTTTTCTGCATATCATTGCCCCTGAAATGCTGTCACTGGCTAACTCCTTTTCCTTTATCCAAATTAATAACAGTATGTCTACCTCTTCAATTGCCTCTGACCATTGTTTCTTTCACACCTTTAGCAACATTAGCATTCTTGATAGCCTCTTTATGTTTTAAAATTGTGCCAGCAACAAAAGAAAAAACACCCGCAAAATACAAAAATATTCACAGCACAATTTCCTGAGATGTTAACAAGACAAGGTTTGGCTCTAAACACACCACTCACACTGGTGCATTCTCTCCTCTGTGGCCTGGGAGACACTTTTTGTTTTGCTGATGTATCAGCATGAAAGGGGTGTCAGGTCAAGAACCGGTTTTGTTCAACAACTGAGACATTTTTTCATTTCACAACTTGGTTGAGAAATGAACTGCTCAAGACGGGAGACATTTGAGAACCGAGGTTTGACTGTATCTCTTATAGCTTCTAATTGTGAAGAGTGACGAGTGTGCAATTTTGCCCTACGTGCAAGCTAACAAGTGAGCCTGCCTTGGATGCTGACAAAAGGCAGGCTCCTAGGTCAGAAAAGAAGAAAACTTATTAACTCACAACAAATAGCAGTAGCTAGAGGATCAGTACTTGTGCTGATCCCCCAAGCCTCAACTCTCACCGAAGGAAGCAAAGTGGACCCTATGATGCTTGCACAGGCTATCAGTTGCATTCTAGGAAAAGAATTCCAAGCATAGACAACCTGAATCATTAGTAATATACAGTAAGAATATCTTCCTTGGCAACAGAGGCAGACATTATGTTTATTATGCCTGACCCATGAGCATGCCTGCCTTTTGATTCAAAGGAAGACACTATCTCTATGATCCAAGGTTTTAAGCACACTTACCCCTTGTTCCAGAAGTATATTTCTATCATTCAGAGCTATTCCACATACAAAAATCCTTGTAAAGATGGTCTGGAAGAAAGGCAATCATGCCTCTACTTGCAACGTATAGAAATTCAAAACACCCATGGACAATTATTTTCCATATCCACTCCTCATTTTTATACCATCTTTGTGTAGGGCAAATTCTCCTGACAGTAAATTACTCTGTTGGCCCCTCCAATGAACAAAGGCCTGGACCAAATCTGTAAGATATTTAATTAAGGCTACTAGAGCTCCAACTAGGAAAATCAGGCCAACCCCCAGTACTGACTTCAGCCGTGTCCCCACCTCCCAAGGGTCCTTGGATCCACGCAGTTGAGTAAATCCGAGGGAGTAGTGGCTGCTGCATCAGAAGCTGAGGTTTACTTTGTGCCTATTTTATGACAGTGGATATGTTGCCATAATCAGCACTACAGTTTACTGATCAGCAATGGTAGTCATCCAGGGGATGGAGACTTACTCAGCAGTGTGACTCCAATGGGCCTCATCAGAGTATGGGCCTCAGATGACTGAATCAGCCCCTCCCCCAAAGATGTTTTAATCCATCAGGTACATAAATTAGGCCACTGATTACAAGCCAACTCAGTAACAATATGGGAATGGCTAGGAGTTCTGCTGAGTAGAGAGATACCATACATTTTCAGTTCTGCACAGCTGCTGCAGATGTTGTACAACTAGTAGCCCAGTGGACATCATCAGGTTTCAGCTTAGCCACAACGTCATCCAACCAGGCCCAAGAGTTAGGGAAAGCACTGTGAACAGAAGGCCCCATTGAGCCAGTACCTTTGTTCCTGGCAGTGGCATGAGCAGGAGAGGGCAACTGCTACTTTTTCTGTGTAAAGCTGAGACTGCACTAGGGACAGGCTGACCACTTTCTGGAATATAAATTTCCATTCCATTAGTGAGATCTGTTGGAACTGTCCTACCTTGTTAATCTTGAGCCCACATTGACCCTCCCTCCCCCAATGGAAATAGGGCCAGAGAATCACAAGGTCTCCATGAGTCCGGTGTCCACTTTCAATAAGAGCTCAACAGCAAGCTAACGCCTGACTTCAAAAGATAACTGGTAGCTGTATCAGGGCAGTAGGGGTCCACATCCCCAAGCAGCACTTCTAGGTGGAAGCTGCCTGACTTTGTCAGAAGTTCCAATTTGTAAAAACTCCAGTAACAGGGACTTGTAGCTCAAAGAGGTCAGAAAGATCTGAGGAACGCCCTCACCCCGCCACCCAAAGGTATGTTCACTTCACAACATGCTCTTCCTAACTGAGATGATTCCCGCTGGCACTTATGAGACATAGACTTGCAATCACATCACACACTAATTTTTACTATACATTCAGCTGTGGAAGCAACCAAAGTACACTGAATTGACCCCAAAGGCCCCACCCAGGAGGTTACTTGGGCTTCTCCTTGCCCACTGTGAACACTGCCCAAACTCCATCAATTGAATCAAGATTCCCATACCCACAGGTCTGAGTAGGGTGAGGATTTTGGCATTTTTATCCAAGAAAGCCATAAAAGTTTGAGTTCTTGCTCTTCCCCAAAGTTCTCCAGCATACTCAGATGAGTGATCATGAAGAACCAATAATCATTTTCCTTAAAGCAGTTGAATTAGGGAGGTTGGGCATTAGGGGACACAGAGGGAGAGATCAGCTCCAAATTAGTAAGCAAGGCACATTTAGTTTCAGTTTCAGGCAGTATAGCAGCTGCTGACCAGCTTAATGAAATGAATTTGTAATGTTATAATTCCACACCAAGTCCTATATTGAACATCATAATCATAATTAATGACACCATCTACTTCAACCTTGGGAACCCCTGAGTTGCATTGTTTTCCATCAGGATAACAAGGTTTGTTCCATATGGCTGACAGGGGCTTAACTTGCACAAACTTCATTATCAAGAGAACATCTCTTTAATCTTCATCCAGTTATAAGAGCTAAGGGAGTTTTGCAAGATTACAAGGCTGACTATAAAATTTACTACAATTCCTTGGGTCTCCTCTCAATTGCCAGTGGGTTGCATTTCAGGATTACATATACAACCTGAGGCAGTAGGACCCACATGTTAGTCAGTGACTCCTCAATAGTTTCTCACAGGAGTTTGTCTACCCCAGTGAAGTCTCCCAAAGAGGGCCAAAGTTCCCATACAGCAGCCAGGACTCACAGCAAACAAACAAATCAACAAACAAAACATCACAGAAGCCTTTGCTGCCATCTCCAATTGTATCTACGTTTGGCATGACAGACTACAGGACAAGCTAAGCTGTCAGAAAGCCCATTATGTTGGCCAAGTTTCTTCCTTCTACATTCCCAATAACTGCTGATGGGAAGAGGAAGAGAACCTTCAACCCACACAGGACTCATCTTAGTGCTAGTTGTTACTATGGGTGGACCTGAAGCTGACTACCCAATAGCCAAGCAAAGTTAGCATGACCATGGCACCACTAGGCCTTTGTACCTACTTCCCAGAAACCAGACTGCAACTATCATCCCAACCCCTCATCATTAGCAGGCAATTAAGTAAAGGAGCATTTATTGCTCAAAAAAGACTATAATGTCTGGCCAACATGTTTGTTACCAATTCCCATGGACTTTCCTCAAATTCCTTTAATCCACCTGAAAATTCCTCATTCTTCCCATTCAGAAAGTCATGTGTCCCTTAGCATTATCTTCATCAACAAAACTGTCAAAACCTGTGAGGGGCTGAGATTTTATTCTATATGCTAGGTAACCCTGCCACAGTTTTATGGATGCTGGCAGAAGATATGTGAGTCTTGAATCAGAGACGAAAGGCTTTATTTTCATCTTAATAACAGTAGCCAGAGCATCAACATTTTCTTTCACCTGTTCCCTCAGCATTACAGGAGTTCTACTTGGGGAACCTGAACACTTCATCATGACCAGTAAGCATAACAGCCCTTTCCTCCAGAAAGGAACACTGTCTCTATCCGTCAAGACTATTTGCAAGAAAAACACCTTGAAAAGGTATTTTCAAAGAAAGGTGATCAGTGCCTTGCTAGTAAGACATGAAGAAATATGAGAGATCAATGAACAATTGTTTCTTAACACTATTACCTCGTTTAATACTCAATTATTGTCCTTAACCAAAACTCTTACTCATTACCTAAGATTCAATTTATCATCTACTCAAGAAAAACTTTTCTGACCTCTCCAGATAGAATTAAGTACTTTAATTAATATGATATCATAATACTATGTAGAGACCTATTTTAAAATGCATCCGTAATTACTTCTTTGCCTGCCAATTTCCTATTTTTCTTTCTTTTTTAAAAATCTTTATTGTTGAAAGTATTAAATATATTCCCATTTTAATATTTCCCATTTTTCATATGAACCTTCAGAGTCACCAAAGTGGATACCTCCCAATTACTTGGTAACTGCTTGTTAAATGAATAAATGAAAGAATGAGTTAATTCACATCTAAGATTTAGAAAAGCAATGTTGACCTTTCATTTAGCCATCACACACTAGCCAATATTATTATAGTTATTAAATATATAAAAATAAACAAAAATCCCTGCCCATTCAAGCTTACTTTCCTTATACTCTGAGTATATGAGTCTATAAATGACTTGTAAGTTTCAAGGAATTGAGTTTAAAAACATTGTCTGCAGGTGTCAGCAACATCATCCTTAAACAGGCCTATAGTCTAAGTTTATTTTTATGGCATTGAATGTCCCATGTTACTGAATTCAGTATATCCTGTTTAATGTGGGATAGTGTATGATACTATTGAAAAGCAAAAGATTTATTATCCAGAATGAGGGTTTCAAAAAGCCATGTTTTATGGCTGAGTGTATGCCCACATTGGAATCAGATTTCTAATGGTTCACTTTCATAGAGTAAGGACAAAAGCAATACTATCTTGCACTCCTATGCTGCTTTATTATTCCAAAGCACTTTTCTATCTACATTTCATCTGCGAAGCTACCCTATGAGGTAGGTAGAAATGAAAGAGAGATTAAATGTCTAAGTTCCCTGGCTCCTATTCTAGTTTTCTTTAGGATGAGATTAAATACATCACCAAATATTGAGTTTTGGTTGAAAAAATAATAATGAATCATTCTTTACTGTAGAACATAAATAGACTGCTTTACTCACATTTTTCATTCTTACCTAAAATTAAATGGAAGACCTATTTTGATGGGGATTTCTCTGAAATCCCTCTGTGTGTTTATATATATAACATATATATTATTACATTATGTGTTATATAACACACACAGATATATAATTTACAGCAGTCATAACAGTTGGCTTCTATACATATAATCAACCCTTTCTGATGGTGACGGATAGGATTCCTTATTACTCGAAAGACAAGTACTACTGTTTTCCCTAGGAAAATAACACCATCCACAGTAGAAATTTTCAGAAAAATTGTTACATGTTCCACTCCATTTCTGAAGGAGTCATTTTATGTGTAAAAAGTCTGTATGGATACTGAAATATCCCATTTCATAGCCAGTATTCTCATGGAGAACTGCTATCAATGATCAAATCAAATACTCCCACTCCACAGATAAAATCTGAATTAGGAAATTGTATGATTTGCTTTTGAAATTAAATTTGACATTTTAAGGGGCATTAGATGTTCGACACTTTTCCAAAAGAATCTAATTTTGTCATCTCCTCAGAAATATGTACATGCTGCAGTTTGGGGTAACATTAAACCCTCCACATTCTGGTATTTGTTATTTCTTAGATATCAATTCCTCTTTTAATCAAATACAAGGAGAAACACATAAAGCATTATCACTAATGAAGCAGATACCCATGAGAACCTGGGTCCCCTGTAGCAATCTAAGGATATTTCTCTCCCAGGGTGCCTTTCTGGGATGAAGGGCTGAGTCAACAAAGCTAATGTTTGAAACTTTTCTTTCAGAATATTCATGTCCCAAGGTTGATTCAAGGGCAAGCTCTGGCTTTTTATTAAATCAAAAGGTAAAGGAAGGCAACCACTTACTTTTCAACATTTTTTGGCCGAACAGAAGGAAAAGTGAAATACGTGCAGTACTTTTGCCCAACTGCTTTCAGGCAATGTTTGAACAGAGATTAAAAACAAGCTCTAAAAACGTGAACATTAGTATGTATGCTAATGCTTGTTCTTGGCATTCAATGGAAAATAGTGCTGGATGTCAATGTGGATATATAGCGCGATCAAATATTCCTTCTGGAAATATGTAAATTTTATGAGTACTTAGATAAATAAAGAAGTTACAAAAAAAGCATAAGAATAGTATAATAGGGCATCTGTCATAATAAATGAAACATAACAGAATGACAAACAATATGAGATTGTCTTCATTTATTAGAATTAAAAAAATGAGGCTCTTAACATCTACCACATAAATTTACTTCCAAGTTATATAAATTCCATTTCTAAAAGTGTCTTGAGCCCTAGTTGGTTTGGCTCAGTGGGTAGAGTGTTGGCCTGCAGACTGAAGGGTCCTGGATTCAATTCTGGCCAAGGGCACATGCCTGAGTTGCAGGCTCGATCCCCAGTGTGGGGTGTGCAGGAGACAGCCAATCAATGATTCTCTCTCATCATTGATGTTTCTATCTCTCTCCCTCTCCCTTCCTCTGTGAAATCAATAAAAATATATTTAAATAAATAAATAAATAAAAGTATCTTGAACAACAAATGCATACATATGCATTTAATAGTCACACAGTCATCCATTAATGTTTTAATACAAAAGAATAACTGTATCATAAATAAAATAGTATATGACGATTACAAATAGAAATGTTAAAATAGATTACGTGAACAGTTTATGAAACATGGATGGTAATAAATAACAGAAACAAAACAAAAGTTAGATGAAGCACAAGGAGAAACAAATTGAGGAAATCAAGAATAGTATATATTTTTTATTTTATTTTTGACAGTAAGAATAGTAATGTTTAATGCAAGAATCCAATAATTGATCCAATAAAAACATTAAAATAAATGAAAAGAATTCAAAAAAGAAAAATGTCTATGCATTCACAGAGCATGAAATCCTGCATTTGCTGTTAGGCTTCTTTACACAGTGGCTGCTATTTACATTAGTTAGTTTTCAGAAATAAAATGATTTATTCTTGAATTTATGGCAATTTAAGAAAATAAAATAAGTCTTAGGAAAAATTAGTCAAAACTCTCTAGTATTTTTCATTACTATTATCATTACTATTGTATTAACGTTTAATAGTAATCATAAAAGTGTTAATATTTAGTGTTTATTGTTTGCCTTTCTTAGGGCTAACTTGAACATGACAGGTTTTTTATAATACTTTGAAAGAAGGACAGCTTGAAGTTATTCCATTTATCATTTAAAAATATGCCTACTTTTTAAAAATCTGCAATGAAAGGAATCATTGTTGATAGCAGAACAGATTACCTTACATAGTTCTTGCCGCAATCAAAATAATACATGGAAATTATTCAAGGTCTTTCAGTAAGGAGCTCAAAACACTTTGGAGACATTATCCCATTCTGAAGTCTGCCAACAATTTTATCCACCTCCAGTGCTGACACCATCCACTCCACCCATCCTGTTCCACTTGGCAATGTCAACCTCAGTTTGAACCTTTGAGAGGCAACAGAGGGGCACTCCATCATGAGGGTAAATAAGAGCCCATATTCAAAACCTGGCTGGATAATGCCATAAATGAACACAGGAGTCACAGCTATTTACTTGTTGGAAATGTTTTTATGGAAAAAATATAAATTTGAAAGGCAAATTAAATACATTAGTAATTCTGATTGGCATCACATGCTCACAGGCAAGAGTATCTAAAAAGCCTTATATCCTCTGCACAAGCTAGATTTTAATTTCTTGGTTCACCCCAGGGAGTATCCTATCAACTTCATAGGGTAGTTTGGGGTATAGATCTTGTGGAATGCAGAGCTGGTAGGTAAAAAGTTAAACATTCACACCACACCATAAGATTTAAGTTGATCTGTTCCCTTGAGAAAAAGAGACAAGAGACTTCACATAGCCTTAAAGTTACTCAGTTGCTCGTTTTGTCATCAGTCTTAGAGTACACTGATTATTCTAATTGCTGTTATAGGTAATAGAAAGAAAAAGCTTATTGACCTCAAATCCATCTATACATATATACAATGGAATTTTCAGAAACCACATCATTTGGGACATTCAAATTATAAGAGCAATGAAATATACTGAGAGTAATCAAAGCAGTAGAAGGTGCATAGACAATTCTGAAAAATTATGCCAATGCAAAGGCCCCTTGAGAAATGAAGCCTAGAGTAGGGGCCCTGCTTACCCAGGGCTAAGAGTGGTTCTGTGTAAAAGTGAGACTTAGTTCATGCCTCTACAACCTATCATCTACAGGTCTCTTCATCTCAATAAATGACATGTTTTCATTCTACACTGCTGCTACAGACTGAAAGTTTGTGTCACCCCAACCAAATTCTTATGTTAAAATCTACTAGTAATCTTGATTTGGACTTCCCGCCCCCAGAACAGTAAGAATACATTTTTGTAGTTTCTAAGCCACTCAGTCTATAGTATTCTATTATAGCAGTCCAACAGACTAAATTAACTGCTAAAGTCTACGTGTGGCCTCATTCCTGACTCTTTCCTGCTTCTTGTGCCCCACATCAGGACCATCAGCAAATCAGTTCTATTTTCCTTTTTAAAATTAAATTTATTGGAGTGGCATTGGTTAATAAAATTATGTAAGTTTCAAGTGTATAATTCTATGATACATCATCTCTAAATTGCATTGTGTGCCACCACCCATATATTTGACACCCTTTTCTATCCTGAACCCCTCTTCCTTCTGGTAACCACCATACTACTGTCTGTGTCTAGTAGTTTTTGTTTGTTTGTTTTTCTTAGAGAGGTTGAGGAGAAAAAGCAAATCTCTGATGGTGGGAATGTAAACTGGTACAGCCACTATAGAAACAGTATAAAGGTTCCTCAAAAAATTAATAGAGTTACCATATGACCCAGCAACCTCTCTTCTGGGTATATACCTAAAAAACTCAAAAACTTTTATTCACAAAGATATATGCATCCCTATGTTCATTGCAGCATTGTTCACAGTTACCAAAACAAAAAAACAACCAGTGCCTTCCATAAATGATTGGGTCATTATGATGTGGTACATGTATACAATGGAATACTATTCAGCCATACAAAAAGATGAAACACTGCCAGTTGTGACAGCACGGATAGATCTTGAGAATATCATGCTAAGTGAAATAAGTCAGAAAGAAAAAGTCAAGCGTCATATGACTTCCACCCATATGTGGGCTATAAAACCAAAAGCCACGCGTGTTCTATTTTCAAAATAATTGTTTCTTTCCTCGATTATTGGAAGAGCATTACAAGTGGTCTCTCTGCTTCCACTTTTGACACTTACTATCCAAGGCAACAGCCTCACGAATACTTTTAAATACAAGTCCAATCACACCATTCCTCTGATTCAAGAGCCCCCATGATTTCTCATTTTCCTCAGAGAAAAATCCAAAGTCTCCAGCATGGCATTTGAGGTCCTTCATAACATTGCATCTTACCACATTTCTCAGCTCCTCTCCCACACCTCCTTCACTGCTGCCCCAGCCACACTGAATTCCTTGCTGTTCATTGACCGCCTAGGCCAGTGGTTGGCAAACTGCGGCTCATGAGCCATAATGCTCTTTGGCCCCTTGAGTGTGGCCACGAAGTTTCAATCGCACTCTACGTGCGTGCCCGCACGTGGTATTTTGTGGAAGAGCCACACTCAAGGGGCCGCAGTTTGCCGACCACTGACCTAGGCATTCTGCATTTCCCCCTACTGGACTGCTCTCCCCTCATATATCTCCATGACTGTCTTCCTTTAGATCTCTGCTCGCTAAAAAGCCTACATATTATTTAAAAATCTAGAACAAGACTCCTTTCCACTCTTTATCAGCCTTTATCTATATTATGATATAACACCACTTCGCATGTTATATGTATACCTGTTTGTCTATTGTCTGTCTCTTCCCATTAGACAAAGAGCCTCTTGAGGGTATGGACTCTTTTAAGTTCAGTTCTGTATTCCAGCCCTTAGAACAGAGTCTAGCATATAGAACAGTGATGGCGAACCTATGACACACGTGTCAGAGGTGACACGCGAACTCATTTTTTTGGTTGATTTTTCTTTGTTAAATGGCATTTAAATATATAAAATGAATATCAAAAATATAAATCTTTGTTTTACTATGGTTGCAAATATTAAAAAATTTCTATATGTGACACGGCACCAGAGTTAAGTTAGGGTTTTCAAAATGCTGACACACCGAGCTCAAAAGATTCGCCATCACTGATATAGAACATGTTCAGTAAATACTTATGGAATAAATAAATGTATGTGATTCATCCAGAGTTCACAGAAGTTAGTCAAATAATGGAGGGTGTCACACTCACATTATAGTTTTGAAAATACAAAAATTCACTATACATAATGCTACCTGAAACTCTGAGGAAGACATTTAGAATCATATTTGCACAGATGTCCAAGGAAAACCTTCAAAAATATGTGGAATGAGAGCTATAGGTAGTGAGGACGTTTCAACAAAAGGAAGCTGGGCCAAACACTTGGACCGCTGCTTTTGAGAACAGAAGGTGCTAGAGGGATACACCTGTTTTTGTTACAAAGGTTCCCCTGGGGAGGGTGGGGTAGAGTACACTCTGAGGGTAGAGTACAATCTACTAGTGTGCTGGAACTGTGGGGGATTCTGTGATGACTGTTATCAGCGTCAACTTTCCAAGGGCCCCATGGGATCCTGTGACAATTAATAAGCTGAGCTTTCTATTATGCATTCTTTGGTGAGACCTGGCATGCAACAGTGAACCCATGGAGCTTACAAATAACAATGTACAGAAAAACATGTACAATAGATAGTGGTAAGTATTATGAAGAAAAAAAAATCAAGGAAGGAAGGGAAAGAGGAACTGGGGATAGGAGACATGTTGCAATGTTACATAAGAAAGCGTGGTTTGAGAAAAGAACGAAAGGAGATGGGTGTCGGTGATGGGCGCAAAGCTATACAGATCTCTTGGGAAAGAGCTTTCTAACAGCCTGTGCAATGTTCCCTGGACTGACTGGTAAAATGTACCTGTGTGTTAACTGTTCTAGAAAGGTCCAGAAAACCAGTGTTAAATGGATAAAAGAAATGAGTGGAATAAAAGGATAAGGGATCAGAGGCATAGGGAAGGCACAGGTAAACACTGTTCCAGGCAGTGGGGGCCTGGAGAGTTTAGGAGCGGAAGAAGACATGGTCTATTTTTCTTGGCTCACATGGGCTGCTGTACTGAGAATAGACAAAAGGAGACCAAAAAGTAGGAGGTTATAGCTAGAATCCAGATAACAGATGATGGTGGTTTGGCCTCAGAGGGTAAGGGTAGAGAGGGCAAAAGGAGATCCTGAGGGTACAGCAACTTTTCACTCTGACAAACTCAGTCTCTGACTCCAGGGCTGGGCAGGACAGATGACGATCTTAGGTCCATAATTTCCCTGGAAGTTTGACAATGTACAATGCAGAGAGAGTCAGAATACTTATGAGAAATTTCAGGAAAAGGCAAGTAAATTGCTAAACGTGTTCAAACTCTGCTTCTCTATTAAACTCCTTCCTACCTTCCCCCAGAATACTACTAAATATTTTCCTACAAGAAGCTTTCTCACACTTCATAAAGTAAAACTCAATCACCCTAATGATACCAATATTTTGTTCTCTCCGTTTTGCTCCCCAGCCACCCAAAAGTAAGACCTCACCTGCAGATACTAATTTATACTAAATAGGCTTATACAAAGATTTATTTTTTTCCCAGTTACTAGGCTTTAAAGTATATGACTGTGCTTAACCTGATTCCCACTTTAGGTTATGAGCTCTTGAGCCGGAGCGCTTGCCTCTTCTGTCTTGTTGCTGTGACAGCTAACCTCAGGCCAGCCCACAGCAAAAACACTCCATCTCAGGTTGGCCCGGCAGCACCTCCGTGCTCCCCACAGCACATGCCATTAGCAACCCCGGCTCAGCCTCTCTCCCTAGCTCCTCACCCGGCTCTGCATCTAACACTATGATCTCTCCTAACCCCAACTCTAATTAAAACTTATGTTTTGTTTCCTTAGGGCTCTGAACCCCGCTGATAATGTGGCTACTGGCTTTATTATCCTTTCCTCTCCAGGTGGCCGATTTCATTTTAGAGGCGCTGTATCTTGAACCCCAGAGGTGTCTCTAATGCTGGGAATGTGAGCAGGCTGGTGAGGGGTGGTCTGGGGCCTCTGAATTTCTGATCCTTCTTAAATCACATCATGTGTGTATTTGTTCATTCCATGTAAGCCAAAATCTAGCCATATAAATGTTCTCCATATAACGGGGATTGTGGGGTCACTCAATAAATTGTGGTGCCTGAATAGAGTGCAGCTGGTACCCATATTGTACTTACAAGTGCTTCATATACTTAAAGACTGTGCCTAATTCATTCCACAACCTTCTATTCTCAAGCTGAACAAGTGAGCACCAGGATACTCCACCTGTTGGTGTCAATCTGAAGTACTACTCCTCATCCCAGAGATGCCAATCAAAGCCACTATGAGATAGCACCTCACACCTGTCAGAATGGCTATCCTCAACAGATCAACAAACAACAAGTGCTGGCTAGGTCGTGGAGAAAAGGGAACCGTAGTACACTGTTGGTGGGAATTTAGACTGGTGCAGCCACTGTGGAAAACAGTATGGAGTTTTCTCAGATAATTAAAAATGGAACTCCCATTTAATCCAGTCATCCCACTTCTAGGAATATATCCTAAGAAACCCAAAACACTCATTTGAAAGAATATATGCACCCCTATATTCACAGCAGTGCAATTTACAATAGCTAAGACTTGGAAACAGCCTAAATGCCCATCAGCAGATGAGTGGATAAAAATACTATGGCACAATTACACAATGGAATATGATGCAGCAATAAAAAAGAAAGAACTCTTACCATTTGCAATACACAGATGGACCTGGAGAGTATTATGCTGAGCGAAATAAGCCAGTCAGAGAAAGACAAGTATCACATGATCTTACTCATAGGTGGAATCTAATGAACCAAGTAAACTGATGATCAAAAATAGACCCAGAGTCATAGAAGCATGAACAGACTATTGAACCTCAGAGGGAAGGCAGGGGAGGGTGGGTGGGAAGAGATCAACCAATGAACTTGTATACATATATGCATAACCCATGGACACAGGCAATGGGGTGGTGAGGGCCTGGGATGTGGGGGGACAGGAGCGGGAGGGCTGGAAGAAGTTAATGGGGGGAAAAGGAGGACCTATGTAATACCTTCAACAATAACGATTTTTTAAAAATAATAAAGTACTACTCTTGCCTTACTTGGGTTACCCTACAAAGATTAGTGTTTCTGTTTATTTCTATTTAACACAGGGATTAACTGAAATGGTAGGTTGAATGTGAAGATGACATTTTCTTAAGTTGAGGGTTGTTAAATACCTTAACATAGTGTTACATGAATGCAGTAGCACTGTCTTAAACTTTGGTGACCACACATCCCTTTCTGTTAGAGGTGGTCCTGGTTTATACTTGTCCCAGGGTAATTAATATTATCCCCTTTTGCTCTTAGAGTACCCATGTTTGCATCACAAATTATATTATCATCTCACTTACATTTCCTATATAAATGTATTTTGAAGCGATACATACTTAATTACAATATGTATGCCTTCTACTCCTATAAGAATACAGAGCTCACATAGTAGCAGAACAGGTTCTGATCTCTTCCCTGCATATAATTCTCACAGTCCTTCCCAGTGATTGTGATGAACAAGAATGGTCCCAAATAAGCAAAGCAATCCTCCCAGAACCCCTCAATCTCAGCATTTGGACCACCCTAGACACTGAGCCTTTTCCAGTCTCTGTTTCTCTGGAACATTTTTTGTGGAAATGGGAGTAAGTTTCAGGCAACGTGAAAAAAAGGAGCCTTGTTTTTAACCCTGCTTTCCTCAAGCTGCTTCATAACTCTTTTAAAAATTTTTCTTGCCCTGGTCAGTGTGGCTTAGTAAGTTGAGCATTGTCCCTTAGACCAAAAGGTTACAGGTTTGACCCCTGGTCAGGACACATGCCCAGTTTATGGGCTTGATCCCCAGTTGGGGGTGTGTGTGGGAGGCAATCAATGGATGTTTCACTCTCACATCCATGTTTTTCTCTCAAAAACAATAAAAATCTTAAAAAGGGGGACCCTGCCATCAATACATTCCAGATTGAGGTCCTTTTTTCCCACAGAACAACTTTTTCTCCCATGTACCCTTTCTTTCTACCTCCCTCAGTCTCTTCCTCTCTCCCTCCCCTTTCCTCTCTCTCTAAAAAATAAATTAAAAAAAAACCATTTTTTAAAATGTTCTATCTCTAAATAGGTCCACCATTCTTAGAAGTATCCAAAATGCTGCTCCTTCCCAAATCTCATCAACATTTGCTTAACCTTGTCCATAATCTGCCAGACTACGAACCTGGTTATCCGAGTGCTAGCTTCATCCAGAGGTACCACAGAACAAGTCTGGGGCAGGGAGACACCCCCTTATCTTTTACCTACCAGTGGAGCCAATCCTAAGACACATGCTAGCAATCTGGAATTCCTTAGTTTGTGACTTCTCAGAGCCATCTGATAAAATGATCATCCTAAGGGAATGCAGCCTAAAGAGCCAGAGATGCACCAATGATGGACAGGAGAGGAGTACAGAGATATTACTGTGGAGCAAATACTATATCTACAACCTTCTATTTAATTTGCCCATTTAGTTTGTCCTTGAATGTGCCCAAGTAGTTTTACATTTTCTTATAATCCAGAAAAGGGGCCTGCCTAGAGATCTGGCAGGAAGGTTAAGTCTATATGGAAGAGACTGCAATACACACCTCTGCCTCCATCACATCGGAGTCTGACAATTCAGGTGAGTTCTGGTCAATGGAGTCAAGCAAAAGTGTGTCATTTCTGAAGTGAAGTGGTAAGAAGTACACAAGTGTTTCCTATGTTCTCTTTCCCCATCCTGCAGCGAAACGGAAAGAACCCACAGGAGGGCAGGGTCACAAGAAGGAAGAGTCAGAGTCCCTAATGACCACATAGTCCCTAAATGACCAAATCATCCTCACTGCACTTGAGCAAGAAATCATCTGTGGTCATTTTAGGTCAGAGAAACTGAAATTGCGTGTTAGAGCATTTAAGTATATTGGCTAATAAAATCCAAGTGTTAGAGATTTTGAGCCTTGAGTAGAGATTCAGCCTGTGTTTGCAGAATCCCAGTTCATTAAGATGAAAAGGCCTTTAAGTAACTGCTGGGAAGGATCCTGGGGCTAGAGAAGGGCAGTAGCTTCCATAATGCTGCCTTACCTTCCTCTCTAATTTCTCGTGTTGTCAGATGCTCAAATATCAGAAGAAAAACATATTCAGAAAAAAAAAAACACAACTAGATTTATTTTTAAGGATAAACATGAGCTTTTTGGGAAAACATAGTTTTCATCCCATGTCATTTAAGCCAAACAGAGTTTCATTCATTCATTCACTAATTCATTCATTTATTCACAGTTGTGAGTAGGGAATTATCAGTAGGCAAGAGAAATGGGCAGGAAGATATGATTACATACAGCAATTTAAAGAAACACTGTCTGTATGTATTATGAATGAGTTAGTATCAAATGGCTAAACTAAAACTACTCACTTGATCAAAGGCATGGATTTCTATTTCCAAAGCCCAGAGCTTTCTTGAGACTTTAAAGTAAGGCCAATATAACCAGAGTAAGACCATAAAGGTATAATAGCAGGATGTCTTTCCAACTCTAAGAAATGATTTCCAGTGGCTCTGAATAACTGGACATCATCACTGTCCTTTACTGTTAAAAAAAAAAAAGTCCCAGTATGTTCTGTATTATGTGAATCTCATGTTCTATTTCACATGATACCTATAGCTGCTCTGTCCAAATTCCAATTCCAGCTTTGTAGAAGTTCAGCTGTGATGTACAGTTCATTCTGTTAAGTCTTTTCCATAATCCCTCCGTTCCATATTATATATACACCTTCAGTACTTCCTTCCCTCCCTCACATCCTAACACCTTCACTTAATCGCCTCTTAATCATTGGCCTGAAAAGTACACCCTCCAGTCACTTATTGTTTCCTTCCAGATGCTGCTGTAGAATGACTCCCCGTGGGCTTCACCTAACATTCCATCCATGTTCATCTGGCTGTGCGGACCATGAGTCCGGCGCTCCAAAGCTTTTAAGCTCTTTCTTTCCAAGAAAACTCATAGCTAACACCATTATTTCCTCACAAAAACAGCTAACATCTGCAGGCTGCAACATCAAAAACAAAGAAAAAAAATTGCACAGTTCTGCTAAAGTTGGATGCAACCTTTATCGGCCATTTTAGGCACTAAATCAATGTTCTTCTTTTAAATTTCTATTAAAAAATAAATCATAGCGGCTGTTTTCAGTTTTCCCTCTGGAATAGTTAATGAACCAGTTATATGCAATGACTAATTAGTCTTTATGCCTTCCAGCTAAGCAAACTAAGCTTCTAGTCTAGTTGGAAAATTAACCTCTAGCAAAATCCATCGGGTTGTTTGATAAAGTTTAATTTTATTCTGTGTATAAAGAGTTCATTTCAGCAGCATTATTTAATCCATTCAATAAACTAAAATATCCCAACAAACTGCTTATTCTAAACTAAGAGCGTGCAATAGTTATACAAATTATTCACTGAAATTCCTAATAAAACGTCGATATAATTAAACTGTATTATCTCATAAAAGTCATTTTTAAAACTTTGATCTTATTTTTTTTCTGCAATTGTAGTTATGGTAGCTTCTTCTTTAGATATAAGAAATAAGGTCCCTACAATATAAAACCAAGACAAAACCCAAGCTCCTCATCCCAAGTTGTTTCCTGTGTAGATCACAGTGTCCTTTATTCATGCACTATTGATTCGTATTTTTTAAAGTTTAATGTGAATATGAATCTACCATAGAGCCAGATAAAACAGTTCACTGGGACCATATGCAGAGATTAGAGTTCATTAGGTCAGGTTGGGCCCATGGATTTGCATTTCCATCCAGCTCACAGACCATGGTGATGCTGCTGACCCAAGGACCACAATTTGGTCTAGCTTACACCAAATTAAAAAATAACTACATGAGTGCCCTGACCGGTTTGGCTCAGTGGATAGGGCGTCGGCCTGCAGACTGAAAGGTCCCAGGTTCGATTCCGGTCAAGGGCATGTACCTTGGTTGTGGGCACATCCCCAGTGGGAGGTGTGCAGGAGGCAGCTGATTGATCTTTCTCTCTCATCGATGTCTCTAACTCTCTATTCCTCTCCCTTCCTCTCTGTAAAAAATCAATAAAATATATTAAAAAAATAACTACATAAGTATGCTTAAGTAACAGTACATCACCATCAACTACAAAATTGATAAAATCCCTCCATCCATTACAAAAATAATAAAAATTCCAATTCCAATTTTTATAATAGTATCCATTATCATTCCGTAGCTTGAGTAGCACTTTCTAAGCCCTTCCTTTCCAATACCACTATTTTATGTTTGTGTGATTTATATTTCCTCACTTAGACCATCCAAATTGGTCTTCTCTGCATACACTACAGGAAATAATGGATGGAATTTAAACAATAACACTAGAAACTCAAACAATTCTATAAAATCTCTTTATAAGTTTCACAAAGACATTTAAACATTTTTTTTTCTATCCCTTTTGAAATTTCCAGTGGTATTTTAGAAATACCAATTATACTGAAGGGTCAAGGATACCAAAAAAATAAAAATAAAAATGACAGAACACATTGAGCATTCAACTATAAGGCAGGTAGGCAGGACAAACAGAGTAGGCATTGTGGAGATTATCTTAACCAATGCCTTCTCGCACATGCCTACTTCTCAGTGCCTCCTCTCAAGTCTCATTAGGTCAATTTCATACACAAAGTCCTCTATTGCTCCAGGTCCTTAACTTCTCTTTGGCCATCTTATCATTTCCCCCTGGACATTCTAACCCCCCAAAAGTATTTGATATACCATCATTTACCCCAAACTAATAAATATGTACTTACATATATTCACACACATAAACCTACCTGCATAAAGACTTACATCCCCACACTCACAAATATGCATGGATACGGATGCTGTCATTTTCAGTGGGTATATATTTATGCATATACATGTTGACAAATAAACATATTTAAAAGTATAAGTTTATGAGCTATTAATGTATGTCCTTGTGAAAATGAGAGCAACTAAAAATGTACCAACACTTGAAAAGTATTCAAATTTTTATTGGTGATAACTAATAAATAAAAGTGTTGTAAGAATGTGTTGGCAGGAATGTTAAAGCCAAAATACAGAAAATAAAACATACACCATATAGAACAAATATAACTGTTCTGCAAAAGCAGTAATACAAACAGCAAAAATATATAAGAATATACTCAGTATTTCTGGTTTTCAATTTCTGCGATTTCTACAGTATATGAAAATTGTATATTTTATGAGTGACTAGGCACAAATCTAATTTTTTCATACTTATTTTTTCTTCCTGAAATTTAACAAAATATTTTATAGTATGTCTCAGTCCATGTTAAGTATTTTAAACTTTCAGTAAGAGTCCTTTCTCGGCACTTTCTACTGTCCCTACTGGTTAATAGAAAATATCTCTAACTATACTATGAATCTGAAAATGGAAGAAAGTTATTACATGTAGTTTGAGTAAATAATCTGATACCTAGTTTTATGTGTGGCTTCATCAAAACGAGGTAAGTAGGAGTTCATACAAAGTTAATGACAAGTATTGTAGTTTTGTCGACAGTCTGAGAAGTGGGTTTTCTTAACACTGCATTTAACAAGGGAAGGGAAGGTGGTGTCTAATATCGTGGGGCATGTGGCTTCATCAGAGGTGGACAGTGCAGCTTCAAAGCCCCATGCTCCCTCTGAACAAAGTCAGCTGCTGTGGGGAGGAAAACTGAGAAATACTAACTCCGGCCATGGCCACAGAGAACTCCTGGCCACCTCCACATTCCACACTTCCAGCACAGTTTTTAGAAATGCTGAGCAGAAACGGAAGGACACAGCAAAGACGCATCAAGCTGCCTCTGTGATAGTGTAAATTCAACTCAAATGTTCAGCCATAATCTGAGTGGCTGTGGTTCCTGAACTCCTTGTTTCTCAAAGGGAAGTGTCCCAATGTTCTTCTCTTAGGTCTATATTGTGGGTGTTAGAACAACTCCCTTGTCATTATGTTTTCCTTCTCATCCATTATATTTTGTTTGATCAACAGGTTGCCTCCTATGCACCCTGACCCAAGCCCGGGACTAAACCTACAACCCAGGTACATGCCCTTGACTGTGAATAGAACCCTTATTTCTAGGTATCTTAATTTTTTGTTGCAATGGTAAATGGGATTTCTACATCAAAATAAAAAGCTCTGCACAGCAAAATAAACCATCAACAAAAAACAACAAGAAAGCCCACTGCATGGGAGAACATATTTGCCAATATTATCTCCGATAAGGGTTTAATATCCAACATTTACAGGGAACTCATACAACTTAACAAAAAGAAGATAAACAATCCAATCAAAAAATGGGCAAAGGACCTAAATAGACACTTTTCAAAAGAGTACATTCAGAAAACCAAGAGACATATGAAAACATACTTAAAGTCACTAATCATCCAAGAGATGCAAATCAAAACAACAATGAGGTGCCATCTCACACCTGTCAGAAAGGCTATCATCAACAAATCAACAAATGACAAGTGCTGGCAAGGATGCAGAGAAAAAGGAACCCTCTTTCACTGCTGGTGGGAATGCAGACTGGTGCAGCCACTGTGGAAAACAGTATGGAGTTCCCTCAAAAAATTAAAAATGGATCTTTCATTTGACCCAGTAATCCCACTTCTAGGAATATATCCCAAGAAAACAGAAGCACCAATCAGAAAGGATATATGCACCCCTATGTTCATAGCAGCACAATTCACCACAGCTAAGATTTGGAAACAGCATAAGTGGATTATAACAGCATAAGTGGAAACAGCAGATGAGTAGATTAGAAACCTGTGGTACATCTACACAATGGAATACTATCCTGCTGTAAAAAAGAAGGAATTCTTACCATTTTCAACAGCATGGATGAAACTGGAGAGCATTATGCTAAGCAAAATAAGCCAGTCAGAGAAAGATAAATATCACATATGGGGTGGGGGGCGGAAATGTGAGGGCATGTGCTGGAAGGTGGGAGCAGACGGGGAGAGGTCAATGGGGGAAAAAGGAAACTCATGTAATACTTTAAACAATAAAGAACTTAAATTTTTAAAAATGTAGAATTTTGTATCTCATCTATTCTTTTTTTTAAAAGGTGAGATCTTTTTTTAAAAAATAATTTTTATTTATTTTAGAGAGGAAGGGAAGAGAGAGACAGAAACACCAATGATGAGAGAGAATCACTGATCGGCTGCCTCCCTCCACGCCCCCTTCTGGGGATTGAGCCCACTACCCAGGCATGTGCCCTTGTTCGGAATCAAACCCAGAACCCTTCAGTCCACAAGCCAACACTCTATCCAGTGAGCCAAACCAGCAAGGGCATCTAATCTATTCTTACATTTGTCCCAAAGCAGCAAGTCTGTTGCAAATCTAAATAGAGCAGGTATGCTAAAATAATACTAATGCCGCTAAATAATGATTTTTTATTTAGGTGAATGATTGACAATTTTGTTAACAAGTTACCACTGTCTTTCCCATCAAAAGGTCGACATCTGTATATTCTTCAAAGAGCACAGAGATTTAAGAGATGTAGCTCTCTAGAGATGAGTATTTATGAAGGCTCATGTTTCACCTCCTTTAGCTCAGGTTTTCCTTTCAATGTTTTCTAGAGCATACATTCAGCAGAATTAAATTAAATATTAAAATCTTGTCAGGAGGGAATGGGGACTAAGTGATAGCAGACATTCAGGAGTGCAAGTCTGAATAACTACATCTGTTTCTCCACAGGTCTTGCAAAATGTCTTTTAAGTACAGCCCGAAAACCTAGGCAAACAGAGCTCCAAATTGCCCTCGGCTTTTATGTTTGACCAGGTCCACAGCTTTCTGTAAAATGCAAGGTTTGAACTGTGTCACGGCATTTAAAAAATCAGAGACTTCTCAGCCCTTAAATCAAAATTCTCAAAAAGTAGAAATAGTGTCTAACTAAAAAAAGATCGTATTTGGACTTCAACATTAACCAATGATCGGCTTCTATTTCACAGTGAAATAAATACAGATTGAGGAAAGAATTTCAAAAGTGAATGCCAGACTGTAGACCCCGTGGGTTACAGATGTAGGAAAGTGGTGGCAGAAAGCCACTCCGCTTCCTTCAAGATCCAAAAACATTTGGAAGGAAACCCCAGAAGGAAGACGTCTGACAGGCGTGTTCTCTTTGGGGTTTCCTGCCTCCTTATTTGCCAAGCTTCCTAGACCCCATCGCTTGTTAATGAAGTTCACCAAAAAGACTGTGTAAATGCTGATTTCATAGGGTGAAACTTACATTAAAGGTATTTTTTATACAGTTGAAGTTTCCTGCCATCTGCATTTCCCTACCTCACAAATCCAAGGAAGCGTGACTTGGAAAGTTACAAGCATAAGGTGACATTTGATGCGGTTACTATCAGTGGGATATTCAGCCTGAACACAGAATCCAAAACCAGAGACGTGGATTAGACACTGCAACAAGGAAGCTGCCTCGCCCTGAGGGTGTCATTATACCATTGGGTTTTCTACTACTTCTGTAAAACGCAGTTATGAGAAGATGCGTATTGTACCCTGTGTGAATTAACTCAATAAAAACACATTTATGAAAGGTGAATAAAAAGCTAAATTCTGCTTTCTCTGACCTTTACAATGATAGCCAAGAAAAACACACACAAGGTTTTCAATCTCCCAAATTAGCACCTGGATTTAAAAATATACATTATAGTACAATGTGAAAACTAAATAAGAGCTAAAACTACTAATTTACAAAACTACTAGTTTACAAAAATATCTTTGATAAATACATATATTTGCCAATTAGAAAATTAGTTGATTTGGCTAATGGCACCTGAAGTTTATATTATGGATTATACAAGTTATTTAGTTCTATAAATATTTAAATAACATCTATTTATGTCTTCTGCATAACAGATAGGCAAATAAAATATAGTTTCACCCATTGAAAAGAACTCAGTCTAACACTGCAAATATTATCTATACTAATAATAAAGGAATATGCAAATTGTCTGGGATGCTGTCACAGTAACAGTAATGACCAAACAGCAGGCTGCGTGGGGCGAACAGGCCAGCAGGGGGGTTAGTTAGTGAGGGGTGACCAAATGACTGAACAGCAGGCTGCATGGGGTGACCAGGCCGGCAGTGGGGGCAGATGGGGGTGACCAGTCTGGCGCGGAGGGCAGTTGAGGGCGACCAGGCCGGTAAGGGAGAGCCATGAGGGGCAACCAAGCTGGCAGGGGGGTCAGTTGGGGGCAACCAGGCCAGCAGAGGGGGGCAGTTAGGGGCAACCAGGTCAGTAGGGGGGTTGGAGGCGCCAAGGCCGGCAGGGAGAGGCAGTTAGGGGCAACCAGGCCAGTAGAGGCGAGCAATTGGGGGCAACCAGGCCAGCGGGGGGGGGGGGGGGCAGTAAGGGGCGACCAGGCAGGCAGGCTGGTGAGCAGTTAGGAGCCAGCATCCCTGGATTGTGAAAGGGATGTCCGACTGCCGGTTTAGGCCAGATTAGAGAGGGTGCCAGCTGGGCTGAGGGGACCCCCACCCCCATGCATGAATTTCATGCACTGGACTTCTAGTCCTATATAATAAAAGGCTAATATGCAAATCGACCAAACAGCAGAACAACTGGTTGCTATGACGTGCACTCACCACCAGGGGGCAGATGCTCAATGCAGGAGCTGCCCCCTGGTGGTCAGTGTGCTCCCACTGGGGGAGCGCCATTCAGCCAGAAGCTGGGCTCACGGCTGGTGAGTGCAGCAGACGTGGCGGGAGCCTCTCCCGCCTCCACAGCAGTGCTAAGGATGTCCGACTGAGGGCGAGAGGGCACAGGCTAGGCTGAGGGACCCCACCCCCCCATGAGTGCACGAATTTTGTGCACCAGGCCTCTAGTATACTTAATAAAGAAATATTTCTATGTATTTAAACATATTTGGTAGGAAGCTTTGCATGTGTCCACTAATCAGTACACAAGAATTAGTGTTGGGTGGGGGTGGGGAGATGTGAAGAACATGAGAAACAGTTATGAGAAAAGTTTCACCACCTGCAAAAAGTGAGCATCCATCTTCAAATAAAATATAAAAAAGCAATTTTTAAGGTTAGAGGCCTTTAAATTATTTTTTTTTTCTGTAAGAGACAGATTAGATATATGATAGAAGTAGATGGATGGATATATATATATTAAAGGCCTGGTGCATGAAATTCATGCATGGGCAGGGAAGGGGGTATGGGGGTGGTCCCTCAGCCCGGCCTGCACCCTCTCTAATCTGGGACCCCTTGGGGGATGTCTGACTGCTGGTTTAAACCGGCAGTTGGGCATGCCTCTTACAATCGGGGACTGCTGGTTCCTAACTGCTTGCCTGCCTGCCTCCCTGATTGCCCCTAACCACCTCTGCCTGCCTGTCTGATTGCCCCTAACCACCTCTGCCTCACCCCAGACCCGGGACCCAGGCTTCCCTCCTCTGGCCAGCCGCACGCACCCAGGACCCAGGCTTCCCTCCTCTGGCCAGCCACAGGCACCCTGAACCTGGGTCAGCTGCAGCCGCAGGTGCCCAGGACTGCAGGCAGGCAGATTTGGCTTCTCCCAGGCCATAGTCGTAGGCGCTGGTGCCCAGGACCATGGAGTGGGCACCTTCACTCAGGCCCAGCTTTGTTAGGAAGGATGTCCAGAAGACATCTGGTATAATTAGCATATTACCCTTTTATTAGTATATATATATACACACACACACACACACACATATATATATATATATATGTGTGTATATATATATATATATATATATATATATATATATATATATATATATATATATGGAGAGAGAGAGAGAGAGAGAGAGAGAGAGAGAGGGGTAGATACAAATGTATATTGATACATATATGTTCATACACATATATATTTATAACTAAACAACTCTCCATAATTTCACCATGTTAATTTTGCCCATAAATCTTCAATCATCTTATTCTAACCAAGAATGCCTTCTATCTATCCAAATTCCACTTGACCTCAAATGAACCTCCAACACAAAGGCTATTATCACCATTATCACTAACTCCCTCTGCTGTGAGTTAGAAAAATATGTGTGTGTTTTTAATTGAATTGCAAGAAAGGACTGCAAACAAACAAACAAACAAAAACAGGAACGAAGCAATGAACTTTCAAAGAAAAACGGCTATGAAGAATCAAGATGTGTCCTGGACAGTGCCTAAGGCACAGAAAGCTCTTGCAGTTCTATCTCCCACAACACGTTGCTCCTCTTTCCCCACCAAGGTCCTCACCACCTTGCAAATACCAAGACAGCCGGAACACAGCTCTTCCTCTCTCCAGACCAGGGAAGGACATATCGGCTCCACCTATCTAAAGTGTGTTTGGAACTCACAGCCCTGGTCCCTTTCTCGTTGGCTAGAAACAATAGCCTTTGTGTTTTACATGTTTAGAGAACTTCCCCATTCTGTGATTACTTGGCTTTTGTATAAATGATACGAAAAAAAGTTTCAAATATAAACTTTGAATCTAAATGTTTTAAATCATTTTTATATAAAGTTATCTTTATATAGAGTCTGATCTCAGAATGAATGTTTTGGGATCAAGATCTGTCAATCAACATTATTTTCTGTAAGAAAATAACAAATAATGGCTCATCAGGATGGTTATATCAGTGAGAAGAAATCCAAAAACACCTGAGTGTTCATTTAGGAATGAATTCTCATCACTCAGGAAAGGGGGACTGTCCAAAAGGGAAGATGGCAAACTTCTGGTAATTTAAAGACAACTTCCTTCCTGCCTGCTGAATAGAAATGACTAGGCACTACACTGTTGAAAAAGATGCCAGTGCTCAGAAATGTTCTGAGTGGTCTCACTGAAGTGTCCCCATGTCACTGTCCATTAAGGTCCACAAAATCAAAAATCCACAGGCTCAGGAAGAGAATCTGGATGCCCAAGCAGCTACATGTATGAATAAAGAGTGCAAGTCATGCTTAAGGCATTTACATGTACTCAATTTTTTAAAAAAATCTTCATTGTTGAAAGTATTACATATGTCCCCCTTTTCCCCCATTGACTTCTTCTAGTCTGCCCCCACCCCAGTCCTTCACCACCCTACTGTCTGTGTCTATGGGTTATGCATATATATGCATATAAGGTCTTTGGTTGATCTCTTCCCATCCACCCACTCTTTCCCACTTGCCCTCTGAGATTGCACAGTCTGTTCCATGCTTCTGTGCCTCTGGATTTATTTTGTTCCTCAGTTTATTTTATTCATTAGATTCCACATGTGAGTGAGATCATGTGATATGTATCTTTCTCTGACGGGCTTATTTTGACTTTTAAGTGTAGTCTAGATCAAACAAGCCCATTTCCAGAGGTTAAATTTGGTTTACCTGTATAGCAACCAATTTGCATCTCCTACTTATAAACTAACAATACAGAGACTTCGGGAGGAAACTGAGATTCTATGTGGCTTTCAGTATTAGGGCTACAATTTGGGCCATCATTCCAAATCAGAATTTCTGTTCAAATATCCAAATATGTGATTTTGCTTTATCTCTTATAATACCATCTGTCCCATGAGAGAGGCCCATAAAATTATGGGTCTGCACAGTCTAGTGACTCTAGGCCCTTAGTTGATTAGGCAAAATAAAAAGTAACAAAAATAAAAGCTCAACTTGGAAAGGAATAGACGAGGAGAGAAGAAAGGGTCAGGGAAAGTTACAGCACAGAGTGAATAAGCATAGAGAAAGCCAGAAGACTTGGAGGAGTTCAGAGCTAATGAAAAAAACAAGAACACAGGATCGGGGGAGGGAAGGATGCGAAAGCCAGCTGGAGTAAGAGAAAGCAAGGAATACAGGAGCCAACAGAAATCCAAGGACAGAAAGTATTGGAGATTGGAGGGAACAGGAAATGTATTGGAAACCAAGTTGTTTTTCCTTTTGTATCCAGTGCAACCCTATTCCAGGCAGAACTCTAGTCTCAACCTCAAAGAGGATAGAAGGGAAGTTGAAACTCATAGGAGTTTCGTGATCAGGAGCCAGGAGCTCTGGAAAGGCAGTTTAGAGGAAACATGGTAAGACAGCAGGCCCACTGACAGCAGATACAGGCATCAAAGGGTGGCACCATCACCCAGCACAGGGTTTTCTAAAATTATGTGAAGTATAAACACTGATGGTTGGGCTCCAAATCAGAGCCACTGAGTCAGAATGTCCAGTACATTTCATAAACACCTCGGGTGATTTCAATCACTCAGAAAGTTCAGCAAGCGCTGGTGTGGTGGTGAAAATTGGGGAGTCTGAAACTAGGATTTCCTGAATTCAGTTCCCCGCTCTGCTATTCATTCGTTGTTGACCATGAGCAAGTTATTTCACCTTTCTGCATCTCAAGTACTAAATCTATAACACAGACTGCTGTGAGGCTTAAATGAGTTATTACACATTAAGTAGTTAGGCAGTACCTAGTACATATTGAATACTCAACAGGGGTAGCTATATACAAGTTCTTTGGATAGAAAACACATATAAAATAACATATTTTAATTGCTTAAAAAAGAAATATGAGTAAGACATAAAAAGGCCGCCTTTCTCATAAAATACCAGAGAGCATGCTTCCCAAAGGCACAGAAACCAAGCCACAACCCTCCGAGTTTGTGTCCCTTGGTCTCAGCATTCATGGGCCAGTCACTGCCTTTTGGATATTAATATGTGAACAGCTTAACAAAATGCTTTATTTTTTTTCTCAAAAGCACATAATGTCAATTCAAACTCAAGGTGAGTCCAAGATCTAGAGTCCCCATGCTCTTGGAATGCAATAATAAATCCAAGGCTTGGCTGATGCTAAGACCCATATCCAGCACCAGCTGCTGGGGATCATTCACCTGGTAACCCACCTTATTTCACAGTTCTGTTCTCTTCAGTCATTTCCCAATATATCATCCCCAACAATCAACTACTTCTTCTGTAGAACCCTACATAGTTCTCTGCTAAAACTCAAGTCTTTATTTTTCCAGCTGGAAACCCAGCTCTATCATAACAAACTCCAACACAGTTTTAACTTATTTGGTGAATATTCTCAACATCTTCTGGCCTTAAATGAAGCCTCGATCACCTTGACCTATAAACCTTTCATGTGGAGACTGCCCAGTCTCCTACACCTTGCTAAAGGAATAGATCACAGATGGTATCTTTAGTTTCCATTACATCTTCAAGATGGTTAATCCCTTTGATTTGTATAAAAACTCCTGCTCGTTTGAGATCCATGTGATTTGGCAATACCTCCCTATACCCCTGCTTAAAAACCTGCATCCTTTACGTACCGCGATCATTAGAACTTAGTTTACCGTTATTCCCTTCACCCCAAATTTTGACACTATTTGGCAGAATAGTCAATGTCCTGGTGAACCATCCATCCAATATTTGATTTCCAGTGCAATTCACTGGAATTTCACGACATTTCAGCTGCCGTTAATTTGCATGGTCATACAAAAGGCTTATTATTGCTTGTGACTGCTCACTTATTCATAGTCTATGACTATATATGCCTATGTTTTCAACTTTCTAACTCTGTTGTGCCTTTGGCTTCATCAGAACTACAAGTCTTTGGAATTCCCCACTTTTACTTCATCTGTCATATATATTATGTCAACAAAGAGGATCCTGAGAATGGCATTGTACCTGGTAACAGGCTGTTTGAGAAACCACAGTGTGATGATAATAATGAAACAGACTTTTCTCAAAATGAATGAGTTCATTCTGTGAAATCAATCTTTTGCTTCAAACAATACTATTGATTTAAATGTAAAATAAGAATACTAAAATGTATAAACACTCTCAAATGTAAATAAAAAGTGGTGAGGCTGATAAATATGGCAGAAAATAAGATAAACATATCAATAGTCACATCACATATAAAACAAGTTAAATTCATCTAATTAAAGATTGAGACAATCAGACAAGTAGCTTATAAGGAACACATTTAAAGCAAAATAATGGAGAAATGGACATGTATTGTCTTAAGGCACTTACTTTTTAAAAGACTAAAATGACACAAGCTAAATATTCAAATAAAGAAAATTAAAATACTAATTCAGAACTCAGAAAAACAGAAAATAATTTTTTCAAAAAATAGAAATCAACAGTTAGCACATCACACATATGCACGCACAGATACAAGCATATGCATCTGGACAAGAGGACCAACAAACTTAAAAAAATGTTTTTTAATAAACTCATAAAATATGTAGACTTCTAAAAAGCTTACTAAGTGAATGAGATTGATTATGAATAAATAAACCAGGATGAGATGAAGCAAAATATTTAAAAAGAAAATTTTAAGAATAATAATAAAATGTATAACAAATTCCTGTCCACAAAATAGAAAGATTTGAGGTAAACTCATACCAATAGAGATAAAATATTATAAAGGAACTGTAATCATTCATTGATTTATTAATTCAACAAATTTAGTGAACTATGTCACACATAAAGGAGTAAATAAGATATTGTTTTTTCTAAAGCCAAAGACTGAAGTTGGCCGTTTTTAAAATATCTTCTATCTCATAATTTATATTTATTGTGGAGATCATTGCAATAGTCTGTTTTTCCATAAAGTATTCCTTTTTATGAAGCAGCCAATCTTTTCATTTATTATTTTTGAATTTTAAATTGTTACTCTACACTAGTGATGGCTAACCTTTTGAGCTCAGCGTGTCAGCATTTTGAAAAACCCTAACTAAACTCTGGTGCCGTGTCACATATAGAAATTTTTTGATATTTGCTACCATAGTAAAACAAAGATTTATATTTTCGATATTTATTTTATATATTTAAATGCCATTTAACAAAGAAAAATCAACCAAAAAAATGAGTTCGCATGTCATAGGTTTGCCATCACTGCTTTACACAAATTTCCAGCTATAAGATTGCTGGAATCTAATTGGAATCTAATATATAGCATAATAATTATAGTCAATAATACTGTATCATATAATTGAAAGTGGTTACGAGAGTATATCTTATATGTTCTTGCCACAAAAAAGAATTGTAATTATGTGAAGTGATGCAAGCATTAGCTAAGGTTATGATGCTAATAATTTTGAAAGATGAATGTGTATCAAATCTGTAAACCTTAAAGGTACACAATGTTGTATCTCAACAAGATTGTAAAAATAAATTAAGGAAGAATTACTCTAAACAGTGTTCATACTACATGGACTGTATCCACTTCAATTTTTATAATACGGTAAATAAATATATTTTTACAATCCTCATTATATTGCAAAATTGGTATTTTTTATATTCCCCTGTTATACTGCTAATCTTCAACTAGCTTGTTTGGAACAAACTGCTTACTGAGAAAAACCAGAAAATATGGATAAAATATTAATGAAAAACAGCTGTTTGATCGTCTTAGAGTTGCCAAGGTAGTGAGTACTTCAGTGGCCAATATACCATGCAGAAGAAAAACATAAGTGGTGATACCAACATTGAGCATGACTTTCCTCTCCAGGCATTTGCCAATTCCACATTAGCAGCTGGGAAGATCATCAGAGCTTCCAGAAGGCCTGGAGGCCAAGGAGGGAATATTTTCAGTTCAGGTTCCAACAAGGAGGAGGCAACGTGGTAAATACCTTAGGCTTTTTAATCCTCACAGGAGGATATGTTTTTACTGATTTGAGAGAGAGAGGAAGGGGGAGAGAGAGAGAAACATCGATGTTAGAGAGAAACATCAATCAGTTGTCTCCCATAATCGCCTAGACTTAGGGATCAAACCCACAACCTAGGAATGTGCCCTGAGTGGGAATTGAACAGGTAACACTTTGGTGTATGGGACCAAAACCAACTGAAACGCCTGGCCAGATAATACCATAAGCCTTTTAAATACCGTAAGCCTTTTTAATTTGAACCCCTGAAGAGCTAAAAAATAAAAGTAAGGGTGAGGAGAAAAGCACTGGCCCTCAGAAATGAAGTAGGCCCAGTCTCAAACCAACTCAGCATCCAGCCGGCTTAAAATAAGTTATCCTTACATTTACTGCCTGCTAGAAACAAAAGATAGTCCTTTCTGTTCTCACTCCTGTTAAAATGGCTATTATCAAGAAGACAGGAAATAAGTGCTGGTGAGGATGTGGAGAAAACATAACATTTGTGTGCTGTGGGCATATAAATTAGTGGAGCCACTATGAAAAACAGTATGTAAGATGCTCAAATATTTAAAAAAAAATAGAACTACCATTCAGTCCAGCAATTCCACTTCTTGATAGTACATATCTGAAATCACTATCTTGCAAAGGTATCTGTACCCTATGTTCATAGCAGCATTATTTACAAGCTAAGACACGAATACAACCTAAGTGTCCATAAACAGATAAAGAAAGTGTGGTGCATATGATTTATATATACAAAATTTAATATGATTCAGCCATAAAAAGAAGACATTTCTGTTATTTGGGACAAGATAGATGGACTTGATGCTAATGAAGTAAATCAAATAAAGACAAATACTGTATGATCATACTTATATATGAAATCTAAAAAAAAAAAAAAAACCAAAAAACTAAGCCATGGAAACAGAGAACAAATGATAATTGCCACAGGCAGGGTGTGAGGAGTGAGTGAAATGGGGGAGAGGGGTAATAATCCTTTCTGGAGAAGGATAGTGCACTCATTGCCTCAAATTATATGTATAATTTTTTCAAATCAGATGTCACAATAAACCCAAAAATGAGTAAGCCTTCCATGAAGAAGATTCACGAAACAGATCCACAGGAGATCTGAATACTGAAGTCAGTTATCAGACATGGAACTTCAAATAACTCTGATAAATATTCAAGTATTTATGATAAAATAGAGAACTATGGCAGAGAGCTAAAAACTGGTTTTAAATATCACATATAAATATGTCAACTCACAAATATAAATTGCATTGCCCATGAACACAGACAATAGGATGGTGGAGGCCTGTGATGGGAATGTGGTGGTATGGGGCAAGGGGGGAAATGGAGGGCACTTATAATACTCTCAACAATGAAGATAAAAAATAAAAAGTATATGTAACTAAAACTAAGAAGTCAATAAAATAGATTAATAGCAAATTAAAGAAAGCTAAAGAAGGAATTAGTGAAATGGAATACAGGTGAGAAGAAAATATATTCAAACTGAACATGGAGAGAAAAGAAAGAATGAAAAATCAAACAATGGGTGTAAGAAATAACTTGGTCCCAAGAAAAGTTCTGAGATTCTTCAAACTATAGGTCCAAGGGAAGGATCAGAAAAAGAAGCAGAAGCAATACTTGAAGAGAAGGATTGAAAATTTTCCAAAACATATGAAAGCCAGCAATCATCAAGCCATAGATCCAAGAAGTGCTATGAACTATTAGCAGATACAAAGAAAAGTAAATCTAGACACATCATAGTCACACTGTCGGAAATCAAAGACAATGAAAAGAAAACACGATATACATTATTATCGAAGAAATAAAAATAAGACTAATAGCAGATTTCAATGTCTCTGGCTTGCACTATACTTGTTGAAAAATCTGCATTTTGTACTGATATGTAGTTGAATTTTTATATGAAATATATATTTACAGTAAATATTCATTTATATTTATGCAAATTATATATGTATATGTGTGTATTGAAATGCATGCAATTTAAAACAAGGAAAAACTGCAAGAATTCATCAGATTTTTTACTAAAGAAAATATAAAGCCAATAGTTGTATTTGAAGAAAAATTATATATATATATATACACACACACACATTAATAAAAGACAAACATGCAAATTGACTATACCTTTGCTATGCCTTAAGCCACGCCCACCAGCCAATCAGAGCGACTATATGCAAATTAACCCAACCAAGATGGCGGCTGGCAGCCACAGAGCTGGAGCAAGCAGGAGGCTTGGTTGCCCCAATGATGGAGGAAGCCAGGCTTCCCGCCTGCCGCAGTGTGAGCTCCACTCAAAGCAACAAAATTTCGATTACCAAGGATAAATAAACCCCAGATACCTGCTTTCAGCAAGCTGTGGCCATGGAGATGGAGCAAGCAGGACGCTCCCCTCCCGCCTGCCCTGACTGGCTCTGAGCTCCACTCAGGCAACAGTTTCAATTATAGAAGGTAAATAAATGCCAGAATAGAAAAGAAAAAAGAAAAAAAGGAGAGGCTGAGAACTTTCGTTGCACGGGGGGCTTGGCCAGCCTGAAAACGGCACTCAGCCCCTCACCCAGACTGGCCCGGCACACAAGTGGGGACCCCCCACCCTAAACGGGGTGTGGCCAGCCTGAAAACAGCCATCAGCCCCTCACTCAGGCTGGCCAAACCTCTAAGGGGTGAGGGTCCCCACTGGGGGGGGGGCTTGACCAGCCTGCAAACAGCCATCAGCCCCTCACCCAGGTGGGCCGGCACCCCAGTGGGAACCCCCACCCTGAAGGGGCTGTGGGCAACCTGCAAACAGCCATCAGCACCTCACCCAGGCTGGCCAGGCACTCCAGCGGGGACCCCCACCCTTAAGGGACTGTGGCCAGCTTGCAAACAGCCATCAGCCCCTCACCCAGGATGGCCACACCCTCATGGGGTGAGGGTTCCCACTGGGGGCCTTGGCCAGCCTGAAAACGGCCCTCAGCCCCTACCCAGGCTGGCCAGGCACCCCAGCGGGGACCCCCACCCTGAAGAGGGTGTGGCCAGTCTGAAAACGTCCCTCAGCCCCTCACCGAGGCTAGCCTAGCACCCCAGCGGGACCCCCACCCTGATCCAGGACACCCTTCAGGGCAAACCAGGCAGCCCCCACCCATGCACCAGGCCTCTATCCTATATAATAAAAGGGTAATATGCAAATTAACCCTAACAGCAGAGCAACTGGGACTCACTGGTCACAATAAGACACAATGACCACCAGGGGGCAGATGCTCAATTCAGGAACTGCCCCCTGGTGGTCAGTGTGCTCCCACAGGGGGAGCTCTGCTCAGCCACAAGCCAGGCTGATGGCTGCCAGTACAGCAATGGTGGTGGGAGTCTTTCCCGCCTCCTCAGCAGCACTAAGGATGTCCAACTGCAGCTAGGCCTACTTCCTGCTAGCAAGTGGACATCCCCCAAGGGCTCCTGAGCTGCCAAAGGGATGTCTGACTGCAAGTTTAGGCTCAATCCCCCAGGGAGCGGGCCTAAGCCAGCAAGTGGTCATCCCCCGAGGGGTCCCAGACTGCGAGAGGGCACAGAACGGGCTGAGGGACCCACCTGAGTGCACAAATTTTTGTGCACTGGGCCTCTAGTGTGTGTGTGTGTGTGTGTGTGTGTGTGTATATATATCCTATCTAATAAAAGAGAAACATGGTAATTAGCTGTACCTCTGCTACCCTACCCATTGGCTAATCAGGGCGATATGCAAATTCACTGCCAGCCAAGATGGCGGCCAGCAGCCACACAGCTTGAAGCGAACATGAGGCTTGCGTGCTTCAGTGACGGAGGAAGCCAACGTTCCCTGCCTGCCGCTGCCAGTCTCTGAGCTTGCAGTTTGAAACATTCTTACAAATATAGAATCTAAACAAACTCCAGAAACCTGCTTTCAGCCACCTGGGATCTCAGAGCTGGAGTTGAAACAGTGTTTTGATTATAGAACCCAAACAAACCAGATATCTGCTTTCAGCAGCCCAGGCCTCAGAGCTGGAGCCAAGCCTCAGAGCTAAAGCTGGCCCAGGATAAAAGAAAAAAAAGAAAAAAAGGAGCGGTTGGGAGCTTCAGTCACCCACCAGCCTGAAAACGGCCCTCAGCCCCTCACCCAGACTGGCCAGGCACCCAAGCGGGACCCCCACCCTGATCCAGGACACCCTTCAGGGCAAACCAGCCGGCCCCCACCCATGCACCAGGCCTCTATCCTATATAGAAAAAGGGTAATATGCCTCCCAGCACCGGGATCAGCGGAGCCGCGAGGCCTCCCAGCACCGGGATCAGCGGAGCCGTGAGGCCTCCCGGCACCGGGATCAGCGTGACAGGGGTCAGTGCCCAAAACCCCTGATCGCCTTGCGGCTCTGTGTGTGACAGGGGGCGGGGCCACAACCTCCCTATCCACCTGCTCTGTTCGTGCAGGGGAAGGCGCCCCAACCCCTTGATCCACCCTGCTCTGTGCCTGATTAGGGGGAGCTCCCCAATCCCCTGATCACCCTGAGGCTCTGTGTGTGACAGGGTGCGGCGCCCCAAACACCCCCCCCCATGGGTCCTGCTCTGTGTGACGGGGTAGAGCCATAACCTCCCCATTGGCCCTGCCCTGAGTGTGACAGTGGCGTCGCCCCAACCCCCTTATCCGCCCTGCTGTGTGTGTGACAGGGGGCAGTGCCCCAACTCCCCTATCGGCCCTACTCTGTGAGTGACAGGGGGGAGCTCCTCAAACCCCTGATCGACCCTGCTCTGTGCGTGACTGTGGTGAGCTCCCCAAACCCCTGATCGACCCTGCTCTGTGCGTGACAGGGTACGGAGCCCCAACCCCCCTGATGGGCCCTGCTCTGTGAGTGACAGGGGGTGGCGCCACAACCTCCCCATCGACCCAGCCTTGAGTGTGACAGGGGGCGGTGCCCCAACCCCCAAATCGGCCCTACCCTGAGCGTGACTGAGGGTGGCATCACAACCTCCCAATCCGCCCTGCTCTGTGCATGACAGGGGGCGGCGCCCCAACTCCCCAATCAGCCCTGCTCTGAGCCTCACCAGGGGCTGCACCTAGGGATTGGGCCTGCCCTCTGCCACCGGGAGCAGGCCTAAGCCAGCAGGTCGTTATCTCCCGAGGGGTCCCAGACTGCGAGAGGGCACAGGCCGGGCTGAGGGGCCCCCCTCCCCCACGAGTGCACAAATTTTTGTGCACAGGCCCCTAGTGTGTGTGTGTATATATATATATGAAATATGCTAATTAACTGGGACGACATAATGGATCGATGGGACAGGAGGAGGTTGTGCGTGCAGCATTGGGGGTGGGGCACAGAGACCTCTGTGTGCCTGTGCTGGGGGAGGGCCTGATCAGCAGTGGCTGTGGCTGCTTCAAGGGCCAGAGAGGTAGTGGCCAGCACTGTGCAATTTCGTATCGCGTGCTGGGTTCCTACTTTCAGATAAAAAAATAGAAATAAAGAAAGGAATGAAGAGCAAAGGAAAGAAAAAAGTGCATAATATAAATATACATTGACTATGCATATATTAAAGTACCAATTTACATGTACATAAATACACCACATAGACAATTAATGTAAACAATATGAAAAGCAGAAGGTAGTTAATTGAGTTATTTATAGTTCCATTTTAATATCTGTAATAGTACTAATTTATATAATACACTACAGGCCTGGTGCATGGGGTCCCTCAACCTGGCCTATGCCCTCTCACAATCTGGGACCCTTCGGGGGATGTCGGATAGCCAGTTTTGGCCTGATCCCCGCAGGCCCGATCCAGACAGGAGGGAGCCTGATCCTGTGCGTCGAGCATCTGTTCCCTGGAGGCCAGTGTGCATCATAGCGACTGGTCGACTGGTCATTGGGTTGATCAGTCGCTTAGGCTTTTATACCAGTATACAGTAGGTCCTCGGGTCACGTCAGATTCCATTCCTACTGCACAATGTAACGTGATTTTCGCCGTAAGTCGGAACCAACCTACATAAGCACCTACGTCACTCACATGGAGCACATACACAGTGTAATGAAGTGAAACAGTAAAAAAAAAATTTAAAAAAGATAACAATTTATGACCTTTACTTGTGGTAAATAAATAATAAAAAACATAAAGCACATATGTACATACATTGAAATGACAGAACTTTTTTTTAAAATAAATAAATGGGAGATGGCAACGTAACCACGAAACAATGTACGTCAAGTCCGATGTAACCCGACGACTGTCTGTAAATTAATAAGACAAGGTTGTGTGTTGACATAACAATTAAAAATGCAGTATAAACAGTATAAAATTAACAAACTACTGCATAGGGAAAATAAATAATAAAAATATATCATCCCACCAAAAAAAAAAAACATAAAAGAAAAAGGGGGAGGGGAGAAACACCTGAGACAAATAGGAAACAAACAATGGAATGGCACTTTGGCTCCCTTCTGAAAAATCCTCCCTAGTCATTCTAAGGTACTTAGTAAATGTACTAACAACTGCATAGTTGCAAACCAAAAAGCATATAATCACATTATCCTCTGATAAATTTTAAGCAGAAAGTTAATACATTTAGGCAAATTCCAGAGACCGTGTAACACCAAATACTCTACTTTGAATCCTAATTTTTGATGACAGCAAATATAAGTTAAAGGATCAGAATATGATGTAAAATAACTATAAATTTTATCTCATAATCTACAATTTTGCTTTTATAAATCTAATACATTTGAAATACTGTTTGTGTTAGAATTTAGGTTCTTGGGAATTTTATGCTTGCACTGGGATATTAATATGTGAAGAAATTTAGCTACTGCTTAAGCAGCACTTGGAAATAAAAAAGGGATTGCTCTACTAGAAAACTTAAGTATAATCAAAACTTTAATATATACTAATTCAGCCAGGTTCATCATAGCCATTTTCAATGGGACCAAAATAAAACAGTCCCTTAGAGACAGTTTAAGTCACAAAATGATTCAGTTTAACCTTTTGGTTAATTAAGGAAATTTTCTGCAAAACCAATGGCATTAGCAAAAAAACCACAGACTCAAATATTTTAATTAGTGGAGCTGTGGTAGTGTAAGCCTTTCATGCACACTGATATATTTTTTATTTAATAAATTGTTAAATTCAAAATATGTCTATGTATATTTACACACACAAACACACACAATATTTAATTATATCCCAATAATTTATCAGGGAAATGTTACTATCTCTAATGTATAAACTGAAATTTTAAGATTTAGCCAGGCTACTACTACCTGCACAAAATCCCAGAATAAATTTGTCACAGAAAAGGGTCTGGGTTTCCAATCTTCTACTGTCTAGCACATGATTCTTTCAAAATACAGTCTGTCTGTTCCAACTGCAAACAAATAATTTCAAATCACAGGGGATTTTATTTAGGATTGCTCTGCAGATTCATGCTGAACAATTGATTAAGCACTGTGCTATCTTTTCACAGCCTCCAAAATCTATTTTTAACTCCTACCCTCATCAAAACATGATGAGGTTCTATGACAGTGATGACAAACATATGACACGCGTGTCAGAGGTGACACACGGACTCATTTTTTTTTGTTGATTTTTCTTTGTTAAATGGCATTTAAATATATAAAATAAATATCAAAAATATAAGTCTTTGTTTTACTATCGTTGCAAATATCAAAAAATTTCTATATGTGACACGGCACCAGAGTTAAGTTAGGGTTTCTCAAAATGCTGACACGCCGAGCTCAAAAGGTTTGCCATCACTGTTCTATGAGATGAAAAGGTCAGACACAAACAATAATATTTGTCATTTATCACTAAGACCAAACTTCACTGACACCATGTATTCATTCCATCACTTTAGCATTCATTTTGCAAATATTTATCTTTGTACTATAATACACCAATCACTGCTTTGAACCCTAAAAAGTGCTGACAAGAATTTCATGGTCCCCATACATATGTGATGCTTAAGGCCTAGAAGAGTAAACACTCATTCATTTTTTCATTCAACAAGTATTTATTGGCTTTCAAAAACTAACAAGGCATTCTTTTACTAGTAGATACTGAGAATCCTCTGGTGAGTTCTGTCCTTACTTACATGATGCTAAGAGTCTGGCAGGAAATTAAATATCAGATAATCACACAAAAAAGTACATATAATACACATTATATATATAAAGATTAGTGCACTGTGCAATATATGGTAACAAGGCTACTTGCCTTGTGAATAAGAAAGATTTCATGAGAAAGAACATTTAAGTTGAGATCTAAAGAATGAATAAAAGTACGTTAGTTGCAAAAAAAATCTTCCTAGAAGAGGGGGAAACAAGCAAGGACTATGTTGCCAGAGGAAATATTATTAGAGAACTCAAAGAGGCCACTGTGGCAAGAATAGGAGAGAATAGTTAAGATGATGTTGCAGAGAGACGCAATGAAAAGACCATTCGAAGCTTCAGAGAACACACTAAAAGTGTTGTGTTCATTCCTAAAAGTGAGGGCAATTCATAGAAAATTGCTTAAAAGGGGAGAAAAAAAGGAATAGCATGATTCTATAAAAAAAGAAGAAAGAAGAAGAAGAAGAAAAAGAAGAAGAAGAAGAAGAAGAAGAAGAGGAGGAGGAGGAGGAGGAGGAGGAGGAGGAGGAGGAGGAGGAGGAGGAGGAGGAGGAGGAGGAGGAGGAGGAGGAGGAAGGAAGGAAGGAAGGAAGGAAGGAAGGAAGGAAGGAAGGAAGGAAGGAAGGAAGGAAGGAAGGAAGGAAGGAAGGAAGGAAGGAAGGAAGGAAGAAGGAAGAAGGAAGAAGGAAGAAGGAAGAAGGAAGAAGGAAGAAGGAAGAAGGAGGGAAGAGGGAAGAGGGAAGAGGGAAGAGGGAAGAGGGAAGAGGGAAGAGGGAAGAAGAGGGAAGAGGGAAGAGGGAAGAGGGAAGAGGGAAGAGGGAAGAGGGAAGAGGGAAGGGGGAAGAGGGAAGAAGGAAGAAGGAAGAAGGAAGAAGGAAGAAGGAAGAAGGAAGAAGGAAGAAGGAAGAAGGAAGAAGAAGAAGAAGAAGAAGAAGAAGAAGAAGAAGAAAAGAACATCTCCCAACTAGCTATGCAGGCAGTGGGTTGAAGGATTGCAATAGTCTAGGAGTCCATGAGAGATAATGCCATTTTAAAATTGAGAGTAGCAGTAAAGTTGGAAAAATAGATTTAAGAGAAATTCAAGAGGTAAAATTGCAGGACTTAATGACGCCTTGGATGTAGAGAAATGCAAATAAGGAGCTCTCTTTTTGCGGCTTGCAGGACTAAATGAATTGTGATGGTGTTTCCTGTGATAGAAAATATTAGAGAAGGTGTGGGGTCCTAAAGGGGAGGACACGAGTCCACTTTTGGAAATGTTAAGTTTGAATTGCTTTTGAGATATCCAAGTCACAATGTCAAGTGAGTAGCTAAACATCTGGACTGGAACTTAAGAGAGAGATGGGAATATAAATCTGGAAGACACTGATATACAAACAGTACCTGAAACTTTGAGTGTAGATAAGAGGCCATAAGGAACTTGAACATTTAGACAGATACAGGCCACTGAGCCACTCTGGTTCCAACTGTGAGCCAGAGGTGGGGCTTAACACACTTAAGGGTGTTGTTGAGCAGAAGCCAAGGAAGGCCCTAAATTACAGTCAAGTGTCAGGTGTCAATGCTGCCAGGAGTTCAAATCAGATAAGACCTAAAAAATTACAATGCAGTAAGACTGGGACTAAAATAGAATTATGTGTGAAATGCAGTAAAAGACCAGAAATGGGGCATCTCCTCTCAAAGTAGAAAATAGTTGGTCAAAACAAGTTGATGTTTAAGCTGTGATTGAGGAATGAATAGGAGTATCCCAGGCAAAGCAGCTGAGGGATAAAAAGGTGATGTTTAGAGAAGGTATTGCTATTCCTCAAAAAAGAACAAAAAGTCTGCATTGGTGCGATGGATGTCAAAATTGTATGCCTTACATTTCTTGATCAGTCATCCTAGTCATTTTTAATTATTTTAGCTTCCACATCTTAAGGGGGCAAAGTAGAAATCCTCGCATATCACCCTAGCTTTCATCATTGCCCCCCCCCCGAACCCACAAAATCAGAACATGGCAGGCGAGAAACACAATGTTAACCCAGCAGCAAAAGGCATATGAAGTCTCAGCCTCAGGAAACAAAAGTTGAGACTTTCTAATTGATTATGCAACAGAATGAATATTAAAGTTGAGAGAAAAGTTACAAAAAAGATCAGAATGTACGAAAATTAACTAGAAAGATTTGTGAACATATAAGATAAAGAAAAATGTTCCCCCTCTTACATTGTCAGCAGAGGCTTTGAGTCATAGAACTATGGCCACCTTCTAAGGAAGTGGGAGCAAAGTATCTTTTTAAGAATCCACAAATGACAAATGCTAAATTCCAATTTCACATATTGATACACTAAATGGAGAATACTCAAAATGAAAAACTATAGGAAACTTGAACATTAGAGTAGTTGATTTAGAGCCAACATAGTAAAATTGTGCTTATCTACTAAAATACTATAATACAAGTTATTTTGTTCACAAGATAAATCAGGAATCAACATTTTCTATATCCAGTAAAATTCAAAAGAATAATTGCTAAATCCTCCGTCTCTCTCCCCTTTGCCATGTTTTAACATTCATGTAACAATTATCAGTTATTACTTTGTGAAATTTAAATTTTAAAGGAAAATTAAATCTCTCTCTCTCTCTCTCTCTCTCTCTCTCTCTCTCTCTCTCTATATATATATATATATATATATATATATATATATATACATTTTTTTTTTCCACATTTACCTGCCATTTCTGGTTGAGAATGAATGCATTAAATCACATGTATGTGGATACTCAGGTTGCTTTTCTCTAAAAATGGGCTTTCAGGAATTACATGGGATTAAATTTTGGTGTGAAATCCGTGTTTTCTACCATTATGTTCAACCCTGTTCAAGTGTGTAGAAGCATAACCATAACTACATGGGGGACAATGAATGACATGATGGCTCCTTTCTTCCTACCATGCCTCCCTAACCTTCTGTGTTGGCTTCTTTCCTTTTTCTGCCTCACATTCTGGCAAATGTGTCCTCTTTGTTGCGCAGTACACGAAAGGAACTGAAAATAAGGACACTGTCCTTGGCCGACTGCCGAAAACCACAAATGATATTATATAATGCGTCCTTTCCGAGGGAAAAACAGATGGAACCGTTTCCTTCTGGGGACCTGCAAATGGCCACAGGTAGGGACTTTGCTGGGTCCGCTCTGCAGAGCGGGTCTACATGTTTACAGCAGAGAGATGTTGGGAAACCTTGTCAAGGGTGAGGCCCCGCACCGCAGACCGCTGCAGGAAGGGCGGGCCATGGGGTGCAGAGGTGACATAACACGGGGAGAGGCCCGCGAGACCGTACGCAGGAGGGTGGGGACACCCTGGGCCGCGAGGTGGTACCTGCGCGGGGTCGAGCGCCCCTGGCACTGAATCCGCGATCCAGAGATGCTCCCGGAGCAGCTGCTGGTAGCTGAGGCAGTGCTTCACCGCGGAGGGCACATTCCCCATGGCGGGGCCGGGCTGCAGTCTGCGATAGGCGGGAGCCTGGAGACAGGGATGCGGGGCGCACCGAGCTGCGAAACTGCGCCCGCTCGGGAGCGCGCCTGCCCGTGCGCGCGGCGGGCACCAGCGCGGCTCTGCGCACTGCGGCGGCGCCCAGGAGGCTGAGAGCCGGGCGCACCGCGCCCCGGGCGCCGGAGGTACCTGCTGGGACGCCCGCAGCACCGGAACCTGAGAAGAGAGGAAGGAACTGAGCCCGCGGACGTTCCGTGCGGCGCGTTTTTCACGCCGCGCAGGGCTGATTGCATCTGCACAGGATCCACTTAACCGCCTTCTCACCTGAGTCAGATCGTCCGCCGCAGGAAAGGGGTCTGATAAGGGGAAGCGGGCATGTGCTTTGTGTTGGTGAGTTTGCTCATCCCCAGCTGCAGCCTTTTGCGCTCACAGTGTCGATCTGTCCAGCATTGAACTCAGTAGATTTTAAAATATCTTGAGGCAGTTTGCAAGGTTAAAATACATATACAAGAAGCTAATAAAGAAGAAAATAGTGAAGGTGCAGAATTGTTACAGATGACTTGGTAAGTCAGTAAGTTGTCAATAAGTTGGCCCTACAAGTACAACTGAAATGGAATTGAGTTGCTTAAAAGACACGTGACACAAAATTATTGAAGCCCTAAAGGCTAAATTCATTCGAACTGAAAATTCTGAAAGAAATCTTAAGACTTTAGAAGAGGAGTGATGTGATCTTGGAAGGGAGGAGGTTGGGAAGCAGGTCCTGGGACAGACCACCTCCTTGCCTCCCCCTCTCTCACAAGCACACCTGCATCACAGGGACCCACTCTAACACTCTAGGTCAGTGGTTCCCAACCTTCCTAACGCCGCGACCTTTTAATACAGTTCCTCATGCTGTGGTGACTCCCAACCATAAAATTATTTTTGTTGCTACTTCATAACTGTAATTTTGCTAGTTATGAATCATAATGTAAATATCTGATATGCAGGGTGTATTTTCATTGTTACAAATTGAACATAATTAAAGCATAGTGATTAATCACAAAAACAATGTGTAATTATAGGTGTTTTCCCATGGTCTTAGGCGACCCCTGTGAAAGGGTCGTTGGACCCCCACAAGGGGTCGCGACCCACAGGTTGAGAACCGCTGCTCTAGGGCCATCAGCCTGCAACTGAATGGACATATTCATCAAGAATTGTCTCATACTACCATGTGTGCATGACTAGGGATACCAATCAGTCCCACCAGTTGTTGCAGCAACTATAAATCAGGAGCTGACAAATGCACACACAGTTGCACAACCAGATGAACGGTACAAAGATTACATTGTAAAACGTAGTATAATCCCACTTAGAATTTAGCACCCAGAGTAAACAAGCCATCATTACTACTTGTGAAGGTGGTGTGACTACTCCTAGCAACAGAAATCAGGGTGTAAGGACAAAAAAACGCAAAGAAGGGGAGAGGTATCTTCTTTAGTGAAACAGAACTAAAATGGTCCAGGGAACCATTGGACTAAGGAGATCTTAAACTTCTCACAGCTTTGGCCACAGATAGTCACCTTGGAGAACATACTCTGAGCTCCCTAAGTGAAGTCGTGCAACTATTAGAGACCCTTAAAAGTCTCTAAAGTACCAACAGTTCCCATTAAGAATTTTATAGGTATATATACATAGGGCTAAATCTAAATCTCTCTCATATGTTGTTTTCAGCAGAGCTCAATGGATAATTATTTTCATATCACAGCTAAAATGCAACATCAATGCCTATTTTCTCCCCCTGGTGTAATTCTATAATAGGGAACACGGTATTTGAAAGAATTTAAAAGGACCCAATTTGAACAACAAAGTAACTGCAATGGAGTCAGTCATTCAAAACTTGAAAAAATTTTGACAATTACAGTTGAAATCTAAACTTCAGGGACATATGACCTCTAAGTAAGCCAAGTTGTTGTATGCAACTTTGCTATTGAGAAAAAGAACACCTAGATACAGACTTTACTGCTTAGTTTTCTGAATATGAAGATTTTCAAAAAGCATCCCATTTAATTTAGCATAGTAGTAGTTTCTTTAAAAAATCTTATACATATGAAAATATTTGTTGACAGTTTTATCTTAATGCAGTTCATATGGAAAAATGCTACAAACTAAAGATTTTACATATAGTTCTTGCAAATACCAAAACCATTTGCAATATTGAAGACCAAATATCTTAATAAGAGTGTTTAATCTTAGAAATAAAAGGGGATGAAAATAGATGTGCTTTTTCTGGAAAGTACAGTTTTATGTTAAATCTAATCAGTAATGCCTAAAATGCCTGGATTTGAGCAGTTAGTATTACTGTACTTCTTGCCTGTTATTTTTTTCCCATGATTAAAATGAAAATTCTCACTATGCATCCTCATTATTGCAGATCTAAAGAGCTCTAGGTGTGGTAGGTAGTGTATCTTCTCCCCCTATATGATAGGTTAGGAGACCGTGGCTCCATCCGAACAGTAATCACTTGTTAAAAATCACGAATTTGGTTAGTGGCATATCCTGACCTGCACTCCATATTACTCTCACTGCATCATATGACTTGTATTTGTATTTCATGGCATTTCAATCATTCAAACAGAAGAAGATACAAAAATTCATTGCAAATTAAAAGGAACTCAATTTTCTGTTTTCTGTAGTGACTATAAGTCACTTTTAAGTTATGGGCAAAATATTTTATTTTACCTGTCTGTCCTGAATTGTTTTCAACTACCTTCTCTCTTTAACTGTGCACCCCAAATCCAATCTGTCAACCAGAAATGTTAAACATCTTAGACCCATCCACTGTCTCTCTGTTCTTCTGTTGACTTCTCTCTACTGCACTTCTTTCCTCTTTGAAAGCCACTGCCATAGTGCAGTGTTGATTTTGGATTATCTGGGAGGGGAGCCTGGCCCCTTTTAATCTTATTGTTCAGTTATAGTTTACATTTAATATTACTTTGTATTGGTTTCAGATATAATATTTACCACAGTTCTAACTTGTAAATGTTCCTATGGTTATTGTATTTGCACATATTATTTCAAAACATTCTGGAGTTCCTGTACCTTCTGGGAAAGTGAAGGTAGGAGCCAACATATGCTGAACTGAACTAAGAACATTAAATTTATCCCGGAGAACCTGAGGATCTTACAACATAGTTCTCATATCTTCATTAATCCACATGAAAGAAAACTAAACTGAAGCACATAAGTCTTCATACCCCATCCCACACATGTTCCCTCTCCTCCATATAAAATGATGACAATAGGTTATAGAGTTGTGCTTTGCTTATATCCTAAACAAAGGCTCTCAAAAACAGAATGGGGAAGGGTTTGTATTCCAGAGAGCAGTCAACCCCAAACCCAGTAGATTGACAGTATCAACCCCTTCGAGTGCCAAGTCCTTGAGGGAGAAGGTCCAGTTAAAACAGCTTATCTTCAAACTCCCTTTGTTCCCAAAGATGAGTATTTAGGAGTCTGTATGATGGCAACATGGATAGAATCAGAAGCAAATGAAAAAAATTAAATTGTGGTAGTAGTAAGTGCCAAACTGGCATGTAGTCAAAGTACCTACTGGGCAGGGATCAAAGACACATATGGTGAGTCTCAAACAATGATGTCATAGAACTTTGGCAAGTATCGCAAGAGTAATATGCTCCAGCCTTAAACAATACAAAAGAAAGAACGGAAACAACTTGGTTACCAATCCCGGATGATATCTAAGGGGAAGTAAAGCTTTCATCATCTCAGTTTTATTGCTGAAAAATTTAGAAAACTTCTCACAGACGTTATGTCTAGTTGATCTAAATTGATGGGAAGGATAACAGAGTGTTTTAAAACATTCTTGGCATTTGGTCACTAAAATCAAACTTCCATTAACAATAGCATTGTCCTGAAATAGAGCATTCTTTTGAGAATAAGTAATGATCTATTTTACCAGAGTAACACCCCACCCCAGGTTATGGATACCTGGCACTAGATACAGAAATCAGAACAAAGCTGCAGATCACATTTCTCCAGATGTAAAAGCCTATTTATTCTTTTACTAACTCAGAAGATTCCAAAAACATTAGCTTTGCCAAATATATTATATAAAAAAGATACAGACATCACTGTTATTAGTTTATTAGATGGCTGCAATGTACACAATTTTTGGCAATACTTATAAAAGTATCTTTTAATTCCATTGCCTACAAACGCAGACTCTACTTGGAAAATGTTTTTATCCATCAGTTGATATATTTTGATGTGTTACAGTAAACAGACCTTAACAGGTAAATTATATTAACTCTTGCCCACGGACGGTATCATTCTTTGAAACTGGATCAAGTACCATTGTATGAGAAGACAAGTCAATGTTGACTACAAATCTAAAGCACTTTGTGTTTTGTACTGCACAGAGCCAGTGCTTAATAAGCCTTAGCTTTCTTTTTCCTCTTATTGAATCATATCAGTTCACTGTTAAGAATGTATGTGACATTGCCACCGTTAAAGGGAATCTGTAAAACCCACATTTAATTACTTCTATCGAACATTAGTTTAATCCACTAAGATATTTTTATGTGTTTTTTTAAATCCAGTACTCAATAGCTAATGGGAAAATAAATATAAACAGATATGTAAGATATGCCTTTTGACTTTAAAGATCTCGCATTCAAATGGCAATATCAGATGAAAACTAGTTAGAAATAGTAGGTATTGCAGATACAATTTAATCAGAGAAATGTAAGAAATTAAATTCCAAAATTATATAATTTTGATAAAAAATTATAGCAGGATTTACATATTCATCAATTACTTATTGAGTAATTAATTGCATATAATTACTATTAGATAGGACACTACACTACTGTGTGGGGAGTAATAGTGAACAAGGCAGTCTTTAACACAAAAATAATACTTTGATTTGGTACTGAATTATGATGCTGCTCAATTATCCACATGACAGCAGTATGTTGATGAGCACCAAGTGATAATATATGTTGAGAACTGTAGAAGCAAAAGGAGTGGACTCCACCCACGTTCTGTTGGGAAAATAAGAGAAGACTTCAGGAAGGATGCCACACTCAAGAGAGTTGGGCTGACTGAGCCCATTATGATGAAGGGAAGGAGCAGGGGAGAGGAGAGAAAGATCATTTGACAGCAGGCTGCATTACTACCAAGAACCATCAAGATATAGATGTAACTTTCACATAAAATTCTTCAAAAAAAATTACCTGATTTAATGATATTCTTATCTCCCTAGTTATCTCACTATAGATATTACAGGTAAAATAATCATTTTCAGTTATGTCACAGATGAACATAAACACATAAATCTACCAAAGGTGCTAAAGAGATTCATTTTAAAGTGTTTATTTTGCAAGTCAGACTTTTATAGAAAGCTCCAAGTTTTTTAAAGTGTACCTTCCCTGTTCTCCATGGGCAGGGGAGGAAAGATGGTGTTTATGGAGTGACTAGACCAGCCGTGGGCAAACTACGGCCCGCAGGCCGGATCCGGCCCATTTGAAATGAATAAAACTAAAAAAAAAAAGACCGTACCCTTTTATGTAATGATGTTTACTTTGAATTTATATTAGTTCACACAAACACTCCATCCATGCTTTTGTTCCGGCCCTCCGGTCCAGTTTAAGAACCCATTGTGGCCCTGGAGTCAAAAAGTTTGCCCACCCCTGGGCTAGACAGATAAAGCACTTTGCTGGGTTTTTTTAACTATGTGTATGAATCACCATCCCCATTTAGCAGGTGAAGAAACTCCAAATTCTTGAACTACACTGAAATAAAAGGGACGTGTAAGAAGTAGACTCAAATTTCTGTCTGCCGAAGCCTTTGCTCTTCTTTTTCATCTCATGATTTTCAATAATCCTATGTAATAAAGACCTAATGTGCTAAATAGACCTAACAGCAGAATGACTGTCCAGATGACCTTCCAGACGACTGTCCAGACGAAGCTGGGGCTGCGAGGGCTGGCCAAGGCAGCCGGGGCTGCGAGGACCGAGTCCCTTGCATGAATTTCGTGCATTGGGCCTCTAGTAAATAATAAAAAGACATTGTTGCCCTAACCGGTTTGACTCAGTGGATAGAGCGTCGGCCTGCAGACTCAAGGGTCCCAGGTTCGATTCTGGTCAAGGGCGTGTGCCTTGGTTGCGGGCACATCCCCAGCTGGTCGATGTTTCTCTCTCATCGATGTTTCTCACTCTCTATCCCTCTCCCTTCCTCTCTGTAAAAAATCAATAAAATATATTTAAAAAAAAAAGACATGTTAACACACATGGCCATTTGTTTCTCCTAACACCTTGTAGAAAAGGAAATCTTTGCTCAGAGAAGTTAAAATGTTTCCCAGGGAGGTTCTCCAGAGCTAGAACTTGAACTCAAGTCTTCTGACTCTGCATCCCATGAGATTTGTACAATATACGGAGATATCAATCTTGTCCTAAATGTAAAACCCAAGGACCTTTTCAAAGTTCGATGACATTAAAAGGACTGTCCATGGGAACAGCATAAGGTTAAAGAACTCTCTTAATAACTTTAGCAGTATGTATACTTTGCCTTACTTGAGGGTTTAATGCTCAGTTCTACATCTTCAAAAATTTGCAGAGGGGTAGTTCATCTTGATAATCATGTGTGGTGATGGTGGTGGTGGGATATCTATTTTTATAAACCATTCAAGCTATGGATTTATTATGACTATAAGTTTATCAAAATAACTGTTTCTGACAGGAATTATGATTTTTCAGTTCCTAACCAGTGTTTTTCTTCTTCTTCTTCTTCTTCTTCTTCTTCTTCTTCTTCTTCTTCTTCGTCTTCGTCTTCGTCTTCGTCTTCGTCTTCGTCTTCGTCTTCGTCTCCGTCTCCGTCTCCGTCTCCGTCTCCTTCTCCGTCTCCTTCTCCTTCTCCTTCTCCTTCTCCTTCTCCTCCTCCCCCCCTTTATGACCTGGCATATTCATTAGTACATTTTCCCACTTTTGTTGTTGTTGTTTTGATCTAAACTAATGGAACTTTTACTCTATAACTGAAGGAAGTTTTCCCATCATGTAAAAAGTAGTTGCCTTGCCAACAGTTTCCCATAGTTCTCTTGGAATACAAGTCTCTAAAGAATTCACAACCGATTGATTGGATAATGGAATCCCTTCCTTACTAGAATGCCATCACTCCCAGAATATTTCACTTAAAATGTGAAATAACCGCAGCCCAGCAGATGTGGCTCAGTGGTTGAGCATCAACCTATGAAACAGGATGTCACGGTTCAATTCCCAGTTATTGCACAAGCCTGAGTTGCAGGCTCAGTCCCCAGTAGGGAGCATGCAGGAGGCAGCCAATTGATAATTCTCTCTCTTCATTGATGTTTCTACCTTTCCTTCTCCCTTCCTCTCTGAAATAAATAAAAATACATTCATATATATATGCTTCATCCAGAAGGTCATCTGATCTGTTGTCAGGTCTAATTAGCATATTATGCTTTATATATATATAGTACTCATAAGAGTACTTTAATATCTAGCATTATTCAATGCCCTGAATTTTTCTAGCCTCAAATCTCCACTAAATTCACAAATGGGAATGCATCAATATGGAAGCATATGGATTTTTAAGGCAATAATATATAGTTACTGTGTAATGCAATATTAGTTTGTATAACTTCTAAAAATTTTATGTGATATTTGGATAACTTTTCACTCATTCATTTCAAGTTTGAAATTAACTAAAATGTCTCACACCAGAGGCCTGGGGGAGCAGTGTGAAGAACAGGAGCCCTATATCATTTTCTTGAGATTCCTCTCTTCCTATCCCATTCCAGCTCATTCATTTTCTTTCAAGGTCTTCTATTTTACTTTCTTACTCTATGTTGTAAAAAGACACTTGTTAACTTATTTATTTTATTATTCACTCAGAAACTTTTCCCTATGCTGTAGTTAGATATTCGTAGAGATTTCTGATTCTTGGTATTTAATAGTTTGCTTAACAGAAGCTTAAAGTATATAGAGTTAATATTATAATTAACCAGCATCACTTGCAATATTTTAGAAATGTCTCTTGGCCTTGAAACTTTATCTCCAACAACAGAATAACTTAAATCAGTGTTTCTCAACCTCAGCACTCCTGATATTTGGGGCCTGATAATTCTTTGTTGTGTGGGCTATCCTGTGCATTGCAGGAATATCAGCAGAATCTCTGGCTTCTATCCACTAGATACCAGTAGCCTCCTCCAACTAGGGACAACCAAAACTATCTCCAGAGATTACCAAATGTCCCCTGGGAGGCAAAAACCACCATTGATTGGGAACCACTGGTTTAAACAATGATGATGATAACAATGAAGGTGACAAGGACCTTATCATGTGCCAGGAACTATTCATTCTAAGTACTTTTAGTACACATTATCTCATTCACAAGATAGGGTCTTTTTTGATTGGGTTGTTTATCTTCCTTTTGTTAAGTAATATGAGTCCCCTGTAAATGTTGGAGATTAAACCCTTATTGGTGATAACATTTGCAAATATGTTCTCCCATGCAGTAGGCTTTCTTGTTGTTTTGTTGATGGTTTCCTTTGCTGTGTTGTTTTGTTGATGGTTTCCTTTTATTTTGATGTAGTCCCATTTGTTAATGTTCTCTTTAGTTTCCATTGCCCTAGGAGCAGTACCAGTGAAGAAAATGCTTCAGCATATGTCTGAGATTTTGCTGCCTGTGGATTCCTCTAGTATTTTTATGGTTTCCCATCTTATGTTTAAGTCCTTTATTCATTTTCAGTTTATTTTTGTGTACGGTGGAAGTTGGTGGTCTAGTTTCAATTTTTTGAATGTATCTGTCCAATTTTCCCAACACCATTTATTGAAGGGGCTATCTTCACTCATTGTATGTTCATGCCTCCTTTATCAAATACTAATTGAGCATAGTGGTTTGGGTCGATTTCTGGATTCTCTATTCTAGTCCATTGATCTATATGCCTGTTCTTGTGCCAGTGCCAGGCAGTTTTGAGAATAGTGGCTTTGTAATACAGCTTGATATCTGGTATTGAGATCCCACCTATTTTGTTCTTTCTCAGGATTGCTGCAGCTATTTGGGGTCTTCTTTTATTCCAGATGAATTTTTGGAAAGTTTGTTCTAGGTCTGTGAAATATGCCGTTGGTATTTTAATGGGGACTGCATTGAATCTATAGATTGCTTTGGGTAGTATGGACATCTTGATGATGTTGATTCTACAGTGGTCGGCAAACTACGGCTTGCGAGCCACATGCGGTTCTTTGGCCCCTTGAGTGTGGCTCTTCCACAAAATACCACGTGTGAGTGCGCACATACAGTGCAACTGAAACTTCGTGGCTACACTCAAGGGGCCAAAGAGCCACATGTGGCTCGCGAGCCGTAGTTTGCCGACCACTGTACCAACCCAATTAAAAAATGGGCAATGGACCTAAATAGATACTTTTCAAAAGAAGACAGAAGAAAGGCCAAAAGACATGAAAACATGTTCAAAATCACTAATCATCCGAGAGATGCAAATCAAAACAACAATATGGTACCATCTCACACCTGTCAAAATGGTTATCATCAACAAATCAACAAATGACAAGTGCTGGCGAGGATGAAAAGAAAAAGGAACCCTCGTGCACTGCTGGTGGGAATGCAGACTGGTGCAGCCACTGTGGAGAACAGTATGGAGTTTTCTCAAAAAACTAAAAATGGAATTCTCATTTGACCCAGTGATCCCACTTCTAGGAAAATATCCCAAGAAACTAGAAACACCAATTAGAAAGGATATATGTGCCCCTATGTTCATAGCAGCACAATTCACCATAGCTAAGATTTGGAAATAGCCTAAGTGCCCATCAATAGATGAGTGGATTAAAAACTGTGGTATATCTACACAATAGAATACTATGCGGCGATAAAAAAGGAGTTCCTTCTTACCATTTGCAACAGCATGGATGGAACTGGAGAGCTTTATGCTAAGTGAAATAAGCCAGTCAATGAAGGAAAAATACCACATGATCTCACTCATTCATGGATAATAGAGACCATTATAAACTTTTGAACAATAATAGATACAGAGGCAGAGCTGCCTCAAACAGATTGTCAAACTGCAGCGGGAAGGCCGGGAGGGTTGGGGGGCAGGAGGGAGGGGGGTAAGAGATCAACCGAAGGACTTGTATGCATGCATATAAGCATAACCAATGGACATAAGACACTGGGGTTAGGGGAGGTTAGGGGACAGTCAAGGGCGGGGGGGGGGAAGGACACATATGTAATACCCTTTGTAATACTTTAAGCAATAAAAAAATAAATTAAAAAAAAGGAGTTCTTACCATTTGTAACAGCATGGATGGAACTGGAGAGCATTATGCTAAGTGAAATAAGCCAGTCAGAGAAAGATAAATATCACATGATCTCACTCATTTGTGGAATATAATGAACAACACAAACTGATGAACAAAAACAGATCTAGAGACAGAGAAGCATCAATCAGACTGTCAAACCTCAGAGGGAAGGTAGGGGAGGGTGGGGGTAAGGGGGAGAGATCAACGAAAGGGCTTATATGCAAGCATATAGGCCTAACCAATGGACACAGACAACAGGGGGGTGAGGGTATGAGTGTGGGGGATGGGGGGTAATGTGGGGATAAGGACACATATGTAATAACTTAGTCAATAAAAAAAAAACTATGATCAGAAGAGCAAAACAAAACTAAAAAAAAAAAAAGATAGGTTCTGTGATTTCCACTGTACAGATTAGATTATTTGAACGCAGCGAAGTTAACTGAGTCACTTAGCATCACGTGGCTCCTTAGTAAGACAGCTGGACGGAAGCCTAGACACTGACTTCAGAGCCTACATTTTTAATTGTCAAGCTATATATAGCTGCTTTGCTGAAATCACACTAAGCAAGAAAGAAATCCATCAAAACTATGGATCATTTTAGGTTTCATTTCTTTTCCATTTTATAAACACTTGAACCTTTGGAAAATATAGTTCTTACAAATTGAAAACCTCTTCAGATAAGCCAGTTCCCTTATTGCATTACTGCTGTTCATTGAGCTGCAGAAATTCCATTAAAGAGCAGATCTCCCAGGCAGAGTTTTAAAGCTCAAGTCAAGGAATTATATTCCTGGGATCACCATAGTGACCCTCACAATACCGTAGTCATGTGTATGAGGCCCATAAATATCATAAGGCTGCCTAAGTGTTTTATTACTTTATAATCATCATTTTAATATTAAGAGGATCTGTTTATTTTTATTATCATTAGTTCAGAAGAAAATAACCAAAATTAGTTCACAGAATTTATGCTAGCTCCTTTAGTATTCAAATATTTTTTTAAATCTTTTTACAATAGTAGCCAGATAAAATTAGATTTCTTTTTTCTACCTCTCCATCTTAACTGTGTGTGGTAGAGGTGATATTTTCACACAAAATAAAATCTGTCAAGCAGCATAATTTATAAAGGTTTAACCTTTGTAAGTACTGTCTCTACAGAAAATGTTATTTTTCTCTTATTCTTAAACTGTGATTTAATTAGTTTCAGGCTGACTAGAAAATGTTAAAAGAAATATAGTCTAATAACAAAAGTTGTGTATTCAATCAAGCACACTTAATTTATATAATATTAAATACATGGTATGTATTATTTTTTACAAGCTTCTAGGAAAGTTGATTGAAATATTAACAAAAAATTGACACTTAACTTACATGTATTGATTGATTTCTGTGTGTCATTCACTATCTTAACAGTTCTTCATATATTAACTCATTTACTCATAACAACCCCTTTTGGTAGTTACCTTTAATATCCCCATTTTGGCCTGGTTGGCGTGGCTCAGTGGTTGAGTATTGACCTTTGAGTCAGAAAGTCATGGTTCGATTCCCGGTCAGGGCAAGTGCCCAGGTTGTGGGCTCCATCCCCAGTGTAGGTCATGCAGGAGGCAGCTGATCGATGATTCTTACTTATCATTGATGTTTCTATCTCTCTCTCCCTCTCCCTTCCTCTCTGAAAGCAATAAAAATATATATTTTTTAAAAATAAACCCCCATTTTTGAAAGAGGAGAATTAGAACCACAGAAAGATTTGACCAAAGTCACATAGCTAGGAAGCATTTAGCTAAGCAGTTTGGCACCAGAACTGTGACAGTTTCACTTAATGTATACTGTCCTCTTAAAGTGGGAGATTTATCACCATATATGATAGTGTTCATCAACTGATTAGATCAGGGGTCCTCAAACCATGGCCCACGGGCCACATGCAAATACAAATATTGTATTTGTTCCCGTTTTTTTACTTCAAAATAAGATATGTGCAGTGTGCATAGGAATTTGTTCATAGCTTTTTTTTTAAACTATAGTCCGGCCCTCCAAAAGTCTGAGGGGCAGTGAACTGGCTCCCTGTTTAAAAAGTTTGAGGACCCCTGGATTAGATATATGAATTAAAGTATAAAATCTATCTAAAAATTAAATTAGAAAATCACAGTAGGAAAATGTACTTGGTCTCTTAAAAATTTTGCCATCTATGAAATTCTTAGCAGCAGTGAATAAGAATTTTATGATGAAATGAAGTATTAATTATAAAATAGTTTTGAATATAATGATTCTAAAATACTACTTAGGCAGTTAATTTATATTCCTTCTTCCCCTCTCATCAGCTTAAAAGTCTGGGACCTCCAGACCTTGCCCATCACCTATGTCAATAAGACCGTTTTCTTGCTTCAATCCTGGGGTATATTTGTCCTGGTGTCCTGTACTATTTAAAATTTCCTGAGTTTTTCATTTTATTAAAATAAGCTAGAATGGGTTAAGTCAGTCTCCACATTGTACCTCCCGCTTCTGCCGTAATCTCATTTTGCTGTGTGTGAGACCTTTGTTCTGAGAATGGAGTTCTCACTTTCACACGTGGTTAAATCTGCAAGATGACCAGCAACAAACCTCTCTACTTGATCTTTTCCAGACGCCACATAAAACTGCTATCTCCCTTTCAAGGACAGCATGCAGGGTGCCAGCTGATAAAATAAAACGTGCTTTGTGAGAAGCAGCAAGGGAGAGCTCATTCTCTCTGGTCTCAGGTGGTGATGATGGGAAAAGCAATCTACCCATCAGCCCCTGCTGGTCTCTTGGTCTCACCAGCTAGCTAGTCCTATGTCCCTAGTCCTGTGAGGTATCTGACATTGTCAGAATACCAATCCCCTGGGTCAGAGGGAGATATTGAAAAGTATAGGCTAAGCATATGTGAATTATATAAGAGAATGGAGGCTGAGAAGTCCTGCTATGATGTATAGAGAGTAGTGAACACTGAATACTGTGGGAATTTTAAAAACTTACTGTACATGTTTGTGATATCTTGAAATTTGGAAATAATATTTTGAAAAAATTATAATGTTTTCTTAGATAAATTAATATTCTACAAGGAATTAAATTTAAATGAGATGGTTTATACTTTCACAACATTTAATTTTAAAAATATTGAACAAAGTAGATATTGAATAGGCTAATGACTTTTATATTGGATATAGGTATTAAATTTGAACAGAAAACATATTTATAGAGACAACTTGCTTGATGAGTTTATCTTTTCTATTTCTTTATCATGGAAACCTGCAATAATATTGTATTAGTTTTCTGTCATTGTGTAACATATTACCACAAACTTAAAAGAAACATATATTTATTATCTCACATCTCAATATGTCAGGAGTCTGCACATAGCTGAATTAGGCCCTATCTCAGGGTCTCACAAGGCTGGATTCAAGGTAAATGGGCTCTATTCTCAACTGGAGGCTCTATTCTCAAGGGAAAGAATCCACTTTGAAGCTCATCCGGGTTGTTGTAGAGCCCATTTGTCTGATTAAGTCCTGACTTTTTGCTGATTAGAGGCTGGAGACTGTTCTCAGGTCCTAACCACCAGCTCAGGTCCTAGAAACCACCCATAATTCTTGCCAGGTGGGCTTCTCCAACATGACTATGTACCTCACTATGTACCCAGAGAAGTGTCTCTACCCCCTGTCTTCTAAGACAGCACCTCATATGATGGAATGTAACTACAGAAATAACATCCCATCACCCTATCCCAGTGGTCGGCAAACTCATTAGTCAACAGAGCCAAATATCAACAGTACAACGATTGAAATTTCTTTTGAGAGCCAATTTTTTTAAACTTAAGCTATATAGGTAGGTACATTGTTATTAACTTAATTAGGGTACTCCTAAGGCTTAGGAAGAGCCGCACTCAAGGGGGCAAAGAGCCGAATGTGGCTCACTAGCCAGAGTTTGCCACCACTGCCCTATCCCATCAATTAGAAGTTACAGATTCTGCCCACACTCACCGAGAAGGGATCACACAGATGTGAACCCCAGGAGGTGAGAACCACAGGGTTTCATCTTAGAGTTAGTCTGTGATAAAGATATTAGATATTTCAAAATGTCAAAAAATGAATGTGCTGATATATAATTAAGTATTACTCATAGGCTGTAACGGTTTTAAAATATGTCCACAAGTTCGTTGAAACCCCTACCCTGAGAAGTGGCATCTATGTCCCCGATTCTTGATGCAGGGCCAACCTTTGTTAACGCTTTTCTAACCAATGGAGCCCTATAGAAGTGATGTGTTGTGACTTCTGAGGCTATGTAGACTTTTCCTGAACTGTTTCTATCACTTGCCCTTTGGAGGCCACTTTCAGAAGCTAGCCACCATGCTCTGAGGAGTCCACATCACATGGAGAGGTCATAGGTAGGCGTTTCGGTCAACAGACCCAGCCCAGACCCAGAATATGAGTGAGGAAGCCATCTTGGAAATAGATCTCCCAGCCCCAGATGTTCAAGGCCACAATCATCCCTAAGAATTCCCAACGGAGGCTCAAAACATTGTGGAACAAGAAACATTTGTCCTCTCTATGCCCTTTCCTAATTCCTGATCCACAGAATCTGTGAGCCTAATAAAATGGTCATTACTTATAGCTCTAGGTGGTTTGTTATTTAGTAATAGTAGCTAGAACACATATTGAGGACTTATGTGCAATTTTGTTTAAAATCATAAGAACAAAAAAATTGACATAATATATAAAATTTGTTTTATTTCATATCTATTATCACCAATTAGTTCATGAAGTTTATATGATTAGAAACTCAATTTTGCATTAAACTATGGTCTGCCAAGTTAAGCATTTTACATTTAAAACAGCTGTGACAATTATATTTACTATGTAGATATTAAAAATCAATGAAAAATATTAAAATACAGAAAGCCTATAACTAAAGCCAGTTGTTAACTTATCAACATGGAAAAATATTTAAATACTACCAACTAAATGAAAAATATATTAAAATAACATGTTATGTATATAAAGTAATATGTTATGTGTGAAATGCAATGATTCTTTATCACCAACAGAATGTGGGTATAATTTGCTTTTCCACGTTTCATTTGGGTTTTATTTCAAGGTCAGGTTGCAGTATTTAGATGTTATGAACAATGTAAGATATTTCTTGGAACCTAACATAAGAAAGTAAAAATATTGTGATTTTTGGCTTTAGTTGCAACCACTGTGTAAATAAACTCAATGATACTTTAATAAAGAAATTTTGAAAAAAAATCTTGGAATCATATATACTTTTATTTTATAAAGTTGAAAAGATGATGCCTCTATGAGCCTACCCTTTTCAACACAAGAGTACCAAAGGCATATTAAAGTAAATGGTTAAATGTGCTTTACAGCTGCTTTATCTATGGAGGCATAGCTTCTTTCATAACAAAACAGTTCTTACATAAGAATTAATCCCAGATTTTCAGAGCTGCGATTGAAAAGAACACAGAAGTTGTTAAGAGGGAATTGAAATACAAGATATATTAAGAAGCTGTAAAAGAGTCAGGGCTCATGGCCCAGAAAATTACATGTCTGGATTCTATGGAAATAATAATAATAAAAAAAAAATCCCTGCACTTATTCTGTTATCTTTTAGAAAACATAGAAAGGAACTACCAATGGCAATGATAAAATGACCTCCTGCGTGTATACGTCCTGCATTTAATGGTTTTATCTGTCTGTGTCCTGTACTAAATTTGATAGGATACCATAAATGCTCTTTATTCAACTTTTGTCAAAAAATTATAAAAATATTAAAAGACCTATTTTTCTGCTACAGTATTGGCACTTAAATTACCTAAATGACATTCACAAATAAAGATCTGGACAATCCTGTATGGTTTCTTCCACATTTTGACTGAGGGAAGAACAACAGGGGTGACTGAGAATTTAAAGTAGTTATCTTTCACATTCATATATGGTTAAAAGACTGTTTGGGCCAGAGTTGTAAGTCATTACAAGTAGTCACCAATAAATAGGAGATCACTTCAAATGTGTACATCTGCTCTGAAACCCACTAGTCAACAACAGTCTTGCTTCTTAAAGTTAGCAAATGAATGACACCCCAAAGCTTTTGAAAGTCCACCAGTCAGTGGTGAGTCTACAACAGCCAATCAGCTAATGCCTCAAACTGGGGAAAGTCAGCCAGTCAACAGCAACCTTGCTCCTGGGACCATACTACCACAGGTGACACTCCATCAAAAACAGGCCCACTTGTGAAAGTCCACTAATCCCAGAATGCTGGGATTTCCAAAACGTTAGAGAAGAACATCTCTAGCTTTGGCTTTGAATTTGTATATTAAAATAATCTATTGTAGGCAAATAAGAAGTTAATAAATTTTCCATCAAATACCAAAGTCCCTTATTATTAGTTTGCAACTCTTTCAAAGATTCAACCATTGATTATGGTTATTTATGAGTTCATAGTCCAGATAGCAGATGCACTTGTGTGGCTGTGAGATTATCAAATGGAATCTTTTCTATTATTGCAGTGGTTGCTATTATTTATTGTTTACTTGTGTATATTTTCACCCCAAAAAGCAAGGGTGCATTTTTGTGATAAATAATCTGAACAGTGGTCACTTATTAAACAAGGAAAATGAACTCGGACAGCAGTGTGGTGACTGTGGCAGGAAGAGGACTGGAGAGAAGTGGAAGATGGTATAGGAGGGATAAATGGTGATTTAAAAAATAATTTTAAAAATCTTGAAGCTATTTGAGCAGTATGCATTTGTTAATTCAATATTTAAAATTATGGAAAATCAGATACAAACCAGCATATTCCGGCTAAAATTTTAAACTAGTACCAAAGAAAATGATAAATAACAAATATTTTATGAAGGGAAATTCAGACAAAGAAAACAAGATGGAATGGCCTTCCACATGAACATCTTCATCAGTCTTTCAGTTTAAATAACTCAATGTACTAATTATCAGAAGCATTTTCTTATTCAAAAATTGCAAACAAATTTTCAAGTGCCAGAGCAAAACCTGCAAAAATATAAAAAATACTAACTCCTTTTACTATTATACAGATTATCATGTAAATGTCTCCTTTTATTACAGCATAAACCATGAATGCAAGTAATCACAATGCAGAAAAAAAATCTTCCCTTTGCCCATGGCAACTCTAATTGCCACCAATAGCAAAAGCTCAGTGTCATTCATGCACGTGTGAATCTGGACTGTGTTTGAATTGGAGTCTGCAGGTCAGCTGGATGGCACTCCTAATCTGAGCCAAGCCTGACTAATCCTAGGCGAGCTTTCTCTAGCATTTACGTTCAGTTGGTGGAAAGGCTAGGGACTGGCTTTAGATTTTCTTACTCGCTAATCTGACTGTTTTCTTACTATTGACTAGGGCTATTGGAGGAGTGAATGGGATGAATGATTCATCATTCTGTGGGATACACTTGATTTGTTCTCATTGTAGCTGAGAAGGTTTCAAAGGAAAACAGTGGAAGCACACAAGGTCTCTTAACTGGCATCCCACTACATTCCACTAGCCAATGTTCCAAGTTCAATCCAAACGCAAGGAGTAAGAACTTAGACTACTCCTTGAAGCTACTGAGTCACACTGAGAAAGGCAGGAATGAATAGAGAATTGACCATTTTTGTAATCAATTTACTACAAAGGGATTTAAGACTTGATCTTTAAAAACATTTTTTCCTGGTAAATTGGCATACTTTCCTATTGTAAAATGTCCTTAATTATAAGGTGAATTGGATATAAACTGATGCTTAAGAAAATTGACTTGACAATGAATCACCAATTTTGACCAAATTTCTTAATTAGTATGTTTTATAATATTAATTCATCATAATAAAGGCTATACAATATAAATATTTAAACCATAAATAATATTTTTTGAGCAAAGTATGTTTTATTACTTTTTTAGCAATTACTTTACAACGTATGCTTCTTCAATCAAAATGTTTGTAATTTATTCAACCCTAGTGTTTTTCCTTTACAGGCTTCTTCTTATAGCTTCCATGAAAGTTCCTCTGCTTCAAAATAGGATAAATATAAGTAACAAAGTTCTACTACTAATATATATATATATATATATATATATATATATATATATATATATATATATATATATTGCACTTGCATTTGGCTTTAGAGACTTTATATTGCTAAATAAAATATAAAAATATTACAATAACAGATTATTATTTTTAAAATAATGTAATCAGCAGAAAATAAGGTACAGAGCATGAGTGGTATAAGAAGAGCTGACATTCTATGTGAGACTCTCTGATCCCAAAAGAAATGTCATAGATATTTCTACTTTGAGGTCAATTGTTTAAATGCTGTTCACACACGCATGCGCGCACGCACACACACACACACACACACACACATCAATAACTAAAGCAATAAGAGAAAATAAGATTTTCCTACATATGTTTAAAGAGGATTTCCATTCCCAGAGAGCCAAAAATGTTTAACAACCTGTAATTACATTTTCCTTAAAATCACAATTTTTTTTGTCTCCTGCATTTCTTACATTTTATTGACTTGTTTGAGTCTTCTTCCACAATTAAACACAAAATCAATAAGAGTAAGTCCCATAAAGCATGCAAGTGGGACTAAAAACTTGCAACTTCTGGTACACTTAATAATTTTAGGTATTATTTCACTCATGAAGTTTATAAGAATTCTGTTTCACTACATAATATCAGTACTTTGGTATTTTTCTACTTTTCACTCTTCATATCAAAGCAAGTTAAACATAATAAAAATTATCATATTCAACAACTGAACAAGGGAATACATACAGATGAGAAAATAATCCTGAGGAAGATGAATTGTTGACATCACCATATGATGAAATCAACTGGCAATGAGTCAGCTATGTCTAAAGTACATGCTATCTGAAATTCAAACATATGAAAGTTGAGATCTGTATATAATTTAACAAAATAACATTTCTTTCTCTGCAACAATGGGTCTCAATATTAAGCTTGCACCAGAATCATCTGGAGGTCCTTTAAATATAGATTGATGGGTCTCGCCCTAGAGCTTTTTATTTAGTAGGTCTGGGTGGTGCTTGAAAATTTGCATTTTTAACAAGTTCCCAGGTAATGGTGATGCTACTAGTCCAAGAACCAAAGGGAGAATTGCTGATTTAGGAGAGAATGGAGGAACAGTATAAAACTGTATCATTCTTGAGTCCAATCTACCGCTTCTTTGGATAAGTTGCGTTATCTTCTAGGCACCTTAATAAAAATGGCTATCTATTTGTGCCAATCTGAAAGCAGATGCTGAAATTATGGACTATGTAACTAAAAATGTTTAAAACTTTTCTCATGTATAATGTTGATATTATGTCCTTAACTCATGCCTGGTTCACAGTTTTAAGTGTGGAACTGTCTTTTGAGCTGTTTTATTTAAATTTCATTTAGGTTATATTATATTATATCTCTAGTTAATAAACTCCATTTTTAAATGTAGAATAGGGATATATTTGTGAACACTTCTGCAACATGTATGCATCTATTCCTATCCAGGGTTCTCATTGCTTAATTTGGGAAAAGAGTGAGAGTTTGTCATTTTAGGTAATATCTCTTGTGTACACTCCGCACAGGAATGTACGGGTTTGAAGTATTAAACTCTTCTCAGTGGTCTCAGTATTTGATTCATTTACTTCATGAGTTGGGAGACAAAAAAAATGTCCACACCACCAGCTTACTCAATTTTGTTTCGCCAGGAAAGGACTTCTTGTGGAGAAAAATGGTGGCATCCTCCCATCATGAACCTTAGTCTTTTATCACAACCCACCAGTCTGAAAGCTACCAGGATCCCGAGCTTGCTGAACTTTGTACAACCAAAATGTTATGGCATGTTTATGTTTCTCTAAACATTTATTTTAAAAGACAGTAATTTATCTTCTAGTTCATGATTGCTCCAACAAGAATGTCACGCTTTGTGTCTTAGGAGTGGTATTAAGAAGCCTCCTGCTCCTACCGTGTATGAAAGATTATTTTCTCAGTGAAAACATTCAATAAAAAATGTAACTTGATTTTATTTTGTAAGTATGTACAAAAGTTACATGATTCAATATCTATTCCCACACAGAAGTGGTGTGTTGGGTGTCTATAGAGTTGGGTGGGGAGAAGGGTCATTCATAAAAACTATTCCAGCCAAAATGTCCCTTTCTTTTTTCTGTTAAAGGAGAAGACAAGTCAAGTTCAGCAGAGCTGGCCTGATTGCTGCAGGCTCCACCACTGATGAATGTTTTATCTACAGGCTCTTGCCAAGTTTCCTACTGACAAACAAACCCTGAAATATGAACCTCAAGCCAGTTCATCAGAAAACAAATATTCCATATAAATTAGTTTGAAGAAAAGAAAATCATACACATTCTTTTACTGCCATTGTTATTTTGAAATGAAACAAACCCCCCCTACCTCTGCCAAAGCATGTGACAAACACACATAACTAGCTAAGTGTTAAGCCTTATGATTGTATTTATATTTCCAGACTAGTTTCAATTAACTTTTGTGTTTATTGATTTGTCCAGGATTATATTTTGTAATTTTTAAAATTGTATTTTCAAGGAGTGTGCATTTAGTTTCTGAAAGCTTTTGATTAAGACAAAGAAATTTTAATATATTAGTCTAGAAACAGTGATACTTGTACTAGGGGACATATAAAAACATAATGAAAACAATAGAACGTTCAAGGGCTACTGGCATATAAAGCTTGAAGTTGTGTGGGTATTATTTTTTCAGTTTTCAGGTTAATAAATGAAATGTTTTTCTTGAAAATATTCCAATTGGCAAAAAACCTAAAGCTACAGTGCAATTACCATTAGGATGACACCCATTATGAAGAATTTATCCTTGCTAAAATCAGGGAGTTTACATTAGTATTTGAGAATCACTAACATTCATACAGTGGGTTCTACATTACAGTGAGTGTTCTAAGCCTCTTGGCTTGTACTGATTTTTTTTTAAAAAAAATCCTGGGAAATAACCACTTTTCAAAAAACGAGGAAACTAAAAGTATACGGAGGTCAATTAGCCAAAGAGCTGTAGTTGATATTAATTAATTTGTATCAATTAAATCCATTCTGTGCAATGTAGGTGGCAAACAAGGAGATATGCTTTCAGATTCTCTCAATGAAGAATCGGTAGACCCGGCTATTAGAAAGGCTGCTGGCGTAAAACCTTCAGCTGGCAGCACTTGGGAGGATTGCTTCCGTTTCAGAGCTGCACCCTCCCCAGGGCAGCCTAGTCCTGTGACTGATGGAGGCGGGATAAAAAAGACTGGGCCCTTTCCTCCAAGATGGGCCAACTCTGCCTGGCTACATGAGCTCCAGAGACTATTGTCAGGCTTACATGGCACCCCGACCACCAATCCTGCTTCCCTCCCTTCCCTTCCACAGATATTGATTCCAAGAATACTTCCTAATAAATATCCTACACACTAAACTCCATATCAGAATCTGCTTCTTAGAGAAGCTAACCTGGAACACTCTATCTGCATAAGAATGAAATACATTTGTGTCTATTACATACATTTATAATTATAATATAGTGTATCCATAAACATCCTTGTACATATATTTGTAGGTATTAGTGAAAATTCATATTTAAATAAATGACTTTTTGTATTTGGTGGCTAATTTTGCTTCAGTTTAGTATTCCATATCCTAGCCTACAGATTTATTATCCTACTAGAGGCCCGGTGCATGAAATTCATGCACTGGGGGGTGGGGCCTCAGCCCAGCCTGCACCCTGTCCAATCTGGAACCACTCGAGGGGTGTCCAACTGCTTGTTTAGGCCCAATCAGGGATCAGGGACCAGGCCTAAATAGGCAGTTGGACAACCCTCTCACAATCCAGGACTGCTGGCTCCCAACCGCTCGCTTGCCTGCCTACCTTATTGCCCCTAACCGCTTCTGCCTGCCAGCCTGATAACCCCCTAACTGCTCCCCTGCCTGCCTGATCAATGCCTAACTGCTCCCCTGCCAGCCTGATCGCCCCCAACTGCCTTCCCCTGCCACCCCAGTTGCCCCCAACTGCCCTCCCCTGCAGGCCATCTTGTGGTGGCCATCTTGTGGCCACATGGAGGCGGCCATCTTTGACTACATGGGGGTGGCCATCTTGTGTGTTTGAGTGATAGTCAATTTGCATACTGGCCATGACTAATTAGCATATCAGGGCTAATTAGCATATTCCTATCTTATTGTGCTGGAGTGATGGTCAATTTGCATACTGGTCATGACTAATTAGCATATCTGGGGTAGTTAGCATATCCCTCTTTTATCATATAGGATTTGGATTTAGAAAAGTCACAATAACTTTCTAATTGTAAGTCTACTCACCAACTCTTACAGTAAATCTTTTAAGATTGATGATCTCCTTATCTATTCTCTACAGTGCCAGCTTTTGCAATAACAAGTGATCAGTATTACCACTGCAAGCAATCCTCTGAATCACCTCTCCAAGCCCTTGACTTAGAAATCTATTCCAAATGTTGTATTATTGTTTTTTCATAACCCATTCTGAACTGTTATATAAACCTTGGGGTTATGCTTTCATCAATATCATATGTGCTTTGCAATTTTCTTCCAGCAAAATAACAATGCAGTACAACTTTCAGTTTACTTTTTCAAAACAGATGAAAGAGTATAAGGTCTTCACTCTACAATTTTCCTACGTGGTAGATTGAAAAGGTGCAAGTTATTGAAGGGCTAGTCATCCAAAACAAAGATCACTTCTGTGTTCTTCTATTGCTGCCTTTTGAATTTTCATTGCTCTATAAGGCCTCTGCTTCATGGTAGGTGAAGTTAGAAGTAAGAGGAATAAGAAATAAGAATTCATCAAGCTATTGAATAAATTCATCTCTTTGATAAGACACTGGTTAAAAGATATTACAATTGGAAAAAAAAGTTGTATTTTTCATACACATATCTCCATAATTGGGACAAATAGCCCACTAAAGTAGAAAACATCTTTTTATATTTATAATCTCAAATGAATCATCCTATGTTTAGAAAGAGGAGCTAAGATTCATGAGCTTTTACAACCATTAGTGGCAGAGGCAAGTTTGAACCCAAGTTATCTTGTTTCCTGGCCCAATGTTCTTCCATTAGCCAATCCGTGTTTCATGTCCTACCTAACCACAGTTTTTATTTAATCTTCTGTACAGTATAAACTAATTGTTAAGGAAATTTTTCTAATTATTTTTAGCAGGTATCCTAAAAATTGATCTATATTTCTACATCAAAGGATGAGCATAAAGGTTTGGCATCTCAGCCCAATTGGGGACAATGTAACTAGAACTCCCTTTGGAGTGGATACTAGTACACTTTTCTCTCTGTTCATTCTTGCTTTCTTCTCCTCCTTTCTCAGGAGTTGATCCCAGGAGCTCTCCTTAACATAGTATATGTTCAACTCCACCTTAAAAATCAGTTGCTTTTAGAACCCAACCGGGAAAAGGTCAGATTCTTTGAAATCTCATTCTATTTCTGCCATTAATATTTTGTGAGGTAACGAGAAAGTCAGCCTTCCTGTCCCTCCAATTCTGACTTCTACCATCATGAGAAAAACAGCATTTTTATAATAAAAATAAACTTTAAAAAAGAAATAGAAAAAAATAAAAACAAACTTACTTTTGTTCTTTTAATGCAACTAACTCTAGTCCTTCCTACTAGACCAAAATAATTTGCTATCTTTTAGTTCACATTCATTTACTTCTCATTAGTAAACATCTAGGATATTAATCTTGGCAGTCTCCCCAATTTTCTCAATTGTTGTATGGAGTGTGTTCCACTCAAAACCATTTCCTTGGTCAGCTAGAATCTACTGCTACCACTTAACATCTGACCTTCCCTCAAAAGTCTTCTAGCCTGTCTTTTATTATCTCCTTCATGAAACACCATATACAGTTACATATATAATCTTTAAAGACAGTCAACACCCTGCACTGGTCTCTACCACAGAGAAGTTCTAAGTTTACTGGTGAGTAAGTCAGTGGCTCCAGAGAAGTTCAGTTTCTCCCTCGCCCTGATCCAGACTGAAAGGAAACCCTGCCAACATTTATGTGTTTCTGCTAGAGAATCAGACATTCATTCGATAAACAAACTGAGAAAGATAATGAAGTATGATGGGAGATGGAGATAGGCATAGAGAGAAACAGAGAGAGTTTAGAGAGTTTAGAGATTAGTTCAGATCCAAAGAAAGTTTATTTGAGGGCAGCCAAGACCAGTCAGAGTAATTGCATCAAAATAAAGGGGGGAAAGCCCAATTCATCCTAAGATAGCTCAACTTTTTCTTTTCATCGAATGCATGTGTGTAAATGCAGAAAAAACAACTGTCTTCTTTCCAGTCTCAACTGAAATAGTTCCTTAAACTCACACACTGGAAACCCCAGAGCAGTGGTTCTCAACCTTCCTAATGCCGCGACCCTTTAATACAGTTCTTCATGTTGTGGTGACCCCCAACCATAAAATTATTTTCGTTGCTACTTCATAACTGTAATTTTGCTACTGTTATGAATCGTCATGTAAATATCTGATATGCAGGATGTATTTTCATTGTTACAAATTGAACATAATTAAAGCATAGTGATTAATCACAAAAACAATATGTAATTATATACGTGTTTTCCGATGGTCTTAGGCGACCCCTGTGAAAGGGTCATTCGACCCCCAAAGGGTTGCGACCCACAGATTGAGAACCGCTGCCATAGAGCATTATAAGTATTCTTGAACAACAATTCTTAAAGTTCCATTTAAGTATATTGAAAAGTACTGTACCCTGGCCTGGTGGCTCAATTTGTTGGAGCTCTGTCCCATGCACCAAAAGTTGGAGGGTTTAATTCCTAGTCAGAGCTCATACCTAGGTTGTGGGTTCAATCCCCCAGTCGTAGTTCAAATGGGAGACACCTGATCCATGTTACTTTCTCTCTCTCTCCCACCCTCCCTTACTCTCACTCTAAAATCAATAAACATATCTTTGGGTGAGGTTTAAAAAGAAAGACTAACTATTTCTGTTTTAGTGAACAAAATATGATATTCCAATCAATAGCAAGTATCGCTAAATACTGACATGACTTTACTATGTCATATTTTTCAAAACATCTACCTTTCCTCCATGCTATTTTTCTATTTATCATGATATATAAACTCATATGTGAAAATGTATAGTTGTACGATATAAGTTAATTGCATTAAAATGACTATTTCTATGGACTGAATTGTGTCTACCCAAAATTCATATTTTGTATCCATAACCTTTATCGTGATGGTACTTGGAGATGGGACCTATGGGAGGTAATTAGATCATGAGGATGGATTCCTCATGATGAGATTAGCACCCTTATGAGAAGAGACACAAGCTCTCTCTGTTTATCTCTATGCCTATTTCCACCTCCCATCATATATATAGAATAGCAAGATGGTAGATATCTACAAACCAGAAAGAGTGACATTATCAGACACCAAACCTGCTGGTGCCTTGACTTTGGACTTCCCAGCCTTCGGAACTGTCAGAAATAAATGTCTGTGTTTAAGCCACCCAGTCTATGCTATTTTGTTATAGTAGCTTGAGCTGATTAAGATTAATTAAAAATACTTTCATAATAAAAACTAATTTTAACTACATGCACATAAATAATCTTTCCTTTAAAGTTTTTTCTTCTGATTAAGTTTTGGAGATATCTATGAGCTTTATATTTTTGTTATTAACCCATTCTGGCTAAAAATAAGTTTGGGTGTTTATTTTGTTCAAATTCTATAGATTGCATAGTACAGGGTGTGGTAAAAGTAGGTTTATAATTGTTCATATGGAAAATAATACAAAAATTAATAAATAATACAAGAATAAACTCTGTGTTTTATATACTCACAACTGTAAACTACTTTTAGCCTGCCCTATATATAATCTTCCTGCATTTAATCTTAAGATGATAATTACAAAATTTCAAGAATATTTCCAACAAATAAATATCATTCGGTTTAAGCAATAGCAACAAATATCCCCACATATGGTCTGTTTCTCTATTAAATGTTGGGTGGAAAAACCCATTCTATATTCTAATTTAAAAACTTATGAATAGAAATAATCATTATGAACTATATTTTTGCTGTCATTGGTAGCCACACTTTATTTTTCATTGGCTTTCATATAAACACAACAATAGTTTTCTAACACCAAGTTAATGTAAATGGATTGTTATTTTTAGCATTGCTTGTAAAAGTAAAAAGGAAAAAAAAAAAAAACAGAGGGAAACATGTCTACTTTCTCCACTCCCTCCTATAAAAGAAGTGGTATTTTAAAACCCACAAAAAATAAGAACTATAAAGGAGATGACAGAAACAAAATGTTGAAATCCTGAAAGCCTACATTTGAGTAATATCCCCCCTAGTACCCAGAGAAAAGTAAATCCCCAACTAGCAGCTGGAGAAGCACTGCAAAAACTAGCAAGGATCAAGGAGTGCAGGCATCTGGTACCGCCAAAACGTCTACACACAGGTGGCGTGAAAAACAGGAGACGTGCAAGAAATCTTTTTAAGAAGAGTTCCCAACTTAATTACTTGTACTTAGAATGGTAAAGCTTTTGTGGAATGTCTTGGACCTATGGTATTGATATTAATGTTTGATGAATGGAAGGTGCAGAACTTGAAATTTGTACATCAGTAAAAGATGTATTCATAGGCTATTTCCTGATCATACTAGAGTGTAAGTCATGCTTCAACACCGCTCCGTTGTTAACTGCAACCATTGCATGATAGGTCCATTTCCCCCCATTTTGTGTCTTCGTCTTTTGTCTTCACAGCCAGTCAACTCCTTCTCTACCACAATAGCAAAGGAGTGGAAGCCTGCTCTCTAGAGAGGCTAAGTCAGAGGGCTTCTTGATTCAGGGTCAACAGGCAAAGGTGAGTGTGGGGGCCTCAAAATGAACACAAAAAGATGAAGAGAAAATCAGCGTGGTCACTAGTGAGGCCCTTGCATTCCATCCTCTCACTTGGAACAGAAGCAATGAGACTTACATTTCTGTGAAAAAAAATTTTTTCTGGGTAAAATTTTCTTAAAAGACTTATAGAACCCGGCATTTGAAGATACCCAACAAAACAGCTGGAACCATTCTGTGGCAGATTATAAAAAATAGCCACTTACTCTTCTCCTCCCTGCATGTAGCAGTGTGACATTACAGATCTTCCCATCAAGAGGAAGGAGGGGGCAAAGGGGGAAATGCGGGGGACATCAGTAATACTCTCAACAATAAAATCCATTTTTTTAAAAAAGGTGGGGACAATTTCCCCATCTCTGATTCGGGGTTGGCTATGTGGTTTGCTTTGGCTAAAGGAACGTTGGCAAACATGATGCCAAACAAATGCTTGAAAATCACTTGTGCATTGGGGCATGTGCTCTTGCACGTGGAGTCCTGAGACCATCAAATGAACCAGCCAATTATTGCCAGAAAATGAGAGGAAGAAGGTACAGGCGTCTCAGCCAACAGCCTATCATCCTATCAGCCAACAGCCTATCAGTGGTTCTCAACCTTGGCTGCACATTAGAATCACCTGGGAATCTTTTTAAAATCCTGATTTCTGGGCCTCATCCTCCGGAAATTCTGTTTCTTTGTTATGGGGTGAGGCCACAACATTAGTAACAAAGGAACAGAATTTCCGGAGGATGAGGCCCAGAAATCAGGATTTTAAAAAGATTCCAAGCTGATTCTAATGTGCAGCCAAGGTTGAGAACCACTGGCCTAGATAATCCTACTGCCAGCCAACATAGCAGTTGATAAAAAGGCATGAGCTAGCCCAGAGAGATCAGCTGGGCCGGTTCACACTTCACCTAAAGCACAGAATCACGAGCTTAAATATATGGTTATTATTTGAAGCTGCTAATTTTGAGATTTATTTGTTTTACAGCAAAAGCTAACTGGAACACTAGCTGACAAAATCTATTGTAATACTGCTATGGAATAAGACATATTCTTGAATATAGAACTTACTACTAGCTTTACGGGATTTAATTCTTAACTAGGGAAAAAAAGTCAGGTACTGTCATAACTCACATATGAGAGAAGCACTTAATTAGAAAACTGACACCAAAACAAATAAAAAAATTTAAGAGCAAGGAGAAGACAAAACCAGTAAAGACAAAAGAATAAAATATCGTGAAAATGTAATGTCCTTAAAGAGATGAGTGACTGACTACCAAAGAGAATTAAGTTGCTCAAACCTAGAGCGGTCATTGGCAATCTAAGGAAAGCACAGAAGGGGAGTCCCTCTCTGTGTAAGGAGTTATCTGTATGAAATTAAACACATGCCTAAAAGAAGCTACCTGGATGTCTCATTGTATGTCTACAAACTGCCTAAACAATTTAACTTTTCTCAAACATGTATTGGGCACTCCTTGTGCTCTGAACACTCTTCTAGATGTCAGGGGTAAAGGAAATGAAAAACATGCACAAAAGATACACCTTGCTTACTTTAACCCAGCTTAAGGTAACTATATGGCGATATTTCTTCTTATGGGGGTAAAATTGACATACAATATCTATCTACTGTATAATTAAATGAGTTTTACAAAGTGTATATATTCATGTAACCAACACCCTGATAAAGATATAAAACACTTCCATCACCCTTAGAAAGTCCTTTCATGTCCTCCTTCAGCTACTCTCCATTCCCAAATAGGCAATTGTGTTCTGATCTCTGTCATCATGGGTGAGTTTGCCTGCTCTTAAAGTCACATAAATGGAATCATACAATAAGTATTCTTCTCTGTCTGATTCGTTACTCTGTGCAATATTTTAGAAATTCATTTATATTGTTATTAGTCATTTATATTGTATTAGTCATTTATCCCATTTTTTTTACTGATCAATATTCCTTTGTATAAATATATACTTTTCTAGAAATCCATAATCCTGCTGATGGACATTTGTATTTGTTTCCAGTTTTTGGTTGTTAGAAATAAAGCTGCTATTAACATTTTTTTCCTTTTTTAAATATTTATTGTTGAAATTATTACATATGTCCGCGCCCCCCCCCACCCCCATTGACACTTTCTAGCCCCACCCTGCCTTCTGCCCTAGGCCTTGACATTATCATCTGTGACCATGGGTTATGGATATATACATATGCCTACAAATTCTTTGATTGATCTCTTCCCACCCATCCTGGCCTTCCTTCTGAAAAAAAAAAAAAAAGGTATCATTAGGAACAAAACAGTGCTATTTGAAATTTAAAATGATAGCAGAAATGAAAAACTGAATAGAAATAATGGACAATATGATTGAAAAAATCACCAGAATTAAAAACAAGACAAGGAGAAAGAAAATAGAAGAGGAAGGATAACATCTGAGAATCAGTTTAAGACTATGACTGTATGGACACAAATAATAGACATTTAGTAAAGACAAAGTAGAGAAAATTTATCAAAGGAATAACTTAGTATGTTTTAGAAGTTAAATACAATATTCCAGGTTATTGCACAATAGTTTTAAAAAGACTGACATAAGGCATATGATTTTGAAAACTTACAACTTCAGAAACAAAGATCCAAAAAAAACTTAAAGAGAAGAGAGAAAAGCGAGAAAATGTTTATATGCAAATTATCTGGAGTCAGAATGTGATAGGACTGCTAAATAATTAACTTTTTAATGAGTTTCATAGTATTTTCAGTAACTAAAGTAGCTTTTTAGTTTACTGTAAACAGCTAAAGATATTTTAACATTAAAAAGCCCTGAAAGCGAAACCCCTCAGAAATGAGGAAGGAAAATAAGTCTCAAGCAGAATTATGCACCCAGTGGACATATATCAAATGTGAGAAGGGGCTAATGACATTCTCAGGCTTGATAGGTTTTAAAGCTTTTATTGTCCATGCAACTTTTCTCAGGAAGTTACCAGAGGAGGTGTTTTCTCCAAAGAGAAGGTAGAACATGAAGGGGGAAACATGGGTTGCAGGAAACAATGGATCTAACACAGGATGATGAAAACCAGCAACAAGCCTCCAGAGCCAGCTGACAAAACTGAGTGAGAGGGGGAAGGACCTGAAGAGGCATGTCCCAAAAAAGATGGAATTGATAGAGTTCTGGATGCCTTTGGAACATGTGGAGGGGTAGGAGAGAACTTCATGTTTGGTTTCATACACTCATGTATTATGAGGCTGAGTAAAGTCCTTTTAGTGAAAAATGTTTTAGTATACTTGTTTTGCTGTAAATTCCTTAAATGCAACTTCCTATAAAATGGTATCTCCTCAAAAATGTGATTTTGCTTTTAACAAATTATAAATTATGCTTCTACAGAGTTATAAGGCTATTGATTCTAATGACTTTTTACATATTCAAATTCAAACCAAATTACAAGACTGGGGGTTACTGTCAGCTACCTGTATTTAAATTAGGCCAATGCCATGCATTTTATTCCTTCACAAACCATGCTACTAATACTTTATAATGAATTATTCATACTGTAAACCATGAGCATTTTCCCCAGGAAAAGAATGTTATAAAGACACTAAGACCATGGTTATCTACAAACAGCCAAGATGCTGGGACAGCCGTTCAGAAGGATGCTACCCCAAGAATAGCAGGCACCCTGCTTTGGTATTCATGACTCCTTGAAGCTGCATTTCTCATTAAGTCCCTGATTCTAAAACTAAAGGGTACTATTCTTAAAAATTTAGAAATGTAACAATGTTTTGATTTCTTCTGTACCATTATTGGATATCACCTCCACTATTCACTCTGGCATTGATTAATGTATTCAAAGTAGGCATGATAAATAAATGAATATATATATATATATATATATATATATATATATATATATATATATATATATACTAGTATATTAACTTTTATATAATAATGTTTGTACTCTCCACCCTCCTATGTCAGGTCTGATGGGGAATGTGTACTTTAGAAGCCCTGAAGAGTAGCAAAGAAAAAGGGCAGAATTCACTGAGAAAAGATATTCAACTAGCCTTTCTTATTTTCTCACACTCCTGGAGGGTATGCTGGGATTAGCTCTATGAACTCCTGCTTCCTAAGTATTGGGGTTTTGTTTGTTTCTAAACATTTTTAACTGAAGCCATGACTGAAATATATAAATACCCCAAGGAAGACCCTAGATAAAGTAGAAGTGGAAGCCTAACAACATTTGAGCCAAAATGTAGGTTATAATAGGATGCATCTAAAAAAAAAGTAGAAGACCTACTTGCCACACATTTCACCTTCAAACACATAATATACAAAAATCCAACAAAAGGTTAAATAAGATTCTAATCAGTTATAGCTAAGAATTCTTATGAGAAAAAATGAAAAAAGTGTAGCTAAACATAATAAACTAAAAAAATTAGGCATGGTCACAGCATCTTTATTATTTAAATGAACATATTTTAATATGTTTATGTTATACATGAGGTTTATAATTAAGAAAAGCCATATTTAAATTTTATATAAAGTTAACATATATTTTATTAATAAATAAAATTTATTATGTTTGTATATAAAATATAAAAAAGAATAAGCCTTGTATTTTGATTCATTCTACTGATACAGATTTGTCTTATTTTAGATTTTTATAATAAAATTAATAAATATAAGTTTTTTTGGAAGTAATTATCATTCTAAGAGACCTATTTATCACCTTAATTAAGAGATGGTGGGTTTTGCACATAACTATATTATAGCATGTATCTTGTTATAATGGATGGTAAGGTCCTGAGAGTGAGTAAAATATTTACAGTAACAGGTCCCATGCCTGGTAGGTAATTAATATACTTTGTTTTAGTGAAGGCATAATCATATCCTTTCTTGGACTCTGCTAGATTTTTGTATAGAGAATTTCAGTACATAGTTCATTTTCCTGTGAATTTTATTGATTGGCTAGGGAGACCACATAGCTATATATGAAGTAAAAAGGGAACCACATAAGGCACCGAGGTTCTTGACATCTCTGTATCACCTAGAGTCCTGTTTGGATCTCCATATTGGCAAAAATTTACATTTGGAGTAAATGTTATTTTTCACATGAAATAAAAATTTTATTATGTTACAAAAACTGTAAATGTGAATATAAAGCAGAGACTAATTGGCCAGTTTGCTCACTGGTAAGTGACTCACTAGCCCACACTAGCCTCAAGGCATTTATGATTCAAACTGATGCCTCCCCAATTACAGGAGAAATTACATGGAGTTTTGTGATCTTGCAAAGGTCAAAACCACTCATATAAAATGAGAATGCCTATGGTCTAATATATGGTCAAGCGTGCCTTAGAGTTACAGGAATCAAATGGGTAGGCAAACATGGGTTGATGTAGTCATTAATTGCTCATGGAGGAGATATACTAGTATATTGAGTAGCCTCAGAAGAAGAGTGTGTCGGAATAGTCTAAGATAAAATTTCAAGTAGATCATTTAGGAATAAAGTTTGAAATAAGAATGTGTACTCATAAAACAATAAAACCAATTTAATGCAAGTAGAAGTTAAATGTATAAAAATGAAAAATAAGGTCAGAAAATTATAAAGAAACTAAATGATGCCCCACAAAAACCCATTAAGGTTAGTCTGAGAAATTTAATCTTGATACAGCAGGCATCAGGGAACATCTGTCGGTTTACCCAAAGGTAAAGTGATGCAAGCAAAGAGTCTTTTGGAAAAGTGTAAGTCAATGTTGATAAGCAGACTAGGCTAAAGAGGTTAATATTTTACAGCAAGAATAATCATTAGAAAGCCCTGAAGTGACTAATTAAACTGTGGGCAATGAAAAGGGAAGTGGAATATACAAATCTAAAAGACACTGAAATTAAATTCTTGACAAAACTTGCTCCTTTGATATAGGGAAGAGATAAAAGTGCCAAAATTGTTTTGTTTTATGCCAATTTTCTCAGGTGTTGGAAATAGTTTCTGAATAAATTTGCAAATATGAACACATATCAGTTGGAAAATTACATCAGCCCATCTTTTAGCAACTATTCCACTCAAATCAATTATGTATTCACATATCTTTTAAAGCCTTTCACACTTATTGAAGAATTATACCTATAATTTATTTTGTCTATACTTTTATAATGATTTTTTTAGCTGAAAGTGAAATTTTTGTTGAAAATAACACTGAAGCCCATCATCAAAGACAGATAGTAATGTGAATGTGTAATGAATAGAAGTGATACAACATGGTGTTCTTGATCCAAAGTGTCAACTGCAGTTGAGATTAGCAAGGACATTAGCCAGATGAGAGATAATAAAATTGACAGATTTATGGCTTTACTGGAAATGTGTGTGTGTGTGTGTGTGTGTGTGTGTGTGTGTGTGTGTGATGTTTGCTAAAACATCTGCTCAGCTACAACATTCAGCGAGAATCACAGGAGAAATAAAAAAGGAAAGGGAGATGAAAGAGAAACTATATGTCTGAAATCTCAGAATCCCTGAGTCAGCTTTTGCTACTTGATTTAGCACTTTTTTGTTCAAGATTACTACTGCGAACCCAGCAGGAATGTAAGACAAAGAGGAATTGGGGAAATGACTTGGAACATCTTAATCCATGTAGCCAGAAGTGATAAATGACATTTTTAAAATGACTAAAATGCTTCTTCCCAGCATTCTTACACTTGAATGCCTATAATAGTGAATGTAAGCACATCACATCTCTTTCTCAAGTAGATCAATCTGTTCATAGCTTTCCCAAATTCTAAAGCCTTACTTAATTGAAATAATAAGAACCCTCTTGGCACACTGAGTCAATTACTCATCCATATGTGGTACATTATCCATATCCTGGAAAAGGAGGATTCTTTAAAGGAGAATTTTAGTCCTAGAATGTTTTTACTTCCCTTGATGACCACTTAATTGGGCCTTTTGTGAATAAAATCGAGCACTGCTTAATCCGAAGGTGAAAGATTGCATTCCATAAAGGCAGTTTGAAGAGGAGGATTCATAAATATTCTGAAAATAACTGAGAGTTTATTACCTGTTAAGACACAGATATCCTGAGTCTCCAAGTAAACAAACCTTTGAATATAAAAATTCAAAACCTCCCTAAGAGAGAGTTGGATGTGCCTACAAACTGGAAATAAAGTGACCTAAACAAAACACATAAAAATATATTATCTGGAGAGAGAAAATAATTCAATTCTAATAGATTCTAATGGATTTTGAGTAAGTTGGAAGAAAATCATATGTCCATGAAAAAAAATAAAAAAATTATACTATATATGGATTTTTTTTCCAAGTAAAGTTTATCTCTCTTTCTATGTCCAACAATACGGTAAATAGATAACTAAGACCAAGCTTTGAACTATGCATACAGCTAAGGGAGACACTGGCGAGGTGAAGAACCAACTTGTAACTTAGTCTGAAACATTACAGAACTAGACTAGACTGTCAGAAGTTACATATGATGAATACCTGACTGTTACAAGGCCTAAGCAAGAGTCCTGGAGAGGAAAAACTCCCTTAATTTTAGTGGACTATACTAGCTAAAAACAAGGAGCAAAATTCCATCTATATCATATTTAACGTTCTATGGTTGAATGAATTATCATATCAAGTTACTACATTTTCCCTCCACATTCAAATTGTCAGTTGGATGCCATCCTTAAAACGGGTCCGTTTTCAAATTTGCTTTCATTGGTGGAGAAGGTGCGTCATTTTGAATCCTTTGCCTGGCACCTATAGCAGCATTTCTTTACTATGTCCCTAGAGCAGTGGTTCTCAACCTTCTGGCCCTTTAAATACAGTTCCTCATGTGACCCAACCATAAAATTATTTTCGTTGCTACTTCATAGCTGTAATGTTGCTACTGTTATGAATCATAATGTAAATATCTGATATGCAGGATGGTCTTAGGCGACCCCTTGAAAGGGTCGTTCGACCGCCAAAGGGGTCGCGACCCACAGGTTGAGAACCGCTGCCCTAGAGGGCTACGGGGGAAGGAAGGGAAAAGGGAGCTTAAATGCTTGGGTAGGAACCCAGGAAAATTCTTTGTCCTAGCTTTCTTGACCCTGGCCTCTGCTGAACACAGATAATGATGATATTGAATAAGGAGTGTGATCGGAGAAAACGAGTTAAAGTGCTGGGAATTAGTAGCAAGCAAGAGAACTGGCCACAGAAGCTGCTGTGGGAGCCCAGCTTGTCTGCTAGCATCAGCTACCATTTGTCCCAGCCACTGGCCTGATAGGAGGCACGGGGAAGTCCTCCAGTAGCATCCTGAACTCCTGCATCGAATGAGACTTTGCTCTGAAACACGGAAACTGCAAATCTCATGATCAAGCACAGCACTGGGCCTTTAGGAACCTTGTTTCATGATCACAACCGCTCCGTAATGTGACTCGGGATATCACACACATTCATAAAACTGAGACCATCTCAAAGGGGAATATACTTGAGGGAGGATCCAAACTACTTTAGATGAGGAATAAACATTTGAAGCGTTTAAAAATGTTATGGCGTCAATAATACTCTATAAATGTCATGCAGGGGACACACATATACTTGCAGGTAGAGAGCGTGATGGAATAGCAATTGAACTCTGAAGGTTACCATGAATGAGTAATGTGCAGTAACATGTTCTCACGAAGAACAAAGGGTCTACGTTTCCTGGCCATGCCAGTGGTAGCTCCCTCATGTTTCCATATGTCATTGTTACTATACATGCTTTGTTTCCAGTGTTACAGCTGGGCTCACAACCTAAATCTTTTAAATTCGATTGCTGGTAAGCTGAATAGCTTATGGCTTAGTGAGAGGATTCATATTTCTCAACTTTAAGCAATAAGTTGCTGCCTGTAGGGATGTGTTAAACTAACATATGAGTAATATGCCCCTAGAGAGTCAGACAAAGGAGGTGCCTTGTATTCGCACACGGTCCCTTGTGTAGTTTTTTTTCATTGCAGTTATAGACAGAATAGTATCATTATAAAATCTGTAGAATAAGAAAGAAAAAGATCTTTAGAGACCCAAGTGATGAGCTGTTTAACAAATTTAATAAAGGGAAACAGCTCTGTAAAAGAAGGTGCGTGGAAAAGAAGGGTCCTGGGATCATCATTTACGCCTGACAGACCCACCTGCGGAGAAGCACAATGTGAGGAGCTGCCTTGCAGTGACATCAACTTGTAAAACCCCGATTCAACTGTCCCTCAAAAGTTGAAATAAGTGTGATGAAATTACTTCTCCACAAGAACACACTTGAAAATTGACTTGAAACGTCCATTGGAAAATAAAAGCTTTTAAAAATATACATATTCAAGAAATCTCTTCTCTGAACATCCTTGCTAATACTTGTTTAGATGTTTCAGCCAAAGAGCTAGCATGCATTCCGCAGAGCACAGACCGAATCTGATCATACAGCCTCCCGTATTTTTACTAGAATAATGACTGTGTAGGATGGATATCAACATGACACATGTGCTCCTCGTCTTTGTTCTCCAATCTGATGGGTGTGCATGTTTGTGCATGACAGTGGCTCCATGAGTCCAAGGCAAAGGGCAGTGAGAGGACATACAGGAAAGAGCACAGAGTCGCTTAAGTTGGCTTCAATTTGCAAAGCATAATTTGTTTTATCCATACAACTGACAAACATGGAAACTACAAGATTCAATTTAAAATGTTATAAATAACTTTGATCCCAGAACTCTGCTTAAAACTGATACAATTAGCAAAGAAAAGAACATATAGACACAGACAACAGTATGTTGATTGCCAGAGGGGAAGGGGGTTGAGGGGTGGTGAGCACAAAATAATACAATGTACAGGTGATATATTATAAAATTGTACACCTGAAACCAATATACTTTTATTAATCAATGTTACATCAATGCATTCAATAACGTTTTTTAAAAGACTGACACAGTTAACGTCACTATTGCAATATTGAGAATTTTACTACACCTTTGTTAGGAGTTAGCCCAAAACAACAGAGTAGGACAAAGTGATATTGAAAATTAGAAATAAAAAGTAATTTAGAAGCAGGAATTTTCCTCCATTAAAAAATAATTTATCAATATTTGGCTTCCCAAATTACCTTAAATGACAAAGGGTGGTTCAACACTGGAAAAGCAAACCCAAAACCAAAAGGGAGGACCAATATATGAAGTGAAAGCAAGAGGCACAGTAATAGGTATATTAAAGATAATATCAATAAATAACAAGTGGTAAACAACACTTCATATGCATGTGTTATATATAATATGCATGTGTTACATATAATGTATATATTGTGAAAATTTATATATAATGTATATATTGTGAAAATAAACCAAAAAAAACCCCACCCATAAATCAAAATGGAGTGAGGAAGCCATGAAGAGAAGGCTGGTTTGCACTGCTCACCAAAGCTTTCAGACCTCCACAGGAAGACAGAGGATTTCCTTCTGTCCCAGTAACAACAGTCTGCTCACCGCTTGCAGCCAATAATCAACCATCACAGCCCTCCCCATTTTCCTCTTAAAACTAATGAAAGCTGACCTTCCCTTTGTTTCCTCTGACTTGTCTTAAGTTCACCACAGTTTGCTTGTCTTGAATTGCAATTCCTTTGCTATTCCCATATAAACTCCTTTTGGCTAAAGACCTTTTTATTTCATTTTCAAGGTCAACTATGTATATAATACATCCTATCTAATAAAAGAGAAACATGGTAATTAGTGTACGACCGCTACCCTTCCCATTGGCTAATCAGGGCGATATGCAAATTAACTGCCAGCCAAGATGGTGGCCGGCAGCCAGGCAGCTTGAAACTAACATGAGGCTTGCTTGCTTCAGTGACGGAGGACTCCAACGTTCCCCACCTGCCACTGCAGGCCTCTGAGCTGCTAAGAAACATTGTTACAAATATAGAAGCTAAACAAAACCCCAGAAACCTGCTTTCAGCGAGCCGGGATCTCAGAGCTGGAGTTATACATTGTTTTGATTATAGAACCTAAACAAACCAGATACCTGCTTTCAGCAGCAGCAGAGGCCTCAGAGCTGGAGCCAGAGCTAAAGCTGGCCCAGAATAAAAAAAAAAAAAGAAAAAAAGGAGCGGTTGGGAGCTTTAGCCCTCAGCCCCTCACCCAGACTGGCCAGGCACCCCAGTGGGGACCCCCACCCTGAAGGGTGTGTGACCAGCTGCAAACAGCCATCATCCCCTCATCCAGGCTGGCCAGGCACCCGAGTGGGGACCCCCACCCTGATCCAGGACACCCTTCAGGGCAAACCAGCCAGCCCCACCCATGCACCAGGCCTCTATCCTATATAGGAAAAGGGTAATATGCCTCCCAGCACCGGGATCAGCGGAGCCGAGAGGCCTCCCTGCACCAGGATCAGCATGACAGGGGGCAGTGACCAAACCCCCTGATCACCCTTCGGCTCTGTGTGTGACAGGGGACGGGGCCACAACCTCCGTATCCGCCCTGCTCTGTTCGTGACAGGGGAAGGCGCCCGAACCTCCTGATCAGCCCTGCTCTGTGCCTGATACGGAGGACCTCCCCAACCCCCTGATCGCCCTGCGGCTCTGTGTGTGACAGGGTGCGGCGCCCCAACCCCCCCCCTCCCCACGGGCCCTGCTCTGTGTGTGATGGGGTAGAGCCATAACCTCCCCATCGGCCCTGCCCTGAGTGTGACAGTGGAAGTGCCCCAACCCCCTTATTGGCCCTGCTCTGTGGGTGATAGAGGGCGGCGCCCCAACCCCCTGATCTGCCCAGCTCTGTGTGTGACAGGGGGCGGTGCCCCAACTCCCCTATCGGCCCTACTCTGTGAGTGACAGGGGGGAACTCCTCAACCCCCTGATGGGCCCTGCTCTGTGTGTGACATGGTAAGGAGCCCCAACCCCCCTGATGGGCCCTGCTCTGTGCGTGACAGGGGGTGGCGCCACAACCTCCCCATCGACCCTGCCTTGAGTGTGACAGGGGGCGGTGCCCCAACCCCCCAATCGGCCCTACCCTGAGCGTGACTGAGGGTGGCATTGCAACCTCCCGAAACGCCCTGCTCTCTGCATGACAGGGGGTGGCACCCCAACTCCCCAATCGGCCCTGCTCTGAGCCCGACCAGGGGCTGCACCTAGGGATTGGGCCTGCCCTCTGCCACCCGGGAGCAGGCCTAAGCCAGCAGGGCGTTATCTCCCGAGGGGTCCCAGAGTGCAAGAGGGCACAGGCCAGGCTGAGGGACCCCCCCTTCCCCCCGAGTGCACAAATTTTTGTGCACAAAGCCTCTAGTATATATATATATATATATATATATATATACACACACACACACACACACACACACACTCATAATGCATATGCTTTTCTAATAAAAAAAAGAATAGGATATAATCTATTAATATTGGTTACCTTAAGAAAATTGATTGGAGTAGAGATTAAGAAGAAAGAGGAGATAGTTAAATTTATTTTTGTAAATCTTTGAATAATTTCACCCATTATAGTATATATATATATATATATATATATATATATATATATATGCATGCATAATTCTATAACTTAAAAACCCACCAAATAGAAAAATATTATTTTTAAAAAGAATGTTTCTCTTGGAATTATATTTCTATTATAAAGTCTACAGCAATCCTTTGTAATTATAATAGAAATGAATTACTTTCACATCAGACACCATTTTGTACAGAAATTGTAATCAGAATGAGGAAAAGATACACCTTTTATTTTTAAAAAATATTTTTTTATTGATTTCAAGGAGAGGAAGGAGAGGGAGAGAGAGAGACAGACACATCAATGATGAGTGAGAATCATTGATCGGCTGCCTTCTGCACTACCCCCACCCCACCCCCACCCCCCACCACCGAATCTGGGATCAAGCTTGCAACCCAGGCAGGTGCCCTGACCAGGAATCAAACCGTGATCTCCTAGTTCATGGGTCGACGCTCAAACCATTGAGCCATACCAGGTGGGCTGATACAAGTTTTCTTAATAAATTGATTAACAATAAGTAATATAAACATAGGTCAATCTGAATGAATTTTTGATCTGCCAGATTTCTTATGCTTCTACCTAACAGGGCGTTCAGTTTTTGTCACTTCCATATATTTTTTTTAATATATTTTATTGATTTTTTTACAGAGAGGAAGGGAGATAGAGAGTTAGAAACATCGATGAGAGAGATACATCGACCAGCTGCCTCCTGCACACCCCCTACGGGGTATGTGCCCGCAACCAAGGTACTTGCCCTTGACTGGAATCGAACCTGGGACCCTTCAGTCCGCAGGCCGACGCTCTATCCACTGAGCCAAACTGGTCTTGGCAACTTCCATATCTTTTGAAATCTCTTTAAGACGAGGCTCTCCGTATGTCATACCAATAACAATACATCAATATCAACACTCAGTGGAAATCTGGTATGTACTTGTGGGTAAATAACAGCTGACTTTGAATCTATAATGCCTTGACATTGAAAATGTGGGATTTGCACACAATTTATACTTCATTTCATGATGTAGGGGAATACTGAAGTGAAAGCAATTTAAAATAGCCAGCTGTTGAGAATAGAGAATACAATGTTCTTCACCAGCTAGAAACCAAGTACCAGCATTTGTGGTAAGGGAGCCTTGAATGGTTCTGCAGGTGTTTCTGCAAACAGGTTTGTCACGGATGTCCAGGCTCTGCAGTTTGTCTGACATCATTTCTGTCTCACAGAAATTGAACTCACAGAACTGATGGTCGGGGGCTCTTGAGGCCAGCAGAAATTGTCCTCAAATCAGCCTTTCCTACAAACTCTATGTACTTGCGGAAGCAGATAATACCTCTGTCATTCTTTCTAAAAACCTTATAACTATCCTAAAACCAAGAAAATATTCAGGAACAAATGACTACGGGGAGAAAAATTTAAGAGTAGATATTGGATTGTGACATTGTGACATTCCAGGACAAATTTTACACCTATGTCTTTTTAAATAACTTTCTTTTTCATTTACCTGCATGCAAATCTGATACTGTTGTTAGTTCATTTAATGAAACAACTAGCATATTTCTTAATTCTTTACTTGTTGGAAATAATAATAGCTTTATTCTGAAGTATCCATTTTCCCAACAAGTCTCTTGTGGAGGAAAATCCACATATGAGGGAAAAGAATGACATTTGTATCCAACTTGATCTCCAAAGTTCATTCCATAACTTTGCTTTCCAAAAGTTTATGAAATTCAGCTTGTTTTTATTATGGCAAGATAAATGTACTAGCTAATAACAAATATTTTCTCCCATTTTCTCCCCTAAATCTTTCTTGCTGTACAGCAATATCTGTCCCAGAGCTAAATGTCCTCATCACTCTAGCACAGGAGCAAACAAAGGAACTCACAGAATTTTAAGAAATTAATTGAATTTAAAATAAATTTGATTAAGTTCAGAGCAGAAAACATTTTTGAAATACAAAAGAGTTGGACTTTCAAGATTCAGATACTGTAGAGAAAATGCTTTCTCTTATTATCAAAAGCCATGTCTTCAAATAATAATGAAAAGCTCAAAGGCTCTTTCTATAGGTCCAACTTAAGCCATAAAAACAGGACTGTGAAAAATGTAGGACACTCAACATAGATACAATTGATTCAGCTTCAGGGAAAGAGTTAAGTTGGAAAAGATGAACAACAAAATTGCACAAACTTTATTGACGGTCCGCCTAAGGTACTCTGTGCCTCATCTCTCTCACAGGCAGAGCCACTGAGCTACAACTAATAGGAACCTGGGATGAGGCTGAAGGGAACCTAGAGCAGAGTGGCTCTCCCCAGTGTGTATTCCGAAGTGCCCCTTAGGAAAAGGTGACCTCCTAAAGAATTCCTACTCCCAGGCAACAAAAGAAAAAGTAGGTAAGTGGGATTGCATCAAAACAAATAAGGAATAAGCTTCTGCAGAGCAAAGCAAACAATCAACAGCATTAAGGGACAACCAATGGAATGGGAGAAAATAATTGTAAGTCATATGCCTAAGAAGAGGTTAATATCCAAAATATACAGGGAAATTAAACAACTTAACAGCAAAACAAACAACAAAAAATAACCTGATTAAAACTGGACAAACTACTTGAATAGACATTTAAAAAAAAAAAAACGGAAAGAAAACAAACCAACTGGCAAATGGCCAACAGGTATATAATTAGATGCACAGCATGACTAATGATCAAAGAAATGCAAATCAAAACCACAATGAGATTTCACCTCTCACCTATTAGAATGACTATTACTCCTACCCAAAATGCAAAAGATAACAAATGTTTTAAGAATGTAGAGAAGAAACACCTGTACATTGCTAGTTGGAATGTAAATTGGTGTATCCATGAATTTTCCTCAAAAAATAGAACTATATCATCCAGCAATCCCACCTCTGCTTATTCATACAAAGGAAAGGAAATCAGAATTTTGAGGAGATATTTGCATTATGATATTCATTTCAAAATTATTTACAATAGACAAGATATGGAAACAACCTGTGTCCACAAATAGATGAATGGATAAAAAATGTGATAGATATCCCATGGCCTGTGTGTGTACATGCATGTGCATGCACAGAATAGAAGAGCAGAAAGGCAGAAGTTAATGATAACTTGATTTTTAGTGATTCCAGTGGAAATGAAGTGGACAAATGCAAGGGATATTCGAAAGACATATCACAAATTCACAAATGGGTGGTGAGACAGAGATGTCAAGGATTATTTCTAGGTTTCTGCCTTATGTAACTGAGTTAATGGAAATGAAATTTCTTGAGAGAGAATAGAGGGAAAAATAGAAAGTAGGGCAGGGAATGCCCTGACCAGTTTGGCTCAGTGGATAGAGTGTCGGCCTGTGGACTGAAAGGTCCCAGGTTCGATTCCGGTCAAGGGCATGTACCTTAGTTGCAGGCACATACCCAATGGGGAGTGAGCAGGAGGCAGCTGATCGATGTTTCTCTCTCCTCGATGTTTCTAACTCTCTATCCCTCTCCCTTCCTCTCTGTAAAAAATCAATAAAATATATTTTAAAAAAAAAGAAAGTAGGGCAGGGAAGAGCTAATGACTTATTTGTTAAATGAATAACAATAGAATTATATGCCAAGGCCCCTAAAAGTCAGTGTCTCTCTCTCTCTCTCTCATTCTGAGGGAGCAATCCACTCTGCAGATACGGAATCAGAAACATATGTCATAGATGTCAAATGAATGCTAAAGAAAATAACTTGTGTAATTGCTTGATTGGAAGTTGTCAAGTAACTGAAGGGAGAAGGAAATGTAATTAGAAGTAGGTGAATTTTCCAGGCCACTCAGATACCTAACATAGTCTCTTCAAAAGGATATACATGAAGTATAGTGTTTTGTTGACTGGTTTACTTATACATTTAAATTTTTTTTAATTTTTTTAAAATATATATTTTATTGATTTTTTTACAGAGAGGAAGGGAGAGGGATAGAGAGTTAGAAACATCGAGGAGAGAGAAACATCGATCAGCTGCCACAACCAAGGGACATGCCCTTGACTGGAATCGAATCTGGGACCCTTCAGTCTGCATGCCGATGCTCTATCCACTGAGCCAAACCAGTTAGGGAACATTTAAATTTTTCAGATTTTCTAAGATATTGATTTCTTTGTTGAACAGTGAATTTTTCTGAAGTTCCACAGAGATGTTATCTTCATTCTTCATTTATGCTATACTAGAGGCCTGGTACATGACATTTGTGCACTGGGGGTGGGGGAGGGGCAGGCAAGGGGGGTCTCTCAGTCTGGCCTGCGCCCTCTCGCAGTCCGGGACTCCTTGGGGGATGCCTAAGCTGGCAAGTGGACATCCCCCAAGGGGTCCTTAGCACTGCCCTGGAGGCAGGAGAGGCTCCCGCCATTGCTGCTGTGCTCGCCAGCCATGAGCCTGGCTTCTGGCTGAGTAGTGCTCCCCCTTTGGGAGCGTAGTGACCACCAGGGGGCAGCTCCTGCATTGAGCGTCTGCCCTCTGGTGGTCAGTGCGCATCATAGCGACCGGTCGTTCAGTCATTTGGTTGATTTGCATATAAGCCTTTTATTATATGCTATATAGGGCACTAAGTAAGTCTGTCCTCAGTATAGTTGAGAGTTAAATTACCCTAAATATCCTTCAAACATAAAGTTACCAAAGCATTTCCCCCTAGAAGTGGCAGTTTATAACATAGCTGCAAGATCAAATAGTTACTAAACTTCCGTTACATTTTGGAAATACCACTCTCTGACCACATGCCAGAGGGCGGCAGAATTAGTATTTCATTGAATTCACTGTTTTCAAGGGTTTAATGGTGCCGGATGTCACAGAGGTGTAATCCTACTTCCGTTAATGTTTTCATCCAGGCTAGGTTCCACTAGATCTTTTCCAGAAGGAGTCAATTGAACAACTGGTTAGTGAATTGAATTCCTATTAAAGCACCTAACAGCCCTGGAGGACTAACAAGTATTTACTATTTAGTACGTAGTCATGTAAGTTTAGTTACATAATTAACAAGCAGTTCAGGACTCTGTCCATGGTGTCAGAAAGTCAGGGGTAAAACAGGTATACTTAATGCACTTTCACTTTGCTTTGCTCTCCTCCCCCTATTTTTTAATTTATCCATGTTCTCAGTTGCCTTCCTTTCCTCTCTTTATTCACTGACCATTTTTGCCTTTGTTATGGTTGTGGCTGTTCTTTAAGAGTAACACTAACTGCAGCCCTTGCAGGGAGTCTTTCCTAAGCCTTCGCTCGGTGATATTGCTAAATGAGAGCAAACCATCCTTACTCATGGGTATACTCCTTTCGCCGATACCCTTTAGGGTGCGCTTCGTAAATTCTAAGTGATCTAAGCTCAGCTGAACTTCCACCAACCAATTTTTGATGACTGATTCAGTTTCCTCAATAGTCTATAAAATATAAAAACAGATGACTAACAGGGGCAACATTTTGAACATACATAAGGTGTTCCCCCCAAATGTATACATACACTTTGAGTAATGATAAAGGCAGTGTTTATTAAAACACATTTCATTTTCAAAATTGAGCTATCAGCTGTTAAAGTGAATTTATATTTTTGATACACCCTGTATTATAGAGAGAAGCTAATTTCCTCATATATAAAATGCTTTTATAAATCATAATGAAATTCACAGTGATCCAATTTAAAAAAATTGGCAAGGAGTATGAATATACAGTTCCTAGGAAAAGAAATACTAAGGCTTTTAAATATTTTTGGAAATGGTCAATTCCACTTCTAATTAACATTATACCTAAGGAACATTAAGGCCAAAAGTAGCCATTTGTTTATTTAGAATTTGAGATTGAAAAAGATATAGTATTATGCTAAGCAAAATAAGCCAGTCAGAGAAAGAAAAGTATCACATGATCTCACTCATATGTGTAATCTAATGAACAAAATAAACCGATGAACAAAATAGATCCAGAGACACAGAGGCATGGAACAGACTGTGGAACTCAAAGGGAAGGTTGGGGGTGGGGAGAGGGGGTGGGAAGAGATCAACCAAAGAACTTGTATGCATATGGCCACAGACAATAGGGTGGTGAAGGCCTGAGGTGGGGGGTGGGTGCAGGCTAGAAGGGGTCAATGGGGGAACATATGTAATACTTTCAACAATAATGATATTTTAAAAAAGATATAAAAGTTTGAGAACCATGTTAAGAAAAGTGTGGGGAAGTAAACACTGCTTAGACTCTAAATTAGAACAAAGTTTGTAGAGGAAAACCGGCAAAATCGATCTAATTCAAAAATATCCTTGGATACAACAATTCCATTTTTTTAAAAAGTATTCCTATAAGCACAGATAAAAGATATTCCTTTTTGCATTTTCTTTTATGGCAAAATACCATAAATCAAATATTCATCAGCTGAGAAACTGATGAACAAGTTGTGGCAGACAGCCATTTAAAACATGAAGGTACCTGATAACTTGATTATAAAACATACTAGTAAGTTAAAAAGCAACATGTATAATAGTTATGTAGATGGCTTCCATGTATTTTTTAAAGATATAGAGCCATGCCTACTTATATACGTATTGACTATCTCTAGAAAGATACGTGAAACAGTAACAGTGGTTCCATTTGGAAAAGGGCACTGGAGAAGAGTTGAAAGAGAAGCTTATTTTTCAAATATATACAGAGATAAAGAAATAATATGTAATGTATAGTAATACAATTACATGTTACATAAATTATTAATGTAGTGCATATTACATATGTATGCATTAGTGAATACACTATTTAAACTCTGTCTATAAAGCAAAATGTTCTATTTTCAAACAATGGACTTACTTGAGTATTTTGATTTTGCTAACTATTGCCATAGAACAAATTGTCACAAACTTTGGGGCCTTAAAATAACAAAACATTTATTTTAACAATTTGTGTGGGGCAGGAATCTGGATGAGACTTAGCTAAATGTCTCTGGTTCAAGGTCTGTTGGGAGGTACATTCAAATTGTTAGCTGATAATCTCAAAACTTTATTAGGGCTAAATAATCCACTTCTTTTTTTAAATATATTTTTTAATTGATTTCATAGAGGAAGGGAGAGATAGAAACATCAATGATGAGAGAGAATCACCCATTGGCTGCCTCCTGCACACCCCACACTGGGGATCGAGCCCACAACCCAGGCATGTGACCCTGACTGTGATTCAAACTGTGACCTCCCCATTCATCGGTTCATGCTCAGCCACTGAGCCACGCCAGCTAGGCAAGGATCCACTTCCACGCTCACTCCCATAGCTGCTGGCACCCCTAGGTCCTTTGTCACACGGCCTCTCATCCATGAGCATGGAACCACCTCATTCCATGGCAGCTGCCCTCTCTTAGAGCAAGTAATCAGAGGTGGAGAGAGACAGCAAGAGTGACCAAGAAAATGCCATGGTCTTGTTCGAAACCAAACTTAGAAGTGACACCCTATCATTTCTATCATCTACAATTATTTAGAAGTGAGTTAACAGGTTCAAACCATACTCAAGGAGAAGGGATTATACAAAAATGTGACTATAATAAAATGAGAATCATTGGTGGCCCCTACATATTTTTAAGGGTTTATGTTAAGAGGATAGACATGGATCCCAATCACATAGTAAATCAATAAATTCTTAATTTTGGCTTCATGGGCAATTGTTTTTCTGCTTTTAGTTTGGTTTTTGGAAGCAGACAAGTATCTTCTTAAGTAAAATTTGAAGAGCATGGTGGATAATCAACTTAGGTAGTGTGATTTATTCCGAGTAAGGATATGAGTGTAAAGTAGAATACACTCCCCTGTTCTGTCATTTTTTAAGTTTCCTTTAAAAAGATAAGGATTTGAGAGAAAGATCAATGTGAGAAACATAGACTGGTTGCCTCCGGTACATGACCCAACCAGGGATTAAACACAATCTTGGTATGTGCTCAGACCGGGAATCAAAAGCCCTTCCTTTTGGTGTACAGACGATGCTCCAACCAACTGAGCCATACCAGCCAGGGTATTTATAAGTTTTCCTTCATCAGAGCAGCCACCACATAATTTTTAAGGACACACATTTTCTTAATTAGACTGACCCTTTATGTTTTAGACAGGGAAATGTAAGTCAGATTATAGTTGACTGGGGAATATAAGATTTAGGAGGAAATTCCATTGCTGAAACAACTGGTGCCCCCTCTCTTGATCATTTCGCTAGCACAGTATCGGCCTCCTTCCCCCAGGCGGCTATGCTGCAGCTGTAGAAGTTGCTTCCTCATCCAAGGACAGCTCCAAACCTTCCCTTTTATTCTTGTTTGGAAATCCTCTTGGGCTTTTAACTGGAATTAAAACATTACTGAAAAGTCATCTGTCTCAAAACTAGCCTGTGGTGCAAAAAAAACACAACATCTCCATGTTCATTGAACTAGTTACATGAATCAATTATTTAATTCATTGTTAAAAATCCTAGTTGGAGGGGGATAAGGCGGGGAGGGGGGAATGTTGGGAGATCTCTGTAACACTAACAACAATAAAAAACATATTTTAAAAAATCCTCATAGTAGCCTATTCTAAAATTTATCAAGGTAAATAGATGGAACGATGAATCGATGTGCTTATTTTATTGGGCTCTAAGATATATTTTATTAGAAAGACAAAATAATATAATAGACTTATTTTGAAGTTGGACAAACTGGTACCTTTTTAGTGACACACTTGAAACCTACAGGAAGGGCCGCCTGTGGCTTCATAATTACCAGACAAGAAGCTACTGCTCCCTTGATTAGAACCTAAGCTTCTGAGAATGGAGGAAGAAACAGAGAGAGGCAGAGGGGAGGAATCCCTGTGCTCATAACTTTTATGCTCACAAGCTTTCCCCCGGCAGGAATGCACTTTTATAAACTCTCCTTTTTGGTTCTGAATCACACTGAGACTCCACAGTCCCAGCGGGATGCTAAAAAGTAATGGAACCAACATGACCTAGCCATGCAACTAATTTTTACAAATAGGGCCTAAAAACAGCATTAACTGAAACTGTACAATATGCCAGAAATAGGATCCCATTTCAAGAATTAACCCACAGGGTACTTGGGAAGACGTTAACCCTCTTCATGGAAAACCACACTGTTACCCACTCAAAGTATCAGAAATCAACTGTTCTACTTTGTGAAGTTTCTGGGTTAGTCAGGGTAGGTACTTTTCCTAAGACCTTAAGCAAAAGCAGTTACATGTTCTTTTTTCACTTCTTGCCACGTGAAAGAAAAAAACAAAAAACTATATGTTATTACATCTAGTATTACATGTTAAAGCCTTGTAAAGATTAGAGTTTTTATTTTTTTATTATGGAGACCAGGCCACAAATGATCATAGATTCATAGCAGGACTCATTCATTTTACTTTAATATTTTCTAACTAATGGAGCATGAAGGACTCACACAGATACTCTTTCCAAAGCAATAAAACTCAAATTATTTTCTCTGAGCTATCATCTTAAATGTTTGATTTATACTAAGAGGAAACAAATCCTACTGCATGGGTAGCAGCCAGTTTAGAACGCTGCACCAGTTAAATATTTCAAAACTTTTGGAAACATCGTTTGCCAGAACTGCACGGAACACCCGTTAAGCAGAGGCTGAGAAGAGTACCGAAAGACGTTGCAATTGGGTCTCTTTTATAACATGACACACAGAAGCCAAGAAACATTCACAATTTTTTTTTCAAAAGTTTGGACTTGTGCACATCATGTGCTCACACAGACGGGGTTATAAAAATCCTGAGCTGAGTTTCCATTGACCTTTGCCCCGCCTTCTTAACTTTGAAGAGCCCTGCAACTTGTGTTTGCAGATAAGCCTAAGTGGGTTTCCAGTAGAGATATGCCAGATTCGTTAGCTGCTAAGACCACTACATACAAGAAGGTGAACATATTTAACATTTAGAAGTTGTCTGATTCACTAATCACTACCAAGAATGCATCATGAGTCAGAAAATATTCACTAGTTGTAAACAGTCAGTATTCATTTTACTCAACATTGAAGATACTTTTGAGTTCCTTAGAATGAATACATTTTACTAACATATTAAAGAAAAAAGACATTAATAAAACTAAACATAACTAAAAGGTATTGAGCGTTTACTCTGTATTAGTCTCTACATTTACCTTGCTCAACCCTCTCAGTAATTCTATGCACTTGGAACTGCTATTCTTACCCATTTTATAGATATAAAGCACAGAGAAGCTGAGTAAGCTGCCCAAGGTTACCCAGCTATTAACAAGTACAATGCAGGCTTTTTCACTTCAGAGTCTGGGTTCTTAACTACCACATGTTAAGACAAACACTTCACAGGGTGAAAATCCAGCTTGTGTTTTGTTGTGGTTATTTGTTAGTTTATAATTCTAAAAAGGAAACCTATGTCATTATGAATTCTATGTGCAAAACAGACATCGGCACTTATATTTAATGTCTTCCTCACATACCAATCTTCAATGCCATAATAAAAGCACTTAAAATACCAGTTAATTTCATAAAACCTTCTAGGTCTATAAAACAAATATTATTTTTACTAGCACAATGGATTACATGTTGTTGATAAATAAAGGAGCAAAGTTTCTTTCGTAATATACAATGTCTGCTAAATGCAGCAGACATCTGTCACATTTCCTGGTAGCCCAGAACCTTTTGATCCCTTAGCTATGCTTAGGGGATTTTCCTCATGAGGCAGAACCCATAAAACTCACTTCTATACCCCTCAGCGTTAACACTGAGGGCATCTGACTTAATTTGCACATAGAGGCATCCTACAAAGTTCACAAATTAGATTCACCTATGAGAGACTTGGGTTTAGGAGTGGGTGACTTGAGCGAGAAGGTGTGAACACTGGTGTGAGCCCTGGGTTTGCAGACTGACTCCCCACCGACAGCAGCAGAAGCAGTGGAGAATCTGAGCTTCCGCGCAGTGCCAACTCCTGTGGCTAGGCGGCTGTCCCATGGCCAGACAGGTTCTGCTGGGACCAGATGATCAGCAATGCTCCTGAAGCATGGCTGCTAGCCCGAATCTTCAGTACTACCATCAATCCTGTAAGTTATGCAATAACTTCTAGAAAAACGAAACGATTTTTATACTTTATCAGCCAGAGTCAGCTTCCATTGCTTATGTTTAAAAACTCTAAGTTGGAGGATCTTGTCCTGGATAAGACGGGAATGAACACATACCACCTTGTTTCTCTCACTGAACACAGGTAAAAAAGCTGGATGGGTTGAAATGGACACACTTTGAGGACCGTGAAAAGTAGACAGCAACCGGTGGGTAGAGGAAATGCAAAAGAATTCAAAGGATCACTGAAGCTGTAGTGAGTTTTCCATTGCAGCTCTTCTCTTTTGAACAAAGTAGACCCCCTGGACTCCTAACCTACGGGACTAAGGGGTCATACGTGAAAGTTGATTTAAGGCACTACATTTGGTAATGTGCTATGCAGCATAGAAAGCTATGGACAAGACAACACAAGCAGATAACAAGAGAGTTTGACATAAAGCAACAACTGACAGAACTGAAAGGAGTATTAGAGAGTTTAATCTCTAGTTGAAGACATCAACATTCCTCTCTTAGTAAGAGAGAGAGAACTAGTGGACAGAAAACCAGCAAAGATATAGAAAAACTTAACTTTGAGATTTTTCATTTATTCATATTTAAATGGTGAAGGCTTTCAACTCAATCCTTTGAGGAAGGAATATAGAGTAAGGTACCAAGATAAACAATGGTCGAGGAGCATGAGTTAAAATTTCTTGCTATTCAAGTGGCTGAGACTGAAATATTTTTGTTGTTACTGCAGCAATAGATAACCTTTTTCTAGTCTATTAACTATTTCGTATAGTCTATCAACAGGGTATTGCTTATATAAGTACAAAACATTTCTGTAATAAAATTCTTTATGAACATTAGATAAATGAGAAAGTACTCTATATACTGATATGGAATGATCTCTAAGATACAATGTTAGTTGAAAAAGATTTGGTACCAAAAAAGTGAAAAATATGCTAGCATATAAGGCCATGTGTTTGCGTGGGTGTGTGTTGGTGTGTGCATCTGCTCTTTTTTAAATTTTTCTTTTTATTGATTTCAGAGAGGAAAGGAGAGGGAGAGAGAGATAGAAACATCAATGATGAGAGAATCATTGATCGGCTGCTTCCTGTACACGTCCTACTGGGGATCGAGCCCAGAACATGGGCATGTGCCCTTGACCAGAATCAAACCCTGGGACCTTTCAGTCTGCAGGCCAACACCCTATCCATTGAGCCAAACCAGCTAGGGCTGCATTTGCTCTTGATTATCCTGGCAGGGGGCATAAAATGATAATACCAATTACTTTGGGGGACAGAACTGGGTGCCGGAGTACAGAGCTAAGAGGGAACTTTTTAGTGTACACCCTTTTAAAAAAATTTAAACCTTGATAATGCATTACCTTTTCAATGATCAATAACTAATCCCAATTGTTTAAAAACCCATACAATCCCAATCAGGCTTAAAAATTCATTTATAGAAAAGAGTAAAGAGAAACAAACTAATATACTGCTTTTTAAAATGTCTGATTTGTTAAAATTTACTCTGCTTACTTTTTAGTCTTCAATGTTTTCTAGAACAAATTCATTTTATAAATTTGTTTTATAAAATAAAAATATACTTATTGTGCTCAAATTCTTAGCCTAAACAGTACACTTGAATTCCTTGTTTCGGCATTCCAGAGTCTTTATCATTTATACCTAATCTACCTTCCTAACTTACATTGTTTTCCTCCTTGAACACATCTTGTATTTTTTTTACCAAAGAGCTCAGATACACTATTCCTTAGAAAAATCATGTTTCTTTTAAAGATCAAGAGTTTATAATAATGGAAAAGAACAAAAAGCCAAGTTGGAATGTAGATGCTTTGCAATTAACTTTCACCTAATTGTCTTATTACAAGTGTCTTATATCAGCCTTGGACGTGAGAAGTACTATTCTAACATATATATATATATATATATATATATATATATATATATATATATATATATATATATATATATATATATATATAATATCACTAAAATTACTATTATATGTAACTAGAGGCCGGGGTGCCTAGGTCTGGCCAGCAATCAGGGCCAATCTTCCTGGGGCGTACAGGCTGGGGGCAGCTCCTTGTGTTGAGCGTCTGCCCCCTAGTGGTCAGTGCGCATCATAGTGACTGGTCATTCTATTCCACCGGTCATTCTGCTCTTTGGTTGATTTGCATATTAGGCTTTTATTATATAAGATTGTATAGATTTGGATAGACTATAGATCCTAACCTTTATAGGATCCTACTTGAATTTTCCATTTTGTTATTAATCATCAGTACTTCTACATGATAAAAGTAAAATGATTGATTTAGCTATAAAAACTATTTTTGTTATAAGTGCATATTGCACATTAGCATGGAAAACATTTAGTCACACTAATATTGGGATTTTTTAAGTTCTGCAGGACTAGGGTTCCCATTTTTCCCAGGTGGCAACTATTACTGACTGAACTCAGTTTAGCCGCTGGATGACCCGAACATGGCTTTCTCAAGAGATCTAGAAAACGGTGGCATAACAGGGTGGCCTTCGAGGCCCTGAGCTGATAGAAAAAACAATACGCAGACTTCCTAGGGAATCATTGTTCAAATATAAAGTGTTTCTCAAGCCAGCAACATTTAAAAGCCAATTGGAAAGCCCAGAGTTTTCCAACTCTGTTGGATAAGGATCTGCCCCCTTGACAACTCCTGTTCAAATATCAAATGAGGCAGGAATCCCTCTCTTCGTGGGGAGTCCAGCTACCTGCAGCCTAAGTGTATTGTCTAGAACAAGGTGGACATATTTCAGAGAGACACATGCATCCTGCCAGCCTCACCTGTGAGCTTCAGTGAGCCTGTATTATGTGTTTTATATGCTAATTATTCTTGCCTGTGTTTGAGGAATATCAAACTTAAAAAATTACTCACAAAAAGCTAAACGATGCAATGTGACAAAAAAAAAGTTAAATCAAGCCAGGAATAGTTTTAAACCTGCACAAGTGTTAATAAACAGCTTGTGAGATGATAGTAAACAAACATTAACAGAATTAAACAAGCAAATATAAATAGAATTGGATAGCAGTCATATTAAAGTATCCCTAAGGTTAATAATCCTATATAATAAAGAGGTAATATGCAAATTGACCCCCACGCTGTAACGCCATCACAAAATGGCTGCGCGCACAGTGGGGGGCAGAGGCGGGGCTGGCAGCCACTCCATGTGGCTTCCTCCAGGGTTCCTGCTGCCCTGCGGGGGTGTGTGGGTCCTGGCAGCTGCTTTGTGCGGTTTCTGCCTGGGTTTCCACAGCCCTGTGCATGTGCGCTGCGGGGGTCCCAGCCGCTGCTTTGCATGACTTCTGCCAGGGTTCCATGGCGTCACGTGCGCACTGTGGGGGCAGGGTCCAGTGGCCACTCTATGTGACCTGGAGGCGGGGCATGGCATCAGGGAGGCACTCCAGGACTCAAGGCCATCCCAAGGTGCGCCGGCCACACAGGGCAGGACTCAGGGTGGTCCTATGGCACAGGGGGTGGAGGGAGGGGTCCCAGGTATCACGCAATTTTGCGCAACAGGTCACTAGTATGCTATATGTTAAATGTGAGTAATGAATAATGGAAAACTCTATTTTGGTGATGCTGTCACTTAAGGGATGTTGATGATTATATATATATATATATATATATATATATATATATATATATATATATATATATATATATATATATATATATATATATATATATAAAAGGCTAAGTGACTGGCTGACCAGTCAACTGGCTGGTAGGTATGATGCGCAAAGATCACCAGGGGGCAGATGCTTAATGCAGGCACTGCTGAGCAACAGCAACTTTGCAGAGTGCCCTCTCGCACTCCGGGACACTTCCAGGGATGTCGGACTGCTGGTTTCAGCCCGATCCCTGAAGTCCAGGCTGAGAGACCCCACCTGCCAGAGGGACCCTTCTCACTCCGCAGATGCTCTTTGAGTCCTGGCGCCGTCCCAGGTGTGGCCGGCTGGGGAGGGAGCATAGGAGGTTGTCTCCAGGGCATGTCCAGCCTGTCTTGCCCAGTCCTGCCCTGCCGGCCACCTTCTAATTAATTTCCTTTCAATGCACAAAAATCCATGCACCAGGCCTCTAATAATAATATAATTGCAGCACAGGTAATATTTATTTTATGGTCATTGTCTATTAGATATTTTACAAAGTATTTCAAATGTATTACCCTATTTAATTTTCACAGCTAAATGATGAAATTGTGGCTAATTTTTGTTTTGTCATTTCATAGATAAAGAGATTGAGGTTTGAAAATATTCAGAAATCTCACGTATCAGATTGGTAATAAATGCCCAAGGTCAAACTCAAAACCTATGCTCTTCAATACTGCTTCACATACACACACACACATGCTCAGTGCTTATGTAAATATAAATGTACTCCATATTATAGATATAAGTGTATATATGTATATATGCTATCCTATATGATTACAAATAGAATAAAGGTGAGATCCAGAAGTATGAGAATAAGGAGAGAAGAAAGAGATTGATTCCAAAGTTACTATCATTTTGCAATGTTTGTAGATGAAAATGGTGTATATACATGTCACCACTATAAAATTATTCTTGACTAGTGGCCCGGTGTATGAAACTTGCGCATGGGGAGGAGGGGTGTGCCACAGCTCAGCCTGCACCCTCTCCAATCTGGGACACCTCGGGGGGTGTCCAACTACCGGTTTAGGCGTGATCCCACAGAGCAAGCAATATGTCTGAGAAAGAATTCAGAGAAATGGTCATAAGGTCACTGAAAAAGTTGGAAGACAAATTCAACAATATGTGTAAGAACCAAGAGGAAATGAAGAAGAACCAAGAACAAATGGAAAATGCAATAAAGAAATCAATAGAAAGCATCAACAGTAGACTAGAAAAAGCAGAGAACCACATCAGTGAGCTAGAAGACAAGGTAGGAGAAAATACCCAAGCAGAGCAGCATCTAGATAAAAAACCTTAAAAAACAGGAGGAGAGCCTAAAAGAACTTTGGGACAACATAAATGAAATAACATTCTCATAATAGGGGTGCCAGAAGGAGAGAAAACTGAGCAAGGAATAGAAAACCTGTTTGAAAGAAATAATGACAGAAAACTTCCCTGATATAGGGAAGAAAAAATTCACACAAGTCCAAGAAGCTCACAGAATCCCAAACAAAATGAACCCCAAAAGACTGACGCCAAGACACATCATAATTAAATTGGCAAACACCAATGATAAAGTAAGAATCTTAAAAGCGGCCAGAGAGAGACAGAATGTTACCTACAAAGGATCCCCCATCAGACTAGCGACTGATTTCTCAACAGAAACACTTCAGGCCAGAAGGGAATGGGATGGAATATACAAGGTCATGCAAAGGAAGGGTCTCAATCCAAGAATACTGTACCCAGGAAGGCTATCAATCAAAATTGAGGGTGAAATCAGAAGCTTCACAGACAAAAAAGGACTGAGGGAGTTTATCACTACCAGACCAGCAATGCAAGAAATGCTAAAGGGTCTGCTGTAAAAAGAAGAAATAGAAATCAAAGAAGGAACACAGGTGTAAAGAATAAAAATGGCAACAAGTACCTATCAATAATAACTTTAAATGTAAATGGTTAAATGCACCAATCAAAAGACATAGGATAGCTGAGTGGATAAGAAAACATGATCCATATATCTGCTGTCTACAGGAAACCCACCTCAGAAAAAAGGACTCACACAGACTGACGGTGAAGGGATGGAAAAAGGTTTTTCAGGTGAATGGAAACAAACAAACAAACAAAAAGCTGGGGTAGCAACACTTATATCTGACAAATTAGATCTGAAAGTGAAGTACATAACAAGTGATAAAGAAGGCTACTTCATAATACTAAAGGGAGCAATCCAACATGAAGAAATAACTCTGGTAAACATATACGCACCCAATACAGGAGCACCCAAATAAATTAAAAAACTTCTGGAGGATATCAAGGGAGAGATTGAAAGCAATACAGTCATAGTAGGGGACTTTAATACCCCACTAACACCACTGGACAAATCCTCTAAACAAAAAATCAGCAAAGAAAAATCAATCCTAAATGACTCACTAGATCAGATGGAATTAATTGACATCTTCAGAACATTTCACCCCAAAGCCACAGAATATACATTCTTCTCATTGCACATGGGTTATTTTCAAAAATAAACCATATATTGGGACACAGGAAAAGTCTCTTCAAATTCAAGAAGGTAGAAATCATATCAAGCATCTTCTCAGATCACAATGGCATAAAACTAGAAATCAACTACAATAAAAACAATTTAAAAAAATCAAACACCTGGAGGCTAAATAGCATGCTATTAAACAATGACTGGGTTACCAGAGAGATCAAATAAGAAATAAAAAGCATCATGGCAACAAATGACAATGAAAACACAACAATCCAAAATCTATGGGACACAGTGAAAGCAGTCTTGAGAGGGAAGTTCATAGCTCTACAGGCCTACCTCAAAAACCAAAAAACAATAGTAATAAATTATCTAACCCTACAACTCAAAGAGTTAGAGAGCAACAAGAAAAGCCCAACGTAAGCAGAAGGAAGGAAATAATAAAGATCAGAGCAGAGATAAATGAAATAGAAACAAACAAACAAAAAAATACAAAAGATCAACAAAACCAAGAGCTGGTTCTTTGAAAGGATAAGCAAGATTGATGAGCCTCTAGCCAGGCTCACCAAGAAGCAAAGAGAGAGGACTCAAATAAAAAAAAAAAAAACAAAACAAATGAAAGAGGTGAAGTAACAACTGATGCCACAGAAATACAAACAATTATGAAAAAATACTATGAACAACTCTATTCCAACAAAATGGACAACCTAGATGAAATGGACATATTCTTAGAAAAATACAAGCTCCCAAAACTCAACCAATGCCGGGAGCCGGTCCATCCTTGCTGTTTCAAGGGACCTGGCATATATGGCATACGGTTCTTAATATGTTTGCTCACCTTCTTGGCGCTGTGTTTTAACCAAAGTCACCTCTCCGAGAAAGGTTGAATCCCCAGGTAGGGATTTTCCCCTGAAGTTAGGGAGGGAATAAAACCCCTCAACTAAGTGCCAGGCGGGTAATTAATCCCTTTAACTAGGAACAATCATGCTTAAACTACATAATCTTTTCTCCCTGGAATGGAGATAAGAAACGCCCTAACCTTTGTAATAGAGATTGATAGGATTGAATCAACTGGTATAAATACAGTTGTAACAAGACAGAAAGACAGAACTCAGAACAAGACAGCAAGAGACAGAACTCAGACAGGGCTTGGAAGACAGGACCAAGAGAGACAGAGCCTAGGCACAGAACCTACACAGAACGTTCTCTAGAGACAGAAGAACTTCGCTGGAGAGAGCATGCCGGAGGATCCTGGAGAGGGACTGGCCTCGGAGCCTAGAGACAGAGCCTAGCGGGAGAACATGGCAAGGGATCCTGGACTGAACCTGACTACAGAGATTGGCAGGAGAACCTGACTGGAACCTGGACACTGAACCTGACTGGAGAGCCTGGACAGAACCTGGCTGGAGAACCTAGCGAGGAACATGGCTACAGAACCTCGCTGGAGATCCGAAGCAGAACCTCTCTGGAGATCCAGACCAGAACTTGGCTGGAGATCCGGGCTAGAGATCCTGGCAAAGCTGCTGATCAACTGAACACTGTCTCCGTGTCATTCCTTCTTCGCCGACTCCGTCCACACCTTTGGGGACCCCTGGACCCGCTGGGGTCGGACCCTGGCAAACCAAGAAGAATCAAAACACCTGAATAGGCCGATAACTACCAAAGAAATTGAAACAGCGATCAAAAATCTTCCAGCAAACAAAAGCCCTGGTCCAAACAGCTTTACAGGGGAGTTCTACCAAGCATTCAAAGAAGAACTAAAACCTATCCTCTTAAGACTATTCCAAAAAAGTCAAGAGGAAGGCACACTTCCAAGCTCTTTCTATGAAGCCACCATTACCCTAATCCCAAAACCAGATAAAGACACCACAAAAAAAGAGAACTACAGGCAAATATCGCTATGAACATAGACGCTAAAATCCTCAACAAAATTCTAAAATTCTAGCAAATCAGATTCAGCAATACATTAGAAAGATCATACACCATGACCAAGTGGGATTTATTCTGGGGATGCAAGGATGGTACAATATCTGCAAATCAGTAAATGTGATACATCACATAAAAAAACTGAGAGACAAAAAATCACATAATCATATGAATTGATGCAGAAAAAGAATTTGAAAAAATCCAACACCCTTTCTTGATAAAAAACTCTCAGCAAAGTGGGAATAGAGGGATCATACTTCAACACAATAAAAGCCCTATATGACAAACCTACAGCCAATATCATACTCAATGGGCAAAAACTAAACCCATTTACCCTAAGAACAGGAACAAGACAAGGAGGCCTACTTTCATCACTCACTCCTGTTCAATATAATACTAGAAGTACTAGCCACAGCAATCAGACAGGAAGAAGAAATAAAAGGAATCCAAATTGGAAAAGAAGTAAAACTGTCCTTATTCGCAGATGACATGATACTATACATAGAAAACCCTAAAGACTCCATCAAAAAACTAACAGACCTAATAAATGAATTTGACAATGTAGCAGATTACAAAACTAACACTCAGAAATCTATGGCCTTTTTATACACCAATAATGAACTCACAGAAAGAGAAATGAAAAACCAATCTCATTTACCATTGCACCAAAAAAATTAAGATACCTAGGAGTAAACTTAACTAAGGATATAAAAGACCTGTACTCGGAAAACTACAGGACATTGAAAACAGAGATAGAGGAAGACATAAACAAATGGAAGAACATACCATGTTCATGGATTGGTAGAATCAACATCATTAAAATGCCTATACTACCTAAAGCAATCTATAGATTCCATGAAATACCTATTAAAATACCAATGGCATATTTCAAAGATCTAGAACAAACTCTCCAAAAATTCATCTGGAATAAAAAAGGACTCCAAATAGCCACAGTTATCCTGAGAATGAAGAACAAAGTTGGAGGGATCACAATACCAAACATCAAGCTATATTACCAAGCCACAGTTCTCTAAACTGCCTGGTACTGGCACAAGAACAGACATATAGACCAATGGAACAGAATAGAGAACCCAGAAATTGACCCAAGCCATTATACTCAATTAATATTTGACAAAGAAGGCAAGAGCATACAATGGAGTCAAAACAGTCTCTTTAATAAATGGTGCTGGGAAATCTGGTCAGATACATGCAAAAAAATGAAACTAGATCACCAACTTATACCGTACACAAAAACAAACTTGAAATGGCTAAAGGACTTGAATGTAAGATGGGAAACCATAAAAATGCTATAAGACTCCAAAGGCAGCAAAATTGCAGACATATGTCGTAGCAATCTCTTTACAGACACAGCTCCTAGGGCATTGGAAACTAAGGAGAAAATAAACAAATGGGACTACATCAAAATAAAAAGCTTCTGCACAGCAATGGAAACCATCAACAAGACAACAAGAAAGCCCACTGCATGGGAGAACATATCTGCCAATGTTATCTCCAATAAGGGTTTAATCTCCAACATTTACAGGGAACTCTGACAACTTAACAAAAGGAAGATAAACAATCCAATCAAAAAATGGGCAAAGGACCTAAATAGACACTTTTCAAAAGAGGACATTCAGAAAACCAAGAGACATATGAAAACATGTTCAAAGTCACTAATCATCAGAGAGATACAAATCAAAACAACAATGAGGTACCACCTCACCCTCACACCTGTAAGAATGGCTATCATCAACAAATCAACAAACGACAAGTGCTGGAGAGGATGAGGAGAAAAAGGAACCCTTCTTCACTGCTGGTGGGAATGCAGACTGGTGCAGCCACTGTGGAGAACAGTATGGCGTTTCCTCAAAAATTTAAAAATGGAACTGCCATTTGACACAGTAATCCCACTTCTAGGAATATATCCCAAGAAAACAGAAACACCAATCAGAAAGCATATATGCATCCCTATGTTCATAGCAGCACAATTCACCATAGCCAAGTTTGGAAACAGCCTAAATGTCCATCAGCAGGTGAATGGATTAGAAAACCATGGTACATCTACACAATGGAATATTACACTGCTATAAAAATAAGGAATTCTTACCATTTGCAGCAGCATGGATGGAACTGGAGAGCATTACGCTAAGTGAAATAAGACAGCCAGTGAAAAAAAATACCATGTGATATCACTCATTTATGGATAATAAAGAACATTATAACCCGATGAACAAAAAGATAGATACAGAGGCAGAGAAGCATCAAACAGACTGTCAAATTACAGCAGGAAGGTTGGGGAGGGTTGCAGCGGGGGGAGGTAAGAGATCAACGGAAGGACTTGTATGCATGCATATAAGCATAACCAATGGACGCAAGACACTGGGGGATTGGAGTGAGGGCATGTGCTGGGGGTTAGGGGAGGCCGGGGGAAGGTCAATGGGGAAAAAAGGAAACATGTGTACTACTATTTGTAATACTTTAAACAATAAAATAAAAATTTAATAAAATATTTAACTTAATTTAGGTCATCGAAAATAATTTAAACAAAATTACTAAATCTTGAAAAACAACTAAAGGGTCATAAAATATCTGTAAATTGACCTTCACTCTGTTATCATAATTATGTGAACTGTTATGCACATGAGCTAGAGCTAGGCAACCAGAACATTTTTTATAAAGTGTGGTCTTTCTGAGACTATCTTCCTGATTTGGGGCTCCACACATATGGGGCAATGGTAATGTGACTACAAGATTGCATCCAACCATTTAAACTAGGATAATAGGACCTATGAGAAAAAATTCAGAGCTTGGGATTTTTTTAATGAACTGAAAAGAAGAATGTTAAGGAGGGACTTATTATTGTAAGGGGTGATGTCTAACAGCTGTTCTCTTCCTGCAGTGAACCAAGAGGAGGATGAGACCGGCTCTAATTGTAGCAAGAGAGGTTTAGATTTGATATGTGCTGAGTTGACATAATGACCCCATATTTTTTTTGTAAGTGGATCAAAAAGAAGAAATCCATGAATTAATGTTTGGAAATATTATTAAAACAATTTCAGAAAAGATGAAAATCCAGTAATGTCAATACATTCTGCAAGAAGGAAACGAAAACATTTACTTGTGCCTAAAAAATATTTTTGTTGAATCTTCTGATAGTATGCTAAATAAACATTTTTGATCCAAGTATTTAAATAAAAAGTTTCACATAAACATAAGCATAGGATAGAATTTAATCACTGGAACTAACACAGGATGTAGTAAAAAATATTTACAGGGAGTTTCAAGAATAAATTTTATGTTTGTACACAGGCAAAAAAATGCTAGGGCAACATGCACATTTTTTATCTGGTCTATTCTTACCCTTCCTGAGTATGCTAACACTGACCGTAACAATAAAAAGGTTTTCATTCTTGGAGTAAATTATGAATAGGGATATCAAAGACAATTCAAAAGACTGTAATGACTAGATAGCTTATTGTGATTCTTGGAATTCTACGCTCCAAAGTCATTTGAAGGAGCACCAGTATGAAATAACAAGTAGTAAATGACTTTAGGCAGGAAATAGACATAGTGATGGTCATTGGCTCTCTCTTCTGTCACACATTACTCTTTTGGAAATCTTAAGACTTCTTAAACAAATATAAATAACCTAGTTGTGTCGTTCTGTGTGCCTGTGCATGTGCTCATTTTTATTACATCAGAATATAAAATAAAATAGGAATGTTTATTTTATTGCTCATTTTAGAATTGTTAGTAATGCAATCATTCTAATTTCCATATCAAAGTCTCCAGCTCCTAAAATGCAATCCTTGAAATCAAGAACTGGATGCTTACACCACCTAGAGCCAATTTTCCCTAAAGGTTGATCTTATGTGTTTGATTACTTCTACATATTTAAGGCATATGCTTTTTGAGAAGGCTCACTACATATTTTTAGAATTTCATCACTCAAGGCCACAGCTGGTTAATACCAAACACCACTCATTTCCAAACTTTTAATGGCCATCAGAGTATAATTCTGCACATCAGAGAAACAGATATTCTTATGCTCAATGTACAACATAAAAACAGGCAACGATAAAGAAAAAACAAGGTGCTCCATCTCAGCTACTGCCGCGTCCTGGTGAGAGAGAGAGGCATAGCAAATGTCCCTTCAATTTCCTTTTTCTCTACCCTTTTACCAGAAACCGCATAGCAAAACAGTGTGAATATTCAAACATAGGCCTTCCAAAATTTCAACACTACTAAAAATCTGTGAAGACTAAGTTCATTAAATAGCCTTGCACTGAGGAAGTGTTGATAGCAACAGTGTAGCCTAAATTTCTCCCTTTTCCTCACCCCTTCTCCATGGCCCATTTCCAAACATTTCCCTCACTCTTATACATGTGCCTAAACCTAATAACGTCAGTACAGGGACAGCATGGGACCTAATGTTGAGACTAATCTGTACAGGACTTGAAATATACCAAGTCATAATAATCCCCATACACTATCTTTCAAAACCGCCAGAAGCAAAACTCCAGTTTGTAGTAAAAGCTCTCCAGTTTGCAACAGGTTTTAGTTTTCTATTGTTTTCATAGAAGAAACCAAACCAAAGCTCATTTTTAAGAATAAAACAGCTTCTTAACAAAGGAAATATAGAAACAATTCAAACTGCCTATCTTGATCGAAGCTAAGTCCTTAAGAGACGGTTCCCATATGCAGGGGGAAACACTGTCTGCTTTTGCATTTGCTTGGCACTGGGGGCCTATTTATTACTTCATATACTTGGATGCAATAGCAGTTAGCACATAGTTATAATGGCAGAGAGAGGTGGTATTGTGGTAGATACAATCTGAGTGCTAGCAAATGTCATATAATTGTTATTTTCTAGGCTTCATGAAGCACAGATAACAGAGAAGTTAAAGGCTATGACTCTACAAAATATATTGTATATAATACAACATACTACTATCTTAGGCTGTAAAAAATAAGAACAAATTCACTCCATTAAAATTCAAACTTCTAACATCCAAGATTGTTGGCTGTTGTTGGCTATTGTTGTTGTTTTTAATAATACAAAAAACTGCTTTATACATAGGGTCTACTATTTTAGAGCCAAAAGAATTTTTTGAAATATCTCCAATTGGGGATTCTGCTACAATAATTCTTCAATTAAAATATATCTTAAATGTCTTCTAGAATTCCCACTTTAAACTGTACCTGTTATCAAGTGATTACATAGAGAAATATTTATTTTGCCAAATAACCTGATCACATCTGCAGCCCAATCCTACTGTTCCTTGAGCGTAAGTGTGATGTAAAACCCAACCTTCAAATGACAATATCACAGTGGCTAATGATCTATTTTCAAAGGCCATTTCCATTCATCTCATCTCATTTTCACATTTCTGCAATGAGGTAACTGTAGAAGGCTTCTTGGCTGACTCAGTGCTTCCCTCTGTCATGTGTCTGACAGTGACGGTGACACTGATGTTAATGATGACTCACTCCCAGGCACTCAGTGATTGTGCAGACTAGATTCATGGATGACTCCAGTCTCCAGACTCTTTCCATAATATCATGCTGAAAATACCTATGGGGTATGTTAATAGCCAGAAAGCTACCACACATAAATTATTACCCACTCTGGGTCAGGGTATCAGCTCATATAGCTGGTATTTTGAGAAACCAGAGCTATGGCTAAGGTAACATTCAGTAGGGATTTCAATACTTGGCACCATCTGATATATTTACTCTGGAAAGATCATTTGCCTTTCTCCTCTAAACCCTTATAATTACATCTCACCTGAATTATTAAAACCAGAGACATAGCAAAAGACTTTTGAAATTACCGGGAATGGGGAGAGTTCAGTAGCACAAACTTCAGAGTTTCAATGCATATTATTATTTACACAAAAATAGCAATTAGAATATAAGAAAATATGAGGGTTAAATTGAAAAATACATACTAATACATGTGACGTGTAATTTTAAGGAGACTGGCCTATGTGTGATGACTGGCAGTGACGTAAACAAAATGGCACCTAGCTTGTCAGGGAGAGTGTATGAAATCTGACCCATCTAATGATGCCGAGCATAAAAGAAGAGAAGCTACAAAGAGAAGATGTTTCTATTTGAGGCTATCTTATTCAGCCATTTAATTTTTAAAAAAACTAGTTTTATACCATTTAGGAAAGTAGTAATCTCATTGACTTACTACTTTGTTACTAACATTAGGCATAGTCTTAGAAAAGGTATAAGATCTGAGAGAATTATCTTTATTAACCTGTTAGAAACAAGTAGGAGGAGGAAGGAGAAAATGAAGAAACCAGATAGATTCCCTCCCCCACAAGCATTATTAAATATTTATTTGTCTTTTCTACCAATAAGTGGAGTGTCATTTATCCTATTAATACCAATATGCTCAATGCATGTCTGTGACTCTTAGTTCTTGGACACAGGTGCCCATGTGTTCTCTCGCTGTAAGGCGAACACAGTCACATGGGCATCATGCTCACATGCAGGTTATGATTTAGGAGGTCTGGGCTGTCAGGAGATGCCCACACTGCTGATCCATAGATGACACTGTGAGTAGCAATCTATATTAGCGTAATGGAAGGTCTTAATAGTGCCTTCCTTTACCAAAAAAATTATAATAAAGAAGTTAAATCGTTTTTCTTAAACTTCTAGGGAGGACTCACATCCTCAAAGAATTAGATCCCACTCTGCGCAAGTATTATCAGCTACTGATGCCAAAGGAAACTGTGCTGTACTGAGCTGCAGCCCTGCAATATATTCATGGTAGAAATTAGACAGAATGGAATGTTCAAACAAAAATGATGGAATTGTGGAACCGAAAGCTGTGTACCTGCACACTACTAGAAGTACCATTTTTTTCAAATGAGTTTTAGCAGCAGTTGTCTTGTTTTCCAAGTGAAATCCCTTATCCCTCTCTATAGTCAACATCCAAATATGGGAAAAGATAAATGGAAAAGATCACCCCTTTCTCACACACTGTCCATGTATAATGATACCAGGAACCCTGTAAGTACCTCTGGGAAAACCCTCTGGTATGAAAACAACTTTTCCAGGAATAAACGTCCTGTTGCCTTAAACCAAACTTGAGAGTATGGCCTCACACATAAAACAAACCACAAAATGAGTCCATGGTCGTCAATACCGGTTTTCGGCTCATTAGCCCTGTCCCTTCCAGTTCACTGACCACATTAACAACGGGGATTTTGTTTAAATGTCACATTTCTGATGTCACTCTCCTGCCCAATAAAACCTTCAGTGCTTTCTACTGTTTTAGGAAACAGCGTATGTTTATTAACACAACATGCAGGAATTGGAATTAAGCATGTATTCTAATTTGTTCTGGACATAATAATAAATCTCTTGACTACTCTTATTTTCTTCAACTCCAAAATAAGGACAAACAATTAGGTTGAATGAAATTTAGAAGAAGCTAGTTGAATAAAATAAAGTTTTAGTCAAAATAATTATTTGGTAAAAAATGACCCTTAAGAGTCACTTTTTTTTTTTCTCACAAACTAGTTTCTTTGAAGCATCACTTCAAGAAGTCTTTGAAGACAAGTTTTATAGTCTCTTTTGACTTTTTATTCAGAATGTTACTGTTAGTTTCAAAGGATTTATTTTTTATTTCATTTAATTTTTATTAAAATATTTTTGCTTTCTCTATTCATATTAGTTGTGTTATATTATTTTATAAGTCAACCATGACCTACACCTATTTCTATATACTTCCAAACTTTTCCACGCATCTATACATGAATTTACAAAATGGAGGGTTGCTTTGTCCCAGGCACAGCGCTAAATATTTATATAACCTCATAGCATTCTCACAACTTCAAGGGGTAGGTATTATCCCCATTTTTCATATGAAATCACTGAAGTTTAAAAAAGTTGTAAATGATCCCTGTGCTGTTATGTCGATTTATTTAGCCAATTTTCTATACTTAGAAATTCATATTTTTTAAAAAAAATATGACTACAAACAGCTCAGAGTAAGAATCATTGTCCCCAAAATAGTTTAAATAAAAAATTAAAAACAAACAAACAAACAAACAAACAAACAAACAAACACTTCTTGGATCAATGCTGACATCTCTGCTTTCATAGCCTCTCATTGTCCCACACAATATTGCAGCGTTAATATTACACTCCGTCCGCTAGACATCTGGTCTTCTCACTTAGTTCCCACAACAACACTGTAAAGCAGATACATTATCCCCATTTTACAGAGGAGAAGATAACGTGTTCAAGGTCACAGGGCTAATATATACTGCACTCGGAATATAAGCCCAGGTTTGTCTCACTGCACAGCTCTTACCCAGCATGCCAATTTGCATCTCACCCTAGTGGAGTCTCCAAATAAGAGAAACACAGCAAGCAACAGCAAAGTGACACTGTGCCTCACTTATTCTTAACCTCTGATTCCTCGGATGCCCCTACCAAAATATTGTGTCCTCTACACACTGAGAAACCTTTCATCTGAAACCATTATTTGACCTTAGTTAGCTTTGAGTATGTTTTTGTGTTTCTCCCATTCATAGGCTCAGTGATTATTCAAGTGGCCATGATGACCCAGGAAATAATAAAATTAACTGTTATTATTAGAATCTTTTGATCATAAGCATGCAGACCAATCCTTTTTCATGCCTTTAATAATTTTATTTTCTAAGTAAAGGCATTGCTATGAGGAAACTTCACTAATAAATGTATTTTCCTATTAAATTTTTGTTACTCACTAAGTACTAACTACTCTAAACCTTTTAAAAAACTTATGATCATTTTTGTCAAAAAATAATTTTCCACAGCCTTTTGTTGGTATTTTTTTTCTTTCTCTCTACTTACAAACAACCTGTAAAGTGCCTTCTGGATGTCCTTCTAAAAAAAAAAAAAAGTAACAAAAGTGTTTATTTGTAAGTTGTTGTATTTATTAATTTTTGTTTTTTGTTAATTAAATTTATTGGGGTGACATTGGTTAATGAGTTTGTATAATTTTCAAGTGTACATTTCTATAACATATAATCAGTAATTGCATTGTGTGGTTAGTAAACTTCATACTGTTGTCTATGAGTTTGTTGTTAACAAGAGCTTTTAAGTTTTGAGTTTTTAAGAACCAACCTATTTATTGTTTTGGTTTTTTTGTGGGGGATTTTTTAAGCTCATGGCAAAATATATAATAGGAAAAGTTTATTTTTTTAAATTATTTTGGTAAATTTCAAACACATACATTTAAAGAGAAAGGATAATTTATCTTCACTTATCCATCACCTAGCTTCACCTAGTATATCAACAATTGTTTTTACATATGTATCCCAACCCACTTATTTTTTTAATTTTTAATCTATTTTTATTGATTTCAGAGATGAAGGGAGAGGGAGAGATAGAAAGAAACATCAATGATGCGAGAGAATCATTGATTGCTCCCTCCTGCAAGCCTCCACTAGGGATCAAGCCTGCAAGCCAGGCATGTGCCCTGATCAAGAATGGAACCATGACTTCCTGGTTCATAGGTCAATGCTGAACCACTGAGCCACCCTGGCTGGGCAATGCACTTATTTTTATCAGTTATCTATGACCTATTTATTTTTGCAAGGATAAATATGTGAACTATTTATGCCTGGTTTTCCTCCTTCCCTGCCTTTTATTGGATCAAATTTTTCAGTTCCTTTCCACGTTTGGTATATTATGCATTACATTTCTATTTTTCAGTAATTGCTCCAAAAATGTACCTTTAAAAAAAGTTATTAAAGCCCAAAATTAAGCATTCTCTGTCCTGCTTCTGAATAGAATATCCTTAAAAATTTAACTCATATATTCTAGTAGTTTAGTTTCATTGTATTACTCTTAGGAAATTATTTTAATGTACACAGCCAATGTTTATTTTACATTTGCAACTTGTTGTTTCTTGCTTTTTTACTTCTGGCCACAATCCTCTTTCAAAGCACTGCTTTGGTCATTCTCTCTGATGATCTGGGAGTGGTAACTTCTCACATTTTTACTTTATCAGAAAATGCCTTTACTTCACACTCACTTTTGAATGATAGCTTAACTAGGGCTAGACTTCTAGGATGCCTGGTTGTCTTCTTTTTACATTTGAACAAATCACATAATAATGTGCTCCAGACTGTGAAAGTCTCACTAAAGAATTATTGGGGCTTGCCTTCAACAAAAAGTGCAAGGATGTCCATGGTACAGAAATAAATTTTATAGCAAATTCCTATAATTTTGAGCCTATGTAGTTGAATAATGTCAGACTGTACAGTTTCATATAGCACAGCCTGTAATTTCCCCCCCCCCCAATTGGTTGCTTCTCTTTGGTGTGCATGCTTATTTTTAATGAGTTTATTGGGGTGACATCAGTTAACCAAACCATACAGGTTCCAAGTGTACAAATCAACAAAACATCTTTCTAATACTACAGCATGCACAAAGTAAAGTCTCTTTCTTTTTTCTCCTTTGATCAATCCCTCCATCCTCCCAGCCCCCAAACCCCATGCCCTGACAGCTCTGTCTGTTTTCTATCTATGACTCCATTTTCTACAGATGACACTTGAACTACCAAAGTTCCAAGTTTGCCTTCCCACTTTTCTCTAGCAGGTGACTATAATTTCTCACCACAGAAAGGTCCACAGCAAGTATTCTGTACTGGTATGGCTACCAGAAGGCCCAAATCCAATGGCCTTATCTGACCAGAAACCATGCGGTTCGCCTACATTCTGACAGGTTCTCCTAAGTACTCTGGCTTCAATTTCTCTACACTTTTGACAAGTAGAGATTTACCTTCTTTCCTTATGAATTTATCTTGGAATATTTTTATAAGCTTTTTGAGATATAATTGACATTACATGTACACAATTTGATATGTATACATGTGCGTCTGTGCTTGTATATAGTGGTATCTCATTGTGTGGTTATATTTTAGTTTTTTAAAATAGCTTAAAATATGATTGACATATAAGTAGCACATATTTAGAGTGTACATTTAATATGTCCTGAAGTATGCACATACCCCTGACATCACCACAATCAAATAATGAACATGTCCATCATCCACAATTTATCTTCTTCCCCCCTTTGTCTAACTTCCTCCAGTGCCTCCCAACAACCCCTAAGCAATCACTAACTAATCTTCTTTCAGTTATTTTAGGTTAGTTTGAATGTTGTAGAATCCTATAAAATAAAAGCATAATATGCAAATCTATTGAACAGTGGAACGACCGGTTGCTATGATGTGCACTGACCACCAGGGCAGATGCTTAATACAGGAGCTGCCTCTTGGTGGTCAGTGTGCTCCCACGGGGGAACGCTGCTCAGCCAGAAGTCAAGCTCACAGCTGGCGAGTCCTGTGGCAGTGACGGGAGCCTCTCTGACCTCCAAGGCAGCGCTAAGGAGCAGTGAGCTGGGCTCAAGGCTGGCAAGCATACCTGCAGTGGCAGGAGCCTCTCCCACCTCCACTGCAGGTGGGTGGTAAGGAGGAAGGGGTCCCAGACTGCAAGAACCCTGAACTGAGAGAGAGATGTCTGACTGCTGGCTTAGTCCTGATCTCCATAGGAATCGGGCCTAAGCCAGGAGGCGGACATCCCCTAAGGGGGGTCCTGGACTGAGAGAGAGTGCAGGCCAGGCTGAGGGATCCTCCCCCTGCTCCAGTGCATTAATCTCATGCACCGAGCCTCTAGTTTTATATAAATGTAATGATATGCTATGTGTTTTTTTCTGTCTGAATTCTTTCACTCAGCATAGTTCTTTTGAGATTCATTCTTGTTATTTAAATAATTCAAGAGATTATTCCTTTTTATTGTGCAGTAGTATGATCTACCATTTATCATATGATATACCACAATCTGCTTATCTAAATACCTGCTGATAAGTGTTGTTTCCAATTTATGCCTATTACCAATAAAGCTGCTATGAACAAGACCTTGTATGCTTTCTTTATGCTTAGGAAACATCCAGGACTGAAATGACTGTATTAGGGGTGTTTTCTTACCAGTATTATTAAGCTTATATATGGAAACACAAGTCCTATGTCAGATACTTTCTCAGTTTTCAAGTCTTTTTATTCTCCCAAGAGTATCTTTGGAAAAGTAAAAGTTTTAAATTTTAATAAAGTACAACTTATCAATTATTTTCTTTTGGGTATCATAAGGTTGGTATCATGTTTAGGAAATATTTGCCTAACCCAAGGTCACAAATATTTTGTCTTATAAATTTGTTAGTTTAGATTTTTTATTTAAGTGCACAATGAATTTTTTGCATATGTGTACACAACTGTTCACTTGTTCATTTGAAGAACTGTACATAACTGTTCTTTACTCAATTCCCCTTGCATTGTCAAAAATCAGTTGTCTACATATGGATGGATCTATTTCTGGACTCTAATATGTTCCATTTATCCATTTGTCTATCTTGATGCCAATACCACTTAGTTACTCTAGCTTTATAAGCCTTGAAATCAGAAAATATGAATCATCAAACTGATCTTTTTCAATGTGTTTTTTGTTATTTCATACTTTTATATTTCTATATGAATTTTGGTATCACCTTAGCAATTCCTAACAAAAAAAAACTTCAAAAATTTTTATAGGGGTTGCATTTGATCTATACATTAAATTGGGAAGAATTGGCATTTTAACAATATTGAGTCTTCCAAGCCATGAACAAGGTATAGCATTCCATTTGTATTTTTAAATTTCTCTAAACAATGTTTTGTAGATTTCAGCTTAAAGATTTTATACATCTATTGTCAGATGTATAAAAGTATTTCATATTTGTCTATTTCATATTTTAAAATAAATTCTCATTTTATTTTTATGTCAATATCCCATTTTCATCCTATATAATAAAAGAGTAATATGCAAATTAACCCTTACTCTGTCACAAAGATGGCTGCGGACATGGAGCTGGAGGTTGCCCCCGGCAATGGAGAAAGCCAAGCTTCCTGCCTGCCCTGCCAGCCCTGAGCTCTGCTCAAGGCTACAAAGTTTTAATTACAGAAGATAAATAAATTCCAGATACCTGCTTCCAGCTGCCGTGGCCTCCGCTCAAGGAGGGGCTGGGAGCCTCAGTTGCCAGGGGCAACCCAGGCTTCGAGCAAGACCAAGGCAATAAAGTTTCAATTACAGAAGATAACTAAACCCCAGATACCTACTTCCAGCCAGTGTGGCCTCCACTCAAGGAAGCGTTGGGTTGCCAGGAAGCTTCTAGCTGGACCAAGGCTACAGAGTTTCAATTATAGAAGTTAAAGAAATCCCAGATACCTGCTTCCAGCCTGAGGGCATGGCCAGCCTGAAAACGGCCATCAGCCCCTCACCCAGGCTGGCCAGGCACATCATCAGGATCCCCCCACCCTGAAGGGCTGTGGCCAGCCTGCAAACAGCCCTCAGCCCCTCACCAGGTGGGCCAGGCACCCCAGGGGGGACCCCCACCCTGAAGGGGGTGTGGCCAGCCTGAAAACGGCCCTCAGCCCCTCACCCAGGCTGCCCAGGCACTCCAGCGTGACTCCCACCCTGATCCGGGACACTTTTCGAGGCAAACCAGCTGGCCCCTACCCATGCACCAGGCCTCTATCCTATATAATAAAAGGGTAAAATTCAAATTGACCCTGACAGCAGAATGACTGGGAATGACTGGTCACTATGACACACACTGACCACCAGGGGGCAGACCCTCAATGCAGGAGATGCCCCCTGGTGGTCAATGTGCTCCCAGTGGGCACTCTGCTCAGCCACAAGCCAGGCTGCCAGCTGTCAGCACAGCGGTGGTGGCGGGAGCCTCTCCTGCCTCCTCAGCAGAGCTAAGGATATCCAACTGCAGCTTAGGCATACTCCCCACTGGCAAGTGGTTATCCCCCGAGGGCTTCTGGGCTGCCAGAGGGATGTCTGACTGCCAGCTTAGGCCCGATCCCCCCGGGGAGCAGTTCTAAGCCAGCAGGTGGACATCCCTCGAGGGGTCCCAGACTGCGAGAGGGCACAGGCCGGGCTGAGGGACTCCTGCCCCCCGACTGCACAAATTTTTGTGCACCGGGCCCCTAGTTAATGTATAAAATGCTCGACTTTTTTTTTATATTGATTTTGTACCATGTAATGTTAATGCACTCAATAATTCTGGTAGCTTTTAAAAATTTTATTGAATATCCTACGAGTGCATTATCCTATATAATAAAAGGCCTCCTATATAATAAAAGGCCAGGACCATAAGCATAATGACCAGAATGACCACTGACCAGTTGCCTTGAGGTGCATTGACTACTTTTTGGTTCTCCCCCCCACCCCCGCCCCGCAGGCTCCAATCACAGCATGGTGAATGGGGAACCACAGCGAACGGGGGGCGGGTGGGGTGGTGGTGGCCGGGCTGGACTGGGGACTGTTGAGCGGCAATGGGCTGCAGGTGGTGAGCAGCAGTGAGCATCCAGCGGCAAATGGCAGCGAGCATGGCAGAGCATCGCCGGGCAGCAGTGGGTGCATTGTGGGGTGGCAGCGGGAAGCTTCGCAGAGTGTCACGCGGGTGTGGAGGCGAGCATCATGGAGCGTCGCAGGGCATCAGACGTGGCCCTGATCGCAGGCTAGGCCTATGGATCCTACTCATGCACAATTTCGTGTGCTGGGCCTCTAGTCTTAAATAAAATTTTACTTTTTGCATTTTAATTTAAATACCTTTTTTCTTTACTTGCCTTATTGCACTAAAACTTTTATTATTTTTTCAAAAATACTTTGTTTTTATTATTAAACCTTGTAGTACAAACCTGAAAAGTAAACAAAAAACTGGCAATAAACAATAAACTTCATGTCTTCCCTCCCAAGGGAGGGGTGCAGAGCAGCGCTAATAAATTAAATGCCAATCTGTAAGCCATAGGCAGAAGTTTACTGTCAAAAAGAGGGAAAGCACACAGGAAGGCCATAAAAACCAGACAACCACATTGGAAAACACTTGACTCTGTTTATGTAACTGTTAAATATTCTAAAACAGTTCAGTCTCTGCAACAACAACCAACCAAGTGGATCACAGGGCGTTCCTGACAGTCCCACTGGCAAGCTCAGTGCAGTATGGGTAGCTATAGGATCGATGAATCCAATTATGAAACAAAGAGCAGCTTGTGAAAACAGTTTTCCTTCTTATTGATTAGAAGTGGTGGTGAGAACCTACATTCATGTCTTGTTCTTGGTATCTTGATATTAAGAACACTATTGATGTTAGATGTATGGGGTTTTTTGTATGTTTGAGGCTTTCCTTTTTTCCCTGTTTTGGTAAGAGGTTTTTGTTTTGTTTTGTTTTTTGTTTTGTTGTGTGTGTGTGTGTGTGTGTGTGTGTGTGAGTGTGTTTTTAATTTGTAGTTTTTAAAATCAGGAATGGGAGATGAGTTTTGTCAAATACTTTTGATGGTTCTATTAAGATGATCATACATTTTTCTTCCTGTTAGTCTGTGGATACTGTAAATTTTGTTGACTTTGCAATGTTAAATGAACGTTCCATTAGTGGGATAAAACTCCATTGATGGTTTGGCATTCTCCATTTTACATGTTGTTTTTACTTTGCTATACTTTTGCTTAGAATTTGTTATTCTGTTTCATGAGAAATAGTAATTTACCCCACTGTAATTTTGCTTCTTTGTTTTTGTTATGTCTTCCTATTAAAGTAATGCTATTAAGGTGTTGTTGAATGAGTAAAGACTCTTGAAAAGTCTGTGTAAAATTGGTATTATTTTGTCCTTAAATGTTTGGTAGAATTCACCTTTGAAGTCACCTTGGCTTGAACTTTTCATGTGAAAATTAATTTTTAATAGACAGTTATGTAGTTTAATTCCACTATAGTGGAATTAAAATAAGTTAGAATAAATTGAATTAGAAAGACATCTTGAAAATCTCCAATAATGAGGAAATAAAATAATACACTTCTAAATAACTATGGCAAAGAAAAAGTGAAAAATAATAGAAATTATTTTTAACTAAATAATGAAAACACCAATAGAGTTTTATCCCACTAATGGAACGTTCATTTAACATTGCAAAGTCAACAAAATTTACAGTATCCACAGACTAACAGGAAGAAAAATGTATGATCATCTTAATAGAACCATCAAAAGTATTTGACAAAACTCATCTCCCATTCCTGATTTTAAAAACTACAAATTATGTAGTTTTTATAAACGCTGATTGTTTATGTAATTCAAATATTGTCTGTCTCATCTAACTTGACAAACCCATTGGCATTTTGTTTATATTTCTTTATTGTCCTTATGTGTAGACTTTCTAGTTTGCTTCCTCTTCATTCCAGATATCGAGAATTCATACCCCCCTCCCCACCTCGCTCTCTCTGCCTCCCTCTCTTCCTCACTTTCTCTCTATCTCTCACCTCATTTTTCTGGCTAGAGATTTACTAATTTTAATGATACTTGCATATAACCAGTTTTGGATATTATTGATTTACTCCTTCTGTTTTCTATTGCATTGATACTGGCTGTATTTTTTATTATTTCTTTGTTTGTATCTTCTGGTCAATACCAAGGTGATTACTTTTAGAACTGTAGATCTATAAATTTTCTTGTTTGTTTCACTTTTCATTTTTATCAGAATTCCACAAATGCTAACATCTGGTTAGTTAAAAATAATTTCTATTATTTTTCACTTTTTCTTTGCCATAGTTATTTAGAAGTGTATTATTTTATTTCCTCATTATTGGAGATTTTCAAGATGTCTTTCTAATTCAATTTATTCTAACTTATTTTAATTCCATTACAGTGAAAAAATGTACTTTGATCACCTTAATACTTTTGTACTTATTGATGTACAAACAGACCAGCTGTGGTCTGCCTTATGTGCATTCTGTTGTTCTTAGGTAAAGTGCTCTACAAATGTCAGGCTGGTTATGGTGTTATTCAAGTTTCCTGTACCCTTGCTGATTTTATCTTTTTATTCTATCAATTATTAAGGAGGAATAGTAACATATCTAACAATGATTATGAATTTATCTTTTACTTGTTACCATTCTATTAGTATAAACTTTAGGATTGTTATATTCTCTTTCTGAATTGACTACTTTATCTTTATGACTCCCTTTACCTCTGTAATATTGTCTGTTCTATAATCTATTTTATTTAATATGTCTATTCCAGGTTCATTTTTACACATTTAGTACATTTTTCCCAATCTTTTACTTTCTACTCATTTCTCTCCTTATAATTATTATTTCTTGTAGAAGCATGTAGTTAATTTGGTCTTGCTTTTTTCCCAATCTGATAAAATCTATCTTTCAATTGTGATTGTTGATATGGTTAGATTTGAGTCTATCATCTAGCTATTTGTTTTCTTTTTGTTCTGTTTTTTGTTTTCTTTGTCTTCTGTTTTCTGCCTTCTTTTTGGATTAGTTGAACAGTTTTTATAATTCCAATGTATCTCCTTTATTGATATTTAGTCAGTATTCTATTATTCTATTATTTCAGTGGTTGCTTTAAGATTGTTGTACTTATAAATTTACATTTAAGTGATATTATACTCTACATACAGTATAAACACCTTAAAATGGTATATTTTCATTTTCTTCCTCCAAGATTATTTTATTTCATACATCTTACTTATTCATATGTTATAACTCTTTTATATTGCTATTACTTTTGTTTAGACAGTCAATTCTCTTTAAAGAAATTCAATTTTTATTTAATCTTGTATATTTACCCATGTAGTTACCATATCTGGTTATTTTCATTCCATTGGATGCATATGTATTTTCACCTGCAGTCATTTTTATTCTGTCTGGGGAATGTCCTTTAACATTTCTTGTAATATGAATCTGCTCATGATGAATTCTTTCTGATTTTGGATTCCAAAAAAGTCTTCATTTCACATCTGTGTTTGAGAGATATTTTAGCTGGATATAAATGTCTAGGTTCCTACTCGCTGCATTGTGATTTGGAATAACTCTCAGGGCAGTATACTGGGGCAATCATAGGATTTACCTCATTTGTATCATATACCTCAGGGATTACTCAGCTTCTCTGATGTCCACTGTTTTGAAAAATGTTGTCTAATTGGTTTTGTCACTTTTAGGTTGGCGAATAAATCTGATCTGTTATTCCATCTTGGCTAAAGGTGATTTCGGCTATGGACATATATATGCTGCAGGTATTTTATTAATCAATCATATTTTATCACATTAAGTACAGAATTTAATATAAATTATCCACTTTAACATGAAGCCTTAACTATTTCAGAAAAACAACAAAGAGGCAGTTTATGCACAATGTCAATATCTCTGCTAGTGCTAGGTATAAGCTGTTTTTCAATTTCTAATGGACAATGTACCAAATCTACCTACATACATTCCTATTATTGTTACTGTTCTTTAAATAATTTAAAATCAACTCTTCGGCAAGTTCCTTTGATAATATTTTTCTCTTTGTTTTCTTAATTTATTCTTGATTTCAGTGTTATGAATCATTCCCTTCACTTCTGTTGCCATCTATGATTTCTCCCCTGTGAAACATGAAATTTCTTTGGTTTATAGACTACTACCATCATAGCCTTTGCAGTCTGATTTCAACACACTCAAGTTGACTTACTCTATTGACAAAAAATAAAGAAAGAAACAGGATAGAAACATTCTGTGGATATCAATAATGTCGAAATATATATTTTCGGTCTACCACTATTTTCCAATTAAAATGCAGAATATTATCTTCATGAAAGAACAAACAATCTGGCAAAGATTTTAGGGAAGAAGAAATTTATTTAATTTTAATCCATCCTGTAGGAAGGCATTTCCATTTCTTTTATGTGGCCTACATTAAGTAAAAACATCATCTTCTAAATAGAGAAATCATGGAACAAGCCTCTTGCTATTGTGTGCTGATGTTAATGCAGAAGGGAGACTTCATGACTGGAAGGCATCCATGATATTAAACAGGCCATTGGGCTGTGAAGTGCTGAGAGTGGTCATGCCGAGCAACAGGCCACAGGAATGCAAATTATCCACGAAGCCAAGAGTGGAGCTAGCAGGTGGCCTTGCCCATTCATCTAATGTCAACACACTGTTCAGTCCAGGCCCCTTGAACATCTTGGAAGGCCCTCTATTGCTTTTAATTAAGTAGAATATAGGTCACATAGTGTTCCTTCAGACAAAAAAACAAAACAAAAAACCACAGTCCAAAAAAGAGGAATCTTCTATGCACTGAGGGTCACTTGCATTATATAAATAAATATGGGCATTTGACTTAGATTGTGTGGTGGTTTTAGTTTCACAGCTTTTCCATACATTACTTCAGCATTTTATGGAATCTATTTCTTTGGCCTCTTCATGACTGACCAAAATTTTCATGAGGAAAGAAATGTGTTCTTTCAGTTCTCTTATGATTAACATGTTATACTTTTGAAATATTTCTACTTTAAGGAGTTTTAGAATAACCATAACACATCTCTTCAAAATGAGTTTATAGAAGATTAACCTATAACAGTGGAAAGTGTCAGAGTATGGAATTAAGTCATTTTCTGAGGTCTGACTCTGAAGCCAAAACCATTTGTAACTGTAATTCTGCCTGAAAGTGTATATACGCACTACACACACATCACCCACACACATATTGAATATATCAGCTTATGTAGAGCAAGTCACTGTCAAAAACTGCTTCCACCACCACTCTTTAAGAGCCCATTAACAGTGATATTTCTTAAAGCTACTCCTCATGTATAGTAAATATCTAAATTACAAGGGCCCACCTGGATATTAAGGGTTTCAGAAGGTTCCTTTTAAACTTCACTACAATGATCTTATTATTTAACTGTGTTAGTATTTTCTTCCTTTAGACATTTTTGATAAGTAGCATTTTGCTTTCAGAGGTGAAAATCCTCAATGACTTTGTGGGAAAACATGTGTTTTTTTGTTGTTGTTGTTGGAAATAGGTTAAGCGTCTCCATACAAGTAACTGGTTAATATAAATTCTAAATTGTTAACCAATGGTAAAATTTTTACTAAGAGTTTGGTAAAGTATTAGAACCATTACTAAGAACTTGAAATCAGGTTATATTTTCTATATCCATATCCATATCCATATCCATATCCATATCCATATCCATATCCATATATCTGCATCTCAAACATAATAGGTGCTGAGTATGTGCTTGTTAAGTAAATGAAGAAAGAAAGGGATGAGGGTATGGAAATACTTTTGATAAATGATAAACCTGAATCATTATATAATACAAATATGGCACATACATATAATAAAATGTAAAGCAATACACAAAGAAAGATGGAATTCCTTCCATTCAAAGTTCAAACTTTTGAGCAAGTTGTTCAACATGCTTAAAAATCAAGTTCTATCTAGATTTTGACTAAAATCTCATTGCTCTTTCTGGCTAATTTACCCCTCTATCCCTATGTTTTTTACTTTCGAGTGCATTAGACAAACCTGGAGAACTTCAAAATCCTCACAAAAAAGCCCCATTCACACCTACTGGTTCAGATTATCCCAGTTAGGGCCCTGGCATATATACTGTACATATATGAAAATATTACAGTATCTTCTCATGCACAGCAAATATTGATAAGCATTGCTTTAGTCATATCAAACTAAATGTCTTTCTTCCAACATACATTTTCTTAACTCCACACACTTGCTTATGCTCTTTCATTTTTCCTCAATTACTCTTTTCCCCTTTATCTCGAATCAAAGCTTGATGATTCCTTAGAAGTTTTATTTCTCTCTCTCTCCAACATTAAAGTCCTGGAAAAAAATTAATTGTTCTCTGCCCTCTGCCAAATCACTTCATTTCCACTTAATGAGGTTATGTTGCTCCAGAACACTTTGCTGCACATTAAATTTGGTCCCAAGCCCTCAATTGCCAGGAGATCCCAATATAAACCATTACTAGAGAACTGCTGCGGTTATAAAGGATTTGTAGGGATTTAGACTGGGCAGAAAGGGGCCATGTTGTCTTCACTGAGACCATCCTGTCCTTTAGGACCATTCTTCCACACTAAGATGAAGTTGTGAGCTCTCTAATTATCGCTGACTATCCAGTCCTTAGCCACAGTGCACAGCTCTCCCCGCAAAACCCAGAGAGGGAGGAACCCAGGTCTTGCCCTCCTCGATTAAGCACCTTCCATGTAATCAATTCCTAGAATGAGTTTTTCAATGGGCTTCAAACTACAAGATACAACCTGATTAGAAATTATTATTAAGAAGTTTCAAGAAACACAAAGTTTTTTCTCCCTACTCCACTACTAAAGAGCCTTGAATATACACTTTTGCTATTTCCAGGAGACAAATGTATCTCTAAAGCTTTTCTGTTTCCATAGCAACAAAAACAAACTACAAAATAATCTCGCAATATATTATCCCACCACAAAATTTTTAACCAGTTACAGAGAAGTTTTTCTCTCTAAACAAGCATGTCAAACTCAAAGGCTAGCACGGGCCCAAAATAAACAAGATTTAGGTTTATGTGGGCTGCAAAAAAAAAAAAAAAAAGCTTCTATTTTCACAGAAATGTAGGTTTATATCAATAGAGCCATGCTGAATACAAAGGGCTGAAATAAATGAGTCATCCTTAACATAAAAGAATAGAACATTTTAGTAAAAATTAATATTTTTTCTTGAACATTAACTTACCAGACACTGAATAATTGCACACATTAATAAGCGTAACGCAAATAAACCTATTTTTCTTGTTCTCCGAAGGCAAAATATTTCCTGTTGCACACACCAGACAAGTCAGTCCAAGACTAATGATGTGGCAATCGGCTGCTAAAATATTTGCTTGTAGTAATAGTGGAGAGAAATGAATGCAACATGATTATAGTAATCAGTCAATAGCGAACGCTGTAGTTTGTTATTAATAATTATGTATAACAGGACATTGTAAAAATCAACTTATGAAATTTTTATTAAAACTTTCTCACATACTGTTATATTGGCAGGGCCACAAAAGCTTTCGTCGTGGGCCGCATGCAGTCTGCGGGCCGCGAGTTTGACATGCTTGCTCTAGAATGTCAGTGATCTCGTTGTGAGATAGATTATGCATTTAAAACTACATATTAAGTGACTGCATAAGTGCGCTAATGCTGTACACTGTGCCAAATGCTGGTGATAAGAGAGAAAAAGCAACTTGTCAACCTGACCCTCATGCAACAGGTATTCTGAGTAAGATTCATGCAAGTAAACTGGCAATTACAATGTGGCATCCTAAGTGCTCTATGGAGAAGTACAAGAGGCTATGAGTATACAAGAAAATAGCATCTATTCAAGAAGTTTTCACCTTTCAAACACAGTGCCTGTAGGTAATTAGTGCTTAATAAATACTTCTTTAATAAAATAAATAACTCTTCAAATGTTTAAATTAAAAATGTATGTCTTCACCATCACCTACTCCTCAGGTGCATAAACTACTGTGAGTGAAGTACTTTAAAAATTAGGAAGCAGCTAAAAAGATCCCTTTCCCCCCCTCCACTATGGAATTAAACTATGCTTTGAAAATTAACACTTGTCTTTAAAAGAAGCAAGTGCCTACAATTATTTTCTCGCCTATGGGGAGAATAAATAGTATCTAAAAATCCCACTGGTGGTGAGAATGGCAGAGACATCAGAACTATGCCCAGGTCTCCTGGGGAGATGCAGAAGGACAAAGGACTGCATGCCCAGCACCATTCTGGAGGGCTTGGGATTTGATTGACCAAGCACATGGAACTGGGGAATCATTAACCTCTAGCTTGATTGTTTGGTGGTGGGATGATGACAAATCCTGGGGTAAATAGATCCTGTGGATAGAAAGTGGGATGTTCTGAAAAGTAGTAGATATTATCATGAGAGAGGTTAGAGGAAAAGCAACATTGGGTGGGGTTGGGCAGGGGGTTGGCAGTGAAGAAAGCTGACTTTAAAAACTGGGTGCCAGTGCCCCCCAAAGTAGACTCCTTGGTGTGTGGGGAAGTGTAACTTAACAATGAAGTTAAATTCTCCTATATTTTATTCTCCTCCCATGTTTTGAGTCTCTGTAATTACTACCAAATTTTGATAAAAGTCTGATAAAATTACAAGCTGAGTAGTAGTGATGCGAAGGGATACGATAGCAAGCTGAAAGCACTATTCCCCACAACAAATTCCCTGCTGGGTTTCCTGGGGTAGTATATTTTTAGGGAACTGGGTCCGAAAACTCCAGGCAGTGACCAGTAATAAAGTGCAGTTTTTTCATGATACAATTGAAAGCAGCATGGATGGGCCTATGAGACTAAGTAGTGATGTCACTCTACACAACTCAGGAGTGAGATGAGTGAGCCCTCTCTCTCAGCCCCCATCCCTCTCAAATACTCCTTAGAAGGAAGAGAGAGTGGCACCTGATTGATTACTCTAATTTACCTTAAGCAAAATTTCCTTTTCTATCTGTTTCCTAATTAGAAACATAATAATACCTTTCCAATAGATCGATGTGGGGAGGAAATAAATCAGAACAGAGAGTATAAAAGATCGATTAAAGTAAAACACAGGCACTGTACACAGGCTAGATCCGTGGTAGGCAAATGGCGGCTCGCGAGCCACATGCGGCTCTTTGGCCCCTTGAGTGTGGCTCTTCCTAAGCCCTAGGAGTACCCTAATTAAGTTAATAACAATGTACCTACCTATATAGTTTAAGTTTAAAAAATTTGGCTCTCAAAAGAAATTTCAATCGTTGCACTGTTGATATTTGGCTCTGTTGACTAATGAGTTTGCCGACCACTGGGCTAGATTATTCTTGTGATATCTAGCAATGATTAGGATCACGTTTAACATTTTAAATTCAAGTGGCTAAAGTCAAATGGGTTTAATTAGAACATGTTGGTCTGTTAAGAATCTGAAGAATTTCATACATGTTGATGTGATTACTAATAAATAACAAAGGAAAACTTTTGAAAGTTAGTAAAAAAATGCTATAGAATAAATGGGCATTTATGAATTTATAGTTTCATGAAAAGTGTGTTCCAATGCTCAAATGTGTATGCTTTAAAAAATTTATATTCAATAATATTATTTGCTAGACAACCATTTTTGATGTATCTCTGCTAGTCTTTCATATTTACTGGTACAAATGATTCTGTTTAACTTCTACATTAGCCATGATTGGTAGGTCGAGTACTTCTGAAAAAATATATTCATTAAGGGTATTAAAGAATATGTATAACAGATTCTGCTTAAAGTGTGGCAATAAATATCCACAAATTTATATTATAGAATAAAGTTTCTATTTTGGAATCCAATATTTCTTCTTTGGAATCAAATATTTTCTAGCTAATTAACTGAAAGTACTGGTGGGATTTCTTTACTTCCATTCACTGAAAGTTGGAATCTACATAATTTTATTTACCAGTTCATATTAATACTGCTCAGACAGAATAAGAAGGTTAGCACTCCACTACATTTTTAACTTCACATTTTATTTTGTGTGCTGAAAATTTAATATACTGGAGGAAAGAAGACTTACTAGGGTCGGAGTATTAGTATTCTAGAGTGGGCTAGAAAACTGAAAAGGGGATCATGTCTAGAATTAGAGTTATGCAGATACATTAATGATGCCTACATGTAACAGTGGGTGTTGGTGACTGTGGTCACTGGAGAGGGAAAAAAAAAGGCAATCTGACAACATGTGACTCTAAAGTTATAGATCAAAAACACTACAAAATTAAAATGCAAAGGACACTAAAATGTCTGCACCATATATAAAAGCTTAATACATTTTAAAATGAATATTTACTTTAAGTAAATAAGAAAAAGAGAAATATTCCAATATAAAATTAGAAACACAGGCTTAGTCAATTCTCAAAATAAAATGTGCAAATTAACAATAAATGCATAAAGAGCTAGTCAAACAAATTAAAGGATCCGTCAAATTGGCAAAAATATTTGTAAATTATAGCACCCAATATTAGCAGATTTATAGTAATAAAATCATTCTCATAGAATACTGGTAGAAATTTAAATCAGAGCAACTTCCTCAAATTCATGTTGGCAATTTTTTTTTAAGATCCTCAAAATGTGCATATCCTTTGACTCACTAATTCTGTAACTAGGAATTTGTAGTAGGACACAATCAGAAATGTGCATTTCTGATCAATTCTATTTTGGCATTTTTTTAGCAAAAAACTGAAATCATCTGAAATGTTAGAAACACATGATAAGAAATAGTTATATAACAATAGAATAAAACACTGGGCAACATTTGAACATCATTCAAATGAAATATATAGCAAGGAAACTTTCATTTAAAAAGTGCTAAATAACAAAAATGTATGTACAAAACTATACATGCACAGTTTTCTTTCCCAATAATTATGTACCCTTGTTGAGAGTCACAGAGCAAGAGAGGAGCAAGAGCACTCTTTCTCTGGGGACTATAGTCAGGAGCTGAACCAACTAACCCTCAAGATTTGATGTAATTGCAGTGGCTCCACCCTCCCAGCCAACTGATGGTTCCCCAGGCCACATGGCAGGCAAGCACCTTCCCTACAGGCACCCTGACTTTATAGCGCGTGTGTCCACCTTGGCCGTCATTTGATCACTTTCCCCAGTGATCTTCAGGAAATAGGCTGGTGGTTCCCTGGGGAGCGTGAAGCTGCCCAGATGACCATGCTTATAATGTCTGGCCTGCTCTTCATTCCCTTCCTATTATGAATGTTAATAACTAGCTAATTATGATGATAACACTAATATTTAATAGCTTCATAGAATCAGAGATCATCACTGTGTCTTATGTTTGAATGTCTTTTTCACTTTGAATAAAGTTCAAATTATAGTATTATTTCCAGTTATATATGTGTGTGTGTGTATATATATATTTAGTATATATAGTATATTTCAAGGTACCTTAATCTGTCACTTTACTGTTTAATCTCCTTCAAAACCCAGATTTTCTATAAGTTCATCAATTCTTACTTATATTTATGTCATTTAAAGTGCTCATAAACATTTCACTAATGATTTATAAATAGACCATGGTGTAATTTGCTAATATTCACCTTACAATGAGAAAAATACAATTGAGATTTATTTTATACAGAGCTGAATGGCATCTATTTCATTTGCTTATTCAACAAGTATTTATTGCATTCCCACTGGGTAGCAAGAGGTATTCTAAGTGAAGAGAATACAGTAGAATACAAAATAAATTTAAGTCCTGCCCTTATGGAGCTAACATTATAGAGGGACAAATATGTAAATATGCTAGTTGGGGTCAGTGCCTAAGACAAAATTTAAGTCCAAAAAGTGAGTATCTTTGGGAGGTGAGGGATGGAAGTATGATTTTTTTTATAAAATAGTAAAAAAGAAAAAGTCTCACTGAAATGAACACCATTGTAATTAACTAGTTATTAATAACAGGAAAGAAGCAAAGAGCAAAGGGAAGGGCAGGCATGTTCCCTGCAAAACATTGGGGGAAGGAGACTGGACAAAGGGAAGATAGATGCAGGCCCAGTAAAGTTGGGGTGACATAGGGTAGGTACTTGCTGTCAATCACACCTGGGAACAGAGGTCACTGGCTAGAATGGGCATGGCCACTGCAAGCCCTCGAAGATGTGGGATACTGGACTCCCTAAACAAAGGCGTCAGCTCTCTTGTGCTCTTGGCTCTCTTGGGACTCCTGTAACTCTGGGCTTGAGGAGATCTTTTGCTCTTGCTTCCCTACATTCGCTCACAAGACCCATAGCCATGTGGCCCCCACACACAATGGACTGATGGACTATAACTAGTCTGGTGCTGAACTAGACCTGGCAGCAACACGGAAAGGAAACTCTGGACGCTGACTTGGCTTCTAGCTCTACTGAAACCCCAGCTATACTTCTTCTATGACCGGACTAAGGGAAATGGGACTTTGGAAACCCAGGGATGTAATTCCACAGAAATAAAGCTTTCTAGCATATCCCATCTTCCTGTGGGGGCCTTTGGAAATGTTTATTCCAATGGTACCCCAAGAACCCCACTTCCATTGGTAACAAAATAACTCTCAGAGATTGAAGGAGGACATTCAAATGAAGAGGCAGAACAAGAACAAAACTGCTGAACCATGAGGCTCTACCCATGAGGTTTGGATGGCTGGACAGAAAGGATCTAGTGAGAGAGGAGTAGGAGATAAGGTGAGAAGGATAATGGAGGAGCCAGATTTGGAATTGGGCCTTTACTCTCAGTAAGATGGGAAGTTTGTAGTAGAGTGACTACATCTGACTTCGGTTTCACAGGGATCATTCTGATACCATTGTAATGAACTGGTTATAAATAACAGGAAAGGGGCAAGAGGAAGGCCAAATATTATGGTCATTCATTTGTGCAGCTTTGGCAGGAAGCTGCAAAGCCACTGGTCTGTTCTCCACAGATCTTGGGGTAAGAGGACTAGACAAAGGAAGAATAGATGCATACCCAGGAAGGTCTGGGTGGCAGAGGGAAGGTACTTGCTTGTCAGTCACATCTGGGAACAGGTCATCAGCCAGAGTAGGCATGGCCACTGCAAGTACAGAAGGATTTGAGATGCAACAGACTGATTAATCTCGGTGTGTGTGTGGGGGGGGGGGGGGGTTGTGGGGGGGGCGGGAATAGAAAGAGATTAACCAAAGAACTTACATGTATGCATACATATGCATAACCCATGGACACAGACAATAGTGTGGTGAAGGTCTGAGGATGGGGCAGGAGCAGGATAGAGGGAGTCAATGGGGCGGGGGGGAATGAGGATGTCTGTAATACTTTCAACAATAAAGATTTTTTAAAAATTTGAGATAAACTCCTAAACAAAGAAGTTCACTCTCTTGCTCGCTTGCATTCTTGGGACCCTTGTTGCAGGGGGTGCTCTCTCTTGGCTCCCCTGCATTCATGGCTGTGGGCCATGTGGACTCCACACACAATGGACTAATGGGCTGCAACTAGCCTAATGCTAAACCATGGAACTCAGGACACTGGCTTTGCTTCTAGCTCTGCTGAATCCCCAGCTGCATCTCTGCCAGGACTAGATTAAGGTGAATGGGACTTTTGAAACCCAGGGATGTGATTCTACACAAATGAAAGTCACTCACCCTACCATGTGAGTCTCAGAAAATCATAAGGATTGGACCCCCAGCACTCGGTAGGGAAAGGGATTTCCCACTCCCACCGGTGGATACTCCACTTCCACTGATAAATACTCTAGAGCTTCTACCTTGAGAAAAGTCTGCCAGGAGACACTGGCATGAACAAGATCAGTTAAAAGATGGGCTTGTCTACATTTGTCTTTCCTCCCATTACTTTCTAAACCCAGTCAAGTAGTTGCCCTCGCCCTTTTTCTCCTATTAACAGTAATAATGACCTCCACACAGATAAACCCAGTAATTGATTCTAGGTCCTCATATTAACTGACTTCTCAGGACCATTGATTGATCCTTTTTCATGTGGCTTTCAAGATATCACAGTCTCTCTGTTTACCTCCTAACTTACTGGCTGTTCCTTCTCAGCTTCCTTTGCTGCTTTCACTCGCACCTCCAGGCATGTAATGGATGGAATCCCAGGGCTCATTCCTCCTTTTTGCTTCTCCAACTTCATGGACAGCCTTGATGATCTCACCCAGTCCCCCGGCTATAACATACCATGCAAATGCTGACAGTTCCCAGACGTTGCTATTGAAGTCAAACCTCATATATCTAATTACCTGTGACGTTCACCCTTAGGCCTGCTCTATCTGCAGCTTCTGCATGTCAGTCAGTTCTTCAATTCCATTCTTCCAGTTGCTTAGGATAAAAGCTTTGGAATCTAAAATTGGGACTGGAAAGCTAGGCTAGTGATATAAATTTTAGGGTTATCAGTACATAAATGATTTTCAGGGAATTTCCCTAAAAACTATGTTTTGGTTTATCTTAACAAGATACAAATGATCCCTTTTGCTTGTTACAAGTCACACTTCCATAGGAATTAAATTGGATAATCCTGAAATGAATTTGTAAATATACACAAAACTGAATTCTTCCATAGTAGAGTCAGGGAGTCACTTGAACCTCTAACAGACAGTTTATTTGCATGTCTAAAGACTAGAATTATTTTGCATCACTGCTAGTTACAATGTATAGAAGTGTGAAATACTCAAATTCAGGTAAAGGCACAAAGCACTCACAGATTTAGAATCAGATTACCCAAAGGTACTGTGAATAATAGTTTTACACTGAAAATAGTAAAAAAAAAAAAAAAAAAATTGGATTATTTCAAATTTCCTTACTGAGGCATTTATATTTACTATCTGAGGAAAATAATTGAAAAACTGAAGAGTAATAACACAGAAAAGGAAAATTATTTTTTCAGTAACTCATTTACATTTTTAAAAGACAAGAGATGTTAAATACACTAAACATATTCTAGCAACAGCCATTTTTCAATTATACTATACTAGGGGCCCGGTGCACGAAATTCGTGCACTGGGTGTGGGGTGGGGGGGAGTGTTCCTCAGCCCAGCCTGCTCCCTCTCATATACTGGGAGCCCTCAGTCGTTGACCCCCATCACCCTCCAATCGCAGGATCGGCCCCTTGCCCAGGCCTGACGCCTCTGGCCTAGGCGTCCGGCCCGGGTACCGGGGACCTGCAGTGGCAGCGGGGGGCGCCGCGATCGTGCGGGCTCCGCCCCTGCCCCTGCAGGATGCCTCTGGCTGAGGCATCCAGCCTGGGCAGCGGGGACCCACAGCTGCAGCGGCCCGCGATCGTGGGCTCCGCTTTAGGCCCAGGCAAGGGACCCCTAGCTCTTTGGACTGCCAGCTTCGACCGTGCCCAGCTCCCATCGCTGGCTCTACCCCTACTCCCTGCTATCACTGGCCAGGGCGGAAAAGGCACCTGATTCTCCAATCATGGCCGCCTTTGCCCTGCCCCCCAGCTCTTAGCTCCCCCCTGGGTTTCCAATCACTGTCAGTGGCAGGGGGCTTCTTCCTGCTTTCCCTTTCGCCTCCCTGCATTGTGCCTACATATGCAAATTAACCGCCATCTTGTTGGCAGTTAACTGCCAATCTTAGTTGGCAGTTAATTTGCATATAGCCCTGATTAGCCAATGAAAAGGGTATTGTCGTATGCCAATTACCATTTTTCTCTTTTATTAGTGTAGATGACATAAAATGTTAGTCCTCAAGGTCATATTATTTTCTATTTTATTATCATAACAGTTCAATCAGTTATAATAATTCTAGAAGACCTATTAGGAAACTCTTTTTCTCTTGGTAATAAATTACCACTTGAAAAATAATCATCTTGAAAAGCACAAGGTAAATGTTAGGATTGATCAAACAATTGAATTGATACCCTTTCCCCAGGAACTGTATTTTCAGGCTAGTTCACTAAGAACATTCCCTTTTCTGAGACCACATTTCACTTGTGGTGACCACATCCCATTATCTCCCCTCCCGGTATGCACAAAGAAGTCTCCACCCAGAAAAAAGCCCCCCAAAAGTCCTTTAAAAGCCGCTGAATCCCCCTCACTGGGTGCTGGAGCCATCCAGGCTCAGCCACCTGGTGTGAGGATGATCTAATAAATTCGTAATCCCTCACCACTCTGTCCTCGTGTGCTTCTCCTTCAGTGACTTAACAGTAAATAACATTCCGTTAAACTTATGTATGTGTGGTGTAGTAAAGAATTTCTAGTTTTGTCCCTGATTCCTGGCTTAGAGTTTCAAAGAAACTTGCATTTTCCTGAGTGGAAATTTTCTAAGTAGGAGTGTCTTTGTTATGCTAATTAGGTGACTCATGGTGGGCCCTTAGATAGCATCAGGGCCTGAGACTGAAGACAAATTCTAAATGGGAACTTTGGGCCACTCCAAACTCTTGCAAGAAAAAGGGAGCTGGAGTTTGAGCTCATCGAGCAGTTAATGATTTAATCAACCATGCCCACATAATGGAACCGCAATAAAAATCTGACAACAAACTCAGTGGTGCTTATGGGTTGTTGAATACATTCATGTGCAGGTAGGGTGACATGCCTCGATTCCAGAGAGAACATGGAAGCTTTGGACCCCTTAACCTCACCCAGATATTACCTATGTGTCCCTGAGCTATACCTTTATCATAAAATTGTAATAATAAATATAGTGCTTTGGGTGAGTTCTGTTAGTCATTCTAGCCAATTATCAAGCCTCAGTGGGAGTTGTGGGAACCTCTGACTTCTTAGCAGGTTGATAACAAATGCAGGTGGCTCCAAGACTTGCAGATAGCATCTGAAGTGGGGGCTGAGGGCAGTTTTGTGAAGAACTTTGCCTTTAACCTGTGTGGTTGGCACTAACTCAGGGTCCGAATTAAATTGAATTAAAGGACTCCTAGTTGATGTCACAGTAGAACAGAAAAATAATGATCAGTATAGAATAATATATGTCAGCAATAATGGGGAAATAGTATGCTTAAATGAAACACCTAAGGGGTGACCAAATTTGTTATCGAGTCTGTCCATTTGATATTCAATTATCAGCTCAATTCAATTAAAATAAATCAATTTATAAAATAAATTAATTTTTTCTGAATATTGAGATCTAGTTGCACAAAAATTACAATAACTTTTACCGAAGTAACTTTTCCAGAGGATTTCCTTTCCCACCCACATAAATATACAAAGAGGAAGCTTCTGAGCCAGTTCTTCCTACTGCAAAGTAGAAATGTGGCAGGTATCCAATGTATGTGAATAGTGTAAGTGGTAAGCCTGGATGATGTAGGAACAAAACCCACTTTTTAGTCATCATATTTCATTGCTTACACATCTTTCTGGCATCAGCACATCTTGATTTCATTTAACCAATTTTTTTCAGCCATCTACAAAATAAAAATGCAAGGCTCTTACAAAGAAATATTGGGAAAAATAAATCCAGATATAAACAGTACGTCTACAGGATTGTTATAGCAGCTCCAATTATAATGAAAGCAATGTTTTAAGCTTTCTTGCATTGTGAACATAATGCTCCCAGTATTTCAGAAGCAAGGGGTCTATTTATAATGGTCTTGGCCTCATGATGCCAAACCCTTAGCATGTGAACAGAAGCCAGAAAAATCAAAGATCCAAATTAAACCATGGAGAAAGCCAACGCTAGTTTCTTTTCCATTTCCTTAAGCATAAGACTAAGGATGGAGAAAGTCCAGTTAAAAATATGCTTACAGTTGAATCTTCAAATGTGTGAAATATAAAACAAGCATTTGATCTCTATTTCTTGATTCAAAATCTACATAAAGCAGCACCAAAATTATTTGAAACTGATTTTATGGCAAAGAGGAAGCACTGCAAAAAATTAAACTACACAAAGGAATTAAATCAACATTAGACTTCACCTCTTTCTTGGAGGACACAACAGAGACAGCTCACTGGTTTTAAAAGAAAAAAATAAACTGCTATAATGTTAGAAGATCTAAGAACAATGAACCTTCCAGAAAACAAAGTAGTGCGATTATACCTGCTATCTGTACATCTCAGGTGGTGAAGGAAACAAAATGGATGATCAGTTGATAATAATTACTGGAAAACTGTGCTCTCTTACAAAGTAAAATTAGCCCACTATGAACCTTCATTTCCAGGTAAGTCATAATGAGATACTGGTTTTCATACCTACATGGTTTTAGGACATTTACAGACTGAAACACCCAAACTCTGGAATGTGAGCTATTTTTTTCTGTTTTTCATTTCAACTATTGAACAAGTACCAAACCATCACAACTGTGTGTTTATTATTACGCAGGTTAAAAGCTATGAAACTTTGAACATTTCCATCATAAAACTAAGTTTCTTCCTAACAGTACTAAAAGTTTCCTTAGCTTAGAGATTTACAAAATACTGTCTAATCCATAAATGAATTCTCAACTCTCTAATTACATATTTTCAATTTGGAAACAATAAATTAATAAGCATTCTGTTTAGCCGACATTGGCTTTATTGTTATAATTCAAGGGATACATAAATGTACCATTTTCTCCTACTCAGTGGTCATAGACATTATAAAATGTAACACCTAGTCAGCCTCGTGAATCCTGATTATCCACAGCTACCAGCAGAGGGGCTTCCGGGTGCAAATGAACTGCCTCCTTGGAACCTGGTCAGTCTCCTTCAGGGCACTTCACCACTTCAGAATCCCGTGTGTTGCACCAGGATGCTCTCCTTACCAGAACTTCTCAGGATTATTTATGACTTTTAGGACAGTTTCCAAAGAGGGCAATGCTTAATAAAAGGGTATAAATTATATTAGTGGTATTTCAAGTATTCCACATTGCTTGTTCAGCTTCCATATTAAGCTGTTCCTGTCTCTATGCAATGATGAAGATTATAAATTGTTATCTCCTCCACAACCATGAAACTAATTTGATTTAAAAATACTGATCATTTTAACCCCAAAATATTTATATAACATAGAAATGCTATCTTTTGGTGGATGGCATTCATTCTTGATGAAAGCCTTCTTTCTAAAGCTAGAACATACCAATGATTTCTTCAACTAGTCTATCTATCATTTGTCTCCCTTGCCCTTGATATATTCCTTTCTATAATCCCATTCTGGTACTAACACTTAACCAAATCTGTACTTTTCTAAGTTACTTTTGTAGTTTTCATAAATATAAAAAATCTTATGAAATTATGTTATAAGAAAATAGTCCTCATTTATAAAATGAGAATAGCAAAGGTTACTGAAAGATCAGACAGAGGCCAAAAACCAGGACTACAGGCTTTATTAGAGGAGAAGCACCTGCCGGGCTGCCTCACAAGGGGAGGACAGCAGCACGTGCAGGGGTGGGCACGCCTTTTGAGGGGCGGAATGGGAAGAGGTGGGGGCTTAGTGTACTCGGCGCACACTGATTGGTGGCTTACTGCATTGTCCATATAGGACAAGGGCTTAGGGTATTTGGCAGGTGTGGATTGGTGGTCCAATGTATAGTCCATATAAGGTCCATGGTTAGTCACTCAGGTATTTCTGGGCTGCAGGTTACATCATACTCCACCCACCAGTTGGGGGAAGGGAGGATCTATCAGTTACTTATTTTTAGAAGCTACCATAGACAACGCATCCACAGTTCTCAGGCTATTTTTTATTATAGCCTTGAATTGGTTTAAAAATAAATTAGAAGTCTCTCTCAGAATGACCTAACATTTTCTATCAATTTAAACAGAATTTTATTTCTGTTTACTAAGGTTCTTGATCTATTAAAGAGATAATCAGTTATCTTTTAAAACTTAACATTTTTTACATATTTTTGTAATACACTCCCACATAATTCATTTATTTTCACATAAGCAAATAAAATTCAATTTAACACAGTGTTATTTTGTTTGCTATTATTTTAAATATCTTCAATATGCTTGAAAACAGGGATGCAGACTAGATTTTTAAAATAAAGAAAAGGAAAGACAAGAAAAAGAAGTGCTAGTATAGGCTTAGAGTCTAAGCCTTAGACCTTTGAAATATTTACCTGAGCAAGATGGTACTAAAAAGCTCATGGAAAAGGAGACAAGCCTTTTTAGGTTGTAAAAGTAGTTATTGAACGGAACTTTCTTCACACTTTTCCCCAAATTTTAAAGGTCTATTTACTGTGTTTGATGTAGAAGTTATGTACTCCCACCACAAAATCAATAGCATTAGAAAAGCTATTCACTAGCATGTTCAAAAGAGTTGGAAAACATAACATGTGTGGATTACCCATCTTCTTTTTAAAGAGACGAAACATACATTGATTCTTTTGAAAAGTGCCATGATTAAAGGGCTTGCGGTAAGACCTTTCTGACATTTAGATATAGGTTCACATTCATAACTCGTTCCACTGGACCATTCCATATTCCCACAGTGTTGCCTTAATGTCGAACCTCATACACTACTGTTCTGTTCAACAGCAACGACAGGGCCAAATTCATGCTTCTTATTTTGAAAGTTCTGTGTTTTTAAAGAGTTTGATCAATGCCTTCTACCCATTAAGTCAGCAAGAGGTATTTTAGTAAGACCAATCAAAGGAATGAGGTAAAGGCAAGCAAGGAAGGGGAGTAGGAGTGGGGGGAGGGAGGTTGGGGAACGTGATGGAAATGGGAGAAAAGAGAAAGTGCTCACAGGATTTATGGCTTATTACAGTGTAAGTAACACAGAGAAGCATATTACATGCTGAACAGTAAGTCTTCTTAAAGATGGTTTTACTCTCTTTTGACATAGCTTAAATTATGGAAGCTTTCTTTTCTTCTTTTTATGGCCGATCCTTAGGATGCTCTGCTTGTTTGAACTTTGCCTTGATGCTTTATCCCAAGTATAAATGTATTTCTCTAACAAGTATTCCACTTAAACTCATGAGTGCACATAAGCCTCAGGATACATTTTAGCAGGTAGATTGGTTTGTGAATAGATTTTTTTCTTTTAAATTAAGAATTGAGATAGTATCTTTCATATTTTCTGATGCTTAATTAGAGAACTATGCTTATATTTCAGAAATGTAGATAAACATGGGTCGGGGGAAAGTTTGAATAAGTTGTGTTGTATAAAGTTTGGGGATAACAGTGAACTATCCATTTGAAAAGTATTTCTGGAAGGAAATGCTGACAATTATTTGAGAGCATTTTCTAAATTTGCCTGGAACCATTGCCAATTTTTGTCTGATGATTCTTTTGGATTCAGAAGACTATGGTATTAAAAAATCTTTCATTTTACCTACCTTTAAATTATACATGCGATTTTAAAAATAAAATAGTGAAAATATGTTAAGTATTTTTTGTCTAATGCCTGGGAATCCATTTGATTTGAAAAGATACACTAGAGGCCCAGTGCACAAAATTCGTGCATGAGAGGGGAGTCCCCTAAGCCCGGCCTGCACCCACTCCAATCTGAGACCCCTTGGGGGATTTCCAACTGCCTTGGGATTGGGCCTAAACTGGCAGTCGGACATCCCTCTCACAATCCTGGACCACTGGTTCCTAATTGCTCACCTGCCTGCCTGCCTGGTTGCCCCGAACTGACCCCCCTGTCGGCCTGATTGCCCCTCACAGCTTCTGCATGCTGGTCTGATCACCCCTTACTGCCCCCACTGCCGGCCTGGTAGCCCCCAACTGTCCCCCTCTGCCGGCCTGGTTGCCCCCAACTGCCCCCCTGCTGGCCTAGTCGCCCATCACTGCCCCCCCCCCCCGCCAGCCTAATCACGACAAACTGCCCCCCCCCCCCCCGCCGGCCTGGTCATCCCCAACTGCAACCCCCGCTGGCCTGGTCACCCCTAACTGGCCCCACCCCCGCTGGCCTAGTTGCTTCTTACTGCCCCCCTGCTGGCCTGGTTGCCCCCAACTACCCCCCTCTGCTGGCCTGGTCACCCCAACTGCCCCCCCTGCTGGCCTGGTTGCCCCCAACTGCCTCCCCCTCCCCCGCCAGCCTGGTCACCCTTCATAGTCTCCCCGCTGGCCTGGTTGCCCCACGCAGCCTACTTGTTCAGTTGTTTGGTCATCCCTCACTAACCCTGCTGCCAGCCTGGTCGTAGGCAGCCATCTTGTGAGGGCGTGAAGGTTAATTTGCGTATTACCTCTTTATTATTATAAAAGATACATAATATGTATAGAATATGCAAAATATCTAATATAGTTCCCTGTATATCACAGGCTCTCAATAAATTAAAATAATTTAAAACAGTTTCTATTATGTGCCTCTCTACATATTTACATGTATAATCTTTACACTAAGAGGTAAATGGGGATTGCATTACCCCCATATTACAGATGGAAAACTGAAGCACAGAGAAGTTAGGCAACTTGCCAGAGGACAAACAGCTGGTAGAGGGCAGAGGATGCAATCTGCTGAGATGATAAATCCAATGGATTGAAAGGGCAAGTATGACAACTGCAGTAAGTGACTGGAGCATGGTACCAGATGAGTCTGGAAAGGTGGGAAGGGAGCATATCACAGGGGCTTATTAATCATTTGCAGTTTTCTTTTTACCCTAAGGACTCTGGGAAGTCACTGAGAGTTTTTTGTTTATGTTTTTTTGTTGTTTGTTTTTAACAGGAAAGTACATGAACAGCTATGCCTGATTATTACTTGACTCAAGTGAGGAAAATATATCAAGAGGTAAAGTGGGTATCAAACAACCAGTTAGGAGGTGTTTACAGTGCCTAGGCAGGAGATGTTATCTGAGCCTAGGAAGGTTGTTTGGAAGATAAAGAGATGCTTCAGGGAGGTATTTCATATGCTTTCTTCCAACCAACATTGCCATTATCTGCTGAGGCCACTTAAAGCAACTGAACACTAAGTTCAGCATAAGAGCTGCTTTCTCCAAGAAGTTTTCCTTGAGCAATGATTCTAGGTTAGATGCCTCTGCTAAATGCTCCAATTATCATCCTATCTAGTAAGGAGGGAATATGCTAATTGCCTGCCCCACCCTCAAAGATGGCGGTGCCCACAGCCAATAAGGAGGGAATATGCTGAGGCACAGGCAAGCCTCGGATGGCGGCTGCCCAGCTGCCCAGGGCCAGCCCAAGGTGTAGGCAAGCCTCGGATGGCGGCTGCCCAGCCGCCCAAGGCTGCCCGAAGCTCGGATAACTAGGGCCAGCCAAGGCTTGCGCTATCGGCAGTGGCAGCAGTAGAGGTGTGATGGGGGCATCGCCTTCCCCTGATAGCCAGGTCACCTCCTGCCCCTGAGGGCTCCTGGACCGTAAGAGGGGGCAGGCTGAGCTGAGGGACACCCTGCTCCAATGCATGAATTTTCATGCACCGGGCCTCTAGTCTCTTATAACATCATAAAAATAGTATCTTGTAATAATATTTTTCTGTTCTGTCCCCTCTGTGGAACCACAAGCTCTTTGAGAGCTCTGTGCCATTGGTGGTGGAATCCCCAGGATTTGATGCAGTGCCCAACTGGATAGTGGATTTTGAATGGCAAAGGAGAGTGTAGCTGCATTCCACAAGAGTAGATCCTCAGTTCAAGGAAATGCGTACCTGGGAAAATCTGTGGCATATATGCGTTTGGGTAAGGAGATTGGTGGTGTGTGGGTGTGCATGCTTGTGGCAGGAGGATGGGAGATGAGACATCCTAACTTCTTAGGAAGTCACCTCACACTACTTACATATAATAAACACTACAGCTCCATGGCAAGCACTGTTTTTGTCTCACACAGTCTCCCTTCTATCTAAATCAATCATCCCCTGTTCTCATCACACCCACAGACCCTTTCCTGAAGCAAAATATTTCCACACTTTCACAAAAAATTCTACATTTCATTGGACTTCATAACATTAAAAAAAATTAGTGGAGAAAAGTCCTTGGAAGAGTGATTTAAAATTATGAGTTATAGAATGAACAATAGAAAGAAACCTGTGCCATTATATACTCATTCTATATAAAAGACCAGAAATATTACATTAAAAAAGTCATATAGTTTTCTTACTACTTGACTTGTTTCCAAAGTCAACTGGAATTGTAATTTGTAGTATCAACATTTGTTGAATTTATTGAGTGCCTTTTCCATGCAAATTTTTATGAGTGACACTATGAGGACTATAAAAATAAAAATGTTATTTAAAATAAAATGATGTCCCTTCGAAGTAGATGAAATTCGTGTGTAAGCCTGTATAAATAAATCCCATATTCTAATGACTTGAGAAAAAATACAGCCACCCATCGAAGTCACATCCTTCATGGAATGTTCCCAGTCACAAAGCATTAATTACATCCAAACAAATAAACAAAAAAGAAACTAAAATTCCCTGAAGGGCAGGCTACATTTTCTGATCCAATATAACAGTAGAATTAAGTACTAAAATCATCATTTTATCTTTGCTAGAAACCATATTGCATAATTTATAAAAGCCTTACTTTGAATTGTAGCAAATGTATGTTCTAACCTCATCCTTTAATTATCATTGAGGGATCTCAATTTACTTACCTATAATTGAGAACAATAATGCCCACCTTTAGTAGTAAGAATCGAAGGAAATAATGTATATTAAATGTCTAGCATAGTACCTAACATACAATAGCAGCTGGCCATAACTAACAGGTTGACAGGCAGATCCCAAACTGAAGCTGTTTTTGAGAGTTTAGCTTTGGAGTCTTCAGAGTAAGAAATGTTGAATTTCAGGAAAATATGCCAGAAATAATACAGAAACAGGAGCTGGGAGGGTGGGGATGAAAGTGAGATGCATTTTTATATGTGGTTCCTCACCTGAGACTTCTTTTGTGGGTTGGAGGGGGCATGAGGAAGGAGATGGTATTCTCAATGAAGCAAAAAATATTGAGTGTAGTACCTATTAGACCAGCCATATTCAACTGGTGTGCTGCAAGAAATTTTAAAATACAGAGTACCTAACTATTTAATCAGGGGCACTGATCTCTTTTCCTTTATATTGTCAAAAAAATGACAACAGCCAACACAATAGCCATATGGCAATAATGCCCTGTCTTGAACCATAAATATATAGATCATATAATAGAGTTGAATCTTATTGGCCACATTGCACAATAAGGTTGCATCTGATTGGTTAATAATTGATACCAGAAATCCATAGATGCAAGTATAAACACCTGATTTTTTTTAAAGCCACTTTGAAGCAAAAAGGGTAGGTAATTACTATACCATCATTATTATTATTTTTTAAAATCAATCAAAATTATACCTTTTTTGTCAGATTGGCCAAAAATATATTTTCTGGTGTGCAGCCCAATTTAGGTAATTAGTTGATGTTGCCATGAGATAAAAATGGTTGAAAATTGCTGTACTAGACTATATCAAAACATATCAAGACTAAGTATTGATAGACTGATTACTGCATAAGCAAACTAATATGGATTTACTCTGTGAGACTTGAAATAAATTATAGGTGTTTTGGAAAAAGTTTGGACCACTGCACCCATAATCAGTGTCTGATTTCATTGGGTATGTGGTGATCAATACAACACTCAGGAAAGTATAGCTGAGCCCTGTGAGCTCCATCACATCTCTGTCTCCTTAACACCTTTTACCTGAAAAATTAAAGAGACAAATGTAAAAGAGAATAGTCCTCTGTTTATTGTCATAGAGTACTGCTCGATAACACTTAGGATAATATGTCTGAGAACATGGAGCAAGAACTCCAAATATTGAAGAGCAGCTGGAGTCAAGACATAGTCACCCTTATATGTAATCAACAGAAATGTCAAAATCAAAGTGAAATATTTGTTTGAGGCTAACGTGTTTACTTAGGATTTCAAATGCAGGTTTAATAACTAAATTCTGCATTGCAAAATATATGTTATATTTAGTTAAAAACTGCTACTAAGCCTCTCAGTCTGGAAAAGGACCAGTATATTTCAGATCACCTATAATAAGTCACACCAAGAGAAATAGTGAAGGGTTAATGGCTACCCAGATATATTTGAAATTGTCCATTCAAAGAAGGTGTTTCCATGACTGCATGCTAATCCTATATAATAAAGAGGTTATATGCAAATTGACCATCACTCCAACACACAAGATGGCCGCCCCCATGTGGACACAAGATGGCTGGCAGGGGCGGGCAGTTGGGGGTGACTAGGCTGGCAGGGGAGGGCAGTTGGGGGTGACTAGGCTGGCAGGGGAGGGCAGTTAGGGGCATTGGGCTGGCAGAGGAGGGCAGTTAGGGGTGACAAGGCCAGCAGGGGAGAGCAGTTGGGGGCAATTGGGCTGGCAGGGGAACAGTTAAGTGTTGATCAGGCTGGCTGGGGAGTGGTTAGGGGGTGATCAGGCTGGCAGGCAGAAGCAGCTAGGGGCAATCAGGCAGGCAGGCAAGTGAGTAGTTGGGAGTCAGCAGTCCTGGATTGTGAGAGGGATGTCTGGGATCAGGCCTAAAGGGGCAGTTGGACATCCCTCAAGAGATCCCAGAGTGGAGAGGATGCAGGCTGGGCTAAGGGACACACACCCCTGTGCATGAATTTTGTGCACCGGGTCTCTAGTATTTAAATAAACGCTATCCACTGACATTGAAACCACAGGTTTTAAATCTGCCCCTTCAATAACTCTGCCACCAATAGGCAAAATGAGAAAGTACTCCCAGGACCATACAAGCTTTTACAATGACTGAAAGCCCATAATGTTAACATTTAAATAATTTTCAACATTTACTGCTTAAAAGGAAAACTCAGTAAATATCAAATATATCTAAATGTTGTTAATGCTTAAACAATAATATTTAACTGCCCATTTACCTGGTAGCACTTTGTAAAACAAGAGCCAAAAATGCCTGAAAGTAGCTAGAAATCCTTTTGACACTAAATGTCAGCCCTTCTTGGAGAAGAAATGGTTGAAATGGTGAGCCTAGATAGAGAATTAACTGTGTGGCCATCTTTCTTTGCTCCCTACCTATTCATCACCAAATGATATTTTAGTTTAAATAATAAATCTAGCAATATTGAAAAACTAGTAAGAGAGGAGATGACTTTAAATTAGCTGTGCAATTCTAATAATATTAAGTAAAAATCTAGACAGTAATAATTCTGAGAAATACCCACTCTATATATTGCTGCTTTGAACATATTAGATACACCAAGATTAATGCTGATAGTGGGAATATTTTATTTCAAGAGAATCTACAATAAGAGATATAACTTTTATGAGAAATAAAATACTATTGGAATTATTTCGAGGATGGTTAAATATATATATATATTTTTAAATACACACTTAAGAGTATATTCACTACTTTGTAAAAGAAATGTGTGAATAATATAGAATAAAATTTTTGGAAAAACAAATCATCTGTTTTCTCAGGCATGAAAAAAATATGAATGCATTAATACAATTTATTAAAGTGAAAAAATCCCTATTAAGTATGGTATGTACCCAAATCCTCAAGTCTTTTTCAATGTTTACATAGGCTCCAAAATTCCCATCAAATTTAACAGGAATTTGATATACACACATAAAGTATGCACTCTTAAATTTAATTATTTCACATTTAATCATTCCCCTTCATGATGGTCTGGCTTGATATCAGAGAACAATGAAAATGTAGAGTACATGTCACAAACAGACTGCAAAGAATAATATGCTCTCTGATGAAAAAATAATATTGAACACTTACATTTTTAAGACTCCTCATGAATATACAAGTAGAATTAGACTGTCCTCACCTTAGGAAGTCTTTTAAAGTAAATGGTTTCAATATGAATTTTTTTTAACGAAGAGAGGGTCAAGAAAAGTTTTGAATGATAGCTAGGATTTATAGTTACAAGCTTTGTTTTAAAAGTGTGACATAGTAGCTGTAGATTTTCCCAACATTTGGGGTCAGAATGTGAGGCCAGGCAAAAGGGCAAGGATGATTCAAAACCAGTAAATTAATTTACTTCTAGCCAATTATAATTAATATCACATCAACACTGTTTACATTTCTGCTGTCGTCCATATGCATTAGCACCAGGTTAATGCTCAAGCCATGAACCAAATGATTGCTTGCATAAATCCCCACTGTTGTTAGATAGCAAAGTCCATTGCCCTAGCCTTACTTCCTGAGAATAACCTTTGATCTTCAGATCAACAGTAAAATAATTACTGACTTTAGCCAAACCAGGATTAGTCATTTTGGTTCTGAGTAGCTGCACAGCTGGAAACAGATGTGCAGGTCTCCTGCACCGATCCTAAAGGATCTTCCCCAAGAGTTTATATCATGCTTGTCATTCGTTTATCAGAGGCCAAAATGTTTCTCTTTTGTAAACGTGTGTAAAACATTCTCAGAATTTCAAACAATAACAAATCAGGGCTGAATGTGGCCAAAATGCAAAAAGGAAATCTCCCATCTGTCCAAATCAAATAGTTGTGTTATCAGAAAATTAAGGCTAAAAACAACGCACATACACATACACAATTATTTTAATATAGACTTTCAATAGTTTTTCCAAGGAGAGATACTATACGGGGCAATGCCAAAAGTTTAAGCAAGAAGGAAATTGCAATGGAAAAAAATTTAATTGTGAAAATATCTCTTAAAATGTGTTAACAGCCTTGGCCAGTGCTGCTTAGTTGGTTGGACTGTCATCCTGTACACCAGAAGGTGGAGGGTTCCATTCTCAGTCAGGGCATAATACTCAGATTGCAGGTTCGATCCCCTGTCAGGGCATGTGCAAAAGGCAACGAATCAATGTTTCTCTCACACGTTGATTGATATCTTTCTCTCTCTGGGTCTCTCTCTCTCTCTCTCTCTCTCTCTCCCTCTCCCTCTCCCTCTCCCTCTCCCTCTCCCTCTCCCTCTCCCTCTCCCTCTCCCCTTTCTCTAAATTCAATTTTTTAAAAATGTGTTAACATATGAAGTTAATTTTTACTGTTAAATTTGTTTTTCTTCTTTCCCTTTTATGAATCAATATTATTAATATTATTTTTTAGGGAAAACTACCTATATAAATACAATATCCTATGAAAAATTTATACTTAGTTCTGGCCCAGTTGCTCAGTTGGTTGGAGCATCGCCCCGTGCACCAAAAGGTTGCAGGCTCAATCTTTAGTCGGGGCACATCCAAGAGGCAATTGATTGATGTTTCTCTCGAGCCCCCCCTTTTTCTCTAAAAATCAATAAAAACAAATCCTTAGGTGAGGATTAAAAAAAAATTATACTTTATATTGATATCTTTAAATGTCATTTGCTCAGAGATGAGTACTGTATTCATTCATTTATTCAACGAATATTATTTAGTCTATTAAATGCTAGGCAATGATCCTAGGCATTGGGAATACAAATGTGAACAAGACAGAATGTAACTCTCCAGCTTCATGTGGAACTATAAATTCTACTGAAAAGAGACAGGCAATAAACAAGTAAATAAGGTTAATTTCAAGTAGCGACTGATGCTAGGATAACAACAAAACCGAGTGATATGACAACTGAGAGTGACTGGGTGTGTGGGCAGCAGCCTGCTTTAGATGAGCTACCTAGACAAGGAAGACCTCCCTGAAACTGATGTCCCCTGATGTAAGAATTAAGGATGAGAAAGAATTAATGATGGGAAACCCGGGACTAAGAGCTGTCTAGGTAGAATGAGCAGCAAGTGCAAGGGTCCTAAGTAGGAAGGAGCTTGATGTACGTAGGGGCACAGAGAAAGCCAGCGTAACTGAAGCACAGGAGCTCAGGGCACTTGGAAGACACCAGTTTCCACTGGGCCGTGGAAGCTTTGATAAGGAGAACTGATTTTCTCTTATATCTATTTTGAGTTTTTCCTAAGCATATTTGAATCTTTTCCCCAAAGGAGCACTGGTGGCATGGAAAAGCTAGAACTTTCTCTTTTTCAAAAATTAATGAGTAAGAAATAAAAATAGGATAGAGAACTATGCTAACATTTAAAAATGAATTTAGCAGACTCTTCTTGTTTTGAAAAAGAAATATGTCATCCAGCCAATGTATGTTCCCTATCTCCTTAGGCTATTGTCAAACACAGGGCAACCGGGAAATTTCAGGTTGGATTTCACAATTGTCAAAAACCTCTTGGAGCTGATTTTTACATTTTATTGAGTTTGGCTCCTGGATGATCTGATTTGACAGAACTGACATTACTCGGGTATCACACAGACAGAGACTAAATAAATTTGCAGTATTTCAGGAACTCTATTGTTTTTATTCCAGTTGTCACTGGAGCTTAGCTCCCTTCTTGCTCACTTGAGAAATGAACATTCAGAGGTCACACCTCACATGAAGCTAGCTCATGATTGACATATCTTTTGAACCTAAGCAATATATTCCTGAAGAAATTAATAACATTTTACTAAAGAATTAATTAAATGAATATTATTTCAATTTAGCTTCCCAAAGCTAATAAATTTATACTGGTTAAAATCCAATTCATGTCTTGTAAAAACAACTAGAAAAATACAAAGTAAACCTCACGTGCAATTCCACTATCCAGAGTTAGCCACAGTTAATATTTCAGGATTCACCTTCCAAATATTAAGCCTTTTTAAGTCCCCCTATTCTTTTAGTACCTATTTTTCATATTTAACTTAATTTCGGGGTTTCATATTCTTCTAAAGCACGTAATTATTAATGATAATTGATGAATCACAAATACATAACCAATATCATACTGCCAGACCTTTAAATGGTTCTAAATATTTCCTTTTATTAAAAAAAAAGTATTCTGAAGCCATAGAACTTCTAGAGGAAAACATAGGCAGTAAGTTTCTTAACATTGATCTTGGCAATGATTGTTTTGGATTTGACAAAGAGCAAAGGCAGCAAAAGCAAAATAAGTAAGTAGGAAATCAAACTAAAAAGCTTCTGCACAGCAAAGGAAACCATCAACAAAATGAAAAGGCAACCTATGGAATGGGCTGAAACGTTACGCATGACAAAAGGTTAATATCAAAAAAAGCTCGTACAACTCAGTAGCAAAAACAAAACAAAACAAAACAAAACCAAAAACAAAAAAAAAACACAAAACCCACCAATCTGATTAAAAATGGGAAAAGGAACTGAATAAGCATTTTTCCAAAGAAGACATACAGATGGCCAACAGGTACATAAATATGTGTTCAACGTCACTAATCATCAGGGAGATGCAAATCAAATGCACTTTATTGCAGCATTCTTTAGAACATCTAAGATACAGAAGCAAGCTATGTGTCCATCGATAGACAAATGGATCAAGAAGATGTGATAAAATACATGAACACAAGAAACAAATAAACGCAAAGAACAGATTGATGCTGGCCAGATGGAAGGGGGGTTGGGTAGAAGGTGGAAAACGTGAAAGGGATTATAAAATACAAATCGCTAGTTATAAACATAGTCATGGGGATATAAAGCAAAGCATAGGGAATACAGTCAATATTATTGTAATAACTATGTATGGTGTCAGATGTGTGCTAGACTTACTGCAGTAATCACTTCGTAAGGTATAAGAATGTCAGATCATTATGTAGTACACCTGAAACTAATATAATATTGTATGTCAAGTGTAATTGGAAGAGAAATTAATTTAAAGAACATGAGATATCACCTCCCACTTGCTGAAATGGCTATTATCTAAAAGACAAGCAATAACAAGTACTGGCCAGGGATGTGGAACAAAGGGGACCTTTGTGCACTGTTGGTGAAAATGAAAATTGGTACAGCCACTATGGAAAAAAATATGAAGTTTACTCAAAAAATTAAAAATAGAACTACCATATGATCCAGCAATCCATTTTGAATAGTTATCCAAAGGGAATGAAAACACTGACTCAAGAAGGTATCTGCACAATCATGTCTATTGTAGTGCTATTTACAATATAGCCAAGATATGGAAACGACCTAGGTGGACACTGATGGATGAATGGATTAAAGAAAATGTGATGTATAGATAATGAAATATTATTCAGCCATTAAAAAAGGACATCTTGAATTTTCAACAACAAGGAGGGACTACGAGGGATTTTGCTTAGTGATATAAGTCAGAGAAGGGCAAACACCATATGATTTCACTGATACACAGAATGTGTGAACAAACTAAAACAACTCATAGATATAGAGAACTGGTGGTTCCCAGAGGCAAGGAGTGATGGTGAAGGGTGGAAAAAAAAATGGGTAAGGGAGTCAAAAACTAAAATCCACTAATTATAAAATAAATAAGTCCTGGAAGTGTAATGTGCAGCCTGTAACTGTAGTTAATAATACTGTACTGTATATTTGAATGTTGCTAAGAGAATAAATTTTCAAAGTTCTCAGCACAAGACAAAAAAGTAACTACATGTGGTGATGGATGTTAACTACACATATTGTAGTGATCATTTTCTATGTATACAAATATCCAATCATTATGCTGTACACCTGAAACTAATATACTGTTATAAGTCAACTATATCTCAAAAAATAAAGATTATCTGGTCAAAAATGTTGATAGCACCAAGACTCAGAACATAGCTTAAGAAATGTATAATATTTGGAATCAGAATGAGATCTGTTCTCTGTGGTCTGCAGGTTAGGAGTAGTTGGTCTACAGAGAAAAAGAAGAAAGAAGAAGTTTCTCAAAAGAAGTACACACAGAAAAGCTAATGGCTTCCTAGTCCTTGGTCTTTGTACCTTGAATGAATGGCTACATTTCTCCCATCTCTGGCTATATGAGGTATTGCATGGTATCCTTAGAGTAATTCCTACTTAAAGTAGCTACAGCCAGTATCTGCTATTCAATCTTCCTATGGGCTTTAAGATGTTGTTTTTTACACAAGTAGGAAAAAATTCAAGAAAGAAAACCCTAAGAATAAAACAATCTACATTGGGAAGTGGGAAGAAAAATTATCAGTGAATAATAAATGTGAAGAAAATGTCTTCACGATAAGCTTATATTTTTAAAGAGGACAAGATAAGTAAATTTAAATAAGGATTTGGAGTAAAGTATGTTCCCTTTTATTTTTTTTTAATATATTTTATTGATTTTTTACAGAGAGGAAGGGAGAGGGATAGAGAGTTAGAAACATCGATGAGAGAGAAACATCGATCAGCTGCCACCTGCACACTCCCCACTGGGGATGTGCCCGCAACCAAGGTACATGCCCTTGACCGGAATCGAACCCGGGACCCTTCAGTCTGCAGGCCGATGCTCTATCCACTGAGCCAAACTGGTTAGGGCTGTTCCCTTTTATTTTACATAAATTGTCTAAGCCCAATTTTCTCATATGTAAAACAAGAGTAATAAAACAATATGAGTGAGAACCTTTTACTTGAAATTAAAGAAAATCAGTTCTATTTTATAAACAATTTGTGGTATAACCCTTAAATCAAAAAAGTCCTTAAATCTTAAATACATCTAAAACCTCCCACTTGTTTGCTATGAGACAGACCTGTTTTTATCCTCCAAAATCTTTGCTTCGTTCATTTTCAAATAAGTTTTCTTGACATATAATCTCTATACCATTAAATTCAATATTTTAGAGTGTATAATTCACAAGGTTGTTTAACCATCTCCACTATCTAATTCCCAGAACATTTTTAATACCCCAAAATGAACCTCGTATCTATTAGATGTAATTTCCCCTTCTCCCTTCCTCCAGCCCTAGTCACTCAATAATCGATTTTCTGTCTTTATGGCTTTGCCTATTCTGGATATAAATGGAATCATATACTATGTTGCTTTTTGTATCTGGCTTCCAGGTTCATCCATGTTGGAGCATGTATCATAACTTTGTTCCTTTTATCTTTATTGCTTCAGTGCTTCATTTTTCTAATTCTCTCTGGAAACCAAAGGCTTCATCTGCTCTGATCCATCTGGAGGGAACGATGGTTGCCAATAGGTCTGGAGCTTAACTGCTTACAGATTCACTCACTGAAGAATGGCTTGACTCTCTGGGACCCAAATGCTGAGACAAAGAGCTCTGATTAGTTACACTTTGGCAAAGCTCATCTTTAAAACAGTCAATTGAGGTTAATATCTGAGTAGCTTATCTTGGGTTCCTCCTTGGTACTAATAGTAGTCAGGGAAACAACACAGGTTATAAAAATGTCTGATTTGAGGAAGTCATATATAATAAAGATGAAATCAGGTTTGGGAGTTACATTTCCCAGGATATTTGGGGATGGATGAGTGAAGAGATGAAATAATGTGTTCAGTATAATTCATAACTGTCAGACTAGTGAGCAATAAGAAAATAGATACAAAAATAATTTAAATATATGCCAATACAAAACTTTATTTGTCAGTTTATCCAAGAAAAGCTTAGACATTCTAGAGAAATTATGAAAGTACTAGAGGCTGGATGCACAGGATTCGTGCACTGCTGGGAGGTGTGGCCTGCGGGGATCGCCCACTGTGGGAGCTCCACTCATCCCGGTTAGCTGAGCAGTGCTCCCACTGTGGGAGTGCACTGACCACCAGGGGGAAGCTCCTACATTGAGCGTTTGCTCCCTGGTGGTCAGTGCATGTCATAGCGACTGGTCGACCAGTCGTTCTGGTCGCTGGGCTTTTATTATATAGGATAGTGAAAAACAACTGTTGCAAAGGTTTTGATTAATGGAGACCTTATCAGCATTTTCCCCTAAAAAACGCTGGGGAAAACTCTTAGTTACTTTTTTTCTAGGGACGTGTAGGGTTGTGTGAGATGGAATAGAAATGAAGGCAAGATAAACTGATTAATGAAATGGATAAATAAGTGGTAGTGTATTTATGCAATGGAATACTTTATAGTAGTTATAGCAGTTAAATATATTAATTACAATCATAAGCAGCAATAGATTAGACACTCAAAAATATACTGTTGAACAAAAGAAGTCACAAATGAAATATATAATATTCTATTTATACAAAATTTAAAGAGGCAAAAACCAAATACTATAATTTATTAAGATACATACATACACACACATACACACACACACACAAGATGGGGGAAAGCAAGTGAATTTAGCATAATGGTTATTAACAGGTCAAGATGAGGAATGATTTTGAAAGAGGGTTAATAATATAGTAAGTATATAAGAAACTGCTAGAGGATGAAGTTCTACTCTTTCACTTTTGTTGTGGCTATATGAATATATGCTTTTTGTTTTTAAATTATATGTACATTTTAATTCACTATATATATATATGTATTAAAAAATATTACTTCCCAAACAAATGAAAGAAGAGAGGGAGAGAGAGAATATGAGAATGAATTCTATTTTTTTTCTATTTGATTTACAAAAAAAAAAAAAAAAAAGACAAGTGTTTCAAATTTGCTATACCTTTTCTGTACTGATAACTGGCCAACATTTATGCATTGCCAAAGACATGTGTGGAGTGGGTGGTGGGGAACACATTTTAGGGGACTCTCAAGATAAAAATGTTTTGAAAAAGAACATGAGAGAATTTTGAAAATGTATTTTAGAAAATATTCATTTTGTTGCATGATTTTGTAGTAAAAAATAATTTGCATTACCTATAAAAATTATTTATGTAAATATTTTTTAAAAAAAACTTGCGAAAAAATTTAAGTACTTTGAAAAACATCCCAAATGAAAAATTTGGGTGACTACTTAAACCAATTTGCTAAAATTGTTAAAATGATAGAACTTCAAAATAGTTTACAAGAAAAGTGATTGACATCACAAAAATGAAAATTTTGGATCTATGTATCATTTTGAGTTATCTTTTCTACCTGACAACTTCAAAACCAAGCTTGAAAAAAAAATCTTGAAATCAGAACAGATTTTTCAAATTGTTGGATCACACACATTATTAAACAAAAATTTAAAAAATTAAAAATTAAATGACATTGCACTCACTGCAATATTAAAATTCATACATCAGTTTCTACCACTAATAAAGGTAAATTAAAAATCATTAAAATATTTACTTAAAATATATTAATTTATTTCAAATTTATCAACTTATTCAAAAACTTATTTTAAAGTTATCATTTTGTCACATTAGAAATGTATATTGTGTGCACTGTGTAAAGTTTACTTTCTCCAATTCCAGTGGTTTAAAGATGTCATTTTTATGTAAATAAATATAAAATATATTGTGTTCATGCTACAGAATTATAATGATAAGTGCATAATTTTCAAAAGTTTTGAAACTGATGGTCTAAAATTCTTTCTAATATCACATGAAATATTAACTTTGGGTTTCTTGCCCTTGACCAGAAACATGTGACGAGAGGGCCAAAATTAGTCATCAGGTTAATTATATAAGTACTAGAGGGCTAGTGCATGAATTCATTCACGGGTGAGGTCCCTCAGCCTGGCTGTCGATCAGGGCCAATCAGGGCAGTCTCGCCCAGTCTGGGGGGAGGCACTGTGGGAGGTTGGCCAGCCTGGGGGGGGGAGGACCACGGGAGGTTGGCTGTGGAAGTGCATTGACCACACGGGAGGCAGCTCCTGCATTGAGTGTCTGTCCCCTGGTGGTCAGTGTACATCATAGTGACCAGTCGACTGGTCATTCGGTCGACCAGTCGTAACACTCACTTAACCTTTTATATATATATAAAGTTCCATATGCTTTGTCATACAAATCAGTGTTCTTACATCATCTTTTTGAGGTAATTGTTTTGAAGGTTCATATAATTTGATTCTTTCTTTAACCTGAGTTTCTAATCATTTGCATAGAATTTCCAAATGCTTTCTGATTTTTCAATATTCAACTTATCAATCATTAAATAGTATATTATACAGACTGTATAAGTGATTCAATTTCTAAGCAGAAAGGAAATGAATTTAGAAGAATGACGACTTTCTAATATATGAACTGTACAACTATGGTTTTAGGCCCTTTGTAGTTTCAAACTTTGCAAAAATACTTTATATCTGTGTACATGAAACAGCTTTCATTTTCTCTGGCAAATGCTTTGAGAGTCAGCAGACAACTGTTGTATGAAATATCCCTCATCTTCCTCAGACTTAGGCTATCTTTCTTCTGGTCTTTCTCTCCTTATAGTGTAAGTTTCATTATATTTTAAAATATTATTTTTATTACAATATTTATGTGTTTATGTGTTTGTTTCAATCAGTAAATTCTAAATCCTTGAGGACAGACATTGTGTCTTATTATCTAAACTTGTAAGAGATAATCCAAGAATTATTTTTGAATGAATAAATTAGTCATATACTCATTATTCCTTACATCAGTGTTTCACAAAAAGTGTTCAAAAAAATAGTACTTCCATAAAAGTGTCTCTAATAAAAAAGAGTTCCATTGCCAAATGTTCTTGTGTGATGTATATTACTATATTTCCTTACTAGAATTTCAAAATGCACATCAGTCTGTTAAAAGGCTCTGATAATTTTTACAGTAAATAAACCTGTTTAAAATTTTTTAACACAGTCTTTTCCCAATATATAAGTTGAATTCAACCCTTCCTTTTTTCCTTGGAACACTTATTAATGTCCTGTGGAAGTGGTTTTGTATGCAATAATACTTTAAGAAATGCTATGTTATAACATTTCTGTTGTTAAATGTGCATGCAGAGAAAGCAATCAAGGGGAAGAGCTGTAATTATTCTTAAGTAATTTAGTGGGCTGTCTGCAGCTAAAGTGAAGGAAATGAATTCTAAATAGTTAAATTATTTACCCATGTAGAACTATGTCATATGTTTATATTAAAAACATATGTCCTAAATTGAGAGGTAAATTTTATTTCATGTACATTTGTAGAGGGGGGAAATTTTGTAGTTTCGCTTGTCTGAAAATGACCATAATATAAAAACTAAAATATGCTGTTTTTAAATTAATTAAATCAACAGAACTTATAAACTAAGCACAATAATTGTATGTGTTAGCCGTGTCAGCTTTGAGAATCTTCATATTTAAAAGTATGTTGTTAAATATCTCTAGGGATAATACACCAATCATAAAAGAAGCTCATTCATCTTTTTATTTTTGACTTCAAAAAGCATTACAAACTTGACCACCAATTTCATTCTTCAAATTTCAATTTCAATTCTCTTATTGTATTTTTCTGAAGACAATCTGCTCTTAAAGGGTATAAAATTATACTGCCAAAGTTACTGAAAAGGACTACTTAGGTAAACGAAAATAGTTTTTAATTGTTAATATTCATCTTGAAATATAATTTATAATTTAAAAATCAGTATCATTCCTTCATATAATATACACTAGGGGCCCGGTGCACGAAATTCGTGCACTGGGTGTGTATGGGGGGGGGAGTTTCCCTCAGCCCAGCCTGCCCCCTCTCACATACTGGGAGCCCTCAGGCGTTGACCCCCATCACCCTCCAATCTCAGGATCGGCCCCTTGCCCAGGCCTGATGCCTCTGGCTGAGGCGTCCGGCCCAGGCAGCGGGGACCCGCAGCTGCAGCGGCCCCGGGATCGTGGGCTCCGTTTTAGGCCCAGGCAAGGGACCCCTAGCTCCTGGCACTGCCAGCTTCGACCGTGCCCAGCTCCCATCGCTGGCTCCACCCCTACTTCCTGCTATCACTGGCCAGGGCGGAAAAGGCACCTGATTCTCCGATCATGGCTGGGGGCCATGCCCTGCCGCCTTTGCCCTGCCCCCCAGCTCTTAGCTCCCCCCTGAGTTTCCGATCACTGTCAGTGGCAGGGGGCTTCTTCCTGCTTTCCCTTTCGCCTCCCTGCATTGCGCCTACATATGCAAATTAACCGCCATCTTGTTGGCAGTTAACTGCCAATCTTAGTTGGCAGTTAACTGCCAATCTTAGTTGGCAGTTAATTTGCATATAGCCCTGATTAGCCAATGAAAAGGGTAGCTCGTACGCCAATTACCATTTTTCTCTTTTATTAGTGTTGATATTAGGATTAAAATGAATTTATTAATAAATATGTTAATTACTTGTATTACTCCAAAAATTACATATTTTGTTAACTCAAAGAAATTATTTAAAAAAATTCATTTTAAAAGAATAAAATACTGAAATAAATTACAAATAAAGGGTTACCTTTACTTATTCCTTCAAAAAGCATTAGTTATGTATATAACTAAGTAAAATGAATATCAAGTGATATTAATTCTTACAGTATATTTGTGGATAGTGAACCAATTTAAAGAATGACTTTTAGTACAAAAAACATTATTTGATGGGTTTTTTTACACAGAAAAACAATGTTATTTCATCCAATCTCAAGCATGTGATTTACAGGGAGTGGACTGAGGGAGGCAGAAATAAACACAAAAACTTAAGAATCTGACCCATAATGCTTTGGAACTCTTTATGCTACAGATTGGAACTCATTCCAAATATGTTAAAATAGATTCTGCAGACTCTTAACTCTCTACTCCCATAGAAACTTTCAATACTACAAAGAGAGAAAGTAATTTTTAATTTTCTGTATATCTTACTCTGTTCCTTAGGAGAAGAGGTCAAAGGGAAGAAATCTACTTACAGTCAAAGAGGCATCAGAACCAGGGAGGACATTTCTAAGGATAAGGAAAGAATTACATTATTCTGCCCTTCTTAATGATTAAATTACCTGATATCAATACAGGGGTCACATAAGACTGATTATGAAATCATTAAGAGTTAGGAGGAAGTACCAGGCACTCTTTTATCTTTGAACTATCCCTAAGGAAATCTGTAACAGAAGGAGAAAGTGTGTGGGGGGGGTGGGGGGGGAGTTGCGGGGGGGGGGGGGAGAGGAAGGGTGAAGCCATAGGACAAGAAAGAGAAAAATAACTCTAATTTTGTACAGACTTTTGGACCACACACTTTAGCTTTTTGAAAACTATTTTCCACATAGCTTTCTTCCCTTGTGCAAATGTCATTAATAATACATTTATATTATTAATACGAATATAGATTGGGACTACAGTAGGGTATTTAACAAAGTGAAGTTGATGAGTGAAGAAAAGGAGGATGAAGTTATTTATAAATGCTGGGAAATGCAAAGTTCTTTTCAAACATAGTGGAGCCCCATACATTTATTTTAATCCTTAGATTGTTAGCTTTTTTTGAATTATTTATAAATGGTGTTTACTCATTTTTTAAATAAAATCCATGGCTACTTCCTATTTCTATATACACAATATTTATTATCATGGTGGAAATTTCAACAATTTAGAGAGTTTGACTTAAGTCAAACAAATTAGTTTCACATTTTTAAATTTACAAGACTGATGAGCTCAATCATACTATATATTCATTTATACACATTTACTCACAGTTACACTAGTAAAATGTACAGATGACTATATAAATCATGCCAAAATAGAATGCCCTATGGCATATATTGCATTGTCTATGATCTATGTAGCATGACCCTGTTTAAAAAACGCTAGTTGCACAAAGGAAAAATGTTAACCTATCTGAGAAATATTCTGTTGACTTAAAATCTCATTCTATTATCTAGCCTTTTCTGTTTTTAAGAGTCTCAGGCATAATTGCAAAAGTGAAGCTTACATCAAACTTGGTAAATGGACCAAATATTCACACCAGGGAAGGGAATGAGTAGTGCATTGGATCCCAAAGGAGGACCAGAGAGAGCAAGTGTTTACAAGAAGCTGCAGGGATACTGAAATAAGAGAAGTTTAAGGAGTCAATAACTGAGCTGGAAACAGAGTTTAGTAAGTTCCAGAAGTGAGTCAAAGTCAGGTAACTAGAAGACATATTAGAATGTAGAAGCATAGAAACCCGAGTTGGAAAAGTATATAGAAACAAAGTAGAAAGGGGCTGTGCAGGTTCATCCAATCTGGGTATTGCCCAAGGCTGGCTTTAAAGAGCTTATTCAGGGGTGACCTATGCATAGTCTGGCATATAAATGACTGTCAGTTCTGACTACCTCATTTGCCATTTTCTTTTCAGATTTACATGTGTGTGTTTTTCCAGCAAACTACATTTAAACAATTTGAGTAATGAGATTGTCTCTTCTAGTTCTTATCCATTTAAAGAATAAAACAAGGTATCAGAAGAACTTGGCTCCAGACTTAGTGTTTGTATTCATTTTCCATGGTTGCCATAACAAATTTCACAGCTTACCACAACACAAATTTGTTATCTCCCAGTTCTGTAAATCAAAGTCTCCATATTCCATGTGTTTCATGCTATCATCAAAGTGTCAGCATGACAGACTCTTAACAAGAAGCTCTAGGGAAGAGTGTGCTAGGGTCATTCAGGCTGTTGGTAGGTAATTCAGGGTGTTCCTTGCCGTTGGAGGACTGAGTTTCCCATTTCCTTGCTGGTTGTCCACTGGTGATTGTTCTCAGCTTCCAGAGGCCATCCCTATTCTCTGGCTGGAGTTCAGGTGATTGCACTGGGCCCACCCAGGTAGTCCAAACTATCCTCCCTATTTTAAAGTCACCTTACTAGCAATCTTAATTTCTTTTTTTTTAAAAAAAAATATATATATTTAATTGATTTTTTACAGAGAGGAAGGGAGAGGGATAGAGAGATCGATGAGAGAGAAACATCGATCAGCTGCCTCCTGCACACTCCCCACTGGGGATGTGCCCGCAACCAAGGTACATGCTCTTGACCGGAATCGAACCTAGGACCCTTGCGTCCGCAGGCCGACGCTCTATCCACTGAGCCAAACTGGCCAGGGCAGCAATCTTAATTTCATCTGCAAATTCCCTAAATAGTGCCTCGATTAGTGTTTGATTAAATAACCAGGGAAGGGAAGCTTAGTTCGGGGTGGGGGTACCTTTATAATTCCGCCTATAAGTTTTACTACCAAAAAATTGTGTGATCCCAGACAGAGAAGGCATCTCCCCTAAGATATAGTTTCCCACTGCGATATTAAACAATTGGGCCAACTAAATTTTAACGTTCTTTCCAGCTCTGTGTTTATACCTAAAATCTCCTGACCTTAGCACAGTGACAAGCATTCAGTTAGTGTCAAATTAATATTTGAGATAAAATAAATGGCTCTCCTTGTTGAATACTGACCTTGTCTCATTCTTTGTTTGCTTTTAAAAACTATATTATATTAATGAGTGTATATAACTTCTTATATTTTATTATATATAAATAAAAACTTATATAACATTTTAACAGGCCTAGAAATAAAGAAAAACTCCAGTGACACATTCTCTACCCTGGGACTATCTTACAGAATTGGCAAATCCTGCTGTTTACATTGTCCAATGCTGCAGCTCTGACTTTAAATAATATACTTATACTCCTCTATTTTGATGTAGAACATACCTATTGCTTAGTTACAATAAAAGATGAGGAATATACCAAAATTACACTCCATTACCCTTCTTCACTTACATCCCAAGTGCATTGGTGACTGTGGCAAATTATAATTTCTAAGATAAGATCTCCCATTCCTCATCTTACAATGTGATGTTGATCTCTCCTCTCATCAAGATGTGGAATGCTTGTTCCCCCTGCTTGAATCTCATACTCTTGTAAAACAGCAGAAGTGATGTTATTTGACTTTCAAGGGTAAGTCATAAAAAACCAATATAGCTTTCTCATCGTTCTCTTGGGATGTTCATTCTTGGAACCCAGCCACTGTGCTCTAAAGAAACCCAGATCACAAGGAGAGGCCATGTGTAGGTGTTTCCAGCCAACAGGCCCCACTGAGGACCTAGCTGACAGCCAGGATCAACCACCAGATATGTGAGGAAGCCTTAAAGAAGACTCTAGACCCAGCCACCATCTGACTGTAGCCACATGAGACACCAGAGAGGAGTTGAGCCAGATCATTCCTCAGAACCATGAGGGATAATAATAGCATGATTACTGTTGTTTTAAGCTACTAGATTTGGGGCTGGCAATAGATAACTGAAACAGTTCTATACATATTGTATATTAAATTTTATTGTCTTGGCATTTTGGTCAGAAATTCAATTATAGTTTTATTTGATTTGATGAATGGTTTGCTTTACTATATAAAAATTTTAAAAATAGTGACACTTCTGGTTAAGATGGCAGAGTAGGTAAATGCTGTACTTATCTCATCCCACAACCACATCAAACTTACAAATGAATCATAAAACAACCACCCTTGAGAACCACCTAAAGATTAGCTGAACAGAACTCTTATAACTAAGAATATAAAGAAGCCATGTTGAGATAGGTAGGAAGAGCGGAGACTCAAAATAAACTGGTGCAACACCCACGTGTAGAAGATAAGAACTGGGAGGAATATCTGGTTCCCCCTGAGGAGCAAAAGATCCAATTCCCACGCTGAGCTCCTGATCCCACAGCACCAGTGTTGGGAAGAGAAGCCCTCACAACATCTGATTGTGAAAAGCAGTGGGGATTCCATCCTGGTAAGACAGAGGGCTCCTGTAGACTGAGGCGTCCTCTTCAGGGGCCTAGCCAAAAACTCACTGGACCACAAATACTTGCCCTGAGCTCCAGCAAAGGAATAGCAGCTTTAAAAGCACAGGGATCATACAGGGAGGAACTGAATTGTCTGGTTTCAAGGTAAGAGCTGGAGGGGAGCTGTATCTGGGACAGAAATGCTAGCAGGCACCTTTTTCCTTTGTTGAGCCCCTCCCACACAGCTGGCAGGTGTGCATCATGCCCACTGACTTAGCTAACACCACTCACCTCACCCTGAAATGATTCTCTGAGACCCCACTTCATCCAACCCTCACACCAGCCCAAAACTCATTCAGTAGATATTCCTCATAAGCTGACACCTTCAACCCATGCTGTGGACTTTCCCAAAATCTCTCAAAGGTACACTAACCCAAAACCAGCAACTCAGCATACCCTATACTTCTTGATAAATGGCCCTGGGCACTAGTGACAGCTGGCCTCCATTCACAGCATAGCCTCTCCCAGGGGCCTCCAAGTCCAGCGTAGATATCTACCAACCGCAGGTCACTTTGTAACTCTTATCAGGTGTCCACAGGTTAGGCACAGGCAGTGGCTGATCTTGGCCTGCACTAAAGCCCCTCCCAAGAGGGTCCAGAACCAACACACCTGGTGAACAGCTTCAGAATACATACTGCAGAGAACCATTTAATTAGCCCTAAAAATGACACACCCAAAAGGTGGACTCACCAGGTACCTGGGCCTTGCTACAACAAATCCCACTCTGGGGACAGACTGGACATAAAATTTCATCTGCTTTAGTCATGACCAGTCCTCATCACCAGTCAGCTTGAGGGTCAATCCCACTCACTGGCATGCCAACAGAAATAAAGACTCAATTATAAGAAGAGGACACACACAAGGGACACCTCTGGAGCACCTGGCTCACATGACCAGGGACACTGTGCCGCTGGGCTACATAGGACAAGTACTACATAAGGCCACTCTACCAAGAACAGGAGACATAGCAGATCTACCTCGTACATAGAAAGAAACACAGGAAGGCAGCCAAAATGAGAAAACAAAGAAATGTCCCAAATCAAAGAACAAGACAAAACTCCAGAAAAGCAAATAAACAAAATGGAGGCAAAAAATCTACCAGATACAAAATTCAAAACTCTGTTTATAAAAATGCTCAATGAACTTAGAGGAAGAATAGATGAACTTACACAGAGATGAAAACCATTAAAAAAATAACCAGTCAGTAGTGAAAATATAAGAACTAAAGTGAAGAATACACTAGAAGGAATCAATAGCAAATTAGATAAATCAGAGAACCCAATCAGAAATTTGGGGGGAAAGGTAGCAAAAAAACACCCAATCAGCAAAAAGAAAACAAATTAAAAAAATGTATGAGGCCCTAGACAGTTTGGCTCAGTGGACTGTTTGGCTCAGCATCGGCCTGTGGACTGAAGGGTCCTGGAATCGATTCCAGTCAAGAGCACATGTCCAGGTTGTGGCATCAACCCCCAGTAGGGGAAGTGCAGGAGGCAGCTGATCAATGATTCTCTCTCATCACTGATGTTTCTTTCTCTCTCTCCCTCTCCCTTCCTCTCTGAAATCAATAAAAATATTTTTTAAAAATTAGGACAGTTCAGGTGACCTGCAGGACAACATCAAATATAACATTTGCATAACAGGGGTACTGGAAGGAGATAAGAGAAAGCAAAAGATTGAAAATCTATTGGAAGAAATAATGACACCCGTATTTTTTCTCATGTGGTTTTCATATTTGTCTTTAGCACTGCATTATGGGAAAGGTCCTTGTTTTTGTTACAGACCACCAGTTTGGTTTTTTAACCTAACCCATTTTATTTTTGGTCTTTCATTAGATTTATTTCAATTAAAAATATTTATTTCTTATAATTTATGTCTTAATTTATAACTGTTCTTCTTTAGTAACAATCTATTCTCTATAGAATACTCTCTCAAATCTCTCTGAATATTCCCATAGTTTCTCAAGTGAATTATTCCCCCAGAGAACATATAACAGCACGAGAGGCCCGGTGCACAAATTCGTGCATGGGTGTGGTCCAGCCCTACCTAATGGGGGCTAATTGGCCCATGCCAGCTGGGGGAGGAGCCATGGGAGGTTGGTGGACTGTCCCTGCCCACTATTGGTGTGCGGGGGGTGGAGGGGGCTGATCAGGTGCAGGACTGGCCGGGGGAAGGGGTCGCAGGTGGTGGTGGTCCGGCCCCAAACTCCTGGTCGAATCCTGGTCGAACTCCCAGTTGAGGGGACAATTTGCATGTTAGCCTTTTATTATATAGGATGTGGAGATACTTTTCCTTGTTACAGGATAGAGGGTTGCTACTGACAGTAAGTATAGGTCAGGAATATTGCTAAATATCCTACAATTCACAGGAAATCTCTCTAAAGGAAAAAAATAATCTGTCACAAAAGGTCAACAATGCCAAAACTGGAAAACTTTGGAACATACCTGTTAGAAATTTAAAATTTTACTTGTTCCATATATCACTTTTGATTCCTCTGGAGTTAGTAGGTATATTTTCTTCTTTCTGGTTTGTGTGTGTTCTCTAAATACATGTTGATTTTAGTTCATATTTACACCAAAAAAAATTAAAAAATACAAAGTTGATTCATGGATTTTTCTCTCTGGTTGTGTTTGTCTTTTTGTTGTTGTTGTTCATAGAGTTTCTTCCTTAAATGAGAAAGTCAACTATTGGTTTCTGTTAGACAGGGGTAATGTCAACTGGTCAATACCACTGTGGTGTGCTTGGGTATGGAGCAGGCAGGCTAGGGATCCCTTCAATTATCAAATGAAAAAGACTTACTCTTAGGATAAAGTAATTTACTGTATTTTACTACCAGTTGGAACTTATTTTTCTTCTCTTTCTTTTAAAACATTTTCCCAGTGTCTGATTTAAAGGTATGGAGTTACTCTAAATCCTTCTCTGCTTCTCTTTGAGACCTAAACTCTTTCTAGAATACCTTCCCAGACAGGTTTTAGGTTCTAGCTTCGAGGCAAGTACTACTGCGGTCAATCACATTATCTGCATCCATGGCAGAGGAGGAAAAGGGACTAGGTCTTTCAGGCCCAGCTATTACCAAAGCAGTGATTTAATTAATTAATTTCCCTGATGATTCCCAGGTCCCTCTCTTACTCTTTGTATTGTCACTGAACTTAGAGTTTCTCATGGGCTCCATTAGAATTGATTGCTCTCACTTCTGGAATCTTGGCTTGGATTCTTCAGCTCTGTTTTCTCCATTAATTCCACCCACCTGTGTTTTAGCGCCAGGGTTTGTTTAAACTTTCAGGTCTACTGGTAGCTCTATTTCCTGTTTTCCAACACTGTTGTGTTTTGATTATTTTAAATGTCTGTCCTAAACATTTCTGGAATCCATGGGTAGGGGGAGAGGTAAACATGTAAACCAGAAGCTCCCTGAATCAATGATAGACCTTAGCTTTACTACATATTTGTCATGTTTATTGTCAAACATCATGTATTTGGTCATGTTCCCCAGAAACATATCCTTAGACAATGATTCCTGTGCAAATGATTTATTGAGGAAATTCTGCTAGGGGACACTAGTATGAGTCTAGGGAGGCGGGGAAGGAAGATACCAAGTGTGATAGGAAGAATAACACCCTCCCTCCAGAAAAATGTCACATTCTAATCATGGCAAAAAGAGTCCTACCATTGTGGTTAAGTTAAGGATCTTGAGATAGATTATACTGGATTATCCAAGTGGGCCAAATATATTCACAAGAACCCGTAAAGTGAAAGAGGAAGGCAGGAGTGTCAAGGAATAAGATTTGAAAAGACTGCCTTGCTAGCTTTGAAGATAAAGGAAAGGCCCACAAGCCAAGAAATAGAGCTTCTAGAACGTAGAAAAGAGAAGGAAATAATTCTCTCTTAGAACCTCCAGAAAAACCACAGCACTACCAACTTTTTATTAGCTCAAAGTGATCAATTCTGGACATCTGGTTTTCAGTTTGTATAGTTTTAAGCCACTGAGTTTGTGGTAATTTGCTATAATTGCAATAGGAAATGAATACATCAAGCAAGGGCAAAATCTCAGGCAAAATCCATCAGAAAGCATCTTGGCCTGACCCCATAGGAGCACTCTGGGGTGCCAGGACTGCCCCAGGTGGGGACACCTGAGGCAAGGGGCCCATCACCTGGATACTGCATACCTGCCCTGTTGATTGTTACTGAGTTAAATACCCAGGATTTTTTGGCTTTCAGTCTGAGTTGAGGAAACCCCAAAGTGTACACAGGGTTCCTGGATAAGCACTGACATCATTCACTATTCCCCTCTTCACCTGATCTTCTTCTGCCATTATGTGATCCAGATTTTACAGAGGTAAATACATCTCTAATCTCCACTTGCCAAGTCAATATCTTCAGCACAGTTGATTCTCTACAAATCTAATTTATAGTTTTTATCTAGAAAAGTCCTTTTTTGACTAAGACATAGTCATTTTCTATTTATTGTAACATAAGTTTAGAACAACATAGCAAAGGAATTACAGGGAAGAAAAAAACCTCCAGAAAAATGTAAGGAATTTGGTATTGGTCATCTGACTGAACTACGTTAGAAAGCAGCAAAATTCTCATTAATATTCCAAAATGGACATCAAATAGCTCTTAACATAAAATGAAGGCACTGGATTAAAAGTATTTTCTAAGGTCATCAGTAATCAAAGGCCAATTGGAGGCAAAGATCTGGGATACTGTGAGTCTCATGGTCGGGAACAGTATTAATGTGTAAAGAGATCAAAGGCTGTGAGGTTAGTAATTAATTCTGAATTTGGAATCCTATATTATAAAAGGGTAATATGCAAATCCATTGAATGGTGGACCGACTGGTCACTCTGACACACATTGAGTAGGTAGGCAGGTAGAGTGGTTGGGGTAATCAGGCAGGCAGGCAGTCAGGCAGGCGAGTGGTTAGGGGTGATCAGGCAGGAAGAGTGGTTACAGGCGATCAGGCAGGCAGGCAAGTGGTTAGGAGCCAGCAGTCCCAGATTGGGAGAGGGATGTCTGACTGCCGGTTTAGGCCTAAACCAGCAGTCAGACATCCCCCTAGGGGTCCGGGATTGTGAGAGTGCGCAGGTCGAGCTGAGGGACCCCCCAACACACACACGAATGTTGTGCACTGGGCCTCTAGTGTTTACAGAATCACCACCATCACCTTGCTCAACAAATGTAAACACTAAATAATAAGCTCAAGAAATTATTCCAATAACACACATCCTGAAGTCTAAATCTCTGCCCTTAACCTAATAAATGAAAAAAAAAAAAAAGAGAGAGAGAGAGAGAGAGAATTGTTTCATTTATCTTTTCTTTCCTCTACTCATTTGAGTGATGTCTAAATACATACACTGGCACCTGGGTAGTTATGTGAAATAACAGGTATAATACTACACATATATACAATCTTAGGTTTCAGAAAACTTTCAGTCTCATACTGTAAGACAGATATAGAATATCCTAAATATAAGATACACATATATTTCATAAATATAAAATATATTTAATACATTAAATATATCAAATACATTGACTCTCATTAGGCTAAAGCTGATAAAAACAAATTCTGTAGTTAGATCATTAAAGATAAACTGGCTCAAGAGATACCATGTTTGGTTAAATAATTACCTTGAAAATATGGGATAGTGAAATATCTAATCTAGGTAACATATTCCTTCCCACCAACACACTCTTCCTGATACTAAAAAGAAGTTTCCATCAGCCTTTATAGAAAAAGTATATTATGTATCATCTTCACCATATGAAAAAGTAATTGTCTACAGCATCAAATCAACTTGGTACTTAAAATGTGTAAAGATTTAACCAGCTGCTAAACCTTAAAAATTACATTTATTTGATTTATAAGGATTTTCTTTTCAAATATTCAAAATTTAACCTTAAATCCAAAGAATTTATACTTGATTTTTCTGAAGTTAGAATCATATCCAAAGATTTCAGAGTACAATTAAGGTTTTAGTGTCCTAACAAATGTATACAAATCAGGTCTAGAACTCTGGTTTGTCAATTCAATCAGATATGCTGAAATCCAGGTGAGGAAAATTATATTTAAGTTAAATGGTTCAGTTTTTGTTGAGCCAGGACTACTCCAGTCCAAATTGTAAAACTTTAATCATATGGCCCAATTATCAATATCTTATTGCTCTTCTTCTGTTACTTGTTATACTCTTCAACTTATGCAGGTTTTTTTTTTCTGGCTAATATAAAGACTGCTAAGGCATTTGCTTTTATTGTACCCCCTTGTCATTGGTTTTATACAGGGTACAACATTTTTAACCAAGTCTCAATTGTTTATCATCACTGTTGACTGTTTTAGAGATTTATTGCTATTGTTCCTGATGTTGTTTTTGTTATAGACAATATCTGATGAAATGTAATTTCTTAGGTCTCTGTAAGAAAGCATTCAGTCAGGTGTCCAAGGCCAGTGTTACAGAGAATAAGTCCTTCACAGTTGATCCCTGGACAAGGGAAGTAGCTCCATATAATACCAATACAAAAGTATCTTCTTCACTGAATAGTTTCTGTAATTCCTGCTGTCAAATTAATCTCTTTCAAATTGTAGTTACAGTTTATATCTACAAATTGAATTTTTAACCTGTCGAAACTTAAATATATGTCTTGCACTCAGATGAGACACTAAACTACTGCCATCACCCTTATGACTTCCTGGACATAAATTTAATAAGAGCAGAACAAAACAAAAATGGTATTGGGTTGCTTAAGTAGAGCAGAAAAGAAATAAAAGGAGTTTTCATATCAGGAACCCATGCAGGCATGTCTAAACTGGACTTTCGAGGTAGATGAACCTTCCAGATACCTGGGAGAGAAGTGATTGGATTGGTATGATATTCTAAGAAAAAAATATTCTAAAAGAGGGATGGGTACAGATGAAAAGCAATGTAGTCTTTCTATTCCCCCATATTTCTCAAAATCAGCCCTTGAAGGATAAAATACACAAATATTTTTCTAATATATTTTATTCATCATAACATACTCCTTTGGAAACGTGACCAGTTATAAGAATTTGTTAAATGGTTGATTAATCAAGTGTCTCCCACCAGAGAAGAATTAACCAGTTTTATAAAAAAAAATAACCTTATGTTAATTAGAATGTATAAGAAACAATGGCTAACAGCTTCACAGATACTCAGAAAACAAAATATATTAGTGGTAGGAGACAATATCTAAGTGTCAGGATCCTTCTACTGTGTAATTAAACTAGAAACTACTCTTTTTCTTTGTCACTAAGCAATTTTTCCCTTGACACAAAATAAGTGGATTTTTTCTTTTATTATTCTTAGGAAAAACATTGTTCCAGATTGACAATGTGGGAGGGAGTTTGCAACAGAAATGGACCAGTTGTTCTTAAATGCCATGAGGACTAAGGGGAAAGAAAGTACCTGATACAGTACTATGTATTTACTGTCTGCAAAATTAAAGAAAAACACATTGTGAAAATAATTCCAATGGTAAGTCAATGCTACTTGTTTGAAGAACATAATAATTACCTTTGTGATTTAATAACCCCATTAATATTATTTGATATGTACAGCAAAAAATAAATTTGGCTTTTTTTCTTTTCCATCATAATTTAATGCGGGACATGATCTTAAAAGTAGATCCTGAGTTTAATTCCCATGGGAAAATAAACATATGAGAGATTCTGTGTATCTATCTACCAGTACAGTCATTCTAGAAATAAGCTGTAGAATACAGATCTTTACAGTTGCCCCAAACTAACATTTCTGAGAAACCAGAGCATGATGATATCCACACTCAGGGTTTTGTGAGTGTTTTCCACCACTAAAAAGGAAAAAAAAAAAGAGTACTTGGAACAAAAATTGCACCTTATGTTTATAGCTCTGTATCAGTAAGTTAAATCCACAATGATGTTGTGTAACAATAAACCACAGAAATCTCAACAGCATATAGAAATAAGCATTTATTTACTCACAAGTCTTTAGCTCATCTAAGTTGGCCAAGACTTGGCAGCTCTGTTGATTTGACTAAGCTCTTTCATATGTCGGTGGGTCCTTAGCTCCAAGAGTGTCCCATTCTTCTCCTAGAACAGCAAGCTAACCTAAAGATAACCCTATGGTACTGGCAGAGGTGCAACAGAGAGAGCTCAGTCATACAAATTCTTTTCAATGCTTTCTTCATATCACACCCACAAAATTTTCATTAGACTAAGCAAATTATGTGGTCAAATTCAAAGGTAAGGAGAAATATATTCCAGCTTTTTACTGAGAGAAAACTTCAAAGACCAATGACAAAGGATGTAGATACAAGAAAGGGTGACTGACTATTAATACAGTCTACCGTAACCCCTACTGTATAGCTACAGAGGAGTTGGCCCCAACTTCTATGGCTTTCATCTCTATTTTATGGGCCCCAAGAGCCATCCCATTTTTTATTGGTGATTTTCATTTGCTTTTAAACACATATTTATCACTTAATCATCTTACACAAACCATTCACAATTAATTTAAATATACTCAAACTTTTCTTTATCCATAAAGACATAACTTAGATAATGTTAGGTCGTCAAAGGAGAAATGCAGAAGGCAGGAATGGTGAGGGATTACGAATTTATTTGATCATCCGCACACCAGGTGGCTGAGCCCGGATGGCTCCTGGGCCCAGTGACAGGAGTCAGTGGCTTTTAAAGGACTTTTGCGGGGGGGGGGGGAGGAGGGGGTGCTTTTTCTGGGCGGAGACTGCTTTGTGCATACCCGGAAGGGAGATAATGGGATGTGGTCACCACAAGTGAAATGTGGTCTCAGCAAAGGGAATGTCCACAGTGACATGGCCTGAAAGGCCAGTTCCTGGGGGAGGGGTATTGATTCAGTTGCTTCATCAAACCCAACAGATAACACCTCTTCCAAACTGCCTATTTGGGGAAGTGATGTAGAGGATTATATTATTTGAGGTTTATTCTTTGGGGAAAGGCTGACACCACAGGCCAACACTTGATCATCTTTTATTAATGAGGAGCCCTCTTAGACAGTGATGCACACATATGCGGTAATGAGGTGGCAAAGGATAACAAGGAATGGGGGTTGTACGCTCCTCCATCTGTGCTTCATGCTTCCACTCCATTCTTTAAATTGCAACTAGGCTAATCTTTTCTTAATATTTTCTTTCTAAATTGTTCTCCTTATTGCATTACCCCCATTTGTTTTAAATTCTTTGCTATGAGCCATATACAGCTATTATGATAAGGTAAACAATGAAGCTAAACAAATCTCAATAGTTTCAGAAATTACTTTTGGCTTGAACAAATTTAGATACTTGCCCACAATTACCTAAATAATAAACTCTTCTCCCTGAAACATTTTAGATTCCAATTTCAGAGTTTCTGTAATCAACTAATAACTTTCACAAGATCCTTAGAATAATAATAAACATGAATAAAATTACAGTAGATTTTTCTGACTTCCTACATTTTCCTGCTCATGTGTGCAATGCTTGACAAAGCACAAGTCCTGTCTCTTTAAATAATCTTTACTTCTTAAGAATCAGGTAGGTTCATTTGAAGAAAATAAAGGATCATCTTCACATTCTTTTCACTGGCCTGTTGAACATAAACTTAGGTTCACAGGGATGCAGGAGGAGAGTTCTAAAAACATGTTCAAAATACAGTAGAAAGACTTATCTTAAAAATACCATATATCCTGATACATGCTGAAACTCTGGAAACTTATTGAGATTCTGGATTCAAAAATAGTGTTTTTTAAATAGCTTTTATTTTATTGTCCATGATTAAAATTGCTTTCTATAAGGCCAGTTTATATGCAAGTTTATATACTGTTAGCTAATCTGTTTGCCTTTATAACTTCTTGCTTCCTACAGTCATACCCCATATTAATTTTGGTGTAGTTTTCTTAGCATTCTTTTGCCACAAGAAATAAAACTACCACTTACTAATTTCTTTCTTTGCACCAAGCACTATACTATATTATTTTAAAATACTATTACCAAGAAAACAGAAACACTAACCAGAAAGCATATATGCACCCTTATGTTCATAGTAGCACAATTTACTAGTACAATAGCTAAGATTTGGAAGCAGCCTAAGTGCCCACCAGCAGATGAGCGGATTAGAAAACTGTGGTACATCTACACAATGGAATACCACACTGTGGTAAAAAAAAAAAAAAAGGAAGAAATTCTTCCCATTTGCAACAGCATGGATGGAGTTGGAGAGCATTATGCTAAGCGAAATAAGCCAGTCAGAGAAAGGTAAGTATCACATGATCTCACTCATTTGTAGAATATAATGAACAACATATATTGATGAAAAAAAATAGAACCAGAGTCATAGAAGCATCAAATAGACTGCCCAACCTTTGAGGGAAGGTGGGGGGTCAGGGGGTAAGAGATCAACCAAAGGTCTTATATTCATGCATGTGAGCATAACCAATGGACACAGATGGCGGGGGGCGGGGGAGGTGAGGGCATGTGCTGGGGTTGGGGATGGCCAGGGAGAGGTCAATGGGGAAAAAGGGGACTTATGTAATACATTAAACAATAAAGAATTTAAATTAAAAATAATAAAACACTATTACCAATAGTCACAATAATAATTAAATAATAATTATTATTATTCCCAAATAAAAATGAGGAAACAGACTCTAGGACATTAAGAATCTCATGCATGTTAAGGACTTAGGATATTATTCTCTGGGACACAGAGAGTAATTGAAAGTTTTAAGCAAGGTAACAAAGTGATCAGAATTACATTTTCGATAAATTATTCTGATGTCAGAATTTCCCTAACCTTTTGCTGATTTGACACAGATAAGAACAGAGGTAGAGACTTGTTAAAAGGTAATCATAGTAGGAGTGGTGAGTAATAATACTAAGGCAGTAGTGTTGTTAATGAATTTTAGCCTCACCTTACATTTTAACCACATGTAAATTCACCATAAGATTTTCTCAACAAATAAGCTTGCAGGCAGCCCTCACTAACATATGAGAATTAAATATAAATACTTTTTGCTGTCCTTTCTTTCCATGATTTTGTATTAGCCTTCTAGATGGGTTTGCTACCATACTTACTTTCACCCTATTGCCAGAAGGTTATATTATTACACTAGAGGCTTGGTGCATGAATTTGTGCATGAGTGGGGTCCGGCCAACCTGCCCCGATGAGGGCCCATTGGGCAGGGCTGGCTGGGGGTCTAATGCTGGAAGCTATAGCTTTCCCCGAGCTGGATCTAATTATACTTTAAGGATGGCCAAAAGAAAACCCACAACAGAACTGAACTGTTTTGCATTTCACATGCCATGAGATGAAGTTGTTTATGTGTTGTTTGCAAACAAATATCAAGATGGATGATGGCCCCTTAATGAGTTTTGCATTCTTCCCAGGACTCTGCCCTCAGTTTCCCAATATGATCTTCATGTCTGTTTAAAAGTTTTTCTGTATTTGAATGTGCCTACCTTTCGCTGTTGCTCTGGCAGCCTTTGGGTCTTCTTTGCTGCCCCTTTTAAAGAGAGATTGAAAGCTCACCTAATCTGCAAGGTATCGCAATTTCACAAAATCCCCACCCAGTCTCTCTACATTCCTCAGCAAAGGGCTGCTATCCTGTTAATGCATAGGTCGCCTTTTTGGTTAACTTGGAAGGTCTACTGGGGCTGTAGGTCATGGAGGGAGAATTCCACACCTTGGCTGCAGTATTAGCAGAGCCCTCTGGAGACTCTGGTCGGGGACAGAAGGGACTGATAATTATTTTCTTGTGCTTTCACTAAATGTACATGCACCAGGGAGCCAGGCAGTGATTTAGGGGTGTTGGGGGCTGATCAGGGGCCAGGCCAGCCGGGGAGTTGAGAGGGCTGATTGGAGCCCAGATCAGGCTGGTTGGCTGCTGTAGTGTGTGTCATAGCCACCAGTCATTCTAGTCATCTGGTCGCTCTGCCATAATAGTCGCTGGACTTTTATATATATAGATAGATAGATATCACAATATAGTTACAAGAATGGCTAATGCTATAATGAAGAGAAGCCAAAATGAAAATAAAGGAAGTCTTTCCTCCCTCCCTTTCTCTCTCTGCCTCCCTCCCATCTGACTGAAAAACCTCACAATCCAACATTCCACTTGAAGGATAGGGAAAGAGAAGGAGTCCAGAGCAGTGAACTTCCTTGATTCAAATTAGAAACATGTTCCACACATCACTTCACTCACATTCGTTGGTGAGAACTAAGTTATGGGGCCAGAACTAGCTGCAAGGTGGGCTTGGAATTATGGTTTCAAGCTGGGTAGCTACATGTCCAAAATGAAGAAAAGGGATTTGGGGGAGACACAAAATTCTTCCTTAAGTTTTTTATTATATAATTACCTTAAATATTTTTTTCAATTATTTTAATTAATCCCAAAATAAGTTGCATGCACTTTCTGCTCTCATTCAAGTCTCTGTGCTATCTGACACCTGCCTACATAAAGGGCACTATTTCCAAATGTTGTCATTTAAGCTTATTGTCGCAATGAAATTAAACAATAAAAATTCCTCTTCAGCCTTTCCCTTTCTTGCTTCAAGCTCATTTATTCTGCTAAACTGTGATGCATTCTCACCTCCCAATGCTCTAAGTCTGTATAGCATCAAATTCAATATCAAATGCTTCCTCTTCTATAGAGCCAGATTTGATCACTTTAAACAAAATAACCATTCCTATATTATCATCCTGATAATCTTTACCTAGAGTTAGGGCTAGGGTGAGGTGCCAATTATTTTTATTTTCTTTAAAGACTATTATTCTGGAGCGTTTTATAAATGCAAAGTAATCCTATATAATAAAACCATAATATGCAAATCGATCGAATGGCAGAATGACTGGCAGAGCGACCAGTTGCTATGATGCACACTGACCACCATAGGGCAGACGCTCAATGCAGGAGCTATCCCCTGGTGGTCTGTGTGCTCCCACAGGGGGAGCACTGCTCAGGCAGGAGGCATGCAGCAGCGCTAAGGAGCAGCAAGCAGGCAGGCAGTAAGAAGCGAAGAGTCTCAGACTGCAAGGGAGATCCCGAACTGCAGAAGGATGTCTGCCTACCGGGATCAGGCCTAAGCCAGCAGGTGGACATCCCCCAAGGGGTTCTGGACTGCAAGAGGGCACAGGCTGGGCTGAAGAACTCCCCCACCCATGCACAATTTTGTGCACCGGGCCTCTAGTACATATATAAAAACTAGAGGCCCAGTGCATGAATTCATGCACCAGTGGGGTCCTTTGGCCTGGCCTGTGGGATCAGGCTGAAACCAGTTCTCTGACATCCCCCAAAGGGTCCCGGATTGTAAGAGGGTGCAGCCCAGACCGAGGGAACCCACTGGTGCATGATCAGGGCCAAGGAGGGACGTGGGAAGTTGGCCAGCCAGGGAGGGGCCTCAGGAGAGCTCCAGGGTGTGTCCAGCCTGTCTTGCTCAGTCCCGATTGGCCAGACCCCAGCAGCAAGCTAACCTACCAATTGGAGCGTCTGCCCCTTAGTGGTCAGTGCACGTCACAGCGAGTGGTTGAGCGGCCTTAGCATATCATTAGCATATTACACTTTGATTGGTTGAATGGCCGACCAGATACTTAGTATATTAGGCTCTTATTACATAAAATGAATGGGATAGATTGTTGCAGTAATAACCCCCAATTTATTCATGCCTATTTGTATTTATTTTCCTTATGTATTTCCCTTTCACATCATCTCTGGGCTTGTGGAAAAATAGCAAACGTGATACAATATCCTAAAAAATAGTTGCACATAAAGCTGTGCTTTCTAACTTCTCTAGGAATCCTGTGACCACTAGCATGTAAATAAGCCTGAGTGAGCCTACTTGAAGACATATGGTCTAACCACCACTTTCCCTCCTGACTGACTGTTGGCACAAGCCATATATACCCTGCACCAACTACCAGAGATGTGAATGAGGCGATCTTAGACCATCCCAGCCCATCACAGGCAGAAACCAACTGCAGCTGCAGGAGTGAGTCCAGATAAGATCTCTAGAATAATTGTAGCTGAGCCAAGTCCAAATTACTAATCCACAGGATTGTGAGCTAATAAATCCTTGTGACCCACTAAGCCATAAAGGTATTCTTTTCTATAGCAAAGCTGAGACAATTTGTATAGGTAGATTTTTAAAAATATTAATAAACCATTTTTATTACCAGTCATACTAAATAATAGCATTGTAAAGAGTCCCCTTCTCAATTAAAATTACTTTCCCATTCCTTTGGGATAGCCAATATCTTGAATTATACATTTTTAAAATCATTATCTTGCTGTTGTTTAATGTATATATAAGGATATATCATTTAGTATTGCTTTATTTTGCAATTTATAAAAAAAATTACATCATGCCATATGTAATCTTCTATGATGTACTTTATTTTTTCAACATTACGTTGTGATATTTAACCATAGAGTTATGACTTATATGCTTTCACTGCTATATAATATATCTTTGTCCATTTTCCATTGATCCACATCAGTGACATGCCTGGGTTTTTAGTTGTAACATACATATATTTGTTTGTTTGTTATTGGTTGCTAAAATGAACACTTTTGTCATAAACCTTCTTGTATAATTTCCCTGTTCAGATCTCCACAAATGTTTCCATGGGGAATGTTTAGAAGAGGAGTCATTGGGTGGCAGGGAGTGTTCTTTATATGTTCGTTATAATTGTTTTCAAAATTATTTTACCAATTTATACTCCCATTAGCAGCATAATGATCCATATTCTCTTCAACAGCCAATGCTAAAACAGTCTTTAAAATCTATTTACCAATCTGGTGGAAAATGTTATCTCACTGTGGTCTTTACTTGAGCTTTCATAAATGTTAGTGAGATCAGGCATTGTTTTATATTTAATTGGCCATAACTCTTTCCTTTTTTGGGAAATGCCTGTTCAAATTTTTACTCATTTTTCCATTGGATGGTTCCTATTTCTTTTTTAGCCTTTGTTTTACTTTTTTTCTGTCTTCTTATCCTTAGAGTGGGTCTCATATAAAATTAGTTAATAAACTAGAGGCCTGATGCACAGAATTCATGCAAGGGGCTTAGCGCTCACAGCCTCTCGCAGCCTCGGCCGGCCCTTGCAGCCACGGCGTCTGGAAGGTCATCCGGAAGGACATCCAGAAGGTCGTTTGGCTGTTTGGTCTAATTAGCATATTAGCTCTTTATTATATAGGATAGGAACTCAAACTCTTCATCAAGGAAACTACTTTTTTTTAAATAATAGAGAATGGCACATGCACATTTACACAGCCTTTTCACAGATAATATTATAGTAAACTGGTTTGAAACACTTATTTCAACACAGATTAAACATTTGTCTTTCTGGTTTGATTGTCACGCTCCACATCCTTGTGAAAAGATGTTTGAAAGAAAAAGTAAGAAAACAGGCTTCTTCAAGTTGTTCATTCTAGTTAAACATACAACAGACTTGGCTAAGACCTTCTAAATCAACTCCCACAACATCATCTAGGATGTAGCACTCCCTAAGAGGGCTGTTGGAAACCTTGAATAATAAAACAGATAAAATACAGAGCATACTTAAAAGACTTCTTCAGGCTCTAGACTAGAGACACAATTTGAGGCACTGATTGTTTAAACTGGTAAAATTGAAATAAAGCAACCAGCACAGATTAAAGAAAGGTATCAGGAAAAAAATAATCCATACATTCTATTTTTGTAATTAGTATTAACACATGACACGTGATTATGTCTAATGATAAATAAAATATCTTAGCCCAAGAATAGTAACGAATAATAATGGCTACCTACAGTATAGTTACACTACACCGTCGAGAAAATTTTGGACTCATTTTCAAATTATTTCCTTGTGATGTAAACTTTTTGTAGTATATACTGTTCTCTGGAAAACAAACTTTCATACTAGCTACATTTTAATGCAAAAAAAAAATCAGTTTTCCAAAAAAAATATAGCTGCAATTTTAGCCCAATATAAAGCTGTGTAAACAAAAGAAATTTTAATAATATACAAAGGAACTTATAGTCAAGAGGGTAAAGGCAGAATTGTACCCTGTCAATGCTGAGAGATAGGGATGATAAAAAATCAACAGCGCTTCTGTGGAGGGTTTTCAAAGTATTTTCTTAGAGAGCCATTTTAATGTTAAGTAGTATTTTAAATCATTATGTCTCTCCTAAACCTTTAAAGCTCCTCCCTCATTACATATACAGAAGTGATAGAAAATAATGTAATACTTTTTTGTTTTTTGTTTTTAAAGGACTCCTATGAATGGAACATCTGTGCCGGTGACATTTTATTCATGCTCCCAGATATTTAGCATCACCCATCTTTTTTTCTCATTACCATATTCACTTTACCAAAGCTCCCTGGACTATTTACACAGCAAACATTATTTAGAAAATTATATCACAATGTTTATTAAACTTATACCTACTTTTTTCCCCCTACAAAGCTTATTGAGAGTTCCAACTGACCTTTCTCAGTAATCATAGATAACTTGTTTCATATAGTCCTATGGCAGACAGGAGCAGAAATAAGCTGGCTGTCTTCAGGTAAACACCTGTTTCACATGATTGGGCACCATTTAGCTGTTGGTAATAAAACCTGGAGGAAGGCTCTCATTTGTGGTTAGTGCCTTGTATCTGCAGTGACCATCCCACTGATGACCTGGCTTTAAATACCACCGTATGCTGATCCTTCACAGATGTGTCTGGTCAGACCTCTCCATTAATCTTAGGATTTGTATTTCTTGCCACTTTCTGGACATCTCATTCAGAAGTTACGATGCCCCAAGTCAAACTCTCAACTTCTTGAGGCAATCCCTCCCTGTCCCCTGTTGGAGCTCCTTGAATGTTTCCTCAGTCCTCCCATTTCTTCAGGTCCTACTAATGGGAATCAGCCTTAGCTCATTCCTCTCACATGAGCAAATCCTGTCAACTCTGCCTTTCATTTTCCTTAATTCTCACCACTTCTACAATGACCTCACTAGCCCTCGGTGCCAAGCACCCTGGGGCTGGATTTTCCCCATATCCCCCTCACTGTCCTCCTGCTTCGGCTCTCCTACCCAGGGCTCTCCTCACAATTGCCAATGTTCCCTTGAAAAACCCAAGCCATGACCTCTTCCACTCAAAACCCCCTGGCTTTGCCTATCTGGGTAAAACTTAAAGTCCTCACAGTGGCCTTTAAGACCCTACATAATCCGACCCCCTGCTGCCAGCCTGAGCGCCTGTCCCTCCCTCTTCCGGAGAGACACCCCTGGCTCTGCCTGGGCCGCACCTGCCTCCTGGCTGTCTCAGACATGCCAGCCGCCCTTGGCCATGGCTGCTACCTTTGCCAGGAACACTCTTCCCCAGGAATGGCAGAAGTCACTGCTGTGCTGGTCTCTGTGTTCGCTTCTGTGTCACCACCGTACAGATGAGGCGGTGCTTTCCAGGTTTCAGGGGCCCTTTCCCTCTTGTAATTTAGAAGCGCTGTCACCCGTGGGCTGCAGGTAGCGCTCCTCGTTTTATCAGATTCACATGCCCCACAGGTGTGTCCCTTCCAGGTGATCCTGACCCCGCTCCTCCCAGAAACTACAGGGCTGTATGGAGCAGTTCCCTCTGGGAAAAACCAAAACAAACGTCCAGAAAACTGGAGGACACCTTCACATTCGCAAATGAGAAGGAAACCACATCATCGAAGCCCCAGAAGGGCTGACACAATCTCGCCAGCAGCCCCACACCCAACCCAGTGAGTGACGAACTGGGAGGGGACTCAAACCCCCCAGCACTGGACACCTGAGAGCTGAGCGCCCCCCAAACATCTGGCTTTGGCTATCAATGGGGCTCTGGCAAAATGAGGAACCGTGTAAGCCGCGCACAGACTTACCTGCGGGGCCCAGCGCAGACGCAGCCCTTGGAAAAGCGCCCTGACTTGAAAGACACTCACTTGCGCCTTTTGAAGGGTTGGTCTGAGGCCAGAGACCGGCTGGGATTTTCTACGGTGGCTGGTAGGGGCCCTCTTCCTGCTCTCCCTCTGCCTTCCTAAAGCCAGATAGGGGTCACCTGTACTTATTCATTTTTCTTTTCCGTTTAAAAATTTTTCTCTTTTTCAGCAAGTGCACCTTTTGCACTCCTCCTCCGCTTTGCTCCAGCCACGGGCGCTGTCACAGAGGCCCCATCGCCCAGAGGGGAACTTCCATGCAGGGTTGCTGCCCCCGTGTTCATGGCAGGAGACCTGGATTTCTGGTGGTGCCTCCCAGCCGACACCCCTAGATCACCTGCCTCTGGCGGCCAGGGGAGCCTCCATTCTTGGGTCCCATGGGACTGTAATAGTTGGAGAAACTGTTCTTGGCAGACTGTCACCTCTCCCTCCTCCCCCTCCCCATCCCCCCAGCACTGCACAGATCACAGACCAAAACAAACCCTTATTCTGAGAAAAAGGCCTCTATCTTGTCCAGGGAGCTTTGGCCTGAGGAGCAGGCTTCGGGTGTAGCACACGTGTGGGAGCCTGATCTATGAGCTCTCCTGCCTCTTTTCCATCTCGCTGGTATCTTCCAGAAAGGAGCTTATAGTTTTGCCTGATGCCCTGATTTTTGCGGCTGCTGTCAGAGGACACCATACATTGCCTGGTCTTCGGGCCGTGGGGCTTTTAGGCTTGAGGTCCAGAGGACAGTATATATTTGCAGTCATTAAATGCTGCTTCCTGGCCCGGCTGGCATGGCTCAGTGGTTGAGCTGGAACTATGAATGAGGAGGTCATGGTTCGATACCACATCAGGACTATAAAGGTAGTGTTTATTAAAATGCATTTCATTTTCAAAATGTAATAGAATCTACAGCTATCAGCTGTTAAAGTGTATATATACTTTGTGGGAACACCCTATATATATGTGTGTGTGTGGGGGGGGAGTGTTTCATTAAAGAGAGAGTAAAGATATATAATCCAAGACATCTTAATTGCCTTGTGGTTCAAGGTAGAGAATTATTTTCCTGTTTGGGCTTTTTACTATAGGTACCTGCAGGACAATAAACACAGCCCAGCTTTTTCAGTAGGTTCTATTATATTTCATCAGGTAGTAGTAGCCACACCCTACTACACCATCAGTTTAGGTCCAGTTTTGACACTGGTAAGTCTTAAGGCTGTTTATGCAGTGTTACCTCTCTTATCTTCTTATCTATAGATTGCAAAATCTGAGCTGTAGTACATCTACCTGTCCTTTTCCCATTGTGTACATCAAGCATGTCAAAGGCTGCATGTGGACCACAATGAATATTTTTGCGGCCCAGCCAATATAACGATATGTAAGAAACAGTTTAATAGAAATTTCATAACTTAATTTTTCCAATATCCTGTTATACATAATTATTAATAACGAGCTACAACATTTGCTAATGACTGATTACTATAATTGTGTTACATTCATTTCCCTTATGCGCCTTACGCGCAGGCGCACCATTTCTCTCCACTAGTACTAGCAGCGAATATTCTAGCAGCTGATTGCCACGTCATTAGTCTTGGACTGACTTGTTTAGTGTGCACAACAGGAAATATTTTGCTTTCGGAGAACAAGAAAAACGGGTTTATTTGCATTACGCTAATTAACTTGTGCAGTTATGCAGTGACTGGTAAGTTAATGTTCAAGCAAAAATATTAATTTTTATTAAAATGTTCTATTCTTTTATGTTAATGATGACTCATTTATTTCAGCCCTTTTTATTCAGCATATCTATATCGAAATAAACCTATGTTTCTATGAAAATTGAACCTTTTGTTTTTTTGGCCCCCCCCCTAAAATTAAACCTTGTTTATTTGGCTCATGTTAGCCTTTGAGTTTGACATGCTTGGTGTACATACATTGACCTTGAGGCTAGCTGGGTTACCTAGCTCTGTCAAATTGAAACTAAGATGCAAAGGTGAAAGTGCAAGTTTTTAAATTTCTAAAATCTCTTTGTCATTTCTAATGGCTATTTCTAATCTGGTTTCTCCTGTCTTTGAAATCCCCATCTTTCAAAAAGTCTTTAACAAATATTATAACTGACTGAAGTAATTTTTTTTACAAAACTTTTGCTCTTTTGATATTACTAACTCGGATATAGTGTCATTTTCCTGCCTAAATAAGAATAAATACTGGCATCTATTCCTTTTCCTGCTTTCTCTTCAATTATGATCTTAACCAACCTTGATAAAATACAGATGTATAGATATATACTTAGCAATGTATACTCTTTATCGGCAAAGCCTTCTTCACTTGTAACTTTAAAAGTTTGAAGCCAAAAAATGCAGCGAAAACAGAGAAGAGGAGGTAATCTGAGCGGGAAATTGGATGATAAATTGAGCACTTGACTGAATGGTTATAAGACGGCGACTTGTGTTTGAAAATGAGGATTTTGTCTGCCTTGAATGGAGCTGCAGCATGAGCTAATTATTCATTGTGAATGTCTTGGGAGATGATATTTGCCAGACTGGTTAGTAGCCAGTAGACTTTGGCTCAGATTCGATGATAGTGATACAGGGATTATAAAATGAGATAAAAAATACTTTAGAATTTTCTTTCTTGTGTTTTTCTTATAATTTTGTTCAATGTAAACATTTCTTTTTGCCTTAGTTTTAAAGAATTTGAATATTTGTGATTTATACTCTTCTATTTTCAAAAAGGATTAGGGGCACATTATAAAGCAAAAGTATGTAAAACAGAAAAATTAAAAAACAAATACACAACAAACAAGTCAATATGTAACTAGCTAAAAAGACTTGAGTAGATTGGATCCTAATAAACTAAGCCAAACTATTTTGACTTTCAGTAATCAGAATACAACTGAATATTAAGAAGTTATAATAGTTATTTGAGAATATGTGACTGAACATGTGTATACTAGAGGCCCAGTGCATGAAATTCGTGCACAGGTAAGGTCCCTAGTGGCTGCTGGCTGCCGGCTGGGGCCTCCCTTCCTCCAGCTGCCAGCCGGGGCCTCCCTTTGCACCTGCCTTGGCCTGGTGCTACCTGCTCACCTACTCCACCATCCCGTCACGGTGTCACTCTCATTGGGACCCATAGGGGCCAGCAGTGCCTCCACTGCCGCCTGCAGCCAGTGCCGTGCGGCTGACGCCCGCCCGCCATGTTCCATGCCGCTCCCTGGTGGTCAGAGCACATCTAACTCCTGGTGGGTCGAAACTCTCACCCATAGGGACAATTTGCATGTTAGCCTTTTATTATATAGGATATGTACACACATGTATAGATATCATTTGAAAAAATATGAAAATACTGATACCAATAATCTCCCTTCTTAAATGAAAGAGAATAAGTGAGATATTTTCCTATTCTAATCATTTTTGCTATTTAAAAAAATTTCTTTGTTGTTTAAACAAATTAAGAAAATATTTATCGAATTTTGCTTTATTTAGCAGTGAGTTATTTATTAACACAAAAACTAGTTTTGGCAATTAAAAAAAATAATCATGTAATCCACATACCTTTTATATCTGATACTCTTATAGTCTCAGTTTGTGACATACTTACTTGTTGCATCCTTCAAATAAAGAGTCAAACCAAGAAGCACAATAGAAACTAGCATAACAAGTTTAATATATTTTAAAATATAGAAATATATTTAAACAGCACATTTAAAGAATAATATAATAGACTTCCATTTCTTATTCTTACAATGGTATGCCATTAATTCAAAAATATATTATTTAATGTACCTCCAATATAGTTATTATCAAATCTTTAAGATAAACTGTATTTTAAAACAACATTACAACATACCTGAATTACAAACAAACCCATAACATTTTTAAGCTATTACTATTTTTATTTGAAAGATCCAAAAGAGTGATTAATAAATGGTGCTTTATGAATATTCTAGATGAACTATAAATAGGCCTAGCTGTGGAGCCACCATAAATGGCAAGTTATCCATCTAAATGTCATTCTTTAAGAAATCAGTGTGTGTTAAAGAAAAGCCTTAGAAGGCAGCGAGAGGAACAGAGAGAGAAAATAAATTAATTTCAGAGGGAAGAACACACATGCACATACACACAACAGAACCTTCCCGTTTGGAATTATTTGTGCTTGGAGGAGGGTTTACAAAATCCCTTTACAAAATAAGGTTTTCATTGAGCTCATTCTCAAAGATATGAAAAATGGATTTCAGCTGTTCTTTCGAAATGGCAATTCTGTCAAAGCCATTCTGGGATTTTGGGTAATTTCCTCCAGTTTAGTTTCAGTGCTTTTACCCTAAATAAAATCCCTTGTATCACATCAATCAACGGACTCAGTTATGAAGGAGTGCTAAAGAAAATGGCTCTGTCGGCATCTTGCTCCAGTATAGTTTATGCATGCAGTGACTCTTGTCTGTGGGGAGGGAAGTGGAGCACATGTAAAGTTTTCTTTATTTTGGACTCCTTTTAAACCAGAAAAAAAAAAATCTGCAGCAGTAGTGTTCTAGATAATAGGCAGACATGATTTATTTGAGGTAAGAAGGTTGTACTGCCATTTTTTAGTGTTAACTTGGAAAGTCATGGACACAGGCTCAAGCCTGTCTCCACAGAGTTCCTGAAGCTTTGAGCTCTTTGCAAAATCTGCAATTCACAAGCCAACAAGGAACATGCTCCTACAGTTACACCAATTCTGTGAAAGCAAACAATTACAACAATTATGTGTAATCTTTCAGATTCTATATGCTGCCTACCATTTATTTATTCAAATCCAGTTCAACATTTCACTTTATTGGATGCAGTAGAAACTCTAAAAGAAAAATTGTGTTTATCTAAGCATTTTGTTTGGGTTGTTATTTTTTTAAGTTTTACTTCTAAATAAATATCCTGGCATAGTTTTTATTGGAGCAACATAATCATATGCATTCGGTTTCTTTCATCGATATTTAACAGTAAAAGGAGTTCTTATTTCAAAAAATATATTAAAAATTGTATTAGGAAAAAATGTTGACATGGAATTGAATTGGACTTAACATACCTCATTGAAAGTTAGACTGGGCAATCTATTGTTTAATGTAGTGACCTATAAAATAGATTTTATTGATAAGGCATCCATAAAGGAGAATATATACCTTTAAATAAATAAAAGTGACTATATACATTATATTGTACATAGGTAGAGATGAAATGAGCCAGACTAATTTTACAGAATTCTCCTTTTGTCTGAAAGTATACTTTTTATTGTAGCCATAAACCTTAATACAGATCTTTTTCTTATTTCCATTATTATTTAATATTAGTGGCAGCCACAGGAGCGCACTACCATGTTTCTGTATTTTTTCAAAATGACATTGGAGCTGTCGTCAAAGTATAGCACAGAGATGGCGTTTAATTTGGTTGGAGCACAACAAGGCTTTGGTACGTGGTCAGGAAACATCAGATGAACCTGGGAAAGAAAAAAAATGTTTTGTTTCTTTAAGAAAAAAGGTAAATATTTTGTCTGCAGCTTTAAAATGGTATGCTTGTCTTATCACTCACCATCAAGCACACCCTCCACTATTCTCTTTGTGTTCAGTAGCTGGGGTGGCTGGCAATAAAGGATGTGTTCTTAAGCATTAACACCTAGAATCAACCCAGTAGTTCTAATTATGTGTTGGGATCTTGAAAAATGTTCAAACAGCTAAGGAAAATACCTTATATGGAGAAACCAGTGAAAATTTTCCTGGGAAAAAGAACATGGCAACTAGTACTTAGTTGCTTTTGGTTAAAAGGACTTCTATTTACTTCCTGAGAGAGACAGAAGTTATAAATGCAAATCAGTAAAGCCACACAATTGGACTGTAGGAAGATTCAGATCTAAGAATTATTTCAAAAGGATAATTAAACAATAAGTCATCAAAATTATGCCAACTCTTCATTTTCCATTGTAAAGGAAACTTAAATATAACAGCAAAATAAACTCCAGGTATAATCCAATATTTGATTTAAAGTTTACAGCAATGATTTCAACTCTTCACATAATTTTTTAGCAGATTGGATAGAGTTTAATATCCTTCTATTTTCTTTCTCCCTTAGACAACCTCTAAAAAGCAGGCTAAGCTAAATCAGAAGTAAAGAGCCTAGAGATTTTACGAATTGAATCTCCATCCCCCCAAAAGCCTAAAAAAGGTGGCTGAACATGGAAAGTGAAATGCTTAAATAAAGGGTTTATTCTCATTTTGATCAGACTGGCAGTCTGCCTATGGTCTGAGCAAGGAGCCAGGACCTGGTCCCCCTGTTCCCACCCATCTACCCTAGTCCTTCCCTAGAGGGGTTTATGGGAAGTCTCACTGATGAGTCCTGAGGGATCTACAAAAAGCAAATATAGCCTCCTAGAGTTTGGCTGTACAATGTCCTGGCTGAAATGATATAAGAGCCCTGCGTATGGACAGAAACAGCAGAAAAAATGAGGTGATCTGACACGAACTTGAAATTTCCTAAGACCTCACAAAACTAAAAGTTGGATAGTTTCTACAAATTTCAGATGCAGCTTGTGTCCCTCATCAGTTTTATCTTCCGTAACACGCACATACGTGATTGATCACCCTGTTTCAATGGAGCTTGGCAGCCTCACGAAGCATTTGCTTAAAAAAAAAAAAAAAAAAAAAAAGGATTGTTCTTGAATGGTTTCTCAAACATGTTAGTCACAAACATGCTCTCCTTTAACAACAAACATGCCTGTCTTCTTGTTTCATGTCCTTCACAGAGCAAACAGAGAGAGTGCACAATGCCAGGGGGGAAAAATCAAACTTCCCATGGACGCTTCAAGTTTTGTGATGACTTATGTCCCATATCCCAGGACAGTTGGTGCAGAGTGGGGTCTTGTTCCAAGTGCACATCAGATTTTTTTTTAATGTTTGGCTTTCAACACTGCCTTCTACACTATTGCCCCAAAAGCTGACAATATGCAAATATCTATAATAATAAAAGCATAATACGCAAATCGACCGAATGACCGAACAGCAGAACAACCATCTGGATGACCTCATGGACAAAGCCGGGGCTGCAAGGGAGGCTGAGGCAGCAGGGGCTGTGAAGGCCTACTCTTGCATGAATTTCATTCATTGGGTCTCTAGTATATTTATAAGAAGAAAAAGGGAAAGGAGAGAAAGGGTTGTATTTGACAGTTTTTTCAATTATTAAGCATTGCTTCACTGGAGGGAAATGTTGATACGTTAGATACATATCTCAGGAAGCAAAAGTCTACTTTCTGAGTCATTGGAATGAGAGTAAAAAGAGGCAAAGAAGTTTCTGAGAAATTAAGCGGCATTTTTTATAAGCTGATAGTGGCTGCCCTCTGTGACATTACAGAAAGACAGTGATCATGGCTATCGCTTCAAGGCATGACCCAGCAGCACTGTTCTCTGTATGGTTAGCTCTCAGTCAACGTGAATTCTCATAGACATGGCTAAAAGGCTAGACTTCATAGCATTTATTTTTTTTTTACCAGTGGAAGTTTGAATACAAACATTCATCCTTTGCAGAGCATACTGGCTCCAGACCCCCCAGAAAAGTTGCCCTGTATCATGAACTACTTATCTGTACAGAGAGCAAAGATGAAGGCATATCAAACCTTAAAATTACTCCAGGAATTTTCTCTATACTTTGTATATGGTATGGAAGTAGGCAATCTCATTGGTCAAGACTCAGAAAAAGAAGAAAATGTATAAATGACTACCTTTCAAAATACATATTGTTTTATCTCTCTGCTTCTCTTACATCACATTTCTTCCCCCCAAAATTTTGCCAGTGCTCAAGCTCTAGTTGTCATAGATGTGTCTTTGGTGTCTAGCTATTTGGTAGTACATCGGAAGTCAATGAAGACAGCAGCATAATGGGCATTCAAGAATTTAATCTATCAATCTATATACCCCATTCCTTATTCAGAAGGAAGCTAAGATACTCTTTTCATCAGCTTTCAATTTTCCATTAATTTTGAAGAAACAAAAAAGGTAACCTCCTGAAGAGTCAACGCCTCAAAAATTCTAATAGTTACTCTCTTTTTTTCATCATAAACAAACCTCATCCACTAAAATAGATTATTTTACTTGTTTTTATTTTTTTTTTGACCAATAGCTACTGCTCTCTTACTGCCATTCACCAAATAACCTCATTCCCATCAGTAAGTCTGGAGTCTAAAATACTTTTTTTCCTTTCTTCCTTCCAATTTTCATATTAACCCCCACACATTAATTTGGAATAATATCACATAATCTATTGTAGCTTCTAGGAGCCTGTCATTTAGTCTTCCGGAGTTTGACCTTCTGCCATAATGCAGGTACGCCAGACTCTTAAGAGGTTGCATGAGCTCATTTAATACAGTACAACCATTGAAAGACCATGAAGTCAACAACTCACTATCTTTTTCACAAAAATAAGCCTAGGCTATTACAGATTAAGTCACTATTTGATTTCCTGAGTCTGGAAGGGGAAAAAAGATGAAGATTATTTTTCACCTTAAAGGTAAAAAAAGGTATTAGGAAATAGAAATGTATCTTCTACTTATATTCTACATTAAAGAACTTTCATATTGTCACAGTGTGTTATGGAGCACCCTTAAATAATTAGAGTAAAAGCCCTTACATGAAATTCACTACAGCTATTATTCAATGTTTTTGCAATGATTACTAATGAATTGTTAGGTTAGAAATAAGTCACTGGGAACCTGTGTGGTAAGTCATGTTGCATAGTGAAGCAATCGCAGAATGGACACATCATATAGTTACGACAATTCTCCTATCTGAATCCTTCCCCAATATGGAACCAGGATTAATCTCCAAACCAGCCTGAATATCCCAATTTGTTACTTTGGCTCTAAAAAGTGCCAAACGAGTTTGAGAAGAGAAGATAATGCATTGGTAACTACCAATGGATGCTTTCTGTTAAAATAACTTTACATGAAGTTTTCATCTTAAACCAGTGTCAATCCTAAAAAAACAAAGCATACCAGAGTTTGAACTATGGCATGGTTGGTAGCATTCATATGGGCATTGAGTGGAAAAGAACATTCTCCATCACAATAAAATGCAGCATATCCTTCTGGTGCTATAATCCAGTCCTAAAATGCACAAAAAAGGAGAAAAGAGCAATATAAAAATATAACTCTTAAAAATACTCAAATATATATAAATCTGGATAGGTTTGTTTCTCTTCTTGGTCCAACAATTAGTCTAATAGGATAGCCTCCCCCAAGCCCTTGATTTATTTTTAAGTTGAAGTTCACAAAAAATATATATAAATATTTTCACAAGAAAATGTCCTCTGTAATTTCTCCCAAGAGGTTGCTATGTACAATATTCATAGTATGTATAAATAAATCTATGCATTCATGAATAAAACCATAATCATGAAATAGTATTCTAAATATCCTTTAAACAGGAAATGATGAACTCTGGAAAGTTCAAGTGAACCAGACCAAAAAAATAAATAAATAAACCTGAGATAATTCTCATTACTTCTTAATAACTCATTCTTGGTTTTGAAACTTGACAACCTCCAAAAACTTTAATATTTGTTTCTTGTACTGTTTTTATTTTCATTTGTACATTAGCTTTATAGTCTCTTTAGAAGAAATGAATTGAAGCAACTTCCAAAAACTGCACATGAAAATTTCTAGGAAGCTAAAAAATTGGCATATGTTATAATTGCTCTATTTTTTCCCCAGAGAGGTAAAAATTGGCCCAAATATAAAATTTGAAAATGTTTACACTCTAATATTAATTCTCAATAAGATAGCTCATGTTCTGAGAATCATTGTAATAGGATAATATAATCTAAAAAACTTCAATTTAAATGATTACTACATAGAATTATTAAAAACTATTGGTTAAATTCTCCTCCTCGCCCTGTTGATGAAGTTAATTATATGTTTATGAAGCATATGTGAAAGACAGCAATAAGTTTGAAGTGCAGAAAAACAACTTTATCTGAAACTTTTTTTTAAATGGCAGAGACAATAAAGTCAAGAATTCTGTTTCTTAGACTGATGGTTTGGGACTGTTGGGGACAAAGAGAATTGCTTGAGTTAATCTGAAAAAAAAAGTATTAAAGTCAAAAGTTTGAAATACTTAATGAATAACACCCTTTTTCACTTTCTAAATATTACAAATATCATTTCTTCAACATAGTTTTTTTTATCTTTACTATAAAACCTAATAATTATGTTTCTATGCTGAAAGGATAATGGATAAAAAATAATGTGAATAATCCATTTACCGAATAGTCTGGTTAAAATAATTGATTGCTGTATTGGGAAAATTATTGACAAAGGTTACAAGGAACTCAGGATTTATCATAAAGCAGAAAAGAACACTTGAATTGATTGATCATTCTTACCTGCCATCCCAGATCCCGGAAACTCACATAGAGCTCATGCTTCTTACAGGCTTGTTTTTGTTCACTTGTATTATAATCTGAAGACAAAAATCAGATTTTAAACAGATGGCAGCTTATTGTGTATACCACTGCTATTTCTTTGGTGAGGTCACTAATAAAAAAAAGGCTATATTTGAAGTTGTAAAATATGAGTTTGAATCTTAAACCTAAAGCAACTTGATAACCATGTGAACTTCAGGTAAATTACTCATTATTTGTTCTGAGTTTCTTCTTCTATAAAATGTAGACAATAGCATTTACCTTTTGGGGTTCTAACAAGATTTGGTTAGACCCCTTATGTGATGGTGCGCAGCATGATGTCTGCCACTCATTAAGTACCAGCTGCTCAGTGAATGCTCATTCATTAATTTGTGCATATTATAGTAGCATATATAATATTTATACAATATTTTTTAACATCTTCCATGAAGCAAACACTGGGAAAGTACCAATTGGGATTGTACTGAGTTTATTTTATTTTAATAAATATTTTAAACTCAGGATACCCAAAGTTAACCATTTGATCATCCTCCCAAAATCTGTCCCACCTGTAGACCTCTCCATTCTTGACTGATGGCAGTTTTCCAGTTTTATAACATTTCTTAAATAAAAACATAAAAAAACAATTTGGAGTAAAAAACAAAACAAAACAAACAAACAAAAATCTCCTCTTTTTTTTCCTCTCCCACATTCAATCTTTCAGGAAATCCTACACATTTTGCCTTCAAATACGACCAAAATACACCCACTCTCACCACCTTCATGACTGTTCCTTGTCCAAGGCACAATCATCTTTCACCTGAATTACTGCAATATCCTCAATAATATTTTCCCTGTCCTGCCTGGCTCCCCTACAACAAAGCAGCCAAGTAGACCTTTTAATAAGTCAATTGAATCATATCACTCCCCAGCTAAATGTCCCAGGATGGTTCTCCATACCCATAAGAATGAAATATCCTCACGTGCCTTATAAGGCCCCATTACTTCCCCCATGCCTTTTCCACTCCTCCTCCTCTCCTTCACTCCAGTATGACCATGACACCTCCTTGCTGTTTCATGCACAGGTCAGCTTTCTGCCACCTTAGGGTCCTCGCTCTCACTATCCCTTCTTCCTAAAATGCTCTTCCCTTGCATATCTATATATCTAATGCCTCTAGTTGCTCAGCTCTTCACTTAAGCATCATCTTGTCAATGAGGCCTTCACTGACTTTCTTAAACCAACACCCTAATATTCCTGGTCTCCCTCCCTCTGCTCTGAATTGTTTCCATTTCACTGATCCCCTTTAGTGTGCTATGCCATTTACTCATTTATTATGTGCATTGGTTCTTATCTATTCCCTCCTGTTAGAATGTTAACTCCTCAAGGGTGAAAAATCTCATTTGGTTCTGTTTGGTTCACTGGTATATCTCAGTGTCAGGAACAGTGCCTGGCATACCGTAGGTACTGAATAATTCTTGAAGACATTAATGAATGAATTTCTCAGCATCTTTCACAAATTATTTGAAGCAAATGAAATACATTATTTCCATTACATATTTTGGAATATAACCTGAAAAACCCATAAATTTTAAAATTGTTTAAAAGACTTAAGGATAAACAGAGAACCCCAATCTTGTTTCTGGAAAAAATAAAATACCGAAGAAGCATAACTTTACAGAAAATCTTTCAATATTGTCTTAAAGTTTGTTCACACCTTGCACCAAATGTATTTTAAAAGTCAACCAATTTTGATTTTTTTTCCAACACAAAACATGAAAGAGGGGAAAATTTAGGGTAAGGGAGCCAGCAAAATAATTTATTTTCAAAGAAGGCAGCTAAGTTTTTCTCCTAGAAATAAATGCTACATTCACTCTGACAGTCATCTCTGGTAAACCGATGTAGCAGTTTACTATGCACAGCAGTCTGTCATAAACTATCACCTTTCAGTGTAATTATCCTCCACCTCTAAAGAAAATGTAGGCACATCAAAGACCCAAGGAGCCCGTCTTAGTGGGCCCTGTCACCTCCTTTCACAGTTACTTCAACTCCTTATTTATTTAACGTCAGTCTAGAAAACAAGATAATGATTACATTTTAAACCTAGAGACATTTTGCCTTCTAGTTCAGAGTTATTCCTACTGTGCAATTACCTTCATTAAAACAAATTAAATATGTTTATAATGATGGGAGATGGAGGAAAGAGAATTTATTTGAAACCCACCACTCATTCTCTGGGTAAACTTCTCCCTTAATCAGAAGAACACAGAATAGACAAGCCTCCTGTAACTCAACATAAAACAAGATGAAATAGATAAACTCCCTGTATCATTTTTAGAGAAAAAACAAACAAACAACAATTATAGTATTAGTTTGATTGCATAAACTTCTTGATATTTAGGATTTTTAAAAAAGCCAGCTGTGCATTAGACCAGGGGTCAGCAAACATTTTCTTTAAAAAGACAGACAGTCAATATTTTAGGCTATGGGATATCCCTTGCAACACTCAACGTTGCTGCTATAACATGAAAGCACCCATAGATAATATATAAATGAATAGGTAAAACTTGACTTATGGATTCTGAAATTTGAATTTTATATGAATTCTACATGAAACAAAGTATTCTTTGGAATCTTTTGTCAAACATCAAAAAATGTAAAAAACATTCTTAGCAATTGGTCCATACAAAACAGGCAATGGGCTGAATTTGGCTCTTACTTCACCAACTCCTGCATTAGACAGTAAGGGAAACATTTATTCTTTTATCCTTATCTTCATTAAAAACGCTGGATATGAATAACGACACTGTAGCCAATAACACATACAAGTACGTGTAAAAAGCCATAAACTATGTATGTGGTTATTTGAATTCCATGTTTATAAAAAAAATAAAGTAAAACGTAAATGTCAAAATATATCTGTTCCATCTATGCAGCTTTTCATGCAAGCTAAGTGATGTATATAATGTAACATCGCATAAAGGTAACGAGCAATGAAATTTATAACAGAATCTGGTTCCAAGAGTCTGATTTCATAGAGCGTTAGGACCATATGCTTATTCTGTCAGAAATAAAAATTAATGGATACTGAGTGAAGTAAATGTTGTACCCAAACCAGCAAAGTCTGCAGTTAGGTGTTCTATAAATGGTTGGCTGAATAACTGAGGGAGGAAGGGCAGGGAAGTTAGATTTATATCTTTAAAAAATACTGATTGGCAGCCTTTCAAATATTAAAATAAAATGAACATAATGCTACTGTTGATGAACCTGCCCACAAATGAAAAGTTGTGCCAGAAATTACAAAAATGTTTTGGTGCCACAGCACACATTAGAACAATTTGCTAACATTCCTCAATCACAATGCAGATATCATAAATATAGCATTTCATTGTTTTGTGTCTTTACGGTAACAATATTGGGAAATCAGTGCCAAAATATTTAAAGCATTGTTAAATATTTTATGCCAATTTCTTTGTGGTCAATTTCTGAAAAGAGTAAGAATTCAACTATTTTTCTTAGTTTGATTTTTTAAAATTATTTTTTCTAGGAAAAAGACATTGTAAAAAATCAAAATACATGGTGATTAAAAGTAGTTAAAAAAATTTCTGAGGTCTACAGAGAGCTTCATTAGTCTGTCCACTCATTCCTGAAAAAAGCAACAATAAATAAATAAATATAGGCTAGCCTATCTCTGAAGGGTACAAAAGAAAATCAAGTCTAAAAAAATCTAGTTACTAATATGGGTTTCTTTTTCTTTAAATTTAGTATTAGCTTCTTTAAGGGATGGAATATAGATAAATCTAAAACAAACAAACAAACAAAAAATACAAAAAAAAAAACAGAAAAAAATCCAAAATAGAGTTTAACATTTAAGCACATCAATTGCTTAAACCAAATATGATAAGATATTGTGTTTCAAAGTAAAAGCCAAGATGTTAGCATTCCCACACTTAGTTCCCCAAAGGAAAAGGAAGTCAGAATCTACAGCATCAGGATTTTAAATAATTTATAGGAAATGGAAATGACAAATGAATGAGGATACAAGAAGAGGTAAAGAAGAAGAAATGGTAAATTTTTTATTTGGCCTTGGGAATAGAGAAATTCACAACAAACCCAAAACAATACCAATTCCCCCAAAAGATGAGGAATTTCAAAATCCAGTGAACTCCTCACTTGAATGTCTGCACAACTCAGTAGGAATTAGTGTTATTTACTTGTGTAGGGATAACTGTGTTTTTCTCTGTTTGAATGTATGATGCAAACCAGACATCTCAAAACAATAACTATCTAGAGCAGAGGTTCTCAACCTGTGGGTCACGGCCCCTTTGGCGGTTGAACGACCCTTGCACAGGGGTCGCCTAAGACCATCCTGCATATCAGATATTTACATTACGATTCATAACAATAGCAACATTACAGTTATGAAGTAGCAACGAAAGTAATTTTATGGTTGGGTCACAACATGAGGAACTGTATTTAAAGGGCCAGAAGGTTGAGAACCACTGATTCTAGAGTGTTTGCTTCACTGTGCTCAGCAAAGCACCTATGATCCAGCCTTCTCACCTTAGAGCTCATTGACTTAAAAACCTGTCCACAAACCTGCCTTTCAAACTGCCTTCCAGGCATTTCTAAATGCAAGTTTCCCAGATGCCTCCTACTCTCTATTTTCATTTCTGACTTTACTTCTTTGATGTTTACTATTTCGATTAACAGGATCACCAGTAACCTAGTGGCCCAAGCCAGAAAATTTCATAACTTTCTTGATTTTCTCTTTTCCCCTCATATCCTTCATTAACTCAGCCCACAAAGCCTCACTAAATTGACCGATTTCTGGACTAGTTCACTGCTTGGAAGCCCTTTGCACATTTGGTTACCTCCTACTACAACATCTTCTTCTGGTAACTTAATCTGGGTAACACTTTATCCCTGCTCTCCTGTATCTCTATCAGTCTTTGGTCTCTTTCATAGAATTGCTTTTTCTCCTGATTCTATACTTGAAGTGTTGATGTTCCCACTGGAGTCTCTCTCCATGATGTTTTTCTCTTCATTTGTTTCTATGGTACTGTCAAGTCATAGGCCACATCTAACATTTTTGGCTCATATCTACATCTTTTCCTCTGCCTTCCACTTATTCTTTACACTCCCATCTCCAGAGTCCCGTTTGACTCAGCCCCAGTTGGCCTCATTCCACATGTTTTGGTTTCCACTTCCACTCTCTCCAATCTATAATTTTTATTGCATGAGGTGTTGGACTAGGCCCCTAATCATATTTGGGATTTCAGTTTCCTCCCTTGGCATTCCACTCTTCACTCTGGTACCAAATTTAACTTTCAAACATGCATATCTGAGTATGACTCTCCTTTTTTGAATGTCTATATGAAGACACCATAGCTCCTTATCATCACATACCTACTCTCTATGACTTGGTTTCATCATCATTTTCTCACTGATAACACTCCTCTCACAGAGGAATACTTGCACATTTAACCATTTGACACTGGTACTTGGCTCTATAGCTGTGCATATCAGTCTGAAAAGGCTTCATCTCTCCCTCCATTTCTGGAAAATGTCTAGTCTCATATAAGTGCCTCATGAAGTCTTCTGGAGTATACTAGGTACTAGCTTAGGTTCTTATAGTGTTAATCTTTAATTAGATTAATCTAATTAATCTAATTATAATAAGCATGTACCATGGCTATCAGTTCTTTATACACATTTAATCCTCACAACCAAGTAACCTCACCCTATGGTAGTGATGGCGAACCTATGACATGCGTGTCAGAGGTGACACGTGAACTCATTTTTTTGGTTGATTTTTCTTTGTTAAATGGCATTTAAATATATAAAAATAAATATCAAAAATATAAATCTTTGTTTTACTATGGTTGCAAATATCAAAAAATTTCTATATGTGACACGGCACCAGAGTTAAGTTAGGGTTTTTCAAAATGCTGACACGCCGAGCTCAAAAGGTTCGCCATCACTGCTGTATGGGGTACGTACTGTTAAAATTTTCAATTTACCTATGAAGCAACAGAGGCAAATAGAGGTCACATATATTGTTCAAGATTATACAACTAGTAAGTAGTGGCCCAGGATTAAGTGATATGTAGATGATAGATAAGGGTATAGATAGGTAGGTTGATAGATACAGTGAGCTAGATATTATATGCACCAAAATAATTGTTGTTTTAGGAGGAATTTCCAAAGTTTTTCAGGACTCAGGGTATAGACATAGGCTTTTAGTGTTAATTACTATAGAAATCATGTGGATTAGATGTATTCTTATATGTGCAGTCTTGCAGGATTTTCATTGATTTTGAAAGCCCCGATTTAGAAAGAACCAAATGTCCCTTTTAAGAGCGATATGATTAAATAAACTCTCACAAGCACTATTGACTATATGTGGTAGAGGTCACCAAGAATGAGATCACCAATTTTAAAGATGGTGGAGACATATTGTTAAAAAAAATAGATAAAACAAGGATATAGCATTCCTAAAGAGGGAAAATTATGGAGACAATAAAAAGATAGGTGGTTGCTAAGGAGGAGTGGGGGATGAATAAGCAGAGGACAGAGGATTCTAAGGGCAGTGAAAATACTCTATGTGATATTATAGCAAAGGATATACATCATTTTACATTTGTCCCAACTTACAGAATGTACAACACCAGGAGAGATCCCTAAGGTAAACTAGACTTTGGGTGATTATGGAGTGTAAATGTGGGATCATCTTTGGTTACACATATGCCATTTTGGTAAGTGATATTGATAATGGGGGAGGCTATCCATGAATGGGATGAAGGAGTACACGGGAAATCTGTACCTTCCTCCCAATTTTGTTATGAACCTAACTAAAACTGCTCTTAAAAAAACAGTCGTTAAAAATACATAAAATACATCAATCATGTAGTTAAGAACACATAACAAAAATATATTCTCCAAAAGAGACTATCTATGGAAGAAAAGGTTTTGAAGTACACATACCCTGTTGATATCGGGGTAACCTATCTCAAAAGGATTAATTGATCAAAGGAGAATTCTAGCCTTATTTATGACTTGATTACTTTTAAGTAATGAAAGCATATATTAATTATATAAAATATTCTAAACAATTGATTCCAATTAATTGTTCTTTCTGGTTTTGATTAATATGCTTGTCCAAGAGGTATTACTTTACATTCCATCCACTAGGCAAGAGATAGTGCCTGTCAGGGTTGAGATTAAGCGCACAATTTTTTCATTATAATCACTTTTTGAAAGAAAGTGTCCTAAGAAATCACCATGGTGTAAGGCAGGGCCACCAATAACTGGATTTGCCTTCAAAGATCTCCGGCACGGAGCACACAATAAGTAATTTTATCAAGCAGTTCTGCAGTGAACCAGGACTTTCCTTTGGCATTTTAGTTTTTTCCAAATTCTTAATGCTCTATTCTTATTGACACTGATATAGGACAGCATCTTACCCTCAGTAGGTTCTTTAACATTTTTTACCAACCCTGTGCCTTTATAACCTAAAAGCTAGCTATTGCCTCCATTGTCTTCCCCCAACACCCAAATTCAAACATCCACTGTACTGCCTCATCATGAAACAGGCTACCTCTCCCATAACATGTTTGCCCAATCTTCTTGCCAAAAAACTAAAGAGGGGTAGTTTCTGCAGAAAACATGGGAGCTGTGGTTCAGTGTATTTTAACCTGAAGAGGGGGTTAGGTTTTCCCATACAGCCAACACATTAACTTAAACACCAAGTATTTTGATGGTTTCTGTTATATGCTAGACATGGTCCTAGCCAGGGGTGGGCAAACTTTTTGACTCGAGGGCCACAATGGGTTCTTAAAATGAACCAGAGGGCCGGAACAAAAGCATGGATGGAGTGTTTGTGTAAACTAATATAAATTCAAAGTAAACATCATTACTTAAAAGAGTATGGTCTTTTTTTTTTTTTTTTTTTTTTTTTTTTTTTTTTTTTTTTTAGTTTTATTCATTTCAAACGGGCCAGATCCGGCCAGCGGGCCATAGTTTGCCCACAGCTGTCCTAGGCTCTCCTATAGGAGTATGCAGGAATAAAGGGGTATTAAGAAATCAGAAGGCAAGAATCATTGAAGTAGGAAAGAAGTGGGGGTAAACACAGCAATAAAAACCTGAGTTTTAATTCTCTTGCACTAACTGAGACTGTCAACATTTGATGATTTGACTTGAAAAAATAAATAAATAAATAAATAAATAAATAAATAAATAAACAAACAAACGCAATCAGGCAAACATCTACTAAAACACTCCTCCCTCCTTTCTTAGCCATGGAGTCTTTGCACAGTATTTTATTGTAAAAGCCTAGTGCTATTACAACATTTATTATTTATATTTGGATAATTTTAAAATTTCACTGGCATTTCAAGTCTCCTAAGTATCAAATTTTGTGTTTATATTAGCATTCCCTTTCCTTAAAGCCCTGTCTTTTGGGTCAAATTCCATAAGACTTTTTTTCCTGTCTGCTTGATTAGTACCTATTGAAAGGTTAAGTCTCATAGACACAAACCAGCTACTTTCTTCCTTTTTTATTATCAAAATATGAACTTGCTCCAAAACCATCTACCACATATTTCACAGAAATGGTTGCCAATGACAAACTTTTAAAAGAGAAAATATTGGTCCATATTAGAATAACTTTGTGCTCTAAATGGTGTTAGGAAACTGGTGAAAACTTACGTGATTTCTGCCCCATATGTTTTATTCATCTCTTGTTATAGCAGTACATTTGTTACTTGTGGTCAGGAAGAGAAGATAAACAGAGTTCACCAATGGGGAAAAGGACTTTGATGATTTTGCTCTCTAGACCGCCTCTGCCAGAGATGTTATGAGCTCAATAATAAGTACAGGACTTGGGCTTTTCCCTTTGTAGTTTCCTCAAAAAGTATTTACTATTCTATTCAAGTTTTAACAAACCTTTTTCTTAATGCACTCTGCTACATTAAATTAAAAACATTTCAACCAATTTCAGACCATTCTACATGAAAAGAAAAATATACAGCTTTGACAGGCGAGTATTTACAAGGAAGGGAAGGTCTTAGAAAGTTGTTTTTCCCCAGCTTTCATATTAACCAATTACATTTTTTGCCAAACTAAATATCTTCTGAAGATCTTTATAAAATAGATTGGTAATGAGGCACTACTATCATGTTTTATTTTCAAGTGAAAAAGATGGTTAAACTTATTTGTTAGATAATTATTTTAAAACATCGCTCTAGCCCTGGCTGGTGTGGCTCAGTTGGTTGGAGTGTCATCCATACACCAAAAGGTTTCAGATTTGATTCTTGGTGAGGGCACATGCCTAGGTTATTGGTTTGATCCCTGGTTGGGGTATGGACTGGAAGGCAACCAACCAATGTTTCTCCCCCCGCACCCAACTTCCTTATTTCTAAAATCAATAAGCATGTCCTTGGGTGAAGATTAAACAAACAAACCAAAAAATCACATCACTCTATACATAGCATGTAATTCAGTATAATGTTTTTTCATAAAGAAATCCTCCCTCCTGCTTCTGTTGTTAAATACACCAAATAGATTTCTTTCCAACAGTACTCTCCTAGAGCCCATACTTTAGGAAGTTTCCAATGAATTCCACTTATTCTTTTTGTTGACAGTCCCAGATGCAAAAATAAACAAACAGACAGACAAACACAAACATGTGTTTTTATATGATTTATCAGTTTTAAGAGATTGGGGGGTGGGGATGAAGAGTTCAGGTATAATGGCAAACACTGTCTGGATGTGTCTTTTCGCAAGAGTTAAGCATTCTAATTTGCTGAAAAGCCATATGCAGGGATTACATCTGTTTTATCTGCCAGCTCATCTATTGTGCCTCGCATGTGGTGACCATTAACATGGAAGAACACATATTTCACGAATGAACCAACATGTTAGACTAAGTTGAGATGTGCTACGGTAACTTTTCCCCTCCAAATAGACTTATTGTTTAGAGATAAAGATAATTTCTTGGCATAAAATAGCCATCATTTTAATCTAAAAAGAGCTTATAAAAATCTGCCTATGGCCTGGACTGAACAAGGCACTTATTGGCATAAATAATATGATGAAATCACTTCAGATTTTGGCAGTTAGAGGCATTTAGGTCAAATTTACTTTTATAGCCCTTCTACCAATCAATAGATTAAATTGCAGGCTCATTGGAATCCATTGTGTGCTTATAATATTTCACTGTAAGATTTTTATATGCGTGTGTATGTGTGTGCACGTGCATGCATGCGCGCGCGCACACACACACACACACACACACACACACACAAGGCAGATTATCGAGATAATAGCCCTCCAAAAAATTAATGGAAATACAAATATCTTAATGATCTTAATTCCTGCTTCTATTGTCAGAAAAAAAAATTTAAACTGCCTGATTCACATGTATTGTTTTAAGTACTAAAGAAACATTTTTATGTTGAATTTACCTGGCTACCCATCCATATTTGAGAGGTCCTGGGGAGGTCAGCTCAGCAAGCCGTGCAATTCGCTTTTGGCTAGACTTTGTTGACGTAGCCATTTCATAATTTTATTACTGCCAGCTTGATTTTAATTTGAACTGAATCTTTCAACATCGCAAGGCCAGCCATACTTATTTTAAAATGAATTACCAAGTGATTCACTGATGAAACATTCTGGGGATGCTAGAAATATTGCTGGGTGATTTAATAAACCAAATAAAGGTATATCCAGAGAGTAAATTTATGGCGGCTACTTGATTTGCAACATGTGACCCCATAACTCTGTGCATTGCTGCTCCGGTGTTACCTTACCTCCGACACTGGGCATTCTGGAGGAGTCCTGGTGAGAGCTGGATTTACTGCGGTTTTGGTTTTTCCGTTTGTTGGCTGCTCTCACGGATCGCAGGAGCACCTCGCTCGCCTTGAAGAAAGCCACCATGAACGGTTGTTTTGACTGAGGCCCATGTCTCCCCACCAGACCAGCAGATTTGACGTTGATACTGCGTCCTAGAACACAATGCACAATCCCTCGGTTTATGAAAAACAAGGTCAAGTTTACCTGATATGAATGAATTCTGAGAGTACTTTGGTGGGGGCGGGGAGAGTTTTAAAACATTATCAGAATCTTTTCTTTTCAGGCCAAATATCTTTATAAACATTGCGAGTTTACGATTACAGACGATTATCCATGCTTGGTTTTGCATTTTGCATCATTCTTCCACCACAGAACACCCTCGGGCTGCCTCCACTAACAGAGCTCTCAGACCTGGAAGTCAGCAATACTGTACGTGGGAAGGTTGACTACCATCAGCCTGGAAATGTCCACATTGAGTAACAATTTCAAAAATATGAGCTATGGGCTCTTCTGTATTAAGTTCCCTATAATTTTCCTCTAAGTGATAAAAGCTGAATGGCTGGCTGGATGTTGCTACTTTCCCCAGCTCCTTTCGAGCCCTTCAAGCATTAATTAGTGCTGATAGCCTCCCCCTTGCCCTCTGGCCTGTGCCCAGCAGACTTTACAGAGCTGGGCTCTACTGAAAGCTCTTCAAAGGTCATTCCAGAAGCCCCGCTGGGGATGGGGACTTGCTTCAAGTGCCAGCTTTTTCTCAACTGGAGGGAAGCATGAAGATTTCATAATTCCCCTCCTTCTGAGTTTTGACACAACTGAATGTTTACTGAAAAGATCTCAGAAGACACAAACCAAGCCTGGAGTCTTTCAGAAAGGAGAAAAATGCCCGATGAGCATGAAGGCTGACCTTCATCTCTGACCTTTCTGAGCCACTCGGTATGGCTGTGCATCAGAGAAGGGCCGGTAGAGGAGTGAGTTAGAAGTCAAGGTGTCCTAGGACCTAGCAGTAGAGGTTAATAAAGTGCCTCTCCCATTGGGGTAACAATGATAACGCTTATAATTATAATCATGCCAAATGTTTTGGAGCCCTTGCTATGGATATGCTAGTCATTTTACTGTTTTCCTTGTGTTATTTGATTCCACAAATAATCTAGGAGTTACATATTACTATTTCCCCTTTTTACAATTCACTCTTATTATCCTCTCTAGTTTAAAACAATCACTGAAAATATTCAATATAACATAAATATCTAATCATATACTTTAATACTATAATATATATGAAGCAAACCATTGGCTGATATTGGTCCATGAAAATCACACAAAGAGAATGAAGTATGTAATCTTATGTTGTAAATTTAGTTGAGAATTACTAAAAACTCATGCAAATTATCTGCTTGACATAGAGAAATTTCCCATCTTTGAAGAGTAATATATAATGTGGTTTGAAATATGTGCATGACTGACTCTGCTTTGCCCCATGGGAGATGTGCATGTTTTCTTAGAATATTTATTCAGTGAAGACTGTGGAGCAACTTTAGTCCACTCTATAGCCGGACCCACCTTAGAAAAAGGAAAAGGAAAACAAGTCCCTGAAACAGCATCAATGGCTTTTTAGCAAATAAACCCATGCTCTTAACAAAATTTATTTTGGCAGCATAAACACTTTTGTGTATACTGTATTGTGAGGAGACCTTCCACCGTCAGAAAATGAGACTGTGTCATGTGAGGCTGTGCAGCTGTTGGGACAGACACAGAGGTCCTTTAAATGTGGAGGTATTGATTAAATAAAAAAGTGTGCTCCAGTCCAGGCAGCATCAGGATGCTCAACAATTGTTCTACAGCATATTGGCAAAACCTGTTCAGTCCCTAGAAGTATTAAAATGGCATTCCACCTCACCAATGACACTATGCTCAGTCCTACCCAAGAAAGAACTTACAAATAATCAAAGCAGTAAACCTTAAACAAATAAGCATATAGGTTTCTCTTTTAAATGCAAACTTACAGTGGCTTTATGCCAGAGTCTATATTTCTTAGAAAAACTCTATCACTGGCATAAATGAAAGAGGCAGTTTGATTTGTGGTCAGAGCAGTTTCCATTCTACTTCCACTGTAACAAATGTATTAATTCAGCTCAGACTTCCTCCTTCTGGCAGCCCTTTTGCTGTAAAAAGAGAAATTAGAAGTTCCAGCCAAATACCATACCTTGAACTGACCCACTTCAATACATAAACACTTTTACAACATGTTTATTCAGGTGTAGCAGTTGAAATTGGTTTAAGATGTTTCCAGTGACAGAGAGCTCAGCAACAGAAAAAAAAAAAAGAACTGAGAAACTTAACTGTTATGGAATAGAATAACTGGCAATCTGTTCTTCAAATTTTTGATTTTTCCCCCCGTCTTGGAGTACAACATAAAAAGTATTTGTTGAGCTTTTATTTTGATTTTTTAATGAAGTGTTAATTTAACAGAAACTAGATTTTTACTTGTATAGATTGATGACTGCAGAAATTATTTTTAATATATGATCTTTCTAATACTGAAATAGGTTGCTGCAAGATGTTCACAAATGGAATACAGTAAAATCGGTTTTCCATTCATTACAACACACACAGACCCTTTTATAGTTAAATAGGCACTTAACGCAAAGTTCCAAGTTTCCTTTGGTCTGCAGGAGGGTTTCTTTTATTATTTTCCTAAAGACTTTCAATATTTTAATTTTTATCTGTGGAGAAAAAATACTTCTCTAAAGATTTATGTTCTGAAAACCATAAAGATGTGCGTATGTTACAAATATGGGTTTCTTGGGCTTTACAAAGGTGGACATTGTGTGTGAAGTAAAGTACCCTTCAAACCAATGTGAACTCCCTTTAAAATAACTTTTGATATTATTAAGTTTCCTCTTGGTTTCCTTTTTACTTCAGCAATGAGGTGACTATTAAGATTCCATAAGTTAATGCTTGCTCAGTTACTTTTGGTCTTGAGCTACACCATAGCTTAACTATTTGACCTACTCCTTCAGACACAATACACCTACATTGATTATGTAGACTAAACCTTTTGAATGGCTGAACAGTTGTTTCTATTAGAAGTGCTAATGTGAACCCAGACTATATTACATGTATTGAAAATATTGAATCTTTTATAAAATTTATTTGAACATGGTCAATTTTATTATTAAGCATACAGTATATTTTAGATATTGCAAATATAAAAATAAAGAAGTCTACCCCAAACCTTTTGATTTAGGAAACCTATATGTAGATGTGTATTAGTATGGATTTAATTTTCAAAGTTGACCCTTATTTGTTACTTCTAGTTTAAAAGGTATAGTATTACAGATAGATGATATATAAAGATTAAGCATTAATATACCATAAAAGTGGGGTGGGATAAGAAAAAGAGTATTAAGTTAAAAGGATGGTAAGGACACCAGCTTGAGCCCAAGCTTAGTCACCTGGGGATTCAGACATGTCTAGGCATAGCTGGAATATTGGTAGGAGTAATTCACTGCACATGTTTTTGAATGAGGATGGAGCAACTTCATGGGAAAGTCATTCTAAGGAAAAGGTGAATCCCTGACTCATAGATTCAGAACAATGTCCTAGTGAGTATAAGGAAACAGTGATTTTAAGTCTGTGCAGCTCCAATTAGGTTGCATGACTAACTTCTAAAGAACAAAGAGAATTCAAGAAAATGTCATAGAACTGTTTTTACCTGAAGTCCCTACAAAATACTAGGAAGTCAAGGCATCACTACTTTGGAGCTTGGTTAGTAATGTGACACAGGTGGTGGGAAAAGGTTCTCCCTAAATCAGAAGAGTGGCTTTGGAGCATCTCCTCACTAGGACAGGATGACAGCCTGTGGATCCAAGATTATCTCCTGTACCAGCATCAGCATGAGCTTCTGAGAGTGGTCACTGTTCAAAGGTGAGCAGAGCATTGGGACTTTAAGGTGTACCAACAAGTGTACCAAAGCGAGAGACAGTGCCAATGATGCATGAAGTGATTGTTAGATCAAGAGGTCACCTCCCTTGCTGTTGTAGTAAAATATAGAAATGTTTAAAAATGCTTAAAGCCCTAACTGGTTTGGCTCAGTGGATAGAGTGTCAGCCTGCAGACTCAAGGGTCCCGGGTTCGATTCCGGTCAAGGGCATGTACCTTGGTTGCGGGCACATCCCCAGTAGGGGGTGTGCGTGAGGCAGCTGATTGATGTTTCTCTCTCATCGATGTTTCTGGCTCTCTATCCCTCTCCCTTCCTCTCTGTAAAAAATCAATAAAATATATTTTTTTAAAAAATAAAAATGCTTAAAGAATGTCTAAAAATATTAGGAAGGTTTTGAAATGTTTCCTTGAAACTTAAAGTGTGATATTAAAGACACATTCCCCACTGCCCTGAAGCGTGTGTACCTCATAGATAAGGATTTGAACTTCAGTTACTAACTCAGAGTGGCTTGTCAAGATAACCGTTTGAGTGAGTGATGTACTCTCCCTAGATAACCGCATGTAGCCCCTTGCCCTATTTGAAATTAACATGTGTGCATTGACGTAATTCATTGATAGCCACCTGAACTGCTGAGGGTACGAAACAGGTTTTAAAAATGGGTCCTGGCCAGCCAATGGTGCTTGCCTGTCGAGACAGCCACAAAGGCACGTCCTTTTGTCAGTGCCGCAAGCGACGCTGCTCCAGGCTCCTCTCTGCCAGAGGACAGAAGAACGGCTAGTACCTCCCAATCTAGATGCAACCAAGCTCTTGGGTGAGGAACGCCGGCCCCTTGCATCCGGACCGGACCAGCCCAGCTGCTGGACCCCAGAGGACAGCACCACTGGGATCCCATTAAGCCTGTACCCACAGCATCAGGAACTTTTATTGAATAATAAAGTGCTGTGTGATTTGCAACTGCATATGTTTCATGTGGTGTAATTCCTTCCGCAGTTAATTTAATTATTTTGCGTACGCTTAAAACTGAAATTAAAGTTTCTGGTCTTTTTGGTCCTAGGCCTGCCCTTGGTCCAGCTTGGGTAGAGTAGCCTCTTGGCTAGCAACTGCTTGCATGTCCCACACCTGCACGGTTAAAGTTTATCTCAAGGGACCTTAGATAAACACCCCACATCCTTTCTTGGGTTCTACTTAGGACACTTGCATTATATCCAGGCCCTAATGTTGTACACGGGGCAGATGGAAGAAATGTGACCTGTTAAATGGGTAGGTTGATAACAAGAGACAGAGAAGAATTTGGTTGTTTAAGCTTAAATAGTTTGGGGGTCTCCTACACAAATGGGAGAAGACAGGAGATAGCAAAGGCCCCTGAAGAGCTTACCAGCATTCCAGTGATTTCACTGATGGCAGCTACACCCAAAGAAACAATGTTTGTGCCCAATTATCCTAGGCTTGTGTATCATAGAATTCTTGGATTATAAAATGAAAGAGATCATGAGAACAAAAATGGAAGTCAGGGGTTTGGAATTGGCAGAGGTATTTGCCTTTTATGTTTGTAAAAAGAATACCCATTAGATCTTTGCTTGTAAAAACTTTTAGAACTCTTCATATGTTGGCTGCCATATTGCCCCTAACAATGACCATACAAGTACCAAGGGAAGAGAAACAATGTGAGCAGCAAAACATATCTGGTCATATAATTTCTCAGTTGTATTAACCACACAGTGAATAAAGACTGGGCTAGGATGACATCTAAAAAGAAACAATTATTCTCTTCACACGGCAATCAAGAGGGACGAATGTGAGTCCAGGATTCATGCCTACTAAATTTTATCATAATTGAAGCTGGAGAGCCAAGACTTCCAAATACACTACTCGGACCCTTAAGACTTTGGGTAAGCACTGGGGTCAGGGCATTGTATTCACATCTGTCTGAGAACACACTGTTTCACGGTTAGTCAGAGAGAAGGTAAGCCGGCAGACCAAAGATCCATCTCAAACTCACTGGTTTTGTATTTCAGGCCATTCTTTTTGGAATATGTGACTTTCAAAGTGTTTATTTCTTTAAAATCAGGGTTATTAAAGGAGACTCTGACATAAAACAGCTCTTTAGAGACATGTTGATGTTACAAGGATAAGTGGTTCCAAATAGGAGCATTTAGTTTCCCTCCAGAATATACAGTTTGAAAAACATTCATTTGAGCATTTATCAGAGTCTAAACGTTCATATCGCTCTAAGATGTTAGCATAAATTCCAGTTTGTTTTTCCCTCCATAAACTCACAGTAATTGACTGCTTAACCCAAAACACCTGTGATGGAACTTGTGCACAAATTGTCTTTCCTTCATTTCAGAAAAGATTCTTGCAGTATCCTTTATGAATGATTTCATAGAAAACAAGTCAATGCATTGTTTCTCATTCACATATCCTCCTGATCTTTGCTTTTTTGCAATCTGTGATTAAATTTGATTCTGGGGCTCATAAATTATAGTTTCTGTAATTCTAAATTATACTGGAATTTAACCCCTCTAGAAGCAGATGATTTAAAATGTGCAGAATTCTCTACCCAGCATATAGACCAAATCATTTTACATCAGATTTTAAGGAATGTGGAGAAGATACAATTTTGTCTACTTAAATTGCATATACATTTTAACTCAGTGTGACCTTAAAGTAAGCACACTGCAATCTAGCTCTCAATTTCAACTCTGTTATAATTTGATGAAAAATTTACATAGCTTCTAGTTTTATAGTACAAGCATAGACTTATTGCCAGATACAAGCACATGGATTTGATATATCACAAGCAGAATTTTACATTTGGGCTGAGAACTTTCTTGTTTTTAAAATGTTTTACATTGCCTTATAAACTCAAGCACCAAGAAAGGCTGGATATTAGGCGATCTCAGTGACACGGGAAAAATTTAATTTATTGGGATAACAGAGTGTAAGATAGTAAGGTTTTTGAGTGATTCTTTATAGTAATTCTGGGGTTTTGTCTGAAAAAAACAGGCTCTTCATGCAGTGCCTTTGCTAGAACTTCCCACTCTCTTCTTTATACTGCTATTTAAAAGAGTAAATTAAAAATAAACACTTAATTACATATTAAATATTATATATTGAATATTACATACGTATAATTCTAGTACACTCAGTATTGAAAAAAGTTCAAAAACCAAAAAAGGAACAAATGTAATAATATAAGAATAAGAATAGGTTTCTGTGGCTGATATTAAAAGAGAAAAGACATATTGGAGGTATGCAGTCACAGAGGGTAACTGGGAACAATATGCTGACACACTGACATGAAGTGTGAGTTAAGAATTACCTAAAGATAAGAAATGTGGTTATGCCCTAGCCGGTTTGGCTCAGTGGATAGAGCATCGGCCTGCAGACTAAAGGGTCCCAGGTTCAATTCTGGTCAAGGGCACATGCCCGAGTTGCAGGCGCGATCCCCAGTGGGGAGTGTGCAGGAGGCAGCCAATCAATGATTCTCTCTCATCATTGATGTTTCTATCTCTCTCTCTCCCTCTTCCTTCCTCTCTGAAATAAATAAAAATATATTTAAAAAAAGAAAAAAGGAAATGTGGTTATAATTCCTGGTAATATGACAGTAGAAGGAATCCATTTTCCTCAATGATTGGGGTGTGAGAAGGAGAGATAAGTTCAAAGGAGGAAGATTTTTTCTTTTAAGTTGAAATTCTTTCTACAACTTTTGCAGAAAGGATTGTAATGCCCTCCAGCTTGAAAGCATGGTGGGGATTAGAAAAGTGGATATTTGGTTAGAAACATCAGCATGCTGACTAGAGGCGTGAGGGGGAAAAATACAAACAGTTGAGGACTGAAGTTCATGGGACTCCAGGAGGGAGGACCTAAGAAAAGAAAGGCTAATCATCAAGAATCACGGCGAGAGGTGTTTGCCCAGTTGTGGAAGCTGTCCAGACATGCAGATGTTTCATTGCACCGAGGGTGGGACTGAGATGACAGAAATGATCAGTCTCTTCCCATGAGACATTAGTCTGCGATGAGGAAGTGTACTGTCTCAGGGATGACAAGCCCAACAAATGCTAACTTGGGCCCTATTTCAGGCAGTGGAATATGCATGTCAAACTAAGAATTCCAACTTACCTTCACACAAGCACTTTTCAATAGCTCTTCTCCATATACAGGGTGGGGTAAAAGTAGGTTTACAGTTGTAAGTAGGTGAGACAGAGTTTATTCTTCTATTATTATTCATTGTACTATTTTTCATATGAAAAACTGTAAATCTACTTTGGCCCCATTCTGTATATAGTGCCTTTCCCCTGAGGCCCTATGAGTTTTACAGACATCATCTGTCACATGCCCCAAAAGACTGGTTAGTTGATCTCATAGCCCTCATTTATTTTAAGAAGGCACAAACATTCTTTTCACAAAACCATGGGAAAAGTGAATTATTTTTTAGACTTTTTTCCAGTTATTATGTGACTTTTTTTAAAAAAAAGTGTACACATACAGATATTTCTTTCCTTAAAATCATAAAAGATTTAAATAAAATTCTAATGATGCATATTTTAGCAGAAATCAACCAACAGGGTCTTTAAAAACTATGATTATGTCTTAGTATATCAATGAAGAAAAGCTTTTTAGTTTGTTTCATAGCAGTGAAATTAATTTCATACTCTGCCTTTTATTGATAGTGGGGGAAGTGGTCCTCAAAATGAACTTACTGCAGTTGTTTGGGAAATTTATGAGTTTCTAAAGAAAATATTCTTTTATACTAGCTTATATGATATATTATTCAAAGTATTTTTTTATCATACAGAAAAGCGTGGTTCCCTAAATGTTTGACCTTCCCTTTCAATTTGATACATGAACCTGTAAAATGACCACAAGCTGCTTGTAGGATCCTTGCAATAGGCCAATATTACCAAAGCAGAAGAGAAATACATTATTTTGACATCTAAGAGAAAGAGTGACAAGAGTAAAAGATGTTTTCCCAAATATGCAGTAAAGAGCTGATACTGAGATATCGAATGCATATGCCATGATAAAGTGTCTACTCTGCAAAAAAAAAAAAAAAAAAAATGGAGTTTAGACATTTCTGACTTATTTCTTATACATATGAAGATTGGACCAAAAAAACATTCATCTGAGTAAAGAGAAGCAGACCTTTTCTTCAATTTCTCATGTCTTTGGCTGTGGCGAGAATGTAAATTGGCCTACCCCACATAAGGACCATTCCCAAGGGGAGATCTCATGCCACATTGATTCCATGGTGGTCCCCAGATCAAAAACATCCTTCTGAGCTATACAAATAGGAAATAATATGCAAAATAATAGTTGGATTTCCAGAGTGTTACATTGGGGGTCATCAGCATCATCTGATCTTGTAGCATAACTAGAACTTTTATATATCTACTAGAGGCCTGATGCACGAAATTCATGCAAGGGTAGGCCTTCCTTCCCCTGGCTGCTGGCACCAGCTTCCCTCTGGCAACTGGGACCTGGGATTCCCTCACAGCCCTGGCTTCATCCAGACGGTCATCCAGAAGGACGTTCAGTCTAATTAGCATATTACATTTTTATTATTATAGGCTAGAGCAGTGATGGCAAATCTATGACACGCGTGTCAGAGGTGACATGCGAACTCATTTTTTTGGTTGATTTTTCTTTGTTAAATGGCATTTAAATATATAAAATAAATATCAAAAATATAAGTCTTTGTTTTACTATGGTTGCAAATATCAAAAAATTTCTATATGTGACACAGCACCAGAGTTAAGTTAGGGTTTTTCAAAATGCTGACACACCGAGCTCAAAAGGTTCGCCATCACTGGACTAGAGGCTCAGTGCACAACATTCGTGCACTGTGGGGGGGGAGGTCCTGCAGCCCAGCCTGCACCCTCTTGCAGTCCAGGACCCCTCGAGGGATGTCTGTGGGGAGCAGGCTTAAGCCAGCAGGTGGACATCCCCCGAGGGCTCCTTAGTGCTGCCATGGAGGCAGAAGAGGCCCCCACCACCGACACTGTGCTTGCCAGCCATGAGCCCAGTGTCATAGCGACCAGTCATTCTGCCATTTGGTCTATTTGTATATTAGCCTTTTATTATATAGGATCAGTTGTATTACTTCAAAGAGAAATGGTGTGACTAGATGCACATGTAGATATAGCTGGTATCCAAAAGTAATAATGAGCATGCCTTTCAAAAGGATCAGAGAAACTGAGGATTGAGGAGGTTAGCTAATTCAGTACTTCTCAAGTTAAGAGAGGAGCAGCAGCTGCCATTCACTGAAGCTAGGTATTTCACCTTGATTTACATGCGTGATCTTATTTACGCCTCATAACAAAACAATGACTACATTTCAGTAATGAATAAAATAAGGCTTAAAAAGTGTCAGATGTTTGTTTAACTCCACCCTGTCAACCCTAAAGTAGTGTGCTATTCCTTTAAGTACACAATGTTCCCTTTGTCAGGGATTATTTAGGACTGATGCTTTCATCTTCGGTCTCTGCTTCTGACCTTGAGAAGACGGGAGGAAAACCATCCATCTCATAGGTCCGTCAGTGACCCACAAACTGTCTGTCAAGAACAGTGTTGGAGCTGCTTATTTTGTTAAGTTCAAAATCGGATTTTCCTTAGGAAGTGGGAAGATAAGCACTGAACACTCCTTGCCAGCCATGAAAGGGCAGGTGGTCTCCCTGGTTTCTATTCCATTCGGATGGAAACTTTTCACACTGCAGTGAAATTGGTGTGCATTTTTAAGGACCTGGGACATATAATTTCCTTACCAAAATAATTTTCCTCTAATTTCAAATTTTGATCATCACTTGCACTCTATACTGTTGGTTTGCTTGTTAGATGCTTTTGTTTCTGTTTTGGTTTTCCTTCATCCTCTGTGAGCTTACTTCACGTGTGCCCAAGTTCAACTCTCAGCGGCACAGAACTGCAGTGACTCCTCATACCTTACACTGACTAAGAGGTTCTCTCTTCTTCCCATTGTGCTCCCTGCTTGTGATGCAAAACCAGCACTGCTATTTTTGCAATATGTCTGTAACAACCATGTACCAGCAAGAAGTTAAAATTACAGTGGAAAGAGCAACAGGAAAGACAGAGTGAATGCTTGGGTATGACAAAAATAAGGAGAATTTCATATTCTTCATGGCATTAAATAAATATAACCATGAAAACATTTACCCCTCAGATCATGACTGAAACCAGGGTTAGTGTCTAGAATAAGGAATATAGCAAACAACAAAAACTGGACTATGTTCCTAACATTGGCTTTGTTGGGCAAGACTGGTGCTCCATGATTACTGTTCTGAATTAGGGAAAATCAAAAACAGAAATACAGATGTAGCCAAACACTTCCATATCCGTTTTCATTAGGGAAAGCTAAGTGATGGTAAAGTACATCTTTCACCAGATAATGAAGCAAGACTAACTCCTGTTTGTCTCTGCTTACTTTATAAATCATTGATTTCAAAACTCTCTTTTATGTATGTTTTTGAGTTGTGATGCTAAAATTTGGATAAGCAAATTATGTTTACCATGTGGATCTCATTCAAATATAAACATACTATAAATTAAAACAAAGGAAATTGCCTTTAAAACCTCGTTCTGAAATGTTGTGTATAAAATGGACATGGTAAAATAGCAAAGGCAAGTTTTACAATTTATTACTGAATATAGTCTATCACCAACATCTGTTTATAAATGAAAGTTATTTTCTCACTACAAATTGTTACACAAGACCAAACTAGGCTATTAGATGCCCATTTCAGAGTTCCACCTGAAGAAAAATATAATATAGATATCAAAAATAGATATAGATATTCAAAAAGAAATCAGAATCATGGTTTTTCATTATCAACAGAACTAAACTATCTGTAAATTAGAAGATTCAAACCTTTTTGTTCAAAATATGAGGTTTTTAGAAAAGCAGTCTGATGAAGCTCTGCTTATATGGATAAGAAAAAAAAAAGCTAAGTACACTGTCAATTTTTTAAAATGTGTTTTAATGCCAGAGATCTTCCTTTTTTTCTTTTTTTGGAAAAAAAAATTACCCCAATGTGTTACTCCCCCAAAACACAATTCAGGTAGTTCAAGACCTTTTTAAAAGTTAGAACTATACCAACTCACCATCAGCTTTGATGCTGGGAGAAGGGATCATGTGATGAGAGAAAAGGACTGATTTCAGACTGGCTTTTTGCAAAATAATAAACCAATAATTTTTTTTTGAACCTTGACCAGCATTCTTGACTAGCCTGAGGATGAGTTTGCTACACCCTGGTTTAAATGAGAAACTTGAGCACCAGTTCAGACTTGAAGAGAGTGGGGGGAGAGGTAGATCGGAGAGTTCCATGGTGGGGAGTATGGATTAAGGGACAGGAAAGCAGAGAAGGCGAGAAAGCAAGGGGAGGAGAACCTATCAAAATATGTTAGTGAGTGACACAGGGCACAAAGCAAGGGTGAATTTAGTTATCAAATTAAAAATAAAGAAATTAAATTTGGCTAAATTTAATTACACATTGAAGTCAATTGCTGGCAAAAGAAAAGTTACTTTTTCTTCTTTTTATTTTATGAATTTATCAAATTAACTTTAATTGTGTAAGGGGCTAAAAGAACTATTGAAGTAGTGCAGTTAGATTGAGAAAACAAAAAAATATGGTAAAACTGCTATTACCTTTTTGGGGCCAGATCACATTTAAATTCCAGGCAGAAAGTATAAAAACCAAAAGGTAATTCCAAACATATCCACGAGAAAATTCATTGTTGTTCCATAACAATCATTATTAATAGCATTGTTTTATTTGGAAATTATAAAAATACCTTTTATCCAGGTTATAATTTATATAAACTTCATGTAATTTGTAAGAGTCATAGTATGTAATATCTGGCTCTGAAAACAACGCATGTTTAGATTCATGGGCAAGATTCTTAAACTATGGAAGGCTATTTATTCATGCACAAAATGGGATAATCATGAAGATCAAGTAGACATTCCATTTAAAGAGCTTAGAAAATGCCTCGTATTTAGTAAGCTTTCAGAAAATGTTAGTGTTCTTTAGTTATTAAAATTATCTTGACTGAACATCACAGCAAACACATAGTTTGACTATTTACTTCAAATGATCTAAAGATATACCTACGAAGTAAAACCTGGAATTACTAGTAATCATGAAAAAGAAAAAATGTGAAATATTAGCATGGAAGAATAATTGATGTTGATAAAAAAAGTACTACAAAAATCAGGGTATAAAAACAGCAGATTTTCAACTAGACAGAAAATAGGTTTTGATAGAGCAAGTTTGAAAATAAAGTATAGTTTATGAAAATATTATATGAGTAATAAGATCGTGGGTTGAACAAAGTAGAAATTTAACAGCACTCCAATATTTATGTTTAGTTACCCTAGCTCATTTTTATTCAGTGGGAAATAGCAAAAATCTAAAGCATACAGGAAGATTTATGTTTTTTGTTGTGCTTTAAGACATTACGTAAGTTAGAAGACCCCTACGTCACAGCTTACATGGGTTTGGGAAATAAACAAATGCTGATTTTAAACACCAAGGGAAATCTAATATCTATTTTCAGTAGAAATCTAATCATTTTTACCATAAAAATAAAGGAATTCTCAAGTTTTCTGAATCATCCACATAAAATGACTACATGGATGGCTATTTAGCTATGTTATTTATTTACCACAAGATTTATTTATTTATTGAATTTATTTGGGTGACATATATACTAATAAAAGGGTAATATGCTAATCAGGGTGGACATCTTCCGGATGTCCATCTGGACAAAAGCCACAACAGCTGCAAGGCCCTGGGGCTCAGGCCTCGCATCCACTGTGGCTGGCAATGGCAGCAACAGCGGGGTGATGGGGGTGGTGCCTTCCCCTGATAAGCCTGGTCGCCTCCCACAGAGGGAGGCCAGACTGCGGCTTAGGCCTGCTCCCCTGATGGCTTCCGGACTGTGAGAGGGGGCAGGCCGGGCTGAGGGACCCCCCTCCAGTGCACGAATTTTTGTGCACTGGGTCTCTACTTAGTTAATAAAACCACATAGGTTTCAAGTGTGCAACTCAATAAAGCATCATGTGCACACTGCATCCAAAGTCAAGTTTCTCCATCCCCATTTATTCCCCCTTTGCCTACTTCCATCTCCCACCACCACCCTTTCTCTCTGGCAATCACCATGTCAATTGTTAGATCTATATTTTTTGGGTTAATTCCTTCACCTTTTTTTCACCCAGCCCCCAATGCCCCTATTTTCTGATATCTGTCAGTCTGTTCTATGTATGCTTCTGTTTCTATTTTTTTAAAATATATTTTTATTTATTTCAGAGAGGAGTGAAGAGGGTGAAAGAGATAGAAACAGCAATGATGAAAGAAAATTACTGTGCCCTGACTGGAATAGAACCATGACCTGGTTCATAAGTCACCACTCAACCACTGAGTCACGCCGACCTGACCTGTTTCTATTTTATTTATTAAATAATTTTGTTGATTAGATTTCATATATAAGTGAAATCATATGGTATTTGTCCTTTAAAAAATTAGAAACTAATACATTGTCATAAATTAATTTATGTCTTAATGTTTTTGAAATTTTATAGAAATATGAATCAGAAGCCATTTTAATATGCTCTGAAAAATTTTAGATTTTTTTTTGTTATAATGCTGAAAAACTTTCTGTGGCACTTAAAGGGAATATAATCCTACTAAATGCTGTAATAAGAGCTCTCTAGAAACCTTAATAATGATAGATTTTCAACTATGAACTTATATCTGATACCTCACATGATAACTTGTATATAAGTTTCTGCCACAATATTCCCCAAAAGAAAGTGCTTGGAATTTGTTGATTTCCTTTACCAGTTTCCCCATTTCTGGTTTTACATATCTTGAGTTTGAGTTTCACTGTAAATACGTAATATCAGGCTCCTTTACCATAGAAATATCTATTGATTGTGCCCTCTCTGAATATAATATATATGTATAATGCTTAAACTATCACATATGCTTCTAAATTACAATTACCTAACAAATTATCTCATGCAATATAATAATCCCTAGACAAAAGGTCATATAAATAGTGAATTCTTCCAGAAATGTAACTCATGCCTTCACAGTACAAACGATTCCACAGCCATTAACTTCCATTTCTTAAGCATTTTTTCCTTGTGCCTTAAATCTGCTTTTTTGTTGTTGTTGTTGTTGTTGCACATTGATTTAATTTCTGGACTACGTGAAAAAAATCCAATTTCATTTATTTATTTTACTTAGTTAAATATTTGAAGATAAATATTCCTCATCTATTCTTCTAATTTATTCTTAAATATTCATCCAAAAGTTAAGCAAGTATGCTCTAATTATCCTTAACATTAAACACTACATAAAGAACTACTTCTTTTATACTAATATTTACCTAGGAAAATCGTAGGAGTATATGTTCCTTTATACTTCCAGAAATTTTAGAAAGATATGTGATTCTTGCAGTTTCGCTGATGTAGACTCTCTCATTTATTTACTTGAAACCAATTGTCATCACCATAAATTCAGCAGAAGGAAGCCATATGCTTTTATGAACAAAAATGTCTTAACTGCTTTATAAGACAAAGTTCAGATATGGAAAGAGAATATTATCAAATCTCAAAATGTTTAAAAGATCCTCTGATAAGTAGACATAATTCAACTTTCTGAACGTAGATAAATAATCATGAGCAACTATACTCAAAACAGCAGGACCAAAAGAAAAATATCACCCTTGATCTCTGAGTTTCTTTTGCTACTTATTAGCACTATGTCAGCTGATATTCAGATTAACCAGCCACATAGATCATCTGACCCTGGACACAGATAAATAGTCATCTGACAACAGAGGGGCTTAATTTAGAAATGTTCCCCTGAGGTAAAAAATAGACTGTCTTAGCAATCCTAAGGATAACACAACAAACGTATTTAATCAAATACTTTCATTTAAAAATAGCACATTTAGGAGATATCACAGGACACTGTCATTGTGAAGAAAACTTTTATCAGTATGTTAAATTGTTCTTTATGTGATAAAGAACAATAGGAATGAAAAACACCTCAAGGTTGTAGAAAAATAACTAATCCCATTTGTTATTATAAATGTAGATGTAGCAGTTGTCAATTTCCAGGAATGAACAACAATAACAAAAAATCCACAAGTCAAAGTGTAGAGAACATGAAAAAACCTTGGGTAATAAAAGTTTTAAAATATTCACTTTAATTTCATTGTGTTGATAACTAAAGTGAAGACTTTTTTTTTAAGTTTGCACAATAATTATTTTGGCGGAGATTAAATCATTGGAGCTTTTAGGAAAACTCTGAATATAATTTCTAAAAAATAAGAATAGAGAAAACTCTTGTGTACCAACAAGCAGAACAAAAGCTGTACCTTTACCCCTTTATAATGTCTGAGAAATATAGCTGAGGATCAACATGGGTTACAATCTAAGAAGACAACCATTACAATGGTTTGTTTCCTTGACTTTCAAGGAGGTCTTCTCTGATGTTCTTCCACGCATTTCATAAGGTATCTTCAGTTTTCTGATTGTTTTATGGGAAATATTTATACAGTGGGAATTTTATACAAATTTCTACAAATATCAGTACAACATGCTTGCTATATTAGGAACTATCAGGTCCCCAACTCTTTAGCAAAGACTGTTAATATTTCTCCAGCCATGTGTTCTATGAACAACAAAACACTGAGTGTAATTCTACAATCTTTGTAAGAAGTCATGTTGATGTGTGAGGCTTGCTCATAGGTTTACTAGTCAAATACCAGTAATTCACATTGAGACATCTTTGTGTTGTAAAATTTTTTCTAATGGTAATTAACATAGGGAAGTCTTTAATTATTTGTCACTGTATATAATACTATCTAGTGACAAAAAAACTTGTTTCCCTTATATTATTGATGCAATTAGTTATCCACAAAATAACTATTTTATTTTTTTCTAAGGGTAAAATGGTTGGGACTCAAAAAAGTACCATATTAAGTACTAGTAATGTGATATTTGCTGATGTCTATGAATATCTAACTAATATAAGCAAGCAATTTATCATCACACATATCTCTGGGTGTTCATTTCTATTGCCTTCATACCCTAGATCAGAATTTATTTAAAAGTTTCCTACCCATAATCATTTTATTAACCAAAGTTATTAGACATGAGCCTAATAACAGCACTGTCTATATACTCTGCTGCCAACTCAAAGTGTAAGAACATATGTTAATAATCTTACTTTTCTTTGGTGGACTATCAAAACCTCCACAATAAGATAATTGATCCTAAATTAAAGGAGTGCCATCAAGAGTAAATAAAAAAGCCTCTGTGAACTACTCTCTAAACAACTGAGCATGAAGACCAGCATTCCTGTCTTACTATATTCCAGACCCTATCATCTAATACAGCCTCACACTGTCCTTATAAAATAATTACTATGGCATTCATTTTATAGGTGCTGTAGCTAAATATGAAGTATTTCGAATGAGTCAACATTTGAATCTAACTTTCTTAATGATATCTTCTTATAATTATATTTCCAAAATGGAACTATCTATTCTATTTACTATACTTCTTATTTAAATTAGGTACCAAAAATTCTAAGTTACCTGTAACAATGACTAAAAAATTATTTAAATTAAATATAATGGAATTTATATTGGACAGTTATATCTATGAAATATTTTTTTTCTCGATTTGGCTACAAAATTTAGTAAAACTTTGATATTTCTAACTTTAAATCTTAATTTTTAACTTGATATGTTTGGAAATTATGCCACAACTTTGAAGAAAAAATGGATTTTAGAGTCTTATTTTAAAAAGAACTTTATAATGTTTTTTGGACATTAAACAATACCTTTACAAAACAACATTTTGATGACTTGAATACAAATGAATCAGAAACATACGGATTGAATTTTCCTTGACGTATAAGTGGGTTTGAATAGAGAGAAAAAATAGTCATTGGCAAAATTCATTCTGAGTATTGCCAAACCTAAAATGTCTGAAAACATACGATTGTAAAAAGACATTCTAATGATCTCAAAAAATACTATATTAGTTTTTCCATCTCTACATTATTCTATGAACTCAAGTTTGAAAAATAATTAATTTACTTAGAAGGTTTACACTATATAAAACATCAAACAATGGAAAATTATAGTGTTTAGAGTATAAACCCCTCTTAAATTCTAGATTATACTGCTGTTTAATAAACCCTATGTCCATATATGTGTAAATGATAATAATTATAGATTTAATAACCATTTTAATAAAGTCCTAATAAGTCATATAATTTAGGGAATTGAAAATCTAACAATAAATTATAAGACAGACGTAAGCCTACTTATTTGCTATTAAAAGAGAGTACATATTCTATCATGTAGGTTTATTAATCACTATAAGAAAGTTCTTGAGCACTTGGAAACTGATTTTGCACAATTGGATACCACTACTTATCTGGAAGGTCTATATTTGTCCATTAAAAAGCCACATCTTGTTTGTTCACTTGCACATATGTTTGCTTTATTTTGATGAAACAAGTCTATGAAACTCAGAATCATCTATTCTGCATTAAAAACAAAACAAAACATCAATAGAATAGTTTTAAACTCTCATGCCAAATCCATGGCAGTCCATTTGTCAGATTTCTAAAAAGAATATTTCACAGACTGACGTATTTTCCACAGGTCCTCTGAGAAATCATAATGCTACTTTTAATTTCAACAGCCTTTTGATTTCCAAAATATATTTAGGTCTCTGCAATTTTTTCTTTGCAGGAGCAGGATAAACAACATTGAATAATATTCATCACTGACTTTCTCCTCACCTTATGATTGAAACTTTTAACTACTGCACTGTGGTTTGCGGTACCAAATTCTCCTCCTGTGTTATACCAAACTGGTTTGGTTAATAATCACCCAAAATTTACAGTGTGGAATGTCCTTTGAAGAGTAACATGTTCAGTGTCAGGTGTCTAAAAGAGCCTTTTAAATCACAAACTCATTCAATGATCATTCAAGACATGTTTTTAATACCTACACCCTGCATTGTACCAAGCACCAAGGGTGTGATTGTGAACGAGAAATACACATCCCATGACCGCATGAAACTGATATTCATTCCAACATGTAATCACGATGGTGTTGCTGTGATTGATTAAAGCAGCAAGTCTAGTTCTTTTATGAAGTGTGAGCAAGCTACAGAATATATTATATGTAAGTTATATTTCATGTTCCTTCCATGATTTGTCTCCAAATCACTTTCCTAATAGCATCTGCAATCATATTTATGCATGAAAGTTGTTCTAGCCAACTCTGGACTATTGACTTTTCCCAGACCATACCATGCCATTTCCCCAGTCGATGTATTTACTCACATTGTTTCCTCATGCAGGAATGAATTCTCTCCTCCGGGTCTCACCACCACTCCATATACCTCCACAACTCCTTTCCACCTCATCTCCATTCCTTGCAATCTTACCCAGCTGACCTAGCTTAAAAGTCATCTGAACCATTTGGACTCAACCATCTCTTTTCTGTTTTCTTATAGTGTCTTGATTGTACCACTATTTTTAGCATTTATGGTGTCTTATTCTTTTTACAATTAACTACAAATGTCTGTCTCCCAAGTTATATTGTCCTTCAACATTTTATCTTACATGTATAAACACTCAATAATTCTATGTTGAACAAATAAATAAATAAACGAATAATAGTCAATGAACGATTCTGAAAGCATGCTTTTCTGAGTATCATTCTTTTATAACTTCTAGTTACTTTTGCTAAGAAATAAACATATTTAGAGTCCACTATTACAAATAAAAGATGATCTGTCTGCCCTTTTTGAAGCAATATCCCAATATCATGTTGAGAACATCAGCAGTAGTAATGAATGGAGCAGTAATAAGTGGAAGCATCTGGTAATCCATATTTATAGAGAAATGTCAGTTGTATATTCTCCATGAGGTTGCAGTTAATAAAATTAAGGTACTGGGAGGGTCACTTGCATTCCTAGGGCTATACATGCTCCACCTCTGGTTAAAATCTGTTTTAAGCATTGCTTAAATGAGAAAAGCCAGATTGCCTAGCACATTTAGCCATTTTAATATTTTCACATTAGACAATATTAGAGAGACAAAGAATATGAACAAAATGCTGTATATATCAAACCTTACTTTTAAATAAAGAATTTTGGAACCTTTGAAAAAAGTGAAATGCTTAATAAACCCATAAATAATACAACAGTAATTTAAAGTAAATTTACCCTTAAAATATAAGAAAAATAAATTAAGGAAAGAGGGGAAACTCAAAATGCAATGTAGTTCTGGCAGAGAAAAAGATACATTGAAAGCATATAGAAACTAAATTACATAGATAGTAAAGGAAAGAGAACCAATATAACAGGAGTGAAAACACAAAAGAGAAATTTCAGAATTTTCAAGGGAGTGGGGAAGGGATTAAAAGGAAACAGGCTGATCATATTTCACAGATCTCTTGAGTTGTTTAGTTAGACATTTCAAGCATAACCCCAAGGAAAAGGCTGGAAGAAGCACATATCATTAATTTATTTTTTTGTTTGGACCAATAATGGGGAAGAAATGACTGGCTCACTCCCACACTACCCATTTCCAAGTCATACTTCTGATCATAAATGTACAGAAGTTAAACATTGTAAGAATTTTTGGAATATTATATAAATATCTGCTTTCCTCGGTTTACATTTATAATGCTTGAATACTGAGAATCCATAACACTAATCCCAAAATCATAATTGAAAAATAACTCATAATTCAAAATCTTTAAATTGTTTATTTAAAAAATCAGCATTATAATTAAAATCTATGGAATGTATGGGTTGGGGGGGTCTAAAACTTGTCTATAACACTTTCAGCAAAAATATTGTGTTTCTCAATCAAGATCTGAGGTGCATGAAACCTTCACTATACTAACTCCAAAATATACTTAATTTATGGCAGACAACCTCATTCCATATACAAAACCTTGGAATGACAACATTGGTTATAGTATTACTAGAGGCCCAGTGCATGAACATTCATGCACTGGAGGGGGTGTCCCTCAGGCTGGCCTGCCCCCTCTCACACTCCAGGAGCCCTCAGGAGCAGGATGCGACCCAGCAATCAGGGGAAGGAGATGCCCCATCACACCTCTGCTGCTGCCACTGCCAGCAGCGCAAGCCTCAGCCGGACCTGGTTACCTGAGCCTCAGGCGGCCCTGGACAGCTGGGCAGCCACCATCCAAGGCTGCCTGTGCCTCAGGCTGGCCCTGGATGGCTGGGGGACTGGGAGACTCTGGAGGCAGGCCCACAGAGCGGCCAGGCCCCCCTGGGGGCAGGCCTGGCCTTGCCACACACCTGCCACCCCAGCAGGGATGAGGGACTGGGTGCTGCCATCTTGTGGCTGTGGTTGCCGCCGTTTTTGAGGGTGTGGCAGTCAATTGGCATATTCCCTCCTTATTGGCTGTGGGCACTGCCATCTTTGCGACAGCATGAGGGTCAATTAGTATATTTCCTCTTTATTAGATAGGATTCTTGGGCTGTGAATTTGCCTATAGGTATAACAATGTAAAGTCCTGTGGCTTACAGTAATAGACCCCCTTGCAAGAGACCCAAGACAGCCCCATCTTATGCTTAACTGTAGTTCAGTAAACAAAGCAAGGAGAAATGAGTGAGAGATTTTACAACTCATGTTTCTATTTCCTGATCCTGCAAAAAACTAAAATCAGTAAAACTTAATAAGGCATGTTCTCTAATTATCATCCCTTTGAAAACTACCCTCCCTAAGGCTGACCCTAATATTTTCAGGGTGTGGGGCAAGATCACAATGTAGTCCCACATGGTAGATTTCTAAATATTTAAAAATGACTAATCAAGCTAAAATATCATTACAGAAATTATGTTTTTCCTGCTACTATGACAAATAGAATTTTAAATAAGGTCAGATTTGAACATACAATTTTTTCAACCCTTTGAGTGATCAAAGGCCAACAACACTCTGATTAAATTGGCCTTGGCTCCCCTGACCTTTGGATCAAATGTGCCCAGCCCCCTCTCACCACAGTCTGTAAATTCTTTTCTATTCATCTGAAATGACTACCCTTCCACAACTTCTTTCCCTAATTACATCTTCCTAATCTTTAAGATTGTAGCTTGAATTCTCTCGCTGTTCAATACTCAAGTCATTCAGGCTCTTCTTAGTGTGTAGTGACAAACATTCATCAAAATTCTTATGTAGTTACTACCGCGTGCCTCATCAAGCCTCATGAAGCCATCTCTGCATTATCTAACCATTTCATCTCTAGCATCTAGCCAAGCACCCAGCACATGGTTGCTCAATAAATTCTTGTGAGCATAAGAATAACTTCTGGGGTGTCTTAAAAATGAAGATTTCTTACTGACCCCTCCCATAAGTGATTCTGGAACTGTTGTTTTTGACCAAATATTATAATACTAGAAGTCTGGTGCATGAAATTTGTGCACTGGTGGGGTTGTCCCTCAGCCCAGCCTGCACCCTCTCCAATCTGGGACACCTTGGGGGATGCACAACTGCTGGTTTAGGCCTGATCCCTGCAGGATAGGTCTAAACTGGCAGTCGGACATCTCTCTCACAATCCAGGACTGCTGGCTCCTAACCACTCACCTGCCTGCCAGCCTGATCATCCCCTAACTGCTCCCCTGCCTGCCTGATTGACACCTAAGTGCTCCCCTGCTGGCCTGATAGCCCCCAACTTCCCTCCCCTGCTGACCCAATTGCCCCCAACTGCCCTCCCCTGCAGGCCATCTTGTGACAATGTGGGGGCAGCCATTTTGTAATGATGTGGGGGTGGCCATCTTGTGATGACGTGGGGGGTGGCAATTTTCTGATGATGCAAGGGCATGAGGGTCAATTTTCAAATTACCTCTTTATTATATAGGATGTTAAGACCTAACTCAATATTATTTTCTTTGTGTGTGTGTGTGACTCTTTTGTTCCATCCCCAGCCTCTCTTCCCCTATTAGTAGTTATTATTAGAACTACTAATAATTATTACTAGTTCTTTTGTTTGCTTAATTGGCACCTTTTAAAATATATATTCTTTGTTATTTTTAGTCAGGTTTTGAAATACAATTTACACATGGTATTACTCATTCTGACTTAATGTATAGTTCTATGCATGTTTACAAATTATATAGTTTTGTAACCACCACCATATCAAGATATAGATCCATAGGACCTTGTATACAGTTTCTTTTGGTCTTATTATATTACATTATTTCTGCTTGCGTACACATTTTCAATACAAGATTACAAACTCCTTGAGAGCAGGAACAGTACCTACTTCTTTACCGCTCCACCTTTGACAATAAATGCATATTGAGTAAATGTGTTCATAAATGGATTAACTAATTACTATACTGCACTATCCTATGGAATACACTACCTTGCACATCATAAGTATAAAGAACATATTGGTTAAATTGAACAAAAAGCTATAATGTGTCAAAACCAGCACCACAAAAAAATACATGAAATTCAGTGCTTACCATCTCCTGTTTCTGCACAGAGTTGTAAGCCCAAATTGTTCTGTGGATTAATCACCCAATGATTGCTGGTCACAGTGATATCAAAGACAAGCCAACCCACATCTAAAGCCTGGGCCTTTCTTGTGTCTAACAAAAACAGATCTGCATCCCTGAGGAGAAAAAGAACAACAATAAAAAAAAGTTATAGGTTGGAACGAAGACCAGCATTTCCTATACTTAAGTGAAAACATTACCAAAGCACTTTTTAAAATAACAGGAGTTAATTAAAGAACAAGGGAAACAAGCAACTCAAGTGATGAGTAATAAGATACAGAACCTTTTTTACTGCTAGACTCCTAACCCAAACCTGGTGCAGATTAGTAATATCTGAAAGTAATTTTCATTTTCCTGCTCCTCACTGGCCTTTACAAATTGACTTAGTGAGCTTGATTTGGTCCCTGATAATCAGTGTTCCCCAAAACCACTATCTGTAAGTAGCTCTCACTGGCAAGTTCACAGGCAAGGATTAAACTGAGTAGAGACAGAAGTGAAAGTAGTTCCACTGGTTTGGATGAATGTGGATTCCTAAAGGAATCGAGCACAGAGATAGTTTTCCATTTGTTTCTATTTTCATTATAAATTTTCCCATTTTGTTATACATATTTTTACTTCATTTTCCATTTTATATAAATTATTTTATGGATATCCAAGGTCTAAGAGCGGGTCAGAGAATGCACTATTGAATAAAGGGGTAAATTCCATGAATTGAGCAAAAAGTTTACCCTGAGTTGCTTTAATATCTTCAGCATGTGTAAGTCCCATGAGGACAGTAATAGCTATAAATATGAACTTGTATATTTTAGAAAAATCTCCACAATGTTTCTTTTATTGGTATTTACCAATCTTAACTTTAGCATTAAATTTATAAATGTATGAATATTGGTTTAATTATGATGAATTATTTTATTTATTCATTTCTTACTATAGGCAGCCTCTAAGCTAAATGTCACATATTTCTGACATTTAATCTTTACAGATGCTCTGATGTAAAGATTGAGGCTCAGATAGGTTAATAGTAAAATATTGGCACTCCTTCAAAGCAAAATAGAAATAATTCTATTGTGCATTTTTATGACCTTTTATACTGTGATGAATCTGTTAAAGAGCTTATTATTTATGTGAGGAAAAATCAGAACTATGGAATAATAAGCTATGTTAAATACTGTTTAGTGCATTTGCAATCTATGTGCACCATAGAAGTCATTTCAAAGATGACTTACAATATGTACAAAGAAAATTTTGAATAAAATCAAATCATGCAAATGGTAAATCTTTAGATAAAATGCTCTATAGTTAAAAATGAACCAATTTTAACAGAAGTGAAGAATCTCAGTCAATATTTTAGAAGCTTCATCTTCATTTTTTTATTTCAACTTGATTTATGCCATTCTCCCATTAACCTGGAGAAGATACTATGGAACTTCCATTCTCTTTCACAATTTTAATGATAGTGTTTACCAAAGAAGGGTTGCAGACACTTTTTTTACATCCCAAATGTGACTCCGTTGAAGATACCACAGACACAGGACAAGCATGTACCACAAAACAATAAAAAGTTTCAAACAGTTCCCCACTTGAATTTAAGAACCATAATAGAATGCCAAATTCTCCCTCTTCCTCCTAACTTAGAAAACCCACCAAATAAACAAGCTTGAAGAAAAGCTTATCTTTATAATATTGAGATATTTAGTATCTTTAAGATTATAATCGTAGGATATTAACTTAATCATATTAAGTTAATAATGAAAGTTTTAAACAAAAGAAGGAGTCATGCTGTATCTTGGGAATATCAAAGTGCTACCTGTGTCAAGTCTGCTTTCATTTAAAACATGGTAATAATATTCTAATAAATACTGCAAAGCTTATAACAACATTCCTTGGATATAAGTAAACCCTTGAAAAACTAAGGGGTAAATTTTGACAATAGTTTCAACTAGTTAAAAATATCCTATCTAATAAAAGAGTAATATACAAATTGACCATCACTCCAACACAAAAGATGGCCACTCCCATGTAGACACAAGATGGCCACCACAAGATGGCCAGCAGGGAAGGGCAGTTGTGGGTGATCAGGCCAGCAAGGGAGGGCAGTTGGGGGGGACCAGGCCAGGAGGGGAGGGCAGTTGGAAGCAATCAGGCTGGCAAGGGAGGGCAATTTGGGGTGACTAGGCCAGCAGGGGAGGACAGTTAGGGGCAATCAGGCCAGGAGGGGAGCAGTTAGGCATTGATCAGAGAGTGGTTAGGGGGTGATCAGGCTGGCAGGCAGAAGTGGTTAGGGGCAATCAGGCAGACAGGCAGGCAAGCAGTTTGGAGCCAGCAGTCGGGCCTAAATGGGCAGTTGGACATCCTTCGAAGGGTCCCAGATTGGAGAGGGTGCAGGCTGGGCTAAGGGACACACCCCCTCCCATGCATGAATTTCATGCACTGGGCCTCTAGTCATTAGATAATCATTAAGGTGGTATTATTTTTAAATTGTTCTACTTTTCGAGAAAAAGTAATCCCCAAACTATCTATGTTCATGTCTCAAAACTGTCAAGCATGTCTATGGGGAAAATAGTTCCAGTTTTAATAGATATATCTAGCAAAAGCACCAATCAAAGAATTCAAGCAAGCCCTAAATATCTGAATTTCAGTGATGCAAATCCAAATTCATTGGAAGGTAAATCTAAGTAAATAGTATGCTTTGAAAAATTCATATATTTGTCGTTCACCTCTGGAAGGTTATAAAGGTTTGACTGCTTTCATAAGCTTCATGGTTTCCTATTCTTGACCAAAGCTACTTTATTTTTTACTTTTTTTAAAATTTTAGTTTGACCGCATGTATTCTTTAATTTCTCCTCTCCTATATAAGAAATCCTTCTAAATTACCTACAGACAAGACACTATGCTTTGAGAGAATCAAGTCTATTATTAATAAGCACAATGTCAATAATTCTATAATTTTCTCTTATGTAGCAATTTTCACACAGCATCTTAAAAATAAATCTCACAAGTTTTTTCTTTTGAAGTATAAAATTACTTCACTAAGGAATAGCACTCATCTCACTGCGAACAGTAGACTATACTAAATATGTACTATAAACAATATAAAGTAAACTTGTTAAAGTTGCCCTATCTTACCATTTTTACCTGACTGTTTTTAAAGAGAGGGGAGGGTAAAATAATGAAGGGATTAAGAAGTACAAATTGGTTGTTACAGAATAGTCATGGGGATATAAAGTACAGCATAGGACTATAATCAATAATATTCCAATAAGTATCTCACAGATGGATGTGAGATTTATCGAGATGACCACTTAGTTATATAATGTCTAATTACTGGGGTATACACCTGAAATAAATATAATAATGTATGCCAACTGCAATTGAAAATAAAAAATGATAAAAGACAAAACTAACAATAATTTAAAAATAAAATTAGGGCAATAAGAAAAAAATATTAATGTATTTAAAAATTATGCAGTAGAGAGAAAGTATATATGTATAATATATTCATTTATAGCAGAAGTAAATACATAATATAATTTCTTTATATTTTGTGCTATCGTAAGAATGAAATTAAAGTCTGCATTCTAGCCAATAAAAAGTCCATTTACGTGGATGTAAATAAGCAAATATTTCATTAGTTTCCTAAGGCTGCCTTAACAAAGTACCACAGGTTAGTTGGCTTAAGCAACAGAAATTTATTGTCTCAGTTTTGGAAGATAGAAGACAAAAGTCAAGGTGTTGTCATGGTTGGTTGGTTTGAGGACCACGAGGGAATAATTTATTCCAGGCCTCTCTCCTTGGCTTATAGTCATGTTCTCCCTGTATCTTCCTACCATCTACCCTCTACATGTGTGCCTATGTCCAAATTTTCCCCTTTTGTAAGGGAAACAAGTTAGTTCTCCAAACCATCATGCAAAAGCAGCAGCCTTATATAAACTGTTTAATTGGGTCCCATAATTGCAGAGTCAAGTCACTGTGGTAAATACCTTATTCTTTTTCATTCATAAGTAGAGGCCCGGTGCATGAAAATTCATGCACTGGAGGGGAGTCCCTCATCCTGGCCTGCCCCCTCTCACAGTCTGGGAGCCCTCAGGGGCGGGAGGTGACCGGGTGATCAGTGGAAGGTGACGCCCCATCACACGTCTGCTGCTGCCACTGCTGGCAGTGTAAGCCTCAGCCGGCCCTGGTTACCTGAGCCTCAGGCAGCCCTGGGCGGCTGGGCAGCTGCCATCTGAGACTTGCCTGCACCTCAGGCTGGCCCTGGGCGGCTGGGGGGCTGAAGGGACTGGGGGACGCCAGAGGCAGGCTCACAGAGCAGCTGGGCCTGCCTGGGGGTGGGCCCGGCCTTGCCACGTGCCTGCCACCCCTGTGGGGCTGAGGGGACTTGGCACTGCCATCTTGTGGCTGTGGGCACAGCCACCTTTGAGGGTGTGGCAGTCAATTAGCATATTTCCTCATTATTGGCTGTGGACGCTGCCATCTTTGCAATGGCATGAGAATCAAATAGCATATTCCCTCTTAATTAGATGGCATGGCTTGATTTTCCTCATCAAACACTAACTGACAAGCTCCCTGGTATGAGTTGTATTATGTCCTCCCAAAATATATGTGGAAGTCCTAATTCTTGTAAATGTGGTCTTATTTGGAAATAGGATCTTTACAGTTATAATCAAGTTAAAACCAGGTGTTAGGGTGGGTTCTAATCTAATATGGCAACTGTCCTTATAAGAAGGAACAGATCCTTGGCCGGTTTCTCAGTGGTTAGTGCAGGGCTCTGGGACCAAAGGGTACTTACCTCAGTTGCAATAAAGGGCATGTACCTCAGTTGCAGGCAACCAATCAATGTGTTTCTCTCACATTGATGTCCCTCCCTCCCTCCCTCCCTCCTTCTCCACTCTCTAAAAAAATAAATCAATGGAAAAAATATCCTTGTGTGAAGATTAGAGAAAAAAGCAGCAGAAAAAGACACAGAGATAAAAACACACCATGGAGACAGTTATATGGAAACAGAGATGAAAATTATGTTGACACAAGCCAAGGAACTTCTATGGCTACCAGAAAATGGAAGAAGCAAAAAAGAATTCTTGCTTATAGGTTTTGGAGGGACTATGGCCCTACAAACACCTTAATTTGGGACTTCAAGCCTCCAGACGCTGAGCTTGGCTAAGATATGAAGAAGTGAAATACTGTTGAATTTGTGGCCGTGGGAGAAAACAGAAATAAGTAAAGGGATTTTTAGTTAATGCAAGAAATATGAGGATATTTACAGGACACACTTAAATTCATATTTATAAAATAGAACATTTTGCATTATTTTAACACAAGAAGAAATATGTGTGGATAACACTGGATGCACCAAAATAAGTATCTGCTTTGTCATCTCTCTATGACACTGTCCTTGTATTTCACATGTAAAAGTTCTTTATAAATTAAATCACTTCTTGGCAAGGGAATAGGATAAACTAACATGCATTGGAAGGATGGAAACCCATTCATCTTTTGCTGAAATCCGTTTTATCAAGGGTACTGTATCGCAGACTTGTGGAAATATATTATCTTGCTTGTTTCTAAATATGATTAGCAAACATTTCTCATTGGTATTTTCTTGCTTACCCAGAAGGTATAAGACTCATGGATCCTTAAAGAGCTTCATTTAAGTTTATCTTTATAAAGCAAAGAATCACAGAGTTGGAGTTGGTATCTGTTTAATTTTAACAATGACTTGCTATACTTGGGCCTTGCTTGATAGGAGAAAAAAAAATAAGTTACTTTCCTGAGTTTCTGTTTCTTCCTCTTTAAATGAATATTAAGATAATATTGAGAAGGCAAGGTGAAGGCGGTGGCCTTAGGCTCCAGGGTGCTGGCCCCCAGCTGGCCCACTTGAGGGCAAGCACTACATGGAGCACTTTGGCTGGGACAAGCTGGAGGACAAGAATCTGTGCCCAGTGAAGGGCCCCAGGCTTTCCCCTCAAGTTCAAGAGGGAGCAGGCTGGGGAGTGGCCAGCTGGCCTCAGCCCCCAAGGCCTGGCTGAGGGAGACGGGGAGGGCAGCCCACCTGGAGTAGAGCCTGGTGGCAGAGGCCGAGGCTGAGCCACATTGAAGAAGAACAAGGGCAGTCAGGGCAGCGCGCCCAAGGACAAGCACTAAGGCAACATCATGACCACCTAGAAGAGCAGACGCTCATGACGCTGTTCAAAATGCCATTATAGAAAAACAAAAACAAAGAAAGCCCACAAGAATGGCCAGTGAAGTGGGCCACAAAGTCCCCTCTCCTTGCCTGCCCAGCCTGCTGCCTCCCAGCCTGGGTGGGCTACTCTCTCAGGTGGTCAGAGAAGCAGATATTCAGCCTGTTAAAGTTGTCTGTAGTTAGGAAATAAAACCTTTCAAGTTGCTAATCATCATCATCATCTACCTCAGCAGTCTATGGCAAGGAGAAGAGGATACAAATATAAAAATGCTATATAAATTACTATAACTGCAATTTTCTTACCAAAACACATTTATGGCATTTAAGTGTGTATGTACGTTGTATGCATTATGCTTAATGGAAAATTAGGGCCAGAAATGATATATGCACCCAGCCAGTGTGGATCAGAGGTTGAGTGTTGACCCATAAATCAAGAGGTCACTGGTTTAATTCCTGGTCAGGGCACATGCCTAGGTTGCAGGCTCAATCCCCAATAGGGGATGTGCAGGAGGCAGCCTATCAATGTTTCTATCTCTATATCCTTCTCCCTTTCTCTCTTTCTCTAAAATCAATTAAGCAAAACAAAAGAAACGATTATGCAATTATTATTGCTAAAAGTCATTAATGACCCATAGTTATAAATTTTGGATATAGGAATTCATTTATTTCCCTTAACTTCAGTAACATTTATTGATACATATGACATAATAAAACGTTGTCTCTGCTCAGCAGTGTGCCTCAGTGGTTGAGCATCAACCTATGAACCAAGAGGTCATGGTTTGATTCCCCGTCAGGGTACATGCCTGGGTTGGGGGCTGAATTCCCAGTGGGGGGCATGCTGGAGTCAGCCAATCAATGGTTCTCTTTCATCATTGATGTTTCTATCTCTCTCTCCCTCTCCCTTCCTCTCTAAAATCAATCAATTAATCAATCAATATATATATATTTTTTTAAAAAAAACTTTGTCTCTAAATTCAATAGAAGAAAAACTTAATTTGAAAACATCAAAAATAAGTCAAATTATTTATTTAATAAATAATAAAAGAATAAGAGAAATATTCTTTGGATTGTAATAGATTTCAATTATATGTACACTACATATGTTTGTACACACAAATACATATTTATATAGAGAGAGAAAGAGAGAGAAAGAGAGAGAGAGAAAGAGAAAGAGAGAGATTGAAAGAAAACAGTTCACCATGAGTAAAAACATTATGTAAACATAGCCAAGAAAAACTTTGAGAAATTGTGTGGAAGATACATGGATACATTTTAGAGGAAAAGTTGTACTCCTCCATTTTCATTAGAAATGAGCCTTTCAGCCCACAGTGACATCGCCATTATCCCCAAATTTCTGTTATAACTATTTCACCGCCTTCCCTCCCCTTTTGTCTTCTAAGAGCTTACTACGTCTAGTAAACATGTACCGACGGCCACCCAAGGAGAGGCCATCCATCCTTCTCTGTGTCTTTGACATAAATATCGCCCTGCCATTTAAGGAGCTCGATTGGAGCTCTATCGCAAAATGCATTAGCAAGGGAATATTAATTAATAAAGGATATTCTCTGGAGTTTATAATGTCAAAAGTTGCTCTCTTGAGCCACTTTAGCTTAAAAGTGTAGGAGTCAGCAATTGTGACAACCAAAAATATCTCCAGACATTGCTAAATGTCTTGTGGGGGCCAAGTCACCCCAGTTGAGAACCGCTGAAATTGAGCATGATCCCAGCACAATTGAAGAAATGCAAGCTGTGCTTGTGTGCTGTCCCGTATACTTAGAGCAAACGTCATGGACCATCTGAGTGTCCTGCTCTGCGGCACCGCTCTCCAGAGCCCACGGAATTTTGCTGAGTAGAAATTGTCAATGTACGTTCTGAAGTATGTCCACAGAAGAATCACAAATCTTAGAGCAGCAGGAGGGGGGAGATGATGTAAATATGAAGCTGACTGTGAACTGGAATGATGACAGCTTAACTAAATATATCCAAGTAGTAAGGGTGGCTAATGACATCGAGCAAGCTAGCTTAAAATGTTTTTACAATGGAGTACAGACATTTATATTCATAGCAGAGCATTAGGAAAAGGTTGAGTTATGCATAGCAGATTTTCATTGGGGAATATATAAATACATATATTTGTGAAAAAATTAATTCAAGTAAAGCACTTAGCACAGTGCCAGACACATGGTGAGTGCCCGCTAAATGGATAAGTGCTGGCTGCTATACTTTGTAGTAGTATTACAGGCATTGATCATTTTATTTGCATTACTTAATTTTTTTATACATTTAAACATTTTAACACTTAGGAATATTTCTTCTAGGATAGAACTCTCTCTTCTCTCTCTCTCTCTCTCTCTCTCTCTCTCTCTCTCTCTCTCTCTCTCTCTCTCTCTCTCTCTCTCTCTCTCTCCAGTTCTTACTTATCTCAAAAGACCCAACTCAAGAGTGAACTCTCAGTGGCTACCCCTAAGTCCCTGACCCTCCCACACGAAGAATTAATTTCCCCTTCATTTGTGTTTCCACAACACTTAGTGCATACTTACATCATAGTGCTTAGCACTTTGTATTATAGTTATTAAAGTCTGTGTTGAGCAGGCCCACCACAGCTCCAGCCCTCGGGCTATGAGCTTTTGAGATCTTATTTACTAGGCCTTATGCCCCTGTGCTTGCCACATGGTAGGCATTCAGCAAAGCATGCCGAACTCAGCTGAATTATCTGGAAAATTCAATCATGTGGAAACCTCATTTCCCAATAATGCCAGATATATGAGGTGTGACTGAAGAGCAATGCCTTCTATATAGAATTTGGGGCTGTCAGCCTTTATGAAAAGATTAAATAAGTGAAATGATGCAAAGTGTGTTAACTTTTGACCAAGAAAAATAAAGATTTGGATAAATATCAGAACACTCCTTTAAATTGCACACGTTTAAATATGAGTAAGGATAAATGGGGGAGGTGGGAGATGGTAAAATAAAATATATAATTTTAAGAGAATTAAGCCTCACTGAGATAAATAAGTGTGAAAAGAGATGACGTTATGGTGTGTGTTTTTTCTTATTTGATTACATAACACTGTCAAGGAATTCATGGTTAATAGATCCATGTCTTTACTATAAAATATACCTAAAAAACATCAGTTTAAATTACTGCAAGGATTCAAAATACACACACACACACACACACACACACACACACACACACACAGATTGTCAAGCATATTGCATTAAAGAGTACAGTCTGCACTGACCTTTCAATTATTTCTGATTTTAATACAAAACACTAAATAGATAAGATCCATGAGTTTGAAGACAAATGTTTTAACAGGTGACCCTAGCTTTAAAAATGGCCAGAGGTACTAGTTTCTTCTTCTTACCTCAATTTTAATTCTTTTTTTTTTTTTTTCTCAATCCTCATCTAAGGAGTGAGGATATTTTTCCATTGATTTTTAGAGAGAGTGGAAGGGAGGGGGGAAGAGGAGACAGAGACACAGAGAGAGAGAAACATCAACATGAAACACATTGACTGGTTGTCTCCTGCTCTAGTCCCAACCCAAGCAGGACATTGAACCTGCAACCAAGCTACATAGCTGAAATCCAACAAGCTGGAATCCAACCGGTGACCCTTAGGTCCACAGGCCCAATGAGTCAAACTGGCCAGGGCTATTTTACTTCTTTATTTAAGCAATGTATGAAAGCACACATAATCCATACTGCACAAATAATAATAACAGTCAGATTTTAATATTACTTTTATGAATTAAAATTCTTTCGGTTTTGCCCAGCTGGAGTGACTTCGTTGGTTGAGCATCATCCTGTGTACCAAAAGGAAGGATTAAAAAATAAAACATTTCAGTTTTAACTGTGATCACATGATATAAAAATGAAGTATCTTTCATCTATTTCTCCTCACTTTCAGAAAATTGAAGTCAAGGTTCCCAATTGGTAGAAATGTTTTTCCATAGAATAAAGAAAGGAAAAACAGTATTTATTTCTCTTCATTTTCTGTGGGGGGAAAATGCCTTTCATAGCTTATGAAAAACTAAGAGTAATTTATTTTTAAATCCTGATGTTTGTTTTGTTTTTTATTTTTAAGCCTCTCTTCCTGGGAATGTTAATTTATAAAGTAATGTGTGGTATAAAGTTGTTTCATTACCTCTTCTCTGAACTATAACTATGCATATTTCTGATTATAAAAATAATGTTCATTGTAAAAATTTAGAAAGTACAGAAAAGGGGGAAAAATAAATTTTAAAGTTACCCACAAGTCTGCAATGGGCACTTGATTTTTCCTTCCAATCTGTTTTCTACATTAATTTATTTAAAATTAATATAATAATGTATATAACTAGGTTTCTTGCTTTTGGTCAGTTAACATTACAGTCTGAGCATTTTCCAAGATTATTAAATATTTTTATTTTATTTATTTATTTTTAATATATATTTTTATTGATTTCAGAGAGAAGAGAGAGAGACAGAAACATCAATGATGAGAGAATCATTGATCGGCTGCTTCCTGCACGCCCCACACTAGGGATCGAACCCATAACCCAGGCATGTGCTCTTGACTGGAATTGAACCCAGGACCCTTCAGTCCGCAGGCCAATGCTCTATCCACTTAGCCAAACCAGCTAGGGCAAGATTACTAAATATTTTTAAAACATAAGTTCTACTTGGTTTATAAAGTATAGCATTTCCATTTTCCAGGAAATTGAGTGTAACTTTTTCATCTTCTGTTTGAAATGTGTTCGCAAGTTATGCAATTGTAAACAGTAATATTGGGAATTTTTCAAAATAATATTCTGTACAATGGAAAGAATCTATTCAATCTATGCCTCCTAGAATTTGGAATGGCAAAGCAAGAGAACACCAGATGAAGATATACATGTACTTTAGAAGTCATTTTTCGCCGAAACCGGTTTGGCTCAGTGGATAGAGCGTCGGCCTGTGGACTGAAGGGTCCCAGGTTTGATTCCGGTCAAGGGCATGTACCTGGGTTGCGGGCACATCCCCAGTGGGGAGTGTGCAGGAGGCAGCTGATCGATGTTTCTCTCTCATCGATGTTTCTAACTCTCTATCTCTCTCCCTTCCTCTCTGTAAAAAATCAATAAAATGTATTTTAAAAAAAAAAGATAGTTTTTCATCTCTGAAATTTCTCTAAAAAAAAAAAAAAGAAGTCATTTTTCAAAAATGTAGGAAAAAATTTTAGAAAAAATATCATTAAAATCTTAGATCTTAGAGTAGATTTAAACATGCTAAAATATGTGAGTGCATTTCTATGAGACATGATCTGTATATTGCATTGTATATACATTTGAGACCCATATGATCTTACTAACCAATTTTACCCTAATAAATTTAACTTAAATTTTCTTTAAAAAATGTCAAGACTTAGCCAAATTATACCCACAATACTAAAAAAGCATATTGAGCTTTAGCTGGTTTGGCTCAGTGGATAGAACTTTGACCCATGGACTGAAGGGTCCTGGGTTCAATTACAGACAAGGATACATACCTCGGTTGCGGGATCCCTGGCCCCCTATTGGGGCTCATGTAGGAGGCAACCAGTTCCCGTGTCTCTCTCACATTGATGTTTCTCTCTCACTGCCTTTCCCCTTCCCTTCCACTTTCTCTCAAAATGAATGGGGAAGTATCCTCAGGTGAGGATGACCCAAAACCGAAATAAAACAAGCAAACAAAAGCATGTCAGTGTAGTTGTAGAAAAATGAGAATAATATTTTTTATTGGTATAATTGGGAAATACCGAAGTTTCAAGATACACAGTTGTCCCATTTTTAAGGGAAACTTAATTTCCCAAAACTAAAAGTCTGATAAGCTAAGCATCAATACCCGTAAATACTCCAAAATGTATTATTGATGAAAATCTGCATGGATTCATTCAGAAATAAATCTATAAACAACTTTGAATAGATTCTTCTATTAGTCCTTATTTTCATCATTGTTATCATGTCTTAAATTATACAATTACATACTTAGAAAAGCTCAACGGGTTAGCTAGTTCAATGGATAATATTAAAAAATATCCTGAAAAGATAGAACAATGAACCTAAATAAAAGGGAGGAACTTTAATTGTGATCAATGTAAAAGCCTGTATATCGATTTAAAAAGTCAGTAAATATAATCCATAGTAGATAGACACCTGATGTACCAATAGTTCTTATAAAAAAAACCAATAATACTTTGTATGTTAACCATGTACAAATTCAACATGCATAAAAATATAATGTGAATGACCAAAAATAAAGATAATTCAAGAATTTTATAATAATGTTAATGGAAGTACTACTCCAGTCATGGGTAATAATTATTTCAAAACTTTAAATCACACCAAATAAATATATAGTGCCAGGGATAAAAATAAATAAATAAAACAAAATTACCTATGACTATATCTCTTTTTTAGGAGTTCACAGTTGAAGTGGGGAAACAGACAAAGAAATATATTTGGAGTACTGTTTTCAATGCTTGTCACTTTATTTTGGAAGATGCATTTTTAATTATTTAGCATTAAAAATAATGTATTATAATATGCCAGGTCCTGTCTCTGAGAAAACCAAATTAGCATCCTCATTTCATAAATGGAACCACTAGATTGAGGTCTAAAAATAAACAAACAGAAAAACAGCAACAAAAACCTCACAGAAAAATATCTAGAAAGTGTTAAAACAGATAAAGGAGCATAGAACTTTCTGACTTGGAATTATTGCTCTTAGAATAACATTGCATATCAATCAGTATTTGTTATTTTTTGCATAATATATTTTTCACATTTTTATTACAGTGTACCCTGCTGAATCAATATTTCATAGGATAGTAAGTATTTCACACCCAAAGAAAAAGATTCTGCAGCCAAATAATTTTGAGCAAGACTAGGTTTCTTTATTATAAAGCCTTTCCAAGACTTTATCTGATATGCATTGTGACCCCTAGAGGGTGGTCTAACAGATTTTTCTCAAATGCATTTGATCTCAGACTCTTTATTTTTATTCACTGACTTTTGTGAGGGGCTTGTGTTCCAAGAAACAACCATTGGGAAACTCTGGCACTCCAGAAGACCAAGAAAAATCTCAATGTCAGGAATTGGAAATCCTATATAATAAAAGCCTAATATGCTAAGCATCCAACCATTCCTTCAACCATTCGACCAGTCGCTATGATGAGGACTGACCACCAGGGGCTGATGCTTCGACTGGTAAGTTAGCTTGCTGCTGGGGTCTGGCCAATCGGACTCAGCAAGTCAGGCCGGACATGACCTGGAACCCTCCTGTGGTCCCTCCCTGGCTCGAATCATGCACAGGTGGGATCCCTCAGCCTGGCCTGTACCCTCCAGTGATGTCGGAGAGCCGATTTCAGCATGATCCTCACAGGCCAGGCCAAGGGACCCCACCAGTGCACAAATCTGTGCACCAGTCCACTAGTACAAAGGGGCCTTAAAGGAGACATGATACCTGTCTTTAAATCTTTGTCTTATTAAAAAAAAAGTACATAGTATTTCACCAAAGGGAAGATCTATATCTAATGAATAGAAGCTACCAGAAATAGATTTCACCTCAATATAACATTTCAATAAGTTAAAAGAAAATGTAAAAGCTGTCCAACAAAGGTGGCAAATCACCTGTAAAAGGTGTTCCTAAGCAATTTCGTGTGAAAGGTTTGAAAACTGATAAGCTCCGTGTTTTACTCTTTAATTTGATGGTTCATTTGCAGTAATTATCAACTGAGATGTCCATACATTTAGTATTGCAGATTTTCTATTCACATTTTTGTACCATTTTGAATTAAACATTTTAGAAACAGAAGCCATAGGAAAACTGTCAGACCTATTGTAAATATGATGTCTTACATCAAAACGCAAATAACGTTCTACAGATTTTCCAGTTCTTTGTTATTCAATCTAGGAAGGTTATATCTTTCTAAGAATTTGTTCATTTCTTCTAGGTTATTAAATATGGTGGCATATAGTCTTTCATAGTACTCTTGTATGATCCTTTGTATTTCTGTGGTGTCAGTCATAACTTTTCTGCTTTTATTTTGATTTTGTTTGTTTGAGTCTTTGCTCTTGTTTTCATTGGTGAGTCTAGGGAGAACCTTGTCAATTTTATTAATTTTTTCAAAGAACCAGCTCTTTGTTACATTATTTTTTGTATTGTCTTTTTGTTCTCTGTTTTATTTAATTCTGCTCTAATTCTTACTATTTTCTTCCTTCTACTGATGTTGGGCTGCATTTGTTCTACTTGAGATAGGCCTATAATAATATAAGCTTTCTTCTTATTACTGCTTCTGCTGCATCCCAAAAGTTTGGTATATTGTATTGTCATCCTTATTTGTCTCTATGTATCTTTTGATCTCTTATTTCTTCTTTGACCCAAAGCAATTAATTAAAAAAAAAAAAAAGACATGCCCAGCCGGCATTGCTCAGTGCTTGAGCATTGACCTATGAACAAGGAGGTCACAGTTTGACTCTTGGTGAGGGCACATGCCTGTGTGGGTTTAGTTCCCAGTGAGGGGCACGCAGGAGGCAACTGATCAATGATTCTCTCTCATCCTTGATGTTTCTATCTCTTTCTCCCTCTTCCTTACTCTCTGAAATCAATAAAATAAAAAATTAAAAAGTAAAATGTTTTTAAAAAAGAGAGAAAATAAGATGAACAAACAAAAACTCAGAAACACAGACAACAATATGGTATTACTATAGGGAAAGGGGGCTGTGGAGAAGGTAGCAAAGGATCAAAAGGGCCAAATATATGGTGACAGTCAGAGATTTGACTTTGGGTGGTAACCACACAATGCAATATGCAGATAATGTATTATAGAATTGTATACTTGACACTTCTATAATGTTATTGACTAATGACACCCCAACAAATTTAATTTAAAAATACACATAAGGACACATACAATTTACACTTATTGCCAAAGAAAACCAACGTCACTCTTCTTTAACTTAAAAAACACACCAAGTGATTTAGATCATTATATTACGAATTCATGTGCAGAATAAAATGGAAGTTTTCTCATTTATAAAAATGACACAAGAGGCCTCGAAAACACATGTGGGGATGCACAAGACCATGTGACACACAGAGATTGGTGCCAGGAGTAGGGAAAAGCTGTGGAAGGTAGAAGACACATTTCAGATCAATTACTCTTGATATGTCTGGGCCTCGTGTTCAATGCCATTACACCCAAAGAAGACATGATTTGCTAGATCACATGCGTTATCAATGGATTTTACTACAATTCACATTTGTTTGCTAAAACAAGTTAAATATAAAGCCCATACCTATTTGCATATTCCTTGATGATCTGATATATGCTAATCTTAATTGTTTCATTTTCAAATCGATTGTTGCTCCGGTCCTTGTATATTCGAAACTCAGCTGCTGTAACTGCTTCTCCATGAGGAATTTGGGTCAGATCAAACCGGAATTCTTTGTAATGCCTTCGCTGGTGAGAAAAATCCTTGTCTCTTTCAACTAGAAAAGAAAAAAGAAGAGAGAAAATGAGCTTTTTATAAAATATGAAAATCAATGATAAATTCTTCAGCTTTGTAATTAAGACAAACAAGCAGGATATTCTAAAACTGGGAAAACACTAAAACCACAGACTCATACGTGTTTCCAGTTGAAGGAAACTCCACAAACCAACAACAACCTTTGGTTCAAAAGCAATATAACCTCTGTGGTTTTATTACAAATTCCTGGATCTTAAATGGAAAGGCTATCCCAAAATGTTTCTTAAAAGTGAAGGTTGAAAAATTATTCCTAGTATGTATCCAGTACCAGAACACAGAAGGTTCATACAGGAATCAGGAATACGTTATAGAACTTTCCAGAGTTCCAGGTGAAGTCGTTGGTGAGATTTAGCACAGCCAAGGGAGAAGAAGAAGAAAGACTGAGAAATTGCAGGCACATAAGGACAGTGTTTATGACATTTTAGAGATCAAGTACATACAGCAAATTCATTTTCAGAATAAAGATTATTTCTAAAATGTCTCCCCCAAAAGAGTTTTTATTCTCCTTTCAGCAAAAGAAATGTTTTGTTGTTTTTTTAATATACTTTCATTAGTTCTTATAGATTGTTTAATACCATCTCCGTACCAGGGGTACAGCATACAAGCTCTCAAAGACCTCTTTCTGCTCTTCCTCAGAATTGAGAGGGGAATATATTTCCCCCTTCAGCAATCTTCCAATAAATAAAGTCAGAGAACGATACCTCTTGGGCATATTAAAGGATGTTGAAGAATTCAGCAGAGCAGGTGTCCAGCATATTATTAATTTGGCTTTGTAAAATACTTTATTATTTGATACACTCTATATGTACTGGGTACCAAAAACTTTCTTACAAAATACCTATGCGAAGGGTTCCTTTTTTGCGATGCAATATCATTTGATGGTTTCTCGGTATTACTGAGTTTCTCAAAAACCCAGTTACATAGGCTAATTTACAACAGGATCACTGAAAAACACTGTATGCGAGGTGTCTCACTTTTACAGCTTTCCAGTGATATGTTTCATTGCTAACTTTTGTTTCAAGTAAATAAAAAAATGTCTAAGTTGTATAAATAAATTCACCAAGTTCTTGGAGTAAGATACAAAAATATATTTAGGGGGTTAATTGAAATTATGTCAACACTGCTATATATATAAAAAACTTGGGGTCCAAAATGAGAAAAGGGTTAAGATTAAGGAAGAGAGAAGAGGGTCATGACCATCCAGGAATGACTGTGGGAGAGGAGGCTGCTAGACCTGTGTTCTAGGGCCAGATGGGTTCCACGTCTGAGAGGAAGTTTATGACAAAGGCACCCACAATTCCTCAGCTTCATCATCCAAAATAATCTCCGCTTTACTTTCCCCAGAAGTGCAGGCAGTGGTTTAGGAGAATGCAGAGCTCATCCCCAGCCCCACCACAGACACTGATGCCAGCGAAGAGAAGACTATAGACTATACCTGGAGGCATTTTTGTCCTATGGAGTTTGGCAAGGATGCTGCTCTTGGGCTGTCGGACTGCACTAACACAACCTCACATGACTCATGAAGTTTTGTTTTTTTAAAAATATCATTATCTTGGTCCTAAGAGAGATCCATTGCCAGGGAGATTATTTATCAACTTTTCCTTAAATAAGGAAGATACCCTCACTTTTAGAATCCTATTTTGATCCATAATTTAAACCTCTTTTCGGTGGCAATAGTGGAGACTGCCATGAACTTGGCTTCTTCGTTTCCATTTGTCCATTCTCCTGATTGAGCCATTTGAGAGGGAAAGTGTAAGGGTGGAAAATACCTAGAAACTCGATATCTAGTCACTGAAAGTGCATGCATGAATATTAAAACTAGCCACAACTTTTGTTTTCAGAGAACTTTAATTTAATTCTATGTAAATTGAATTTAATTCTTTGTAAACCTGTTCTTCTCTGATCTTAATTTAAACAAAGTGGGAGACATTATGGAACAGTTCTGTCTTATATGAAACAGCTTTAAATAGCACTGCTCTAGTTATTTTTAAATTTTATCATACTTCATGACAATCTATGAGGTGGGTTCCATCATCATCCTCATTTGAGGCATAGGGAATAAATTCCTCACCAAAAAGCTTGAACCTAAGCATTTGATGCCACCTGGGTATGGCTCTTAAATGCCAAATACACTGCTTCTGTGTATAGACTATTTATTACTTTGTCCTAATTTATGAAGTATTTATGCTTTAATAAAAATCTAAAGCCTCACATTCACAAGTTCAAAATCCAAAAAGCTCTGAAAACAAAAAGTTTGGCTTCAAGTTCATTTGGCAGAAGAGCTGGAAATTAACTGATTTGAGGTCATTCAAAGTTTCTAGTTATTCCACTTTAATATGAATATTTATTGCTTTGCCGCAGAAACGTTCATTTGTTCGACGAGGTGGCACTACCCCAGCTCTACTTCGGGAGCCCATACTTTGTGATCCACACACCAACCAGCCTTTCAAAAATGTGCCTTCTCTATTCGGAAAGTCAATATTCAACATTCCCAGGCGCAGCAATCATCATCCAGTTTTTCACTAGCAACCATTCTACATTTGAAATTAGGACCAAAATAACTACATTCCTAGAAATAAGGGCTGCGGCGTGAGTTTGCTAGGATCCAATCTACAGCACGCACCTGGATAATGCAGATGAGTTTTGAATTCATGTTATGTAAAGTCATCTACTGTTCTGGAATCCCCTGTGAGATGTTAGTGTAATAAAGTGGAAAGCTAGAATTTCAGCTGCTATTATAAAATTTCAGTTTTATAATCCAGGCTATTTAACCTAACCCCTTAAGGCGGGGAGGGGCAAATATTCAAAGAGTTTCATAAAAATTTATATTAAGTATACCACACAGAATACAGTTGCCGTGCAGATTTGTCCACTGACTCAAAATCCTACATCCTACTGCTTTGGATTGTAATTTCACTCTTAAATTTCATGGGACATGTTGGAGTGAGTAATGGAATGAAAGTTGTTTTTCTATAGCATTGCACTCCTAATGATGCTCACAAATATTCACAAGGTAATCTCAGTTACCTCAAAGAGTAATGCTAGGGAGGATCAAATATTAACATCCCTGATTTAAGGATGAGAAGTTGGGTGCTGACAGCTAGGCGGTAACAGATGTCTGTCTTCTAACGCTCATTATAAATCTTTGTTCAATGTCCATACCACCTTCATAATGACATCCTGCTGTTCTGTACTTAGAAACTAGTTCATTGTTAGTATATTTAAGCAAGGTTTCTCAGTAGTAGACCAAAAAAAGTGGCAAATAGTATGGAAAATCAGGGGTTTGATCATCAGTATGAAATTCACATCCAACACAATACATTGCCTAATTCAAAGATGCCTTCTAATAAATGCTGGTTGAATGAAAAACTGTATAAATGGATCAAAATCAGGTTCTATCTTTTTAACTGAGTTTTAGAGAGAGAGGAAGGGAGAGGAATAGATAAAATAAACATTGAGGAGAGATACATCGTCGATTGGCTGCCTCCTGCATGTCCCCTTCTGGGGGCAACCCAGGCATGTACCTTTCCCAGGAATGGAACCTCCATCTCTTGGTTCCTGGGTTTATGTTTAACCACTTGAACACACAAGCTGGGCAGGTTTTATCTTTTTAGGCAGCACAATCTTTGCTGCATTCCCAATTGACTAAAGGCATAATAACTTATTTAAATCTCATTTATTTGGCACATACTTTGTTTAATCTGTACAACCTTACTTATGTCCAAAAGTTTCTATAACATGCCCAAGAAACCACTATGTATAATTTGATCTGAAAACAGATTAGAACCCAGGGTCAAGATTCTAATTCCCAAGTCCTCAACATCACAGCACTTTGCTTGTTTGTTATTCCTGGATTAGTTTTGTTTGTTTGTTTGTTTGTTTGATCTAATTCTCACTCAAGAGAGCTGGTCTTCTTCCAATACTTTCATTCTCTATAGGAGCTCTGCTCATTTCTGAACTCTGCTCATTCTTCTAGAACTCACACCTTCCAATCAGTCTTAGCAAATGCTGTGTTATATTCACTTATTCAATATTGATTCTATATCTTATCTAAGGAAATGTTTATGAATAAAAAATGGTTGTATTCATAACTTGAATTAGTGTTATCTAATATTTATATGAGTGTATAAGGTCATTCTTTTACTACAACCATATTTTAAAATAATTGTGATTCACCATCTGGAGCCCTTCATACTGGAACCTTTTTCCTACAATACCCACTATCAAAAACAACACTCCTAAAGCAGATGAAAAAAAATGTACACACACATTTTATATTCTAAATGTAAACTTTTTACATAAGATAGTCATACCTTGTTTATATTATAATGATTTTTGTCAATATTAAGTATTCTCTTTCTATGTATATTACAATGTGCTATAACCCATTGTAAATGGCTTGGGAAGCTTAAAAGACAAACAAGAAGAAAAAAATTAAATGTATACTATTTTTGTGTTGTTTTTTTTAAAATTCCTATTGCATTAAATAGTAGGCCCTTTCAATTCACTCTGTAATTTACATATTATATCAACTAAATACCATGAGGTTCCTAAAATAAATATTTACTATAATTTCTATTAAAATGCTAGATTGAAATATTCATGATCCCATAGAAATCATAATTAAGTTACTATTTCATGGTAGAAAATACACTCTTAATTACTGGACAAAACAATGAGAAAGAAATAAAACAAAAGAAAATGGCAAGAGGGTTAGCTCCTTCAAGTCAGAACCCAGACTTCCCAAGGAGATAGAGTGACAAAAGTGTTAAAACATACTGAGATAGAAGGGTAACCCTTTTCTCTATAAGAGGAGACCATTTGTTTATTGCATTCCATAGCCACCATTTCCTTCATGTAAAGTGGACAAGAGAGTTCAGGAGCAAACATAACTAGATTTACAACACACATCCTATGTCAATCAATTCACCTATGAAAATTGTCTTTAAAGAGTACACAATGACCTGCCCAGACTGCCATCTTCATATCTGCTTACACTACTAACAAGATCAACAATCTACATTTTGCCAGTAACATATACATTATACTTAATGCCACATGCTCTTCTCCCATTGTCATTTATGAGACATGATTATTTAAAAAATTATGTATAAACCAATGAATATCACCATTAAAATAAGTTTATTAACATGGGGTTGCTTATTTATTTGATTGCCAAGAGTGCTTTCTACAAAAATCAAAAAGAGTTGCTTTACTGCATATACATACACCCAACCTCACTAAAAATAAACCATCAGAAATTGAGCAATATTGATTCAACTTAACAATCAAACACAGTCATAATGATGGGGGTGAATATATTTCCTTTTACTTCTAGGAAGCTCGTTTTTGTGTTTCAAACTTTTCCATCTATGTGAACTACCTAAGACAACAGAAAGCTCACCTATCCTGATAGAACCAGAAAATGAATTTATTATTATATTTTGGTTTTAAAAAGTGGCAACATCAAAGCATAAGAGATAAAATATGAGTCAAAAGATTCGCATTCCATGATTAATGGGCTGATAGTGAAAAGAAACAGGATTCCCTTTATATAAGCATCAAACTACATTCTAAGTGCTCTAAATTGCCAAAGTTCTGTGAAGATTAAGCTTCTTGTGGTTAAAGACATACCCTGAAACCTTTTATTGTTGCGATATAACTTAACAGAAGTTAATGACTGATTGCACTCTCTCCTCTTTCTAAACAAACACCTCTCTGAATGACTTTATCATTAATAGAAATGGGATAGAAATGTCAAGACTAAATATTTTCATGTCCACAATATCTGAAGAGTGAAAGTAATTAACAGGGGCTTGCCATTTTATCTCTTTAGTGATTTATCTGCATTTTTAAGGAGATGCATTCATGGGCAATCAATCTTAATCTCCCACACAGGGCTGTAACTTGGAAGACACAAATAGAACCAGTAGCTGCAAGGCAAAGATAGCGTTCTCCAAGGAGCCTAGCCAGCTGTTGAAAGAATACACATCATTGTTTGCAGCTGAGTGCAAAAAGTCATTAAGAGATTAATCATAGAATTATTACTTATCTCTGTTGCATTTTAAAGTAAAAGAAAAAAAGCAAATATATCATGTGTCTACCAAAATATGTCACTTCGCAAGACATCCTCACCTACTAGTCCACTGAGAAACAAACTTGGTCCTATAAAGGCCTATTCATTGGTCAGCAAATGCACATTACATGTTTCTTTGAATGGAAAACCATTCCAGAGAGTGTGGTAAACTCCAGATTCCAGAAACCCTAACAGCCTCTTAACACCATCGCAAAGTAAGACCTGGAATAGAGAAAATTGTCCCCCTGTTTTGTCTCAAAGAACAATTTCAGTGGACTTTCATATGTTAAAATAGTCTTACTTATGGTCATGAATACAGTTTTATAGGGAAGGAAAATCTCAAAAGAAAGGTGAGATGGTTAAATAATTTAAATATTGTAATAGGATAAGCATTAATTTTTTAATCAATTTAAAATACAGTGCATATAATTTGAAATTTACAAAATTTAATTATCAAATATGTTTTATTATTTTGCTTAAAAAATATAACTAATTTTACCCTGGCATTATGGTTCAATTGGTTGGAGCATCGTCCCATGCACCAAATGGTCACAAGTTTGATTCATGGTCAGGGCACATAATCGGGTTGCAGGTTCAGTCCCTGATCAGGGCACATACAGGAGGCAACTCGTCATTGTTTCTCTCTCACATAGATGTTCTCTCTCTCTCTCTCTCTCTCTCTCTCTCTCTCTCTCTCTCTCTCTCTCCCTCTCTCTCTCTCCTTCTCTCTCTCTCTCTCTCTTTCCCCTCTTCCCTTCCCCCCTCTCTCTTAAAACATTAAAAATATATCCTGGGGCGAGGATTAAAATACAAATAAATAAAACTTATTTAGTGACACAATAAGTGAGGTATTATATGAAGAGAGCTTTGGAATTGGTATGAAGATGTTTCATGGTCTACCTCCTTAGATTGGATGGTCTCAGCCCTCAGCCCTCAATAGTTATTCAGAATACTATAATGGTAAGATCAAACATTAGTATGAAATGGATATATTTAAGTTAATAAATAATAAACATAAATTAATTGCTGATTTCATAAAAATTAATACATTTTAAATTTTTATTTCTTCTCTCTTATTTGATGCAATAAGGTAGATTCTCCATTATCTTTTCCATAGTACAGATTTTAAAAAACCAACACATTAACTTCCTCAATGTCACAAAGGGAATTAACTACAAAGCCAGGAATAGTATCTAGGTCTATGACTCCAAATGTAATGTTCTGTGCACCAGAATTTCAACTATCAATGACTGCTATTTCTGTCTCATGGCATAAGTCTTCCTCTTTCATTCCAAGGTCAGTGTTTCCACTTGAGTCTTGCCCTCAATTTCCTGTGCTCATTCTTAGCCATTTTTCTCCTGTGTGTTCAATTGCTCTCTTTACTCTGTCAGTGCTCTGGATAACAGAATACTGGAAACTCACCATAGATGAACATATTGGGTTTATTGACTTGTTTCAACATATGTCCTGGACAGATTCCATAGAGACCCTTGGTGAGGGAAATAAGAGTGCATTGGGATTATTAGAGCGATTTGGGCAAAGATTCAAAGAGGCAGGGTTTTGCTCTGGAACTAGGTGCTCTCAGGAAGCATAGGTAATGATTGGTATTTTAATAAGTTTTTCCAGAATTTGGAAAGAAGAGAAGTAGAATTGGCAAAGCAGCAGCAGTCACTAATATTATCCTAGAAAGGGTCATTTTCAAGATTTGAACAAAGTTCTTGTTTTTAATGTGTGCTCAGATATGATACTTCTCCTCCTCCCCCTTATGGCCATAGAGCGGTCTTGTCCAGTATGTTCCACAGGAGGACTGTGAATGCTGAGCCATCTCCTAGCAACTGCAAGTTCTAGCTGATAGGTTCAATCTGCCTCCTGTCAGGGGGGTCTTTTCTTGTTCTCTCCTTCCACATATGCTAATCTTGATACCCTAAAGCAGTGGTTCTCAACCTTCCGGCCCTTTAAATACAGTTCCTCATGTTGTGACCCAACCATAAAATTATTTTCGTTGCTACTTCATAACTGTAATGTTGCTACTGTTATGAATTGTAATGTAAATATCTGATATACAGTATGGTCTTAGGTGACCCCTGTGAAAGGGTCGTTCGACCGCCAAAGGGGTCGCGACCCACAGGTTGAGAACCGCTGCCCTAACGATAGATAGCTACTCTGCAACTTCTACATTTATTCCATCTCCAAATACTTATTGGCTAACTGGTCCAAACCCTAATAGTAAAGAACATGTAAGAAGCAAAAGGATAGGAGCTCAGGCATGGAAAAATACAGTTATGATATAACTAGAGGCCTGGGCACGAAATTAGTGCACGGGTAGGGGGCCTAGTCCTGGCCAGTGATCAGGGCCAATCAGGGCCATTTGGCTGCCAGCAGGGGCCTTCCTCATTCTGCACCACCCCCTGGTGGTCAGCACACGTCATAGCAAGCAATCGAACTCCTGGTCTCCATCGAACTCCCAGTCTCAGTGGAACTCCCAGTGTCCTGGTCAAACTCCTGAAGAGACACTTTGCATATTAGCCTTTTATATAGAGAGATTGTGATGAGGCTTAGGAGGGATATGTGTAATGTAAGGCAGATTAAAATGGAACAAGACATTATGCAGGAGGCTTCAAAAGATCATTTTGAGTTAGGTCTTAAAGAATTATCCCAGGTATAGAAAATAGTTCGTATAGAAATAGAGGTGATAGCTTATGGCCAAAGTAGTAAATAATAAATGGTCATTCTTAATGCACATTATGGGATCTAGGAGATCAGTGGTGGAATATGAGGAACAGTAAGACCTTTCTGGGATTTGATCAATATTTTTTAGTATTCCCATCCCATTGATGCATTCTATAGTAATCAGTAACAGGAACATATTTTTTAAATTCATATATTTCAGAGAGGAAGGGTGAAGGAGAGAGAGAGAGAAATATCAATGATGAGAGAGAATCATTGATTGGCTGCCTCCTGCACGCCCCCCAATGGGGATCAAGCCCACAACCCGGGCATGTGCCCTTGACTGGAATCCAACCTCGGACCCTTCAGTCCACAGGCTGACACTCCATCCACTAAGCCAAACCAGCTAGGGCAAGAACCTATTTTTTTTAAACCAGTATCATCTAGCACAGGAGAGCATATAGTCAACAAGGAGTAATGAAAGTCAAGGAAAATAATGATTCTTCAATAATTATCTCCTTTTCCCAACTTGATAGTTTTGCTCATCTTTTCCTGTAATTAAAATGTTTACCTCATTTTCAGTGATCCAAATTCTACCTCTACTTAAAATTTCCCATTCTAATCCCACAAAGATAATTTTGACAATTCCTATCCAAATTAATTTTCCTGCTGGGAATCAAATAGCATTTTTTCTGGGTCACTCCTTTTGATAATGAAGATGGCTTGTACCATAGTTAAGAGTCCCAGATTTCAAATGAGGAAAACTTGAATTTAATCTTAATCCCTAACTTAATAAAGAGTGTGATATAAGGAAATCTACTCATTATCCCTATGTCTTTATTTTTCCATCTTTAAAATGATGATAAAAGGCTTACTCCACAGTGTGCTATAAAGGTTAGATGATATTTGTCTTGAGAAAGAATCTTAGCATAGAGTCTGGAACATAGTAAATTCTTCAAAAGTAGAATCTACCATATTAATCACTTTCCACTTGCCTTATAATTATTATGTCACCTTATATTTACCCCATTAGTAAGATAAGTCAGAGAAATGTCCATGTTTTTTGTTGTTGTTTTTATCTTTGTATTTCTGGACATACTTCAAACAGGGCTTTTTGTATAGTAATGGTCAATAAAAGTTAATTATATAAAATCGCTACCTGTCCTAAAACACAGCCATTTTGATTACCAAAATGTCAATTTCTTTATCTGTAATATATGTTTATAAAAGGGGATTAATGTTGTTGCTTTTAAAAAAATAATTATTATAGTGAAGTAAAAAAAATCTTCAGCTTAGATTTCTACTATAGTAGAGAGATAGAAATTTCACATCTATTAGGTAGAGAATATAGTAGCATATATTTTGATATTTATATATTCCCCATCAGTTCAATGGAGTTTGTTAATTCTGACAACTCTTCTTTAATCAAGTCTGAAGTCACTTAGTTATTTTTATCCCTGAAGATAATAATGAATACTGAAGTAAAAAAAAAAAAAGTTTTATCATTTTTGTTATAGTCATTTCGTATAGGAAACTATTCACTAAAATTTAAAACAAATATTAAACGTTTGTGGGTTGAATGTGAATATTAAATTCCAATAATTAATTTAGAATACAGATGATACATGATTAATTCATTTTGTATAATTAAAAATGCTTACTTAATGATGAGTAAATATATTTAGTATATAAATAATGGTTTTTAATCACACTGTGTACAAATATTTGAGGAAAGTGTGTTTGCCTATAACAAACCAATGTAAAGTCACAACTGTCTGATAATCACCTTTTGGTAAATATTTATTTCTTGTGTTTTAAAGATTGCCTGGCAGCTGGAGGTCAACTAATCTCACCGGATTTCACTGAATGACCTGGTGAATATTTCTGCTCCATAAGTTAAAAAATAAAGTCAATTTTAACCACCTGAAGGTGACAGAGGTTTCAGTAAATCGATATACAGCAAAATACCTTCCTTTACAACTTGAATACAATGAGTGATACTTAATCTGCAATGAATATTTGCGGTTGTCTGACAAAAACAGGTCAAAGGTTTTGTGAGTTCTCTTCTGAAAGTGCTCAGTGCCTTCTCTAATGACTGATAATTGAAAACAGAGACTGGAACTATCAAATGTGGTGGGTGACAGATAAGCAGATTAATGCCAATACTTGGTCAGGAGACACTGAAAGGTCAGGAGTCACAGGAATTAGCTATTGTGCTACTGTGAAAAGGCAGACATCTAAAGTCCATTATCCCCTTAATAGCTGCTCCCCAAGCCTGAAATCCATTCTTGCTTCCTCTGGTTATAATTTAGAGATAATCTGTATGTCCTTATATACATGATGTGAAAGTGAAGCCACTTACCCTAAGTAATTAGGGTTTGCATATTTTTATTATACACTAAAGAAAGATTTCTTTCATAGCCCATTTTCAGTGTATTCAATGCTCATTTTGGAGAGTTTAGGAACATTTTATACAAAAAAAAATGTTGCTTAATGGGAAGCAAGAAAAACTAGAAAATTTTACATTACGTTAAATTTGTTTGGAATTTCTCTATGTGGGAAAAATAAAGGAGATCACCGTTTGCATAGCACAAAAGATATGAGATTTTTGTAGCTGAGCAAATAAATGTCTTTCTCAAGTTTACTGGTTTATATTTTAAATCAGTATAACTTTTATAGAGTTCACTCAAGTTCAATCTGGGTTTCAATCTGTCATTTTTCCACCAAATGGGCTGCATCAGTGAGTGACATTTGGTACATGGAAGGAGGTCATAGAGAAATGTGATTACACTTAGCGATGTGTGACATTATTAGAGATGCAATTACTTGGTTGCACAGATTTTTAAGAAGGGGAATAAAATGACGTATAAGAATACATTACATATATACTCTATAGCAATAAAAGGGTAGCTGATTTACCTGTTCTGCTTGGGCAAGAAGCACAAGTGGCTATTGGTGGCCTATGTGTTTTCCTAAGGGGTGACGATTTGCTTTCTGTCTCTCCACAAGACTTTAAGCTTGACAGCAGCAGCATGTTTACTTGGCTTATTACGTAGACTCAGCTCCTAACTTAATCTCTGACACACAGTAGGTATGTATATGGAAAAAAATAATGTAAAAATATATGTCTGGTTCTGGTTGTTTTGTTTAGTTTGGGTTGTTTCAGAAGAAAGAGTAAATGCAGACCCTGTTAATCCAACTTAGTCAAAAGCAGAACCCCCTCAACCATTTATTCTTAAATGAATCCTGCTCATGTAACAAAATATTGCTATTCCTACTGATCTGTTTTTTTTTCTTCTTTGAGAATAATTCACATAAATAACGATAACTTGATAACTTCGATGGAATCCTAATGTCATACATTTATTTTTAGTTTCTATTAGCTATCTTGGTACGTAAAAACATATGTTAGACTAATAGACTCTTTATGATTCTTAAAAGGACATATTACTCTTGGTGAAAGGTAAAAAAGTACTAGGAAAATTAAATAACATTACTCTTATTTTATAATTATTAATAGAATTGTACTTAAAACAATGTTCAGGATAAATCATATGTTAAGGAAGATAATATCTATGTATTTTTAAAAATATAACATAAAAATTCCTATATTCTCATTGACTTTTCTCTATTTATACAAAACACTTAAGAATTGTATTCCCCTACAATAAATATATGTAATATAACAATATCTTTGGTAGCATGGTCATAATTTTTAATTTTCTTCCTAAAACATTGAGAATAGTTGTTCTCTTTGAAAATATGTTTTTGTTAGTTTCTTTTTTGTTTAAAAAATTATTATAACCACGTGTATTTGGTATTTTTTTAATATCATCCTTGAAAGTGAAAGTTTATTTTATCCTCTGCATGTTTACAGTTAGAGATGTGACTGCATAATACATGGCTTGCTTAACATTTCTTTACGGCACTTTATTAAAACTGTGAGTCAGACAAATCAATGCTTTGTATTAAAAGATGTTTTCTATAATTGAAACATATGCTGGGTTTAATAAATATGTAACCGTTGCCAGAATCAATAAAAAAAGTCACACGATCATCCCACATTTAGTGAATGAGACCACACTGTAATTAGAGTCAAGGGATCCTTAGTGGTTTCAGGACGGAGAATATTCATATGGACAGTCTCCTCTTTTGGTTGATCTGGTTTCACACTCCCGGGCTTTTCCTTTGTATTGGGATTTTATGTCAACCACAAAACTCAGAGAAAAATTTAGCTAAGAATCACTGAGCTGCATCTGGTTTCGAGTTCAAGCTACATGAATCCTCCAGATTTCTTAAGATACACACTTGGAACAGTAAGTCTTCCGAGATCTGAGTCAGACAATCTCATTTTAGATTCAAACTTAATAACTTCCCAAGCAGCCAACTTAATTTTATATTAATTACCAGATGGACTGTTTTCTGACACTCTTGTTGCTAAAAGTTTGACTTGTTCTTAATGATATTTAATAATCCATCCAATTAATCCAGATGTACTATTACATAAGAGCTAGATTCAGCAGTAGGAAAAGCTGAGTATTCACCTTATTTAAGCCATCTCAAAATGGGCAGGAACTGGAGATGTCTATGTGATATCTAGATGTGAGTATAAAGAGCAGGTATGAGTACAGGGTTAAAAAAGGATGTGTAATCACTGGATGTTTAAGGAGCAGGCGAATACTTAGGTCACGCTCCACATCTGTGCTGCTGACTGCTCTTCCCACCTGAGCAATTTGAAAGTTTTCTGCACAGGGGAGAATGGTGGCGTCATGAGGCACTGTTGAGAGTGTGGTAGTATTCTGGGGTGGGGGTGGGGGGGGACACTAGACAAACCCATATCTACTAAATACTGAGTTCCACAAAATAAGAGAAGACAAGCAAAGATCACCAGATTATCAGAGAAAACTCTATTTGGAACTATAGAGATAAAAGTGGATTTTTTAAAGTAAAAAAAAAACTAGAAAGAACTTTAACAACAAAAAAAAAACACACATCTTAATGCCCTCTGAGAACTAAGAGCTTTTGCACCTATGAAACATGATGAAGATGTTAAAAAAAAAAAAACTCAATGCTAAAACATCTCTTGGAAATAAAGCTGAAAATCAACCTCAGTTTGAAATGTTAATTTGAAGAAATTTTCAAAAAGAGATCAATTACTTAAAGGAGTGGAAAATAAGAGACAAAGATGGAAGGAAGGGAGGAAGGAAGGAAGGAAGGAAGGAAGGAAGGAAGGAAGGAAGGAAGGAAGGAAGGAAGGAAGGAAGGAAGGAAGGAAGAAAGGGGAGGGGAGGGGAGGGGAGGGGAGGGGAGGGGAGGGGAGGGGAGGGAAGGAAGCCCTAATAATAGTTATTCTATAAAGAGAGATTAGGGGGAAAGGGGGGATCATCAAATAAATAATTCAGTTCACTAATCCAAAGTGCAGAAGTTTCAAGATTGAAAATGTCTGCTTTGTGTACAAACAGAAGATTCAATAAGCTTTCAGGAGATAAAACCACAAATCACATATATAGGAGGAAAAGTTATTTCTACTGTAATTTCATATTCAACTAAAATATCCATCAAATATGAAGGTATACACAGACACATAATAATTTGTCAACATGATATAAATACAGGAGTACTTTGAACAAGGAAAAAATATGAAGGTATAGTAAGGATACTTTCAAACATGGAAGGAATCAAAACATTGATTCCCACCCAGCCAGTGTGGCTCAATGGTTGAGTGTCGATCTATGAACCAGGAGGTCACAATTCCCAGTCAGGGCACATGCCCAAGTTGTGGACTCATTCCCCAGTAGGGGGCTTGCAAGAGGCAGCCAATCAATGATTCTCTCTTATCACTGATGTTTCTTTTTCATTTTTTTAATACATTTTATTGATTTTTTACAGAGAGGAAGGGAGAGGGATAGAGAGTTAGAAACATCGATCAGCTGCCTCCTGCACATCCCCAGTAGGTACATGCCCTTGACCGGAATCGAACCTGGGACCCTTCAGTCCACAGGCCGATACTCTATCCACTGAGCCAAACCGGTTAGGACATCATTGATGTTTCTATCTCTTTCTCACTCTCTGAAATCAATAAAAATATATTTTTTAAATGTACCTCCAAAATATTTTCTTAGGAATTTCCTGAAGAATTTACTCTACTAAAACAAGGAAGCCAGAAAGAAGACAAAGTCATGGGTCTAGGAAAGAGAAAGTTTAACACAAGAGAAAACAAAGATAATTCCCAGAATGATTATGAAGGGAAATCTCAGGGTGACAGCTAAGCTCCAGGCATAGAAGGCAAACAGTCCATATTGGAGTGGGCTGTGTTAGGCTAACATCACAACGACCCTTAGACCCTGACAAAGTCTAGGTGAGCCTGAACCAGACTTGCAGCTCTAAGTAGCTTTCCTGACATATTTATGAAGTCCCTGCTCTCTCCTCAAAGCCCTGATGTCTGGGTCATCTGAGTATACTCACTTCTTCCCACAGAAATGTTTTTATTGTTCTTCTTCTTCTCTTTTGTCATCCTCCTCGGAGCTGGCTGCTGACTATGGTGAGCCTAGAAACTGCCATCAGAGAAAAGCTCTCTCACCATGTTTCAGGTGCCCAGACCATACTTGGCCCCACCACACTAGAGGCCCCGCTGCCCCAATTCCCCAGCGTATTCCAGAAAGGAGTCTTGAAAACCGCCAAGCAAACTAAATCAGAATTTTATTTAGTACCTATGATTAGCTCATCTTCTAGAAGCATACACCTAAACACTTTTACTTAAATATCCAGTTTTGTGCTTCCTGTTGGTTTTATATTTACTTATATGTGAAATATATCTGACAAAATATAAAAATGTAATTGAGGCAGAGAAAAATTCCTTATCCAAGTTGATATAGGTAGACATTCATGAAGCATGGTTTAAAATCTAGCTCTAACTGCTTCACTGCCTCTTAAGAAAAGTTCCAAGAGCCTACTAAATTTCTTTCTGAATTTTTATCTTATGCTTTGCCTCAGTGCATATACTAATTTAAAAATTTTACTGTTTCTCAATTTTTATCTGGACATCTTTCCTTCACAAATAATTATAGAGTGTTTTGAAATAATCTTCCACTGTGGAGCATTTATTATTATTTTTATTTATTTTTATTTTTAATCCTCACCAGAGGATATGTTTCCACTGATTTTAGAGAGAGGAGAAGGGATGGAAGGAGAGAGAGAAAAACAAAACATCTCTGTGAGAAAAATATTTATCCACTGCCTCCTGTACCAGGGATTGAACCCGCAACCTAGAAGTGTGGCCTGACTGGGAATCGAACCTGCTGCCTTTCAGTGTACAGGACTGAACCACAATGGCCAGGGCCTGGGAGCATTTTTGTAATCCTCATGGATCACAGTGCGTTGCTCTTGTATACAAACAGAGAATGATGCTTGAAGCTCCATTTTATTTTCCCCCTCGATTTGTGCTACAAGGGCAACAGCGTAAGCTTGAAAGCATGTGGACACCACTGACCAGTCTACTGCACATTGTACTCAACACACAGTAAAAACAAAAGTCATCTCAAAGCATATTTCCAGTTATAACTCGTTTTCTTTTTTGCCTTTGAAGGAAACCAACTAAAGCTGAAAATAGCCAAGTCAATCATTATTGAACAGAAGAACGCTGACAATGTTAATGGAAATGGACAAGGGAACTTTTTTGGAAGGGAAACTGAATATATCTGAGAGAGTAAGGGGTTAATAAAGCTCGTTAATATCCATTACCTCACAACTTCAAGCAAGGGATGTCACAGCATATGTAGACAGGACAGCAACCTCAGAAGAATGGAGCAAAATCTATTTCATTAGTTATAGTAATAATGGAACAGAGATTAGAAGCTATAATTTTCTCACGGGCTTCTTGGCCATCTGTATGTCTTATTTAAGTGTCTGCCCACACTTTCTTTACCTTTTATATTGAGTTGATTGTGAATTTATTTTTATCTTTAGCTTTAGGTATAATTTTTAAAAAATTGTAAGTCCTTAAAAAAAGAAATTAGAAGCTATAGTCTCCCTTCTTATTCAAAATCATATAAGATATTCCACATTTGATCATGGAATCCTAATGAATTTATGAAGTTTAGATACGATTTACAAGTCTTATAATGTTCAGAGACTCAGTAATAATAATAATAGTAATAACTATTACTATAAAATTATACCTACTAACGTTCATGGCATTATGCTAAAAATGCACAGCATTTATCTAATACAATGTGTATTTAGTGAGAGAAGAAAAACACATTTAGCTAGATTTACTGAGTGCTTATTATTTAGCCATTATTTTAGGCATAGAAGATGGAGAACAGAAAGAAGAGGGGAGATAGAGAGCCAAATGCTATCTTCCTGCAGGCAAGGGTCTACTCTCTGAGGTAGTGATTACCTATTTTGTACAGGCACTTCATTTGAAGTTGGGGGAGATGGGGCGGGAGCAGAAGACAGACTATAGACACTACTTTTGTACTTAAGACTAAACGACATTACTTAGAGCTCAGGGATATATAGTTTTATTTTCCATCTCCTTCTGTCTGAGGCTTGGATTCTGTCCAAATTCCATTAACCCATTTATTTTTTTTCCTTTCTAGAATTCTAACTATAGTCTCCATTGTGTTTAAGAGAAAGGCAATAGATAGAGCAGATTTGCAATACATGAAAAACACTTCAGTGGCAAGGGACTAAGAAAGGAACTTTCTGTCAGAAAATATTTAGGGGAAAGTGTTACAAAGGTTTCAATTTAAACTTAAAACCAAAGTGAGAGATAAATTTAAAATCAAACAGTACTAGTTTAGAACTAAAGAATAGGAATAAAATATAGACCACTGTTGATATGTACTTAATACCTTTGATTTAACAAATAAAATACTAAATTTGTTTTCTTTCTTAAATATTAGATGGAATCATAACACCACCTCATCATTAAGTGTGTAGGCTGCTCAATGTCCTCAACAACAACAACAACAAAAAAAACACAACTAAACAAATTAACCCACTCGTGAACTTGATTAAAATATGCTCATAAAAATATCAGAGGATAAACAATGATTGGAATTATACTTGGTGTTCACTGAGCATTTAAAGTATGCCATGCCATGAATTAAGATGCATGTTTTATTAAATTCTACATAAAAATCTATAACTAAAATTTAAAATAACCTTAAAAGTGGTTGTTATTGAATTATTGAAAGAACATTGTTAGCATTAAGTAGTAAACTTTACCAATTCCTAGAATATGTACAGACATAGAACCATTTTGCAAAGACTAGAGAGCTGATTTTAAAAGCAAAAACAAAAACCTCCCTTCATCACTCTAAAGGGCTTTATGTCTAGAAGTAATAGTTCCATTGTCCAGCATAAAAACCTAACTTGATATGTCTTGGCGAACCAAATTATGCGACGAATGGTAGTAAGAATGAGATTTTTGTCTACTGGTTCCCAGTTGACATGCTCTAGATCAGTGGTTCTCAACCTTAGCTGCACATTAGAATCACCTGGGAATCTTTTTAAAATCCTGATTTCTGGGCCTCATCCTCCGGAAATTCTGTTTCTTTGTTACTAATGTTGTGGCCCCAGCCCATAACAAACAGAATTTCCAGAGGACAAGGCCCAGAAATCAGAATTTTAAAAAGATTCCCAGGTGATTCTAATGTGCAGCCGAGGTTGAGAACCACTGCTCTACATTGTAGAGACCTTAAACCCCACACCCACACACATAAGCAGGTATCACTGGGAACCTTCTAGATTATCTAGTTTGCCTGCTTTCTCTCCAGATGGTGCCAACTAACATACTCCAGAGAACACCATCAATTCCAAACACACACAGCTGGACTTTTGTAATTTCTGGTTGCTGTGTGAAACAGCAATGTTAGAAAGTTCTAAGTCTATTTAAACACTATTTTATTTTACACTATAATTAAAAATATTTCTTATATTGCACTTGAAGGATATATAAATTAAAACTAGAAGAAATATTGTAGAAAATAACTTAATAACATTGTAAATGAATTATAAGTTCTTTAAGTTTATAAGACATAATACTTTGCTTGTTTTGGTATTGAAAGTATGGTAAGAACAGCTGAAAATTGTATAAGTAGGGCAAGTTTCAAAAGATTTGTTTATATCTTCTATAACTAATTTAGATAGATGAGAGATAGAGATAGATAGATAGATAGAGAGAGAGAGAGAGAGAGAGAGAGAGAGAGAGAGAGAGAGAGATGATAGGCGGTAGTTTTCTCTGGGCTAAGTCATTCCAGTCTTTTTAAGCTGTCTCATTAAATACCACTTTAAAAACTCCTAGGGGTGTTTTCAGATCTGGACCTTCTCCAAGTTATTTCTGTATTTTAAAAAACATTTATCTAACCTATTATTACCCCACAGAAACATCTATAGAATCACACATTTTCATAATGTTTTTGCTGCCAGGCCTCTGTGGAAATTTATAAATTAGCAAGAAAAATATGTTCAGCATCTCTTGTCCTTAATTGCACTTTGTAATTTCACACAACTCAAAAAATGAAAAATAAAGCTTTAACAAATAGGTATATATATATATAGGGTGTCCCAAATAGTATATATACACACTTTGAATGATTATAAAGTCAGTGTTTATTAACATACAGTTCATTTTCAAAATTTAAAAGAATCTACAGAAATGAATAATTTTTTTGGTCAATGTCTGTTTTCAAACTGATGACTGTTTTGGTCCAGGCACTGCTGATAATGCGAAACAAAAGAATCCCAAACATCAAGAATCGTTTTGTTTGGTATTTGTGAGCCCTTAATTCATCAACTATTGCCAGTTTGGTACCGTAAACTTTATCTTTTACGTATCCCCATAAAACATTTTTGTGGATAAATTTTCTTTGTTCAAAGCTTAGGCCATAACTGGTTTGGCTCAGTGGATAGATCGTCAGCCTGTGGACTGAAGGGTCCCAGGTTCAATTCTGGTCAAAGGTATGTACCTTGGTTGTGAGCACATCCCCAGTGGGTGGTATGCAGGAGGCAGCTGATCGATGTTTCTAACTCTCTATCCCTCTCCCTTCCTCTCTGTAAAAAATCAATAAAATATATATTTTTTTAAAAAAGCTTAGTCTGGCTTCACCTATTATTTCAAATTAATTAAACCTGAAAAGAAGTGAAAATGAAGTAAGTTATCAGTTATTAAAGTGTGTATACATTTTTGGGTGGACACCCTTTGTCCCAAAAAATGTATACAGACTTTGAATACTTTTAAAGGCAGTGTTTGTACTTCAACTGCATTTTCAAACTTCCAGTAGCATTTTAGGATGAATTTCCTTTATTCAAAGCTTAGTCTAACTGAAAAGAAAGTAACCTCAATTAAGCTATCAGCTATTAAAGTGTGTATACATATTTTGGGGACACCCTGTATGTAGAAACCACAGAAAGAGCAAATCTTAGAGTCCTATTCTATTGAATTGTTTTAAAAAAAATGCATTAATAGGAACCAAGATGGCGGCGATATAGGCAGACGTGTCCCAGGTCGTGTCCTGGACCAAATGGAGCGAGCAGCTGAAGCTAGTAACACTCACACCGAATTGGCGAAATTGCTCAGCTGGTGAGAGGGTTTGCAGCCGGGAAGAGCAGAACTCCCCTGGAAAGGTAAAAAAAAAAACCAGGGATTTGGGCAGGAAAGTTTGCCAGACCTCTGAGCCCAGAGAGTCAGAGGGAGACCACGTGGCAGACAGCCGCCTCCCCTGGGACAGGCACAGCCCCTGATGGGGGAAAGGAGAACCGCGGGATTCCTGGCGCCGCCAGGGAAATTGAGAGCTGGGTTCTGTGATCACGGAGGACTGAGCCTAAAGGGGGCAGCCTGAAGAGCTGACCTGACCATGCAGTCCCGGTAAGAGAAGAAGCTTACAGAAACCAAGCCTTCCCTGCGGCCGGCATTTGTTTGTTTGTTTTCACTGAATCCTGTTCATGGGACATTTCGGATACAGACACTCACCTGTGCTGAAGAGAGGGAGAGTGTGCTGAGGAGTGGAATCTGGGGAGAGACTGGGGAAAGAGGGGGAGCCGGGAGAGGTGGTAGTGAATTGAGTGCTGAGACACCCCTGAGCCCAGGACTGGGTCAGCCACCCTCTCCTGAGAGTGAGTCTCCTCCCCCCAGCCCCCAGGCAAGGAGCACAGCCACACCCAGATTCCACCCTGTACGAGATCAAGGATTAAGATAACCTGATCAGTCCCTGGGAGTTAACAGGGTCTGGCCTATAGGGGGATTTTCAATCCCAGCAACAACATAGCGCCAGTAACTAACTATTACGCAGTCAGCTCTGGGCAGTGAACTTCCACTGGACAGAGAGGCCCTATAGCCTCAGAGGCCAACCCCAGAACACTGCCACCCAGAGGCTGACCCACAAACTGACTCTTTGCTAAACACAAAATAAGGCAGTCTGGGAAATAAATGCGGCATGCTTTAAAATAAGGACTGTGGTTTACAACACAGAGGAACAGTATATCGCAGGGAAACTCAACACTCTCCTGAATACCTGGAAGGTCTAAGGCGAGCCACACTGAAGAATAGAAGAAACGAAGGACCTTCACTACTGCAATTTTTTTTCTTTTTTCACTTTTTAACTAAGAAACCAATTTTTTTTCATTCTTTTTTTTCTGTTCTTTTTTTTCTTTCTTTCTTTCTTTTCTTCTTTTTCCATCACCTGATTTTACCCTTTTAATTACTACCTTCTTATTTTTAACCAGTATTATTACTGCTACCATTTTACCATTTTTTAAAGTGCCATTTTATTTTTTCTTTATTTTATTTTGGGATTAGTGTTCACCATTCTATTTTCATCATTATATTATTGGTTGTTTCTAGTTTGCATTCATATCCAGGGAGCTGTTGCTGGAATTTGTTGGGATTAATGGCTGTTCTATAGGAGTATTCTCCTCATATAAAAAGTCTCTTCCCTCTTCCACTTCATTCTCTCTTTTCGCTCTTTTTTTTTTTTTCTTTTCTTTTCTCGCTTTTATTTTCCCCCTTCCTTTTTCCCAATTTCATTTTTGCACTCCCTTTTTTTGGTCCCTACTTTTCTTTTCCTTTTTCTCTTTTATCTTTTTCTCTTCCTTCTTCCTTATCCCCTAATTCTCTTAATTCAGGTGGTCACCTTTAATTGGGGTTATTAATATCGTGAATATATTTGTGTATAGTGCCTGGTACGTGGTGCCTTGTTGTGTTGTATTTTGTGCCTTTAAATCAACGCAGCAGATCCAAGCAACAGCAACCTCCTGAGCACCACATCCTCTGCTGAGGAACAGCAGCTGTACGTGAAACCTCGCCCCACCAGCCAGAAGAGCCACCACAGCTGTGAACAGCACCCACCAGAGGAGCTGCTGACAACTGAAGAGCAGCTGCTACCGCAACCGCCCAAAGAGCAACCACAGACCAAGGAGTCACTGCCACCAAGGGAGCAACCCCTGAACAACTCAACGTCTAGATATGTCAGTGAGATCAAACATGGGTAGACAAAGAAACCCCCAAAGGAAAGAGAAGGAGGACTCTCCAGAAAAGCAGCTAAGTAATACAGAGGCATGCAACATGACAGATAAAGTATTCAGAATAAGGATCCTAGAGTGCATAAACCGGATGGAGGAAAAAATCGACAACCTCTGCAAGAAGCAAGAAGAAACAGATGAAAAAATCGATAACATATGGAAGAAGCTAGAAGAAACAGATGAAAAAATCGATAACATATGGAAGAAGCTAGAAGAAATGAAGAGTGATATAGCTGCAATGAAAAACTCCATTGAAAGTATCAACAGTAGACTAGGAGAAGCGGAGGACCGAATTAGTGAATTAGAAGACAAGGAAGCAAAACACACCCAAAATGTACTGCAATTGGAGAAAAAAATTAAAAGACAGGAGGAGAGCCTAAGGGAGCTTTGGGACAACATGAAACGAAACAACATACGAATAATAGGAGTACCAGAACAACAGAAGGATGAACAAGGATTAGAAAACCTACTCGAAGAAATAATATCAGAAAACTTTCCTGAGGTGGGGAAGAAAAAAGTCACACAAGCCCAGAGAGTCCCAAACAAGGTGAACCCGAAAAGACCCACACCAAGACACATCATAATCACCATGGCAAATGTTCAGGACAAAGAGAGAATCTTACAGGCTACAAGAGAGAGACGGAAAGTTACATACAAGGGATCTCCCATTAGACTGTCAAATGACTTCTCAACAGAAACACATCAGGCCAGAAAAGAATGGACTGAAATTTACAAAGTGATGCAAAGCAAAGGACTGAATCCAAGAATACTCTATCCAGCAAGGCTATCATTCAAACTTGAAGGGGAAATAAGAAGCTTCACAGACAAAAAAAGGCTAAGGGAGTTTGTCACCACCAAGCCAGCAATGCAAGGAATGCTAAAGGGACTGGTATAAAAATAAGAAATAAAAAGCTCAGAAAGAAAACAGCCACACAAAAAAAGAAATGGCTACAAACAAGTACCTTTCAATAATAACTTTAAACTTAAATGGACTAAATGCTCCAACCAAAAGACATCGAGTGGCTGAATGGATAAAAAAACATGACCCATACATCTGCTGTCTACAAGAAACCCACCTCATTAGAAGGGACTCACACAGACTGAAAGTGAAAGGATGGAAAAATATCTTTCAGGCAAATGGAAAGGAAAAGAAAGCTGGGGTAGCAATACTTATATCGGACAAAATAGACCTCAAAGTGAAGGCCTTAACAAGAGATAAGGAAGGCCACTTCATAATACTAAAGGGATCAATACAACAAGAAGATATAACCCTGGTAAACATATATGCACCCAATGTAGGAGCACCCAAATTCATAAAAAACTCCTGGAAAATATCAAAGGAGAGATCGACAACAATACAATCATAGTAGGGGACTTTAATACACCATTGACAGCACTGGATAAGTCCTATAGACAAACAACCAGCAAAGATACAGCAATCCTAAATGACTCACTAGATCAGATGGACTTAATAGACATCTTCAGAACACTTCACCCCAAAGCCAGAGAATATACGTTCTTCTCAGGTGCTCATGGGACATCTTCAAAAATAGACCACATATTGGGTCACAAGCAAAGTATCCCCAAATTCAAGAAGATTGAAATCATAAAAAGCGTCTTCGCAGACCACAATGGCATAATATTAGAAATAAACTACAATAAAAACAACCCAAAATACTCAAACACCTGGAAGCTGAATAGCATGCTATTAAATATTGATTGGGTTACCAATGAGATCAAAGAAGAAATTAAAAACATCCTGGAAACTAATGACAATGAAAACACAACAATCCAAAACCTATGGGACACATTGAAAGCAGTCCTGAGAGGGAAGTTTATAGCTCTACAGGCCTATCTCAAAAAACAAGAAAAAATGGTAGTAAATCATCTAACTCTACAACTCAAAGAATTAGAAAGAGAGCAACAAGAAAACCCCAGAGTGAGCAGAAGGAAGGAGATAATAAAGATTAGAGCAGAAATAAATGACATAGAGACCAAAAAAAAATACAGAAAATCAATGAAACCAAGAGCTGGTTCTTTGAAAGGATAAACAAGATTGATAAACCTCTAGCCAGACTCACCAAGAAGCAGAGAGAGAGGACCCAAATAAATAAAATCAGAAACGATAGAGGCGAAATAACAATAGACTCCACAGAAATACAAATGATTGTTAAAAAATACTATGGACAGCTTTACTCCAACAAACTAGACAACCTGGAGGAAATGGACAAATTCCTAGAAAAATACAACATTCCAAAACTCAATCAGGAAGAATCTAAAAATCTCAACAGGCCAATAACTATGGAAGAAATTGAAGCAGTCATCAAAAAGCTTCCATCAAACAAAAGCCCAGGACCAGACGGCTTCACAGGGGAGTTTTACCAAACATTCAAGGAAGAACTAAAACCTATCCTCCTCAGACTACTACAAAAAATTCAAGAGGAAGGAACACTTCCAAGCTCATTCTATGAAGCCAGCATCACCCTAATACCAAAACCAGGTAAAGACAACACAATGAAAGAGAATTACAGGCCAATATCCCTCATGAACATAGATGCCAAAATCCTCAACAAAATCTTAGCAAATCGGATCCAGCAGTACATCAGAAAGATCATACACCATGACCAAGTAGGATTTATCCCAGGGATGCAAGGATGGTACAATATCCGCAAATCAAAAAACGTGATACATCACATAAACAAATTGAAAGAAAAAAACCACATGGTCATATCAATTGATGCAGAAAAAGCATTTGACAAAATTCAACACCCATTTTTGATAAAAACTCTCAGCAAGGTGGGAGTAGAAGGATCATACCTCAACATAATAAAAGCCATATATGACAGGCCCACAGCCAACATCATACTCAACGGACAAAAACTAACACCATTTCCCCTAAGAAAAGGAACAAGACAGGGATGCCCCCTCTCACCACTCCTGTTCAACATAGTACTGGAAGTGTTAGCCATTGCAATTCGGCAAGAAGAAGAAATAAAAGGCATCCAAATTGGAAAAGAGGAAGTAAAACTGTCCTTATTTGCAGACGACATGATATTATACATACAAAACCCTAGAGATTCCATCAAAAAGCTACTAGACTTAATACATGAATTTGGCAATGTAGCAGGATACAAAATTAACCCCAAGAAATCTGAGGCATTTCTATACACCAATAGTGAACTTTCAGAAAGAGAGATTATAAAAACAATCCCGTTTACCATTGCACCGAAAAAACTAAGCTACCTAGGAATAAACTTAACTAAAGAGGTAAAAGACCTCTACTCAGAAAACTACAGGACGTTGAAAAAAGACATAGAGGAAGACATAAACAGATGGAAGAACATACCGTGTTCATGGATTGGTAGAATCAACATCATTAAAATGTCCATACTACCCAAAGCAATCTATAAATTCAACGCACTTCCCATTAAAGTACCAACAGCATACTTCAGAGATCTAGAACGAACTTTCCAAAAATTCATCTGGAATAAAAAAAGACCCCGAATAGCTGCAGCAATCCTGAAAAAGAACAAAGTAGGTGGGATCTCAATACCAGATATCAAGTTGTATTACAAAGCCACTGTTCTCAAAACTGCCTGGTACTGGCACAAGAATAGGCATATAGATCAATGGAATAGAATAGAGAGCCCAGAAATCGGCCCGAACCAATATGCTCAATTAATATTTGACAAAGGAGGCAAGAACATACAATGGAGCCAAGATAGTCTCTTCAATAAATGGTGTTGGGAAAATTGGACAGATATATGCAAGAAAATGAAACTAGACCACCAACTTACACCATACACAAAAATAAACTCAAAATGGATAAAGGACTTAAATGTACGACAGGATACCATAAAATTCTAGAAGAATCCAAAGGCAAGAAAATCTCAGACATATGCCGAAGCAATTTCTTCACTGATACAGCTCCTAGGGCACTTGAAACTAAAGAAAAAATGAACAAATGGGACTACATCAAAATAAAAAGCTTCTGCACAGCAAAAGAAACCATCAACAAAACAATGAGAAAACCCACTGTGTGGGAAAACATATTTGCCAATGACATATCTGATAAGGGCCTAATCTCCAAAATTTATAGGGAACTCATACAACTTAACAAAAGGAAGATAAACAATCCAATCAAAAAATGGGCAAAGGACCTAAATAGACACCTTTCAAAAGAGGACATTCAGAAAGCCAAGAGACATATGAAAACATGCTCAAAGTCACTAATCATCCGAGAGATGCAAATCAAAACAGCAATGAGGTACCATCTCACACCTGTCAGACTGGCTATCATCAACAAATCAACAAACGACAAGTGCTGGAGAGGATGTGGAGAAAAAGGAACACTTGTGCACTGCTGGTGGGAATGCAGACTGGTGCAGCCACTATGGAAGACAGTATGGAGTTTCCTTAAAAAACTGAAAATGGAACTCCCATTTGACCCTGTGATCCCACTTCTAGGAATATATCCCAAGAAACCAGAAACACCAATCAGAAAGGATATATGCACCCCTATGTTCATAGCAGCACAATTCACCATAGCTAAGATCTGGAAACAGCCTAAGTGCCCATCAGTAGATGAATGGATTAGAAAACAGTGGTACATCTACACGATGGAATACTATGCTGCTGTAAAAAGGAAGGAACTCTTACCATTTGCAACGTCATGGATGGAACTGGAGAGCATTATGCTAAGTGAAATAAGCCAGTCAATAAAGGAAAAATACCACATGATCTCACTCATTCATGGACAATAGAGACCATTATAAACTTTTGAACAATAATAGATACAGAGGCAGAGCTGCCTCAAACAGATTGTCAAACTGCAGCGGGAAGGCCGGGGAGGGTTGGGGGGCAGGAGGTAGGGGGGTAAGAGATCAACTAAAGGACTTGTATGCATGCATATAAGCATAACCAATGGACATAAGACACTGGGTGATAGGGGAGGCTAGGGGACTGTCTAGGGCGGGGGGATAAAATGGATACATATGTAATACCCTTTGTAATACTTTAAGCAATAAAAAATAAAAAATAAAAAAATATATAAAAAAAATAAATAAATAAACTTCTCTTTGAACAAGGAAAAAAAATGCATTAATAGATAAAGTGTTAGTAATATTTTTAGTAGATATTAATACCATAGTGTTTATGAGAATAAAATATGATAATTTTTCCAGGGAAATCTATTAACTAGAGATCCTTCAATAATAATAATTTCATTTTATTTTAACATATCTTCTAAATTAGACTGTTTTAAATCTTTTTAAAACAAAAAAAATATGGAAAATGTTAAACTTTGGAGAGAATGATATTATGTTTTTATACTTGATCTCTGAAACATGTTCTATTTTCTGTCTATTCCAACTCCTAGATGACAAATCTATACTAATAAAAGAGTAATACTCTAATTAGACTGGGAGACCTTCCAGAGACCTTCTGGATGTCCTTCTGGACAAAGCTGGGGGCTTGGCTGGCCTGCAAACCGCCCCCAGGCCCTCGCCCAGACTGCCCTGCCCCCTGGCCCAGGCCCCCCTGCCCCCAGCAGGGACCCCCACCCCATCAGGGGGCTGGCCAGCCTGCAAACTGCCCCAGGCCCCTCACCAAGGCTGCCCACACCCCAGCAGGGACCCCCACCCGATGGGGGCATGGATGGCCTACAAACGGCCTTCAGCCCCCACCCATGCAGCCTGCCCCCAGCGGAGACCCCCACCCTGATGGGGGTGTGGCCCACCTTGCAAACGGTCATCAGTGCCTCACCCAGGCCGGCCACACCTCCCAGCAGGGATTCTCACCCTGATGGGGGCGTGGCCAGCCTGCAAACAGCCCTCAGCCCCTCACCCAGGCTGGCCACACCACCCAGCAGGGACCTCCACCCCAATGGGGGCATGGCCAATGTGGGGCATGGCCAGCCTGCAAACTGTCCCAGGCCCCTTGCCCAGACCAGCCTCACCCCCCAAGAGAACCTGCACCCTGATCCAGGACACCCTTCAGGGCAGACCATCTGGCCCCCACAGATGCACCTGGCCTCTATCTATACTAATAAAAGGGTAATATGCTAATTAGAGCAGACATCCTTCTGGACAAAACCATGGTGGTGGGGCCAAGGCAGAGACAGTTGGGGGTGATGAGGCTGGCAGGGGAGAGCAGTCAGGGAGATCAGGCTGGCAAGGGAGAGCAGTTAGGGGGATCAGGCCGGCAGGCAGGCAAGCGGTTAGGAGCCAGTGGTCCCGGATTGCAAGAGGGATGTCTGACTGCCAGCAGTTGCACATCCCCCAAGGGTTCCCAGATTATAGAGGGTGCAGGCTGGGATGAGGGACACCCCTCCTCTCATGCACAAATTTCATGCACCAGGCCTCTAGTATATACATATCAATATTATTGATTTTAGAGAGAAAGTAAGGAAGAAGTAAAAACATCCATGTATCAACATCCATCGGCTGCCTTATGCACGCCCCCTATTGGGGATCAAGCCTGCAACCCAGGCATGTTCCCTGACTGGGAATCAACTGGGGACCTCTTGATGTATAGATTGATGCTCAACCACTGAACTGGGTCCTACATGATCTTTAGGGCATATTGAGTATCACATATTGTGTAAGAGGTGCTTTCACTTTTTAATTTCTCGTGGCAGTCTCATAAGTATCTTCCTGAAGCTTCATAATCAATTGAAATGTTAACAGAGGCCAAAAAATGGACAGGGGACTAAAAGTGATATTGGGTAAAGGTTTCTGATGTGCCAGCCACTTCAGAATATAGAAAAATGACAACCTAATAGAAGCTACTATAGACCATCCACATTAAAAAAAATAACTCTCTCCCTCTCTCTCACTACATCTAACACACACACACACACACACACACACACACACACACACACACACACACACACTCTCAGAGTCAGGCAGACTCACTTTACATGTTACCATGTTAACTGTAATGTGTACATATTGGAGCTGTGTCCTCACTTTGTACTATTCTGTTGTGGTCTCAGTTGCCACAGAACAAACAAATGTTCTGCCATACTATACCTATACCAAAGCATTTTACAATTAGAGGGTTATTTTCACATTCACTTAAAAAATATGGAGTTAATTGCTCAAATTTATATACTTTGGTTTTTTAATGGGGCTTTTTCTTAAATGAGATAAAGTCGATATACATGAGATGCAGAGGTTTTAAATATGTAATTACAAAATTTGATGAATTTGCAGAAATGAATGCACCCATATAACCAATATCCAAATGGAGATATAATTTGCACCATCTCAGAAAGTTCCCGCATGTGTCTCTCTAGTCAATACCACCACCATAAATAACTATTGTTATTTTTATCTTAAAAGCTTAATTTTTCTTGTACTTGAATTTCTGGCTTCTTCCATTCAACAATAAATGTTTGTGGAGAGTCATTTATGTTTCTGTGTCTATCAGTGTTCTTCCTCTAAGTATGCTATGTATTAATCTATTTTGAAAATATACCATAACATATCTAAAATAGATAAATCTATTGATGGATTGTTGGGTCATTTCAAATTTGGAGATATTGTGAATAAAGCTTCTATAAATATTTTAGTAAAAGTCTTTTTGTGAACACGTATTTCTTTAAGTATATTTTTATCGATTTTAGAGAGGAAGTGAGAGAGAGAAATATCAAAGATGAGAGAGAATCACTGATTGGCTGCTTCCTGCACACCCCACACCGGGGCTTAAGCCCACAACCTGGGCATATGCCCTGACCTGGAATTGAACCATGACCTCAGGAGGTTGATGCTCAACCACTGAGCAACGCCAGTCAGGCGCAAACACAGATTTTTAAAGTCTCTCGAATACCTGATAGGCAATTAAATTTCTGATGAATCCTTTTAACCCTGCCCAGCTTTATTATAATGATTTCTTAGCATAGATCTATTTTCGGGTGTCTTCAGTTCTAAATTATCAGCCCTAACCTAGGTATCCTTACTCCTAAGTTATGGTCTTTCTGGATGTCCAAGAAGTCAGCAAGGTCTCTGCACTCTGGGGGGACTACACTTCCCACGGTTCCCGTGATTTGGCCCCTGGTTCAATAGTCATCCCAGTGCTACCTGCTCTTTGCTAGGCCTCACAGAGTTTCAGCCTGCACATATAGAGCCCAAACTTGGACCAAGTTCTCATCTGCAGTGCAGGTCCCTGAAAGTTCCAACAGCCTCACAAGCAGCTAGTGCTCTCAACTTCGGTCCCACCTTCGTGCATCACACACAGAAATGCCTCCACACAGAAAATCTGGGCAAGTATGGGTCTCGCCTTCCATCGAAGATTATAAACTACCACTGTCTACTATTCAATGCCTAAAAAGGTTGCTTCATATATATTTTTCATATTCACATAGGCTATTTTTGTTTGATTCTATTTCATTTTTTAACATCAAATATACAAGTTTAAGGTCAGTTAGTCTGCCACAATAGGAGAAAAATACTATTTATATATTTTTAAATGTTTGAGCTACAATAATGTATATCAACTTTAAAGAAATATTTTCCCTCACTCATCTACCTACCTCTTCTTTGCTATGAGACTAAAAAGACACCAATTGGCACAGCCAGTGTGGCTTAGTGGCTGAGCATCAACCTATGAACCAGGAGGTCATGGTTCAATTCCAGGTCTGGGTACATGCCTGGGTTGTAGGCTCAATCCCCAGCAAGAGGCAGCCAATTGATGATTCTCACCATTGATGTTTCTATATCTCTCTCTCCTTCTTCCTTCCTCTCTCGGAAGTCAATTAAAACACATTTTAAAAAATAAACATAAATTGCTTGCCTGTACCAGATGCAATCTCCTAAGAATAAGCATCATTAAATATTCCTGGCCATTGATACTGATTCTTAAGAAAACTGTAAAGCCAAAAAAAATAAAAAAAAATAAGACTTTTCTAATTTTTTTTCCATTGGCTTATTAAATAAAAATATAATTTGCATGGTTATATTCCACCATGTAAAAACACCTTTTTATTATCTAAGTATCACCCATTAGGATATATAACTTTAAGACTTACTGATCAATGATTAGCTTTTAAAGCAGACTGGCTGGTTCATTACATTGTTTAGTACATGTATCAAATTTTAAAGTTACTTTAAATATCCAAGCATTTTCTAAACTATACAAATTAATACATTTCTGAAGTCAAGAAATATCACCAACTAAAGTGTGAACATATATCTCTGTAATATCATTTGGAGCAAAAATTTGCATACTGTCTTAAACGTTTGATCATGCTTAATGTTAGTTTCCCAAAGTCAGCATTTTTTTTTTTTTTGGCATTATTCTAACATAGAGGTCCTGAATTTCACATAGATTGGGCTGCCTTTATCTCCACAAAGAACTATAAGGTTCTCCTGCAAGCACAGGTACAGTGAAAGCCAAACCAATTGCAAATGTTCTTAGATAAAAGGGTTTGTACATCAAGTTGCTATTGAAAGATAATTTGAGCACACTGATAAACTCATTATATATTTTTTATCTTTAAGGTTTTATTATTTCAATTTTAATAACTGAAAAACAGAAATAAATAATAGACCAGTTTGTACCTTTGTGGAATTTTTAAAATTCAAATAATAACAAAAATGGGGTGTCAGTTTTGAGGCGAGACTTTATGTAATTATTTATTTGATAAAATGAAGGAATTATTTTTCATGCTGTACAGTGTAGTAGCTTGATATTCAGAGAGAGAGAAATAACTAATCTGAAAAAACTAAAAACTTCTATAGCATACTATAAAATCAAATGCAACTTTCAAGCATAGAATTCATTTAATATATGGATGTTGAGTAAATAAACAAGCTTTCCAATACTGCCTGAAGTCGATTCAAAATCGGTAGTTTTAATATCCTACGCTGAGTAATATTCTTAATATTCTGCAAAGAAACACATTTTTTAAAATAGAGATTGTGATGTCTTCACCCACCATCCTTTGGATAAAGCTTCATATTATTTATGAGAACACAGCAGGAGCCTTGGAGCTGATTGCCCAACCTTCTCAATTACGCCATTTCCCCCACTAAGATATTGTATTCAAAAGAGGAGTACTGAGTTAGGAAATGGTCCACTTATAATTTATCAACTTTTTAACTGCACTGCTGTCATCTTGTCATCATGCCTCATTAATCCAATTTTGATTGTGATAACTGAATAAAAATACTGTCAGATTTTCTTTTCTTCAACATCAATCTAAAGACAGCAAACATTTTTAAAATAAATAAATAAAAGCTATCAGCAGAGGGAAGATATATTTTCATGTTTACCCAACTTTATAGCTACAATGGTTTATATATATGGTGAACTCATTTTTAGTGTTATGTAGTTAAACTACAATATCCTTTGGATATACACTTTTTTCCTTGAGAGTTATTTTTTTTGTATTCTACAAGTTAGCATGTCACATTGTTTCCAAAACTTCAGACTCACAGCAGGTCTTTAAAATTCAATGGGTATTCAATAAAGGAATACAATACTTTTATGAATAATTTTATAAATTACATAATCTACCAACAATTTGATTCTTACCCTTTAAAATCTAGTAAATGTACAGATCAGTTCTTCCTGTAAGTAATTTTGAAATTCTACAGAGGAACACTTATGCTTTCATACTAAATGAGGTATTCAAGACATAAAACTTACCCAAGAAAAAAGTAATAATTCTGTATAGCACCTACCAAAATATTTTCTAAAAACCATCCAAATATTTTTAGATGTGTAGCTAAAAATGTACGTTTTGAAATATTGACTTTGACATGTTCAATTCATTTTAAGTTCATTTCAAAAGCAAAAAAATGACAACTTGTATATATCATATAGCTTCAGTTTAATTCACCATATACATGACTGTCAGTTGTATTTATTATTTCCTATACACATGAAAAATCATAAACAAATGCTATTCTACAAGTTATTTGAAACATACTAAAATTTGAAATCCCCTAGAGGACATTCACCCAATTTCATGGCTTATATCTTTACACTGCACATGCACATAATAGGAAACAGAGCTGTCATATTTACTTCATTTGACGTTTATGATGAGATTTATATTTTTGCCCAGAAATTCACATTTCACTACAAATCAGATATGCTGAGACAATGAAAACTAAACATTGAACTTTATGAATTATTCCAAAATATGATTTTACCATCCAAATTACTTGACATCTGCAAGTAACTAAATCACTGCAGCAAATTCACCTGAAAACTAAAATAGATTTGTAGAGTAACTTTTGAAACAAATTATGTCTGGATGATTTGTGGTAGTGATTCAATCAGAAGGGGCCGAGATTCCCATGGAATGTGTGAATACAACACTTCGCTTAATGTAACGATGAGTGTCTCCTACTAGCTTTAAGATTTATTTTTTTTGTGTGCTTATTATAAAGATCTATGGGTAATAGCAATAATGTACAGTGGGCCCTCCTTACTCACCTATGGATTGAAAATATTTTTTAAATGTTACTTTGTTGCCGATGTGTGCTATGTAGTTAAAGCTAGGATGGCTGTGTCTGTACTGAACACATGTAGACTTTTATCATTATTCCTTAAACAATACAGTATAAAATATTTGGGAAGAAAGACACCAAATCCAATTTCTTCTTCTCCCTGGCCCCAGAGCACTGACATTGTTTTAGGTTTGATAAGTAATTTGGAAATGATTCGAACTATAAGGGAGGACATGCACCGGTTATATGCAGATACTTCAGCACCTATCTGCTTGTGTGACTTTTGGTATTGTGGGGGTGGGAGTGGGTCCTGAAACTAATCCTCCTATACCTCAATAAAGACGATGGCTCTATTGTAACTTTAAATTACTTAAATAGTCAATATACTTACCTGGATTAAAATATGAGGTGGAACTATCATAAATCCACAGCAAGAAGCCCCTCGGAGAAACACAGGGAGTGGGCACTGGTTTCCTCTCACACAGGAGAGGGGCCGCGGGGCGCTGTCCCTCGGTGTTTGGAGGGTTCGGTCTGACCACTGGGCTCTATCAGATTTCCCCATCTCATCTTCTCGGAAAACAGATATTATACCTTTAGGCAGCTATTTTAGCTCCTCGTTGTCATACTTTCAGAGAACAAAGTATTTGGGAAGGACACCAAATCCAATTTTCTCTTCTCCTGGACCACACCCTCCCTGCACCCCCAATGTTCTAAGTCACAGAAAATCTCAGAGGAAGCCATGCTCTCCCTAGAGAGAGTTTTGGAAATTCACAGAACCCTGACCTTAAGCAGGAAGAGCAACACAAGAATCCCTCACAGGGAAGAATTGTCTCAGGCCCCACACTGCCTTTGAATAGCCAGCCACCAGATTAAATCTCCATAAACGTAAATTGGTCATTCTTTCCTTTTTCTTTTTTTGTTCTTTTATTACTATTATTATAGAGAGGAAGGGAGAGGAAGGGAGCAAAAGAAACACCAATGATGAGAGAGAATCATTGATTGGCTACCTTCTGCACTCCCCAGACCAGGGAATGAAGCATAAAATCTGAGCATATTCCCTGGCCAGGAATCAAACCATGACTTCGTGGTTCATAGGTCAATGCTCAACTACTGAGCCATGCCGGCTGGGCTAAACTGGACATTCTTTAGTGCATAATAATATTGAAGTGTTTTTATAAGAACTTACATAAAATACAAGTAATTCAACAAAAATCAACATGGAGAGGGAAATGTAAGTGGAATAAAGATATTGTCTTGAAATCATTGAATGATTTGATCTACTTGCTACTCTATACTAGAGTCAATGTATATTTTATTTATCTTTATTATTGAAAGTATTACAGATGTCCCCCCTGCATCGACCTCTCCACCCTGCTCCCCCAACCCAGGCTTTCAGTGCACTATTGTCTGTGCCCATGGGTTATGCATATATGGATCTAAGTTATTTGGTTAATTCCCTCTGAAATTCGTTAGTCTGTTGCAGTCTTCCATGTTCCTGGATCTATTTTGTTTGTCAGTTTATATTGTTCATTAGATTCCGCATATTTGTGAGAAATGTCATGTGCCAAATAGTAAATAAAATGTAAAGGGAAATACCACTACTGACTGGATAATTTTCATTCTGTTAATATTTTACTGATTATTACTGAAAACACATGGTAGTTGCTTGGGACGATCCTCTTTTCATATTAGAAATGGTGCCCAAAGCAGTTTAAAAAGATGGCAACCTGAAGGGGTCATGATAGCATTATTTACACCCTCATTTGAGAAACTATAAGAGTCCCTCAGTTTCTCCACTTCAATAGTTGATCAATTTCTGGCATGCATCCTGTCTGCAATTAAACTTGTACTTTTATCCATATACGTATTCCTCTCCTCTCTGACTCGTCATGTGTAAATGGCCCAGCTCCTTATTTCTTATCCTAACACTAATTTACATATTTCCCTGAATGTCTGCTCTTTCATTTCAATGTGTTTTTTTGAATGGAATGGCTTCCTACATCATATTTCTTAAATTCAAATATTTTCATTTCTAGTAGGTATGAGCAACAATCTTGTTTCATCTATTTAATAAGTATTTACATATTTAAATAGGTAATGTTTAGAAATAAATTATGGTATTTTTATTCTTCCTTTATATTACATTTAAGCATTAACTCATCCTATATAATAAAGAGCTAATTGGCAAATGGTCACCAAGCCCTCACGCCATCATGCAGTGATGCCCTCACGCCGTCACAATCCATCACCAGGAGACTGCCTATATACTGGGCGCATGTGGGTGGGCGGGGCTGCATGCATGGCGAGGCACACATGGGTGGGCGGGGACCTGGCGCTGCATGCGCGGCCCAGAGGTGGGGCCTGTCGCCTCCGCGTGGCGAGGCCTGGGGGTCCCGTGACTCTGTGTGGCGCAAAGGCAGGACCCCCGGCTCCAGCCTACCTCTTTGGGGCAATCCATAGAGAAGCCCCAGATGGGTGGGTGGGGCCTACCTCTTTGGGGCGATGGATCGCAGGGCTCCCACACTGTGAGAAAGCACAAGCCAGGCTGGGGGACCCTCCCGCCCAGTATACAAATTTCGTGCACCAGGCCTCTAGTATTTTATAACTATGAATACGTAGGTTAGAATTTTCAGGACTTTCATTTCAGGAAGTAAATATTTTAGTTAAATGGTAATTTCAATATGAAATCCCTGCTGTAAGTCAGGGGGAGGGCAGTAACCACAGAGGGCTGTTGATCAGACCTGCCCCAAGCATTGTATACCCACAATTCCATTATCTCATGGAGTGGGAATTAGAGTTCCTAGTTATCTATGCCATACCCAAGATAAAACCTGAATTCTCATCTCATCCTTTCATTCTCAGCCCAGGCAGACCCAACACTTCCTGCCTTGCTGAATATTTTGTAATGTACCCTTTTCTATCATGAACTAAGCCTTCTAGATAATGTATCTTGCCTACCCTCATAATTTCTAAACATCAATATAAAATCATTATTGCAAAGTAATTTATAGGTACAGTTGAAACAGTCAGAATTTTGCATCACCAGGAATACAACAGCCTCAAATGTAGGCTGAAACATTTGCACTACCATCATCCTACATTTGGTACTTCTTAAAATCCCAGAAAAATACAAAAGTACAATCATCCTTTAACTTACAAGATAGATATGTTAATGGAGAAATCAACATATGTAAAAATATTTTGTATTTTTAGGTTAAATGGGTTTATAATCTAGGTTTTGGTTTTTCACCTATGGGAAGGTTCAGTAGGGGATTAGCAATTTGTTCTAGAAGCAGAAAATTCTTCTTTGCGTAGAATGTCCATTGTCACAGGGTTCAAGCACCCCACTTACAAAATATCAGTGATATATCTCAATATTGTGAAAATAAAGACTACACGCCAAATTTTCAAAGAGGGCTTTTAGATCAAATCACATCACTCCTGTAGATTTTTCATAGAAATCACTAATAATCTCAGGGAAGGGTGCTTTCTATTGCAGTTGCTTTTCCTTAGAAGGATAAATGACTCTAACATAGGCAGTTTTTAAAGATGCTAATTTACTTTTCTTTGTCAAAACTGTTGGTGTAGCCTAAGTTACATGTAGACTTCCCTGTGTGAGGCCAAAAATTTCTACTTTCCACCGGAATAGGTCTTTGTGTATATTTCTACAACATTGCTTGTAAAATGTTCTGTTTGTGGTTCTGTTTCCTGGAAGACCACCCTAATGTAGGAATAAATATCCTGCAAAATATCAGCCGAGTCCTGGTTCTGGTTGACCAGTTGCTGGCACTTTGCGGTAATCATTCAAAGGCCAAAAGAATGCAAATTTTTAAACAAAGAAAACACTGCATCCTTGTCACTACATTTTATTCTCGATCTTTGTCATTTAGAAATAACACACAAAGCGTTGCTGATTGGTATACTGCTCATAATTCAATATATCCGTACTGTTCATAAAGTCAATACATGTGCACATAGGAAAGCCCAGCTCCCAGATGATGAATGGAATCACAGTGAGAAGAAAGGACTTGTTTATCTCATGTCCTGATGTAACCCCAGTGCCTGGTACATCTCTGGAGCTTAATAAATATTTGTTGATAACCAAAGAGCTGGGATTTTATGCTGTGCTATGTGGGTGTCCACAGAGGGCTTCATTGCAGGGGATAATCTTATTTCTTGGTTTTCAACTCCATCATCTCTAAGATCTCTTATTTCTTAGCTCCAAAGTGTGATGATTCTAAATGTGAACCATGTAACATATGTGACAAAAAAAAAATGCTGCAGGAATTATTTTTTTCCCCTTCTTTTTAGTCTTAAAAGTGTGCAGAGTTAAATCAGCTCTCAAAGTTAACCTAGTCTGAGCACGATCCCCTCTAAATCGTGACTAAGAAATTATGTGGATGCTGCTTGAATATATTTGGTAATAGGGAATGAACACTACCGTGACAGTTCACTTCATTTTGGACAGCCAGGACTGTCAGAAAATCCTTCCTCATCCTGAGCTCAGCTGTGATTACCAATAATGTAGTGCTATGCCAGATTATGTCTAATCACACCTCTATGTAAAAGCAATTCAAATATTTGAAGATAATAGCCTCACTGCATTTTTCCCTTCTCCAGGCTATTAATATTTATTGTGAGCCTACTATGTGTCAGACAAAGTTCTGAGGATTGGGTGAACAGCAATGAACAAAATTGACAAAGCTCCTGTACTTATGGGGTTTATATTCTACTGGGAAAACTATAATAACAATGACTAAGACTTGATAAATAGATAAATAGCACCAGGTGGCAACTGCCATCTTATGTAAGTACACACATACACACATTCATAAATGCATGCATAAACACATATATATAATTTAAAATTTTTAAATTATATATGTAACACATTTGCAAGGTATAGAGTGGTTTAATGATAAAAATATGTACAGCATCTAGTATTTGTGGATTGCAAAGCAGGTACATGGTAAAAAAAGTGGTTATTACCAAAGTTATTATTTGGGTCTTTCTAACAGATTATAAACCTACAGGTTTTGTGTCTCATACTTTCTTATTTCTAGTGGCATAAACTGTTAGTGTTGTGTTTTGTTTGCATCTTTGACTAATGTAATAGAATAAGGAAAAGGAAAGCTGTTTATAATTTTCTTCTCTTAAAGAATTTTCCTTTTCCCATTTTAAGCAACTAGACAGGTCTTTGTGCTACCTTTTCCTTCTGGGGATGATTATATTTTATGACAGAAACCAGAGGTTGCCTGCAGGCAACCTCTCTTCCTGGTTCTTTTTAGGTCTATAACTTAATGCCGTTGCAGGGATTATGCTAGGGACGCCAGAGTTGAGAGAGAGAGGCTAATGCCTTGGAGGGGAAATAGGAGTAGCAGGACAGAACAGAAAGATTTCAAGACTATGGAGGAGTCCAGAACCAGTTTCTTTATGGAGACTGAGAATAGTAGTACCTCTAGAAGGGGTAGGAAAGCGAGCTTCCAATCCTAGGGAATATTATTGGAATATTTCTGGAGAGGTGGATGGGCAGCAGAGTCACTGGACTTTAAAGGAATCTGTGAATTTGGAAAATAAAGCTTACTTTTATTAGCAAGTACATGCATAATTTTGATAAAAGTCAATGTAAAAGAATTTCGTACTTGTCATGACTATTGTGTTATTACTTAGATTAGATGTCAGAGAAAGCATATAAAAAGAAATCCCTGTTTCTTATAAAAAAAGTCTTATAAAGTATAAAAAGCCTACTTTTAAATTTGGTTTGTTAGAATTAAAGAAATATTTTCATTGCAAAACTATATTGACTGTATAAGTCTAAAAGGAATTGAAGATTCTATTAATCTTCCAATAAATTCATGAAAAAAGGGCATTTACCCAAAATGACATGCCTTCCATTACCAAAAAATATTTAAAGATAAACATTTTTGCGTGTACCAAGCAAGCATTTCTTATTAAAATTTTTTCACTCCCTACCCCAAAAATAACATAATTCCAAATCTTTAAAACAATGTTTTGATCAAATTTTCAATAACTATACTTGTTTATCTAGTATCTCATTAATATTTTTAACTTATTAGCATAGAGTTAATGTAACCTATAAAGGGTTACGTGTATATTTATAATTATACTAGTGGCCCGGTGCACGAATTCGTGCATGCGGTGGGGGGGGAGGGTGTCCCTCAGCCCGGCCTGTACCCTCTCCAATCTGGGACCCCTCGGGAGATGTCTGACAGGGATCCCCACAGGGATCGTGCCTAAACCTGCAGTCAGACATCCCTCTCGCAATCCGGGACTGCTGGCTCCCAACCGCTCACTTGCCTGTCTGTTTGATTGCCCCTAACCACTCTGCCTGCTGGCCTGCTCACCCCCAACTGCCGGCCCCCACCTTCCCTCCCTGCTGGCCTGATCACCGCTCACATGCCTGTCTGTCTGATTGTCCCTAACCACTCTGCCTGCTGGCCTGCTCACCCCCCCACCCCCCCCGCTGGCCCCCACCTTCCCTCTCTGCTGGCCTGATCACCCACAACTGCTGTCACATCCTGGCCTGATCACCCACAACTGCCCTCCCCTCTTGGCCCCTAACCACCTCTACCTTGGTCCTACCATCATGGCTTTGTCCAGAAGAACATCCAGAAGGTCTCCTGAAAGGTCTCCCAGTCTAAATAGCATATTACCCTTTTATTAGTATAGATAGAGGCCTGGTGCACAGGTAGGGGCCGGCTGGTTTGCCCTGAAGGGTGTCCTGGATCAGGGTGGGGATTCCTTTTTGGGGGGGAGCAGCCTGGGGGAGGAACCTGTGGTGGTTTGCAAGCCAGCCATGACTCCATTGGAGTGGGAGTCCCCACTGGGGACAGTGCCGGCCTGGGTGAGGGGCTGGGGCGGTTTGCAGGCCAGTCACACCCGCATGGGGTGAGGTTCCCCGCTGGGGTGTCTGGCCAGCCTGGGTTAGGGGCTAAGGGCCGTTTTCAGGCCCCTCCCTCAGTGGCCAGACCAGGCGACCCAAGCCTCCCACTTGCTCCAGCCTGCTCTGTTGCCGCTGCCCAGAGGCCCCTCCTTTGGCAGCTGGCCCAGGTGGGCGGGAAGCTTGGCTTCCTCTGTGGCTGGGGGCGACCCAAGCCTCCCACCCGCTCTGGCTGGCTCTGTAGCTGCCACCATCTTTGTCCTGCTAATTTGCATATTCCCTTGTGAATGGCTGTGGGGCAGCGCAGATGTATGGTCAATTTACATATTTGTCTATTATTAGTGTAGATATCATTTCTTTTTTCATTTATTTATTTATTTATTTATTTTTTGGATACTGTTTGCCCAAAATTTGTTGATTAATGAATCTTATATTAATTAATTTCACAGTTTGTTTTCTAATTCAGTAAATTTTCTTTTCATTTCTATATGTCATCATTTCAGGATTAAATGGGGCATATTGGATAGAAAGCAAGATTTATTAATGTATATTCATATCCATTTTTTTTCTTTTAACAAAAACTAAAGGCATGAATTTCACATAGAGAATAGTGTTGGCAGCCACTCATGATTTGATAAATTTTCACATCTGTTATTTTCTAAATATTATTTCTTAAACATTGAATTTTTTAAGTAAAGTGATTTATTTTAGAAAATATAGTTATTCTATATTTTATAAATATTTAATTATAAATATAGCATATAAAAGTTCTGCCTCTTTGTAGTATGCTTTTACAAATAAAACTTGGGGTTAGTTCTATGGCTGTGACAAGTGAAGAGGTCTGTGACCACCACAACAATCAACATACAGAATAGTTCCATCACTAGTCTGCAGCACTTTGTAGTCAACACCTTGCTTCCCTTGAGTCCCTGGCAAATGCTCACCTGTTCCCCATCACTACAGTTTGCTTTTCATAGAATTTCATATGAATAAAATTATACAATATGTAGCCTTTAGGTTTACCTATATTTAAGCATCAATCAGTAGTTCTTGCCTTTTTATTATTAAGATTTCCATTGAATGGATATACCACGTTTGTTTAACCATTCACACAGGTTTGTGCAAAAACCTAAGATTTCATTTCTCTGGGATAAATACCTAGAAGGAGATTTCTGGGTCACAATGACAAATGTATGTGTAATGTTATGAGAAACTGCCAAGATTTTTTCTAAGTGGCTATATCATTTTGCATTCTAATCAGCAATTTATGAGAGCTCCATATCCTCATTAACATTGGTATTATAAGTTTTTTATATTTCCTATTTTAGCCATTTTTATGTTGTGTAATGGTATCTTTTTGTGGTTCTTATTAGCATTTCCCTAATGACTGATGATGTTAAACATGGTTTTAAGTGCTTGTTGGGTATCTATATCTTTTATGAGATTTTAAAATTTATGTATCATCTGATTAGTATTTAAATGTCCCATGAAATCTCAAAAAATTATACATATTCTCTACACAATTTGATACATGTCAGTATATTCAAAGTATGATCCTTGAGATGTATCAAATAATTCAACTTTATTAATTGTATTATCTAAGTACATTACATTTCAGGGGCTCTATTATGCAGTATTGATTGAAGATTTCATTCTATAATTTTGTATCTACCAATTTTTATTCGCACTGCTAACAATTTTTGTTTCATGCATTTTGAGTTATTACTTACCATACAGAAAGTTGGCAATGTTGGAACTTTTCTGAGTTTTAAATAGTTCATGGTCATAGCGACTTGTTCTGTCTCATGTCATTTATTTTCCCTCAAATCCTAGACTTAATTATATAAAACTCTGATCCCTGCTTTCTTCTGCTTCTATTGTTCTGAAATACCTTTCTACTCAATTCAGAATATATCTAATTATTTTATTGTTACTTCACTTGAGTTATTTTGGCAGTTAGCACACTATTTTACTAAAATTTGGATTTCTAACTTTTACTTAATTGTCTTTTCATAAAACTACACTATGACATAGTATTGACTTTCAAAAAATTATTATGCATGATCCAAAACTTTTCAAAGCTAAGAGAGGTTGTGACAATGATAAACATGTAAAAGGAAAAACCAAGACTTAGAGACTACATTTAGCCAAAACAAAAATGCAGACATATCCTGGTACTTTTCCATAGCTCAGATGCCACTATCAACCCAGGAGGTGCCTAGAGATCACAGTGATGAAAGTGAGTTGTTAATATTCCACATCACAGTGGTCATTTAAATAACTGCTGATGACAAAGAGTGATTCCAAAATATCTTGGGATTCTGTGAAAAAGGCTTAGACTCAAAAATCAAACTTGATATTAAACTAGAAAGTAATTTGTGGGTAAATGTTAACAATTGCTAGTCAATTAAAAAATAATGTGCTTATTTACTTAGTATTCTCTCCCTCCAATGGGAAAACACCACCTTTAACCAGTATAATAATTGAGATACTTATTACACCTATCCCATTACAATTGTTCTTAGGTCATATGTATATTTGTGTTTTATAATCAAATTACAGAAGATCACCGGAATGCAAGGTTATTTAGACCAAATTCATTCATTCAGTTGATTTGAATTCTAAAACTGTGGCTCCTTGAAGACTATGAATTCTTCATTTTTCTTAATTTTTAACCCAGCTATCGCACACCTTTGAGCATTTCTTTCTAAAATGGAATATGGGTAGTATGTTTTCCAAACTTTAAAATATTTTAAAGTGTTTTCTCATGACTATTATAAAAAATGTAAAAGGATAAAAGTGAATAATTATTAAATATATAGTCCCAAGAGGAATTTATAAGCATAAGCAACAATAAAATAAGGCAAACAGACAAAAAGAAAAAAAGACATCAACTTGACAAAAGAGAAAATATAAAAGCTTGCCAAAGAGAAAATATAAGTAGCCAATAAATACATTTTAAAAAATCAATTTCAGAAGAAATTCAAGTCTAAAAAAAGATAAATTGTAGATTCTCAATAATGTAAATACTTATATTTAATTTATAGTTGAGTCTGATGAAATAGTACTAGCATTTACTGTTGCTGCAAATAAAAATTAAAACAATTTTAGTGAAAAGCAATTTAGCAATATTTTCCAGATTTAAAAACAATCATACCTTTTGCTCTAATAATTTATTTCCTAAGAACAGATTCTAAAGAAATTTGTATAAATACTTATATATAAAGATATCCCTTAAAACAGAGTATATGATAATAAAAACTGGAAAAAATGTATGCCCAACAATGTTTACCTAAATGATTAATTATTCAGCTGATATATTATTGTCATTAAAAATGTTCTCACAAAGAGCAAATGAACACATGAAAAAAGTCATATACTAAAAAATCAAAAATAATATAAGGATACAACATTGCATAAACATTGCTAAACTATGAAAAAGTATATTTTGAAAGTATGGAAGAGAATACTAGAAATATCAACAATGGTTGGTTCTAAATAATGGAATTAATACTTTTTCCTTCTTTCTTTTTAATTTTGGATATGAAGAGACCATAGTGTCAACAGATTAGGTTATGCTGCTTGTAATATTTCCAACATGGTGTTTATAAAACAGTATGTCCACATGGAAGAGTGATTCTCAGAGTGAGTTTCCTGTAACACTAGGTACCTGCGGTGCTCTGTCAGGAGAGTTCCCGAGTCCAAGTGCATGTGAAACCATATGAAATATTCCTCCTTGCAGAGATTCACAAAGCCCATCTGCATAATAAAGATACTGAGAAGTCTCATCTTGGAAATATTAAAACCTATTTCATTACTGCTCCACTGTGGTGCTCAGATTTATTTGACTACAAAATTTCAGATAACACCTCTTAAAAGGACATAGAAATGCTTTCAATAAAACACACTTTAGGAAATACTGACAGAAAACTTTGAGTAAAAAAAAGTAAATGATTGACTGTACCTGAGAGAGATTTAAATAATTATGATTCAGCATGTGCTTTAGTTACTATATGCCAATGTAGTTGGTGGAATTAAAATTAAGTACAATTTTTGACCTATTTGTAAATAATAATTTTATCATCTGACTTCCCAAGTAGATTTCAGTCTAAATAATTAGAAATCGTTTGTTGAAATTGTTTACGCTTCTCTTTAGATCAGTGATGGCGAACCTATGACACGCGTGTCAGAGGTGACACGCGAACTCATTTTTTGGTTGATTTTTCTTTGTTAAATGGCATTTAAATATATAAAATAAATATCAAAAATATGTCTTTGTTTTACTATGGTTGCAAATATCAAAAAATTTCTATATGTGACACGGCACCAGAGTTAAGTTAGGGTTTTTCAAAATGCTGACACGCCGAGCTCAAAAGGTTCGCCATCACTGATTTAGATGATAGTTGGCCTATAAGTAGGCTGTGTAGGAGGAGGTTAGATAAAGGGAAGAAGGGAGAGATAAAGAAAATATAATCTTTAAAAGGCTGTAGGTGACATCCTCAATGCTTATTTTTATTCTGCAGCTACCTCTTGGTTTGCTTTTAAAGCAGAGATTAGTCGTCAGGTGGATAGCAAAAAGTTGATATAACAATGATACCTACTTTTTACAACACCTCTTTTGTTTCCCCTTGCTTGGTTTTGAGAGCATTAAAAAGCTGAAACTAAATTGTCTTCCTGTACATTAGCACTTTGATTTAAGAAATATTGTCATCTCAGAAATATTTTCTTGGGGGGGGGGGAGGGAATGTTCCAAAGGCCTTAGCCTTCAATTCATAAGATACCGAAGGAGCAGAAATAATATATTTAACGTGTGTGGTATAGGGGCAAAGAGTGAGCTATGCGAAAGGAACTCACTTTACACATGCAAGAGATTAGGGCTGTAGCTGCTACAAATCAAGAGATGTGTATTAAATGTGGAGTGTTCAATGTTATATGGAACACAGAGGAGATTTCAACCATGACTAGCAGGATGGAGCAGAGGCTATCTGCCAGACTTTCTCTCTGCAGCAGCAGGAATTCTCTAACTTGTTGGTTGTAGATGGTCCTGCAGCCCAAACTCCCATTTTAGTAGATTTCTCATGAGATTCACTGACCAATCCAGTGTTGGGTCAAAAAAGCTAGGGCAAGGACTCATATTGAATGGCCCGGCAGCCCTGCCTGCTTGTGTGGCCTTCTATACTAGCCAGCAGGTTGGTAGTTTTCCAGTATCTAAAAGGACTCACTATTAGTTTGTTCCAATCCCCAATCATTGCTTTGGAGGCCCTTTACTGTTTGCAACTTAGATATTCTTCCTCTTTTCTAGTTTGCCAAATGTTACTCCTGTTCATGTCAAGGGTTCTTAGATAAAATCAACACAGATCACCTTTACTTTCCTCATAAATGACCTGTAAGATTGCATGGCACAAAGGTCAGTCAGTACCTTTAGTGTCTGCGAAGTACTTCATTCCTTCTGGCTTGTATTAATTTGCCTCCTCCCAAAAGCCACAGAATCCCAATTGAGAAAAAAGCCTGGAAGAGCCCAGCTCCAGGGATATGACAATTGGTAAACCCATTAGTGGAGATAATTCCCTCAAACACAAAGCATTACTGATGAAGTGAATCTATTCCAAATCCAATTCATGAAATGTTGCGAAAATATATAGAGCAAAATGTTCAAACAATATCCAATGACAACCTTCCCAATAGTGTTTACAAAGACTCCACAGCCCAGCAGTGAATAGTTGGACTCTGAATCCAGTTCCTCTTCCGAATCCAGTTCCTCCTCTTACAATATGAAATAATCGAACATCTCTGAGTCTCACTTTGCTCATCTCTAAAATAGGGTAACTGTGAGAATTAAATAAGTTAGCACTTGAAATGCTGTTAGCACACTATCCTGTATTTTATGAGTACCGAATACACACTAACTGCGGAAGATAGTGATTTTCCTGCAGAGCAATCATTACAAGTCTTATTCTACTTTTAATAAAAGTCTTAAATTCACTTTGATGACCTAGTGTTTTGTTGCTATGAATTGATAGGTAAACACTAATAAATGAGGTGGTGGACCAGGAAACTTAGACCCACATTTTGCTGCAATTTTTCATTTCACAATCACAACAGATTGTTGGTAAAAAGTAAAGCAGTTGTAATATATTGGTCATTTTTCCTCAACAATCAACTTGAAGTAATAATTGCTTAGTGCCTAATATCCTGAGCAGATTCAAAGCAATGTATCAAAGGGCTCTTTATACCATTTCTTGGCGTTCTCTGTTATTTTCCATGTTGTAAAATGTGTCTCTATTGCCGCTTATTATAACCTGTGTCCGCATCATGTTCAGTGTGCACAGCAACAAAGCAAAACCTGACCAACTTGTTAGCACACAATTGAAGAAGGAAGGCAGGGTCAGGGGTCAATATTTAGACAGATCAAACAACTTAATTTTGAAAAATTGTATGACCTTTTACCCTTATTTCCTGAGTACAACACAAATAAATAATGAGTGTTTAAGCCACACTGATGCTCTGGAATGTGCAGTAAGCATCCAGTGTACAAGGGAAACCTTCTTTTTAGATATTTCCTTTAAAATCACTGGAGCCTCCACAGTAGGAGAGCCCTCCAGCTACACAAGCAGGTTTCCAGCAGAGCCCCTAAAATTTGCTAAAGCTGGATTCTACTTTTGCTTTATGTCTTTTGGACTAAAAGGCTTCCTTAGGTACTATTTACTCGTAACATGATTTCCTTTTTGCTTTAAAGGGATTGAGGTTTGAAAAACTATTTTGTCTATACACAGGAGGTTAATTCTACCTGGTAATTTAAATAACAAAGGAACACATTCTTTTATATAATGTTTATTAGTACTTTTAATTTTATTTGAGGCTGGAATTTTGTGTGATTCCTGTAAAATATGTGATATTGAGCAAAAAAAATCCTGGCACAAGAATCAGGGATTCTGGGCCTAGACCTGGCTCTTCTTGCCCTGTAATTTTGGCAGTAAAACAGGCACGCTCTTTTGCACAGTGCCTGGACCAACAGTAGGTAATCAACTTGTATTTGTCAAATGGCTGAATAAATGACCTTTCAGACTTCCAGTATCCACAGATGTATATTGTGGAATCATATCTACTGCCTTGAGTGCAATATACTGCAATAATATAGATTAAAGCATGCAATACATGTAAAGATCCTTTCAAAAAGTATTAATCATTATTATTGTTAATACTTGTACATTTTTATCTATTTTTCAAAAATGGATTATCAAGTTAAAGAGTAGTGGCAAAGAACAAAACAGTCTGTAGCCAGACAGACCATGGATCCAGGACTGAATCTGCTATTGACCAGTAGGGTGATTTTGTAAGCTATTTAACATCTGATAAGCCTCAATTTTCACATCAATAAAATGGGAATTGGAAAATATTTACCCATACAATTGAGATATAAATTAATTGAAATACTGCATTCACATTACTTAGTCCAGTTTTTGGCACATGGATTATATGCATTTTTTTTATTGTTGCTTGGATTACTACAACTATAAGTACACTATAATTTAAAATTATATATTCCTGACAATGTCATATACTTTATTTTTTAATATATCTTATTGATTTTTACAGAGAGGAAGGGAGAGAGATAGAGAATCAGAAACATCGATGAGAGAGAAACATCGATCAGCTGCCTCCTGCACACCCCCAACTGAGGACGTGCCTGCAACCAAGGTACATGCCCTTGACCGGAATCGAACCTGGGACCTTTCAGTCCGCAGGCCGATGCTCTATTTGCTGAGCCAAACCAGTTTGGGCGACGTCATATACTTTAAATGTATTACATACCCACAGAGAAAAATATTTCACTTAATCCTGAAAAAAATTTTTCTCAAAGTAAATAACTGTAAAATAATAACTATTTGACATAGCAGTATGAAAGAGAAAAATCTTAAATGTTGATTTGAATGTCAATAAATGTAGTTGGAATCCATATTTTACAAACTTTAGTCATTAAAATTAAAAATTTAGCAAAGTTCATCTCAATGACATCTTTCAGCATGTTATCAAATAATTAAAAACCAATAAATCCATGTTTTCCCACTCATTATATTATAAAATATCAAAAGCCAATATTTTACAATATGGATACTGTAAGTAGAAGATATCCACATTCTATATGGCTTTTGTGTGACTTTTTGAATCAAACCTATCATTCTCATCCTGCCTCAAAATATTATAGCAGAAAGCAATTCAAGAAAAATAATAGAAAGATCTGTCATCTGAAAAAAAATCAGCCCAAATAAATAGTCTAGGAAAGTAAAAATACTTGAAATTGAATGGCATTAAATAGAAATAGAGCTATAGTAACCATACCAATAGAAATGAGAATAGCTACAAATTAGAAAATCATAAATTTAAACATGATTTGAGTTACATGCAATACGAAAAGCTCCTGATTGAATGATTATTTGAACAGAGTGGCTGTCCTAGTATTTAGAATTCAGGAGTTTATTCACCAAGATTTTCATCATGAACCAACTTTTTTAAAAAATTAAAACTAGTTGGCTTTGGAAATAAGCATTAAAACCCTTCCACATTTCCCCCTTAATTCAAAGGGTCTTTTAGAAAGTGCCCATGTCTTCACAACCAAATATTTTCTAATTGTATATTATTACTTTGGCCTGTAATCAGTTTCCTTCTCCATAACAAGCAAGGAAATGGAATTGGTAATATCTGGAACTAAAGTGAAACCAGGGGTTCGTTCTAGGAATCTGACCAAATGTAATAGAATAGCACCTTTCAGCAGCAATCGCAGAAAATGTTGCCTTTGGGTGCTCAGATGGAAGCCCCACCGTCTCCTGAAGGCTCTGTTGTACACTGACCTTTTCCAGGACACCCTGATGAGGAAATACAGTCCATCAACAAGCCAGCTTGAAGACAGAGGCAATGAAATCCAAGGGTTCATTTTTCTTTTGGGTAAAAAAAAGTCGTGTGATTAATGGTCCACAATGTTAGCAAAGGCATTGATTTGACAGAGTCTGGTGGACTGGATGTGGCTCTCCTCTAACATTAGAATGCCACATTCTACTCTCATAGAAACAGGTATAGTAGCCATGGCAACTCTTAAGTGAGTACTTTCTCCTGTAGATTTAAAGGCCTATAAAATTACCTTGTTAAGTTCTAACTATATTATGATCTCCACCTTACATATAAGAAAACAGTTTCAATGAAGTGAAATAATTTGCTGAAGAATAAGTAGCAGTTAATGCTAAGCTGGTATTCAAACCTGTATGAGTCCAAAGCCCTTACACTTAAACCTTACTGAGATAAAGAATCAAGTAATTCCTCCTCTTATAGTTTCTAGTGTAAAGATCTTTTACCTCCTTAGTTAAACTTATTCCTAAATTTTATTCTTTTTTTATGCATTTGGAAATGTAATTGTTTTCTTAATTTTGCACTCTGATTGTTCATTAATAGTGTATAGAAATGCAACAGATTTCTGTATATTAATTTTATATCCTGGAACTTTTCTGAATTCATTTACTAGTTCTAATAGATGTTTTTGGTGGAGCCTTTAGGGTTTCCTATATATAGTGTCATATCATTGGCAAACACAGTTTTACTTCTTTCTTTCCACTTTGAATGCTTTTTATTTTACTTTTTATTGCCTAATTTTCTGGCTAGGACTTCTGATGCTATGTTGAATAAAACTGGCAAGAGTGGGCATCCTTGTTTTATTCATGATCTTAGAGAAAAAGCTTTCAGCTTTTCACTGTTGAGTATGGTAGCCTGTCCACACTACCCCCAAGCAATCTACAGATTGAATACAATCCTGAAAAAATTCCAATGGTATTTTTCACAGAATTAGAACAAATAATCCTAAAATTTGTATGAAAACCAAAAAAAACAACAACACAAATAGTGATATTGAGAAAGAAGAACAAAGCTCGAGGTATCACACTACCTGATTTCAAAATATATTAGAAAGCTATAATAATCAAAACTATGGCACTGGCACAAAACAAGATCAATGGAGAAAAAAATAGAGAGCTGGAAATAAACCCATGCTTATGTGGCCAATTAACCTATGACAAAGGCAGCAAAATACACAATGGGGAAAGACACTCAAATAAATGGTGCTGAGAAGACCAGATAGCTACATGCAAAAAAAAAAAAAAAGAAAGAAAATGAACCACATTCTTATACCATGTACAAAAATAAACTCATACTGGATTAAAGATTTAAATATCAGACCCAAAACCATAAACTCCTAGAAGAAAAGGTTAGTAAATTCTTGAACATCGGTCATATATGTTTTTGTATGGATATGTCTCCTAAGGCAAGGTCATTCAAAGTAAAAATAAGCAAATAATAATAAGTCAAATTAAAAAGCTTTTGCACACTGAAGGAATCCATCAACAAAATGAAAATGCAATCTACTGAATAGGAGAAGATATTTGCAAATAATATATTAAATAAGGTGTAGATGTCCAAAGTATATAAAGAGCTTAAAAAACTGACTCAAAAACAGTCTGATTAAGAAATAAGCAGAAACCCTGAAAAGACATTTTTTAAAGATATAAAGATGAAAAACAGGCATAAGAAAAGATACTCAACATCACTAATCATCAGGAAAATGCAAATCAAAACCACAAGGAGATACCACCTCACACCTGTCAGAGTGGCTAATATAAACAAGATAACAACTAACAAGTGTTAGTGAGAATATGGAAAAATGGAACCCTAGTGCATTGTTGAAAATATAGGTGGTGGAGTCACTATAAAAAATAGTAAGAACATCCCTCCTAAATTAAAACTGAAACTATGATCTGATCAAGCAATTCCACTTCTGGGTATTTATCTAAAGAAAGCAAAAACACTAATTCAAAAAAATATCTGCACCTCGATGTTCATTGCAGCATTATTTACAGTGGCCATGATATGGAAGCAACCTAAATGGCAATTGGTGAGTGAATGGATAAAGATCTGGTACATATATACAATGAATATTAGTCAGTCATAAAAAAAAAAAAAAGAATGAAATCTTACCTTTTGCAATAACAAATGAAGGACCTAGAGGATATTTTTCTGCTAAGAGAAATAAGTCAGACAGAGAAAGATGACTAAAGCATAATACACTTATATGTGGAGTCTAAAACAAAACAAAACAAAAACAGACTAATAGATACAAAGAACAAACTGATGGTATCCAGAGGGGATGAGGTGGGGGGATTTATGAAATAGATAAAGGCATTAAGAGCTACAAACTTTCAGTTTTAAAAAAATGAGTCATGAAGATGTAATGTACAAAAAAGGAAATATAGTCAATAATCCTATCTAATAATAGACAAACATGGTAATTAACCATACCTCTGACACGCTTCCAATTGGCTAATCAGGCTGATATGCAAATTAACTGCCAACCAAGATGGCAGCCGACAGCCAGGCAGCAGAAGAGAACAGGAGGCTTGCTAGCTCCAGTGATGGAGGAAGCCAAGGTTCCCCGCCTGCTGCTGCCGGCCTCTGAGCTGCACTCTAAGAAACAATGTTGCAATTATAGAAGCTAAACAAACCCCAGAAACCTGCTTTCAGCCAGCCCGGCCTCAGAGCTGGAGCTGAGTCTCAGAGCTAAAGCCAGCTCTCAGCTCCAGTGACAGCCATAGAAGGTAAATAAATCCCAGAATTAAAAAAAAAAAGAAAAAGAAAAAAGGGAAAGGTTGGGAGTTTCAGTCACCCGCCAGCCTGAAAATGGCCCTCAGCCCCTCACCCAGACTGGCCAGGCACCCCAGTGGGGACCCCCACCCTGAAGGGGGTGTGACCAGCTGCAAACAGCCATCAGCCCCTCATCCAGGCTGGCCAGGCACCTAAGTGGGACCCCCACCCTGATCTGGGACACACTTCAGGGCAAACCAGCCGGCCCCCACCCATGCACCAGGCCTCTATCCTATATAGTAAAGGGTAATATGCAAACTGACCCTAACAGCAGAAGGACTGGGAATGACTGGTCACTATGACAAACACTGACCACCAGGGGGCAGACACTCAATGCAGGAGCTGCCCTCTGGTGGTCAGTGAGCTCTCACATGGGAGGAGCTCTGCTCATCCACAAGCCAGGCTGATGGCTGCCAGTACAGCGGTGGTGGTGGTAGCCTCTCCTGCCTCCTCAGCAGCGCTAAGGATGTCCGACTGCAGTTTAGGCCTACTCCCCGCTGGCAAGTGGACATCCCCCGAAGGCTGCCAGGCTGCCAGAGGGATGTCTGATTGCCATCTTAGGCCCAATCCCCTGGGGAGTGGGCCTAAGCCAGCAGGTGGTCATCCCCTGAGGGGTCCCAGACTGTGAGAGGGCACAGGCCGGGCTCAGGGATCCTCTCCCTCCCAAGTACACAAATTTTTGTGCACTGGACCTCTCTAGTATTATAATAATTGTGTGATAGCAAATAATAACGAAACTTATTGTGGTGATCACTTCATAAGGTATAAAAATATTGAATCACTATGCTATATACCTGAAACTAAAATAGTATCGTAGTTCAACTATAATTAAATTAAAAAAAAAAAAACTTCACATTCTGAGCAAAGAAATTATCCACAGAATATTAACCATAGGAATTTCCATTCAAGAAGACACTGTAGGTGAGCACGGTACTCAAAACCTCACACAGCCCCATCAAAATTACAATTAAACTACAGAAAAACCATCATTCAAAACTTCCTGAAATCTAGCTGAACAAAAGTCCTATAACGAAGGGTATAAAGAAGAAGCCACAGTGAGATCTATAGGGGGGGCAAAGACATGGAAGGGGCTGGTCCCATACCTACATATGGTGATTAAAAAATCAGAGGGATAGCTTTGCTATGGAGATCCCCCTGAGGAGCCAGGACCCCCAACCCCACACCAGAACCACCCGCCCTGGGTTCTAGTGCCAGAAAGAGAAGTCCCCATAACTTTTGGCTGGGAAAATCAAAAGAGATTATGGCTGAGTGAGATAAAGGGCTTCTAGAGTTCCAGGGGTTCCTCTTAAAGGGCTCACACCATGACTTACTCAGATTCACTCACTCTGAACCCCAGCTCTGGGCAGGAGCTCAAAAGATGCACAGGTCATATGGGGAAGAACTGAATTGTCTGACTTCAGACAATTCAGAAAAAGACTGCAGAGGCAGCTTTCTATAAAAAAAATAAAAATAAAAAAATAAAAAATGCTGGCAAAGGCTATTGTTCCTTTGCTGAGTCCTCCTCCACAGAGCTGGCTGGTGGGTACCATATATGAGACTGTCAACTTGGCTAACACTTTTTGTCCCACCCTGGTGATTCCCTGAGACACTGCCCTACCCTACTTGCTGGCCTACCCAAGCCTGTTCCAGTGGCTTCTCCATACAAACAGCCTCTCTTTGGCTCATGCTTCAGACTTTCCTAAAATCTCTCCAACAAGCAGCATCTTGCTAAGTGTCCCCAGGCCAGGTACTAGCAAGATCCGGCCTTGGTTCACAGCTTGGCCTCCCCCGAACACCTCCAAACCCAGCACAAGTAGCAGCCATCTGCAGACCACTCTGTAAATCATGCTCAGTGGCCCTCGTGGCTGACGTTGGTCTGCACTTCCCAGGAAGCACCAAAGCCAGTACTGCTAGCGGACAGCTTCAGACCACACCAAAGTACCCCCTAACTACCCCCACAAACGACACACTCAAGAGGTGAATAGCAGGCACCAAACCCCACTGAAGTGAGTCTTGCTCCATGGAGTTAGCCCCTGCACAGCAGCTCTTCCACTGTAGTCACAGCCAGTCCTCCCATCTGATTGGCCTGGGATCAATCCCTCCCAATGACAAACTAACAGTAATCAAGGCTCAACCACAACAGTCAGGTGCACACAGCCCACACAAATGTGCACCTAGAGTGCCCAGCTCAGGTGACTGGGGTAGCTGAGCCACTGGGCCCTATAGAACACCTACTACATGAGGTCCATAAGGCCACTACACCAAGACCTGGAGAAATAGCAGCTCTACCTAATATAGCCAAAATGAGGAGACAAAGAAAAAAGTCCCAAATGAAAGAACAAAAGAACTCTCCAGAAGAATTAAATGAAATGGAGGTAAGGTAACTACCAGACTCAGAATTCAAAACTATGGTCATAAGGATGCTCAAGGAATTTTGTGAGACCTTCAACAGCATAAAAAAGGACATGGGAATTATTTTTTAAAAGTCAGAAATGAAGACTACAATAACTGAAATCAATAGTAGAGTAGATGAAGCAGAGAATCAAATCAGCAATTTGGAAGTAAGGAAGCAGAAAATACCCAATCAGAACAGCAAAAAAAAAAAATTTAATGAGAATAGATCAAGGGGCCTCTGGAACAACATCAACCAGACCAATATTTGCATCCTGGGAATATCAGAAGGAGAAGAGAGAGAGCAAGAAATTGAAAACCTATCTGAGAAAATGACAGAAAACTTCCCTAACTTGGTGAAGGAAATAGACATAAAAGTCCAGAAAGCACAGAGTCCCAAACAAGATAATTCCAAAGTAGTCCACACCAAGACACATCATAATCAAAATGCCAAAGGTTAAAGACAAAAAGAGAATCTTAAAACCAGCAAGAGAAAATCAATTATTCATCTAAAAGAGAGTACCCATAAGACTATCAGCTGATTTCTAAACAGAAACTTTGCAGACCAGAAGGGATTGGCATGAAATTATTTAAAGTGATGAAAAGCAAGAACCTACAACCAAGATTACTCTAACCAGCACAGTTATCATTTAGAATTGAAGGATAGATAAAGAGTTTCCCAGGCAAGAAAAAGCTAAAGGAGTGTATTACCACCGAACCAGTATTATAAAAAAATGTTAAAGGGTCTTTTCTAAGAAGAAAAAAAAAAACAGATTACAAAATATGAATAATAACTATGTATTTATCAATACTTTAAATGAAAATGAATTAAATGTTTCAATTAAAAAACATGGTGGCTGAATGGATAATAAAACAAGACCCTCACATATGCTGTCTACAAGAAACTCATTTCATGTCAAAAGACACACAGAGAATGAAACAAAAGGGATGGAAAATGATATTTTATGAGAATGGTAACAAACAAACAAAGCTGGGTTAATAATACTTATACCAGACAAAATAGACTTTAAAACAAAGGCTGTAACAAGAGGTAAAGAAGGGCCTAGCAACTCCAGTTCTGGGCATTTATCTGAAGAAAATGAAATACTAAATTGAAAAGACACAGACATTCATATGTTTATTGACGCATTATTTACAACAGCCAAGATAAGTGTCTACCAATAGATGGATGGATCAGGAAGAAGCAGTGCATATATACAATGGAATAAGATTCAGCCATAAAAAAGAATGAAATCTTGCCAACTGCAAAAACATGAATGGACCTAGAGGGTTTATGCTAAGTGAAATAAGTCTGACAGAGAAAGACAAATACCAGATGATTTCACTTATATGTGAAATCTAAAAAACAAAATAAAAGAAGAAGCAGAACAGAAACAGACTCATAGATACAGAAAATATTTGGACGGTTGCCAAATGGGAGGATGGGTGAAGGGATTTAAAAATACAAATTGGGAGTTACAGAATAGTCCCAGGGATATAAAGTACAATATAGGAAATATAATCAGTGTAGTAACTATGTGTGGTGTCAAATGGGTACTAGATGTATTGGGGTAATCACTCCATAAGTTATATAAATGTTTAATCACTTAGTTGCATATCTGAAGCTAATATAATATTGTATGCCAAACTGTTATTTAAAAATAAAAATATATAAAAATATATTTACTACTAAAAAACACATTAACCATAAAAGTTGTTTAATTGATAACCTTCACTTCTCCACTAAATAAGTCTTTGGTGCCTGCATCAAGGTTATTTATTTGTACAAGTGCCTATACAGTTTCCCAGTTGAATTCTCCCTCAGCTTTTGATAATTATAGAAGTAAAATCAGTGTAAAATTACTGTCCTTAGTGGCTTTGGAAGGGAACATAGACTATACTGGAAAGGGGCTGTTATAGCCAATGCTGTCCGTGATTAAAGGGCCGAGGTATGGCTCTGGCCTCAAGGCTTAGTGGTTGGTTATTTATGAGAACTAAATAGCAGACATACCTGCTCCACTAAATTCTGCCTCTGTAAGTCACAGGAACTCTGCCAGAGGAGAGGAAAAGTAACAAGAACAAAGATAATGATCTCAATTTACCTCATCCTAACATTTCTGCCTGCAACATGAACTGTGGGAGAATATCAGATGATTCCACTCAGAATTCCAAAACCTTTAACACACAGTTATGGGTCATTTCAGGAACAATGACATAGGATTGAGGATAAACAGGCCTATAGATTAAAGAAAATATATTGCTCTTTGTATTTACCCTACACATTTGCATACACTCTAGTGCTTTCCATACTGAGACTTTTGATTGGCAATTGCAGTCTACTGTTTGTATTGTAATCTGAGAGTGCTACTTCTTCAGGCTTTTGTTTTTGTTTTAAAGTTCAGTTTGCTCTAAAATAGTTTTAATATATCCCATGAACTTACTGATTCATATACAACTTAACTTTTTTTTTTTTTATCAGCAAGCCATGTGTGCTGTTGCCGCTTTATTTCACCAACTTGTGAATTCACTCTCACATTAATTTATGATTATCTCTGGAATTTTATAAATGAACTAGAACAAAGGTTCGCACACAGATGAGTAACTTGCAATGAAGTTGAAATGATTCTAGAACTCTTGTTGACTAGATGGCCAATATTCATTTATGGATTTGTGCCAGATATCTTCAGTGTGTGTCTTAGGACCCACTCTCCAATGAGAAGCATGACAGAAAAGTATGTGTAGGTATTTATTCCTCAGTCTCCCACCCTGCTGAGTATCTAGGGGGTGACTACATGGCATCTTTCTCAAAAAGACCACAGTTCCTGTGAAGATACCTTCTTCCTAAAGCTCTCCTCGGAGTTTTCTGCCCCCTACCCTGGAGTGGAGGGAAGCTCCCCTGCTGTTCCAGGTGCTGCATCATCCAGTTTTGCCAAAAAGCCCTGCCCACAACATTTTAAAGATTACATTTGTTAAACCCTCCTCAAATGATTCATTTCACACATGCTGTCTGTTTCCTTCTGGGACTCTGACCCACCCCTGGGGATTAAAAAGAATGAATAGGTCATGTTCCAGCCCTCAAAACATGTAATCAAATATGCAGGCTGGCTCCCCTGGCACGTGACCTGTGCGGTTCCACAGAGCCCTGCACCCCGAAGGGCCCCATACTTGGTCTAATGCTCTGCTGCCATCACCTCGGAATTCTTGATAATTTTTGAACCAGGGGCCCCCCATTTTCATTTTGCATTGGGCCTCACAAATTATGTAGCCACTTCTGCAAATATGGTACAGATGTTGGACACAATGCAACTCTGATAACAAAAACGGCCATTTATTGAGGTCTCACTCTGTTCCAAATACTGTTCTTAAAATTGGGTGCATATTAACTGATTTAAATCCTCTCAACACCCAGTGGGGAAAAAAAAAAAAAAAACAACTATAATTATGGGCTCTTTTTAGATAAGGAACCAGAGGCACAGAGAAAATTTAGGTTACTTGCCAGAAGTCACACTACTAGAAAGTATAGAATGTGGGATTCCAATTCAGACTTTCTGGCTTCTTCTATGCTACTCTGCTTCTGTGACGGAAGCACAAAAAGAAAAGCCATTTGAGCAGTATTATGGCATGAACTTAAGATTCGGAAAATATCCTGTGTGTCCTATTTAGAAAGATTACCATAGTTCCAGCAAGGACAGAAAATCTGTGCAAAACAAATAATATTGAATTTTTCATATCATGACAGCATAAGACTAGCATTTGAAAATATTAATAAATCTTTTGATTTTGACATGTCTCATAGTGTTGAATCTAAATGGGATTTACATCTGCTAATCCCAACATTTAAAAAACTATTTTTCTTTGTTCCTAACAACTCCAGGAAAGCTGTTCAACAACAAGAACAAAAATATTTGTTATTTGCCTCCAGGAAGAAGATAAATAAACAATTTCTAAGAGATAATCTAATTATAGTATTCATTTTTAAATGCACAGTTGTTTCTTTAAATACAAGCACTATACTCCATTGTTTATGAAAAGAAAAAAGAAAGGGTACACCATTGTAAAGATAGATATCTTCACCGTCTTAGACATCATAAAATGACACACACCCTAGTTTAATTTTTACACCAAACTATTTAACATCATGCAAGGTCTTGGTTGCTAAGTTTTATGTAATATTCATGTAATTCACTGTCTTCCAAGTAGAGAAAACACACTTTCTTTAGTTATGAAGGTTTGTTGCTGTTTTCTTTTCTCCTCAAACCACTAAGGATCCTTCCTCCTAATCTACAAACGATTTTTTTCTCTTTTTAAACAGTCTACACTTTAATTAATTATGTTTCTACCTTTGTACATTATGATTTACCATTTAGACAAGACATACAAATCAGGGGTCACCATTTGGTCGTAGGGATTCTTGTAAACATTTCTAAAAGGGTAGGTGAAGACTCCCACTGTTATTTTTATTGTACTGTCATAACATTAAGATCCATAACTGAACCTTAAGCATCCCAATCTGACATCAAAATCACAACAGATCCCTTTTCCTCCCAAATACATGAGCCGGTTGTCAGGGCTGACTGGTGTGTTTTAAAGGATATCTTGGCCAAGGGTATTATTTTAAGAGATGAGCAAATGGGGAAACCCCAGGGCTGAGCCAATAAAATATGAACTTAAGGTGCAAAGAGGCACTCATAAACATTGCTTAGAACAAGGGCTTCATTGTTTCAAGCCAACCCTTGCAGTGGCTCCTCTGATCTCAGCCCCGCTCTGTGCGTCAGGAGAGCTTCTTCCTTTAACCTGTGGTTTTTTTTTCAAGCTGAGCTACTACATTATTTATGACTGTAAATGTGAGTAGCCAGCCTGTACGCTCCTGGTACACAGACACTGAGAGCCACCCCCCCTCTTTTCCCCACTTTGGTATTTTTGTGGGGAAGGATGAAAGGGTTTTCCCCTGGAGCTGATGTGGCTGGGGATGTTGAATTAGCTGCTGTGTCAGTATGAGGTAGACTGAGGATTTCCCAACACATCCTCCACCTGCCTCTGGCCTCACCCAGACACCAGCCTCTAATGACTCACTGCGCCCATGTCTTTCTTTCGAGGGCTTTTTCAAAAATATTCTATTTATCCCTCTTTCTCATTCTCATTATGCTGTGCCTCTGGTACTCCTGATCTCTTTCTTCTCTCTCATCAGATCTTCTCTACCTAAAAAATGGAAATTTCTTCACAGAAGTGGCAGGAATATTAAATAAAAATAATATAAGCAAAAGTGTCATATAAACTAAAAGAGAATCACATTTTTGATTAGAGTTTTTGTTTAATGTTGCATGTTTACCCTTTTAAAAAAAAAAAAAACTTTCCCTTAAACTTCCCCTTTTAAATTTTAATTGATGTTCTATCAAATTCTGTCAGATCCTCGGGCAGAGGTGAGGAGGCAAAGAAGAATGGGATGGTGGAAGCAACAATTACAAGGGATGGCAACAGAGCAATTCTCATGCCCTGGGGAGCTTTCTCCTGATGGGCGGAGGCTGTAATTGGCACATCATAACCTTTCCTTCTCAGCTAAAGGGAAAACAGGAGACTGTACCTAAATGATCACTCTGTAACTAATTGATTTTCAGCTAATCTAAGCCTCCAGCTATGAAGAAACTAGGACCAAAGGCAGATCCCAGGAAGGGTGGGGGCCGTAAGGAGAAGGGTGCCAAGAGAGCCTGGGGCTAGAGAGACCACAGAACTAAAGAGAAAAAAAAGGGGGGAGGGGGGAGGGGGGGAGTGGGAGGAAGAGGAGAGAGGGAGGTGATATTTTTAAAAATGGAAGAATAAAAGGGAAGGCATTGGGGAGGTGGTGGGTGAAGTATACCTAAGCCTTTCTAGAGGATGTTATCATATCTTCCTACTCCCTGCTGTTACTTTTTATTAAACGTTTACACTGGTTATTTGTGAGTGTCCATTAAAACTTGCAAAAAGCTTTTACTTAAACTGTGATGGTAGCTATCTCTGCCGCCATGCCCATCATTGGACAATAAAATGCATTTCAAGGAAAACAAGAGTCCCTTTGGTCACATTGATGAATGCAACAGGTTGTTGAAGGAGAGAGCTCTCCACCCATAGCAACTTTTTCTCTCTTCAGAAGTTAAGAGTTTTAAAGAATGATATTTTTGCCAATATTAGCATTTGTGATTCCAGATATAATCCAGGAATATGTACTATAATGGATTTAGATTATCTTTCCTCCCATCCCATTCCTTCACCCTCAAAAAAAAAAAAATCTTGCATGTGTTTATGGACATGTTTATGTTACACAAGTGTTAATAACCCTGTTGGAGACACGGCACGGCATAGATAGGCATCTTTAGGTAGATCTGTATATAAATTCCTCTCCACTGGGCACTTGAGTCAGCCAAAAACAACAATAAATATCAATGATGTCTTTCAAATCTTTCAACAGAGTACATAAGCATTGTTTTGTTTTGTTTTCTTCTAGTGCCAGAAGAGTTTAATGATTTGAGGAAGCAAGAGGAGAAGGGTTAAAGTTTTGAAAGAATATTTTTTTAAATATATTTTATTGATTTTTTACAGAGAGGAATGGAGAGGGACAGAGAGTTAGAAACATCAATGAGAGAGAAACATTGATCAGCTGCCTCCTGCACTCTCCCTACCGGGTATGTACCTGCAACCAAGGTACATGCCCTTGACCAGAATCGAACATGGGACCCTTGAGTCCGCAGGCCAAAGCTCTATCCACTGAGCCAAATCGGTCAGGGCATGAAAGAATATTTTTTAAATTTCATATCTTAGCATTATAAATATATTGTTATAAAATAAATACATGCAAGCATTACATTTATATATTTTTCTGCTTGAGAATTAATATATTGTTTTAAAATATATCTAAGTATTTGACTCTAAGCCAACTGATCAAGTCAGTTGAAAACCATTAATAAACCCAAAGTTCTTCTTTATCAGAAAAATACATGGAGACTAGGAATGATATAAATGTAAATTTCCTGTATTTACTGTTTTTTGTAATTCCTCTAAAACATCTAAACATTGTCATGTTTATTATAGTATCACCATGTAATCCAATATCAGTTTCTAACTAAAAGATCTTAGAAATGCTCTACATGTTTATGTTTATATAAACAGAAGATACACTTAAATATTACAAGAAAATTACCAAGTAACTCCTTTTATCTGCATAGGTATTTTATATATAACCCTTAACATTTTTGATAAAGAGATGGCTAAAAAAGAACAAATTTACCATAAACACATTTTTGTTTCTAACAAAGTACTGTAGCATTGACTAAGAAAAAAAAAATTCACTGATATTCAATAGTTTCCAGGACAAATCAGAGAAGTCTACCTGTAAAAGCTAGATACTGTGAGACTGACTAAAGTTGGCCTAGGAATAATGCATAGAATAGAGTGGAAAGCTTCTCTTCACACAATTACTATATAACATTTGTTTCTTAAAAATAAACAAATCACTACAATAATTTAAGCGTCAAAATAATGTGTTGAGTTTCATACTTAGTTGTTTATATTGATCTTCACACAATTTCTTCACATTTTATTTTTTTCATTTGGTAAACTCTAAATTGTTTTTCACTTATGGATAAAAATTATTCTCATCTGACATTTTTTTAAATAGATATTTTGTTAAATATGATTCAGAGTTTGAAATAAGTTTAATTGTTCTTGATGAGCAAAACTTATGTTGGAAAAAAATGTCTTCCTGAATGACAAGATAATTGTAGAAAATCTACTATTTGACTTGAAATGACACAGGCAAGCATTCATAAAAAGGATGTTACTAGATCCTTTTTATACAATTTATCTTATTATGGGAAATGTCAACAGATTCTTTTCACATATTTAAATATCCAGGTGACTTCCTCAATACAAATCCCTTGCCTATTGTTAATTTGGTCATTTGCCCTTAGTCCCTACAATATACATATATTTTAAGATACTAAAATATAAAATAAAATTCTCTTGAGTCTTATAAGAACATGAAACAAGTTGCAGATATTTGCTAATGAATGGTACATAAGGACACTCAAATTCTCAGTGCAGTTAACAATGATATTACAGTGTCACCTTTTCTAAGTACACTTTGACCTATTTTATCATGAAAGAAATACAGAAAACCTTTTTACTAAGTAATGATAGGTTGCAAATTTTGGATATATTAGAAGGCATGGTCTGGGGATAATAAAATGAAATTGTGGTTCAATTTTCCTCAGAGACTAGTAGGAAAATTTAGTATCAGAATTAATTTATCAGTAATTTAATGTGAGAATTTAGTTTGGAATATTAAATTTAAAAAGATCAATATGGTTTATTATTGAAGATAAATCATTACTCAGCAGTTCAAGCATGATAAAAAATAAATAAAAATTTTCTGAAGTTTATATCCAATTATTTCTCTAGGGTAAAATGAATAATTATTTTTCATGGTGTATTTAATGAACTAGTTATCATAATCCAAACAATATAACCAAAATTTCATTGATTTAAAAATATAATCACTCTTAAATGATCAAAATGGTTCTAGAAGTCATTGAATAAAACTATTTATTATTGGTTTTGGTTGTCTTATTCTATGTAGATTTATAAAAAGTAATGGCATATAGGTTCAAAATCATACTTAATTCCTTTCTAAAACACAGATACACTTCTTTTGTGAATGATCAAAATATTCAAATATAATAAAATATTTTATTAGAACAGATTTATGACTGGGCTATTGCTTTTTAAGGGTATATAATATAACACTCTCTACCGTAACAGACTTTAGATGACCTGAACTGATATTTTCAGTGATTTATTTTGTGAATATGTAAATCATGCTAGATTGACATTTTTCTATTAAAATAGTAAAATTAATTTAAATTATTGAATAATGCTTTAGAAATTGCTACAAAGTAAAAATATATCATGAGCCACATTTGCATGCCACTTAAAGAAGGAAAAGCAATCAAATAAATTTAGAACTAAGCTATATTTTAATGGCTTGAAAGTTTCAAATGAAACCTGTTAATTATATGTCAAAGCAAAGGTGTCCAGGACACCTGATTAGAGCAACCAATGATGACTTACTAAAACTTAATAATGAGAGCTTTGTCTCTGGTAACATGAAACATATGATTTATTATGCACCTTATCCTTCATGCTAGCACTGCTGAGAGCAAATGAGCAGAGCACATTAAGCAACATATATTATAAAAGTATCATGTGCTATTAGGAGCTGCTGCTATCTGACTTTTCAAAGAATATTTTTGAGATATATGAGGAAGTTTTTAATTAAGTGTATAATCAATATGTCAATTTTAAGTCAAAGCAGATTGCATATTTAAAACAGTTTTAAAAGTTCTTACATTAAAATGTTCTCAATTCTTTCAAATTGATTGAACTTGTTAATGCAATTTTTAGCCTTCAAAAATAAACATATTCTATCTTTTTTTTATCTTGACTGTCTGAAGATAATAAATTTTCACCTTCAGTATCTATTAAAATTATAGCACTTGTAAAATCCTTTTAAATTGGGAAACTTTAATATTATTGCAAGATGAACTATAAGGCATTAATTTACCATTTGATAGTGCCAATCTTTTAAAACTGCCTTGAAAGTATCAACATTGAGTGAAACATAATTTTAAAAATTATTCTATAATAATGTTACTAATTAAAGAATTTCAATTAATTTTTAACTCAAATAAAAAGAAATTCTGTATAGGAAAAGACCATGCTGGCATGATTTACATTTCCCTTGCTTCTGAAAATAATCAAATAGTTATTATATATTTTAATCATTCCAGTTAAAAATGTTAGATTGAAACTTTGTTTCTAAAATATTGTTCAGAGAACTTCAGTATCAATTTCTGAAGCTATTTGATAGTCTTCTTTTACAATATTATTTGATCTTGGTTACTTTCATATCAATATTTTCGCAGTAGTTGCCTCCCCTGAATGAGAGATTTTGAGTAGCGTATAAATATACACTTATCTGTTTTCTAAATTACTCACGAAAATATAGCTCAAAATGTCACTTTTACTTTTCTGTCTGTAAATGCTTTTGAAAAATATGTTTATTATTATTTTTTGCTCATATAGTTATTATGTATTATAACTATCCTCGTAAATCTCCTTTCTTTAGACTATTGCCTGTTTACTCATACATTTATACATTAAGTAAGGTTGATATTTTAACAAGCTCTGAAAAGACCTAAATCTACCCCAACTATATTTGTTTAATTTTAGCTTTTTATATTAAAAACAAAATACATATATGACTTCATTGCCTAAGGCAAAACCTTACCTTGCATCAATGAAAGAAAGGAAACAGAAGCTGGAGAGGAGAGTTATAGAAAATGACTTTATGTAAACATGACCACCTACCAGGCAGCTACTTTACCATTAGAAAAACTTCCACTTTGTAATAACATAGATTAACAAATAAACGAACAACATACCTAAGTTGACAAAGCTCATGACCATGTCAGCATCATTCAGAAAGTTGGTATCATGTAGGCTGGCTAGAGGAGGACTCTGGGTGGTCAGGGGAGTCGTTCGAGATAACTGAATGCGACGAGGATACCCATTGGGAGAGGCTGGGTATCCCTTTCTTGCTCCTCTGCCCTCTCCTGCCAGGGATGCCCTCACTGAGTATTCCGACTCCTCAGGGTTTTCTTCGTTGGCCATCGCGTTGTATAGGTCCAGCATGAAGAGAGGTGCAGAGGAAGCTTGCTTTCCAGGTGAAAATGGTCTGGGTCTGTGAGGCAAACCCAAGATAGAGAGAATTTCCCTCTGTATTTCCCGTCTTTCATGGTTCCGTAGTCTTCTATAAATAAAACTGGAGTGAACATGATTGTCTCCCAAACCTCCTTTTGCATAACCCAGTAAAACCCAGCAGCTCCAGAGGAAACCCACAATACCCCTAAATAAAAATACACTCAGATGCATTTTTGTCCAAAAGCAAAGTTGATGTTTTTAGTCCTTCTTGTCCTCTTAAAAAAAAAATCTAAGTTTCAAGGAGGTACAATTCCCCAGTAGCAGAAAAAACAAATTTACCTATTCTTCATGACAGTGACATTTCTGTACCCAACATCCTCACTGATTTTCCTGCCCTATTTTAAATATTTTGGAATATGTCAAGAGTAGTTATTTCTAAGAAAGCTGCAACTCAAGTTTCCAATTATCCACAGTTGTTAAGAGTTTTTGCTGCATTGATGTAGCAGAAGACGGCTAATATTATTTGATCAGATGACCTAGGCATTCCTATATGAATTTATGATAATCAGGCCTTTGGTATTTGAATTAACGAAAGTTGATCTTCTGATAAACTGTAGCTCCCAAAGTTATCTTCACTTGCTCTTGAGTTCTTCTCAACCCTGAAGCTCTTTCCAAGACAAATCCTGATTTCTGCATCACAGATCTATGCTGATCTGCACCTTGGTGTTGGAATATCTATTTGTCCGGCAGCTTGGTGATAACTTTAACATCTTTTGTGTCGTCTTAGTGTAAAATACGACTCAAGGTTGTACTATTCAAGTAAATGTGTTTCCCTGTATTTACTTGAAAACCTTCCTCTACGTCCATTCACTCCCTTTCTCCTTCTTAGTTAATTCCACCTCCAGCAGGCACAAATATACCAGCCCTCTTCAAGGGAGATCTAAAGAGTAGTGTAAGCACAACCCTGCTGGGAGAGAAGAGGCTTCTCATTGTAATTTGAAACTGGTAAAGCAAAAAGAACTTAACCCTTTTGCTACCAGAAAAGCCTCCATTTTCGCAATTGTATAGCCATGTATCTGACACAGAACAGTGGTGAATGGGGCATATAAATTCGAGGGGGGGGAAAAGCCAATTTTCAAGCAGCAGATTGAAAATTTTGCCACCAATTTTATGTAGTACTCTTTTAGATCTTTCTTTTAATAGTACACATTTCATACACTTCTACGTGAAGTCTCAGGTTGTGGCTAAATTAACATGATATGTTTCAGTTCTGTATTTGAGTTTATTTCTGGTTTTTACAAGTTATGAAAGTTCACCTCTTACAAAATAAGAGGAGGAGTTGTCAATTGAGGTTAATTTGTTGTTTCTTAATTACAGCCAGATCTTTTACAGTAGAGAATTAATCACTGGTAATTATATTTTAGATATCAAAGTCGTAGCTACAATAATTCAATAATGGTAATTAGGTAGCCCAGCTTTAGTGGTATTTAAATACCAAAATTCTAAGCAGAAAAGCATATTCATATTTCTCTCATTAAGTAAGTGTGCTTGAAATACAAACACCCTAAAGATGTAGTTCATGATTCTTAACTTTTAAGTCCTTTTAGTTGAAATGCAAACAGACTTACAAATTAAGTACTTCCCATTAATTGTGCTCAGCACTTTGACTGGTTTTAACCCATGCAAATAGACACAAGTCAAATATTGTTCATGACCACATGCAGACTGAAATTTGCCTGTTTAAAAGTTGATGGGTATAATGGGGAAAGTGCACACTTTTCTAAAATACCATGCTTAATCCGAGGAAATGAGCAAAGTACGTGTTTATCCTTAATGTTTAATGCCTTTAAAAATTGGAAGTCTCAATGTTTTTGTGCAGCTATAATTTTCCTTACAAGCTCTCCCTTAACTTTAGGCTCACAGTACGTTCATTGTCTGGAGTAGTATTCTGATAGCAGTGTTGATTTATCTAGCAAATTCTAGAATGATTATGAAATTTTAATGTTTTTCCTTTACTCTGCCTAGAAGCACTGCTTTCTTGTTTAATGTATTTTAAAATATTTCCCGTGAGTGTCTAAATCAAAGCCATATTTCTCACAAGTCCTCATTTTATTGGTAAAGGCAAGCTACTGAAAAGGTTTGCAGGATCTGATTGTATGTGTCATTTTTTTTCTTACACAAACTCACGGCACTAGAATTTGATGATGCTATTTAATATTTGCCTTACTGAAAATTCTTTGTTAATAGCCATGCGCAGTAGTAGCGCCCAATGTTGGCATACATAGAACACCACTGCAAAACGGATATCACATGAATAGCAGGACATTTTGGAAGTAAAGGAAGAAATACCATTTCAATAAGAAATGGCTTAAACCACTAAAATTCTTGAAATTGTATATTCCATATCCAAACCAAATGAAGAATTTTTTTGGTCACTGGTGCAAATTCAAAGCAAGCACTTTGAGACAAAAAGTTTCCCTCAGCATTTATAAAAACACACCCCAAATAAAGTATATGACAGTTTTCTTCTACGTTCTATAACAAGCTATCCAGGTAATGAATTTGCTTCCTGTTTCTAGAACACAGCATAGAGCTACAAGTAGAAACTGGCCACTAGAGGAAGGGACAACTAAAATCTTCCACGTGTGCTTCTTTTTTCCTTAAGATACAAGTGAAAAATAAAAATGAGCCTAGGCATCACGAGTCTCAAAAACTCATTTTCCCAAAGCATGATTTATAATATCAACTACTGTAATTGTAATTTAATTGCTTAACCAGGCACATAGGGCCTACCTCTATATTGGAAATCAATTGTTAATAATCTTGGTCAGAATTTTTAGTATCCACCCACCCCCTACCTTCTCTTTCAACTCAGACTAGACTTGGCAAACATTCATTTTTCAAAAGGATCAACATGTGCAACGAGAGAAAGAAAATAAAGACGACAAAAACCTGCCAGGAACAAAGAGGAAATGCTAACCACCAAACAAAAAGTCCAATTCATTTTCAATGAAAAGTAAATGTACTTTACCACGTCATTTAGTTTCCCAGGTGGATTTATATCTAAGTCTACGGGAGCAAATTGAAAGATGAAGTATTCTGCAAGTATATGGCATAAATATTTTAAATTTCAGAGCATGTATTTAAAAGGTGTAGAAATCAATGAAATTACTGAATAAATATCTGCTGAGGAAGAAGTTGAGACAGGAAAACATCCAAGGCAGCATAAGAATTGTTTCTAAATAGAAGTACATTTCAATAAAAACTCACCTCGCAGAATGTACTATTTGACTGGGGTCTATACTAATATAAGTGACCTTTCAGAGGGGAAAAGAGACAATTGAATCCATGTTGAAATATTTCTCGGCTGTCATTTTTTTTCTGTTCGTTTTGTCTTTTCTTCCCTCAAATTTGACACACGTAGCCCATAAGAATGTAAACCTACTATGTCCAATAGACAGACTTCATTTTTTCCCTGACTTTCAAGGCTGCAAAAGATTCTTTTAAAACTTGCTCAACAGAAAGTTGCAGCGTTTGTAAATCTATTTTGTTCTGGAAGGGTCTTCCTATTTCATTTCTAAGTGTGTCATTTTTCCTTGTAATGTTGCTTTCTCCATGAAACAAAATTTCTCATGCAAACATATAACTGCAGTGAAAGACAGATGTCCAATATAAATGGCACCTACATTCCTAAATCATCTCTCAAGCTTGGAAAATAATCCAAAATCATTTGACTATCCTCATAAAATTCTTAGGCAAAAGCTATCTGAGACTGTATGGGAGGGGGTAAGGGAAAAGGGTGGGAAGTTAGGAGAGGTTGGTGGTAGAGGGAAAAGGCAGGGAAGACATCCCCCTCTAGAATCTTTTTGGTGAGTACCTGCACAAGTGCAGAACAGAGCAGCATCTGTGATATTAAATTGCCTTCAGTTCACTCTTTTTTTTTGAGCCAAAAACATAGCATAGAGAATGTGGCGCACATAGGAGTGGTCCCAAGGAAAGCACAGTGGTGCTATAACACCACCATCTGACTTAAATTCTCCTGTCATACCTGAAAGGGTTGCAATCATGCACAGTCCACACTGTTTGTCTACCTAATTAATACTTGCTAAGGAAAACTTAGAAATGAATAACAAAATACAGTCACTAAAACTGTTTTGAAATGTTTGGTATTATTTTTAATGGATGATGACATTATTGAATATTTTTAAGGGAATAGAGGATTTTTCAATATGTTTTGTATTATTGTATGTTTCTAAGATTGTTTTATATTATTTCAAGAGAGTGGGTAGTTACTTAATAGTAATAGTTACTTAAGGAAGAATCAACCAACATTTAATCACTAGAAATCAAACACTGTTAATAAAATGCCCATCTAAGGGTTGTATTTGAAAAAGAGACTCCCGTTACCTGACCTCAGAACATTTGGTCAGAGAAATTATTGGAGCAGATGCTTTATCCATCATCCAAGTTGACAGAATATTTTAAATAAGTAAGTTGACCATTGAGCCATTTGTAGTTAACCTAAAAGAAATCTCTTCATTTGTAGAGCCTTTGATAAATTTGAATGCTCATTCACAACAATTCACAACTTGAAAATATTTATTCACTTAACAGATATTTATTGAATGCCTGCTGTGTAACTACTATGTTTACATGCTTTAGATACACAAAAATTCAAACCAGGTTCTTGTCCTTCCAGAGTTTTTAATCATATGACATTATCAATTCACTTGATTTAAGGACATAAAATTATTTAATTGTTATTACAATTGAGACACGTCTACTTTTTTTTTTTTCTTTCTTGAGAGATTCGCTAGAATGCAAACTGTATAAAAGTGGGGGGTGAGTTTATTTTGTTAACCAGTGTCCAACAGTACATATTAGCAGCTCAATTAATATTTGTTGAACAATCAATTTTCTTAACAATGATGAACAATATTCCATAGATTTTTCTTGTAAGGTCAGTATTCTTTGAAAACATAGCTGTAAAGATTCATTAGGCACCCTTCTTGACGAATTACTGTAACCCTTGTTAGGTTGGCTCGCCCTACTTTTTATAAGGAAACTTGCAGATTGCATGCCCAATCCCACAGTTATGAATCCAAGTGCTAACTTTGGTCAATACTAGGTAATTATAATGACCTAGAAGGAAAAGTATCATGTAATGAATTATATTAGCACTTGCAAAATACCTTGGTCTATCATGACAGAGAGCTGAATAGGTGATTGCCTGTTGAATTAAAGTGGCCCTTGACTCAAAAGAGCAGTTTCTGTTCCTATCAATTAATACCTCACTTTTTTGAGTTGTAATGGCTTACAGGTTTTGTTTTCGGTTTTTGGTGCTCTTTTTATGGGCCCATATTACAATGCAAGAAACCCTGAGAGTGCCTACTTTTTAACAAACATTAGCAATTAACACCATACTGCTAAGACCCTAGAGGTAGGCAATAGTCCCCCTTTCTCTGTGGGGCTATGTTCCAAGATCCCCAGTGGATACCTGAAACCATGGATAGTAATGAAATATATATGATTTTTCTCTTATACATGCATACCTATGATAAAGCTTAATTTATAAATTAGGCACAGTAATATGAAAATAGAATAATCATAAAATGTACTATATTAAAGGTTATGTGAATGTGGTCTCTCTCAAAATATCTTATACTGTACTCACCTTTTCACTTGAAAGAAGTACTTTACAATTTCTCCTTGGCATATCTGAATTGCCAGCCTCACTACTCTTGTACTTTGGGACCATTATAAGAAGAATAAGGATTACTTGAACTCAAGGACAAGGATGCCTCATCAGCCAATTTGATAATGGAGACAACTACTAATTCACCTACAGGCAGACAGCATATATAGTGTGGATATGCTGGACAAATGGATGACTCGTGTCCCAGGCATGGTGGAATGGGAAAACATGATATCTCATCATGCTAATCAAAACAGTGCACAATTTAAAATTCATTAATTGATTATTTCTGTAATTTTCCATTTTTCAATCATGGTTGACTGTGTGTAATTCAAAATGTGGAAAGTGAAACCACAGATAAAGGGGGACTACTGTATACAGAGTTGAGTAGACTCTTGGATGAGGTGAGGTCAGAAAATGCCTAGAGTGGGGAAAAGATACCTGATAAGGCAGGTTGGAGAGAACCAAAGTAAAAGTCTTTAAACCCTCACTTTTCATACTTTATAAAAGTTATCCTACCAGCACATTAACCCATTCAAAATCTATAGAAATGTTATATGAAAAACACAACTGCCAATGTATACCAAATTCCCATGGAGAGCAGGTTAATCCTCAATGGAAGATAAAATATATTTACAATATTAATCATCTTATGCTCATAATGAGACAATTTGAAGGAAATTTAAAAATTACCTAATGCAAAATTGCCTGAATAGCTTATATACTATTATCTGTAATGCTTTAATTAAATGGCCCTACTTTTCCATAGCATCTTTTTGCCCTTGGGAAACATACAATATTTCATAGAATCATCACCAAAAGCTTTAGGATAAATTTAGAGCCTAACAAATTAGCACCAATTATATCACAAAAATTGTCCATTCAGCAACAGAAGAAAAATATGTGTACCTGTCACCCAAGATCCACTAATACCCTGCAACGTGAGGTGGATGATATGAACTCTGTGTCCTAAGACATAATAACCCTGGGGAAATATAACTAACAATGAAGATGATGGACAATAATTACTAATATTCAAGCTGTAAGCATATAATATTGCACTAACACAAAGGTTCTTAAGTCGGGTTGCACATTACAATCACAAATGAGGAACAGGGAGAATTTTAAAGAAATACTAATGATTGGGCCACACCAAAGACCAATTAAATCATAACTCTTAAGAAGGAGCTTAGGCACCAGTCTTTTTAAATACTAACTAATACGTAACCAAAGTTGAGAGCCCCTAACAATATTCTTGACAATATCTTAACCACTATCCACACAATAAGAGTTTGTTTGAGTATCATAATAGAGTTTTCAAATTACAAGATCCTCTTTGGTATGCAATAAATTGTTATTTAAACAGATACACAATGCTGCATCCAGAAAACCTTTTGCACTCATTTATATACTAAATACAGCTTATTCTGCACTGAAGCAATAAATAAAGCAGATAGTTCCAGCTCTTGCCAATTTTAGAGGTCAGTTGTTTCTAGGACAATTTCCCTACCTATTAATACCTATTAATATTTGAATGCGGAGGTTAAAATGCCGTGGTTTTTTTTTTAAATAACCAAAATGATATTGTATCACAGGATGAATAAGAATATATTACTCAAAATGGCATCTGTTTATCACACAGTCCTCTTGGCTTTTGTTTGTAGTTTTCTTGAATTATAATGTGAATCACAAGGCCTGATCCATTACAACTCTAAAATTCAATTTAAAAATAGTTACCTAAACTCACACTACAGGTTCCTTCCATGCCTAACTAGATGTGTTCAGTTCTGAACTTTTCCTAACTTGCCGGTTTTTAGACCTGTGTTTATGTGTGTATGTGTGTATGTGTGTGAGTTGGGGGATGGTGCACGCACACATTTCTCAGACATGCATGTGTTTTTGAAGCTCCCTCTTAAGTGGATCTCCTTTCCATCTTCCTTTCCCAGGTACTTTCTATATTTAAAAGCTATTGGTTTTCTCTTCTTAAGCCTTGCATTCTCCTGGTATCTCCTGTTCCTCCATTTTACAATAAACTCTTTATCTAGCTGTCTCCATTTTTAAAAGCCTTATCCCTCCTGGTGTTCTTATCTAGAACTCTCTTTCAAGTGTGTAACTGTTTTCTTTATCTCTCACCTTTCACCACCCCTCTCTTCCTGCGGGGGTAATCCTACCCTCCTTCCTCCTAATCTCTAGTTCTTTTTTCTTCCTCCTAGAAGTGTTGTATTTTCAATAACTGCATGTTCATTAGCAAGGCAGTGATAGCATCAAATTGCAGTATAATAACATTCTCCCCATCTGATAAATGCATTTTACTCTGAAGCTGCTTCTGTAAAAAGGGATGTGAATTTTGGAGCCGATCAACCCAGCTCTAGGTCAGTGTTTTCAAAGGCAGACATAAATCCTTTTGAAACATTCACAACTTTTAATAATAACAACAATAACTGTATTTTAATGAGATATACAGACTACAGTGCAAATACAAGAAAATGATCTAAATAGCTACTGAAATTAAAACCTGATGATAGTTCACACCTAGAATAATGACTTACTCTCAATATGTTATTCTGGCATCAGACATTTCCCCTATAAGGAGGCTCTTATCCAATATGCAATATCATTCAATACTGTCTTCTATTGTCCTTTAAGACTTTTCCTAGAAAATTCCCTGGATACAATGCTTATTAATTGCATGTTGTCTTCCAACCATTTTTAAAGAATAAAGTTAAGCCAAAATGTCTGCAATTTCTAATGTAATCCAGGAATTTCTCACAGGTTGATATACAAATCCGTGAGAAAGATTCATTAGTATTATACAAAGACCATTTGATAATGTCTCCTAGAGTGGTTTAAATGCCAACATTTACAACTGGTCAAGCTTTCAAGCACTCTCTAGATGGCAAAAGTTATTTCTGTGAAACTCTGAAGCAGTTCAATTATTCTGAGCTTTTGCTGTTCTAAATCTACAGATGCTAATGGGTAGTTAGTTCTACAATTATCAGGCCAAGAATATTCTGGCATTATACCTCTACCAAACAGAAGCAGTGAATCATTCATATGCACCAAGTCAGAATATATAAGGATAAAATTAATAACTATAGGGCATGAGCTTAAAATCCATTGCCTTAGAATATGTATGCTATTTCCTTTGCAAGTATCCAAACGCCATCTGGATGCTTAAATCTTCTAATAGGAACTCACTACATCTTATCACTTAAGATGTGTTCAGAGATCCCAGGAAGCTAGATTTATATCTCGCTTTGCCACTTACTTTCAGAATGACCTTGGAAAAGTCACTTTGGAATTCAGGGGTGAGGAACCTTTTTTTCTTCCAAGGGCCATTTGGCTATTTATAACATCAGTCAAGGGCCATAAAAATTATCAACTTAAAAATTAGTCTGCTATATTTAGTCAAACATGTAATTAACTCACCCCTAATGCCTTGGCAGAGCTAGACCAAATGATTTTGAGACCCTTATATGGACCATAGACCGGGACATTCCCCACCCCTGAGAGAGTACCAGGAAGGGGTCACCCTTCTGAATCTAAGTTTCTTTATCTGGGAAGTGTGTGTGTGTGGGGGGGGGGGGCGGGGGGAGGAAGGGCGGGGTCGGGGAGGAAGGGATGTGTGGGGGGGAACAACCCCTCACCATGGTTTGCTGAACCCATTACAATGAGAGAATATATGAGAAAATATTTCATAATAGTCAATGTGTTTCATAACTTACTGTCATGGGCACGTGGCGCAATCGAATTTAGATTATTGTAAGCCTTTCCATTGTTTGGTGCACAATGATAAACTGAGACCCAATGTTTGTATTCCTATTTAACCACTTGATGGAGAGAAAAACATTTGAGAGTTACTATGAAAAGATCATCCTTCAAAAGAAGGTTGTTATGTCTACAGATAGACAAAGTTAGACAAAGCCAGGAATTTTATGCTGTTATCTTTATGCACAATCTCCTAATGTCTTGAAGGACATAAAGCATCACACTCCTTGGTAATATCCCCTCCCGGCTTTATCAGTCCATCTCAACTCTGCTCCTATTTTTATCCCAGTGCATTGGCAAAAAAATAGGTTTGAGTAACTAACTGCTCCTCTACCGCACAATGAGGAAAATGTAACATGCGCATCTAGCCCAAGGGTTTCCATTAGTGTTAAGAAGACAGTCTGCTTCTGCGTGAGAAGAGAGGAAGTGATGGCTTGCTCAGCTTTGATTCAAGTAAGCCACATATGACCAAGGACTGGGAACAAGAATTGACCAAAGCATATAAGCATGCCTGTAAAGGTGTGGTATTCCAAAATAGAGACATGTATACTACACAATTTACAGCACTGGTTTTGTATTAGAACAATTGATTCAAGTAGTGGTTCCGGTACTGCCTACTTTGTTACACATGAGAAAGATTATTTAACACCTTTGCCTTAATTTCTTCACCTTAAAATGGGATATTAATAATATTTATTTTAGAGGATTGTTATTCTTAAATGACACAATATATGAACATTCTTTCATAAGTGTAAAGCAATCATTACGACAGCATTTGACACATTTATTATGCAGCACACTTTCATTGAGAGGCTTACTGAACAATTTTCATACCTTTACAGAGAGATTGCCCAAAGCATTTAGCATGTGAGTGTACATTTAGAATAAACAAAAATGGTGGTGATGAAGGGAGGTTATAATATGCAGAATTTGTCAAACAAATTGTCTATAAAGTCATTAAGAAACTGTTGGCTTAGCTGATGGCTGTTTTGCACAACACATCCTAGGATTGTTCTTCAACCAGCACTTTATGGGAAAGAATGAATCTGTGTCTTGTTATGATTGGAGAGGCCAGATGAAACAGTGATTAAAAGTCAAGAGACATATGAAAACATGCTCAAAATCACTAATCATCCAAGCGATGCAAATCAAAACGACAATGAGGTACCATCTCACACCTGTCAGAATGGCTATCATCAACAAATCAACAAACGACAAGTGCTGGAGAGGAGGAGGAGAAAAAGGAGGCCTCTTGCACTGCTGGGGGGAATGCAGACTGGTGCAGCCACTGTGGAGAACAGTATGGCGTTTCCTCAAAAAACTACAAATGAAACTCCCATTTGACCCAGTGATCCCACTTCTAGGAATATATCCCAAGAAACCAGAAACACCAATCAGAAAGGATATGTGTGCCCCTATGTTCATAGTGGCACAATTTACCATAGTTAAGATCTGGAAACAGCCAAGTGCCCATCAGCAGATGAGTGGATTAAAAAACTGTGGTATATCTACACAATGGAATACTATGCTACTATAAAAAAGAAGGAACTCTTACCATTTGCAAAAGCATGGATGGACCTGGAGAGCATTATGCTAAGCAAAATAAGCCAGTCAGAGAAAGATAAATATCACATGATCTCACTCATTTGTAGAATATAATGAACAACATAAACTGATGAACAAAAACAGATCCAGAGACAGAGAAGCATCGATCAGACCGTCAAACCTCAGAGGGAAGGTAGGGGAGGGTGGGGTTAAAGGGGAGAGATCAACCAAAGGACTTGTATGCATACATATAAGCCTAACCAATGGACACAGACACCAGGGGGGTGAGGGCATGAGTGAGGGGACGGGGTGGGGGGGGGCGTAAAGGGGGGATAAGGACACATATGTAATACCTTAATCAATTAAGAAAATAGAAAAAAAAGTCTATGTTCATGAACCAGACTGAATTTGAATCCTGCCTCCACTATTGCCTAGCTGTGCAAGCACGCTCTGCTTCAGTTAACCAATAGAATGAATTTACCTAAAAATATCTACTAAGCATCTACCTGTAGCTAAACAATAGCAACTATAAAACAAACATTAATAAGTACTGACATGTCTTAAATTACTTTACCAACATAGCATCCAAGTCTAAGAAATGTAGGTCATGACTGATTGGTCCCTATAAACTGCAATCGCATTGATAACACAACTCAACAAAACGAATCCTGCAATTTAATACACAAAAGGTCAAAATGTTTATCCCCTAAAAATGTTTTCTTATGCCAGTGTGACCTATAATTTCCAAGTACAACAATGTAACCTATAATTTCCAAGTATAATTTCCAAGAACTATTACAAATAAGAATTTTTTTAAAAAAATGTGCTTTTCCCCTGGCTGGTGTGGCTCAGTTGGTTGGGCGTTGTTCTGTGTACCAGGAGGTTGCTAGTTCGATTCCTGCTCAGGGCACATGCTGTGGTTGTGGGCTTGATCCCTGGTTGGGGGCAGGCAGGAGGCAGCCTGATCAATGTTTCTCTCTCTCTCCCTCTTCCTTCCTCTCTCTCTAAAAGTCAATAAAAAATCTTTTTTAAAAAGTGCTTTTAACAGTAGCTTTCTTGAACGGAATAGATACAGTTTCGCTTTTTCAAATGATAGAAATACTTGAGAAATACTACATAGAAGCAAGCATAGTGTGAGTCCAAGGAATAAAAATCAGTTCATGACTTTTACTTTTTACGTCCTTTCACTCACCAAAGGTAGCCGATTTCACTGTCATTTGTGTTCTTTCAATAGGGTGGCAAGGAAGGAGAAGAGAGATTAAATTAAAACTAGTCAAACCTGTTCTGTCCTAGAAGTTTTTCTTAGGTTAAGTGGTAAAGAAGTCCCCAAAAGCATTTTAAACCGTTGTCACTAACACAGGTAACTGAAAAGTAAATGTTTATTCATTTTGATAAAATCAGTTACAAAGCAAAGTTTGTTTCACCAAGTGAAAAAAGCTACCATTCAAATACATAAAGGCTTTCTTTAGAAGTTGTTTTAAAAGTGCTATGAATGGCTAATTAATTTGCATTTGGTATTATTTGCCAAATATAGCCAATCATAACATTTACATATAGAGATGGACAGAGATAAAATTCCCAAGTCCAAATATGTACTAGTAACCATAATAAGTGGAAGAGTTTACTTTTTCCCACATTTATGAGAATGAAAATGAAAGTCTTTTGGTGTTCAGACCAAACTCAAAACAAAATTCCTGAACTTCTGTTTTAGAATTTCGATGCCAAGCCTTAGCTAACAAAGTAACAATCCGCCGCACTGTTGCAAAGCTCTTAAAAAAGCGGGGTTTTATACAAACACTGACAGGCTCTGACCATCGGTGGCATTAGGAGGCGCCACCATAATTGCAGTCTCCTGAAGACATAACTTATTTCAGGCGAAGTAGGAGAGCCAATATTTTGTATTTTAATTAAGAAACCTGGACTTTGTTTATAATAATTGGCTGTTAGGTCAATTCTTGCCAGGATATACTTGTAAAAGAGAATTTTTGCCTCAAGTAAGCTTTCATTTAAGATTTTGGAACAGATTTAGGATTGGGGATGGAATCCTTTTCAATTATTTATTTTAGTTGCTTTCATTATAATACTAATAGCTTGATATATTTGTGTATGTTTTCAATCTACTCATCAATGGCTATGAATATTCATTATTTGCTTCTTGAAGAAAATTTTTAATCATACCGATGAAAATATATTGTTTGCTATGAACACAAAAGCCAAACTGTTTTCTTCACTTAACTAGTTAGACCTGAAAATAAATCACTGTTTGCAGTGCTATAAAATGACTCTATCAATATTCAAGACAGAGTTGAATCCCATAGAGATCATCTAATAACACACAAAACATCTTAGATGTGAAACACTCATATGCTCATTTTGAAAAAAAAAATTATATATATATATATATATATATATATATATATATATATATATATATATGCTGTTCAGATCAAAGGATTCTATATAATAAACACTTTAAAGCTCCTATTGTCCAAAATGTTTTTCTTTTCAATCATAATTATCTATTGACACATGTGACAATAGTAATATTACTTAGTATTTGTTTTAAAAGTAAATGAGAGGCAGAATACGTCTGAAAATTATAGCTCTGGAAAATTGGGTTCCAAAGGAAATCCAATGGAACACTGCCACCTTTTGGTGACACAAATGGTAAAGTTGCAGACGTTTACCGTAGCCTTTTTGAATGAAAATGTTTAGACAGACTTTCAGATTTTAGAAATAGGAATCCTATCTCTGTTGGTATGAAAATAACCATCGTAATTTTTTTTCTCAGTTGTAGTACTTAATTTTTAAGTATTTCAGTTTCCATTTTGCAAGCTCGTCCACAAACTCTTCAACTTTAGAACCTGGAAACGGTTCTTCCTGTTTATTTTGTAAAGAATGGCAAGTAATGGCCTAGTAATGAACAACACAAAGGACTTTTATATCCTGGGCCTGTCACGAGCATTTCTATGACTTCTCTTTATACCTAACCACAACACTACCCTACAGAACAGTATTTTGCAGGGACACACTCAAATTCCCCAAAGTACTAATTGCATTTCTTTCAGCTGGAAAGATTTATGCCTCCTCACTCCTAAGTGTTTTATGTATACTATTTTAAATTATAGGGCCAAAGAAATGATACAGTAGGTGCCTAAGCACATATAGGGACTAATTGGTGTCTGAGGAGAAATAAAGGGCTAAATACAGACAGAGATTTTATTTAGAGTAGGACCTGAAACTATGAGGTTGTCTAAGCATGGGGATAAGACAAAATAAAGCAAAGCAAGAGTGGGAGAGTAGATAAGCATTAATAAATAAGATAAATAAAAGAAATAGTTGTACAACAAATTATACTGTTTTTTTTTTTCAGTTCAGTTCCTGCAACCTAATAAAGAGCCCCTTTAGCTATAAAAGTAAAGAAACAGTAAATAATATGTAATCAAAGTGAAATAAAAACAAATATATAGATGGACATAAAGAAAAGAGAGAGAAATTCCTAGGTGCCAGCAACCAAGAAGAAATCTAAAAATCAGAGATTTGTCAAGTGACTCCCTAGCTGTTCAGGGGCTTATCAAACTCAGGTCGAGCCCTATTTCTAGGGGCTGCAGATTAAGTGTCCATTTGTAACATGAACATGACCTTGGGCATACATGAGTTTATGTGTAAAACCTGAGATGCATGTAGAGAGCTAGAAAAATGAGGTGACTCCTGAGTGACAGAGGAGAGGGATAAAATCACTCTACCTGGGAAGTCTGGGGAAGTAACAAGAATAGTTGATGTGGCTTGAGAATCCAAGTGGAAAACATAAAATTCTCTTTGAAAAGTTAAAAGCCTGCGCGGTACTATACTGTCTTTCAGGATAGCAGTAGAATCTCCAAGCCTAGAAATGAAAAATTAACCACAAACTAATTAAACACAGCATCGCTTCAACAACCTATGGCCCACAGTATAACAACAGAGGGGAAAACACAGCAGTAATGATGGGATATTAATTATAATTTAGATTATAAAAAGGTGGTAACTTGGTAACTTTCACCTCATCTCGACTGTTTTCTCTTTTTCATTCTCTGGCGCTCACTTTTGAGTCACCAGCTGTTCCCCTGTGAGGACACTCAGGCAGCCTATGGACAGGCCCACAAGGTGAGGGCCCAAGGCCTACTAGCAGCCACTTAAGTGAAGTTGGAAGCAGATCTTCTGAGACCTGTCAACAGCCACACGAGTGAATTTGTAAGCAACTCTCTCCCTCCATCCACCCCTATCACACCATCAGATGATACCACGGCCACAAACAATGGTGTAACTGCAGTTTCTAGAGATATGTTGAGCCACACGCATCTATTTAGGCTGGGGCCAGATTCCTGACCCACAGAGTGTATGAAATAATAAATGTTTTTTGTTTTAAGCTTCTAAGTTTGGTGGTTATTTGTCATTCATCAATGGCTAGTTTCTTACATGAGTAAGATGTCCTTAAATCTAGGATAATTATTGGTATCAGTATCTCAACATTCATAATGGAATGCTAAAGAATATTACCAGATAGTCCAGTTGCTAAATATGGACCTGCCATCAATAAACTTTATAGATATCAACATTTTTTAGTCAGCAAAGAAAATAAATGTCAAAATCTGTTTCTGATTTTAAAAAACATGGCTGAGAAACTATGCAGAAAAGATATTTTAATGGACATACCATCCATGTACTGCTTAAAAAACTTGATCTAAGGACAAGGTGTAAAATAAGCTATACTGTATTAGCTTTTCTAAATACTGATGTTGACACTATTGTCCATCTCTAAATATATCCCTTTTAAAGTATCACATCAAATTTTTATTTTAAAATTCAATTCCAGGGAAATATGTTTCTTCTATAATTTCATTCATTCATTCAATAAATATTTATTGCTTTATCTTAAATTAGGCATTTAAGATGATACTGGGAATATATTAGGGGGGAAAAGTGTCTCAGCTTGCATAGAAGTAACATCTAAGGAACAAGCAAATACTAAACAACTGATCCCAAGTAGAAAGATGATAAGGTAAAAGCTTTAACCAACACCCTGAAATGGCAGATATCAGATATCAAAGAGAAGTGCTAGACAAACATAAAAATTTTCAAAGGAGATTTATAAAAACCAATTAAGCAACCCATAAGTCCTTTACCTTAAGAGTAGAAAGGGTTCAAAAGTAGAGAATACTGCTGATGTGTTGTGAGTCCCTACTTGTTTTTGTCTGCCTCTAACATCAAACTTAATGGCAAGGGTTTTGATGCGTCTCCTCAGAGAACCTGACATGTGCACCTCAACATTGGAAGTTGCAATGGATGGTGTTCTAGTCCCACCTAGAAAATGTTAAAGACAAAAAACCTTGGGCTAATCGCTCTGATGGTGGGTCAAGGGAGATGGCCAAGTTGAGATGGGCTTGTAGTTCCAGAATTCATTAAAGCAAAAGGCACCTGAGGGTTTTCCATAGACCAGATTTGGACCACAGATGCGGGAGAGTCAGTGCATTAAGTCATGTTACGGCCTTGTCCACAAAAGCTATCTAAAGAGTGAACTGGCTGCAGTAGAGAGAAGTTAAAAGCATCCCCTGGATTCCTAGAGCAATAAACGACAAGAAAAAGTGTCACCTACATCAAGATAGTACATGAGAAGTCCCTGGTGATGGAAATGCATCTGAAGAGTCCACACAAGTACTTTACAAGAGAAAGGGGTCAGTGTTGAACATCTGTAGGCCAAGGGAATACAAAGCAAGCACATGAAAATATGCAAATAAGAAATCATCTGCTGCTTTTACCTCTCAGCTTTAGTTTCCTAAGGCTGCCATTAACAAATTACCATTAACGAGTAACAACACACTCAACACAGCTCTGGGTACTAGAGGTCAGTTTGAAATTAAGGTGTCAGCAGGGCCATGCTCTCTTTGCAGGCTCTGGGAGCAGGATTCTTGTGTCCCTTCTATTTTCTGGCAGTTGCCAGCCATCCTTGGTGTACCTTGGCTATAACTGTTTAACTCTAATATGTGCCTCACTCTTCTTAAGGCCTTCGCCCCTCTGTGTCTGTCTCTACCTCCTCTTCTAAGAAGGACACCAGTCATATTCGACTTCTGGCCTACCCTAATTCAATAACACTCCACCTTAACTAATTGCATCTACAAGGACCCTATCCTATCTAATAATAGACAAAGATGGTAATTGACTATACCTTCGCTACACCTCCCATTGGCTAATCAGCAAAATATGCAAATTAGCCACCAACAAAGATGGCAGCTAATTTGCATACTGCAGGCAGGGCAGGACAGCGCGAGCCACCATCTGGGCTCTGTGTGCAGCCCCGCCCCCATCCAGGACCCCCATGTGCTGCCTAAGCCCGTACCACCTAAGCCCTGCCCCCAGCCGGGACCCCATGGCGATCGGTGAGCAGAAAAGGGTGGCCTGCAGGCAGCCCCCGTGTGCGCCTGCTGCTGGATCGCTGCAGCGATCAGGAAAGCGCGGTCTGCAGGCAGCACCCCACCCTGGCCACAGCTCAAGGGAGAGTACAACATGCAGTGGAGGCCAGGAGCCTGAGAGATCAACAGAGAGGGGCGCCTGCTCCAAGCCTCCATGGTGTGGCTGGGGGCAGGCCCCCAGCAGACACACGCATACACAACGCCTACTCTGAGCCTCCAATGTGGCTGGAGAAAGACCCCCAGCAGACACACACACACACACACACACACATACACACAGGACCCCTGCTCCGAGCCTCTGCTGCCAGGCTGTGGCCGTCAGTAGGACAACCACAGAGGGCTCCTGGGCTGAGGGGCAGGCTGGGCTAAGGGAACCCCAACCCCCAGTGCACAAATTCCGTGCACCAGGCCTCTAGTTTCCAAATAAAGAGGCATTCTTAGGTTCTGGGTAAACATTAATTTTTGAGGACACTATTCAAACACGTACACACCCCCTACCTCCTAACCATTCAAATCCTGAGGCTGGTCCAAAAAAGTAACTAATGGTGGAGGTAGCTAATGAGCAGACTGTTTTGCCTTCTGCCTCTGCCTCTCTCCAACCCCCTTTTTGCCTTGATTCTGCATCTTCAACTTATGCCAGGCTCTGCCTTTCAGTCACATTCACCTTCTTTCAGTTCCTCAGCCTGGCCATACTCACTCTTGCTATTTGGCTTTTACACTGCTGCTTTTCCCACCTGGAATGCTCTTCTGGAATATACCTACACACTTGAGTTCTACCTATTTCTTCAAAATTCAGATGAAAACTCACTTTGTCAGGACCCAATTGCTAGTTTTCAGTCCAAGGCAAAGCTTTTATAACAAAATGAGCTAAAAATAAGTTATAGTAATAATGATACAATCAAATAGATGGATAGATCAATACATATGCATGTGTATATGAATTTAAGCTTGAACATTAATATAATTGCAGGCTGTGCATTCTTGGGAAATATTTTCTTTTTAATATTCTGAGATTTTGCCTTTCCTGCTTTTTTATATTTAAATGCATTTTATGTTAGCCTATCATAGTGATAGAAGGTGGCAGTTCCTTCTTTTATTGTCCTTAATTGTCAAAGATAAATAAAAAACTATAAAGCTGACAACTTTATGTCAGAAAAAAATTGAAATTTTATGGGCTTATGAAATCTAGAAGCCTGGGAATCACTGAGACTCTAATGGTAAGACTTTCATATGGCTCACTAGAGAAATGAAAGTGTGGAAAAACACTCGAAATAACAAAGATACTCTCTTTTCACTAACTATGATTGCCTTCATCCTGTGTTTTTTACTATTACTCTCACAGCTACTAAACTTATTTTTATTCCAATATTTACTATTGGTCCCTATACTATATTTCTCAATCCATTACTCACTGCTGACTTACCCATCATTATTGCTTAATTCAGTGCCTCCCTTCATAAGACCTCTGAATTCTACATCTCCTTAACTTTTTAACATTCCCATTTAACCAAGCTGTTTCCTCAGGTCCTTTCCATTGACTGTATTCTCTGCTATGGTTCCCAGAGTCATGCTGTACCAGCAGGGCCCTCATCACTATACCCCAATCATTTATTACTATTATTCCCTTGTTGGCTCTGTATTTAATATTTTACAGTGGCTCCTCCAAGGTAGCCTAGTCATTTCAATCTCCCACTCCAATTCTATACTCACTAACCCATGTTTAGTTCATTCTATAATGCATTGAGATCATTTAATGAATTTTAAATTAATTCCTTTTCTACCTATTAATGATTCTGGATCCTCTTTTATTTTCTTTTTCTCCTCTATACCATGTGAAAAAAATGCCTCAAATCTCTCCAGTCCCTTACACTTGCAAGGATTCCATACCACTCTACGTTGCCCAAGATCAGCCTCCAGCACTCTCCTTTGTTAATATTTTCTACCAAGTGTTATTGTCAATCATATGCGTTTTTCAAAATATACATTGGTCTGAATATCACACAAATTCTCTATTTTACCTGCCAATCACTGGCAAATTATTATTATTATTACCTCTCCTATTCAAATTACCATCATTTTATCACTATGCATTTTGTCAATTACTACAAAGATTTTGTCCTTACCATTTTAGCTGAAATTTTTTTTCTTACAAGTCTGATATCCTAATTATATGATTAAATAAATTTTCCCATTCTTGATGTTTCTGATGTATTCCAATAGCAGTTGACACTGTAGTTCCAATATTTAAAAATGTCAACCCATTATTTCACTCTGAAACTTTTTCTTCTCTTGAATACATGGCACTGATTCTCCTTCCCTCTGGGTATGCAGGAAAAACTTCCTAGTCATTAAAACTTGGAAAAATACCATAAGCTGCTCTCATATGTGCACTCTTCCAATAAGTCTACCAAGGCCTTCCCCTCAATTCCAGGAACACCACCAATTATGTGTCTCTGTCATTGTCTTCTCTATCAATACACTTATCTCTTCTGCTGAACCTCCAAAAATAATGTGCTCTTTGAAAGTAGGTAGTTTTGCTTTTTAATCTGTGGGAGTTCAGTGCTAGATAATGCTAGGCACTTAGTTAGATATTCTGTAAATGATTATGAACTCATTAATGGAAATTAACCAAATGACATTAGGTAATTAATATTCTGGAAAATGTAAGAGCAAATATAGAGTCCTAGACTTCAGAAAAAGCATGTGTATTTAAGGGCAGACTGAAAGAATGATTGAATACAGAGATAAAGCTGAAGAGGCAAGCATAAAGAGTTTTGTATCTCGTGTTATAGGTTTTGAGAGCCTTTCCTAAATGTTAGGAGAAATCTCTAAAAAATGTTTAGAAATGTATTAGATACCACCTCACACCTTTTAGAATGGCTATTATCAACAAGACAAGTAATAACAAATGAAGGAGAGGTTGTAGAGAAAAAGGAACCCTCATTCACTGCTGGTGGGAATGTAAACTGGTACAGCCACTATGGAAAATAGTATGGAGGTTCCTCAAAAAAATTAAGAATAGATTTACCATATGACCCAGCAATCCCTCTTCTGGGTATCTAACTGAAAAATTTAAAACACTTATTTGCAAAGACTTGCATTCCTATGTTCACTGTAGCATTTTTCACAGGGGCCAAGATACAGAAACAACCCATGTGTCTTTTGATAGATGATTAGATAAAGAAGATGTGGTGCACATATACAATGGAATACTATTCAGCCATAGGAAAAGATAAAATATTGCCATTTGCAAAACTTGGATGGATCTTGAGAATATCATGCTAAGCAAAACAAGTCAGACAGAAAAAGTCAAGAACCATACGATTTCACTTATATGTGGGATATAAAACTGAAAGGAACAAATGAACAAACAAGACAAATAAACAAACAAAAATTCACAGACACAGGAGAAAACCAAGATGGCAGCATAGGTAAGCACCTGAAATTGCTGCCTCGCACAAACACTTCAAAAATACAACTAAAATACAAAATGGACAGCATCCAGAATCACAGGAAGGCTGGCTGAGTGGAAATTCTACAACTAGAAGGAAAGAGAAAAGCACACTGAGACTCAGAGGAGGTACGGAAGTAAAGTGCAGAGGTACAGAGGCGCACATGGAAAGGGCTGGCAACTAAGAATGCGGTTGTCTTTTTCAATTGGGAGGGAGACACAAGCTCCTGACAGCCCTGACTCCAGTTCCGGACGAGTCTCTGGGGACCCAGACTCATACAGGGAGAAACTGGACTGTCTGGCAGTGGGCAGAACTTGAGAGCAGCTTTCTCTCAGAGGTGCTTGCAGCGATTACCGTGGACCACTGAGACCCTGGACCTCTTAGGGCAGACCTGAGGATCAGCCACAGCTGTTTGCTCCACTCTGTTGATTCCCTGAGACCCCACCCCACCCAAGCTGTGCGCAGGGGCTTTTGCATATGAATGGCCTGACCCTTTGCAATCTAAAATTACCTAACAAACTGCAGCGGGGTCAGAGAGACCCAGATCATGCAAAAGAAGGCCCAAGGCCCCACAGCAGACTGCATTGCTTCACAGCTGGGCCTCATCTGGGCACCTCCAAATCCCAAACAAAGAAGAGGAATCTGCAGATCTCTTCATACCTCCTGCTAGGTAGCCTCAGGCAGAGGCTAAATTAGCACCTCCTTAGAGATCCAAGTGCCAGTGTACCCAGTGGTCAGAGTGGGACCATCCAGATTACAACTCCTCAGATCCATAAGGGACACACTCAGGGGCCAGACTCAGTGAGCACCAAAGCCCCACTGAAAAAAGTCTTGCCCCATAAGGGTGTCTTCAGCACAGAAGTTCTCCCACCGTAGACACAGCTGAATCTCACAGCCAATTGACCTGGAGGCCAATTCCTCCCAGTGATACCTAAAACAATCAGGGCTTAACTACAACAAGACTGTGCATACAGCCCACAAAGGGGTGCACAAAGAGTGTCCACCTCAGGTAATTGGGGAGGCTGAGCCACTGGGCCCTATAGGACACCTAGCACAGAAAACCACTCTATCAACACAGGAAAGCAGCTAAAATGCAGAGACAAAGAAACAGGTCACAAATGACAGAAATGGAGGAAAGCAAACTACTGGATATAGAGTTCAAAACCATGGTTTTAAGGGTTTTCAAGAATTTTCTAGAAACTGCCGATAAATTTAGTAAGACCCTCAATAAGTCTAGTGAGACCATCGAGGATATGAAAAAGAACCAACTAGAAATTAAGCATACACTGACTGAAATAAAGAATATTATACAGAGATCCAACAGCAGACTAGAGGATCGCAAGAATCAAGTCAAAGATTTGAAGTACGAAGAAGTAAAAAACACCCAACAGGAAAAACAAAGAGAAAAAAGAATCCAAAAATATGAAGATAGTGTAAGGAGCCTCTGGGACAACTTCAAGCGTACCAACATCCGAATTATGGGGGTCCCAGAAGAGAAGAGAGAGCAAGATATTGAAAACCTATTTGAAGAAATAATGACAGAAAACTTCCCCTACCTGGTGAAAGAAATAGACTTACAAGTCCAAAAAGTGAAGAGAACCCCCAAACAAAAGGAATCCAAAGAGGGCCACATCATAATTAAAATGCCAAGAGCAAAAGACAAAGAGAGAATCTTAAAAGCAGCAAGAGAAAAACAGCTAGTTACCTACAATGGAGTACCCATACGATTGTCAGCTGATTTCTCAACAGAAACGATGCAGGCCAGAAGGGAGTAGCAAGAAATATTCAAAGTGATGAATAGCAAGAACCTACAACCAAGATTAGTCTACCCAGCAAAGCTATCATTCAGAATTGAAGGTCAGATAAAGAGCTTCACAGATAAGAAAAAGCTAAAGGAGTTCATCACCACCAAACCAGTATTATATGAAATGCTGAAAGGTTTTCTTTAAGAAGAGGAAGAAGAAGAAAAAGGTAAAGATAAAAATTATGAACAACATATACATATCTATCAACAAGTGAATCTAAAAATCAAGTGAATAAAAAATCTGATGAACAGAATAAACTGGTGAATATAATAGGATCAGGGGCATAGAAAGGGAGTGGACTGACAATTCTCAGGGGAAAAGGGGTGTGGGGATGCGGGAAGAGACTGGACAAAAATCGTACACCTATGGATGAGGACAGTGGGGGGATGGTAAGAGCAGAGGGTGGGGTGGGAACCGGGTGGAGGGGAGCTATGGGGGGAAAAAGAGGAACAACTGTAATAATCTGAAAAATAAAGGTTTAAAAAAAATTCACAGACACAGACAATAGTATGGTGGATACCAGAGAGAAGGGGCATTGGGAGGATAGTAAGAAAGGGGACAAATACATAGTGATGGTAAAAGATTTGACTTTGGTTGGTGGGCACACAATGTAATATACAGATGATATATCATAGAATTGTACACATGAAACCTATATAATTTTAGTAACCAACGTCACCCCAATAAATTTAATGAGAAAAGTATATTGTAATTGAACAAATTTAAGTTATAACTTTAAACCGTAAACTCAGATAAGCAGAAATGTAATATTCTTCTTCTGTAATACAGTTATTTCAATCTCGGTTTTTAATCTCCATCATTATACTTTTGTCAATTCTATAGAAAATAGTTCTTTATAATTTAAATGCTTTCTACTTAAAATTCCTTTCCTTCCACTCCCCTTTATCCTCAGGGGTTATTTAATTTCATGTCATGAAAGGAAGGCATCTGGTCTATGGCCATTGGTATTAGTTCATGCTACCATCTATTTAAATGCAGAGCCAAGCAGGGCTCCTGAGATTCTAATAGGATCAACTAGATGAATGATATTACCATTCACTAAGAAAAACAATAAAGGAATAGGAGCAGGGTTCAGAATGGAGAATGCTATCTTGGCAGGGTGTGGGAGACAATCATGAGATTAACTCAAGCAGGCAGATGGGTATCTGGGATTGGGCACTCAGAAGAAACAGGTGAGCTCGAGATGGTGATTTAGGGCATCAATACATACCTGGCAAAGATAGATGCTCACTAAAGACTTGTCAAATAAACAACCACCGCACACCATTAGAAACGATGGTTGAAGCTATGGAAATGCAAGTATAGAATAATAACATATAATGGCTGAAAACAGAAGGTTAGGAAATGTGAATATGTATGAAACAAGTTAAGGAAACTTTGTTCTTTAAAGAGACAGTGTAGGAGAAAACACACACACACATGAGATAGTAATGTCGCAGAAACCAATATAGCAGAGAGTTCAAAAGGGTGGATCAACCCTAGTGCAATTTCATCCTAGGCATCTGTTTCGCCAAACAGAAGTTATTTATCTCTGCCCACCTTCTCTCTCACCTAAGTGTGTGCTCCACCCCATGGAATAGTCTATGGACATGGACATGAGCCCCCAAGGCCCCAGAACTATCTTTTCAGTTGTGAACTACAGGCCAACAGACTATCACTTTAAAGTGGATAATGATGAAAATGAGCACTAATTATTATTATTTATTATTATTATTATTATTATTATTATTTCAGAGAGGAAGAGAGAGGGAGAGAAAGATAGTAACATCAATGATGACAGAGAATCATTGATCAGCTGCCTCCTGCACACCCTACACTGGAGATTGAGCCTGCAATAGGAACCCAACTGTGACCTCCTGGTTCATTGGTCAAAGCTCAACCACTGAGCCACACAGGACAGGAAGCATCAATTATCTTTACAGATGATCAGTTTAAGGACTGGTGCAAAGGATGCACTACACACTGTTGAAGTAGAGGCAATGAATTATGAAGGCAGTCCAATTAAAATAACACAGGCAACTTTGAAAATGTCTATACAGCCAATAATTTCCCTTTGTGGCTTTGAAATAACACCACCTGTGGTCTGAAGGTTAAAATGTGTTTCCAAACCTGTGCATATGAGTGGACAGCACTTAGCAGTTGTGGAGGAAGAGACAGAGTAAGTAGGTGAAGTGGAGGAGGATGTAAAAATCATAAGTATGTCTGGAAAGCGTTCTGCCCCTGGAAGTGGTAGCAAGTTCCATAGATAAAAGGAAAACTTGCTGTTAATGAAGATGATGATGATGATGATGATGATTTTGAGGTTGAGGAAACTGAAGAAAAAGCTCCAGTAAAGAAATCTATATGACATTCTCCCGCCGAAAATGCACAAAAATCAAACCAGAATGGAAAAGACTCAAAACCATCAACATCAAGATCAAAAGGTAAAGAATCCTTTAAAAAAAAGAGGGAGAGAGAGACAGGGAAAAGCTCCTAAACACCAAAAAGACCTAGTTTTTTAAAAGACATTAAAGCAAAAAATGCAAGCATTATATAGAAAAGGCACTACTAGTAAATTAAGCCCCAAAAATGGAAAAAGAGGAGAATGAGAGACAAATATAATCCCTACCGACTATCATCAAGAATCCAGATTGAAGTCTTCTCAGTCCCCTTTCCTGATTAACCACCAATGCATGCCCCATTCTAGGCTGGAAGCTATATCACTCTTAATCTCCTAAAGCACTTTCACGTGACTACTGATTCAGTGAACATTTCTTTCTACTTGATCATTTATCTCACCTCTTTGACCATGTTTTAAAGACCTATGTTATCTCCCTAGCTGCTCAATAAATATTTGAATGAATCAAAAAAAGGTGGATTAATTATCATTCTCAAATAGTTCAGTGAGGTCAAGGAAGATAAGAAATATGAATTGTCTACAATATTAAGCCACAGAGAGATCATCAAAGACTTCTACCTAAAAAATTTTGGTGGTGTAGTCTTGATGGAAACCAGAATTTGAAGTGTATGGAAAGTGAAATAATCCTATATAATAAAAGACTAATATGCAAATTGTCCCCTTGGGAGTTCGACCAGGAGACTGGGAGTATAACCGCTCACTATGATGTGTGCTGACCACCAGGGGGTAGTGTGGAACATGGTGGGCAACCAGCGGCAGCAGCAGGGAACTGAGGGAGCGAGGAGGCGGGAAGCCGGGAGGTGGGGAACCTGATTGGCCCTGATCACCTGCCAGGCCTAGGGGCCCTACCCATGCATGAATTTTGTGCACCAGGCCTCTAGTGGAAATAATAAATGAAGACAACTATTTTACAAAAAAATCTGAACAGGAAAAGGAGAGAGAGGTTTACTACTAAAGGTAAAATTAAAGTTTAAAAAAAGGTTTGGGAAGTTGGTTGCATTTAGAATTGAAAAATAATTTTTTCATTGGTTAGTTTATTAATCTCAGATCTCTGGTTATAATCTTCTCTTGATTCTCTACCTCACCAGTATCAAAATCATTTTGTAAACGCTGTGAATTCTTTCTCAGTAGCAGTTTTCATGTTTGCCCCAACTGTTTATTTCATTCTCCTATCACCATCTCTCCAAAATAAACTTAAAATCCCTTAAGTCACCTACAACAATTTACATTATCTTATTGAAACATTGCTTTGATCATATCACATGTCTTCAAAACACCTTTTTCAGCATTTACTTCCTAACAAATAAAGCAAACACTACTTTTACAAAGAGAAACAAAACCCTCTAAATTGTTGCTCAGTTCAAACCAACTCCATTTTCCTATAAGTATACCATTTTTCATGTCCTTGTGTCTGCCAACAGATATCCTCTTCACTTTCTCCACTTATCCAAATTCCACTTACCATCTCAGACTCGGTTCAGATGTCATCTCAACAATGCTATTTGCTTTGATCTCAAGTAGAAGAGATCACTCTTTCCTGGGCAATCTGACAGTCAATTTTGACAGCTCCTATCACACTTTTTACACACTGTGAACTAAAGTTATGTGTTTAACTCCCCCCTATGAGATGGCAAACAGCTTGAAGATGGTGAATATATTTTATGTATCTCCTAGCTCTCACAGAGCCTTATACAGTAGATCTTCAATAACACGAGTAAATTTCTGAATGCAGCAGTGTTAATGCAAGAAGAATCCAGAAAAAGAACAGGCACAAAAGACTGAGAGAAAATGATTTACTGTTCAGTAACTAGGACATTCAAATACCTCTGTTATTATTATTGTCAATCATAACATGCACAAAGACTTCTTAATTAGGGTTGTCAAAAATAGGTTTAAAAATGAATTCAGTACAAACAAATAATAATGATACCAATAGCAGAGCCACCAGCATACATTACACACACCATGGAGCTGTGCATTTTGATAGGATTCTAGGCCTTTGGCGAAACACTGGGGAGCTAAAGAAAGGGTCCTGCTTGCTTATTATCCTGGAAAGTGTAGTAGTGAGTAAAGAACAGTACGAATACAGTCCCATGAAAAGTTTTGAACTATGAATTCTAATTTGATTCAGCCAATAGTTTGAAGTATCTTTTATGTACTAAGCACTATGGGTTAACATAGTGTGAAAGAGAAGATGGTAAGATACAGGACCTTCTCAAGAATCATATCGTCTAATGAGAGTGACAGAGAGGTGTTAACAGTATGAGGTTACTGCTCCAGCCTCCCAAGGCCCAGTGCCAAACTTAAGATGTCCATAGCAGTCACCAGGGATCACAGCCATGGCTCGGTGACAGTCCTCATCTGGCTACCATCTGAGGCGGCCATGGGGGCAGGACCCCAGCCTCCACACACAACCCAAAAATCTCTGATTGGACAACTCCTGTGTCTTCAGCTCCGGCTTTTCACCCTGTAGAACTCAGGCATGAGGGTCACAGCCATCACAAAGGAAGAGCCGAGCTGCCTCCATGCTGCCGGCATTTGTGCTATCTCTTCCCCCTCCCATTTTTGACAAACAGCCTTCAACTTGCATTTAATTTAGACCAGAACTGTCCAGTAGAAATAGAATGCAAATCAGTGAGCCACATATTAAATTTTAAATTTTCTAGTAGCCACAATTTAAAAATATATAATGAAACTAGTAAAATTAATTTTAATAATATACTCACTTAACCCAATATAGTCAATATATTAGCATTTTCCTGTTTTTACTATTTTTTTTATTGTTGACTCTATTACAGATGTCCTCTATTTCCTGCCTCCACACTGCCTCCACCATGCTTCACCTCATAATTGTCTGTGTCCATGGGCTATGCATATATGCATATATATTGTTTGGTTGCTCTCTTCCCATCCTCCTCTCTAAAATCTGCCTCTGGTCCAGGAATATATGCATCCCTATGTTCATAGCAGCATTATTTAAAATAGCCAAGATCTGGAAAGAGCCCAAATGCCTATCAGTAGATGAGTGGAGAAAAAAGCTGCGGTACATTTACACAATGGAATACTACGTGGCTGTAAAAAAGAAGGAATGCTTACCCTTGGAGACAACATGCAAGGACCTAGAGAGTATTATGCTAAGCGAAATAAGCCAGTCAGAGATAGACACATATCACTTGATCTCACTTACATGTGGAATCTAAAGAACAACATATTAGCATTTCAATGTCATCAAAAATTAAGATATTTTGAATGTTTTATATCAAATCTTTGAAATACAGTATTGTATTTTATGCATACAGTACATTTCAATACAGACTAGCCACATTTTAAGTGCTGAATAGCTATACGTACATAGTTGCTATCATATAACCAAGCACAGATATAGACTTTTGCTATCCATAGGGAGACTGAGGTAGGAAAAGATACTCACCACAATGGGGAAATCGATTTCTATAAATGTTACACACCATTTAGATTTTCTATTTTTTAAAACTCATAAGAAAAGACAGACTCAAATAAATGTCATACTAGAGATGCAGATCTAACTGCTGTGGGGATACCAAGATCAAGATTGCCGAGGAGAAATGGAAAAGAAGAGGTTGCAGGCATTGACCTAAAATCTGAAAGATGGGTGGAATGTTGACAGCAGAGAACTGGGGTAGGGTGGGACAGGGGAAATCCTCACACAGTGTATCATAGGGGCAAAGTTTCAAAAGCATCAACTTGTAAAATATATTCACAGAGGAGCAAGTGGTCCAGCCTGGGTGGGCAAATATAGAAAAATATGAAAAGCAAATTGTTTAAGTGTTTGAATCTCACTTAGATAATTATATGTAGGAAGTAAAAAAAAATTAAAATAGCAATGCTTCCTTATCTTTTTTCCTTGATGGATTAGGGATGCCTTATATCCTTCTGAATCAGCATGTATTATACTCTTCTATTGTGTTCTGAAAATGTAAACAGCGGGACTAACAAATAGCTATACTTCATCCTCAGTGCCTTTATCCTTTACATTTTATCTGAAAGGACAGAACCAGGTCTATGATTAACCACTTATTTCCTAGAGGAAATATTGATTTTATCTGGGAAATGAAATGGTAAAGTATAAAAATTTAGGAGTTGTTTTAAAATTGACTAGAGGCCCAGTGCACGAAATTCGTGCATGGCTAGGGTTCCTAGGCCTGGCCAGCTAATTAGGACCTATCAGGGCCTTCTGGCTGCCGGCCAGGGTCTTTCTTTGTTCCTCACCGCCCTCTGGTGATCAGCATATGTCATAGCGAGTGATCAAACTCCCAGTCTCCTGGTCGAACTCCCGAGGGGACACTTTGCATATTAGCCATTTTTATAGATAGATAGATAGATAGATAGATAGATAGATAGATAGATAGATGATAGATAGATAGATAGATATAGATATAGACATATAGATAGATATAGATATAGATATAGATATAGATATAGATATAGATTGCATTTTATTATAACTTTATATTATTTTTATCCTAGCCAGTTTAATCCTAGAAATTGTTATAAAATGTTGTCATTCATTAAAAATGAGATCATGGCCTACTTCTGGCCCAAGGAAGTCACATTTTAGCAATTTAATAAGTGTTGGAGTGAAGGGAGAGAGATATAATTTACTGACTACTAGATTGTGCCAAGCACTAAGCTAAGTTTTGGGGGTATACACCTAATTTATTCCTCACAATAACTCTATGAGCTATATAACTTTTTCTTTTTTATTAATTAATGATATGGCTTTGTTTCTGAAGTATATACATTCAACAAATAGTTTTGAATTTTAAAATTAATTTAAAAATTTACTTTGGGCAGTGAGTGCATGATGCAGTGTGCAGATGATGTGTTATAGAGTTGTACACTTGAAACCTATATGGTTTTATTAACCAATGTCACCTCAATAAATTCAACAGAAAATTAACTTAAAAATAAATGACATGTTTTCGGAAATATTTGTTGGAGAAAACAAGGTTTAATAACTTATACAAAGTCATACATGCACTTGTTGGCAGACACAAAATTGAACCCAGATCTCTGATCCAAGGACCCTGGTCCTAAACATGTTTTATTGACTGTCTACAGCATAGTTCATAAAACACAATATTGACAAAATGAAGGGATCATTGTTATCTAGATTTATTATATAGCTATGTCTATAAATTTCTTAGCTCAGTACTAGGCACATAAAACAATCAGTTGATACTGGTCATTATTACTAATACAATTCATATTATTGATTAACAAGATAAGCCTCACCAAAATATCAAGCAGTAAAAAAGTTTCTATTTGAAAAATTGAATTACTGTGTTGGAATTCACCAGATGACTATAAATTCTTCTTTGGACTTGAGAATAAAAGAGCTCTAGGGAGAAGGATCCATGGGAAATGGCTATGGAAGGGTAGAGCCAAGGCATTCTGAGGAAGGGAAAGTTCAGAGTATATCTTTTCCCCAGGCTCAGATTTCCAAAGGCCCCAAACATATGAGAGAGAGAGAGAGAGAGAGAGAGAGAGAGAGAGAGAGAGAGACACCAGGCTGGGTCAGGGTTTTGAAGAGACATGCATGCAAGTGTCTATTAGATCAGAAAAGCCAAGCAGAGACTTTGATGGCAGAGGGAACTTATAAACCAAGTAATAATTCAGATTTATTGCTAACAAATCAGTAGTAATTCAGAAAGCCTATGATAGCAGAGAATGACACAGTCTTATTTCCCAACTAGATAGAAGCCAAACTTGAGCATTCAATTTTCTGTAAAAAGATATTAAGGTTTTAAAAGTACACAAATCAAAATAAACAGTATTTAAGATAAAATATCTGTGGTCTTATTAGGTGATGTTAAAAAATAAAAAGGAAAACCAAAGGACAAAAACAAAGCTGTATCTCTACACTACATACTGACAGCTGTCAGAGGGGAGGAGTGAGGGGAGACTGGATGAAAAAAGGTGAAGGGATTAGCCAAAGAACATACATGCATAACCAATAGACACAGACTCCAGTGTGGCGACGGCCAGAGGGAAGGGGGCAGGGTTGGAGCTCAGTGAAGGAAGGGAAAATGGGAACATCTGTAATAGTGTCAACAAAAAAAGTTTAAAAAAATGTGTCAGCAGAAGAGCAAGCAAATGAGAAGGAGAAAATAAATATAATTAATGAAGGGATGATGCCAACACCTCTGACTTTTGGAAAAGTTACTTTAGTAATGTCTAATTCAAAAGGAAGAGGGATAAATAAAATTAAAGTGTTTTACTCAGAGTGTTACATTTTTAAAGCAATTTATTAAGGAATCTAAGGATGATGATTTCTTATTTAGCTAGTCATGTGTCAACTGAAATAAATCATTTCCCACATCTTAGAATTTATTTCAAAAAAATTTAAACAGCCCTGGCCAGTGTTTTTCAGTGGTTAGAGTGCCAAACCTTGCACAGAAAGATTTCAGGTTCCATCCCTGACCCGGTTGGGGCATGTGCAGGAGGCAACCAATCTATATGTCTCTTTCATATTGATGTTTTTCACTCTCCCTCTTCCTCCCTCCCTCCCACTATCTCTAAAAATCAATGGAAAAATATTATCCAGTGAAGATTAACAACAAAAAAGTAAAAAATAAAAATGTAAGCATCTTATAAATGCAAAACACCCATTCATTTTTTTTCTCACTTAGAAAACTTCCAGTCCTGGGCTCTATTAATCTCTATGAACTAGTGAAGGTCAATGACTCTGAGTGCAACCCAGGCCTATAAGGTCATGACCAATATGAGAACGTGGGTACTTTTAAATTATTCTTTAGACTTTTTTTTTTCTGTTCTGTAATTTTTTGGAGGGGGGTGAAATTTGGAAGAGAACACTTTCTTAGTGGTGTTATGTTCATGTGCTAAAAAGGAGGCCAATACCACACCAATAATTTTTGGAACTCAAGCATATCATTAACAATTTTTCCTCGTGTCTGGTTATATGAAGGGTACAAAGCAGGGAATGATGCTACTTATGTTTCCTCACTTACAATCTTTGTCTCTGCCTCTTTCAGGAACTCAAGTCTATGTTTTTCCTCATTAGTTACACTTTAGAAATTATTTCCATCATTTTAATCGTCACTAAAATGCACAGAAGGAATCCTCATCAGACCAAAGGGTAGGGATGGAATTTGTGAGCGGTACAATCAGATTATGTCACCTCTTCACCCTTGGCATTGACATGAGTGGGAGGAAAATACATGGGTAAGGACAGAGTGCGCCTGGGGCCACGGGATGGAAGGGTGAACTTGTGACAATTTCAGAGATGGTGACATTTGATCTGAATCCTCAAAGAAAACCTTATTCTTTATTACAGAACTAGAGGCCCAGTGCATGAAATTTGTGCATGGGGGGAGGGGTCCTTCAGCCCAGCCTGCACCCTCTCTAATCCAGGACCCCTTGGGGGATGTCCAACTGCCTGTATCCTGCAGGGATTGGGGATAAACTGGTAGTCAGACATCCCTCTTGCAATCCAGGACCACTGGCTCCTAACCACCTGCCTGCCTGCCTGCCTGATCACCCCTAACCACCTTTGCCTGCTGGCCTGATCGCCCCTAACTGCCCTCCCCTGCTGGCCTGATCACCCCCTAACTCAGTGATGGCGAACTTATGACACACGTGTCAGAGATGACACGCGAACTCATTTTTTTGGTTGATTTTTCTTTGTTAAATGACATTTAAATATATAAAATAAATATCAAAAATATAAGTCTTTGTTTTACTATGGTTGCAAATATAAAAAAATTTCTATATGTGACATGGCACCAGAGTTAAGTTAGGGTTTTTCAAAATGCTGACACGCCAAGCTCAAATTATCCATCACTGCCCTAACTGCTCCCTCCTGCCAGCCTGATCGCCCCCTAAATGTTCCCCCCTGCCGGCCTGATCACCCCCTAACTGCTCTCCCTTGCTGGCCTGGTCGCCCCTAACTACCTCTGCCTTGGCCGCTGCCATCATGGCTTTGTCCAGAAGGACATCCAGAAGATGTCCAGTCTAATTAGCATATTACCCTTTTATTAGTATAGATGGTCTTCCTTTAGCAGAAAAGGTCACTCATTTCAACCTTGCACTTCAGCTAGAATTGGAATAGGGAGAACCAAGAAATCATCTTACCCATTAGATAAAGCAGCGATTTCCAACCTTTTTCATCTCATCGCACACATAAACTAAGTACTGAAATTCTGTGGCACACAAAATATAGATTTTTTTTGCAGATCTGAGAAAAATAGGTGTAATTTTGATTCATTCACACCAGACAGCTATTGTCATTTTTTTATTTGACAATCTAAGGGGGGAAAGATCAGCTCCCTGACTACATAGTCAGGTATTGCATGTTTTAAAAATTCTCTCACCGACTCCGCCCCGGCCCGAGGAACCCTCGCTCCTGCCCTGTCTCCCCTTGTGCCGCAGGACCGGTCTCAGCCTCTTAAAGAATTCAGAAAATGGGAGAAACCAAGATGGCGGCATAGGTTAACGCCGGAGATTGCTGCCTCGAACAACCACTTCAGAGATATAACTAAAGAACAGAACGGACATCATCCAAAACCACAGGAAGGCTGGCTGAGTGCAAATTCTACAACTAGGAGGAAAGAGAATATCTTACCCAGACTCAGAGGAGGCGCAGTGCTGAAGTGAAATACTGAGGTGCAGAGTGCGCGCGCAGAGCGGGCTGACGGCGGAGGGCGCGGTTGTTGTTTTCAACCAGGAGGGAGTTTCAGACTCTGAGCTCCAGATCCGGGCGAGTCTCTGGGGACCAAGATTCAAACGGGAGAAGCGGGACTGTCTGGCTTCGGTCGGAACTCGAAGGCAGCTTTCTCTCCCAGGTTTGCAGCCATTGCTGGGACTCTGAGAGGCAGAGCCCCTGGGGAAGGAACTGAGAGCAGCCATAACTGCTTGCTCCCCCGGCCCTGTAGATCCCCGGGGACCCGCCCCGCCCAAGCCCTTCACAGAACCATTTGCCGGATAGCCTCAGGCAAACACTAGATTAGCACCACCCTAGAGATCCGGCACAGAAGCTCTCCCACTGCAGACACAGCTGACTCTCATAGCCAGTTAGCCTGGAGGTCAAATCACCCCCGGTATTGCCGACATCAATCAAGGCTTAAAGGCAACAAGACTGCGCACAAAGACCACTAGGGGGTGTACCAAGAAAGCATAAAAAATGCGGAGACAAAGAAACAGGACAAAACTGTCAATGGAGGATATTGAGTTCAGAACCACACTTTTAAGGTCTCTTAAGAACTGTCTAGAAGCTGCCGATAAACTTAGTAAGGCCCTCGAAAAGACTGGTGAGACCGCCGATAAATGTTGTGAGATCCTCAAGAAATCTAATGAGACCCTCCATGTTGTGATAAAGAACCAACTAGAAATTAAGCATACACTGACTGAAATAAAGAATATTATACAGACACCCAACAGCAGACCAGAGGAGTGCAAGAATCAAGTCAAAGATTTGAAATGCGAAGAAGCAAAAAACACCCAACTGGAAAAGCAAAATGAAAAAAGAATCTGAAAATACGAAGATAGTGTAAGGAGCCTCTGGGACAGCTTCAAGCGCACCAACATCAGAATTATAGGGGAGCCAGAAGATGAGAGAGAGCAAGATATTGAAAACCTATTTAAAGAAATAATGACAGAAAACTTCCCCCACCTGGTGAAAGAAATAGACCTACAGGTCCAGGAAGCGCAGAGAACCCCAAACAAAAGGAATCCAAAGAGGACCACACCAAGACACATCATAATTAAAATGCCAAGAGCAAAAGACAAAGAGAGAACCTTAAAAGCAGCAAGAGAAAGAAACCCAGTTACCTACAAGGGAATACCCATACGACTGTCAGCTGATTTCTCAACAGAAACTTTGCAGGCCAGAAGGGAATGGCAAGAAATATTCAAAGTGATGAATACCAAGAACCTACAACCAAGATTACTTTCTCCAGCAAAGCTATCATTCAGAACGGAAGGTCAGATAAAGAGCTTCACAGATAAGGAAAAGCTAAAAGAGTTCATCACCACCAAACCAGTATTATATGAAATGCTGAAAGGTATCCTTTAAGAAGAGGAAGAAGAAAAAAAAAGGTAAAGATACAAATTATGAACAACAAATATGCATCTATCAACAAGTGAATCTAAGAATCAAGTGAATAAATAATCTGGTGATCATAATAGAATCAGGGACATAGAAAGGGAATGGACTGACTATTCTTGGGGGGGAAAGGGGTGTGGGAGATGCGGAAAGAGACTGGACAAAAATCGTGCACCTATGGATGAGGACAGTGGGTGGGGAGTGAGGGCGGAGGGTGGGGCGGGAGCTGGGAGGAGGGGAGTTATGCGGGGGGAAAAAAAAGAGGAACAAATGTAATAATCTGAACAATAAAGATTTAATTAAAAAAAAAAATTCTCTCGGCCCAGCAGTTGAAAATCACTGAGATAAAGCAGTTGCCACAACAGGTTTTGTAGACTAGTTTTCCTGCCCATCAAAAATATTCAGTAAGAGTTCACAAAGGGAAAGCGGGTATGGAAAGGAGTCCCTAGCACTTGCAGAAAAGTAGAAGATGAGAGAATTCACTTTGCGCTCCTAGAACCTTTGGGTAGCTAAACAGATGGGCCTGTTTTGAAGTGCAGAAGAAAAGGAAGGCATGAAAAGGGGGTGGGGCTGAAATGTAGATAATCTTGAGCTCCATGCAAGAATGTTTAATCTGCCAGGAGTGAGGAGTGAAGATTATTTGTAAAGCAGAGACTTAATGTAATCAACTACCTGCAGTGGTAAAATGGACAAAATCATGGAGAAACCCAGGGTTAATGCTGGCAACTAGGAAAATATCACTGTAAAATTTGTCATTAGTTATTTTTTTAATATATTTTATTGATTTTTTTACAGGAAGGAAGGGAGAGAGATAGAAAGTTAAAAACATCGATGAGAGAGAAACATTAATCAGCTGCCTCCTGCACACTCCCTACTGGGGATCAAGCCTGCAACCCGGGCATGTGTCCTTGGCTGGAATCAAACCTGGGACCTTGAGTCCGAAGGCCCACACTTTATCCACTGAGCCAAGCCGGTTAGGGCTCATTAGTTATTTTGTCATTACAATTAGAATGTAAGAGGGGAAGCTAAAAGTTAGTGTTCAGGTAATCCTTTTATCTGAAAGTTCCTCAAATAGACTTTTTAATGAAATGTTTCCAAAGCAGGGAAAAGTAAAATCAACTTTATAGGGGCTTCATGGCACTGACAATGGGTCTGTTTTACTTATTCTTATAACACTAGCATCAAAAAAGGCCAATGTCACCAAGAATTTGTTAATTTTAGAGGTATCAGTCCTCTCTTGGCTAAAGTTCTCACTTGGAAAACGTGGGAAATCAGCCCATCTAAACAAGCTCCATCTCTCCCATTTGGCACGATGGTGACAAGAGTGAGCCAAACAAATAAATATTAGCAGTTGACAGGCAAGTCTCCCTGCTTCCACTGCTGAAAAGGGAAGTAAGCCCCCCCAAAGTCACATACAGTCTTTGGCTACAGATTCTTCCCCCGTAGGGCTCACTTCATCTCTGGTTCTAAAGCTTTTCAGTGGAAATTCCCTTCTCACAAGGGTCTGCTCACTGCTGTGCCCAGCAGGAGGACTCTATCCACAGGCTGCTTACACTCCTGTCATTTAGGCTGATTCTGCAACTGACGGAGTTCTCTCCTATAGACTTAAAAGAATCTCAGATCTTTACTTGACAAATTAGCCATTTTCCCTTTTTTTCAAACATTTCTCAACATAACCCATAAAAACTCACCTGACCTGAGGAAAGCTCAATTTTCAGTGTTTGCATCAGTCACCTTCAGACCCAAAGAATACAGGGGACAACAGGAACCACCTCCAAATTGTGACTTTTCCACCTTTGTAGCTGGAGAATCCTATCTACACTAATAAAAGAGAAAAATGGTAATTGGCGTACAAGCTACCCTTTTCATTGGCTAATCAGGGCTATATGCAAATTAACTGCCAACTAAGATTGGCAGTTAACTGCCAACAAGATGGCGGTTAATTTGCATATGTAGGCACAATGCAGGGAGGCGAAAGGGAAAGCAGGAAGAAGCCCCCTGCCACTGACAGTGATCAGAAACCCAGGGGGGAGCTAAGAGCCGGGGGGCAGGGCAAAGGCGGCCCTGGGGCGGCCTTTGCCCTGCCCCCCAGCCATGATTGGAGAATCAGGTGCCTTTTCCGCCCTGGCCAGTGATAGCAGGAAGTAGGGGTGGAGCCAGCGATGGGAGCTGGGCACGGTCGAAGCTGGCAGTCCCAGGAGCTAGGGGTCCCTTGCCTGGGCCTAAAGCGAAGCCCACGATCGCGGGGCCGCTGCAGCTGTGGGTCCCCGCTGCCCGGGCCGGACGCCTAGGGCAGAGGCGTCAGGCCTGGGCAAGGGGCCGATCCTGCGATTGGAGGGTGATGGGGGTCAATGCCTGAGGGCTCCCAGTATGTGAGAGGGGGCAGGCTGGGCTGAGGGACACTCCCCCCACACACACACCCAGTGCACAAATTTCGTGCACCGGGCCCCTAGTATATAATAAAGAGCTAATATGCTAATTAGACCGGACAGCAGAATGACCTTCTAGAATGACCAGTGGGCGGGGGGCAGGGCCATGAAGCAGCCAGGGCTGCAAGGGCCTACTCTTGCATGAATTTCGTGCATCAGGCCTCTAGTCTAGTATAACGTCAGACCCCTTACAGTGCTCAGTAAATATAGAGATCCCACATAATCACAATCACTTCCTGTGATTAAAGCTCATACGATATTGTTAATTACATTCTTCTTGAAAGTTCTCTCTCCTTAATGTCTTTACATGCAGTTCAAGAGAGAGTAGAATGTCTTCCTATACAAGGTCTAACCTTGATTGTACGACAGCTAAGAATTTAGAGTTTTCTTCTGTTTATACCCATATTGCACTTAGAAACATTTGGAAATTTTAAAGATATAAAAAAAGATTACTTTTTTTTTTAAAATATATTTTATTGATTTTTTACAGAGTGGAAGGGAGAGAGATAGAGAGCTAGAAACATCGATGAGAGAGAAACATCGATCAGCTGCCTCCTGCACATCTCCCACTGGGGATATGCCCGCAACCCAGGTACATGCCCTTGACCGGAATCGAACCTGGGACCTTTCAGTCTGCAGGCCGACGCTCTATCCACTGAGCCAAACCGGTTTCGGCAATTACTTTGGCTTGAATCAAAATGAATGTGATTACACTTTCACCCTCTCCTCCCCTATCCATCTCCCCACCCCCCACCCCCCGCTAGGTGTTCACTACCCTATTATCTTGTGTCCACGGGCTATGCATATAAGTGTATAAGCTCTTTGGTTTATCTCTCCTCACCCCCCCACCCCTGCCCAACCCCACATTGAGGTGTGCCGGTCTGTTCCATGCCTCCATGCTTCGTGTCTTATTTTGCTGGTCAATCCATTTTGTTCATTAAATTCCACAAGTAAGTGAGATCATGTGATATTTGTCTTTCTCAGTTTGGTTTATCTCATTTAGCATATTTTCCAGGTCCATATGTTAGTGATAGTTTTAATTTCAACTGGACATGATCATATCTACGATGTTTGGATGGTAGAGAAAAATGAGTCATTGTATCATATTATACCTACAAGGTATCTTCATATCTAGACAGTTTCAAACTGTAAAATTGGGTCAGGACAGAGACAAGAGAAATAATGTTTTGATAAATGTGGTAGGCTCACAGTACTGGCTCTTCCTTTACTTTTCCTCTATTTCCTTACTACACGATGTCAGAGTAGTATTATAAAGTCTTGTGCTTTCATTTGTGAGAATCTTTACAAAAAATAACAAAAGAAATAGCTTTGTCAACAAACTCTTTCATGAAAATTCTAATCTTACCTTATTAAAGTCTAATCTCATTTTACACTTTGATTTACATATTACCTATCTTGAGTAAAACATGGAAGAGGCTGTGGATTGAGTCAACATGCCAATGATATGCTCTGGGGCAGGGGAGGGGAGAGCCCTGAAGTGTATTGTTTGCCCAAATTCTATGGTGTACATTTTTTCATCTGTCTTTCAGCTAGAGTTCTGGAAACAAATTCGATGCCACCGATGAGAGGTCCTTGCACAATATTTAGAATGGAAAAACTGAATCAGAGGCCAATCTTCTCTGATGGAAAACAAAGTTGTAAGAATGTGAAATGTTCCTACAAATCATTTCACTGTTCCCTCTCCAGGTGGCTGGGTACCCAGCATCTACCGAACAGCAGCACCGTTGGGGTATAAACTTGACAGAGCCCATAGCAGTCTATAAGAAGCATGAGCAGATTCTGGTGAGTCAGTTCTGCAAAGCCCCGAGAGGTTTTCCTAGAGGGCTAGCTTAGTCCATACACACTCAGAAACCTTTACTTTCCCTATGTTAAATCCTTTATGCTAAAAATTTGCCATATGACTGGGTGTTTTGTTGGTTCTCATGTACAACTTGAAATTTCTTAACTCTGCATACCTGGCCATTTCCTCTCCTCAACTGTGAGAATATCAACTCAAATATTAATTTATGAAATCTTCTTAGACAAAGATTTCCTTTTCCTTCTCAGAAGTCCTATAACCCCTTGTTTGTTCATTCTCAAGTTACAGGAATCCTGGCTATGCATATAAATTGTTCTCATTTCAGGATTTACACAAGTTCAGGACAGATGAGGTAGATCCAAGTCATATATTTGCATAGAAGCAATAAACTATGGGGGAAACTTTAAGAGAAACAAGCATTGGTCCAATAACATTCCCCTCTTTATCAGAGGATTGAGGGTTTGGGGTACAGCCTTCCTTCCCTAAACCTACAAATTTGTCTCAACCCCAGAGAGAGAAGGAGCTATCAGCAAGCAAAAATAAATCATTGCTTCACTAAAATTCTGAATCTCATTGGTGTACACACCATAAAGGGAAAGAGAAAGCATTTCCCCTATTTTCTTTACATACCACAGCTACAGAGCTTGAGGACCATCAACTCTCCCAGCAGTGAGGGGCATTTACACAGCTTACCCAGCAGCTTCAGCTGTGACATCTCTTTGATGCTAAATTTTCAGTGGGTGGTTAAACAGCAAGTTTGGCAGACCCAGGAAAACGCTGTGTAGGGTGCAGAATTGAGACTGGTGCCTTCAAACATGAAAAGGGGCAATAGTGTGCGCACATACACACAAACAAAATAAAGCTTCGGATGACATGCAGTATCTCCTGTAAGTCGCCTACCAACACTTCTGAGCATGTGTAGCCAAAGCTATTCAGAAGAGAAGAGAAAAAATGGCATGTGGTTACTGTAGCCAAAACACTGTGCTCTAAACACATATGCGTACCATCTAGGGAATCCCAGAAATAGCGAGGGAAAATAGTTTTAGTGAAGGGGAATACAGCCAAAGAAATAATGTTTGTTATGAAAAATATGATCTGCATTTATTTCCAGGCTCATGTGGCCTGGCATCAAGATTATACAAGTAATGGGTGGCAGGCAGCGATATGAATGCATGTGATTTTCCCCATGTAATCAACTATAAACTCAAAGCTCAGTTATGAAGCCCACACAATACCTAATACATAATAGGTAAGCAATGTACATATTAAATAAATGGATACCATTTTCTTCTATTCATTTTCTTCTCCACCAAACACTCACACACATCATACATAAACACGGCCAACACCATAAATCACATTCATTCAAATTTTACTTTTGTAGGAATTGTAACAATAGGGTTTTATGAAATTTTATCCTGAGAAAACTCAAAGGACTTTTAAATTTATTTTCATATGTATAAATCATTAATATGTTTCTTAGGTAGTAAAAGTATAGTATAGTGATTGTAAATTTTATGTTACAAATGAAAATTTAGCATTGGTATTTGCAATTATTTTTTCAATTTATGTAATAGTTATTTCACCCCTGAAATAGAGGTAGAGAAAAAAAATTAAATAACTTGACACTGTTTTATGCTAATTTCTGTAAAATATGCTATGTTCTTAAATGTACACAATAATTTTGATAACTTTTCCTTTGAAAAATATTTAGAGGTATTAAATCTATGATCTCAAGAGGTGTGTGTATACATGTAGCAGAAGGTCATTTTTTCCTTTGGTAGAATAATTAGAGTTCCCTTTTGAAAAAATAAAATAGCAAGAAAGTACATTGGCAAGTCCAATGAATATCTTTAAATATTAGCTCTGCTGACTTCAAAAGAAGTCAATTGATGCCATATTATGCCTTTATTCTCTCAAGAGATAGCAATCTTGCATGTATAAGACATGTTTACTTTAAAGACCACATAATGTTTTACAACTACAATTTCTTAAAAAAAAAAAAAGACAAAAACATGGCCTAGGGCAGTACCATAATATGAATAAATATCTTCAGCCATGAAAATCCTTCACTTGACCAAATTTGCATGCTTTTTATATTTGCTAGTAACTATTTAATACTATGGGAATATATATACATATATATCTTTTTTTCTTTAAATCATATCCTAATCAGTTCTTAAAAATAATAGCCTCCAAAGAGAGAATTCTGGTGAGGCTTGACCCACAGTGACAAAAATAAAAAATAAAAAATAAATCTGCTAATCTCCTATCAGGCAGAGTTAAATAACATTGTTATTAGAGACTTTGATGATTTTGGAGGCAAATTTAATAATGATATAAATCAAATGTTAAAATAATCCTCTAAGGAAACTTACTTCATTTGGGAGAAAAATAAGTTTCACCAGTAACCATAGTGAGTTGATATTATTGCAGTTGTTTTTATAAGTTGTTGCTATGACTTTTTTGACTTTTGGGCTAGATTCTACTTCAAATACAACAGATGGCAACAATTACACTTTTGTAGCTTTTTTCTTGAATAACTAAACAGAGCACAATAAAATAAACAAGCTTATACACTAGAGAGTTTTGTCTTGATTCACATTTTATTAAAACTAAAAGGGCACAAAGTAACTCAAACCAAAAATAAAATGAGACCTCCATGTATCCCAAACTTTACGCCGAAATTTTAAAATATTAGAATATTCCACTGTTTTACTTCCCTCATGATTTCAAGAGGACTAAAACAAAAGAAACAAAAATACTGTAAAGAAGAAAGTTTGCAAAACTGACAGCTCAGATCAGAAGCAAATGTTAGAGGCCTAGGAGGAACCTCCTCTGTATCTGCCTCACTTGCTACAAAATTTGAGAAATCGGATTTAGGTGGAATTGAAATCAGAGAAAAAATATCTTACAATGAAATTTTATTCCAAACAGTTTTAAATTTATTTCTCACTATTATATGATATGTGACTGCACCCTGACTTTCTTTTCTGAACCCTTCAGAACAATATTGGGTAATGTTCAAAATTCAAACTGAAGTGTACAAATCAAACCAAATTACGGTTACTAACCACAAAGCATATTTTTAAATAAATTGATTCTATAAGGATTATTTACTGAAAATTGCATAGTTGATGGGAAATTCTCTCTAACAAATGGAGCACAACGTTCCATTGCAGATGTTTAAAATGATTATGTGGGCTTTGGGTAAATCATTCAACTTTATTTTTCTTATTCTAGTAAATGAAGACAACAAAGTCTCTGACAAGATAGAACTTGTAAATTATACTCAAATGTTGACATATTATAATTAGATGGGGACTTTAATGCATCATAATAATATCAATGTTGAAATGATTAGTCATTGTTATCCCACTGGCATCGCTAAGAGTGTTTTTTAAATAGTGTGTGGAATGGTTTATAAAGTGCCAAATTGCCTTTATGAATGATCTCATCATGATTTCATTCTTTGGTCAACAGCTTGAGTGTTTGATAGAGTAAAGTGTTCTTACTGAGCAATACTCAAAGTATTTGCCTATAAAATTTTTATTTTAAAGACAAATCCTGCAAAAATTCAGCAAGTGACTAGTTAAAGAAGATCAGCAAAAACAAAATCTTAGTAATGGTTAAAGACCTAATTTTCCTAAATAATTATGATCACTACTATAAAATCAATTAATTACTAGGTATTGCAGACAGAGGCCACAGATCCTAGCACAAATAGACTAAAATTTCATATTCATGAAATGTTTCCTTACTATAAAAAGAATACTTAAAGATGACTTATTTTCTATTTGGAAAACCAGAAAGAGCAAAACAATCAAGCAAAAAAAGCACTCATCATGCTCAGAAACAAACTATTGCATTTTTACTATCTATCCTTTCAGGTGTCTTATTTTTCTATGCTTGTCTAGGAAGTCCTCTATTTACATATGTTTGATTTCCTGGAAATGTATTGCAAAATCAGAGTGAAAAATAACCAATTTCTTACATATTACATGTAAATAGATCAGGTTATATTCCCAAAATTTTATAGGTGTCCACGTGCACACCACACACATATTGCAAAGCCTACTTACTGGAGTTCAAATGGGCCCAGGCTTATCTGCCTGGCAGATGAGCATCTCCAGGCACACAGAAACCGGCAATAAGAAGACCCGACTGGGACCCTACTGGCCATCCACTCTTGACCAGAACAGGCCTCCTCCCTCCCTCAACCCTGCTACAGGGGGCAGAAGCAGAAGCCCCCCAGCCCCTCTGGCCTGAATAAGCTGAGTGCCTTGGATGGGAGTGGGGAGGAAGGGCTATACTTCCCTTGCACATACTCCAACCTAACGGGTCTTAGTCAGCCCTGTGTACTGTAATCACCAACCTGACGGTCCCAACTTGCCTGCCTGTACACAAAAACTCCAGTGCCATCTAACACTCAGTGTAGTCCCCCCTCTTCACCCTCACGTGGGCACCCTGGGTCCACCATGCAGGAAGTACACTAGAAGCAGAGCTTGAATCGCCCATTCAGGTGGTTATGGGGCCTAATTAGTCATGGGCTTCATGGAGGTCCATCAGCAAAACAAACATGAGCATCAGAAGAACAGAGCAGGCTGTCAGGCTAGATAAAGGGTTTTTTTGTGAGGCATGGTACCAGCAGCTCCACAGACTGGCTGAAATACAGTCAAGGCTGTGGCAATCTGCCCTACCATTTAAGGCCTCAAAAGCATGCTGCAAAAGATCAACTCATACAAAACTATACATGCAAATTAACCCTATAAAATGTACAAGTTGCAGAAATGTCATATAATAGGTTTTAATCTCTCTCTATAAAAGGCTAATATGCAAAGTGTCCCCTCGGGAGTTCAACCGGGAGACCAGGATTTCGGTTGCTCGCTATGGTGTGCACTGACCACCGGGGGCAGCACAGAATGAAGGAAGGCCTTGGCAGGCAGTTTGAAGGCCCCAATTGGCCCTGATCACCAGCCAGGCCTAGGGACCCTACCCCTGCATGAATTTCGTGCACCAGGCCTCTAGTATTGATATAAAGATTTTATACATTCACATCTGTCTTCAGATAGGGATTGAATTGAATCTGTAGATTGCTTTGGGTAATATGGACATATTAACAATATTAATTCTCTTAATCCATGAGCATGGAATATCTTTTCATTTATTTGTGCCTTCCTCAATTTCTTTCAGTAAGGCCTTGCAGTTTTCAATAAACATGTTTCAACCTCCTTAAATTTATTTCTAATATTTTATTCTCTTTGATGTAGTTTAAATGGACTTTTTCTCTTTCTGATACTTCCTTATTAGTGTATAGAAACACAACAGATGTTTGTGATTGATTTTGTATTCTACAACTTACTAAATGTATTAGTTTTAATGAATCCTTGATGGAGTCTTTAGAGTTTTCTATATGTAACATTGTGTCATTTGGAACAGTGACAGTTTTACTCCTTTTCCAATTTAGATGCCTTTTCTTTCTTTATCTTGCCTAACTATTCTGGATGGCACTTCCAATTCTATGATGAATATAAATGGTGAGAATAGGCATCCTTGTCTTACTCCTGATCTTAGAAAAAAAGGCTTTCAGTTTTTCACCACTGAGTATGATGTTCGCTGTGGACTTGTCATATAGGATCTTTATTATGTTGAGGTTACTTTCCCTCCATTCCACTTTCCTGAGAGTTTTCATCATAAAAGAATGTTGGATTTTGTCAAATGATTTTTTCTGCATCTATTGAGATTACCATATAATTTTTATCCTTCATTTTGTTAATGTGGTGTATAACATTGACTGATTTCCAGTTGTTATCTAACTTGCATTCCTGGAATGAATCCCACTTGATCATGGTGTATAATGATCAATGTATTTTTGCATTTTGTTGATAATTATTGCATCTATGTTTATCAGGCATATTGGCCTGTAATTTTCTTTTCTTGCAGCATCCTTGTCTGGTCTTGGTATGATGATAATGCTGGCTTCATAAAATGAGTTTGGAAGAGTTCCTCCTCTTCTATTTTTTGGAAGAGTTTGAGAAGGATTGGCATTAATTATTCTTTGAATTTTTGTAGAATTCACCAGTGAAGCCATCTGGTCCTGGACTCTTGTTTGTTGGGAGGGTTTTGATTATTGATTTAATCTCCTTACTAGTAATTAGTCTGCCAGATTTTCTATTTCATTATGACTCAGTTTTGGTAGGGTGTGTGTTTCTAAGAATTTATCCATTTCTTCTAGGTTGTCCAATTTGTTGGTGCATAATTGTTCATAGTAGTCTATTATGATCCGTTGTATTCCTGCAGTATCAGATGTAACATCTTCACTTTTACTTCTGATTTCATTTGAGTCCTTTCTCTCTTGTTCTTGGTGAGTCTACCTAAGGGCTTATAATTTTTGTTTATCTTTTCAAAGAACCAACTCTCAGTTTTATTGATCGTCACTATTGCCTATTGGCCTCTATTTCATTTGTTTCTGCTCTAATCCTTATTATTTCCTTCTGTCTACTAACTCTGGGCTTTCATTATTCTTTTTCTACCTCCTAAGTGTGTAAAGTTAGATTATTTGAGACTTTTGTTTCTTGAGGTAGGAATTTATCATCATGAACTTTTCTCTTAGAATTGCTTTTGCTACATCCTAAAAATGTTGGTAAATTATCTTTACATTTTTGAGTGTCTCAATAGACATTATTTCTCTTTTGATTCTTTCTTTGACCCATTGGTTGTTCAATAGCACATTTTTTAATCATCACATATGTGATTTTTTAAAATTTTCTTCATGTTATTAATTTCTAATTTTATACCATTGTGGTTGGAAAAGATGCTTAATATGATTTCAACCCTCTTACATTTATTGACTTGTTTTGTGCCCTAATTCTTCCTTGTCTTAATAATTTTATCTTCACTCTGGACAGCATGGCTCAGTTTGTTGGACATCGTCCCATGCACCAGGAGGTTGCTGGTTCAATTCCTGGTTAAGGGCACATTTCTGGGTTGCAGGCTCCAATCCCTGGTGTGGGGTATGCAGGAAGCAGCCAATTGATGTGTTATGACACTGATGTTTCTCTCTCCCTTCCTCTCTCTCTAAAAAAAAATTAATAAACTATTCTAAAAATTAATAATAATAAAAGAATTTTATCCGTGGGTCAACATAACAGGGGTGAATTTTATTCCTACTGGTGATAATGAACCTCACATTTAAAAAATATAGAGAGCTACTAGAGGAAGATGAACGTACCTACTAAATATTCTTGATGTCCTAGGTACCGTGGTCAGCAAACTGCGGCTCGCGAGCCACATGCGGCTTTTTGGCTCCTTGAGTGTGGCTCTTCCTAAGCCTTAGGAGCACCCTAATTAAGTTAATAACAATGTACCTACCTAAATAGTTACGTTTAAAAAATTTGGCTCTCAAAAGAAATTTCAATCGTTGTACTGTTGAATTTGGCTCTGTTGACTAATGAGTTTGCCGACCACTGTGACCTAGTGGATAGAATGGTTCCAAAATTATTTTCAGAAGGATTGCACAGGAACACATACATGGGATTTGGAGTTAGGAAAACCAGGTGAGTTCAGTATCTTTCTAGTTCTTATTGGGCAAGAGGACTTAGAACTGACACTTTAGTTCTCTTTTTCTCAGTTTTCTTAAGGTTTGTTTATGGATTAAATTAATATTTAATCCATTCTTTCTTCAATACTTTTGAAATATATATGGGAATATGTAGATGAAGACAAAATAGGCCAGGGAAAGAATGAAAAGAGAACAGAGTAGAGGATAAACAAGGGAAAAGTAGTCTATAAATGATCTCTGGGGAAAGTAGATGGAGAGATGGGGGAAGCAACACTGAAGTGGAGGAGGGAAGGGGTTATCAGGAAGGAAAGAGGGGGCCAAGCATCAACTGTCTCAGAGAAGTCAAGAAAGACAAGACTACAAAACATTGCCCGTTGTCATTTTAGTTCAGGGAAGAGAGTAGAAGCTTGACCACAGTAGATGCGACAATCACACACTATTCTTTCCAGAATCTTGATAGTGAAGGAAAGAGGAAGAATGGCATCCCCTAGCTAACTGACATCCATAGATCTTCTCCGAATATTGAAAGAGGACCTGGGATCTTTGCTTAATTAATTAGACAATTGTGTCAATCACATCCAGAGCTCTAAATGCATAAAGGCCAATAGCTCCTCAAAGGCATGTGACTTATTCATTATGTAGCTGTAGAGACTATTATAGTCGCAGACTCTTTTTGAGGGTTCAGTAAATGCTTAGAGCTCAGTGTGATCATAGATCCTTGAGGTCACTATGCTAAGAAAAGCTCAAGGAAAGGTTTGGGCTTTTCATAGGGGGTTTATTTGTTTTGTTTTAATTTTAGGCAGATGGAAATTTACCTTGCTTATACACAAAGAAATATGAAGCAACAGAGAGAAGAATATGAGAATTACTGATGGACTAAAGATTACCAAGGAGGTGACAGAAGGACACATCTTTCCACTGTAGGGATGATTCAATGGAGATGAGGTTATATGTAGATGCAGATAAATGTCCTTGGAACTGTGAATGGGAAAAGTGGAGGAGATAGGAAGGAATTTGAAACAGTTTCAATCTATGAAGTAAGTAGTCAGGTTAACTTCTGAGTGTAAGTAGAGGACATGGTACAGTCTGATTTGAGTAGAGCTGTGATGGTTTAAAGTAGCTGTTGGGGGAGATAGGCAGTTTGAGATAAGTATATAAAAGTAATTTCCACAGGCTTGCACAAACTTAGATTCTCATTATTATATATGTGGCCATATGTAATTTAAATGCAATTGTAATGAGAAACCAAGTTTATTAATTTAAATACATGAAAACCCCTAAATTCTACAAGAAAGGAACAAATTAAATAATAAGTTATGAAACCTATGACTGGAAACTTATAAAAGAAAAAAAATACTGAAGGCAATTCTTCAACTATGTCAGGAATCAACAAATATAAGTTAACAATGTCACTACTTCTGCTTTTCAAATTAGCAAGTTGTATTTTTTTCTATAAAAATTATCACATGGGGCCAAACCGGTTTGGCTCAGTGGATAGAGCGTCGGCCTGTGGACTGAAAGGTCCCAGGTTTGATTCCGGTCAAGGGCACGTACCTCGGTTGCGGGCACATCCCCACCCAGTAGGGGGTGTGCAGGAGGCAGCTGGTCGATGTTTCTCTCTCATCGATGTTTCTAACTCTCTATCTCTCTCCCTTCCTCTCTGTAAAAAATCAATAAAATATATTAAAAAAATAAAAATAAAATAAAAATTATCACATGGGTAAAACATGTTCCTCTAATAAAAGAAAAACTACAAAAATAAAATGATCCCCAAAAAGAATCATTTAAAATCACTTGGAATTCAAACATGCATAGATATTCACTATTTAAATTTTTATATATCTGCTTTCAGATTTTTTCCTATGCACATAAATTTGTGCTCCCATTTAGAAATTCTTAGATGCATCACATATATTTTTCTAAACTTGCTTCTTTCACTTAATATACTACATACATTTTTCACATTGATAAATATCAACACAATCATGATTAATTGCTATTTATCATCCCAATAAAAATTACTTAATGAAACATCTTTTTTATATTTTTATTGTTTATATTTGGTACCATGTGTTCCTATTACAAAAAGTTCTTCAATGAACATTTTCCTACTAAACATCTTGGTGCATCTGTATAATTATTTTCCTAAGGGAAAAAATTTTAAGTGAAATTTTTGAGTCAAAAAGTTTGCCTATTAAACCCTTTGAAACAAGTGTCAAGAAAGGTTGTGCCAATTTTTGCTCCTAAGAGCAGTGTGTATAGTTTATTTTCCTACACCCTTGCCAACCCTTAGCATCACCCTTTAATCCTTGCCAAGCTAATAAACAAAATATGCTGTTACTTAATTTGCATTTCTCTAAATACTAGTGAAATTGTAATTTTTTAAAAAGCATTCTTTAATGGTCCTGTATGTTTTTCATTTCTAAATTGATTGATATTTTTGTCCACTATCTTCTATAATAATAAAAGCATAATATGCTAATTAGAACAGATGTCCTTCGGACGTTCTTCTGGACAAAGCCGGGGCTGCGAGGGAAGCCCAGGTCCTGGGTGCCTGCCAGTGGCTGGAGGGCAGCCCAGGTCCCGGCTGCCAGAAGGAAGCTGGTGCCGGCAGCCAGGGGAAGGAAGGCCTACTCTTGCACGTATTTTGTGCATTCGGCCTCTAGTAATGAATATTTTTAATAGTGATAATATTCAGTGCTAGCATCATCTACTGTTAATAAAGTTGCAAATTCATTCATTTCTTTCCTTAGCTCTGTCTTATATGCTATTTAACCCATTCATGAAGTTTTCAACTTGAAACTTTTATTTTTGATTTCTAGGTATTCTGATTCTTTTCATATCTGCCGGTTATTTTATAATCCTTTTTCCCCTTCATGATTTTCTATTTTGTTATTTATGTCTGCGAATAATTTAGATATACTTTTAGATTATTAGGTTCTTAAGAATCTAAATTACTTTTTGTTTCATTTTTTATTTGGTGACTTTTAAATGTGATCTTCTCTTGATTAGAAGAGTTACAAACTCACATGGCAAAGATCTTGGACTTTGGAAAGTAGAGAAGGATGATGGCCATTTTGTAAAGTATCATAAGAATAATGTCACTGCTCTTTGTTAAGAATTTTCGTAGGCCTAAGGAACCTATTAGAGAAGATGCTCATGGCCTTACCTTTGTTTCAACTGAAGAGTCACCCTCAGCAGATATGTGACCTGCAGTTCCTGGTGATGCTGGTACCACAGTCTGTGCCTCAGGGGACTAAGGAGTTTTAATATTGTTGCCATGTGCTCCTCAAGACACTGTGTTCCCTCCACTTTCAAATTCTGTAAATGTCTCAGCATGTTTCCTCAGAGCAAAGGAAATGCCCGCATACCGACCTGCAATAATTGTATTAGTATATTTCTTGAGTCTATAAACAAGTCATATGAATTCAGGGTTCATGCCTCCAAATGTTCTACCTGACTCTGAATTGGGGCTGTAAGGGCCAGAAAACCATGGCGTTTGGACTTCAAGCAGTAAGAGAGAAGATTGAAAGAGGCTTTGACTCTTAACCAATTAATCTTTAATAAAATCTGGCAGCAGTCCTATGAAAAGTGTGACTTCCCCACTCACATACAATATTTGAGATTATCTCAAGTGAGTTTAGTTGAGAGATATAAAGGAGTAAGGAAACAAAGAAATAAATCAGCTTGGGAATTACTAATATGTATAGAAAATAATTGTGAATTTGGGATTGGAAATTGGAAATGGCTAGAAGCAGAGTTCATAAGCCCACTAAGTTTTTGAAAAAAATGTATTATGTAAAAAAACAAGAGTCCTGACTGAAATATATATATATATATATATATATATATATATATATATATATATATATATATATACTTGATTTAGACTTAAAAGTTCCTATGAACCCCCAAACTTTCAAGAGTAAGGGGCAGATTTTAAAGGCTATAGAGATACCAACAGCCATTTCAGATATGGCCAAGGAGAACAATGGTTAAGAAAAATTCTTTCAGTGGGCAAAGTAAAGAGGCACAAAAATAGCAGATAAAGTTTTTTCCTAGATGACAGAATTGGAGACCCCCTGAGTATTTCCCCACCACCCCAAATAGCAGGACTTCACACAGCTTGCTGCACAGGATTCCAGCTCTGCTACAGGCCAGTGATTTTCAGCCTTTTTTGTGTCATGGCACACATAAAGTAATTACTAAATTTCTGCATCAAAGCAAAAAATGTATTATATTTTTTGCCAATATGACCCCAAAAAGTATAATTTTGACTCATTCACACTGGAAGGCTATTGTTGTATTGGATGTTGTAATTTTCTATTTGAGAATCTAAGGGAAAATAGGTCAGTGCCTCTAACTAAACAGTCAGGTATTGCACGTTTTTAAAATTCTTGTAGCACACGGGTTGAAAATCGCTGCTATAGACCAATGACTTATCAGGGTCTTCTTTCTTTTTCCCAACAAGATGTTTACCAAGTTGATCTTGCCTTGATCATTATTGTATATCAGGAATAGGAATTGAGGGAAAGGAGGGATGGCTTGTCATTTTAGTCTGCAGATTAAAAGATCAAGAGGAAGCATATTTGGGTTTGATGGAAAGCATTACAGAGCTCTGAGGTCTTAAACTGTGAGCTAGATGCAGTGACTGCCTGGAATTCACATGGTCTCTCTTGAGGATGGGATTACCGTGTTCTATGTATGTACAGAGGTGAAAGCCACCTGATCTTTGGTGTGTAGAGAACAGACAATAGCAGGCAAGTGCTAGCAGATACACCGGTGTGCTATGTATTTCCCAGTCTCTCTTTAGACATGGACTTTCTTTAAAGTTATATCACGTCTTAGAAGGAAGGAAGGTCCATGCACATGTGGATGGAATCAGTGTATGCTGTGTTTATACCTAACCCCAAATATGTCTCTTGAACACACTTCCCCCTATCTATGTAGCTAGGACCAAAGGATTCTGAGATGGTGTAGTCACATTGATGGAAGGAGGTGGAATTCCTGAGTGATTGCTTTTGGGAGTCACTCAACCTGCTTTAGACTGCAATGAGAAATGAACTCAAAGATTTGTCCCAGCAGCTAATGTTATTTACTCTGAATAATGCAAAGCAGATTACTTAGCCGCTCCCAATCCAAGCTGTACCCTATAACTGAACCAAAGAAGTATAATCTACCATAGACACTATACTTTCAGAAGAATGTTTGTGCGGGGCAAAGGAGAATGCAACAGAAGCAGTGTACACGTAGAGCATGCTCCTAGAGATCCCGAAAACTGTTTAAGGAAAATGATTTATCAGCCTTTGGAAGCAAGGCGGGGAATGTGGGAGGTAGTCATGTATAACATGAGCGTGGATGTCCCAGACTGACCATGGAATATGAGCTCATGTCTTCAGACATAGACTTTTTGTAAAGTTAGGTCATACTTTGAAAAGAAAGGCAGGCCCGTGGGTGACATATTGATACTGATTGGGACAGGCTCTAGACATGTAGGTGGCCACCTCAACATTCAGGACAAGTGAGTTGTGGAAGGCACTAGAGAAGCAAGGCAGCTAAGGTAGATGCTGCTAAATTTTGGAAACAAGGATTTGCAAAGATGCATTAGGGGTGCTCCTGGGAGGAATCTGAACCATAATTTGACCACATTGTGGTAGGAGTGGAAATTTTCAGAGACATAAAATTAGAGTTGTGGAAACTTTGTAAGTCTCCTTGCTTGAGGATATTTTGTGGTTTTTTAAAGCAACACATTTATCAGTTTGGGCTCATGGCTGCTTGTATGCCTCTTTAACAGTATAATATGCCAAATATACTACTACACCCAGAGTTGAAATTTGTACACTATAACTCAGAAGTACAAAAAATATATACTTTAAAAACCCAAACATGATGTCATCTGTCTCAAGTTTCCATTTCTACTCAATAGATTTTTTAAAAAATATTTTAAAAACTTTCAAGGGAGTTTGGTCTTTTAGGGTCAATTTCTCTTTGGGTTGTTAGTAACTCACATTTTTCATTATATAAATTCTGAATTTTAAATTATTCCCTTCTTTATTCTTCCTGCTTTCCTCCCAAGAGAACCTATGGCCATCAGGGGTTAAGCTATCTTCTCCTACAATCAAGTTTAACCCAATTAGTCACTGAGAATCCTCTGCCAATATGCAACCTACCTGGTTCATTTGGTCTCTGAGCGAGTACCAGATGCTGAAGTCCAGTGCTCCTCCAGAGCACCAACACACATTCTCCACAGCCCCCTCCTCCAATACGGTCCTTTTAAGCACCTCTACATCAGCCAGCAGGACACAGAAAACTTCTGGGTTTCCTAAACACCATCCTCAGGCTATGAGGATGTAAGACTAAGTCTCAATCTCATTTACATAGTTTTTATCCTCAACCAATTCTAAGTTACTGCCCTGCCTTACATTCTCAAACCATACTAGACATAGTCTTCAGAATTTTCTCAAGGTATATCCAAATGTGCTTTTCTAAGATTCTCCTGCACCAGTCTCCACCCCCCTAGAGGAGGAAACAGGGATCCTCAATTCTTGAGGACCCAATCCCTGACTCTTCCTTTCTTTATCCTCAGTTTCACCTCCCAGAAGGGGCAAGGATTTCCTTTTGCTCTGCCTATAAGATGAGAATTTCCCTGCTGGTATATGTTCTTAAATGAAAGTGAACCTTCGTCTCAGAATAGCAAACAGTTTGAGGGGCAGCAGATGAAATTAGGGCTTCTGCTCACTCATTGTAGGAAGTGGCATCTCCATGGGTCAATTTGAATATTACTCTTTTATTAGATAGGATATATATACAGATAGATAGATAGATAGATATAGATAGATAGATATAGATATAGATGATATAGATATAGATATAGAGATAGATATAGATATAGATAGATATAGATATTTAAGGATAATAAATCCCTTGTGAAGAAAAAGAACACACTATATACCCTTTTATTATTTTGGATGATTTAGTAATATATATATTGATATGGCTTCAGTCATTCTCAAACATATCAAAAAGTCTTTGAAAAATCTAAGGTAAATCTCCTCTTTAGATATTTTTATGTATAAATACTTGAATTGGGTAAATATATCTGACAAGTAGAGTTAAGATTCTAATGGTCAGCAGCAGCAAAACCAGATAAATAGCCCTTCCTAGCAATGTTGTCTTAACCTACAGTCCTCTCCAACCATTTGGGTCTTCTTAATTTTAAGACACGTTTTGGGGTTTTCGTACATGCTGTTCCCTCTGCCTGAAATGCCCTTCATGCCCTCCTCCCCATATCACAGAGTTTACATCTCCCTTCACTCAGGTTTCTGTTCAAATGGTAGGCCATCAGAGAAGCATTTTCTGACCATGCTTTATAAAATAGTATGAACCTCCCTTCAGTCTATACCCTCTTGTCTCCTTTATTTCTCTTCAATGTGCCTGTTACCTAACAGAATAAATATGTATCTGCATACTATTTTACCTACTAGAATGCAAGCTCCATGAAAGTAGAAACATGATCTGTCTTTGTTCTTCTTTATTCCTAGCCCATAAGAAATACTTGTTGAATACATGTAAATTCTACATAGTACCTACACATATGATTGAATACTTGGGAGCATTAAAATATATGGGGATATTATTTAGGTTAAGGATATATGGTAAAAGTAAATTGTTAATATAACTATCAGCTAATAATAATACAGGATACTAGCAGGCTTGAGGGTCCCTGAATAGTCCATATTATCTTTCTGTATTTATTAGATTAACTTTTTTTAACTTATGAGGATATACCTTTCATTAACATTTCTAGTTTTCTTTCTGCTTCTCAATATGTCAAATAGATTTTAAAACTATTTTATAGATTATATAGTCTTCAATTATGTCCATAAAAATATGTCTTATATGTAAAGGCAAACCATATTCTACTAAATATATTCTACTAAATATGACCTCTAAATGTATTTATTTTTTTAATTTATTTTTATTGATTTCAGAGAAGAAGGAAGATAGATGGAAACATCAATGATGAGAGAGAATCATTGACCTGCACACCCCCTACTGAGGATGGGACCTGCAACTTAGGTACTTGCCCTTGACTGGAATCGAACCCAGGACCTTTTAGTCTGCAGTCCAATGCTGTATCCACTGAGCCAATCCAGCTAGAGCTATGACCTACCATATTGCAGGACATAAGCAATCTTTTTAGATTGCATATTTAAAAGAAGGAAAAGCCACCTTTATGATTAATAACAAAGTAGTGTTCAATTTATTAGCATTTATATTAACCTACAGTGAATTGAAAAAAATAGACTAAATTATCACTATGACAATACATTAGAGTGACAGAACAAATTACTCTACTTCATATGTGACTCCCCAGGGGGAAAGCAACCCCTAAACTTGATTAACTTTTCTAAAATTTTCTGCAGCTTCATATCAACTTAACACTTCTTATTTTACATTTAGGTAAATATTTTTCTTTCTCCAGTTTTCCTATCTTTTGAACACACTGGCCTCTTCCCATAATATTTAACTAACAGCCATAAAATTTATTATGGTATCATAAAACCAAGAAACCCCAAAGTCAACTCATTTCTTAGAAATACAGGCTCAAAGAATGAGGTAAGATAACAGTAAATATTTTGTCCTAGGATTATATTTATAACAAGTACCTGTCTTTTTGTTAGGAACTACAAGGGATTTGATGGGCTTAATGCAGTGCCAATTATGTGACGAAACACACCTGGTGGAAAAGCAGGCTCGCCACCACTTCTTCAGTGTCTCCTTCCTCTAAGGTTGAGAGAAAAACTTGATCTCATGTATTTCATTCAATCCAATGTCATTTACTGAGTGACTGATTTACCTCTTGCTTATTTTTTTCTCTTTATAAAGTTAACATATATGCTTATTGTAGAAAATGCAAACAATTAAAAATATTGAGTACCAATGCAATACAAAAACAGAAATTATCATGGTACCTACTTCATGTGATAGCCAAGAGCATTCAAGGAGTTAAAACATGTAAAGTACTTTTCACAATGCCTAATTCTGAGTTTTTCCATAAATGATATTTGTAATAAATATTGCCAATATTATTGTGATTATATCTGGATACATGGCCTAGAACAGCTACTGAAAAAAAACATACCTGATGATTCTGTTTCCTTATTTTTGAAATAAGATAAAATGAATAATTCAAAGTTCCAGGAACATAGAGGATTTTCTCTGGAGCAACTGAGATCTGGAAATATTTTCCAGAGGTCCCTGCAAACATGAGACAGGCATGAGCGAGCCCTTATCCAAATCATCAGAAAAGATTAAAAACACCATAAACATTTACAATATGAACAAAATAGTCTGCTAGGATAGCTAATTATAAGTATTTTATTTGGCAAACTAGATAAATACTTTAAAAAATTATAGCATATTATATGCCATGGCTTTTCTCTTGCTCACAATATGATAAACATTACTGTAAGTTTCAGCAATTCCTCTTCAAAAAAACCACTTTAATTTAAAAAGATATATGCACCCCTATATTCACAGCAGCATTATTTACAATAGCCAAGATATGGAAGCAAGCTAGGTGTCAATCAATAGTCAATTGGATAAAGAAAATGTGACACATAAATACAATGGAATATTACTCAGCAAAAAAAAAAATAAAAAAGAATGAAATCTTGCCATTTGCGACAACATGGATGGACCTAGAGAGTATTACACCAAGTGAAATAAGTCAGACAGAGAAAGACCATATGATTTCCCTTACCAGAATATGTGAAATCTAAAAAATAAAAATTAAAAAAAATGAACAAACAAAACAAAAAAGACGCATAGAAACAGAGGACTAATGGTTGCCAAAGGAAGAAGGCTGTGGAATGGGTGAAAAAGGTCAAGGTGAATAAGAAGTACAAACCTGCAGTTAGCCATAGAGATGTAATATACAGCACAGAAACATAATCAATAATATTGTAATAACTCTGTACGGTGACAAATGGCTGCTAGACTTCGTACAATGATTACATCATGAGGTATATAAATGTTGAAGCACTATGTTGTACACATGAAACTATAGTATTGTACGCCAACTATATGTTAATTACTCCAACTTTATTACATGTATTAATCAGTTCAATTCTTACAACCAGACAAGGCAGCCATACTATTATTATATTCATTTTGCAAAGGAGAAACCTGAGAAAAGGAGAGATGACATAACCTCCTCAGGATCACACAGGTAGGGCAACGATTTGACTCTGTAGCCCCAACTCCTAGGTAGCCTGACTCTGCAGCCCGTACTCCTAACCACTACACAGCACTGTCTAGATGCCTTTTAATTAACTAGTGGAATTGCTATTCATTACTGATTTCCACAACTCTTAGTGGAAATTGTATTTATTTCATATTTATTCTATAAGATGAGCCAAATAAAAAAAAAACCACACACAGACATAAAATCAGGAAACAGAACTGCAATAGCAGTGAAAGCATTTTTTATGCTTAGAGCAGGCAGGAGTTAAAGTCAGGAGTGTCAAAGAAATACGGATGAAGTATTCAGTTGGGAACTGGGGTTGGGCCTCTTATTATCCTATCAGGTAATATACTAAGTGTATATGTGTGATTATTTAGAGCTACCCAAGAGCTGTGCTCAGATGAATGCTTATCCCTCACTCCTCCCTAATATGAGTCAGGGTATAAGACATTACTCTTAGAAAGCCAACAAGTGTAGACAGTCTTTCCAAACAGCTCGTCCAATTTCTACAATTCCATATTAATTTCTCTTTAATTCAAGTCTCTTTCTGTGCTGCTACAACTGATTAAGAGGTACTATTTAAAAGAAATGGCATTCGACCAATTTTTCCCTCTAAATATAAGAAGGCTCACCCAATTTTCCCAGGCCCATACTTAATGGCTAATTAAACGGAAGATGTTCCAATTTTTACAGCAAATTTGTAAGATCTGTATTGCATTAATAAGTTGCCTTTAACTCTAATTTCTATAGTTCATCAAAAAAACTATATTCCTCAAATGCTTGTTGATGAGCTAAAGTTTTATAGGCAAAAATATTAAAGATTTTAGAAATTATAAAGCACTTTTTATAACTTTCCAGGGTCACCTTACACAGCCTGGTAGCTCAGGCAGCATAAACTCCAACAACTGCCTCACCCATTAACAATTTTAATAGTAATGTAGATGGCATATTGCATAGAGTAATTTTTTAGAAAGCATTGAAAAGCTGAAAATAAATCTTTTATAAAATGCATATTTAAATAAACATCATATGCACAAGTAGATTAACAACAAAACTGATTTTAACTTTAGCATGTCTATCATATGAGAAGTATGAAATTATTTTTCAGCCTTACTATCAGAAAATATTTTTCTTTTTTCTAAAATACCTTTGGTTTTCCAAAGATTTGGGCTTCTCTCTCACTGCATTCATACTAGTATGGATGCTGTGGAGACCCATAAAAACATTTCCTTGTATCCCAAATGGCCCTCTTATTTTGTTTTCCTGGTTGGTTTGTGTTTTCGAGGCAATATCACATAATAGCTGGTTAGCAGTCCCTCTACCAAGTGGCTGTTTTTGGTGTTTAACAGGGAATATGATTCTCCAAGGAGCCATGCTTAAAGAAACACAATAGCTACCTACATGTATTTTAATAGCAAACTCTCTAAAGCTAAAGTCTGAACTGTGCCTGTTAATGAACATCCAAGAAATACTTTAAGAACTACACACACATGCAGCTTCAGACAACGGGAACTAACTGAATAAGAGGAATCACACACATTAATCCATGACATTAATTAGATTTGTCAATAATTTTTTACATGTGGAAGAATTAAGAAACAACTTTTAAATATGAGTTAAAACAGGGCCAGATTTTAGAAAACCAACATTCCCAGACAGCTTCAAAGCCTGAGTCCAGGCCTGGGGAACCGTGGGTCCAGTTGTCCGACTCTGTTTTTAACGTAGCAACGGGGCAAGTCTGGTTCACAGGATTCCTAGCCCAGAGCACATCACATGACTCGTCTCATTAGCCTGTTTTCTTTAATCACCAACTGCTAATCATCTGCATATGGCAACATAGTTAAGTGCCTGTTATGGACTTATTTGGGCCCCACCCTCCTCCAACATTTATATGTTGAAGTTCTAACCCCAGGACTTCAGAATGTGACTGGATTTTGAAGTAATTAAGATAAAAGAAGCTATATGGGTGAGCCTTAATTCAATATGACTAGGATCCTTTTAAGAAGAGGATATAGACATCAGACATGCACAGAGGCAAGACCATGTCAAGGCACGGAGAGAAGATGGCCATCTACAAGCCAAGAAGAGAGGCCTCCGAAGAAACCAACCCTGCCAACACCTTGACCTCAGACTTCTAGCCTCCAGAACTGTGAGAAAATAAATTTCTGTTGCATAAGCCATCCAATCTGGGCATTGTACTATGACAGTCTGAGCAGACTAATGCAGATATAGGTCTCTTTCACCCGACTCCTCTCCCAGGACACATCCCATGACCAGTCTCAATAGCTTATTTCCTTTAATCACCTGCCCACTTGATCATCTGTGGAGGGCAATATAGTTAAGCTGGCCTTGAACCCATAGCATACTTGCAACTTCAGACAACAGGAACTAACTGAGAAAAAGGAATCAGCAAAATATTTGTGAAGATCAAGAGCTAAACTCTTCGGTGGTTAAGAATTTCACATAGCTCTAGTTGAAATCCACACACACACACAAAAGGAAAATTATTCATTCTATTTACAGTGACAGTATTGTCAACAGAATTCAGGCAACATTTTCATCTTTGTTTTCTATTTCTTACAAATTATTTGTCCTTTAGTCTTGATAAATAAGTACTTTGTGTGGGAGAGTCTCTTGTCTGATAGTGCTTCTAGAACATAAGTGTACTGCAATTCCATGGGTAACAACTAAGACAAGTGTTCTAATGATAATCCTGTATTTGAAATGGAAACTCCATGTCTTAAATTACTAAGAAAGTACTTCAGAATCTAAAGGGATTGTAAAAGCTATGTCAGCACTGTAAAGTCAAATCCATCCCATTTACTCATATACAATTGTCTAATATAACCTCTTACTAAGATCATGAAAGGGGAGTGTAATAAAATATGTAGGTCCATAAAAGCTTAGTGCTTCAGTAAGTCATTGGGAAAAATGATTCAGTGAATCATGAGAGACCCCTATTGACCTTTTTGGGTATTAGAAGTAACCCATCACTACTTTAGGCAAAAGTCTGTCTGCATTCCCCTGTGCTAGAGGAGCATTTGTTAAATCAAAGATACTTGAGATCCTGGCCATGTTTTATTTGTCTTTATTTCCCAGTGCTTACCCCTGAGCCCAAACTACTAGCAATCTAATAATATCCATTTGGTAATATTGAATTATATTGGCTAGAAGTGAATTGTTTACAAGTAAGAGGCTCCCTGATTGTGGCTCGGGAATCTCTCACAATTCCAAGAATAGGACTAGAGTTGGGTCTCAGATACAACTGGAACCTAGGATGTGAATGCAGTCAGAGCTCTTTGTTCATCTCTTTTCTTGGTTCCTTTCTGTTATTCTCTTTCATTTCTTCCCTCTCGTCCATTTCTCTAGTCCATACAAAAGAAACAGGAATACTAGCATAAACAAAATTTTAATGTTGCAGTTTGTCACTATGTGTAGAAAGCTGGCTTTCATTGCTCTCCAGTCCAGATCCTCTGGTGGAAATTAAATGCAGAAGGCTACTTAAAACAATATTTTAGAGGAAAACAATGAGCAAGCATTCTCACTGGAGTCTGTTCTGTAAAAGAATCAATGAATGAATAAGTGAGTGAGTGATGAATGAACAAATAAATGTTGTCAGGCACCAGAATATTAAAATAGCTTAAGAATACAAGAGCATATAAAAGGATTAACTTATTATGTTACCTTACTGATTCGCTATGTCAGATGGCTGTGAAGGGTTATATATGTAATTAATTTGGCAAGTGATATATTATCAATATAGTGGGGAATTTGTTAGCAATGATAATGCCAGAAATATTAAATAAACTATAATTCCATTCATAAACAACTATTTTATGGTGAAACTGAATTTCGTTAAAAAAATTAAAATGTGAGCATTCCTTTTCTTTCCAAAAAAAGCTGACTGATATTTATTTAAAATACTAGAGGCCCAATGCACAAAAATTTGTGCACTCGGGGGGTTTCTCAGCCCAGCCTATGCCCTCTTGCAGTCTGGGACCCCTCGGAGGATGTCCACCTGCTGGCTTAGGCCCACTCCCTGAGGGATCGGCCCAAGCTGGCAGTCAGACATCCCTCTGGCAACCTGGCAGCCCCCAGGGGATGTCCACTTACCAGCAGGGAGCAGACCTAAGCTGCAGTGCCTGGCCAGCCTGGGTGAGGGGCAGATGGGTGTTTGTAGGCTGGTCACACCCACTTCAGGGTGGGTCCCCACTGGGGTGCCTGGCCAGCCTGGGTGAGGGGCTGATGGCTGTTTTCAGGCTGGCCACACCCCCTTTAGGGTGGTGGGTCCCCACTGGGGTGCCTGGCCAGTCTGGGTGAGGGGCTGAGGGCCATTTTCAGGCTGGCCAAGCCCCTCCCCCACCCCCAGTGCCAGAAGCTCCGAGCCTCTCCTTTTTTTGGGGGGGGGGGGATTTATTTACCTTCTATAATTGAAACTTTATTGCTTTGAGTGGAGCTCAGAGCCGGCCAGGGCGGGTAGGAGGGAAGCCTCCTGCTCTCTCCAGCTCCGTGGCCACAGCCGGCTGAAAGCGGGTATCTGGGGTTTATTTACCTTCTACAATTGAAACTTTGTTGCATTGAATGGAGCTCAGACCCACTGCAGCAGGCAGGGAAGCTTGGCTTCCTCCATCATTGGGGCAACCAAGCCTTCTGCTTGCTCCAGCTCTGTGGCTGCCAGCCACCATCTTGGTTGAGTTAATTTGCATATAGTTGCTCTGATTGGCTGGTGGGCATGGCTTAAGGCATAGCAAAGGTATGGTCAATTTGCATGTTTGTCTTTTATTAGTGTAGATGGAATGAGCCTGGCTGGTGTGGCTCAGGGGTTGAGCTTCGACCTATGAACCCAGATGTCACGGTTGGATTCCGGATCAAGCCACATGCCCAGGTTGCAGGCTTGAACCTCAGTGGAGAGTGTATAGGAGGCAGCCAATCAATGATTTCTTCTCATCATTAATGTTTCTATCTCTATCTCTCTCTCTTAAATCAATATATATATATATATATATATATATATATATATATATATATATTTTTTTTTTTTTTTTTAATGTGAACTGGTTAGACGACAGTATTGGAATATTGGAGAACAGAGCAGAAGTCTTTTGTTGAACAACTGGTAAGTTTACCTTAGTTTCAAATGTGCTATTACTGTTTTTCTCCCATGCAGAAATAGCCAGATTGGATATGGATTTAACATTTTTTTGCATAGGATTCCTCCCTCTGTCACAAATATTTGAGACATGCCTTCTAGAGGTTTTCTGAATGTAAAACAATATTTCAGCATCATTCTGTAGCTTCTCAGTATAGGAGGTTCTCAACTATTAGTTGAAGACATGAATCTCCTCTGCTTATTTTCCCAATTCTCCGGGGGTAAACTTAGGGAAGTTCCAATAATTTTTGAGGTAGAAAAAAAAAGATGATGGATAATGAATTATATAGAGGAGAAAATGAGAGATGTTATATGATCTCAGAAGGCATGGAATTCTATATTAAAATTCTAAATGATTGTATGGTAGATATTTAGTCCACACTTTAGATAAAAATAGGTGTCCAGAAAAGCATTGACTTCATAGAATTGAGATCTATTAGGCTTAAATTATTCTAGGACAACCGAGTGACTCCCTAATGTTCCTGTAAATCACCTAGAACTAGTAAATGTTCAAGCCATAGAATTGTGTTAGCAGACTAAATCATCATTAGTTCAGAAAATAGTTCAGTTATTTAAAATCTCCAAGAATCTCAATATGTATAATTTTCCAAGAATTTGTATAAGAGCCCACATGCATGCACGCACGCACACACATGAACTATGTTATATAGTAATAAAATAACCGCTGAAAAGTTTCCAAAGACCAACACACTTACTCATTCTAATGAAATGTAAGTGAGATGTCCACAAGGTTGACAAGAAAAGTCGCATTGCTTGGTATTCGGTCCCCCGTTTTTCCTGTTTGCCTAGAATTGAATGTGGTAAGGTGAAAATGTACTTAAGCACCTTTCCTGTGGACTTCTTATTGAGAACTCCCATTTTTCTTCCTCATCTGCCACACAATGGTCCCTTTAACAAAATAATCTCCATTTATTCAAGCAAAATCCTGGATTATGACTTGCATTTTCCTGTTTGTAGTGAATAATAGGGTTGAGGTATTACAAGTCCTACTAGTTTATCCTTTATAACTGAAGCAGTTTAATGTGGGGCATGATTTCTTTATGTAGAGATAGATTTCATCCCATTTCATTTCTCTAGTTCATCTGGAAAAGTGTAAATTAAATCACCCTTCTCTGACGATAACTTACATGGTTCTACCAACATAACTCAAAGCAGGAATTGGGTTTAAAGATCCTGTATAATAAATCTTAGTTCTCATTTTCCAAATCCCATGAACCATCCAAATAAACTTGAGATGATTTGTTTAAACGTTCTCTTTCAGAGTATTTATTTAAAATACACAAGAACTAACGTGCTATGTTATACTTAATTAATGCCCAACTAAATGGCTTAAATTATAAACCTGGCATATTTATCCAATAGTTAATTTGCCTTATGAAGCAGGGCATTAATTCAACATTTTTCACGGATTTTGTGTTTAAATTATATTGTCAAATTGCACTAAGAATGCTACTAAGCTGTTAAATTTCCATTCTGAGTCAAAGATGCGGCTACTATTAGCAGCTTAAACTCTGAGCTTTTAACAGACAATACTAATTACTCATTTTAATTTTGCATTCTTTCAGCGTGTTGCTAATTTATTCTTTTTCAAAAGGGATTTTTAAACTATTTTCATTTCATTCACCATGTCCATTCAATGTCCACAATATTATACTGATAATTTAATAGGCCTAGGCTCCTGTCTTTACTTGCTTTGTTCTCTGATGTTATCATCAGAATTCAGTGCATGTTGATTTATTTGAGTTATTTGAATATAAATACCTTAATAATTTAAGCTTCTGGTTTTTCACTTCATTTAGAACTAAGCTCAAATAAATTATACCAACATTCAAATATTTATATTGTATATTGGGACTCAGGAAAGGTATTATTTAAGGAGACCAGCACTATCTGTTATCAGCATAACAAAGAAAAGGCAAATGATATTCTCAAATGACTTAATTAAACCTTTTAAATTTATGTTTAAATTAAATTTCCTAGGGTACATACCATATCCTTGGATTATCCGTTATGGTTTTAGGTTTCATTTAAATATGCTCACTAGTTTATAAAGCTCACTAATTCATAAAGTCATACAATTTAATTACTCAAGTAGGAAATTTAATGCACACAATTTCATACAAGTGTTTTGAAAATTCTTACTCTTTTTTTCAATTCTTTAGGTTCTTGAACAACTCACTTCTAAACACTAAAATAATACTTTTATTGTTTTAATAAACAGGTGTAGAATTGGCTTCTGAGATAGTTTTTGTAATGTAAATCTAGCCTATTACAGTTTTCCACAGTCAATCTGAGGTTTAAATAAAATGAACAATCTTACCATGGGAGATTGTGAAAAGAAGGGCATGGAAAAAGTCCCCATATTTGGATTCAGTGGAAAATAAAGGGGGAAATGGAATCAGTTGTCTCATCCTTAATATTTTACTTCGAGGCACAAAAGAAGAAATTCCACAAATATCTGTATTGCTTCTCAGACCGAATGTATCTGACTTAGCTTAGACCAGAACTTTTCTAGGACTCTGAGAATTTGCAGAAATCATAGGAAAATTATTACACAGTTGATAGAATAAGGGCTGAGGGCTTGGGCCAATTTTATTTCCAAACAAAGCTCTTTTCACCCAGAAATTGAAAACAAAAACAATAAGAAGCTTCTCCTCAACAACACTTGGATGCAAAGAATGCTAATGACAATGAAAACACTACATATCAGAATTCATGGGATACAATTAAGTGCTATCCCATGGGATACACTTAAAAGTGTTTAGTGCTATAAGTTTTTCTCTGATCTGAGAAAACTTATAGCACTAAACACTTTTAAGATGAAAATAAAATAAATAAATTTATGTCCCATTTTTAAAACTAGGAAAAGAACAGAACAACAAAGGAAGCCAAATAAAATATTTTTAAAAAGTGAATAAAGAAAAAGCATAAAATAGCAAGTCAGGGTATAGAAAAACAGTACACATAATTTGTAATTGGAAATTCTATTTTTTGAAAACAAAAATATAGCCACCACAAGCTAAGATGATGAACAAAAAAGGAAAAATATAAATAAACTAGAGTCCCTCAGCCCGGCCTGCACCCTCTCCAACCTGGGACCTTTGGGGGATCTCTGGCTGCCGATTTAGGCCAGATCCCACCGGGAATGGGCCTAAACTGGCAATCGGGCATCCCTCTCGCAATCCAGTACCGCTGACTCCTAACCGCTCACCTGCCTGCCTGCCTGATCACCCCTAACCACTCTGCCTGCCGGCCGATCCCCCTAACTGCTCTCCCCTGCCGGCCTGATTGCCCCTAACCACCTCTGCCTCGGCCCTACCACCGTGGCTTTGTCTGTAAGGACGTCCAGAAAGATGTCCAGAAGACATCTGGTCTAATTAGCATATTACCCTTTATTAGTATAGATAAAAAAGAAATGTCAATGGGAAAATACACATTGAAACAAAAGAAAAAAGTTTTTAAATCACTAGAGAATAACTTACAGACATCTGTGCAAATATATTTTAAAAATTATATAGGAAGGATAATTTCCTAGAAAAATAGACTACCAAATTTGACCCCATTGGAATTAGAATACTTTAGAAAACTACTCTTTTAAAAAGTAATAAAGTGATTCAGGAACCGTATTTGTTTTCTAGGGCTCCTATATTTATTCTCTCACAGTTCTGAAGGGCAGATATCTGAAATCAAAGTGTCAGCAAAATGTCAGTTCTAGGGAAGGATCCTTCCCCACCTCTCCCAACTTCGGTGGCTCCTGGCATTCCCTGGCTTGTGACAGTGTAACTCCTATCTTCACCTCTATCTTCACAGGGTCTTCTCCGATGTCTGTGTTCTCTCCTTTTCTGACTCTTGTAAGGACACCCACCAGTGGAGTTAGAGCCCAATCTAATCTCAAAATCTTACTTCAATTATATCTGCGAAGAGTCAAAAAGTCTTTTTCCAAATAAGGTCTGGGGATTACAAATTGAACATATCATTGGGGGCCACTATTCAACCCTCTCCAGGAAGTACTCCACAAAAATGACTGACCTCAAATGGTTTCAGAGACGAATTCTACCAAAGCTTCAAAGACCAGATCAACCCAATGGTCTGTAAATTATTCTAGAGAAGGGGAAGGAAAATTTCAAATTTCTTTTGTGAAACAAATATTACAGTGATACTTAAACCTAATAGATAGTAAAAAAATTAGAAAATTATCTCTTATGCAAAAGCACTAAGTAAAATACTAGCAAACAAATCCAACACACACTAAGAAGGTAATACCATACACAATGACTAAGTAGATTTATTCGAAGAATGAAAAGTGATTCAATATTAGAAAATCCATTAATGTTATACAGCACATTAACAAATCTAAGGGAAAATTCAAATGATTGGTGCCATAGATGCTGAGAAAGCCTTTGATAAAATTCAATACCAACTCATGAAGAAAATACTCAAAAAATAGAAACTGAGGGATACTTCAAACAGATTAGGAATCTAAATATAAAATGTTCTAACATTGTAAAATACTATGCATATTTTAGTCTTATAGTTGTTAGTGTCTAATGTAGTGGAGACATTTCCCTAAGATCAGGACTAAGACAAGTATGCTCATATCTCCACACTATTCTACATCATACTAGAGGTATTAGCTCATACAGTTAGACAAAATAAATTAACTAAAGGCCTAAGAATGGTTTAAAAAAGAAAAGTAAAATCATTTCTATTTGCAGATGATATAATAGTATGTTTAGATAATCTATGAATCAATCATAAAACTAACTCAAAAATAATTCAGTAAGGTAGAATATAAATGGACATTAAAAATTAATAGCCTTCAAATATGCAAATACTAACCAAATAGTGATATATGATAGAGAAACCCTTATTTATAACAACAACAGGGAAGATTACACACTTAGGAATTAACTTGATACTAAAATTCATATGGAAAAACAAACATGCAGAAATACTCAGGAACACACTGAAAAAACAAAAACTATGGGGATGGACTATCCCAATCAAACACTAAAACATCTATAATTACAACAGCTTGGTCCTGGATTATGAAGACATGAATAGCCAGTGAAATAAAGAGAAAACACAGAATTAGATCCAAATATATGCATGTAAGTTTACTACATAAGAAAGGTGGCATCTTAAACAATCAGAGAAAAGATGGATACGTTAATAAATTGTGCTGAGACAACCTGATAGTAATTTGGGGAAAAAGAAAATTATATCCATTATCTTGGATGACACATAAGAATCAGCTTCAGCTCTGGCTAGATAGCTCAGGTGGGCTTTAGAGGATTGTCCCAATACTCCAAGGTTGTGGGTTCGATCCCTGGTCAGGGCACATGCAAGAATCCATGAATGAATGCATAAATAAGTGGAACAGCAATGGATGTTTCTCTCTCAAAATCAATAAATATTTTTTTAAAAAAATAAGCTTCAAGTAGATTAGGAATCCAAACATTAAATCTGAGACCTTACAAGCACTAGAAGACAACATGAAAAAAATTCCTTTTTAACTAGTAGGGAAAGGTTTTCTGATGTTGACTCCTAACCCAGAAACAATAAGAGAAAAAAATAAATTTGACTACATAAAATTCCTAAAAGAGAAAAGCATCTTTTCATAGCAGAGGACATTATAAAATCAAAAAGCAAATGAAAAACTGGTAGAAAACATTTCCAACATATATAGCATCAAAGGGCTAAAAACCTCAAGCTATTTATAATAACTGAAAAATTGAAGGACAAAGATCTAAAAATATGCTAGGAAAATGAGAACCCTCAATACATTAAAAATGTTCAAACTCACTCATAATTAGAGAAATATAAATTTAAATAACACTGAGACACCACTTCATAATGGAAAAGTTTTGAAAATATGAGAACATAGCCTGTTGGCAAGGCTGTGGGATAAATAGGGACACTCATACATTACTGGCAGTAATATATCTATGTACTATTTTTGCAAATGTTCTATAAGTCGAAATACATTTTAAAATAAAAATTGAAAAGAAAATAACAATAAAAATTCTAAGAAGTACCGAGTGATCTAAGCTGACATTGAATAACATGTAAAATGGAAATGATGAGTGTGTTTGAACAAATCCAACTTTGGAAAAGGTAGAAAAATCTTTAATCCATCACACCATGGAGCCAGTTACTGTCTTTCAGCAACAATTCCAACCTCTATGTTGGAGCTGAAACTCTGAAAACTACTTTTCCCAGACTCCTTTGCCAGCTCACCTCCTGTTAAAATCAGCCAATGAAGGAATACTGCAGTGGAGGAAAAATTGAAGACAACTGCAGTGGAGGAGAATTTGAAGAGTAAAAGAACTGCCTTCCTGTTTTCCACTTCCTCTCACTATTCAGACTGTTGTCTCACCCGGCTTCCTTCAGCACTCCCAGCACCAGCTCCCCCTCAAGGCTCCACAGCATGAACCTGGTAGTATAAGAACCTGCTAAGCAACTGTGTCATAGTCCAGGACCACCTAAGCACCTACCTGTCACCTCCACCTCAGCAGTCTGAGCACCCACCAGGCCACACAACCTTTAGAGTTCTGACAGACACCCACCAGACCATGCCCCTCTTCAGAATCCCAGTACAAACTTCATAGAGCTTTCCTCAGAGTTCCAAAGAATCAGCACTGTTGAGCCCTTCCCTCAAACTCCTAGGTTCCAGAACCCACCTATTCCCTGCTGTTTCTCTAACTTCTTGACGTTTAGATACCTCAGTATGCCCCTTTCACTCCTTAAGCCTTCCTACACCTGTGTAATGAACGGCTAATCTACCCAATTTGAAATACCCACTATGGACTTTGCTTTCCAGTATCTGACAGACTGTTTGGGGAAGAATGTCTAGGTTGCGGGAAGGGAATGTTGTTTACAGTTCATTTATTCATTAATTTAATATTTATTGCGCAAATAATTAGTCACCATGATATATAAAGATGAAAAAGTCATAGTTGCAGCCTTTAAGTGGGTGAGGTAAGTATTTGATCACCAAGCAGATAAGCTCTGTAACAGAAGAGCACTCACAGTGCTAAGAGCGCAGGTGAAGAGGCACAAAGGTGCAAGAGAGGGCTTTCCGGAAGGTGACATTGGAGCACGGCTGGTCACGTGGAACTCTCAAGGAGAGAAGGACATCTTGTCAGAGGAAAGAATTTCTAAAAGAACTTAATAGATTCAAAGAATGCCCAATAAACTCTGTACAGAGGATAGGAAAGGGTAACAAATTGAAGTCAAACAGGGAGCCAATAATCATCAAAGATCTTGAATGACACACTAATTTTAACCCTAAAGCAACGGAAATCCACTAAAAAATTTCAGAAGGTATTTCCTTCTTAACATTACTTATTCAGTATATTAAAAAACAAAGACATCCTTCAGCCCCTAGATCCACCTTCCAGAAATGTTTCTTGCATATTATTTCCAGAAAAATTGGACCAATGTATAAATTCATAGTAAACACTAATATAGATCTTATTAAATGCCAAAGTTATATTTATTAACCTATTTAATCCTTAAAACAGATCTATTAAGTAGTTACTATTATCATTTCCACTTAACAAAGAGGAACTTGAGGTTAAAAAAGACTAACCAACTTGCCCAGGGTCATACTGCTACTAAGTGGTGGAGTCAGAATTTGAACACAGCAAGTATGGATGGCTCCATAATCGATGATGCTAACCACTATGATACAGAGACTATTATAGTTACATGCATTTGTATGGATGTTTGCAAAAAAAACATGAAATAAATATTCTAACCCAAATGACTCATACTCCACATTTTAATCTGTGCCTTATTCATTCAATTAATAATATACCTTGAAGATAGTTCTATTTTGATCCACCTTTATTCCTAAGAACTGCATAGTCTCAGAGGGAAGGTGGGGGTGGGTGGATGGGTGGGAAGAGATCAACAAAAGAACTTGTGTGCATTTATGCATAACCCATGGACACAGACAATAGGGTGGTGAAGGCCTGGGGAGAGGACAGGGGCAGGGCAGGCTAGAAGAGGTCATTTGGGGGAAAAAGGGGACTTATGTAATACTCTCAACAATAAAGATTTTTTAAAAAATTTTAATAACTGCATAGTAATTTATCATATAAACATTCCAAACTTTACATAACCATTTCTATATTGATTACTATTAAGGTTCATTACAGGTTTGGTTCTTACAAATAATGCTGCAACAAAATTAATGGCAGAGGAATTGTTCAAAGGAAATATTTATTTTTTATATTAAAACTATTGCACCATTTCCTGTCATAAATACAGATGTAGACGAGTACTTGTTGCCCCACATTCCTGACAATGGTGAGTTTTTGTTAAATTTTGTATTAAATGTTTGCTCATCCAATAAGTAAAACGTAATGCCTACAATATTTTTTAAATACCCTGCTGTGATGAACTATATGTTTGGAAAAACCCTGCTGAGGCTGAATGAAGGTTCACTTGGTCACACCGCGAGTCAGGACAGAAAGGACAAGCAGGAGACACCAATAATAGACGGTGTAAGAAATGAGGATGGTTTATTTAGAGCAGGGCCTTGCATACATTAGGAGGGATTATTGAGAGGGGAGGCCATATCAGAAAGGCCAGCTGTTGAAGTAGATAACAGACCTTTGTTTGTGATATTTAATATTGCAGTAAAGAGGGTCGAGGCAGAGGAAGAATTCAAGAATATCTCCTAGGTTTATGTGTTAGGAAGCCAGGAAGATTATACTGAAATAGCTATCCTAAGAAACACAGAAGAAGGCAAAGATTTGGGGACCTCCCAGAGGAAACTGATGATAAAAAAAGACTCTTACAAATATGAAATCCTATTACTTATTTATAGGAACTACCTTCATGTGTGGCAGAGGCTATTTCAGAATATTCAGTTATATTTAATGTCACTTAACAATAAATCATTGACATTTGCAGCAACATGAAGGCCCTTAAGTCAAATTACCCAGCATATTTATGAAACCAGCTGCACTATGCCAGAGTATTCTTTTAGTATTCTGCCATCTAGTGAATAACAATCATTTGTGCAACTTGGCCTATAAATTAGAACAAAGAAACCTGAATTTTATACCTTCTTGTCATGTATCTTTTCAGTTTCCACAACATAGAAAATTTATCTGCCAATGCCTCACATTTTTAGCATAAGATACTCGTGTAATAATTGAATATTAAACATAGAGGACAGAATGAAAACAGAATTTATCGGCTTAATCCTCCAATTTGACCTTGAGGTGACCTTGTACATTCATGCCATTAATGTCATGGAGCAAGTTCTTGTGAGTTTCCTTCACATTATGCCATCTTCCGCCATCATTAAAAACATCAATGAAAACATAAAAACAAAATCTTTACTCATCAACTATTTTTTTCTCTGAAATACAGTGTCTTTAAGTAACAATCTTTGTCCATTCAATGTTATGCTTAGTAACATTATCAAAAATTTATCATCTGAAAATTATCCTACATGACACATTAGAGGTTGTATTTGCATGTTGAAGTGTATTATAAAAAGTTATTTTCTCTATATTTCTATGAAACCTTCCCTAAGTTCTCTTGAGTTGATTACTTCTTTTGTGCAGCTAATGCATTTTTGTGTTGCTAATGCCCAGTATTAGTTATCACCCTTTATACAGATACATATTCTAATTATTTGTTTGTAAGCCTGTTTCCCCAAAGTGTTGAAGAGACAATCCCATGTTCAGTTTTATATCTACTATAACTTTTATGAAGTATAGTACCTATTAGCTTTCAATAAATGTTAACAAATGATTTAAAATAATTGAATTGGTGGCAAATGTTTGAAGTTTCATTAATTTTTTACCTTTGTTTATAGTATAGTTCATTTAGTTGTTAGATTACATAATTTAATTTTTGATAATGACTGTGTTTAACACCAGCTTGAAAATTCTTTTTTCACACTTGGCCTTTGTGCAAGCTGCCCAGATAGGTCAAGTGAAGGTAGGGGCTATTCAGGCCCCGCAAGCATGGCATAGTATCCATCCACATCCCGGTGAAGTTTCATTAATTTTAATTCAAATTAAATTAATATATAATTTAAAATAAGCAATCATTGCACTCTGCTTCCTTCATTAAACCTAGACAAGATGTGAATGGACATATTGCCTGAATACCCACAGGGCCCTAAATATAGATGTATGCTCATTAGAATTATTGGAAATAGACACACAAAATGCCTCCTTTGAAATTTGTCCTCATAGGTAATGGCAGTATTCCCAAGCTTGCCAACTTCTCTCTCTTGGCGGATCTCTGTGCTCCATCTGTCCAACTTGAAGGCTACAATGCCCTCAAAATGAGCCTGCCTTATGGGTATCTTTATTCTGTGTGATTATATGCCAGCAAAATGCATAAACCTGAGCTATTTCAGATTGTCAACTCAGTAGTTCCCATGAGAGTACTTCATTGCCTTATAGATAATGATTATGGATGAAACCTCAAAACCATGCAATTAGTCCTGAGTTCAACTGTTATTAGTTGAATACACTGGTTGCAGGGCCTCTTAATCCATCTACATGTCTGACCTCTTTGGCTTTACCATATCCAAGCTAATTCTAAAGAATTCAGATAAGGACCCCATCTTCTTTGTGGGTTTTTAAAAGTACTGTTAACAAATTCTGTTCCTTTGGGCAGCTGTTTTCATTTTTCTTTTCACTTTAGCACCTCTGCTTTTAAAAAACAAACCTGAGCACCATATTTTAAATTATTAATCATATATGTGTATTTCACAGAGCATTATCCCTATCTACATTATTGTATTGAAGCTGTGGGAAACATATATATATATATATATATATATATATATATATATATATATATATATATATATATATATATATTCTCTTAAGAAATGGTCTATTTTAGAATTTGTGTCTAACCTCTATGATATACATTTTCCATAATTACTGCCTATTGGACAGCTGTGTGTCTCAGAAAATTTAGAGATGATAGAAGTAATTTTCCTGTTCAGGTGGAGTCCCATCAGCTTATCTTGACAGGTGAACTCAGGAGAAGAAAATAAGCATACTCTACTTTCCCCCTTCTGCGGCCTTTTCCTCTTTTGTAAAGGCTTTTTTTTTTTCCCAAGAAACACATATTGTCTACATCAAGCTGCAAGTTTATAGTGGCACATGGGGAATGGAGCTGCAGCCATCCAACTCTGGCTATGGAGCGTAATTTAAATTTAGAACAAAAGATTAGAAAAATCCATTTGGTCCCAGATCCTAGCCATAATTCCTATTAAACTTTTTTTATTCTAACCTGAGGACAGACTTGTTGATTTTGGAGAGAGGGGAAGAAAAAAAAAAAGAGAGAGAGAAACATTGATGTGAGGGAGAAACATCCATCAGTTGCCTCCCACACCTGCCTGTCCTGGGACTGAACCCACAACCTAGGTATGTGCCCTGACCAGGAAGCAAACCTATAACTTTTCGGTGCACTGGATGACGCTCCAACCAACTGGACCTCACCAGCCAGGGCTAATTCCTATTACATTTATCTTTAATAAGCTGATACGTTGATAGGAATTTGCTGGACACTTGTGTCTTAGTTTTTAATTAATTCTGAACTTTGGTGGTAGAGAAAGTAGTGTGATTTATTAGTAAGCACCTAGATGCCACCATATATTGCTAATTATGCTTTCTTTGTTCAACTTTTTAAAAAATATATAATTTTATTGATTTCAGAGAGGAAGGGAAAGGGAGAGGGAGCGATAGAAACATCAATGATGAGAGAGAACCATTTAATTGGCTGCCTCCTGCATGCCCTACACTGAGGATTAAGCCCACAAACCCGGGCATGTGCCCTTGACTGGAATAAAATCCGGGACACTATCCACTGAGGCAAACCAGCCAGGGCCTTTGTTCAACTTTTGCTAATAACCTGACTTTTTTTAAAAAAATATATTTTATTGATTTTTTACAGAGAGGAAGGGAGAGAGATAGAGAGTTAGAAACATCGATGAGAGAGAAACATCGATCAGCTGCCTCCTGCACATCTCCTACTGGGGATGTGCCCGCAACCCAGGTACATGCCCTTGACCGGAATCGACCCAGGGACCTTTCAGTCCGCAGGCCGACGCTCTATCCACTGAGCCAAACCGGTTCCGGCAATAACCTGACTTTTATTCTCATAATTACCATGGGGTACATAACCTGTGAAATACATGCCTTCTGTTATAATCGTCAATAAAAATAAGCTTGAAAAGTTGCAAACAGAACCAATCAGCATATAATAAAAAAATAAGAAGACTCACAGAGGGTTTTTTTTTTATATAAAAACAGAACGTTTTAAATAATTATATAAAAATAATTAAAAGTAGCTTTTAAAAAGTATCATACTAATACTGAGGTAAAGAAATTTACATTACTGTGTGAGTGGACACATTAAAAAGAGCTTTCTCTTTCAGGAAAACCTGGATTAAAATAATTCTTTGGAGAGGACCATGAGAACACAGAGGAATTTATGGAGTTGAAGAATCAACACATTCTAAGGACACTAAAATATACCAGGCAGTTTAGACTCCATAAGAAATGCAAGAGTTAAGCTGTTGCCTCAAGGCTTCCTGGATGAAAACAAGCTTGTAGACCAGTATAAAGAATACCTCTGATATCCAAGTGTTCTCCGGGGGGAAAACATCTGCGTGCACGCCTTAGAATCACACTTGATACTGATCCAGTAGGTGAGCCCAGACAAGATCTTTTTCTCTTACAAGCCACATATTGTAGAGTTAATGGAGAAAATACTAGATGCCAGAGTGGCTGGGAATCAAAACCTGAGAATTAAGGAGCTCTGTGTAAGTCTTCAGATGTTGTTTAAACCCTGACACATTTTTTCCTCAATTCCCCTAATTCTCATTGGCCACAGCTGAGCCTGTAGAAGAATGCTGTATGAGAGCCATTTAAGACTATAAAACAAACCAAAAGGATGTCAGGAAATCGAACCAGTAGCATAAGAAAGTGAGAATAATTTCCCACTGTGGAATTAAAAGAGTCCAACAGAGGATACATACAAAAGTAGGCATTCGAATGAAAATGCCTAAAGAGATCAAAGACATCGAGTTTTCTTCCTTCCAGAAATATAGAAAGATACCCAGGGACTGAGGAGTACTGAGGAAGGTTTGACCATAGTACACTTACAGACAAAGAAACTCCTAAAGGCTCGGAGCGACAGCTACAGAGAAGACCCACCATCTTAGAACCTTCAGTAGTGAAGTTCTTCCGATTGGCTGCCCTGGCTAATCAACATCAGCCTGATCTGATTTTGGTAATGAGTCCTCAGAGCTGAAACTGTTTGCTTCTGGAAAAAGGAACTGGGATATGTGAGGAAGGTCAGGAATCTATTTGTGCATGAGTGTGTTGCAATGAGCTTTTATATATAGCTCTCTATATAAAGTTTTAGACTGTATATAACAAGAAATGGAGAACATTGATAAAAATTTAAAATTAAGTGAAACAAGAATACAAAGTTTTACAAAATCCTTACATTAGAAGAGATCAGTATGATTCTTAATCCTGCAGCATCAGTGGCACCTGGGAGGCTGTTAAAAATGCAAATTCTGAGTAGAGGTCTTTTACCTCTTTAGTTAAGTTTATTCCTAGGTAGCTTAGTTTTTTCGGTGCAATGGTAAACGGGATTGTTTTTATAATCTCTCTTTCTGAAAGTTCACTATTGGTGTATAGAAATGCCTCAGATTTCTTGGGGTTAATTTTGTATCCTGCTACATTGCCAAATTCATGTATTAAGTCTAGTAGCTTTTTGATGGAATCTCTAGGGTTTTGTATGTATAATATCATGTCGTCTGCAAATAAGGACAGTTTTACTTCCTCTTTTCCAATTTGGATGCCTTTTATTTCTTCTTCTTGCCGAATTGCAATGGCTAACACTTCCAGTACTATGTTGAACAGGAGTGGTGAGAGGGGGCATCCCTGTCTTGTTCCTGTTCTTAGGGGAAATGGTGTTAGTTTTTGTCCGTTGAGTATGATGTTGGCTGTGGGCCTGTCATATATGGCTTTTATTATAGGGGAGGCTAGGGGACTGTCTAGGGCGGGGGGATAAAATGGATACATATGTAATACCCTTTGTAATACTTTAAGCAATAAAAAAAAAAAATTGAAAGCAAAAAAAAAAAAAAAATGCAAATTCTTCGGCCTCACACCAGACCTATTGGATTAGAAACTGGGGGGAGGGGCAGCAGTCTGTGGTGGAATAAGCCCTCCAGGTGATTCTGATAACACTGAAGTTTGAGAATCAGTGGCATACAATATAAAGAAATAACAGCCCAGCCTGTGTGGTTCAGGGGTTGAGCTTCGATCTATGAACCCGGAGGGCACATGCCCAGGTTGCAACTGGATCCCCAGTGTGAGGTGTACAGGAGGCAGCCGATCAATGACTCTCTCATCATTGATGTTTCTCTTTCTCCCTCTCCAGTCCTCTCTGAAATCAATGAAAATATGTTTTAAAAAATAACAGATTAACCCCAAGCCATTTTTTTTAACAATCTCATTTACACTTTAAATAATAAACAATGTTGGGAATCTAAAGTAAAAACCATATATGGTGATATGGTAATACCTAATACATTTCGTATAAATTACAGATGGGAATTGGAAACATTATTTGTAATGACTTAAATGGTGTGTGTTTTTAAGCTAGAATATTTTAAAGATCTTTTAAATGTATTCTAACAAGATAATAATAAAACCAGTATTATATTGTGTTAAATTATATTATGATATTTATTATTTCTGCCCATCTACTTTTGTAAGAAAGTTGGTAAAATTTTCAAAGGCAGGAAGTTCCCCCTAATGAAGCCAAACTAAATGAAGAGAAAATCAAGTACAAACTCCTTATGCTTGAGAAGAACATGTCAGACTTAAGGACATAGAACAGGAAGTGGACAGTTGGACTGAGCAACATACTGAGTTCAGTGAGCAAACCTAATTAAATCAGAAGTTTCTGACACCCAACTTCTCGCATACCAAATGAATGAAATTAAAGTCTGAGCAATTGCACTTTACTGATGACAGGGCTTGCTACTGATTCTGAATCTGAGGACATATCTAATGAGAAAGAAAATTGATGGAGATGAAATAAGCTCAGCCAACTAGCAGACCACTGGTGTGAGAAAACTGAAAATGAAGGTCTCACAGATAAAAACTGTAGTAACAAGAGTTGAAGATAGAGGCTGTTGAAACCCAGGAATGAATGATGAGCTGCCATCTAGGGATGAACTGAAAAACAGATAAATAATTTGGCAAATGAAAGTTCTCCCTTGAAGTTGACCCAAGTTTGATAAAAATAATAATAATAAGTACAAAACCTAGCCACAGAAAGTGGAGATCCTTAGGAAATCCATGAGCAAATAGACACGATGCTGTGAAAGAAAATGAATCAAGAAGAGCATACATTAGCTGGAAGAGGAGGGAGGAAGGCTCTAAGATACTGAGTAGAGCAAACTTAAAACTTAGAATTTAAGAAATGGGGGTGATTGCAGAAGATGGAGAAATCCTACTGAAAGCATATCGCTCATCCTCTGTAGACAGAGTGCCCATGGCTCACTGCTTCTCACAGCTCTTGTGTAGCACAGGGAACCTGACTTTGCTCCAGTTCACGTAATCTGATTAATTGACAAATGATATAAAACTGAGTGATATAATATTGTGATTTCAATTAATTTTAAACACCAAGAATTATGCCTGTACATTTTTTGCCTAGATGTTATATAACTAATACTAAGGACACCAGTTTAGAGATACATCCTGTAGATAAATTTGATATATTTTAAAGTAAATAGTTGGTCCTCAAGACAAGAGACAAATTATTATGATTCCTTAAAAAATACATGAAAATTTGATGATGATAAGAAAAGCCCTAAATAGGATAAAAAGAAGTGAAGGGGACAGAAGGAGCAAGGGAAACATTTAGACTTGGTAAAAGGAAGAAAGTATCTATATAAAGGAATAAGAGAAGTCTGGGTAGTAGCTCTTCCCTTCATCACCTAATCTAAAGGACAGAACCCTGATGAGACAACTAGACCTTCCCTTCCCACCAATGGACACAGTGCAAGATACAGCTCTACTTGGACAGAATATTGGAAATTTTTTTATAAATTTTGGGGGAAAAAAGGATAATAAGGTACTGTGGAAATGATTAACTCATTTGTATCCCTATTATGCTACATAACCAGTTCTTTTGCTTTTTGGCATCTTTCCTACCAATACCTTTCTAAGACTAACCATATTGGGACCATGCTGTGCTTTCATGTTTGTGGTAGCAGCGACATACCTTGCAGGTTCTCCTAGATGGTAGTTGTTGCTTCTTCTTGCATGTTACTATTTTGGCAGACCTGGAACCAGCTTATTCTGCTGCCATAAGGATAGTAACTCCTTCCAGCATGTGTGGGTACAATAAGAAGTCTGCAATCCGGAAGACATCCCTCACCCAACTAGGCTACCACCCTGATCTTGGACTTGAGGCCTCCAGAACTGAATCTGAATCTTGAACTTTTGGAGGAGAGCATCTGAGCTTCAGAGTTCCTACCAGGTCTCTCAAGGAAATAGACCAGCAGCTACAATCAACTGCAATTTCATTACATTTTCATGTTGTCTCCCTTGACTAGAAATATATTCAGTCTCAAGAGAAGCGTTCAGCAAATTAGGGCAAGACAGAACCACAGAAAACAGTCCCCAGATTTTCATGACAAATAGGATAATGCTGTACTAGAGAGTGGAACCACTTTCTGTGTCATTGCATGGATATTTACAACCACCCAGACTGGAATAGAATGGAACCTGCCCCCTGTTAGCAGAGTCACCCGAAAAGAGTGGAATGATGAGTAACCATCCCAGTTGCTGTCATACAGGATTGTTTCAAAGTCAATTTGTCATTTAAGCACTCTGCAGCTCCTTTAAATACTAGAGGCCCAGTGCACTAGATTTGTGCACTTGGGGGGGCAGGGGCAGGGAGATCCCTCAGTCTGGCCTGAGCCCTCTCACAGTCCGGGAGCCCTCAGGGGATGTCCAGTAGTCAGACATCCTTAGCGCTGCCGTGGAGGTGGGAGAGGGTCCCACCACCGCCACTGTGCTCCCCAGCTGTGAGCCTGGCTTCTGGCTGAGCGTCACTCCCCCAGTGGGAGCACACTGACCACCAGGGGGCAGCTCCTGCGTTGAGCATCTGCAACCCAGTGGTCAGTGCGTGTATAGCAACTGGTCATTCTGCCATTCAGTGGATTTGCATATTAGTTTTTATAATATAGGATAGCATATTTGGAAAATTAAAATATATTGAAACCTTTAAAAAATGAATTAGAGTAAGTAGTACCAAGTGAGTGATAGAATCTGTTCTAATTCTTATCATTAATCCATTCTGATCTGGAAACAAGCTCCTGAATATTTCTGAACTCTGGTCATTTCCCTTAATCCATCTGTGTAATCATATTCCAGTACAACACAGCTTTAGCTTCTGTTACATTATAAAATACTAGGGGCCCAGTACTTGAAATTCATGCATTGAGGGAGGGTTCCTTCAGCCAGGCCTGTGCCCTCTTGCAGTCCAGGACCCCTGGGGGATGTCCGCCTGCCAGCCTAGGCCTGCTCCCTCCAGTCAGGGACATCCCTCTCGCAGTCTGGGACCCCTCGCTCCTTACTGCCCGCCTGCTCGCTGCTCCTTAGTGCTGCTGCAGAGGCAGGAGAGACTTCCATCACCACCTCTGCACTACCAGCAGTAAGCCCGGCTTCTGGCTGAGTGGCGCTCCTCCTGCATTGAGTGCCTGACCCCTAGTGGTCTGTGCACATCATAGAGACCAGTCTTTCTGCTCATTCCACCATAACAGTCGCTTAGGCTTTTATTATATAGAATGTTAACAGCAGGTAGGGGCTAGTGTACCTTTATTTAAAACCCTCTTAGAAATGGTCCTATGTATTTTTATATGTAAATTTATTTTCAAATAAATTTTACTATTATTTGTAAATAAATAATTCCTTTCATTTTTATTTGTACTTCATTATAAAGATTAAGTGAGCATATATGAAGAGAGTCTTACTAACTTTATACTACTAAATATTCTTGTCAAGGAACAAGGCAGTATTTCTTTGTCTTGGCTTTCATTTGAGTCTTTTGTATTCCCTTCCTTAGAGTTTTACAGTCATCGTTATATTAGTAATGCATAATTACTGTTAAATTTATTTGTAAGAAAATTATGTTTTTATTCTGACAATCATTTACTCCATTATATTTTCTATCTAGTTACCATTTGTATGAAGGATGTTCTTATATTTTGTTTTCTAAATAATTTACTCAATTATCTAATAATTTTTAATATTTTTTCAGTTTAGGAAACATGTTCTCATGTTTCCCAGATATGCAATGATAACATAGGCAGAGGCTGAAGATTTGCATTCCTGTCATTCATCTTGTGCACCTGTCTAATTGCATGAACAAATACTCCTGAATAGTCCTGACAGTGATGATAATGCGGCTCGCACACCAACCAACCATTCCACCTGAAAAGAAGGATGCTGATGTTTCATTTGAAACATAAATTTTATTAGCATATTCAAAGTGACTACTAGTCCTATGTTGTTAAGATTGTTGAATTTTATTAAGAATTTCATATGGTTTTTCTCCTTCGTAGTTCTCAGTAGTCTCACCAAAATAAGGTTGCCCTTTTAAAGTTATGAACTATTCAATGCCAGATGCAGATAGTTCACACCTGCTGGTCATCCTCCAGTTCAGCATCCAAACTGCCGCATAGCAACCAATGCCAACCCTCCTAATTCCTCCAAGTTCCACTGCGCCAAGGAAGAGTCAACTCTGCTCCCTTAGCAGTTTGGAGGGGAACTCTGAAACAATTGGGCTGTATCATTTCCACAGGTCGATTGCAAAGGAAACCACAGCTTGATCCCTGTAAATTATGGATATATATTTTTTAACAACGTGACTTGATTTATATATTTACTAAATGACTCTCACCAAGCACATTAATCACACCTGATTTGCACCCAGAAGGAATAGGTCTGAAAGTTTAACCAGTGACAGGAAAACAAAAGCACAACCATCAGAAGCCAAGGATTTGGACAAATCACATTAGTAACTGTCATTAATTTCAGTTTCACAGATTCTTCAATCTTTGATTAGGAAGAGAAAGATGTTTAAGGTAGAAATCTCCCACAAGAGATGACTTAATCATTCCTTTTGCAAATATCTCAGAACAGGGTAAATAGAAATCTACATCATGTGCTTCTCATGATAAGTCCCTGTGCTCAGTAAGCAGGGCTCTAGGTACACACAGGAATTGCACTCTAAGAAGAGAGATTCTTCATTCCATAAAGCCTTTTATAATAAGCAGAAGTTGACAGTCTTATTCTAAGGCTGAGTAGTGTCAAATTAAGTAAACAAAGAAACCATTTTATTTCAAATCACATTTCATCCAAAGATTCCATACGCTGGAGGGGTTTTATCTTTCATTTTAAAGAAAAAAAAGGCCAAAGAAGTTAAGTGACTGTCCTTGTTAACTGTGCATCATAATAATTAACTAGATGTTAGGTTTCATCAAGTTTTAGATTTACAGCGTTACTGTGAAGTTGTATCTGATAGAAGACAAAGAAGAAAAAAGCATACAGATTTATGAAAAGGAAATAATCAATTTTATATGATAAAATTGGTCTCAAAGTAGAGACCTTAAGATTATTTTTTCCTCTCTGCTGTAATTCACATTTTTACAGGTTTTATAACTTCTTGTAGGCTTCTAAATATTTTTTTGTAGTAAGAGCTAAAATATAAGTTAATACAGTTTTATTTTCAACTCATTAAAATTGTGAAATTGATAGAAAATAGTAACTGTATTTTTATATTTAGGATGCTTTACATACTTTAAAAACTTTTATTTTTTAACATTTTCAAATTTTTATTCTTAAAGATCATGAACCTTAATAATAATCATGAATAATACAAGCAAGTTTAGTAAAATTTGCCAATAGTAAGAAAATTAATAATTAAAAGCATGTAATTATAGACCAAATTAAATTAAACTTTCTGGGAAAAAGAAAGCATTACATTTTTAGGCAAGATGCTAATTAGAATATATAATTTATATATACTCATCTTCCTAAAGACCTTTCCAGAATAATATTACCTAATAGTTAATTAGTTGTATTTAACATTTATATCTCCTATTGAAACATCTTACTCAAATTGCTCTTTCCCCAACTATAATTAGCACAGTACCTGAGGTACAGTGGCACTTGATCTATTTTAATTAGATTGTAAAACTGTTTTTCAAATTACCTTGTTTTGTAATTTTCATAACTATATGGCTCAACAGCCAACATGTTATTTAATTAGTATGTTAATTGAGTTCACTAGCAATCTGGTCATACTTGAGAAATATGATAAAATGTAAATTTTAAGCTACCCAGGCCATAAAATAGATGCTATGGGAATTCATTAATAGATAGTCCGTCCATGAAGTCCAAAGAGCATCCTGGATATATCCATTTCTTCACCAAAATTATAAAGTCCAGAAAACTTTCATTAGGGGCTTTCACATTCTTTGAAGAAGGAACTAGATTTGATAATAACACTGTTTTCCTTCCTCCCTTCCTTCTTTTTTCCCTGTTTTACTTTTCTATCTTCGTTCACTGCCTTCCTTCTTTGTTCTTTTTCTTCTCTCCCTCTCCCACTTCTCCTCTCCCTTCTCCATTCTTCTCCCCTTCCCTCTCTCCCCTCTCTTCTATTCTTCTTTCCTTCCTTTCTCCCTTCTCTGTGGAAAACACATTAACAAAAGTTGAAGATAATACAGACACTATTCCTATCCAAACTGAAAAATTAGTTGAAAATAGGAAAAACAAATAAAGACAGTGATCTATGACCCCCTCTTCACTGAAACTGGCCAAAATTCCAATGGATAGTCAAGGAAAAACCCTCAGCTCAAAGTAGAGACCTTAAGGAGCTCCATCAGTCAACCTATAATCCTACAACAGAAGTTTACCCAGGAAAATCATGAGCTAAAGGGAAACAAGCAGAAGTTGACAGATGTGAAGGAGTGCAGGCTAATCCAACATTCAATAAATGAACTGCAAATGTCAGAATAGAAGGAGATGCTATAACATACCAAGTTATTATTAATCAGAAAGTCCATGACAACTGGCTCAATATTTCTGCTGAAGAAAGAGCTTTGACATAGAGAATACGCAGGCTACCTTCCTGAAACAGAACTAAATACAATGCTCCAAAGATTCACAAATGTAAAACTAATTCCAAAAATATCCGGTTTACAAATCCCCCCACAGAAAGATGTCCAAAAGACAAATTGGCTCTGTTGCCCAAGCCGGTGGATTACATTACCTATGCCTGTCATAATCCTACAGCTTTGTCTTCTAAACTTTACCAAGGAGAAATGCCCGAAATAAACTTGTGCTTCTGATAATCACCCACCTGGTTCTAACACGGCGGCTATGCTCTCGCAACATATCTGTCTTTGATCTGAGCTCCAGTGCAAATCATTATTGAGATGTGACCAAGATGACTTATTTTCCCCTTTCCCTGTGAGTGGAGAAAGAGCTAATTACCTCTTGATCAAAGAGATGTGTCAAGAAGTTGTCTGAAGATTTCAGACCTACCTCCCTCTGGTACTGAGGGACTGGCTGAGAGTTAAAGAAAGATATCTGTCTCCCATCTGGACACGAGGGCTACTTCATGGCTGCACAGTGGCTAAAGTGTTTATCTGTCCATTCTGTGTGAATGACAAAATGGCTAATCTCCTGCTGAAAATGGAGTAGAAAGACCAACCGCTCTCATTTGCTCAGACTGCCCAGATTTTAGCACTAAAAGTCCCACATCCCAGGAAACTCCCAGACAAACTGAGGAAGTTGGGCACTCTAGATATCTAATTCAGATGTATCTTCTCTGAACATGAGACTGTGAATGAGGGTCCCCACAGGTGCAGGGGCATAAAGGCATGAATAGGACACAAGTACACCGTTCTGGGCCCAAATCCAGAGAGGCTCTTCTTATGATTTTCTTCTTCTGAAAAATCTAAAATTATAAAATTTTGCCCTCTGAGAATAAAAAAAGTCATTTTAGCAATTCTATTTTTTCTTCTGAGTCTAAATGACATGTACCCTAAGATTATTATGAGAATACTTATGATGTAGGTAACCACATTAATTATTTGAATAAATGTGTACATCTTACCTGTGCCCTGACATATCTCCCTGTTGGACCTTTCTAATGAAATTTACTCTGAGTTAATTTTGCCCTGATTACTATGCTTGCCCCCTTGAACAGAACTTATATTTACTACCCTGGCATTGTACATTCTTTAAGCAAGTGATTCGACAATGATCACATGTTAGACTACCATTTAAATAACCGCCTACAGTACTTGCACTGTGCAACACAGAAACACTTGTGTTTTGTTTCAGTTCATAAAGTTTTGCTAAGTAACAAATTAAAAGTTCAATAAAACAGCTTTATTTTAAAAATACATATAAAATTAAGCTATTCTCTTCAATCAGTTAACTTCTTAATCTTGAAATCCATTGACTTCAGAGGACTCCGGATTAATGTGATCCAGAATGGCTACCATCAATAAATCAACAAACTAGTGCTGGTGAGAAAGTGGAGAAAAGGAAATGCTAGTCTACTGTTGGTGGGAATGCAGACTGCTGCAGCCCCTGTGGAAAACAGTATGAATTTTCCTTAAAAAATTAAAACTGGAACTACCTTTTGATCCAGTGATCTCACTTCTGGGAATATTCATATAAAATACCAAATTGAAAAAAATATATGTAACCCCATGTTCATAGCAGTATTACTTACAATCAGAAACAGCCCAAGTGTCCATCAGTAGATGGGTGGATAAAAAAGCTGTGGTACATTTACACTATGGAATATTGTGCGGCCATAAGGAAATCACCTTTTGGGACAGCATGGATAGATTTGGAGAGTACTATGTTAAGTGAAATAAGCCAGTCAGAGAAAGACAAATAGCATATGATCTCACTTATATGTGGAATCTAATGAACAAAATAAACTGATGAACAAAACAGAAACAGAGGCATGGATACATGGAACAGACTGACAGCTGTCAGATGGGAGAGGGGGGAGAGGGAGACTGGATGAAAGAAGATAAAGGGATTAGCCAAAGAACATATATGCATAACTGATAGACACAGACAACAGTGTGGCGATGGTCAGAGGGAAGGGGGAACAGGGCTGGGTGGAGGCGGGCAAAAGGGAGGAATTGGGGATGTCTATAATAGCATCAACAATAAAAATAAAGTAAAAAATAAAGTAAATGCTAAAAACACCACTGGGTTGTAAAAAGTTGAGGCAATGCCAATTTTAAAATATTTTTCCAATAAAAATTACAAACAAAACAAAACACAGAAGCAGAATTTGGAAATGTTAGAAAACTCCTCTATAAATAACTGAGGATGGAAACCTATTTTAATTCTTCATATTATTACAATAGCAAGACAGGGTTCAGACAATAGCACAAATACCCTGAGCTCTCCTCAGACAATAGGAAAGATACAATTGCATGCTTGAATTGTATTTAATATGCCTTTTTATAGTTTTTAAGGCAATGAATTTTATTTACATTTTTATTTAAATATTTAAAATAATTTTCTACACAATAAATTTAAATCACCTACAATTTCTGTTATCATATTTTGTTTCCGTTCAGTATTTTTGAAACACAGTTTATGTAGCATTTGGAAGATCATACTTAAAAGAAAAAAAATATTAGAACTAGATTTTAATCTTGTTCTGATTTTCCATGGGTGGTAGGGGACTCAAGGAATAGTCACAGTAGGGTGATACCCGCTCCATAACAGATCAGAGTGGATCGCGCTCCAGAAATGAGGAGCCACTATTGTCAGGTGAGCACATAGTCTTCCCTGCCATCTGTTCCAAAATTCCCCACAAAGCCACTTCTGCCCTGACACCCTCACTAGGGATGGGTGCTCTTTCTTTTCTTGAATAGAGGCCACTCTGGTTTCCAATTTCCATGTTTGTTTAGGCTTCATGGAATGTTTCTTTCCTGTCTGCATTTTATTTTATAGTCCCAAGTGAATAATTATTTTTCTTAAGAGAGAAAAAGGGTGGAAAGGAAAAGTAAAAAAAAAAAAAATAAGTAAAAAGTGATACAAGTGATCATAAGTTCTGAGAGAAAAAGGAAAAACTGTTTATGTAAAGATACATTCTATAGGAAGGAGAACTATTCGTGTACAATCTAACTGGATTCATTAGAGGCAAAACACCAGGTTAAAATAGTTGAACTCATCAGGAAGATACATTTCTGAAAATACCATCATAGGCATTTGCATTCGATTTATGTTTTATTTTGGGGTGGCCACACACCTGTACCATATCTTCTCATCCAGTTTATTCTTTTCTAAAGCTAATTTTTAAATCAATTTTGAGAGAAAGAGGAAGGGAGAGGGAGAGAAACATCGATGTGTAAGTGGAACATCAATCGGCTGCCTCCCCACCAGGGATGGGGCCCACAACCTGGGCATGAGCCCTGACTAGGAATTAAACCAGCAACCCTTTGGTGAATGGGATGACACCCAACCAACTGAACCAAACTGTCCAGGGCTAAAGCTAATACTTTAGCCTCCTTCTGTCTGACTCTTGTGCCTATCTCTGAATTGGTTCCAAATTTGGAGCTAAGAATATAATCACCGTTAACCCCTTCTAATACCTACATTACTGTACTGATTAAAAGGACGTGATTATGACCAAAGCAGAGGTTTTATTTTCCTTACAGCTAGTGATCTGGAAACTTCCCCAAACTACTTTTACTTTTAGAGTCTTATGTGCCACACAGAATTAGGGCATTTGAAACAGACTTCTTGAAAGAATTCTATAACCCTAGAATTTAAACCAGTTCTAAAGGAGACACATTTCCAGCTTTGTTCTATTTAACATATGCAAATTTTCAAATCTTCAAGGATACAATATATCATCTCTATTGAGCCACAAACAATTTTATTCACCTTTTTTTGTGGTTATTTGTAGCTAATATAAAGCCTCTTTCCTGGTGGCTATGTTTAATAAAAAGAACAAACCAAAAAAGTAATTTTTATGGAATCTAGAAGATAATTTTAAGCATCAGCCCTAAAGTTTTAGAATACTGGAGAGATTTTTTTAAACTGTTTTCTAAAATTGATTATGGTGAAGTGTGTAGAGGTTTATATTGTGTAAGTGAAAGACTAAAAATGATGAGTGATATTTAATTATCAAAAAACTATGCTATGATCCCTTTTCTTAGTGTAATGGTATTTTCTAACTTATTTTGCTAAATAAAAAATTAAGGGACCATATGTTAACAATTGTCTTGAGAAAATGAATATTTATCATATATTCATGTCAATTCATATGAGTATTATTTAAGCATGAGCCATTATTATGGTTGATTTCTTTTTGTTGCCTTAAAATAGGATTTCCTACAATTTAGATAAGAATGTTGACCTGAAGAAATGCCGGCTGAAAATATGTCACTTTTAATTTAGGGGTTCTCTTAAAATTAGAATAAAATCCAAATTGTATAAATTGCTTAACTATCTACTATATTGGACATAATTTTAAACATTACTTTAAAAATAGAAAGCAATTAGAATGGACAGCCTCCATAAGTGTTTAATCTAAGTATTTATTTTGAATAAAGTGTGCAAATTATGGATTAGCATATATTATTAATAGGTCCCCAGTCTTAGAAAGATGGTTTTAAATTTATCACTAAGTATATAGACCTTTATTGTCAGTTTTCTGGTGACTTTTTTTTATTAACTTTCTCTGGATTTAAATCATAGTAGTGTAACCATTTGATGTTCTAGATGAGGAAGAATAAATTCCATTCTGATCAAGTGATAGTGAGCTATATAATAATGAAATGAATACATGAACTACATCATATGTTCTCTAGGTATGAAACTGATGGATGCGCCAAAGATGAGAGAAGTTTTTGCTGGTGGAATGACTATTCCAATGGATTAAAAAAGAAGTAGGGGTGAGGTAGAAGGAAAGTAGATTACTTTTCTTCTTCACTTTTTAATTATTTTCTTTCTTCCTTTCTTCCTTTCTTTCTTTCTTTCTTTCTTTCTTTCTTTCTTTTCTTTTCTTTTTTTTTCCTTTTCAAAATAGAGTAATGGTAAAGTACAAGCACTTAAGAAAGCATATTAAAATCCAACTGGTATTCCTTTGGGATTTCCAGTTATTCACATTTATTGACATATCGTTTCTCTGGATTTAATCTTTGAAAAATATTTAATAATAGTATGTTATTATTTCTTAGGTTAACCACTTTTTAAATTGTGTCTATTAGTTTTGGATACAGTTACACTTGCAGTTCTGGGGCAAATAGTAAGAATAATTTTCATGTGATCAATATTGTTTTTAATTATTGCTGTAATAGAAAATGATATTTGTAATAGTAAGAAAGGCTTACTTTATGTTATTATATCCTATAGATACTATTTCCTATACACCAAACCAAAAGCTGAATTAGGACACTTTTTCTTTATGGGGCAGAGTAAGAAGTGACAAAAGAGAATAGAAAGTCAACTTGAAGTTGAGACAGACTTCTTTCACACAGTCTCCTGGTTTCCAATTGACTTCCGGCAAAATACTACCATTTGCGAGCTTCGTACTCTTCATTTCTAACATGGAAATAATATCACCTATCTAACCGGGTGGTTGTAGTACTTCTATCTGACACAAAGGAATCCATCAATTTTAGAATACTCCTCACTCCCCTTTGCACCAAAATATATTTTTACTAATAAGGACATTTTCAGTGAACTATTGATGCCAGCAAAGAAAAAAAAAGGTCTAGAGGAATGCAAGAAGTCTTCCTAGAATATTTATTTTTAAATAAGAAGCAAATGGATACCATATCCAAACGAAAGTCAGTTCTGCTAGTTTTTTTCCCATCTGAGAAAACATATCTCATAACACTTTACTTCATTAACCAACTTAAGAGTATAGAGCTTCCCTAATCCTCCTGTGCACTGTGATTATTAAAATTCTTGGCAGCTTGATGTGCTAGAGATGAGAACAGATTAACTCAATTATACGCAGTGAGGCATGCTTTATTAGAATACTACCTTGCCTCTTATTACTTGGGTTTAGCTTGTCAAAAGTAACAAATGAAAGACTTAACTTCCCATAACTTTTTCCTCCCACTTCATCTATTATATCTTTTGATATCCTCAAAAGTGCTTTTTATACTCCAAAGAAACCTAGTCTTAGAAAATCTTTGAATTTCAATGTCAAAATGTTCATAATATATTAACTTTGCCAGACAAAGTTTAAGCCAATATTTTTTGTTAGCTTTCTATCAGAGAGCAAGTTCTGTCCAACAATTTTTAATTTATTTATAAAGATATTCTGTTAGCAACACTTGACTCTTTCCCACCAACTGGGGAGACACAAAGGAAACCTAAGTCAGCTCTAGTGCTGAACCAATTGCCTCAGTGTTCTTGACTTTTAAATTTTCAGAAAATAGATGCCTTCTTTGGGTTGGTATGGGACTGAACTGATCTCTGAGTTTCCTTTTAATTCTAAAATCCTCTCTATCTATGAGTAGCTTAAGCACTTGCCAGGAATCCTCATGGGTTTGCCCTATTAAGGTACAAAATAAGCACAAAATAAAATCTAGTTAAAATCAAGGAGCTTAAAGTCCAAGTTTCCCTCCAATATTAGTCCTTAACTACTAATAAGTCAGTTCACTCTCTCAAGACACAGAGTAAGTTGATTCTCATTTGCACTTTAATTTAATATATTAACTATACACCCATAACTGGTGTTGCAAATATAAATGGAATAATTATAGTTTCTATCGCATCAGAGTTTAAGGTCTAGAGCAGGTGTCTTCGTCCATTCAAGCTGCTATAACAAAATTATATAGGCTGGATGGTATATAAACAACATAATTTTTTTCCCTTACAGTTATGGAGGGTAGATGTCCAAGATCAGCATGACAGCATCGTCAGGTCTGGAAAGGCCCCTCTTCTGCATTTCAGGTGGCCATTTTCTCATTGTATCCACATGTGGCGAAGGGAAGGAGAGCTCTCTGGAGTCTCTTTTGTAAGAGCACTTATCCCATTCATGAGGGCTTCACTCTCATGACTTAATCTCCTCCCAATGGCCCCACCTTAGGATGCCATCACATTGGGAGGTTAGAATTTCAACTTATGAATTTTGAGGGGACATAGATATTCAGTCCATAACAAAGAAAGACAGGCAAATAATTAAAGACAGAATGGGGGCTTTGATGAGGCAAGACTTTGAATGTTTCTGATTTCTGGCTTAAACAACTAAATGAATGGTAATTGCTATCAAATTCTAAGAGCGAGCACACAGTGCATTAGGAGACTAGAAAAAAAATAGTTATTGCAGTGTAAGATATTCAGCTTAGGCTATTCAGTTGAATTTTTAATGCCTTTCCCAGAAAGAGCTTTCAACAATATGTAACCTTTCTCCAATCTTGATGTTGATGCTAAAACTGGAATCATTTGATCCATGATTAAAGAAAGTGGAATCTCCTATGGGAATTATTTTGAGATTCCAATAAACCTTCAAACAAATGAGAAAGATGGTGGCCATGTTCCCCAGCCTGCTGAGGAAGAAAAGACCCAGAGGTCAAGTTCATTTCAGAACTCTGCTAAGACATGAAAGGTAACATGTAATTACAACAGAGGATGATTTGGGGGCTGGGGTACATGTTTTACTCTTTTAAAGAACAAAATTGAAATTACTTCCTCTGATTGGAAAGAATCTAGTCATAGAACTTCAAAGCTCAGTGTTCTGTGTTTGTCTCTTTATCTCTTCTATAGTCTCATGAACTGGAAGAAATATTTAAGAGTAGAGGCTGTATTGTAATTTTCTTTCAAGTTGCTCAGCAGTACTGGGAGAGAAAATTAAACACCTCTTTTGATTGGGTTGGAAATAAGAAATCCCAAAAGGACTATAAAAATAGACAGTGCTGAGGGAAAGGGAACCCAAAATTCAGAGAAGGGCTTTTGATTATCAACTAAAAATTCAAGTTGAATTACCACAGGCAAAGTTAAAGATACTGCATTTCATTGATTCTAAGTTCAAATTTGTTCACAATAACCTCTGAAATCAGCATAAATCATCTTAAAATTGGGTTATTCTGATACTCAATGTAATAAGCTTAAGCATGTACAAACTTAGTAGTAGCTATATATTTTGTCATAATTTTTAGGATTTTGAATACTCATATTAAGTCTAATTGCCACAAAATGTCCTCAGAAAGATTGTGTTATGATTCAGCATTGAATAAAAAGTTACTCTACACCCACAAAGGCATGGAAACAGAGCAGAGTAATATATTATAAATATATTATAAATATCTGTGTCTAATAATTACAAAAGAACTTTTTAAAAAATTATACATTTTTTAAAAATTGGTGAGATGACAAGTTCTGTACTCAGCAAATTGAATCATATAATAAATAGTGTTATGTTATCAACTATAGCTACTATGTTATATCTTAAATACTCAAATAAAGAAAAATAGAAGTAATGAATGTGATACTTAACTAGAAGGATAATTTCCAATGTCTTTTCCTTCTTATTGGTACATAAAAGAATAGTGCCAATTAAAATCAAAGATATCTTAGACTTGATGAAATATGGAAAGTGAACAATCCAAAATTATTCCACTGTCTCTTCAAATATCTTTAATTATATATCTTTTTATTGTTATTTAGTTTTATTTGATTATTTTAAATTATTTTTACAACAAAAGTCTGCATCACAAAGAACACTTTTTTTAAGGCACTATAATTATTGGTGCTACCTGATGGCAGGAAATCATAATTATTGAGAAAGTATTAAAAAAGGAAAACAATTTCTGAAGTGCTGAAACTAAGTTTTAAAGTAATATATCCTGGCAAATGTCCCAGACACTTTTATGGACCCAGAAGCATAGTTTCACTGGACTGTATAAAGGAAGTGACATGGTAGATTTAGATTCTGATTAACTTTTCCCAAGGATTTAAAAGGAACATTCTCGAAATCAAAGCTTGTCAGTGAGGAAAATGTAAATTCCAGTAGTTTGTTTCCTGGATTGGTAGCAGATCATTTATGCATGCCATAACTGCTGAGCACCTGTCTGTATAAGCAACTATACTGGACCCTGTTGCAGATGCAATTAGAAATAGGCAGAGTTTATAATCTGGACTAGGAGCTAGCATGTGTATACACATAATTATAACTCGAAATGCTGAAGAACTTCCAGCCAGACATGAGCCAAGGACCCTGCTACAAGCTATTTACAAGCCTCTATTTTGGGTGAAAGTAGAAGGAGGTTGAAAGATGAGACAAATACAGGCAATTGTGTGACACGAGGTGTTTTAATGAGTTACCTGTAAAATGTGAAGTGGGTCTACTATTCTTCAAAGTCAACCTCAATGTTCATTCACTTTAAGACGATCGTTTTAAAATCTGAGGGGATAAAAGAGAAAATAGGAAGCATTAACATTGCTTTTCTTTATGATGCCACAGCCTTGGATTTTTTAAATAGAATTTAAATTTGTGTAACTTTTTAATGGTGTATCTCCCTTTTAAAATGTGTTGGCATTTTAGGATCCAAGTTGAAGTAATTTGCAGTTTTATAATATTTCACTGATGATCTCAAGGTTCTTGCTGCAATAAAAAAAATCAATTTTTATTAATGGGTTAATAAAATGATTTAGTACTTTTTCTTTTTATGTACTGCAATTAAATACATTTTTGTGTCCACGTCATTTTTTAATTATTTCTTTGCTGTCACATTTTGTAGGTAATGCTTTATTTCACTTTCTACCATAATTACTTATTTATAAAATTGTCTTTTTAGTTAGAACATGAGTATTTGAAAGCAGAGAATATATCCTTGTCACCCTCCAAAACACCTAGTAAAGTGTCTGGAACTTAGCAACAACTCAATAAAATATATCATGAATAAATAAATGCATGAAGAATGCCTAAAATAATGGAAATACCTTTTAAAATATAAAACATATAAAAAATATCTTGGTTCTCATGCTTTATTTGTCAAATTTCAATTCCGGAAGACTAAATATGTTTATTGACATCAAATTTTTATAATTTGTAAAATACCATTTATTTTCCAACGTAACACACAGCTGTTGTTATATAGAAAACCACTAATGAGAGAGAGAGAGAGAGAGAGAGAGAGAGAGAGAGAATGGAATACACACATGGACTACTTGCTGAGGGACTCACTTGATCTGAGCTTAGGTACTGGAGCAGCAGGTTGTGCCAGGGACATCTGGTGAAGAACTGAATTATCTGGCTTCATGGCAAGGACCAGAGGAGAAGCTGTCTCCCAGACAGAGGTGCTAGAAGAAACCAGTATTTCTTTGCTGAGCCCTCCCCTGCGAGTGCAGGTGGGTACCATATCTTAGTCTACATCAATCTAGCTAACACGGTTCCCTCCACCCTAGTAATTCCTGGAGACCCAACCTGACCCAACTTTTGGGGCCACGCAAGTGATTTCCAGTGACTTTTACATACAGATGACTGGTCTTGGCTCATGCTGCAGATTTTTCTAAAATCTTACAATGGTTCACAACCTCCAAACAAACAGCATATGCCCACTACTTCTAATTTGCCCCAACCCTGACACTAATGGCAGCCAGCCTTGATTCACAGCTTAGCTTCTCCCAGGTTACTCCAAGCCCAGCACAAGCAATAACCATCTATAGATCACTTTGTAGTTCATACTACGTGGCCCCAGGCAGAGCAAAGTCAGTGGCTGATTTTGTCCTGCATCACAGTCCCTCTCAAGAGGCCCTAGAACCAATACATCTTGTGGTCAGCTTGAGATCACACCAGAGCACCACCCTACCACCTACACAAACAACACACCAAAAAGGCAAACCCAGCAAGCACCAGAGCCTCACTAAAGCAAATCCTGCTCTGTAGTGTTAGCCCCTGCACAACAGCTCCTCCACTACAGTCATGGCAGGTCCTCACAGCCAATCAGCCTAAGAGTCAGTCCCTCCCATTGACATGCCATCAGCAATCAAGGCTCAACTACAACAGAAGAGTACAAACAACCAACACAAAGGACACTCCTGGAACACCTGGCTGAGGTAACCAGGAAGGCTATACCACTGGGCCCTACAGGACATCTACTATATAAAGCCCCTCTACCAATGCTGGGAGACATAGAAACAAACACAGGGAGGCAGCCAAAATGAGAAGAGAAAGAAACATGTCTCAAAAAAAAAAAAAACAAAAAAAAAACAGGACAAAACTTCAGAAAATGAACTAAACAAGCAATAAGCAATCTACTGGATACAGAGTTCAAAACATTAGTTATAAGGATGTCCAATGAACTCTGTGAAAACCTTTACAGAGCAATAGAAAACATAAAAAAGGAACCAGTCAGAAATGAAAAATACAATAATGGAAATGAAGAATACACTAGAGGGAATCAACAGTAGATTAGATGAAGTAGAGGATCAAATTAGAAATTTGGAAGACAAGGTAGCAGAAAACAGTCAATTCGAACAGGAAAAACAATTTTAAAAAATAAGAATAGTTTTAGGGGCCTCTGGGACAATATCAACCAAACCATTATTTGCATCATTGGAGTATTAGAAGATAGAGAGCAAGGGATTGAGAACTTATTTAAAGAAATAATGACGGAAAACTCCCCAAACCTAGCAAAGAGAATAGACCTAAAAGTCCGGGAATCACAGAGTCACAAGGAAGATAAATTCAAAGATGGCCACACCAAAACACATCATAATTAAAATGACAAAGGTCAAAGACAAAGAGAGAATCTTAAAATCAACAAGGGAAAAGCAGTTACCTACAAGGGAGCTCCCATAAGGCTGTCAGCTGACTTCTCAACAGAAACTTTGTAGGCCAGGAGGGATTGGCACAAAATATTCAATGTAATAAAAAGCAAAGACCTAGAAACAAGATTAGTCTACCCAGCAAGACTATAATTTAGAATCAAAGGTCAGATAAAAAGTTTCCCAGACAAGAAAAAAAGCTAAGGAGTTCATCACTACTAAACCAATGTTATAAGAAATTTAAGGGGACTTCTTTAAGAAGAATAAGAAAAAACATACATGAATAATAAAATTACAATAACTACATACCTCTCAATTGTTACTTTAAATGTAAATGTATTAAATGCTTCAATCAAAAGATATAGGGTAGCTGAAGAGATAAGCTGCCTATAAGAAACTCACTTCAGAAAGTAAAGAAGTAGAAAAGGATATTTCATGCAATGGAAACAACAAAAATGCTAGGGTGGCAATATTTATACCAGACAAAATAGACTTTAAAATAAAGGCTCTAACAAGAGACAAAGGACCTCATAATTCCACTTCTGGGCATATATTTGAAGAAACCCAAAACTCTAATGTTAAAAGACATATGTATCTTTACATTCATTGCAGCATTATTTACAATAGCCAAGATATGGAAGCAACTTAAGTGCCCATCAATAGACAAATAGAAAAAGAGGTGGTACATATATACTCAGCCATAAAAAAATAATGAAATCTTGCCATTTTCAGCAATATGGATGAACCTAGAGAGTAGTATGCTAAGTGAAATAAGTCAGAAAAATACAAATACCATATGATTTCACTGTTATGTGATACCTAAAAAACAATATACTAGTAAATGAACAAACAAAACAGAAACAAACTCACAGATACAGAGAACATTTTGATGGTTGTCAGATGGGAAGCGGGTTACAGGGATCGGTAAAAAAGGGGAAGGGATTCAGATGTGCAAATTGTCAAATATAAAAGTAATCATGGGACATAAAGTATAGCATAGAGAATATAGTCAATAATATTGTAATAACTATGTATGGTGTCAGATGAGTACTAGATTTATCTTAAGTTATACAAATGTCTAGTCACTATGTTATATACCTGAAACTAATATAATAATGTATGTCAACCATATTTGAAAAAATAAAAAATTATTTTTGAAAGTGCTTGGTAAAATAAATAAATATATATTTTTTTAATTTAAAGGAATTCCTTATATATTCTGGATACAGGGTCCTTATTAGAGATATGACTTGCAAGTATTTCTTCCCAGTCTATGGGTTGTCTTTTCAGTTTGTAGGTGGTGGTGTTTGAAGCAAAAGTTTTCAATTTGGATGAAGTCCAACTTACTGTTTGTTTTTTTAATGGCTTGTGCTTTTGGTTTCATATCTGAGATATCATTGACTAAACCTAGGTTGTGAAGACTTGCTCCTATGTTTTCTTATAAGAGTCTTATGTTTTAACTCTTATACTCAATTCATTGATCCATTTTGAGTTAAATTTTGCATTGGTGTAATAATAGGGTCTACTTTCATTCTTCTAAATATGGATATATAGTTGTCCCAGCACCATATGCAGAAAAGAGTATTTTCTCCCACTGAATTGTCTTGTTACCTTATTTAAAATCAATTGACTACTAATATAAGGGTTTACCTCTGGGCTCTCAATTATGTTCTACTAGTGGCCCGGTGCACGGATTCGTGCACATTGAAAGAAAATTAATTAAAAGAAATATTTTAATATCACTATTCGCCCTTTTTCTATAATAGAAGTGTCAACCAAATTCACAATAGACAATGACAGATAGAAACACACACATGAGATTGGTGCCAGCGAGAGCTTTATGTGTAACATGTATGCATGAGTCAACTTAGCCTTTTATATATATATAAAATAAACTTGCTTAATTAGACCTGATTTCTGATTTAGATAAACATTTCCAGCCCAGTGAAGCACCCCAATGTCTCTTTCAGTTAATTGTCAGCAACATAGCAGTAAATATCAACACAAAGCAGATTATCATTGTAGATCACTCAGTGAGAACAAAGGGTAAAATATTTAACTGCAGCAGTGTTTGACTATATTCTGCACAGTGAGAAAACCTGAAGTCCTTTTCAAGTTCCACCATTTCTTACTTCTTTTCAGTCGGGTCAAGTTTCTAAGTTTTCTAAATCTCCATTTTCCGGCTAATGAAAAGAAAATAGGATTCCACTGAATCTCCTATCTATCTACTTCAGAACTTCTGTGAGAATCAAATGAGATGAGGCATGGGAAAATGCTTCACAAACATTTGATTAAATTGTAAAATGTTTGCACCTGGCTATAAAGCAATTCATGTTCCTGGGCTGAAGAAGCTGCAAGGAGGCTAGTTCCTAGGGAGAGGAAGCCAGGCATTGCTATGAGATGTCATTACCTGGCACCCACAGCCACTCTTTCTGGGCCAGACTGGGCTGTGGGCAGCATTTTACGCCCTGGGGTCTTGGCAGCATCGTCTGGGATTTGGTGGGCTGTGGCTCCGGGGTGGTGGCAGGGCCCGTGTCCCACTTGGGGGAAGCCGAGTGTTGCTTTGTCAGCACCAGGTCCGTGGTGCTGTTTCTTTGTAAATAGCCAGTGCACGTCAGAGCAGCTCTTGCATTGAGCATCTGCCCCCTAGTGGTCAGTGTGCATCATAGTGACTGGTCGGACGGTTGGAGAGACACTTAGCATATTAGCCATATATATATACTAGGGGCCCGGTGCACGAAATTCATGCACTGGGTGTGTGGGGAGGGAGTGTCCCTCAGCCCAGCCTGCCCCCTCTCACATACTGGGAGCCCTCAGGCGTTGACCCCCATCACCCTCCAATCGCAGGATCAGCCCCTTGCCCAGGCCTGACGCCTCTGACCCAGGCGTCAGGCCTGGGCAGGGGACCCCCAGACCCCTCCGATTGCTGGCTCTGCCCCTTGCCCAGGCCTGATGCCTCAGCCAGAGGCGTAGACCCCCATCACCCTCTGATCACCTGATCGGCCCCTTGCCCAGGCCTGACGCCTCTGCCAGAGGTGTCAGGCTTGGACAGGGGACCCCCATCTCCCCCCGATCACTGGCTCTGGCCCCCGCCCAGGCCTGAGGCCTCTGGCCCAGGAATCATGCCTGGGCAGGGGACCCCCATCTCCCTCTGATCGCTTGCTCCACCCCCCGCCCAAGCCTGATGCCTCTGACCCAGGCTTCAGGCCTGGGCAAGGGGACCATCATATCCCCCCAATCCCCGGCTCAGCCCCCCGCCCAGGCCTGATGCCTCGGCCAGAGGAGTTGACCCTCATCACCCTCCGATCACCAATCACCGGATCGGCCCCTTGACCAGGCCTGAGGCCTCCGGCAGAGGTGTCAGGCCTGGGCAGGGCACCCCCAGCTCCCCGCGGTTGCAGGCTCCGCCCCTGCCCAGGCCTAACGCCTCTGGCTGAGGCGTCCGGCTCGGGCAGCGGGCACCCGCAGCTGCAGCGGCCCCGCGATCGTGGGCTCTGCTTTAGTCCCAGGCAAGGGGCCCCTAGCTCCTGGGACTGCCAGCTTCGACCGTGTCCAGCTCCCATCGCTGGCTCCACCCCTACTTCCTGCTATCACTGGCCAGGGCGGCAAAGGCGCCTGATTCTCCGATCATGGCTGGGGGGCAGAACCAGTGCTGAACCGGGGATTGGGGGGATATGATGGTCCCCTTGCCCAGGCCTGAAGCCTGGGTCAGAGGCGTCAGGCTTGGGCGGGGGGTGGAGCAAGCGATCAGAGGGAGATGGGGGTCCCCTGCCCAGGCATGATTCCTGGGCCAGAGGCCTCAGGCCTGGGCGGGGGCCAGAGCCAGTGATCAGGGGGAGATGGGGGTCCCCTGTCCAAGCCTGACACCTCTGGCAGAGGCGTCAGGCCTGGGCAAGGGGCCGATCAGGTGATCAGAGGGTGATGGGGGTCTACGCCTCTGGCTGAGGCATCAGGCCTGGGCAAGGGGCAGAGCCAGCAATCGGAGGGGTCTGGGGGTCCCCTGCCCAGGCCTGATGCCTGGGCCAGAGGCATCAGGCCTGGGCTGGGGGCAGAACCAGTGGTGGGGGGAAATGAGGGTCCCCTGCCCCGCAGCTCTTAGCTCCCCCCTGGGTTTCCAATCACTGTCAGTGGCAGGGGGCTTCTTTCTGCTTTCCCTTTCGCCTCCCTGCATTGTGCCTACATATGCAAATTAACCGCCATCTTGTTGGCAGTTAACTGCCAATCTTAGTTGGCAGTTAACTGCCAATCTTAGTTGGCAGTTAACTGCCAATCATAGTTGGCAGTTAATTTGCATATAGCCCTGATTAGCCAATGAAAAGGGTATCGTCGTACGCCAATTACCATTTTTCTCTTTTATTAGTGTAGATATGTATAGATATAGTTATAGATATATATATATATATGTATAGATAGAGATAGAGATAGAGATATATAGATATAGATATAGATATATCTCCACCTCTATCTTTATTCCAGTACAACACTGTCTTGATTACTGCAGCTCAGTGGTAAGTTTTGAAATAAAAGTCTGAGTTCCTAACTTGACTCCCTTTTAAAATATTTTTGGCTCTACTGAGTTTCTTATATTTCTATATGAATTTTAGGATAAGTTTGCCAATTTCCACAAAAAAAAACACACTGGTATTTTGGTAGGGATTGTATTGAATATGTAAATTAATTTCAGGAATACCGCTATTTTAACAATATTAAGTCTTCCAATCCATGAGCATGGAATGCTTTCCATTAATTTAGATTTTAACTTTTTAATTATACTGGTTTTAATGTACCAGTCTTGACCTTCTTTGAATACATTTGTTCTCAAGTAATTTTATTCTTTTTTACTCTACTGTAATTGAATTGTATTAAATTCATTTTCAGATTACTCATTGATACTGTCTAGAGATGCAACTAATTTTTGTACATTGATCTTGTATCCTGCAACCTTGCTAAACTTGTTCATTAGTTCTAGAAGTTTTTTAGTAGATGCATATTATTTTTAAATTCCCTTTTTCACTTTACAACATAGTATTAATAGCTTTTCAAGTCAGCTCATATATGGCTTATTAATTCCCATTTTAAGGTTTGATTGTGTTCCATGTCATGATATAGCAAAATATATTTATCTACTCACCTATTGATAGGCATTTATATTTATTTTCTCCCACACCTCACTTTTTTTGGCTATCACAAAAATACTGAAATGAAAAATTTTGATTATACCTCTAACTACTCAACATGTTCATATTCTTATAGGTCAAAATCTAAAAACAGAATTTACTGGTCATAGTGTATATATACCTAAAATGCTTGAAAATATTACAAAATTGTCCCTCAAAAGGATCCAATTTTTCTATCATCAACAGAAAAAAATAGATTTATTAAGGTGAGACATCAAAACAACTCACAGTTTCTAATAATGGTCTTTTAACTTGAGTAGAAAGAATTTCTCTTCAACAAAGCAACGAGACTCCTCCTCTGAGAGTTCGCTTAATGTGGTGTTTAGTGAAGGTAGATATACAGCAGAACTCCTGGGAAAGGCATCTTTCTTTCCCATACATTTTAACCAGAAATAACAGGGGGGAAAAAACTAAGAGAATTTACTGTAGTTCAATCAATCAACGTACCTGCTGTGAAGCTTTCTGACATTTTTACTTACTGATTCCCAGAGGAATATGGTTGGTTCACTAGGTCTCAGAATGGGAAGCACATGTTTGAAATGCAGAAACACATACAGATGGGGTAGAACTATATACTCCTCCAAATAAATGATTTCTCAAGTTTGTATATACCTACGAACTGATACACAAATATAGGTATAAGTTCTATATTAATCTTGGCATGAAATGGTTAAATAGCAATCCCCTGCTGCTGCCAGAGGGGTATATTATAATCATTTTCCCAAGGACGTGTGCTGGTGGTGCCTCCCCACCCCACCCATGCCACCAGGAGATCCTTGTTAGGATACACTTTAGCTTCTAAAAAGAGTTTTGTGTGTGTGTGTGTGTGTGTGTGTGTGTGTGTGTGTGTGTGTGTGTGTGTTTCTTAAATTTATCTTTATTGTTGAAAGTATTACAGGTGTCCTCTTTGTGTTTTCCCAAGTAGTTCTCCATTGCCTCAAAATGCAGGGGCCTGTTGACTATGAATGAAAGGATAAAGACAAGAAGCATAATGACCATATCTTAGGGCATCATAGCTTTATTACCATTAGATTGTCAAACTGTCAGCCAGCACTGAGAAGAGAAAACTGAATGGAAACAAAATCTTCAATAGAAATGACTTAACAAAACTATTCTCTAAGTAAGTATATTAGCAAAGACTAAGATCTTCCTACCTTACCAATATGTTCCTGAAGCAAGAAGTCTACTGAAAACGTGATCCCTGTGCAAGATGACCAACAGAACCTGAAAAATGAATAATGTAGCCCATCCCAACCCATACATTATAACCTTAGCTATACAATATATAAATTGGGTTTTTCTCCCCAAATCTCATTGGAATTCTTTCTGAGATTCTCAGAATATGGTTAAAAATTCTCCACAGGGTAGTTATACCTGTGATTTTAACTTAACTTCAAAAGCAATGGGCCTTTTTTCAAGAAAACAATAATAAATGGAAAAATAAATATTAATGCGAAAATTCTGAATTCCAAAAAGCTCATCAGGATCTTTCCTCTCTAGGAAGCCTTGGGGTAAACTTTAAAAAAAAAGAAAGAAAGAAAGAAAGAAAGAAAGAAAGAAAGAAAGAAAGAAAGAAAGAAAGAAAGAAAGAAAGAAAGAAAGAAAGAAAGAAAGAAAGAAAGAAAGAAAGAAAGAAAGAAAGAAAGAAAGAAAGAAAGAAAGAAAGAAAGAAAGAAAGAAAGAAAGAAAGAAAGAAAGAAAGAAAGAAAGAAAGAAAGAAAGAAAAGAAAAGAAAAAAGGAAAGAAAACAAAAACAAAACAATTGTATTTTAACCACCAGAGGGCAGTGCACTATAAGTAATGGACTTCAGCAATGAAGCCCAGTCTCACTTCTTACATAAAAGATCATATTTATGCAAGAATAACAATAGACTATAGGTTTAGTTTAAACTCTAAAGTAATTTTTAGAGTTTACTCTGATATCAATATAATATTCATTTAGAATATTTATAGGCACATAATCACCACTGCATTATCCCATTGCTGAAGACCTACATGAGATTGGAAGATGTATCTGTACTGGGTCTTGTTCACCAGTTGTTTCTTCAGTACATGCATGGGGATTCAGTTTAGGGTAACAACTCAAATACTTGATGAAGAAAAAAATTAAAACATCTATAGTCTCAGCCCTATTCAATTTCTGAATTCATTCTAATGAAAACTGGTGCTACATTAGAAACTAGTACTAACCTTAGGAAAGCCAGGCTCCCTCCCTGGACCCTGACCTTCATTCAGAAGGCCCTATCTTGGCCTCCTCTAGCCACGCCACCTCTCCATCAGGCTAGTATTGCCCTTCCTCTCATGATCAATGCAACATGGCCACCTGAAGCCTAAGATCACTCTTTTATATCATGCTCTGGTTCTCTCACACACAAACTCAGTAGAATCCGTGTTCCATACTTATGTAGTCTAGTTCTCTGAGCCCATCAAACCCAGAATAGATCATGCTATGGGTGTGGAAAGCCCAAGACCCAAAGGCTAGCTGATGGGAAGCTCTTTGGAATATGGATAGAGTTTCCTTGTAGAGGCTGGGTTTTATGGACAGGGAGACTGAAGAAGAATTTTAACTGTTCCTTTTATTTCTGGAGTACATAATTTTTAATAATAATTATATATGAATTGTATAATTTTTAAAATACAGAGGTAAAATTATAGGAATTAGAAACAACATGACTTGGTGACAGGGTGGATATAGAAGGTGAAAAGGAGTAAGTGATCTCCCTGGCTTTCAGGCTTGAAGAAATAATTGAATAAGAAATTCATCAAATGAAATTAGAAATTCAAGACGGGGAATGTGTTTGAGAACATGGTGTAAGAATGATAAATTCTATGAAGAACAATTGTGTTGAGGACCTGTGTAATACAGGTATCTCCCACTTTTTGAAAGTTGGAATTTTGCCACTTGCCTTTTACAAAACACCTACAGTAGTGCCTGTTTCCACTAATTAAAAGAAATCTGAAGAGGATTTTCACTTTTACAAAGACAAAGATGAAAACCAAAAATAGCATTCAGCGTTTTTTTTTTAAAGGAGCAGATCCATTATAGAGGCAATGTACACCCCAAGCAGAGAGAGTGGACCCTCTAAGATCCTCCCCCAAGAACTACACTCAACATGTCAGCATGAAGCCACCAGAGCTTTGCACTTTGTGTTTGAGCACCTGTGTTATCTCGATTTATTTTGTGCATTCCAGCTTTTACCATTTGTTAGTGTTATTGTACGTTTTATGTGTTATTTGGTATGATTTGGTAGGTTATTTTGGGGGTCTTGGAATGATCAAAATTTTCCCATATAAATGAATGATCATTGCTTCTTTGCTTTACATCCTTTTGGCCTGCAAAAGGTTTCATAGAACTATAGTGAATAAGGGTGGTGAGAGTGCACATCCTTGTCTTGTTCCTGATTTTAGAGAAAAGCTTTCAGTTTTTTACCATTGACATGATATTGCCTGAGGGTTTGTCATATATGAACTTTATTTTGTTGAGCTATAGTCCCTCTATTACCATTTGACTGAGACATTTTCATCAAAAGTGGGTGCTGGATTTTGTTAAATGGTGCCAATTAGAAGTCAAACATTAAGTAAATGGATTATTTCCTGTCCATAAGCTGTTAGTTCTTTTCTATGAAGATTAATGTTAAAGTACTGCTTTTATTCATCATCACTGATCATTTCCTTAAAATATAAATTCATTCAACAAAGTCTCATTTATTAACCAGACAATAGACAACATAGTGTTCTAAGCAGTAAGTACTAAGTTACTATGTACATTTGGTAATGCAGAATCAGAAGCTCCTAGAAGAATCCTTAAAGAAGTCAAAAGAAATGTAGGCTGGCCAAAGTTCTGTTGTTTTTTTCTTTCCTTTGGCATGCTCATTTTGGCTTTAATTTCTCTTCTTAAGCTTAAATTTGTAAGTAATGAAGGCTTGGTATCTATTTATACCAACTTGGACTTTAATGGATTCATTATTGGTCTAATTCAAACATCACTTTCTACCTCATTTCAGAGTCACCTTCCTCCAGATTATACAGCACACTCCCCATCCCTGCTCCCCACTGTTCTCTTCATCCCTCTCACACCCAGCTCAACCCCTGAGTAGTTACCTTGTCTTTATGTGGGCCCCAGAGGAAACAAGACAGTGAACTAAATTCTGTACATTCTCAATATTATATAGGTTCTAATTCTATCATAAGCTAATTGATATAACCAATAGTTAAATTTCAGTGGCAATTCCTGGTCACAAAACCCACCAAACTTTAAATAAAGATCCAAAAACACTTCTAATATTAAAAATTGAAATAAATGTGAGCTACACATACATTTAAGAAAGATTAATAAAGACAAGTAAGATTAATGTCACACAGAAAGCGGCCTCCATCAGGAATCAATTCTCTCTCTCTCTCAATGTTATAATGAAAAAACATTGAGTGGAATGATGTTATTCAAGGACCTGCTAGATACTTTTAGATTCCAAGGGGAGAATCCTACAAAATAAAACCCTGCCCCCTCCTTGGGTATTTTGTTTGTTTGTTTTGGTTTAATTTTGTGTGTGTGCATCTGTGTAACTCCAAAATAACTCCTTCTTAACTCCACTGTGAGACTCTCCATTCTATTTTTTTGAGACATCTAATTGTCTATTCATAATATCCAACCTCTCTCCCTTCCCACTTCCATCCTGCAGGCACAGTGCCATAACTCTGATTCATTTAATCCATGTAATGTTGGAAGAACGGGAGGGGTGCTTCAGAAACATAGGTGGGGAGAAACATGGTTCTCAGTGTCCACTAGGTTCAAGGACCTGCTGGTGTCCAAGTCTCACAAAGCCCTTAGGATTCTTAGTTTGGGTCGATGCTGCTGGACAATCTTTTGAACAAAGGATATACTTTTCAGGCAAAGACAAATTGTAAGTCAGTTTTGTTGATATAGCTTTAATCCTTAAAGAAGCACAAGATAGGTTCTTCATTTGGGAGAGACCTCTGCCTCCTCGTAGAGTGAGGCACATTATTATTAAACAGAGAAGTAACTGTACTTCTCAAGGGTAGATCCCTAGAAAAGAAGTTTGGGACAATTGTTCTATCAAGTCCTCAATAAACTTCTTTGCCAAACACCCTCTTTCTCCATTTCCACCTGGGGGAGGGAAAGAGGGTGGTTTACTCTCCAGTGACTTCTGCTTCTTTCATTTTGGAAGAAAGGCCAAAATCCACCATGACACCAATTTCAGGATACCATCTGACCTATCTAATATCTTAACTGAGCCATCTGTTTCTGCTCTATCCAAAATCTTTTCATTGCAGTATCTCATGGTGAGCAGGGAATAGGTTTTTAGAAGTATTTGTTTGTATTTTTATAGCACTTTTGATTTAAGACATCCTAAAGAAATTACCAGTACTTGTTGAGTTAGTCATTTAACAAAACTATTTTAGAGCGTCTCACTCATTGTGACTGACCTTGGGAAAAGAGAGAGGAATAAGATACAGGTTCCTGCTCTTAAGGAGCTCACAAACAGTAAATTATTAGCCCCAGGCAGTGTGATAATTGGCCTCGAATAATGTCATTTTTCTGTTCCAGGATTCCATCGAGCGTACCACATTACATTAGTTTGTTATGTCCCCTTAAGCTCCTCTTGGCTCTGACACTTTCTCAGACTGGCCTTGTTTTTTATGACTTGGACAGTTGTAATATTTGTCAGTTATGTTTCAGAATGTCACCCAATTTGGGTTTTTCTGATGTTTTCCTCATGACTAGACTGAGGTTATGTGTTTTAGGAGGATATATAAATTTTTCAGTACAACATCTCATAAATGTAAAGGCAAGGCTGGTCTTAGGCAAAACTGAAAAGTAGAGTTCCCATGGTCAACCCCCACTACAACCACACATGTTTCCACCCCCACTTCCTCAGCATCAACACCCAAAGCTGTCTCTCATCTACTTTTCCATACTTCTCAGGTTCTTCTCCAAAGAAAGCTTCCTCTACCTCCCTCTCTTCCTCTCCTCTCGCTACCTGCATGCACTGGCTCACTATAAGATCCTAGACCAGGGGCCCTCAAACTACAGCCCGCGGGCCACATGCAAATACAAATATTGTATTTGCTCCTGTTTTGTTTTTTACTTCAAAATAAGATATGTGCAGTGTGCATAGGAATTTGTTCATAGTTTTGTTTGTTTTTAACTATAGTCCGGCCCTCCAACGGTCTGAGGGACAGTGAACTGGCCCCCTGTTTAAAAAGTTTGAGGACCCCTGTCCTAGACCATGCCTCCTTCACTCCTCAGAGCTACTATCTGCCTGGAAATTTCTACACAACACTCCCCACTCCCCTCGATGACCACCTTACTCCTTTCCACATCTCATTTACATAATACCTCCCATTCATACTTCAGGTCTCCTGCAAATGTCAGCTTCCTCAGGGAGACCATCTGCCACCCCTGGCCACACCCTGCCTCTCAGGAAGTCAAATCGTAGGGAAGCTTTACTCTTAGAGAAGCTTGAATGGCTTCTTCATAGTCTTATGATCAGGTGCACATGTGATTCTGTGATTCATGCTGACTCCCCCCTCTTATCTGTAAGCTACATGAAGGCAGAAAATATTACATTTTTTTCTCACTTGATATTATCAATGCCTTGCACAGGATCTGCTAGCCGATGGATGCCCACTTCATAGCAGTCAGAGGGAGGGAGGGGGACGGGGAGATCACGGCAAATACCAGATTGGTCCTTTGACTTGATTAATCACCACCCTATGAACTATAGTATGGGATGATGGTACCTAGAGTAATTAGAAAATTGGTCTTGCATTGGCATATGCTATCCCACCTTATGAGATGAAGTCTTGAGACCAACATCTTAAACTATCTCAAACACTATTACTTACCTAACAGCTGATAGCTCAATTTTGAAAATGAAATGCACTTTAATAAACATATAATTATTCAAAGTGTGTATATACATTTTTGGGACACCCTATATATTAAAGATGCACTGTTATCAGAAGCCATTACCTACAACTCTCAACTCTACCTATAACCAGTAATTTCCAAACTGACTTTCTATTAGAAATCATAAACTCTTTCATATACTAGTATGCACACATATACATGTGTGTGTGTCTGTGTGTGTGTGTGTGTGTGTGTGTGTGTGTGTGTGTGTAATGGGTACACTTGAGGAAGATTACAGCAGCAGGAACCAGCATTAAACCTCTGTTGGAATCATGAAGGATATAAGTAAGTAATTAAATAGTGAGGAATTAAATTCAGTTATATACATATTAAAATTTTAAGAAGCAACATAAACAACATTATCCAGAAAAGAAATAAATAACATCCATAATATATTTTATATTCAGTCATGGCTGCCACTTAAAATAAATGCTAATGAAAGAACTGCATTATTCTAATTATATTTTTGGAACACTACCTGAGAAAGTCTCTAAGCTGACCAAAAACCCAAACGCCAAAAGCATGCAATTTTTTTCCTGACACATACACACACCTCCCTAACACAGCGATAGTTTACAATCAAGGGACAGCAAGACAATTTTTAGGTGACTTACCCAGCATCATACACAGCTGATATATGTTCTAGTATTTGAAGTTCAGTCCTTCTCATTCTAACGTGAGTGCAAGCTTGAAGGAGACTTCAGAGATTATCCATCTTGTACCTGCAACATAGAATTAGCCCACTTACCGCGTCAATAGTCTACGAATTATTCTGGATACTTGCTTAGGAGAATGACAGTTAAAACAAAATTAATGGAAGTATTACCATATGGAGTTCTTTCTCAAATTTTCTTAATGTTAAGAATAAGTTAGCACTTTGTAAATTATGATTGATTTAGGCAAGTGAAAATGAGTTGAATAATGTAACTATTTTAGAAAGGAATTCAAGAACAAGGAAAATTGTTTTAAATATAACTTGATTGGATCCTGGAACAGAAAAAGGACAATTATGGAAAAACTGTTGAAACCCAAAAAGAGCCTGTATTTTAGTTTAATAGTACTGTACCAATGTTTATTTCTTAGGCTGACAAACACACCCTTGTAATGTGGGATGTTGATGTTAGGGGAAGGAGAGTGAAGGAAAGTGAAGAGGAAATCTCTGCAAAGACTTTGCAACTTTTGTGCAGATCTAAAATTATTCCAAAATAAAGGTTATATAAAAAGAAACAAGAGGATACTGCTACATCTCATGGAACCCAAGTAGTTGAAATACCCCACCAGGAATTAGAACCATAAAAGAAGAAAAATTGTGCAGATGATCATATGCAAATGTTCAACTTCACTAACAATCAAAGAAACAAAAATGAGATATAATGTACTTACTGGTATTAGCCAATTTATAATGATAACCAATGTTGAGTATATTTTGGAAAATTATCCTTTTGCACGCTGTGAAGGATATTTATCATATCAGGATATTTATATTACTGGTAATAGAAACTTACCTCACACTAGGAAAAGAGGCAACCTTTTAGCTCTGAAATCTGAAAAATTCAAAGTTAGGTCAAGCTTCAAGTGAGGTTTGGTTCTAGTGTATAACAATCCAGGTTATTTCTGTCTCTCCTCTCTGCTTTCTTTGGTGTTCATGGTACCTAAAATTTACTCCCCATATAGCACAAGACTGCCAGCTGTTCTCATGGTGGTCAGTAGTCTTCCTCCTTTCCATTAAAAAGTCAAGAGAATAATTTCCCCACTCATTCTGAAAAAGTAAGTATTTCTCACCTTAATGGCCTGAGTTAAGTTATGGGTCCATCTCTGAACCATTCACTCTGTCTTGGGAAATGGTTTCAGGGATGGTGCTAATCCCTCTAAAACCGTCTGGATGAGAGTATCAGAGAGGAGGTCCATCGAAGAAAGTGGAGATTACTATTCCCAAGAAGGAGAGGGATAAATTAAACTTCCATAGAAGCCTTTTTAAGATAGGAACTTTCAAACAATTTTAGCTTTTTAATTTATTTCCAGTAATCAAAGTTATACAAAAAAGGAATTGTGCACAGAGATGTTTTGGTAATTTTATGCAAAAAAAAGTTTGAAATAATCTTAATTTCCAGCAATAGTATGTTTGTTACATAGATTACAACATACTCTTCAATGGACTAAACATCATATTTTCAAATAATATTCTTAAATATGCTTTTATTAATTTTTAGAGAGAGAGAGAGGAAAGAAGAGGGATATAGAGATAGAAACATCGATAAGGAACATCATCCATTAGCTGCCTACTGCACTCCCCCTATTGGGGACCAATCGCACAAGCCCAGCTTATGCCCTGACCAGGAATCAAACCAACAGCCTTTTGGTTTCTGGGTCAATGCACAATGACTGAGCCACACCAGTAGGGCTCAAAGAATATTTACTGACATGTGAATAAAAGTCATACTGCACGGGAAAGTTCTACAAATAATTATTGATAACTTACCATGTGCCAGCCACTGAGCTATATCAGTGAACAAAATAGACCAGGATTCCTGATCTCCTGGGATTAAATGAAAAAAATATATATATAAAGAATACAAACCAATGTTTTTAAACACCAACATTCTCAAATGCATGCACACACAAATGTCTGTGAAAAACAACATTTTCATATGCCTGCATACACAAATATCTGCAAAATTATGCATGAATATGTTAAAAGTAGTTTTCTCTGACTGGTGGTTTAAATGAGATGTTTTTGTTTCTTTTTTGTCTTTTACTATATTTTCTAAATTGTCTACCATAAACATGTGTTGCCTTTTAAACCAGAAAATAAATAACAAATTTGCTATGTTTTAAAATAGTGAATATTGGATTTTTTTGGTATCTTGGCATTTGCAGAATACCTTTTAAGTATTTAATTCCTTTCTTTCTACTCTTACAGATTTGGGAATTGGATAGTGAGAAAAGAAGGGAACTTATTTTTCTACACCAAGATCTAATTCCATTTAATTTGCTCAAATCAAACGTTACTGAATCAAATTTATTTATTTTCATAAATGTTGATGATGAATTTTTATTTCCCAAGGTAGAACTGCATTTTTAGATTTATGTAAACACAAGAGTAAATGGAAGGAATGGACATTACCTATTTTTATTATTTAAGATATGATTGCTGAGAGAATTACTCGTTCGCATTTTAGAATTCCCACTGCATGAACTTCTGTCATGTGTTAAAAATAACCCCAATACTGTCCAAGACATTCTGTATTAACCTTGGTGTGTGAATTCCAAAGTCATTCCCAGGGGAGAGATGTTTCTAAAGCCATTTCCCATGAGAAAACAAAGCATCTGACTTTTGGTGATATGAAAAATAAAATGTCTACTCAAATAGCCAACTTTTCTGTTTTAACTATTCACTAGCATGTCAACAGTGGTAACAACCTCCTTGGTATGGATGGGCTTAAGGTAAGTATTTTGAGGAGGGTTGCTCTGTGGAATTGATTCCTATACACAGTTCACATGATGTATTAAGCTGAATGTGATTGACTTTGACCTTTTAGGCTTGATCAAACAAGACTATAAAGGTTCTTTGGAACTTGTTGAGTGATGAGTGAATTCAAATGGACTCCCAGGAGTGTCATCATTAAGTTACTACTTACTCACATAGTGAACAAAAATCTCTGAAATTCTTTTATAATCAGAGAAATTTAAAATGGTTTCATGCACATGAGGTGTTCTCTAAACATGATGACATCCTAGTCTGAAGGATTAATGACTCCCTCCTAAGTCCCAGAAGGTTCTGTTGCAACACTGACCTACGATTTACTCAAGAAAGAAATATGAAACAATTTTCTCACTAGATTCCAACAGTTGTCCTTTCACTATTTTTTAAACACCATTTAAGAGTCTTGATTCATCAAAATAAATATCAGGTATGTCAATTATTTTCATGAAAGGACACCCAATGAAATTATACAAGTATCAGATATCTCTCATTCCCAAATGTTTCTTTAGATCTTGGGTAATAAAGATATTTCTGCTATATCACATATACATAACCACTCAGTATGGATGACTGCTCAAATACATGGACTGAACCCATCACTTCCAGAGAGTGAAGAATTCATTTTAAGAAAATTAAGGCAGCCTTGTTTTTCTGTAAGAGATTTAACTTCTTTCAGAACATGCGATTATTAAATGACAGAGGCCAATAACAGTACAACATCTGCTCTACAGCAGATATTTTCTGCAAAAAGAAATAACTGGAAATAATATTAGATATAAACAGATTTAATTGATCCCTAACACAGTTTCAGAAGTTTTATTTATATCTTTTATGACTTTCTCAAAGATTTGAAACTTTTAATAAACTCTAATTTCAAATAAGATTTGGAGAATAAACTTAAGTGTTGTTATTTTTAAAAGACAAACATGTTCCAAATTCAAGGTCCATAGCACAATAGCAATAAAAGAAACGTCTTAAATGTTATTTTTAAATTCTTTGTAAAACATCTTAACAATACTGCTCAATCGACAGTTAAACACAGAAATACATGCTGATATTCATGGCTCAGTATTAAGAAACTGATTCTGCAGAAAATCACGAAGATCTTCTAATGCTTAATACAAATTTCAGTGTACAAGTAGGAAAAACTCTAAAATAAATGTCTACTCTGGCAGTCCAAATCACAAATTTTCCTTTTACTGTTGTAACAGAATATGCTAATCCTATATAATAAAAGGCTAATATGCAAATCGACCTAAAAGCAGAACTACTGGTGGCTATGATGCACTGTGGCAGCCAACTGGCCAGATCCCCTGATCAGCCCCTCCCCAACCAGACCGCCCCCATTGCCTCCCCCCAGGTGTTGAGCGGCTGCCCCATCCCCCCCCACACACACACACACTTGGTCTCTGTGGGCCAAGGCTGCTCCAGCGGGTGAGCTGCACCCACATCTACAGCTCCTGGACCAGATGGCCCACAAGATCAACCTGGCCAGGTTCACCCACGGCAAGTGCTCCACCTCATGGTGACTGACCTGGCGGCCCAGGGCCTGGACATCCCGCTGCTGGACAACGTCATCAACTTCAGCTTTGCGGCCAAGGGCAAGCTCTTCCTGCACCACGTGGGAGTGGCCAGGCTGGCCAAAGTGACCCAACCTACTCCTTGGTGGCCCCAAATGAGGTCCCCTAGCTGCTGGACCTGGACCTGTTCCTGGGCCGTGACCTCACCCTCGCCCGCCCCCACGAGGAGCCCTCAGGTGCAGTGGGCGTGGAAGGCTTGCTGGGCCGGGTGCCACAGAGCGTGGTGGATGAACGACAAGGACTGCGGCCTGAGGAGCACCCTGGAGGCGTCGCTGCAGCCGTGGGGCCTGGGCCGCGGGGCCGACAACGCCCAGCAGCAGTATGTGCGCTGGCGGCCGGCATCCTCGCCAGATTCCATCAAGCGGGCCACGGAGCTGGACCTCACGGGGCTGAGCCTGCACCCCCTCTGCAGCGGCTGAGGCTGGTGGACAGCATCAAGCAGTACAGCTCGCTGGCGACCATCTTTGCGATCAACGCCTCCAGTCGGACCCTGAGCAGCGAGGTGATGCGGGCCAAGCTGCAAGGCCATCGCCAGCTTCGAGCAGGGCAGCAGGGGCTGCCCAGGGTGGCAGGCGGAGTGGCCTGGGACAGAGGAGGAGGAGGCGGAGGAGGGGGCAAGCATGGAGGACGTCGTCACAGCGGCCGTGGGCCTGAAGCAGCAGCCAGGACCTGAGCGGGGAGCCAAGAGGTGGAAGGAGGAGGCCCGGCCGCTGGACCAGGATTTCTATGTCCCCTATCGGCCCAAGGACTTGGACAGTGAACAGGGCCTGAGCATTGGTGGGGACGGGTCGCCTTTGAGCAGCAGGTGGCTGGCGCTGTCCTGGACCTGATGGGGGACGAGGCCCAGATTCTAACCAGGGGCCGGCAGCAGCTCAAGTGGGACCGGAAGAAGTGTACAAATGGGAAAAACTCTAAAATAAATGTCTACTCTGGCAGTCTAAAATCACAAATTCTCCTTTCACTGTTGTAACAGAATATGCTAATCCTATATAATAAAAGGCTAATATGCAAACCGACCCAACAGCGGAACTACTGTGGCGGTTTGTGGGACAGTCAGGACAGGAGGACAAGAAGATCAGGACAGAAAGTGGTCACTACATCAGCAGCTCCTACAAGCGGGACCTCCACCAGAAGTGGAAGCAGAAACAGAAAAGCGCCCTACGCTCAACACTGAGCCCCCGCCGCCAGGAGTCGGCCCTGTTGGGGTGCTGTTTTGACCCAATCCGGTCAGGGCATGTGCAGGAGCCAAACAATTGATGTATCTTTCTCACATCCATGTTTCTCTCTGTCTCTTGCCTTCCCTTCTACTCTAAAAGTCAATGAAAAATGTCCTCAGGTGAGGATTAACAAAAGAAACAAAATATGCATACATATACACATACATAAATACATGAATATGGGGGAGTTGGGGGGCAGGGCCCCACAGGTGCATAAATTTTGTGCACTGGGCTTAAAGTTAATAATAAAACGTACAATTGTTTGGCTTTATTATAATAAACCTTTTAAGATCAAGAATAGGGTGAACTAAACTAATAAACAAATAACTCACTGTTAAGTATCTGCTAGGATTGGTATCATTCCTGAAAAGCAAATTAAACTGCCTGGGGCCTTGATATTCAGGAAATGCACTCAGGAGCAATTCAAGTTAATCTGGATTTTGCACCTGGACTTATCAAATTCTGTTATTTATAGACTTCCACCCAGAAATATATTTAGCTCTAGAAAAGCTTTAACTTCAGGCTCTTCTATGTGCCAGGGCCTGTTTCAAGGCCCTTGAATGAAATAGCAATGTTTGACATGGTGATATGTTTTCAATACTTTAGCTGTGACCTATTAAAACCTTTCCACATGGACTTCTCCATCACACTTCTCCTTACACGAGGTCATGTTGAAGGGGCCATGGACATTTTGGTGATCTGGCTAAGAGATTTGCAGTTAGGATCCCTTTGGTTTGTTTTGGTGGGATATATTCATGAAGCTTGCAGTCACTCTCATGTATAGTTAAATATTTGTTAACTATCTCAGTGTACAAAAGGTGTCCAGGAACTATCCAACTGCTATAACTCAGCCAGCATAGAGGCACAACGATTCAAAATACAAGGAAATGATACAAAATGTCCTCGGGCATCTGGCACTGGAAATATGTGGGCAATAAAAAAGGAACAAGCCTTAATGTGGATGGAGTATCGGCCAGATGATGGAAGGGTCATGGATTTGATTAGCGTCAAGGGCACATACTTCGGTTGGAGGCTGATCCCTGGCCCAGTCGGGGGCACATGTGGGAGGCAACCAATCTATGTGTCTCTCTCACATCGGTATTTCTTTCTCTCTGTCTCCCCCTCTCCCTTCTACTCTCTCAGAAATTCAATGGAAAAAAATATCCTCTGGTGAGGATTAACAATTAACAACAAAATGAAACAATATTATTCAGTTTATTTATGATCTCATGAGTGGATTTCAGATAAATTCATGATAATAAATCTAATAAAATAGACATGTGATTTTAAATTATTCCTGCAAAAAAACTTCAAAATACATAATTTTCATGCAAACCCAAGAGGATAAGAAATAGAGAAGCTTACAGTTCTATTCTTAGTATGAACTGACAGCCACATTAAAAGACAAAATAATGATGACCTAATGTTATATGCTAAGAAGCTGTTATAAATTATGTTTACCACACAAGAAGAATAATGCAATATGACTTTAGATTATTGTCCTAAGGTACATTGTGCCTTAAGATATTTACTAATGCCAGCACAAAGACACTCTTCACCACAAGCAAAACATTGAAAAGAAAAGGCAAAACTCTATTTCTAAGAGCAAAAAATGCTTTATAACATTAGTACATTTTAAAATATTTTCAATATATTATCTTCCCTGAAGAACATAGATGCAAAAGGCTTAAAAAAATTAGCAAACTGAATCCAGCAATACATTAAAAAGATCACAAACTGTGACCAAGTGGGTTTTATTCATAAATGTTTATAAAGCACATAGTGTGTTAATATTTGTAGCTAAGATTTACATTATACCAGGCACTGTTCTAAGTATTTACATATGTTAATTAATCCCCAAAGCAAATCTATGAAGTAGTATTTTTATCCTATTTACAGAAGAGGAAATTGAGTAACTTGCCTTGGCTAAGATCATACAGACAGTACAAGACGAAATGGAATCTGAACAGTCGCTTACCTTACTAGTATTCACCTTACCCCTTCCTGTCCACTCTCCTTCCATAGCACTTCTCATCTGAAATAAGAAACTAATAAAAATAAGTGATAAAGTCAGGAGGAAGTATTCTGATACTCAAAAGGAAATATTAAAGAAAAAAAAAGTCGATCCCTTGGAGTCCAGGCTAATACAGAAGGACTTCTTCCTCACCTTCCTTCCCCAGTGGGTAAATGTCTGCTAACCTTCCAAGAGACTTGGCTTTATATTGAGATTTTAATTGCAACTCCATAACTTACATGGCTTCTTGGAATCTGAATGAGATGCTAAAACTCTTGAGTCAAGACCAGAGAAAGCAGAGAAGTGAATCCTGACCAATTCCCAGCACCCAGCTGAACTTTAGGTCGGCTAATACAGGTGGATGTGTGGATACCTCTCTTTGTTATCTTTTAGATAAAAATAAATATAAATGCATACAGAAAAGTTCTGTGTCTGACTAATATTTCTAACTAATGTTTATTGTCTGTGAATGTACATATAAGTATCTGCTCTTAACAAAAAGCAAAATGTTTAAAATTGAATTTATCTACCATAGCATTTTCATATATTACAGTATATAGAATTTATTAGCTCTGAAAAATTTTATTTAGGGGTAAGGAAGAGTTCTAATTTAAAGTGAAAAACTGTAAATTTCTCATTTTGTTTATCTCACATATCACTATGATGTGATAATTGTTCGAAAGGTGTGTAACATTTGACACTATTGATAGTTATAGTTCATTCGTTTGCAAGACTACCTTAGGTTATTTCATAACATTAGAGAATTTTCTGATTGGGAGGGATTTCCAAAATCAACATTTTAAAAATGCAGAAACAAAGGCATAACTAAATTAAGCACCTTGCTCCAAGCCTTAGAGAGACGAAGGCAACTCTGGAAATAGAATGTAGTGTTGTTCCCTATTTCTCTCTTGCTCTGTACACATTTCTCTCTTGCATTATACAGATCTTCCTATTCCAAAATAAAGCTCAACATTTTAAAATAATTTTGCAACCTGCTTTTTAAAACTTATATACACATAATTTTCAGTTTTGGGAGCAACTTTGCATAGTCATAACATATCTTTTCTACTTCTCTGATTTCCTAATTTAAAATACCATCTAATGCCGAAACCGGTTTGGCTCAGTGGATAGAGCGTCAGCCTGTGGACTGAAAGGTCCCAGGTTCGATTCCGGTCAAGGGCATGTACCTGGGTTGTGGGCATATCCCCAGTGGGAGATGTGCAGGAGGCAGCTGATCGATGTTTCTCTCTCATCGATGTTTCTAACTCTCTATCTCTCTCCCTTCCTCTCTGTAAAAAATCAATAAAATATATTTAAAAAAAATAAAATAAAAAAAAAATAAAATACCATCTAATAATTCCCCTAAAAAAGAAAGAAAGGAAGATGCTACAGAACAAGGAAACTTTTTGTTCATAATTGTATCTTTTGGCCACAAAGAAAAGCAGCCTTGGGTCTAACCAAAAGCAAAACGATAACCCTGAGTCAGGACCTTCCTCGCAGCTTCAAAACCCCAGAGCTGCTTCACAGCTGTGAGATCCTGGGCAAATGCCTTAACTCCTCTGAGACTCAATTTCCGCATCTCAAAGTGGGAGGGAGTCTGAGGGGTGAGGGTGTGGGGAATAGCATCAGTTTATGGGGTTTTGAAAATTCATAAGGCTCAATGTTATGAGTATCATATAGAGGCTCCAAAAAAATACTCTTAAATATATCCTTGTAGAAAACTATGAGTATCATTTCCTAATATAATCCAAGAATAATAAAACCTTTAATTTCAATGAAGGAGTCTCCACTATTCTTATACTTTTAATAGCAAGATTGTTATAATTTAATACTAGGAGAAAATGTGAGTTTCCAAATGCAATGCTCACAGCAACAAGAAACTAGCTGGATTTTGCAAGCCAGCTCATGTGGAACCTATTTCAGATGAGGGGGTTTTGAGTTAGAATCCTTTAAGATCACACACTCAGAAGCTGTTCAATTGCCATTGAATGTAATTTTTCTATAGTTCAACTAACTGCAAATTGTTTGGCTGTATAAAGACTTCAGTTACTTTAATATTAAACCAACATATATTTAAATTACTTCTTAGTTTCTGTTGATGAGGCTATCCGAGCAATAAGAATACATTCAATATTGAAGTAAAAAAATGTTTGGGGGTTTAAACTTACTATTTTGTCATTTAAACTAATTTACAACTTCAAATAATAGTTTAATAAATCAATTGAAAGATTTTTATCAAATTGGACTCACCTCATCTGTTGTTTCTCAGAGACTACTGTTTTTGTTGCCTAATATCCAGGATCTTGAAAACCCTTTCCTTTATTTTGACTGTATTTTTCTTGCTATTGCTTCGGCAGGGAGAGCAAATATGCTTCTTGTTACTCCTAAGCTGGAAGCAAAGTTCATGAACTGATTTTAAAAGAAAGTGTTCATGAACAATTCTTGAAAGTGGGAAATCCTTATGCTGAGGTAATTGTAGATGGTGACATGCCAGGCCTCGTGGAATAGAATGGGAAGTAGCAAATGCAAATTGAACTGATTTATTATTTTTTTAATATATTTTATTGATTTTTTACAGAGAGGAAGGAAAAGGGATAGAGAGTAGAAACATCAATGAGAGAGAAACATCAATCAGCTGCTTCCTGCACACCCCCTACTGGGGATGTGCCTGCTACCAAGGTACATGCCCTTGACTGGAATCGAACCTGGGACCCTTCAGTCCGCAGGCCGATGCTCTATCCACTGAGCAAAACCTGTTAGGGCTGAACTGATTTATTATTTAACCAGACACAGACATTTTGATTTAGTCCACTCTAGAAAGAATGTAAACATTGACCATTGATCATGCTATTTATCAGTCAGCTTAGGGTAATATTTGCTGCAGAAACAAAGAAACCTCAAAAGTCCACATATTGCTCTGTCAAAGGACTCAGGCTGATAGAGCCCCCTCCACCCAAGTTGTATCTTGTTTGAGGGCAGAAGTAAATGAGAAAGTGCTGAAACTGGAAATGTTTTATAGCTTCTGCTCAGATATGGCACACATGGTGCTCCCCTCATTTTATTGATCAAAACTACCCACATGCCTATCCCCTATAAAAAGTGGCCCTATATGTAAGGTTCCTTAATATTTTCAACATTAGCAAAATCTCCCATGTCAATAAAATTTAAACTAGTGGCTCTAAACCTCCTTTGAATTCTTATGAAGTTTCCCCAGGAAAATACAAATATGTAACAAAAATGGATATTTTCCATATAATATCCTAGGCTTTGTGAATCCCTGTGGGCTACCTAAGGATTGGAGGCCATATATTCTATAGTTTAAGAACTTTTGATTATATAACTTTGATGTTCTATAACTTTGGGGCCCAGAGAAATCTTAGTCACATTAATATAAATTTTATAAAATTGAAAGCTCATATTAGTATTTTGAGAAAACCAGAATATATTCTAATTCTGTTGACTATAAACTATAATCAGATTGTAAAATATATTCCATCAAGTAAATATATATTTATTAAACATTTGTAATACATGAGAATTAAAAATTCATTTAATTTACTGTCTTATACTTCATTTTCAGAAATATTTGTTGAGCCATCTTAACAAAAATGTTCCTTTGACTGAAACAAGTTTGCTAAATTTTATTTGAACTTTTAACTCAGTCATTTCATAGGGCCTATGAGAATAGTAAAACACCTGTTGGTCAGTGTTACTTCTGTTTCTTTTAAGAAATCTTGCCAGATTTGTCAGACTGAAACTACACATGCTCCATTAAAAGTCAGAGAAGACCATAATAATATTGAAATAAGAAACAAAAGTACTATTGTTTCATTTCTGTTTGGAGGGATGGAAAAGCAAGTAAATCAAGAAAAAGAAATACCAAAGAAAGGCCAAAGAGTACATTATTTCTCTTTAGGGCATAATTTTATCCATCTCATTTTGTATGTGAGCTCTGTATTTTCGGTTGTTCATATCTATAATCATTATATAGCATATGAAAATAGGTGAGAGTAATTAATGGTTTACAAAGGAATATTATTTTCATGTTTGTAATATTTAATTTATAGATAATTTAAAGATTATAATATTGTATTTACAAACAATAAAAATATACACATACATTTTCTTGTGGTGTTTTTAGGACAAGGCAGGAAACAGATATAATTATGACACAATAAGATGACTAAATATTCACTGTAGTAATGAGAGTCTCACATTCAAAATAGAAAAATCTAAGAGCACTCATTCACAAAGGAACTATTTTTAGAATCACAGGCAGAGTATAGGGGAGCCACAGGAAGACTACAGCTCTTAGAAACAGCAGGGCTTCACTATGCAGGAGCCGGAAGGAGAACAGCCAGTGGAGCCCAGAGTCAGAGAGTCTTAGAGAGAAACCTTCCTGGGGAAGAGTAAGGACACCAACATCTCCAGATGATCACCAAGAGGGGAAAGATCAGGCCTTCCTCTCCGGTCCCCTCTGCTCTGCTGGGGCTTCCCATTGGTCTAGTTGAGCTTGAAGAAGCCGGAAATCAAGAAACCATGTGATGTTGGGGGTGGATCTCGAGGGGCAAATGGGAGGAACCTGGCTCCAACATGTAAGTACAGAACTGGATAATTTTAAGAAAATTAAATATGCCCGGCCAGAGTGGCTCAGTGGTTGACATCAACCTATGAACCAGGAGGTCACAGTTCAATTCCTGGTCAGGGCAGATGCCCAGGCTGCAGTCTCAGTTCCCAGTGTGGGGCCTGCAGGAGGCAGTTGATCAATGATTCGCTCTCATCATTGATGTTTCTATCTCTCTCTCCTCCCTTCCTCACTGAAATCAACAAAAATATATTTTGAAAAAAGAAAATGAAATATGATCAATGAGTGAATAATACTCCAGATATCTCTTTTACTTCCAAAATAGCATTAAGTATTCTTTCATCATTATTTTACTCAATTTCTCTCATAGGAAGGGGGAGAAGTTAAAGGGAGAGTAAGTTTTCTCAGAGACTTATAGTCTCAATGGTCTATAAATTTCTTGCAACAGGATGCCACACTTACAAATTTTTCTATCCTAAGCACCTGGCATTTATTTAGCACACAATAAATATTTACTGAATTAATCAGTAAAGTGAATGAATCGTGTTAAAATGGGAAGACATTGGTGTATATAAATCCCAATAGTAAAAATGGAAAGCTATACAACAGAGATTGTTAATCCTAAATGTAACTCCTCCAGTGGTATCTCATCAATCTATGTGACACGGAGATACTTTCATTCTGTAACACCTTGGCCTAGGTCTCAAAATTATTCCTTTAGGTATTCTCACACAATTCTCTGCCTAGCTACACATACAATAGGCCCCATGTTTTCCATTTATTTTATGGTAAGGTGGTTCTTGAAATCCATCATTACTAATTCCTCTAGTTTTCTGTGGGTGTTATATTGTAACATATTAATCTCTAAAGGCAAACAGGATGATTTGTTGGAATCAATCAGTACTAACTTAGGCCACTCCAGAGAAATAAATCGCAATCCTTTCAGGAGAGCCAGTGGAGCCTTGTTCTTTTGGCCTCAACGTGGCTCACCCAGAGAGTGATCATCTTTAAATAGTATAAGTAAAAAAATCAAAGTTCCTTAGAGACCTAAAATGTGTAGCTTAATCCATCTCCACGTCAGTTTTCACTTGACTGAAAACACTGCTCCCTATGTAATTCACACTCAGAAAGCCTATAACCTCAGGCTAATTATGAAGTCATTTTTCTCTGTCCTTTCCTTTCCTTTCTCTCTTTTCTGCTTCTCTACCATGCAGCAGCTATGAAACATACCCAAGTGACATAAACATTTATATAAAAAATGGAAGAAGGCCACAAGTATTTGTATTTTTCTCAACTTCTTTATATATTTTTCTGATAGAAACTGAGGGTGTTTTTGTTGTTGTTGTTGTTGTTCAAAATGTATGTATTCTACCTGCAACACAGTTATGACCAAAATATCACATTTATCATGGATGGTGGAGGAAGAAATTGAAGAAAAGCTGGGAGGGCAAAGGAAGAGAGAAAAGAATGGAGAAAGGGAGGGAGGAAACAAGGAGGGAGGAAAAGAGAGGGAGAAATTTTCTTCCACTTATCCATTCATAATTTCTAAATCAGACTCTTCACATCAAAGTAATTTAGGAAAAAAGTGAAGAAAATGTATAAGAGAAATGATGTGTCGCACCAAACCTTCCCGAACCTTAAATAGATCACTATCATATTTTGATGAACTCTAAACTTGAAATAGAAAAATGTTATAATATAGGAATAGTGTATGGCTTAGATGAACTATAAGGTAAAGTCAGAGGGACTTGGGGGGATAAAATATAAACTTTGTATGAAATAAAAACTCTTGCCCTGGCTTGTTTGGTTCAGTGGATAGAGCATCAGCCTGCGGACTGAAGGGTCCCAGTATGATTCCGGTCAAGGGCACATGCCTAGGTTGTGGGCTTGGTCCCCATTGGGGGGCATGCAGGAGGCAGCCAATTAATGATTCTCTCTCATCATGGATGTTTCTATCTCTCCCTCTTCCTTCCTCTCTGAAATCAATAAAAATATATTTAAAAGAAAAAAAAAAGAAATACTCCTGGGCTTTGGAGTGAGAATGTGCAGGTTTGAGTTGTGGCTATGGCTCCCAATGTGTCTTCTGACAAAGGAAAAAAAAAGAATTCTGATCAATTACAAAATTAAGGTGCCACAAAATTAGCTAAAAAACAATTACCAAGGAGAAACTTCTCTTAGAACTGAGATCATTTCTTCTGTGGCTGTTCTGTGAGAAGACATATGACAAAGAAAAAAATACTAAAAGATGAGTAAATGAGATTGGTATATATAATGTACAAGGACCCTTCTAACTCCCCCAGAGTGATCCAAGGACTCCAAGACCCAGCTCTATTCCCTCTTTAAATCCACACATTCATCTTTAGAAAGCTGCTTTCAGTAATCAACCAGCATACAGCTAACAGTCCTATAGAGCAATTCAGTGCAGTTTGCTAGCAAAGGGTACGTTTTGACATCTAGTTCATCTTAGTGGTCACAATGTGAAATTATGTTGCTTAAGGTTAGACATTCTTTGGATGATTGAGGTTTTAATGGTGGGAATTTAATGACATCATTTTTAAACTTTTTTTTAATGTTTCTAAACATACGCATGTCCTAGGATTCCTTAGACACTAAGATTGGTAGAGAACAGGGAAAAAGTGGGAGAAAAGATAAGAATTTCAAAGTTCAAAAAATGGTGCTGGGAAAATTGAACAGGTACATGCAAAAACATGAAACTAGACCGCCAACTTACACCATACACAAGAATAAGCTCAAAATGGACAAATGACTTAAATGTAAGTCACAAAACCATAAAAATCTTAGAAGAAACCATAGGCAGACAAATCTCAGACATCGCTCACAGCAATATGTTTACCGATACATCTCCCAGGGCAAAGGAAACGAAGAAGAAAATAAACAAATGGGACTACCATAAAGCAAAATGCCTTGTGGATAGATTCACGTGGCAACATGTAGCCAACAGCTGGATAGGAATGGAGGCCTTCAATCCAACAGTCCTTAAGAAACAGAATTCTAGCAGTTTCTGCACTTGGATTTAGCTCCTTTGTCAGTCCAGCCTTGGGAGTCTCTGAAGCAGAGGACCCAGCAAATCCGTGCTGAGACTCTTGACCCATTGAAACTGGACAGTATAAAAGCATGTTGCTTTACACCACTATATTTGTAGCTATTTATTATATAATAATTGTTAACTAGTATTATGAGGAGGGGGTGGTCTGAGAATGTGAGTTTTCAGGAGCTATATTTGGGCTGAGATAAGGTACTCTGGCCACACTATTAATTAATCCATAGGTAGTCTCCTCACCTAAACTGGCCATTCAGAATGTCTCCCAAGAATTTAACAGTTAGAAAATAGAGAAGGGGGTAAAGGTAAGTCACATTCCTACTGCCATTCTAGAAAAAAGGTTGAAAAATCATACTCCTATTGCTGAGGGTACAATTCAATAAATCATCTTTCTATCAATGGCAGAGTGAGTGGGTTTCAAAGAATTTCCTAAAGAATCAGACAAAAATCACTTCTCGGCCTTTTGGCTAAGATCAAGTGAAGAATCAGACAAAAAAATAATAGATGCAATTTATCTATACAATCCTTTAGATCATAATTCAGATGTGAGATAATAATTTCAGAAAATATTTTATATTAAGAGTTGAGTTCAATTTATGGACAATGATTTTTTTTTTTAGTCAACAATTTTCATTGGTGACAATGGAATTTGGGGATACAAAATATACAGACCTAATCCTGGTACTGTGATTGAAGAAAGTAATCAGTGATAGGAGTTTAAGCTGGAAGTATAGGATGATTTAAATAAGTTATAATTTTGAGAGAATAATATGAAAAATGCAGAGGTACCTTCTTTTCTTCAGAAAATGAAAAATAAAGGAAGGATAAGAGTTTATTTTTAAAAACCTGTTTATCTATATGTAAAATAATTAGATTAAACTGAATGTATTCCTAACCTCCCTTAAAAAATAAAAGAGAAAGCCCATCTAGTCAGCTGCCACTCCATTCTCCTCCAGAAGAGGGCAGTACTAGGAAACAAGATGGAAGAACCTTTTCTACCTTTTAAGATCTTGGAAACCCAGTTACACTGAACATTATAAATAACCAAAGTAAAAGAAAGAGATGCTTGGATCCAAGAAAAATTAAAAATTTTTAGAAACCTATGTTTTGGCATAACACAAAGGTATAAACTTGAATTATTAATTATGATTTGTAATTAATTTTGTATTATCCATCAGCACAATTACTAACACACACAGATCACCAACACAATGAGGACTTCAATAAATATCAGTTTCCTTTCTAAAAGTAGCAGTATTTTTTGGTTCATAGGCATGAAATGATACACAGAATGTCAATGATAACTCAAGGCACCAGGAGGCAGCAGTCACTCTGCCTGGAGACTGGAATCTGATTAGCATGGCATTCCTTGCTGGTTGGTGAGAGCATGGAAATTTGAAAAGCCACTTTCTTTGTCTTTAATATGTATGCATTATCACAAGAGATGGAGAAACTGACTTGTAAAGTTGAAATAAGATGCAGGCAGGATTGTTTTTCTGTGTGGTCTCTTCTTGAAGTCTAATTCAATTTAAAAGTCTCCCAAAAACATAGCAAAGAACAATAGCGGAACTCTGAATTGATTCAACTCCTTTTTTCAGCCCTCAGGCTGTCCACAGACGTAACCACCAAAATCTAAATTGTGCCTTTCGTTGCTGAGAGGATGCCTTACAGACAGTCTCATGTGTGAATTTATGGTAGAATTTAGCCCAATATTCTGTCTTAGGCAGGTCCGGTTTAGTTTGCCACATTTTTTTGTTTGTTGTTCAAGAATCATTACCTTAGCTGTCATTTGTTAGTGTGTCTGTTAGTATATTCTGAAAAAGAATAAAATTATGCAATCACTTTTAAAATAGGAGATATTAAGAAATTATTCCGTTCAGGAAAATTTTCCTATACTGTATAGCCGTGTATCTATTTTAATAATAAATATCTAATGTTTGTGCAAATACATTTTACCAGTAGGTAAAGGTTTTATGATGTCCACTTATCTGAGGTATCCATTGTTAAAATAATGCAAGAGCAAAATAATTCAAGTGTAATATAATTCAAGTATAAAAGTTGTGAGGCAGAATTGTGAAGCAGAAAAATGTAAATGGTTGGCTAACTCAATTTAGCCCACCATTCACAAAAGTAGGTTAATTTATATAAAAATTCAGAGTCTGCACTGAAATAAAATAACTAAATCATTGTATAACTGTGAAATTAAAGTATAGTAAATATAAAGACACGACTAGAGTTCAAGAGACAAATAATTAGGCTAGAACTGGCAAAAAGCTTCAATTCAAGTATCAGTTCTAAATAACAGGACCTACCTTGCACACTTTGTTGAGGATGAGTTATGAACCTTAGCTAGGCTCAGCAGAAAAAAAAATACTAAGTAACAATTTCTAACACAGATATGTATGAAAATAAGTGTGTCTGGAGAACCAAGATGGCAGCATAGGTAAACACTGGTACACATCATAATTAAAATGCCAAGAGTTAAAGACAGAGAAAATCTTAAAAGCAGCAAGAGAAAAGCAGTTAGTTACCTACAAGAGGTGTCAATACTACTGTCAGCTGATTACTCAATAGAAATTTTGCAGGCCAGAAGGAAGTGGCAAGAAATATTCAAAGTGATAAATAGCAAGGAATTTCAACCAAGATTACTCTACCCAACAAAGCTATCATTCAGAATTGAAAGTCAGATAAAGAGCTTCACAGACAAGAAAAAGCTAAAGGAATGCATCACCACTGAACCAGTATTACATGAAATGTTGAAGGGTATTCTTTGAGAAGAGGAAGAAGGGGAAGAAGAGGAAGAAGAGGAAGAAGAAGAAGGAGAGGAGGAGGAGGAGGAAGAAATATGAACAATAAAATGGCAATAAATACATATCTATCAATAATTGAATCTAAACATCAAAAAAAATAAGAAATCTGATGAACAAAATAAACTGATCAATAAAATAGAGTCAGAGGGTCATGGAAACATGGAATAGACTAATGAATCTAAGAGGGAAGGGGGGTCTGGGAGTGAGAAGAGATTAACCAAAGAATTTATATGCATATATGCATTACCTATGGACACAGACAATCGGGTGGTAAAGGCCTGGGGTTGGGCAGGAAACTGGGTGGAGAGGCAATGGAGATTGGGGGTGGGGAGGGGGCATCTGTAATGCTTTCAATAATAAAGATTTTTACAAAGTGAGAGAAGTGTATTTGAGGGTGGGGGGAGGGTATGGTGACCAAGTGGCATTCCTGATCTAAGCAATATTGCCAACAGCCAATTAGCTAACTGATTTTCCCCAAAGTTCTTTTTTTTTAACTTTGTTATTTGTAAAACAACAGAGTTGGACTATATTATATTCAGTTATATTAAATCTGTGCATATTATACTCATGCATTTTAGAAATAAACTCAAAATTATTGTTAACATGAAAACATTGTAAATGCATAACTTGATGCTTTTTGTGAAACAATTGGGTGAAAAGACGTAATTCTGGATTGTCATAAAATCCGATTCAAGAGCCTACCAGGAGTTGTACTTACTGATGGGGTAACATTACAATTATACTCCACAGATGGAGTTACTGAAACAAAATGTCACAGTGTTTGAAGAAGAAATTGTTCATTGCTTTCACACCAGCATCAAGAATAATGCCACGAAGAAGTTTCATGACATCAACCACATGCAAAAACAGATTAGAGATCTGCTCAAGAGAAGTCTACCTGCTCCCTCAACTATTTTTAAAAAATATATTGATTTTTAGAGAGAGAGGAAGGGAGAGGGAGAGAGAAAGAGAAACATTGACGTGAGAGAGAAACATCAATGGGCTGCCTTCTGCACACACTCCAACCAGGGCTTGAATCTGCAGCTCAGGCCTGTGCCCTGACCGGGAATCGAGCTGGCAATCCTTTGGTGCATGGGACAATGCCCAACCAGCTGAGCCACACCGGCCAGGGCTCCCTCAACCATTAAGCCGCACATACCACATGTGGAAGGCACTATTAACAACAGAGGATTTTTTCCCAATGGTTATGATTTTATTTTCTAAATTTATCTTTATGGTTGAAAGTATTACAGATATCCCCTTTCTTTGTTTGTTTGTTGTTCCCATTGACCCCCTCCATCCCACACCCACCCCTCCTAGGAAACAACAGTTGATTTTTTAAAAACAAATCCATCAATATTTTACATCCAACTATAAAAAAAAAACACACAAGATGTCATCAATATATGAAAGATTCTGTAGGAATTATGGCAAGACTTTTTAATATAAAATGCTTTAAATCAAAACTAAGTCCTTGGTATCCATTGATCTGCCTTAACCTAAACCTGTAATTATAACTCCAACTTCAGTCTAACCTATTGAAGCCTTACTAGAATGGGAAGGGAAGTGGATTATCTCTATTACTTTGATCTCTTTTTTTTTTTTTTCTGGTTCTTTTATAGCTAAAAAAATATGTGGAAATACCACATTTTTCTACCTAAAAACTGTTTTATTCAAAATTTGCTCTAATGTTTACAGAGAAAAACCAAAATATTAAAAGTAAAAAAATCTGTATTTTTTTTCTAAAACTAATTTCTAAAATGGCTGAAACTCTGCATCACCAAACCATTGCTTTTATTGAAGCATGGGCAGGAATCAGGATTAATTAGTTGGAGAAAATAACAAACCCACTCTTGCCAAGGTAACCTCTGCCTAATTTGGGGAAGATCTTCACAAGTTCTAACACACACAAAGGAAATAGTTTCCCTTCTCTTAATTCTTTACTATGAGAAGGCAATTTAAAGGCGCATTTTAAAACCAAGCCAAATAGAGAGGAGAGAGACTGGTGCAGCAGACAATTAAGTTTCCTCAGATGAAGCATTGGTAAATAATGGCAAGAGTTGTAAAAGCTCTTAATGACTTCCCTCTTAAGTCTTAAATAGGTTGTTTCTCACGTAAAATCCTTGAAGCCATTAAAAGCCAAAGAAGGAATATTCTCTGGAGTTATTCTGATTCGCAGATGCAGAATTTTACTTCTGAAGTCAGATTAAATGGTAACCGATAATATGTGTAGCTTTGTGAGCAGTGAAGAAAACTGTGCATAGGTATTCATGTCTTATGAAATCATTCTTGTGCCAGTTTTCATAAAGCCCCTTTGGAAAAGACTGACAGTTTTTATCAAAATCACAGCAACCAAGTTGTAGCTGGAAGATACTTCCCAGCCACTCCTGCAGCCTCGTCTGGCCCTCAGCATCCATTCTCTCTCCTGCAGAGTGAGCAGGGATGACGTGAGCCACATGATCTCGGCCTTGTCTTTTTTTTTTAAATCATTTTTATTTTCAATTACAGTTTACATACACCATAGTGACCAGACATTATATAACTTAATAATTGAGCACCCCAATAAATCCCACACCCATCCAGCACCATGCCTAGTTATGAGAATATTACTGACTATATTCCCTGTGCTGTATTTTACATCCCCATGACTATTCTGTAACAAGCAATTTGTACTTCCTAATCCCTTCACCATTTTTGGCCCCCTGCCCCATCCCTCTACCATCTGGCAACCAGCAAAAAGTTCTCTGTATCAATGGCTCTGTTTCTGTTCTGCTTGTTCATTTTGTTTGTAGATGTTTGTAGATTCATTTATTGATAGATACGTATTTATGGCCTTTTCTTCTTCTTCTTCCTTCTTCCTTCTTCTTCTTCAACTTCTTCTTCTTCAACTTCTTCTTCTTCAACTTCTTCTTCTTCTTCTTCAACTTCTTCTTCTTCTTCTTCTTCTTCTTCTTCTTCTTCTTCTTCTTCTTCTTCTTCTTCTTCTTCTTCTTCTTCTACCCTTTAACATTTCATATAATACTGATTTTTGTGGTGATGAACTCCTTTAGCTTTTTATTATCTGGGAAGCTCTTTATATGTCCATCAATTCTAAATTATAGCTTTTCTGGGTAACCTTGGCTGTAGGTCCTCAGTCTTAACATTGGACATTTGTGATCTTTTCTTCCTTCCTGTGAGCTGGCACACACACACACACACACACACACACACACACACATACACACACACCTGTGAGCCAGTTTATACCATCCAGATGAGGACAATGCTCTGGGGGAAAATGGAAGAAGGAAGGAAGAGATCTGGGTCCCTGAATGACTGTATGAAGCAGAGAAACCCCAGCAACCTGGATTGCTTCTCTAAGGATGCTTCTGTGAGAGAGGAATAAATTTTTTTTTTCTTTAAGCCACATATTTTGGAAGCTCTTTGTGTAGCAGTTTTGCACTAAAAGATTTTCTGTAGGTATTTTTACGTTTATTATACATTTGTACATATAGATATAGATAGAGATAGAGATAGAGATAGAGATAGAGATAGATATATAGAGAGAGAGATATAGATATATAGATATATAGATATATAGATATATAGATATACTAGTGGCCCGGTGCATGGATTTGTGCACATTGAAAGGAAATTAATTAGAAGAAATATTTTAATATAGATATTCGCCCTTTCTCTATAATAGGAATGTCAACAAAAACAACCAAATTCATGATTGACAATGACAGATTGAAACACATGTGTGCAATTGGTGCCAGCAAGAGCTTTATATGTAATGGGCATGAGTGAGTCAATGTTTATTTTTAAATTGCCAGTGCGCATTATATGTACCAGCCGGTCAGTCAGTTCGATGGTCGGATGGATGTACAGTCAGTCACTTAGCCTTTTATATATATAGATATATACACACATACACACATACACACATATATAATAAAATAGCAACTATCCCTGTACACTTTACTCATAATATATAAAATATTACCAATATGGTTATGCTTCCTTTGTACTCTTTACCAATTAAAATTCATCCTTTCTTCAACCTCCAAAGTAAACATCAGGTAATCTTCCATTTGTTATGTATTAGTCCTAAATCTGTCTTTATAGTTTTACTAAATGTTTCTTTAAAAAATATATACATATATCTTCATTTGCATGATTTATAATATTACATAAACGGTATCTTCATCATCTAGGAATCTTAGTTACAAATGCAAAAGAATCTACTTTGGCTAGTTTAAAATCTACAGGATTCTCAAAAAGGCAGTGTCAGACACTACACAGTCTGACCACATCACAAATAATCTTTTTACCACCAACTCTTCTAAGCAGTAACTGTGATGCTATGGGATATAGAAAAACTATTTCTGTGTTTCTGCACCATTTGGGCCTTCTGAATAAATTTTTCTGAAAACTTGGCCTCCTGGGATAAGATGGTGAGAGAATTTCAGAATGATCCACTGAACTCTGAAAGCATGTTTATATTATATTTCAAGAGAAAATGAGGTCCAGGACCTCAGAGACATCTGTAGGTCATAAAAAGCCAGAGACTCACGAGGCTGTGGCCCCTGGAGAGAGGAACGTATATTCCAAAACGTTAGTGAGGACCCAGGATCCTCTCCATCCCTTCTCCAGGGAGCACAGGTTCTCTCCTCTCAGGAGGGGAAAGGGGGCAGCTGTCGCTTTCTTCTCTATATAAGGAGAGAATCCACTTTCCTCTTTTCCTCATCAGTGGAGTGTCCAGCTACTTATGTAGACTTTCCCATCTGGCTTTCATCACATCACCTCAGGGGTCAGGACTGAGGCGAGAGGGAAATTACATACTTATTAATTGTAAGGTAATAAATACAAAATCTGTCTCTGATCCAGAACACCTCATGTACACATTCAGAATAAAATGAATAAAGATGAATATTAAAATCCCAAGTGCCTAGGACTAGACGCTAGAAATTCCAACACTACTTCCCCCCAAACACTGTACTAAACAGATGCCTTAGGTCAGGTTATTGAGGAAATGGCCACGAGGCAAAGATTTCTATGCCTGATGTTTATTGGGAAATACTCCCAGGAACAACACCTAGAGGTGGAGGGGGGAACTGAACAGGATTGAAATTATAACAAGGACTCAGTCAAACCCCTGAGAGTGACCCAGACATGTAAAGTTGGCCCAGATTTAGACCAAAAGGTTGGACCCTTAGAATTGAGCAGTCATTGGATACAAGCTATCTCTGGGGAAAAGGTTTTCTTCAGCTGCTCTGCAAGGGCACATCCTCTGAGCTGAGAGCTATCAGCACCAACATGAGCAAATTCAAAATGAATGCCTTAGTCTTGAAGGAGGATCTGGGCAGCACCTGCCCCCAGATCACTTCCTCAACATGTAGCCTCCGCCTTCCATTGCCCACTTCTGAATCCAAAGCCTGCATGAATGGATCTGATGGGAGCAAACTTTCTGAAGTACGGTGTATCCAAAGTATCAAAATCCAGGTCTATGTTCCCATAAGGACCAACAAAGTGCTCCTGTCCATGATAGAAGGTGTTTCCATTATACTCAACCTGTCATCAGTTGGCTGCCAGTTCCCTAGTGTGTAAGCAGCTGCACTTTGGGAGCACAGGGCACAGATGGGAGGGGCAGGAAAGAAGAAGGGGCAGTGATCTCAGGGTTGGGCACTGCTAGAAACCGAGGCACTTAGCAGTGGCAGTAGCTGGTCAGCTTTTATGAAGGGACATCCGTGCTGAGCTCTAAAACCACCATACTAGCAAATATTAATAGTTATTTCAGACTGATGATGAGAGCAGATATAAACGTGACACAGAAAAATAAAATAACAATATACTTATGTAGATAAGGTTTAACTTGCTGATCTGACTAGAGGAAGAAGTTGGAGTAGTCAGAATATTGCAATCAGAATATTGCAATCAGGATATTGCAGAGATTGGCAAAATTATTCTTGAACAGATTTTGTTATGAGTTTCCATGTTCTCCTAAAAATAAAAGGGTGGGGGAATAATTGCAGGTGAAAAACCTGATTGAAAGCTATGTCAAACTTTTTGGAAGCTCATATGCTAGCTACCCTTATAGCTTAATGCCATGTATTTAGACCTAGAAAACGTTTTTACACAAACTAATCTGGATATGTGCCAAACACTACTTTATGTGGGCCAGGTAAACGTCATCAATCCAGGTGCTATACAATATAAAACATGATGATGGAATATAGTTCAATCAGAGGGTTCATTATCAAGGGTTCATGTATCACCCTGGGCCTCTCTGGTTTAAGTGTTCTTCTGAAATTAGAGCTAAGAAACTGGGTGATAGCAATGATGATATCTGGGAATCATGCTCGCAGGCACTATTCCTATTGACCCTGAAGTGTACTGCTGTCTCTTCAGGGTGAAAACCATATTTCAGATCCAATTATTGAAATGTGGGGGAGGGGGATCTGCTTTCCAGGACAATAGCTTCATATTGTGGACCAGAGCCTGTATAGATTTGCTCTGGTTTAAAAAACAAACACCCTACATTTTCAGTGGAGTCACCTCTTGATTAAACTTACATTTATAACCTTTATCCTCCAAGACCAAGCAGGACAGATGAGGTAAATGAGCCCGCAGTATAGATCACCACACTGGCATCTTTTGAGTTTTTGTTTTTTTTAGTGAACTAACCTCCATGATTCCCTGCAGATGAGTATTTCTTCAGTTTATATTTTGGGGAACTAGTTTAGGATTTCAGTGTCTAACATTTGACTCTTCTACCATAACAACCTTTATGGCATTTTGGAAATTTGATGGTATCTCTAATCCAATCATATACTTAAGAAATAGGCCCATCCAGTGTAGTTCAGTAGTTGAGCATCAACCTGTGAACCAGGAGTTCATAGTTCAATTCCCAGGCAGGGTACATGCCTGGGTTGCAGGCTCAGTCCCCAATAGGAGGCACTCTCTCTCATCGTTGCTGTTTCTATCTCTCTCTCTCTCTCTCTCCCTCTCTCTTCCTTTCTGAAATCAATAAAAATATTTAAAATATATATGAAATAGGATGAATGATAAAAGGCTGTGTTTTCACATCCAATAGGCCCACTAACATGGTCCTGAGCCAAAATTCTAATTTATCACCCAACCTCAACTCCCCTTAGGCCCACTATGACTGATGAAACATAAGATATTCTGGGTATTGATATCAGTTTTCTTTTGCTGATATAACAAATTACCCTTAACACAAGGCCCATTTATCTCACAGTTTATTAGGTGAGAATTCTGATGCATCACATGAGGCCAAAATCAAAACGTTGCTTTCAGGTTCAACCTGATTGTAGCCAGGATTGTGTTCCATACATTTGTTGGACTGAGGTCCCCATGGCCTTTCTGGCTTTTCTCCATGGTCACTCTCAGCTCCCAGGGGCCACCTGCATTCTCTGGCTCATGATCAACTCCTCCTCATGCTCTGAATCTGATTTCTCCTTCTGCTGTATCCCTCTCCGCCTCCCTCTTGTGATGGTACTGAAGTGTACTTTCTCAAGGATGTCTGATCTTTTATTTTATTGAAGAAACTTTGCGTTTGTGAACTATGGGCTGAAAAATTGGTAAGATGCCAAGCCTACATGATGTGGCCAAAAAGGCATTACACTATTAGAAAATAGCATAATATAAACTTGGCTAAAACAATCTCTAATTCTAATGAAGTTTTCAAACATCAGTTTCCTGTAATAAAGTAATACTCAAGTAATGTTTTTAATTTTTAATAATTTAAGTTAACTGCACCCTTTATCTTAAAAGGGGATGTATTATATCAAATGGAGAAATGAGGCTATATATGAGCTATTTTACATTTTGATGTATATATGTGTATTATATGATGTGTGTATGTGAGAATACCAAACTATAGGTGTGGCATTGGACACAGAACATGTCTTTAATGTTATATGCAAACTAAATAAAAATATTTGTATTTAAAAATGTGCACATCTATTATTGTACTTCATGTAAAAAAGTAGTATAGTTCACATAAAAGAATTAGTATTATTAGTATATTGATAAGCCAAATACTCTGATAGTTAACTTGGTGTTTTTAGATAGAATATATATCTGTACTATGTAACAGCATTATTTCTATTGCTGGTTATTAAGACATTAAACAACAAAAAATGCATTTAGTAAGCATATTATAATATAGAAAGAACTATGGTACAGAAAGACATGTTATTTACGGGAAGCATAATATGTAGTTCAGGAGTTGATATGACACAGAGATGACTATTTATAAAATGATAATCAATTTTAAATATATTTTAAAACACCAAACAATAGCAGTTTGTTAAGTTTTATAGCTTTTTAAAAATAAAATATTTGTATTAGGGAAATTTTTGAGCACACAAAATTAGAAAGAATGATATAAAGACTTCTCCTTACATATCTATTGTCCAACATTAATACTTATGAATATTCTGATCCTTTTTTATTTTATCCATAAATACTTTAGTCTGCATCCTTTAAAAAGTATAGTTTTTTGAACCACAGACACCATTCCACCATCAAATCTAATTTACAATATTTACAGAATAGTACTGTTCATAGTAACATATGCCAGTCAATATTTACATTTCCCAGTTGTATCAAAGATATCTTGTTTCAGTTGATGTGTTTATATAAAGGTTCAAACAAGGTTAAAGAATTAATAAATAATAAATTAATAATTACCTTTTATTCTAGCCTTCCAGCTCTATTCACAGTATCTCTTAATTTTGTTTTAAAAACTTGAGGAATTATATGCAATTCAGAGGAACTATGAATGCATGTTCTGTAAAAGCAGAAGCTGAAGTAAAATTAGTTCCAGATATGATCTTCTTTAAATGTCATGATTATTCAGAGTATTTATTGCAATGCAGAAGATGTACTAAGGTTCTCATATCTTAAAAATCCAAGTAAAAAATATATTTGTAATCCCCAGAGTAGATAACATCAAAGTTTATACAAATGTCAAAAATATGTCAATTAAAAATAATAAAATATTTGCTAATCCTCATATTAAGAACCATATAATAAAATTCACAATTAAGAAGCATGAGTCCTAGCTGGTTTTCTAAGTGGTTAGAGCCTCAGCCCTCAGACTAAAGGGTTTGATTCCTGTCAAGGGCACTTACCTCAGTTTCAGTCTCTATCCCCGGTCACATTGATGTTTCTCTCTTTCTCTGCCTCTCATCTTCCCTTTCACTCTCTCCAAAAACAATGGAAAAAATATGCTGGGGTGAAGATTAACAAAACGAACAAAAAATGAAAAGAAACATGATATTTCAAGAAATCAACGTGCATACCAATTAATTACAAGAAATGTATTAAATTCTTATTGTTCAAATCTAGTTTCTATCATATGTGCTGCAGCTATTCAAAGGCAATTAAAATGTTTATTAAAAGTTCCTTAGACTGCAATGTCCACATAGATTTATGCAGGCTATTTTAAGGGTATTTTGACATGGGCAGAGTGAGGCAGTGGAGTTGAAAAGAAAATATATTGCACTGGGAATTTAGAGCTCAAAGTTCTGCATATTCTCTAATTTTAACTAGATACTATATATTAGGAAAGTCAGAATGTCTTTGCCTCTGCATGCTTCTCTAAAATAAAATCTACAAAAACAGTTGTCCTATTTAGCTCAGAGGGTTGCGAGCTTTTTTTGTAAAGTGAGACTTCTCTAAAGATACCAAATAACATTTTCCTTCCAAACAAACCATCTTTTTGACAGGCTGTTGTCAAGAAATGTGTTTTATAATGTACTCCTTTTATTCCCTTTCCAGAAACTATAGACAGACACAGTTAATTTTGAATTTAAAATAAAGCCATTGTATTCTAAAGCTCAAAAGATTGAGTTTTCAACACATGATGTGCTTGGTGGCTGTACATACTGAGGGAGCCGTGGCCTTCCGCAAGGGACCAAAGTCATTCTTTCCAGTCACAGCCACATCCAAGTGGGTTTCGCCACTCTCTCCACACACTGATTGAAATACAGTGCTGTAGTGCTTACAGCAACTTGAGAGACACCCAATGTCCTCATTCAAAGTTCAGCCAACTCCTGTGCTCTTTGAGGAAGTCCTCAAATAGGATGTTTCACTTGACTTTTGACAACACTTCTATGTAAATGTGACTCTCTCCACCTTTTCCTCCTCTCTTCTTTCTCTCTCCTCTATTTTTTTTCAAAATAGCTATAGGAAAACAGCTGGCTGTCCTGCAGTTCTCTCAGAAGTGGGCCTGAAGGTCACTGTGGAGGAAGTCCACTGTATCTGACTATTCTCCTGCCCTTTTCAAAATTTCAACCTTTCTTTGAAATTTTGTTTCAATTATGCAGCGTCATGTTGGGATAATGACTTTGGTAGGTTTAGAACCTGTTATGTACGTGGTACTATGTGTTTTTCTTTCATTCACCTTTAAACCACCTATTTTTATCTGAGGAGATGAGCTTTTTCTGGAAACAGGCAGAGTCTGTGAGAAGTGGGCATGCTGTGGTTTGGGGAGGCTGAGCCAGAGCCTGGGCTGGGGGAGAAGGCAGACTCAAGGGAAAGAGGGCATGTGAAATTCAGCGTCCAGGATGCTCATTTGGTGTGGGGCTGTCACCTGCTTAAGAAATCCAGCGATCATTTCAGAAGCAATTCTGAGATCTTTCCTCCACCTTGTTCAAAAAGTCAGACACAAAATGGCAACTGAGTCTCTCTGCTATTTCCTTTTTCTTTGTTCATTTAACAGACATGATCATCAAGGAGTCTTATTGGTTTTGGTACCAGATATCACATTTTGATATATATAGGGGAAGTTTTCATGATGCTCATAAAATTTCTTAGATTTTTCTATGTTTCTTTGACTTGGGATTACAATAGCCTTATACTTTGTGGGTTTCTCTAGCTTTTATTAATATAATCTATCTTTTAGTCATTTAAATAGGTTTTTCATTGCTTTCCTACTGCTGCTTTGCCATGTATAAGTTTTTCTTTAAGATCAACTGTGTTTGCTATATATTTTCAAACTGTAAGCTTGCTGCTGGCTGTTGTATTTTTTTCCTAAAATCTACTTTCTAATTTTTCTATGGTCAAATATCTATAAAATGAATTCGTTTGACCTTTTCCTTATTTTAAATAAATAAAATCATTCATATTTTTAAAAAGACAGTATATATACAGAACAAATAGAGTCTTTATGATATAACCATGATATAGAAACTAGGCTTTTCTGAGGTTTAACCTAAGAGAAATTTGGACAAGTGCATGTTGTAAACTCCAGAGATGCTAAAAGGTATGAGCATAGCTAGTAACTCAATAATGGAAATAAAATGGAATACTAGAATATGCTAAATCCATTGGAAGACAAGAATAAAGGAAAATAATAAAGAATAGATGGAACAAACTGAAAGCAGATAGAATGATGGTAGCTAAGCCCCAAACCAGATTAATAATAACTGTAATTTAAATGGTCCAAGCCAGGTGTCCACAGACTATGGCCTCTGGGCCAAATGCATCCCACCACCTGTTTTTGTAAATGAGCTGTATTGGAACACAGCCAGCCACATGTGTTTATGCATGGTCTATGTATACTTTGACACTATAATGATAAAGTTGAGTGGATGCAAAGAGAGACTGTGTGGCCTTCAAAGATTAAAATATATGTACCATCTAGCTTTGCTACAGAAAAGTTTTCTCACTGCTCATCTAAAACCTCCAATTGAAAACAGAATTTCCAGGATAAAGGCTGGATAAAAAGCAAGATTCAACAATGCTTGTAAGATATCTTTACATTTCTGATGTAAAAATGCAGATAAGGTAAAAGTCAAAAGATGGAAAAAGTGCAGACATACCTCTGAGATACTGCAGGTTCAGTTCCAGACAGCCATAATAAAGTGAGCATTATAATAAAGCAAGTGGCAATAATTTTGTTGGTGGAGGGTCTTGCCTTCAGTTTATAAAAAACACAACACCTATGAAGCACAAAAAAATGAGGTATGTCTGTATTATCATCAAATTCTTTTCAAAATAGTGCTGGGTGTCTATATTAATTTCAGACAAAGTTTATTTCAGAACAAGGATTGTTATCATTGGTAAGGAGGGGTACTTATAACAAAAAGAGATCAATTCTTCGAGAAGTCAACATTCTTAAATGTGTGTAACCCCTGTAAGGGAGCTACAAAATACATGAAGCAAAATTTAATAGAACTAAAAGGAAAAACAAATCCACAATTATGGTTACAGATTTCTATACTCCTCTTTCAGCAATTGAAAGAATACGTAGAAAGAAAATCTTTAAGAGTAGAGAAAATATGAACAATACTATTAACCAATATGGCTTAATTTATAGAAAACTCCATTAGATGATAGTAGAATACATTATTTTTAAGTATAAATGGCATTCCCATCTAATAAAAGGGTAATATGCAAATTAACTGCCACTCTGTCACAAAGATGGCTGGTGCCCATAGCCACAAGATGGCGGCGCCCAGTCCCTTCAGCCTCGCCAGAGTCCCCCAGTTCTGGGAGGGTGGCTGCTGAGAGCAGGCAGCGTGAGTGGCTTGGCGGAATGCTTGCTTCATTGCCGCAGTGAGGAGGCAAGCATTCCGCCCTGACTGTGGAGGGCCTCTGGGCAGCACTCACTCATGTGGAGCAGCCAGGGTGGGACACTTGTATCATTGTCGCAGAGACAGGGCAAGCATCCCGCCCTGGCCATGGAGAGCCTCTGGGCCACAGAGAGCCTCTGGGCCACAGAGAGCCTCTGGGCAGTGGGCACGGAGAGACCAGGCCCCACAAAGAGCAGAGAACCATGGCGGGTGGGTGTAAGCTGTCAGGACTCCCCAACTGGAGAGGGCTCTCCGAAGGGCTCCCAGATTGGAGAGGGTGCAGGTCAGGTTGAGGGACTCACTCCCCCGTGCACGAATTGTGTGCACCAGGCCTCTAGTATTTCTATAATAGACCTGCTTCTTAAGTTAAATCTCATTCAATTGAGTTTCCTCAAAAAATTAAAAATGGAACTGCCTTATGATTCAGTGGTTCCATTTTGGGGAACATATTCAGACACACAAAACACTGATTGGAAAGAATATGTTTACCCCTGTGTTCATTGCAGCGTTATTTACAATAGCCAAATAGGGAATCAGCCCAAGTGCCCATCAGTAGATGAATGGATAAAAAAAGCTGTGGTACATTTACACAATGGAATACTATACATCAGGAAAAAGGAAGGAAATCTTACCTTTTGGATAGCATGGATGGACCTGGAGAATATTATGCTAAGTGAAATAAGCCAGTCCGAGAAAAACAAATACTATATGGTATCACTTATATGTGGAATCTAATGAACAAAATACTCAAACAAAATAAAAACAGATTCATAGATACAGAAAACAGACTTACTGCTATTAGCAGGGTGGATTAGAGGGCTGGGTGAAAAAATTAAAGGGATTAAACAAAAAAAAAACACACAAAAAGAAATGAAACACAACACATAGACACAGACAATAGTATGGTGATTACCAGACAGAAAGGGTGTGGGGAAGGAAGAAAAAGGTAAAAGGTGAATAAATGGTTGCGGAAGGAGACTTGACTTTGGGTGGTGAACACACAATGCAATATACAGATGATGTGTTATAGAATTATACTCCTGAAAACTATACAGTTTTATTATCTAATGTCACCCCAATAAACTCAATACAAAATTTTTAAAGTTTGATAGTTTTTTTCTTACAAGAAAATTAAATTAGAAATCAACAAGAAATAAGTCTGAAAAATATCCAAATGTTTGAAAATTAAATAATAGTTTTAAATAATGAATCTATCAAGAAGGACTCAGAAGAGGAATTAGAAAATATTTTGAACTTAATTAAAATCAGAATACCAGAGTTTTAAGATGCAGCTAAAGCAATGCTTAGAAGGAAACTGATAGTTTTAAATGCTTATATTAGAAAATAAGGAAAGACTAAAGTCAATGTTTACCTTAAAAACTAGAAAACAAAGAACAAATTAAATCCAAAGTAGGTCAGAGAAGAAAAAAATAAAGATAAAAGCAGATATTAGTTGAATAAAAAATGAAAACAGGAAAAGAAAATTTATGTAACCTATATCTGGTTCCTTGAAATTCTAACAAATCTACCAAAAAAAACCTACTTGAATTAATAATAAGTACATTTAGCAAGGTCCCAGCATAAAAGATCAGTATACAAAAATAAATAAATAAATAAATATTTTAAAAATCAGTAGTATTTCTATAAATTATTTTAGCAAGGAACAAATAAAACATAAAGTTTAGAATATTGTATTTACAAGAATCATCCAAAAACATGAATTACTTAAGAATAAATTTTGCTAAATAATGTATACAAAACCTGTGAAAACTACAAAATATCTCTGGAAGAACCAAAGTAGATGAAGAACCAAAATATGCCATGAAAAGATTAAATATTTTTTAAATCTCAATTTTCCCCAAAGTAACCAATAGATTCATTATATATAGTTCCAATAAAAATTTCAGCAGGCTTTTTTTTTTTTGGTAGAAACGGACAAATTTTTCTAAAATTTTATAGAAATGCCCTGGTTGATTTGGCTCAGTAGATAGAGCATTGGCCTGCAGACTGAAAGGTACTGGGTTTGATTCCGGTCAAGGGCACATGCCTGGGTTGCGGCCTTGATCCCCAGTAGGGGGCATGCAGGAGGCAGTCGACCAATGATTCTCATCATTGATGTTTCTCTCTCTCTCCCTCTCCCTTCCTCTCTAAAATTAATAAAATATATTAAAAAATAAAATAAAATAACATTTTATAGAAATGTAAAAGCATTAAAATGGGCAAAACAACTTTGGAAAAGAAAAAGTTTGAACTCTAAAATTAAAGTAATCAAGATGGTATTATACTGGCATAAGAATAAACATATATATCAATGGAACAAAAACTTTCTGTATATTTATGGTCAATTATTTTTTTACCAAAGTGATTCAATGGGGAAATGATAGTTTTTTCAACAGCGTTTTATAGCCCTTTTGTGGAAAAAGGTAGCTTAACTCTCAGTCACACTAACACAAAACTTAACTCATAATTGGTCACTGGAAATATGGAGGAAACACTTTGTAAAAGATCAGTATCAGTCTAACCACTGTGCTGTGTACCTGAAATTGATATAAAATATTACTGAATGTAAACTGAAATTGAAAAATAAAATTAAGAAATAATTTGATCACAGACCTGCCTGAACACAAAAGCTAGAAGTCTAAATACGTCTAGACCTATGTTGTCCAATGCAGTCATTACTAGAAACATATGCCTATTAAAATTTAAACTTAGTTCCTCAGTTTCACTAGGCATATTTCAAATGCTCATTAGCCATATCTAAGTGGTGGCTACAGTGCAGATATAGAAGTTTTCCATCACTGCAGAAAATTTTATTAGTTCTATTCTGGCAGAAAAGAAAGGGAAAAAGTCTTTATGCTCTCAGATAAATATTTCTTAAATGGAACACAAACTATAGACACTGAAAATAGATAAAACTGTACTTCATAAAAATTTAAACTTCTCTTTAAAGAACTATAAGAAAATATGTAGGCAAGCCACAGTCTTGAAGTAAATATTTCAAAATCTAGCAAAGGACTGCTATCCAGGAAATACGGCAGCTTACATAGCTAAGAATACACTTACAGCACAATCCAGTAACTCTACTCCTGATGCCCAAGAGAAATGAAAACATCTCCACACAGACCTGTAGATGAGTGTTCACAGAAGCATTGGGTTGTTTCCAGAATACTTTCACCCTGGACACAACCCAACTTTCTACAAACAGGTAAATGAATAATCAACTTGAAATATAGTCATACAAAAGTATACTATTCAGCAACAAAAAATAAATCATTGGTAAACACAGCATCATGGATGAATCTCAAAAACATTACCCTGAATGAAAGAAGCCAGAAACAAAAGATTACATAAGTATGATTCCATGCATATGGGACTCTAGAAAAGAAAATTCTAATCCATAGTGACAGAAGGCAGATCAGGGGTTACCTGGAGCTGGAAGAGGCATAAATTATCTGAGGAAAGGCACAAGAAAACTTTTGAGGTATCATGGAAATCATCTTAATTGCAGTGGTTGTTTCATGGGCACATATATTTGTTATAACCCATCAAAATATACACTTTAAAATGAACACATTTTATTGTATGTTAATTATGCTTCAGCAAAGTTTTTTAAGGTAACTAATTATACTTATTAAATGTATACAGTAAATAAAATCAAGTTTTAGTTTGTATTTTGGGTTTTATATAAGAAAAAAGGAAAGGAGAGATAAGAGAAAGGTGGGAGCTAGAAAAAAATATAATGCAGACCAATATCAGGCTATTTGGCTCTTGTGAAATGAGGAGAGCGGGAAAATATTTGTCTGATTTATTTGGATACCTTTTATATTTTCATTTGAAGTATCTTTTATGTAATCAGAAGTACAAAACCATCGTAATTATTCTTGCCCTCAGAATTTTCTTTCCCCTGAGTAACATTTTGTACAAATTTCATTTCATAGGCATTTAGACAGATTTTCATGTAAATACATATTTGGGAAAGAATGTCTCCTTGCCTATTTCCTTGGAAATTAGATAATACTAGGCATAAAAAGTTATGTGGTTGAATACTTTTCTTTAATTTCCATGCCTAAAGACCAAAATCTCTAATATTCAACAAACTTGTTGAATTTCATCAACAGTTAGACTTGTGGAATCGAGAATTTGGCACCAAAAAGCCACATTATTCACTGAAAATTAGAAAATGTGGTCATCTTTTGAGAAAGCACCAATATTAAATTAGTAGAATATTAGAAAAAATAAATGTAAATTTTGATTTCCCATAGAAATATATGCATTTTTTTCTATTACTTGTTTCCCCGGTTTCCCCTAAACTGACTAGTATTCCATTTAGTGTTCAATGTTTTCAAGGCATTAAAATAGCCTGAATGCTTAAAATTATTCAAAGCCTTATTTCCCCATCTATAATAATAAAAGCATAATATGCTAATTAGACTGCTTCCAGACAAAGCCAGGACTAAGGGGGAAGCCCAGATCCTGGGTGCCTGCCGGTGGCCGGAGGGAAGCTGGTGCCGGCAGCCAGGGAAAGGAAGGCCTACTCTTGCACGAATTTCGTGCATCGGGTCTCTAGTTTACTATAATATAATATGTGATTGGGGCATGCTAATAAAGACATCACAGTGCCTTTTGTTTTGCACAAATTTTAAAATGGAAAAAAAAATATATTTGGACACATCATTTGTTACATAGGTACAGTAAGTTTCATTCAAATAATAAAAATCAATTTTGCAAGAATCACAAAAGAAAATAAATACTTTCACTTACCTCCAAGGAGTTATTTAACAAATGTACCCCTAAAAGTACTAAAAATTCACAATAAGTTGCAATTCTTAGCAATAATGAGGCTTGATTCTACACAATCTTAGTGATTCCACAAAAGTCAAATGGACGTATTTGCATATTTATTTATGCACATACCCCGTATATCAGGACACAGGGGAACCGTGCAACACTTCCTATCATCTCAGCCAATCGTGCCCTCTGAAGCCACTTGCAGGCAGTCTGTTTAGTTAGTGCAAGAGGAGACCTGTGCCCTAGCTCATCTTGATAACAAAGATGCTGATGGCACTCAAGTAGCAAGGTTGAATATGCAGAATTCTGCTTTGTTCATCCAGTTAAATAAGAATAGGATATTCTAATAAAGAGGCTTCATTAGAGAAAGAGGCAGACTAGAGAAAGAGTTAGGGTCAGAGTCTGAGACAGCCGTGGGCAAAGTACGGCCTGCAGGCCAGATCCGGCCCATTTGAAATGAATAAAACTAAAAAAAAAAAAAAAAAAAAAAAGACCGTCCCCTTTTATGTAATGATGTTTACTTTGAATTTATATTAGTTCACACAAACACTCCATCCATGCTTTTGTTCCGGCCCTCCGGTCCAGTTTAAGAACCCATTGTGGCCCTGGAGTCAAAAAGTTTGCCCACCCCTGGATAAGAGTTGATCATTGATTGTATGGGTTAAACTTGTCCGAATACTTCAGCAATTAGCCACAAGTGACAAGATGGTGGCTAACCATAAATCCACCGGTAAATCATAACAGCTCACCTCTCATAGGGGCCTACTATGTGATGGGCACTTGTTCTGTATTTTAAAGTGAATTATCACAGTTAAAAACAATCCTCTGAGATAGTATTGCCATTCTCTTCAGAGATGAGAATACTGGTGCTTATCACGACTAAGTTCAAGCCCACACAGCTAGGAAATGTAGGCAGCTCTGTCCAAAACCTGTGCTGCTATGGACCTTCCTGGTTTCCTTGTGTTTTTCTTCTCTTCATTGGTGAAGTTTCATGGAAAAGCCAATCATCAGAAAGTTATCAAATGATAGCTAATAGTTATTGAGACTTTCTGTGTCCCTGGTACTCTGCTAAGAATTTTACTAAGCTTGCCAACATCCTAGGCTTATTGGCACCACCAATACCCTCCTCCATATGATCATTATACCAATAAATACAATTCAAAAAGAACTTCAAATCAAGGCTGGTCAAGAGGTATACTTGAAAACATATTTTCAAACACTGAATGAAGCTTGCCCTTAGTGAGCTCACAGATGCATGAGGGAGAATAATAAAAAACAATTGCAAAAACAGGGTTAAAAACAAAAATGCCACCATGGGGTGAATGCATAGGATGTTAGGGGAACACTTAGCAGAGGTCCCAAAATTGACCTGGGATATTCTCTCTGAATGAAACCTGCAAATGACATTCAAGTGGACAGAAAAACCAATAAACAAACAACAAAACACACACACACACACACACACACACACACACGTAACGTAACATCTTTCTACTGAACTAGATAAACTGCTTGCAGTGAAAAGTTCTGCCTGATGAACACAGATGTAGAAATATTAGATGACTTCCAGTGGCCAATTATACACTATTTTGCAACATGGAGAGCACAATTTAGTTTATATTAAGGCTGAAAACATGAAGTTGGAGCGTGGCAATCTTGGATTCATTACTAGACAAATGAAACTCAGTGTTTTAATTTACAAAATGAAAATAACATTACTTAGCAGGTCCCTGTTACTCCTCTGTTTGGCAACTAAGATTCTAAAACCTTCCTGGGCCATTAACTTTTCAGGGGGACATACAACAGCATTCATCTTTTACTCCCGGTGTGTTATTTTAGACAGTAATCATTTCCTATGTGAGCTAATGCCTCTAAAATTTTAACTAGCTTGCCCTAAACTGAACAACAAAATCATGGTATTATGTGGCATGACACTAATCAGAGCCAACTTTCTTCCCGCCACCCCCCCCTTTCTTACCTGGGTGCCACATATTCCTATGAAAGCTTAAAAAATATCTTCCCACTTCTCCTTTCTTGATAAGCTGTAAAGAAGTGTTTGTTAGTTAAGTGAAATCCTGACACTTAAATTTAAAGAAGTTAATAAAAGTACATTTTCTTAAATGGAGTTAAATATATTATTGTCAAAGGGATCCCTGGGCAGGTACATTAGAAGCAAAGAATCTTAGAAGTTTCTGAAATTTTATCAGAAAATGACATGGTTCTTAACATTCTTTCCTTTTGTCCTCAGCAAATACCATTTTTAACCACAGACTTCCTTTTTCTTCTGCATTACACATTTGCATAAGCAAAATGCTAATTAGCATTAACATTTTGCATCTAAAAATGCTAAGTTAACCCACAAAACTTGTTATAAAAGCAATTACCTGACATTATACTCTGCTTCTTATTCCTATTACCCTTTTTTTAAAAAAATAAAAAAACTAGACCCTTTGTTTCCCTGGACTGAAAATTATAGAAGCAAAACACTTGATCTTTTCACTTATGTGGAAATAAGAAGGTTCACCTTTTAAATACATGTGACATGATAAAAATATATTCTCCATTGTAAAGCCATCCCAGCCCCAAAAACTACCAATCTGTTCTCACTGTTTTTTTACTGAACATTTGAAGTCTGAATCACTTCCTGCAAGCAAGCTTTCCCCTTTCCCTTTTGCCCCTAGTTGTGAAGGATGAAAAAATCCTTCCCCCTCTCCCCATCGCCCCCCAAAGTACTGAGTAATCCTCTAAGACTCAGTTTGTCAAGGAATTCTTTTTAAAAAAATATTTTATTGATTTTTTACAGAGAGGAAGGGAGCGAGAGAGAGGGATAGAGAGTTAGAAACATCCATTCAGCTGCCTCTTGCACACTCCCTACTGGGGATGTGCCAGCAACCAAGGTACATGCTCTTGACCAGAATCGAACCTGGGACCCTTCAGTCCACAGTCCAATGTCTATCCACTGAGCCAAACCAGTTAGGGCTAATGAATTCTTTATCTTACAAGAATTTAATGACTCTTATGAAAAGGAAATACATTTTCAGAAAAAGTATTTCTGAAAAACCTTTAATACTTGGAGATTTTCTAAGTTTCTATCACTTCTTTGCTTGTCATTTAGAGCTAGTTTTAAAATACATTTCTTAATCTTTGGATCTAGAAATATTTGTTTATCACAGTACCAGGGAAGGAAATTCCTCTAGGAGCCTTGCGGGGTAACCAATGTTAAATTAATTAAACAAGGAGTTCCATGAGACTGAGGTTGTTTCAATGCCTTAGTACCCTATATAAATGCCTCAAGATTAGAATCTATTTTTGTTCAAGTTAACTAGTTTTTACAAGTACATCCCGTGTGTTAACAACCAGATACAAATTTCAGTTTTACCTTATCTCACAACTATCACAGTTAACTTACCTTCCCAAAGTCACTGAGGATGGTGTGGGCACATCTGGAAATTATCCATGATTTTAGTAGTGTTAATATAAAAACATTCAAACCTGTAAAGAATTTTTGTGAGTTTACTTGAGCCAAAATGTCAACAATTGCCAGGAAGCAGAACCTCAACAGATTGGGATAATTCTCCAGAGAATGGAGGTTTTCCATCTATTTTTATACATTGCAATCAGAGGAGGAGGCGTAGGTGGGTTACATGAAAGCAAAGCAGGGAAACCTCTGGGATTGGATACAAAGTAAAATGATAGACACATACAGAGCTGGGTACAGGATAGTTAACAGTCAACAATTAACATGATAACAATAACAATGAAGAAATTTATGGTCTCCTGTCTTGGCCCCCAGGGCATTTGGTTGTGGCCTGAGGGGTCTGGAAAAAGGGAAGTTACAAGTTACCCAGACATTTCAAGGATATGTTATCATAGATGCAAAAAGAGAGATAAGTTCAGTTAAGGTAAAGGTTAACCTTGTCAGGGAAGATACTGGCCTAGGAGGTGACTACCCACCATTACTGCTTTAGTTAAAGTTTAATTTCAGTCCATCATTTGTGGCTACTTTAGGTCTTTGAGTTTGCAAGACCACCATGCAGGCCTCCCCTGAGCTTGTCAGGTTAGGATGTGGGCCCTTTTGTCCACAGTAGAACTAATAAAGTGATGTTCTTTTTTTCCTGGCACTTCTGCAATTTTATCCTCTTTTATCTTCACCTTCATCCTCAGTGCTACAGCAATGGCATTTTAATTAGCTTATCCACTTCCAACTGTCATCCTAATGTCCAAACCTGTACAGAATTTTTATTAGAATTTGAGCCAAATTAACAACATGCCAGGAGCAAGATCTCAAATGCTCAGGAGAATGACAATTTTGTAGTTTCTTTTATACATTTGGAATTAAGAGGAAATGTAAGAAAAATCACATGAAAGCAAGATGGAGAAATCTTCATGGTTGGGTTAACAAGATTATGTGCTCCCTTGAGGGTGATTACACCTCTGAGGGGTCTGGACTTTTGGTATTTCAAAGTCATCTTAACCTATATATGTAAGAACAATGAACAAGGCTTGCTTAAGGAAAAGACAGACTTCTTATAGGCCTGGAGCATACTAACTGAAAGAGCGAGGACTACGCCCTCCATCTTGCCCCAGGGTAAGGGCTACGCCCTCTATCTTACCTTGGATCCTCCATTTTTGGGCAGCCATGTGCTAGGCAAGGCTTCTTCCCAGAAGCCCAAGCCTCTGCTAGCCACACCCAGGACTTCTTTAAACTAACCAATGACAATCAAGGGAAGTGCGTGCCATAGATATGACCACATCCTGTGTAACAAGACACCGACTTGCGCCTAGCCAATCGGCAGGGCCCACAGTCCTTTCTCCTCCCCTTACTTCAACCCCCTATAAAACCCCTCTTCCCACAGGGCAAGCTCTCTCTCTGCCACTTGATGCTGCATCAGTAAGAAGGATAGGGGAGCCAAGCCCGGGCTTGAATAAAGACTCTTATGCTTTTGCATCGGACACGGCTGGCTCCCTGGTGTGGTTTCTTGGGGATCCTGAAATCTGGGCATAACACTAACACCATGACCTGCCTAGCTAAGAATTTATGCTCAGCTCACCCTGTGAGGATACTTTTGGTCACTGAGATTGTCAAATTTATTAGAGCCACCTTTTTTGTCCACGAAATCATCACTAGTTTCATCTATTCTTGCATCAGCCAGAAAGATCATCCTTCAATGCAAATCTCTTCATGCTACTTCCTCCTTAAAATCCTGAAAGATTCTTAGCTATCTCCTTTTCCCTCTCCATCTCTTTTCCAACATCTCTACCCTTATCCTCTGCCACCCTCTGCAACCAGCTTTCTAGAAATAAGTATAGAATTACTTTCACTTCCACTGAGCTGTGATCTCTTTCTTAAGGCCTTTGTACAGCAGTTTCCTCTGACTGAAAGACAAATCAATTACACTAGACCCCCTGGTGGATCCCAAGAAAGGAAATTTTTCTAAAGCTTAAGTGATTCTAATGTACAGCCAGAGTTGAAAAACACAGTACCTAAATATAAATATTTCTCTCTTATCCATATCCAGCGCTGCTAGAGAGGGGTCCGGTTCCTGAGTAGGGACTTGAGAAAATGAGACAGACACAGAGATAGAAGGAAAAAGCTGGGGCCGGGTGGGACAACTGTACTCTGAGAGACAGTGACCCAGAGCCGATACAGCACATTTATTTTACACAGTCTGATTAAAACAAGGGTGGATTAAACAAACAAACAAACAAGGGTGGATTTACATGTATACAAAGGTTCTTGTTTTGGTGACACTTGCTGCACCTCCCACAGCCCATTAGCTACTTAGGAAGGAATTAGGGAGGGCTACAAGGTCAGGTTTAATTATGCTAGGAGACTCTGCCCTCCAGGCTGGGACTTGTTTGTGGCCCTGCCACAGGTCAGTCCAAGGCTTAATCCTATAGCTGCTCCCTACACCTAAAACCCTTTCTTTTAGAGATTAAAAACAATAAAAAAATTCAGGGAAGTTATCTGATTCATCCAAGGTCACTCATGTCACAGACCTCTCTTTACTTTTTTTTTTTTAACCTTTTTTTGTTGTTGTTGTTGTTAATCCTCACCAGAGGATTATTTTTTTCCATTGAATTTTAGAGAGAGTGTGAGTGAGAGAGAAACACCGATGTAAGAGAGACACATAGATTGGTTGCCTCCTGCATCTGCCCCTACCAGGGCTGGGGATCAAACCTGCAACCCAGGTACATGCCTTTGACAAGAATAAAACCTGCAGCCCTTCAGCCTGTGGGCCAGAGCTCAAACCACTGACCTAAACCATCCAGGGCCATTTACCTTTTTTTAAAAAAAATCAAAATTATTTATTTCAAAATTTCACTTTGAATTTCACTCTGTAAGAGCTCTAGACACTTTTCAAATATCATCTTAAATGGCCATAAAATAAAAACGCAATCCCTTTTCTCAGTTCTCCATCGATGCAGAATGATAATCCAGTCAGTTGTTTCAAGTTGTCATTCTCTTTTAAGATATCAATATGGAGCTTTGAAATCTATCTATTTACTCAAAATTCTTCTGTAAAACCTACTTTGTGAGTAAAAACACTAATGTTCCTGAATATTCCTTATTTCAAATATGTTATTTGTGACAAAATAAACTTTTCTATGTAGCTTTTAAGATAAAATTTTGTGAAAACATTCCAGAGAAAGCTTTGCAGCTCAATTTAACTAAAGTATGGGTTGATTTCTGGTCTTTTCCCTTAAAACTACAGCCAGACTCCTAATTTGAGTTTCCCTTCATGCTCCTCATTAGGCCCCATAGCTCTCACAGTTTAGGTTCTCAATGCTTTAGCCACAGAGCTGCTAATTTCTTGTGTTGACATTTTATACAATGTACTGTATAAAATCCTACAGAATTATAGGATATGTAGATGGACTATTCATTGTAATCTCTAGGTAATAAGAACAATTTTCTGACTTCTTTTAGTACAACACAGCTAAAATACCAGCCGCCCAGCCAGTGTGGCTCAGTGGTTGAGCAATGACCTATAAACCAGGAGGTCATGGTTTGATTCCTGGTCAGGGCACATGCCTGGATTGTGAGCTCAATTCACAGTGGGGGCTTGCAGGAGGCAGTCAATGAATGATTCTCTCTCATCATTAATGTTTCTATCTCTCTCTCTCTCCCTCTTCCTTCCTCTCTGAAATCAATAAAAATATATTTTAAAAAACATACAATACAATACAACACAATACAATACAATACAATACAATACAATACAATACAATACAATACAATACAATACAATATAATACAATACAATACAATACAATACTAGCCAATGGACCACATTAGTAACTGAGGAATACCAGGAGTGAGCTTCAAACCTGTTTTGACAATAAATTTACCACTTCAAAGAATTAATAAAAGCTCCTAGCCAGAACACATTAATTAGATAAACTGCACCCTATAAAGCTAAAGCAGAAAGTCCAGACGTCAAAATATAAATGGCTTCATTAACTGGTTTCAACTCATGAAAACAGTATTTTTTTTTCTTCTTTGGAATAAATCTTAAGAATATAAATCTAACCATACTTAGAAAACTGAAAACAAATGTTCAGGCTAAATATATGTAGCAATAGTCCATATGATAAATGTAATAAGATAGATATATAATAAATATAATAAAACATATTACTTTTATATATTTTGCTGCCCTCTACTGGGGAATCAAGGATTGGTTTCCAGTTCCATCTCAAGCTTGGCCTTATGTGCTCAGATGGTCTAACTAACATTATGTGCAGGCATGTTTGTGGTGTGTGTGTGAAGAGAGAGCAAGAGAGAATCTCTTCTTCCTCTTATAAAGGTTGCCAATCCTATCAGATTAGGACCCTACTCTTATGACCTCATAACCTTAATTTCCTCCTAAAAGCTCTATCTGCAAAATGGTCACATGGAGGTTATGGATTCAACATTTGAATTTGGGAGTGGCACGATTCAGTCCATTGCATTTTCCTATACATTTCTACAGTATTTTCTCCTTTCTTAGAATGAATGTACAGAAATCACCTGTTTCCTTACTTCTGACTCATCGATATATATAAAACCCTAATATGCAAATAGACCGAATGGCGGAACAACCAAACAACTGGTTGCTATGACATGCGCTGACCACCAGGGCACGTGAATGGAACATGGTAGGCGTCGGCAGCAGGTGGGATGGTGGAGCAGGTGAGTGGGGGCACCAGACCAAGGCGGGGCGCTGCTTGCTGTCATCGGGGTGAGCCTCTTATGGTACTGAAAATTCTTTGCTCCCATGGGCACTGTGGTCCCACCTGGTGCTCACACCTGCTGCCGGCGCCAGCCCCCGCTCGCACCCGCTGCCAGTGCCAGAGCCACTGGTCACACCTGCTGCTGGCGCCAGCCCCGCTCACACCCGCTGCCAGTGCCAGAGTCACTGGTCACACCTGCTGCCGGCCCCGATTGCTCAGTGCTGTCAGTGGGTGCGAGCAGGGCTGGCACCATCAGCATGTGGGAGCTATGGCAGCGGGAGCAGGGCTGCCAGCAGACAGGGAACCGGGGGCTTCAGCAGGAGGGGCTGGGCGGGGGTGCAGAGGATGGGCCGAGAACCACCCCTGTGCCCACTGCAGCCTCGCAGCCCACAGTTCCTTTCAAGGTGCACAAATGTGTGCACTGGGCCCCTAGTTAGATATAAGTTCTCTCAGGCCAGACTCTGAACAATATTGCTATTGTATCCCTAACACAGGAACTGGCACCTAATGGCCCTGTGATCAATGCTGGTTGAATGAATTAAGAAATGGTAGCAACTACGTATTCTTCTCTTTTCCAGGTTTTAGCATTAAATGCCATAATTAGCAAGGGTAGTAGGATGGTTAGACCTAGGCAGATACCTGGGGTTTTGTTGGAAATAGAACATCAAAGCGAGCCTTATGTTAATTCAGCTACTAAATGTCATGGACTTCATTTTCCTCCAAGGTCCTCACTAAAGTGGTAGAATGACATGCCAGTAAAGCTAAACACTGACCAACAGCCATTTCTTGGCCTGGAAGCAAGTGCTGCCCACTGAGGTAAGTAGCATACCAAATGAATGCCTAAGTTCTTATTTCAGGTGATCCAGTTATTTAAGAATAGCATATATAACTTTATACAATTATATCCATTGAATAACTATTGAATATGGATAATATACTTAACAATTATTTTCAATTATGTATTAAAAAAGACACCACAACTCCTCAGATCCCTTGCCTCCAGAGAACTTAAGAAACACTACAGACAGAAAAAGAGGATTTCCCTCTCTCCCTGAGCACAAAATCAGCCGAGTCCGCTCTGAATGGCCCAGAGTCCTAGAACAGTGGTTCTCAACCTTCCTAATGCTGCGACCCTTTAATACAGTTCCTCATGTTGTGGTGACCCCCAGTTTCATTGTTACAAATTGAACATAATTAAAGCATAGTGATTAATCACAAAAACAATATGTAATTATATATGTGTTTTCCAATGGTCTTAGGCGACCCCTGTGAAAGGGTTGTTCAACCCCCAAAGGGGTCGCAACCCACAGGTTGAGAACCGCTGTTCTAGAGGTATGAAAATCAGGCTGTTTATCACCAATGGAAGTTGAATTCAACTCTTGTTCCTACAAGCTTCTTCTACTGACTGGTCTCCTGAAACCCTGTGTTCATTTATCTGAGATGTCCTTAGCAGATTCCAAAGGGGTTCATAACTCAGAAAGGGTTAAGAGCTACTGCCCATAGGGTTAGAAGTTTTATCTTTGGGAGCCATACCTGCATCTGGCTGTCAATACCAGGGGGAGGAGGAGGAGAGTGGGGGTAAGTATTGGGTGGGGAGAGTTGAAGGAATTGAGCAAAAAATGAAAAACTCATGGACACAGACAACAGTTTGGTGATTGTGAGTAGTGGGGAAGGGATGGAGGAAGTAGGGGAGGGAATGGGAGTGGGGTAAATGTTGTTGGACAGAGACTTGACTTGGAGTGGTGAACACATAATATAGTGTACAGATGGTGTGTTGCAGAATTGTGTACCTGAAACCTGTATGACTTTGTTAACCAGTGTCACCCCAATAAATTCAATAAAAAGAAAATGAAAAGTAAATTATAATACAGTAAAAAAAAAGACACTGCAATTAGGACTGTAAAAACTTTATTGTACTTTGAATAACAAGCATGCAACAAAACTTAAAGCATAATAAAGATAAAATATCTCAAATTATGTTCCTTACAAAAGCATTAAGTACAATACCCAAAGACTACTCATAATATTTTAAAGTCTACTAAAAACATCAAGACATACTAGGAACTGTGGAGTTTCCTTTCAACCACAGCATTTATTCCCATTACCTTTGCTACAATGAACGTTAACATATATGAACGTACACATATAAGTGCAATGGAACATGAAGGCATACAACAAACATTCCAATTACCCAGCAAGTATGAAGAAGAAAGTCTTTTTACTATTTCTGAACTTCTGCACGCTTTGAATATATTGACCAGGTACAATGGCACTTACAAAAAAATATTTTAATGTTACAAAACTTTCACCATTCCCTGTGTAATGTTACATAACTTTCACCATTCCCTGTGTACTTTCTCAGCGTAGTCATTAATCAAATTTGATAATTTGCAAGTGAAATAAGAAACACATTAATCTTATTCACAACCAGCAGTCCATTGCCCCATCCAATCAGCACAGACACTGGAGTAAATGACCGGTATGGCAATAAAGTCGGTCCCAGCTGAATATCAGCCCTGATCTTATTTCCAATCACCAGAAACATGTTTTTTTCTAATGAAGAAGCATGCGTTATGAGATATGAAGCATGAAATTCACACAGACATGAAATGGAACTCAAATACCCTGCTGCATGGAGGCTGCGTGCGAAATATTTCACAGTGACTGACATGCACTGGCTAACAGGCAATGGTGGTTTTTATATTCAACTTTGATGAAAACAAATGGACTTACAAGAAACCCTTGAGATTTGGTTAAAGCTACTAATCTAAAGGCTCCAAATTACTGAGGATCCTTTAAGATCAGTATATGTGACCTTTTATATATATTTCCTTAAGGAAAAATAATAATAAAAACACTGAGGTACTTCAGTTTCTTTCCAAGGGATTACTGTGTTGTCTTCCTGAGATGCGTAAGACCACAGAAGAAAAGCACCATGCCTAGCGCTGAATGAGGCGTTAGGCCTTAATAGTTTGGTCCTTTTCTAAATGGATCTCTTCCGACTATGACACTAAAACACAGTGACGGATCGCAGATGCCAGGGGGACCTGGTTGCCCTTGGACGCCAGGTTTTCCATGATCTCCATCTTTGCCAGGGAGACCGGGGTCTCCTGGGGGACCTTCTTTGCTTATTCCAGGAGGGCCCTCTGGACCTAAGATGGGACATTAGCAGCATATGAACAGAGGATTTTGATTTTTCATGGTGATATAGCTCATCTTGTACAATATTTAAACTGAAAAAAATTCCTTGAAAATTGTACATATTTGCACTAATGTGAAAAGAAGGTAAAACTTTGTTAATTCTACATACCTCCCACTTTAAAAAGGACCATACAAAAGTAACCAGTAATTTTTGTAAAACTAAGCCAAGCTATATTAATATAACAATCATGCTACTAATAAAGACACTGCACTAACATTCTAATATTTCAACTTGTGGGCTGTCCAAACTTACTAAATTATTTGATCCACCCAAAGCCTTAGGAGGTAATAACATCATCTAAAACAATAATAATACATATTTATTGAAAACATAACTATGATTGTCACGTTCTGTTCTGCAAGCACTATATGCATTAACTCATTTAATCTTCCAATAATGTCATGATGCAGAATGACATGTCATCACCATTTTACAAATGAGGAAACTGAGGCATGGCAATATTAAATAACACAGAGGGTGACTTAAGTGTTTTGATTTCAAATTATTTGACATAGGTTTGTGAAGATTTTCTTAAAGCAAAGTATGCAGCAACACTTATGAACATATACCAGTTCTTACCTGGTGGACCAGGAGGCCCTTGGTCTCCAGGGTACCCAAACCCTTGGTTCCCCTTTGCCCCATTTCTTCCTGGGAGGCCTGCAGTGTCAAAGATTGGAATAAGCTAATTTTTCCTATAAAATCACTGCCTCCTAGATTGTTTCTTTCCAAGCTCTTGATGCACAAATGGAAAGAAAAAAATGCATATTTTAAAAATAGTTTGCTACCTGTTTATTATTACTAACCGGAAGCAGAATTTTTTGAAGCAAAAATTCCTGAAACTATCAGTGGTCCAGCAATATTTAATAAGCGTTAAATATTAAAAAGGAAAATGATTTGGGATCATTTCTGTTAATCATACTTGTTCTCTTATTATTGTAATGAAACATCTCTATTGTTCATATGATATTAAATTAGAAGAATTAGCAACCGACATTTCACATAAACATTCAAAAACAAAGAGAAGCTGTGGATTATTAGGAAGTTTGGTTACAAAACATAATTTTTCTTATAATAGAAAAATTAATTGAATAATCTTTGATAACAGAAATTACCACAGTCGAAATAAAAGAAGTGGCACCTTTGATTTTCTACTTAAAGACCTTATTAGATTCAAGTAAAATTTCTAAGTGCATTGTCAACATTTTCTAATTTGTTACTCTGCATGCTTCCTAACTCTGAACTATCTACCTATTCTTGAAAATGTTGCTTCAAGAAAATAGAATAAGCATTCTTCCACTCAGTTGACAAATTACTGAAAGACTAAGGGATTAACATAATTTTTTGGTCATCATGAAAGCAAAGATGAATTATTTTCTACTACATGAATTTAGGGTATGGATACAAAAAAAAAGTACCTTTCTTGTTCACTTGCTTATGCACATAAGTACCTTTTACTCCTCTGGCACCTGGGCGTCCAGGAGCACCCATTAGTCCAGGAACACCATCTCTTCCTGGCAAACCAGGAAATCCTCGGGGACCTTCTGGGCCTATAGGACCAGGTGGCCCAGGGACACCAGGGGAACCATGTTGGGACTGGCAACGATCACAATTTTGAATTCTTCCACTCTGAAGTAAGACTGGTAGCTGGGCTTAAAAACAAAGAACCCCACCCCCTTATGCTTAAATATGAGTGGTAATTAACAATATCTCTAATAATTTTTTAAAAAATTTACAGATATCTCTTGTCCAATAATTTCACTTCTAGAAATTTATGTGATTACTCATTGCTCTGTGCAATTTTATTGTATAATTTGCTTAAAATTGGGGGGGAAAGAGTGAAAGTGTCCTGAAGAAAAATTTGATAAATTATACACATCCATCTTTATAAATTGTCATAATTATGTCAGAAATTTTATTAATGGTGAAATAATAAAAAATTGCTTTATTAAAATATTACAAAAGGGTATATATAGTATTTTATCTTCATTATAAAAATACTCATCTAGAATAAAAACAGAAAAGGGTTTATAAATGTTCTTTATCCTTCTTTATCCTACTTATATCTTTTATAATTTCTACAAAGAATCGCTTTCACTTTTGTAATTTGAAAACAGTTATTAAAAACTCTGTTTGAGACTTACCTCGTAATACATCAGTGCAAATTTGTCGAATAAACTGTTCTGAAAATTCTCTCCCCTGCATCAAATTATTAGGGGTTATAACATGTATTTACCAAGTAAAAAGCAATGAAAACTATGAAAGAAAATAGGATACATACAGGCTTCCCATCCACTCCTGGAGGTCCCCGAGGACCTGTTTCTCCAGGTTGTCCCTGGGGACCCACAGGCCCCATCAGGCCATCCATCCCAGATTCTCCTTTTGGTCCAGTGGCACCTCTGACACCAGGTTCTCCCTTTTCACCTTTCTAAAAGCAAAATTATGGATATAAATATAAAACATATATATGTTATATAGGAAGACACTGTTAATGATCAGGAGGGAAATTTTATATCACATTCAACAGCCATTTATCCATCCATTCCCCCCATCTACTATTTCTTCAGTATATTATGTAGGCAATACATAGTGTCAGAGATACAACGAATGTGACACAGTCCTATTTTCAAGGAGTTTAAATTCTAGCGGGACAGACAAATATGAAAACACAAAATATTATTCATTGAAAAATATGCAGCAAAAATTTAGCACCCAGTCTAAAAGAAGAACCGATAATATTGACAAATACATAACATTTCATACCTAACTGAATGAATCTACAGATCCTGCAAGGCACTATTTAGGAACCACTGAAGAACATAAAAGACATTTTCTGTTTGCGATACCAATTACTAGATTTATATAGTAGTGAAAATCCAAGCAATAAGAACTGAAGAGGGAGCATAATAGGTGAAGAAACATACCTCTCCTTTTGCACCATGATGACCTTGAATTCCCTTTGAAAATTAACAGGGGAAAAAATGTAATAAATGTGTAAACTACTGTACCAGCAATGTGGCATGCACCATTTACCACACAAATCAAATTTAATTTGTAATTTGAAAAATATTGATACAATTAGTGTCAGATTTACACAGATAAGAGATCTCCCTTGCCTTTTTAAAGGAGACTAATGTCAAGGCAATATGCTAACTGAATATATAAAAATGTCCATTTACATAACTGTTTCATTGTTAGATATGAATATTTTATATGCTGCAGGCCAAATATAAGTTTAGAATGAGATTTTTATCTGAATTCTACTTAAATTTAAAATAACAATAAATTTTATGCTGAACTTAAAATATATTACTATTTTAATGAAAATTCAAATTCAAATAAGGAAATATAAGGTATATTTATTCTTTTACTTTGCAATTTAGAGTATTAAATTTTCCTGTAGATGCTGTTAAAGTTATACTTTATTGCATACTACTGATCAAAAGATAAAGTAAAGCAAAGATACCAGTAAAAGTGATTAATAGGGAAGAAAATGCCTATTTGTTCTATGCCTAAGCCACTCACTGCTAGTAAATCACTGGATATGAATACATGAAATGGATATATCAAATTATTTTCCACTCATCTTTTTCACATATTCATTCCAATGTTATAATATAGATAATAAGAACTTTCAGGGAAGTCATTAAAATTTCCCATTTTTGAAATTCACCATATACTCAAGGCTCTAAAATCACCAATATCAGTTCAAAACAAGGGTATGGTTTTCATAGACACATTATTTTCACAGATTTCACTATTCAACTTTAAAATTAAAAATTGATGTTCTTCAATTAAATATAAAATGTAGTGTAGAACATTCCGCACAATGAATTTTGAGTTTGAGGATTTATTTTTATTCATTTCTCAGTTACCTAAAAATGGATATTCAAATTAGACAAAAGGAAATAAAAATTAGGTAAAATCAGTGTATGGCACAGAGAAAGGTAGATTCTCAAATTAAAGTGTAACTTAAAAATATAAAAATCTTAGTGAGTAAACTCTCTCTGCAAGGCCATTCATTAAATAATGAGGATCCTGAAGAAATGCAGCAGTATTCCCTACTAGACATAGTGGGTTCAGTGTAAGAGGAAAGATAAAATAGTAAGTTCTCAGGACTAAAACTGAATTAGAGCTGAAACCGAAAACAGCTGTCATCTGAGAATCCACTAAGATGATTTTATGAGAGAAACATTCACTTGAATTTCATTCATAACAGGAAGGCCAAGCAATTACACATGCACAGCACTTAGTGGGAAGGCAGGTAACTCAGACTTTTAAAAAGAGTTTGGGCAGAGTATCCAGCTGCTGAAAAGCAACAAGTGTTCTTGCCTTGAGGGTCCTCCACATAAGCTCAGTTCCTGGGGGTGGGAAATGCAGCTTTCAATGAAGGGCAGAAGCTACCTAGGGAATCCAAATCCTACCTGAGGGAGCAGAGTTGCTATTTTCCTTGAGAAGTGAGAGAAAAACAAACCAGTGAGCTAGCTATGTGTGAGCTCAAACTCCAAAGGAAGTATCCTTCTGTTTAAAGAGTTATTGTGGGTAACAATTTCTGGTGAAAGGCCTGGGCTAGGGAGGTTGAATGAAGAAGACCCCTTCTCCTTTGGGAAGACTGTTTATAGAGAGTGAAAGGGAATTTTTGAACTGGAACCTGGATTCTTTGTCAACTGGAGTCAAAGAATGAATCCACGGACAGAAGATGGTATAGCAAAGGTGGGAATTTATTAAAGAACAAATACAGACTCCCACAGAGGGAGGGGGAAGAGTTCCACAGAACAGACTCCCACATGGGGAGGGGAAAGGGTCCCACTGAGTTCCTTTTCCCTATGGCTTATAAGGGCTGCAGATCTTGGTGCCTTGATATCCCCTCTGATTGGTCACTATTCCCTTAGCCTGGTTACTATAGTAACTCCTGAGCTCAAAGGTTGAACCTTACATGGGATATGTGAGGTTCTCCCCCCTCCTTCCTTATTGTTTTTCTATTCCCTTTGGGCTTTCTTCTCCTTCTGCATGAAGGGCTTCCTTCCCTTTACAGTGGGGCCTTGACTTACGAGTGTCCCAACTAATGAGTTTTTCAAGCCGTCTCTCGGCCGATTTTTTGCTTTGAGTTGCGAGCTAAAATTCGGGTTACGAGCCAGCTTCAGATACCCCACCGCTAGTTGGGGCAGTGAACGTCACAGTGAACGCCACAACATCAGCCCAGCATCACATGTCTCACTCGTTCACTTTAAGATTTGACATACGAGTAATTTGAGTTACGAGTTCCGTCACAGAACAAATTAAACTCCTAAGTCAAGACCCCACTGTATTTTGTAGATATAGACCTTTTGCTGTTTCCAGCTCCCTCATTCTATGGAAATGTACCTGTTGCCGCTTTTCAGCGTCCCTGTTCTATGGTAATATCCCTTCTGTTGCTCTGCAGCCCTGTGCTTCCTCCATGGTCTCTTTAATTTCCAAAATTTCTCAAATTTCCTAAAATCTGTCTTTTTCACCCCCCAAAATTCCTGTTTTAATAGGTGTGATTAACTTAGGGAAACTTAGAGGGTTGGTCTATGTGGCCAGGGAAGGGGAATGTTATCAAGTGAATTTGAATCAAGTGGAGGATCACAAAAATTAAGAGACATTTTTCATTAACATTGTGGTACCATGGGAAACTCAATCTATTTCTCCTCTTAGATACATTGATGCTTATTGTTAGCTTCTAAATTATCATCTCTTCTTAATATCTTGCACTCACCTTCCAGCCCATATTGCAGACAACCTTGGGGCCATATGCTTTTAAACACACTTCCCGAGAACTTTCAGATTTCTCCAAGTGAGGGACACAGAGACCCCTGTCCTTAGAGACAGCACTAAATAGTTTTATCCACGTGTCTCCGGAACTGGTGTAAGTAGTGAATCTTTCTCCTTCCCACACACAAAAGTGACCACCCTATGGGAGGGCCCCTATATACAGCTTGCCCTTTAAATGTGGACCAAGTTGGAACTGATCTTAAGTATAGGCCAGTGGTCGGCAAACTCATTAGTCAACAGAGCCAAATATCAATAGTACAACAATTGAAATTTCTTTTGAGAGCCAAATTTTTTAAACTTAAACTATATAGGTAGGTACACTGTTATTAACTTAATTAGGGTACTCCTAAGCTGGCCTTTGCTAAAAACATCCTCAATCTGATTGCGGTACATTCGCTGAGGTCGACCCCTTCCAACTCTCCCATCCACACTGTCTTGTATACTTGTTTCTTCTATCTCCTTTCCGAAAACCGACTTCTGCGCATGGGCCATGAAGTTTCAATCGCACTGTACGTGTGTGCCCGCACATGGTATTTTGTGGAAGAGCTACACTCAAGGGGCCAAAGAGGCTCACGTGGTTCGCAAACTGCGGTTTGCCGACCACTGGTATAGGTGATGCAGCAGGAAACATACTATGTAAGTATTAATCACTTTTGTGCTCTTTTTGGTTCAGTTTGGCTCCAACTGAACTTATGTGCCAGGTGGCAATCTCATTAAAACACTAATTAACGAGGAGAATTTAGTCAGGGAAGAAGCAAAACAATCTTATTATGCATCTGTTTCATAACACGGTCCCTCAAAATAAGATTTTAATAAGTCTCCGGTGTAGTAATTTATATTTCTGAACAAACTAGAGGAAAACAAGTACATTCCTCCATTACATAAGGCCTCAACCATTCATATTGCAAGAAGAAAATCAAGATTAAACAGTAGGCATGGAGATGCTATTGTTGTACGGCTGCCTTTGGCCAATAAATGCTCCTAAAATGGGTGGCATTGTCTACCTTCAGTCATGTAAATGGCCATAAAAAAAGCATTGAAAAGGTTTCAGAGCCACCAATAGAAGCAAGATAAGAAAGTAAACATAAAACAATTAAAGCAAACCAGTATACCACCACCACCTAGCATTTTCACCTTTGTATGATTAGAATTCATCTTACATTGACCCTTCCTCCCTATTTTTAATGAAAGTAACCCTCAGTCAGCACTGCCCAGTTATATTATTCCTTATTTCATTTTCCATGAAAGAAAAAAATATACCTGTTGCCCTGGAATCCCTGGTCTTCCATTTTCTCCCCTTTGGCCCTTTAAAATTTAACAAATGTTATTAATTAGTTTGCACACTTATGATGCAATCACATATAAAAACAAACCATGTATTACTTTATAGTCTAGAATAAATGTCACAAAAGCAGTAATGCAACTATGTAAATGATGTTAGATGTAGGGGAGTCTCTCAACAAAAAAAAGTGAGAGAAAAATTAACCTAATATATTTAAAATGGATAGAGACAAGGAATAAATTTTGGGAGAAAAGGTAAGTAATTGTAGGTGGCTGAGAATGTTTTTCCAAGTCCACACAAACAGCATGAAAGTAATTTTTAAAAATCCAATGGCTGTGGACATTTTATTAATTTCAATGATACAATTATGTTCAGTGTTGATTATACACATTTGAGGACAAGAAGGCCTCTTTAAAGGAATTTTTTAAAATAAAAAACATACTGTAACTATATTTTGAATGAATATAATTAAATCAGGACACAGAAGAAGGGAGAAAAATTGATAAAGACATAAACACATTTGTCCACTCAATAAATATTTTTGGATATCCACCATTTATAAGACATTGTACTAGACCCGGAAGCACTACTTCATTCCTCTGTGGAACAAGATAATTGACAGTTTCTAGGAAAATATATGCCTTGATAATATAATCAATTAAAAATCTAGTGACTAAAATTCTAAATCACTCTTACATAGTGATTTGTTCATTTTCTTACATAGGTGAATTCCCAATATTCATTGACAAGCACCCATTTGTGGGACCTTAGAGACATGAAAACAAAGATAGCATTGCTGCCTTCAAACTGCTTACTGAGTCGGGGTAAAGATAATCAATTAAGTCAAGGGTGAAAATTTTAAAAAACAGAATACCGAAAATACTGTCTGATAAGTATACAATGTACAATTAAACATCTGGCTGGATACTATTGAAACAGAGAAAGGGACATCTGACAGAGAGAGTAAGGAAGATGACTCAACTTTGACTGCAACCTTTTGGGATGACTAAGAGGTAGTCAATGAGAAAAGATAAGAGGGTGTTTGAGGGAGTGAACTACAGAACAAAGGCAAGTAATTTCTTTTGGCTAAAGCAGGGGCAGGAATGGATAACAGTGGGCAGAGTGGCAAGAGATAAGACTGAAAAGAAGATTCAGTCAAACCAGGAGGACTTTTATGAGACAGAGCTTATCTTGAACTGTGTGGGGCACCACTGATGGATTCCTAAGCAGATAGGTAATTCAGTTATTGCATACTGGTAAGGGGGGGGGGGGGGGTGAGTAGGAAGGAAGTAGACTGGACTCAAATAGACCAGTTAGAAAATATTACAGTAATCCAGGACCACTGATAAGAAATGATTAGGATGGGCGGGGCAGGGAGGGGTGGGGTGCAGTAGGGAACAGAGAACAGCCAAGTTCAAGAGACATTTAGATATAAAATTGGATGTGAAGAAAGAGACTGAGTTTTAAGATGACTTCTAAGACTTTATTTCTTGGGTAACTGTGTTGTGGTACCAGTTACTATGACATAGACTCTATGGGTAGGAGATAGTTTATGTGGAAAGATGACAAGTCCTGATTTAAACATGTTGAGGTACGTGAGACCTTGGTATTCCAAAGGCAGTACCAAGAAGAAAATTGGAATATATGGGTCTAGAGCTCACAGTTACTTAAAATTTACCTCACTCCTAATTTCAAAATTAACTTAGATGAACCACAATAATACAATAATATTTGAGTAACTTCAGTAAAAAACAAAAACAAAACACATAAACCCTGCTTTTTCTGAAAACAAAACAACTGTTAGACTGCTACCTTAGCAGATTTTGACTCTATTATTATCTATTTGAAATTTTCTTTTATGCCTCCAAAAATTCTAGAACTCTCAAAATTCTGTGAAATTTTGCAAAGAATTTTTATTTTCACATTAAGCTTATTCTACATAAAACTAAGCCATGATAATTGAGTTTTATAATCTTAAAAACATTGTAAAAGTACTGTCTGGACATTAAATATATAATTAGTGGTTGGAAAGGTCTTCCGTTTCTAAAACTTAACAGGTTGAAAGACCAACAGATATAATTTATTCCAGATAAGCATACCATTGATCCTGCTAGTGGCATCCTATTTATGGGTCAGTGTTCAGTTAGTGAAAAAAAACCTTCGAGTCGCTACTTAAATTGAGGTGAAACTGTCCTTGTCTTCCATAGCAGTAGCATGGTTCTCCTCTTTGTTTTTGTTGCTAAGACACCCAAAAGGAAGACACCTTCTTAACCACCCTCGATTCCTTGGACCAACATAATTTTCTGTTTAATTTTCCTTCTGTTGATTAGTATGTTTCCTTCTATTGATTAGTATTACATTAGATATTAATAATTTCTTATCAAATTTCCTTGTGCCATAAGCCATTTCAAATCATTTTAAAATATATTCACTATAAACAAGTAAATATATATTAAAGTGTGTAATAAAATATACACTGAGTGGCCAGATTGTTATGACCACCTGACGTTTGTAAGCAAATTAGCTATAATTTTGCGCTGAAGTTGCTAGAGGGCCAGACCATTATAAACATCTGAATAACACAACATACCTAAGTATCGTTGCTGATCAAGTTCATCCTACCATGTTGATGGCGTATCCCAATGGAGATGGCTTCTTCCAACAAGACAATGCGCCATGCCATGGTGCTTGTAATGTGCAGGAGTGGTTTCAAGAACATGAGGGAGACTTTGGCTTGCTTAGGTGGCCCCCACAATCACCAGATCTCAATCCAATTGAGCATTTGTGGGACAAAGTTAAAAGAGCCATCAGGCAGCTGGTTCCACAACCATCAAATCTCACAGAACTGGACAGTGCTATTCATCAGGCATGGTGTCAGATTCCTCGCATCACCTTTCAACATCTCGTGGAGTCAATGCCAAGAAGAATCGCCGCAGTATGGAAGTCAAAAGGCCCAACGAAGTACTTATGGGGTGGTCATAATAATAATCTGGCCACTCAGTGTATATCTTTATTTTGTTGAATCACTTGGTTTTAAGTTTTTTACAACAATAAAGTGGTAAAAAATCTTTTTTTATTTTATTTTATTGTTGACACTATTACAGATGCCCTCCATTTTTCCCCCCTTTCCCCACCTCCACCCAGCACCCCCCACCCCCTGCCCAATCCTTCACCACATTATTGCCTGTGACCATGGGCTATGTATATATGTTCTTTGATTAATCTTCCAGATCCCCCAGCCCTCACCCATCTTGGATCTGTCAGTCTGTTCCATGTATCCATGCCTCTGGTCCCATTTTTTTCATCAGTTTATTTTGTTCATTAGATTCCACATATGAGTGAGATCATGTGATACTTATCTTTCTCTGACTGGCTTATTTGGCTTAGCATAATAATCTCCAGGTTTATCTATACTGTCTCAAAGGGCAGGAATTCCTTCTTTTTTTATAACCGTGTAGTATTCCATTGTGTAAATGTACCACAAATTTTATGTACACTCATCTGCTGATGGGTACTTGGGCTGTTTCCAAATCTTAGCCATTGTAAATAGCGCTGCTATGAACATAGAGGGGCATACATTCTTTCTGATTGGTGTTTAGGGATCCTAACGTTAGATTTGACATGGTCTGAACAGTTTCGTAATGAAAGGAGAAAGCTGGAATTTAACAATTAGATATTGATGGTAAAAGACAAAGGAACTGGAAAAGCAACCAAGGCATTAAAAGAATAAAGACCTTATTTTATAGCCAAACAGGAAAAAAAAAAAGCCAACTATACCTGAATGCCTTTTTCACCTTGATTTCCTTTGTCCCCCTGCAAAAAGGCAGTTTTAGATGTATCATAGTAGCATATTATGTCTCAAAGAAAAATATGTGATCTCATACAAATTCCACAAATGCCTTATATACAGAAGCTGACCCCAACACAACATTTGGGAAGAGAATAAAACCACATTCTGTCAAAATGATCTAAATGAATATTTTCTTGTGCTTTTACAGTCAAAAGAAAATTTACTACTATTTCTATTTTACCAGAAGAGGAAAACTTTTCTATATTGATCATAATCTGAAGTTAAACAAACAAGGAAAAGAGGACTTATTTTGGCAAATGTTATTTTAAGAAATCAAACTGAAAAATCTTCCATTAAGTTCATAGTAGCCACAATGTTAGAGGAAACAATGAAATAAAACATAATGTTAAAATTATATTTTAAAAAAATATGCTTCAGAATGAAGTTTGGGGGGATTATATTCCATAATAATAAGCCTCCTAGAATTTCTCAGAAGAGACATTAGAGACCAACTAGTTCAAGGTCCTTGTTCGTATTGATAATGAACCCACAGATCAGGAAAGGAGACCACTCTCCTAAAGTTGAACTTGGACAGTTTCCAAATTTCTTTTTACCACACCAGGTTATCAGCAAAAAAAAAAAAAAATACAGCTTTTGTGTTTACAGCAAACAGAATACAGATTTTCTTTTATATGGCAAATTTCTGAACAAGGAAATGCTCTAAATCTATGTATGCACAGTAGGTTTACTTAATATTCACTAAGGATGGAATACTTAATTGCTGCTATGAAGGTCATTCCTATGTCAGCAAGTGCTGCCTACTGCTCATCAGTACCGAAAGGTCAAGGATCATACTGGGCATAATAATTTAGGGGCCAAGTAGATAATACATGAGGGACAGAAAAACAAAATGGCAGAAAAACCGAAATAGCAAAAGATATGAAGATGAAGACCTAAGAGCTTGTATCCTTTCCAGAATACTAAAAGCCAGTATATCTACTTTTAAGCGGAAATGCATATATTTATAGTGGCATAGACTGTTTTGACAAACGGGCAGTCACTTGTTGCTTAAAACCTTCAAATGATACAGCTTAGGGTTCCTTGAAAGAGAAGGAGAGAGAGAATTTTATATGAGCATATACGACTTGTATTTTAAACTCCTTAAAGGAATTTAATGATTTCTCTGTAATAGAATTGTTAATAGATAGGAACTTCATGATCAAACATCTGATTGTAATTTTTATCCTTTCAGACTCTTGCCCCGGTTTCAGTAACAACGATTCATATATTGGTAAGCGTGCCTGACGAGTACTTTTCCTGAGACATTCTTCACTCACCTGGATTGACTGCAAAACAGTCTAAATTCACAGAATAGTATTTAATTGTATGTTCAGATTTTCTGATCTGAAAGCCTCTTCCCAAGTCCTCATCTAGAAGATAATACCCACATAGGGACATGAAAGATACCACAGCGTTTAGCATGAGCTTAAACATAGTATATAGGTCAGCATATCACTTAAGGTATAATCAGTCCTACTATCCAATTTTAACCAAAGGAAAACTTACATGTTAGCAGCTCATGAAAAGTGAACTATATCTCCTAAACAATGCTTACCTTTTTGCCTTGGATTCCAGGTAAACCCAGGTATCCTGGTTCTCCCGGGGGGCCTACTGCTCCTGGCTCTCCCTAAGTAACACAGGAATTACAGAAAGATCACAGACCTAGTGCTTATGAAAAATACCGCTGTTTTTATTTCTACATATACCTCAAATTTTAAATTGCTGGTAAAAAAAAATTGGTTGACATTTAGAGTTATTACTATAGGGATAATAAAGAATAACAAGTTTACTGGACTCCCAATAAAACCTTTTATATATTTTTCTATAGTTAAGAATTTCTGATAGCATACCATAACATTTTATGAATATTTGGTGCTTTTATTATATTTCATAACATTAATAAAGTAAATAATAAAGTAGTGAAAATAATAAACATAGGTATCTTTTTTCCATTTACTAACCACTTTTTCTTCCTCCTTGAAACTGCTTTTTCTCATACTGCTACTTTAAAAATATTTACTTTATTGTTTCAAAAATGGTAAGTAAATAGAAGTAATAAAAAGTATTGAAAATCTCATTACTATTTTTATTTTGTTGTCTATTTTCTACCTTTCACAAACACATATACATAACTTAGTTAGTAATACATGCTATGTATGCATAATTTTCATCTTTTACTTCAACACACATATATTGTGCACTTCTTTATATGACATTATGTTTTTTAAAACATGATTTTTAAATCACAGAATAGTATTCAACTCTATTGATTTGCTATATTTTATTGACTAAAATTCCCATAGTGTTAAACATTGGTTTTCAAAATTTTATTTTTATAAACAATATTGAGGTAAACGAACATCTTTGTAGTTAAATTGTGTGCACATTTGTAGTTTTTCTTTATACATATGGAATATTATTTTCTTAGAAGTAAATTCTTGAGCTGTTTCAGAATAAAGAATATCCCTGAGTTATCTTAACTCAAATTGTCTATTCTTCATGTCATAGGGGTTATTTTATTTCTTTCTTTTTTGAGTGCCGAGAATCACTTTATTGCACGTGTTTAGAGGTTTGGAGTGCTGGGGAGCCTGGAGAGGGAACACACAGCAGGATCCCTCCAAGCGAGAGGCTCGGGGACTGGTGTTGGGACACGACCCCCAGTGGGGGAGGCCCAGGTGGTGGCAGCAGCTGCTGCCTCTGCTGTCAGTCCTGCGGGAGCCTGGCTCTGTTGGCCCTGCCCGGGCCCGAGTGTCACTGTAGATGACTGTGCTGATCCGATCCTCTTCATCCACGAAGCTCCGTTGCACCTGCTCCAGCCCTGAGGCAGTACAGTGAGGACCCTGCCTGCCAGCATGACCCGGAGGCAGAATCCCAGAACCTGCTGGTGTGTCTGTGCTGCTGCTGCTGCCGCTTCTACTCTGGTCCCTGAGGCCTCACTCCATGAAACTGGACCCAGTACCTTAAAAGTTCTAAATAAGGAGGTTCTCAGAAAGCATAGGGTGAAGATGTATCAACAATTTTCGGGTTAAAACTGTAAGAGATGGGACACGATCCTGAACGCTTCATGGTTTTTTGTGTTTTGTTTTGTGTTTAACCATCAGTCCAAAAGTCTATCCTAAAACCTAAAGACTACCCTCTTCTGTAGAAACTAAGTTTTGTTCTCTTTGCTCATTGTGCCTGCTCCTGAGCTGCTCAGTATTATGCTAGATTTTTAAAAGCTGAAGGGGATTGAAAATCTCATGAAATAAACATAAGCACGGTTTGAGGGAAACTGGTAACGGCAGCCATGGGTCCCCACTCTGAAAATAAAGTCCCATCAATCAGCAAACAGCACTACTTATGGGAGCCACCCACTCTTGTTTCCACCCATGTGGGAGAGTGATATTCTCTAGACCAGAGAGAATGTTCACATTAGCACATGACTTTTACCATTTCCAGAAAAAAACAAGTCAAAGCATATTTCATGCATTTATTATCCAAACTATGAGAAAGTGTCCAAAAGACAGAAGTAAATTGGCCCACATTGGTCATTTCCTTTCATGTACCTTAATTTTGTGACAAAGGAAATCCTAATTTCAGATAACTTTTCTTAAGAGATACAAATGTTAATTTCATCAAAGAGGGAAACTTATAATTCTTTGAAAATATTTCCAAGTGCATCAAATCACAGTTACCTTGAGCCCAGAAACCCCAGGAATCCCTTGAAGTCCAGGTTCACCTTTATTTCCCTGTCAATGCATCAAAACCATTTGAATTAAAAAAATGAGTCTTAATTTATCTGATATAGACATTTACAGAAATATATTTAAAATAATTTTTAGCCCTAGCCAGTTTTGCTCAGTGGATAGAGCATCAGCCTGCACACTGAAGGGTCCTGGATTCAATTCTGGTCAAGCGCATGTACCTTGGTTGCAGGCTCGATGCCTGGCCCTGGTAGGGGCTCATGTGGGAGGCAACAAATTGATGTGTCTCTCTCACACATCTCTCTCTCTCTCTCTCTCTCTCTCTCTCTCTCTCTCTCTCTCTCTCTCTCTCCCTCCCTCCCTCCCTCCCTCCCTCTCTCTCTTTCTCTCCTCCTCTCTCCCACTCCTTCTAAAAATCAATTGAGGAATATCACTACCCACCAGAGTGAGAATGAACAAAATAAAATAATTTTTACATTTTCAACTTTCTAATTGTTTGAAACATGGACTCTATACATTGAGCCTACATATGAAGAAAAACTCTTTTATGCAAGGAAGTGAGTTGTCACATTTATAAAAGCTCTCTAAAAGTATGTGTTTTTATACCAGCAGGTCCAAGTATAAGGGGAGAGATTAAAATATTTAGGGACCGGAGCTTATTAGCTAGGTCTCCACACCGCACAGACTGAAGCCACATATTTTCACAGCATCCTCTGGGCTGAAGATCTTTACCTTTGCTGTTTTACTTTCTCACTATGGCTCACCTTCAGGATGCATCTGAAGGAAAGAAATGTAGCTTCCAATGTACAGTGGCTTTTTTGAAGCAATATACATCAGAAAATGTTTAGTTTGTGCTCTTTTTCAAGATTCCCAGCACAGTCCTTTCTAACAGAAACTTGGTGAGCAGGACTGAATTGACAGCAAAGAATGTAAGACAGGACAAGATGATTGGATATAAAAGAGAGAAAAGGCCTGCTGGCTAATAAGGAGAGATTGTCAAAGGTTGTTCTGATTTGCAAATACACAATAATACCTGAAATCACAACCCAGTCAGTATCTGGCAAAAGCCCTGATTAAACAGGTGTGTGTGACACCTGAAAGGGGCACGTGATGATCATCCATAGCCAAGTTGGATTCACTCATAGGGGAACCAGCTTCATTTTCAGCTTTTGAAAAGTGCTCATGTTGAGAAACATGTGAACCTGATATGTGGATTTAATTAAAGCATGTAGCACATAACAGCAGTGTTGAGCCATAGAACAATAGCTCCTTAACATTTCTAATGTTACAAGTGATTAAGCTGGAAATCAAGGATGTCAGAAGCCTTGCCAAAAGTTACATGGCTTGATTATGTTAATATGTCCTAATATCAGTCAAGTAATGTCTTTGAAAACTGGAATGCAGTGTGGTGAAATAGACTTCTAATGGTTAAACAGCTATTTTAAAAAGAGGTATTATAATCTAAATTAGAAGTGTTATAAAGATCTACCACAGAGTATCAACCTCACCCCTGCCCTTCTAAGATAGCTTTTTGTCCCACTCCAGCCAATGATACTGAAGGCATAGTCCACATACATACACTTGACAAAACTGGCAGAAATAAGCTAATAGAGAGGTCAGTAAACTATGACCCGTGGGTTAAACCTAGTCCAAAGCATGTTCTTTTTTGTGTGTGATTTTTTGTTTTGTTTTGTTTTATTTTTTAATATGGAATGCTTCACCAATTTGCGTGTCATCCTTGGGCACGGGCCATGCTAATCTTCTCTGTATCGTTCCAATTTTAGTATATGTGCGGCCGAAGCGAGCACCAAAGCATGTTTTTGTAAATGAAGTTTTAGGGGAACATAGGCATATCCCACATGGTTTGTGTTTGCCCATGGGTGTTTTTGCAATAAAATAGAAGAGTTGAGTCGTTGCAACAAAGACTATGTGGTCCCCAAAGACTAAAGTACTGTCTGGCCCTTTGCAGAAAAGGTTTCCAAAACTTGAGCTAATTAATATACTGCATGAAAAGAGCTTAAAATGTTTCGTTGAAAAGATTGAATTAATGGGTATAATTTTAACATCCCGAGTCTATTTTTAACTAAATTATTGCTCAAGTACAAGATGAGGGAAATTAAACTTTATAGTAACTCATGTAAAAATAACAAACTGTGTGACATTGGAAACAACCACTTGCCTCCCCAGCCAAATCAACGAAATCAACAAATGCCACAAATATCTTTTAGGAAAAAGCCAGCAGATTTAATTAACCTCCAGCTAAGTAAGGAGCCAATAATGTGAAGTGGCTAATTTTAAAAAGCTGATGAATGGGGGACATCTGTAGTACTATCAAGAATGAAAAATAAAAATCTGATGAAATCTTAGATTGTATTCTCAAAATTTAGAGAATCCAGAGTACGATGGGAGAGTCGTTGTATCTCAGATACTTGAAGAGTATACAACTACTCCACATCTTCTTCAAAAAATGACCGTGAGAAGTTATGGAGAACCTCTGCTCAGCAAGCCGAGTCACTCAAAGGTTTTACAGCAACTCCGCACACCTACTGCTGCTTGGACCCACAATACTCCAAGAATCCACATGGGTCCACACTGGTGAAAGGGCAGCTACTTTTCCCTAATCACTAGGGTCCCATGACATTTTATCCTCTCTTTTTTAATGCTTCAGAAACTCAAAGTACATTATGTCATCTACTCATTTAGTACGCCAGGTTCTATTCCCCTGGGGGGTGGGGGGGAGTCTAGTTAAATGTTGAATTTAACAGCAATTATATAACTTTATTTTGAAAGATTTTCCTAGAATATACTCATTAAATAGTTGAGAATACTTCCTGAGTCTAGCCAGGACATATTTAGTTCCATCCTCAAAAAAAACAACACAAAGTAACAACAACAACAAAAAAATAGTTTTCTCAGCACAGGATTCTATATACTAGAAAATGGTCGTGGTATTACAAGAATTTCATTCCTACCATGAGAATACCTAACCTGACATACTAAATATTTTCATCAAGCTTGCCTTACTTTTTTAAATCCTGAAAGTAAAGATAATATACTATCTTACCCATAGTCCTTAGGGAAGAAATACCAAATAAAACTCACTACACGGCATTTCACATTTCATGAATAAAAATTCCATATACATTCCACTAAATAAAAATATCACTGAGAGGACTGGAAAACTGGTGATTATGCTCAATGGTGACCATTAATGCTTTAGGTCAGTGGGTTTGGCACTAAACTTCGTAGAACTCTACGTGTTCCTCAGTGCTCTCTGAGATGCCAATAAGGGAGGAGGGAGCTGAGTAGTGAGGGAGCCTAGAACCTTCCCAGCTTAAACCAGACCTGCTTTAGTCTGTTCTATATGCACAATTTTTGCCTAAGATTTTATTCCTATAAGTGATTGTTCCTAGAACTAAAACCACATTCAAAATAAAATCAATGTAGCTAGTTAAAACTTTTATTGAAGTACATAAATGGTCATTTGACACGAAGTTCTCAATCTTATTGTTTGTCCTATATTTACCTTAGATCCTGGAGTTCCAGGCTGACCTGGTGAGCCATCGCTTCCCATCAAACCCTACATTTTTAAGTGGGAATTCAAGAGAAATATAGAGAAAAACATTTTAAAAATTTAAATTCATTTCCAAGCCACACATTCTTATAACAATTGATCCACTTATTTGGAAAATTTCCTTACACACATCCAAATAAAGGATAATAAAGTAAATAAGCAACCTATACAAGATAGAATGAAGGCTAGCAGAGCCCTTGTAAATTTTTGCTCAAAGAATCTACAATAGCTCAAGTTACTGAAGGGCTGGTAAAAGACAGATGTAAGGGAAAGTTTATTTTTTTCTATACTCATTCTTCCTTTTATCATGAGGGTAAAGAATTAGGTTTCTGCATGGATGTTACCTTGATCAACATTACTTAGAATTTCTATTTTCTTGAACAGTATTTTGAAAGAGTTACAATCTAATAAATTCTTTGAATATAATAATCTCTCTTCAAGTTACAAAATGGCCATATTTTAAACTAACCATATAATTCATAATAAGACAATGATAACCACTCTAGCAAAAGGACCTGATTTAGTTTTTGTTGAACTTTAAATACCATCATGTATACTAAAAATATCTGCTTTCTCTTAAATATGGCAAAGGAAATGTGATGAACAAAATAAAAATTCAATTAATATCACCAGAAAATATAATCTCAACATGGCCATATTAAAAATACCATGTCATCAATACTATGCTTTGCTGTCAATTTAGGATGTCATTGCAATTATAAAATGTAAAATATACTAGTTAATAGCACAGTATATGAAATATTAAAAATTTATTTTCTGGTTTATCTATAGTAAGGTCTCTGACCTTTATTTGGGTGGTCAAATTTTTTAGAACCTGAAGAAATCTAGACTTTTCTAGAAAAATGGACATAAACATTATCTCTTTCATACAAATGGATGGAATTGGTGAACCCCAAGTATCTTATTGCTGGACCCCACCAAGTTTTGTGAACTCCAGAATAAGAACTCCTGGCACATAGTAACAATATTTCAAACGCCTGATAATAATGACATTAACATACAGGTATCCCCGGAGCTCCTTTTTTTCCTAATGGTCCTGGAGGCCCAATTTCTCCCTAAAAATCAAATACAGATCACATTTAAAATTGGAAATTATCAACTCATTTCCAGAAATTTCTGACCTAAGCACTACAGAATGAAAATTCAATACCAATCAGCCCAGTGTGGTCTGTTTTCCCTTCCTGTACTATGAGAAAGGAGCAAGGCAAGGCTGAAAACTCAGGAACTAAACACCTTAAAGACGTGGGCCTGGGGTCTGTGGTGGACTTACAAAGTCAAATATTTTCATTAGGAAATCAGGTATGACAATTGCCAGTCTTTCAAAGATGACCTAGCAGTTCACTAAAAGGTGAGACAACAGGGGGGAATAATAAAGAAATTTTTTTTTACATATCAGAGTTTAAGATCTATGATAGTAAAAACAAACTAATAAAAAAAATGAATACGGAATAACAGCATTCAGATTTAAACTTCTGGGATTGTGGCTCACTGGGTGCTCCAAGGGATTCTCGGAATCCAGAACAAACACAAACAAAAACAAAAAACAGAAAGAGCATCCTCTGTGAGAAAATGCCAGTCTTCTAAGAAGTAGGGAAGGTCTTCAAATATCTCTCATTTTAATAAAATATACTCTGGGTTGAGGCTATAATTATGAGATTTGGAGCTGTGCAGGAGTCAGAGGATTGGGGTTGCCTGAGAGTGCATGCTCAGCTCAGCAAACTGACTGCTGGACCAGCCATCTGTAGAGGCAGAACTTTCAAAGGGGGTTGAAATTGTGTCCACGCTGCCAATTGGAGGCAGCTCTCCATCTCCAGTTAGACTGACAGGACTCCCACCAACTAAGATAAGCAATGAGCTCACAATCAACCAGAAAAAAAGAGGCAGCAAGCCACAGACTGAGACTCAACAGGAATATCCACAAATGACAGAAGCAGAATTTAAAACTGTATATGAAATATTTACAAATTAAAAAATGAAACCAGGAGGACTAGTAGGACTGAAAACAGAATAAGAAAAGTTAGTAAGAATAAAAAGATATTATTAAAAATTAGAACTTGCCATGGCCAGTGTTGCTCAGTAGTTTTGGAGTGTTGGCCTGCACACCTAAGGGTCTTGGATCCAAATCCTGGTCAAGGGCACATATGTGGGCACCAGTTGGGGCCGGTGCAGGAGGCAACCAATCCATGTATCTCTCTCACATTGAGCTCTCTCCCCCCACCTATCCCCATCCCAACTCTACTTCCCTTCCACTGTCTCTAAAAAATCAAGGGAAAAGATATCCTCAGGTGAGGATTTAAAAAAAAAAAAAAAAAAAACAACACCCAACAATTGATTTAAATAGATTAGACACAGTAAAGGAAAAATAAGTACACTGGAAAATATATCCAAAAAATTGAACCAGAATGTAAGACAGAATAAAGAATATGAAAATAAAAAACTATTTAGGGATATACTGGTAGAGGACAAAATTAGAAGGGATAAATATATCTCACAAGAATTCCAGAAAGATGCAACAGAGAGAATGAAATAGTAAAACGGAGGTAATGGTTGATGTTTTATAGAATTAATACAAATGATTCCACAGAGCCGGGAAGCAAATTGAGTTCCCACCAGGATGAATAAAGAGAAATCTTTATCTAGATACACCACAGTGAGTTTCAAGAACACTAAAAACAAAGAAATACCTTAAAAGAATCCCAAAGAAAGGGACAGACACAAATCAATGGTCATTAGAATCAAAGCAGATTTTTCATAGTAACAACAGAAGCCAGGAGACAATAGAAGAAATTTCTCAATGTGTTAAGAGAAAATAATCCTCAATCTTGAATTGTATGCTCTACAAAATTATGTCTCAAATACAAGAGTAAAATAAAGATATTTTTAGTTAAATCAAAACTGAAAGTTTATTATCAAGATATCTGTACTAAAAGAACTTCTAAAGGTATAGTTCAGGAAGTAGTAAAATTACTACTAAGAGCACAAGACAGAAAAGTAACCTAGTAAAATAGAAAGCAAGTATGTAAATGCAAATTTATATTATCTGGATAAAATAATAATAAAAACTAATTTGTAAAATAATAGCTTCTAAAATTATATCATATTTGAACAATTGACTTGCCATGAATGTAGTAAAAAAGTATTCTTGGTGAAGACACATTGCCCTTTTAATAAGCTGATTCAGGCCCAAATCTTTCAAATTTCATCAATACTCACCTTTTGTCCCATTAATCCTTGGTTTCCAGGAAATCCTGGGATTCCCTAAAAAGAAATAAAATATATTTTTAAATAAAATGTTGACTGTATCATTAGAGAATAGGTCATAATTGGATTTTAACTTATAAGTAATGCATAATTTCAAATATATCCACTTACAGTATAACACTTCCACTTATAATAATCCAATTTGGAAAACAGGAAATTTATGAGAGTTGATACTATATGAACATCTACTGATATTAAAAGTTTAAAATAAAGGCTTTCAAAAATCTCTGAGCATATTAACCTTGGTTCTTCCTTCAGACCAACATAAGTGATAAAATAAGGACATTTCATCTAAACACATTCCTGTGTTAGTTATTGAGAATCATGCAAAGAAAAATTGTCAAATCAGAGTTCAGATTCAACACAACAGTTCCAAAGGCCCTCACAGTATCACAACTATAATTAAAAACTGATGAAACTAAATAATTTCCTCCGAACTGAGCCTTGAAATACCCAGAAACCTAACTCCTTGTGTAAGATATGGTAATCTTTCTTCTAATGATTCCCTTGCTAATAAAATCATAAAGAATATGCAGGCCACAGCTTGTGGAGAGACAGGAAAACAGAGAGGTCTTTCACATGGCTCAACCCAAATGTACAAGTCCTCTAGCAAAAGTCAGAGGAACTTAATGTTAATTTTATAAATTTGAGAATAACGTTAGAACATTTATTAATGAGAAAATTCTACTCAGTCTTTCAATACATTTATCAAAATGATCATTTCTCACCCAAACAGTGATGGTGCTAATCACATTAATCAATTTTCATTTTTTTATTGTTTTTCTTAGCTCCTTTCTCGATGACACTTAAGATGGAATAATTACTGAGTGTGTGTGTGTGTGTGTGTGTGTGTGTGTGTGTGTGTGTGTGTTCACAATCTGGCAGGAAAGGGAATGTGAAAGAGAAAGAAATTGGGCCCCATCAGTATTTTTCTGAAAGACCTCTGCATCATTAGGACTTACAAAAAATAAGCAGTGCTCTCCTCAGTAAATCAGGGCAAGTGGTAGAGATGCCACTATCAGTGAAATCAAATATCTTCTATTACAGGGACAGTCTGCCATAATTTTGTCTCTCACATCTTGATTTTATTAATACAACTAGAGGCCCAGTGCATGAAACTCATGCACTGGAGCGGGGGTGGGGGTTGTTCCTCAGCCTGGCCTGTGCCCTCTCGCAGTCTGAGACCCCTTGGGGGATATCCACCTGCCGCTTAGGCCTGATCCCCGAGCCAGCAGTCAGACATCCCTCTAGCAATCCGGGATACCTCACTCCTTACCACTCAGCCCGCTGCTCCTTAGCACTGCCGTGGAGCAGGAGAAGCTCCTGCCACCACCGCTGCGCTCACCAGCTGTGAGCCCGGCTTCTGGCTGAGCAGCTTCTCCCCCTGTGGGAGCGCACTGACCAACAAGGGGCAGCTCCTGCGTTGAGTGTCTGCCCCTGGTGGTCAGTGTGCATCATAGCAACAGGTCATTCTGCTGTAATGGTCGCTTAGGCTTTTATTATATAGATTCTGTTCAGTGCAGGGCAGGAGCATATAGTTCTAGTTTAAAACTCCACTTGAATTATAAATTGCAATTCAATTTCATTCTACTCGCCTCAATTCAGTTTGCCAGGGCTCTCCACCCTTTGCACAGAAAAAAATGTACGTAAGCAATGGCTATCTACAGGTGTTTGAAGTCTACTTGAAAACACAAGCCTTTATAAATGTACTAACTAGATATAATATAAAATAATATTAAATTTCAATGTGACATTATAAAACATGAACACAGGACATTCTATAAACACTCTAAAACATAAAGCAAAAGTAAGCTGAGTTTTAAGTATAATGAACATAGAATAATATAAACTGTATCCTTATATACAGAAAATTTATATTCTCAAAGAAATCAAGACCAATATTGTTTAGAATAAAGACCCCATTTAAATAGATAGCACCTGCAACCAAATCTCTCTCTCTCACACACACACACACACAATCAGTTTAGACAAGTTCTGAGTTTAAATAAAATCTCCTTATAAAATCGTATCAAGATGGCCACACATTATTCTATGCTGATACAGTTGTGGCAACAGTCTCTTGGCCCCAAGAATCCCTAATGGGGCCATGTAATTGCCCATGACACAAGCAAACCTGAAAAGCTGAAATTTTGCTGCACAGAGTAGTCCTTTATTATTCAGGGTTTCATCACTACTCAAGTCTCTATGCCCTTCATAATCTATGATAGTAATAGGAAATAGTTAAAGATATCCTCACTTGTCTTGTTTCTAAAGCCAAATTAGGAGTCAGCAAGTCTGCACCTTCACTCTGGGGGAGGGGGGGGGGGGCGGGAGGGGGGAGATGCAGACAGAGTTATGCCCAGGCATCCCTGAGTAGCAAGCTGGCTTCCACATCCCAGAAATCCTTGAGAACCTCACATTTACCCACTGGGTCTGATTTGACACCCTTCTATCTGAGTAATTCTAAGACTGAGCTTGGTTTACATTAGGACATAGCCACAAATCTTACATTATCTCAATGTATCAGATATTGAGAATATTTTGTGGGAATTTCAGGTTGGAAAAAAAGGTTATTTTTCAACTATGTGTTTCTTCTAAAATTAGTGAACATTAAAATACATCTCACAGATGTGAAAAGAAGTCATATCCTCTATTCCACTTATACCAAGAATTATTAAATACTTATTTTGTAAGTAACAAACAAAAATATATAAAACTATGTAATATTAAAAACAAAATGTAAAACTAATTAATAAAAGCAATTTTTGGCCAAACTAATATAATATCACGAGCATGCATGAAATAAAAGACTGTTGAGAGAGTGGTTAATCAGAAGAGCTGAAATCATTCAGAGCTTTATTAGTTAATAAAATTCTTCTAGATAATATTTTCCTGGGCTCCCAATGCATTTATTGAAACAGACTAAACTTTGCCAACTTTACATTAGCAGAAATATCATTCAAAACCATTTGAAAGTTACCAGTTTGTTGATCCAAAAGTATTTAGTAACAATTACTTTATAGAGCAAATGTTTGTCCAAGCTAAATCTTTATATTTCTCTTTCAGCCTGTGTGGTTTGTGTTCAGACAACTGTGAAATGTATAAGTAAAGACAGAAACAAGTCTTCCATTTGGTAAGAGTAAAGAGACCTATTTCTTCCACTTACGTGATCTCAGTTTGGGTTTTGAGGAAAAGGAGAGAATCAGCCAGAAATTCCTGTATAATGTTGTGGTGAAAAATGTGGGTATAAAAATAAATGTTCTAGAAGCTTCTCTGTAACCATTAAACCATTAATAAACAGTCATTAAAAATAGGAATTTAGATTAAAGTGTCTGGTCCCTATTTCCTAGCGACCACTTTATAATGAAGAAGGTGTCTCCATGGTATATTACTTAGAAAAGACAAAACATCACTTTATACTTCCCCACATATAATGAATACATTTATCTCACCCCTGAAATTAGAGCATCTTGAATCAAGTCTGCTTTTAAGTAATGCAATATTTTCAGTGCACTGAAGACAGATGCAACCCAGTAATGATATTTTAAAATCAAAATTTTCAATGTTTCTATGTAGTGGTGAAGATAATTAATATTACACAGCTTTCAAAATATTAGAAGCATATTATGTCTTCTTTTTTATGTATAAAGAAGTTATTTATTTATTCCCAGAGATTCAATGAAAGAAGAACTCATGTTGAAAGTATTATTATTAGTTACAAAGATTACAATGATTATTTAAAAAGAACATAGAAATAGTATGAAACAGTTAAAAATTTAGACTGGAGTCAGTCAGTCCATTATGAAGTGGCTAATTAACTACAAGCCAGTTATTTAAACTGTGAAATCTCAGTATCACTATATCAGACATGGGGAAAATAATAGAACCTACTTCATGGAGTTGGTACATTATATCAATGAACTTTCACAAGTGCTTAGCTCAGTTCGGGCATGATAATGATTGGATTTTCATGACTGTCTTTTCACAGCTCCTCCATGACCTTTGAAAGTTTCAAAATAAATTAGTCAACTCTTTTCAGTATCTCAAAATTTTTCTTTTTACTCCATTTTGAGGAAGTCTGTTTTGTCTTTCCACCTTGCCTTTTTCTATGCTCATTTCCAAAAGTTTCCATTTCCAAGATGACTCTGGCAATCTACGGCTTCCCACTAGGGGGCGGCAACATGCTGGCATTGCCCTCATTCATTACCTTTGCCTTTTCATGTTTGGCTGACTGATTATATAGAAAAATACTACAATGACTTCTCTTTTTTAAAAAATCAGAAATACAAATACATTTATATTTCATCACTATTAAAAACATTTATATTTCAACACATTTTCCCCCCAGAAAAATATGACCAAAAGTTTCAAATATATTTACAGGTGAATTCCACATTTTCCAACCCAATGTTTTTAAATTCCAGACTCACAGATCATGAATGATGTACAAAAGATTGCTCTGTGGTAAGATAACTCTGAAGAGAAGTCACAGTCATAGCTGCCAGACCTTAAAGAAACCAATATACAAGCACTTGCAATGAACCCTTAATACAGAAATTACCGGTTTTACTACCCTCTTTAATACTTCAATACAGTTTTACTACTCCGTTTGATCTTTAAGGGGAGACACAGCAATCTAAGTAACGCTGGATGAATTTTTTTCTCCCTAGCCTACAAACCAGGACCCACATGGGACTGGATGCAAATTACCCAAATAATTTCAATAGAAAAATTCTTTGGTAAATACTTGTGGGCTCCTCATACTTATGTACAAACAGGAAATGTCACCCACCTGTCATAGTAATTACATAAAGAGACAGGGAGGCCACAGAAAGGAACAGCTATCAGTGAGCCCTTTGCAAAGTTGCTTCATGTTACTGGCATTTCTCACCCTCATCTAAAGACATTTATACAGTGTTAAAGCCGAGAAGATATTCTACATGATTTGCAAATGTATTAGTTTTTAGGACAAGATTTAAAAAGGCAAATATTTATTAAATTAAAATTACACACCTGAAAACCCAGAGGAGGTGGAGGAGGACCGGAATGAAATACCTGAGTACAGCCTGCAGTGCCACATCACAGGAATGTCATAGAACTGTCCTGACTCCTCCCCTCAACTACAGAAAAATAACCTACCCCTGGACATCAGCAATGAAACCATGCATGCGAAACACATTAGTGAGTTAAAAGGAACATGTACACATACACATATGTAAACCTGAAAACCAATTCCATTTCAAAGAAAAGTCCCAAAGTTATACCAGAGCTGTTCTAAACTAAGCTCTGATCCTCTGAAAACCTAAAAAGTGCAGCTCATACTATTTTGGTCACATGGAATGTCACTATATAACTCAAGACAAATTGTGAACTTCTCATTAAGGAGAAAATGGGACATGGATTTTTCAAAGACCTTTATAGCTGACTCGGTAAAGCTGTATACCATTTCCCAGAGAAATCTGACAATTATAATAAATATTTTTAAAAAGTAATACAAATGCAGACTGGTGCAGCCATTATGGAAAATAGTATGGAGTTTCCTCAAAAGATTAAATGTAGAAGTGTCATTTGACCCAGTGATCTCACTTCTAGGAATATATGCTAAGAATCCCGAAACACCAGTCAGAAAGAATGTGTGCACCCCTATGTTCACAGCAGCACAGTTTACAATAGCTAAGATCTGGAAACAGCCCAATGGGCCATCAATAAATGAATGGATAAAAAAGCTGTGGTACATTTCACAGTGGAATTCTATACAGCAGTCAAAAAGAAGGATATGTTCCTTTGAGACAGCATGGAGGGATCTGGAGAGTATTATACAAGTGAAATAAACCAGTCAGAGAAAGACAAGTATCACATGATCTCACTCATATGTGGAATCTAATGAACAAAATAAACTGTTGAACAAAATAGATCCAGAGATAGAGAAGCATGGAAGAAACTGTCAAACCTCAAGAGGGAAGGCCAGGGTGGGTGGGTGAGTGGGAAGAGATTAACCAAAGAACTTGTATGCATATAAGCATAACCCATGGACACACAATAGGGTGGGGAAGCCCTGGGGCAGGGGGTGGGGTGGGGGTACAGGCAAGAAAAAGTCAATGGGGGAAAACAGGGACATATGTAATATTTCAAAAATACCGATTTTTAAAAAAGAAAATAAATTTTTAAAAAGTAATATATAAGTCAACAAATAAAAATATTTTAAAACATCAAATCAAAGGTGAAAGTAATTTGAAGAAAATGAATTTTTAAAATTTAGTTTTATTGCTTAAAGTATTACAAAGAGTATTACATATGTCTCCTACCCCCCCCCATGATTAAAAGCAAATAACCATTTGAAAATTATATCTATACCTTCCTAAGTATCTTTTATTGATAACCTCAATTTTGAAATATTACATATGTAATTTTACACCTAAATTATTGTACTTATTGTGTAACTCAGCCCATTGTGAATTTTGTTATGTTCATACAATGTATATCCCCATTTTTTCTATTGACAATAATGAGATGATACAATAAACATTTACTAGAGAAAAAGTTAAAGGGAATTGTATTAGCTTTCTTTTGACCTTCGACAAATTACCACACACTTAGTGACTTAAAACAATAAATTTTATTCATTCACAGTCTTATACACAGAAGTCCAGCATGGGTTTCACTGGAATCCTTTCTTAAGTCTCTGGGGGAAGGAGGGAGGGGGTTTCTTTTCATACTCATTCAGGTTATTGGGAAAATTGAATTCCTTGCTTTTGTAGGACCAAGGTTTCCATTTTCTGTAAACTGAGGACCATTCCCAGTTTCTAGATGAAATCACATTCCTTGGCTCATGGATCCCTTCCTTTATCTTTAACACCAGCAGTGGCCAATCAGATCCTTCTCCAGTTGAGTATTTTTACTCATCTTCTTCCACGTTTAATTATTTTTTTATTAGATTGGGCCCACCCAGATAGTCCATGATAATCTCAAGCTCATTAACCTCTATCCTATCTGTAAAACCTCTTTACCATGAAAATGAACATATTCCCAGGTTCTGGGAATTAGGATGCGGGCATCTTTCTGGGGTTGGGGGAGTCATTATTTTGTCTACCTCAGAAATATACCTATTATCCCAGGACCAGATAGTTTCTATGTTATTTAAACTTCCCCAGGGCTTTAAAAAGATGGAGATTATCTAAATTCAAGTAAGTCTAATAACAAAACCAGTCAAGAATAATTCCTAAAAAATAAATCTACAAACTGATCTATATCGTTACTACAAATCCAAGTGACTTCGCTATTAGTTAGAGAATCAAATATATCAGTGCATAGAATAAGTTGAGCATGACTAAGTAGGGCTAGTTTCAAGATGCAATGAGTGTTCAACATTAAGAAATATACCCATATAATATGTTATATTTATGTAAATTACTATAGAGGAAGAACAATACAAAATCACTTCAAAAGATACTAAAAATACATTTTGTAAAGCTTATCATGCATTATTTATTTAAACTTTTTAATAACCCAGGACTACAATTTAAAAAAACAGGATCTGAATCCGTGGGAAACCAATTAATAAACCCCAGACTTGGTGAAACACTAGACATTTCTATTTAAAATTAGGGATAAAACATAGGCAGCTTTGAAGTAGTAATTTCAGTTACAGTAATACATTCTTTCTGTAAAATAGTTCATAAGTATATGTGAGTGAGTATAAGTAACTTCAATAGGAGAGGTTAAATGAAATACATCCATGCTATAAATAGATTCTGCATTCTCTCTTTTTAATCTGATCTGTTAAAACATCCACAATAATATAAAGGTAAAATTTCAATGGACATTTTTTTAATAAAAATATGTATATGTATTATTTATGTATTTGATTATGAAAAGAAAAAGTTTGAAAAGAATCTCATTGAATGAATAGCAACTATTATCTCAGAGGTGGGATGGGATTTGGCTAACAGACTTTAAAATTAACCACATAAGTTCCATATATTTTACCTATTTAAAAGAATTAAATAATAAGAATATGTAATAAGAAATATAAACAATGAATAGAATAAATATAAATAATAAAACATAATTAAAATGTTCAATAAAAATTTGGTCCATGAAGGTTTTTCATTTCAAAAAACTTTCAGAAAAAATAATCTAAGATTTTTTTCTTTATGTTTGAATCATTAAAAAAACTACAGTTAAAGATCAGTTGGCCAAAATAAAAAGGTGGCTATCACTGGATTAAAGAGAAAAAGCTAAAGAGAATGCAAAGATCAATTGTGGAAGAATCTTAACATGACTCATCATTGTGACCTCAGAGAATAAAGCATTGGCTCAGTTTTCATGACTTGGTAGATTATTCCTGTAGATAATTTTGCACATGTTGCTAAGGATAAACTTAGACAGGGCACCAATATCTCTGAGGGAAGAAAAATGCGGTGTTTCTAACTCTTTTGACAAAAGAGCTAGAATGTTGGCATTGGACAAGATTAGCCTAACCAGGGAGCATTTCCCCACTTCTCCCCAGTAACAGAAATTAACTTTTTTAAAATAAAAATGCTAATACAGTATATCTAGAATTAAAAGTTGTTTTATTATTAAATACTATAATAATTTATAGCATTTTAATTTCTAGAAAATTTAATCACCTAAAAATGTCATGTAAAATTGAAAATAGAATAAATTTGAATGATCAAATTCTTATCTTTGTGAGGATTTACCTATCTTTCACAAACAAGTTTAATCTTAGTCAATTGCATATACTAGTATACTAGTATGTATCTTTGTCTTACAAGATAGATTTGTTTCTGTGATTGTGTCAAAAATAATAAAGTATTTTAAATATACAAGGGAACTGAATCCATTTGGAAATATAATTTCACATTGTCATTCATGACAATACTAAAGCTTATTTAGGCAGAGGAAGCTATTAAAACACATATAGCCTAAAAGGATAAGGTCATAATTCCATTTTCCCTTTAATTTTTCACTAAAATTGTTTTCCTCAGTTGGGTACCATCTTTCTACTTTCATATCCCTCTGTTTTGAGCAACCTATTCCATAGCCTCTATATCACTAGTTGTTAAACTTTACATCAGATTCACATAAAGTATTGATTTAAAATACCATTTCGCCTCGCTAGCATGGCTCAGTGCCTGAGCGTTGACCTATGAAGCAGGAGGTTACAGTTCAATTCCCAGTCAGGGCACATGCCCAGGTTGCGGCCTCGATCCCCAGTCTAGAGCATGCAGGAGACAGCCGAAAAATGATTCTCTCTCATCACTTATGTTTCTATCTCTCTCTCTCCCTCTCCCTTCCTATCTGAAATCAATAAAAAAATATATTTTTAAAAATACCATTTCTTGGGCCCTGGCCATGTCACTCATTTGGTTAGAGCATCTTTCCCATATGCCCAGTTTGGGGGTTCCATCCCTGGTCAGAGGATATACAAGAACCAACTAATGAATGTATAAATAAGTGGAACTACAAATCATTGTCTCTCTCTTTCTCTCTCTCTCCTTTCCTAAAACAAACAAACAAACAAATAAATACTTCTTTAAATACAATTTATTGGGCTTCAGCTCCTGGTTCTGATTCATTAGGATGGGGTCGGGCCCAGAAAACTGAATTTTAAATGGTACTTCCGGTGATTCCAAATAAGAGAATCGGTGGATCACAGTTGGAAAAAAAGTGTTCTTTATGAAAAAACAAAACAACAACAAAAAACCACTCTTAAAAACTATCTGTATTTGGGATGTTTAACTAGGAGACTCATCAAGGAGTTTTTAATTTGATTTATTATCTGCCAATTAAATTTCCATACAATCCATTTTATGTCTCTCTGCTTAAAAACTAATATATATCTTATTTTCCCACCAATCTTTGACTCCTGGATCAACATTTGTAATACTTTGCCTTTCATGATTAACTTCATTTTTCTTTAATGACTTATAACAGTTTTAACCTGCCACAAGATTTTTATGTTTCTTGAATGAATTTTCTCTTTCCTTCACTGAAGAGCATGTGTTCCATCTGAAACCACCCGGTACAATGTTGTGCATTCTATGACTGCTCAGCAAATATCAGCACCTGACTATGCATCTCAATAAGATTCTGCAACAATTCTAAGGCTCTCTAGTGGAGGTTTCCCATTTTGTATGATTAACACTGAATTTGTAAAATATATTTTCAGAAATTCTTTGTTTTACCTAATACATCAATTAAGGCCTTCTTTTTTATGTAGACAGCAGAAGAAAATTTTATCACACGAAGAAATTATTCATAGTTTTTAAAATCAAGAAATCAGCACAGGACTCCTGGGCCCTGATTTATGTTTAATATTAGTTTATCAAATTACTCTTTATACTTTATTAGCAAGAAAAAGATTTTCATTAGAAAAGCCTAGTCCCTATGTGTTAATAAAATTAAAAGAAATTTACATTCTAATATCCTGGGTTGATATTTTTCATCAGATTAAATTAATGGTGAACCATTAGAGTAGCACATGACTTCTGGAATATATTTATAAATACTAGTCTCTTTAGTTAACAACACACCTTGGTTTTTAACACAACCGACAAAGCATTTATCCATGCCAAAAGCATTTCAAAGCCACAATCTTTTAAAGAACTGAAATTAAAACAGAGTATAAACAGATAACTATGACTTAATTAGGCATGTCTATTTCAAACAATGGGACACTCCTGTTCAGTATTCAAAATTACAAAAAAAAAAAAAAGAATATTACAAATCATTTCAGTACCTAGAACTACTGGCAATCAATTAACTAATTAGGTGCTTACCTCATTACCAAAAATAAAAATGAACATTAATATAAACAAAAAATATTTTAAGTGCTCTTTCTCAGATATTCCCCCTTGGTTTTTGTTTTTTTAAATATATATTTTTATTGATTTTTTTACAGAGAGGAAGGGAGAGGGATAGAGAGTTAATAACATCGATCAGCTGCCTCCTGCACACCCCCTACTGGGGATGTGCCCGCAACCAAGGTACATGCCCTTGACCGGAATCGAACCTGGGACTCTTCAGTCCACAGGCCGACACTCTAACCACTGAGCCAAACTGGTTAGGGCTCCCCCTCGGTTTTAACATCCCTTAAACACATCCAGAATATTAATCATTTTCTGATATAAATTATCAGAGGCATCATACATTTGCATAGTGTTCAAAGTGGTAACCACACTCAAGCACTTTGAATATATTTATTAAAACATAAAACACAAGAAAGAGATCTTTATTTTTTTAAATATATTTTATTGATTTTTTACAGAGAGGAAGGGAGAGGGATAGAGAGTTAGAAACAATGATAAGAGAGGAACATCGTTCAGCTGCCTCCTGCACCCTCCCCACTGGGGATGTGCCCGCAACCAAGGTACATGCCCCTGACTGGAATCGAACCTGGGACCCTTTGGTCCGCAGGCCGACGCTCTATCCACTGAGCCAAACCAGTCAGGGCAAGAAAGAGATCTTTAGAATGAAATGATCTAGTTACCAAAGTTTGCACTATGGATTACATAAAAAATACGGATGTTTTCACAGTCTTTGAAAGTAGAATGATTGTAAAACATTATCATATCATCTGCTCAAATAGCAGATTATATGGTCATGAAACCAGTATTAAAATAAATGCCTTGTCTTGAGCAACACTGTTTTGTTAATTCTGTATTTTTCATGCTTTGAAAATGGAGAATGCATTTGAACTATTCAAGAATATCATATGAGTACCTCTTAGATATCAAAGGTTTTTAATACAAAAATGCCTCTGGTCCTATGACTAAAGAACATATTTACTCAGAGGATATGTTACCCATTCAGAGACTTAATCACACATTATTTCTTATGTTCAATTGTACTTATTCCTCTTGTCATCTCAGGGTTCAATAAAACCTCTTCAATTACAAAGAAATGGACAAAGAAGAGGAGGGCTCAAGTAAGCATATTTTAATATTTATCAGTAATCTTACAATGACCAGGTTATAAAAGATTTCTTCAAAACAACACCAACAAAAATGATCAATACAATAGGCACAGATTTTCTAAACTTAAAATCCTCAATGTCACTTTATAAAGTTGGTTGGTGGGGGTCTGGTTTTACTATGCCAATGAAATCATTTATAATTGGAAAGAATCAAACAGATCTATGATTATACCTGGTGGCACTTTATTAATAAATTTATACAGATAATTAGCCAACATTTGCTTTTTAAGGTTAAAGAAAAGATATTATATTTTCAGTAATTACAATGCCAAATGCATATTTTGGGACGCCAAAAATATATAGATGTTAGTTATAAATTTAGTCACTCCTATAGATACTCAGACATTTACATTTTTTAATTTAGATAAAATATACGTCACCATTCATTCAAAGAGTTATTCTCAATCAAGTTTTAAAACCTAAACCTGGAATTAGGAGGAAATTACCACAATTATAAAGACTACTGAATTTCTTAAACTGTTCAATGTGGGTGGCCTTCACCCTAAAAGTGCCATTTGAAATTCTTAGCAGATACCAGGCTAAGGTGGTTCCACTCAACATACCAAGGATGTGCCACTCCTGGTGCCTGCAAGAGGAGTGGGAGGAAAAGTGTTACAAATCAGCACAATAAACTTTAAAAAAGCTTGCCCTACAATTGCAAATCAAATAAGAACAAGGACAGAACTAGTGAGGGTTTCCCCCTTATCTTTCTTCTCAATCTAAATAAGAAATACAGTCAAGTGGGCAATTAAAGACACCTCCACTTTTCTAGTATAATAAAGTGGATTATTCCACATAGGAAACCACCATAGCAGTTCAACATGAACTTTTCCCAGGAAATGCATGCTTGTCTTTGGTATTTATGCATAACAATGACACGTAAGTAATCACACCACAGAAAAGGTGATTAATCAAAAGACCTACTTCTCTCTTAAGTAAATGATGACTTGGAAGGGATCAGCAGTTAACATTACACCATTAACACAAGCATAACATGTGGTTTAGCAAGAATTTAAAAGGCATGAGGAAAGGAAACAACAAACGCCTGGAGAGCCAATATCCGCAAATACAGTACAATGACCTCCATGTCTTTATTCCTGGAAAAATTATAAAGCAAACATTTCCTTCTCCCTCCCTCCACCCCTAAAAAAAAAAAAAAAGACTTAAGATATCCCTAACTGAGAAATATGTGCTCACCTCCATAGATCCAGAAAATGCAGCATCTTCTCTCTTCTTCAGTCATGGAGCTCCAGGGATCTTGGTTCAAACAGTGGAACCCTAGTCCTGCCTACACATCTTCATCATGAGCCATAGGCTCCCTGTGCTCTAACAAGCAAAAGACTCAGAGTGCCTGAGGAAAAAGTTACTCTAAATAGGAGATGTTATCAGGACTGAGGGTCAGGACAAGAATAGCCATGACACAGAGGCAATGGAACCACTGCTACTGCAGGTAATATGGTCAGCAACAATTGGCCAACGCAGGCAGAACACTGGCCAACATGATAATTGGCCTTAAAAGCTGATTTGACCAATAATTGTTATTCCCAGTTATCATTTCTAACTACTGCTAAATTCAGGGTGCTGCTGCCCTGGACTGCCCTGTCTCCCCACCCACCGTAGGTAAAATCAGAGTAAATATTTGAGAAGTTAGGAAAAACCTAGATCCAACAATTGAGTATTTTTTAAAACAATCTGACTATTCTTCATCCCCTGGCATGAAAATGAAAATGTAAATTGTAACTTGACAAACTAAACATCTTTTAAAGACAGTGTAAAACACTCAAAATCCAGGTCTTAATTTTTTCAGAATCTATTTCAAAAGCATGTTCATGGGGGGAATAAAAGCCAGACAAGCAAAAACAGAACATAACAAATATCAGAAACCCGACATGGGGGAAGACATGGGCAAAGTAACTCAAGTGTGATTATACCGTGTTTTCTATGCAGATTCTTTTTTATGCCTACATTTTCATATTGTATTATATTTTAAAACTGTGGTTTATAGACATTATAAATTATGCACCAAACATTTCAATCTTTCCAACTTTGTAATATGAAGACATGTGGGCTCAAAGTCACAAAACAGAATGCAAAAATGTAGAAAAAATGAGAAGTGGATAAAAATAAGTTTTTAGAAACAAATGAGAGTTTAACAAAATTGATGATACAGAAAATATTGGTGACTGAGGAGCCCTGCTTTTAATCAAATTGTTGTTATACCTATTTATCTATTTTCTTTAAGTACAAATGTTTTTGATTAATACATGAACCATCAAGAGTTTGAGATATGTAGCAGTGTGTATTCACATGCCTTTTTACATAGGTTCATTACATAAATGATTGTTAAGGATTAGAGTAGATGAAAAGCCCAGTGTACTGGTTTCCTTTGGCTGCTATATAAAAAAAAAAATACCACAAACTTAGCTTAAAACAACAGGATTTTATTCTTGCATAGTTCTGGAGGCCAGAAGTTTGAAGTCAAGGTCTAGACAGGGTTGTACTACCTCAGAGGCTCTAGGGAGAATCCATTCCTCATCACTTCATCTTCTGGTAACTGCCAGCATTCCTTGACTTGTGGCCTCATCGTCCCAATCTCAGCTACTACGTTCTCTTTGCCTCCTCTGAAAAACTTCAGTTTGCTCTTAATGTCATTCAACTGATTAGATCAGGCCCACCCAGGTAATCCAGGATAATTTTCCCTTCACAGAACTTTAATCATATTTGTGAAGAGCCTTTATTCAAAGAAGACAACATTTATAGATTTCAAATTATAATAGGGTCCAATATCTTTCTGGGGAAGCAAAGTATTTTTCAATCTACTACACCGAGTATTCACAGTAATTCTTTTAAATTTTCCTTGAATCTGACTCACTATTTCTTACTGGAATGGTGATAGTCCCATTTTTACATGTCTATTTTAATCATCCAAAGCTTAGTTCTCCTGTTGAAATGCCCTCATTGTTATCTAGATCTCTTTCATTTAAAAATATACTAGGATCACCTCCCCTAGCCAAAATTGACTGTGCTTGCTCTATTTCCAGTTTGTTGCTTGGTCTACTTGTGCCTCCATCTATGTGATAAGATTCTGAGAGTCATCCTATTTCATCTTACCCACATGCAATTGATCCTTGAACCCTATTAGTATCATTTAGTTCATTTCAATAATCCCAAGCTCTCCATCCCAACTCTGAATGTTCTTGCCTTAGTTGACACTGGAGGTGACAAGAGCTCAGCTCCTAGGCTCTGTCCTCGATCTCGGCTCACCTTCTATGCTTTCTCTAGTCTATTGTCAGTGTGATCTTTCTAAAACTTCCTAAATCTGATCAACTTACTCCTCTACCTAAAACCTTTGCATGGCCCCCACCACTCTCAGATTTAAATCCAAATAGCACATGCATATAAGGCCTGTCTTGATTTGTAGTCTACCTAATCCCTACAACCTGGTCTTGTATTTTTATCCCATCCCCTCCATGTATCCTCAGCAGCTTTCCCCAAAGTATCATGATATCTTTTACTTCTATGTTTTGGAACATCCTACAGACACCTGCCTTGCCAGCCCAAAGAACCAGTCAACTCCCATTTATATTTGAGAATTCTGCCAAAAGAGCATCTTGTTTAAGAATGAATCTCTAGCCCAGCAGTGTGTCTCAGTGGTTGAGTGTAGACCTATAAACCAGGAGGTCACAGTTTGATTCCCTGTCAGGGCACATGCTAGGGTTGCAGCTCGATCCCCAATAGAGTCCATGCAGAAGGCAGCCTATCAATAATTCTCTCTCATCATTGATGTTTCAATCTCTCCCTCTCCCTTTCTCTATGAAATCAATAATATATATGTATCCCTATACTCTTTAAATAAATGAATTGTATAGTATATGAACTATATCTCCATAATGCTGTTATTTAGAAAAATAATGCATTTCTTTCAGTAGCATCCTCAAATTCATTTAGTCTTATACATGTCTTCTACAAATTTGCAAGACTCCCTGTTCTCACCTCCATAACATTTATACTAAATTGTGATCTAGTGGCTCATCTGACTGCTTAAGGGCAGGGCCGTCACATTAATATTCCCATTCTCCTCCACCAGTGTGATGTCTGGCACAAAGCAGACACTCAGCAAATGTTTACTGGATGAATGACTGAAATGCTATAATCCTTTGATGGTTGAAACCAATTATAATAAATCCAGCAGAAGTTAAGTGGATATAATTTGCTACTTAGAAAGCAAGTTACTTTTAGGACTGAATTACTATTAGGACCGACAATACTAGCCTTTAAAATGGAAAGCATAGGCATATGAATGTAATTGTACTTTAAAATGGTATAATCATTTTCCAGTAAAATACAGCCTTTGTCCTCAAGTTGAATTCAAGGAGTTAGTTCATATTTACCAATCTGCTTACATGAATGAATCATCACTGCTATAAGCTGTGTTTAATCAACTTTAAAGCATTTTTTTTCTAAGAGCTCCTGTCCTTTCAACTTAAGCTCCATTAATTTTCTTGGCTGCCACATTACAGAACAAATAATATAGTGAACATGTCCTTTTTAGTGGGGTTAAATCTCTCATTATAAATACTTAAGACCAGCACCCACATGCAACAGAAGAGTCTTAATTTCTTGGTGTCACCAAAATATATAAACTTTCATTTTTCCTTATATTCAAAGCTTCTCCACAAAGGGTAAGGATCGATCTTCACAGGATGATATTTCTAACCGTATTTTCATTCATTGTCAAAATAACAGAATAGTTTGTAATGTTAATTGTTCGTAACTGGAAGAGAATAAAGACCAGAAGAATTGTATCCAAGTAATATGAGCAGATTTTAGAGGCCAATCTATTCATTGTTTTCCTAACAGAGTAGGTCTCCTTGCATAAGAGGCCTGACTGCCGCCCCACCATTTTCCAGGGAAGAGAGAGAATTGGGAGAAAAGGGATAAGGGATCCTTTCTTGCCTCTCCTGATCTGGTGGGAAAGGAATGAAGACTCTCACTTAGTCACTCCCAGTTTTCTATCTGGTTGGGTAAGGAGGAGAGATTACATCTAAATAACCCCCACCACCCCACTGCCATCATTCCCTGCCCCAACTCCTTGCTTGTCATTTTTTTTATAACTTTATAATTTAGGTTTTGTTTTGTTATCCTTTTACTGTCTATCTCCACTATGAGGTTGTGAGTTTCCGTGGGGCAGTCCTGTTTTTCTCTCCTCACTAAACCCAATGCCTTACACATTCCAGGAATGCACTAAATGTTGTGTTGAAATATGAAAGCTCATGCTGCCTGGGATAAAAAGTGTATGCTAGTGCAGAAGCTCCAAGTGGGGCAAGTCTTGAACAAAGCAGGTCCAGGCAGGGCGGGAGAAAACACAAAGTGGTGTCTGCTCCTGGCTGACAGTAAGGAACAGCAGCGCCAGGAGAGGAAAACATCCCCTCGAGAGCTCATTTTGGACTCATTTTCTTCTCAGTTTGTTAACAGGAACACAGCAGTGCTAATTTCAAAGCAAATATATTCTGTTCGCATGGCATTTTCGTTTACCTAGACTTGCTGACCTGCGCTATCACGCTGCATCTTTGGAAAACGAATCATTAATGCTTATAAATAACTGACATAAACATTTAGAACACTATTGATAATGATAACCTGTCTCTGATGTCCATTGTCTCTTCTCTCTTCCCTTGCACCTTCTCACTCACCTGTCTTCCCTTCCCCAACCCCCTTCTAATCTTCACTCACACAAGCATGAGCACACACACACACACACACACACACACACACCCCTTATATTTTTCTGAAAACAAAAATATAAATATAGCTAGCCTCATATCCAATTACCAGTCTTAGAGTTATACTTTAATAATAATGATGGGTCAGACATACTGAACTCACACTATCCCTACTGAATCCTCTCCATTTCACTAAAAGCCTAGTTGACTCATGCTCTCATCCCCCAGTTGTCTGTGTCTGTTGGTTTGGCTTATATGTATGCATATAAGTCCTTTGGTTGATCTCTTCAGAGGAGGGAGGTTGGGGGTTAATGGGGGGATGAGGACACATTTGTAATACCTTAACCAATAAAGAAATTAAAGATTAAAAAAAAAGCCTAGTTGAGGCCTTATTTGCCTATGACTAGTCTGTCAAAATAACCAGGTAATTACTATCCTGATTACTTTTGTTCATTCTGCATATACCAGTACCTCATAACTGCCTCTAAAGCACTACTTTTTATCATGTTATTCTTGTTTTCTTACACAATTTTCAAGGCAAGTGAATAAAGTTTGCTTTCCAGGATCTCCATACTATGAGCCTAATCACTTTCCTAATTTTACTTCCCACCAACCAACAAGGACCCTTCACAGGACCTCTTTAAGATCATTTCATTATTTCATGGGACACCCTTAACCAACCTACCTGTTGTCTTCACTCAGATTAGTTCTTCCTCTTATCTTCCTTTCTTTCTCAGTCACCCTTTTGTGACTAAATCTAGCCCTAAATCCTTGGTAAAAATGTTTCAATCACTTCATGAATCAAGATTCCCTTCCTATAATCTGCAGCATCTTGAATAAACCCATGCATTTGTGCAATGGTTTCACAAATGTTTTCACATTTCCTATGTAAGCCTCACAAGAAATCTATAAATCAGGCAAGATGAGAAAGTACACTTTTTGACGAGGAGAAAGGTTTGCAGTGATGTGAAGTGATTTATCCAAACTCACAAAGCTGAAGGTGGCAGAGACTATCTTCAAGACCTGGCCTCCATATGCCATGTGAAATCCATATTTGGAATTTAATCTGCCTCAGGTTGGTAATTATTTGCATCCCATTTTTCGCTATTCTCCAAAGTAGATTATAAGCTCCCGCTATGTAGAGAAACTTGCTCCAGTGCATCAAAATACACAATATGAGAATTCAAGGACTATTGGAGTGAACGATTCTAAGGGTAGTTCAATCCCTCGCCCCATTGAAGACGCTTCCGTGATCCTTCTTTCCCTCTGATGTCCAATATTAGATTCTGAACCCTTGACTGAACACTGTGATAAACTCCAATCGATAGCCTATTATTTCATTTCTTGAATCAACTCCTCCCAAAACTAAGTGCAAATTCCCTAAAGATCGGTAATTTTGACAAATAAAAAGGAAATCAGCTGGTATTTAAATGTTGGCCAAGTTGGCCTGGAGCTGTAGGAACAAAAAGTGGAAAAGAACTGTATTTCCAAAACTCATCTGAAGTTGAGTCATATGGCACACTTGCTACACATACATGTATCTAGGATTCAGGCTCAATACTTTTTCAATCCTATGTTTCTTAACCTTGATTCTTATTGAACATACAATCCCAAAGAGCATACTACAAGACAATGAGCAAGTGGCAAAGTCTCAATGGCTAACGGCTCACCAACAGATCATGCTGTTGTGCTAAACACACTCGGTGTGGGCATGACTGCTTGTGATTCATACTGCACAGAAATTTCCTGCTGGCAAAATTCTCCCTCGTGTGTGAAAGAGGATTAAATATTTCCCTGCTTAAAAGTGTTCCACAAAGAGCTTTGACAACTTCCAAATCTGGAAGTCACTAAAGAAGGATAGGGCACCTGGGAAGAGAATTAAAATAGTCGATAGACTTCATGGCAGAGAAAGAGCTTCATCCCTTAGAACTGAGTTGAGAAGGTACTCACAGGCTCTCCCCGTGGTCCATCCTGCCCCGGAGCACCTGGAGGGCCCGCTTCTCCCTGTTAGCAGTAAGAGGAAATAAATAATTCAATTTTCATCATGCTTACAAAATAACTGTATGTATTATATTACATAGTAAAGCGTATTAGACACAAACAGAAAAATAAAAATTACTCCTAGATGATTGATATTAACTTTTCCTGGAATCAAATAACTCATTCTGCGATTCATAAAGTGACTATATAAATAGTAAATCTATATATGACAGTGGGTGGTTAAGTTATAAAATAACTATGTACTATGTACTCATGAGACTAGGGTAGTATTCTTACCTTCCAAGTAAATTTGACCAAAGTTTACATCAATCCTTTTAATATTTATTTTTATTTTCACTTTAAAATTGATCATCCTATAGGATCTATTTTGATCTTGCCTCTCAAGAGTTGCATTCTTTATAACCTACAGCAGCGATTCTCAAACTTTAGCTTCATCAGAACCACCTGGAGGGCTTGTTAGTCTGCAGATCCCAGAGTTTCTGATTCTATAGGTCTAGAGTGGATCCCAATAACTTCCATTTCTAATAGGTTTCCAGAAGGTGTTGTTACTGCGGGTCTTGGGATCACACTTTGAGAACCACTGCTCTAGCCTAGATCTCAAGATAGAGACTTACACACACTTTCTGCTCTTACAAGTCACTCGTCTGTGATCTGCAATGACATTACACAGCTTTACACTTGGCACTGAATTTACAATGGCCAGGTTGTTGAACAGGTTGTTACAATGGCCAGGTCTTGTTTATGTAGGTGTTATTTTCCTGACTTAACATTCTTTAAAGGTAGAAAACACATGAGATTTCCTTAATCACCCACAATATTTAGAATAGTGCTGAACAGAATGTAAGGCTGTATATGAGACTGTATGTCCCCTTCTTTACAAACTCTGAGGCAATCTCAAGGAAGAGGGAATGGCCTATTTATTCTTTTTTTTAAAATATATTTTATTGATTTTTTACAGAGAGGAAGGGAGAGAGACAGAGAGCTAGAAACATCGATGAGAGAGAAACATCGATCAGCTGCCTCCTGCACATCTCCCACTGGGGATGTGCCCGCAACCCAGGTACATGCCCTTGACCGGAATCGAACCTGGGACCTTTCAGTCCACAGGCCGACGCTCTATCCACTGAGCCAAACCGGTTTCGGCCTATTTATTCTTAAATGCTCAATTTCAAACAGATAAATAAAATGGGGAAAAAAACTTTTGTGGAGAGGGCTATAGCATTTGTAGTTGGAAGAGTATGAAGGTTAGTTATGATAACATGAGAGTCAATAATCTTTACCTAGGAGTGTTATCTTCCTTCTTCTAATGATGTTTCATTGGGAGATGAAATGATGATTTCTGACTGGCCATTTTCCTTAACATAATCAAATGCAGTACACAACTAACCTGTGAAACTCAGTATTGTAACCAGAAGTGAGCCCGATCACTTCATTACTTTCGTGACCTGGAGAACTGGATACATGCACACCCCTTTGTGTGGCTGGTGGAAAATGGCATAGAACATGCCTTTACCTCTAATTTATCATTTCGCTATCTTATTAACTTCTTTCTTGATAAAAATAAATAAATAATTGAGAAAGTGTCACATTAAACATTATTCCTCAACCCAATTTCTACAGCTAATGTCAAAGATGATTTATTCCACAACAAACCAGCTATTTTTAAGAAGGCACTTTAACCAAAAGCAGACATATGAAACATGCATTGCATGGGTATTGCCTTTCAATGCCACGGTCTTTGGTCCTTACCCACACAAAAATAAAAGGATGGAGAGTAATTTAGTTTGTGAGCATGGCAAGCCTCAAAATCAGGTGAAAGATGTGTAACCATTATGATACAATTTAATTTTGAGGAATATCCTTGCTTTGCTATTAAACACTTTATTTTGACTTTGGTCTTACTACATGGTTTATTCTTCATATGTAAACAAATCTCTAGCGTGCCAGAGGTTATTCTGAAGCTATAAGGCAGGGAAGCATCTCCTGGCTGACCAAATAAACAGACATGAAGCTCAGCAGCAAAATGCATGGACAGGATCACACAAACTAGCCCTGGAATTTTAGTTCTGCCATGTAACTGATTGCACTTTCCAGTCAATTATTTAAGCTCTCTTAATCTGATCTTAATTTCTAAATGACATTAACATTCTCAATTTCATAGGTCTTTTCTTTACTTAAAAAATTAGTGCCAGTGTTCCCCAATTGGTTGGGCATTGTCCTGGGCACCAAGATATCACTGGCTCGATTCCCAGTCAGAGCACATGCCTGGTTGCAGGCTTGATCCCCACTGCGGGGCATGCAGAAGGTAGCTCTCTCATAGATGTTTCTCTCTCTCTTTCCCCCTCTCTCTAAAAATCAATAAAAACATATTTTAAAAAATAAAAATTTTTGTGAAAGTGCCTTGCATAGATCTAAGCACAGAAGGGAAGGTCCATAAAAGCTACTCCACTGCCACCAAAAAGGTTGGGGTTTTCACAGTCCATTACTTTGATGATTTGTTTTAGGATTAAAATGTTTTATATTTGTACTCCTGTGGCTTGGCAATATAATTTAGGCAATGTAAGTATTTTTAAAATAAGGTCAATATTTTAATCTAGCTAAATGCATAAAAAACAGTAAAATCAATAATTTAATCATTTCCTATATTTGGAAAATATTATTTGGCTATGTTTTTCAACAATTTGGTGAAAGAAATTTTCATTAGTTATTAAATTATGGCTATATAATGATGTATAAATTACCTCATCTCTCCATTCTTTAGATTCCTCAACTGTAAAAGGGTAAAATTTTTTCACTTACAATTCATAATGATTTACGATATTAATGAGAAAATGTGTATAAAGTGCTGGGGAAAGAGCCAGGCATGTAGTAAGTATCCAATAAATTATGTCCTTTATTATAATTTGTCCTTTTCTGTGTTTGCTTCTTTTCAAATCCAGTTTAAATGCCATGTTTCAGTATTTCAACTGCTCCCTAATTAAGTTCTTACCCCTTTACCTCACTGTTCATATACTTCACTTGCTTATGCAAACCCCAGGCCTGACCGAAATCAAACCGAAAGCCTCTTCAGACCCACGATTGGGCTTCCAAGTATAGACATGGGAGGGAAGAAATAGTACAATAGTCACACAGATTGTAACTTCCAACTACAACCAGACTTCAATGCAGCTTCTACATTTATTTCCCTGATCTCCTCTCTGCCATACTTTCCACACAAATATATAAAAGTTATCCAATCAACAAGAATTGCCTTTCTGTCCCATCTCTCAACAGGTGACAACTTCCACTTTTTTTTTTTTTTAAAGAAAACAAGTCAAACATCTTGCCACCAAACCAATACACTTACCTGCATTTGCATTTTTAAAAAATATATTTTATTGATTTTTTACAGAGAGGAAGGGAGAGGGATAGATAGTTAGAAACATCGATGAGAGAGAAGCATTCTACCTCCTGCACCCCCCTCCCCCCCACTGGGGATGTGCCTGCAACCAAGGTACACGCCCCTGACCAGAATCGAACCTGGGACCCCCCAGTCCCCAGGCCGATGCTCTATCCAGTGAGCCAAACCAGCTAGGGCTGCATTTGCATTTTTTACAGTGAAATCGTTGTCCCTCATCCAATCTAAGATAATCTTCCAACTCTATTCAATATCCCATTCATTTCCCATTCCGAATGAGATGGAGCTCTAACCTAGATCTAACTACTTGCTGGCCTTCTACTCTTGGATGAGCCACAAGACTCTTAAATGAACAGATTATACTTCTCACCTCTCCACCCCCTCAACAGAAAATGTAGCAAACACTTTCCAGTAAACAATTCCATTGTTTAAAGTAGTTTCTAACTTCACTATACATAAAAAAGGATACACTCTAAGAAGACTAGCAAGCCACTCAAACTTTTACATCCTGCCTACTATTGCAAGTCTAAATATACATGACATTTCAAACTGCAAAGAATTGGCAGACAATATCCAAACAAAACTACTGAAACAGAAAATATAAAATGAAAATCAAAACTTTCCAGTAAGTTTCCCTCACACAAAAATAAACACAAAGCAGAAGAAAATTATAAAAAAGTGCTGCAGCCTAGATTAACAATATACAAGCATTTTCAGATGTTAAAAAATAAATATATAAAATAAGAATTAAATTAATTCAAAAAGTGAGTTGAAAAGACAAAATCATCTTGGATATATGATTATTAGAAACCAAAGGGAAATAGATTTAATTTTAAATTTAAAAAGGCACTGAGGAGAGTCCCAGCTGGGTGGTTCAGTTGGTTGGAGCATCGTCCCATACACCAAAAAGGTTGTGGGTTTGACTCCAGGTCAGGGCACATACCTAGGTTGAAGGTTGCTCCCAGATCAGAGCATGTACAGGAGGCAACTGATTGATGTTTCTCTCTCTTTCCCCCTACTTCCTCCCTCTCTAAAATCAATAAAAACATATCATCAGGTAAGAATTTTTTTAAAAAGGGCATTAAGGGGAAACTAAACATAGCCCATAAAAATAAAAATTTTAAAAAGATAAAAAGGATGAGAAAGTGAAAGAGACAGAAGACAGCCAAGTATATAGAAGAATATAGAAGAATATGTTACAATATAAGAATTTAGAGAATACTGTATTTGCAAGCCCTATATAAGGAATACAGTCATAGAAGAGAATTTTCATTAGACTTAAATTATGACTATGAAATATTGGTCAAGGGGCTGGTGATGAATCCTAAATATATTTAACGGCTGATCTGAAAGAAAGGTGAGCAAAGACTAGAAAAATAGTGTCTAAATATTATATGATCTGAAAAAGTAGAAGTGATATAATTAAACAAATAAGGAGAATGGAAAGGGGAGAGTAGAGTAAGTTCATTAATTGTAACATAGATAACATGGTTATCATTTAAAATTAACAAAACAAAACAAATATTAGATGCCTAAGTAAGGTAAAGGGGGACTAAGGGAATTCTGAAGTGTTTATAGACTACAAAAGGCATTAGTATAAAGACCATACTGCCATATGGTATATTTGAAAGCTGTTAAAATAATAAATCCTAAAAGTTCTCATCACAAGAAAAATGTTTTTTTCTTTATCTTTTTTGTATCTATATGATGGATGTTAACTAGCCTTAATATATGTAAGTCAAATCATTATGCTGTATACCTTAAACTTACATAGTTTCGTATGTCAAATATCTCAATAAAACTTAGCGGGGGGAAAAAGACAACTAGAAAAAAAATACATATAAATCTTCCTAAATCCCAAAGAAAACAACACACCAGATGGAGAAAGAAGCATAATAAATATAAGATAATGAATGTAGTAAGTATAACAAAATTCTAACATCAGTAGTATGACAAAGACCAAATCTATTAGCCTAGGAATAAAAATAGATTCAATTAATCTCCTAAAAGAAAAATATTTCAGATTGCTTTGAAAAAGCAGAGATCAACTTTATGTTGGACATGAGAAACAACTAAAATAAAGAGATTCCAAGAGCTAATGCTAACACGATAGAAGGACAGGCAAAGGTCTAGTAAGCAAATAAAGATGATCAGAAAGGAGAAATGCAATCCTGTTATAATTCAATGTCAAATTCAAGCTAAAAATTAATAAAGGAGACAGAAAATGAAATTTTAAAGTGCTAAAGACACAATTAAAAATGAAGATGTAACAGTTATAAATATCTATGCAACAAATAACATAAAAAGACCACACCTTCATGAAACAGAAGATGGCACTAAATAGGATACCATCATACCAATAGGACACCGCCCTTCCCCAGACAGGTCATATGCACTCATCATACAACCCAGTTATTCTAGATATCAACATCCCACCCCCAAATTAAAACATTTCCAACTCAGATGTCTATAAGAATATTCATATCAACATTATTCTTAACTATCAAATATAGGAAGCAAGTCAAATGTTCATCAACTGATGAATGAAAATAATAAAATGTCATACATCCAAATGACTAAATACTGCATGATTACATTCATTGAAATTATAAGAGTGGTATAAGTAGTAACAGAAAGCAGAGAAGTAGTTGCTTAGTGCCAAGGGGTAGGATTAGTAATTAACTGCCAAGGAGAATAAGAGAATTCTTTGGGGTTACAAAAATTCTAAAACTTGAATTTGGTGGTAGTTACACAAAATGAATAAATTTTTTTTTGTACATAAATTGCATTTATACATAAAAGTTATAAAGTGACACTATTTACAATAGCGTCAATAATATTATACACTTGGGAAAACTAACAAAATACGTGCTATACCTTTATAAAGGAAACTATTAAAAATTTTAGAGACATTTAAATAGGACCTAGATAAATTAGAAATATTCCATGGATAAAATAAACACAAACATATACACGGCTATTTTCCCTTTCTTAACCATGTGATCAAATTTGGTATTACCAATAATAGGACAGATATTATGTGCCTCCTACTGGAATGTAATAGAAAGCATAAATTATCACCTATATTGTATTGCCAAAATGTTTACCCTGAATGCAATCATAAAGAAACATTCAGACAATATTTTTAATATTGATACAATAATAAAAAGGGGTCACTTTTAGATTGAAAGACTAAAGAGTCATGTCATCTGTGATAGGTAATTTTATGTGTCAACAAAATAAGTTTATGTATTAATATTATGTGACTAGGCAATAGTGCCCAGATATTTGGTCAAATACCAGTCTAGATAGTGCTCTATTGGAGTTTTTAAAGATATGATTAATGTTTAAATCAGTAAACTTTGAGTAAAACAGATTACCCTTCATAATGTGGATGGGACTTATCCAATGGGCTGAAGGACTTCAGAGTAGGCAAATCCAGAGAGACAGAAAGTAGGTTAGAGGATGCATAAGCCTGGAAATGGAGGAATAATAGCTTGGGTAAAAATAGGGAGTGACTGCTAATGGGTATAGGGTTTCTTTTTGAGGTGATGAAAATGTTTCAAAATTAGACTCTAGTGGTGATTGCATAACTGAAAATATACTAAAAAACATTCAATTGTTCTGAAACCTGAAACTATTAGGAGACAGAGCTAAGAACTTAAGCCTCTAACCAACCAAACAAACCCATCAGAATGGCTTTTCAAAGATATCAACCTTTTAATATCCTGAAGTTTTATTTCTAACAATAAGAATTTACTATAGAGTCAAAAGTAAATGTAGTATCATTTTTAAATTACAGTGAAATAACTTTTAGCTCATTAATTTTACATCAGTGTCATAGGAGAAGTCTATTATTGGTACAGTTTTCTAATATACATTCATAAATTACATAAGTTGTTTTATTCTTTGTGTAAATACCTTGTAACCAGGACTACCCATTAATCCATCCTTTCCATGTCGTCCTGGTTCTCCCTGAAAAATAAATACATTTCTTTTAATATATTTTGCAACAATTTTTAAAGAAATATACTATCAGATAATTTTTATTCAAAGCAAAATATGCAAGAACTTTTCCTATCGAACTCACAGCACGTCCAGGAAGGCCAGGAAAACCAGCATTTCCCTTTTCACCTTTTGCACCCTGCATTAAAAAAAGAACACTTAAAAAACAATCCTTACAATACTCTCTTAAACTTCCAACTCAAACTTAAGTAGGAAAGTAAGTTAACCTCATTATGGGTTGACAGAATTCATGGAACTACCATTTGCGTTGGCTTTGCAGCTTATTGGCGGAGAATTATTTTATCAGGCCAGTGGACAAAACAGACATTGAAAATATTGATGAATGCAGAATTATTACAAGCATCAAAACACAAAAGCCACATCTTGGAAAAATTAGAAAGGCAATGAGTATTTTATTTTTATTTTTAAATATATTTTCATTGATTTCAGAGAGGAAGAGAGAGGGAGAGAGAGATAGATGAGAGAGAATCATTGATTGGCTGCCTTCTGCATGACCCCCACTGGGGAATGAGCCTACAACCCGGGCATGTGCCCTGACCATGATTTCCTGGTTTATAGGTCAATGTTCAACCACTGAGCCACACCAGAAGGGCAGCAATGAGTATTTTTAAATATACAGAGAATATAACCTTCCTTCAATGTGGAGAAATAGGAAGGCCCATAACTCAATTGTCAATGGAGATGCAGCTACCCACTCCCAAGGAATCTCTCCCTATAATTATTTTAAAAGTTCAAAATGATCAATAAGACAATGTATACTTATAGAATATCATGCAAAATAATCACCAGTTATTATTTCATTTTCTCATTGTTTTTAATAAGTCTCCTGAGAAATATGAATAAAACTAATTGCTATAATGGTGGGCTGGGACCAAATTCAAGTTTTCTATTTCCGTTACATTGAAAGTTCAAAATGGATACTTTGTTTTGTGATCAATACTTCCCTTTTTGCCATAAAATCCAGGTGATCCTTTATCTCCTTTGGGGCCCATTTCACCCTAGAAGACAAAATACAAATATTGTATTTTAGAGATATATGAATATTTTCCTCAGAGATTAAATAAAAGCAATACCAATCATAAAAAAAGAATTTAATATGCCAACATCAAAATAAAATAGAAATGAAATATTTTAAACTATGCTTACAAAAGTTGTAGTCGCCAGGCTTTATAAAGAAAAACAAGGAAAAATAAGGACAGTCCATACTATAACAGGGCCTACAGTATAGGACTTATAGTTAAGAGAATTTCTATATAGTAAAGCTCATAAATTTTAAACACTTCAATATTTATGACTGGAAATTTTAAAGAATGTTGGAAAAGCCTTGTGAACTACATTAATCTTAACTTAATCATTTACTTAAACATGATAAATAAGTGCTTTATATATGAGCATTTATTTATAACACATTTGTGATATAAAGCTTGAAATCTGAAACAATATATGGCATTGCTGAATTAAAAAGACCAGATTTCTTCCACCTTTGATCCTGGCATTCCGTGGAGCCCAGGAAAACCAGGAAGTCCACGGTCACCCTGAAAATAAAACTGAAATTAATAAAACACATTTCAGCCTAAAAATAACAGCATATATATTTCAACATTATTCTTTTCAAAATCCATTGAAAATAAAACTGTGAACAGTTAAATGCATATCTACACTAAAGCCCTCTATCTTTGAAAGATTAATCTGCATTTATCCTGTAATCCAAGCCCCACCTTCATTTCTCCCACCTGCATGCAATTTTCCTTATGTTCCCTTCTTAATTTCAAATGCAAAAAAGAAGCTGTAAAACTGTTATAGTAGGGAGGATTTGAGATCTTGTTCTCTGGCATATGTTGTCATTTTGGCTCAAATAAACTTATAAAAATTTGCTACAGGTTTGGATGTTTCTGAAATAACAAATCTATTCACCTTTTACCATCCTATATAATAAAATGCTAATATGCAAATTGTCCTCTCAACCAGGAATTTGACCCGGAGTTCAACTGGGAGTTCGACCAGGGGTCAGGGCCAACCGGCCAACTGCCCATGGCGCTTCCCCTTGGCCAGCCCCACCCCTGTTCGGCCCCACACCTCGATCAGGGAGGGCCAGCCAGAACCCCCCCCCCCCCCCATGCACTAATTCGTGCAATGGGCCTCGATAAAATATATTTGTATCTGGGCACATAGCTGCCCAACTAAAGACTATATTTCCCAATCTCCTTTACAGTTAGCAACAGCCATGTGACTAAATTCTTGCTAATAGAATGTATATAGCACTATGATATGCAACTTCTACATCATTGATTAAAAGGAAATTATTGCTATAACTTTTCTTTCATTCTTCCCATCAGATTAGAATGCATATATGATAGAGACTAGTGCTATAGCCTTGACTATGTAGAAGAAAATATGCTAAGAAAGATTAGAACAAAAAGAGGAGAAAACATGAGCCCCTGAATGAATTCTTAGACAATGAATTACATAAAAAACATCTTTCTCATTTATGCCACTGCATTTTGAAGTGTGGGGAGGGATCTATTTTTTTTTCTTCAGTATAAACAGGAATTTTTTAAAAATCTACATTTTATTTTTTTAGAAAGCTAGGTGTTTTATTATTTATTTATTTATTTATCTACCTATCTATTTATTTATTTATTTTAGAGAGAAAAAGGGAGAGAAAGAGAGAGTTTACCCTTGACTAATTTTTCACCAGAGATTAAAAACAATCTGGAGTATGTCTGTGTGCGTGTATGTGTTTGTGTGTCAGAGAGAGAGAAGACCCACTAAAAGCCCATAAGAAATATTTTTATGAGTTTATTTAACCCAAGCTGACAACACACCAGGAATCAAGATCTCAAATGCTCCAGAAAATGATAGTTTTGCAGTTTCTTTTGTACATTTGGAATTAGGAGGTAAAATAAGGAAGATTGTATAAAGTTGGGAGAAAGCAAGGAACAAGTTAGTTAACAATACCATGTGTTCCAGTAAGGGTGGTCATGACACCCAGGGGTCTAAAAAAGAGACTACTCTGGCATTTCAAAGGTGTGTTAACCAGATGCACAAGAACAATGGACAGGACTTGCTTAAGGCAAAGATAAACCTTTTAACAGCGTTGGGGTTTGATTTCCACCATGACCTACACAGTTAGGCATTTGTGATCCGATCACCCTGAGAGATTATTTTGGTCAGACTTATTACCAGACTAGAGGCTCGGTACATGAAATTCCTGAACTTGAGAGGGAGGGTTCCTCAGCCCGCCTTGTGCCCTCTTGCAGTCCAGCACTCCTTGGGGAATGCCCATCTGCTGGATTAAGGGGATCAGGCCTAAGCCAGCAGTCGGACATCCCTCTTGCAATCCGGGACCCCTTGCTCTTTACAGCCCGCCAGCAGTGCAGGCGGGAGAGGCTCCTGCCACCACCGCTGCTCTCGCCAGCTGTGAGCCCAGCTTCTGGCTTAGCAGCAATCCTGCTGTGGGAGTGCACTGATCATCAGGGGGCAGCTTCTGTGTTGAGCATCTGACCCTTGGTGGTCAGTGTGCATCATAGTTACTAGTTGTTCTGCCAGTCATTCAGCATGTCGGTCGATTTGCATATTAGGGCTTTATTATATAGGATTCCCTTTTTCATCCACAACCTTGTATCCCCAAAACTCAACAACTTAGCCAAGCAGAGGATAAAAGAAAAGGACAAAAGAATTTAAGGAGCCACCAAGAGAAATAATAAAACTGGATGATTTTCTTTCTCTATCATGTAGGCTCCTAATACAAGAACCAAAACTATCTTTTGAATATATTTTTTTCATTTTGTTTGAAGCAGGAGGGAATGGTAAAAGTTCTTAAAGAAAAAGCAGACTAGTAACACTTTCAACAATAAAGATTTTTTTTAAGTTACTAGAGAGAGAAAAGAAATTGAAGAGAACAACTGAAGGTAACTCTTCAGAAGGCTGAAATGAGATAACTAGGCTAGATTAAGATCCAGTTGACAAAATGGAATTTAGCTGGGCATTAAATACTTGATAACACTACAGAAGAAAGGGGCAAACCAGGACTTTCTATTAAGACTAAGCGAAGTCCCAGCTAAGACTTCCATTCTCTGCCTAGGAGTTATAAGAGACATACGTTCAAACTTTAATTTCCTGCAATGACAAACAAGGCTCAGATACAGTGAGGAGTCCAGGAGCATATTCATCAACATTGGGACAAAAAAATATAAACTATGTACATAAAATATGTACCTTCATGTACATGAGCAAGATTTTTAAGTAAAATAAAAAGGCATGTTATCCATATTAACATCCAGCAGTTAAGGTGGCTGGGGAGAAAAAGGGGAGCAGAGAAACTTACTGAACAAAATGGTTGGGAACATTGAGATAGTATCTACAAAATATAAAACACAAGAAAGTGTGATCCAAACACATTATACTCAGCCAAGTTCTGGTCAAGGTTTAAAGGTAATTAGTAGTAAATGTGGTAAAGTTTATCCACAATGGGCATGTAATGTGAAAGACAAATAAATGTTCTTGTGTTGGCCACTGAGCCATTGGGTCATCTGTTACTGCAGTATAGCGTAGCCTAAATTAACTAAAAAAAATTGGTATAGTAGAAAGGGGAGGCTGCCAAAACATCAATATAAAAAAATATATATGGCACAGTTTAAGGGGTTATGTAGTGAGCAGTGAAAAAGTTATTGGAGGCTGGAAAAATATTTATTCATGTAATGCTATGGTGAATATTTTATTTAAAATTTTCTTATAATAACTTGCAAAGGCAAATGATTCATCAAATGAACTTATAGATAGAGTAAAGAACTGAGAAAACAATGTTAGTATCATGAATTGACTGGTATTGCCTTAATTTAACAAGGTATTATAAGAGGTGAAAAGAACTGGCCAGTTTCCAAGTAGTAAGTAAAATAGACCACATCCAAAAGTACTGGGATTAGATGATGCAACTTTTTCTTCATTTCCAACAGATAAAGAAGTTCAATTAAAACTCAGCCTCTGTGAAGGATCAAATCAAGGGTATGAGTATAAGTAACATTCTTAAATTTTCTAAATCAATTAAGGTGGATCCACCAATAAGTCCTTTCAAGCTGGACATAATGGCTAGAAAAAGAAAAAAAAAGAAGCTAAGGATAGCTCTAGCTGGTTTAGCTCAGTGGATGGAGTGTTGGCCTGCGGATAGAAGGGTCCTAGGTTCGATTTCATTCATATGCCCATGTTGGAGGCTCAATCCCCAGTTTGGGGTGTGCAGGAGGCAGCCAGTCAATGATTCTCTCTCATCATTGATGTTTCTATCTCTCTCTCCCCTCTCTCTGCCTCTCTGAAATAAATATATATATTTTTAAAAAAGAAGCTAAGGATGTAGGGAATGTCTGATAAATTCAAGTCACCTATTATTAATTATTAATAATTAATGCAGAGAGGACCATAACTAATATGGGATTGTATGTTTGTGTTGGTTCTTTTTGTTTGTTTTTGTTTTTTAATCGTTACCTAAGGATATTTTTCCATTGATTTTTAGAGAGAGTAGAAGGAAGGGGGAGAGACAGAGAGAGAGAAACATTGATGTGAGAGAGACACATCAATTGGTTGCCTCCTGCATGCACCCCAACAGGGTGAGAATTGAGCCTGCAACTGAGGCATATGCCCTTAATCAGAATTGAACCCAGGACTCTTCAGTCCTCAAGCTGATGCTCTATCCACTGAGCCAAACTGGATAGGGCAAGACAGGACTGTAGATGCTGGTAATGGCTGGAATCAAAAATCAAAGTTACACAATTACAAATGCATGTATGCCGTTGATAGAGTTATACTACCTAAAGAGCCACAAACATGGACTAAAAGTGACTGACTGTTTGAAAGTTAAAAAGTAAAGTTGCATAGTCTAACCACTATTTTTAATGTTTTTATAGCCAGTTTTCACTAGCCCACAAATTTTGACAAAATATAGGAAGAAGAAAGGTAAAAACTACAAGAAAAAAATTATCTTTATTGATGATTATACATTTATTATGTCTAATATCCTATAAAAGTATAAATAAACATTAGTTAATTGTTTTTCAAAAATTAAAAGCAGTATTTTATATATAACAATAATCAATATGAAAATATATTTAAGTAAAAATCCAATTTTTAGCAGGAAAAAAAAGAGATAAAAATTCCTAGATATAAAACTTAGGTAATGTTGAGGACCAGTACAAAAAAAACTTCAATATTATTCCATTGAGATTCAAGATTAAATAAAAAGATAAATCATAATTTTGAACAGGAAAACTCAGTATTGAGATTACATCAATGCTTATAAAGTTTATTCATAAATTCAAAGGAATCCTAATTAAAGCATGAATAAGAATTTCTTAAAAAATTGGAGAAAAGATACTGAGCTTTATCTGGAAAAATAAGCCTGCAAGAATAGCCAGGAAAATTTTAATTGTATGAGGAAGGACTGCCAATATTAAATTGCATTATGAAGTGACAATAATTAAAAACAACTTGGCAGTACAGAAGATGAGTGAAACACAACGGAAAGCCCCAAACACCAGACCCCAATTAAAATGGAAATTCAATGATAATGGTTTTTCAAAAGATGGAATTAAAAAGTGATATTTCATATATATTGTTGAGACAGCTGGCTAACCATTTAGGAAAAGAGAGGGGGAAAATATGAATGCTCATTAGCTTTGCTGCAAATATAAAAAAGTTAAAGGTTAAAATATAAAATAATAAGATTCTAAATTAAAATCATGGGTAATTAATTATGTTCAAAATTATGTAAAATCTTCCTATACAGAAACAAACAAGAGAAATAAAAAGAAAAATAACTATACATATAAAACATTTAAATTTTCTGTTGGGCTAAAATTTTTACAAACAAGTCAAAACACATAATATAAACCAGCAAAAATATTTTCACACAATTTGTGAAATGCATATAAAATCTATTTCTAAAAAGATGACCAGCCAGTAGGGGGAAAAAAGGGATATGAATAAAAAGTGAGTTACAGAGAAATAACAAAATGTTCAAAAGTCACATGACATAGTATTTTACTCACTAATAAATAAATGGAAATTAAATCAGTGCCATTTTTAGTTGGTAGTGGTGAAATTAGAAACTTTAAGGAAACTCAGTGCTGATAAGAGTGTGACAAAAGATATTTTCACATACTTGTTAGAGGAATACAAACTTTCTGGATAGTAAATAGGCAATTGTGGCAAAGTGTAATTATGAATTTAACCTTATGATCCTATAATCAATCCATGTCTGGGAAATTTCCCTATGAATATAATCAGAAACACTTACTGAGAAATATACATAAAGATGTTTATTACTGTCTTGCTGAAAACACACACACACACACACACACACACACAGGATATTTAATAAAGAACCACAGAGTCCTTATGTTAGAGATTTCTTAAATTGGATAAAAACAGTCCCTATGGTGTGCAGCTGTGATTAACTTTCTGTATGCAGTTTCTTTCTTTAAGTCTTTTTGAAATTCCAACTTTCCTCTAAACTGGAAAATTTTATTCCACTCCCTTCTTTGGCACTTAACACTGACTATCTTAAAATACAGTTACACTGTATGTGTTCTGTGCTTTATAATCCCAACCTTGTTAATGATTCACTCCTATTTTTTCTTAGTAGATATGACCACCTTTCATCAATATCCAGATTCTCTCTACTCCCAAGTACAGAAAGGAATCACACTTTCCAGACTCTTGAAATTGGTGTTATTTATAAAATTTTTTGCTATGGTTAATCAAAGATGAAAGGGAGAGGTTTAAGAGCCACTGTTCGATTCTCCATGTACCTGCTACTATACTTATAATCCAAATGGTGAAACTTCTATTACCCTGAGCCTCCATTTGAGGACAATGGGGGAACCCTCAATGCTGCTAATTAATATGTAGTTTGATGAATAATAACCTTTTTTTATTGTTTGTTTTAAGCCATAGGCATTTGGAATTCATTTGTTATTGCAGCATAATCTACTCTATCCAAGCTGATGCCTTGCTTGTGACTAATGGTAATTTGCTGAATATACAAAATATTTTCATTTTCTAAAATATGGTAAACACTCGAGTCCTCCAAGAAACTTATAATAAAACAAGTATTTTGAGGATTCACACTCTTGGTTCCATCCAAGTTTACAAGAGATCAGTATCAAAGAGAATCCAAGATTTGCAGTAAGATGGTTTCATTTCCATACCTTTCATGACTTGAAGAGGCTGTCCATCTCATAAGTTGTTATACAGCCATAGTTTCTAAAGTCAGGTCCAGATTATTTATTTCAGTAGTAAGAGAATATGAAAAGTAATATTTTTAAACCTCTTATTCTTTTATGGTTTCTCAGTGTGTTTATTTGTTTTAAATGACATAATGCTTTACAGTAGCACAGGCATATAACTCATACATTTATCTAGGGCTCCATGCCCAAAAGTATTTTACTGCGAAGAGTTTGCTACTTAAAGTTTGGTGATCTGTGGCTTAGAGTGACTATCCCAGTTCCCTTCAGAGAGATGTAGACAATGAAACCTGTCTCATGGCACAATCTGCGCAACCTAAACTCACTCATCCAGCCCCCTCCTCCTACTATCCACTTAGCAACAGCCAGACATTCAGGGATTCTTCTCAGAGTGCAGGCAACAGCATGAAAGTGGCGCGAACCACACTGCAGCTACAAACTGCTCTGGCCAAAGCAGGAAAAAATGATGAAAAGAAAGCCACATTGAGATCAAGACATTTTATCTCAACTCCTTGATCCTTGAATAACGTCAAATGATTTAAGTTTTTCACTTCTCAGTTTTCTAGACTGTAAAATAGGAAAGACTCACTTCACAATTAATGTAAAAATAGGCATAGCATGACTTATTTTACTAAATACATATGACTTTTGTTGAGGATTTCATGTGGTAAAAAAAAATGACTAAAACTGATGCAAAATATGTCTAAAAATAAAACAGAAAAATGTACACACAACAGTAAAAGCCTCCAAAAGCATCCAATACATCAAAAGCTTTACACATTTTGGTTGTTTTTTTTCTCCTCTCAGTTAAGAAGAAATGCTGTGTTACTCGGCTCACGCAATAATGACTTACTGAGAACTGTCCAAATCTACTCAAATGTTCCTCCAACACAAGGATGGGCATTTCCCTGGGGTTTGGTGATCACATAGGACTACTCAGGCCTAGAAAAAAAGTAGATTCCTGAGCTCCTACTACAGGGTCACTGCTATAGTTTATCAATGACCATAGAACAGAATATGCCCAAAGTGAAGATGAGAAGTCAAGTTTAGAACCAAGAAAATGTGAATAATGCTGTAAAAATTCAATAAAAGTTGTAAGTTTCCCAATGATGCCAGTAGAGGAAAGTTAAACAGGACAGAAAGAGACATAGTAGCTAATAAAGAGGCAAGACATGGAATTACTGGTTCTTCATAATAAACTGAGATGCTGGATCCATTTTAGAGCCTTATAATCGAAGGGTTGAAAGATCAGAAAAGTACCCAAAGAAGTACTGAGCACACCCAGGTCAACACCGTCTGTACAGGAGGGACTTCCACCCGGACTTCAGAGAATATTTAGGGAGGACACAGCTAGTGCTGCTTTGGAAGAGCCTCTGAGGAAAGAATATAGGAAAGAAGGAAATGTGGTACCGCCTCTTCCATAAAGAGTACAGAAAATTTTTCAGAAAGTCCGGATTGTAACAACAATTCCATGGATTCTCCAGATTCAGATAATGCAAAATATTGTATTAGAAAACGGAGCGTGTTCATTTAATAATATTTTTCATTTAATAATATTTTTATTATTTAGTATATCAATTATAACATTAATTATAACACATTAATCATTACTATACTTATAAGCAATATGCATTTTTATATATTTGCTACATAAGTTTATATTCCTATAAGTTTATATTTCATCACCCTAACATTTAGAAAATGGAAAGTGGAAGAGATGATAAGAAATAAACTGTGAAAAAGTAACCAGTTAAAGTAAGAGAAAGCATAGGAACATGTGATCTTCCAGAAGTCAAGAGAAGAAATCATTCCAAGAAGAAGAAAATAGTCAATTCATTCAAAGAAGAAGGAAATATTCAATATCTTGTTGTATATCTCAAATACTGCCAATAAGCAGAGATTATTGAAAAAGATTGACTAATGGATTTTAAAGATGGTAGACATTAGTGATCTAAATATGCAGCAGAAGATTGGGATAGAAATCCTACTGGTGTTTTAAGTGGGAAAGGAAGTGAGAAAGTGCAAGTGAGTAAAGGCATGCTTACACTGGAATAGGAATGAGAAATGTGGCAATAAATGAAGGAGGCTATGTGATTGGTTTGAGATGGCCATTTTGGGTTATTGGGATAATTTAACTAGAAAAGATAAAAATTAATGACACAGAAAAAGGGCTAGTTAATAACACGAAGTAATGGAGAAGGATGGGATCCTGAGCACAAGAGGAAGGTTGGTATTATATATGGATAGTTCACTCATATTAACAAGAGGGAAGGCAGAATATAGGTACCTATACAGGTAAGAAGATAGATGCAAAGGAAAGGACTTAAGGAAATTTCTGTCTGCTTCAGATGGGGCACCTCAACATTTAGATACATGATAAAAATAAATCAAAGGTATTTCCAAAACATTTACATTATGTAATCAGCACGATGGTGGCTCCAATAAGCAAATCATCATTATCATATCACAAATTTATAGCAGTAATTTTGACTAAGCCTCATTTAATCTTCAAATAAGGGTATCCTATCTAATAAAAGACAAATAGAGTAATTAACCGCACCTCCGATACGCTTCCCATTGGCTAATCAGGGCGATATGCAAATTAACTGCCAACCAATATTGCGGTTAACCGGCAACAAAGATGGCAGCTAATTTGAATACTGCAGGCAGGGCGGGACAGCACCATCCTGCCTGCCCCACTGCCATCCGGGCCTGCTATCTGCACAGATCCACCACCTGCCACGCCCACAAACGGCCCTCCCGCGGGGATCCGAGGCTGGCAGGTGCTAATGCACAGATCTGCCAACAGGCACACCCTGGCCGCCTTTGCCCTGAGCGAACTATGCAGCTGGGAGAGGTGCCAGGGGCTGCTGGGAGCAGGGCGGGAACTGCCTGGGGTTTGTGTCAGGCAGCCCAGAGCGGAGTGCGAACTATCCCAACCAGTAGCTGCTTGCTCATTCACTTACTTGCTCATTCATTCACTCATTCACTCACTCAGCAAACCCTCTCAGGTCCCTGGCACGAGGCCAGGCACTGAAGGTGAAGCAGGATAAGACAGAGCTATGTCCTCAAGATGTTAGTAATTCAGTAGGGCAAAGCAGGCACATGAACAAGGCAGTTGTATGCACAGATGCACTGTACTGGGTTCAGTGAGGGCTGTAACTAATGCTGACTTTGTTCTCTTGATAAAATGGGGCCTCGGGAACCATGCCACCCCAAGCCTGTAGGCCTGTGCCTAGGCCAGGAGTGGCCGGGGTCCAGGAACATGACAGAGGGTGCAGATCGGGCTGAGGGGTCTGACCCCACCCCTCACCCTCACCCCCGAGTGCACAAATTTTTGTACACCGGCTACTAGTCCTATATAATAAAAGCCCAGCAACCTAATGGCGGAATGACCAGAACAACCAGTCAACCAGTCACTATGACGCCCACTGACCACCAGGGGGCAGACAATGCAGGAGCTGCCCCCTGTGGTAGTCAATGCACTCCCACAGTGGGAGCGCCGCTCCCACAGCAGGCTGATCCCCACAGGCCACACCCACACCAGTGCATGAATCCTGTGTACTGGGCATCTAGTAAAATAATATCATAGTCCACACTTTCTAGATTTTGAAAATCAGGTTTAGAGAGGTTAAGAAGTATGATTGGGTGGTTAGGTAGCCTGAATTTAGAGCTCAACCTGTAATCTGAAACTGCTTTAAATCTCTCTCCCCTCTCCCCACCACACACACATACCCGCCAGCGCATACATACACACACACACACACACACACACACACACACACACACACACACACCACTGTTTGCATTGTGATTCTTTCAAAAAACTACACAGGTAGATTATGGATAGATTACTCTCTCTTTTGGAGAAAGCAAAAAAAGTGGCAACTTTGCTAAACCAGTTCTATTTCTCCCTCCTATGTCACTAATGGCTTTGCTTTATTTAATATTTTAAACCTAACCAGGGGTGGGCAACCTTTTAGACTCGAGGGCCACAATGGGTTCTTAAACTGGACCGGAGGGCCGGAACAAAAGCATGGATGGAGTGTTTGTGTGAACTAATATAAATTCAAAGTAAACATCATTACATAAAAGGGTACGGTCTTTTTCTTTTAGTTTTATTCATTTCAAACGGGCCGGATCCGGCCTGCGGGCCGTAGTTTGCCCACGGCTGTTTTTTTATTTTGCTTCAGAAACACTGCAAGAAGTAAAACTACTAATGTACTAAATTTAATGTATCATTCCCTAACAACCTTTTTATCTCGATCCTTTGTTACTGTTCTCTCAATGTATATATTGGAGTTCTTTGATCATGACTGACTTTATAATAGAAATCATGATAGCACCACTTAATCTCCTGACTTTGGAAGCCCAGATAATGCACATAAGGGACTGATTTTAGCAGGAATTTCTCACTCATCACAGGTATTGATGCTGAGGACAATGGGAAAATGAGGTCTTGAAGGAACCATTTAAATGTTAAATGCTCTAACAAAGAAATTAAACAAAATGTATAATTTGTCCCATAATGACACCTCAGATATAATTAGTATACTGTATATCCTAAAACCTAGAAAAACCAAGTCTGGATAGGTTAAAAAAGAATTTATTAATACTCTCTGTGTCTCCAGAATTGAATTTGCCATAAAAAGTTTCATACACTTTTCAAAAACCCATAAATAGATAGCAGTTAACCAATACAACCCAATATAAGTGTTAAAAAAATTTCTCCACACAATTTAAATATATTAGGTTTCCTTAAGGATGAGGAAGTGTTTTGAAGTACTTAAAGTATTTCTTGAATTCCAGAGAATAGCTTTAAAGCATGTTATAAAATGAGTTACCAATTGAAGACCACTTGGTGGATTAAGTGTTCCTTTTGATTTGTAAACTCAGAGGAAAAAATATCCTGCAAAATCTATATGCATTCAATTTGTCATGTTAAAGTAAATGAGAAAGTACATGTAATTTTAATTATCATAAGTGAGAATTCCTGCTATGGGAGTTTTCAGAAGAAATCCACAAAATGGAAATTGTTCTGGAAAATGTTCCTAATGGAGAACAGTATTGTGTGGAACAACCTCTCCAAAGCCACTGTGAAAAGCCTGGAAAAGTATCCTGCCCTGCCACAAGTCCAGGCCCCCTCAGGGGTATGATGCTAACAGTCCCATTTCTGAAAGCCAAGGAAATGGATTATGGAGAGAGAAAAAAACACACGAGGAAAAGTCTGTAAGTAACTTACTAAATTACTGTAACTTTAGATAAAGAACTCGCTGAAGCCACCGGGAATGTGAGGCAGAATTTAAATGGTAGCACGAAGTGATTTTAGGCTCCGATGACCGTGTCAAATCAGATTTATGCCCAAACAATGAATTTCAGAAAACAATCAATTCTGAATGAAATCATTACTGGATTGAAAATGGAGACCTTTGCCTAAACATACATCTTAGTTATCTAATTCAATAAAAAGTATGGCTTTGTAAAATCCACACACATCTATTTTAAAGACAGCACAATAACCCTAACCAATAGAGCAGTTAGTTTGAGGTGTGATTAATTGAATTATTGTTATTCCTTTTTTTATTTTTACTTTTTTCTTTTATTTTTAAAAAAGCACATCTATTCCCAAGGAAACTCACTCCAATTCTTTAAAGATGAATACAAAGCCTCCTTTCTATATTTGGTCTCTAAAACCCAGGTAAAAGGAAAAATAAATAAATTTATTCATTCATCCATTCATAGATGCATTCATTCATACATGCATACATTTTTGCATCCCCCCCATGCCTAAATCAGGCTATTTGTAAGAATGTCAAAGAAACAGCAATGATCCTGTACTGAAGGTCTTCTCAGAACAGGTATCCACCTGACCTTGCCAGAGGATTCCCCATTAACCTGGAGAAGCACCAGCTATCTCTCAAGATATAGAAAGACCTGAGAAATAAGAGACATCTCACATTCCTGTAAGCCTGGCCTGCCCCCTGTCGTCCTTTAAGATGCACCTCTGTAATTTAAACTGGGTGGAGAGCCCTAGCTGGTTTGGCTAAGTGGATAGTGCATCAGCCTGTGGATTGAAGGGTCCCGGGTTCAATACCAGTCAAGGGCACATGCCCGGGTTGTGGGCTCAATCCCCAGTGGGGAGGAGGGTGCAGGAGGGAGCCAATAAATAATTCTCATCATTGATGTTTTTATCTCTCTTTCCCTTTCCCTTCCTCTCTGAAATCAATAAAAATATATTTTAAAAAAGTAAAATCAAAAGGGGCAGAATTGCTTAGTGGATAAAAATATCCACAGAGGCCCAAGGCCACTCAGTAGACAAGAGAATTTCACACTAATTCTCAGGAATTTTATCAATTACTGCTGCTGCTCTACCTCCTGTAAATCTCCCCCTAATATAATGCTGCCCTGATCTATTCCATCTTCTCTGTTTCTTTTGTAGTCACTAACCCTCCTGTTTCCCCTGGTGACCACTCTAACCCCTGTCTGCCCATGACACACCAGCCCACCCCATGTCACATCTCAACTAAACCAAGCTGCTTGATGAATAAAGCAGAACAACAAAACAACAACCATTTATTTAAGAAAAAGCCTGTACCAGGAACCATACTAAGTATTCTTTATACCTTCTCTCATTTAAGTCTTCACAAAAGCCTACAAAGAAATCTCCATTGTGTCAGTGAAGAAAGTAAGAGTCAAAGACATTATTAAGTAACGTGCCCAAGATCAAACAGCTTTTAAGTGGCAGATCCATCAGGAGATCTGTCAGAGATCCATCCAATAAGAACAACCATAAAAACATAAAGTAGATATAGTTTGCATCAGGGTTTCTCACATGTGGATGCTGTGCACATTGTTTTAAAAAGATGATAATTTTGCAAAGATGGTAGTTAGAAAATTAATGCAGGTTTTTACCAGGAGCAAACCAAGAACTTAGAAATAAAATTGTGCTTTAGGAATTAAGATAACAAATCAACATGGGGATATGAGCAAATACAAATAGGACTCTTGCATGTGGACCAGGTACCAGAGCCAGTAGGCCTTGACTGAATCCATGGGGAGGTACTAACTTATTGAATATATTTAAAGAACATGTACTTCAAGGAAAGTCATCAGTTCAAATGTTGTCTGTACCACTGAAGCTTGAGAAGTTCAGTAAAACTAAGCCAATATGCCACCTGCCAGTCAGGTATCTATTATGGAGATGGACATGTGGATATTGAACTATCTGTGGCTAACAGTGGACACATTACATTCATATAATTTTCTCTTTTCTAAGAGAGCAGCTCGCTCGCACCTCCCAGAGCTTAACCACGGAAGAGAATATGGAACCAGGATAATGCCAATAACTGTTCCATTTGACAGTGGTCATCAAATAAAAACCACTTTCATCTAGTAATTAAAGGTTTAAATTTTTTTAAATATAGTTTATGGATTTCAGAGAGGAAGGGAGAGGGAGACAGGGAGAGAAACATCAATGATGAGAGAGAATCATTAAACAGCTGCCTCCTGCATGGCCCCTACTGGGGATCGAACCTGCAACCTGGGCATGTGGCCTGACCGAGAATGGAACTGTGACATCCTGGTTCACAGGTCAATGCTCAACCTCTTAGCCAAACCGGGCAGGCAATAATAAAAGCTACATTAGCCAATGGCCGCTGACAAATTTCGGAAGCCACAAATCTTGGAATTCACCAAGGGGAACACTATTGAATGGGAGTCATCATAGGTAACAACATCCTTATCTTCTCTGAGTGACTAAAACAACTGGACACATTTATGTGTGGATGTGTTTACCTTTTCACCATCTCTCCCTGGTTCTCCTTTGTAACCTGGTAGTCCTCGTACTCCCTAAATTAACCACAAAATAAAAGTCTGTCAGTTATGGTTTTATGGCTCACTAGAAATAGTATTTCTAAAATATGCATAAACAGGTCACATACTTGTATTCCTGGGGATCCTGGAACACCTGGTGATCCTGAGATTCCCTGATATCCCTAAAGAAAAGTGAAGAATAAATAATTAACATTCCAGCACATTCCCAAAGAGCAGCCCTCCGTTTCAGGATTCACGCCTGTCTCAAGTTTCTCACACCTAACACTTCACTTAGTTAAGAAATCAAAATAATAAAGTGTCAAATGCTTAATAAGGAATTCATATCCTTTAGCTTTTAGGAAAAAAGGTCTTAAATATCTCAAGATTAAAAAAAATACTCAGAAATGCTTCAATTAAAAGGAAGACTTTGGAAATCAGAATATAAAGCCAATATTCACAGCCTCTAAAGAAATGTACTGCACATTAGAAACATAGTCAACACATTCAGGAGAAAACACCTAGAATTGGAGGATTAAACAAATGTAATACATTTTTAAACTTCCTGAATTAATGACCATCCGAGCTAATCCCTAGAATAAATTAAACCTTGGTGAATGTTATCCTTCAGAATAAGTCTAAAACAGCCTTCGGAATGCTCATTTTAGAAAGTTGCTATGTTAACCTCAAGAATATGGCTGTCCCCCACCTCCCAAGGCTGAGCTGTCTGCTGAGGCCATGGTCCACTTTCATCTCCACTTCTTCTAACATATCCCTCCAGAAACTGGACCCTTGGTAAAACAGCGCATCTTTTTTTAGACAGGGGGAACTCTTCATTCTTCACTTAGTACATGGGGATTAAACTCCCAAACAAACTTCCAGGCCCTGAACATTTATCTAGGTTCTCGGGGTCAATGTTAGGTTGACCTGGACCACGTGGCACCTGCAAACACATTTACCTCTTATTCAGATTCCAGGTTTCTCCCACACTCTATTCATATTCCATCTTTCTCAGATCTTACTGGTTGGACACAGCTTTCTTTTGTCAATAGTATTAACACAGATCTCATTCATGTTTCAATCACATTTTCATTCTTAAACCCAAAAGCTTTATTTTTATGTGGCTCCTCATAGATATCTGCCTGGTCTTCGTAGTCACCCAATCACTTGTCAATACATTTTCAGCTGCAATTTTAGAGACATCATAACTACCTGCTTTTCCAGTCCCATTTCCAAATATTTCTTTTACTACTCTTTGCTAGCTCTAACAACAACAACAATAGTGGTTGTCTCCAAAAGATCAGTCATAGATTATAGTTTTTTCTCTTTTTATAAACACTTGCATTTCTTATTTTGTAAAATGCTCTCAGTTACTCCCTGAATGATAATGACTACATCATTTCTATCACTAATGATCATCCTTTCCTTCATACCCCATTCAGTTTTCACAGAGTATATCATTATGCTCTAATCAGGATTTCTCTCAACTCCCTTTGCCCGATCCTTAAACATTTTACTTCACCAGTGAATGAGATTCATAAGCAACCTTCCATACTCCATACAAAACAACCAGCGATTCTCAAACCCGCCTCTGGGCGGGCACTGTCTCTATGTTCCCTTGAGAAGAGGAACCAGATCTAATTCATTTCTATATTTCCAGCACGAAATAGAGCATTTGGCACATTTTCTGTTTCTCAAACATTGGAAGAAGTCACCTTCAAGTCATCCACGTGGCACACAAGAGCGAAACATCTCTTCCCCCGAGGAAGCATGTTATGTTTGTGCTCTTTCCAGTAGCGAATTGAAACTTTAGTAATGCCATGTAGTGCATGTTCTCAGGATCAGTCAAAAGAAAGAAGAAAGTCAATCTACACAGAGTTTGCTCAGCTGTACATCTGTACCACTCTGGTTATCACTGAATCTCCTTCCCTCACCACTTTGGAATCAAAGAGGCCTGGAACTGAATTTCAATTCTATCACTGTTGGCACATGCCAAAACAGAACTAGGTTACTTATAAATGCCACCACCGAGGATATCCTTCAGATTCTTCAGAATGCTTCATGCACTCTCTGGATAGTCGGACATAACTTGCCATAAGCTGTTGGAATTGGGAGAAATAATAATAGCAATGACTTATATACAACTTTCATGTTCCAAACTAATAAATTCACTTGATCTTCACAACCACCCTTTAATGTAGCCTTATCTCCATTTTAAAATGAGGACACCAAAGCACAGCAGGTTAAGTGAGTGCCCAGAGGAAAGACATATTCATAAAATTCTCTAAAAGAAAGTTACCATGGAGATTAGCTATTTATCAAAATGATTGGTCATCTGCAAAGTTCACATTTACTGAATTATTTTTTCTTTCACATTTTTTCAAAACTTAAGCCAAATGTCTTATCTGCTTTATTACTTTTTTTCAGAAAGTTAATCTTTTGGAGAAGATCAAAAACTGCCATGCTATCTCTTCTCTTCGAAGAAGTTAATGCATTTTTATAGAGAGAACACATGACATTTCAGTGGATTAAAGTAACATGAAGATGCCCCAGAATGTGTTTCCAGCTCACCTCTGATTCATAATGTGACCTCAGGCAGAGAAATCAAATCCCCAGATCCAGAGACAACACAATGAAGTGGAAAGACAATGAATTTTGAAATTGGAAAAGACCTTGAGCTGAATGTTTGCTCCTCCCTTTCTATGGGATTTTGGCAAAGTCACTTTGCCCAGTTAAACCTCAGTTGTTTTTTTTTTACCATAAATCAAGATACTAATGCCCACTTTATTTTGGAAAAGAAACATAGTGTCATAGGTGAAAATGTCTGGCAGATGTTAGGATCTCAATAAATATTTCTTTCTTTTCTTAGAATCAATGGCTATTGTATAATCCTATGAGACACCATGGAGAATGTTATTCTGTAGCTTTAATAGCCACCATTAATGCATGGGGAACGGCAGGTCCAGTCATCATTATGATTTAACCATTTTGCAACATTCGTACATATCTAATCTTGAACATGTGAACAAGGCCTCAGTGTATTTTACAATGGCTCTGTTGGTTTTGATTTTGGAAGAACTGCAATAAAGGAATAGTAACTGCTTCCCAAAATACAAGAACCAAGCTACTGTTGTTCATTTTTTAGTAACTTACAATGAGACAAGGTCTTAAAAACTTAAATTGTATAAAGAAATTCAAAGATTATTTTAGAAGCTATATGAAGCATGCTTGGTAATAAAATAAAAAAGGTGGGGGAATCCAAGGTGGGGGAATCCCAGGCAAAACACCAGAAAAAATTAGATTAAATTTAGAAAATAAAGTTTGGACTAAAAACCAGGAAAATAAAGGTTAACAGGGAGGAATATCATAACAGAGAACAATTTCCAAGATGAGCAAGAAATAAAACGTTGAGTCATAGCAGGGCACAATAAAACAAACAAACAAAAAATGCCCTGAAACAGGAAAAATTATAAGCTTTTCATATAGTTTACCAAGTTTTTATTTTTCCAAATACACAAGTTTCTGTGTTGTTCACTGCAACTTTCACATGATCTTTGACTGCTTAATACTTGTCAACATTAATTTTACCATTTTGCAATTATTAGTAGATCCAAATATCCACACTACCCCATCTGCAAGATTTCTGACAGTATTTAAGTTTTTCCCATGTTCAGAAAAAGTTTCTTTGTAGATGAGTCATTTTATAGGAAAAAAATATTCTCACTGCCAAATTGTAGGGTTGAAGTATACAAAGTCAATTTACTTTTCTTCCATGATTCATAGTTGCCATGCTCCAGGAAAGATATATAGCTTTGAAATGGAAATTGGTAATAAAATCATCAAATGTGCTAGAGTCAAATGTCTAGTGAGCCCAATTCTAATCACACTACAAAATATTCTGCCAATATAAATATATAGTTTTTTAAGTAGTAAGAAGGTTTCCTTTAAATACTCCAAACTTAAAAATGAGAATAAAATCCAAAGAAATTATTTGGAATATCACTCTTATTTTTTAAATGTATGAATGTAAGTTAAAGTTTATTCTATTTCATAATTTTCCTCAAAGTTTTCCAAAATTCCAACATATATACCCTTAGGTACACAACCAGGGTAACTAGGTAACCAAAATCAAGGGTCTACTTTTAATGTCCACTGTGGAATCTTCTAATCATTGGTGGACTTTATAGCTCTATACAACTAAATTCAAAGAATATTCATGAATCTCTGTCTTTTCATATATATAAATTAGAGGCTCAGTGCACGAAATTTGTGCACGGGGGGGTGGGGAGGTCCCTCAGCTCAACCTACACCCTCTCCAATTTGGGAGCCCTCAGGGGATGTGCTACTAACAGCTTGGGGCCACGCCCCATGTTTCTCTGCTCTCTGCAGGGCCTGCCTGCTCCACACCACCAGGATGGGCAAGCAGGCCCTGCTGGGTGCTGCCTGTGGGCTCCGCTTTCCTGCTTGCAGGTTGCCATGGTGACCGCCCAGCAGGCCCTGCTGTGTGCTGCCTGTGGGCCCCGCTTGCCTGCCCACAGGTCGCTGCCTCAACCGCCCAGTAGGCCCTGCTGGATGCTGCCTGCAGGCCCCGACTGCTTGCTCACAGTAGCTGCTGCCACTGCCCAGCAGGCCCTGCTGGGTGCTGCCTACGACCCTGCTTGCCTGCTGGGCTCACATTGCCAGGGTGATGCCACCAGCATCCTGCCCAGCCTCTATGGGTGCCGCCATCTTTGTTGTGGAGTGATGGTTAATTTGCATATTACTCTTTTATTAGATAAGATACAGAAACTAGTTGCCATCTAACCCAACTAATCATCAAATAGTTGAACTATTTAACTCATTACTTGACTAATAGGTCACATGAATGTATATAAAATTACACCTCAGCTAAGTTCTAAGAAAGAACTGTGATGCTATGGGAGATGAAGGGTAGACAGTTAAACCCTAGTCAGTTTGGCTCAGTGGATAGAGCATTGGCCCGCAGAATGAAGGGTCCTGGGCTAGACTCTGATCAAGGGCATGTACTGCAGTTGCAGACTAGATCTCTGCATATGGGAGGCAACCAATTGATGTGTCTCTCTCACATCAATGTTTCTCTCTGTTTCTCCCCCTCCTTTCCATTGTCTCAGAGAATCAATGGAAAAATATCCTTGGATGAGGATTAACAACAACAACAACAAAGTAGACAGTCAAGGGAAGCTTTCTGAAGACCTGGGCTCAAAGGAACACTAAGGAAAGCACAACACATAAGAGGAGGCCCTTCAGTGTGCTAGGTGGCATGGTAGGATGAGCCATATTCCTGGAGATGAAAGAAGAGATGGATGTATGTATATTGCACACAAGAATGACAGGATGGAGGTTATGTACACAGCTTGTGGGTCTTAGGAAGGACTTTAATCTTAATCCAAGCCACTAAATCAGGGGTCACACAGTCAGACTTGAGTTGTAAAAAGCTGTTTCTACACTGTGGAGGACATATTGAAGGAAGCAAGAAGAAGTATGAAGATCATATGGGAGCCTCCTGAAGGGAAGAGATAATGGTAGGGAGAATTTGAATCCATTCAAGGTGTATTTAGTCTAACCTGATGATGGGTTACAGAAGTTGAGGAATTTGGAAATGTGGAATGATCAGAAATCAGGCTTGTGCAGTGGATGGCTGATTAATATCACTGATTGAGTGAAGGACTCTGGGGGAAAATATAGTTTAACTGATTGCAAAATAGGAAGTAATACAAAATTTTAAAAATATTTTTATGGGCTAAGACAAATGATTTATATTTGACAATGAGAAGCTCTATGCTTCTGTGAGAGAAGAACAGAATTGCTACTTTAAATTAAAGCAAACTACATTTACTATAAATGAAATTTATCTAAGTCTAATCCTCCTTCCCTTAGATCAGCGGTTCTCAACCTGTGGGTCACGACCCCTTTAGGGGTCGAACAATCTTTTCACAGGGGTTGCCTAAGACTATTGGAAAACACATATATATTTACATATTGTTTTTGTGATTAATCACTATGCTTTAATGACGTTCAGTTTGTAACAATGAAATTGGGGGTCACCACTACATGAGGAACTCTATTAAAGGGTCTTGGCATTAGGAAGGTTGAGAACCACTGCCTTAGATAAAGGTGGATGGGTGATAAATACAAAGCAACATCAGCCACTTTTCATTAATAATTAGCTTTGAGCTAAGCTTATGAAAGAATAACATTGTCTACCTTTGGCAAATAATCTTTGCAGATATACTTCAGTTCTTAGATTCACCGAATTTAATTAAATTTTGGTAAATTAACTTGTTCCCCAAGGAAGTTTACACTTAAAGTTATACCAAGCTTATTTCAAAAGAAGAATGCATACTGAGCTTATTTCGAAAAAAATACACAATTTTTTAATATAACAGATATCATTTTCCATAATTCTTACTTCTCAACCTAAATTTCTACTATTTATGCTTTATATTCAAAAGGAGGTGACTAATAACTAACCCTACTTCCTCTCTTGCTGCTCTGCAATAATTTTCCCATAGTACTTATTATCATCTGATATTATTTACTTATATTTAAGTTATTATTGTGAATGGATTATCTTTCTCTCCCCAGTGGACTGTGAGCTTCAATAAAGCAGGTGTTTTTTTCTATTTTTGTTTGCTGCTACATTTCCATAGCCTAGAAGAGTGCCAGGAACACAGTGAAATACCCAACAAATATTATGTATATGACCAGATGAATGAAAAAGTAAAAAATAAATAAAGCTAAACAGACATAGAAATAATGGTGAGCAAAAGTAGGTTTATAGTGGTAATACAAATAAATAATACAATAATTGGTAAATAATAATGCAAGAATAAATTTTGTGTTTCATGTACTCATGACTATAAAGCTACTTTTGCCCACTCCTGTATTTATTGAGTCTAGCTGGTCACTAATACACAGGGCTATAAAAATAATCATAGAAACAACCCTGCACTCCTAGAGATTACAATCAAAAGAAGACATACTATACACATGAATTTATCTTTAAAATTATAAATACCAGATGTGGAATCAAACAATTCCTTGAATAATTTAATTAAATACACAAATAACATTATTACATATATGATGTCTATGGATACATCATTATTGTCTATACTAACTATAACATATAAAATATAAGTAATCTATTTAAGAAGCATATGTGATAAATTTGGAAAGATCCATATATGAGATTTATATAAGGGGAGTGCTGGAGAACAATGACTTAGCTAGTCAACTAAGCTTTGTCTAGGAAAGCTTTATGAAAGAAGTAAATAACATTTTATTACAGAAAAGGAAGATAAACTGCCCAAGTGTAGAATAGTTCATTCGAGGCAGATGGCCCATCTTTTAGTTTATGAGTGTGACTCTCATGAGGGTGAGTGTGTGTGTTTTATACGAGTGGGAGACACTGAGACAATAAACACTTTTGCTAAGGAACCCAAATTGAGGTGAAGTGAGAGTCCAGGTAGTAACTGCTCTTTCTAGAAGGATGTTTTTATACACTTCATAATTAAACTTCCTCTTGTAATTCCCCTTTCCAAGCCAAATACTAGCCATGTCTTTGGCTTTTGTCCTAATGTATTCCAGTTCCCAGGTCTTTAATCTTCATGGCTCTCAGCCCTAAACTTCCCACAGCTCTTAAACTGTGGAGTCCACAATTGGCACTTTTTCAATTAAGAGCTGGAAAGAGAAAAGCATAAAAATCTTGTCTCATGGGTCCTATTGTTCTACTACTAATTATTCACCCCCTGTCAAGCACACTCTGCAAGCCTCAGTACTAGTCTCCCCTCCCCCTTTCCTCTGATTCTCTACCATCATTCTTGAGTATTTTAAAACATTATCTCTTGTTTGGATTACACCTGAAGTTCAGTAAATCCTCCCCCATAGCTGTTTTCTGAGTTCTTGTGGGAAGAGCTCAGGAGATTTATCTCAGTGCAGCGGCGGATGCAATGGTGCGAGCGCACTCCGCCTATACAAGCTTCCTCGGCACACTGGGAAGTGGCAGCGCCTGCCTGAGTAAGCCCCCTAGAGCCCCTACATAGTACCCTGATCTTTCCTACCATTGGTTGCCCTAAGGATGTTGTAAACTTCTGATTGGTCCAGAAAGTTATATATATCCCTGTACTTAAACAATAAAGTTCAGACTGCGTCTTGAACCTTTCTCCGGAGTCAGGCATGCTTCATTAGGACTCCGTCGGCCTCACCCCCGCGGGACCCCCGCCTCAAGTTCTATTATCTCCCAGTTATTCTCTTCTGAATGAAATCCAGACCCTACACATCCCTAACGTGTAGTATCCTGAACCAAATCCAAAAGCAGGACTGCCATCTTTCTTAATATAGACATTATATGTTTACTAATGATGCCAAAAGTTACATCAGACTTTTAGGCATCCCCATCACATATGTTGCTTCCTTTTCACCAAGGTTAAATTTAAATAACATCTCCCAGACAAATAAGAGCCATATGTTTACTCCAGTTGAATTTCACTATGCTAAAATAGTCACTCTTCAAGTTTGTCAAAATTTTTTGGACCTTCCTGTCACCTCAAACACCAAAGCAAATCCCAAAATTAAAATCAAGAATTTAATATTCTTAAAAACCATAAAAAAGGAAAATGAATATTAAGTATCTTGAGCCCACAAAAACACTGGAAGAAACTACAAGAGAAAAATATTTGTGGGAAAATATTACATCTATTAAAAGTAAAAACAAAATTATAAACCAAAGAAATAGAATATTTACAATTAGATAGATAAAAACAATGAATTCTCTTCATGCATAAAAAGTTCTTCTTAATTGACATATAAAATACTATAGAAATGGGTTTTTAAAAAAATGAAAAACACATCACAAAAAACACTTCACACTTCATCAAATGTCAGACTTCAATATTCAACTACCACTGAAAATTTCTACTTGACCATCTAACATCAAAAATTAATATATCCAAACCAAATTCCTGATTTCTCTTGCCCAATTTTCTCTATCCCATCCTTCTACATCTCATTAGAGTTTCCTTTGACTTTTCTCCAAAATTTACATCCAATACATCAGCAAATCCTGTCAGCTCTAAATTCAAAATATCCCCAGACTGTGAGTAGTAGTTCTCTTCACCTCACTACTACCATTTGGCCCCCATCATCTCGCTCCTGGGTTATTTCAAGAGCCTCCTGACTGATCTCGTTGCTTTTGCCCTGATCACCCTAAAATTTATTCTCAACTCAAAAGTCAGAGTAATTCCTTTTGAAATTAGTTTTATCACATTGATCCTTGACTCAGGACCCTACAATGGCTCTTGAGTTCACCCCAACTGAAAGCCAACGTCATCACAATGGCCCAAAGAACTGAACTCCATCTCTTCTCCTTTCTTCCTCTTACTTATACAGCTTCATCCCCTACTAGCCCCATCCCTACCCCTATTTTTTTATTCACGGTTTGATAAAGTCATGTAACTCTGAAATTCCCCATCTGTGCTGACTACCACTTCTGTAAGGTCCAGCTTTGGCATCCATAGACCACTCAGGGGCACACTGAGGAAGGCAGGGATAAGGAGTGGGGATCACTGCATCTCTAAATGTGACCTACTCTTAAGTCTATTGGTCCTGAGTCACTTCTTAAGGCCAGTTATAAGAACAATCATCTCCAGAATTCTGTGGCTTTGTCTAGCTTACCTTTCTTAGCAAATATGGTGGCCCACATGGAATCTTAGAAAATCAGAATGGAGAGAACATGGACGCCTCTGTGTCATGTTCCCATTTTCCAGATTAAGGAATAGGAGACCCTTAGTAACAAAGCCATGTTTAAAAGCAAAGCAAGAGGGCAAAACAGCCACAGGTCTCTCCGCCTACCAGCTAAAGCTTTGGTTTCAGTAAAGCACTTTATGTCCTAAAAAGTAATTAATAATGACGGAAAACAGACAGAGGAGAGCACTGTAAAAATATAAACTACAGAATCCTAAAATAGTCCTGTTATATGTTTCCACATATGCCTTCCTTTTAAAAAAAATCAGTGTTGTATCTTTTTTTTTTTTTTAATCCTCACCCAAGGATATTTTTCCATTGATCTTTTAGAGAGAGTGGAAGAGAGAGGGAAAGACAGAGAGAAACCTCGATGAGAGAGAAACACATGGATTGTTTGTCTCCTGCACGGCCCTGACCAGGGCCCAGGCTGGGGAGGAACCTACAACCAAGGTACGTGTCCTTGACCGGAATCAAACCCGGGACCCTTTGTTCTGCAGGCTGCTGCTCTATCCACTGAGCAAAACTGGCTAGGGCCAGTGTTGTGTCTTTAATAGTTGTTCTACTCTGATTACCTAGCAGGACAGATAAATATTTTCTTGCCTCCCTTTTCATGATGATAAAAGAGTAAAGTATGTTCAGGCACCGTGCTGATATAAGTTATTTAACTAATAGAGAAATGAGGAATGAGTGGAAGGATTTGAAAATAGCTCTTTAATTTTTGTGGAAGGCATTTTCCTTATGAAAATTAGTATTTCTCCAGAGTGGAATAATTTACTATTTAAAGCTTTGGTTGACTTGGCCTGGTTATAATGAGAAAGAGAGTCAAATTGCTTATTGAGGGGGGTTGCACAGAACTAAATCCAAACAAAGCAGAATTCCCTTCGAATTGTTCCATCCAAGTTTCCTTGGTCCAGATGGCTTCCATCGCCAGCCAGAGGCTCCACCCACACCTTCCCACTCCCGCTGCGCTGGCCCTGGACACACGCTAATGACCCTCAGCTGTTCTGGCTCCCAGGCTCACTTTCTCTTCCTGCCTGGGCACCCAATCTCCTATCTCCTGCAGAGAGAAAGAAACTGAGGAACAGGGGATATTTAAGACAAAAGTCATGCCTCTGGGTAAGCGGAATTTGGGTTAGTGTATCTGTTTTCTCTTGCTGCTATACCAAATTACCCCCAACACAGTGGCTTAAAACAATGCAGACTTCCAGTTCTGCAGATCAGAGGTCCAAAAACGGTTCTTAGGAAGCTAAACTCATAGTGTCAGGGGCTGCATTCCTTCCAGAGGTTCTAGGGGAGAACCTGTCCCTTCCCTTTTCCAATTTCCAGAGCTGCCTCACTTGGATCTCTGCTTCCATCAGCGCTTTTCCTTCTCTGATTCTGATACCCCTGCCTCCCACTTATAAGGGACCTTGTGATTACACTGGGCCACTCAGATAAACCAGGATAATTCCTGCATCTTCAGATGCTTAATTTAATCATGCAGGCAAAGTCCCTTTTGCCATGCAAGGTACCATATTAGCAGGTCTTTAAGATCAGAATGTTACCATTATTTTGTCTACCACAGTTAGTTAGTTCTTTCTATAGCATCAGATATCATCTAACCACATCTAACGTCTAATATTTCCTAACATCTAATACCAAATACTACATAGCTACATCTATATCTATAATAATAAAAATGTAATATGCTAATTAGACTGGATGTCATTCCAGACATCCTTCCAGATGAAGCCAGGGCTGGAGGGAAGCCTGGGTCCCGGGTGCCAGAGGGAAGCCGGTGCCGGCAGCCGGGGGAAGGAAGGCCTACTCTTGCATGAATTTCATGCATCTGGCCTCTGGTCTATACATAAAATCACATACACATACATGAAAACATGTAAATGTACTGAAGGTAATGAGACAATATGTCTATGATAGCTTAAATAAGACTCAGAGCAATATCCATGATTATTGTAGCAGGGTAATTGCAACAAATTTCCAGCGCTTTCATTCATGGCAAGATATTGATAAAGAAAAAAATAAATGAAGCAAACTAGAACTGATAGCCTGTGAAAGGCCTGCTCAGCACTCATTTCCAAATACTGCCCAGGACTTTCCACCACTGAGAAATACAAAAGCCTACATAAGTTAGCAGTGTTGGGTTGTTGAGAGATGCCAGCAGATGACACCTCAGCCTGTGAAGTGTATCTGCTTTGGAGCATGCAGCTGCCATGAACAGAAAGTGTACATCCCAGGGAAGGGGTCTCCAGGCAAAGGAAAGTTCATATTTATAAAACTCATCTCATCCATTGTGATTAGATCAGAACCTACACAGGACTTCAGGCAGTATCTCTGGTGGGATTAGGAGTTGCAGTGAGGTAATGCAACAAATTCACGTGACTCTAAGTTAAAGTGTGAAAGGGATGAATTGTAAGAGACACTGCAAGGCTAATGCTGGAGATGAGAGGAGTTAAGGATAAAGGTAAAAGCGACATGTTGGGTTTGGAATCTACTCATTTCATTCTATCAAAATAGAAGCAGTCTGATAAATGTCACCCTATTTTCTGAACTACACCACCTCGCTATTTCTGTACTTATTGGCTTGGTTCTCTAGCCAATATGAAGGTTTAACTACTCATGTTTTTATCCAGGATGAACTGGAACCAATGCTTTCCAACCTACCGAAAGAATTTTCTTTCTGCAAAGATCTCAAATATCCCAGATCATCATTTTTTTTCCTTCTGCTTCATTTTTTTCATCATGAAACATGCTATAATATCTCCCATCTTTTTAAAAACCTTACTTTGGCCCTAGCTGGTTTGCTTAGTGGCTAGAGAGCATCAGCCCACAGACCAAAGGGTTTGGGGTTCAAGTCCCAGTCAAGGGTACATACCTTGGTTGCAGGCTGGAACACCAGCGGGGGTGGGGCCATGTGTGGGAGGCAATCAATCAATGTGTCTCCCTCACCTCTCTCTCTCTCTCTCTCTCTCTCTCTCTCTCTCTCTCTCTCTCTCTCTCGCCCCTCCCTTCCCCACCCTCCTCCTCCAACCCTTCTACTTTTTCTAAAAATCAATGAAAAATATCCTTGAGTGAGGAGGATTAAAAAGAAAACCACACAAACCTTCCTTTTATCCCACAGACTCCCCATGCTATTACTCCATTGATCTGTTCCTCGTGATAGCCCTCAGAAGCATCTAGAGTCACTGTCACCATTTTATTTCCTATTCTCTCTTGAACCCATTTCAATCTAGCTTTTGTACTCCTCCTCCCCGAAACTCCATTTATCAGGGTCCTTAATTACCTCCACACAGCAAATCCATCTGGGCACAGAAGTAATTTTTCTCAGTCTCTTGATAACAATGACACAACTGATCACCCGCTTCTTGAAACTTGGCTCCTGGAATGTCACCCTCTCCTGGTATTCCTCCTGCTTCACTGGTCATTCTTTCCCAATTCCCTTGGCTGGATCCTCTCCTTTTTTCTCTGTAAGAGAGCCCTAAGCTCAGTCCACTGCCACCTTCTCCTCTCCAGTTATTTGTACTTACTCCCTAAATAATCTCATCCACTCCGGTGGCTTTAGATATCTCCACATGCTAAAGCTTCCCAACTGGGTATTTTCATTCTCAAACATATCCATGAAATCAAGATTCCTATATCTAATATCCCAGGAGACAACTTCAGCATGTCCAAAAATGCAATTTCTATTTCCTCTGCAAAACTTACATCTCCCAAGTATTGCTCAGCTCAGTAAATGGCACCATAATTCACCCAGTTGCTCAAGCTCTAATCCGCTAAGTCTTCCATGACTCTTTTTCTCATGCTTCACATGTAATTTAACAGAAATAATCATCAGTTTTACATTAAAAAACAAACTAGAATCTGACCACTTCTCTTCCCCACCACCACATCACTCTAGTCCAAGCCATTCTTACGTCTCAGGATACTGAAATAACCTCCTATCTGGTCTCCTGCTTCCACTCTTGCCCCATATTAACAGGGTGTGGCAAAAGTAGGTTTACAATTGTTCATATGGTATATAATTCAATAATGAGTAACTAATAATGCAAGAATAAACTGTTTCACACACTCACAACTGTAAGCCTACTTTTGTGCCATCCTGTATATTGCTCTTTCTAAAAAGTCAGATCAAGTCACTTTCCTTCTCAAAATCCCCAAAGAGATTGCCACTAGCATATTTAGAATGAACCCCGGTGGATTAGTTGAGCCTCACTGCCCCATTACCCAGCTCCTCAGCCCCAATCACCCAGCTCCTCAGCCCCAATCACCCAGCTCCTCAGCCCCAATCACCCAGCTCCTCAGCCCCAATCACCCAGCTTCTCAGCCCCAATCACCCAGCTCCTCAGCCCCAATCACCCAGCTCCTCAGCCTCAATCACCCAGCTCCTCAGCCCCAATCACCCAGCTCCTCAGCCCCAATCACCCAGCTCCTCAGCCCCAATCACCCAGCTCCTCAGCCCCAATCACCCAGCTCCTCAGCCCCAATCACCCAGCTCCTCAGCCCCAATCACCCAGCTTCTCAGCCCCAATCACCCAGCTCCTCAGCCCCAATCACCCAGCTCCTCAGCCTCAATCACCCAGCTCCTCAGCCCCAATCACCCAGCTCCTCAGCCTCAATCACCCAGCTCCTCAGCCTCAATCACCCAGCTCCTCAGCCCCAATCACCCAGCTTCTCAGCCCCAATCACCCAGCTCCTCAGCCTCAATCACCCAGCTCCTCAGCCCCAATCACCCAGCTCCTCAGCCCCAATCACCCAGCTCCTCAGCCCCAATCACCCAGCTCCTCAGCCCCAATCACCCAGCTCCTCAGCCCCAATCACCCAGCTTCTCAGCCCCAATCACCCAGCTCCTCAGCCCCAATCACCCAGCTCCTCAGCCTCAATCACCCAGCTCCTCAGCCCCAATCACCCAGCTCCTCAGCCTCAATCACCCAGCTCCTCAGCCTCAATCACCCAGCTCCTCAGCCCCAATCACCCAGCTTCTCAGCCCCAATCATCCAGCTCCTCAGCCTCAATCACCCAGCTCCTCAGCCCCAATCACCCAGCTTCTCAGCCCCAATCACCCAGCTCCTCAGCCCCAATCACCCAGCTCCTCAGCCTCAATCACCCAGCTCCTCAGCCCCAATCACCCAGCTCCTCAGCCCCAATCACCCAGCTCCTCAGCCCCAATCACCCAGCTTCTCAGCCCCAATCACCCAGCTCCTCAGCCCCAATCACCCAGCTCCTCAGCCCCAATCACCCAGCTTCTCAGCCTCAATCACCCAGCTCCTCAGCCTCAATCACCCAGCTCCTCAGCCCCAATCACCCATCTCCTCAGCCCCAATCATCCAGCTCCTCAGCCTCAATCACCCAGCTCCTCAGCTCCCTGCAGCTACAATTGGCTATCATTTTGTTGCCTCTTCAGAATCCCTTCTTTGACCATCTCTCTCTCTAGAGACTCACCTGCATAATCAACCCCTCTCCCATGCAACACTGGTGTCAATAGCCCCAGAACATCATTACTCTTCAAAAATTGCCTGTATTTTTTTTGTATTAAATTTGTCAGCACCTCCCAGGGACATTACAAGATCCTCTTTCATCCCAATGGGGTACTGATGTTTAACATTAAGACTACAGTGCTTTAACTGCTCAAACATTATTGGCTCATAATAGAAATTTTCTCCTTCTTCATGGCAACAGTTAATGTCTCATGATAAAAAAAAAAAAACTCTCAGGAGATACTTTTTTGGTGGCAACTATTTAACATCCAAAAGCTAATCTCTTATGTTTATTTACTGGTATAAATATTCTGATAGTAACTTACCTGTAAATATTTGCCAAAAATGCTCTAAAGTGGACCTGCTTTATGTTTCTTTAACTCATAAATGCCCCTTAAGTTCTCCTGAACCTTAGAGGATATTATTTTGTTTGGCAAATTATAAGTGTACAGAAGTGCATTCATTCTTAGGAAAATAATATAACCTTAAAAAGAATTTTAATGAATAAAATAAACTGATGAACAAAATAGATCCAGAGACAGAAGCATGGACCAGATTATTGAATCTCAGAGGGAAGGTGGGGGGAGGGTGGGTGGAAATAGATCAACCAAAGACCTTGTATGCACATATTCATAACCCATGGACACAGATAATTGGGTGGTGAAGGCCTGGGGCACAGGGCAAGGAAGGCTAGAAGGGGTCAATGGGGGAAGAAATAGGACATATGTAATCATTTCAACAATAAGGATTTAAAGGAAAGAGTTTTAATTTGTGTGAGAGAATTTCAATCTAAAATGAAACTGGAAGATATAAAATGGAAAATCTCATGCATGTGCAGAAAAATAAAACTTAAAGGAATGAGAAACTGATTTCCCATAAATGCCTGACTTACAGAAAACTGACAATGTTAGAACTTTCTTAAATGATAAAAACTTGATCAGGGGTTGCCTCATATCAACCTTGGAAAGTTTTGCTCATGGTTCCCAGAGGCATGAACAAAAACTGTCTGGATTGAACTTTGCATGTATGAAGACTGGTTTTGGCCTGCTTGAGGAATTTTCAACACTAATCTCCATTTGTTCATGATTTTAACTGAACTCTTCCCTCTTTACATTCCTTCTCCACAAATATCAAACCCTCAAGAGACTTGGTACGGTTTGTGTGTCCTGAATTACAATTCCTCTACTATTCCCAAATAAACATGTCTTTTTGAAAATTCTGAGCTTGACACAATTTATCTCTATTTAGGTCAACCCTTGGGAATTTCCATAGATGTGAAGGGAAAATATAAAAGGATTTCTGAAAATAACTACATATTGATACTAAGAATTCACTGAACAAGTTTTTAAATGTTGCAGAGATGTATGCAATTTTGAAGCATCTCATTTCATTCTATCAAAATAGAAGCAGTCTGATAAATGTCACCCTATTTTCTGAACTACACCACCTCGCTATTTCTGTACTTATTGGCTTGGTTCTCTAGCCAATATGAAGGTTTAACTACTCATGTTTTTATCCAGGATGAACTGGAACCAATGCTTTCCAACCTACCGAAAGAATTTTCTTTCTGCAAAGATCTCAAATAACCCAAACCATCATTTTTTTTTTTTAGGAACATAATACCTAAAAAATCACTAGAATGCTAATTCTATTGATCAAGCCAGCCTGGACGCTCCCCTCAGCTTGACTAAACTTCAGACTGGCTTCTTCTTGACCCTAGGCCTGCCTTTCCTGAGAAGATTTACTTTTGAAAATTCGTAATTGTAAATTCTTTACCTGCCCCTTTGAGTTGTAAATCTTTTTAAAAACCTTCTTAACTAATTTTACAACTAGTAAGGAAGATCCTTCTCAAGGACCAGCCCTTTGCAATGTAGTCTTCAAAAAAGATAAGTGTCTGCATCTATCAGTCTCTGTGGGAGGGCAGTACCCTAACTTCCATGGATGCCACTTAGCAAACACAGATGGCAGATGGCTTACTTACCTACGGAGGAAAATGCCTGCCAAACTCAGGATAACTCAAGTTGCCCCATCCCACTGATCAACCTCCCCTCCCGCCCCCCAAAGTCCTCCAGTACTTTTCCACTAGCTCACTCCAGCACTCAAAAATCCACCCTCCTTTTGTTTGAGCTAAGTGGAGTTCAATCTCTCTCCCCTGTTCCAATAGTCGTAGAGAGAGTCTCCCTTCCCTGTTTAACTTTGCCGGGTGAAATTTTATCTTTGACACTATAATCCCAGGACTGGAGATGACTAAGCTTTCAGTACTCACAGGCTTACCATCTTGACCAGGCTGTCCAGGGTAGCCAGGGTTCCCAGGCTGTCCAGGGTCACCCTAGAGAGGAAGAAAAACTTCTCAATACAAAACAACAACTATATTGGTGCAGTCAGAGCCCATCAAGGTTCAGAGCCAATTCCATTAAAGGCAGCTATTTGTTATGTTAAAAACAAACAAACAGGATTCCTAAAATGGGGATTAGAAAAAATGATACCATATTCTAAATGCCTAGCTTAATGAATAAAGGCTTTTTAGTATATAAAACTTACAGTGGTTTATTTGTGTGCGACTACCAGGTATAATAGGTAAAGTACATTTCCCTGATGTAAAATGTTAATATTTAAAACAGGGTACACTTTTAAAATTCTAAAAAAATGATTAAGTATCATAGCAAATACAGTTTAAATGAGAGTAATATTTCACTCATTGTCTACAGACTTTATTCTATATGTCATACTACGGATATCACTGACCTATGATATAATAAGTCAATTCATAATTATTTATTAAGAAAAAAAAACAGTTGCCGAGACCGGTTTGGCTCAGTGGATAGAGCGTCAGCCTGTGGACTGAGAGGTCCCGGGTTCGGTTCCGGTCGGGGGCATGTGCCTGGGTTGCGGGCACAGGATGTGTAGGGGGCAGCTGATCGATGTTTCTCTCTCATCGATGTTTCTAACTCTCTCTGTCTCTCTCCCTTCCTCTCTGTGAAAAATCAATAAAATATATTAAAAAAAAGAAAAAAAACAGTTAAAAGCCATGTGATTTTATACATGGGACTCACATTTAAAGCTGCACAACAGTAATTTCTTTAAATCCAGTCAATGTGCCTCTTTGCCTATATTTAGAATGTCATTGAACATGCTAAAATTCTAAAACTTGAATACTTTTATGAGAGTGAGGCCCAAGCCAAACAACCCTTTAGTCTTTAAGTACATGTAATACCTAAGAAATGAAGAAATGACCTTTGCTCTCATAAACCAGAGATCTTCAAAGAACATTATTCTGTACAACATGGCAATGAGCCCAGGCACATTTTATGGAACTCTAGACTGTTGTGCAATGGCCAGTACTGACCATTAAGAGGATCACCAACCTTAAAACAAAACAAGGAAAGCAATATTTTTTTGAGGTGAGGTTGTTTTATAATTTAACTCTAAGAAATACTTCACAAATCTATAATAATAAAATATAATAATAATCTATAATAATAATAAAATAATAAAAAAGTAATATGCTAGTAAGGCTGGGCGTCTTCCGGACATCATTCCAGACATCCTTCCTGATGAAGCTGGGCCAGCCTGGGTCCTGAGTGCCTGCAGGCGGCCCAAGGGAAGCCAGCCCAGGTCTCGTGTGCCTGCGGGTGGTCCGAGGGAAGCTGGTAAGGCAGCCCAGGTCCCAGGTGCCAGAGGGAAGCCAGTGCCGGCAGCCGGGGGAAGGAAGGCCTACTCTTGCAGGAATTTTCATGCATCAGGCCTCTAGTATATATATATATATATAAGCCTAAGCGACTGAATGACCGAACGACCGAATGACCAGTCGGCTGGTTGCTATTATGCACACTGACCACCAGGGGGTAGAAGTTCAATGCAGGAGCTGCCCCCTGGTGGTCAGTGCACTCCCACAGCCAACCTCCCAAGGCAGGCCAAACTTCTGCGCATCCCCACCCCCATTAGCCCTGATCACTGGCCAGGCCTAGGGACCCTACCCATGCACAAATTTGTGCACCGGACCTCTAGTAATATCATATTCATCTATTACTGAGTTCATGAGGTCCACATGGGACATCTTGCCAAAAAAACACAAAGTCTTGGCCATCAGTACCAATAAATTCCTGCACAGAGACAACTGATTTTCAACTCAATAATTCTTCACTATTTTCAGCAAGAAATCATTCACACAGAACCCCAGTGATTATACATTAACTAAGGTTACTTCCACAGAGCCAGCTTTGCTGGTTGGAAATACTACTTCAGGCTACTGGCTAGGGAGATTTGTTCCTGAAACTAAACAGGAAAAATGGAAAGAACTGTGTGAACTCAATAAAGGAGCCAATGAAGAAGGGATGGGCTCTTCACTTAGGAGTCGCCCAAGAGGCTCAGTATAAGAAAAGGTTGAAAAAAGGAAAATGTCATTTTTTAAAAGAGAGAATCACTGTAAATCTAGAGAGAAAAACAATGCTGAAACATTTAATGTCTTGCTAAGAAGGAATAATTTGAAATTCGGATCCAAGGATTCCAGTGTTAACTAAGAAGCAACATTCTGTCTCTCTAGAGTGCTAGAATGTTTCTCTCCTTATTTTCAGGGGATCCCCATTAATCTCCCTGCCATCCTTCTCCATCCATGTTCATGTTGGACTCACTGCCTTTCAGTAAATTCCATTGTTCTTTTCTCCCAGGAAGAAGATTTTCTTCCCTTTCTATGTAAGAGTCATTATGCCAAAACGTGCTATCGCTGCAGCTTCCTTGTAACTCCATTTCTTCCTAATGTCTTTTTCTATTGAAATGCTATAGCAGCCCCTGTCTCACTGATCACTTCTTCATAACTGGAGTTTTCTCAATTTTTTCTTGATTAGTCTTCTTCACTTATCATTTGGATTTATATTCCTTGAAACATGGGCCATATTTTCTGCTTTTTTTTTTTCAGTGCTGTAAATCAAGTAGAGATTCAATAACTATTTGCTGATTGATTTATTTCAAATTAAATCTCCTGTTAATGACCTCTTTACTTGCAGAATATTAATTATCCACAAAATCTAGGACATAGAAAGTCTCTGAGAAGGTTTAACCTCTACTATGATGAGCCTGAAATAAAACTTTGGCACAAAAAGAAACAGAATTTGTTTCTATGCTACACAGAAGTACAAAACACACTTAACAATAACATTTTAAATGAGTCAAAACCAAGTTTCCAAGGGGAAAAAAGTCACCCACAAGATAAACCCAATGTGACTTCATAAGGACCATAACACTGGTCAATAGCTCCACAAACGAAAAGTAACCTCTTTTGCAGGTTCTATTACTACTGATAGATTTTAATCGTTATTTTGACCATTACCCTACTGATTTATTTGCAAAATCTCAGGTAGTTTGGTGTTGTTTCCATAAAATTGAAAGAATAAAATAAAATCCTAACTAATTTTGGAGAGAAGGCCAACTAGAATAAAAATTCCATTTTATTACTGTAATAAAAGCTGACACCCAATCTTTATTGGTTGTTGACTGTATGCTAGGGACTGCTCTTAAAAATTTACATACATTAAATGACTTCTCATAAGAATACCGCAAAGCAAGTAATCTTATTATTCCCATTTTATATGCAGGAAAAGTGAGGCCTGAGAAGGTTAGGTAACTCACTCAAGGTCACAGAGCAGTAGTGGGGATGGAATTTGAAATCATCCAATTCTGCTCCATAGTCCCTGTGTCAACACACTACTCACCCTGACTACATTAAAATTCAAAAACTAATCAGAACCAGACCTGGGGACTGCTAGTAAATTGAACATGGAAAAAGATTTCCAAATGCATTACATTAGACATATGACTTATCCTACAATTGTGAGTAAGTTCTCAATCACTTTCTCCTAATTTAGTTGAAGCATTTGCATTCTTTGAATTTTTAAAAATATGTATACAACTGAAAAGCAAAACTTACTTATGTTGAATTGAATTTGTGCCACAGGATTTTTGAGTTGTCGACAGGAGTGGAAATGCCATGGATTGAGCTAAACCATCTCTGAACGTGGCCTCTCAAGCAGTGTAATTATGAATAATTAAAATGAAAAATAGTTGTGCTTGCAAAAGCAAGCTAATATTTTAAGTTACTCATCTAAAACAAATGTCTTTGGAGCTCTTCATGTAGGACCAAATCCCATGTTATCAAGCCCTTTCCTCAAACTCTTTGTGCCTTCATTCTAGTCTTGGTCTCCACAGGCGTATCTGACCTAAGACCTATTCCATTCTCCAAAACCAGCCTCTTCCCTCCCTCAAAACTCAAACACCCACTCTCTTAGGCAAGGAGGAATCTACTGAGCCTGGGGAAATTAACATAAAAATGTAAATGCCTAGTGGCCCCTGAAATTTTCCAAAGCCTTTTTGTATTCAGACAGAGGATACTTTGAAAGTCCAAATGAATCTCTTTGATGTAGAATTATGAGGGTGAAACATAGGGCATCAGAAGGAATACAGCTGGGGAGAGAGTGGCATTTCAGAGAAAAGAATTTATTAAGAAATTGTTCCTTTCTAAAAACAAGGGAAAAAAAGCTTTCTTTTCACTTTTGAACTAATACATCTAACATTTAAGGTTAGATCAAGTGTAAAGTGTGTCCCCACAAATGTTCCTGTGTCTACTGAAAGTGATGGAAGAAGCTGCCATCTGCATGTTAAGGTCTTTCAAAAGGGAGTTCTTTGTCAACTGGAGATTGCTGGACTTTTCATATAGAACAAAGGCATTCCAGATAAGTTAATAAGGAGGAGGGGTATACCTTATTTTTTCAATGATTTCATAATTCATTAAATTAAAAAAGTATTACTATTAAACACTGGGTTAGATAGTAGAATTCCAAAGGAGAGTTTAGTTTGTATTTGCCTTCATTGTGAAGTACCTGCATGTAAAAATTACTCCAATAGATTCATTTATTAATTTACTCACTTCCTAGGTTTGACACTAAGGATACAAAATAAGCAAGCTATGTTCAAGGCATTCACAGTCCAGTAACAGATATATTTTTCATTGCTTATTAAAGAGTTATAATGTCATGATAAGTGTGTGGTATTATAGTTCATTTGACCTGTTTTTTTAATAGGGTTGTCATATTTTTTGGAAAGTTCAAGAATTTATAACAGATGACATTATCTTAGAATAAGCACTTACCCACCTAGCCATAGAAGACTCCTCTGTTTTACTCACAGGATTCCTAGAACTCTATTTCTGGCTAATAAAATAACTAGATCTATTTTTCACAGGTAACTCTGATTGATGGTTATCTGCAAAGCTTTCCAGAGAGCATCAAAGACAGCCAAAAAGTCTCAATTTCATCTATAGTAAAATTACTTCATCTCAATTAATTCCAGTTTTGTTGATCTAAATAAAACCCTATCAATTTTCCAAGACACAAATTCTCTACAAGAAGTGCATGAAATTCAGAGTGTTGCTAGGGATTCTGTTTTCCACATACAGGTCCCTGATGTGGCTAAGGAACCACTTCCAGGGGAAAGAGCCTTAAAAGGATGGAGGAGTGTGTGTGTGTGTTCCTCTCTTCCAGCCAGATTTTCTGAAGAAAATGGGAAGCAGATCAAGAAGGCACGCCAACATGAAGATTGGTGGAAAACTGCAATTTCACTTAAAGTAATAGGTGGCAATGGGGTTACATTATGACTAAGAAAAGAGAATGAAAATGAGGAACACGTGAAACTTAGAAATATTGGATATCGGATAAGACAAAGAGAGCTCTAAAACTTTGTTGTAGAAACATATGTGAATAATAAACAGTGACACCACAAGATCCCTAATGAACCACTAATGAAGAATCAGAAAACATCAAAAGCATCTGATTCCTCCTCAAAAGTGGACAGCCCTTTAGAGACCCTGGGGGGGTCATTAAGAGTGAGGAGAGCGCTCTGGGCTTTTAGAGAATAGGCAACATGGAACTCTGGTTTCCATATTGTATTTCTTGCAGATCAAATCATTTTTATGTATAACATTTCAGTATTGTAAATACATTTTAAAAAGAAGTCTGCTGGTAGGTCACAGCAAGCTGTCTTATATTCTCCTTGGAACATTTATAGGTATTTCTCATTAATGTCAAGGCATCTAAAATAACAGAGTTAGTTTAACTAAAGAATTCTTTGGTTAACTTTCTGAAAAGCAATCTGAAAATAGTTTATAATAGTAAATTAATTATAATATACTGAAGTCAAATTCCAAACCAATAGATTCACTTTAAATGAAATATTGAATGTAAACTTTTATTTCTTAAATTTAATTTTTTATTGATTTTAACAGCTAGGCTTGAAGTATTTCATGAACTATTACATGAAAATGAATGGGAGAAATATGTATAAAAGATAGGAAGAATTAAATTATCTTAGCAGTCCAGAAGCTACGATTTTTTTAGTCATGGTGATTGAAATACTAAGAAAATTCCATCTAGCCCTAGTCATTTGGCTCAGCGGATAGAGCATTGGCTATCAGAGTGAAGGGTCTGGGTTTGGTTCAGGTCAAGGGCACATGCCTGGGATGAGAGCTTGATCCCCAGTAGGGGGTGTCTAGGAGGCAGCCAATCAATGATTCCCTCTCATCACTGATGTTTCTAGCTCTCTCTCCCTTCCTCTCTAAAATCAATAAAAATATATTTTCAAAAAGAGAAAATTCCATCTAAATATAAATTATAATTCCTATTTAAGAAAAAAATTTATGGTCACCTAAAGTAACAGATGATCAATACAGAAAACACTTTTTCCCTAGAGAGTCATACTTGCTTTCAAGTTAGACATTATTTGTATTAGGTAATTTTTAAAATAATATTAAAAATATTATAGTGAACAGACCACTTCTCAGTATCTTAGGGTGTGTCTCTGATGCCATAGTAAGTATCAACTTACTTAAAAACTTAGTCATTCATATTTAATAACATGGGAACATATCAAAGTATTTTGTTATGTAAAAAATAAACTGGTTATAAAATAGTATGTACATCACGGCTCCAAACATACTTTCCCAATGTAATTACTACATGATTAAGTGAAATAAATGCATATGCCTCCATTTTTAGAATTAGACATCTAACACAACATTAAAATCAATTTTAAATTTCTTCTCCATTTTTCTATCTGAAAATCATTTTGACAAATTAAGATCTTTGACATTTAAGAATTTAGAGTATATCTTAAAGGCCCTTTCTTAAATTTTTACCAAGATGTAAGAATCATTCTGGGATCTAGCAGCAGTGTTGAGGGAGGGGAATGGAGAGGGAGCAAACAGATAAATAAGCAAACTAATATTGCTCCCTCACTCTACTGTGGGCTAGCAGTATCAGTTTTAGGTTCAAAGACAAATATGGACTAGAATATGCTTTTTAAAAGGTCACCAACACTCAGGTTTTAACATGTTCTAAAGCATTAGGTGAAAATTTCATAACAGGGTCCATGGTGATTTGGAATTTTGTGGAAACTCCAAATTTGGAAGCTCTTGTTTGTATATTTTAACAACAACAAAAAAAAGCATTTTCGGTATTACTCACTTTGGGGCCTTGTAGTCCTGGTTTTCCGGGAGGACAAACACAGGGAGCTGAAGTTGAACCTACATCACTGGGGCCATTGAGACACTACGAAGACAAAAATGGAAATAAACATAGAAAGACGCATATATATGTATATGTACATATGTATCTGTATATTTTATTTAGCTTAAACTAATAAGAAATTCCCAATCACAAAAAGGTATGAATACTAAATACACTCAAACTACATTTAAAAAGTGAGTGTAATTTATCTAAAATACTTACAGTTGATGAAAGGAAGCTAAACAGTCCCACAGTGCAAATATTACCTTAAGGAAAACAATAGTATCCAGGCCTACCTCGCCATTCTGAAAGAAAAACAAATGTGTTTGAAAATATGTTTTTAATTAAATTTCTTATTATCTTCCTAATTTTTAGATATTTCATTGTCCAGGTTATAGATGATTTAAGTATCAAAACCAACCTCTAAAAAATATATTTGCAATTACCCTAAAAAATTACTTATGTCTACATGTTATTATTACATTCACAGTAGGATAAACAAAGAAAATGAACAACAATAAAGAGTAGGAGAAAATTAAAATGCCAAAGCTGCTTAATATAATGACCATGCAGAAAAAAAAATAAATCAATGTGGAATGTACATGCTCTCTTGAACTTACTGGAAAGCCTTTAAGAACCAGAGAAAAAAGCCAAAACATATCTAACCAAGTCCTAAAGAGCATGAATTAAATGTCATCCACTCCAGGGGCGCTTCTCCCTAAACAGTCTATTTCTTACTGAATAAGTCACAATTTAAGACAGGTTAATAATCTTCCCAAACAATACCACATTATATCAGAAAATGAGAAGGTGGGAATAAAGGTATAGAAAGCAAACAAGCTACACCAAGTCACAGCTAAGAGGAAGGAAGGAGAGAGATAAGCACATACAAAAAAACACTGAATGTGAGAATTCAAAATCTGCCATGTAATGTTATGCCTTTATTATACAGAAGGGAAATGGTAACGGTTATTACAATGATGCAGAAATATCAATAAATAAAGTATGTACAATGGACTCTCAAAATGCAATAACATTAATATGTTTAGTAAAGATTTATATTCCAAATTATAAGTATCTAAAAGGTATATTGCTTAAGCAATTACCTATCTAGAATACCCATAATGAATCATTTGTAAAAGGTTCCATCTTTGAGTTTATTGTAGATCCATTAATTATGTTGCTCAATGTCCTCAAGACTTGAGAACATGTGGATTCATAAGTTATTCAGTTTAATAAGGAAAAAGGAGACTATGACAGCATGACTATATAAACTAAAAAAGCTCAAATAGGGCTCAAATATCACTGGGAATCCACATTGTCAAAAAGTTTTACAACATTCTACATTATTTGCAATAGCAGCAGTGCTGCATACCATTTTTTGCCTAGAGGAAAAGAGACTGATTGTATATATAATCAGTATATAATAATATAATATAATCAGACTTTGTAACATTTTAGCTTATAATCCTTTCTTTCTAAACACATCAATGAAAATAGCCAAATAAATATATCCTAGAAATATAAGAAGATCTTAGGTAACAACAATAAAAATAAAACTATTGTTTGAAAAAATGTGCTGGTGAACAGGAAAATGAATCATTTCCTGCTCCAGAATGCGTAATATACTAATTATAAACTTAATTAAGAACAGAAATGTATTTCACACAAGATATTCAGACGAAATATCCTATAATTTTCTAGAGCAAGTCTAGTCATGCTTCTCATGAATATTAGGATAGTCACAACCAGACATGATGTGGGAAAAACAGTTTCTTGTGGTCTTTCATTCATACTTACACAGTGAAACATTAAAATTTTATTTCAATTATGAGCTTCAAAATATGTTTTAATCAATATAACTTTATTTGACAATTGAAAAAAATAACACTATATATTAAGTTGAAACTCACATATTATCTGCTTTTTATTTATGGCTTAAAAAGTACTAGAGCAACACTTGGAAAAAATAATCCATCCTACTTACAAATCCGGGAATCTCGCATGCTGTCTCCCGGTTGTTCTGTTCTGGGTCACAGTAGATTCGCAACTTTTGGACATCAAACTAGGAACATAAACCCAGTCAAGTAAAAGTTGAGTCCCAAGTTAATTGTTTTATAAGAACAACTCAGAGACACAGTAACAGCCAATATAGTTAGCAATCATGGAAAGTTTAAATCACAGCATTCAGCTAAAACAATGAAAATATAAAATTTGAATACCTAGCATATAGTATTAAAGATGTGATACAAACTTCTCTAGCACCAAAAATAAATCTCTGATTTCCTTAAGGAACCCAGTGGAGCTTTTTAGTACCCCTGTATTCAAAGCTAGCCTAGAGAGAACTTTCTAGGACACTTAAAAAGGGTGGCTCAAAAGCCATCTTTAGTCTCAGACATTTAGTTGCTGGCATGGAATGTTGTGTGATGAGTAGGCCCAGCACCTGTTACTATTCAAATACTTACATAAATTGACATGTAACATTAATATATAGAGACCACGTGTGCAATCACACATTTAAATGCGACAGCCTTTCCTTAATAAAAAGAGTGAGAAAGCCTTACTTTTCAAATAGAGGATTTTACAAGAAATGACTTTTACATGCACACTTCTCAACCCACACATAGATAGTCCACTTTAAAGAGATATTGAAAAAGTTAGTTTTGTTCATGAAGAACCCTGACATGCATTAATTTAATTTTATCTCCACAGCTATAAAGAAATGTTTATAACGCTACTTACAACTCTAATCACATTGCCTTTTCCAAATTCATTATTTAATCCATGCCTCTCCTGGGATAGTGTATATGAAATTAATGTTTCATGAGGATGAGAATTCTACCCTGAACCCAGGGGAACATTTTTCTAAGTATCCTTATTAAATAGATTAAGTCTAATTTTGCATTTTCATACTTATACAGAAACACACAATTTCCCTGATGAACTGACCACATTTTTTAAGTATCTTAAAGAAATTCAAAATTAAGTTAAATGTGATAAATACTATCAGAAAGGGCAGAAAAAGCTCCATTTTATATAATGCAAAAAGCAAGTAATTACTTATCCACCTGAACAGTTTCTTCTTTCCCAGAGTATTTTCCAATTTGGGTTTGGCCACTGATGAAGATCCCTAAAACTGGATGTAAGGATTTATTTTCAATTTGTTGATCATCGATATATAGAGTTACATCCTGTTCTGTTACTAAGAGACGAATTTGATGCCAGCCTTCATCAAACAATGTCTATAGGAAGAAAATATAGAAGATTCATAGATAAAATTTCTAACAATCTTTTATTTTCTTCATGCTCATTCCTTTGCTGTCAACCATAAATCCACACCACATAAATTAGCTATACTACATACAAATTCTCTCTAACCCAAGCTGAGCCTCAAATGACATTCATCAATTATTTTATTAATCCCGAGAGTTTCTATTACATATCCCAAAGTCGTTGTGTCAAACAACACCCTCAAGGTCACAAATGAGGTCCTAATCTCTGAATCCAAATGATTTCTCTCATTCCTCAACCTTTTTACTTCATTGCAACTTTGGGCTCCATAACTAGTCCCTTGTCTTTGATGTTCTCACTCAACTTCCATGATTCAACCCCCTGGATTCTCTTCATTTCTTCTCCAATTGCTCATACTCTTACTCTTTGAGGACCCCTTTATCGAGGCATTCCCCACAAGTCTGTCCTTGACATCTTTCACTCTCCTCTTTGACTATCTCATCCATTCCTACAGGTCAATTATTACTTCTATGAACTAATTCCCATACTTACATCAACACATGGTACCTATAATTCCAATACTGCCAGAATAATTTGCCAGGATGTCTCACAATCAGCCTGACAGAGTATATTACAAAACAAACTTGGACTATCCCCCAAACTTTCTTCTTTTCCCTATTTCACTATATCACAGTATCTTCAGTTTCCTAAGCCAAAACAAGTTTCTTTACTTCCTTCTCAGTGTCAATAACAAATAGATGCAAAGTTCTACCAAATATGTCTCCTAAACATGATTGAAATTCACTTCTTCATGTCCATTCTCACTGACATAAGTTAGGCTCATGAGTAGCTTGCTTTATTTGAAAAATTTTCAAACATATCTCCCTTCCCTCTCCAGGCTATCCTTCATACCTCCATTAATCTCTCTCACTGGAGTTTTGTCACAGAACATGCCCCATCTTATTTTCTTATTTCCAGAATCTAACACAATTCCAAGATAGACTTGAAAGTATTGCTTATGAAAGAAAAAAAAAAAGAAAAAGAGAGGAGAGAGTTTCTTTCACCATGACACATCTATGGTCAAGACTTTTGAATGGTATCCAGTCATCCACAGAATGAAGTCCATACCCCTTTGTGTGGCTTTCCAGGTCCCCACAAGTTGAGCTCATAACTTGCTAGTCCCTTCTTTCATGCATCTTATACACCAAACACAGGGGATACAAATTTCCATTTTCTAAATAAAAATTCTGAATTGTACAACACATGGCTATTCAATATTGAACTATTGACCTAATGTGTCCTTATGTCTCTCCATCAAATCCTCTACAAACATACTTCAAGGTCAGTCCAAAAACCATATCATTTATGAAGATTTTCTCATATTTTGTATTAGAATCCACTTTTCCCTCCAACTCTGCTAACTATGATATACTTCTATTAGATACCAGAAGCTTTAAATCTTTCATTATAAATAAGCTCCTTGAAGGAAAGAAACAAGCCTTATTTATTTTTCATTTTTCACAGAACCTAGAACATTGCCTTTAGTGAAAATGGCAGACAACAATTTTTTTTAAATTTAATCTATTTACCAAATGAATAAATAATATAAATGCATAATTTTACATATAACTTTGTACATTTCCTAAATTACATACAACATCAGCCTTTCATAATTATAATAAATATCAAAACTTGATTGCTTTTATCATCACATCTGTATTCTGAACACATGACTTAGAAAATACATTTTTATTTTTAGTATATTTATTTTATTAAATATATCCCTTTATGGGGAATAAAATGTCCTTACAATTAATGTGAATTCTGCATCCATTTTCTGCCTGTATTGAATATTCTAACAAATGTCTTTATTTCAATATCCTATGGGACATGGCCATGTAAAACAGACCAACATATGCTTTGAAAATGACCAGACCTAAATTTCAGTTTCTATTGTCACCACTTAACTAGCTCTGTGACTTGGAGTAGGAACTTAATATCTCTGAACCTTGGTTCCTTGTCTGTAAAAAGGGAACAGCAGGTTCTTCTTTAGGTCGTTATTGCAATTCAATGTGCCTGACACTTAGTAGCAGACATTCAAAAATGTTAGTTCCTCCCACCCCTAAATTCCACGTGGATTAAGAAAGAATTTTCCTGCCCAGATGGCATGGCTCAATGGTTGAGCATCCACGTATGAACCAGGAGGTCACGGTTCAATTATTGGTCAGGGTACCAATATTCAAGTTGTGGGCTCGATCCGCAATGTGGGGCAGGAGGAGGCAGCCAATCAATTATTCTCTCTCATTATTGATGTTTCTATTTTTCCCTTCCTCTCTGAAATCAATAAAAATATATTAAAAAAAGAATTTTCCTTCCTTTGTTTTTTCTTTCAGTAAAGCAACATTGAAATCTGAAGCTGATATCTTTCCAGTCATGTTAAAATTATAGCTCTCTTCCCCCAATACACATAAACCTAACAGTGTTTCCTCATGAATAGCATAATCATATCCAGGCATCATTACCTTAACTCGAGGGTCAACAAAGGTGACCACTTGTGAGCCATTAACCACGCTGGTCGTTGTAAATAGTAATGTTTTATCCACACCATTTAAGGTAACTGCTATTTGTGGCCTTCCATCAATGGTTAAAATTCTCCATAAATCCCATATTTTCTTGACCTTAAATCTCTGAGTGGAGACAAATACATATGATGGAGGAAGACCTTCTGGAAAAACATTGCTAGAAAAAGAAGAACATGAATAAGCTTAAAGAATTCTCAACAAAGCTATAGACATATCAAAAAATATATATCAACACATAACATTTACCTTGTGAATTCTGATAAATCAACTTTTGATGTTACTTCATATCCTTTTATCTTTGTTGGTGAAAGCTGGATTCTTTTCTTAACCTTTTTCTTTACACCCAAGCCTAAAAGAATATCAAATCCCTTCTCATCTCGAGCTGCCACTGGAATTCGTGTTGGACAGACAGATTCTATAAATCAAAAGCAAAAGCAGTAAATGTTGATTAAGCATGGGATACTTCAATAAGAAAAGAAAATCAATAGAGGGATACTAGAGAATATAAGAATTATAAAATCTATATATGCATGCAAATATATATTAATGTATGTAAGTGTATTTTCTGAGAAAACATGGGAATTTTTTTGGCATTCGAGAGTGAAGTCTCAACTGTCTTTTCTCCCATTAAAAGGGGATACACATAAACAGAAATGCAAGAGGAACATTTGTTAATGGATTATTTTAAACACTATGCTGAAGTTTATAAGTTACTATGTATTTTGAATATGGAGGAACCTAATACCTGGAGAGGCAGGAGGACACTGAAACAGGATTCATGATTCTCATCCAGGATTTACTATTAATTAGTCACATGACCTTGGACAACTCTGAAATTTCTTGGATCTAAATGAATCCTAAGATTCCTTTCTTGCATTCCTAGCATTTGAAGGGTAAAAAAAAAAGTGTTGCTCTTCATATCCTTTCCAGTTCTAGCAGTTTATAATTCTATAGTTTAAATATCACTGGTTCTGTCACTCTGGAAAAAAACTTAATTGTGGGTCTTCTGTTCACGAAAGTTCTAAAAATGGGCCTATTATCTCTTCTATGATTAATGACATTATATATTATAATAATCATTTATAAATAAGTAAAAACTATTTCCTTAACAAGAAGAATTACAGTTTGCATTATACAGTCATCTATGTAAGTTATTAAATATAACTTCTCTGGGAAACTAGTGTCTCAAATGAGGTGGAAATTTTTATATGGTTGAAATGCTATTAAACTGTTATGCTGTAGAAATGTTGTAATATTTTCAGATTCTTCCAAGGCCCTCATATAACATACACATTGAGCATGACTGCTTACATTTTATAGAGCAGCTAACAGAACAAAACAAGAATAAACTTCACTAAACATACCTTAAAGTAATCACTCTCTTACATAACATTAGGGAAAGGGGAAGGCATTATATTTATAACACCATAAAAAGTAATGAGATGAATTTCATTAGCCCAATATGTACAGTCATATCTTATACCACAGAACATTGGAAATAAAGGATTAACATAAATAAAATCAGATGGGTGTTTCCCTGGGAAGAGAGGTATTTTTTTCCTCTCAGGTCTTAAGATGCGAATTTTGAAAGGACCCAATCACATCCTTCTTGCTCTGGAGAGTTTGGAGCTAACTCATGAGGAGATAGGTAAGTCAGGCAAAAGAAGACGTTGGTTAGATGTGTGATTCAGTGAATTTCACGAGGCACACCCTCCCGGCAATGTAAGGCTGACGTATTCCTGCCCCACCTCCGGGGCAGGCTCTGCCCACCAGGATCACTTGTGGTCTGCCAATGACTTATCAAACTCACTAATCCGAAACTTTTTGCTCATTTAGGGATAAGGAGTGGAAGAAAGCAGGAAGAGAGATCAAAAGAGCTGGTCTAGCTAATCCCTCCATATGAAAACATAAGAAGTAGGATACTCTATTACACAGTTGTAAATCATAAACCAATGCAAAAAATTAAAATTGTCCTGTCATTATGAGGCAGTATTTAGGAGGAGGATACACAAAACAATCACTTCAAATGTATTTGATTTAAAACTGCAAAAGAAAAAAGTTCAGCTGAATAGAAAACGTGTTTAACATTACATCATAAGAATATTCAGATTGCAAGTGCACCTTCGATTTGCTTTACAAATGAAAAGTTATAAGATGCTGGGCAAAGAGCTCAGACTTAATACAAGAACTTTAGATTTAGACCTTAGCCTCTCTCATAACCTCTCATGAACCTTGGATTCTAACCTGTGAAGTGAGAATATGTAATTATCTCCACAGGTGATTACATATTGTCTGAGCATCAAATGTGGTGATGTATGCAAAAGTGCTCTGTAACTCCATAATTGCATGTGAGCAAAGGGAATAAAGCACACACTGCATCCATAATTTTCAATAATAAAATCCTTTTCACTGTAATCTAATTCCCCAGAATTTATAGAAAGCAGTGTGACAGTTTGTGGAATCAGGGATATAAATGAACAGCCACCATATAGCCATGCTTTCATGTTCACATAGGCACATCTCTTCAGGGAAAATGTATTTAAATAATTTTTTGGAGGAATAACCTTCTCCCCAATTTGCTCACCTACAAGGAGAACAAGATTACCCTTACAGTCCAGCCAGTGTGGCTCAGTGGTTGAGCATCGACCTATGAACCAGGAAGTCATGGTTTGATTCCCAGTCAGGGCACATGCCCGGGTTGTGGGCTCGATCTCCAGTGTGGGGAGTGCAGGAGGCAGCCAATCAATGATTCTCTCTCATCATGTATGTTTCTATCTCACTCTCCCTCTCCCTTCCTCTCTGAAATCAATCTATCTATCTATCTATCTATCTATCTATCTATCTATACCCTCACACATGGGAACTAAAAAGAAAAATGCTATTTTGATTACCAGCCAATAATTTTTGCATAAATTTAAGCGGGGGGGGGGGGGGAGACAGGCAAATAATTAACATTTCCATTGTGTAGAAAAAAGAAATATATGTATAAGTATGCAACCACATTCAGAGAGGGGACTGGAAACTAAAAGTAAAAACTGGAACTTGAAAGTTATAATTTTAAGTACCAGAAAAATCAAGTGTTAAGAGAAACTCAGTTGGGAACTTGCTATAAAACCTACAATAGGTAGATAGAATAATCTAGGTAAACAAATAGTGCATTCTGGAGCAAGGGCAAAAAAGACACACGGAAGACTTAAGTTCACAAATGGTTGACTACACAGTTATAATTTCAGTTTAAGCCACAGATAAATGCCCATACAAATAAGTGTCAAGAGAAAATCCCCTAGCTTGTGACATCTCCCTCGAGGGGGAGGTGAGGGGGAGTAGAGTTTGCTTCCAATACTCCAGCTTCTCAGAAAGCTGCCCAAGAGACTGGTACCTGCCGCACCTCACTTGGAGCATAAAGGACTCAGAATCATCTAGATGCCTGTGGACCACTGAGAATAAAGAAGAGTGAGGGGTGGACTGCTGTGGCTGCATGGCTCAGCGGGAACAGAAGACACACTACTTGAGGCTTCTCCCTCACAGGAAGAGAAATGAGTGGAACACGGTTCCAGTATTCCAGCTTTTCAAAGGGCTGCCTAACAAGATATGTGTCTTGCCTAAGAATGTTGACAGGAAACCAGTATATGTGGCTGCCTGGTAGTCATTGAGAACAAGAAAAAGTGGGGAAGTTATGACTAAAGAACTAGAGAACTTGAAGTGTCGCAGACAGACACCAAAGGGAGAGATTATGAGCACCTGGAAAAGAAACCAGCAAGCCTCCCTAATTAAGAAATTACTCACACAGGCCAAGAGTAATATCATCCCCCAACCTCCTTAAAAGGTTCAGAGGACCACAGAATCTCTAGTCACACAGATTGGTGTCAGACTCCCCTGTACAAAGCCAGGTGGTAAAGGCTGGGAGAGGTGACTCTTTTTACAAATGTGTGGATCTCAAACAAGACTATGAGATAGACAAAGAAACAGGAAAACATGACCCAATAGAAAGAACAAAATAACTCTCAAGATACCAATCCTAAATGAAGGAAAGTATATTATCTGACAAAGAATTCACAATAGCCATCATAAAGATACTTTATAAATTTAAGAAAATAATGTATGAGCAAAATAAACGTATCAACAAAGAGGCAGAAAATATAAAGAGGAACCAAACAGAAATATGGAGCTGAAGAACACAATAACCAAGTGAAAAAACTAACTACAGGGGTTTGAAATCAGACTTATCAAAGAGAAAAAAAACCCAGCAATCTTGAAGACAGGTCATCTGAAATTATCCAGGCAGAGAGACAAAATTTTTAAAGAATGAGAAAAATTTAGAAAACCCTAAAGGATTCTATGGGACACAATCAGCTAGACCAGTATACATAGGATGGGAGTTGCAGAAGAGGAAAGGACAAAGCTTATCCTATCTAATAAAAGAGAAACATGGTAATTAGCCATACCTCCGCTACTCTTCCCATTGGCTAATCAGGGTGATATGCAAATTAACTGCCAGCCAAGATGGCGGCCGGCAGCCAGGCAGCTTGAAGCGAACATGAGGCTTGCTTGCTTCAGTGACGGAGGACTCCAACGTTCCCCGCCTGCCGCTGCCAGGCTCTGAGCTTGCAGTTTGAAACATTGTTACAAATATAGAAGCTAAACAAAACCCCAGAAACCTGCTTTCAGCCAGCTGGGATATCAGAGCTGGAGTTGAAACAGTGTTTCGATTATAGAACCCAAACAAACCAGATACCTGCTTTCAGCAGCGGAGGCCTAAGAGCTGGAGCCAAGTCTCAGATGTAAAGCTGGCCCAGAAAAAAAAGAAAAAAAGAAAAAAAGGAGCGGCTGGGAGCTTCAGTCACCCGCCAGACTGAAAACAGCCCTCAGCCCCTCACCCAGACTGGCCAGGAACCCCAGTGGGGACCCCCACCCTGATCCAGGACATCCTTCAGGGCAAACCAGCCAGCCCCCTCCCGTGCACCTGGCCTCTATCCTATATAGTAAAAGGGTAATATGCCTCCCGGCACCGGGATCAGCATGACAGGGGGCAGCGCCCAAACCCCCTGATCGCCCTGCAGCTCTGTGTGTGACAGGGGGCTCGGCCGCAACCTCCCCATCGACCCTGCCTTGAGTGTGACAGAGGGCGGTGCCACAACCCCCCTATCCGCCCTGCTCTGTTCGTGACAGGGGAAGGTGCCCCAAACCCCTGATCAGCCCTGCTCTGTGCCTGATAGAGGGAGCTCCCCAACCCCCTGATCACCCTGCGGCTCTGTGTGTGACAGGGTGCGGCGCCCCAACCCCCCCGCCCCCCACAGGCCCTGCACTGTGTGACGGGGTAGAGCCATAACCTCCCCATCGGCCCTGCCCTGAGTGTGACAGGGTTCAGCACCCCAACCCCCTGATCTGCCCTGCTTTGTGTGTGACAGGGAACGGTACCCCAACTCCCCTATCGGCCCTACTCTGTGAGTGACAGGGGGGAGCTCCTCAACCCCCTGATTGGCCCTGCTCTGTGCGTGACGGGGGGAGCTCCCCAAACCCCTGATAGGCCCTGCTCTGTGCATGACAGGGGGGAACTCCCCAACCCCCTGATCGACCCTGCTCTGGTCGTGACAGGGTACGGAGCCCCAACCCCCCTGATGGGCCCTGCTCTGTGCGTGACAGGGGGCAGCCCCCCAAACCCCTGATTGGCCCTGCTCTGTGCGTGACAGGGGGTGGCGCCGCAACCTCCCCATCAACCCTGCCTTGAGTGTGACAGGGGGCGGTGCCCCAACCCCCCAATCGGCCCTACCCTGAGCATGACTGAGGGTGGCATCGCAACCTCCCAATCCGCCCTGCTCTGTGCATGACAGGGGGCGGTGCCCCAACTCCCCAATCGGCCCTGCTCTGAGCCCGACCAGGGGCTGCACCTAGATATTGGGCCTGCCCTCTGCCACCCGGGAGCAGGCCTAAGCCAGCAGGTCCTTATCTCCCGAGGGGTCCCAGACTGCAAGAGGGCACAGGCGGGCTGAGGGACCACCTCCCCTCCACCCCGAGTGCACAATTTTTTGTGCACTGGGCCTCTAGTCCTATATAAGAGGCTAATATGCAAATAGACCAAACAGCAGAAAAACTGAACAACTTTCACTATGACGTGCGCTGACCACAAGGGTGCGTGTGTGGAACATGGTGGGCATCAGCTGCAGCAGGATGGTGGAGCAGGTGAGCGGGGACGCCAGAGCAAGGCGGGGCACTGATTGCTGTCATCGGGGCGAGCCTCTGGTGGTTACTGAAAATTCTTTGCTCCTGTGCACTGAGGCCCCGCCCGGCACCCGCACTTGCTGCCAGCACCAGCCCCACTGACACCCGCAGCCAGCGCCGAAGCCGCCGCTCACACCCACCAACCCCAATCATTCCGCACCATCAGCGGGTGTGAGCGGGGCTGGCGCCATTAGCACATGGGAGCAGCAGTGAGAGCGGGGCTGCTGCAGACAGGGGACTGGGGGCTGCAGAGGAAAGGGACAGGCGGGGGCATGGAAGATGGGCCGAGACCTGCCCCTGTGCCCACTCCAGCCTTGTGGTCCACAGTTCCTTTCAAGGTGCACAAATTCATACACTGGGCCCTAGTTTTAAAAATAATAGCCAAAACTTTCTCAAGTCTGAGAAAGAAAATGGACATCCAGAGACAAAGAGAGAATTTTGAAAGCATCAAGAGAAAGCAAGTCCTTATGACAAGGGTATCCCAATAAGACTATCAGTGGATTTCTCAGTAGAAACCTAGCAGGGAACTTGCTGTAAAGTTCCTAGCAGGCCACAAGGGAATGGGATGATAAATTCAAAGTGCTGAAATAAAAAATAAAAAAAAACTACCAACCAAAATAGTATAGCCAGCAAAAGTATCCTTCAAAAAATGAATAAGAAATAAACACTTTCTCAGATTTAAAAAAAAACTAACCAAGTTCATCACCACTAGACCTGTCTTACAAGAAATGCTGAGGAAGTCCTCCAAGTAGAACTGAAAGAACATTAAATAGCAATACAAAATTACTGAAAAGTATTAAAATTGCTGGTAAAAGTAAACATATAGATTCAGAATATTAAAATGCTATAAGGGTGTTATGTAAATAACTTAATTCTGATAGAAAAGTTAAAAGATAAAAGTTTAAACAATAACTATAACTGTAAAAATGATCACGGATACGCATATAAGATGATGTAATTTGTGGCATCAATAACAAAGTGTGAGAGGGCCAGGGAGATGCAACAGTGTAGAGTATTTGTATGTGATTGAAGTTAAGATATTATCAGCTTAAAATAGATTTTTTTAACAGTATAATGTTTAATGTAACCCCCATGGTAACCACAAAGAAAAAAACCTATACAAATGAAAGTGAAAAGCAAATCAAAGCATGTCACTACAAAAATAAGCAATGAAACACAGAGGAAGACCACATGGGAGAAAAGAACAACAAAAAGGCTATATGACAGCAAACAACAAAAGAGCAATATGAAATCTTTCCCTATCAGTTATTAGTTCAGATGTAAATGAATTAAACTCACCAATAAAAAGAAACATACTTGTTAAATGTGTTTTTAAAAACACCAAAATTCAACTATATACTGTCTATAAGACATGTACTTTCTAATTAAGGACACACCCAAGTAAAAAGTAAAAGGATGGGAAAAAATACTCCATGCAAATAGTAACCAAAAGAGAGCAAAGGTGTTCATACTTATATCAGATAAAACAGGCTTTGAGTCAAAACTGTCGAAAGAGACAAAGAAGGACATTATATAATGATAAGAAGGTCAATTCACCAGCAAGAAATAAAAGATATAATAACTCTAAAGATATATATATCTTTAGAGTTCAGAAGATCAAAAAGGAAACAAAGGATTTGAAAAACACTACAGATCAAATGAATCTAACAGACATATGCAGAACATCCCACCACACAGCAGCAAGTACACATTCTTAAGCGCAAACAACATTCTCCAAGAAAAAAACATGTTAGGTCAAAACACAAGTTTCAACATATTTACGAAGATTAAAATGATACCATGTATATTTTCCTACCACAACAGAATGAAACTAGAAATTAATGTTAGGAGGAAAATTAAAAAATAATGTGGAAACTAACAACACTTATTTGAATAATCATTGAGTCAAAAAAAATTAAGAGAGAAATTAGAAAGTATCCTTGAGTAAAACTAAAACACAACATAGCAAAACCTATGGGATGCAGCAAAAGCCGTACTAAGAAGGAAATGTATAGCAATAAAAATCTACATTAAAAAATAAATATCTCAAATAAACAACCCAACTTTTCACATCAAGGAACTAGAAAAAGAACAAAGCCCCAAATTAGCACAAGGAAGAAAACAATTAAGATTAGAATGGAAATAAATAAAATAGAGAATAGTAAAACAACAGAAAAACTCAACAAAGAGTTGGTTTTTTGAAAAGAACAACTGACAAAACTTTAGCTAGATTAACGGAAAAAAGAAGATTCAAATAAAAAAAAACTTAGGAATGAAGGAGGAGATATTACAACTGATACCACAAAAATGCAAAGGATCATAAGAGACTGCAATAATTATACTAACAAATTTGATAACCTAAAAGAAATAGATGAATTCCTAAAATATATAACTTAGCAAGACTGAATCAATAAATAATCAAAAACTGTCACAGACCTGTAAATAGTAAGGAGACTGAATAAATAAGTAATCAAAAAGCTCCCAGCAAAGAAAAAAACTCCAGGACCAGATGTCTTCACTGGTGAATTCTACTAAATATATAAAGAAGAATTATGCCAATCCTTCTCAAACACTCCCAAAAAACTGAAAAGGAGGACATATTTACAAACACTGTTTATAAGGCCATCATCACCCAGGTACCAAAAAAAAGACACTACAAAAAAAGAAAACTACAGGCCAACATTCTTGATGAATATAGATACAAAAATCCTCTACATAATACTAGCAAATTGAATTTAATAGCATATCAAAAAGTACCCCACAAAGTGACCAAATGGAACTTATCCCTGGGATGCAAAGATAATTCAACCTATGAAATCAATTGATATGATATACCACATTAACAGAATAAAGCATAAACGTTACATAATTGTCTTATTAGATGTAGAAAATTGACTTCTCAAAATTCAACATCCTTTCATGATAAAAACACTCACCAAAGTAAGTATAGAAATAATTTACCTCTACATAATAAGGCCATATATGAAAAGCCACAGCTAACCAATGTATTCAATGGTGAGAAACTGAAAGCTCTTTCTCTAAGATCAGGAACAAGATAAGAATATCCACTCTTGCCACTTCTATTCAACATAGATTGGAAGTGCTAGCTGGGGCATCAAAATAATAAAATACTAAATACACTTAACCAAAGAGGTGAAAGACTTAAATATTAAAAACATTGCTGAGAGAAATTAAAACAAATGGAAAGACATGTCATGCTCATGAACGTATAAACTTAATATGTTTTAAATGTCCATATCACACAAAGTGATCTACAGATTCAATGCAGTGCCTATCAAAATCCCAATGACCAGTCACAGAAGGGACAAATACTGCACAATTCTACCTTTATGAACTATCTAAAGTAGTCAAACTCATAGAAACAGAAAGTTGAATGGTGGTTGTCTGTTGTGGGGAGATGGAAATGGGGGACTTGCTATTCAACGGGCATTGAGTTTCAGCCAGGTAACATGAAAAAGGTCTAGCTATCTACAGCACAACACTGTACATGTAGCTAGCAGTATTGTCCTATATACTTAAAATACTTTAAGATGGTATGTCTCACATTGTGTTTTTTACAAAAATAAACAAATAGAAAACAAGATGCTCCACAACACTAATCATCAGAGAAATATAAATAAAATAATAATGAGATATCATCTCACACCTGTCAGAATGGCTACCATCAGTAAATCAACAAACAACAAGTGTTGGCGAAAATGTAAAGAAGAGGGAACTCCTGTGCACTGTTGGTGGGAATGCAGATTGGTGCAGCCACTATGGGAAACAGTATGTAGTTTCCTCAAAAATATTAAAAAATGGTACTGCCTCAGATCCTAGCGATTTCACTTCTGATTATATAGGGTGTCCCAAAAAATGTTTTACACACTTTGAATAATTATAAAGGCAGTGTTTGTTAAAATATATTTCATTTTCAAAATTGAGCTATCAGTTATTAAAGTGTGTATACATTTTTGGGGACACCCTGTATACATGAAGAAACCCAAAACACTAATTCGAAAGAATAGATGCATCCCTGTGTTCATTGTAGCATTATTTACAATAACCAAGATATGAAGCAGCCCAAGTGCCCATCAATAGATGAGTGGATGAAAAAGGTTTTGATGTCACTCATATGTGGAATCTAATGAGCATAATAAACCGATGAATAAAATAGATCCAGAGACATAGAAGCATGGAATAGACTGATGAATTTCAGAGGAAAGAGGGGGGGAGGAGGTGGGGAGAGATTGCCAGAGAAGTTATATGGATATATGCATAACCCATGGACACAGACAATAGAGTGGTGAAGGCCTGGGAGGGGTGGGTACAGGTTGGAGTGGGTCAATGGGGAGAAAAAAAAACAAGCAAAGGAGACATCTGTAATATTTTCAACAACAAAGATAGAATTTTTACAAAGTTTTGGTACAAATATTCAATGAACTATTGGTCATAAACAAGAATGGAATTTTGCCTTTTGCAATAGCATGGATGGACCTAGAGGGTATTATATTCAGTGAAATAAGTCAGTCAGAGAAAGATAAATATGGTATGATTTCAATTATGTGGAATCTAAAGAACAAAATAAATGAACAAAACTGAAACAGACTCAGAGAGAGAACAGACTGATGGTTTCTAGATGGGTGGGGGAAGAGGGACTGGGTGAAAAAGGTGAAGGGATTAAGAAGTATAAATTGGTAGTTACAGAATAATCATGGGATGGTAAAGTACAGCATGGTACTTTACATTCATAATATTGAATGTAAACTGTAATTTAGAATTTAAAAAATTAAGAAAAAATAATAGAAAACAAAAGAAAAAAATGTTAGACTCTGAGACAATAAAGAAACCATTGCTCATCAACAAAAAGTGGACCTGAAATAAGGAATACAGTGCAGAATACACCTCAAGGGAAATAACAGGTCAGGGAAGATGAAATAATCCATATGGGAACACTCTTATATAATAAAGAGCTAATATGCTAATTAGACCAGACCGCAGAACGACCTTCCAGACAACCTTCCAGAACGACCAGTGGGAGGGGGACGGGGGGCGGGGCCACAGGGCCACGAGGCAGCCAGGGTTGTGAGGGCCTACTCTTGCATGATTTTTGTGCATCGGGCCTCTAGTGATATAAATAATATTCTGTTCACTGTGGATCAACCACGGTAGAGCATAAAAGCAAACAGCATTAGGAAAAGGTAATTGTACTTGCTGAGAACCTCAAAGTAGAAGTTAATTATTTGTCAAAATATGGAATTGTCAAGTAATTCAAATGTAAATTACATGATGTGAGGCTGCTGCAATATAACAATGATAATTTACTCAATTACCACAATCTAATATAGTATAAAAAGTCAAGTATAAAAAGGCCATATATTCCATAAGCATGATTTCAAAGACTATACTTTATGAGATAGCTACTGTACACATATATGTGAACTGAATAGACATGGACATTATCTACATTCTTTTTTGTGTGGATGAAAAAATATTTGGCAAGATTTCAAATTTGTTTTTCTGTTTTTTACAGATTGTACATTTTAGCTAAAGAAAAATTATATTCCTTTTAAGCACAGTTACTCTTTTATGGGTAATTAGAATTTTTAAAATAAAATGCATTTGCCAAAATATGTATCGACAGAAAAAAAAACTATGAAGCAAATATTGAGCAGACATATTTAATCAAATTTGTGTTTTAGGATGAAAATCAATGGTAAATATCTCACCATGAAGTCTATTTCAATAATGAAATATATCTACTTTCAAAACCAAATATTGTATTTTGACAATATATTAAAAATCTAAATCCCAGCCTGTTCAAGATGACAAAAGTCAACACAGTCTTACTGTTAGAGATTCATAAAGAGAATAACTGTGATAACTATTTACACTTGTTATAGTACCTTTTTAAAAGTTCATTTAAAGAATATGCTTAATTTCTTAAGTAATTTTTTATTTACCATATCCCCCAAACAAATACTTTTTAAAATAGAGGAATTAATTTTTTTCTAAGCCACAATCATTTTGAAATTTTTCTATCAAATGTGAACTAATCAAGTTTTGGAATTTCTGATAGTAAACTGGATTAAAAAGTCTTTCCATTTTATATGAATATTATTTTTCTAGGTATATGATATATTAAATGCCATTAATGTTAAAAATAAAAAATTTGAACAAATTACCTCCCCCCAAATAATCTGATCATAAGTAAATGTTTACCAGAAACTGAACTTTTCCCATACTATGGAGTCATCATGAAGTTAGATTTTATGGTATGACATATACATCCTACCTAATAATAGACAAACATGGTAATTGACCTTACCTTCGCTACACCTCCCATTGGCTAATCAGCACAATATGCAAATTAACCCAACCAAGATGGCGGCTGGCAGTCACACAACTGAAGCGAGCAGGAGGCTTGCTTGCTCCAGTGATGGAGGAAGCCACGGTTCCCCGCCTGCCGCGGCCCGGCTCTGAGCTCCGAAAGCAAAGTTTCAATTATAGAAGCTAAACAAATCCCAGATACCTGCTTTCAGCAGGCCGTGGCCACAGAGCTGGAGCGAGTAGGAGCCGGCTCTCAGCTACAGTGATGGCAATAAAGTTTCAATTATAGAAGCTAAGCAAACCCCAGATACTTGCTTTCAGCAGGCCGTGGCCTCAGAGTTGGACTGAGTAGGAGCCGGCTCTCAGCTCCAGTGAATGCAACAAAGTTTCAATTATAGAAGGTAAATAAATCCCAGGAAAAAAAAAAGAAAAAAAGGAGAGGCCGGGAGCTTCAGTCGCTGGCCAGCCTGAAAAGGGCCCTCAGCCCCTCACCCAGACTGGCCAGGCACCCCAGTGGGGACCCCCACCCTGAAGGGGGTGTGACCAGCTGCAAACAGCCATCAGCCCCTCACCCAGGCTGGCCAGGCACCCAAGCGAACCCCCCACCCTGATCCGGGACACCCTTCAGGGCAAACCAGCCGGCCCCCACCCGTGCACCAGGCCTCTGTCCTATATAGTAAAAGGGTAATATGCAAACTGACCCTAACAGCAGAAAGACTGGCAATGACTGGTCACTATGACACACACTGACCACCAGAGGGCAGACGCTCAATGCAGGAGCTACCCTCTGGTGGTCAGGTCGCTCTCACATGGGAGGAACTCTGCTCAGCCACAAGCCAGGCTGATGGCTGCCAGTACAGAGGTGGTGGTGGGAGCCTCTCCTGCCTCCTCAGCAGTGCTAAGGATGTCCGACTGCAGTTTAGGCCTGCTCCCCGCTGGCAAGTGGACATCCCCGAGGGCTGCCGGGCTGCCAGAGGGATGTCTGGTTGCCAGCTTAGGCCCAATCCCCCGGAAGCAGGCCTAAGCCAGCAGGTAGTCATCCCCTGAAGGGTCCTAGACTACGAGAGGGCACAGGCCGGGCTGAGGGATCCTCCCCAACCCCCGAGTGCACAAATTTTTGTGCACTGGGCCTCTAGTAATAAATAAACTGGGAAACACTATATTTCTAAATGTTCTCTAACTGCTGATGGAAGTTCCATTTGTCTCTCAAGTACAATTTGTAACATTTTTCCAGAGCTTTAAAAATATTAGTAATTTGCCCCGCCAGTGTGGCACAGTGGTTGAGTGTCGACCTATGAACCAGGAGGTCATAGTACAGTAGGGGGCGTGCAGAAGGCAGCTGATCAATGATTCTCTCTCATCACTGATGTAGGTTTCTATATCCCTCTCCTTTCCTCTCTGAAATCAATAAAAAAAGTTAGTAATGTGATCTTTCTTTGAAAAAATAATGAAAGATTCTCATGCAGAATTATGTTCAAGAATATTCCCTGTTTTTATAATAGAAAAATGTAGAAATGAACTAAATATATAAAAATAGAGAGATTATTAAATAAATAATCTTAGGAGATTGTCTGCTAACATGTTAATAGTATGCAAATTATACACACAACAATAAAGTATGTAATAATATGAAAATTGAGTATTAAATTATATGTACAATACTATCCTTACTTAGGCACATGAATAAACTCTCAGACAATCTGAACTAAAAAAAAAAAAGAGAGAGAGAAAAGAAAAAGGCCAAAATAAAAAAAGAGAAAAAACTCATTAACAGGAGTGATATGATCATGTGTAGTTTACATATATTTTTATTCTTTATGTGTCTTTATTTTCTACCATCTCTACAACAGCCATGTTGCAATTGAAAGGTAAAACAACAAATATAACAAAATATTTTATTATCCAACTGTAGATTTTATGTTTCTAAACACAAAACTTATCCATAAAAAATTTTTGTTCATCTCAATTCTAACATAAATTATTTGATATTAAAAATAACTATATGAGAGTAAATAAACAAGCTATGCCAAAATGAAACTGCAGTTATTAATTGTTTCCAAATTATATTAAGGCTTACCTTCACAAAGTTTCTGCTTCATCACCTCCCTTATTTTGGATATCACAATATAGTCTTCAACATAAAACACATACGTAGATGAAGGCTTGTTGGCAATAGCTCTAAGTTCTGCATCTTCTGTTTCTGAACCAACGCCGATCGCAAATAATGTTATTTTATTGTCTCTTGCTGCTTCTGCTGCTTCTTTGACTTCGTCTTGGGATTTACCATCCGTAAGTACTACTGCGATCTTAGTCAGAAATCGTGAGGACTTGGCAAAAAGGTAATCAAGTGCAAACTGGATGGCCTTCCCTGTCCTTGTGTTTCCTCCTAAGTAATGTATGGATTCCATTGCTGCCACCAAATTCTCTCCCGAATCATGTCTTCCAAGAGGAATCTCCAGTACGGGGTAGTCACTATATTGGACCACTCCCACCTGAATAAACTTGGGTCCTATGTCAAAGTTTTTTGTGATGTTGACAAGCCACTTTTTCACTATTTCAAAGTTTTCTGGGCCAACACTGTAAGAACCATCTAAGATGAAAACTAAATCTGTTGGAGCAGTACGACAACCTAAGTGTAAAAAAAAAAAGTCATCAGTTAGCATCTATAGCATCTATACTAATAAAAGGGTAATATGCTAATTAGACCGGACATTTTCCAGACATCCTTCCGGACAAAGCCACGGTGGCAGGGGCCAAGGCAGAGGCAGTTAGAGGTTATCAGGCTGGCCAGGGAGAGCAATTAGGGGGATCAGGCCAGCAGGGGAGAGCAGTTAGGGTGATCAGGCTGGCAGGGGAGAGCAGTTATGGGCAATCAGGCAGGCAGGAGTCCCAGATTGGAGAGGGTGCAGGCCAGGCTGAGGGACACCCTGCCCCCCAGCCATGCACGAATTTGTGCACAGGGCCTCTAGTTTGTTATATAAAAAGCAAAAAGTGGAAAGTTTTAAAAACATGATTTTTTAATTAACCAGATAGACTGAATTCTTTCCCAATATATGTGTATGTCAATTCACTACAATGAATATTTTAAATATTTTAAAAGTTACATGTCAATTATACCCCAATAAAGCTGATTTTTTTAAAGATCATAGTAACTATAGCAGCCTTGTGAAGATTAAGATACACTGCTTAGCTCATGAAAACTCTTTGTAAATGAGGGCTATTGCTTTGGTTGATATTTTATTTTTTAAATGAATGACTGAGCTTTAAAACGAGGAATAAAATACGTATGCGGTATAAGAACATAATATCTAGATATTTCTTTGTTGTACAAGTATTACCTACCATAAAGCAGCATTTTATTCTATTTCCCCATTGAACAAATGAAAATAAATAAATGCCTGGTTTTCAGCTATACACCAGCATTGTTTTAAGTTATCAACGAAATCTGTTTTATTTAATACTACCTGAAATATTTACCAATATATATAAACCAATTAATAGGGAGAAAGAAATTAAAAAAAAACAACTTTCTGCCAACTTCAGGACTCAACAGCCATTAAAAGATCCATATTCTTTAATATAGTTCATAAAAGTTAAATGAACCAAGATCACCAAAGCCATCACTCTTTTACTACATGCAAATGAGTTTTTAAAGATCTGATCTCTCATCTTCAGCAAATAATGTAGCCCAAACATTGGCTTGTGCTAAGTGAATCTATATTCAAAGTTATAAATCTATTTCTTTCTCCATAAAAATTCTTGTTTCAAGAAACCAGGAAACAGTGTGATCAGCACATCTTATAGCTCTATTGGAGAAAAAAACTAACTCTGGTGGGAGTTATATCTGGACAAGTTCTAAGCACTTTTAGAAAAAAAAGAAAAAAAAACTTCACTCTCTTTTCCAAAGCACACAACATGCCTCTAACCCTGTCTCATTCTTTTGGTGTGTATATATTGAATACCTACTCTGTGTCTGATATCATGCAAGGTACTGCCTTCAAAGATACATAAGATATCTCAAAAAAGCTCATGGTGTAGTAAAATAGATAACTGGTTGGTTAGGGAAAGTACAAAGTATGAAAACATTTAGCAAGGGTAGTAACCTAACTGTGGAAAGTTCAGGAAGGTTGTATGGGAAAGCCGACAGGCAACCTGATGTCTGAAAGGAGAGCTTTGGCCAAGTGAAGAGGACATTCTAATCAAAGGGAACAGCAAGAGCGAAGGTCCAGAGATGAGAGGCAGACACAGCCAAAAGACAAGGTTTGTTTGGGTAACTCCAACAGTTTGAAATGGCCAACAGAATTCGCAGGATGGAACTGTTATATTTGCCTTCTCCTTCTCTAACTTCTGAATTAAAGCAGCAAAAATACTACTGCTCATGGCCCATCTGATAAGGCTCCCATGTCCCTGGATTTGATGGGTTGGAATAATATGGGATGAGCCGAGGTAATATGATAACAAATTTTAAGTCTTGTGTGTTTACTCATATTAATGGTCTCTCTTAAGTTGTGATCTGAGGCCCAATTTAAAGTTATAAGGATGATTTATTTTCTGTATACTTTTCAAATAAGATGTAATCGCAAAGAATGGTATTGGCTAAGAATTGTTTAGTGACAATTAGTATTAGTATTTTTGTATCTCTTTAGCGGTAAATTATCAGTCAATCTCTCTCTCTCTTGTCCTCTCTTCCGCTTCCTCACTCCCTCCTTTCTTCTATTTTCCTTATCTTTGCCTACTTACGTATCATATCTGGGATGATGATGACAAGGCTCACGTGAAGAGTCCTTAATTTAACAGTTACCTCAATGTAACCCATCAGAGTAACCAGCTAATAAACACTGTAATCAGGTGAACATGTCTAACAGTCAAGGCGTTATTAAAAATAAAAACATCTGCCAAAATATGGATTTGTCTCAAAAACACAAGTATGATTATGACGTTACTCCTAAGGTGGTGGTGCAGTGCAGAAGGGCACAAGGGACACCATCCAACAACCTCTGCCATGCGACCGCTGCCAGAGTTCAGGGCAGGGACAGCAGAGTGGAAGTTGGTCCAGAGGCAACTTTTCTAACCAAGGGAAATAGTTCTTCTGTTATTTTTGAACACTGGTCTCGGGTTATGCTTTTATTGAGGTTTTGAAGGACAGGAAGTTGTGTTTGCAGAGCTCTTCAATGTTGCCCTTCCTAAATACTATGAGATTCATTACTGTCTGGACCTGCCAGTGTTTGTGTGCCTCTTGATTCTGTGGTTATAAACGCTTACAGGGTTATTCTTGGCACTTCCTACCCATTTCAGGAGCCATAAAGTATATATTTCATAACTGTAAGGTTAGCTAAGACCATGGGTACAAAAAGTAAATATCACCATTTATAAACACCAGACAAAATAGCACTCCAAGACACCCTTTCCTTAGAGAAATGAATCAGAGATGTCATAGAAAAGAAAAGGACTGAAGATCAAAAGCATAGTTTAAATACTAGTTACAGCTCCTGCAAGCTATGTGATACTAGGTAAGCCTCTTAAATTTTATGAATCTCTTTTCCCTATTAAAAAAAAAATAGAGAGAGAAAAGATTATCTACCGAAGTAGAGTACTTCAGGGGATTAAACTATAAAACTGTTATGCAAATATATATATATATATATATATATATGCCTAATATGCAAATTGTCCCCTCGGGAGTTCGACCGGGATGCCGGGAGTTCTATCGCTCGCTATGACATGACTAACCATCAGGGGGTGGCGCAGAAAGAAGGGAGGCCCCAGCCGGCAGCTAGAAGGCCCGGATCAGCCCTGATCGCCGGCCAGGCCTAGGGACCCTAACCGTGCACCAATTTCATGCACCAGGCCTCTAGTTATTTTAATAAATTTTAAGCCAAGGTAAGTGAAGTTGTCAAACCACCTGATTTAACTGTTAGAGAAACCAGAATTAATTTACAGTAGAGCCTTTATGTTTAGAAGTTTTAAGATATGAAAATAAGCAAACTCTTAAAAAGAAGTGTGGTATCTGCACTGGTGGCCTGGGTAGCAGAACTACATTAATAGAGCCCTCCTTCTCTAATGAAAGCTTTCCTATAGGCCATCAGAATAATAGTCACCATTCACTGAGATGTCACTGTGCTAAGCCATTTACATGCATTATCTCACTTACATGGATTACCTCATTATGTCTATGAGATAACCTCATAGGATGGTTCTGATATCATCCTAATATGAAGGTATTTTTTTTTATCTTCATATCAAGAAGCTCATGAATGGCTGAACTCAACACCAGACTTTTTATTCTAAAGTCTGATGGGTTAACAGAATAAACAATTACCATAGAATTTTCTCAGAATTACTTCTGTTAGAAGTTTTTACTCTCGTTAATGTGGAACATAGCAATTTATGCATTTTAGGAAATTACAGCATCAAAGACACTAGGAATAAGATCCTTAAAACCATTGCTTAAGCTCCTCTTATTTGATTTCTATAACTTGTTGATAACAAAAAGGGGCAATGCTGGCTGTTCTTACTTGATCTTATTTCTCCATCTTCAGCGAATACAGAATTCCGAAGAAGCAGAACCAAAACTATCCAAAGACATGTAATATGATGAGCCATGTTTCTGTTTTTGTTCTAATATTTTGGTTTTCAGATTCCTAAGGGGAAAAAAAGAAAAAAGAAAAGTTAAATATATTTTTAAAATAAAGAAAATACATAGCCATTGTAAGTTTAATTCTAAAATTGCAATACCCAGACGCCACACAGTTAATTTTTACTGTCCTTAAAATTAATTTGTGTGTCTAAAATAGCCACATAATGAATAGGAGCTGAGGAAGACCATGATAAACCTTTTAATTCATAATTATCCTGAAAAATTATAAACTTTCTAAAACTTTGGGCTTTGCCCAAAATATTTACTAGAATTCCTTTTAGCATATCCTGTAATGCCTTATCACATTCTTTTTATTATCTCAATGGTAGCAAACATTCTTCTTTAAATATGGATTTGAATTTTAAAAACACTCAAAGGATATGTGGTAAAATATTAATATGATAAAACTGAGTGATCAAGTTTAATTTTTTAAAAATGGGCTGTAATTATAAACCTTAAGATATATTTTATTTGATTTATAAACAGTTATATGACTTTAATATTTCTTTTAAGTTACTCCAAGGACTTCACTTGTGGTTAGAATGTGGAAAGTTGTAAGACTTTCACCCCAACAATGAGAACATGCAAGATAAATTATAAAACAACAGTATTTTTAAACCCAGAAGAAAAGTCAGGATTTAAAGAAACCTAAATTAAGCAAATTCGAACAGTTATTAATCCTTTCTAAGGCAGAACAGATTCAGAGCTGGTTTTGTCCCTTGCAGAAAGGGAATTCTCCTCAAGAAGAGGAATTTGCCACAGGATGGAAGAAGCTAGTCAAAGTTGGTGAGGCAGATTAGCATCCTGAGGGGCCCAGCCACAGAACAAGTGTGCCCCACCCAGCAATTCTTCCCCATGAGTTTTAAGTGAATACATGGAGTAAACATGTAATACAAAGAAAGATGAGAGCAGTTGAAACAGAGAGATCTCCCCTGTTCAGATACCCAGGGTACATGTCAAATACAAATCCTTGGCCTGCAGAAGGCTGGGAGAGACACAACAGAGCTTAGAGAAGTCCCTCCAGGCACCTAGTCCTTCACTACAGTGAGAGAGAGAGTTTGAATAGCAGGACGCCAAGGAATGACAGAAAAAACAGAACTCAAAATAAAAAGCTGTAAACCATACTGAAAAGCTGAAAGAAATCTCCCAAGGGTCTTTTGATTTCTGATCAGGAGAAAAACACTCTGTATAAGCAGATCCAGAGATGATCTAAATATCAGATATGTTAAACAGGGGTTATAAAACAACAATAATAAATTTGTTATAATATCTAATAAATAGGATAAACAACAATGTGCAAAAATATGAAAAAAATTAGAAGAACGCTGGAAACTATAAAAAAGATACAAACTGTCCTGGCTGGAGTGGCTCAGTTGGTTTGGCGTTAGTTATCCCATGCACCAAAAGGCTGTGGTTCAATTTCTGGTTAGGGCACACACCTAGGTTGTGGTTTCCATTCCTGGTTAGGGTGCTTGGGGAAGGCAATCAATTGATGTTTCTCTCTCACATTGTTCGTTCTTTCTTTCTTTCTTTCTTTCTTTCTTCCTTTCTTTCTTTCTTTCTTTCTTTCTTTCTTTCTTTCTTTCTTTCTTTCTCTCTCTCTCTCTCTTCTCTCTCTTCTCTCTCTCTCTCTCTCTCTCTCTCTCTCTCTCTCTCTCTCTCTCTCTCTCTCTCTCTCTCTCTCCCCTCCCTCTCCCTTTCTCTCTCTAAAAAAAAAATCAATAAAAACATTATCATTACTTTTTCAATATACAAACTGAGCCCTAGATGGTTTGGCTCAGTGGATAGAGCATCGGCCTGTGCACCAAAGGGTTCTGGGTTTGATTCTGGTCAAAGGCACATACCTTGGTTACAGGCTCCTCCCCAGCCCAGGCGGGGCTCGTGCAGGAGGCAACCAATTGATGTGTTTCTCTCACACCAATGTTTCTCTCTGTCTTTCCCTCTCTCTTTCACTCTCCCTAAAAATAAGTGGAAAAATATCCTCAGGTGAGGATTAAAAATATACAAACTGAAATGCTTACAATAAAAATATATCAATAAAGAATTCATGCAATGAGCTTAACTGTGTACATATAAGGAAAAGATCAGTAAACTTATGGATAAGTCAATAATATAAATTAGCCCAAATGAAACCCAAAGGAGGAGTGGGGAGCCAGTGATAAAAGGAACAGAGTATCTGAAATCTATGTGAAAATATCAAGAAAGCTTGAGTTAGCATTCAAGTAATTCATTTTTGAGATGGAAAGGAGAAAGTGAATGAAGAGATACTTGAAAATACAATGGTCAGCATTTTCCAAATTGACAAACATTACAAGCAATCAGAGCAAAGATGTTCAATAAACGCCAGCAAGATGTGAAGTAAATCACACATAGGCACATCATAACCAGTTGGAAATAAAAAATAGAAAATTCTTAAAACTACCAGAGGAAAAAAGGCACATTACATACAGAGGGACAATAATCAGAATTTTAGATAGAAATTTCATGGTAATAAAATGGGCAACAGATCAGAAAGCTAAAAAATCTTAAATGTGTAAACATCTAATAACAAAGCTTCAGAATACATGAAGCAAAACAAAATTTAAGCTAAAAAAGAAAAAGACAAACTCAAGTCACAATGTGAGATATCATCAGTTTACAGTAATTATAGAGTTAGAAAAAAATTAGTAATGATACAGAATATCTGAAAAACTGCTACTTTTCACCTAGTGGACATAAAGAACTTTCCACCTAACAACAGCAAAATATCCATTTATTTTGTAATGCACATAAAATAGTCACCAAAATAGATCATATGGTGGGTAAAAAACAAGCTTCAAGTTCCAAAGAATTCAGATTACTCAGTTTATGTTGTTTGGCCTAAATTATATTAAATTAGAAAAGAAAATGAAGATTATCTCAGAATACTTGAAAATTTAGCAATATACTTCTAAATAATACATGAATTAAAAAGAAAATAATATTATTAAAGCTTTGAAGTGTAGTTTGAAATCAGGGGGCATATATCTCCAGTTTTGTTCTTTGTTAAGATTGCTTTGGCTAGTCAGGGTCTTTTGTGGTTCTATCTCAATTTTAGGATCAATTGTTCTGGTTTTGTAAAAAATTAGCAATTACACTGAATCTTTAGATTGTTTTGGGTAGTATGGACATTTTAACAATATTAATCCTTCCAATTCGTAAAAAAGGTATAACCTTCCATTTATTTGTGTCTTCTTCAATTTCTTTCATCAATGTCTTATAGTTTTCAGAGTACAGGTCGTACACTTCCTGGGTTAAATTTATTTCTAGGTATTTTATTCTTTTTGATGTAATTGTAAATGGAATTTTCTTAATACCTCTTTCTAATAGTTTAATAGTATTTAGAAATGCAACAGATTTCTGAATAATAATTTTCTATCCTGCAACTTTACTGAATTCATTTATTCATTCTAATAGTTTTTTGGTGGAGTCTTTAGTAATCAAAACAGTGTGGTAGTGGCACAAAAACAGACGCAGATCATGGAACAAAATAGAAAAACCAAAAATAAATCCACACATATGGTCAATTAGTCTATCATAATGGAGGCAAGAGTATACAGTTTTAAAAATGACAGAATATTTAATAAGTGATGTTGGGAAAACTGGACAGATACGTGCAAAAAAAAGTCAATCTGGATGACATTCTTATACCAGATATAAAAATAAACTCAAAATGAATTAAAAACTTAAATATAAGACCTAAAATCATGAAACTCCTAGAAAAAAAACCTAGGCAATAAGCTCTTTGACATTGGTCTTAGCAGCATTTCTCTGAATGTGTCTCTCTGGGCAATAGCAAAGAAAGAAAAACTAAACCAATGGGATGACATCAAACTAAAAAGTTGTGTGTTTTTTATAATAAAGGAAACCATCAATAAAACAAAAGAATAACCTACTGAATGGGAGAAGATATTTGCAAATGTTATATCCAATAAGGGGTTAATATCCAAAATATATAAAGAATTAACAGCTCCACATCCAAAAAAACAAACAATCCAATTAAAAAATGGGCAGAGAACTTCAATAGGCATTTCTCCGAAGAAGATATACAGATGGCCAACAGACATATGAAAAGATGCAAGCATCACTAGTCACCAGGGAAATGCGAATCACAACCACAATGAGATATCACCTCACACTTGTCAGAATGGCTATTATTAACAAATGACAAGCACTTGCATGGATGTGCAAAAAGGGAACCCTTGTGCATTGTTGTTGGGACTGAAAATCAGTGCAGCCAGTATGAAAAATAGTATGGAGGTGCCTCAAAAAATAAAAAATAGAACTTTCACAGACAGCCTAGCAATTCCACTTCTGGGTATATATCCAGAGAAATGAAAACACTAATTCAAAAAGGTATATGCACTCCTATGTTCATTGCAGCATTATTTACAATAGCCAAGATATAGCAGCAAGCCTAAATGTCCATCAATAGATGAGTGGATAAAGAAGATCTGGTGTATGTATATACCCAAGGGAATATTACTCAGCAATAAAAAAAGAATAAAATCTTGCCATTTGTGATATGGATAGACCTAGAGGGTATTATGCTAAGTGAAACAGGTCAGACAAAGAAAGGTAAATGCCATATGATTTCACATATATGTGAAATATAAAAAAAAAATGAAATAAATAACACAGAAACAACTCATGGATACAGAAAACAAACTGATGCTTACAGGAGTGAGAGTGGAGAGGAGGATACATAGAAAACATGAAGGATAATAAGAGATACAAACTTCCAGTTATAAAATAAATAAGACATGCAGATGTAATATACAGCACAGGGAATATACCCGGTTATATTGTTATAACTGTGCATGGTGACTTCTTGTGGTGATTACATTGTATAAATGTTGAATAACTATGTTGTACACTTGAAATTAATATAATATTGTATGTCAACTATACTTTAATAAAAAATCATAGGGGATTTTTAAAATATTTCAAACTGATCAATAATTATTTTTAAAATCAAATTAGCTATGAAAATCTACAGCTAATATTTAATAATGAAAGACTAAATGCTTTCCCTCAAAAGTCAATAATAAGTTAAGATATACTCTCACATCACTTCTATTAAAAATGTATAGGGAGTCCTGGCCAGTGTCATATGCAAAATGAAAAATAAAAAATATGAAAAACTAAAATATGACTGTATCTACATAGAAAATTTTTGGAAATTTACCAAAACACTACTAGAACAAATACATGAATTTACCAAGGTCTCAAAACACAAGGTTAATAATTTGTTTTTTTAAGTGACTCTATATACCAGCAAAAAAATTGGTAGCAAATGTAATATCATATTCAATAGTATCAAAAGCATCATATGTGAACCTAGCAAAAAAAAACTAATGAAAAAATGTGAAAGATCTTTATACTATAACATACAATACATTGTTGAAGTCAATTAAAAAAGAAAAAAAATGGAGAGACCTAATTCATGGATTAAAAGACTCAGTATTGGTTATGTCCATCCTCTTCTAATGGACCTATGGATTCAACACAATCCCAACAAAACCCCAGCAGATTTTTAAAGAAATTGACAAACTTATTCTAAAATTTATATAAAATGCAAATGATTTTAAGAAAAACAAATTTAAATGAGAAAAGCAATCTATATATATAAAAGCCTAAGCGATCATCGCAACTGAACAGACGAGCAAACAGGCTGCATGGGGCGACTAGGCCGGCAGGAGGGTTAGTGAGGGGCAACCAAACAACCGAGCAGTAGGCTGAATGGGGTGACCGGGCCAGCAGGGGGGTCAGTGAGGGGCAACCAAGCGACCGAGCAGCAGGCTGCATGGGGCGACCGGGCCAGCAGAGGGGGGCAGTGATGGGTGCCCAGGCCAGCAGGGTGGGCAGTAATGGGCGACAGTTAGGGGTGACCAGGCTGGCAGGGGAGGGACAGTTGGGGGCGACTAGGCCAACAGGGGGGAAGATGGGGGTGACCAAGCCAGCAAGGGGGCAGTTAGGGCCAATCAGGCAGGTAGGCAGGTGAGCAATTAGGAGCCAGTGTTCCTGGATTGTGAGAGGGATGTCCGACTGCCAGTTTAGGCCCAATTTCCCAACATACCCCGAGGGCTCCCAGATTGGAGAAGGTACAGGCTTGGCTGAGGGGATCACCCCCCGTGCACAAATTTTGTGCACCGGGCCTCTAGTCCTATATAATAAAATCCTAATATGCTAAGTGTCCAGTTGTCTGGTCGTCAGTTCAACCAATCAAAGCATAATATACTAATGATATGCTAAGGCCACTCAACTGCTCGCTATAACATGCACTGACCACCGGGAGCAGGCAGTCAACCAGTCACTACGACCTGCATTGACCACCAGGGGGCAGATGCTCCAACCAGTAGGAGCACCTGCTGCTGGGGTCCAGCCTTTCAGGAATGAGTGAGACAGGCCAGACACGCCTTGGAGCACTCCTGTGGTCCCTCCCCGGCTGGCCAACCTCCTGCGTCCCTTCCCAGCCCCAGTTGTGCACTGGTGGGATCCCTCGGCCTGACCTGTGCTCTCTCGCAATCCGGAACCCCTCAGGGGATGTTGGAGAGCCAGTTTCGGCCAGGCTAAGGGATCCCACTGGTACACAAATTCATGCATGGGCCTCTAGTCTTGAATAAAGAACAATCTTAACTAAAAAGAGCAATGCTGTATAATTTACACTACATGACTTTAACTTATAATAAATGTACAGTAATCAAGTATGCTATTGGTGTAAGGATAAGCATCCTATATAATAGAAGCCTATGTGGTTGTGACACCCTCAAGCGGTGATGCCCTCACGCCATAACAAGCGATCACCAGGAGACTGCATGTGCAGTGGGCACGCGTGGGTGGGCGGGGCTGTGTGTGTGACGAGGCGCACATGGGTGGGCGGGGGCTTGACGCTGCATGCATGGCACGAAGGCGGGTCATGCAGCTCTGTGCGGCGAGGCTGGGGGTCCTGCGGCTCCGTGCGGGGCTGAGGCGGGACCCCCGGCTCCAGTCTATCTCTTTGGGGCAATCCATTGAGTAGCCCCAAATGGGTGGGTGGGGCCTACCTCTTTGGGGTGATCTATCGCGGGGCTCCCGCGCTGTGAGTGGGCACAAGCCAGGCTGGGGGACCCCCCCCCCACTGAGTGCACGAATTTTGTGCACCAGGCCTCTAGTATAGAATAGAATACAATAGAGTTCAGATATAGCCCACACTTACATGGTTAATTAATCTTCAATAACAGTGACAGAGTAATTGAATAGAAAAGGAAAGTCTTCAATAAATGGTGTTGGATCAACAGAGTAAACAGAATAAAATGAACTTTGACCTTATCCCATTCCATGTACAAAAATTAGATGAAGCACAGATCCAAATGTAAAAGCTAAAACTATAAAACTTGTAGAAAAACACATAAGAGAATTTCTTCACAACCTTGGAATTAAGCAAATTTTCTCAGCACACAAAATGACTAGCAATTTTAAATATGGATACATTAGATTTCAACATTGCTATTCCTCAAAAGACACTATTAAGTATACAAGCCAATATTTAGAATAAAATACTTATAAAAAATGACTCATATCTAGAATATATATAAATATATTTTTTTACAAATCAACAAAATGGAAAACCATCCAATTTTTTTAAAATGGCTGTAAGTCTTGAACAGACACATTACATAAGATATAGAAATGGTCAATGAACATATTAAATAGTGTTCGTCATTAGTCATCAGAAAAAGGTATGTTAATTCCACAATATGATATCATTTCACACGCACTTAAATGGCTAAAATTAAAAGATTGACAATATCAAACGTTTGTGAGGCTATGTGAAGAAAAAGAATGATATAACTGTTACTGGAGAAATCAGTGGGCCAGATTTCCCAGACACAACTGGACATGAGGTTCTTAGGGTACTGCTGAGATAAGCATTTTCAGAAGCCCCAATGGGAGAATGAGATGTGGTAAAAGGGTTTATTTGCGTGGAGTTACATTCCTCAGGTTGTAAAGTCTCATGCCCTTCACCCCGTCCTGAAAAAGGTGCAGCTGGGGCTCCAGTCGAGTCAAAAGGAGGGCCAGTGTCCAGAGCTTCCTTTCCATGTTGCAGCGGGGTCCAGTTCAGCATTAGTTAAGTCCATTAGTCCAGTGTGTGGAGTCCACATGGCCCGTGGCAAATGCAGGGGAGTGTGCCCCCTGCAACAGGAGTCTAAAGAGGGCTGAGGGCCAAGGGCCAAGAGCCAAACTTCTAACATTTTGTCTAAAAGTTTAAATATTCAGCTTTCTTGCCCTTGCAGTGGCCATGGCTATCCTGGCCACTGACTCACTCCCAGGTGTGACTACAAACAAGTAGGCACCTTCCCATGTCACTCAGACCTTACTGGGCGTGCATTTTGTTCAGTCCTTTCCCCCACTGATCAGCGGGGAACAGACTTGGAGAGTACTGAATCAGCAGAACTGTGTAAATGGCATGCCTATATTGCCTAGTCTTCCCTTTACTCCTTTCCTGTTAAATAATAGCCAGATTATTACAACAGTTTCATAATCACTTTAGAGAACGGCTAGGTTCAGTTTCTCATAAACTATGACTAGTAATTCCTCTGCTATGTATACAACCTAGAGAAATGAAAATGTGACTCCACAAAAAAGACTTTAATGATGTTGATAGTAGTTTTGTTCATAATGCAAACTAAAAAGAACTCAAACACTACCAACAGGAGAATAGATAAACAAGGTGTGTGGTGTCTTCACATAATGGAATAATGTATAGTAACAAAAAAGTAATGAACTACTGTTATACATAACAACATAAATGGATCTTAAATATGTTCTAGTTAATGTAATAAGCTAAACACGAATATATAGAGCATGATTCCAGTTATATGAAGATCCAAAATACAAAACTAATCTCTGGTGTTAGAAATCAGGAAAAATTTGCCTTTGATGGAGAAGTCAATTGGAAAGTGGCACTGGTAAACTTGCTGGGTGACAGAAATATCCTACATTTGCAGTGATGATATTCAGGTACATGAATTTGTCTAAGACTATTAACATGAAGGCTTGACAACTATATCATTTGTTGTGTAAGCTATATCTTAATGAAAAACGTTCAGTCCAATATCACCAATGTCATTTTTCAAATTAGGCAAAGGGCTATAGAGGCTGAGAAATGTCAATGAGAGGCATTTTTGGTGAGTGATCACCAGGATGTGCTGTCTTATGGCAACAACGTGTACTAATAAATATTGACTAACTTCCTCCCCAAAAGCCTCAAAATTAAGTTATTCTGCTCCTCTACCAAAAGCATCCCCTTTATTTCATCCTCTTTTATAGCTTTTGAAGTTTATATTTTTTAAAATATATTTTTATTGATTTTAGAGAGGAAAAGAAGAGAGAGAGATAGAAACATCAATGATGAGAGGGAATCATTGATTGGCTGCCTCCTGCATGCCCCCTACTGGAGATCAAGCCAGCAACCAGGGCCTGTGCCCTGACCAGGAATCAAACCGTGACCTCCTGATTCATAGGTCGACACTCAACAACTGAGCCAAGCTGGCTGGGCACATTTTCTTTATTTCTAAGTAGTTTCTAATTCCTTCAGAATACTTGGGCTAAACTTTATTATCTAATTTTATTATATTTTAGATTGACATTCTATAAAGTGATCATATGAAAAGAGGCTTCAAATACATGTTACTGCCACATTATTTAACCCCTGACACGTAACTGATATGTTTCATAAATATGTTTCATAGTTATGTATAAATATTTTTTGTGTGCTTATGTATAATGCATATAAACTGAGGCATATCAAGTTTTAACATTTACTTCAATCATCTGGAGAGCTTTTTAACCATATGAATGTCCTAGCTTCAGATTATAGAGCAAGGGACCAAACCTTAAATTAAAAAAAAACCAAAAAACCCTTCCCATATGCTAATAAACACCAAAGTTCTAGAAATTCTGGTATAAGGTAATACAAAAATGATAAGAGAAAAGGGCCTATGGTTCCTATTGGTCCTATTCCCCTGGCAGATAAAAAAGGCGGTAATCCCAAATGGTGCAGCTGGGGCTCACTAATCACTCAGAGAATCTTTACAAGCGAAAATGTCTAAAGATTTGCTACTCAAAGAATGGCCAGGGACGTTAAGCATCCCCATTTCTCAAAGGTTAACATACATATAAGTCATTTCGAGATCTTGTTAAAATGCAGATCCTGATTCATAGATGTTTTCTACAGCCCAAGATTTTTCATTTCTAACAAGCTCCCAGGTGACACCGATGCAGCATGAAGCACTGGCCTCACTGCGAGTGAAGGGGCCTCTAAACAATGTAAGAATATATGCTCCTTTTAAACAGGGAAAATGCTGTTGGGGGGAAAATTTAACCCTTTAATGCCATAAAATAAATCTTAATGGATAATGGAAAAAGATGAAATTACTTATAGCAGAATGTAGTTACAAAGAAATTTAAACTGAGCTCACCAGTTAATATGGAACATATACTATGCTTAATAGTATAAAACAGGCAATCCAGACTATAGATATAACACTTCCACTAACTATTATTTAATAGTATTTTTATATGGTCTAATGTTAAAAAACAAAGGAGATGACATGGGTGATCTGTAATCTTACCTTCAACAACGAAATAGTGATCTGTATTCCTAACCTCACAGGATTACTGTGATAATGAAAACTCAGAATTTACGATGCTTGAGACAACACTCTTTCTTTTAATCTTAGGAAGTGTTGAGACAAACAAGGCAAACGGGTAATATGGCTTGCCTGTCACATGCCCTTTACTAAGCAACAGACCTAAAACAAACCGGGGTTCTCTCCCTCCAGCACTCCCTCCACTACATTCATTCAACAACAAATATTTTCCAAGTGTCTATTATGTGCCAGATACTCTCATAGGTGCTGGGAACTTGGAAGTGAACAAACTGGATAAGGAATTTGCTTTCCTGTAGTTTATGTTCGAGGAACTAAATAATTGAGTGAGATATTTCCAGATAGTGGTAAATGATATGAAGAAATGAAAACAGTAACGTATCACGTGGGGCCAGGAGGAAGGAAGGGCTCCCTCCTTAGATTGGGAGGTCAGAGAAGGCCTTCGAAAAGGTGCTATTTGAGTTGACACCACAGTAACAAGAAAAAGCCAAGTTGGCCAGGAACCGAAGACAAACTTTCCCTTCTGGGGATAGAGTAAGTTTGACTTGATCTAGAAACAGAAGGAAATCAGAGAAGAATGAGTGGGGGCGAAAGAAAGAATGGGGGGACCTAAAGACTAGCAAGGACCACATGTAGCATGTTAAACTTCAATTTGTTTTCCCTAGATGAAAATTAAATCCAATGGAGGGTTTTAAGCTTGGGTGCATCATGGCCAGGTTTTCACATGAAGTAAATTGTCCCATTTTCAAAATCAAAGAGCTCTATAAACTTTAAGAATTTGATTCTAAGAGAAGTAGAAGAGAGATAAATTGATCCATTGTTATCCTTTATTTTCATACCTCTTCTATTTCCTTACCTTATGTGGTTATCATATCCCACTGTCATTTTCTCTGGCACTTATTAAAACCAAAATAAGTACATGTAAGTAAATTTCTGAGAATAGTGGATACAAATGAAAGCAAATTTCTCATCTCCTTGAAATTAATGTATCTCCCAGTGGGTCCACAAAAAAGGCATGGGGATTCCATGAGGAGCCACCAAGAACTTAATAGGAGCTTTCAAAACGAGGGACTCTCAGGAAAGATGCTTATCAAAATATAGTTGTTTGCTTGACTGTAAAACCTTCAAATATAATTGAAGACCAAAATAGTCCCCTCAGGAGACACTAACACTCATGCTTATTTATAGCCTGTCTTTGAACTAAAATGTAAAACAGGAAAAGGTGGGAAAACTGAAATTCTGGTCATCACGCTTTTATGCGCGCACGTGCACACACGCACACACACACAAACACACACACATGCATCTATTGTATTCTATGTTTCTGGCATTAAGGTAGTAGTACTAGTAGAGGGAAAACATCAATTGGGACAGATAGAATTGAGAAGAGCAAAATTCTGGCAAACTGGTAAAATAATTAAAATTTAATTCATGTACCTATGTAAAGTTTGGTTTGTTTAGTTATCATTAAAACAACAGGTCTATAGTTATAACTTTTGAAATCTCATAGGTCAAATCATGCCCCCCCAAATATGTAATTATTTAATGCCACCTTGACTGTGTATAACAATTGATGGTTAACTAAACAATTGACATTTGCTATCATATTTCTCTAAAAAATCTAATATGGTAGGCAGACATGTAATCATAAATCCCCATTGTATAGACAGGCTAATAGATTCAAAGAAGCTATTATGTTACACATTGCAGAGTTTGCTTTCATACTGCCAAATGGGTGACTGCTTTCTTGGTTTCTCTAAGAGTCCATTACTTAGCATCTACCAGCATTAAAGCCACATAAGACAGCCCTGGCTAGTGTGGCTCTGTTGGTTGGAGCATTGTCCTGTAGACCAAAAGGTGGTGGGTTGTGTGTGGGTCTGGTTTAGGGCACATACCCAGGTTGCAGATTTGATACCCAGTAGGGGCACATGTGGGAGGCAACCATCGATGTTTCTCACTGCTTCTCTCTCTCTCTTTACCCCCTTCCTCTCTCTAAAATCAACTTTTTAAAAAAGTAAACAAAGTGAGATGCAGTAACTTGATTGTCTGTAGTTTGGTGTAGTGATTTAAAATCCTATCTGGCCAGAGCAGCTTCTAAAATATTCAAGCAACAAGAGAATATGCATATCTGTGCAATCATTCAAAATAAGACTAATAAAAGATAGCCAATGAACATGCAATACTACAGTGAATATTATTTGCCTGTGCCAGCAAATCAATTAAAATCAGGTCGTGGGATTCTGTTGGTAGTTTTAAGCTGTGTTTAAATGAAGCCCTTTTTCATCCCTAAATTCCTATATTTTTGCCAACTTAGCTCTAATTTTGATGATAATGTATCAGGAAAGTAAATTCCCCAAAGGAAAGCTGATAACATTTTAAAAACCTAATTCAGCTCAAACTGATCTCCAATCAACTAATCTTCCATTTCATCCATATACCTCAAAAAGAATGCGGATAACAAATCATGAGATGTGGGTTCAAGTCTTAAATACTCCTTGCTTGCCTACTTAGATAATAATAAATACAAAATAAATGAAATAGACAAAAGAGGAGCTAGGGTAAAAGCAAATGGGTGGAAATGAGCAATTTTTGCTTAAGTGATATGAATAAAATCATCAATAAACAACTTTAGCACCCTAATTGTGGTTTCTAAATATCATTTCCCATAAAAAGGAACCAGAGCCTTTGGGAAAATAGCAGATCCAGATCTAGGGTACATGATATATGAGACAGAGAAATCCTGTCATTCTGAAAACAAGGAAAATCTCAAAAATTACTGGGCTTAGATCAAAAGGACCCAATAGCTAAGCTGAAGGGCTCCTACTAGTTAAAGATGAAACCATCTGATCATAAAAATAATAACTACAATGGATTGAAATATAACAATTTACTAAATATATGAGTTCATACTTTGATAAATATAAAAAAAAAACACAGCCTGGGTCACCTTTGGAGGTTGCTAGAATACAAAAAAAAAGAGAATCAAGCATTTATCATGCTTACCCTACATGGGTGATATTTCAGGATAATAAAGGTTATTAAATGCCAGGAGATTAATATAATTAGAAAATCATATTTTTCAACCCCTAATGATATAATGGAGCTAGGCAAAGATCACCAGAGGTGCTATTATTACATGAAAGATTAGATAGAAATTAAGTCAGATGCACTAGGCTTGACTACACTTGAACCTACTCATCTACCATTAAAGTAGAATAAGATGCTCCTCCTGATGTGACATAATTGGAAGGAGCACGTTTCCATCTGCAAATTATTTTTGGCCAATAAAAAGTAAAACCGGAATTTATTCAAGTCTCTATATCCACCCGATTAAAGGAAATTTGGGAATTTGTTAAATGACATCAAGAGGATGAAATCAGCGAATCTAGAAAATGAAAACTTATACAATTAATAATTAAATGGCATGAAAACAAAAGGGAACTTGAGCAGCATATCAATTAAATACAATTGTGAACTTTGTTGAGAATCTGATTTAAACAAACTGTACATAGATATTTTTGAGACAGAGAAAACTGAACATGGACTACACATGAGATGCTATTCACCATTTAGCACGGTGGTTGTGTTTGCTTTAGCTTATTAAGTATTCAAAGAAAAATAGGGGTAACATAATAAAGGTATAAGCCCAAAGTAGTAAAAAATATTTGTATCACGTATAATCAACAAAGAATTCGTATCCCAAACAAATTTTCTATTGTAAATTTTTTCTAAGGTGAATAGTAAATCCAAGTCTTTTGCTTGTTTTTCTTACTTTAAACCTTTTAAATAGCCAGGATTTATCAAAAATTATGTCACAAACAAAAATTCCTAGGTATAGCTAATAGTAGCAGTACACTCAAAGACCATGCATGATAGTAATAAAAACAGCCAGTTCAGTGGAGAAAGTACTATATTAAATTATTTACCTCTATTTAAAAAACAACTCACATGGCCCTGGCTGGTGTTCTCAGTGGTTAGAGTCAACACTCAAACCCACCTGGGTTGCAGGTCTGATCCCTGGCCTGGTAAGGAGGGTGTGCGGGGGGCAACAAACCCATGGTGTTTCTCTCTCTCTCTCTCTCTCTCTCTCTCTTTCTCCTTCCCTCCCTCCCTCCCTTATACTCTCTAAAAAAATCACTGGAAAAAATATCCTCAGGTGAGGATTGGAAAAATAAATTTAAAAACTCATCTGGTTTGTAGTGTTTCTATTCTAGACTAATTACCAAATGTAGCTTAAATGTATGTTATATATATACATATATATGTATAATTATATATATGATATATAACATATAGCATATAACATATATTTATAAAATAAAAAATATATAAAATAATTAGTGCAATTCCCCCAAAACTTTTTAAATAAATGTTATTTCACTGGGCCATTCTCTAAAATGTACTTATTTTTCTTCATCAAGTTGCCCCCCTCTTGCAGTTTCCAGTTTCAAATTAAACTAATTTAAAGCTGCCTAATTAATAAAATACATCAATCTGTACCACTATGTTCAAAACCCTATGTTTGCCAAGAAAAGCAATTCTAAGCATTGCATTGTATGAGTAGTTATTTTTCTTATTTTTTTCTAACCAAGCTTGATGAGTTTCAAAGATTGTGAAATTGTCAAGTGGACACGAGAGAAACAGATGGCACCAATTCAAATTTCCCTGGATGGTTTAAGAGACTTGGTCTAACCTGAATAAATTACTCCTAAATCATTCTTAATTCTAAGAGGGCCAATAAAATTAGCGCTAAGCATTTCATTAACATTTCTTATATTTACACTGTAGCTATGATATTCTCTAGAGGGTGTATTGGAAATGCTTTATGATACCTTGGGGTCTCATATTATTGATATGTACTGCAAACTTAGATTCATTTTTAAATGTCTGAGTCATTATTTTTCTATTTTGAATTATCATGGGTCTATGACTGCTGTTGAGAGATAGCCAATAATATATTATTTAATGTTAAATTAATTGCTAGTCAGGAATAAAGCCCCTCCCAAAATAACAATATTCACATAGTGAATATGAACCACTTAGGAAGTCATGATTTTATAGCATAATTTTACTACAAATACAAAAAAAAAAAAACTTCCTACTCTAACGTATTCTAGGTTTACAGGAGAAATTTTAGTTTTGTTAGAAAAAATGACGCATAGATAAGAACTTAGCATTTAAGAAGAATAATGATTATGATTTTCTTTCTGAAATTATAAGTTTTCCCCCTCAAGGAAAACTACTAATCATGGAAAATAAAAATGCATTACATTTACATGGAACCCAAGAGAAGACCTAGAGAAAGACATTTGGAAACATTGTCAAAGAAACAAAACATCACCAAGGAAAAGGTACCAAAAATAAGCGAAGGACAGATATGAAGCATTATTATGACCTAATTTAATAATGTAATTAAATTTTTCGGTAATTTCTAAGACTATTTTGTACAAGGATGTGAAATGCATGGTTTGCACGGTAAGGTATTTCTATCATAGCTTATTGAGACATAAGAAAACAAATTTTAGGTACCTAAAATGATTAGAATTATTTTTATGTGTTAATGGTGGTACTCATCTGCTACAAATCAATGAGTGAAAACAATATGTGGCTTCAAGAACATTACTAGACGTGGTGTTGGAAGGCTGTCTTCAGCTGACTCTGCTGTCACATGAATGCAAGCAAGAGAGAAAGAAAACAAATCAGCTGGGGCTGTGCTCTGAGACTTGACTTTCTTTTCTATAAAACCAGAAGGGCTGGCCACCCTGACATTCTATGAATCTATGATAATCAGTAAAATCAATTTCCATGTATTCTTTTGTGTGAGCGTGTGTGTTTTTTACCCAAAATTATAATTATACCATTGTGTAGCCTGTTTTATGAGAAAGCAAATTGTAGACATTTAAGAAACTCGTCTCAGAGTCAAGGTATTTTATTCTAGTGGGTAAATACAAATATATAGTATTGATTAGATATACTGTAGAGTTCATCACTTAGTAAATGGCAATTTATTTACATCATCCATGAATACTCTCATCCACATAACCTTTCCTTTTCTGAACTCCTCACAATCAGTAGCATTTACTATTTCACCAACTGTTTTCTGTATAAAAGAGTTGTCTCTCCGCCTAGTAAGTGTACTTGCTAATGGAGGTCTGGAATTCAAAACCTGATCCACCAATCGCTAACCTGGGCAAGTTCTGAAACCATACTTAGCCAGTTTCTTCATCTGAAAAATCAGTATAATACCACAGCCCTTCCAGGACTATTCTAAAGATTAAATGAGATAGTAAAGCTCTGGTTTATGTGAGGTAAAATAATAGCAAGCACTTACATTTCATTCTTTATCCTCCCCAGATCCCTAATTACAAACAAGAAAATATGTCTTTTGCATTCCACAGAGTCCTTAATGATGCTAAGCCCACAGAAAGCACTGAAATATTTGTTGCATCACTGGCTCAATAAACACTTATTGAGAATCAACTTGTGTCAGGCCTTGGGGATAGGCATGGTGAGAAAATAAAAATGAAGAACTTTACAATTCTTTCACTGAAGACTTCTAAACCAGCTAGACACCACGTGATAAAAATATTAGAAGTATGAAGTAATTTTAACATAACTTGGAATAATTGTGACTGGAGGTTGGGGCCAAAGTATTTAAAAAGACATGGCAAAAATAACAAAAATGCATAGTTATACCTAAATAGGAAAGGTTTTAGAATATGGCCATGGTTTATCTTTCTAAATGAAAATGTCCCAATGGAGTTAAACTTTAATGGGCAAAAGGATAATTTTTTTCTAATTGGAAACCTGTTTTCTTTTTCTTGGAGCAAGAATCACAGAAAAAACATTGCAGAGGTTCAAGTTCCATGATAAAGAAGAAAAAACAAAATGGGTTTTCATAGATGGGATGAAATCATGTTTCCATGGAAACACTGAACTGGTTTGTTGCAGCTCAACTTAAGTTGGCAATTTTGGCTAATTTCAACTAAGTTTGGCAACCTAAAAAATTTGCCCATTCTATCACAAATGTAATTTTCAAATGATAGCTAAATACATGAATAGCATCTCACAGGATTAAAGACATATTTTTAAATTTCTGTAATCATTACCAACTTCACCTGGCAAAGATATCATTTCAGTTGGAAACAAATCCAATGAACTAAGTTGTGCCAGAATAAACAGAATCTAGAATATGGTTGTCCTCTGATTCTAATGTTGGAGCAAGAACAGGGACAAGCACTTCCTCTGTTGCAGACCAACAGAGCCTGTGGGTTTAATAGCTTTTACTGAATCATGATAACCAAAATAGATTCAACATCCTATTCCAAAACAGGCAAGGCCTACTTTTTTAAATTTAGGTGGGGTTTTTTTTCACATTCGAGAGCCATCTGATCATTGGCATATGGTTGTTAAGCCATAAATAAAACACAAAAGTGTTTGCTTTATTAATGATCTAAAAATATTTTTGTGCCATGTTTTACATTTATTAAAGACCTCATTGTTATAAGACAGGGCTTGGCAACAGCCTTTAAATTTGTTTCATATGAAATTCTTTTGTGTGACCCCCTGCCTTTAGACACGAGTAAGAAGAGCCAAAGGGCAGGCAAATATATACCTGAACAATCAACTCTGCATTAAAACTGTCCACCATACAAGCTTGATCAGCTTTTCACCACATCCAGCAACTATCTCACCATCACATTTAACTAAAGTTTAAACTCCTGTTTACCCATATGACAATTCCAAAAGTGAGAAGCTTACACCTAATTCTTAAACGATCATTCTTCCCTTGCCTCTTTTATTTGCACTTTCCTTTCTCTCTTTCCTTTCATGGCCAAGCTCCATGAGAGAGGCCTTCACTTGTCTTCCTCCATCTCCTCACCTCCTGCTAAAGCTTCATCTACCTGAAATCCAGCGTCTGCCTTTAGCACTGAAACTGCTCCTGTGCAAGGCACCATGGGTCTCCCAGTTGCCAAATTAAGTCAATTCTTGCTGGCCATCTTTCTTAACTTTCCTGAACTGGGATCCTATGATGGCTTTTTAAAATCGAAACTTTCCCCCTAAGTTTTCCTTGACACCCCACTCCCCGGGAGTAACTTATTTCCCTAAGAGTCCTGCCTACTGTTCTTCAGGTATACAGGTTCCTGGGATTTAGCCAGAGTCTCTACTTTTCTTATTCTGCAAACTCTCATTGTTCTGCATCTCCTTTGATACCACCAAACCACAAATTTTTATCTCCAGAGCATACTTAACTCTTATATTCCAGAGTCCATTTATTTATTTATTTATTTATTTATTTATTTATTTATTTATTTAATATATATTTTATTGATTTTTTACAGAGAGAAAGGGAGAGGTATTGAGAGTTAGAAACATCGATGAAAGAGAAACATCAATCAGCTGCCTCCTGCACATCCTCTCCTGGGGATGTGCCCGCAACCAAGGTACATGCCCTTGACCATAATCGAACCTGGGACCCTTCAGTCCACAGGCGGACGTTCTATCCACTGAGCAAAACAGGCTAGGGCCAGAGTCCATTTTTAAATAATTATATCTAAAAGTCTGCTGAACATCAACATTTAAACAGCCAACACACATCTCAGTTTCAACAAATCTTAATGTGGGCTCAAAAATCTACTCCTAAAAATTGCTATTTTCTTTCTATTCTGTATTCAAATAATGACTCTATCATATACAGTTATCCTAAGTCAGAACTGTGTCTTCCAAAAGCTACTTTCTGTCTATCCTTTCTCACAACTAATAGCAAAATCCTCAAAGTTCTATGTCCACTGCCACTGTCATAGGCTGGGACTTTATCATCCCACACCCCCACACACTACTGATATAGATGCAGAAGAACATTTGAGCATTTAAACACTCATTCATTATTTTGAAATATGCAACACCCATTCATGATTTCAAAATAAAACGGCAAGTTCTTTACAATAATAAAACCAAAATTAGAAAACATAATAATTAGTGGTGAGATGTTAGAAGAATTCTCTTTGAATAAAGCCAGGATAATACAACAATGCCTGCAATCACCACTTCTATTTAGCACTGTAATAGACATTTTATCTAAGAAAATAAGACAGCACAAATAAGGCATAAGATTGAGAAAGGAATAAAATTATTTGGGGCAATTATCTAGATTTAAAAATCTACATAAAAATAAAATGACAGATTTCATTGAAGTTGTTGCATATAAAATGGAGCTTTCAAACATCAAATAACATTCCCTCATTCTAGAAGTAAGAAACTTTTTAAATGTATTTTTGAACATACTATTCATAATGTCAATAAATCAATGGCATTTCTAGGGTGAGTAAAACCACATTATAATTGAAGTATAAAAAAGTTATAAATTATGAAAAATAAATGTGTTTTATGGCAAGACTTAATATCATAAGGGTAAAAGGTTCCCCCTCAAATAATGTATACGTTAAATCAATTCTCATCTAAACCTAGTTGTTTTATATTTGAGTATAAGAATGGAACTTGTCAGGTTGATCAAAAATTTCAAATGGAAGAAATTAGCCTAGACAATTTTGAGGAAGAAAAATTAGAAGGAATAGATTTATACACGACCAGATATCAAACTTTATTTTAAAGATTTAGTATTGACAAAGGTTTAGAATAGAACAGTGAGTTTGTATAAACATCCTAGAAACAAACCTACCTATATATGGGAGTGGTTGTAAGAAAGACAACATTACAAAGGAGTTGCAGAAATGGATTATTGAATGTGTGTTCTGTGGTAATTGCTCATCATATAGGAAAGGGGAAATATAGATAAAAGTGTACCTTTATTCATACCATATGCCAAAGATGGATCAAAATCCTAAATGTATAAAGCAAAATGTTAAAACCCTTAGAATATATAGAATATCTTTTTAACATTGGTAAGGAAGATATTTATATTTCTCTAACAAAGGACATTACAAAGTTAAAAGATAAAACTAACCTGGAAAAAATATTTGCCATTTACATTTTTACCAAAGATTGGTGACTTGAATATATAAAGAAACCTTATCTATATTCAATAAAAAATATAAATATTCTTATAGAGCAATGGGTAAAGATCATGAACAAGAAACTCAAATAATAGAAATCCCAGATGTCCAATATAAAAATATAAGCAATCTTGACAATAGGAACATACAGACTAAAGCAAAATGCTATTCATACCCCAAAAATATGTTAACAATAAAAGTTAAAGTGGATAAAGAAAAAAATAGGAATTCATGCTTCTAAAGAAAATACACTGGTGTAGCCACTTTGAAGAGCAATTTACAATGCTTAGGCTGAAAAAAGCATATGTTACAATTTCATGATTCTATTTCAAGGATTACATTCTGAAAAACATACCTCTGTACAGGGGAGATATCAAGAAGACACATATATTACTACAGCAGTATGTGTAACCAGAACAAAAGGAAACAGCCTAATTCTCCATCAAAAATATAAACCCTTGCTATTTCAAACAGTAAAAATGGATATTCTAGAGCTGTGTGTACCAATATAGTGTTAAGTGAAAACAGTAAGTTCCAGGAAGAAATGAACAGTATGATGTCATCTATATAAAATTTAATTGATTTTTTAAAATTTTTATTTTTTAGAGAGAGGAAGGGAGAGAAAAAGAAATATTGATCGGTTGCCTCCTGTACATGCCCAGACCTGGGATCGAACCTGCAACCTGGGTATGTGCCCTGACGGGGAATCAAAGCTATAACCTTTTGGTGTATGAGATGACTCCCCAACCAACTGAGCCACACTGGTCAAGGCTAAATAAATTTAAAATTTTACAAAATAATAATATGTGTTGTGTGGCAGTACATACCTATTTGGTAAAGTACAAATGTACTCATTGGAATAATATATAGCAACCTTCAATGAGTGATTTATTTCTGGGTTTGAAGAGATCAAGAAAGGCATGGGAGTCGATCTTTATCTGTTTATTTGCAACTTCATTACCTTTAAAAAGAAAGAACTATCTGAAGCAAATAAATATGGATGATGAATTCATGGGTATTTTGTATTATTTTTCTACGTGTTCAAAATATCCTCAAATTAATTTTTAAAATTTAAATCCTTTAATGACTTTCTAGTGCCTTCAGGACACAGCTCTAGCTCTTTCTCAAACAAGCCCTTCATGATGTGGTCCCCACCTACCATTCAAGAACCATCACTGTCCATCCTGCTAAACATCATGATCCTTGTGGTACTTTCCATGGTGATAGCTTTCCCACTCAGAGAGAATTAGGATTCAGTCTCCTATCAAAACTTCAAAGGACCTCTGATATAATAATTGTTTGTATACATATCCATCCTTACTGACCAAAATGTGAGTTTGAGGACAGCGATATCATCTGGATATCCCTGTGTGCTTCATAATGCTCTCATCTATGAGAAATTCAATAAATGGGGGGGGGGGGTGTGAATATATCTTACCTAATAATAGACAAACATATAAATTGACCGTCCCTCCGCTACACTTACCAGCCAATCAGGAGAGTATGCAAATTAACCCAACAAAGATGGTGGCTAATTTGCATACGTAGGCACAAAGCAGCGGAGTGGTGAAGACGGAAAGCTCTGGGCTGGAGCAAAGGCCTCGGTCCCAGGTGCTGGAGGAAAACCGGTGCCAGCAGCCAGGGGAAGGGAAAGCCTATTGCACGAATCTCTTCGTGCAACAGGCCTCTAATATATATATCTATCCTTCGCTGAATGTCCCCTTTGATTCCCATCAGCTTCGGGTTCTTAAGTGGAGTTTCTTTACCAGTAAATTATTGGGCATAAACACATGTCCAACTTGAGAGTTTGGGAGGCCTCTTTATCTCCTCCTTCATGCTCACTATGTAGCTCTAGATTCCTAGTTTTCGAAGACTGGTGCTACCACTGACACTGTACCTGTAGTTTCTGCACCCTCTCCCCTCCCCCCGCCCCAACAGTCCTGACTCACCCTCGATCTGCAGAAATGTCCACCATCCTCACCTGGCAGTGCAATTATCTACAGATCAAAATGGAAACATTTTTGGAGATTTGCCCAAATCTAGACACTTCTGTATTTTCTGCACATAATTTTAAAAACCATGGCATAGTTGAAAGAGTACAGGCTTTCAGTTAAAACAGATTTAAATTCTTATTTACCCCTTATTGTGTGACCTAACACAAGTTTTTTAATCTCTCTGAATCTTACAGTCCTCCTCTCTATAATCAGAAATAAATCTATCCTATCTATTTTGAAGGCTTGTTGTGAATGCTAACTGAAATGGCATAAAAGCACTTTATAAAGTATCTCGCCCATTATACAAACTCAATAAATAATATTTTTTCTTCCCTTCTCCTTAAATTTTTTAACACCAGGATTTGCAAAAACTGTGAGTGGAAAAACAACTGATTGCTATAGTTGAAAAGAATCACTTTCACATAGTGAATACACATAGTGCATTATCTGAAAATTTTAAGCAAATATCTATCACTTTTCTATAAGGTAATATACAGTCATGAAGTGTATCTCCTACTTGCCTGACTAGCTGTGAGTTCCTGGAGGGCAGGATTCAAAACCACTAATTCTGTAAGCCACACTATGCTTTACAAGTGATAGGCAATCAGTTAAATATTTTGATGGCTCACCCACCACTGGTAAGATATTTAGTTTTATGCCTTAACAACGGTGGTAGACTTCTACTAATCCGGCTGCACTTTCTGAGATGACTTCTTTTGAAGGCACACATTAGTGGAATGATCGGCTAGGACAAAGTGTACAGAGCGTGGTTGTGGAACGCTGTAAAGTCAGCTGACACATGAGACCCATTGCCATGCTAGTGGTCATGTTCCAACCAACCAAGCAAGCCAGCCCAGATACCATCCAACTCCACAGAAGATCAACATTATTATTTTTGGAGAAGAGTTTATTTTTAGAAGTATCATATTTTAGCTTTGAAATTTTGACCCAAGTAGAGCCAAAAGGTGGCACAACCAATTATAAAAACAGGAAAAAGATATCCAATCCCCTGTTCACAAACACAGGAATTCCCTTTCGGGCAAAAGATGTCTTTTAAAGCTCAGGCCACACTACGATGACTCAAAGAGGTGCTGAGAATCCCATCCTCTCTCCTTCTACTCCATTCTCTGTTATCCAAACAATTCCCATCAGATCCATCAATGGAGCCTCTTCCCATCGGAATCAACGGAGCCTCCTGATTATGGTCAACCTTACACAGATGTGAGGCTCGATAGTGCATGGAGCCAACGCTAAATCCGCATTATTCACTGTCTCTTACTACAAGATGATTCCAGTTCAATTCCCACCCCTAACCACCTGCAGAGAGCTATATTTTCTTGACATGTGTCTTATTATTCAGGCCAAAACTTCTTAACACATGAGGGCTAAGCTGGATTTTTCCACGCCTGTTTCCATTTTTAAACAATGAAAAAAACAATCATATCCTTTGCCTGAACATCTTTCATATTTTAAAAATAAGATAATTCATCATTTCTCTCTGAAAATTAAGTACATGAGAAAATAAGTTTGTATATTTAGAAGGTGAGTCCTAATTATATATTCCAAAGCAACTTACAAGTATTTCCTATATTAAGCAAACAACATATTCAGTGGTATATGTATTCTTTAATTGTGTGAAGTTCTTATACAAATATGGCAAGTCCATATTTTTTAAAAAAAAATGTTTTAGGTGAGGAGTTTGAGTGCTAATTATAAGACATTATGTTTCAAAATAAGAAGAAATAGTGTTTGAGAATAATACTTTAAAATGTGAATGAAGTATAATGTTAGCTTTAAAATAAGATTTCTATGAATGAATACTATGTAAGTTTCACTGAATGGTGTCCTCTCTCTGGACAATTTGACTAGTCAATGAAGAGAACTCCATTTGGTGAGGGTCCCACTACTGGGTCATTTGAAGCCAAACAACTTTATCTCAGTTAACTTAACACCGGGTTAGAATAGAAATACAGCTCAACTGTGGTCTCCAAAAATAAATTTATAAAAATTTAATTAGCAAAAATTGCAATAAAACATCTATTGCTTTCATGAAGCATATTTATCCTTTGTGAGATCAGCAGAATAATTCTATTTCATTACACAGTTAAGATAGCATTTTTTCAAGCAGCTGACTTTTATTGCAATAAAATTTTGCTGATCTATACACTGAATGGCACTTTGTTCAATTGGGGGTAGGGGACAAATTTTTATTGAGTGTTTGATTTACTGAATACCTGATATTTATTGTCTGATAAGCACTGACATGACACATGTCTGATAAAGATGTATAATCCATTTTAATTAAATCACTGTTTAGAAGAAGTTTATTATAAATATATTGTTTCTCCAACAAAACTAAGAGCTTTTAGGGAGTAGGATGAAGATATATTTTATATATTTTTATTTTTAATAATAATGGTATTACCACATAATACATAGGCGTTCAGCTAATGTTGCTTTTACTGTTAACATATTTGTTCATTTATTTATTCAATGAACATTTATTGCCTGCCTGGCAAATGATACAGATATAATACATGTACAGCACATTGCAGGGTACCTGGCATACAGGGATGCTCAATAAATGTCATGTTAGATGGAAAGAAAAATAGCTAGCCAGCCATACCTGTACTAAGCAATGGGCACACATGGATGTGCTGGAGAGGACAAGGGTCTCAAGGTCTGGGTGAGTCTTTCTAAATGCTATTCTTGCTAAATGCTAAAATGGAGCACAACATTTTGCAGACTCAGCTATAAACAGATGAACTTGACCAGAGTCCAACTGGATATGTCTAGCCAACTGAAAAGAAGAAATCAACATGCAATTCACCAAACAGTGTATATGAGCAATGGCTAAGCTTCCCATCCGGGAGACAGAGCTTTCTATGTGATTCCCCTGTTACTTGCTGCAAGTAAGTAAAACTACCTATTGACAACGTCTCTTCTTAAACAGAACATTCCTTGATTTTGGTAACCAATGTACAAAGAAACACAGAAAACAGCCTGGGGGAATCCATGCAAATAACCAATACTGCTTAGCAGTGAGAACTAAGGGAACGTGTATGAAAGAAGTGAGAGTCAATGTCTTAGTATTAATGTCTTAATATTACTGAACGTATCAGTGGTATCTATGCTTACTTGACGTCAAGCTTACCTAAAATTTGGTAGCTACTAAAGACTCGAGGAAAGCCATCAGCCATTTTATGCTTTATTTAGGAATGGTTTTGTATAACTAAGAAAAATGTAATGCCATTTTAAAAATTATAGAGTTAAAAGAAACGTAAGATGTCCATAATTTGCTTCAACTTATTAACAACAGGAAAGTTAACTACCTCCTAAATAAACCATCAATCTTTAGACAGTTCTAACTGCTACAAGGTTCTTCCTGATAATACCCTGAATAATAGTTAACTTTTACTGAGATCCTATATGAACTAGGCAATGGATTAAGGAATCACATACATTATTTCATTTAGTCATACAAGCCCTTGAAATAGCAACTATACTATTAATTATATTTGACAATAGCACAGTGAGGTCTGAGAGATTTAAAAGACATTAGTCAAAAAAGCAGAGCCAGAAATTTTAGCGAAGTCACTCTGAGGTCATATGAGCCCTGCTTTCTACCATACAATTCAATGCTGATCTTGAGGCAAAAATCTGTCTCTCGTTAACTGATATTCTGTAGTTCTTCTTTATGCATTAAATGCACTACTGTGTATTTAGTTCAAGTTTTCTCAACTATTGACATTTGGGGCCAGATAGTATTTATCATGGGGTCTGTCCTGTGAGTTTTAGAATGTTTGTGGCACCCCTGGCCTCCACCCACTAGATGCCAGTAGTATATCCGTCCAGTCATGAAAACAAAAAAATGTTCCTAGTCATGGCCAGGGGACTATATCAATCCCATTGAAAGCCACAGAATTATCAATAGAGGTTGCCTCAAGGTTTGGCAATTAGAAGGCCTTAATGAGTGAAACTGCATTTGAACTTTGTCTTAGATTTCATGGTAGGAATCAACCATCCTTGTTCATAGTCCTTTGCCCCAAAAATAAAGCAATAAGATAAAAAGCATTAGTTTGTTTAAAAAATTAAACAGACTTGAATTTGTTGGTTAGCCTTTCTGTTTCAGACTTGAAATCAACTCTACTTTTCCGCTATTAGTATTTCTAGGATTTTACTTCTATTTCGTAATCAAGTGTTCTTAAAATAGATCAAGTCATTAAAAAAATAATCTAAAAGCAAATTTAAAAAACTTACCACACTCAATTTCATGGCTTGCATTTGCTTTTTATTCTTTGGCCATGAACAATAGAGTCCTTTTAAAATTGAAAGTGTTTAAAATAAAATTGAAAGTGTTTTCTTTCTATTTTATTCTGGTTTCACAGATAATTAATTATAAATATTATAATAATGTTGCCTATGAAGATTTTTATTATACTTCACTCCCTCACATAATGGTGGTTATATGTGTCATGTTTCTCGATCCACACATCTACAAAGCTCTAAGATCTCATGCATATAATGAAATTGTTATATAGTCCGAATGTTAATACACTTAAAGAATATAACACAAAAGAGGTACTGCTTCTCTAGGGAGTAAAATTTAAGGCATGTCATCCATCTCTGTGACAAAATGCAGGTTTCCCACTGGAAGACAACTCGTTCATTTAATTCACTTGTGTAGGATAGTACTAAAAGAAAGTTCATCTGGTTACATTTAAAGTTCAGGGGGGGAAAAAAACATGTACAAAAATATTCTTTGGCTTTCAACCTAGAGTATTTTCATGTGATTGTCAATTGGATATAGTTTCATTCCGTTTAAGCACATATTCTTCAAAAGTGGGATTCCCAGGGAGGTGCTGGGAGAATTTCAAAGTGGCTCACACAGATCAGAACTCCCAGATTCCTAAATACTAAGCCTAAATACATGAAGATTTTGGCAAAAATGAGTGGATTCTATTCTATGTCCATAGCTTTTTCCATCCTTTACATCTTTGCCCTCATACCAAAGAGATAAGAGATCTCATGTAAGAGGTTCAGATATTTATAAATGTTTCTGAGAAGATACATAGTGAGGTTTGAAGAGATATCCTTGGTCTGTTCAGAATAAAAAATGTTTTGTAATCCCTGGCTAAAAGCTATGATTGAGCCAGTTTCTTCTGAGATAAACAATAATCCTACCAATATTACTTTCCATGAAAAATCAGTCTATATATCAGTTGTGTTTATTTTAAGAAAGGCTGTCAGTGACTGACAGCACTATCAGTAGTAGGAGGACAGTAATATGTGTTTTCCCTATAGCCTATGTTTATTTACTTATTGTCTTAATGTTATCTCTCCCTTTTCACTGAAGAGTCAAAATGTCCTGCATGAAGACAATATGAACGAAAAGGCCAGTACTTCCTTATTTCATCTCTTTATTCATGCTTTATTTGGATGCCATAAGTAATAGTCTTCATTCCACAACATTCCTCGCAGAAATGCCAATTTGCTTTCCCAAATAACTACATCATTCAATTTTAAAAATAAAAAATATATGAAATTCTCCTAAGAATTTAGGTAGTAGATTCATGTCATTCTCTATATACGTTGGCAAACAAAGTGCATTAAAATCTTCTGGAAAAAAGAGAAAGAAACTAAATAAGCAATCCCATTTTTTAAAAAATCTTTTGGAGGCCACTAGCAAATGGTTTCTGATAAGTACAGTTATTTCACTGTTTTTTTTTCACAGGTAAATAAATCATTTTACTATCAAAAACGATATAAAAACTTAATCAGTGAAAAACTATACTTGCATAATGCAGTTATGGTAAACTACTTTTAAATTAAAGATGCTCAGAAACACGATAGCATTATCTATTGCCAGAGTAACAAAATGCACCAGGGCTCCTCTTGACAATCACCAAAAATGTTTCCACCTCATAAGAACTAAATTAGTATGTAATATATATATATATTTTATTTTAATTGATTTTTTCAACTGACAATGGAGACTAGCAAGACTCTTGAGTAAGATACCATGTAATATAAATTTTAACATTAAACAAATACTTAAATCAATATATAGGAAAAGACAAAATCCTAACCCTCCCGGAAACAAAAAATCAGAAAAAGATATCTCTTTTTGAAAATTTAAAAAATGATCATTCTAACCACTAACTTAGTTTAAACACCATTGACTCTTTCAAAACCACAATTTAAATTTCCCTCCACAAAGCCCTTAAAATATTCCATTTTCCTTTAACATCATGTGTTAAAATAAAGCTCCCTTTAAAGCAAACATTGTTCTCTGTACTAAACAGTCATTTCATTAGGTCATTTTGAGATCCTGAGCTACTGAGAAACTTCTAACCACTAGATCAGCGATTTTCAACCAGTATGCCCCAAGAATTTTAAAACATTCAATACCTGACTATTTAGTCAGTGGGCACTGACCTCTTTTCCCTTAGGTTGTCAAATTAAAAAAAAAATGACAATAATAGCCATCTGGTGTGAGTGAATCAAAATTATACCTATTTCTTGTCAGATTAGTAAAAAATACATTTTTTGGTGTGCAGAAGATTTTAGTAATTAGTTTATGTGTGCCATGAGATGAAAAAGGTTGAAAATTGTTGCAATTGATCAACTGATTATCAATTCAGAACACCTAATTCTGAGTGAGACAATGACTCAAAATTTCTGAACCACTTTACAGAATTTCACTTTTAGTGCTTACTGCTGGTTCATCAGTAAGGAAACTTAAAAGCTTTAAGTAGCTAAGTTCTTTGCTCAAGTACAGAGAGAACCTATGGTACTTGCTAGAATGTCAGCAACTAAAACCTACTCTGGAAGCAAAGACCTGGCATTGGGCTGCCTAAAGTTCGCCACTTGTGTGAGTTTTCAGCTTGTCCCAGGCCAGTGGAGGTGCTGTTTGCAGGTACTCAGTGAAAAGGAAATTATCTTCATCATAAAAATATCAGGTGAGGACTTCAGCACAAAAAAGGGTCATTTTAAAGAAAAAGACTTCAAATCACAAGGATGTGTCACTGATATGAACCACAGGCAAAATTTTGAAATTTTTAAATATGCTCATGACATTTAATTTTTAAATATATTAATCATTTAAGAGAGTATCTATCTTTCTAAGGTGTGTAAATTTATAGTAGTTCTGTTGTAGGTGGCAGGAATGACACCAGGTGTCTGACCAGTGGTGTTAGACTGGACCTGGGTTCAGCAACCTCAGTACTTGAGTTCTGGCTAGGACTCAGAGCCAAGACTCCAACTATAAGAGAACACTTATTTGGAAAAATCACTAAATTATAATCAGTATTATGCCTTCTATTTTATAATATTTTTTCACCTTATTTCAAATACTCTTCTTAAGAATAAACAAATGCTAAACAGAACTGCTTAAAGAATCATATGAATCAAATTCTACTTTTTAAACCCAACATCAGAAATGTTACTAATGGTTAAGTCATTCACTAATAGGAAAATACTGAATCTATCTGGCATAGATGAACCCCCAACCTGGTGGCTTTTACAGTCAATTTTATACCAAGATAAAACTCTTTGATTTCTTCACCTTAAATGATAGGAACATCATATTATTCCTTTCCAGAAACTAGAGAAAGGTTACTTTTTTAAATCTAATGTCCACCCCCCATCATTTAATTAACATGGATCCATCCTCTAAATGATTCTACATTTCAGAAGATAAGTATCTGTCCCTCTCCTTCACAATCTTCAAAGATAAAAGATCACTACCATGAGATATTTTAACTTTTTTCTGAATTAAAACAATATAAAATAAACCAGTTCCTCAATTATATTAATGCTACCTGGTTTTTCAGGGCAGAATTCATTGGAAATGTTGGGAATACAAACTGTCATCCTCCTCCCCCGTCCCGCCCATCCCTCCTTAACTAGCAGGTCTGCTTTGAGTCACATTGTGTTCAGAAAACCCCATTTTCCTAACTTAATTTAACTTGAATTGTATTTGTGATGGTGTTTTTTGATTTCTTCGATTTTATGGGACAATTTACTGCTTGGTTTCTTTAGTATTGCAGTTTATATGAAAATCAGATGTTCCTCACTCTATGAAGAGCAGAATAAAGTGACAAAACTAAATTAGACAGGATTTTAAGTTAGTATGAGAATGAATCTTTTGATGAGACCATAAGACATAGAAAGGGGTCATGAAGAAAAATTGGGAAACAATGTGTATGGAATTTTTTTTTGAATGACAAGATTCTCATCCCTGTGGGATGACTTCCATAGAAGGAGTCCACTAACAGTTGAATGAACTTTGAATCACTCAATCGCTTTTCCAAGCCTATGATGGTGACATAGGGGGTCTTCAAAGGAACTAAGATTAATTTTTTTCAATAACTAAAAGCAGAGCACAGTTCCAGATTACCAAAACTCTGCAATGCTGATTTTGTGACCTTGACTCAGAGTCACTGGGATGTCCCAGGAAACCACAATTTTTCGCAGATGCACATTTTATGTCCAAACGTTTACCAGATGTGAAGTTCATGTGATCTATGCTGTGCAATAGAAACAAAAATGAATTTGCTGTGTAATTTGACATACCAGTTCACTCTGTGAGCCAGCAGGTAACAGTACTGCTGCTCTCATGTTTAAGCAGAGCAAAGAAAACCTCTTTAAGCCCTACCACTACTCTCAATTAAAACAACCCCACATGCTTGGTAAGCCTGAAATTCCAAGAAAGCTTTGTTTCTTTAGATTAAGAAATCTATCCCTGTTAAAACTAAAACACCCTTGGGAGACATAAACAGTTATCAGTTATTTATACTTCAGAATAAATGAATTTCAAATCCTGTTCTCACAGCTGGTTTTGATAAGACTACATGAAGCTTGGTTGTTTGGATTGTAAAGAGAGTAGAAAAAGATCTTCCAGAGATAAAAGTTAATACATGAATAATTATTTTACCACTATTACTTGTCTATTCATTCAATAACATTTACAACGACCTACTATTTTTCAATCAATGTGCTAAGCATTGGGGATACAAGATGCAAGAGCGAGGTAATTTGCCTTAAGAAATGCAGGGTTTGGTGTAAATCTGTCAAATCCACAGTTATCACAGAAGAGCAGTGATATTAAGGGAGGTGAGTGCCCCTTGCACGGAGCTCGGAGAAATGAATACCCAAATCCACCTGGCAGAGAGAAGATGGGAAAGTTTTCCAAAAGGAGGCAAAGTCTTGTGACTTAAAGAAAAACCACGGATTTGTAGGTAACCTAAGGATAGAAAGATAATGTGGTACCTGATTTTGCCTGGAAACACTAAAGAGCAATATGTTCTCAGTGAAACAGCATTTCTGAAGATTTCTGGAGTGAAGTAACTGTAGGGAGTGGGGGGCAGTGTCTCAGCTAGGGCTGCCATAACAAATTACCATAGGCTGGGGGCTTAAACCATAGACATCTATTTTCTCACAGTTCTGGAGGCTGGATGCCCAAGATTAGAGTGCCAGCATGGTTTCTGGTGAGACCTCTCTAGAGGGAGACCACCATCTTGCTGGCTGTGTCCTCACTATGCCACTTGTGTGTTTGGGTGCGGATGTGTGTGTGTGGGTGCGGATGTGTGTGTGTGGGTACATGTGTGTGTGGGCATGTGCATGTGTGTGCATTTGTGCAGGTGCAGACACACACTGGGGTGAGAGAGAAAGCTCCCTGTGTCTATTCTTATAAGAACAGCTAACCCGAATCCAATAGTATCAAAGTCCCACCCTCCTCATGTTCTCATTGAATCTTCATTATCTCTTTATAGGGCTCTAACACAATTCAGTCCAGAGAAGGCAGTCAGGGAAAAGAATGACAATGATAGTGAGGTAGTCAGGGGGAAAAAACATGAAGGGCATTCTAAATCAAGTGAAGAGGAATGGATTTTCTTTTTATAGCTCATTCTAGGACTCCACATAGGTATTTCAAGCAGAGAATGGTATTCTGGTTCATGGTTTAGAAAGCTCACTGTGGCAGAAGTCGGGAGAACGATGCACAGGAAAACAGGAAAGACACTGAGGGGCAGTGAGGGCCCGAGGTGGGAATGAGAGTAGAGTTGAGAGAGATTCAGGAGTTAGGAGAAGCCAAGTTTGATTGATTATACCTCTGTGGAGGGGAGAAATGAGAATTACCCCAGCCCTCCCTCTGGCTTATGCATCTAGTACAGTGATGGCGAACCTATGACACGCGTGTCAGAGGTGACACGTGAACTCATTCTTTTGGTTGATTTTTCTTTGTTAAATGGCATTTAAATATATAAAATAAATATCAAAAATATAAGTCTTTGTTTCACTATGGTTGCAAATATCAAAACATTTCTATATGTGACACGGCACCAGAGTTAAGTTAGGGTTTTTCAAAATGCTGACACGTCGAGCTCAAAAGGTTCACCATCACTGATCTAGTAGATGGCAATGAACTTTCCTGAAAGAAAAAGAGAGAAAGAATCCAATTTTGTTTGCCGGGGAATGAGGAGAAGACATACAAAGCTTATGAGTTTTTAGAAAATTGAGTCTAAGCTTTGCATGAGGTGTATGTACATATGGAATTGTTTGCTTGGCCACTCTGCCAGGAAAGGGCCAATGGAGAGATGCAGATGATGCTGAGCAGAGTGAGAGGATGTGGGTCCTCCCCTGGTTTGGGATTTGCTTTTGAGCACCAAGGGCTGTGATTTCAGACCATTAGAACTATTTGTATTGAACAAAACAGATGTCTAACATTACAAGCATAGCTAAGTAAGTGCTGGTTCATCTATATGATGAAGCATCACAGAGCATGAAATCCATGTATTCCAAGGGTATTTAATGACATTAAAAAACAGTAAGAGATAAAGCAAAACACAAACTGTAAATAAAGTAATTGATTAAAATATATTTTTCATAGAAATGTCAAAAATTATTACCTCTGAATAGTAGTGTTACAAATATATAATTCTGTTCATTATGCTTTCTCATATTTTCCAAAGGTGTCTAAAAGGAATATATCTTGTTTAATAATCAGAAGTAACAAACTTATTTTTAAACTTGTATATATTTTTAGGTAGAGTAAATATTCCAAAAGAAGGTTCTCTCTCCCATCACCAGCAGAACACATAATTGAACTATTCTCCACCAATCAGGAGAAATTGGAGTATTCAGAGTAGCAAATTTAAAAATTGTGCCTTATAAGAAGAGTTTTATTTTTTAATTTAAAATATATTTTTATCGATTTCAGAGAGGAAGAGAGAGAAAGATAGAAACATCAATGATGAAAGAATCATTGATTGGCTCCTGCACGGCCCACACTGGGGATCGAGCCCACAACCTGGGCATGTGCCCTGACCAGGAATCAAACCCTTCATAGTTCAACGCTCAGCCACTGAGCCACTCCAGCCAGGCAGTTTTATTTTGGATTTACACTCTGTCTACTATGGGCTGGCTACGGGCTCTGCTCCACATTTCTCTATTTGGGACCCATTTCAAGGAGCACGGCCACTTACGTGGCCGAGGTAAATAGCTTTAGAAGGTCTCAAATAGAAACTAAATGCTTCAGTCCAGAAACATACCTATATCAATTTCCACTGAACTTACAGAACTTATGGAATCAGGAGATGTAAGCCCATCGTGTACCTGAAATATAACTGGCAAACAGCGCTAACAACAGTCACATATAACTACTTCCAAAAAAAATTATAGAGGGAATTTTATGGCAATGTTGTTCAAACCGCAAAACTATGACCCATCGTTAGATTGTAAAATCAATTTAATGAGTCATGACCAGTGTTTTTCCATGGAATGGAATGGAAGGGGAAATGTTCAGAACATAATGCAGAAAAGGTAGATAATTGATCATGACACAATTACCAAATAAATACAGATGTGTCACAATGTTAACTGTCTTCCTGTGGGGTTTGTAAAAACTTTTGAAAGCAATTGTTCTATGAGAGCACCAACTAAGCCAGATATATAGAATCATAATTTTCTGTTTATACTGGCTCCCCTATTCCAGTGTCCTATAACTAGCATAAAAGATTTAGGAAAATATGGGCTTCCTCAGTGGTATCAATCTTAAGAGCCGAGTTTAATTTTTACTCTTTATGTAATGTAATGCTCTCTTAATAAATCAATTACGAAATATTATGAAGTGATTCATATTTTTAGCACCTTGCAAGTACTGAGTTCACTTTTTATTTATCCTAAAATACATACAAAAATTTAAGCTTCAAAAGCTTTTCCTCAATTCTACAGAGCCTCATTTTATTGGTTTGTTAGGAATATGCACAATTCTTATATTAATTTAAATGGCATCCTTGACCAAGATGAATGGTACTAATTTTTTTTTATTCTGTATTCCTGTTAACATATAAAACACATTGTCATGGATGATTTCTTACTTGATGCTTTGATGTTTAAGGGAAGAATGCATATTTCAAAATTGCAAAATACCTATTGTACTTAACTTCTTGACATAGACTTAATATTCCCAGTTTTCAATTTTCTCCTTTTTATCATCTACTAAGAAAATGCAAAAGTAAAATATGCACATTCTATATGCTTATTCATGGGGGAAATGCAGTATTTATCAAGTTAGTTTCAATTTTTTAAATGAATTCATTTTAATGCTTATTTTCTATCATCTATGTGAAATGTTTATAAGCGCTTACTTAAATGTGAGCATTTCAACCAATTTCAATGTTTTCTACCCTTCCCCCAAATATACTGCCATGGTTTTCTTTACCTACCCTTCAGAGCAGTGCCAGTTCAAAAGCCAGCCTCTTGTTCCTACCCAGAAAATGCTAAACAGCCAGGAAAAAAAGCAAAATGCTTCAAAATGGCACAATCTTCTTTTGCCTCCCAGATGGCTCCACTACCACATACTAGGTATGCCAGAGGTTTCCTCAGGAGAAAAGGAGTCACTGTGAATTAATACAACCTAGCATCTTGACATTCAACGGAAGCAAATGAAACATGACTCACTGTTGAAAAGAATGGAAAATGAAAAGAGCATCCTCAAAAATAAACTAGTGTGCAATTTTTTTACCATCTAAAAGGAAGCTCTGGTATGGAAAAATGAACATCCTGCATTTGTTAATTAAGGAAGCATTATATTCAGTTCAGTAACAGTAACTTGTTTAAAAGTGATGAGTCACAATATTCAGATCCTTCCTGGCCTTATTCAGCTAGGTGTGGAGCAAAGAGGATTGTACCGGCAGCTGGTCCATCTCTGTCCCAGACCCAGCTAGGCCACTGGGACACTGGGAATCTGGGCAAGAAAACAAGCCTGGCTGGACTTCAGTATCTCTTCTTTAAAACCAGGATGTGAAGAGATTAATGAGTGAGTTGTAGGATCTCTTCCACTTCAAAGGACTACAATTCTATTCTCATGAATAATTTATCTATTTATTTCATTAAACAACCCCCTCAAAAAAGGGTAATTTCTTTCCATTATTCCAAACTGAATCTACTAAATCTAATATATGATGAATTTTCTACAAATTATCATTGTGTGACCAAAGTTACCATATCATTAACATTTCTGTTGCATTCAAAGAGCTCCAAAGACATGAACACTTTGCTGATCATTCTCTTTACATGATAGTAGTGTTTCTTTTTTATCTCTAAGGTATCAGAAAAAAAAGAAATTCCTTGAAAATGCTCCTCCTTTTAAACAAACGATAATCACCACACAAATTCAATTGAATGATTGCAATATGGTTCTGAATTCTAAAATGGAGAGCTTCTTAAACTATTTGCATTATTCTCTAAAAAACACACACACACAAAGTTAGCAAATAAATACCGCAGTCAAGTTTTGATTATCTGTCATCTGTAATGGCAAGAGAGATATCTTATACAGATTTTCTTAAATGGTAGGGGGAGGGGTGTATAATTGGGCATTGGAATGTGTTTAATTCTTACATTTGAATAAAGCTATGCCTGCCATTCTGGAAACTGACAACAATGTACTTCAAGCTGAGTAAATAATGAAACTTTCTGAGGAAAAACCAAACCAAGAGAACTAGAAAACATTTTATTTTGTATATATTTTGGTTCACACCTTAGCAAATGAGAACATGTACGATGTTTAGAAAGATATTGTTAAATCCCTGCTCTGTGAAACTATTGTGATAAAAAAGAATAAATTATAGAAGGAGACATTAAATATTTATATAATAATATTTTTTAAATGCTTGCAGAAAGTAGCCATAAAAAGATTAAGTTAGTGTTGTAATTATTATTATCAAATATAGCTGCAATGTAAAAATCTCATGAGGTGGTAAACTTATGCCCCACTACTCACTCCAAAGTTTGCTGATTACTTTCTCTTATACAGATGTTCAAATTCAATGATCTCAAACAGCAACATCTGCACGGAATGGACTTCATCCATTCTGAAAAACTGACATTTCTCTAGGAGAGTTGCCAAGTGCACCTCAGAATTACAATATGTCAGACTATCCAAATGGAGTTGCTTTTATTTTTCTATATCATCCAATTGTGTTCAGAAGAAATTGTAAACAAGATCCCTAAAGCCACAGTACCAGCAGCCCATCAAGGAGCAACTGTGATGGTCTACTACATACTACTTGGTCCAAAATGTTCACTTCATAGTAGAATTAAGCAGGCAGCGAAATGATTTTCGTTCCTTTCTGCAATTACAGGTGCTTTAGAATACTGTCAGGTTAACACTAAACGCGATCCCTTCATTAACCCTATGGCCTACGCTGCTGGGAAGATCAACGAAATAATAGCATTACTCGGTGATGGAAGAAAAGGGAGTCTCATGAACAAGAGAAGGAAAAGTATCCTGACAGAGGTAGATGCCTCTGGGACTGAGCAGGAAGTGGTTTGTGCAAATGAGAAAGAACAGTGGCCTCTTGGACGTTATGCAACTTTTTCCCCATTGCACTCATGGGAAGCCGTGAGTATGGGCTCTTTGCCTAGTTTGGCAAAGCAGGCCTCAGGTAGGCTTCTCACTAGCAAAACCCAAGAGAAACTGGAAGCAACCACGTCCAGAAAACAGGACACGAACTAGGACATTGTCCAACTCCACAAGCATTAGGAGCAAACTGTAGTAAAGAGGGGGGAAATCCAGACAGTAGTAAACATGAAACTGCAAACATAAATATTCAATGAAAACCAGCATCATGGAGGAAGACCATAAACTCAACAAACGTGGTTTGAGCATCCAGAGAAAGAGTTAATACAAACTTAAATGTAATCAATATATTCAGAGATGTATGTGAGAATAGTTGAAGAGAAAAGTAGCTAGATGGGGAGGAAAAGGTGAGGAATTCTACCAGATTACAATAGAAAAGGACACAGATTTTCCAAAATATTAGAAAAAGGAATTTTTAGAAGGAAAACAGGGACAAATGAAGAAATAATGAAAAGCTTTCAGAGCTAAGTAAATATTTGAACCTTCAGCACATCCAGAGGGGCTCAGTTGGTTAAGCATCGTCCTGTGCACTGAAGTGCTGCCAGTTTGATTCCAGATCAGGTATACTGGGTTGCAGGTTCCATCCCGGTTGGGGCATATACAAAAGGCAGCCAATAAATGTGTCTCTCTCACGTAGATGTTTTTCTCTCTCCCTCTCTCCATCACTCCCTCTCTCCTTCTCTCTCCACCTCTCTCACCCTCCCTCCCTCTCTCTAAACATGTCTTTGGGTGAGGATTAAAAAAAAAAGATTTGAATCTTTATATTGAAATGGTGTCATAAGTACCAAATTAATTACATGTGGGGGAAAAGACCTCCTTTATACACATATTGGTGAAAAATCATAATTCAAAGGATGAAGCAAAAAATCCTAAGAGTTTCTGTAGGGGATGGGGAGGAAAAGGGGAGAATACCTAAAAAGAAATAAATTCAGATTGTCTAGAGATTACCACAGAAGTGAGGCTAAAAAGAATGGATCAAAATCTTCAAAATTCTGTAGGAAAATAGGACCTAACCAAAGAAACATTCATTTATGAAAATTTTGAACATCTGAACATTAAACAACTCAAATGTTTACTATCTATTCACTCTCTCCAGTAAATTATCAGGAGATAAACAAACGAAGCTATTTGTGGGGTAGAGAATTATTTTTAAATGAACAAAATTTGCCTCTCTCCTCTAACCATTTCTCCAAAATAAACTTCTGTCTAAAATTGTTACTTTAAGAAGTTAATAACATTCTAGAAATAAAATACAAGTTCTCAAACAGGGAGCAGGGTGGAGAGTGGGGGATGAAGGGCAGTGAGGGTGAAACAGATCACGTAAAGAGAGTAAGTACATTATCTCAGAGGTGGTAGAATGATTCCAACTAGAAAACCTCAAGTTGTAATTGATATAGAAATATAATGGTAACCATTATTATGTAAACAGGAATTTAATTTCCAGAGATGACTGATAGGAGAAGAAAATGAAGCCAACTTAATTCCAAACAAAATTTATTTAAAAAAACTAATAAAAATCCTATCTAATAAAAGAGAAACATGGTAATTGGCGTATGACCGCTACCATTCCCATTGGCTAATCAGGGCGATATGCAAATTAACTGCCAGCCAAGATGGTGGCCGGCAGCCAGGCATCTTAAACTGAACATGAGGCTTGCTTGCTTCAGTGACGGAGGACTCCAACGTTCCCCGCCTGCCTTGCCGGCTTCTGAGCTTGCAGTTTAAGAAACATTGTAACAAATATAGAAGCTAAACAAAACCCCAAGAACCAGCTTTCAGCGAGCTGGGATATCAGAGCAGGAGTTGATACAGAGTTTCAATTATAAAACCTAAACAAACCAGATACCTGCTTTCAGCAGCTAAGGCCTCAGAGCTGGAGCCAAGCCTCAGAGCTAAAGCTGGCCCAGAATTTAAAAAAAAGAGAAAAAAAGGAGCAGTTGGGAGCTTCCGTCACCCGCCAGCCTGAAAACAGCCCTCAGCCCCTCACCCAGACTGACAAGGCACCCCAGTGGGGACCCCCACCCTGAAGGGTGTGTGACCAGCTGCAAATAGCCATCATCCTCTCATCCAGGCTGGCCAGGCACCCCAGTGGGGACCCCCACCCTGACCCAGGACACCCTTCAGGGCAAACCAGCCAGCCCCCACCCATGCACCAGGCCTCTATTCTATATAGTAAAAAGGTAATATGCCTCCCAGCACCAGGATCAGCGGAGCTGAGAGGCCTCCCGGCACCGGGAGCAGCGTGACACGGGGCAGCGCCCAAACCCCCTGATCACCCTGCGGCTATGTGTGTGACAGGGGGTGGGGCCACAACCTCCCTATCGGACCTGCTCTGTTCGTGACAGGGGACGGCACCCCAACCCCCTGATCGGCCCTGCTCTGTGCCTGATAGGGGGGAGCTCCCCAACCCCCTGATCACCCTGCGGCTCTGTGTGTGACAGGGTGCAATTCCCCAACACCCCCACCCCACGGGCCCTGCTCTGTGTGTGACGGGGTAGAGCCATAACCTCCCCATCAGCCCTGCCCTGAGTGTGAGAGTGGCGGCACCCCAACTCCCTGATCGGCCCTGCTCTGTGGGTGATAGAGGGCGGCGCCCCAACCCCCCCTCCCCCACGGGCCCTGCTCTGTGTGTGATGGGGTAGAACCATAACCTCCCCATCGGCCCTGCCCTGAGTGTGACAGTGGCGGCACCCCAACCCCCTAATGGGCCCTGCTCTGTGCGTGACAGGAGGGAACTCCCCAACCCTCTGATTGACCCTGCTCTGTGCGTGATAGGGGGGAGCTCCCCAACCCCCAGATCAGCCCTGCTCTGTGCGTGACAGGAGGCAGTGCCCCAACCCCCTGATTGACCCTGCTCTGTGCGTGACAGGGGATGGTGCTGCAACCTCCCCATCAACCCTGCCTTGAGTGTGACAGAGGGTGGTGCCCCAACCCCCCAATCGGCCCTACCCTGAGCATGACTGAGGGTGGCATCACAACCTCCCAATCAGCCCTGCTCTGTGCATGACAGGGGGTGGCGTCCCAACTCCCCAATCGGCCCTGCTCTGAGCCCGACCAGGGGCTGCACCTAGGGATTGGGCCTGCCCTCTGCCACCTGGGAGCAGGCCTAAGCCAGCAGGTCGTTATCTCCCGAGGGGTCCCTGAATGTGAGAGGGCACAGGCCGGGCTGAGGGACCCCCCCTACCCCCACCCCCCCGAGTGCACAAATTTTTGTGCACCGGGCCTCTAGTCATTATAATAAAGAACAAGAGAGCATGGTAAAAATAAAAACCCTAGTAGCATGAAAAAGAAGAGTCCAAATATGTTAGCAATTATAATCAAGTTTAATGGGTTAAATTTGCTATTTAGAATTCAGAAATTTCAGGTGTGTGTGTGTGTGTTTAAGTCCATCTATATGCTGCTTAAAACAAGAAATCTACCTAAAACACTTGTTAAGTGTCAAGAATAAATGATATCAAATTGACCTGTAGTTCTCTGATGGGCTGACATTAGAATACCATGCTCACTGAAAACAGATAAATGCAAGCTTAATATAAAACTAATTAAATGGCTCCCCAATGAAGAGTAACACCTTATGCCAATCTAGTAGGAAGTTTCTAGTGATATGTTTTAGAATTCTGCCATTTGCCCTGGCCATTTAATTAGATATTTGTAATTTGGGTGAGAGCAACGATGAGCTGCAAATCAATTTCCATACAAAGCTAAAATCTCACCTGGATAAATAATGGACCAACTGCAAGAAGACAAAATTCAAAAGAAACACAGGAAAATCCTGGGAGCCAAAGTCTGGATTGTAGAAGGCTCGGTAGGAATCAGTTGGCTTATGAGCAGGTCTGAGTAGACTGAAAGGTCTAGGACTCTAGGTCAATGGTAAACTAAAGTCATTAGTGTGAACTGGTTGCCAACAATTCATTTGGTCTTGGGCTCTGAGAGAGAAAGAGAACAGGGCTGCACCCTTTCTATTCAGCAACCAATGGTCAGAGCGAATCAAATGCAGTGTGACCAGGGAAGGCTGACCAGACTGGAGATGTAACTCCAGACCGCTGCAAAAGAGAAGCAGTTTTAGAATGTGATGTTTCACTTGTCTTCAGATACTCACAAGACTGCCATGTGGAAAAGAAATTAACTTGTCCCTGTCACTCCGAGAGTACAGAATTAGGATCAATGCCTGGAAATTCCAGAGAGGACGTTTTCAGTTTAATTCGAGGGAAGTTTTAAATAAATGGGGATGTCCCTAAAACTGAAAGTGGCCCATCTTGGATGTTTCTGGTACTGGATAATTTGCACATTAGGTGTGCTAGAGAGAGAGGTTAAGGCATCAAGTATTGTTGGTGTAAACAATATTTGTATTGCAAACAATAACTATTTGTAGGATAATTTCCAGCCCTGTGATGTATGTTGACTAGAGTGTGTATCTAAACTGAACCATTTGTTCAAACTGAAATATGCTTCAACAAGCAGGTTCAAGCCCCACCTCCTCTATGAAGCAAATCATGACAAAAACAGACCATATCTTCCACAGTGTCTACCTCCAGTATTAGACCATTTGAAGATCAATTGCAGAGTCTTATTTTGCTTCCTAAAAATTATATTTTAAATAGTCCATCTCCCAACTGTATGAAAAGTACCCGGAGTCACGGAACCTCTATCTACTAGGCACCCTGGTATCCATTAAAGTTAAACACGCTGGCTTATCACTTCTCTTGTGTTTGTTATTTTTTGCAAATAGCACCTATTTAATGTTTTTAGAGTCACCAATAAATCCTTCCTGTGAAAGTGATGAAATACACATTACTGGCTTCCTTGGGAGTTCCTGTGTCCCCTTTACCCCCTTGATATATCAAAATCCCTGAATTTTTCCACTTAAAACTTCTAAACTCTCTAATGAGAATAATGGTTACAGAAACTAAAATCCATTTTTGCAACTTTTGCAGATAATAAAATATGCCTTCTTCCTTTCTCTTCTTTTAGAACATACCAATAGCCGACCCTAAGAAAACAGAAAGATTTTAAAGAAATAAAAGACACAATTTGAAGTTCTCTAGAGTGTTAGGATAATAGTAGCAAAGTCTTGCACTCTGAAGAAGCCTGGCTACGTCTCTTCTTCAATGCAGTTTGGCAAGACTGTAGCTCTGTATAAGTGGTTTCCTTGAAAACATGGCTTTGGATAAGAAAACAGCTTCAGATAAAATAGAGTGGCCTTGCCCTAACCAGTTTGGCTCAGTGGATAGAGCGTCAGCCTGCAGACTGAAAGGTCCCAGGTTCGATTCCAGTCAAGGGCATGTACCTTGGTTGTGGGCACATCCCCAGTAAGGGGTGTGCAGGAAGCAGCTGATGGATGTTTCTCTCTCATCTATGTTTCTAACTTTCTATCCCTCTCCCTTCCTCTCTGTAAAAAATCAATAAAATATATTTTTTAAAAATATAGAGTGGCCTTGCCTAAGGATTGAAAATAATAAAGCAATAAAAGAAACGAAAAGGAAAAATTTTCTTCTGCTAAGTTTATAATAAATGCTCATCTTTGTGGATAAACTGGAAGAGGGGATAAACATACACACATTTACTTTTAAATTTGTCATTAGTATTCAAATCAAGTTTGAAAATGTGAAATTATAGTTGCTTTTCTAGACTTACACAGGCTGCTTTAGGCCCAAAGCTCAAAAACATGGCAAATTACTAGAAGAAAAATTTGGAATTCAACTTGACAGCCATATCCAAGATGATGTAGAAACACTTAAAATGCACAAACTTATTGCATGACTCAGGCTTAGCACTTAATAATATAACAGGTCTGGCCAAAAATGACAAATCTGAAGTTACCATCTAAAAATTAAAAATACTTATAGCCACAGTTATAAAAACACAAATGCACAAGTGAACCCAAGTATCTTATATTGATAACTGTGCAGACATTCATTTAATTAAATCATTTAGAAGGAGTTGGAGATAAAAAAAATATTCAGCCCAGCTGGCATGGCTCAGTGGTGAGCATGGAGCTATAAACAAGGAGGTCACTGGTTCCTGGTCAGGGCACATGCCCAGGTTGCAGGCTCGAGCCCCAATATGGGGCACATAGGAGGCAGCCAATCAATGATTCTCTTTCATCATTGATGTTTCTCTCTCTCTATCCCTCTCCCTCACTCTGAAATCAATAAAAACATATTTTTAAAAATTCATGCTTTTTTCCAGAGTTCTGATATCTGTCAGTTTGATTCATGTTATCATGGCTTTTTGATTTGTTTTGGGCTAAGAAGACATGCTTAGTCTAAATCAGTGGTTCTCAACCTTCTGGCCCTTTAAATACAGTTCCTCATGTTGTGACCCAACCATAAAATTATTTTCGTTGCTACTTCATAACTGTAATGTTGCTACTGTTATGAATCATAAAGTAAATATCTGATATGCAGGATGGTCTTAGGTGACCCCTGTGAAAGAGTCGTTCAACCGCCAAAGGGGTTGCGACCCACTGATTGAGAACCGCTGGTTCTAAATACTTTGTAAAAACTTACTGACATATATTATAGACTAGGGGCCCGGTGCACAAAATTCGTGTACTGGGTGGGGGGGGGGGGGAGAGTGTCCCTCAGCCCAGCCTGCCCCCTCTCACATACTGGGAGCCCTCAGGCGTTGACCCCCATCACCCTCCAATCGCAGGATCGGCCCCTTGCCCAGGCCTGACGCCTCTGATAGAGGCGTCAGGCCTGGGCAGGGGACCCTCATTTCCCCCCATCACTGGTTCTGCCCCCAGCCCAGGCCTGATGCCTCTGGCCCAGGAATCAGGCCTGGGCAGGGGACCCCCAGACCCCTCCGATTGCTGGCTCCGCCCCTGCCCCTGCAGGACACCTCTTGCTGAGGCGTCCGGCCCGGGCAGCGGGGACCCACAGCTGCAGTGGCCCCGCGATCGTGGGCTTCGCTTTAGGCCCAGGCAAGGGATGCCTAGCTCCTGGGACTGCCAGCTTCGACCATGCCCAGCTCCCATTGCTGGCTCCACCCCTACTTCCTGCTATCACTGTCCAGGGCGGCAAAGGCGCCTGATTCTCCAATCATGGCTGGGGGGCAGGGCAAAGGCGGCCCCAGGGCCGCCTTTGCCCTTCCCCCCAGCTCTTAGCTCCCCCCTGGGTTTCCGATCACTGTCAGTGGCAGAGGACTTCTTCCTGCTTTCCCTTTCGCCTCCCTGCATTGTGCCTACATATGCAAATTAGCCGCCATATTGTTGGTAGTTAACTGCCAATCTTAGTTAGCAGTTAACTGCCAATCTTAGTTGGCAGTTAATTAGCATATAGCCCTGATTAGCCAATGAAAAGGGTAGCGTCATACGCCAATTACCATTTTTCTCTTTTATTAGTGTAGACTAGAGGCCCAGTGCACAAAAATTTGTGCACTGGGGGCGGGGGAGGGGGTCCCTTAGCCCGGCCTGTGCCCTCTCGCAGTCTGGGACCCCTCGGGAGATAACGACCTGCTGGCTTAGGCCTGCTCCCGGGTGGCAGAGGGCAGGCCCAATCCCTAGGTGCAGACCCTGGTCGGGCTCAGAGCAGGGCCGATTGGGGAGTTGGGGCACTACCCCCTGTCATGCACATAGCAGGGCGAATCGGGAGGTTGCGATGCCACCCTCAGTCACGCTCAGGGTAGGGCCAACTGGGGGGTTGGGGCACCTCCCCCTGTCACACTCAAGGCAGGGTCGATGGGGAGGTTGCGGCACCACCCCCTGTCACGCACAGAGCAGGGCCCATCAGGGGGTTGGGGAGCTCCTCCCTGTCACGCACAGAGCAGGGCCCATCAGGGGGTCAAGGAGCTCCCCCCGTCACTCACAGAGTAGGGCCGATAGGGGAGTTGGGGCACAGCCCCCTGTCACACACAGAGCAGGGCCCATCAGGGGGTTGGGGCACCGCACCCTGTCACACTCAGGGCAGGGCCGATGGGGAGGTTATGGCTCTACCCTGTCACACACAGAACAGGGCCCGTGGGAGGCGGTTGGGGTGCCGCCTTCTATCACCCACAGAGCAGGGCCGATAAGGGGGTTGGGGCACCACCACTGTCACACACAGAGCAGGGCCCATGGGGTTGGGGGGTTGGGGAACCGCACCCTGTCACACACAGAGCCGCAGTGCGATCAGGGGGTTGGGGGGCTCCCCGCTATCAGGCACAGAGCAGGGCCCGTGGGGGGGGGGAGTGGCGTTGGGGCGCTGCCCCCTGTCACCCACAGAGCAGGGCCGATCAGGGGGTTAGGGCGCCGCACCCTGTCACACACAGAGCCTCAGGGTGATCAGGGCGTTGGGGAGCTCCCCCCATCAGGCACAGAGCAGGGCCGATCAGGGGTTGAGGCACCGCACCCTGTCACACACACAGCTGCAGTGCGATCAGGGGGTTGGGAAGCTCCCCCCTATCAGGCACAGAGCAGGGCTGATCAGGGGGTTGGGGCGCCTTCCCCTGTCACGAACAGAGCAGGGCGGATAGGGAGGTTGTGGCCCCGACCCTGTCACACACAGAGCCGCAGGGCGATCAGGGGGTTTGGGCGCTGCCCCGTCATGCTGATCCCGGTGCTGGGAGGTCTCTCGGCTCCACTGATCCCGGTGCTGGGAGGCATATTACCCTTTTACTATATAGAATAGAGGCCTGGTGCACGGGTGGGCCTGGCTGGTTTTCCCTGAAGGGTGTCCTGGATCAGGGTGGGGGTCTTCACTGGGGTGCCTGGCCAGCCTGGGTGAGGGGATGATGGCTATTTGCAGCTGGTCACACACCCTTCAGGGTGGGGGTCCCCACTGGGGTGCCTGGCCAGTCTGGGTGAGGGGCTGAGGGCTGTTTTCAGGCTGGCGGGTGACGGAAGCTCCCAACTGCTCCTTTTTTTCTCTTTTATTTAAATTCTGGGCCAGCTTTAGCTCTGAGGCTTGGCTCCAGCTCTTAGGCCTCAATCCCAGCTGGCTGAAAGCAGGTTTCTGGGGTTTTGTTTAGCTTCTATATTTGTAAGAATGTTTCAAAGTGCAAGCTCAGAGGCCGGCAGTGGCAGGCGGGGAATGTTGGAGTCCTCCGTCACTGAAGCAAGCAAGCCTCATGTTCGGTTCAAGCTGCCTGGCTGCCGGCCGCCATCTTGGCTGGCAGTTCATTTGCATATCTCACTGATTAGCCAATGGGAAGGGTAGCAGAGGTACGGCTTATTACCATGTTTCTCTTTTATTAGATAGGATGTTGGACTTAGGCCAACATAGATCTAACCACAGCCACAAATAATAACAGAAGTAATGAGACAATTAACCCTTTGAGTGCCAACCAATATCCTAGGAACTATGCTAAAATTGCCAAGGCATTTTTGCTGATTTTACAGCAGTTTAGGAAAAAAATTATGAATCGCAAGTAAATGAAGTTACATATTCAAAAACTTAAGGAAACCTTTACTACGTTGACATATTTAGCAATATCAGCATCACTGATAAAAGCAGACTTAGAACTGGACGCCATTTTGAATCTTTGATAGGGCTCCCGGCACTTTTGGCGAAAGACAGGAGGAGCGCAATCGAGCTCCCGGCACTCTAGGAGTTAACATAGGAACAACCACAAGAACCTCCTCAAGACATTCTACCCTAAGCAGCAATGGAATAGGGTTGTGGTATGACAACCAACCCTGACTTCCATGGGGGAGAACTCAGAAAGAAAGAATACTGTACTTATGGTAATAAGAAATGTTAAGCTAATTTGAGTACTTTTATCAGCCAGGCTCTATGCTCCTCGTGTTTATTTGCATTATCCCATTTAACCTTGCTGACTACACTATGAAATAGGTCCCTTGGTCCTCAGTTAACAGATGGGCACATTAAGCTTTAAAAGGTTCAATGCCATGCACAAGGTCACACAGGTGCTAAGTGTCAGGGCCACAACTGCACAACACCCATGATTTTAGTTATTTTCTTATATGGCCTCAATGTTAGTAGAGTACATAATATTCTTTTGGCATTCACAAGAGGTAATAAACTGATTCTTCTGCTTTTAAAATCTTTTTCTCATGTAATTTTAGCCAGATTGTATTATCTGTACTTAGCGTGTCTGATATTTAAAAAGCACATCTGGCACAATATGTGCTTTGTGAATTACAGGGACATAAATTAATCACATTATTACACCATTATCTCTCATTTGTATGGGAATTCAAAATTATAGTTTCAAATGTTTCTGTCTACAAAGCATGTAGTTATGTATTCATTTTGTATTGAAGGAGTAATACATGTATATTAAAAAATAGCCCTAACCGGTTTTGCTCAGTGGATAGAGTGTTGGCCTACAGACCAAAGGGTCCCGGGTTTGATTCCGGTCGAGGGCATGTACCTTGGTTGCAGGCTTCTCCCCAGCCAGGGCCCTGATCAGGGCACGTGCAGGAGGCAACCAATCGATGTGTTTCTCTCATATCAATGTTTCTCTCTGTCTTTCCCTCTCTCTTCCACTCTCTCTAAAAGATCAGTGGAAAAATATCCTCAGGTGAGGATTAAAAACAAACAAACAAAAATAAACAAAAGCAAGAAGAAAATATTTATCATTCTGCCACCCAAACACAACTGTTAACATTTTGAGAAACATGTAATTTAGAGCTTATAAATATCATTTGATTATTCATATAAACATGATCTCTTACAAATCCCATAATTCAGAATCAGAAAAAAAATTTTTCAAGTGTTGAAAAGACCAATAAACATTATTTATATAACTAGTGGCCTGGTGCACAGATTCATGCACATTGAAAGGAAATTAATTAGAAGAAAATATTTTAATGTCGCTATTCACCCTTTCTCTGTAATAGAAGTGTCAGAGGTGAAAGAAAATTAGTAAAATGTACATGAAAACAATATATAAATTGATCAATAAATAAACAATAACATGATATAACAACAACAAAGACATGGTATGAAAACAACAAAAACATAATATAACAACAACACTGATACAATGACTGATAAATTGATTAAACTTATTCTAATATCTCCTGTATACCACAGTAAGAGTTAAAACACTTTCAGAGTGCTTGACTAATTTCCTTTGTGATGAAGTATTTACAGCTTTAACTTTAACGTCACACACTCTTCGAACTCAAGAGAAAGCAACATATAACTGATCATGTCTGAAAATAAGTTCAGGTAAAAATATCCCTACTCTGTCTAGAGTTTGTCCTTGTGATTTATTAATAGTCATTGCAAATGCTGGTATCACAGGAAACTGACTTCAAATTAATTTAAATGGTAGGCCAGTGTCAGATGGGGACAAATCAATTCTTGGAATCAGAACAACCTCTGCTTCCTCAGATCCTGTTAATACTTCAGCCTCAATTATGTGAGGTCACAATCTTGTGATAATAAATCTAGTACCATGACAAAGACCCCATTTACTATTAAGATTTCTCAGTAGCATGATGATTACACCTACTTTCAATTTTAATTTATGACAAGGCATTCCTGAAGGAGTAATACTATTAAGAAATTTGATGGGAAAATTTTCCTTTTCAGCTTCACCCATTGAATCGATGGACTCATCACCCAAATAGGTATGAAAATCTCCATTGAGTATATCCAAAATTTCTTCATTTAATTTATGAACATGCTTATTTTTAGGACAAAGAATCAACTTAGCCTTTTATAGATATAGAATAAACTTGCTTAATTAGACCTGCTTTCTGATTTAGCTAAACTTTTTCCAGCCCAGTGAAGCACCCCAACTTCTCTTTCCGATAATTGTCAGCAACACAGCAGTAAATATCAACACAAAGCAGATTATTATTGTAGATCACCCAGAGAGAACAAAGGGTAAAATATTTAACTGCAGCAGTGTTTGACTATATTCTGTGCAGTGAGAAAACCTGAAGTCATTTTCAAGGTCCACCATTTATTACTTCTTTTCAGTCAGGTGAAGTTTCTAAGGTTTCTAAATCTCTGTTTTCTGGCTAATGAAAACAGGATTCCACCAAGTCTCCTATCTACCCACTCCAGAACTTCTGTGAGGATCAAATGAGATGAGGCACAGGAAAACACTTCAGACATTTGGTTAGAAGTGAAAAATGTTTGCACCTGACTATAAAGCAAGTCGTTCCTGGGCTGAAGAAACTGCAAGGAAGCTAATTGCTAGGGAGAGGAAGCTGGGCGTTGCACCTGGCGCTCAAAGCTGGGCTGGGCTGTGGGCCGCATTTTGCACCATGGGGTTTCGGCAGCATCGGCTGCGATTTGGTGGGCTGTCACTCTGGGGTGGTGGTGGGACCTGTGTCCCACTTGGGGGAAGCTGAGTGTTGCTCTGTAGGTGCCAGGTCCATGTTGCCATTTCTCTGTAAATGGCCATCAGATGGGCACTTAGCATATTAGCCATATATATATAGACTAGAGGCCCGATGCACGAAATTCATGCAAGGGCCTTGGCCCCGGCCCCCGCCCACCGCTGCTGTGGCCGGGGGCCTCTGCCACAGCCCCTGCCCGCTGCAGCTTTGTCCGGAAGGAAGGACGTCCAGGAGGATGTCCAGTCTAATTTGCATATTATGCTTTTATTATTATAGATTCCCACATGGAGGCCAAAGAAAAATTTGTTTAGCCATCATTAAAATTTTCTGGAAATAAAAAGATCTGTTATTTCATTATTCCTCATGCACAGTAACATCCATCTTCAGTGCACAGTCAAGAAGTATGTAAACAGGCATTCTTGGAATGCCTTCTCCATTTCTCAGTAGATTGACTTCCCGAAGGATGCTACTCCACAGTGATTTAAACAATATGGAGGCTCTAAGCTGCAATTCTTTACATGGTCCATGATGGTCTCAAAGGGTACGTCTGACCAAGAAAAAGAAAAAAATGCAAACAGCAAAATGAAAGAAGACTTTACAGTCACACCTGCCCAGCTCTCCCTTACCGTAGGCTTTTCTAAGCTACCAGCTTTTCAGTAAGTTGGTGGCAGGCTGGGATGAGAAATCAGGTTCTCCATTTCCTGATTCACATCCTTCTTAGACCTAATGAGAGCATCTATTTATTTAGTGGTTAGCATATAAATATTATTACTATTATTTAAATGGTGGTAGAGAAATGACATATAACTTGGACTGTACCACTCACTACACACTCACATGTTTGCTTTCACTAAATATACAGGAATTCATAATGGGCTCCATGTGCCTCTGCTTGCCATAAAGAACTCTGAATCCCACCGGCTGTTTTCATCCCTGCTCCCTCCTCATTCCAAAGGGACCCAAGAAGGGTTCTGCCTGTAACATTCTGGTTAAGACAGTTACCATGTTATCCCTGCTCCCCACAGCTTTTATTTCACTCTCATTTCAAACCTTAATCCCGAGGTGCTAGGTGACTACCGATTTAATCAGGATGAGAAAGTAAAGGCATTGTACCATTATGAGAAGGCTGACTGCTGAAAGGGAAGGGTGAGTTTCTATATTCTCAGGACCGAGGATGTTTACCTTCTCAATGGTGCCTCTCTGAGATAACCTCTCCACTTCTTGCTAAGATATACCTTCAAACCACATCCAACCCATGCTACAGATTGACACATGACATTATAGCAAGTGAAAGTAAAAAATGGTTTGAGCCCTGGGTGGTGTGCTCGGTGGTTAGAGCATCGGCCTGTGCACCTAAGGGCCCAGGGTTTGATTCCCAGCCAAGGGCACTTACCATGGTTTCCGGTTCAGTTTCCACCCCTGGTCAGGGTATGTGTGGGAGGCAACCTGTCTAAGTGTCTTTCTCACATCATATTCTCTCTCTCTCTCTCTCTCTCTCTCTCTCTCTCTCTCTCTCTCTCTCTCTCTCTCTCTCTCTCTCTCTCTCTCTCTCTCTCCCTCCCTCCCTCCCTCTCCCTCTCTTTCCCCCTCCTCCCTCCCATCTACTCTCTCTGAAAAGCAATGGGAAAAATATCCTCAGGTGAGGATTAACAAACAAAAACATGATTTGAGAAGAAACCAAGTGACACATCATGCTATGCTTATAGATTTTTCTAAATTTAATTGAAAACTCTTTTTGTCTTATACGTTTTTTCACTTAAAGATATTTATAAAATGTTATTTTATATAATAAATTGAAGGGAATTTTCCATTTAAAAGAAATTTCCAATTGGCTATTAATAGACTAACTAAAGTGAAGTTAGCAACTTCTCTGACTCCTCTGAGGATAGCTAGGCATTTGATAGGCACTTAATCACTGCCTGATGAATGGCTGAACCCTTACAAAGAATATTTCTCCCTGTCTTATCTTTAATGCTCTATTCAGGTTACTACTGGAAAACACATGCCTTCACAAACCCCATGAGGTGGAATCAAACTCTCTCTTCCCAATAAAGTAGCAAAATTCATGTACAAAAGTTTCAGAATTTTTAAAAGTATATATTTCAATAAGTTATTTCAATCATTGAGCCTCCTATGGATTTGAAAAGTCATCATAAAAATATAATACATATTTTCTGAATGTTTGTTTTTATTTACCCGTTACACAATTTTAAAACAAAATTAAAAAAATTTTCCAAGGAATGTTTTTAGTAGAACAAACTTTCTATAAAGTTCAAACTTCATTAAAATGTCTTTTTACTTTAAATTTTAAAAAGGAAATTTTCTTGGTCCTTAATCTTTTGTTCTTAACACCAGTCACTGTAAAAACAAATAGTTAAGGGGTAACGAAACACTGCAATCATGGCTAAATTGACCTAGATCAAAACAAGACAAGTCAAAACAAAAACTAAACACTGACTCTAACACAAGCCACTGGCAGCATTCCCAGAAGGTCACCAAACTTGGACTTGAGAAAGCTGTCAATGTTTCCTGAAATTTTCAACCATATCTTCTGAGTTTTTCATTAGTGAAAACCAAAATGTCAAAGAAACAATAAAGGGGGCTGGGGAGGACTAAATTAAATCCTTAGAAAAGACAAACCTAGTGGAAAAGATGATGCTTTTCACAACAGATACCTACAGATTAATTTCTTGTCATTGTGCACATATTGTTTTCAGTGGTTTTTCATTAAGGAAATCTTTGGAATAAATAACCCTGAAATCAAACTGGGTTAAATAGGACAAGAAGACCTACAGTATTCCAAAAACACTCTCCTGGATCATGTGCCTCTTGTTACACAATCTGATTTTTCAGAAGGCAAGGTAGGTGAATGAAAAAATGCAGAGTAGAAGACAGGAAACCTGAGCTGCTATCTTGGGCCACCTTGAGCCCTTAGTCAAGAATGATGCCTCCAAGCCTGTTTCCTCATTTATATTACACAAAAATCTAATCTCCCTAACTGTTCTAAAAAGTTTATGAGTACAGTGGGGCCTTGACTTATGAGTTTAATTCATTCTGTGACGGAGCTCGTAACTCAAATTACTCGTATGTCAAATCAAAAAGTGAACGAGTGAGACATGTGATGCTGGGCTGATGTGGCGTTCACTGTGACATTCGCTGCGCCAACTAGTGGTGGGGTATCTGAAGCTGGCTTGTAACCCGAATTTTAATCGGCCGAGAGACAGCTCGTATCTCAAAAAACTCGTTAGTCGGGACACTCGTAAGTCAAGGCCCCACTGTACATGGGAATCCCATGGATGCAGTTAATAGACCTCCCTTTATAAAGGACACAATTACATTATTCCTTTTCACAATAAATTAACCAAACAAATTAAATGTTTTAAATCAGGTTGAACATCAGCATTCTAAACTGTTCTCAAGTGATTCCAAAGTGCAGTCAAGTTTGAGAACCATTGATTTAAAGCAGCTACTCTTAACCTGTGGTCTCGGGCCAGCAACATCAGTATCTGGGAATTTTTACAGATGTTCAAAATGTTGTATTATTTTCTGAGAAACTTGAAGTACTTCATGTATTCTGAAAACAAATTCCCCCACTAGCTAAAATAGAAGGAAAAAAAAGAAAACATCAAATGAAGATCATGTAAATGGCTACTTCTTTTTTAGGGTCCAGTTTTCCGAGGTCAAAACAGAAAAGAGAGCTTCACCTTAAACCATTCATTAATGTCCACAGTAAAAGAATTGCAAATTCTGCCCTAGCCAGTTTGGCTCAATAGCTAGAGTGTCGGCCTGCGAACTGAAGGGTCCAGGGTTCGATTCCCGGTCAAGGGCACATGGCCAGGTTACGGGCTCAATCCCCAGTAGGGGGCATGTAGGAGGCAGCCTATCAATGATTCTCTCTCATCATTGATGTTTCTCTCTCTCTCCCTCTCCATTCCTCTCTGAAATCAATAAAGAAATATATATTAAAAAAAAGAATTGCAAATTCTTATTAAGTATTTACTATGAGCCAGACACTGTTAAAAAAAAAAAAAATTCATGCTCTGACCAGTTTGGTTCAGTGGTTAGAGCGTCGGTCTGCCGACTCAAGGGTCCCAGGTTCGATTCCGGTCAAGGGCATGTGCCTTGGTTGAGGACAGATCCCCAGTAAGGAGTGTGCAGAAGGCAGCTGATCGATGTTTCTCTCTCATCGATGTTTCTAACTCTCTATCCTTCTCCCTTCCTCTCTATAAAAAATCAATAAAATATATTTTTTAAAAAATTAAAAAAAAAATTCTTATGTGTCAACTCATCCTTACAACAATCCTTCTGAGGTAGGTACTATGACCCCATTTTTACTAATTAGAAAACAGAAGCAAAAAAATCTATGTAACTCGTCCAAGTTCAAACGACTAGTAAGTCCCAGAGTCAGGGGCAAGGCTAGGCAGTCTGGCTGAAGAGTGTATGTCTTTTTTGTTGTTAATCCTCACCAAAGGATATTTTCCATCAATTTTTAGAGAGAGTGAAAGGGACGGGGAGAGACAAAGAGAGAGAAACAGCGATGTGAGAGAGCCACGTTGATAGGTTGCCTCCCGAGCAGGCCCCAACCAGGGCCAGGGAATAAGCCTGCAACTGATGTATGTGCCCTTGACTGGAATCTAAGCCAGGACCCTTCCGTCTGACAGCCAACACTCTACTCACTGAACCAAACTGGCTAGGGTGCAGGAGCCGGATAGAAGAAGTCAATGGGGGGAAAAAGGGGGACGTATATAATACTTTCAACAGTTAAGATTTTTTTTTAAAAAACGACTAGGGCAAAGAATGTGTCTTTAATCATGAGGTAGAGAAAGTTGAGAAACTCAGCATCCATGGCTAATTCTCTTTGAGATTAAACCACCTGCCAGAAATAAGCATTTCAACGTTGTTTTCACAAGAATGATAATGAATCAAGCTAAAGAATTACTATTTGCCCTAACCGGTCTGGCTCAGTGGATAGAGCGTCAGCCTTCGGACTCAAGAATTACTATTGCATGCTGAACAGTGTAATCTAAAGATAATAAATAACAAAATTAAAACATGTACCCATTTTCTGTGATGTGTTTACTCACAAGACGTTCAAGACTGGATTTAATAGTAAAACAATCCACTTTAAAACAAATAGGCCCTCAAAATGAACCCAAATGAATGCCAGGTAACTCTTATCAAAACCTTTCTAAGTGAGCCAGGTTATGTAAATCAAGTGCAATTACACAGGCTTGTTTATGATCATCCCTGCTCCAGGCCTTATGGAAAATTATAAAACTACTGCGGGGCATTGCAATATTGATCGTTCCTAATTGGCCATATCCTGTCACTGAATTGCAACATCACATACTCTCTTAGCTCTTCAGTTAAGTTATCCGGAACACTAATTTGAGTACTGAGAGTCTGAATTTGCTTCCACAATCCTTCACTTTTCCCATCAAGAGATGTGCCTCTGATCTTCCCTTTTCATCCCTACAGCTATTCATTTCATACACAGTGAGCCAAACAAAAACCCTACTTACATTAAACTGTAATTACATTTAATTTAATAACAATAAATTCTAATTCTATTCAATTTAATAACATTAAACTGTAATTTCAACAGTATCCTAATAAAGACATGATTTCCTGAATGGAGGAGTCACTAAAATGTTTATATGCTGGAATTTGGATTATGTTTAGTCTTTTAGAAGTCATGCAAGTTTGGTAATAGGCAGGGTATAACCCAGGGGTGGGCAACCTTTTTGACTCGAGGGCCACAATGGGTTCTTAAACTGGACCAGAGGGCCGGAACAAAAGCATGGATGGAGTGTTTGTGTGAACTAATATAAATTCAAAGTAAACATCATTACATAAAAGGGTACGGTCTTTTTTTTTTTTTTTTTTTTTTTTTTTTTTTTTTTTTAGTTTTATTCATTTCAAACTGGCCAAATCCGGCCAGCGGGCCTTAGTTTGCCCACGGCTGGTATAACCTATTGCATTTGAAATGCAAATCAACACTACAATGAGATACCACCTCACACCTGTCAGAATGGCTATTATCAATAAGGCAAGTAAAAACAAGTGTTGGAGAGGTTGTGAATAAACAGAAACCTTCATTCACTGATGGTGGGAATGTAAACCGGTACAGCCACTATGGAAAACAGTATGGCAGTTCCTCAAAAAATTAAGAATAAGTTACTATATAAGCCATCAACCCTTTTTCTGGGTGTCTACCTGAAAAATTTGAAAGCCTTTATTCACAAAAAGATTTATGTACCCCTGTGATCATTGCAGCATCATTCATGGTGGCCAAGTCATGGAAACAACAGAAGTGTCCTTTGATTGGTCATTAGATAAAGATGTGGTATATACATACAATGAAATACTACTCAGCCATAAGATGAAATACTGCCATTTAGGAAAACATGGATGAATCTTGAGAATATCGTGCTAAGTGAAAGAAGTTAGATGGAAAAAGTCAAGAACCATATGATTTCACTCATATGTAAAATATAAAACTGAAAACAACAAATGAACAAACAAGACAAACAAAAAGTCATAGATACTGACAACAGTACGGTGGTTACCATTAGAAAATGAGAGGGGAGGTAACAAAGGGTAAAGGTGGTCAAATATATGGTGACAGAAGGAGATTTGACTTTGGGTGTTAAACACACAATGCAATATACAGATGATGTGTTATAGAATTGTACACTCGAAACCTAAATAATTTTATTAACCAGTGTCACCCCAATAAATTTAATAAAAAAGATGCAAGATGAGTCCTAAAAAGGTACTTAAGTTAGAAATCTAATAGTCATTTTATCACTGAAATTAAAGGAGAATTAAGACTACTTTCAAAGTACAGAAGCATTTGGCATCCTTTTTGGAATTAATATAATTTTTTTCCAGTAGAACCATTTGATCCTCAGAGAATCATCTGGATCAGGTCCAATCAAATAATGTGAAAGAAACTGCTTTTAATATATATGATTTGATGCATTTTGAAATTACTGCAATTAAGAAAAATGACCTTTAAATGACCTCAACTACCCTTTTTGCCTATGTAGGCCTGTCCTTGCTGTGTGTCATCATTTTGCTTTGTCTTATATTGAACAAATCTTGATGTAACTGGTAAAGGTTTCATTTTATTCTCTCAAGAACCTAAGAAATACCAGACAGTACTTCCCAACTGGTTCTCTTGGAGGCCATGGTGTGCCACTTATAATGCCCTCTTCCTACCAGTATATGAATTTTCTTTCATAAGGAATGATATCCTGGATAGTGTGAGTTTAAGACTATTTAAATGTGAATGTAAATAGATTATAAACTCCACCACATGCTGAAATCCTTCACCATAGACAAGGAGTGTAGCTAAAGACAAGGCTGTTCATTTGAAGCTAGGCTACTTTAAATCTTTTTCTAGAAAGTTCTATATAAAACACAATAAAATTCTGAAGATAAATTGAGGATGTCCAGATGTTCCCATTCAGGTAAAAAGCAAAAACTTTAAATTCTAAGGGTGATGCTAGCATGTAAATAAATACAAAACCTGACCGTGTTATCAGTATCTGTAATTTTTATGTCAAGGTGTTTGGATTAGGTTTTTGTTTTCTTTCCAGTTTGTGTGTGGTATGTGCATATTTTAAGCTAACAAATATTTAATTTACTCCGTGAGACACTTTAGAAGAATCGTTTCATTTAACTCAGGCAACAATTTCGAAGTATGCATTATACGACTACAGTTCCCATTTTACAGATGAGGAAAGTGAGGCTTGGAGAATTTATGCCACCATCCAAGAGCATGAGAAGCAGACCAGCAGGCGTTGAACCTGCGGCTGGAGCCTCAGACCAAGGCCCCTGTTCCTAATCACTATCTCCATCTCCCCCAGTTTTCTCAACACAAGTTTAGTGCCTGTCCCTTAACACGTTCATATACCTCAATCATAACTTGGCACAGACAGCAGCTTGGAAAGTAAACATTCTCGGTACAGAAAGTCTTGGTACAGTTAGCACTGTGTTCGCCCCGGCACACGTGCTGGGACTGGAGTCATGCCTATTCTAGCTTTTGTAGCCAATGTTAGATTTTCTAATCCACTTAAGCTTATTTGCAAAGCCATTTTTACTTCTGTACTAATGACTGAAAAAGCTGGATTTTTTTTTTTAGCCAAAATTTTGAAATCTCAGGTCTCTATTAAAAGAGGGGGGTTGGAGGGAGCGCCACTTCAGACATTCCAGAGACCTGTAATGCTGAATTCCCTCTCACTCTGGAGAATTGGCACGAATCCCTGAAACCTCCAATGGCTTTTTTAAAAAAAATGAGACTGCGTATGAGTCCTGTAAATGCGCGCTGATGACAGGACTGCTCTGGGATCATGTCATCGGGGGCCAAAGGTTCGTGCGATTACAGCTAGAAGACTCTCATGTACATTTCTCCTTTGGCTTCATTTCAACTCTGAAAAAAAGAAAAAGAAAATTCCTAATCTCTCCTAAAGCAAATATGCTAATTCTACGATGTAAAAATTGCTCGAGATGATGGCAAGCACCTGTCCTTTATGGGATCCTCCAAAGTCCACAGTATACCTTAGCTTTTCCTAAAATGGTCTGTTTCCTCCCCCATCCCCCTGGGAGGGGGCTTTGCAGGTGTTTGCCCTTACCCTAGCTGGGATCCAACCCAAGCTCTCAAAGTCAGCAAACTCTAGCAGCACCTGAGGGCTCACTAAAACAGAAAGCTGGGCCCCATCCCAGTGTCAGCTCCGCCCTAGATTTTGCATTTCTAAGAGTTCCCCAGGTGACGCTGAAGCTGTGGGCCAGAGACCACACTTTGAGAACCACTGCTTCAACTCACTGGTTCCCAATCTACTTCGCATGGGAATCACCTGATAACAGTTTTCTACATGTGGATGCCCAACGTCCCGCTCCTGGATATTCTGATTTCACTGGACCGGGATGCTGCTCAAGCACCGGATTTTATTAAGCTCCCCCGGTGAGTCTGCTGTGCGGCAAGCGCGGGGAACTGCTGGTCCACCCCACGCAGCCCCCAGCCCTGCGCGCCCGCGTCCCGTTCCCTGGGCGCACCACGTGCGGACGCCACAGCCCCTTCCAAGGAGATAAAGGCAGATAGAGCGAGATGAGTTTAGGGAAGTAAATCCCCGCATGTTATTCATTCTCAGGGGCCAAACACTGAGGCAGAAATCAGCGCCCCGGGAATCTCTACATTCATTAACACCCAAGTAACTTTGCAAGACAAACTCTGACATCCCGTCCTCCAAGCCGGGCGCGGAGTCTGCCTCCCGTTTCACCGAGCATGTCAGCGCCGGGAGAAAACTGCACCCTCAGAACCCCAAAATGCCAACCTGCAGCCCCGGGGGGGCCAGCTCTGAAGCCCCCCAATGGTCATTCTGGCCAGGAGAGAGGAGAAAGCGGTGTCACCTTACCTGGCGCGGCGTCCAGGGTCGGGGTTGCCGTCGCAGGCAGCGGCGTTCTGCACCAGGGGTACAGGGTGTCCCGGGCGGTGACCAGCCCCGGCGCGGAGAAAAGCTGGGCTGCAGCGGGTTTGCCGCCCTCCGCCCGGAGCCCGCGTCCCGGCAGCGCCAGTGCAGAGCGCCGCGGCTCGGGAACTCGCTCTCAGCCCCCGGAGGCGGAGCCCTGGAGATAAGGTTCGCGCTCCCCACCCGCCCCCTTTCCGGGGCGAAGGCCAGAGGGTGGGTTTTGGATCTGGATCTGCAAGTGCGAACTGTTAGTGGAAGCCTGATGGAAACATACTTCAAATCCTGCTGGGACCAGAAAATGTACTCCTGGGAGGAAGCAGGAAAGATAAAGGCAACTCAGAGGTTGAAAGGACAAGCACTAAGCGAGGTGGAGTTGGGGGGGGGGGGGGGGGGCGAGGAGGGAGAGGGGGGCTGGGAGCCCTTTCTCCCTGGGCCTGTGAGCAGGGCCCCTGAGGCACCTGGGTGAGCCACCCTAATCCGCCCAACAGCAAACTGACTGATGTGCCTGCCTTTAACCTCTGGTAACAGCTGCCGGAAAACCTGAGAGGAGTTCCTCTCAGACCCACAGGCAGTTACCTCCCAGGATTCAGGTGGTGCAGGGAAGTCCTGGAACAAGGGCACTGCCTTCTGACAATAAAAGGACACTCCGTGCTCTGCCCCTCTTAGTCCATTCTTCACAGAGCAGTCGGGAAGTCCCTGTGCCTAGCACTCCACTGCTTTCTGGCCCACAGCTAGCTGGCTCTCACCTGTCACTCTCCCCACTTCTCACTCTGGTTCCCCACAGGATGGCCTTTCCTATCCACACCCCTGTGTTCTCCTCTCATCTGCTATTTCTTCTGTTTCCTAAGCTCTGCCCCAGACCGTATCATGATTGCCTGTGTCTCCTCATTCAAGTCTCAAGTGTCACTTCCGGAGAGTCCTTCCTGCACAACCCATCCAAATGGAAACCCCCACAATCTTGCCCATCCCCTAACCCCACTTCTTTAAAAATTTTATTATTTTTTTGATACTCTTTTGTTTTGCTTCCATCTCAAGGTAACTCTATGAGGACAGAGAATTGGTCTTATACCCAGCTTTATCCGCTGCATCTAAAGCAACACCTGGAACACAGTAAGTGTTTAATAAATATCAGCTGAATGAATGAGTGGATTAATATCTCCTCAAGAGAGACTCTTGACAAAAAAAATGGCTTCCTTCAGTATCTCAATCCTACTGAATTCAAGGTCAGATATAAACAACAGGAATGATAATCATTTCCTACATTTCTTCTATCATTTATACATTCGTGTTATAGCCCATTGTTATGCAAATATGTTCCCTCATGGGCCATATCAATGAACATATAAAAATAATTTCCAGTATGAAGACATGAATAACAATTTCAAACAATACTTTTATTAATGAAGGGAATACATTCCAAATTCTCAGCAAATGGCCTCTTCTACTTTGCAGAGAAACCGAAGCCTGCCAAAACCAAACCTACACCCAACTGTTTCTGCTTGGCATCTATTAAAATAGAAAAGGGCTCCCCCACATTTTCTCTGTCCCACCTCTTTCTGTCTCCTTAGAAACCACCCCATTGGTGGTTCCATCATCTTTTGTATCTTTAAGCTCTTCCTCTTAAATAGCTCATTTGAATGTACTCCAGGCTCTCCTATCCCAACTCATTAGATACTGGTCTTCTTACCACTTCCTGACACTGCTCCACTCAAGTTTGCTAACCATCTTCAGTATTCAATGGGCCCGTGGTACTTTATCAGATTCCGATTCAGAAGGATGATGATGGGGCCTAGTGATCTGTAGTGCAGAAGCTCCCCCCTAGGTTATTACAGTTTTTGTTACGACTGTTGCACAGACTACCTGTCACTTCTTTCCTTTCTGAATCTCTCAGTAGTTTTTGACCTAGTTGGTCCCTACTCTATCCATCTTGAAATATTTTCTTTCCCTGTCCTTATTAACTTTACACCTACCTATCTGTCTCTGCTATGGGGTCCTCTTCTCCTATCTCTAGGTGCCAGCCATAAGCCTTCTCTTCTCCCATTGAACTCTACTTCAGCCATGTTACCCATTTCCATAGCTTCATTGATAGTTAGGGTTCTTAACATGGGATCCATGGTTAGCCATCAGGGAATCGGTTAATCCCTAAAATTTGCACCCAGTATTCTGTATACATATATGTTAATTTTTCTGGAGAGAGGTTTTTCAGATTCTTCTAGATCAGTGGTAGGCAAACCACATGAGGCTCTTTGGCCCCTTGAGTGTGGCTCTTCCACAAAATACCATGTGCGGGCACGCACGTACAGTGCAAAGTTGACTTAAAATTTTAAGTAAAGCTTATTAAGTTAATTTTAGGGAATGTTGTGGAGTGAAAGAAGATGTAGTGTCGAGAATTGAGAAAGATATGTTGAGATAGTTTGGACATATAGAGAGGATGAATGAAAGGAGATAGACAAAACAAGTATACAAGACGAGTGTGGATGGTAGAGTTGGAAGGGGTCGACCTCAGCGAACGTACCTCAATCAGATTGAGGACGTTTTTAGCAAAGGCCAGCTTAGGAGTACCCTAATTAAGTTAATAACAATGTACCTACCTATATAGTTTAAGTTTAAAAAATTTGGCTCTCAAAAGAAATTTCAATCGTCATACTGTTGATATTTGGCTCTGTTGACTAATGAGTCTGTCAACCACTGTTCTAGATTATCCAAGCATGACCTTCTTATTGCTATTCCACCCACAAAAAGGTTACGAGCCCTTCATCTATTCACATGTCTACCAGATTTCTTTCCCCACATTTCAGCCAGTATCCCAACTGCTTGCTGGACATCTTCACTTGTATGAATGACACACACTTCAAATAAAATATGGTCAAACCTGAGTTTATCTTTCTGTCCCCCTCAGTACAAAATATACACAAACAAACAAAAAACAACCTGCTCCTCCTCTCTACATTCCCTGTCTTTGCCAAGGACCCACCATTCATCCAATTGCTCAAGACAGGACTTTGTCACAGTCTCCACTCTAAAGTAAACCTGACCCTGTCCTCATTCAAGCACTGACATGATTTTCTAACACTCTTAAAATAAGCTCTGAACTCTTCAACCTTTCCCCACAGCTGTTACCTTGCTGCTCTCTCCACCCTCAGGACCTGCCACTTCCTCCCCACCTCCTTACCGCCTGGTCCTCTAAACACTATCCATACTGACCTTCTGTTGCCACCGATCCTTCGTGCCCAGATTTCCTTCCTGTGGAAACTGTGATAGGATCCATTTATGTTGTTTTAAACTGCAGAGTGTGTAGTAATTTGTTACACGACAATTAAAAATTAGCACAGTAAGCTTAAGTCCAGCTCTTCTAATATAAGGTGATGGAAGATGATTTGACTTTTGGTGGTGGGCACAGAGTGCAATCTACAGATCTTGTAACATAGAAATCTATACCTGAAACCTATATGAGTCTATGAATCAATGTCACCCCAATAAATGTAATAAAAATATATAAATCGATAAAAAGACCTGCGGTATATAATTTATTTATGTAAGTAAGACTTACAATGTAAACCCTCAAATTTTAAAGTTAGAGAAAATATATGCTTGGCAAGTAAAATTTCTCAATTTTTGTCTTAGAACATAATTGTACCAAAATCCACAATATTGCCTCTTCCTCGTCAGCAACAGAGATCTAAGTCATAGACTTCAAATATTAGTGCAGAAGAGACCAAAAGAATACTCATTTCCTTTACAGTCCCCATTGTCTTATTTCAGGACCATCCAAACCTATGCAGCTGATACAGAAGCAGCTGTTACAAAAAGATTGTCTGTGACTGCCCAGCTGGTGTGACTCAGTGGATTGAGCATCGTCCCTTGCACCAAGAGGTCATGGTTCAATTCCTGGTCAGGCCACATGCCTGTATTGCAGGCTAGATCCCCAATAGGGGGCGTGCAGGAGGCAGCTGATCAATGATTCTCTCATCATGAATGTTTCTATCTCTCTCTCTCCCTCTCCCTTCCTCATTTTCTAATATCAATAAAAACATATTTTTAAACAAGATTGCCTGTAATTGACATATTTTTCCATTAGCAATGCCTTCTGCTCTGGCTTTTCAGGGTTTACTTTTTCTGCTTAGGGTAATAATTGTCTCTCTTCTCCAGGAGAATAAGCCTACATTATTGCTATAGTATCGCATTTTATGTATCAAATTCTCAACAACTAAAGCATATTTAATCAAGCTAACACAACTGGGCTGAACATCTACAACCAGAATTCAGCACCCGTGAGAGTAAGTGCCATATTTGTATTGCTCACCATTACATTCTGATGGGAACAATCAACATTTATTGAATGAATGAATGAATGAACCTAATGTGCCAAGATGAAGGGAGAATAATGTCACTGAATATATACTGAATGCACTGATACATTCCAGGCACCAGGTTATACTTTTGGGGCATACAGAGCTGTGAACAAAACAAGCCCCTGATCTTCCTCATAAATAGCTCACACCACCCTGAAATACTGCACCATTCACAAAGCCAGGCAGTTCTCAAATGCTCTTTCTAGAATTGTAGGCAGGGTCACTTTTTTTTTCTGTGTCTCTGCAAGATTCCAACCATCTGAATCCCCAAATTACTACATGCTAGAGCTTAACAAACTTTCCCCCTATTAAATCATAATGATGGCCAACTTCTCAGCCCCAGATAGATGTCCTTTCTGTCCTCCAGCCTCCCTCGCCTAGATAATTTTGCACATTAGGCTCTGTGACTTGAAGCATCCTACCTCGGGCCCTCATTTCTTTATCAATTAGGGCTCCTTGGTTGTAAGCACAGAAATGGTTTCTAATTTACACATAGAATGAATCCTTTGGAAATATATCAGTAGCTCATAGAGGGCTAGAAAGCCACATTTAGGAAAAGAGGAACCAGGTAAAGAAACAAAGGTAGCAGGAATTACTTAGCATTCTTAAAAGAATATCACCAGTGGTAGAAATGAGCTACCCCCCCCCCATTCATATATTAATTTACTCAGTGTATAAGGATAGTGAGTTTCATTGGCCTAGCTAATGAACAGGGGAAGCATCTAATTGTACTGGCCTGCTAAAATTGCACACAGTGGGGGGAAAGAAATTCTCAAAGGAAATCAGGATGCTAGTATCATAAAAAGGAGAAATGAGTGCTGGGTGGGCAAAACAAAACATAGCCACCTCAAAAAAAAAAAAAAAACTATGCCACTTCCTTAGGACATTTTTAGACTCAACTATAGGAGCCACCTCCTGCTGCTTCCAACACTTACATCCTTGGATTGTACATACACCTCCAGTTTGATGGATAAATCCAAAGGGCCTGATGTATAATAATTTCATTCTATGCAAGAAGATATGGCACATAATAGCCATACCCTAGAAATAACTGGAAAACACCTCAGGTTACTACTGAGCTACAAGACCTTGAGCTAGTATTTCTAGAAACATCACAGCCCAGAGGACATCATCCACATAGACTGGCTTAGGGATGACACGTGACACATGGGCTAGAGGTTTCTCTAGGACTTTGGAAAGTAGGTAAAGAGGGTTCTTTGTTGGTTTGGGGTTTTTTCCTTCGATTTTGAACTGAAAGGACTATGTAAGCCTAGATTTTCCCAGGAGAGACCCTGGCTGAGAATGAAGCCAATACAGACAAGAGCAGAACGACAGAAAGGGAAAACAATCTACTGACATCTTTTGAGTATCTACAGGTGTCCCAAAAAATGTATACACACTTGGAATAATTATAAAGGCAGTGTTTATTAAAATACATTTCATTTTCAAAAGGTAATAGAATCTACAGACATAGTGTGTATACATTTTTTTTGGAACACCCTCTATATCCAGCCATTGCTGAAACTAAGTCTATTTTTAGATTTTTCCCTTATGTGAGCCAATGGATCCTTTTTTTGTTTAAGCAAATTTGAAATGGGTTTCTGTTGCTCTCAATGAGAAGAGCTCTAACTTGAACACCCTAAAGCAATTACAATGCTGAAAGACTCTTAAAAATGTCAACATAAAATCCTTTTTTGTCTCAAATTCTTCTTAAATTTATAGCCTCAAATGCTAAATAGCAATACTTAATATCAGAGCTTGGCATCAACAATGAACATTTTTATAAGTCCTCTTTAGAGTCTAAAAATCCAAGATGATTTGACTCATACACTAATATGGTTGGATGATCTTCAGATCTTTTTTCTGAGGGAATGTTCTTAGACCCAAATGTGACATCCCAAATTGTCAGTTAAAGATGCAAAAACATATATAGATATACAAATATACCCAAAAGTGCAGTCAGAGAGAGTTTGAAGATAGTTCTCCTATTTCATAGTTTCTTTCGTCCTCAATTTCAGAATACCAAGTCCTTTTGGCCAAGAGAATATTAAATGAATTAATATTCCCCAGACTTTGGGTCATGTTTCTTATATTTTTGTCATAGGGCTGCATGGAAAATTCAACCTCCCTTACAGTGAAACCATAGCATAAAAACGAGAAACTACTTCCTTCTAATTAGTTGTAGAGATGATTTCTTGTTAGCCCTCTCCCTACAGAAACTCTTCAAAGATGCTTCACTGTGGTTAGCCCAGTGCAGAGGGAAGACAAGAGGTGGTTGGCCTCAGTGTTGAAGTCATTCATGTGCAGGCATCTTCAAAAGTAGAAGGAACATATAGTCTTTGTTGGTGAATTCGTTTATTATTTTAATGTTGCATCTAAAGTGAAACAACATATTCAGTACTGGCTTTCCTTTGAGTTACAGTTAAAAATTGGAAATGTCTGTTATAAATGTGTGGGAGATATTTGAAACAGTGGGTGGGTTTTCTGGTCTTTTCAAAGAGGAGTCCCCAAACTAGTGTATCTAGGCAAAAAGTCCATAGGGTTTGTTTAGTAGGATATAACTCTGAAATCAATGATTGTATCTTAATGATAATAGATAGCATTTAATGAATAACATACACATATGTGAGAATTATTTTCTCCAGGAAAAAAAAAATGGAAATAGCTTCCTATCAACAAGGACTCTACAAGTCTCTGAATTCTTTATAGAAATGGTTAGTAACAGGATGAGATAGATTTTTTTAAAAAAAGAATATTCCATTAGCTTTGAAGTTAAAATATCAATATATAAAAAGTAATTATTTCAAGATCCAATAGGTGTGTGCAAAAATGAGAAATGTTTGACGGTATTAAAGTTACTTAATATATTTTTTCTAAAAACTGTAACAAACTAAGTTCTCTTAACTGGCCTTAAAAGTCATTGTTTTCTTCCTCCAATCATTTTCTTAGTGGTCTTCTGAGATGTCTTCAAGTTCTGCATAAGTCTCAGAATAATAATTCATGCAGGAAATTATCAGTGATGACCTTTTGGAGAAGACATTCAGTAAGTATGTTGCTTACTTTTTAAATAATCCTATACTGACTGGGTTCACAATTCATTTTAACAATCACCAGATTTTTTTTTCTGTCATAATAAGTCCTTCATTATCCAATCTGTGTTCCCCGCCAGGTAAATGACTCAGCACTCATTTTCTCAAATTTTAATTCTGTTTAATTCCAAATATATTTTTGTAAAGGTCATATTGACCAGATTTGAGAGATATTTCATCATAGATATGAAAAATCCAGATGATGGGTGAAATCATGTCTGTGGTCTCTTTCCAGCTCTGACGTGCATGGCCTTCTGTGGGGACAGTCAAGTCTTAGTTACAATCATACATTACAACCTTCCTTTTTATCCTAGTTCCCAAGTTCTATAAATCAAAGTTAATTTAATAAACTATTTTGGATTCATCACTTTCTTTTTCAGTTCTGGGTAAAAAATCTTTCTTTCCTAACCTTCTAAATTGATCATTATTCTTAAAAGTGTGAGTGTATGTATACTTAGTGTTTGTATGGATTTTTCCACAGTCTAACTGCACAGACCCCTGTGAAGCTAATCTTTCCTTAACAATATACATACCTTTTTTTTTTTTAAATCAGATGCTGTCTCCAGAACACACCTTCATAAATGATGCCACCGGTCTGCATAACGTCCTGTTGTGGGGAATAGGGAGGGCATCTCCTCCTCCCACTCTGCCAAGGTTGTTGCCTGGCTGAGAGCTTACTTGGGAAGCCTTCTGGAGCAGCAGCGGGCAGGATGAATGCCTTGGCTGGCTGCGCGCAGACTTTCCAAGGTGCCAAGTTATTCAAATAGAGCCATCCCTCTGCTGTGCCAGAGTCCTCTGCCAGGATCTGTGTATAAGAGAGATGTGGCTTCCTCTCCGCCCTTCGAGAGATTGAGTTTGATAATGCCTTCGAACATGAATTTGAGAACACCACATTGGACCTGATAAAAACAGGTTTAAAAGGGGCCCCAGCCTGATCTGTCACCCTACCTGGTCTCTGAGAAGCATGGAATGCACAGCAGAACCTCTCCTGGTTTCTCCCAAATGTGGACTGCACAAGCCTAGGAGGGCTGCTTGGCTCAGCTGAAAGAAAGAGCCTCACCAAAGGTTCTCATCTAGTCATTGCTGGCACCTATGTGAAGGTGGAGGTAAGAAAATAATTCTAGAGTCTCCCTTGGAATATTTGATTTTTAAAAATATTTTTATTGACTTTAAAGAGGAAAAGAGAGGGAGAGAGATAGAAACATCAGTGATCAGAGAGAATCATTGATTGGCTGCCTCCTGCACACCCCCCACTGGGGATCCAGCCCACAACCCAGGCATGAGCCCTGACCGGGAATCAAACCGTGACCTCCTGGTTCAGAGGTCAACACTCAACCACTGAACTCTGAACTACGCTGGCTGGGCTATTTCTGATTTGTTGTTTTTTTTTTACCCTACAGAGTTAAAGAGCTCCAGAGTATTTTTAGCAGAGACTTTAACCCTTAAAGAAATAAAGGAACGAGGTTCTCTAAATGACAGCTAGCCTAAGATCAGGCTAAAACTAAAGGCAATTTAGTAGTCTCATTACACTGTTTAGCCCTAGTTACTTTCATCCTGCTCTTCTTTAGGAGTTGGGAAAATTTGCTCTGAGGATGCCCTTCTAGGGCTTCAGATCCAGCCCCCTTACTTCTGGTGGATATAGTGATATGGACAGAGATGGGAAGTACTCATCTCATAAACAACATTGTATTTTCCTTCATATCCTAATAGAATGTGTTCCTGCACTTTTATTTGTTTTATGTAAAAAAAAAAGTTTTTTACTTAAAAATGTTTTCCATATGAATAGAAAAAAATTGAAAAGTTTTAAATTAGTGTCAACTTACAAGTAATAACAAGTGTTGGAGAGGTTATGGAGAAAAAGGAATCTTCATTCACTGCTGCTGTGAATGTAGACTGGTACAGCCACTATGGAAAACAGTATGGCGTTTCCTCAAAAATTAAGAATAGAGCTACCATATGACCCAGCAACCCCTTTCTGGGTACCTACCTAAAATTTTTTTCTCTTTTTAAAAAATATATTTTTATTGATTTCAGAGAGGGAGGGAGGGAGGGAGAGATCAATGATGAGAGAGAATTATTGATCAGCTGCCTCCTGCACGTCCCCTACTGGGGATTGAGCCTGCAACCTGGGCATGTGCCTTTGACCAGAATTGAACCTGGGACCCTTCAATCCTTGGGCTGACGTTCCACCCACTGAGCAAAACCGGCTAGAGCAATTTTTGAAAACATGTATTCACTAAGATATATGCACCCCTATGTTCACTGCAGTATTATTCACAGTGGTGAAGACATGGAAACAGACAAAGTGTCCTTTGATAGATAATTGGATAAAGAAGACATGGTACACACATACAATGGAATACTACACAGCCATATGAAAAGATGAAATACTGCCATTTGTGACAACATGAATAGACCTTGAGAATATCATGCTAAGTGAAATAAGTCTGACAGAAAGAGTCAAGAACCATATGATTTCACTCTTATGTGGAATATAAAACTGAAAGCAACAAATGAACAAACAAGCAAAATAAATAAAAACTCACAGACATAGACAATTATATGGTGGTTACCAGAGAAAAGGGGGTGAGAGGGTAGTAAATGGTAAAGGGGATCAAATATATGATGATGGAAGGTGATTTGATTTGGGTGGTGGGCACACAATGCAATATTCAAATGATGTATCACATAATTGTACACTTTAAATCTATATAATTTTATTAACGAGTATCACCCCAATAAATTTAATTTAAAAAATTAAATAAATGAAAATTGGTGTCAAATTAGAGTTTTGAAAACCTGACAAGCAAATATTCAGAATCAGGACCCAGCATAACTTTTGTGCGGTGTCAAAAGTAAAGCTTCAAACAGAAAGAGATTCAAACTGTACCCTCTACAATATAAATCGATTTCATATTAAGGAGGGGTAAAATCTAGACTCGAGATTTTAAAGCCTAATTACCAATTCTCCCACTGCTCCAACCAAACAACATTAACACAAGCGTTACTCAGTCCGTTTCATGGGCACAGCTCTATCCTTTTTAGTGCCACGTGGGAGTGAAGCTAACAATGCTTCTCTGTTCAGGAGGCAAATCTATTCTTCAGCTGGAGGAGTAATGAGTGTGGGCAGGTTCAGTTAGAAGGTGTAATGTTCACTCTAACATCAATCATTCAAAATACAAGTAAATTCATGCAGACAGGCAAAGGAGCCCCACTCTCAGAATTGTACAGAATCAGGTGCAGACTCTGATGAATCTTATATCCCTGTCATATAGCAAGACTTTTCTTTATTAAACACTCCTATTTATAATGACTGAGGAGTAAGAAAGTTCTATGAGGTCTCACAACAGGATGTGTGGAGAGCAGAAGCTGCATAGATTCAGGGCTGTATTAAAAAGAAAGAAAAATTATAAAGCATGTGGCACTCCTCCAGCAAATTCTCATTACCAGCAAGGTAGGACTTGATTAACACTGTTTTATTATTAATTTTAAAGTAGTTTAAGGTAGGGCGGTCTAGAGATTTTATTGCCAAAAACGAAAATCTTTGTAGCTCCCATATGCTTTCTTTGGTAGTAGAATTTAGTTTGAGAGCTTTCTGGAAAGAAATTTGACATTACGCATCAGGAGCCTTAAAATATCCAGACCCTTTGATATAGTAATTCTATTTTTAGGAAACTACCCAAATAGAATAATCAGAAAAGTAGGCAAAGGTGTATGTGCAAAGGTAACAATGAAACATCATGTATATAATAGGCAAAAGAATAAAAACCAAAGGAGACCCCAAATGATATATTGGTTAATTCACAGGTCAGCACACATTTTCTGTAAAGGCTTGAAGAGTAAATATTTTAGGCTTTACACATAACTACTACTCTGTCATTGTGGTGGGAAAGCAGCAGAGACAATAGTAAGTCAGTGAACATGGCTAGGTTCCAATAAAACTTTATTAAGGGGCTGAAATGTCAATGCATATAACTTTCAAATATTGTGAAATGTTATTCTTCTGATTCTTTTCAACAATTTTAAAATGTAAAAAACATTCTTAGGTCCTGGGTTTTTAAAAAAAAAAAAAACAAACCACAGGTGGCAGACCAGATTTAACAATCCCTGGCTTAAATTCAAACATCATTATTAAATTTTTATGTTCATTATTTAATATGAGTCAAAATTACACAATTGAGGGAGAGGAAGGAGAGAAGGATGGAGAGGAAGAGGAGAGACTGGAAGCTAATAAGCCAAAATACTTATAGTAGTTATTTCTAGGTTGAGAAATTATAGATGATATGGATTTTTTATTATTTATTTTTTATACTTTTGGATTTTTCAACAAGAAGGTATATGTTATTTTATGATTCAAAGCGATACTTTAAGGAGAACTTTTTTGGCTCAAAGGATTCATTTCTTTCTCATTCTTTAGACATTACTCAAACTTTGGCCTTTCTGAAATTCTTGACAAAGCGCACACTGTTTTCTAGCAATAACTTTTAAACAACACCATTTTATTAAACATAAGATAACAATTCACTTACTTTTAGGGGCATATTATTTTTAAAATTAAATAACTTAGGTCTTAGCCCCAAAGTCAGAGTCTGTCTCCCTTCCTTTTTCATTTCCCTCCCAGCGTGTGCACCCCTCAGCCTCTCCCTAGCTACTTGGCAAGTTCATGCTGCCCCAACTCCCCCGCGCTGGCATCGGAACGCCTCCAACGCTTTCACCCTACCTGCACCCAGCGGAGTGTCTCAGATGCACTCATCTAACCTCAGATGCTCACATTCCATCATCTCTAGCTCACCTGTTATTGGCTCACAGTCGGTGGTTATATACCGGATAGTGGGCTGACTCTGTAAGACCTTCAGAAATATCTTTATATTTATTTTAACAGGAAGTTTGGAATCTGAATATCTTATCGCCATTGAAAAATTAGCTGATGGATAAATTTCAGGCCTTCAAGCCAGGATTTCCCAAGCATATTTCACAAACACTTGTCCTATGACATATTGCATGGGGGAGGGGGTGGCGGGAACCAAGATCTGTGTTCATATCATTTTGAGAGATGCTGCATATAGTATTTGTATGCAAAAAATGCATACAATTTTGAGACTCAAAATTCATATTAGCACATGAAAGGCTTTGCAAAGTCCAAAAGTAAAGATACCAATTTAACTTTGTACAGGTCATTGTGTTCTAAATTTATACTCAGCCTCCCTGCCCTCCCCTCCCGCCTTTTGTTTGAAGAGGAACATTTAAACATCCAGCAGACGGCAGACAGCAGTGTTTCCAAGGACCGCTCTTGGGAATACCCTGACCTGGCCAATAAAATAGCTGATTTCGAATGGGGTGGGTAGAATAGGCTCTAGAGTTCCTCAAATCATTTTGCATTGAACTGTGATGGTCTCAGACTCTGCATCACACCCTTCCTGTTGCTACTGTATTCCTGTTGCTACTGCATGGGGTGCACTGTATTCTCCCCATGCTCCCTCATTACTCTCTTTGCATTTCTACTTAGACCACTGAGTTCTTTCTACCTCCTTCTTCTCCACCTGCTGCTTTTTCTTCTATCATTCTCACTGACTCCCTGTCACAGGTGCTTTCACTCTAGTACATGGCCATTATTGCTGAATGTTCACTCAGCAATTGTGTATTTAAATTGACATTAAAATCACCATAGCTTCCCTTGGCTGCTGCCAAAAATTATCATATGTTTTCACTATTATGAGACACACAGCTGACATTTTTTAAAATAACATCGTATCTATAAAAACATATGTATCCAACTGTAGTGAGATTAGATGATCCCAAATTTATTTTTGTCAGAATTGAGCACATCCAATATACTCTTCTCTGAATGCATCTCATTGTTTGTATTTTGGCAATATCTTTCAAATATCCAACCACCAGGGAGAGTTATGCATTGACCTTTAATTCAATTAATAGCTTCTTAGAAAAACTTGTACTTCTCCCAAAAGCTAATTTCTTTTTTTTTTAATTAAATCTTTATTGTTCAGATTATTACATTGGTTCCTCTTTTTCCTCCCATAACTCCCCTCCACCCAGTTCCCACCCTCTGCCCTCACTCCCCACCCACTGTCCTCATCCATAGGTGCACGATTATTGTCCAATCTCTTCCTGCACCCCCCACACCCCTTTCCTCCCAAAGAATAGTCAGTCCATTCCCTTTCTATGTCCCTGATTCTATTATAATCACCAGTTCATTCTGTTCATCAGATTATTTATTCACTTGATTTTTAGATTCGATTGTTGATAGATATGTATTTGGTGTTCATAATTTGTATCTTTTTTAAAAAAAAAATATATTTTATTGATTTTTTACAGAGAGGAAGGGAGAGATATAGAGAGTTAGAAACATCGATGAAAGAGAAACATCGATCAGCTGCCTCCTGCACATCTCCAGACCCAGGTACATGCCCTTGACCGGAATCGAACCTGGGACCTTTCAGTCTACGGGCTGATGCTCTATCCACTGAGCCAAACCGGTTTCAGCCATAATTTGTATCTTTACCTTTTTCTTCTTCTTCCTCTTCTTAAATGATACCTTTCAGCATCTCATATAATACTGGTTTGGTGGTGATGAACTCCTTTAGCTTTTTCTTATCTGCGAAGCTCTTTATCTGACCTTCAATTCTGAATGATAGCTTTGCTGGATAAAGTAATCTTGGTTGTAGGTTCTTGGTATTCATCACTTTGAATATTTCTTGCCACTCCCTTCTGGCCTGCAAAGTTTCTGTTGAGAAATCAGCTGACAGTCATATGGGTACTCCCTTGTAGGTAACTGACTTTCTTTCTCTTGGTGCTTTTAGGATTCTCTCTTTGTCTTTTGCTCTTGGCATTTTAATTATGATGTGTCTTGGTGTGGTCCTCTTTGGATTCCTTTTGTTTGGGGTTCTCTGTGCTTCCTGGACTTGTAAGTCTATTTCTTTCACCAGGTAAGGGAAGTTTTCTGTCATTATTTCTTCAAATTGGTTTTCAATATCTTGCTCCCTCTCTTCTTCTGACACCCCTATAATTCGGATGTTGGTACGCTTGAAGCTGTCCCAGAGGCTCCTGACACTATCTTCGTATTTTCGGATTCTTTTTTCATTTTGCTTTTCCAGTTGGGTGTTTTTTGCTTCTTTGTATTTCAAATCTTTGACTTGATTCTTGCGATCTTCTGGTCTGCTGTTGGGAGTCTGTATAATATTCTTTATTTCAGTCTGTGTATGCTTAATTTCTAGTTGGTCCTTTATCACAACATCGAGGGTCTCATTAGATTTCTTGAGGGTCTCATTAAGTTTATCGGCAGTTTCTAGAAAATTCTTGAAAAACCTTAAAAGTGTGGTTTTGAACTCTATATCCAGTAGTTTGCTTTCCTCCATTTCTGTCATTTGTGTCCTGTTCCTTTGTCTCGGCATTTTTTTATGCTTCGCTGTGTCGATAGAGTGGCTTTCTGTGCTAAGTGTCCTATAGGGGCCAGTGGCTCAGCCTCCCCAATTACCTGAGGTAGACACTCTTGGTGCACCCCCTTGTGGTCTTTGTGCACAGTCTTGTTGTAGTTAAGCCCTGATTGTTTTAGGTATCACTGGGAGGAATTGGCCTCCAGGCCAATTGGCTGTGAGAATCAGCTGTGTCTACCGTGGGAGAACTTCTGTGCTGAAGACACCCTTCTGGGGCAAGACTTGCTTCAGTGGGGCTTTGGTGCTCACTGAGTCTGCCCCCTGAGTGTGACCCTTATAGATCTGAGGAGTTGTAATTGGATGTTCCCACTCTGATCACTGGGTACACTGGCTCTTGGATCTAAGGAGGTGCTAATCTAGCCTCTGCCTGAGGCTATCCAGCAGAAGCCAGCTGTAAAGTTATGCAAGTTGCCCTGGGGCCTTGGGGCAGCTGCAGTTTGTTAACACATTGTTTGCAGGTAGTTTTTATCGTGCGCTAACAGGTGGCGCGGGCCATTTTTGCTAATTTTTTGCGCAAATGGCAATGTTCAGTAAAATTACAATAACTTTAGTTTACGTATTTATACATTACCCGCATTCTACCGCTAGTCTATAAAAAACATATTAATACGTGTCCCGCGCTCTACTACCAGCCAATGTAAAACGTATAAGTAAAACGTATAAATACGTTTCCAGCATCCAATGTGTTAAGTAATTTTCAGATTACAAAGGGCCAGACCTTTCATATGCAAAAGCCTCCGTGCATGGCTTGGGTGGAGCGGGGTCCCAGGGGATCAACAGGGCAGGTGGAGCGAGCAGTATGGCTGCTCTCAGTCCTGCCTTCAGAGGTCCTGGCAATGGCTTCGAGTGCTCCGAGAGAAAGCTGCCCTCGAGTTCCGACCGATGCCAGACAGTCCCGTTTCTCCCGTATGAGTCTGGGTCCCCAGAGACTCGCCCAGAACTGGAGCTCAGAGCCTGAGACTCCCTCCCAATTGAAAAAGACAATCGTGTCCTCAACTGCCAGCCCTCTCCGCATGCACCTCCGCACCTTTGTATCTTACTTCTGCACTTCACCTCCTCTGAGTCTCAGTATGCTTTTCTCTTTCCTTCTAGTTGTAGAATTTCCACTTAGCCAGCTTTCCTGTGGTTCTGGATGATGTCCGTTCCGTCTTTTAGTTGTATTTTTGAAGTGGTTGTGCGAGGCAGCAAACTCCAGTGTTTACCTATGCCGCCATCTTGGTTTCTCCCCAAAGGCTAATTTCTATAGCTAGGCTGATAAGTACATAGTTAGAATGTTGCTGCTACTGTCACAAAACCAATTATTCCAGATTGCACATATGTGCCCCTTATAGCTAAAGCTCAAAGAAACACATGGCCAGTTCAGCATTTGTCAGTTTCCAAGCCACAATATGATATCCTGAATTTGTTCTGGTCATTTTCAGATAAGTCTTATTACCAAGGGGAAAAGACATACTTTCTCATATTAACATTTGTATTCTGACCACTCCCGTCCCACAATACACACACAGCAGGTTTCAAATTAAACAACACTGAGAAAGATAGAGAGTTGGAATCAAATAATGAGTCTGGCTTAACAGGAGAATATTATTCATGAATGCAGGCATAAGCTAAATTCTTTTTTCTCCTCCCTCAAGGAATGACTCTGAACCTGATAGAGGGGTTCTTCTGTAACCATGAATTTCACTCACAAGGAAGTTTCCATGAAGTTGTGAGACAGTGTTATATTATTACGGACAATGTGGAAACTCCAGGGAGGATTTTGAGAAAGTAGAAGTAGAAGGCAATTTTCTTCTCAAAGAAGAACTTTTTTGGAGTAAAATTTGTTCTAAATAGTAAAAGCAAGTTTTCTGTGTCTAAATAAATTCCTCTGGTTTTGGTTTTTTTCTTGAAATGACCTTGCCTTCATTTTTTATAGAAAATAGGAGTTAACTATAATTCCACTACAAATCCAAAGATCGCTGATGGTCTTTGAAGCCTCAACCTCTCAGATCTCATTTCCCATCACTCTTCTCCCATTCACTCTGCTTTGGTTATAATATCATTCACTTGCACAAAGCTAAGAATGAGTGCCTCCTTCAATCCTGCACCCTAGCTTCTGCATGCTTGCCTTATCCATAGACCCTGACCCAGAAGGTAATATTGTAGCCAGGAAGCTTAATCATTGTATTAGTAAGGATGAGCTAAGTTAAGCTGCAATAACAAAGCAGTCCTATAATTCTGCTGGGCTTAACTCAACAAAGGATTGTTTCTTGTTCTCAGTACAGGCAGGTTAGCTGGAGCCTCTGTTCCACTTAGGGAACTGAGTGATAGCAGCTCTACCATGTTGTATCCCATCCATCTGAAACATGTAATCTCTAATCACTGCAGTAGAAGAAGAATATAGACTTTACAGCAGTGACACGTCACTTCCTTGATTTCAATATCCAGAACTGCAAGAGGACTGGGAGGTAGAGGAAAGAAAGTGAAATATTTGATAAACTTTATTGTTTCTGCCAAATGCATATATACTAGTAGCTGCAACTAAATATAATAGATAAAAGTTTTAACTATTAATGCAGCGTTTCTCAACCTGTGGGTCGCAACTCCTTTGGCGGTCGAAAGACCCTTTCACAGGGGTCGCCTAAGATCATCCTGCATATCAGATATTTATATTACGATTCATAACAGTAGCAGCATTACAGTTATGAAGTAGCAACAAAAATAATTTTATGTTTGGTTCACAACATGAGGAACTATATTTAAAGGGCCAGAAGGTTGAGAACCATTGTATTAATGCCTCCAATTCCTCATATCTATGCTCTTTCTTATCCTCAGGCTTTCAAATGTAATGATCCTACTGTTTGGTATACTCACAAATGTAATCCACTATCAAATCCTATACTTGGCTACTCAGCATTCAGGTCTTAGCTCACAGCATTTTTTTTGAGAATCTTTAAATAATCCCCCTTAGTTCATCCTTCTCTTATATACTTTCCCCCACAATGATAGCCAGCATTTGTTACCTACTCTACGTCAGGTACTCTCTGAGAACTTTCCACTTAATTCTCACAATAGGCCAATGAAGCGGTGTCTTAGCCCAAGTCTCCTAAAAAACAGAGCTTTACCCCAAAGCATATAAGCTAGCCCTGTCCTAGGTGGGTGATCCAGGGAGGCAGGAAGGTAAGAAGAGGGCAATGAAGCAGGGAAAGATGGAACATATATTGGGGACTGGGATATACACCTGGCCATAGCTTTGTGAGAAGCTGGGTGCTCATAAGAAATCAAAAAGGATTTAGAGAGGCAAAAAAAAAAGGCACTAACTACTGTGTCTCTGAAAAGTCCATCCCATCTACAATTAGGCCAGGGCAGCCACTCTGCAAGCTCCGGGTCTGCAGCAGTGGCAGCAGCCTGGGCCCCAGCCCAGGGGAAGAGGACGAGCTGTTACAAGGATAGCTCCCGCTAGAGAGCAAGGTGAGGACATGCCTCTGGGGTGGCCCACACACTGAAATCCACACTATTTCTTTCGGTAGTTGTGATTTATCTCCAGTTTTCAGATGATGACACTTAAGCACAGAAATATAAAAATTTCAACAAGATGACACAGCTAGAAACGAACATAGCCAGGATGCAAACCAAGGAAAACTGGTCCCCAAATATATGATCTCAACCACTACAATGCCACAAAAACGCAAACCCCAGAAAATTAAGAACTATTTTATCCCCAGCACCTATCACAAATATAAAATCTGACATAGTAGACACCTAATAAATATTTATTGAATGAATAAATTATAAATAAGTGATTATTTCAAGAAAGGTTAAAAAGAATCAGGAAGAAGGCGAGATTACATTTTATCGGGTTGGTCTCAAAGGTTCCTCAGTAGAAGTCACATCTGAGCCAGATATCCTGGAGATTTAGAGAAGAGTCTGAACCAGGGGAACAAAGGCTATATTTGGAGGTTGCGGTTTTACTGAAATAGAGGATTGAAATAGGGGAGTGGTGGGAGATAAAGTTTAAAAAGTACATTGGTATCAACTTGTAGAAGCTTTGCCATCTTCAGGGTGAATAAGATGCTTAAGTTAGAGAGCAGTTAAGAATCGTGTGCATTCCAAAAGCAAGTCTCACTTGTAGCAATGCCCACAGCCAGGGAAGCGAAGAGTATGCCCCAGAATAGAAACAACTCTATTTTGTTGTTACCCAAGTTTCTATGGCTTAAGATGAAGCTGTGTTCTTGTTTTTATCAGGAGAAATAGAAAACAGCTGCCGAACATTCTCTTTATAATAAGCTTTATACAATTCAGGCGGTTATTTAAATATTTTCCTGATATTTGTTAATTAACCCAGCACACAACATAAACAATAGTGCAAGAAATCTTAGAAGAAATAACAAATGATAACTTTGGCTTTAGAAAATGAATTTCTCTCTCTCTCTCTCTCTCTCTCTCTCTCTCTCTCTCTCTCTCTCTCACACACACACACACACACACACACACACACTTTTTAAAATCTATAAAGAATGAAATTATATTCCTGTATGGGATGACTCCTCGTTTATAATTTTTTCCTTGTGATACATAGAGCAGTGTCTTTATGATAAATGAAGCCTCTCTGGAAATGATTATAACACACATGGGAAGCAAATTGCTGAAATAAATTTTTATTTAACAACATGAACCTTTCAAATAGATCCACAAGAGTTTCATTATGCTTCCATTTGCATTTCCCTTTAGTTAATGTCCTCCTTATAGACAGGAGCGATATAAACAGAATCATCTCAAATGACCCTTCTGCCACTTAGTTCTTATCCTACCATTCTGTCTTACGCATCTTGTCCACCCTGGAAACCATCTCCCGGTTTTCCTTTTACCTCTATGGCTGCTGCTTCTCAGTCTCCCTTGAAATGCTTATTCCTACTCACCCAACCATTTACTGTTAGAATTCCTCAAAGATCATCCTAGACACCCTCATCTTTCCATCCCATACTGTATCCCTAGAAAATTGCATTCACATGACTCACAAGTTTGTATGTGTTTCAAGACCTGGCTCCTGGAGTACATGTAACTAATTGCCAATGTGACATTTCTGCCTGGATGTCTGCACCATCATCTAGAACTCAACATATCAAACACTGAATCTGTGGTACATGATTCAACCTTATACTACTCTGGTGTTCTCTCTCTTCTCTTTCTCCTTTACTCCCTATACCTAATCTAACAATCTACTCACCACGTCCTATAAATGTGATCTCCTAAATATTTCTAATCTATCTATTTCTATGCTTTATCACTACCATTAACCTAGTCCAAGATACTGGAACAGAATGCTGAATGGGACTTCCTTGTTGCCCAGGAGTCATCAGTAGTTCTTGGTGAAGTATTTTCCCTTCTTTACCCACAGGGATGGGTCGGTACCTATCACAACACAGTGAGGGAGAGACTATAAAAGAATCACTGAGAGAACTGAAGAAGCCTATCTGAAGGGGAGACTGGCATCTCATTCCATAGTGGATATCTGCTTACACAGAGGTCTTATGGATTTTGCCCACTGGGCTTATTTGAACAAGAGGAAAATACAGTCGGAGTGAGACAACTGGGCTAAAACTGGCTGGCAGTGAGATAGTCTACAAACTACTTGAAAAAAAATCAAGAATGTGTGAGTTTGCCATGGGTCAAGTGGATGCCCTGCAACCCTTGATGGGGTCCCCAGGCCCAAGACACTCTAGAGTGGACTGCCCAGGGCAGAAGCTAAGTGGGGAGTTGGAAGGTGTAATAGAATATATGCAAGTTCTTCATGCGGAACTAGAATTTGGATGTTTTTCCACACAGGATTCACCAAAGGTTAGTGACCCAGGGGCGGGCAAACTTTTTGCCTCGAGCGCCACAATGGGTTCTTTAACTGGACCGGAGGGCCGGAACAAAAGCATGGATGGAGTGTTTGTGTGAACTAATATAAATTCAAAGTAAACATCATTACATAAAAGGGTACGGTCTTTTTTTTTTTTGAGTTTTATTCATTTCAAACGGGCCATAGTTTGCCCACGGCTGGGTTAGTCAATGTTAGTCCAAATAAAAAGCAGGGACCAGCAGCTCAAGGACTACAACAGAACCAACCAAGGAAGAGACACTGCCCTCTGTTCCCTCCTTCCTCCCCACACCACCGACCAGGAGGACATGATTCAAGGGCAGACTATGATACTCCCCACCCCCATAACAAGTGAGTCTGAAGTCTAGTTCAAAACATCTGTCACATAAACAAATGCTGTAGATAATTCCTTTACTTAGAGAAGGCTCTATATCCCACGGTTCACATGTGTGACACTATCTTAATTCAGTGGCAGGCCTGCTTCTACCTGCATCGTTTAATTCGGTCTCTTTATGGGCTTCTGCCAGATGCACAGGGTTGCTTCTTATTTTTCACTCTACTTGCTGATGACAACATTTTAGAAAACAATCCCTCCTAGGTAGTTTGAAAACATTAAATAAAATGATTGATGCTACCCGGAGTCTTACAGTGCGAATCTTTTGAAGTAAGAAAATTAAATTCCATCTACCTATGAGAAGAAAAATTAAGCAAATACACACAACTAAAGTTTCATTAAAGGCTGATTTAGTAAGAAAGGCTTACAAACCCTCTTAAGCCATCACTGCAGCCTTTCTACCAGTGCTTTTAATGAGGCAGCTTTTCTCTGGGAAACCAATGCAGGCCTGTGATCTACCTAAATGTGCCAACACAACTAAGATTTATAGCTTTGTTAGTGCTGATGACAAAAGACGTAATCAGTCAATGTTATATGAGGTCGTAGTAATTTTTCCCACCAAAAATCAAGGAGAAAGTAAAACTCCAAACTCTTTAGAGACAAACCAGCTTTGTAAATGTCAGAAACATCTAACATCAAATTAGAAAATGTAACCTTTTTAGAAAGTACAGAACATTTCTGACCAGGAGTCAGTAAACTATAGCCCATGGATCAAATCAGGGCTGCTGCTTGTGTTTGTAAATAAAGCTTTATTCAACATGGTCCTAGTGATTCGTTTACATATTGTCTACAGATGCTTTCATACTGAAACAGCACAGTTGAGTAGCAGTGACAGAGACTGTGTGGCTTGCAAAGCCTAAAATATTTACTATTGGCATTTTACAGAAAACATTTGCTAATTGCTGCCTTACCTGAAATGCAATCTCTCTAGTTATGCTAGAATGACTGCTCTCCTTTGAAAGAAAGGTATCAGAGTACTTGGACCTTTTTAGGGTATGATTCAGTTACATGATGATAGGTGGATAAGTGGATAGATAGATAGATGATAGATAGATATTCTACCCATGTATAACATTTTCATTTAGACCATCTAAAGCAAGCATGTCAAACTCAAAAGCTAACATGGGCCAAATAAACAAGGTTTAAGTTTATGTGGGCCACAAAAAAAGCTTCAATTTTCATAGAAATGTAGCTTTCTTTCAATAGAGACATGCTGAATACAAAGGGCTGAAATAAATGAGTTATCATTAACATAAAATAATAGAACATTTTAATAAAAATTAATATTTTTGAACATTAACTTACACTGAATAACTACACAAATTAATAAGCATAACGCAAATAAACCTATTTTTCTTGTTCTCCAAAAGCAAAATATTTCCTGTTGCGCACACTAAACAAGTCAGTACAAGACTAATGACTCGGCAATCGGCTGCTAGAATATTCACTGCTATTATTAGTGGAGAGAAATGGTGCTTCTGCATGTAAGGCACGTCAGGGAAATGAATGCAACACGATTACAGTAATCAGTCATTAGCAAACGTTGTAGTTTGTTATTAATAATTACATTTAACAGAATATTGTAAAAATTAAGTTAAAAAATTTTTATTAAAACATTTCTTACATACTGTTATATTGGCTGGTCCTCAAAAATTTTCGTTGTGGGCCACATGTGGCCCACAGGCCATGAGTTTGACATGCTTGATTTAAAGGAAATAATAAAAGGACCTTGGAAGTGCTTTAGTAATCTCATTTTAAGAGTCATTTTTATTCTTTAAAGAATGTATTTGATGAAGATTACTACCTCAACTATGTTCAGGAAAAGGAAATAATTCCACCATTCTTTTCTTTTTCAAGGTTAACTATTAATAGACTTAGTCATCTCTACACGTTTTCCATTGCATATAGCTCAGACCTGAATGTAAATAGTTTAAAAATACAGTTAATCCCTGGCTGGGTGGCTCAGTTGGTTGAAGCATCATCCCATACACCAACAGGTTGCAGGTTCAATTTCCGGTCAGGGCACTTACTTCGGTTGTGGGTTCGATCCCTAGTCAAGATGTGTACAGGAGGCAACCGATCGATGTTTCTCTCTCACATTGATGTTTCTCTCTCTTGCTCCCCCTTCCACTCTCTCTAATCCTATATAATAAAAGGCTAATATGCAAATTGTCGCCTTAACTAGGAGTTCGACTCGGAGTTCAACCAAAGGGGCGGGGCTGGTCCACCAACTGCCCATGACCCTCCGATCAGTACCCCCCACCTTGATTAGGGGCAGGGCTGGCTGGCCAACTGCCTTTGGCCCCTCCCCCCGGCCAGCCTGGCCCAATTGGCCCCGATTGGAGCGGGCCGGCTGGATCACACCCATGCACGAATTTGTGCACTGGGCCTCTAGTAATCAATAAAAAACATAGCCTCGAGTGAGGATTTTTTAAACTTACACTTACACTTGACTTTAAGGAACAGACTAGGAGTACACTCTTTAACACCTCTCCCAAGTAGGGGTCTAGATTATTAATCTTGGTTCTCAATGTGGCACATAGTCACCAAAAAATGTTTTATCCTGCACATCACCTAAAATACAAAGGTGTATGCCACAGGAGTCAGACATGAGCAGCAGAGAGAGAGTCCTCCTTTGTTCACAAGTTAAGTATCTCTGATTTTTCATGCCCTTGCAGTGGGCAGGCCTATTCTGGCCACTGACTTGCTCCCATTTGTGACTGACAGACAAGCATCTTTCTATGTCACCCAGACCTTACTGGGGATGTGTCCATTGTCCAGTCCCTTTCCCAAGCGATCTGCAGAGGACAGACTTGGAGAATGTTAACTTCCGCTTTTTGGCAAAGCTATATAAATGACATGCATATATCATCTAGTCTCCCCTTTACACCTTTTCTGTTAATAATAACCAGTTTATTACAACGGTATCAAATGGACATAATTTGTCACTTTGAATAATATTATTATTTCATGCTCTGACAAATAAAAGATACTTCATAGGCCTTTAATATTGATGAGAATTATATAAAAACTTGTGAGAATTAACAATAATCATTTGTAGGGCTCAGCTATAGGGTTAAGCCTCCGACTGACCTGTTGGCAAAGCCACAAACAAGTCCCAGCTTAGAGGGCACAGTCCTCTTAGCATAATTAGGCTTGACCTTATGACACTCTCTAGATCTTATCTGGGTAGCTAATGGGTGAGGGAGATGCAGCAAGTGCTGCCCAAACAAGTGAAACTCAGAAGAACATTGTAACTATGGTGACCACTACCTTGTTTACCTCTGGCTATAAAATAAAGGCTCAGCTTGCCTCTGGATCTCTCTTTGTGGCCTCAGCCAGGCACAGGAAAATCCACCTAGACCAGTGGTCGGCAAACTCATTAGTCAACAGAGCCAAATATCAACAGTACAACGATTGAAATTTATTTTGAGAGCCAAATTTTTTAAACTTAACCTATATAGGTAGGTACATTGTTATTGACTTAATTAGGGTACTCCTAAGCTGGCCTTTGCTAAAAACGTCCTCAATCTGATTGAGGTACGTTCGCTGAGGTTGACCCCTTCCAACTCTACCATCCACTCGTCTTGTATACTTGTTTTGTCTACCTCCTTTCGTTCATCCTCTCTATATGTCCAAACCATCTCAACATACCTTTCTCAATCCTTGACACTACATCTTTTTTCACTCCACAATGTTCCCTATACGTGCACACCCGCACATGGTTTTTTGTGGAAGAGCCACACTCAAGGGGCCAAAGAGCCGCATGTGGCTCGTGAGCCGCGGTTTGCCGACCACTGACCTAAACCCAGCTTATTCTCTTTGTCTGTCATTTCTTCATCCTTCGCCGCCCTCCCTCAGGCTTGCGGAACCCTTGTCTGAGCTGGCTCGGCACAACAATTTAAGTAGGATCTTTTGTGTAACTAGTTGCCTTTGTATAATTGGTGCAAATATCATCATTTCCTTGTCAGGAGATAACTATCAGTCTGTGTCTTATTAACCAACCTCACGGCTCATCTGAATTCATAAACCATTATTGACATTGTTATAGTTCAAATGATTATGTGCAACTTTTTTAGTATTCATTTTTTAACAAGGATATTTAATATCTGAAATGACTTACCCAAAGGTGATAAAAAAAATAGAATGTAAATTTCTAACATAAGTGGTTTCTGGACATTTAAAAAATCTTCTACACAGTTGCAAAAAATATATATGAGTTGATGTGTTTTTATAAATTACTGTGTTGATCTTAATAGAAATGACTGGTACATATGATAGATATTACACATGCATAGTAACCATAATAAAAATACCTCTTGGTTAAATTACAGTGCCTACTACAGTTATGGTAACTGATAACAAACAAATCTTCAAATGTATAATGGATCACGTGTTATAGAAGCCTGATCCTACATTGGACCCCACTCCACCATGGACGGGAACCTGGACACTGGCCCTACTTGTGCCTCTGCTGGAGCCCCAGCTGCATATTTTCCAGGACTGGTTTAAGGACAATGGGACTTTGCAACCCAAGAAATATAATTCCACGCCAATAAAAAAACATTCACTCTCCTGTGCAAGTATTAGAACATTCATTTTCTAAAGATATTGTAGGTACCCCACTCCCACGAGTGTCAGGGAAACTGGACCTACTGATTTCTCCAGCAACACTTCATATCTGGACTTGACTTAAAAACAATTTTGGATAGTTTGTGCCACTTTCTTCTTCCCTTCTCCATAAGAATTCTTACCACTTCTCTCCCTTGAGCATTAGGTCTGCCTCATTCAGTTTATGTGACTAGGCTAACAGAAATGGTGCAGTGTTTACAATACTGTGAAACAACAGCATGGGGGTTAGACTTCATGATTTCAGAAAGCATTCCAGCTGACACATCCCTGTGCGAAGCCAAAAGGGAGCAGGAGGTTTGACAGCAGGGGGCTGGAGAGGGCGAGAAAAAACAGCTCATTCTGATAAGCCATTCTTTGTCTTCTCTCTCTCTCTCTCTCTCTCATTTAGTGCTGCCGATTGAGAAGCCTATAAACAAGGCTCCCCCACCATTTCCCACAATGAGCCAAACCCCGGACAATGGCCAGGGAGGCTTCCTTTCCCCCATTCCTCTTTCCCCTTCCCTGCAGACATGCACAATATAAAATATACACCTTTGTGCATGCGCGCAGCCCACTCTCCTCCGTTCTCACTGATCTCAAGAACAGCCCTGTGGCTGAGTAGGAGCAAAGTCACAATCCAAATGAAGAACCGAGACTCGGGATTGGCAGTGAGTCCCCCACATCACCGGTGAATGGCTGAACTGTGAGAATCTCCACAGACCTTCCCAAACACCCTCCTACACACCCACATACCGCCACCTCCCTAAACACATGTGCTCTTGAAATAGTAATGAAATATTCTAACCTCCAAGTCCTTTGATAAATATGCTGTGCATGAGAATGAAGCCACTTAGCACTGAGTGGGAGTTAGTGGCCATAGAATGAGGCTGGCGAAGTGTCCGTGGCTCATCTATAGCGGTGCTGGGGGCTGGCATCCTTGCCTGGGCCCCTGCCGTTCCTAGGATCACTGACAGCAACAGCAAAGCTCAGGGGTGTCTTTCTCTTGGAAAGAAAGCAGCATCCACCCCTTTGAGATGGAGTCCTCATGAGAATCCCTCCACTCCATTTGCCGAATTTGATAACCCCAGGCTTGGGCCCGAGAAATAATGGGAGTGCCTAAGGGTGACTCACACACCTCAGCTGCAAAATGAAAGCTGTGCTCCTTTAATTGCTTAAAACAGCAAATTAAATGAAGTTTCTTGGCTTATGCTGATGAACAATACTAGAAAGAGGTATTAGCCTGAATGAGGTGCCATCTCTTCCTCTGTGCACCAGGATCCGACAGCTTTGTATCTCAGCTACGTGAGTCAGGTGAGAGTTTTCCCTTTGTCTCCAAGACCACCAGCCTCCCTCAGCAATGTAAGTTAATGTTGAAGAGCAATGACAGTGTCACCGCTGGGGAGAGGTCCTCATCCCCGCCTGCTGCTCGTGTGAGTGGAATTCTTGTGACAGCCCAAGAAACAGAATTTTCTGAGACTTGCCTGAGATACCCAGTGATATTTATTTGTGTGGAATTATATCTCCGAGTTTCCAAAGTTCCATTTCCCTCAGTCCTGCCAAGGGAGATACGTAGTGTGGCTTTACTAGGGCTACAGCCCGAGCCAGTGTCCCTCCCATGTCTGCACAGTCCAGTCCTCCATCAGCTCGCTTAGCTTGTGTTTCCTGCTGCGTCTATTAGTCCATTGCATGTGGGATCTGCATGGCCGTGGCCATACTGGCAAATGCAAGAGAGCAAACTCCTTTGTTTAGGGCAGTGGTTCTCAACCTTCCTAATGCTGTGACCCTTTAATACACTTCCTCATGTTGTGGTGACCCCCAATTTCATTGTTACAAATTGAACATAATTAAAGCATAGTGATTAATCACAAAAACAATATGTAATTATATGTGTGTTTTCCAATGGTTTTAGGCGAAAGGGTCGTTTGACCCCCAAAGGGGTCTCAACCCACAGGTTGAGAACCGCTGGTTTAGGGCATTATATATTCCCACATTTTTGCAGGCTTGCAGTGGCCACACCCACTCTGGCCACTGATCTCTGTTCTCAGGTTTGATTGATGAGCACCTTCTCTAGGTCACCCCAACTTTACTGCACATGTGTCCATCTCCCTTTTGTTGGACCCCTCCCCCCAGTGTTTTGCAGGGAATGGGCCGGTGGTGCCCTGGGGAGTGTAAAACTGCAGCTTCCTGGTGAAAGTGCCCAAATGACATGTCTATGTCTGGCCTTCCCATTGCTCCTTTTCTATTCTTAATAACTAGCTAATTACAATGATATCAACAAGGACACTAAGCTTGATAAATCACTCAGTTCCTCAGTGGTTCATCTGAACACTGTTTCCCTCTCCTTGCCTGCCCTTACTGCTTCCTTTTCCTTCTCTCTCTCTCTCTCTCTCTCTCTCTCTCTCTCTCTCTCTCTCTCTCTCTCTCTCTCTCTTTCTCTCTCTCTCAAACCCACACACAGGTGACATACAAATGGTTACCACTTTCCATCACATACATTACCTTGCAAATAATCTGATTTACTTAACTACCATCTGTGACTTTGTTGTGTCTTCTGTTTGTTGAATCACTTTTTCATTCATTCAGTGACTATATATCCAATGTCCAGTACCTGCCGAGCACTCAGCTAGGTCACCTAATCCCAATTCCACATGCCTTTCCTGTGCAGCTCAGTCACAAAGGTTCTTATTCCTGTCATTCATTCAATGGGTATTAACCAAGCCCTGAACTATCTAGAGATAGGCGACTAGGTGGACCAGGACCAGGCTTTTCTTGCTCTATGCTGATTCTTTCCAAATTTCTCAACTCTTCTACAAATTCCTGACATTATTGTGGATTCCTTTGCACAACTGAATGCAGCTCAGTGTAACTGCCACTCACAGACTCCAGTCTCTGCCCGGAACTGAACTGGTCAGAGATGAAAAGTGAAGAAGAGGCAATCCCTGCCCTTGAAGGACTCAGCAGTCCAGGAGGTGACGGTAACATGCTGAGTGAAGTGCCGCCAGAGAAGCTCAAAGGCTATGGCTCCTAAGGCAGGAAGATGGAAACACCCCTGGCTTGTACGCTCTGTGACCAGGTCAGGAACTTTCAGGTCTTGCACATGAAAGGTGTTCTACTATCACTGTTGTATAGGTGACGTAACGGAGGCCTGGGAAGTGAAATAACTTACCAAAGGCTGCCTGACCACAAGGGAAGTGCTCTTTCCACGGCACCACACTGTCTCTTCTGTGATCCTCGTGGGTTAACATCTCTGCCCTCTGCATTTCCTGCAACGCTCATATCCAGGGGTTCCCAGGTGAGAAGACTTGGAAACAGGAGCACAGCCTGGTATGTTAGGCCTGACAAAAAGAAAGAAAATGGGAGATTTTTGTCATGGAAGATAATTACATTTTCACAAACAATAACAATATCAAATAACAGAAAGTTACAGTTTATAAAGAAGGGTCACAGTAATGCACACATGGTAAAAACCATGGGAGGGTACTAAGAAAGATTTTATGCTTTTGTAAATAATGTGGTAATGAGAAAAAGCAAGGAAGAAACTTCACGCCGAGCCACCACCAATGACATCATCCTCAACCCAAACAAGCATTCATGGTATGTGAGATCTAGACATCAAGAATACTTCCATAATTTTATAAAAATAAAATCTGCAATTCGGCTGATATTCTTCCTCACCGTGGACTGAGTGTTTTACTATTGCTGTATTAATTTATCCATTTCCTTCTTTATGCCAATTAACTTCACGCTGCTGATCTAGAGTGGCCGCTCCACAGGGCCTGTGAGCTGAGTGACTACCTCCAGACTTCAAAGTGAAAATTTAAGAAAGAATTGAAAGAATTTAAGTACCCAATTATTGTATTAATTGGGCTCATAATATGTGGGAGGCTGGGTGCAGGTATATAGCAGGTGGTGCCTAGAATTGGGAGAGAAAGCCTGTAATTATAAATAAATCCAGTACCCTAAGAAAAGGTTAGGTGCCATAAGAAAGATATGGTAAAAAATATTCTGAGAGTTTAACAAGGCGAAATACTGAATTCTAGAACCTCCTAGAAAAATGTCTTCAATGCTGCATAACTTCGCTGTTGTTTTGGGAGATGATGTGTCAGGCGTGGGTTTTTAGGATTGCTGTTTTCTAAGTGGTAAGTTTCCATTGTAAGTATTTTGGGAGGATTTCTAAAAGCCCTGGTGCCTTCAAATTACAGTTCTAGGCATGCCAAATAAGCAACTGTTGATTGGGGTCACACACAAAAAGTCTGTGTTCCCAGATTAAAGAAACACCCCAGAAAGCCTTAGTATTGGTTACCATCAAAACTTGACTACAATTGTAGGAATCAATGAGAATTGTGATGGAATCCTAAAGGAAGAATGGAAAAAGAAAAAAAAGAAAAACGTTAAGTGGGAAAGGGTAAACAAGATCCTTGTTTCTGTTGGGGGTGGTGGTAAATTTCATTTAAAAATAAGATTTCATCTTCTTTTACATGCATGGTTTTTCCATAATAAGAAAAAATAATTTTGGAGCAAACGTTCCCAGCGGGAAAAAGTAAATTACAAACAAAGGTACAAAGAAAGATCAGTGCCATGTTTCTATTGTTCTATTATTACAAAACATGTGCTGAGAGAAGAGCCCTGGATGCCAGATCCATGAATAAATGGTTCGAAGTTTGTCCAGCACAAGCTTATGATGGGAAAGCGCCTCTGTGGTCAGACGGGCGTGCAGAACATGGCACAGCATGAAGGCTTCTTCCAGATGCATTGCTGTGTGTCGGATTAAATAAACTAGATCCAGACCCTTGTTAGCCTCACTCAAGTTTTGATATAGAAAGGCTTCCCAAGAAATGTATAGGTTGATTTTAACTATCTGATTATTCCTTACTCAGTAAAATTCCTTGCTACACAAAACCACATTGCAAACGTATTGTAGGACCACTGAGCTAATGAACTCTGGTTCTTAAACATTATTTGTATCAAGCCCTAGCTGGTTTGGCTCAGTGGATAGAGCATCTGACTGTGGACTGAAGGATCTTGGCTTCAATTTCAGTCAAGGGCACATGCCCAGGTTGCAGGTTTGATCCCCTGTGGGGGTCATGCAGGAGGCATTCTCTCTCATCATTGATGTTTCAGTATCTCTCTCCCTCTCTGAAATCAATAAAAAAATATTTTTTAAAAAATTGAATAAAAAAGTATCTGTATCAATGATCTCCTTCATGATTATAAAAAATATAAGAATATGCTGCATCCACTTACCAGGCTGCATATTAATCTACTAGTGTTAACATTTTTCCCCATGGCTTTCTCAACATGGATTTATTTTTTTGGATTAATCCTTCTCATTAAAAAAAAAATGTTCAGTGTAGGTCAGGAGAAACTCCTATTATAATTAAGAAACATCAAGAGCATCACAATACATTCTAACTTTCTGTAAATATGCTCAAAATTTTTGAAACGTAATTTAACAATCTGAATGATCTTCAAAGATAAATACGCTTTAACCCAGTAAATCTCCTTTGAAGAATCTATCCTAGGAAATCAGAACTTGCACAAAGATTTATGTGCAAGGTTCTCAGTGTAGCATTATTTATGAAAGTAAATTTAAAAAGTCCATCAAAAGAGCATAGTCAAAAATTATTATGAATCCCTTTATTAGAATAATATACAGTCATTAAATGTTAATTTTTAACAAATGTTTAATCATGTGGAGAAATTCTCATAATCCAATGTTAAGAGAAAAAAACAAATAAGGAGAATAATAATTTAGTGGGAAGCCATCTCCTAACTTTATAAATTACTCTAGGCATGAACAAAAGGCATACTTGAAATATATACCAAGATTCTAACAGTGTGAGAGAACTCTATTATGAATAAGTCTTATTTTCTTCTTCAACTTTCCTACATGTTGTATTTACAATGAACATGTACTATTCTTTTTCTTCAAATTGTTTCTGTCATTGGTGCCCAGTGATTTTTTTAAAAAAGGCATGATGGTTGGCCATATAAGAGGACCACAAATAATAAAAATTACGTTGCTCAAGAAAGAAATGAGTGAAAATCACACACAGATCTGAGTAGCTATCTGTGGGAGGAATCAATATTTTAAATAAACCTCGCTGGAGAGTGTACCATAGCTCAAAAATTTCAATAAAAAAGAGATCAATCTCAGAAAGGCAGGGACACACATACACACACACACACACACACACACACACACACACACACACCTTCCCAACTGGAGAGAGAGAGAGAAAAATCAAAAGTAAAACAGAACAAAGGTGGCTACTGGGAGCAAGCTTGCCAATTGTTTTGATTTTTTTCTATCAATAGACATTACAACTGTACTTACCAGGATGCAGATGAATGTCTGCAGTTTTTTAGTTGATGTTAAAAAGTTATCTTTATACCTGGAAGCATGATCTGGAAAATTTAGTGTTATCTTGGGATTCTCTTTCTTTCTCATTGGCCTCAGCCAATTGGTTAGCCAGATTGTGAGTCTATTCCAGAAATGTCCGTAGAATATGACTTTTCATCTCCATCCTAGAGCTAGTACCTTCATTCACCTGGACTAGTTCGATAGCCTCTTGTCCATAGTGTTTTTTTTCCTCCCCATTCATGAGCCCCACTCATTCCAGAATGACCATTCCGAAGTACAAATCTTATTATGTCCCTTCCTTACATTTCTTCCTTAGCTCTCAAAAATATTTGAATGAATAAATGAATGAGGAAACAAAGAGATGAATTGGGTTGACCTTGCTACATCTTCTGGATCAGGTTTTTTCAACATCAACACTATTGATATTTTGGGTGAAATATTTTGTTATGGGGACTTTCTGTGAGTTATTGGATGCTTTGTGGCATACCTGGCCTCTCCCCATTAGATGCCAATAGCACTCCCTTAAGTTGTGACAATCAAAAATGTCTCCAGACATTGCCAAATATCCCTCAAAGGGGGGTGGGTGGGCAAAATTGCCCCTTAGCTGAGAACCAGTGGTCTTGAACAGAGATCCTCAATTCTAGAGGCATATAAGAATCACTTAAGAAGAACTTTAAAAAGCCAATGCTGCCCGGACAGTGTTGCTCAATGGTTGAACATTGATCCATGAATCAGGAGATCATGGCTTGATTCTTGGTCAGGGCATATGCCCAAGTTGTGGGCTTGATCCCCACTAGGGGGCATGCAAGAGTCAGCCCATTGATGATTTTCATCATTGATGTCTTTCTTTCCCTCCCTCTCCCTTCTCTCTGAAATCAATAAAAACATATTTTTTAAAATATTTTTTAAAAGGCCAATGCTTAGGCCACACCTCTAACTAACTAAATCAGAGTCACTTGGGGTGGCATCTCATCACTCCCAGGTGATTTGACTGTGCTGGCAAATGTTGAGACTCACTTCTATAGCTATTTGCTACTGAAACTGTGGTCTATGGACCAGCAGTTGGCATCATCTGGAGGCTTGTCAGAAACACAGACTCTCAGGCCCCATCCCAGACCTACTGCATCAGTCCAGGAAAGAGACAAAAACCATACCAGTTATTGAAAAATGAAAATCCTATATAATAAAAGGCTAATATGCAAATTGTCCCCTCGGGAATTCGACCAACCAGGAGTTCGACCACTTGCATTGATGTGCACTGACCACCAGGGGGCGAAGTGGAAAGAAGGAAGGCCTGGCCAGCAGCTGGCAGCGGGGGAAGGAAGGCCCTGATCGGCCCTGATTGCCAGCCAGGCCTAGGGACCCTACCCGTTCATGAATTTCATTTCATGCACCGGGCCTTCTAGTTTCACATAAAGAATTGTTAACTAGGTATAAACTTATTACCTAGGTAATTGAAAGAGTAAAAATAAAACTATAATATATTATGAAGATAGAAACTGCAGAAAGTAGCTACCACTTGTAGAGTTAGAGGAATAAAGGAAAGAGGCTGACTTTCCAGTGCTGGGGACTCCTACGGGTATAATGAAGTTCACCCTAAGAGTGTCCAAAGCTACAAACTGGAAATTGCTGAAACATAAAGGGACTGTTGATATAGGTTTGAAGGAACATTGCCTGGGTGATGCCCACAGGAGCAACAAGCGGACTGGTGCCTTCTCCCGCCTTGGGCTTTGCGCTCTCCCTCTACCACCCCCTACTGGTAAAGTCTAGTACAGAGCCAGCTGGCAAAGCATAACGGTGGTTTGCTGAGTCCAGCCCCAGCAACACAGAGCTTGGAAGGGCAGGTTTGGAGTTGAACAATAGCTTAAAGATGGGCATATCTACTGATTCAGAATCTGCATTTCAGCAAGACCCTCGGGGATTCCCACACGGAGAGTGTGAGAAGTCCTGCTTCAGAGGCTGCCACTTCTTTTATCTACTCTGACTTGTAAACAAGTTACCTCGAGTTAACCAAAAGCTTGGCAGCAGCCCCCGTTTCAAAACAATCACACACCGTTCCCTGATGCCAAGGATACAAGCCATTACTCTATTGTGGTTTATCATCTTACCTGTAAAGACTATTTTCAGAGAGAGAAAGAAATGAATTCAGCCTCTGTGTTCTCATAAAAGCTAAATATTTCCTTGTCTCTTTCCCCCACCTATTTTAAAGTATTACAAGCAAATCATCACCCTTTTGTTGCGTAGTCCTTCCTTAAATGGCTGAGTAAAATCCAATAACCTAAATTGTGCAGTCAATACCAATAAAAAAGCCCCCCCCCCCCGCCCCCATTGGCTCTGGGTCTTTTAACTCATCAGGACTATTATGTCTAAGAACTCAGTATTTCTTTCCCACACAGGCAACGGGGCTTCTCTGAGAGAAAACCCTGTTCACCAGTCAGAAGGGGTGTTTCACTCCACCAGGCATCTGCAAATGTGACTTTTTAGCCACAAGGGATACCAGGTGGGGAGCAAGGCAGCTCAGGGCTTGCACACAGCACCACGGAGGAGAAGAGCTGGCTAGCAAATGTCCTCCTCAGTAGCATTGCCTTGGCACAGCCAGCACTCTCCCAGGGCTGGGGGGGGGGGGGGGGGTGTCTACTTGTGAGCGTTTCTGATACGCTTCTGCCACCCAGTGGATGTCCCGAACACGTAAGCTTAGACTTGAGTCATACAGTCTAGCATTTTGAACTTATTCAAAGCTTAAGTGTAATTGTTCCTGAACATTGCCAATCCTTTCAACATGTATTTAAAATTCATTTAAAATGGAATATATTCACACATGGGGGTTAGTATAAGCTATATATGCATACATATTCAATGTCATAAGAATGGAAATTTATAGTATTCTTTTATCATGAGAGCACAACTCACATGGAAGTGTGAATTTTAAAAGTGGCCTCTTTTCCAATGTGGGAGATTCTTCATAGTTTAAAGATACACTAGGAGGATCACAGTTCCATCCACATGAACACGTTCAGTTTTTAATTTCAAATGTCATAAATTCTTTCAACTTTTACATGAAGAAAATTAAGTTAACTTAAAAAGTGACAATGATTTTTGAATCAAAGGTTCACATTTGTGTAACAGGCTTGCCTAAACAAGTTGATTCTAGAAGACTATTTTGCTTGTGTATAGGGTGATTCTCCTAACAAGTTATATCAGCCATGATTTCTGAGATTTTTCACCTTCTTTAAATCTATCTATGACATATGACACCTAGGAATTCTTTCACTTGAGTGTGAGTAAACTGATGAGTAAATATGCTGATAAAATATTACAGGACATTCTTCAAAGAACAACCAAAAATGTATAATTTATAAAAATCATACATTTACTATGTAGAGACTAGAGCAAGTGTCCTATATTAAAAGGGGAAAACTCTGTATTAAACCATGTTATAAATTTGTTATTAATTTTTGATAATCAATAAAATAAACCATAATATTTAGATTAAAACTCTTCTTAAATTCTCTGACTCAATTGCTAACAAACATATTCTAGAAATGCTGTTCTTGGTTTCAAAAAGAAAATTACCAGAGAAATCTAAGAATGATTAAGAAAATTTCAAGAAGGTAGGGCAGACACATGAAAGCTGATTATTTGGATTTTTTAGCTTCATAAAAATAATGGAGAAGTTACAATACAATGTCAAAACAGTTAGCTAATTATACAAAACCCATTTAGGAATGAGAGGGGGAAAGTTTCTATTGTGTTATGTTTCAACTGAACTTGAACTATACCATCTGAGATGTGCTGGCTCCTTTTGGAATTTATTCTGGTTCATCGCAAAGCACATACGGTGAAAACTGCATGTGGTGAGTCAAACTCAATTAAAAGAAAATCACAAAATTGACTTGAAATGGCAATTTAGTTGAACCAGAACTGGACCCAAATTGTCACATTACTCTACCAATCATAATCACTTCAAACTCCTATCTTCCTTATGTTAAAATTAAATACTGAAGATATCATTACTATTATATCTTGATATTAAATCATACAGGAAAGCAAGATTGAATTAGGTAGCAATTCTCTGCTACTTTTGTGAGTTTACTGCAATGTGGGATGACATAACTTTTTTTCCTTTTCAGTCAAAGCTAAAAATAAATAAATCCCACAGAGCAAGAACATTTAAAGGTTTGAGAAACAATGTATATCAGATATTTTGCAAATATTTTTTCCTATTCCATAGGTTGCCTTTCAAAGTTACTAGTTTTTGTTTTTGCTATGGAGTTGTAGGAATTTCTTATATATTTTGGATATTAAATGGGGAGTTGCTCAATGGGTATAAAGTTTCAGTTATACTATATGAATAAGTTCTAAAGATATGCTGTACAACGAAGTGCCTATGATAGTTAACCACACAATATGTGCCCTTCAAAACTTGAGGGTAGATTTCACGCCAAATTTTCTTGCCACAGAAACAGTGGGGAGTGGGGAGGGAAGAACCAAGGAAACTCTGGGAGGTATTGAATATGTCATTTACCTTGATTGTGATGATCATATCACGGTGTTTGCATATGTCTAAACCAGTGATTTTCGACCTTTTTCATCTCATGGCACACATAAACTGATTACTCTAATTCTGCAGCCCACCCAAAAATATATTTTTTGCCAATCTGATGAAAAAATAATTATAAATGTGATTCATTCACACCAGACAGCTATTGTTGTGTTGGCTGCTGTCACTTTTTTATTTGACAATCTAAGGGAAAAGAGGTCAGTGCCATGACTAAATATTCAGGTATTGCATGTTCTAAAAATTCTTCCAGCACACCAGTGTCCCACAGCACACCAGTTGAAAATTGTTGGTCTAAACTCACCAAATTGTACACATTAAATATGTGCAGTTCTTTGTATATCAATTATTCTATATAATAAAAGGCTAATATGCAAATAGACCGAATGGCAGAACAACCAAACAACTGGTCACTATGATGTGCGCTGACCACCAGGGGGCATGCGCGGAACATGGTGGGTGTCGGCCACAGTGGGATGGTGGAGCAGGTCAGTGAGGGCACCAGCCCAAGGTAGGGCGCCGGTCGCTGTCATGAGGGCAAGCCTCTGGTGGTTACTAAAAATTCTTTGCTCCCGTGTGCTAAGGTCCTGCCCAGTGCTTGCACCTGCTGCCGGCTCTGGAGCCGCCGCTTGCACCCACTGCTAACGCTGGCCCTGCTTACACCCACAGCCGGTGCCGGGGCCACTGCTCACACCCGCTGCTGGTACCCTGTGCTGGCCCTGATCGCTTAGCGCCATCAGAGAGAGCAAGCAGTGGCTGCTGACCCTGATTGCCCCTGAAGGCTTCTCCACCTCCCCCTGCTCCTGAGGGGCAATTGGGGCAGCAGCCGCCATTCGCACCTACTGCTGGCACTGGCCCCAATTGCTCCACGCCATCAGCGGGTGTGAGTGGGGCTGGCACCTTCAGTGCGTGGGAGTGGCAGCAGCGGGAGCAGGGCTGCTGGCAGACAAGGGGACAGGAGGCTGCAGCAGGAGGGGCTGGGTTGGGGTGTGGAGGATGGGCCGAGACCCACCCCTGTACCTATGGCCCACAGTTCCTTTCAGGTGCATGAATTCATGCACTGGGCCCCTGGTATATCAATAAAGTTATTTTTTAAAGAAACAATACATATTATTTACACTAATAAAAGACAAAGATGATAAATGACCCTACCTTTGCTACGCCTTAAGCGATGCCCACCAGCCAATCAGAGTGACTAAATGCAAATTAACCCAACCATGATGGTGGCTGGGAGCCACGGAGGTGGAGCAAACAGGAGGCTTGGTTGCCCCGGCGATGGAAGAAGCCAAGCTTCCCGCCTTCTCTGGCTGGCTGTGGCCTCCGGAAAAGGCAACAAAGTTTCAATTATAGAAGCTAAATAAATCCCAGATACCTGCTTCCAGCTAGCCTCCACTGGGAGCTTGGGTGGCTGGGGGCTGTGGCCAGCCTGCAAATAGCCTTCAGCCTCTCACCCAGGCTGGCCAGGCACCCCAGGGGGGACCCCCACCCTGAAGGGGCTATGGTCAACCTGAAAACAGCCATCAGCCCCTCACCCAGGCTGGCCACACCCTCATGGGGTAAGGATCCCCAATGGGGGGCTTCGCCAGCCTGCAAACAGCCATCAGCCCCTCACCCAGGCTGGCCAGGCACCCTAGTGGGGACCCCCACCCTGAAGGGGCTGTGGCCAGCCTGCAAACAGCCATCAGTCACTCACCCAGGCTGGCCAGGCACCCCAGCGGGGCCCCCCACCCTGAAGAGGCTGTGGCCAGCCTGCAAACAGCCATCAGCCCCTCACCCAGGCTGGCCACACCCTCATGGGGTAAGGGGCCCCGCTGGGGGGCTTCACCAGCCTGCAAACAGCCATCAGCCCCTCACCCAGGCTGGCCAGGCACCCCAGCAGGACCCCCCCCCCCCGATCCGGGACACCCTTCAGGGCAAACCAGCCGGCCCCCACCCATGCACCAGGCCTCTATCCTATATAATAAAAGGGTAATATGCAAATTGACCATAACAGCAGAGCTACTAGGAATCACTGGTCACTATGACACACACTGACCACCAGGGGGCAGATGCTCAATGCAGGAGCTACCCCCTGGTGGTCAGTGTGCTCCCACAGGGGTAGCTCTGCTCAGCCACAAGCCTGGCTGATGGCTGCCAGTACAGCGGTGGTGGTGGGAGCCTCTCCCGCCTCCTCAGCAGCGCTAAGGATGTCCGATTGCAGCTAGACTTGCTCCCCGCTTGCAAGTGGACATCCCTCAAGGGCTCCCGGGCTGCCAGAGGGATGTCTGATTGCCAGCTTAGGCCCAATCCCCAGGGGAATGGGCCTAAGCCAGCAGGTGGTCATTCCCTGAGGGGTCCCATATTGCAAGAGGGCACAGGCTGGGCTGAGGGACCCTCCTGAGTGCACAAATTTTTGTGCACTGGGCCTCTAATCCTATATAATAAAAGCCTAATATGCTAAGTGTCCAGTCATCCAGTCATCCATTCAACTATTCAAAGCATAATATGCTAATAACCACCCGCTATGACATGCACTGACCACCACAGGGCAGACAGTCGACAGGTCGACCAGTTGCTATGATGTGCACTGACCACCAGAGGGCATATATATGTATATAATGCGTCTTCAAATGGAGACTAATTTCACACTCTTGCTTTTCAGGTTTAAAGAAAAGTATAGGTTTTTCCATCCACCCCATTCTCTGCCCCCTCTACACACATAGTTTCCTCTATTAACATTTCACGTTAATCAGTTGTTCCAGCATCACTTGTTGAAAAGACTATCCTTTCTTCATTAAATTATATTTGCTGCTTTGTCAGGATCAGTTGATTATATTTGTATGGGTCAATTTCTGGAGTTCCTATTCTGTTCCACTTAACCTATTTGTCTATTCGTTCACCAATACGCCACTATCTTGATTACTGTGGTTTTGTTGTACGTCTTAAAGTTTCGTTTTGATAGTCCTCCGACTTTGTTTTTCTCATTCATATTCTATTGGCTATTCTTGGCCTTTGGTCTTTTCATAAAAATATTGGGGCCAGTTTGTCAATATCCACAAAATAACGTGCTAGGATTTTTGTTGGGGTTGGGCTGAATTTACACATCAACTTTGGGAAAACAAACATCTTAACAATATTGAATCTTCCTATGCATGTACATGGATTATCTCCCCATTTATTTAAATCTTTAAATTTGTTCATCACAGTTTTGTTGTTTTCTAATATAGATCTTAGACATATTATGATATATTTATACCTATGTTTCTTTTCTTTTTTGGTGCTAATATAAATGGCATTGTGTTTTCAATTTCAAATTCCAATTATTGATGCAAGCCCATAAGGATGTAATTACCTTTTGTATATTAACCTTGCTGCTGCAATCTTGCTATACTTCCTTATTAGTTCCAGAAATAATTTTGTTGATTTTCTATATAGACAATCATGTCATATATGAACAAAGACAGTTTTATTTCTTCCTTCCTAGTTGGGATACTTTTGATTTCCTTGTCTTTTGTAGATGTCCAGTTGTTCCAGCACCACTAGTTGAAAAGGCTAGCCTTTCTTCATTGAATTATCTTTGCTCCTTTGTGAAGATCTATAGTATGATGGACTTTCAGTGAGAGAAACATCCTTACCTTGTTTGTGATCATAGTGGGAAAGCACTATTAAGTATGATGTTAGTATAGATTTTTTTGTAGATGTACTTTATCAGGCTGAGGAAGTTCCTTCCATTCCTACTTTGCTGAGATCTTGATTTATTTTGATGTAAATATTAGTATGTTTCAACATTAAAATAAATAAAATCTGTCTTAAAACATGATGGGTAATATGTCATCTTTTCTTGTTTAACCTAAAACTTCTAAAGGAAAAGTATATCCACCATATATCATATTTTGAAATGAAGATAACTAATCAATCAAAATAACTTCTAATGAGCATAATTAAGTATCAATAGCATTTTTCAGTCTTTGATGAAAACTATATTTAAGCAAAATTACCCTTCAATCCTCCTGGTCAAAATTGCTTTTTTAAGCTATTAAATATACTAATTATTTTACATTTTTGTACACAATAAAGATACTAGAGGCCCACTGCACAAAATTTGTGCACTCAGAAGGGGGAGTCCCTCAGCCCAGCCTGTGCCCTCTTGCAGTCTGGGAGCTCTTGGGGGATGTCTAACTGCCAGCTTAGGTCTGCTCCCTGAGAGGCTCCCACCATCATTGCTGTACTCACCAGCCATGAGCCCAGCTTCTGGCTGAACAGTGCTCCCCTTGTGGGAGCACACTGACCACCAGGGGGCAGCTCCTGCATTGAGCATCTGCCCCCTGGAGGTCAGTGCACATCATAGTGATCAGTCGTTCTGCCGTTTGGTCAATTTGCATATTAGCCTTTTATTATATAGGATTTTAAAGCTATTATTATGTTTCCTCTAATTTTCTCTTGAAACATACATAGGTGCCAGAGTAATAAACATGAAGAGGCAATTTTGCAATTGGTTTCCTTGGCTCTAAATTGTTGACAGATAACATTATATGTTATGCTAAGCTTCAACCTCAAACAGTATTTAGATTGTGTCTCCATGATAGTAAACTAATGTTTGGGGAGGAATATACCAACACATGGATGACCAGATTGGAAAACTTTATGAAAAATCCCCATATTATTAACCACCAACAAGAGTTTCTCAAGAACAAAAAGCTAGTTTTACATTCTATCTTCAGAAAAGTGTTCATAGTTGCCCACAGTATACCTGAAAAATGTTTTACCTCAGGCACTAAATATATGAAACAGGTCATAGGAATGAACATATGGCACATTTTTTCAAAATGAGAATGGGTTTCCAAAATGATTTTCTATCCATAGGCTCTTGGTTATTGACATGTCTAACAACCTGAGGAAGGCTCAACCTGGGCTATTACCATCCATGAAACATCTGAGGCCCCTATACCCACATCTTGAATTTTCAGTCATCAGAACTCTTGCAATAGCTTTAGAATATAGCCCACTGCCATATTAAATTGTTAATCTCCGATAAAGATCCAACATGGACCCCATATATTTCCTAAATTTTAAAGAGAGGGGAGCATTAAAAACAGCCTAAACTGCCTGGTCGGTGTGGCTCAGTGAATGAGCATCAACCCATGAACTAGGAGGTCATGGCTCGATTCCCAGTCAGGGCACATGGCTTAGTTTCAGGCTCGATCCCGTGTGGGGTGTGCAGGAGGTAGCAGATAGATGCTTCTCTCTCATCAATGATGTTTACTCCCTCTCTCCCTCTCCCTTCCTCTCTGAAATCAATACAAATTATATATATTAAAAACAACAACAAAAACAAAAACAGGCTAATCAGACAACACACTTTGATAGAACAATGACTAAATACAGCTCATGTTACAATGAACTAGAGTTATGCTAGGAATGAATAAAACCTTGGACAAGCAAAAACTAGTCTCTCTCATTCTCTGCCCTTCCAATTCATCTCAGTAAAGCCCTCCCCAAACCAGCATATCTCAGAATTTCCTTCTTATTCCATTGTTTTGTTTATTCTCTTCGGCTTAAATCAAGTGAAACTTGAGATTACTTTTCACTGACCTTAAAATTTGATCAGTAGCCATCTGCTCTTACAAAGGTGGGCAGGTCCCTGTATGTGGGCCAACATATATATTTTTATTTTGCTTAATGTTTGTTGTATTGTGAAATAGTTCCAAGCTGGGAAAAAAGTAGTCAAGAATAGTTAAGATATTTACTATGTTCTTTCATGAATTGTAATTTCTTTTTACTTGGCTTCATGGGCAACTAATTGTTATTATAACTCTGCCCAAAGAATTGAGCTTACTTTCTTCATTTATGGCAATCTGAAAATTAAAGTCCTTTAAAAATGAGCATGATGCATGCTGATAATAAAATGAGATGTTGGAAAGCAGAAACAAGTTATACACAATGAAGTTATAGTTCTCAAAGGTCACAGCACTGTGGACTGATGGCATCTAAATGCCATTATTATGACTCAGAATTTGTTCTTCAAACAGCTGAACACTGTTACAGCTAGGGTCTAAAAGCTGAGCACCTTCTATAATTTTGGCCTGTGGTTATGTCTTAATTCTGTACTGTTTCTTCTTTAGACCTGAAGAAAAGGCATCTGGATGTGGGTGGAACCCTAATAAGGAGTCAGAATATCTGGGTCTCACATGCAATCTGTTAATATGAGAATTTTTTGTTTGTTTTCCTGAGGTTCAGTTTCTGTTAAGCAATATAGATGCTACAAGAAAAAAAATACCTTGCACATGGTTGTCACCATGTAGAAAAATAAATTGGGAGCACCAAGTCTAATAGTGAGCGAGGCTATGGCCACAGTTCACGAAAAAGATGATGCTGACTAGAACCGATATTATATCTAGAGGTTTGGAGAGCAGCAAACAGATTGAAGATATATTTATGGTAGAATTAACAGAATTTGACTTGAATGAATCAGGTCAGGTAGAGAGGGGCCAAGTATCATTCCCAGGTTTTTTTTCTTAGCAATGGCAAACTCTGGGTATATTTCTGTGAGACAGTGAGCACAGGACATGGAGTAGATTAGACAGTGGGATGAGAGTTAGGAGCAATTGAGTTTGCTGTGCCTGTACAAAACCTACCAATGTCACCCCAATAAATTCAATTTAAAAACAAAATAATTACCCCAAAAAACCCTACATGTGCATTTGGAAGCTGGATGTGTGGTCTGAGGATGGAAGAGAACTGATCTGAAAACAGTCATGGGGAGTGAGAAGGACACCACCCTGCTCTCAGCCCTGAGTCTAGAGCAGCGGTTCTCAACCTGTGGGTCGCGACCCCTTTGGGGGTTGAATGACCCTTTCACAGGGGTCGCCTAATACCATCGGAAAACACATATATAATTACATATTGTTTTGTGATTAATCACTATGCTTTAATTATGTTCAATTTGTAACAATGAAAATACATCCTTCATATCAGATATTTACATTACGATTCATAACAGTAGCAAAATTACAGTTATAAAGTAGCAGCGAAAATAATTTTATGGTTGGGGGTCACCACAACATGAGGAACTGTATTAAAGGGTCGCAGCATTAGGAAGGTTGAGAACCACTGGTCTAGAGGGTTAGGAGAGTATATTCAAGGTGGGACAAAGTTTCAATGAAAGCAAGGAAGTGAAGGATGTCTTCAGAGAAACAGTAGAGGGTGTGAGGAGATTGCTGTTATTAGAAGTCTTTTGCTCAGCACAGCTATAAACATACCATCACCTTCACCAATATCAACAGTGACAGAAACCAGAAGCAGGCTCCCAACCCTCTCTTCTTCCCTCTATTTGTATGTGATCTTCTGGAAATATTTGGCATAGTGTTATCACATTAATATGTAAAAACTTAGTATTTGATTTTTAAAAATTCAAACCAGAATCTCACCTTATAAATTCATCATCATAAAGCTTGCAAGGACCTTAAAAGTCATGTACAAATATCCCCTAGATTTTTGAAAGTTCACTTAGCCATTTCACTTTTACGAAAGGCCTACGATAGTACCTATTTTTGCCAACAGAAAGAAATCCTCAGAGGAGATTTTCGCTGTTTTGAAAATAGCGTTCAGGTTTGTTTTGCAGCGAACCACTCATTACAGAGGCAGCACACACTCTGAGCAGAAGGTTGGCCAAGTTCCTTCCCGGGGAACTACATTCAGCATCTCAGCATCAAGCCGCCAGAGATTTGAACTGTACTTTATCCCAATTTATTTTGAACACCCATTAGCAAAATGTGTCATCCTAAGGTATCAGAAAAGCCTAAGAGAGTTCATGAAGGTATTACACTTAGCTTAAAATTGGACACGATTATGCCATTTTTATCGTGGCGAATGAAATAAAGACATTGTGTGTACCTTGAACCTACCTGCACCCACCATCCCTACTGCTTACATACAGAGAAAAAGAACCTTGAAAATGGCTGAAGTTACTGTTGGTTCTACTGGTAGCAAACTGCTCTCTTTTAGTTGGCATTTACTAATGGATGAAATTGAAAGTCTATTGCTTGAGTAGACTGATGAGTGTGCAAAGCGTAGTGTTCTGTTAAGTGATCTTATAATTAAGGAGAAATCAATCTGTTTAATAAGCTGAAATGGAAAGTACTGACAATAGTTGATGGAAGTTCTGCAAACGTGGAATTTAAAGGTAGTCATGGGTGGTTTGATCAATTATTGAGGTGAGGGCAGCTTCATGGCTTAAAGTTTCCCGGAAAGAGTGCTTCTGCTGATACTGAAGCTACTGAAATGTTCCCAGGAGACTTGAAGAAAGTACTCATAGAAGGTGGTTTCTATGAAGCAAGTGACTTTGGCTAAGGAAGCGGGGTTTGTGGAAATTGATGAAAATGATGTTGAGGAGGTTTTGGCATCCTGTGACCAAGACCTGACTGAAGAGCTGATGCAATTGCAAGAGCCAAAGTTACAAATGGAAACCAAATACCATAGCAAACAGCCCAAAGGGAATTCATCCAGGAACTGAATGTGAAGTACTTACATGAGTTTTCTCTAGGACTAACAGTGCTACAATAATTGCAGGAAAAAAACGGCTTTTCTTTTTTTCCCCAAAAAAACTATTTTTTTTCTAATTTTGAGAGGGCATGTAGGTATAGGGCAGGTTTGCAAGATGTTTTGAATGCCTACAAAAAATGTATAATCGAAAAATGTGTGAGGCCAAGCAGTCAAACATACTGTCATCTTTCAAGACTTCCACATGAGCTACCCCAGCTATAGCAGATAACAAAACTTGACCTTCAACATCAAGGCAGACAGACATACAAGAAGTCAGATTCAGATGATGGATTCTGGTGATGATATGCTCATAGATAACCCTCTTCCTCTCTCTCCTCCACCCCAGTGTCCTGTACCTGCCACCACTCCAACCTCCCAACCTCAGACTAACACACCATCATCACTAACACACATCAGCCTTCCACTGTGCTTACTGTCTTCCCAATTCTGGTAAGTGACACTATACTGTACATACATAATTTCTACTTCATACAGCCTGTGTATTTATCATATCATTCCTGCTTTTACTATATATTAGTGTTATTTTAGGTTTTATATGTTATTTGGTATGATTTGGAGGTCTAGAAATACTCAAAGTTTTTTTCATATAAATAATGGTAACTGCTTCTTCACACCATTTCAGTTTACAAAATGTTTCATAGGAATGCTCTACTTTTGGATAGTGGGAGAACCCTGTAACTCCTTGAAACAACTCTTACTCAAAGTCATATTACTTAAGTACTTATTTCTATACCATCATAGTTAACAGAATCAAGTAGTTTTGTTCATTTGTCACTTGGCAAGTGGGCTGAACTGCTGACCTCTCAGAGAGAGAGAGAGAGAGAGAGAGAGAGAGAGAGAGAGAAAGGCACAGCTGTTGGCGAGGCCTGGAGAGAGAGAGAGGCAAGGACTGATCAGCAGCTGCCACGGAGGCTGCGGATCAGACCCTGCTTCTCTCTCCGGGCCTTGCCAGCAGCCATGGCAGCTGCTGATCAGCCCCACCTCTCTCTCTCTGAGAGGTCAGCAGTTCAGCCCGCTGGACAATCCCCACCCACCTGAGCCTACTGCACGCACAGTCTGGCATTCGGTTATCCCTTCAGTTGTTTTGGATGTTACGGACCCTGGCTCTTTATATATATAGATATCCTATATAATAAGAGAGAAATATGCAAATTAGGCTGGGACATCATGACCAGCTCAGGAAGCTGTGTCATGACCAGCTCAGAGAACGCCCCCAGCCCCAGCGGACACACACCACTGGGGGGGGGGGGGGGCTCCGAGCGGCCGTGGTGTGGCTTGGAGCCCACCCCCAGCCCCAGAACCACCCAGCTCTGAGGCCACTCCTGCCAGGGGTTCGTGGGCAAGCATGCCACGCTGCCTGCCCTGGGAGCAAGGCCCCCAGCAAGAGTGCAGCGCCGCCCAGCTCCAAGGCCACTCCTGCCACGGGTTCGTGGGAAGGCACGCTGCGCTGCCTGTCCTGGGAGCAAGGCCCCCAGTGGACCCATGGACCCGTCCAGGGGGGCATGCTTTAAGCTGCACAGGGGCCGGGACCAAGGCCCCCAGCAGACCCAAAGACTCATGGACCTGCCCAAGGGCTGCCTCTGAGCTGCTATGGCCAGACTGTGGCTTAGGCCCGCTCCCCGTGTCAGTAGGACATTCCCTGAGGGCTCTCACACTGTGAGAGGGGGCAAGCTGGGCTGAGGGACACCCACCCAGTGCACAAATTTCATGCACCAGGCCTCTAGTATTGAAGAAAGTAATTTATAAAATCTGTATATAGATGTATATGAAAAGATAGTGTTTTAGTGCCCAAAAGAAACATTTCATATTTTTAATGTTTTTTTTTATTGATTTGAGAGTGAGAGGAATGGGGAGAGAGAGGGAGAGAGAGAGAGAAAAACCTTGATGTGAGAGAGAAACATCAATTGGATATCTCCTGTAAGCATCCCCCAACCAGCAATCAAGCCTGCAACCTGGGTATGTGCCCTGATGGAGAATTGAACCCATGACATTTGGTGCACAGAACAATGGTCAACCAATTGAGCCATACCAGCCAGGGCCATATTTTCATATTTTATAAAACTTTGTTTTGTATGGCTTCATATTTTATGATCAGACTTTCACTTTCATCAATATTTTCTTTCTCAGTTCTAGGTTGGAATTCACCTATTTCTAGAAGAAATTTTCCTTCAGAATATTCCCAACCCTGGAAGTCCTCTATGTTCCTTCTTAAACTGAATTAGATATGTTTTACCTTAAGATTATTTATTATGTGCCTAAACTAAGAAGAAATAGAGCTTGGATTTTTCACTCATATTTCCCCTGTGGTTAAGAGCTCCTCTTTCTCCCCTTAAGAAAAAATGCAAATATTGTTTTAACTCTACTTGTAATCTCATAAATTTCCACTTTGTAAGCTACTTTCTAAAATATGAATTGAAGTAATAGGAAAATTAAACAAGGCTGGCCCGTTCAGCATTTTCTATATTTAGTTATGTTTGTCCTTCAGTACAAAATTCCACATAAGGCAAAGAAAGACAGTAAATGTCAAAAAGATTATGAAGCCGGCAAAATGTGCAGGAAGACCACATGGTTATGAGGAAATTCATTAACAAATCTGCCCAAATGTGTTTATAAATGATTAATTTTATAAATAAAATGATATAATTCTAGGATTTGCTTGAAAATAATGGGGGTTGGGGTGGAGATGGGGATAGAGTGGGAAGTGAATAGATTAAAGTAAGACAGGCCTTAGGATGATAGTTGTTTAAGCTGGGTCATAGGTACATAGGGTCTGTTATATGATTCTTTCTACTTTTGTGTATGTTTAAATTTTGTGGAATATGTTATTATTAAATTCTTAATTTATAAATTAATAAATTACTCATTAGACATAAATTCTTAATAAAAGTAATCATATAGATTTTCATATATTAACTTCCTTAGTCAAATAATGCGTAAGTTCTTGACTTAATTCCTAGAGAATCATGTTGCCAGGCCTGCATTAGCCCAAGATACATATTTAGCTAAAATAAACAAACCAGGGCCCAATTATTCAATCTATATTTGAGTTGTGAATCTGCTCCCAAATCTGTTTAATGGGGTGCCTGATCAAGTGATTGCTGAATAGTTCAATCCATAAAGATGCTCAACATTAATTTATTGCATCAGGACCCAGCTTGTTGCTTCATTCACTCAGTCAGCATCTATCAAATTCTCTCTCTTCTTTAATTAACTTTAATCAACTCATTCCAACACATGTATTTTGAGTGCATATGGTGTGAAAGACACAGCTTTATCCTAGGAATTAAAATCAGTAAGACCCACTTACTCTCAAGGAGTTGGATAGAAAATCTATAAGGCAAGGCAGAATAACTACAATAGAGGGATAGGCTGAATAATGGCCCTCCAAAGGTGCCCACATCCTAATCCCCCAAACCTGTGAATATGTTATCTTACATAGTACTAGATAAAAAGCACTCCGAAGATATAATTAAATTAAGGAATTTGAGATGAAGAGATTATCTGGATCATTCAGCTGGACCCAGTGAGGTCAAAAGGGTCATGATAAGTGAAGGAGGGAGGCAGGAAGAGATGTGAAGATGCTACGCTATTGGCTTTACAGATGGAGGGAGCGGCCACAAGCCAAGGAATGCAGGTGACCTTTAGCAGCTGGAAAAGACAAAGAAACAGGGTCACTATTAAAGCCCCCAGAGAGAAACAAAGCCCTGCCAGCACCTTAGTTTTAGTCTAGTAAGACATATGTTGGACGTTTGACCTTCAGGAACTCCAGACCTCCAGAATTTACGCTAATAAATGTGTGTTCTTTCAAGTTACTAAGTTGGAGTAATTTGTTACAGCAGCAATAAGAAACATTCAGACAGAAACAAGATTCATTCTAGATATATCAGATGCAGTCTTCCAAAGGAGATTAAATGGAAATATGACGTCACCACTTCTGTACTTTAGATCTGTAATGTCTAATACAGTAGCCACTAAACACGTGTGGCTCTATTTAAATTTAAATTTTAACTAAAAATTTAAAATTTAGTTTCTTAGTTGTACTAGTCTCATGTCAAGTGCTTAGTAGCCACGTTTGGCTAGTCACGCAGTGGTCAGCAAACTGCGGCTTGCGAACCACATGCGGCTCTTTGGCCCCTTGAGTGTGGCTCTTCCACAAAATACCACATGCGGGTGCGCATGTATAGTGCGATTGAAACTTCGTGGTCCATGCGCAGAAGTCAGTATTTTGTGGAAGAGCCACACTCAAGGGGCCAAAGAGCCGCATGTGGCTCGCGAGCCACAGTTTGCTGACCACTGGGCTAGTGTATGCTCTATTGGACAGGGTAGAGATAGAACATGTCCGTCATTACAGAAAATTTGGGGGCAGCCTGGCTTTAGATACTTAAGAGTGGCACTCATTTCTCTTATTCTCTGGGACATAATATGCTATAGATTAGCTATCTTGGCCAGGGTGAAGGGCAGAGGGCTGGGGCAGATGGACAGGCTTCCATCTGGCCTTCGATTGCTTGTTAACCATGCTCAGCCGTTTATTCTCCATGCTGGCTGCACACTAAGATGCACTGGGGAGTTTTTAAAAATACTAATGCCCAAGTTCTCATGCAACTCACTGCATTAGAATCTCCAGGAGAAGAGCTTGAGAATGTATCAGAATTTTTAACACTCCCCAGATGAGGCTAATATCCATCCAACATTGGGAACCACAGTCTTAAAGGCACACTAATGCCTGACAAGTAGGAAGTCCCACAGAATTGAAATAAATTCCCCACTGCTAAAACTGTGCCCCATATTTACTACTTACCAATAATTTTATGTAAATGTACATGTTCTTGTATTGGGATCATCTTTCTTTTTATGCTTAAAAAGTTACTTGGAGGCCATTTCCAAATACATAATAAGCCTTAATAGCTTGTCTGACAATTAAGTATGACGTATGGCAAAAACTTCACTGTCCAATGCCAAGGGGTATGTCCACAACAAAGGAATATATATGTATTCATTAGTATAGTAATGTGTTTACTATTTAAATACTGTTATAGGATATTTTAAATATACTATGTAAGCATATTGATATTAGTATATACATTAATATATTTTTCCTTTTACCAAAAATCTGTTTGGCTGGCCCATAAGCACATTTGAGGAGCAGATATTTAAAACATTCAAACATTTAATCCCTGGCACAAATGTAGCAAATTAACAAACACTTAACTCACAAAGCCAGGACTAATAAACAGTTGTAGTTTAAAAAAATATATGACATGGGTTTAGCAATGAAATGCCAATGTATTTAAAAGCACCTTTCTATAAGGAAAAAACTTCCAGAACTCCTAATAGTAGCCCCTCAAACACTAGTTCTACAGAACACAATGACTCTTCCTGGCCAAGATGAATACACAAAGATTGTGAGTAAAAAGATTAAGCCAAAGAATACAAGCCTTGGACTAGTGAGTAGAAACTAGTTCCAGGACATGAGTTGTTATAGCAGAACATTTGTTTGAAAACATGTGTTGCAGACATAATGATGGGAGTGGTCCAGGCCAGAGCCCCTTGGCAGGGAGTCCCTTGGGTTCCTGCAGTGCTACCCTACTTACTTTAATGCCTTCTCTTGTTCTTTATCAGATAAGCAATGGAAAGGAGAGAAAACATTGAGAATAATGCTGTGGAACATTTTACAATGGGAGGTAGAGAAAAATTATACTCTGTATATGCATGAGAGGGTCGGACCTTGACAAAGTAATTTTCCTTCCAACCATCTACAGTATAGCTCCAGATATGTATAATAGAGTTTTCCTGTACTTTTGAAGATAGCAGTTACTAAATGTGCTTACAACTATATAAATAGATATATATAAATATGCATGCATATTACATGACTATATGTACATATATTAATACTAGAAGCCTGGTGCATGGGTAGGGTCCCTAGGCCTGGCTGGCAATCAGGGCTGATCAGGGCCTTCTGGCTGCCAGCTGGGTCCTCCCTTCCCTGGCTGCTGGCTGCTGGCTAGGGCCTTCCTTCGTTCTGCACCACCCTCTGGTGGTCAGTGCACGACCAGTCTCCTGGTTAAACTCCCAAGGGGACAATTTGCATATTAGGCTTTTATACACACAGAAAACTAATTATATAGTATAATTGATAAGTATAATTAATATAATATACATCTAAAAACTTAATGGTGGCTCACAAGGTATTGAAATGGGAGGCTCTGACATAAACAACCTGCCCTTAAATAAACTCTAACAAACATTTGTTAGGACCCATTAAGCATTGGGCTCAGCCCACTGCCTCTGAAGAGCAAAGACAGACAGACATTAACTACAAAATGGTGGGCCCAATGGCAAAGGATTCTATATTAGCACAAAGAAAGCACACCTAGCCTAGTGCAACTTCACCTAGCCTAAGGCTTCTTGGAGGGGATGACAACTAAAATGTGTCTTGAAAAAAAAAATGAGAAGTTATAGGCATTATTCTTGTGGAGTGAGGGCGAGCTGAGGGTTTGGAGCAGCAGTGACTAATGAACAGAGGAAAGAGCATAGTGAACTGACAACAGGATTATGTGAACAAGGAACTATAAAAATATGGCAAACCTGGAATCTGATATATGCTATAAAGGTGACTATAGATGAGGCTAGAAGGAAGGCAGCAACTGGATGATAGGGACTGTATGCACCTTGTGTTAGAGACTGAACTTTCTCCTTTGCAATGGATTATATTAGTATTTTAGGTTATTTAGTCTCGCTGCAGTATGAAAGATTTAAGTGGGTCAATAATGGAAGCAGAGAGAGTTGGAAGGGCAGTGCAGGCAAACAATGAAGAGATTGTGAACCAGAGTAATGGCAACAGGGAAGGAGAGAAAGAATAAAGTCTGTGATAGAAATGGATGATTGACTGGATAAGGGAGAAGAGGTAGAAGAAGAAAAAATGAGACTGACTCCAAGCATTCTTGCTTGGGTGACTGGAAAGTTATTGATATTTCTGGGTTTGGGAATGATGAGTTTGAGTAAAAACATTCAATGAATGAAAACTTCTAAGTTCTGATGTACAGTTTGTTTGAAATAGCTCTCAGAGATTCAAAGAGAAATATCCAGCAGGTACTTGATACAAGGATCTGAAGCTCAGGAGAGACTTCAGGACAGAAAGGAAAGAGAAGGTACTTGGAAGGCCTAAGAATATGGGTGGTAGTAAAATAACAACAACAACAACAACAACAACAACAATACAGAGGACATTAGATGCCCAAAGAAAAAAATCATTTAGAGTGAAAACAATGACAGAGCTATTTGGGGAATACCAATGCCATGACAGTTCTTATGGAGGAAAGCGTTACCTTGAGGAGACAGGGAAGGAAGAGTTAGATAGTTAGAAAGACAGCCAATAGACATTGGCATCATGGAAACTAAGGGAAGAGAGCTTTACACAGAGGGGATGGTCCACAGTGGCGAAACTATCAGAGAAGTCAGTAAGAAGGTAGAATCAGCAGACTCTCATACTAAGAAGACCAGACACATGGTGCATGTTCTTTATTATTGTGACTACTAAAACACACTTAATAAATCTCCATTGGTTTCTTTGGATCATTAAAGGTGATATGGGGCAAGAGGGTGCAGCTTACAGGCAGCTAGTAAATGAACTAACATGGCCAAAGCACAGTGCCATGGAGTGAATGACCTAGGGCTTCAGAATCATGCAAACTTTGGTTTGATTTGTTGTTCCACCACTTGCAAGGATGGTGAGTTATCCTCTGAGCCTTAGTTTCCAAAATTTGCAAAGTTAAAATTAAATAATGATAGCAAGTGTGTGGCACAGTGATTAGCATAGAGTAGGTATTTTACCCGGCAATGGGCCATGTACAGAATACCTGCTAAAAGTGGCATCGAAGAATCCATTTCTTGTGAACCCTCTCTACAGCTTCCAGAATGTGAGAAATACAAGGCAAAACAAAAGCAACCACTTACCTGGAGACTGTAGTAGGGATGTTCAATTTCTTTTATACTCTGCACAATCCTCCCTTATTTCTCAAAGTGATATCCTGAAAAGGATAAGGATGGAGTAAAGAAGAGAACCTCTATGTGTCCTGTTTAGTCAGCTTGAGCAGCAATACAATAGACTGGTGGCTTAAAGAACAGAAATTTATGTTCTCATAGTTCTAGAAGTCCAAGATCAGGCTGCCAGCATGGTTGGATTGAGAATTCTTCTGGGATTGCAGATGGCACCTTCTTGCTGTGTGTCCTAACATGGTGGAGAGATGGATATCTCTCTCTCTCTCTCTCTCTCTCTCTCTCTCTCTCTCTCTCTCTCTCTTCCTCTTATTATAAGGTGACCGTTCTATCCGATGAGGGCCCCACCCTTATTTTATGACCTCACAAAATTTTAATTACCTCCTTATATACTCTATCTCCAAACACAGTCACATTAGGAGTTAGGGCTTCAACATATGAATGGGGGCTGGGGTGTTACTCAATTCATCCATAACACTGACATTTGTATCCCTGATAGAAAGAGAAGAGATGCCTTGGCCAAATCACCCTCTTCCCACATAACCTATTCTTTGAATAAGAAAGAGTACCTGAGGTCAGAAACAGAGATAGAGACATTCCTATAGACCCTCCCCCACTTGCCTCTGCCTTGCTCAGCATATCTTCTCCTCTCTCCTGCTTTGCCTGGAAATAATGCCCTAAAATCAATAAGGAAGATAATGTTTTTTCTCATTTTTACAGAAATCTGCTTTATTTAAACAAGACTATAAAAGTAGAAATCACGTACAAAAATACAGATTGACATGTTAGCAAAATAGCTTTTGTCTGGACTTGAGATTGGAAGTATTAAGTTTTGAGACCATCTGGAAGTCAGAGTCCAACCAGATCCTATCCCAGCCCTTGCTACTAAAATGGAAATAATAATCTCAAGTAGTATTTAGAACTTTTAAACTACTGCAAAATTGAAACATAATCATTTCCGGTATAACTACTTTAAAATGTTCTTCCTTAGGACTAGGCCAGTGGTTCTCAACCTTGGTTGCACATTAGAATCAACTGGAAATCTTTTTAAAATCCTGATTTCTGGGCCTCATCTGTTTCTTTGTTACTAATGTTGTGGCCCCACCCCATAACAAAGAAAGACTCTAGGGCCTACCAGGGGTGGGCAAACTTTTTGACTCGAGGGCCACAATGGGTTCTTAAACTGGACCGGAGGGCCGGAACAAAAGCATGGATGGAGTGTTTGTGTGAACTAATATAAATTCAAAGTAAACATCAACACTAATAAAAGAGAAAAATGGTAATTGGCGTACGAGCTACCGTTTTCATTGGCTAATCAGGGCTATATGCAAATTAACTGACAACTAAGATTGGCAGTTAACTGACAACAAAATGGCGGTTAATTTGCATATGTAGGCACAATGCAGGGAGGCGAAAGGGAAAGCAGGAAGAAGCCCCCTGCCACTGACAGTGATTGGAAACCCAGGGGGGAGCTAAGAGCTGGGGGGCAGGGCAAAGGCGGCCCTGAGGCCGCCTTTGCCCTTCCCCCCAGCCATGATCGGAGAATCAGGTGCCTTTTCCGCCCTGGCCAGTGATAGCAGGAAGTAGGGGTGGAGCCAGCGATGGGAGCTGGGCACGGTCGAAGCTGGCAGTCCCAGGAGCTAGGGGTCCCTTGCCTGGGCCTAAAGCGAAGCCCACGATCGTGGGGCCGCTGCAGCTGTGGGTCCCCGCTGCCCGGGCCGGACACCTAGGCCAGAGGCGTCAGGCCTGGGCAAGGGGCCGATCCTGCGATTGGAGGGTGATGGGGGTCAATGCCTGAGGGCTCCCAGTATGTGAGAGGGGGCAGGCTGGGCTGAGGGACACTCCCCCCGCCACACACCCAGTGCACGAATTTCGTGCACCGGGCCCCTAGTCATTACATAAAAGGGTACGGTCTTTTTTTTTTTTAGTTTTATTCATTTCAAACGGGCCGGATCCGGCCCGCGGGCCGTAGTTTGCCCACGGCTGGCCTAGACTGTAGGCAGATAAGGGCACTTCATACCCTTGTTTCCAATATTTGAAAAAATCTGATTAAAAAAAAAACAATGTTAATAGAAATGATGGGTTTTGGCTTTTCTGTTCCATTTTGAATATATGGGGGAGGTCATGGATTTAAATAAGGGATTCATTCTTGGCATTTTGTGTGTGTGTTTTAAGTAGAATTTAATCTGTATGCTTCTATGTGCCATTTTTTAAAAATCATTGACACTATCAAAAGGTTCAACCCCTGATTCTTAATTTCCCTTCAGGTACGAGTTGTGCTTACTGAATATTTTTCCCTGAGGGAGAGAGAAAGCATATATCCTCCCCTTCCTTCATACAACTGTTGGATTAATTTTCCTTTCTTAAGATATCACATCTTATTTTTTTATATAACAGCCTAAACCTTGAGCCCTCTCCCAAGTGAATGTGCATGATTGTAATATTTGATTGTGTGCAAGAAAGATTCTCTGCCCAGGAGACAGGGAACTTGAATTCTAGGCTCAGTTCTACTGGAAATTATCTGCAACACTTTGGCCAAAATATTTCAATCTTGGAGCTTTCTTTCTCAACTGTAAAATGACTGGACTGGATTCAATGGCCTTAAACTTCATTTTAATCCTGATGCTATATATAATTCTAACAACATTGAAAAGCTTCTAAGGTTCAAACATTCATCCTCTGTAGTCTCCAACTCAGGACCTTTTATTAGAGTTTGATGGGCCTAATTTGTGATTTTCCCATGGTAAGAAATAAATATTATGATATTATTCAGTGCATTTTCTAAATGGAACAGAAGCAGAGAGTTTCGCTTAACTTAGAATTAGTGCAGATTGCTTTCTACATATAGCAGGCAGTACAGTAACTGTAAATCCAAGAGAAAACCACAAGAGGGCAGTACAGTAACATTTTTTTGGTACCTTGATATTTCCTCCTATAGTGGGTCAGCTGTAGACATGATGTAATTGCTAGACTCTCTCAGCGCTGGCAGTATTATGGGGTGTCACAGCAAACACAAATTAAATCACTTTAAAAAAATGCAACTGGGATTTAATACCAACATTAATGTAGACATTTTGAGTGCCTATAAATGAAGCAAATGCATGAATGTCAATTCAAACTGACTTTCTTTTTATCCAGATGTCTAATTACACAACACAGGACATCTATATTCTGTCCTTTTTGAAGGGATAATGACTTACGAAGGGGCCCTGAATAGGGGGGTCTCTTCTCCACCAGTGAAGGTCCTCCCTTCTCCTCAGGCCCACCCTCCTGCCTCTTGATTGGATCCCACCAGAACAGATAACCCATAGACTGGCCAACCAGCCATGAGGTAATTTGATACAAAAGCTCTACATAAAGGTGGCCAATGATGACTGGTGGCACCATAAGATTCTCTGGTTCTGAAATTTAAATTTACAACTATGGAGACAATCAGTCAGTTGACTACAGAAGTATATATGAGAGGAAAATAAAGAGCAATAATCTCTGATTCTTCTCCTGAGGGGCCATGATAAAGGTCTATCTTTATATCTGAGTTGAATCTTTTCCGTTTCCAAACTACAGTCCCCATTCTTCTCTAGAGGCTGTGCCTAGCTTTTGAGATTTCTCTCTTCCTCCCTTCTTCCCTCCTCTCCCTCATCCCAACTCTGTTCTTGCACAGGGATCTTTACCTGAGTTAGTTTAATTTAGTCCTTTTTCCTTCCCCCTGAAAAAAAAAAACAACTTAAAGTCACATTCATAGGAAGTGTGATGTCACTGCTAACCGATTTCCTTTTTGCACATGGTACTTAATGTGTTCCTATATTGCAATTTCACAGACTTGAATTGCAATGGGGTCAAATTATAAATTATAAATGTATTAAATTATGAAACAAATTAAAACACATTTCTAAGCAGATTATTGTTATTTAAAAATAATTCTAGTTTTATAAAAATACTCAGGGATTTGACATTAAAAATTCTGAGCAGCAGACTAGGTTACAGGGTGTCCAATTTCAGGCCCAGACTGAGGCACATCACTTCTCCGGAAGTGTCCCTTAGGATTGAAGACTGCAGCCTCCAGGAGTTTCTCATTTTCACGCCAGTCTAGACTCAACCTCTAGCAAGTCATCGACATGATCATGTAAGTGTTTCCACCAGGTCATGGCTCCAGTGGCTTCTGCTCCAGTTAGGCAGGTCTCTGAGTTCATTTGTGAAAGTCTGAATTCAACTCTCTCTAGATCTCAGAGGGGTAGTCCGCCCCACAGCCTCAGTTCTCTGAGGGTCAAGAAGAGTCACTGATTTCCAGTTTGTTCAACTTTTCTTATTGTAAGAATGGGAGTGATTGCCTCTACGCTCTTTACAGGTCAGAACTAAAACAATATCTTCAAAAATGATTTCTTCAACTTTACTGTGTGCCTGGAACTGCATAGAAGCTTCCATGCCATGGAGCACACCTGACAAGCTATCACACATAATATCTGTCAAGTTCCTTAGCAACTCCTCCTTAATTAGAATGGGTCTATACTATTTCTCTCATTTGAATTCGTCCCCATCCCTAAGCTTTGGAGTATCTCGGGGATCATTAGACCTCTTCCTTCTTTTTTATCTAGTTACTAGTGGTTTTGTCCTCACAGCTTTTTAAATAACAACTAGATATTTACAACTCCATGTTCTTGTGTCTAACTTGACATATCCACTTGAATTTTTAATAAGCCTCTCAAAATAAGACATATCCAAAATTGATATCTTACCCTCCCCTTAAAATTGTTCTTCCCATAGCCTTCCACATTGCTGTAAAAGGCTGCTCCGTTCTTCCAGGTGCATGCTCCAAAACCCTAGGATCATCCTTGATTGTTTTCTTCCCACTATGGTCTCCCTGCTTCTTCTCTTGTACTTCTTCAGGGTATTTGCAACCTACTCTTATTTTCAGTGACTTACTATCTCATCCAGAGTAAACAGCAAAGTTCCTACAGTAACATGCAACATCTGACACACACACACACACACACACACACACACACACACCACTTTCTCACATTATTTTATATGTCTCTCCCTCTCACTCCCTCTACTCCAGACATATGTCTCCCTTGCTGTTTCTCCAACTCACCAATTAGGACCTGCCTCAGGGTTTCATATTTATTGTTTTGTTTGCCTAAAAATCTCTTTCCTTTAATATCCACAGAGCTTATACCTTCACCTCTTTCAGTCTTCTGTTCAATCGTCACCTTATTAGAAAAGCCTAACCAACATTTTCTAGCAATGCATTCTCCCCCAACACTCCACTCAGTACTCTCTTTCCTTCTCTGTCTTATACTTTTCAGAGTATCAACATCTTTGACTCACTATAAACTATTTAATTTTTACAATTATCAATATATACCCACTAGGAGTAGAGAACTGATAGAACTTGCCAAACATAATTAAACACAGATATTCATCACACCACAGTTAGGAACCAATGCTCCTTGGGTTGCTCGTGTTTATGCACATCTGATGAGCAGGAGCACTGACTGCCCTTGTTCCAGACTACATTTTCAAGGATATTTGTCTTCTGATCAGTCCTAGAAATTAGAGATATCTCCCTTCAGACCATAGGGAAGGCATGCTTCCTACCAATTATAAAAAACTGGGATTCCCTGAGGTCAGGGTCTCTCTCCTGTAATGAAAACTACCACATGCATAGGTACCAATCTGGACCTAATACCTGGTCCCCATGGAACCATGGGCAAGAGGAAATAGCACAAGCATGCTGTAAAGTCCTGTGTCTCTCCATTCCCTGGCCCTGAACGAGGTGGAAGAGGGTCCCAGACACTGGATAGGAAGGTGTCAGTAGCATGGAAGAAAGACCCACCCCCACACCTAATCAGGGGGAAATCAGTTGGAAACAGATGTCCCACCACATCTGGACAGCCATAAAACTGCACCCCACCCACTTCTTTCACATTAATATAGTAAATCAGGTGCTCTGTATAACTGTGTCATTCTTCTAACAGTCATTTAAATAATATTCGCTGTGATAACATTAAGAATTTTAACACAAAGCTAGCGCAGACTGGGAAAACCCACGGGTTCTATTTTCATATAGTTGATTAGATATGTTGCCTTTTATTATCAAAGTCTTCACACATTTTAACTAAGTGCATATATATGAAGTGAAAAGATAATTAAATTTTGAATCTCTTTTAATCCTTCTGAAACTAGTCAATGGCAGTAATTTTGAATAATTGGATTCTTTAGTTAGCTTACATTTATTATATTGAAATATAATTTATAATTTATATATATTAATTTAAACAACCTGGGAAATTATAAAAATATACTGATTCATAAGCAACAGGATAATCACATTTTTCCCATTTGAGAAAGTATACCTCTTGTTTCTCTCTTACATACAACTCCCTTCTTCCTAATTTCATTAGGCTCTCAAATCTTGCCAGGGGAAAGATTCTGAAAACTAATCTAATTGTAATTAAGTGATATTGCAATGCAATAATGTAATATAGCATCACAAATCAAAATGACAGTCCTGTTTTTCTCTCTGGTTATTAATATTACATGGTTATCAGTTGACACAATTCTTAGAATTTATAAAAATATGTATTGCTAGCAAAGTAACTATTTTAATTAAGTCATAGAGGAAATTCTGAAGACCCCTTTGTAAAATAATTATTAATTCAATTCATATATTCAACTAAAAACATATTTAAGTCTATCTTGACTGGATCAGGCACAATAGTGTGCAACACAGGAATGACTTGGTTTTAATTGAGACTAGACATGCACAACTATATCTGTCCCCAAAAGTTACTTCCACTGGACTCCCAGACTCCATAAAAGGAAAATCTTAAAGAGAAAAGGAAATCCTTTTATTTCAATTATATATTTAGAAAATGGTTGATAGAGGCATATTGATTCACATATTCCTTCAAAATTGATTATTTTTCCTTTTCATATAAACCAGTATGATCAAGTTAACCTTCTAATTTGCAACAGATGGCATAAAACTTTATTGCTTTGATGAAATCCTTTTTGTGAACCTCTCTTAATATTCTGTATTGCCTTCAAACTTCCCAAAACTCTGTAAATATTTTTAAAATTCAACAACTTGGTTTTAGATAAGCTCTAGATTTCAGAACATGGGCTTACAAGTGAACAGAAATAAACAATTATTATCTTGTTACATTTTAAAAAGGAAATTAAAATGTGAGTTTTATGACACATGGTCTATAGTAAATTTGGACAATAAAATAGAATGGTTCAGTCTAAGAATGGAAGAGACTAAAGCAATGGATTCAGAAACAAGAAAATGTGCATTTTTCCAGAAGCCCACATATAGTGAAGGGGAAAATGAAGCATATGAAAAAAAATATCAGGTAAAAGATCAGCAGCTAGAAGCCCTCAGGTAGAAGAGTCCAAGGCAGGAAAGGGGTGATCTGAAGTTAATGAGGCACTTAGAAAACTTCAGAGAATTATACCCACCTTGGAATAATTGTTGATAATGTAAACTCAACAGATCAAACAGACCTGATATCAAATCCTAGCTCTACCAGTTAGTAACTAGCTACTCTTAGGCAAGTTTCTGTCCTAAGAGCTTCAGTTTTTAGAGTGTAAATAAAGATAGTCACAGGGCTTGCCTCCTAGGATGGTGGCGAGAAATAATGGGATAGTCATCCATATAATGCACTGAGCATAAGGCCTGGCTATGTGGCCATCTCAAACTGGGACTAATCCAGCAGCTGCAGAGAGGATGCATGCTGAGGAGAGGTGGGTTGGTAATGAGGAAGTGACTTGCTATCTTATGGAATATTAGAGGCCCAGTTTACAAAATTCGTGCGTGGGTGCAGTTCCTGGGCCTGGCCTGAGATCAGGGCCATCTGCCCCGGTTGCCGGCAGCCGGCTCCACCCTCCACCACCAACCACCCCCGGGGTCCCCGTTCACCATCAGGCAATGGGAGCCCCTGCCACGGATTACCCTCTGTATGTGTGGTGACCGGTGGGGCGGGGGCCTTGGCCTGGTGCCACCCATGTCCCCTGCCACCCACTCCGGGTTCCCCATTTGCTATCGGGCAATAGGAGCCTGCTGGCCAGGGGAAAGGACCGAGAGGTGGTCAGTGCACCTCATAATGACTGGTCGAGCAGTTGTTCTGGTCGTTCTGCCATTAGGATCAATTTGCATATTACCCTTTTATTATATAAGATAAGTAAGACAGGTCTCAAAGTTGCCAGTTCATGGAATATAAATAAGACAGAGTACAAACCCATAAATCTGGGGTCAAGATGCCCACTGTACATCCTGGGAGTTGGGTAATTTGCTACCTATGTTAAAAAAAAATTCACGTATTCCAGAGTCAAGAGATAGCAAAAGTGACATAGAAACATACCTAACCCATTTTCTAATGATACATCATTACTCCAATAATTCATGTTCTGTGACTGATAATCACATGGTTTCTAGAAAGTGACTGAAGCATTAGTATGAGTCATCTTTTCTAACAGGCCTAATTTTATGTTATGTCTTTAAATTCTGCTTTGTCTAAATTAAACAGACTTATTGCTTTCCTCGTCTCACACCTCCTCCTTCCACCAAAGTTCTCAACATTTTCTCATTAGATTCTTAATTATCTGAACATTGCACAGCATGAGCGAAGAGATTTAATAACTTCTCATCCAGAAAGATAGTCACATGCCTTTCTCAACATATAGATTAGGTTTGGCTCAGTATCAAACTTTGAAAAATACTCCTCTTTATCTTCTACATGTGAAAACTCCCCTATTCTCTTTTACCCCCCAACTTACAACATCAAATATAAAAAATGAGTAATTAAATAGCCGCAGACACTTGACATTCTGCTGAAAGTGTAGTCATGTTTTGCCTTTAGGATCAAATATTTTAAATGTTTGTATTTTAAGGTGCTCATGATTTACCCCCCAAAATTCTTGAATTATTTCTCAGATCTGTAATAACATGAGTTAAAAGAAATTGAACATTATATAAGTCAAGTATATAAACTTGTCTTCACAGTGGCAGCTGCAGACACTTTTAAGGTCAAATTTTAAAAATAGGGGTTCTTTTCAATGAATAACTCTTAACTATTTTTAAATCTATTTCAATTCAAATTTGATGTGACAATATGCATAGTAACCTCTAGGTACAACACAAGAATAGCTTTTGTACTACCAAAACTGGTGCATAATTGTCTCTTTATTTGTCATTCGTTTTAAGACAGATTCCCAATCACAGATGGTACATTACTTCACCTGTACCAAGCAATTGAAAGGGGTTGCAATTCATCAGCTGTTTGGTGATTATTTATCTGTCTTTTGCACTCAAAAGAAAATCAAGTAGAGATTCTGCTTGCTATGTTTTCCACAAAACTGGCAAAGCCCAGGAAATATTGTTGAATGAACGACAAGTCAAACTGAAGCACTAATGAGTCACAGAATGACCAAATGTCTTTAAACTGGTAAAAGCTATGTTTGCCAACGCAACAAAAGCAGAAACACTTGATATCCTACCTAACACACTCATCTTGCAGAATTGATGACCAAAAAAATTACTTCGTTAAAAAATATTTTCAAGTTCTTGAGAGAAAGATGTTACTCTAAATATTGATCTATACTATTACAGTATGTTTTTTTCACCTACTATTTTAAAAAAAATACATAACTGAAGAGTATACTATCAAGTAGTTGGTAGGGAGAAAATACTAACCAGTTAAATGGCTAACTAAGCTCACTGCCTGTGTCTGTGGGGGTTCAGCGGCAACACCAGGATCACCTGACCAGCTGAATCCAAATTCTCCAGGAGGAGCAAGACTCAGGCTTCGTGGAGACAGTTCCAAAAACAAAGGGTCATATAATTCAGAGCTGAGGTTTAGGGCCAACATACACCTTGGTTCAAATCCCCCGCTTGGCCACCTACTAGCTGTGTGACCTACAACATGTGATGTAATCTCTCTAACTTCAGCCTTCACATCTTTAAAATAAGAAAAGCAACATCTATTTACAAATTGTAACAGATGAGGCACATAGTACAGGCTCAGAAATGTTAGCTATTATTGCTACCATTATTACATGACATGCATCTACAGTTATTCCAAGATTAAAGGATCTTTCACTTTGACTACCTTATTAAGTATTTTATGTATGCCTATAATCATTCTCTCCCCCCCTCTCCACAAACACACACACACACACACACACACACACACACGGTGATTATGGCACCACTCTCACTGATTCTGTGAGCCTTGCCCCAGTTGCTGGGCTGTCAGGAGGTTAAAGGGGGATGGAGGAAATCAGAGGTGGAGGAAGTCAGGAAATATAGTTCACATTAGTACCTAGTCAAAAGCCAAATCTGTAAAACCACATTGTACCATTTCCTATCTTGATTTTTATATGACTGCCTGAATAATATAGGGCCCCTGAACTTTTTTTCTTTACAACAGTTTCATTCAGAGGTGAGAGGAAATGAAAAGGCTTGTTTGTCAGGAAATAAGTTCTCTTTATTCAGCTGAGAACATGCAGCTGATGACAGCTGTTTATGTAGCAATGTGCCTATCTAAGTTCACAAACTCAAGCCGTGGGTTTAGGTCATGCTGTCATAAACTCAGAATGCACAAAACTCTCAAAGGAAGCTCAGGTAGTCTGCTTCTGTCCCATCATGGGTGTGGCATGTAGTCCCAGATATTTAAACTAAGTTTTATAAAGTTTCACATATTGGCCTGTGATTCTTATGATGGTCTATTCCACTGTAACTTCAGCATGGAGAAGATATGGCATAGATACATACAGAATGCAGTTTTAACCACAAATTGAATTTTCTCCAAGGATAGAACTTTTCAAGAATCTTCCTAATGAACCTTCTCTGTAGATAGTTTGATTATCAAACACCACACACCAAAATAATTTCAAAAATTAAAAATCACTACCTGCCTTTTTTTAAGTTTTCTATTCAATATAGCCTTCTGCTATATCTTAAAATCATAGGCAGTCTAGAAGGATATTTGATTTGCTATATTGTGAAAAGCAAGGCAAGAACAAGGAGTTGTCCTTGAATATATGCATATTTCGATCTCAAAATATATCATTCATGTTTTAAAACATATAATTCCTTAATTGAAATTTTAAATATTTAAAATCATGCAAATAAAAAAAGAAGTTTAGTTAATGTAACTTGGAACTAAGAACTTCGAGCAGATCCTAGTAGATACCCACTCTTAGGGAATATGGCATAAGAAGACAGGAAAAAAATAAAAGAAGTCAAACACAACCAGGTAAATGCAACTTCATGGACTCTGAGGATAGAATATCAAGAAGGCTGGTTAGTCAACAGTGCCAAGTACTATAGAGAAATTAAAACGGATAGACGTAAAGGCAACATTTGGTATATGGGTCCTGAAAACATTGAAATGTAGAGTTCATTTCTAAATTCCTCAGTATCGTGGTTCCCATGTTAGTTAGCCTTTCATAAATGGTTTTAAACATGCCAGAGCATCATCGCTATATTTTGAGAGCCCAGTTTCAGTAAAAAGTCCTAAGATCTCAAAGGGCTACAGAAAGAGGGCTTTGCCTGACTGCCAAATCAAATTAGGATCCACTATCATTTGCAGAAATTATCACAATTTCTAATTATATACATACTTGTCCATTTGCTCTCCTAGAACACTGCTTTCAAAGTGGGCCCCGCAGACTAGCATCAGCATCACCTATGAACTTGGAAACCCAAGTTCTCAGACCTTTCTATGCTGAGGGCCTCAAATCAAGGAATACCTGCGGCCCTTCTGTTTTCCCACCATAATCCTTTCCCACTCTCTGCCTTTGATTCTCTGTCAAAACACAAGTGATGGTGTCTGACTCTCTTGCTGTTTGAAGGTCAGAATAAATAGCCTTTGCTTTTCTTATTTGGTTGGTCTTGGTTTATTGCAGTGTGTTGTAAACCAGGCTGGGCTGCCCACAAGGAGGCCACCATGGTTACCCACTTTACTTTGTTCCACAGTAATTACTCAGGAATGCTGAAAAATGCCTCCATCTTGTGTTAAGTTTATTATTTTAACCACTAGAGGACCAATGCACAAAATTCATGCGAGGGTCTTGGCGCTCACAGCCCCGGCCAGGCCTCGCAGCCCTCACTGCCTTGGCTGGCCTTCGCAGCCCCAGCTTCGTCCAGAAGGTCGTCTGGACGGTTGTTCTGCTGTTTGGTCTAATTAGCATATTAGCTCTTTATTATATAGGATGAGAGTTTGAGGGACTGCTTTTCCATGGACTCCATTCATTATTATCTACCTGATGGTAGTAATGAAGACAATAATGAGGAGGAAGACAACAGGGATAATAACAGCTAACTTTATTGGAAACTTGTAGAGTGCCCTATCTTCTGATAGCACTTATTTACATAATTAATTCACTAAATACCCCCAAAGTTCCCAAAGTGCATCAGCCTGAGAACTTGCTAGAAATGCAAATTCTCTGTTCCTTCCCCACCTACTAACTCAACCTCTGGGGACTCTGAAGCAGTGAAACATTTGAGAACCACTAGAATAGCCCATGAATTCATTTTAATCCCTATCATTGAAAAACGAGAACATTAAGGCACAGGGCAGCTAAGTAACTTGCCCAAATTCACATGCCTAGAAAGGGATAAAAGCTGATTTCAAACCTGGGCAGTCTGATTCTCTACACTGCCTCTCTAGTTACAAGAAAACATATGAAAAGTTTCCAGTTTTCTTTATCTATTAGTCTATATGGATACTATTCACCTTGTGAGATTTTAAGTAATTAAATTTCAGAAAAATAAAACAGATGAGAAGAAAATATTCTTATATTAAAGATTTCCCCCTAAAGACCTAAAGAAGGGCCAGCCATTGGTATTTTATAAATTTCCAAGATCAATTATTTTTCCCATTTTTTCCTCAAGGCTGTGTAACAGTGTATTGCTGAAGAACACAAATTAAGGTCAGCCTCAACCAAATGAGGTCACTTATATGAAAATACTTTTTAAGGAATCATACAAATTCAAGTGACTGCCATTATTGTTAGCTAAGAACCTATTAAAGTATCTGCAAAGTGATCCTCCTTCGTACCTCTCCCTGCCCTGTGATTTGGGTTGTGTCTATGCAATGCCAAAATTTTGGCCAATGCCCCAGGAGAAAGAAATCCGTCGAACCAGTTATTTTGTCCTCTCTAGTCCAAAACAATGGGTGGATTGTTTTTCATCTAGTTATTTTGACCAAACCAATATGGCCTCAGCTGCTTTGTTTTGACTAAGTAAACACTTTCTATGCTTTTCTCCACATTTAAATCTCCATGAATCCTCCTCCCTTAATTGTTTCATGGAACTGTTCTTCCCTCAGACCTTAGCTTACTCTTTCAAGAGGTTTGTCTCATTTCTTTTTCTCTTTTAAACATCTTCTACAATTTCACTTTTCTCGGATGTTTTTCTTGATCCACCAATATAACAACCACTGAGTGGACAGGAAAATATTGGACATCCCTAGTTTTTAAAATATCCTGGGCAATGAACTTCTTTGCTATTTAAATGGGTTTCTCAAGAGCTCTACTCTACTACATAACAAAAATAACAGTAGTAATAACAACTATTACCATTTATTGAAGGCCTGAGACGTTCCAAGATCTTCCATGCTCATCCCTACTCTGCAAGACTTCTGATGAAAGGACATATTCCTAAGAAAATAAGTGATTTCTTCAAGCTGTCCTGCCTATAAACAGCCCTTCACATTATGTGAAAATGCTACACCACACTAAGAATTATGAATAAATATCAAAAGGCTTTACCTTTGTGACTCTTAATCCTTGTTCTCCATGCACTGCCTTCATAGTGCACTACATCAAACTTTAACTTCATTTTGGAAATATACCATTGATTTGGGGTCATCTGTAGATATTAAAATTTGAAAGTCTCATCTAGTCCAGACCAACTTAAAGTTATAGCCTGACATTCACTTTAATGCCCATTTCTTCCCCTGAATGTCATTAACAGTAACTGCCTTTTAAAATGGAATTTTCCTCCCTGGTTCCAAATAGCATATGACTGAGTTCCTTTGTATTTAATGCTAAACAAAATTATGTGGGACTGGGTTGAAAGTTCTGGATTTACATTCTAATTTGTGGTTCTAGTTTTTGCAAATAAAAACTTTAAAAAAAAATAATAACTTGGTTTCTGCTGTACCTTGGGGAAGGAGAGGGTAATTCAGGAGCAGGCACATTTGGGAAAAATAAAAGTTTAATTCCAGACATGTATACACATGGGTCATATTAGAAAAACTACTCTAAACATCCTGGATTATTATTACTGCACTAGAGGCCTAGTGCACGAAATTCATGCACTGGGGATGAGGGGAGCGGTCCCTCAGCCCGGCCTGCACCCTCTCGCAGTCCAGGACCCCTCAGGGGATGTCCACCTGCTGGCTTAGACCTGCTCCCAAAGGGAGCAGGCCTAAGCCGCCCTGAGAGGTCCCAGACTAAGCCGGCAGTCAGACATCCCTCTTGCAGTCTGGGACCACCTGACTGCTCACTACTCCTTACCACTTGGCTTGCTGTTCCTTAGCGCTGCCACGGAGATGGGAGAGGCCATTGCTTGCCAGCTATGAGCCTGGCTTCTGGCTGAGTAGCACTCCCCCTGTGGGAGCACACTGACCACCAGGGGTCAGCTCCTGGGTTGAGCATCTGCCTCCTGGTGGTCAGTGCACATCATAGCGGCCGGTCATTCTGGTTGTTCCACCTTAACGGTTGCTTAGGCTTTTATTATATAGATGACTGAGTTCCACCCAGAACACCTAAGCATTTGTTATTTTACTTCATCCTAATGTCCATATTATTAATCCTGTTGACCTGAAGGCAAAACTGCCCTGGTCATCCCCATTGCAGTTAACTGCTTCATGGGAATGAGCAAAGAAATCACCACAGAACAGGCAGCTGACCTGTCTGTGTGCTGAATGTCTGGTGCTACATGGGCAAGATGAAATCAATGCACGCACCTTACTTTACACTTCATAGAATATTTTCAAATATATTAGAATTTTACCACCTGGCTTATATGTCATCTACTTCCATTTTACAGATGGGAAAACACTCCACAAATGTCAGAGGGGAGGGAGATAGGGGGAACTAGATGAAAGAAGATGAAGAAATCAGCCCGAGAACATATAAGCATAACCCATGGACACAGACAACAGTGTGGTGATGACCAGAAGTTTCGGTGTGGGGGGGGGGGGGAAGGCTGGGTACAGGTTGGTAAAGGGAAGTAAATAAATAAATAAATAAATAAATAAATAAATAAATAAATAGGGGGGAAGAAGAAACCACTCCAACGTGTCCTGCCCAAAGTGGCTTGGCTAGTAAATACCAGACTGGGAAACAAACATTAACCTCACTGAAAGGTCCCTGCTGGTGTGGTTGGCTGTTCTCAGTCCTCAGCACGTGTGGGGCAGAATCCTGCAGGACATTTCCAATTGGAACTTCCTGGGCACCTCAGTCAGTATCTCAGCAGGAAGAGACTCTCTGGAGCTCAGTACTGTGGGACACACCGCTGACAGCCCAGCCATCCATTCAGGTGAAATTTTAAGGTGGGAATTGCTAACAGAGGGACTCCATGCCTACATAGGGACAGACGTTGGATTGTTTCTCAGTGGGGCTCTAGGAAAATGAAGCCTGTATTTCTGTGGAGCCACCTCTAAAATATCCCCAGGGTTGAGAGGATTTACTCTAAAAGCAGTCACCCTGGGGTCAATCGAGAAACAAGGCAAGCCTTTTAATAAGCAACTCAATGTCTGTATCTGGTCTTTGAAAAGAGCCACAGTTCTGTGAATGATATTTTGCTTTCTGCCCTAAGGAGCAGCAGTTCCCCAGTGCAAGTGAAGGCTTGCCCTTCTAGTCCCACTGCCTGGGAAGTTAACCCTCGCCTTCCTAGTCTGTCATTGTAAGAGCCTCCAAATAATAATTTGGACTCCAAATAATAATTAATGCCAAGCTGTAAAAATTTGCATTTTGCTTGCATATGGAAGCAATTGTGGGGTGGAGATAGAGACTACTTTGGCCTGTCTCAGATGCCCCCCTCGACTTTAGAAGCAAAGTCACAATAATAACTGGCTATAGACCGATGGGAGGCCGAGAGGTGGTGGACGAGATCATACTTGACTGTTGGTTTCAGCAGCTTCCATTGTGAAGAGCTGCTCCACTTTCAGAGTTCAAATTTGCCTTCCACGTTTTCCTGATTTCTATTTCTGTAGCGAAAGTTTTTCAAATAAAATACATTACTCAGTGTCATAGAGATCAAAGAAAAATTGTTTTCCATATAGTCGTTGACATGGAGTAACTGAATTTATTATCTTTCTTGTGTATTTCACCAAGGACATTTTTCCACCATGTGCCTGCCATCATTTAATAGTAATGATCTCTTAAAATGTACTATTATGGGGTCAGGGTAGAAGAAGGTAAAGGGGGATAAATGGTGATGGAAGGAGACTTGATTTAGGGTGGTATACGCACAATACAATATACAGATGATGTATTGTAGAGTTGTGTACCTGAAACCCGTATAACTTTATTAACCAATGTCACCCCAATAAATTCAATTTTAAAAACGTACTATTATAGCCGAAACAGGTTTGGCTCAGTGGATAGAGCGTCGGCCTGCGGACTGAAGGGTCCCAGGTTCGATTCCGGTCAAGGGCATGTACCTGGGTTGCGGGCACATCCCCAGTAGGGAGTGTGCAGGAGGCAGCTGATCGATGTTCCTCTCTCATCGATGTTTCTAACTTTCTATCTCTCTCCCTTCCTCTCTGTAAAAAATCAATAAAATATATTTAAAAAAAAAACACGTACTATTATGATGAAAACACCAAAAGACTTATTTCCAGAAGTAATTTTCCAATAGAATTACAGTTTTCCTATTTCCTTTCATGACTCTGCTATATAAAAAAGAAAAAGATGTTTCACAAGAAAATGCCATGTTAAAAAAATTTATAAAACTAAATTCTTTAGATATTTAAGTAAAAATTTCATCTAACCCTAAAACAACCATTTCTGAACATTAATGATAAATAATGTATTATATGTATTATCATATGTATATTTACATAATAATATTCTTATACTTTGTTTATAATAAGCAGATTTTAAACTTATTCATTCATTTATCCCACATATATTGTTTAAACATGTATCATGCCAGGCACTATTCTGACTCTGGAGATAGAGCTGTGAACAAATAGGAAAAAAATCCTCCCTCGGGGTGTTTATTCCATAGGCGGGTATTTTCTAATGTTGTGCTTTGCTTTTGTAATTTCTATTCCCCTTATTTCAGTCTAGAAGTCCCTCCAAAACAGTTCTCTCAAGGCCTTCCAGTGGACTACTTTGTTGCACATACTCAGATGCTAACAAAGCCTCTTGTCGTTGTACAACCAGGCAGTCCTGCAAATGAACTCAAATGTAGTGCACCCCACTACCCTGCAGGAAACACATGGAATAGGCCTACCTCATCCCTAGTGCCAGAACGTGGTGCCCACCTCCAAAATGACTCCAGTGATCCTTGCCTTATGGTATTCATGCCCTTCACTAGTCTGCATTCACACTGAATCAGGGCATATTTGTGTGACCAATAGAATATGACAGAAGTGATGTTATGTAACCTCCAAGGTTAGGTCACAAAAACATTGCAGCTTCTGCCTGGTTTCTTAGATTGCTCACTCTGGGAAGCCAGTCTCCATGCTGTGAGGACACTCAAGCAGCCCTGTGGAAAGGCCCATGTGGAGAGGAACTGAGGTCTTCCATCAACAGCCAGGGCTAACTGACATCCATCAGCACCTTGAAAGTGGAACCTCCGTCACCAGTCAAGCTTTCAGATAACTGCAGCCCCATCTGACACCTAACTAATTTAATGAGAAACCCCAAGTTAGAACCATATAGCCAAGCTACCTTCCCAATTCTTGACTCTCATTGTCTGTGAGAGATAATAAATGATTTATTGTTGTGTTAAGACACCGAGTTTTGGAATGATCCTTACACAACCATAGATAACTAATAAACAGGGTTAGTATCAGCCAAAATCTTCTCATTCCTCAGGCACTACTATGGTTCTCCCATAAACCACATGTTGTAATAGCTTGTTCCTAACCTCAAGAAATGTTCCCTGGTAGTTAAAAAGCAGTTGATATGAGAAATTTATAGGGGTTACTGTATAAAATATTGCAAATATATTAATAGTAAATATTTTCCCTACTAACACATTTGCAGTTTTAAAGAATCCTTCAAGTTAACAAACAATAGGTATTTACCTATATAAATCACTGGGCGGGACCCTCTGTGGGTTGCACAGTGAACAGAAAATGGACTCTTCCTTTAAGTACCTTATAAAGTAACAAGGGAAATAAAAGGCAGAATATAATTAGAAGCAGATAGCATTTGAGTTGGGAATTGGAAAAGAAAGGGGATGCCAGAAGAATACCACTGTGTAAACCAAGACCCAGGACTGATGGCAATATTTGGGTAAGTAGCCATTTGCAATCCTATAGCCCCCGAAATAGTAAGTACTCATTTGTTGAGAGTTGGCCATATGCCAAGTTCCTATGTATGATCTAATTTAATCTCCATAGCACAATCTTTAAGGAGTTCTCTCCTTTCTACAGATGAAGAAACAAAGGTTCTGAAAGACCAAATGGCCTCTGCACTATCACCCAAGTAGAAAATGGTGAAGTCGGGTGCTGAATTCATGTCTTTTTTATGTCAAAACCAATATTTTCCCCACTTCACCACAGTGAAAAGAAGCAACGTTCCCAAGGTCTCAGAGCATACCCATGCATGATCCCTGGGTCTTCTAGGGCCACTTATGGCACCAATCTTTGCTCCCAAAAATACCATTAGGATGTGTTGACAGCTTAGCTTTTATTTTAAAGGAGCCAGTGTGTCTTTAGACAAATCAGTTCCAGGAGGAGAGTTTTGGAAAAATGCTGTGGTAACAGAATGACATCTAAATATTTCCAAGACAGAGAAATAAGTTGTCAGAGGAGGCCCAGGGACTTCTGGTGAAAACACATTTTCCTCATAGCTCACGTCTAAATCTTCTGTCTTCTTTCTCCACCATTCCAGGGGGGCTTGCTGAGTAACCGTTGGTGCATTTAGGCACCACACATATTTTTATCTGGCATCATTCACTTTTTAACACTTGGCTTTATATTCTGACAATTTAGCCTAAATCTTTGGGTGAAAAGTAAATAAAGCTTTTTTCTTCTTTTACCCCCTACATTTTTGGTGCTTTTAAAATTTTGATTTATATACAATAAAATACGCAACGCTTAAGTGAACAACTTAATGACATTTTACATGTGTATACATCTATATGTCTGCCACCTAGATCAAAATATAGAGCATACCCATCAACCAGAAAGTTCCCTCATGCCCTTCCAGTTAATAAGACCACCCCCACCTCAATTATTACTGCTATTCTGACTTCCATCACCATAGATTATTTCGACCATTCATCAAATTCATATTAATAGATTGATAGCGCATGTACTCTTTTGAGTCTGGCTTCTTTCAATCACTGTTTTTGCATTTCATTCACATTGTTCCATGTACCAGCAGTTTCTTTTCATTACTGGGTACCATTCCACTGTACTAAAAGTACTTTATATGCAATAGTATTGAGAAATTATTTAGACCTACTTCTGAGTTAATCCTTTATATTATTGTGTCATCTCAAAAATTTACACACCAAAACCCAACCTTTTAAGAAAAATAACTTTCTTTTTTATCTAAAATTATTTTCATCTTGCCCTTTTGTCCCTACTACTATTGGTAACAGAAGATAGGACAATTATAACATATTCTGGCTTATACCAGTGTATATTGGTCTAAACTGATTTGGAGTGAATATTAATCCAATTCAAAGTTCCAATCCCTATGAGAGCTAAGTATTCTCAGAGTCATGGTTGGATAGAGGGGAAGGTGTTCCTGCCCACAGGGCAGCAGGAGGTAGAGTTTCTGACAATTACTCTCCAGGATTTTGCTGCTCTGTTGCCACTAAGAGAGTCTCGTCCCTCCTGGTCTCTTGGGTATTACGATGCTACTCCCTGTAGTGCTCTCTGCCAGAACCTCTTGCAGTTGGTTTCTGCATTCAGCAATCTCCCATCTCAACCTAGGTTTATCCAGTCAACCTATTCTGTTGCCACTTCTTCATCCCCATTGAGTCCCAGAACTCTCAGCAGCCTTGGGTTCTGCGGGCTTCCTTCTGGCCCACCCACTTAGTCACACTCCTCAGACATTCCTAAAATATCACCTGGGCAACTCCATGCTCAGCACCATGTTGAATACAAAACCTGGCTATGTGGCTTGTGATTGTCCATTGAAACATCTGAGAAACTATGACACCCAGGCATCCCCCAACTTTTCAAGGTATTCCTACTTCCCCTTACCCACCCTGATGCCAGGTTTCAGCCCTCAGGAGAAAGTCACAATATTCCTGTCTGATCTATTTGCCCTGATTTCCTGTTTCTCCCTCTCCTGTGGGGTGGGGGTCTTGAAATAGTCAGATTGTCAGGCCTTGAAATACTACAGAGGTGTTCACAAAAAGTGTTCTCAACTTGGGCTACACATTAGAACAATATGGGAAACATTTGAAAAACAGTAGTACCTGAACTTTATTTTCATCTTAGAACGAATAATTTAATCAAAGTCCCTAGAAATGGACCTGGGCATTAGTATTTTTTAAGGCTCCCCAAGTGATTATGATATGCATACAGGGTCAGAACCACTGGTTACAATAACACCCTTGACCTTGAGTCAGCCAGGCTTAACTCGATGAGTAAAAGGAAATTTCAGGGATTTATAAAATCTCTTTCTAATTATGACACTATATTGCTAAAAGCTCGAGAATGTCAGCTCTGAGAATGAAAACCAAAAGATAACTTCCCTGCTCTAGACTAAGAGTACTTATTATTTCATTGAAATAACAAAACCCATTGGTTCCATGTGTGAGGAGCTTAAGGGTATCATTGGTTTAGGAAATTTAAAAAATTAGTTTAATATTTTCAAAATGCTATCCCCATATTCCATTCATTTTTTTAATTATTAATTTACTCACTCACTATGGCCCACATCATTCCATTAAGGAATGGCTGGGAACCACACTAAATAGTGGGGAATAAAGAGTCACTTGCATATTATAAGTGCAACAACAAGAAGGCCCTTTTCATTTATTCATTTGCTGAACAAACATTTGCTGAGCTAACTTGGGGTCATGAACATATAGCAGTGATGGCAAACCTTTTGAGCTCGGCATGTCAGCATTTTGAAAAACCCTAACTTAACTCTGGTGCTGTGTCACATATAGAAATTTTTTGATATTTGCAACCATAGTAAAACAAAGATTTATATTTTTGATATTTATTTTATATATTTAAATGTCATTTAACAAAGAAAAATCAACCAAAAAAATTAGTTTGTGTGTCACCTCTGACACGCATGTCATAGGTTCGCCATCACTGACATATAGGAAGGGCAGAGTGGAGAAACCTGCTCTCTCTCCTTAAGAATTTTAAAGTGCAGAGTGTCAGGCAATCATATTGAACTAGGGCCTGAAGGACATAACTGTGGCTGGGTGAGTTGAAGAAGGATTCTCAAGAGTTCTAAGGTAGATGTGGAGACCAGCTCCGGGCACAGCCCACATTGCCTTTTCCTTCTTTCCATTTCACTTTCCCCAACCCCGGGAGCATTTTCCATATAACTACTGTGTGGGAGTCCTTGCCTCATTCATCAGAAAATGTTCTAGCCAACGTAAGATTTCTGGAAGAATGAGAAGGAGGGAAGACAAGCTGGGTGGACCTCCGGGGTGGTACGAGAAGCCAGTGGGAAAGGATGACTCTCTGAGAGACCAGAAAGAGTGAAGACAGCCAAGAACTACAATCAGGTGAGGGAAAGCAAAGAAAACAAATGCAGTCTCCTTTACACAGCCTCCCTCAGGACACACTGGGATTCGATAACAGGGAAATTTCCCTCCTTTTGGAAGACAAGGGGATGGTCTTTTACAATCCTATAATTTCCTCTTTGTGAACTTTTCCTATCTGAACCAGAATTTACCATATCATGTTAAATTTTCATATCATGTTTCTATGATTTCTCATATCATGTTTCTATGAACTTAAGAAAGGCAAAGGGAATCAGTGTTTTTATTTAATTTGAAGATGATGGAAAAAGGTAGGGGTTAAAATTTAATGGGAAAAGTTAGCCTGATTAAATAAAAAATGAAGATTCTACACACGTCTTTATTACTAAGAGAAGAAGGGGAAATAGACTATCCCTTTACAAAATGTCCCTTTCAAGAGGAAAATGTCCCTAAAGAGAGAAAATAATGAAGAATAGATTCCGAGGAAGAGGACTTGAAAGTATTTCTAATCCTTGGGCAGGGCACTAAGAAAATGAGTCTTGAAAATAATTCACTACATGAGAATTATCAGTTTAGTGAGAAGGCACTGTCTTTCTTATTGGGCACCTTGATACTAAACATTAAAAGAGAGTAAAATGAATTGAGGTAAGAAATGGAACTATAGTTCCTTTAATTTCATGTTTCTTGAAGACAGAGCTTGGTAATCCATGAAGACCACACCCCCACAAAGAAAAACAAAAGTTAACCACATAGACTGAGGAGTTGAATCATCATAAATCAAAATAACCTTTAGAAAACAGACTCAGCCTGAAAAGCCATAATCATCTCAAGTTGTAGTCTTGCCAAAAAAGTGGTTTTTGACCAAAGAAATTGGAGAGGCTAAGGACTATCACCGAAGTGGTGATAGATACCCCTATATGATTAAATGCTTAAACATCACCAATCAGAAATAAAATAATTTAAAATTTCAAAGCACAGAATTTTAACTTTTATTTTAGTAATGAGGGAGGAGGAGCATAGTGATAATTTAGAAAAGATGTAAAATTAATGTGCCTATCTTTCTAATTAACCAGTCAGAATTATTTGCTGTCTTCTTTTACATTATTGCTAATAATTTTACATAGCTTGTAATTAATTTTTTTCATTTTAATCAAGAAAATTCTATTGTTAAAAGAAAACAAAGAATATGCACCCCTATGTTCATAGCAGCACAATTCACCATAGCTAAGATTTGGAAACAGCCTAAATGCCCATCAGCAGATGAGTAGATTAGAAAACTATGGTATATCTACACAATGGAATACTATGCTGCTATAAAAAAGAAGGATTTATTACCATTGCAGCAGCATGGATGGAACGAAGAGCATTATGCTAAGTGAAATAAGCCAGGCAATGAAAGAAAAATACCACATGATCTCAGGCATTTATAGAAAATAAAGAACATTATAACCTGATGAACAAAAAGATAGATAAGCATTGAACAGACTGTCAAATTATAGCAGGAAGGCTGGGGAGTGTTGGGGTGGGAGAGAAAAAGATCAACTGAAAGACTTGTATGCATGCATATAAGCACAACCAATGGACACAAGACACTGGAGTGGGGGGGGTGGGATGAGGGCATTTGACAGGGGGTAGGGGAGGCTGGGAAAAGGTCAATGGGGGGGGAGGAGACATATGTACTACTATGTGTAATACTTTAAACAATAAAAATAAATAAATAAATAAATAAATCAAACAAAAATAAATAAAAGAAAACAAAGAACCCAGAAATCCACTAGAGTAGGCACTAAAAGGACTTTTACCCTAAGGAACTGGGGTATCTTCCGGAATCAAAGGCAAAAGTAGAGCCACCACATGGGAACCTGGGACACAGTAGAAACCAGATAGGATTCTCTCTCAGGGGCTGACACGTACTCTTTACTCAGCTCCTCTCTACAGTCTCTTCTCTGCCGGGAGCCGGTCCATGCTTGCTGTTTCAAGGGACCTGGCATATATGGCATACTGTTCTTAAAATGTTTGCTCACCTTCTTGGCACTATTTGTTTTAACCAAAGTCTCCTCTCTGAGAAAGGTTGTTTCCCCAGGTAGGGATTTTCCCCTGAAGTTAGGGAGGGAATAAAACTCCTCAACTAAGTGCCAGGTGGGTAATTAATCACTTTAACTATGAACAATCATGCTTAAGCTACATAATCTTTACTCCCTGGAATGGAGATAAGAAACGCCCTAACCTTTGTAATAGAGATTGATAGGATTGAATCAACTGGTATAAATATAGATGTAACGAGACAGCAAGACACAGAACTTAGAACACAGAACTTAGAAGTCAGAACTCAGAAGACAGAACCTACACGGAGCCTGGAGACAGAAGAACTTCGCTGGAGAGAACATGGCAAAAGATCCTGGACAGAAACTGGCCTCAGAACGTAGAGACAGAACCTAGCGAGAGAACATGGCAAAAGATCCTGGAGAGAACCTGACTATAGAACATGGCAAGAGAACCTGACTAGAACCTGGTGACTGAACCTGGCTGGAGAACCTGGACAGAACCTGGCTGGAGATCCTAACCAGAACTTCGCTGGAGATCCAGACCAGAACTTGGCTGGAGATCCTGGCTAGAGATCCTGGCTAGGCTGATGATCAACTGAACGCTGTCTACGTGCCATTCCTTCTTCGCCGACTCCGTCCACACCTTTGGGGACCCCTGTACCTGCTGGGGTTGGACCCCGGCACTTCTCCCTTTCTCTCTGCAGTTTAGACCAATACACTTCCTTACTAATGAGCCACCCGGCCCCAAAGTTCTGCTCAAAGTGGCAGTTTTTTCCATCGGAGTCCACATCAGCAGGTAAGCCTAGCCAATTCAGAACTTGGTCTCAATTTAAAATTACCAGTAGGAGGAATCTAACTGGCTAGCTAGGTCAAGGGTGCACTTCTAGTCCACTACAAACTGGGGGAAGGAGTAGAGGTGTGCTGAGGGTCACATGGCCTGCCACCAATTTAGCGGGGATAAGGCTACCTGAGGTGACAGCATGGACAGCTGTAAAGGACAATGTGAAGGACAGGCAAAGATAACGGAGGAAGGACTGGCAACTCTCAGAGCACCTGTAATATAGGACTGAGATGTCTTGGCATCTAAGAAAATGCTAGCTCATGGAGAGAGGAGAGTGGGGCAATAACCACAGCTTTTTAAATAAATATTCCCTCTTATCCATCAAAGGATGTTCACGTTGCCTCTCACAAAATAAGCATTAAGCAATGTGTGCTGAAAGAATAAGAAAAAGACAAGCTAAAATCCATTTCAGGGAAATGTTATCCAACAAGAGCACTAGTGATTTTTCAGTTCAGTTTTGTTTCCTGGATCTGAGTCAAAGGGTTTGAAGTCCTGATGCTCTCCCTGGATGACCTCGCTAGTAATCTGGAAGAAGAGGGTGCAGCATTGCTGGGTATGCACCAAGGTTGGATTTCAGACGCCCCATCCGTTGGGTCTACTTTCTACAAGTTAGTTATCTGGGCTTTGGACCAGAGCCGGACAGCACAGAGACGGGCCAGGGTGTCACTGCTGAGTCCTCTCACCCAAGGACACACTGGCCTCCCGCTCAGCCCACTCCTGCACAGCCCAGCCACCAGAGGTCCCAGCTTCTGTTCTGCCCAACACAGACACCTGTCTAATGCAAAATTAGCTCATTTATGAATCTTAAAACTTTGGAATATAATTTTCTGTAGTCAAACTTTAAATAGTTATGGTGTTGAAGTCTGTCACTGAACATTTAACAGATAATGACTTATACCCACTCTGCACCCAATCCTGTGCCATATAGAGACACAGACCTGACACCACAGGCATGGGGCCGACAACCTAGTGGGGCTACAGGTTCTACAGAGGTAATTAGCTGCCCAATTTGACATAAAGAGCCCGTGTTCCATGTGATGTCAGCAGCCCTGCTAAATTCTCTTTTGGTTCTCTGTTCCCTCTATTGCATTGGACTCATTATCTGTCATATTGAAGGACACTGCAAAAGAAAAGTACATACTTAAATATTCTGTAATGCAGTGACTGATGCTAACAGACAGACAGAAAAAGCCATCCTTATTGTGAAAAGAGAATGGGGGGAATTCATGTTGTTTTTTCCTTTCTCTTGCCTCTTGCAGCATCTCCTGAGGGCAGGCCCAGTCACTTGTAACAGCACCCTAAAGCCTCGTCTTTCTGGGCAGAGGAACCAGTAAAGAGGAATGAGGGAGTTAGAGAGTGTGGCTGAAATCTCAGCAAGGGATCCCCAAATTCTGTGTATGAGCCAACATAGTCCTAGGCTCAACCTTAAGCTTCTACATGCATTTCCTATATGCAAAGAAGTAGAGCAAGCCACTGGGAACTGAACAACAACATAAACCATCACCCGGCCCCGGACTAACCCTGGTGGCCAGCGGCAGACCCAAAGCATGGCAAAGCCTTTGAAGTCTGCACTGATGTGGAACCACCACTGAAAGAAGCTGACAGAACGTGCAGCCTGCACCTCACCAAGCTGAATGCCTGCTCAAACAGGCAAACAAACAGACAGACAGACAAGTCAACACTCTCCAGGTGAGTTTAACAGAACACAGACTTGCAGCATAATTTTCAAAATGTCAGGGTTCAGACTAGGATGAGGTCAATGAAACATTGGGTGCAAAATTTAAAGGAGATGAGGACCCAAACACTCACTAATCAAGATAAATGATATTTTAATGCTATATCTTAAAAAGTGAAAATGGATGCAAAAAAAATCCCATGATGTACAAAATAACAAAATTCTAAATAAAGACGGGCTCAGGATTACTGATTTTTTCCTTGTGTCAGGCTCTGCTATGGCTCACACAGCACCATTACTGATGCTGGAAGCAGAACCTGGGAACCCTGTGGTATAATCCATAGAGTCAGCCTCCCCATGCCTCAAGCAGGGTAGAGAGAAATGGAAAGTAAATCCAGAGAGGTGACAGAAGACACTCCAAATACCTTCGAAAAACCCAAGACTCACGAGCACTAAGTCTTGGTGTTCATCTGAAAACAGAGGTGTGTTGGAAGGGTTTACATGGAGCAATTAGACTCCCAGCTCCCCAGGGAATTTGAACTCAGAGAAGGAGCTCCGGAAAAACAAATGCAGTTGAAGAAAGGAGGATTAAATGAAAGCCTGTACTCTGAACCATGGACACTCCCACAAGCCAACTGCAATCTCCTTTGTTTCTGCACCCTGGTCTAAGGACACCAGCAGATGGGCCTATCCAACACTGACCTACCGCCCATCCTCCCTGATAGACTAGAGAATTCATCTTAGGAAGAACTCAAGAGCCCTAAAGACAAGACCTGCACATATCAACTGCACTGGCTGTAAAACATGTCTACAAATGACAGCATTCATTAAATCAAGGAATGGAGTCTAAGTCCCTCTATTTGAATATGGACTGGCCTTAGCGGCTCACTCCTAGTGCAGCAATGCTATGGTTTCCCAGGCTAGGTCAGAAGAGACTATCCTTAGAGTTTCCATCTCTATCATGAGATACGTGCCTCAGTTGCTATGGAGAGACACATTGAGACAGCAAGCCTCCTGAGGAGCCCAGGACTTCTAGCCTGCAGTCCTATGTGTCTTTCTAGACCAGGAGCCAGATGTGAGAGTTGCCAAAGCTTCCTTATGACCCGAAACCACTCACTCTGACAGCAATTGTGTGAGAGACTCTGAATGAGAACCACCTACTTGAGTCTATTCAATCCTCAGAATTATGAGAGACTACAATAATGGGCTGCTGTGGTTTTTTTGCACTAAATTTGGAATGATTTACTATAAAGCAACTAGGTAATCAGAATTCTGACATTTCTAGTTCTCTCGAATAAAAATGTGTATTCTCATCATTACCCAACAGTTGCTTCTAAATGGCTATTTGGTTCTTATATTTAAATATAAATGACCAGAGTCACAGGGAAGCTAGTAAATAAAAGGCAAAGACTAGTAAGACAATCAGAAGGAAAGTGACCTGGATCTGGGTGATTGGGGAGGCTAGGGGACTGTCTAGGGCGGGGGGATAAAATGGATACATATGTAATACCCTTTGTAATACTTTAAGCAATAAAAAAAAAAGAAAAAAAATAATAAAATAAAATAAAAATAAAATAAAAAATAAAATTAAAAAAAAAAAAAAGTGACCTGGATCAAACAGAGACAATGCAGCGACCAGAAGAAAAGTTGAACATAAAGTTGAGAAAATCTACCACAAAGTAGAACAAAAAAGTTTTAACAAGCAAGAGAAGAGAATTTAAAAGTTAGATAATTCATCCAAGAGGTCTTACATCTGGTAATAGAGAATGAATACACTATTGTTACACATAAGAACATAAATGCATTTCACAAACAAAAGATTGCATAAAACAAACCAGATGTAAAAGAGAACATACTGTATGTTTGTCTATATAAAGTCAAAACCAGGCAAAATGAATCTATGGGGCTAGGAGTCAGGTAGTGGTTATCTTTGAAGGGGTAATGACTAGAAAGGGCCAAGGCATGCTGATAATTCTCTTTTTTCTTGATAGGGCAGTAGGCACACAGGTGTGTTCACCTCATGAAAATCTGAGCTATACATTCATTAGTTGTGTATTTTTTCTGTTTATATGTTATACTTCAATAAAAAGAGTATTTTAAATATTGTTTTAATTAAGGGAGAAAATCAAGCCATCCATTTATATTGCATGGTAAGGCCAATAGTAATAGTGTTCATTTCAGAAATGAAATAGCTGTCTAAATTAAAAAAAAAAAAAAGACAGGAACTAACTTGAATAGATTCCCACTGGCCACAGATGGGACAACTTAACTTGAACATTAAGAATAATTAGAATAAAAATAAATACAATGGAATAAAATACATCCAACATGTTTAAGTCTTTGATAATAAAAAGCAGTTTTCATTTGTCATCAAACAATGATGGGAAAACAGATTCATTATTTAATAAAGGGAAAGAATCAGGCCTTTATTCTACAGTTCCTGTACAAATTAAACCTCAGAGGGACTTAAGAGTTGATGAGATTTCTCTTTGTGTATCACTCCAGCTAATCAATTAAGAAGATACGATAGAATTAGAATATCATCATTTTGCAATCCCTAAAAAATTACTGGATGGATGGTTACTAGGATCACAGAAACAGAGACTAGTAATCACTCCATGCCCATGTTGGAGGCACTCACCACCACCTATGGATCAATACCTCAGAGAAACCATCAGCACAAGCCAAAGTGTAGGAAACTCTAAAGGGCAAATCACTGGTTTTTCAGTTAAAAAATTACAAGGAAAACGAAAGAGAGAAAGATGGAGGAGCCTTTGGACTGAAATCATCTTAGGAGACACATCAACCAATTATAATGAGTAGATCTTATTTGAATTATAACTACAAAACATCATAAAATATGACTTAATAAATAATAAAAATGAATGAATGAATGAGGCAATCAGTGAAATATAGACCCTGTCTGGCTATTTGATGTTATTAAGAAATCATTGCTCATATTTTAGGTTTTGATAATAGCATTGTAATTTTTTGAAAGCCTCTTTATCTTTCAGAGATACACAGGAAGTTCAGATGAAATTGGCTTCCAGGTGACTGGGAAAGACAGTCAAGGAAGATGGTGATATGAACGGAGTTGATGGTTGCTGAGGAGGGTGATGGGTCCTAGGGGGTTATTACACTACTCTCTCTATTCTTCTTTGTAATTTCCTATCCTATATAATAAAGGGCTAATATGCAAATGAGTGCCATGCTCTTGTGCCCTCGCGCCGGGGCCAGGGAACTGAGGCCAGGCCGGAAAACCTGAGGCCGTGCCTGCCCCCCTCCACCCCGGTGCCAGGCCAGGTGACCTGAGGCTGCGCTGGGGGACCTAAGGCTGCGTCCCCCACCCTGTGGGGCTTGACAGGGGTGGGGCCAGCCGGGTCTGGGTCTTGCGCAATTTCGAGATGCACATGGGTGGGCAGGGACTTGACTCTGGGTCCTACGGTGTGCCCCAGACTCTGACAGGAGGGAGGTTTTTATATACATTTTACTAATTTTCTTTCATCTCTGACACTTCTATTATAGAAAAAGGGCAAATAGCAATATTAAAATATTTTCTCTAATTAATCCCCTTTTAATGTGCACGAATTTCATGCACTGGGCCACTAGTTACAGCATAAAAGCTTTTTCTCATCTCGTGTTATAGTTATTAAGGAAAGAACACTGATGAAACTCCTGAGGCCTTGGCATTAAATTTGATCTCCCAGAATGGGGGCAGAGTAGAGGCTCGAAAACTAAGGGAGACGAGGCAGAAGGCTTCGTATAATGATCATCTCCCTGTTCTCCTGACCTGTTAGCAGACAGCATCATTATCTTGAGAAAGTGTGTCAGCCAAAGTTAGGTGGTAATTAAGTGTGTAAAACAAAGTATAACTAACTAAAATGTCTACACTTTTATTATTATTACTTAGTAGTCAGTCTTTGTTTCTTTATTTTACTTAGTAAAATGGCTTCAGAGTTATTAAGGTTTTTTTTCTTCAAATCAGTAGAGAGATTCAATGGACAGTATTTTTGTCTTTCTATCATACTTCTTGTCCCCCTTCTTCTAGTTCCTTCAAGGAACTCTTTAACCCCATGTGGCCGCAGGTGAGCTGTTATTCGCAACCTCAGTCTGTATCACAAGAGTGGTCTTAAGATGCAGTTACACCAGTCAGCAGTCTCCATTCTCCTAACCACAGGAACTGATCAGTGTTGGTCTCAACCCCCAAAAGTCAATTAGAGTCTTTTCGGGTATTGACATATGAGACATTTCTCTTCTTCATGGCTAAACTGGAAAGATGTAAGTCTAGGACTTCTTATGGCCATCTTTCCCAATATATGGAGACAGTCTGCACACAGAATTATGTCACAGAAAGATATAAATTGAAAGTCTAATCATGCCTGCAGCTTGATCTATCCTGACTTCAGAGTTATATGAGCCAAAAAAGCTTCTGTTATCATTAAACTAATAAGTAGAGTTTCAGGGATTTGGGGTCAAAGAGCCCCAATTTATAGAAGCCTTCCCTCAAACACATGCTTGCCAAGCAACCACATCCCCTCTTATCAGAAATTTTATTTCCCATCAAAGTTAGAGGTCCCTGGAGGTTCTTCTACCAGTAAGTAGCTTGGCCCATGTTATGTTCCTCTGAGCTTTTCAATATTCAATCGCTAAAGAGATAATCCCTGAGGGTTTACCATGTTCCAGTGCAGTGGACACTTATGCTTTGCCTGCTCAATATGCCTCTTGTTCTAGAAACTTCTCTTGCCTTTAGCTTTGTCCACCATTGAATAGTTCAGGATGGACAACTGACGCAAGGTGGCCAACAAGGGAAACAGCCTTTCCTCAGAATTTTTGAACTAGACCCCAAAAGAGGGGCCTATTCCCCTTCAGGGGAGGCAGCCATGAGACTGAGAACTCAAGAACTGTCCATGGCCATGTTCATCATGAGGACTGCAGGTCACATAGAGGAGCAGAGACAAGAGACAGGGAGAAAGACTTGCCAACTTTCATTGTTCCTGGACTCCAGCTATAACCCTGACCCTGCTAAAGCCAGGTTTTTCAACATTTCCTGGGATTCTTTATTTTCCCTAAACTAGCTCTAATTGGATTTTTGCCACCCATTTGAAACGATGTAAAGTACTCAGGCACAATGCCAGTGTGTCTGAGGACATAACAGTGACCAAACCAAACTCCCTATCTTCAAGGAGCTTCAAGTATACTATGAAGACAGGTCAGTAAGTGCAGCTGATTTCAGAACAGAGAGAGAAACTCTGTGAAGGTGATGAGCACAGGGCACTATGTAGCCCATGGAAGAGGAGCCCAGGAAGGCTTTCCAGATGAAAGACTATTTGTGGGAGCTGAAGAACTATTGGGGACAAGACCAGGAATCTCAACCTCAGCTCCGCTGACATTTGGGGCTTGATAATTTTTTGTCCTGGCATTTGTTGGATGTGTAGCAGCATCCCTGGCCTCTACCCACTAGATATCAGTAGTACCACTACCACCCACCTTCAGGCCTGCAAATCAAAAATGTCCACAGACTCAGCCAAATATCCCCCCGGGGGGTTGGGGGGTGTTTGGGGTACGGGTCACTTCTATCCTTGTCTCTGTAATAACATCAGAGGGGCACTGCCTGAAAGGTGGCCAATGGAAAATAATGACTGCCTTATGGAACAACAATGTGATTTCCTCATCAGAGGTCTCTTCTGTGGCCAGATGTTGACAGCTTGCTAGCAGCTTACATTCCTCCAGCATTGCCTTGGAGCATGCCTGGGGAATTTGTTGACACATTCTTGTTTCAGTGGGATAAATCCCGTAGCCACCAAGTCCTGCTGTGAACCACTTCCCTCTGAAAAGGCTTTTTGCGCGCGCGCGCGCGCGCGTGTGTGTGTGTGTGTGTGTGTGTGTGTGTGTGTGTGTGTGTGTGTTTTGTTTTGTTTTTAGAAGGGGGGAAGAAGGGGAAAAGAAAGAAGAGAAACATCGATGTGAAACCAAGGCATGTGCTCTGACTGGAAATCAAACTCCAGACCTTCGGGTGCCCCGGACTACGCTTCAACCAACCAAGCCACACCTGCCAGGCAAGGCTTTTGTGTCTTTACTGAAGAAAAAATTTCTCCGTAGAGAAGCCCCACTGCCCATTTAGAGAAATAACACCAGTGGTCATGATCCTGAATCAATCATGGCAACTTTAATGATTTTGGTTCAGGATATGATGCCGAAAAAATTATGGAATGCCTCTTTATTTGTTTTTCAGAAATCACAACCAAAAGCCACTTATATTTTATCAGTGCTTTTGTAAAATCTGCAGTACCTGTGAAATTTTTTTCTGGGTCCTCTGAATACTCCCTATGTAATAAACTTGTTTCTCTATAAATAGGAAACCTGATGCCAGGTAAGTGAACAGGTACAACCATTTTTCAGTTCTTCTAGTTACTTATGGAAGGACTAACTCATCCATCTCTCTCATGAAGTCTGTTTTCTGTATTCTGAATAGTTTTCCTGAGTGAACTGGAAATCAGAGGGAATCATACCTACCTCACAGAGTTGCACTGAAGATTAAAGGGCAGCACACCACACTTCACTGAACTGAAAAAGCACGATTCTCCCACATCTGCGCATCTCCAGAATAGGATTGTATCTTATAACCTGCAGCATCTTAAAACCCTATTAGCAAGGAAGCAGTCACAATCCAGCTGTCCTCACCAGGCCACTGCAGGAACCAATCCTGGGGGCACGCCTGGCAACTCCTCCACTTTCAGTCTAGACCACTTCAGAACCATTTAAGGAAGGAGTGTGGGCCCTGGTAGTTGTCTGAAAGAAAGCCTTCTGCTGACCTCTCAAGAAGGCATCACCCCAGCCTTGCAGACAGGTATCAGCAGCGAGGAAAGAAATCCCAGAGGTCATAAGGGAGCCTCCTGTAAGAAATGCTGTGTCATCTGCATTCTCAAGGTACAGAAGACAATATTAAATAGAGAAACAAGAACCTCAGCAACTCTGAGTCAAAAAGTGATTCAATAAAAATAGACTCTGAAAGCAAGGAAAAGAAAAAACTTTTAAGAATTCCTCAACCAACTGAATTTGCTTATGTTTTCTTTCTCATGTATGCACAAGAGTGATATATGATTAAATACACCATTGTTTAGCTAAGTCCAAAACAATTTTTTAAGTATGTATGCAACAGAAAATCCTGTGTGACATTAAAGCATCTAATAATACTTCAATTGCATATTTTTAAATTCCTTAGTGATTCTTAAAATGATGATGTACCTGACATTTGTTCTATATTTGAGGAATTACAATGCAGAGAAGGCCAATACAGTGGCTCATACCTAGTCTGTTCTCAACAAACTGTAGATGCTATTACAATTTTATAGGTCTCTAGTCTGGTTGAATCAAGAGACATTTGAGGATCATCTGCACATTTATTAAGTAAAAAAGTCCTCCAATTCAAATATGAGCCAGAGGATGCTATAGTATAACTTAAATGTTAATGTCCTCTCTAAGCTATTAATTTCATTTGTGAATTTGAATCCTCAAGTCATGATTGCAAAGTGTAATTTGAACCACATCCTCCCTTTTCCTCTTTCGCCAGCTATCTTATCTATGTGGTGGCCAATCCAACAGTGTAAGGAGGCAGGCAGGGCAACAGAACTAGAACCTAAAATGACTCTATTCTACCAGCTTACATGCCTAGAACTCATTATGTCATTATGCTTCTAATACTTTTAATTAAGTCTCATTGGAATTTAAAGAAAGAAAAGGAAGAAGCCGAAGCCGGTTTGGCTCAGTGGATAGAGCGTCAGCCTGCGGACTGAGGGGTCCCGGGTTCGATTCCAGTCAGGGGCGTGTGCCTGGGTTGCGGGCACATCCCCAGTGGGAGATGTGCAGGGGGCGGCTGATCGATGTTTCTCTCTCGTCGATGTTTCTAACTCTCTATCTCTCTCCCTTCCTATCTGTAAAAAATCAATAAAATATATATAAAAATTTAAAAAAAAAAAAGAAAAGGAAGAACATTAGAATATGAAATTCCCCCAAACATGGCTACAAATCAGAAAAACTACTCAAAGAATATAAATTAAAGAAGGAAAGAAAAGATCTAAAATCTTGAAATAATCTGGAAAAGAAGTCACATTTATTAATAATATTTTAAATTGCAAAAAAATATACCTGTTACGGCCAAATGGATAAACAGACGTGTAAGAATGTGTGTGGAATCTTTGTTTTAAACAAACAGTAAATGTGGAGTATTGTCCCTTCTGAATAGCAAGGAAAGCACATTTTGTATTCTTTTAATATTGTTTTCTACTTATACTGAATAATTTTTTTAAAACTTTCATAGAATTAATGCAAATTTCAATTGATTATTGATTCAATTCCAAAATAAGTTATTAGAATATTTCCACTCATTACACATCAAAATTACTGTAGAAAATTTTTCCTGATAATAGTTATTTTCTGAAAACCAGTTCAAATATATATGAGCATATATATACAGAAAAAGAGTAAGTCCTCACTTGTCATCAATAGGTTCTGCGACTTTAGGCAAAATAGCATTTCATAAAACCAGTGTTAGAATAGGACAATTGATATCAACAAGAGTTAGGTTGAATGAAACATTATTTGAGCACCTGCTCTGTGTGTGTATGCATATATACATGCATATGGGTTTATATATCTTATTTATACACTAGAGGCCTGGTGCACAAAAATTTGTGCACTCGGGGGGGAGAGGGGGGTCCCTCAGCCTGGCCTGTGCCCTCTCACAGTCTGGGACTCCTCGGGAGATAACGACCTGCTGGCTTAGGCCTGCTCCCGGGTGGCAGAGGGCAGGCCCAATCCCTAGGTGCAGCCCCTGGTCGGGCTCAGAGCAGGGCCAATTGGGGAGTTGGGGCGCCTTCCCCTGTCATGCACAGAGCAGGGCGGATTGGGAGGTTGCAATGCCACCCTCAGTCACGCTCAGGGTAGGGCCGATTGGGGGGTTGGGGCACCGCCCCCTGTCACACTCAAGGCAGGGTCGATGGGGAGGTTGCGGCACCAACCCCTGTCATGCACAGAGCAGGGCCAATCAGGGGTTAGGGCGGTGCCCCTTGTCACTCACAGAGCAGGGCCCATCAAGGGGGTTGGGGCTCCGTACCCTGTCACGCACAGAGCAGGGCCAATCAGGGGGTTGGGGAGCTCCCCCCGTCACACACAGAGCAGGGCGGATCAGGGGGTTGGGGCACCGCCCTCTATCACCCACAGAGCAGGGCCGATCAGGGAGTTGGGGCACCGCCACTGTCACACTCAGGGCAGGGCCGATGGGGAGGTTATGGCTCTACCCCATCACACACAGAGCAGGGCCTGTGTGTGTGTGTGTGGGGGGGGGGGGGGGTTGGGGCGCCACAGCCTGTCACACACAGAGCCACAGGGCGATCAGGGGGTTGGGGAGCTCCCCCCTATCAGGCACAGAGCAGGGCTGATCAGGGAATTGGGGCGCCTTCCCCTGTCACGAACAGAGCAGGGCCGATAGGGAGGTTGTAGCCCCGACCCCTGTCACACACAGAGCCGCAGGGCGATCAGGGTGTTTGGGCGCTGCCCCCTGTCACACTGATCCCGGTGCCAGGAGGCCTCTCAGCTCTGCTGATCCCGGTGCTGGGAGGCATATTACCCTTTTACTATATAGGATAGAGGCCTGGTGCACGGGTGGGGACTGGCTGGTTTGCCCTGAAGGGTGTCCTGGATCAGGGTGGGGGTCCCCACTGGGGTGCCTGGCCAGTCTGGGTGAGGGGCTGAGGGCTGTTTTCAGGCTGGCGGGTGACTAAAGCTCCCAACTGCTCCTTTTTTTCTTTTTTTCTCTTTTTCTTCTGGGCCATCTTTAGCTCTGGCTCCAGCTCTGAGGCCTCTGCTGCTGAAAGCAGGTATCTGGTTTGTTTGGGTTCTATAATAGAAACTCTGTATCAACTCCAGCTCTGAGATCCCGGCAGGCTGAAAGCAGGTTTCTGGGGTTTTGTTTAGTTTCTATATTTGTAACAATGTTTCAAACTGCAAGCTCAGAGGCCGGCAAGGCAGGCAGGGAACGTTGGTTTCCTCCATCACTGAAGCAAGCAAGCCTCATGTTAGTTTCAAGCTGCCTGGCTGCCGGCCGCCATCTTGGCTGGCAGTTAATTTGCATATTGCCCTGATTAGCCAATGGGAAGGGTATCGGATGTACGCTAATTACCATGTTTCTCTTTTATTAGATAGGATATGTATACATATGTATAAAAACATCCAGGAAATTAGCCCATTACAGTACTATTGTCCCTGCAGTCTGAATCAGTCACGGGGCCCCAGGACCTGGTTTCCTTTCCTATAAAGCCTGGGAATTGGAACAGACCTCCAAGGCCCCTTCAAAATAAGCCACCATGCCACATCTGTGCTGTTGAAATGACTGGCCGCTAGAGGGCAGCAAAGCACCTCTGAATACCTTTCTTCCCTTTTTTTTTTTTTAGTTCAAGTCAGATCATGGAATTTGGGTGTTTCCTTTTCTGTTTATGTGTTCTAAGTCTTTTATTGTATTAATGAATAAAGTTACAATTTTAAAACCTGAAAATATTAGGTTTTAGAACATTTGTCATTGGTTTTTCGAAAAATGCACACCCCCAAATTTCTCTTTATGAGTTATGTTCCCATTTTTCAGTAGTGCTTAAGATTGGATATTAATACGGGATGAAAGATAAAGACTTCCAGTCCTACCCATGTAGCTTATTAAATTAAATGGGGTGATTTTGGCAGAAGGATCCTTGGCAAGATTGATGTTCTCTTATCTGAGTCTGAAAAGCAAGACAAAGAAGACTGCCAGCCTCTGAAATCCCGCCGAGGCCTACATCAAAGGAAATGAAACATATTCTGTAATCTAATCTGTGGTCCTCTTTCAATATAAAGTCATTGCAAACTGAGGAACATAAACTAACATGATAGAATGTGCTCAGAACACCAATGAATAATGTTATTTGCATTGTAAATAAGCACATAAATAAATGAATATTTATTGATTATCCCCAAAAGAATGACAACAGTGATATTGTAGCACTGATTCTTTTTCATAGGACTTTAAATCATTCTCCTGGAATTGGAAGAGATGGTGGCAGGAAAGCAGAGGGCAGATGACTGATAAAAGCGACAAAGAAGGGATGGTGTGTGTTACCTGCACGAAGAGGGAATAAGACGGGTGTGCTGTGCCAGACCTCTGTTTTGGCTTCACATCGGCGTGGTGACTGGACCCCTCTGAAGGTTACAATAGTGGAATTGCAGCGTCAGGGAGAACCAATGCTGCAGACTCGGGATGTGCGCGAGAATACTGCAAACCTGATGAAACACACGAAAAGGCCCTTTTATTAGATACAAAAAAAAAAAAATCCCTGGCATGATAAGTGCTGTGAACCTGAGAACTAACAGGTGATGTGGCAGTAAGAGTTCACAGACATGGAAACTAAAATAACAGGCCACAGGACAATGCAATAGCAACAGGTAAAAATGTGACGGCACAAAGCTGGCAGCATGAATTTAAAAGGCACGGGAGAGGTTTAAAATGAAAATGGTGTGGGGTGAAGAAAGCAAACAGCCCTGGCAGCTTTTCGAATAACAAAAACACATTTCTCTAAGCCTCAGGTAGATAGAATGCTGGAATTATTAGCAGCAACCCCACCTTTCTCTTCCCTTATTTCATTTTTAGATCTAAGACTATTGAATTTAAACATTAACCAGATAAAGGATACTAGACAGGAAGTTGGAAACCTGTAGTTATTATTTGCTTGCAATGTCACTGGGACGGGTGGTTTGGCTTTGCTGAGTATCAGGCTCCTACAGTGTAAAATAAGCAGTTACAGTAAATAAACTAAGTCCTTCAACAGCAGAACCACATGTCCATCTCCCGATTTCTTCCAACTCAGGCTTCTGTCTCATACACGAATACCAGGGCACTTATTAATCATGACTTTGTTTATAGGTGACACAATTATTTGCCTAGCTTATTTATTTATTTAATCTTTATTGTTGACAGCATTACAGATGCAACCCCTTCCACCTCCCTCCCCCCCATTGCCCTCCTCCACCCAGATCCCACCCCACCCAGGCCTTCACCACCCTATGGTCTGTGCCCATGGGTAATGCATATATGCCTATAAATTCTTTGGTTAATCTCTTCCTGCCTCCCCTGCCCCACTTCCCTCTGAGATTCATTAGTCTGTTCCATGTTTCCATGCCTCTGGTTCCATTTTGTTCATCAGTTTATTTTATTCATTAGATTCCTTGTTTGTTTATTTTTATTTTTAGATTTAATTGTTGATAGATATGTAGTTATTGCCATTTTATTGTTCATATTTTTATCTTTTTTTCTTCTTCCTAAAAAAACCTTCAACATTTCATGTAATACTGGTTTGGTGGTGATGAATTCCTTTCGCTTTTTCTTGTCTGTAAGGCTCTTTATCTGACTTTCAATTCTAAGTGAGAGCTTTGCTGGGTAATTTTGTAGGTCATTGCTTTCCATCACTTAGAATACTTCTTGTCACTCCCTACTGGCCTGCAAAGTTTCTGTTGAGAAATCAGTTGACAGTCATATGGGCACTCCCTTGTAGGTAACTAACGCTTTTCTCCTGCTGCTTTTAAGATTCTTTGTCTTTAACCCTTGGCATTTTAACTATGATGTATCTTGGTGTGGGCCTCTTTGAGTTCATCTTGGTTGGGACTTTCTGTGCTTCCTGCACTTGTATACCTATTTCTTTCACCAGGTGGGAAAAGTTTTCTGCCATTATTTCTTCAAATATTTTTTCAATATCTTGCTCTCTCTCTCCTCCTCCCTCTGGCACCCTCATGATGTGAATGTTGGTACACTTGAAGCTGTCTCAGAGGCTCCTTACACTATCTTCATTTTTTTTAATTCTTTTTCTCATTTGCTCATCTGATTGGGTGTTTTTTGCTGATTTGATTCTCAGTGTCCTCTACTCTACTGTTGATTCCCTGAAAATTCTTCATTAGCAGTTTTACCTAATACATAGAAACAAATACAGGGAAGCAGCCAAAATGCGGAGGCAAAAAACATGTCAAAAATGAAAGAATAGAAGAAATCTCCAGAAAAAGAACTAAATGAAATGGAAGCAAGCAAACTACTGGATACAGAGTTCAAAACAATGGTTATAAGGATGCTCAAGGAACTTAGTGAGAATGTTAAGGAAATTAGTGAGAACATCAAAGACCTGAAAAAGACCAACCAGAAATGCAAGATACACTAACTCAAATGTGTAACTTTATTTTTAATGTGATAAACCTTATTTGAAAATAAATATACAGTTGAAAATAAGATAGTCAATGATAAGATATTATTTTCCATCATTAAATTACATTCAATAAAGTACCAGGTATTCATGCAAAATGATGTAGAAGGCTGTCCACTGGCCTGGGAGAAATGCTCATGCTAGTTTGTTACAGGAAGAAAAAGAAACTGCAAGCAGAATGATCACACTTTGGTTTTCAAAAAAATAATGGCATCTAAATGTCAACATGTTTATCTCTGGTTGGTGGGATCATGTTATTTATTTATTTATTTATTTATTTATTTATTTATTTATTTATTTTTAAAATATTGTTGAAAGTATGACATATGTCCCCTCTTTTCCCCACTGACCCCTTCTAACCCGCTCCCGCCCCCTCCCCAGGTCTTCACCACCCTATTGTCTGTGTCCATGGTTTATACATATATGCATACAAGTTCTTTGGTTAATCTCTTCCCACCCACCCTCGCCTTCCGAAATTCCACAGTCTGTTCCACACTTCTATGTCTCTGGATCTATTCTGTTCTTCAGTTTATTTTGTTCATTAGATTCTGCATATGAGTTAGATCATGGGATGATTCTTATCTTTCTCTGACTGGCTTATTTTACTTAGCATAATACTCTCCAGGTCCCTCCATGCTGTCTCAAAGTATAAGAGATTCTTTTTACTGCTGCATAGTGTTCCATGGTGTAAATGTCCCACAGCTTTTTTTATCCATTCATCTCCTGATGGGCATTTGGGCTGCTTCCAGATCTTAGCTATTGTAAATTGTGCTGCTATGAACATAGGGGTGCATATATTATTTCTGATTGGTATTTCGGGTTTCTTAGGATATATTCCTAGAAGTGGGATCACTGGGTCAAATGGCAGTTCCACATCTAATTTCTTGAGAAATTCCATACTGCTTTCCATAACAGCTACCCCAGGATAATTTTAAATGAAGAACAAAGGACTAAGGCACAAACATCAAAAATTTCACAGCAGTTTCTGATCTGTGGGATTATGAGTGATTTTTACATATTTTGTGTGTGTAGATGTTCTTTTCTATAGCACAAACAACAGAAAGATGACCAATATCTTTTCAAAGACTCTAAAAATCCCAGTACTAATAAGCCCATACAAGGAAACAAGGCTCAGAGTGGCCATGGTTCACCCACAAGGCTACCGAGCATTGTTTGCCAGCAGATGTAACCTTTTCCTTTGGCCCACTGGCCGTTTGGCCTCCCATCAAGAACCACCACCTTCCTGGTCACTGAGAGGATATGAATCAGGCCTCCGGGTAACGGAACACAATGAGCCCTGGCCCCTGGCAGTCCTTGCCTGACCTCACACTCCACAGAGGCCCTCTGCTTTTACAGATGATGAAACACTGATGAGTGGCAAACTCGGACAAACTAGAAAGATATAGTCTTGCAAGTAAAAAAAAAAAAAAGAGTATATAAAACGTGGCCTCAGTTTTTTATTTAAAAAAACTTATAACAGTGATAACACATGAAGGAAATTTACCAAAATATTAATCATGGTTATCACTCTGTGGTGGGATTATGAGTACCTTAAATTTCCATATTTTTGCTTATCTCTGTTTTATCATTTTCTATAATAATTGTGTATTTTTATATGAATGAGCTATTTTGTCAATTAAATCAAGCTGATAATTGGAGATCCATATTTTTATATAGACCAACATAGGTTATAGATCTCTAAAGGATCTAATAGTCTAAAATATTGGGATTTTTCACCCTGCCAGCGTGGCTCAGTGTTTGAGCATCAACCTATGAACCAGGAGGTCACGGTTCAATCCCCAGCACATACCTGGGTTGCAGGCTTGATCCTCAGTAGGGGGCATGCAAGAGGCAGCCAATCAATGACTCTCTCTCATTATTGATATTTCTATCTCTCTTCCTTCCACTCTGAAATCAATAAAAATACGTTTTAAAAAAATAAACTATTGGGATGTTTACTAATTCACAGTAGCAGTGACTCTGGGTTTAAAGGAATCCAGGTTTGACTTTCACCCCGTCTGGGTGACTGACATTCCATCTGGGCCTCTCCTTGAAGAACTGTCCCTCCCCTATTCACTCACCACCAAGACACTTTCCTACTTTACCTTTGGGCATAGCTCTTCCCATTCCTGCTGATTTTTTAAATTGAGATATAATTGACATATAATATCATATTAGTTTTCAAATGTACAACATAATGATTCAGTATTTGTATATTAGAGGCCCGATGCATGAAATTCGTGCAAGAGTAGGCCTTCCTTCCCCAGCTGCTGGCACTGGCTTCCCTCGCAGCCCCTGTTTTGTCCGGAAGGTCATCCGGAAGGAATCCAGTCTAATTAGCATATTATGCCTTTATTATTAAAGATATTGTGAAATGATCACCACAATAAGTCTAGTTAACATCACCCCTGTACATAGTTACAAAATTTTTTCTTGTGATGAGAACTTTTAAGATCTACTCTCTTAGCAACTTGCAAAGTTGCTAAGTATTAGCAACAGTATTATTAATTATAGTCACCATGCTGCACATTACATCCCCAGGACTCATTTATAACTGGAATGTTGTACCTTTTGATCCCTCACCCACCCACTCATCTCTTCCATCACCCACTCCCAGAGCGCCCACCTTCTGACCTTTAAGCACTATTGCTTGGCAGGGATCCACCCTTTCCACTCCCACCTGCTAGGACCCCAGCCCCCCGCCCTCCCATGAAGGACCACAGCAGACTTCCCTCATCACTGTGTAAGTCCCCAGGTGTTTGTATGTTTGGATCCCAGATCAGTGCCTACTGAGAGGCTTTATAATTCTTTCACAGGGCAGAACAGCCTTGAAACTCACCCTGCCCCACCTTGCCCCTCAAGTGAGTCTCCAGGGCTTACCATAGCCTTGCCTCTCCCCTAACACCTTTGACTCTCTACCCTGAATCTCTAACAGGGCTGGTCTTCACCAAAGGCCAGAGGAGACTAGTCCTGCCTCTGTACCTTCTCTGGGGCATCCTTTCATGAAATAGGAATGGCTATTCTGTGTAACCCTGAATGGAGAACAAACTGGCATCCCTAAACTAACAAATGAAGGCATGTTTTGAAAGACCAAGGACTCACTTTCTTGAACTTATGGGGATCAGATTTAGGTGTCCTTGTCCTAAAGAAACGTCACAGATAGCAGAAGCAACAGGCCAAATAAACATAATAGGTATCATGTGCACAGATCTTTCTTATTTACAAAGTGAGTGCACACTCATCTATTTTTCAGGCTGATAGCCATGTGAGGTACCTTTTATGCCTTCATTTTACTGATACGGAAACCAAGGTATACAGGGGCTAAGACACTGGCAAGTGTTAGAAGGAGATTTACGTACAGGTCTTTTTGACTTTACGCTCAGTGGTCTCTGTTGTAGCACAGTTCATTGTGGGAGTGGTTTTGAGGTTGATCACCTGTGGCATTACCTGTTCGTTGTGTGTTTCAGATTTGCTGCAGGTGGAGATGAGTGGAATGCCTAAGGAGGAGCCCACCTGGGCCTGAGAGGCAGATATGGAGCAATATTTCCCCATTTGTACTCACCTTGGACATTTTGGGTGAGGGAGTCTTTCACTGGAAAGGTCTCTCCTACTTGTTGTAGGGTGTTTAACATCCTTGATCCCTGTCTACTAAAATCTGATCAGAACAATCCAAAATGCCCAACACACACACACACACACACACACTTCCGAACACTCCTGGGGCAACTATGCCTTCCCAGGATGAAAACTACTGCAGGAATCTGAGAACCTCTGACTTAAAAACAATGTCTATATTGCTAATAGGTGACAACTCAGAAGAGTAATTAGATCAATAGAAAGATAATTACTGAAAGGAGCAGTTAATTTGAACCAGATTGACCTGGACTAGCTCATAGTTTGCACCGGACATCAGATTTGATAGTTGATGTAATCAGCAAGTATTCAATAGGTTGGCTGCCAAGATAAATGCATTACAAGCATAGTGAGTGTTGTGTAATTTCATTAGAATGAAACAAAACAAAACAAGTATCTACATCTTTGACGGAGTATGTGTCTCTCTCAGTGGGTTGTTGAGGCTGAGCTTTTTGATGTTAAATTATTTCTAGTTGGCAGAGGGAGCCATCGAGAGGGTACTAATGGGGCCTGGCAGAAGAAACAGTCAGGTGCTCTAAATGAGAAAATCTAGGCAGCGACCTTTCAGAGAAGAGGCAGACAGACAAGAATGAGAAGCCCCGGTGATTCCTCCGCCTCCATGGAAACAAGCAGGCTCTTTCAGTAGCACACAATGCTTTCTCACAGATACCATCTCCAAGCGCCATTTTCTCCTGGATGTTGTTAACAGATGAATGAGATCCCTTGTCTGACCAGGAGAGGGGATTGTGTGCTAGACCCTTTGGAGAGACCCCTCCCATAAATCCCACTTATCTCCACCCATAGCAAACCATCTGGCCCACGGGAGCAGCTGGTGAAAGGGGCTTTGTGCTGCGCTGCTTTTTGCAGCAAGAGCCTCCCTGGTTCTCAGACAGCTGACCTCGGTTCCTCTCATTTTCCCTTGGGCGGCTTTGGGGCTACAGTTTGCTTTTTCCTGAGTAAAGATTACAAGGTAAAAGCAGCCCAGATCTTATTCTACCCAATTTGCTAGATGGTATCTCTCCCTTTAAAGACCCCCCAGAAAAAGAAGTGGTCTGATCTCTCATGGATATTACTGGGCAGATTTTCAGGCTTCTAACGAGGGACTATATGAGTTTCAAGAAAGTATTTTGTTTCTGAGTCACTGGTGAATTAATACTCTGAAAGCCCTGTGGGGTTGTGTAAAACCCTTTCCCCAAGAGAGGATGTGGGGGGCATATGTTATCTCTCTAGAATCTTGCTTTATTGATAATGATTCCAGAAAACGTATCTTTTGAGGTTCTTCAAATGAATTCTGGCATCTCCTTTAACCTCTGGATTAAATCTGAGACTGTTTCATATCTAAACAGTTGAGTCAAATTTATCAGGAAAAAACAATTACAACTCACCACAAACCCTCTCCTCAACCTTCTCAAATCTCTAATAATCTTAAACAGCTATCCTCGTTTGCCCAAAATGACTCACCAGTAATAAATCACTTCATCTTCTGTGTTCTTCAGTGGTTCCCACATAAAAGTCTCCATGAGAGGTTCCTGAATTGAGAGCGAGGATTTTTTCCCTCTCCTAATGAACAATGGAGATAATAAGACCTGTGTGCCCTCAACTGGCTCTTGATTCTAAGGGAAGTACTAAGGTTTATCCTTCAAAGAACAGTTTAATAAAAATCATTTTCTGGTATATACTCTGACCCTTTAACTTCTTGGTTCTTGAATCTTTTTTCTCCCTCTTCATTTGATGGTTTTGCTATTTTTTTTCTTAGAATGTTTTAAGGCAGTGGTTCTCAGCCTTGGCTGCACATTAGAATCACCTGAGAATCTTTTTAAAATCCTGATTTCTGGGCCTCATCCTCCAGAAATTCTGTTTCTTTGTTAGTAATGTTGCGGTCCCACCCTATAACAAAGAAACAGAATTTCCGGAGGATGAGGCCCAGAAATCAGGATTTTAAAAAGATTCTCAGGTGATTCTAATGTGCCGCCAAGGTTGAGAACCACTGTTTTAAGGTAAGACGCCTCCCCTCTGCTTTGGCTGTATGTAGGATATAAATATGGTGTTTCAGATTTTCTAAAATATTCCTAATAGTTTAGTTTATTCAAATAACTACTTTAGTCAGATTTATTCCCAACAGTCTAGTTCGCCAGGGCCAGAAGACCACCCAAGGTTACAAGACCATGAGCTCCAATATGGTGGTAAATGTTCTCCCAGCTCATCTGTCAGAGCCTTGCGGAGGGGGAGGGTGGGGGGCTGGTTTGCCATCGAGCAGTTTCATTGATCTGATGGATTTGACTCTGAACCTTTACATCATCTATAACACTCAGTTCTTTCCAGGTCTGTTTTCATTTCACCACAGCCCCCTGTCTCATACTAGGAAGGCACCTCAGGATATGAGAGGGTTTTGAGGTTCCCAGGAAGAATTCCACCCCCTAAAAAAGAAAGCAAGAAAAGAATAAATTCCTTCTTCCTGGCTTTCACTGAACACTAAATGTCATGATTAGCAATTTGTCTCACGTGAAAATTCAAGGGAAGGATTAACACAAATGTGTCCCTAACCTTCTAGCATTTACCCCTGTATGTGATTGAGGTTACTAGATTCCTTTCCTGAAATCATATTTGAAGGAAGGAAAGGCATAAAACAAAATGCAGAGACAAAAGCTGAAACAGCAGGGAAGATGGAAGTACAAAAAGGACTAAAAGATGAGACGGTCTGGCTTATCAGACAAAACCGTGATCAGGCACAGCCTCGCCAAAGCTGAGCCTATGCTGTGTTCCAATGACACCTCTCTGTGCACTGTAGACCACTGGACCTTGGACAGTCAGGTCTTACGGCAGGAAAATCTGACGAGTGTCTGGCTGAGATCACGTCAATTCTCAGAAGCTGAGTATCAGAAATGAGAATGGGCTGCTCCCTCTGGAAAAGACTTATGTTTTTTAAAAATGTAGCAGCATCCAAATGCATAACCAAGCGGTGCCAAAAAAGCAACTAACCAAGAGGAGGATGTCATGTAAAGTCGTATTTCTCTCTTCCCTTGCAAGCAATATATCTTGAGGAGCTCTGCCCTCTGTCAGGTTGCAAACAAAGGGAGAATTCTTCACTCCTGAGACCATGTGGCAGGAGCAATTAGGTTGATGGTATTTGGTTTGAACTCTAGGCCAACACTTCTCAGAAGGACAAATGCAGGTTTCTTCAGATGAGTGTTTCCATGGTACCATGAGTGGAAAATTGTTTCATGGCAAGAAAAAGAGTACAGTGATTTTAGCAACCGGTGAAGCAATAGCTTGTAAGAGGTTTCATTCCCACTGGGCTAATTTGTGTTTAGAGGGAGAAGTGGTCAACCATGGGAGACGAATTGCACTTCTAAAGTTTTGGGGTGTCCTTTGTACTATTAAAAACCCACCTGTAGTCATAGCTGGTGTGGTTCAGTTGGTTGGGTCTTGTCCCCTGCACTGGAGTGTTGCTGGTTTGATTCCCAGTCAGGACACATGCATGGGTTGCCGGCTCGATCCTGATGGGGGCATGCAGGAAACTGCCGATTGATGTTTCGCTCTCACATCAATGTTCTCTCTCTCTCTCTCTCTCTCTCTCTCTCTCTCTCTCTCTCTCTCTCTCTCCTCCTCCTCCTCCTCCTCCTCCTCCTCCTCTCTCTAAAACTCAATGAAAAAAAAATCTTTAAAAATCCCACTTGTAGATACTCTATCTTAATTTACTTAACAAAAAATTAAATCTCCTCAAAGTTACATCTAGATTAGAAGTTTAAAATTTCAAGAATTACATAAGGTGTCTATGATCTTACAGATAAATACAAAGCTTAATGGCACATCAGAAATATAAAAACTTATTAGCTTTTCCCTTTTACTTAACATCAATATTAAAATATTTGAAAATGATTAAAAATGCCACTATTCCCTGATTACTCAGCATGGAGGATGTGTGGGAAATCACTCTCTGAGGCTGGTTGTTTATTAGCCAGCCTTCTCTGTCTTTCCTGCTGGTAGAATCCCAGATTTGTTTGCTTATTTGTCACTTCCCCATGTGACTCAGAGTATAAAACCTGACTAGTCTAAATCCGCAATGGCTCTTTTATTTTCCTTGCCAGTGATTGATCAGGACTGGGCACATGGCCCTGATCTGGCCAATGAGATGTGAGGGGAAGACTTCTGGAAAATGTTTTCTCCCTCTCAAAAAACAGGAATAGGAGAAAACAGTCACAATTTTCTCCAGGCTAATTTTGTGTCTGGAAATAATGTGTTGAGACAATGAGGAGATGACCAATCCCTTACAAATACCCTGAGAATGCCAGAGCAGAAAAATAATCTAGATGGCCAAGCCAATGAATAACCTTGCTCTGGAGCAAACACCACTATACATCTCATAATGTGAGATGACCAATACCCTTATCGTTTACTAGTAAGTCCATTCATCCAGAGTCTCCTATTACTTGGAAGTGAAATAATTCTTTAAAGTACATCATAAATAACCATAAGCATTTGAGTACAATTGCTTTATTTTTTTTAAAAAAAAACTATGAAATGAAATGAAGCATCTCCAATGTGTACTAATCTCAACACTTTAATCAGGAATTGCTTAACAATCTCTCCTTTGACCCAGTAGGTGGGGTGGGGGTAGGTATTTTCAGAGTATTTGTATTTTCATACTGTATAATGATTCTAAAAATTAAGATAAATTATTCTAGAAGAATCTTGCCCTTCTATGTTATTCCATCATTTGTTGTTCTATAATTTCTGATTTATGAACTAGACAAAAATAAAATTTCAAATATCTGAATCTATAGCCTTTAAAGGGATGTTGTTTAGTATATGGATTAATCAAGAAGAGATAAAATGACTTTTTTTTCATAGTAATTTTAGGTGGATGATGAAATATCCAACTGCACTTATTGCAGTGGAAAAATTAATACTTAATGGTTTGATTTTCTTTTTCTTCTTTGCTTTTTTTTTTTTTTTTTTTTTTTCTGAAAGGAAGTCTTGGTTAAGAGTGCAGAAGTGTGCATGCAGGGCAGGGATGACTTTGTTGCTTGATTAATATTGCAGTTGGTCATAGTTGGAAGCAAGTCCTCACTCCACACTCTCTTCTTCTCACTCCCATTAAAATTCATTTACACTTTCCTTTGTTTCAGAATTATCTGCCTTTGGCTGATAGGGAAAGTGTGTTTATATTTCTTGGGAGAGTAGTTTCAAGGTCACTTCCTACCATTAATCCCCTGTCAGGGAGGGTCACTGGGGTATTTCCTGTTCATATACTCAGTAATGCTGAGGAAGGGAAATTCCCAATTCTCGAATTTTTAATTATCCACAACAGTCTTCAAATATGAGCTGGTATACCTTCATTTTATTTAACTATGACTATTTGGATGAAAAAAAGCCAACATAATTCCTCTAGTATAAATCTGGTTTGTTACTTACTGTGTTGGACTCTATCTGTAGAATGGGCAGCACAGTATTTTCTTCCATCTTTGGAAATTAACTAGGTTGAGTACAAATCATTTAGAAGTCAATCCAAGTAAGTACTAGGTTTAAATCCAAAATATCAACTATTAGCTGAATATCAAGAATTAATTGCTTCGGTCATCTTTATTAACTAAAGGTAATAGACCCCATTGACTCAATTAAGAACATTCAATTAAGTTAAAAAATTATTTTAATCATCGATAGCTTTGTAAAGAAAAAATAAGTCCTTTATATGATGATAGTTTTCACTTTCTGATTGAATATGCAAAATCATAAGGTGAAAGTTTATTGAAATTTTTCAGTAAACACATTACATTATAGAGAGCTTTAGATACCTGATCTTGTTTGACATATTTGATAAAAAGAAAAATCTTTTTATTTTTATAAAATATCTGATTTGATATATTCAGATATTAGAAGTAGTTCTTCTCTATTCTCTGAATGTTCAGAATATCTCCATAGTGCATGGGTGACCTGTACAATAGGAAATTATCAGTTATTTTGTTCTATTTGCATACAAACTATTTTTTTAAAAAAATTAAATGAAGTGCTTTTTTATTCACAGACTATCTGTGTTAAGAATTATGTGGAAAAAATTACAAATATCTAGGAAGACTATATAAGACTATTTAAATAAATGGAGAAAAGAATTATGTTCCTAAAGGGGAAATTTTTCCAAAGGGAATTTGATTAAATTCTAAAATTCATGGAAAAAATTCAACTGGCACAAATAGCTAAGGAAATTCAGAAGCAATAGAGGGACGTCTTACCTTCAGATATGAAGGCATATTATAAAGTTGTAATAATTTAATCACTGTGGTAATGGTATAAGAATAGACATACATCAATTCAAAACAGAAAATAATACTCAACAACAATATGGACAATCAAAAACCACCCTGCACATCACACAGCAAAAGAAATTCCTGACATAAAAAGGAGTTAAATGTAAATTTGAATCCATTAAATGCTCTAGCCAATTTGGCTCAGTGGGTAAGAGTGTCAGCCTGCAGACTGAAGGGTCCTGGGTTCGATTCCGGTCAAGGACACATGCCCTGGTTGTGGGCTCAATCCCCAGTAGGGGCCATGCAGGAGGCAACCGATCAATGATTCTCTCTCATTATTAATGTTTATCTCTCTCTCTCGTTTATCTCTCTCTCCCCCCCCTTCCTCTCTGAAATCAATAAAAATATATTAAAAAGTAAAAATAAAATAATAATAAAATTGAATTGATGAAATAACTGAAGAAAACTTGGGTGAAAAGTATCCGATCTTGGGACCCAGAGGCTTTTCTGGGCATAAAAGCAGCAGAAGAAAACATGAAGAAAAAACCTGATACTGTATATGTGATTGTATAAGTATGTAAATCTTCATATTTAAAAAAAATTCCTGGCCCTGTCTGGGTAGCTCAGTTCTTTAGAGAGTCCTCCCAAAGTTCAATCTCTGGTCAATGTTCAACCCCTTCTTTAGTTCTTTAAGTTCTTGATCGCTCACTCATTTCTCCTGGGTCAAAGCCCTAAAGGCCCAGCTCCTGGGCATTCAGAGAAGGGAAGACATCAGACAAGTAGGAAAGAGTGTTCAGCACCCACCCCCAGGACCCTGCTCGGCAGAGCTGGGGGGAGTTTCCTTGTGATCTGGGTGGACCCATGACATAGGGAGGCCAGAGGGTGAAGGGGACAAGACAATAAGCCCTATACCCTGGGGTCTGAGGAGACAACTCCAAGGAACTCATTAGGAATACAGACAAAAAATAACCTTCTCTCTCTCTCTCTCTCTCTCTCTCTCTCTCTCTCTCTCTCTCTCTCTCTCCCCCTCTTTCCCTCACTCCCTCCCTCCCCCCCCCATAAAAAAGTCAATAACAAAAAAAATCCTGAACAAAATAGAAGGCAAAGAAATGTGCAATCTATTTGCAATGCATGACAAAAGGAGTCCATAGGTTTAACCAGAGAGAGAGAGAGAGAGAGAGCTTTCAAAACTATTTGGATGAATTCAATGCCCTCCCCAATAGAAATATGGGCAAAGGACATGAATAGGCAATTCACCAAAGAAGAATTCCATAAATGGCCATAAGCATGAAAAAAAAAAGTTCAACCTCAATGATACTCAAATAAATACAAATTAATACAACCACAATGTAATCATAGCCACTAAAACTTGTTTCCCTCTAATTAAAAGCAAGGGAAATGCTCATGATATGTTTTCATTGGAAAACATCTATTACAGAACGTTTAATGTTGAATGTTAATTATCCAATAATATATGCTTGTGTGTGAATTCATGCATAAGAAAAGACTTGAAGGCTTATAGGATTTGTCTCCAGGGGATTGGATACATAGTTATTTTAAATTATTTTTTATGCTTTTCTGTATTTGTCTTTTTCTGTATTAATCAAAAACCAGAAACACAAAATGTCCCTCACGGAGTCTGCTATCAGACTCTTTCTTGCCTCCATTCACTCTCCCATAGCAGCCACTTGGGGATACTTCTGCTCTGGGGTTGCCCGATTCAGACCTGAATATTTTTAAAAGTCTGTTCCCAGCCTTTCTCACAGGGTTCAACTTCCCCTGGCTTTACGTTCCTCCCTGAGCACACACAGTGAGAACTAATCAGAGCCTTTCTGTAAAATGTGAGATTTGTCAAATATATGAAAACTAAGCAGTAAAATTTGACACACCAGTTAAATATAGGGGTGCTAACCTCCGGTTTAAACTAACTCCGGCCCTCCATGAAGGCACCGCACATGATTAACACAGAACTCTACCCGATGGCTAATGTTATTCCTGCATTTTTCACATGCTTTTACTTGGACCTTTTCAAAATAACCCGTGGAATTGGGCTTTATGCGCTTATATGGCAAGGTTGCTCCCTGTGATACCGTCGCAAGGCTCAAGTATAAAATCGAGTGGAGAGTTCGTGCCAAAGCATGAATCAGTTGCAGCAGAATATTCCGAGCTCTGTTCTTCTTCTTTTCCATTCTCTAATATTTCTTCACATCGCAGCCCAAACAATCGCTCATAATTAAACTGCGGGAAGGAGCAGGCCCTGGCAGGAAATGTTGTTGGCAGGGATCCCGTGGCTCTCGCTGTCTTCCACACAGAACAATTACATCAGTTCCTTCCCTTCCAGAGAAAGAACAGATTTTGCAGAGCAACAGATGAAACTAAGAGGAAGGAGGCCGCTTATTTACATATTCCTAATCGGATTAATATATAATGTTGTTATGGGGAAAGGAAATGCCTTAAAGAATTGAAGGGTCATTGTGCAAACCTGCTTTCACTTCCTCTAGGAGCCAGGCCACATGGCGACCACAACCTCTGCTTGGCCGTCACTCCTGTTTGCGGGAAGCCTTCAGGTCCCAAGGGAAATCTAGCCAACAAGGGTGATATGTTCCAGAGTCTGGAAGCTTCAGGAGAAGTGAAATGCCATCCGTGTTTGAAAAGTTAAAAATGTATCGCCACTTCGTTCTTCAGCATCTGCTATTTACTCAGTAGCTTCCCTGCAAATTCTAATGCGAACGCGGATTTAGAGGCTGAATGTGTACACTGAGATGGGGTGCAAGGAAGGATATCCTAAAGGATGCTTGGCATCAGCTCAGTTAAAGGACAGCTTCCTGGTCAGACTGCTGCGTCACGGTGGTGAATGCCTCAGCAGTTCCCGGCCACACCCGGGGCCAGAGGCCTCACCCACCTCCGCTCCCACCCAGGTTTACCCCGTGCACCCTGATCATCCTTTCTTCTCTGACAGTTACCAGCTCTTGGCAGCCTGGAATTGGTCACAGTTCCCTAAGAAATGACAGTTTGGGTTGAGGGCCCAGTTCTCACAAACTCCCAAAGTGTCAGAGACATGTAGGATCTGCAGTCCGGCCTCCCAGCGACACCAGGTGAGAGAACCACACTCTCCGTGGAAGGGTCTCTGCCTTTCAGGAGGAATGAGCACCTTTTTGGATGCCAACAAGACCTTAGAGATCCCCTTCTTCAGTCCTTTAAGTTCTTGATCTCTCACTCACTTCTGGGTCAAAGCCCTAAAGGCCCCAGCCCCTGGGCCTTCAGAGAAGGGAAGACATCAGACAAGCAGGAAGAAGTGTCCAGCACCCACCCCTAGGGCCCTGCTCGGCAGAGCTGGGGGGAGTTTCCTTGTGATCAGGGTGGACCCGAGACATAGGGAGGCCAGAGGGTGAAGGGGACAAGACAATATGCCCTGTGCCTTGGGGACTGAGGAGACAACTCCAAGGTATTCATTCCTCCAGAGGATAAATCTTGGGATGCATCCTACACCCGAAAACTAATTCCATGGCACCCGGATATGCCAATTCCTGAAGGGGAAGGATTCAACCCTGATTCTGTGCTTACAAATCTACAAATTTTAGAGACAAAGTAGACATCTTTACCCTGCTATCAGACACACAGCTGGCTCTCACAGTCTCTCCAGCTGGGAACAATATTCTTTAAAATACAGGAGACTGGAGAAAAGTTAGAGCAAAGCTGGGAGTGCTGTCTGCGGCAGCATGCACACAGAATAAGGCTGGCTGACAGCAGGGTGGTTCTCTCCTCCTCACCCGGGCTTGTCCGTGTGCCAGCATGTCGAGAGTGCTCAGAAAGCACTGGCAGAGGACACTCAGTAAAAATGTCCCCATAAAGGAGCAGGAATATGAATTCAACACTAATAATGAAAGTAGCACCATATAAGGCAGGCATCTCTTATTTACAAGTGACAGATGCTCAACTCGCAGGGAGTTGGTAACTGATGCCAATGGGGGAATTTATCAGCTTAAACAAATAGGTCAGTGTTTTATTTTGTTAAAAAGTCTCAGGCACATCTCGATTCAGAAGCTTCCATAATATCATCTGGGTTTTGTCTGTCTCTTCATTTCTTGGCTTTTCCTTCTCCACCTTGGCTGAATTCTGCAGACCAGTTCTCCCATGACTAGGAAAAGTAGCTGTTGTAATCGCGCTGATCATTCTTTTGTTCTGTAGCATCTGGAACTCCTCTCTCTGTTTGGGAATTTCCCACCTCATAAGTCTTGGTGGGGCACGTGCCCTTCCATTGCAGAAGAGGGAAAATGTCAGATGCTTGATTTCCCAAACTCCTATGCAGCTGGGGTTCAAGCCTGTAACCCAGACAACACCAACCAAACACAGCCGTCCTAATTTTGGAACTAGACATCGATAAAGAAAAGAAGAGAGAGGGGAAAAAAAAAAAAGCAGAAACTTTGAGGCCTTCTCCCTGCCGAGCTCATGTTCCTGGGGTGGCCCTGTGCTGGTGTCTTGGGTCCTGTGCTCATGTCAGCTCAGTAGGCGGGAGGGCTTCATGCTTAGCCACAGTGGCAAAGGTGTCCTCATTGGACCTGTCCTGGGGCATAATTTGGGGCCATGTTCCTGGTTGTTGAACATAGTACCTGAGTCTCTGGCCATCCTGGGGATTCATTCTGCTAGTCAGTAACGTTTTCATAAATGTCTGCTTAAATCATCCAAAGCGGGTTTCTATTGCTCTCAGATACGAACCTGACTGCAAACAGCTGCCACAGGCTCACACAGTTCCAGCTTCACAACCTTATCTTATGAGAAGTAACTTATCTCCTATGGGTGTGCACGCCAACCCAGCCAAGAATTCTTATTGGTCTTTTGGAGATCAAAGGGCAACCCCTAGAGCAGTGGTTCTGACCTTCTGGCCCTTTAAAAACAGTTCCTCATGCTGTGACCCAACCATAAAATTATTTTCGTTGCTACTTCATTACTGTAATGTTGCTACTGTTATGAATCGTAATGTAAATATCTGATATGCAGGATGGTCTTAGGCGACCCCTTTGAAAGGGTTGTTCGACCTGCCAAAGGGGTCGCGACCCACAGGTTGAGAACCACTGCCCTAGAGGAATGGGACTTTATGATTGTGGCCCAACCTGTGTGAAACATCCATTGAATGGAGGAGGTGACATTTCCAATGGAAATAGCTGCCCATGATAAACATTTTCCTTTTATACAGAATTTCCCCTGACTATTCACCAAACCTTTAAAGTGTACAAATACCAAACTTCAAAGAATTGAAAGAACAAACCTTGTTTGCTAGTTTCTCCTCCTCAGAAGAATAAACTATGATATAATACTTTCAAGTGAATAAACCAAGAAATTTATGAATAGAAGGGATCTTGTACATGGAATTTCTCAAAATAACATATATTGTTTTCTTGTCTCCAAACCTCAGAAAGTATGTAGAAAGTATTTTCAGCAACAGCTAGACATTATTAGGAAACCACTGCTTCTAAACAAGACTCTCACCCCACTCTCTTTAATCATCTACCCTTTCTGGGTCACCTACAACACAGTAAGATTCTTCAGAGTCTCGTGGAAATTTGTGGGGATTTTTGTTTTCTTTAAATATTTTTTATTGATTTTTAGAGAGATAGGAAGGGAGAGAGATAGAAACATCAATGGGAGAGAAACATCATCCATTGCTACATCCTGCACACTGCTACTGGGGATCGAGCCTGCAACCTGGGCATGTGCTCTGACTGGGAATTGAATCTGTGACCTCTTGGTTCCTGGGTCGATGCTCAACCCCCTAAGCTACACCAGCCAGGCTCTCATGGAAATTTGAATCCTCTGGGGGAAATTTCCAGAAAACCAATCTTTGCTGAGGGAAATAAACAACTTCAGCCATGACATAGTGTCACTGTGCCCCTAAGAGCAGGAACCCCACCACATGCCAAGTAGAGTCTCACACATGGCTAGAACTCTTGGGAAGTGTGGGCACAGCTGGAGGCAGAAAGCTAATTTAGAAGAAAAGTGGGGAAAAGCCAGAGCCAAAAGGGACTAGAATAGAAAGAATGTTAGGGAATGAGAAAGGGGACTTGTACGGATTGCATCGGAGTCAGTAAAACCCCAATATAAATAGTAACAGCTGTAAGCCGAGTCCCAGCAGCAGGAGCTGTGCTGGATATTTTCCGTTTGGCTCTCCAGATCCTCTGCCCTTGCTTCTCCACTCTGCTCACTGACAAGCTGTAGAGATTACATCAATCATCTGTCTGTCTGTCTGTCAGCTTGCCTGCAGCTGGGTTCAGCCAGTGGGAGGCACCAGAGGAAGATAGATGAGTAGGAGGAAAATAAGGTCTGAGATATTGCTTCTCTGCCTGCCTGTCCACTCAAATATACATGTACTTAGGGTACTTTAAATCATATTTTTGTTTTATGGCAGTGTATAGAGAAACTCTATGTCCAAGTAGTATGGTAAATTATGAGTGAATTTTTTTAAAAAATATATTTTATTGATTTTTTACAGAGAGGAAGGGAGAGAGACAGAGAGTCAGAAACATCGATGAGAGAGAAACACCGATCAGCTGCCTTCTGCACATCTCCTACTGGGGATGTGCCCGCAACCCAGGTACATGCCCTTGACCGGAATCGAACCTGAGACCTTTCAGTCCGCAGCCCGACGCTCTATCCACTGAGCCAAACCGGTTTCGGCTATGAGTGAAATTTAAGCTTAAGAAAATGAAACAATTAGCAGGTGGCACTAAGAACAAGATTTTGGTGAGAAAAAAAACCACCAAAACGGGGTTTAGAAAACATAAATGTCTATCAAGAGATGAGTGGCTAAACAAAATAAGATGTATCCATATAATAAAGTAGTTCTTCACAGAAAAAAAGTCTATTACTGATACACTCAAAAACATTATAAGACAAAATATTATGCTGAATAAAAGTAGCCAGAAACAAGAGTCCACAGTGTATTATTCTATTTACTAGTATATAAAAACCCAGAAATCGCAAACTAATCTATAGTGACAAAATGCAGATTTCATTAAGTGCTGCGGTCAGGTATCAGTGGAGAAATAGACAGAAATGGAATCCTTGGATATGATGGAATTATTTTGCATCTGGGTTGTCCTGGATTCATGAGTGTATATATTTGTTAAAATTCTTTGAATTGTACACTTTGAGAGGGTACTACTTATTGTGCAAAACTTATACCTCAACAATGATTTTTAAAAGAAAATAAAAACATGGTGGGAAGAGCTGTGGGCAGCTGACGTGTTCCCCAGAACATGAGTGTTTATGGGTAAAAGGAAGAATGGAGACTGACGGGAGCAGTCAAAATGTAGGAATAAAACCAGTGGAGAGATGTCACTCAAGCCTCAGGAGTCAGGGTTTGAAGAGTAAAGAATTGACTGATTAATAATGTGAATATAAACAGAGAGCTCTTAAGATAGTAATTGAAACTTTTCCATTGGCTACAACATTTGAGGACACATTCCTAACTTTGTCAGACCAGTTTCGAAAGAGTGGGACTGTGGACACCAGCTAGGAATCCCACCGTTCAGAGAAAGGGAGGAGGAGGCAGGATGTAGAAACTTGAATTCAGGGCATCTTGGATGAGAAAAGAAGTCAGAGTAAGATCTGACAGAAACCAGAGGGGGGCGGGGGCAGGGGTAAGGGGAAAGAATGTTTTTGGTTGTTTTGTTGTTGTTGTTGTGTTTTGTTTTAAGGAGAGAAACATGACAATCTTTCTATGCAAAGGGGATTAAATCAGTAGAGAGGGAGAATTTCATTTTGTAAGGGGCCAAGGAGAGGCAGGCTCCAGAAAGGTGAACTTGACTAGAAGGGCTTCATCCCTCGTGTGTCACAGGGGTAAGTAAGGATGTGCTGATGAGATGTAGACACATCTTACAGAGAGGGACATCAAGTAGAGACATTTTATACCTATGGCCTCAATTTTCTCAATAAATTAAGAGGCATGGAAATTTGATGTGAGGTGTTGAAATAGGATAGGGGTCTTGGAGATTTTGAATAGTTATATTAAAAAAAAAAAGGAGAGGAACCTGTAAATACTCTGACTGGTCTACAAGGTGATGCATGACCTAAATATTTTATAAATCAATAGCAGAAAGGAAGAGTTAAACATAGATAAGATATAGATGAATATAGATAATATGTAAATAAATAAGTAGGCTAAGGCAGGATAATCCATAACATCAGTTTCCAACCTTCTCCTCACTCTGCTCTCCTGCCCCCAAATTTATATTCATAACAGTTAAAACTCTAAGTTTAGAGGAGGAGGGGATGGGGAGAAGAGTAATCCAGTATCTGCAAGTACACAGATATAATCACATAATAGGTATCCTATATAATAAAAGGCTAATATGCAAATAGACCTAACAGCGGAACAACTGAACAACCGAACAACTGAACATCCTGTCACTATCACATGCGCTGACCACCAGGGGGCATGCAGGGAACATGGCGGGCATTGGCAGCAGGCGGCAGAGCATGGAACATGGTGGGTGTCAGCTGCAATGGGATGGTGGAGGTGAGCTGGGGCACCAGACCAAGGCGGGGCACCGGTCATTGTCATTGGGTCTAGTCTCTGGTGGTTACTGAAAATTCTTTGCTCCTGCTCACCATGGTCCCGCCTACTGCTCGCACCCGCTGCCGGCGCCAGCCCCAATTGCCCCTTAGGACTTTTCCACATCCCTGAAAGGAGCACCACCTCTCCGGGCGGTGCGGGGGGGAGGAGTCTGACCGCCCGGCTCTGAGATCCCTCCGCGCCCGCCGTAGGGCCTGGCCTCCCCGGAGCGGGTCCAGGTCTCTGGACCGGCTGCGTGGTGGCCGGCGGCGGGCCGAGGGGTGGGGCGCGTGCCCTGGCTCGGGGAGGCCGCCATGCTGCAGTGTGCCGGCCCCATGGGCCGGGCCTGCTCCGAGCGGATGCCGCTCCTCCAGAGCTGGGCGCTCCACCGGCCGCACCCCGTTTGCTGGGCCTGTGCCACCCGGACACGCTGGAGTCCCGGTCTGCCCGCAGGCCAGCTGCGGGTGCTGTGCGGAAGGGCCATCCTGCCTTGTGGCGAGTTCAAGCGGCAGCAGCAGGAGCCGGACAAGGACTGCGCCCTCCATCTTGCCTTGGGTTCTCCATCTTGGGACAGAACCATGTGCACCCTCCATCTTGCCTTGGGTCCTCCATTTTGGGATGGGGCCATGTGCTTCCTCACGGGAAGAAGCCGCTGCTAGCCACACCCAGGATTTCTCTGGATTAACCAATGGTGATCAAGGGAAGTGCACGCCATCACTATGACCACATCCTGTACCGACTCGCGCCTGGCCAATCGGCAGGGCCCACAGTGCCCTCTCCTGCCCTCACTCCACCCCCCTTTAAAACCTCCTATCCCATCAGGCCTCGCGCTCTCTGCCACTGGACTTTCCGCTGTGTCGGTGGGTCTGGTGAACGGGGAGCGCAGGCCGGCTTGCATAATAAAGGACTCTTTGCTTTTGCATCGGACTGACTGGCTCCCTGGGGGTCTTGGGAACTTTGAAATCTGGGCACAACAATCCCCCTGCTCCTGAGGGGCAATCGGGGCCGGCAGCCAGCCCTGCTCACACCCGCTGCTGGCAACAGCCCCGCTTGCGCTCACTGTTGGCATCAGAGCTGCTGCTCACACCCACTGCTGGGGCCAGCCCTGCTTGAACCTGCAGCCAGCATCCAGAGCTGGTCCCGATCGCCCAGTGCCATCAGTGGGTGCAAGCAGCAACTGCCAGCCCCGATCACCCCTGAGGGCTTTTCCAACTCCCCCTGCTCTTGAGGGGCAATCAGAGCCAGCTGCCACCGCTCGCACACACTGATGGCACTGAGCAATCGGGACCACCTGGGTGCCGGCAGTGGGTGCGAGCGGGGCTGGCATCGTTAGCGCATGGGAGCGGCAGAAGCAGGAGCGGGGCTGCCGGCAGAGAGGGGACCAGATGGGGCGTGCAGAGGATGGGTCAAGACCCACCCCTGTGCCCACTGCAATCTCGTGGCCCACAGTTACTTTCAAGGGGCACAAATTCATGCATTGGGCCCCTAGTTCTTTTATAAAATTGAATACCATTTCATACTCTTGATGTATCTGCATCATCATTCCTTTAACCAGAAAGTTGTTATGGACATTTAGATTATTATCAAGATTTTTGCCTTTATAAACAAGGCTGCAGCTGCAATGAATAACGTTCTATATATGTCATTTTGCGTGGACCCAAATATATCTATAGGATGAATTCCTGGAAATGGACTTGCTAGGTGAAAGAACATATGGTTTAGTATTTAATATCCTATAACTTTGTGTTCCCACAGACAAAACACGACAGTGCCTGTTTCCACATGACCTCTCCAACATGATACTTCAACAAAATGTTCTCTCTTTACTAATCTGATAGGTTCTAAAATGGCATCTCGATGTAATTTAATTTGCATTTCTCTTAATATGAGAGACACTGAGCATCTTTTCATATATTTAGGAGTCATTTGTGTTTCCTATTCTAACATCTGTACATGCACTGCCTTTGCCCATTTTCCTGCTGGGCAGTTGGTCATTTTCTTATCGATTTTTTATAAATTTTTACATAGACAACAGATCCTCATTATTCACAAATTTCATGTTTATGGATTCACCCACTTGCTGAAACATATTTGTAACCCTCTAATCCTGCTTCCAGGGTTGCCCACAGATATGCACAGAGGGGAGCAAACCGCGAGTCACTCAACATGCACGTTCCCAGCTGAGTTCTAACAGGGCCGTAATCTGCCTCCTGGTTTCAGCTCTCACACTGTAAACAGGAGTTCTTTTCATGGTCTGCTTAGTGCCACGTTTCTCACACTTGTGTCACGTTTTATTGGTGATGGCTTATTTAACATGGCTCCGCAAGCACAGTGCTCCTAGCGCTCCTGAGAGCGAGAAGGCTGTGGTGTGCCTTATGGAGAAAATATGTGGTGTGAGCTTTGCACAGGCATGAGCTATGGCGCTGTGGGCTGTGAGTTCAGTGTTAATGAAGGAATAACATATAGTAAATAAGGTGTCTTGAAACAGGTACACACAGAAAATGAGGTTATGTACTGATTGGTTGACAAAAATGTTGTGACCAAAGGCTTGTAGGAAATTACACTGTCTCCCCTAGGAGCAACGGTTCTGTACTTGCCAATTCAGTGTTCAAATTGATTTTATAAAACAGAACTACTATGAATGATGACAACCATTTGGGAAATTAGCTCTTGGTTTGTTTTATAAGTTGCAGTTCCTGTGTCTAGCTCGTCATTTTTCTTTTAATTTCACTTATTATTTTTTGGCAAAGATATATGTTTTACATTTTTATGTGATCAAGTTTAAATATTATGAAGTTAATGTTTACCATATACCTCTAGCTATTGTGATTTTGTTAGAAAGGGGGAAAATGAATGAGTGTGATCAACACCTAAATCCAGGTATTACCTGCCATCTGGTCCGCGGATCTCTGCCTAAGCAGAAACCTCTGTCGCCATCCACTTAACTAAAGCCCACCTGATGGAGAGGAAGAGAGAGATTATATGACTGATACTTCAAAGGGGAGCAATTAGACTCCCAGGAGTACTATTTCACTTTATCCTTGAAATATTTATTTGGGGAAAGAGTGAGCCCACGGCCTCAGTGACAAAGAGATTCATGAAAACTTTTACTTCTATTTTTACAAGATTTGCAGAAAGAATATTGTAATATTTTTGATGTCACATTAACCTGCACCCAACACAAGTTACAAAAGTTGCTGGAGGCAATCCTAATAATACTTTCTCTTTAATCAATTTGACTGGGATCATCCCCAAATGAATGAAGAGCTACCTTCTAGCAAAGTGAGGAGTATTTTTCCAATTGTCAGCTAAGTTGTATTTTAATGAAGCCGAAAGTGACAAACTGACTCCAAATTGGAACTCGCATTTCCAGCCCCTCGGCTTGTTGAATCTCAGGTGATGGCTAATGTTCAGACTCTGATAGTGACACCCTTACAATGGCATCACGCAAAAGCTTTCCCTTGCCCTCATCCTCTTCGTGCCAGTAATTTGACTTCAGGAATAGATATGAATCTGTGACCTACATGCAAATTATTCATGATGACATGGATACAGAATTATAAAAGGGAGACTAACAAAAACATCTGGTTAGACAAGCAGTCAAGTTTACCACCATTAGGGCAGTAAGCAGACCCCACCTGTCAGAGCTCATGAGCTCTATTATATATGATCTGCACAGCAATACCATTGAATTTCCAGTAAGTTGGTGACTAATCCCATATTTTTGCCTTAGAACTGCATGTGGAATGCTCAAGTTCCCCCTTCTAATTCACCACCAGTCATTCCAAAATACTTGTCTTTCATGTGAAACAAAAGCACAGTATTGTCTCCACATTTCCATAATTCCATAAGGCAAATCAAGTGGATTTGCTGCTATTGTTCTTAAAGAAGACAGCCTTGTAAAGAAGCAGGTATTGCCTAAGGTGAAGTGGGAGATAAGTTCTCCCCATCTACTTGCCTGCAATAGACTGAACTGTGTACCCCCTCCCAAATGTATATATCAAAGCCCTAGGACAGTGATGGCGAACCTATGACACGCGTGTCAGAGGTGACATGCGAACTCATTTTTTTGGTTGATTTTTCTTTGTTAAATGGCATTTAAATATATAAAATAAATATCAAAAATATGTCTTTGTTTTACTATGGTTGCAAATATCAAAAAATTTATATATATGATACAGCACAGAGTTAAGTTAGGGTTTTTCAAAATGCTGGCACGCCGAGCTCAAAAGGTTCGCCATCACTGGCCTAAGGTGAAGTGGGAGATAAGTTCTCCCCACCAACCTGCCTGCAATAGACTGAACTGTGTACCCCCTCCCAAATGTATATATCAAAGCCCTTGGAGATAGGGCTTTTAGAACATAATTAAGGTTAAATGAGGTCATAAAGATGGGGTCCTCATCCAATGGGACTGGTAGCCTTCTAAGAAGAGGTAGACCTGGCTTGCTCTCACCTCCCATACACACACTCACTCTCTCTCCATATTTATGCTCCAAGCAAAGACCAGGTGATCACACATCCAGGTGGTGGCCATCTGCAAGCTAGGAGGAGAGCTCTCACCAGAGCCTGACCATGCTGGTGCACCGATCTTGTACTTCCAGCCTCCAGAACTGGGACAGTAGAAATGTCTGCTATTAAGCACCCCTCACACACCCCTTTTGTGGTATTCTGTTATGGCAACCTGAGCTAAGGCACTGCCTCTCCTTGACTCCAGGGGCTGGGGCTTCTATGTTGGTTCTGAACAGCCTGTGTGCAGCCTCACATTTCCCCACACCATCCTCCAGCCCTGCCTCCATCCTAACATTTCCAGCCACTTCCTTCCTCCTCCTCCCAATTAGTCCAAACCTCTCCCTTCTGACTACTCTTCCCTTGGAGACCTGTTTCCTTAGGTGACTGGATGGTCTGATCAACTCCTCCATGCTACAGTGTCAATGTCTGCTAACGATCTGAGGTCACATTCACTTCTCCCCTGTCTCCTAACCAAGGTACTTAAAGGCAGAGCAGGTCTCCTGATTTTGATAAGGGCAAAACAAGCCTGACAATACTAGGCTTATTCTGGAGCTGGGCAGAGGAAGGAGCCTAAGAAGCACCATCCTAAGGGTTAACAGCCAAGGAAGACCACCTCTTTCATAGCCAAGTCCCATGCTCTTGGGAAATGGCCCAGGTCTTTGGCTTTCTATTTAATAGTCCTTCCAGCACACAGCCACCTCATTCAATGACTTTATGACAATAATTTCCAAAAAGCTAAGATGTGATCATTTCAGACACTGAAGGAGGGGGCCAGAGGAGCTATTGGAGGACAAGCCAATCTTTTAGACCACCTCCCTGCAGCTTGATACTTTTGTTCCATTTAATCAGAAGGCGAGGTATTGCATGAAAACAGGGGGAAAGGCCCACAATGGTTGGTTTCTCCCTGGTGTCCCTGAGGTCCTCACTGGTGAGCCCACACGGCTCCCTTGAACAGGCATCTCTTTGCTTCTGCACATGACCGGGGTCCAGTGCCTAATGTACAACCACCTCTCACACCCCACTTCTCTTCTTTGACCTTTCTATTTGATCTAAGGAAAGGAAAACCTCTCCTCCTCTGATAGTCCTTAACAGAGCTTCCCATGAACTTGTCCAAGCTGAGGCTTCAGAAAAACAAAAGCCAGGAAGAGAAATATCTTACTGAAAACGTCTGCTTCCGGCCCAACAACAAAAACTTCCTCTAAGCCCAAAGAGCATCAAAGGGCTTGGTTATACTTCTGGAAGTGGGGAAGGCAAAATACAGAGAGGAAAAGTGATACTTTCCTCAATTATCCTGGTGCACAAACACAAGTCCTTAAGAGAAATAGCCGATACAATTACAGGCAAGTAAGTTCTTCTTGCTGAGTTCTATCTGCCAGCTAGTAGCAGCAGCAGCCTGGGAAGAAGTTGACTCTCAGCTGTGTTAACAATTCCCTATGAGCCATGTCACCAATCTGGACTAAATTTTGTCCAGTTGTGAGTTCAGCAAACTTTTATAAGTACTGCTTTCTGCAGGAATTTGGAGAAGCATGTAGTATAGGTCTTGGGCCTAAAACATGCTATGAAATCAAGTATATAATCATGTACCTAATCGGTACATAAGACAAAGGATGCAATTACAAGGACAGCACACACCCAAGGTGCTGTGGGAGCACCTTGCCTGGAGGGAAGCAGTCTAAGCTGACTCTTGCAGGAGTAGATGGTATCCAGGCCAAGGGTGCTAGAAGGGCAGCACTGAGCGGGCAGCACCAGCAATAGGAGTGATGGATGAGGCCCCTGGGAATGTTGGCAGGGATCAAATCCCAGCGCAGGTTACCTGCCACAGTGAAGAACTTGTCTCCCAGTGATAATGAAGTATCTTGGAACAGCTTTGAGAGGAGCGGTTATATGCTAAGATTTTTTTTAAGCAGCTCAAACACTTACTATTATATAGTTTTGTAGGTCAGATGTTTGACATGGGTCTCACGGGGCAAAATCAAGATGTTGGCAGGGCTGAGTTCCTTTCTGGAGACTCTAGAGCAGGGGTGGGCAAACTTTTTGACTCGAGGGCCACAATGGGTTCTGAAACTGGACCGGAGGGCCGGAACAAAAGCATGGATGGAGTGTTTGTGTGAACTAATATAAATTCAAAGTAAACATCATTTCAAGCGGGCCGTAGTTTGCCCACGGCTGCTCTAGAGGAACATCCATTTCCTTGCCTTTTCCAGCTTCTAGAAGCTGGCCACATTCTTTGGTTCATGACCCCTTCTCCAGTCTTCAAAGCTGGCACAGGCATGCTGAGTCCTTTCACATTGCATCACTGTGACCTTCTTTTCTGCCTTCCTCGTCTATTTTTTAAAAAACATGTTTTAATTGAAGTGAAATTCATATAATATAAAATTAACTAATTTAAAGTGGCAATTCCATAGCATTTAATGCATTCACAATGTTGTACAACTGCCATCTATATTAAGTTCCAAATTTTTTTAAATTAATTTTTGGAGAGAGAGGAAGAGAGAGAAAAACATCGCTGTGAGAGTAAAACTTCGGGCTGCCTCTTACACTCCCCTACTGGGAATCAAGTCTACAACCCAGGCATGTGCCCGGACTGGGAATCAAACTGGCAACCTTTCAGTACACTGGACTATGCCAACCAACTGAGCCACTATGGCCAGAGTAAGTCCCAAAACATTTTAATCACCTCAAAATAAAAAACACCACTGGTATCCATTAAGCAGTTACTCCCCTCTCCCCAGCTCCTGACGATCATTAATCTTCTACTTTATATCTCTATATATTTACCTATTCTAGATATTATATACAAATAGAATTATATAATGTGACCTTTGTGTTTGGTTACACTTACCATAATGTTTTCAAGGTTGTAGCATCTATCAGTACTTCACTCTTTTTTATGGCTGAATAATATTCCATTGTTTGAATATTTCACATTTTATCTATCCATTCATCCTTTGATGAACAACTTGTTTCTGCTCTTAGCTAATGTGAATAGTGCTGCTGTGAACATCTGTGAACAAGTGTTTGTTTGAGAGCCTGTTTTTAGTTCTATTGAATATACACTTAATTGTCAGGTCACATGGTACCTCTATGTTAAACTTTTTAAGAAATCACCAACCTGTTTTCCACAGCAGCTTCACCATTGTACACTCCCACCAACAGTGTATGAGGGCTTCAAACTCTCCACATCCTTGCCAACACTTTTCTCTTTCTATTGGTGTTGGTGTGTGTGCGAGTGTGTTTGTGTTATAGCTAGCCTAGTGGATGTGAGGTGTCATCTTATTGTGGTTTTTATTTGCATTTCCTTACTAACTAATGACACTGAGTATCTTCTTTTTAAGATTTGCTTTTTAAATATCTGAATTTGGAGGTTGGTAAAAGATGGATTTAAAGAAAGTGAAAAGAAAACAGGAAAACCAGTTTTTCAGATAAAATCTGATGAAGCCATGAATAACCAATGGAAGTAGGGAAAGAGAAGGAAAAACATATTGGAAAAATATTTAGAAAGTAAAATTGTCAGAATTTGGGGACCAGTTGAATGTGGGGGTTAAAGGAAAGGGAGAAATCAAAGCACCCCCATCTTCATCCATAAAGTAAAAGGGGTTGGCCAGATAACCTAGCATTAACATTCATTCTCAGAGTGACTTTACCTTGCAAATATCAAAGAGGTTTATAAGTGAAATTTACTCAGGCCTCCTTAAAATTGATGTTGCATACATACTTTAACTGCTTCTAAGATAAGCCCTTTTCATTGCAGGGACAACTGAGACAAAACAAAGTTGAAATGGACATAATTAATTGTTAAATTATTTAAATAGCCTCTAAGTCATTGTGTTTTACATAACATTTCACAAGTCAAATGCCAGGGATTTGTCACCCTAATTAAGCCCATCAAAATGAAAATATGAATTATAAAGATAATTATTTTTTAGTCTGTACAATGGAAATAAGTCAATGCTAATTCCCAATAAAAGGCATAAAAGTTGTGTATCAAAAATAACATAATTCCCTGATAAGAAGAACAAAGGTTACATTAAGATGAACAAATTTTAAAACTTGCAATTTCCCTGATTTGGGTTCTGGTTTCTTCATTCTTACAGAAAAATGCCAAGATTGGTACACTTCAAAATTCACCTTATTCATGACTTAATTAGAGTCAAACAGTTTCAATAAGAATGTGAATTCAAATTTAGAATTGAATCAACAAAAGATTGTTCATTATACAATCTTTTTAAGAATTTAGAAATGAGACTAATTCATAAAATAAGTTTAAGTGGTATAATCTCAACAAAAAAAGAACTGTACCTACTTTAAAAGATTAAAACTGATTATTTTATCATGTGTGTTAATGCTCAATAAATACAATTTGGTAGTGGACACATGAGATTATACACTAAAACCCACCCAATCACTATAAAACTGATTCTTTGGAAGACTGTTGAATCCTTTGGTTTTACTATCACTAGGTCATTAAGATAGCAAAAGAATGGAAAGATTTTGCCTTTCATAAGCTATATTAAACATTTTTCATTTTCTCAAGTACTTTTCTCCCATTCTTTTACAACTGTTCATCATTTCTTAGCTTAGTCCTCTTCAAGGCACACATTCCATTCAGCCATTAAATTGAATTACCATCCTATCAAGTAATTTATATTCTCTCAATCTTATTCCTAATAAGATATAAAATGCTCATTTTTCTAGGACTCAACCTGATCAACAAATCATTTCCACTGAGGGCTCATAGGGAGGCCATGATAAAAGTGAAAGGGTAAACTGTGAGGTTGTGAAGAATAGAATTAGAGGAAAGGTCTTCTTCCACTGAGCTGGTCTTCCCCAGCTCATATAACTGGAACTTCTTTTCCCTAATGGGCCCTGCTCATGTTTGGGGCTGCCACTGTTCCTGAACCAATCCTGTAGGGCTGAGCAATGATCATAGCTTCTGATCCCCCCTCTCTTCTCATCCACCAATTCCTCTCTACAGGATATTAAGGAATTACAATATGTCCCTCCTTATCTGCAGCAATATTTTTTGTGTTAAAGTCTATGTTGTCTCATCTTAGTATGGATACTTCAGCTCTCTATAGATGCTGTTTGCATGGAATATCTTTTTCTACCTGTGGTGTAATAAAAAATAAATATTTGGTCTTTGTGTCTGGTCTCTGGCACTGAGCTCCTAAAACCCTTGTAAATTATGTCTTTCATATGCTAATGAGATGGTTCTGCTGGAGGGTGGGCATAGCTTCAATAGGGAGGCTGACTGTCAGAAAAATCACCCGCATGATTAGAAGGTTGGAACTTTCATCTCTGATCCCCAACCTCCAGGGAGGGGAGAAGAGATGGAGGTTGAGTTTAATCACATATGGCCAATGATTTAACCAATTGTGCCTATATAATGAAATCTCGATAAAAATCCCCAAATTATGGTGTTTTGAGAGCTTCTGAATTGGTGAATATACCCATGTGTCAGAAGAGTGGTGCACACAGACTCCAAGGGGACAGAGACTCCTATTCATGGGATCCTCCCAGACCCAACACTATATATCTCCTCATCTGAGAGTTTGTTTGTATCCTATGTAAAAAACTGTGATAGTAAGTAGAGCACTTTCTTGAGTTCTGTAAGTTGTTCTCAAGAAGTATCAAACATGAGGTGACAGGGAGGTGTTCGTTGGAACCCTGAATTTGTTGTTAGCTGGGCCTAAGTGTGGGTTGCCTGGGAACCACTCTTGCAGCTGGTGTTTGAAGTAGAAGCAGTCTTGTGGGACTAAGTCCTTTAACTTGTGGGATCTGATGCGAACTCCAGTTCCGTGGTGTCAGAATAGAATTGAATTGATGGACATCCAGTTGGTTTGAGAGAATTAAAGAATTGGTATGGAAAAAAATGATGCATATTTGATGTAAAAAATGCACACCATTCTTTAACTTAGTTGTATCTTTAGATTTCATAACTTCTACTGATCTATATTCAAGTCTGCTAATTTTTTCTCCTACTAGCAAAAATACTCTGTTGAATTCCTCCAGTGGATTATTATAAGAATAGTTCTTGACATCACTTCATGCTAATTCTTTTTTCTAAACCCAGCAATTCAATTCTGCCTCGCAGAGTGGCCAAAGCCCAACCCCTAATCCCCTCCTGAGAGATTTCAGGACCTTGTCTCTATCAACTTTCATAGACGTTTGATCAGCATCTTCCAACTCTAGTTAGAACCATTCACTGTCTGTAAGGCAAATGCTATTATTCCTGTTTAAATAAATGGGAAATTTAAGACCCAGAATTGAGAAATAATTTTTCCAATAAATGAAGGACTAGAATTTTAACCAAATCAGTTAATGAGTGTGTATAAGAATCACCTAGGATTTAAAAAAAAGTTCATATACCTGGCTCCAGTCATTCTGATTCAAAACAATTGACGAAAAACTCAAGAACTTGAATTTTTAACAGCACTTCAGATTATTCTAGTATACGGAATCTGAGAACATTAAATAATAGGCAACTAGTTATAGGTTCAAAAGCACTTGGGAGAGAACAACAGCCAGGCCGGGCAAAACCAAACATGGAAAATAAAAAGAGAAAACATTCTCATTTTTTAATAGAAAGACTGTTACTGTTACTAATCTGGAATCAAGAGTAAGGACTCCAAGCTAGGGCTTAGTGACCACAGAGTTCTTATCCTTAATAAGAACTAAGTAAGAACATTATTTTAGTTAGATCATTATCCTGAACATGACTACTTTTCTCAACTCCAGTTAATTTTAAAGAAAAGTCTGGCCTTTAGAACATTTGAAGCCTTTAGCAGAAATGAGAGCTTCAAAGCCATATCTATAGATTACATCTGGAGGTGGACAATTTCCTTATTATTTTTTAAAATTTTATATACCATCTTATTCCAATAAGGTTTAAGATTATTTGTGAAATTTATTTTGGTGCTTTTATATAAATGGATAGAATAAGGCCCAGCCCGCAGTGACTCAGCACACAGGGAGTTGAGTTGATCTCATTGAGTGAAACACAGCCTGTGGAGCTAGGCAGCCCTGAGTCTTTGTTTAGCTCTTTTCCTTATTAATGTGAAAACTTGGGCTAGTTATTTAACCTCTTCAATCCTCTGGTTCTTTGTAAAACAGAGAAAACAACATTGTTTACTTCACTGGATTTTGTGGGAGTTGAATAGTTTAATTTGGAAAATGTTAAAGACATGACTGTCCTCTGTTAGATGTAAGGTGAGCCCCCAAACCAGGGGTCCTAGCAGAACACAAAGGATACTCGGGAGCCAGATAGCGAGACAAATGTCTTTACTCTGGCAGGAGGGTGCGCACCCTCAGGGTCTGGCAGCACACACACTGAGCGGGCAGTCTGCTTGGGGTTATATGTCTGATGCAGGACATCTGTCCCTCATTCTTGATTGGAAGAGCTTAGGCTCACTGTCTTACTTAATTGGCCAATTCAAAGGAAAAAGGGAGGATTTGACCTTTTCCATTTCAAAATAGCAGCCCCCAGGGGAGCTGCAAGTCACATGGGCCAAAACGGAAGCTGCCTAAACTCCCTTCTTTGACAGAAAAGATGACTTGTTTATTCTCACATCGTCCAAAATTATAGTAAACGTAAGACAAAAAGTTATCTAGCTTACTAATGAGGAAACCAGCAGGATGGCAGAGCTAATATAAAGGAATATGGGAAAGCCTAGTTTACATAATAAATGAAAGTGCTGGAATAAGACTGCCAAATTATTTATAAAACTGGTTACCATCCTATCAGGTAATAAAACTGAATACTTGGGATTACCTTTTCTATAAAAATGATTTGTATCTCTACCATCCAGAATTTTTTTGAAATGTATCAATGTGCTACAAGTTGGCATCTAATTCCATCTGGGCCTGAAATCAATAGTAAATAGAAGGTCAAACATAGATGCATTGCTAGAGAATTCAATAATCCTTGGGGTGGTGGGGGCAGGGGGTGTCCTGTTAGACAATGTCCCAGCATGAAAAAGCATGCAGTCATCATTTTGCCTTATTTCCAAGATTTGGATACTTTTCTTTAATATACATCAAGAGTCTAGCAAAGAGCCTGTTACAAAATGAGTACTGACCATAGGATAGCATATTTATTATTTGTATCTTTATAATCCTATCTCTGCCACATACTGGCTGGGTGATCTTAAGCAATATTCTCTCGTTGCTCTAGCGTACTCTTCCGTAAACTGGGGACAAAGGTGTTTTCTACCTCACAAGGCTATTGGAAAGTTAAGCAAGGATTTAATATGTGCAAAGCAGTGTCTGGCACGTAGTAATGACTAAATGCGTGAAAGCGAATGCTGTCATCCTCCAGAGCATTTGATGTCACACGACAGCCAACATTTTCACAATATAAGGTAACTAAAGGCGGGGGGTGGGGGTACACTGCTGTGATGCAGAGGCTGGCACAGCTGGTCAGTGGATGCCCAAAGACCTTTTGCAGCTTGAACTTGGACTACAGATCAAGCTATTTATAACTGGGCTGGAAAACCAGCTCTCCCTTGCCTCAAACATTATTAAAATGGACATATTCCAGAGTTCTGAAAGCAAAGATAAATTTTATACTCTTGTTTGTCTACTTTTGGCCCTCATCCTGACACAGTAATAAGATGCAACAGACTTTCACAGGTTACTACAAGAATAGCTTGATGTTTCTAGAGCAAATCCAGGCCTCTTTTGTCCATGACATCTTTCCCCGGGGACAAAAATGTTAATTATTCTTTACTAAGAGCAGCTTCCCCAACATGTTTGACTGCCTTATTTGATGTGGAAATAGAAAGCAAATGTCATCACCAACCAAACACTCTGCACAATCACTGCCCAAACAGTCAAGAAGCTACAGCTATTTTCATATTTTCCCCTCTATGCAAGGAGCATCTGAAGTGCATAGAAAGCAGACAGATGATTATCTTCCCAGAAATCTTCCCCTGGCATGGGCCACCGGGGAAAGCACTGCCGGCATCCATCTGAGCTTTGTGGACTTCTCTTCTCCATGAGGCGTGACATGAAAAATGAAGAACATGTTTATAAATACCCAGAACCCAGAGGCGGTCCATTTACTTTTTTTCAAAACACCCGGATATTGATGAAAATAGATTTGATGGCAGTTCCACTGGTACAAGTTTCTAGACAGCCACCTGGAGTTGCGTCTCTCTCCTCCCAGGTCGTGTTTCCTGCGTTGAGAGTGCAGGGAGGGTCTGTGAGGCCAGGGAGCTCAGTGCACTGCGACTGTCACAGAAGGGCACTTGTCCCCTATACCTGGGCTCCTGAGCATTAAAGAGAAAAAACCAACATGATATAGAAAAATGTTAGTTATATGCAAACAAGTGGTTAGAATAAGATGGAACTTGGAGACATTGTAGAAAATAGGTCTACCTTTCATCTAGCGCCAATATTCCAAGTTTGTGTGGAAATTACCTAAAAATCGGTACAGCGGTCTGGTAGGGTTAAGGAGCACGTTTCAAGAATGAAGTGGCCTATAATGTGTCACCCTGTAAACAGGTAATTAGTGTTAGAAGATTATCATGGCCTTTACAGAAGTGATTCATCTTTTTCTACTTGTTTATTCCGCTACTCATTTATTGAGTTAGTCTCTAATGATAGAGGTAATAAATGTACTACCAATATCAGATAACCTGTATGTCACAGAAAAGCACAAAGGAATTGCCAAAAAATTCCACAACCCCAAAAATAATCTTACCAACATGTCTTTGTTTTATGAGCGAGGGAGAGCGAGCGAGCGAGCGAGATATCATACCTTTGTAGATTTGTACATAAGATTGTAACGTGTCTGACAGGGAAAACTTTGTTCCAGTTATCCAAGTCTGAGTAACAAATCACCTCCAAACTTAGGGGCTTTTAAAACAACAACATGTATTTTGCTCACAAATCTGCAATTTGATCAGGGTTTGATGGAACAGTTTGTCTTTGCTCCACTCAGTGTCAGCCAGGGCAGGTGGCCCAAAGGCTGGGTCAGGCATTGTCTGAAGGGTCCCTCGCTCACCTGCCTGGTGCCTAGGCTGGGAAGACAAGAGCTGGGGCTGGACAACTGGGTGTCCATTGGCATCGCTTGTTTTCTATGTGCTCTGTCCTCATGGTGTCTCCAGCGCGGTAGTTTCAGGTGAGCTGGATTTCTTACATTGACTTAGGTTTCCCAAGGCTTCTGTACTGTACCCTCTTCTACGACTTAGCCTTGGAAGTACACATCATCACTTCTACCACATTTTATTTATTAGAAATGAATCGTTAGAACCAGCCTGTGTTCATGGGAAAGGTAAACAGGAATTCACCTTTTTGCAAGGAGTGTCAAAGAGTTTCTCACAATATAAACGAACAAACAAAACAGAAACAGACTCATAGATACAGAGAACAGACTGATGGTTGCCAGAGGGGAGGGGGTTGGGGAATGAGATGAAAAAGGTTAAGGTGTTGAGAAGTACAGATTGGTAGTTACAAAACAGTCACAGGAATGTAAAGTTCAGCATAGGAAATATAGGCCAATAATCTATATATGTAAAAGTCTAAGTGACCGTCCAACCATTCGACAGTGACCGGTAGCTATGACACGCAATGCCACCAGGGGGCAGATGCTCAACGCAGGAGCTGCTGAGCTGCGGTGACTTGGCAGCTGCAGTTTTCTCGGATGACGCACCTGGAACTAGAGAGGAGGGAGCCCGATTCCGGGGTGCGTCATGCAAGAACGGCCCTCTTGCACTCCGGGACCCCTTGGAAGATGTCAGAAAGCCCATTTCGGCCCGATCTCTGCAGGTCAGGCCGAGGGACCCCACCCGTGGATTCGTGCACCAGGCCTCTATTCTAATATCTATGTATTCCAAGTGGGTACTGGAAATATCGGGATAACAATTTGTGAAGTATATGATTGTCTAACCCCTATGCTGTACACATGAAAGTAATATAAAATGACATTAAATGTAAGCTGCAATTGAAAAAAATTTTTTAAAGAGTTTCTTAACATGTTTTAGTAAAACCCCAGGGACTTAGGGACTAAATGAATAATGAATTTATAGTTCAGTAAATAAATAAGAAAGATTGTGAAAAAATTTTAACACTAATCATCTGTCTCCACCACCTGACATTATAGTCAATTTCATTCTTAAAATACACCTGTTAAATAAACATATGTTCTGTGTCAGTAAACATTTGTTGACTGAATGAACTTATTCATCTTTTAAAATATGTTTTTAATGATTCTTAGAGAGATAAGAAGAGGGAAGAATAGAGAGAGAGAAATATCAATGAGAGAAAAACATCCCTATTGGCTGCTTCCCGCACACCCCCACAGGGAAGTGAGCCCACAACCCCGGCATGTGCCCTGACCCAGAATCGGAACTGGCAACCTCTTGGTTCCTGGGTCGATGCTCAATCACTGAGCCACAACAGCCTGGCTGACTGAATGAATTTAGCAAGTCACAAGTATCTTCCTATATCAATGAAAACTTTTTTTAATCCCCATCTGAACCCCATCTGAGGATGTTTTTATTGATATTTAGAGAGAGAGAAAGAAGAAGAGAAACAGAGAGAGAGAATCATTGATAGGTTGCCTCCTGTACGCACCCCCCGACTGGGGATCAATCTGAAACCTAGGCATGTGTTCTGACCAGGAATTGTACCAATTACCATATGGTGTACAATGCTCCAACAAAATGAGCCACCCAGCCAAAGTTATCAATGAATATTTGTACACCATAATTTTAAGAAGAGCATGTGGATATATCATAATTTATTTAACCAGTTTCCAGTTACTAAATGTTCAATATTTAGACTATTTACTTTATTATGTAAGATAACTCTATGATTAACATCCTAGAACAGAAGTCTCTATTTTCTTTTGATAAATTCATGCACATAGTTTTTCAGGGTAAAGGGATATATTTTTTAAGGTTTTAAATATCTTTTAATAGATTTTACTTTATAGAGGAATTTTAGGTTCACAACAAAATTGAGCAGAAAATACAGATTTTCTATATACTGCCATCTCCATACATGCATATCCTCCCGCATATCCTCCCCCATTATCAACATCCCCCACAAGAGTGATACATTTGTTACAATTATGTTCCCACATTAATATATCATTATCACTCAGATTCCATTTCATTAGGGTTCACTTTTGGTGTATATTCTATGAGTTTGGACAAATATATAATGATATAAATCCATCATTATAATATCATACAGAGTATTTTCAAAGTATAATGATATGTATCCACCTTTATAGTATCATACAGAATAGTTTCACTGCCCTAAAAATCCTATATTCCACCTATTCTCCTCCCCTTCTCCCTAAGTCTTGGCAACCACTGATGTTTTTACTGTCTCCACAGGTTTGCCTTTTCCAAAATGTCATAAAGTTGGAATCAAACAGTATGTAACCTTTTTAGATGGTCTTCTCTCGTTTAGTAATATGTACTAAAGTTTTCCCCATACTTTTCATGTCCCGATAGCTCATTTCTCTTTAGCACTGAATAACATTCCATTATCTGAATGTACCACAGCTTATTTATCTACTCACTTACCTAAGAAAATCTTAGTTGATGCCAAGTTTTGGCAATTACGAATAAAGCTTCAATAAACATCTGCATGCAGGTTTTTGTGTGAAAATAAATTCTCAACTCCTTTGGCTAGACACCAAGGAAAATGACTGCTGAATCATAAGTTAAGCCTATGTTTAGTTTTATAAGAAACCACCAAATTGTCTTCCAAAGGAGCTGTATCATTTTGAATTTCCATCAGCAATGAATAAGAGTTCCACATCCTCACCAGCATTCGGTGCTGTCAGTGTTCTGGATTTTGGCCATTTTCATGGATGCCTGTGGTATCTCCTTGGTTTAATTTGCAGTCCCTTGATGACATATGATGTGGAGCATCTTGTCATATCCTAATTTGTCATCTGTATATCTTTTTCAGTGAGGTTTTTGACTCATTTTTAAATCAGGTTGTTTGTTTTTATTGTTCGGTTTTAAGAGTTCTTTGTGCATTTGAAGTAATAACGCTTTATCTGATGTGTCTATTACAAATATTTTCTCCTAGTCTGTGGTTTGTCTTTTCATTCTCTTGATCAAGGATTTTATTCTTAATGAAATTCAGTTACTGATTACTTTTTTCATGGATTATACCTTTTTGTGTTGTATTTTAAGTCTTCACCAAACCCCAAGTCATTCCGATTTTCTATGTTCTAGAAGTTGTATAGTTTTGCACTTTACATTTAGATCTGTGACCCATTTTGAGTTAACTTTGTGTGGAGGGTATATCATCTTTGTCTAGATTCATGTGATGTCCAGTTGTTCCATTCCATTTGCTGAAAAACGTATTTTTGTCCTCCATCATATTGCCTTTGCTCCTTTGCCAAAAATCAGTTGACTGTAATCATGTGGCTTTCTATTCTGTTTCATTCATCTATCTCTCTAGTATTACAACAATACTATACGACCTTGATTATTGTAGCTTTATATTGTTTTGAAGTCAGATAGTGTCAGTCTTTCAGCTTGTTTTTGTCTCCCCATATAGAATTGGCTATTCTTAGTCTTTTGCCTATTTGTATAAACTTTAGAATCAGTTTATCAATGTCTACATAATAACTTCATAGGATTTTGATTGGAATTGCATTGAATCTATAGGTGAAGCTGGAAAAAACTGACACCTTGACATTATTGAATTTTCCAATCTATAAACATGGAGTATATCTCCATTTATTTAGTTCTTCTGATTATTTTCATCAGAGTTTTGTAGTTTTTGCATATAAATCTTATACATATATTGTTTGCTTTATATCTAAGTATTTAAGATTTGGGGATGCTAATGTAAATGGTAATGTGTTTTTAATTTCAAATTCCACTTCTTCATTGCAGGTATAGAGGAAATCAATTCACTTTTGTTTATTAACTTTGTATCCTACAAACTTGCCATAATCACTTATTAGTTCCAGGAATTTTTGTTGTTGAGTCATTGTTTCAGATTTTCTCTGACACCTACAAACAAGAGTGTCATTTCTTTTTTCCTAATCTATATACCTTTTATTTCCTTTTCTGGTCTTATTGCATTAGCTAGCATGTCCAGTGTAATGTTTATAAAGCAGTACTAGACCTGGCCTGTGTGGCTCACTGGTTCAGAGTCAACCTATGAACCAGGAGGTTATGGTTTGATTCCCAGTCAGGGCACATGCATGGGGGGTTGTGGGCTCCATCCCCAGTGTGGGAAGTGCAGGAAGAAGCTGATCCATGATTCTCTTATCATTGATGTTTCTCACCCCCTTCCTTTCAGAAATCAATAAAAATATAAAATATAAATAAATAAATGAAGTACTAGGAGGGAATGTCATTGCCTTATTTCTGATCTGAGTGAGAAAGCTTTTATTTTTCCTTTAAGTATGGCATTAGCTATAGGTGTTTTGTAGCTGTTCTTCATTAAGTTAAGGAAGTTCCCTTTATTCCTGGTTTACTGAGAGTTTTGATCATGAATGGGCACTTGATTTTGTTATAAGATTTTTCTAAATCTAGTGATACTATCATAGGGTTTTTCTTCTTTAGCCTGTTGATGTGATTGATTACATTAATTGATTTTTGAATGTTGAACCAGTCTTGCATAACTGGGATAAATCCCACTGGTTTTCATATATAATTCTTTGTATACATTATTGGATTTGATTTGATAATATTTTATTGAGGAAAGTTACATCTATGTTCATGAGAGATTTTGGTCTGCAGTTTTACTGTAATGCCTTTGTCTGATTTTGATATTTGGGAAATGCTGGCCTCATAGACTGAGTTAAATGTGCCTTCTGCTTCTATTTCTGAAAGAAACTATAGAGAATTGGTATCATTTATTTCTTAAATGTTTGGTAAAATTCATCAGTTAATCCATCTGAGACTGATGCTTTCTGTTTTGGAAGATTATTAATTATTGATTCAATTTCTTTAATAGATATAGGCCTACTCATATGGTCTGTTTATTCTTGTGAGTTTTGGCAGATTGTGTTGTTCAAGGAATTGGTCCATTTAGGTTAACAAAACTGTGATTATAAACTTATTCATAGTATTCATTATTATCCTTTCAATGTCCAAAGTATTTATAGTGATGTCTCCTCTTTCATTTCTAATATTAGTAATTTGTGTTTTCTCTTTATTTTCTTAGTTAGCTAGGTAAGAGCTTTATCAAGTTTGTTGATTTTTTTCAAAGACACAGCTTTTGGTTTACTTGCTATACTTATTTGGAAAAAACTGTTATATGTTATATCCTTAAAGAATAAAAAAAATAAGTCCTTAGTTTACTTTCACCTATTTCTTCTTTGCTACTCTTCTTTATGTAAATCTAAGTTTCTGATCTATATCTTTTTCTCTCTCTAAATAATTTTCAACATTTCTTGCAAATATAATGACAATAAACCTCCTTAATTTTATCTGAGAAAGTCTTTATTAATCCCTTCACTTTGGAAGGATAATTTTACAGGGTACAGAATTTTAGGTGGGTAGGGGTTTTTCTTTTTTTTCCTTTTAATTATTAAATCATCTCTAAGATTTCTTGCCTGCATCGTTTCTGAGGAGAAGTCAGATGTAATTCTTATATTTGCTGCTACATAGGTAAAGTGTTTTTCCCCCATTGGCTTTCATCAGGATTTTTCCTTAATCTTTGATTTTCTATAGTTTGAAAATGAAACTGTGTGTTTTCATTGTTGTTTGTTTGTTTGTCTACTTCATTTATCCAGAGTAGTGTGCTCTGACACCTCCTGGATCTGTGGTTAGGTGCCTGACATAAATTTGGGGAAATTTATAGACATTTTGGTTTCAAATGTTTCTTCTCATGCCTTATTTGTTCCTTTCTCTCTTCTAGTATTCCTATTATGCATATATTGTACCTTTTATAGTTTTCCCACAGTTCATGGATATTCTGTTCTAGTTTTATTACAGTACTAGAGGCCCAGTGCATGAATTCATGCATGGGTGGGGTTCCTCAGCCTGGCTGGCAATCAGGGCCCATCAGTGGGGTAGAGGGGTACCTGGCTGGCCAGAGCAAGGGAGGTTGGTCAGTTGTGGGAGGTTGGCTGTGGGAGCGCACTGACCGCCAGGGAGCAGCTCCTGCTTTGAGCTTCTGCCCCCTGGTGGTCAGTGAACATCATAGAGACTAGTCATTCGGTCAACTGGTCATAACGGTCACTTAGGCGTTTATATATATAGAACTTCTTCTCTTGGTTCTTTCGTTTTTGAGCATTTTACTGATATATCCTGCTCTGAGATTCTATCCTCAGCTATGTCCAGTCTACTAAAAAGCCCATTGAAGTCACTCTTCATTCTTGTTATAGTGTTATTGTCATTTTAATCTCTATGATTTCTTTTTGGTTCTTTCTTAGAATTTCCATCTTTCAGCCTACATTGCCTTCTTGTTCATACATTTTCTCTACTTTATCCATTAGAGCTCTTAGTATATTAATCACAGTTGTTTTAAATTCCCAATATGATTATTCCAGCACCTCCTACCATATCTGAGTCTGATTCTTGTTCTATATCTTCAAATTGTGTTTTCTTTCTTTTGCTACGTCTTATGTTTTTTTCCTTATAGTTTAGTACAATGTACTGGGTAAACAAAACTGTTGTAAACAGACCTTTAGTAATGTAGTGGTGAGATGTGGGAGAAGCAGAAGTGTTCCATAGTCTGAGAATTAGGTGTCAGTGTTATGTTTGCTTTGATTATGAGTCCAAGCTGATATCTCATGCAAAAACTGCAGAAAACGTAATTTTAAATGATTTTGGAGCACAAATTCATATCAAAATGCTGTTCTGATATTATTTCTATCAATTCTGCTTCCCAATCTAACAATATTTCATTCCTTTCCCTATTAACTGCTTTGTTATGAACAATTTTTTAAATTGTGCATAATAATTTCTCTTACATTTGAATGACTGCCAAATAATTAGAATTTTATCCAATGTCTCTCAATCTGCTTTCATTCCTTGAAATGAATTCCTTTCTACTGATCTCTCTGATTTTTTAAAAATTATGGCCTATTTTTAATACACAGTGTAAACAGCTTTTGTTAGAACTGGAAATTATGCTTCCCAATCCCAGCTTTCCTCTATTTCTGCTTTCAATTAAAGTTAGATTTCACTCCATTGTTGGCCATATTATTCGACGCACTATATAAAATCTAATTTGCATATACTGAAACATTAGAATCACACCAGAGACACTCTTTAGTTATTTAAATTCTAAAATTATTCCCTTATCCCACATCTGGTGGAATCATGTAATGTTCACTTTTTTTTTACCCTCTGAAATTCCTCTGTGAGCTGTTAATGTTAGATGAAATCATCCTCAAAGTCTTTGAAAAAAACTCTATCAAGAGTCATACCTCTAGCATCATGCTTTCTTATTTTATTCACACATAAAAGTCCATATTCACATGAACAACCTAGCTTTACTTATTTCTACAAGCACAATGGCTTTATATTTATACTTAAGAAAGTAAGAGCAATGATTTCTTTAGAAAAAATATTATCTTTCTCTCTATCTCACACACACACACACACACACACACACACACACACACACACTCACATCCAAGGCTTTGTATATATTCTACTTTGGTTATGACCTCTATGGTTGCACAAAGCAGAAACCTAATATAAACGAATTTTCAACAATTGAAAATTCATTGGTTCATAGAATGTCTAAGGACAGATTTTTCAGGCATTGATGGACCCAGGATCTCTAGCAACAAGCAACATCATCAGATTTCAATCTCAATTTTTTCTGTGTCCTTTTCTTTACTCATGCACAGGTATTTGCCTACATGGGGACAACATGGCCACCAGCATCTTTGGCCTTACAGCCTCCCAGCTTAGTGACCATACTAAGAAAGATTATATCTTCCTGAAGAGTTCCAATGAAAGTTCTAGGTGCTAGGTTGAACTGGTTTGGATTAGGTACTCATCCCTGAACCAACCACGGTAGTCAGAGGGTGAAACCTATACCTTACCCCCTAGAGCGATCGCGCTCCTCCTGTCTTTCGCCAAAAGTGCTGGGAGCGCTATCAAAGCTTCGACATGGAGTCCCGTTCTAAGTCTGCTTTTATTAGTGATGATGATATTGCTAAATATGTCAATGTAGTAAAGGTTTCCTTAAGTTTTTGAATATGTAACTTCATTTACTTGCGATTCATAATTTTTTTCCTAAACTGCTGTAAAATCAGCAAAAATGCCTTGGCAATTTTAGCATAGTTCCTAGGATATTGGTTGGCACTCAAAGGGTTAACCAAGCTGAATCATGTGCATCATCCAGACCTAGGCCCATTCAAACACTTGGACAGAGAGTGGGAGGGGGTAGTTCCCAATGAAAAATTAAACGGATTACCAGAATATGTTGGTATATTACAGACAGATACACAAAATAAATATCTACTACACTCCTTAGAAAGTTTGGAAAAACAAACCACATTTGACTCAGCTTTCTTAACTACTGTGCTTAAATAAATGAAATGATTCAGTCATTGAATCAGGTCGGTGAAAAACATTTAAAAACTTGTACTGTGTTGAAATATAGAGACTCTAAGTATTTCTCATTTTAAACAGTATATTGTCATCATATGTCCCAATGCAGTAGCTTGCTATAGTCATCATAATGATAAGAAGGTTGGCACCAATGAAAAAGAAGGGTTAATAATTCCAATCAAAATTAAAGAAACATTTATTTCATCTATCTTACAAAAGTCCACTAAAATGACAGTTTTTTAATTTGAGTTTATTCTTCATTTTAACTTTTAAAACACTACTATACTTGAATATTGAAATAAAAAATATAGCAAGTAGTGAGCATATTATGATTACAGTCCTTCGCTCATTCACTACTGTATATACAGTATGATGCCAGCAGTGAGTGTTATTCACTGGCCCCATTAAGAGGTCTGACACTGAACACCACCCTTAGGATGATGTTCACCATCCTCATATGCTTCTCCATTGTAATGGTGCCATCTTTCTTGATTTGGATCAAAGTCCACCAGTTCCACCTGGTCCATTTCATCAGTCTCTTCTACTTCCTTCCTTTCAGGTAGGAGTTTTTCCAGCAAAAAGAGTTTATCAGGAGAAAGAAAGCCATTCTCAGGAAAGTTTACCTTAAATTCGATGATTAGGCGACCCTTTTCATATGGTCTACGATAAATTGGCATGCCTTCATTTAATACACACTTGATATCTCCATGCTTGACAATCTGACTTGGCTGAGAGGTGATGAATATGGTTCGATTGTCAAGAGTAGCTATTGGCTTTTGGAAACCACACAATGCTTCAACCAGCTGTATGTCCATACACATGAAAAGGTCTTCTCCTTGTTAAGTGAAAACAGCATGTTCCTTCTGATCTAAAACAATGATAATATCTCCTGGCTCCAGTCCTGGTTCTTGGTCTCCTTCACCATGGAATGTTATCTTCTGGCCATCTTTCATGCCTTTAGCAATATGAACTTCTAGAATCTTCTTCTCTCAAACTATCTTCCTCCTGTTGCAGCTTTTACATCTACCTTTAGGAATGGTCCCCATGGGCCTGGCACTCCATGCACACAGACTGAATTTGCTGAACCATTCTAAGTCTTATCTGATGAATTCTTGTCTGCATTCCAGAACCCTGGCAACTGGGACAGCACTCTACTGCTCCTTTCTGACCACCTCGGCCTTCACATTTGTCACAAATCACATTCTTTTGCAGAGCTAGTTTTCTTGCTGCACCATTATATAAGTCTTTTAAGGTTATGGAGAGCTGATGCACAATGTTTTTACCTCTCCTTTCTCTCTGCATCCTTCCTTTTCCTCCAAAAAACATATCAAAGATGCCCATGGGGGAACCAAAACCACCACCCGCTCCACCTTCCTTAATTGCTTGTTCTCCTCCTTTGTCATATAATTCCCTTTGCGTTGCATCAGAGAGCACTTTGTAAGCTTGAGAAATATGTTTAAACTCTTCTTCATTTGGATTCTTATCAGGATGGTACTTCCCAAGGCCAGCTTCCTACAAGCCTTTTTCAGTTCTTCCTGGGTGGCATTGGGTTTGACCCCCAAAACATCATAGTAAGTGGTTTCTTTCACCATTTTTGACAGCCGGTGAGCAGGCCGAGGCAGGTGTGGAGGAGCAGGAGAGAGCATGTTACTACGCGCAGCTCAGGTAGCCTCTGCTCCTCCACCTTTCACGGAGTGTTCTGGAAAGTTCCCAAAATGACAGTTTGTTTGTTTTTAAATTAAGCATAAACCTGGCAGTGCAAAAAGAATTATAGAAGAGATGACAGCAAAAAAGATTTTGAAAGCTGGAAAGCAGATGAACAAAACTTGTGAAAGGTAAAAGGGGATGTGGAACCCAGAAGCAAGTACTAGAAAAAAGCCGAATTGATGAAAAGTTTAAGGTCATGGAGCAGAGTTCAGGTGGGGGTGAAAGCAGAACAGTCAGATAAAAGTTAAGCAGAGAAGTAGATAGATGTCCAGACCTGCCAGCCCAGGACTGGCCTTAAAGTACTCGGGTAGAAGACTGAAGGTGTAGTCTCTGGAGAGACTCTAACTGTGGGGACACCAGGCATGGCTGAGTGTATAGATACAGTTCTGAAATCATGTGGGCTTCAGTATTATTTTTCATATGAACTGTAAATCTACTTTTGCTCCACCCTGTATATTATAACATGATTACCATAATAAATTTGAGCCTGAATCTCCAAGTTATTATAAAGATACTAGAGGCCCAGTGCATGAAAATTCATGAACTGGAGGGGGGGGGGGTCCCTCAGCCCAGCCTGCCCCCTCTCACAGTCCGGGAGCCCTCAGGGGCGGGAGGTGACCCAGTGATCAGGGGAAGGTAATGACCCATCATACCTCTGCTGCTGCCACTGCCAGCAGCGCAGGCCTCGGCCAGCCCTGGTTACCTGAGCCTCGGGCAGCCCTGCTGCCATCCAAGGCTTGCCTGCACCTTGGGCCATCCCTGGGCAGCTGTGGGGCTGAGGGGACTGGGGGACACCGGAGGCAGGCGTGAGGAGTGGCCGGGCCCGCCTGGGGGCTGGCCTGGCCTTGCCGTGCGCCTGCCACTCCAGCAGGCTGAGGGGACTGGGCACCACCATCTTGTGGCTGTGGGGGCTGCCATCTTTGAGGGTATGGCAGTCAATTAGCATATTCCCTCCTAATTGGATGTGGGCACCGCCATCTTTGCAATGGCATGAGGGTCAGTTAGCATACTCCCTCTTTATTAGATAGGATAGACGTCAAGGTAGAAGAGTAGGACACATTTCATTAATAACTTTTTATCTTTATTTATAATTTTTATAGAGACATAGTATGTGGGCTTCCATTTATACTCTTCCTGAGGTCTTGAAAACAGAGTTCCAAACAAACAGGAAAAAGGAACCTTGAGGAACAGAAAGTATAGGAAACAGAAAACAAACAAACAAAACAATAAGCCACACTATATATGATGTTCTCATAGAGAAGGAAGAGGTACTGCCAAGAAGTCTCACGAGCTCACTCACCTCCCAGTGACCCTGCCTCTCCCGTGGCCTAGGCAGTACCTCTAGCTTGAGTAAACAGCTTCTCAGAGCTTCTTATGTTCCCTGTAAGAACTTCCCCTTCTCAAGAGACTCCACATACTCCCATTGATATGAGCTTCCCACCACCATATGTGGGGCTGAAGAAAGGTCACAAAGAGCTGTGTGTGCTCATGGCAGAAACTGCCTCCCTAAAATTTTATTAGCTTAAGGCCTGACCTATGTCCCTTGGTGACTAAAAAAGAACACCAGAATCTCAGCCCAATGGCTCTGTAGATTCTTTTTTTTTAAATCCTATATAATAAAAGCTGAATATGCTAAGTGTCTGGTTGTCCAGTCGTCCGTTCAATCAATCAAAGTATAACATGCTAATGATATGCTAAGGCCGCTCAACCACTCACTGTGACGTGCACTGACACCAGCGGCAGACACTCTAACTGGTAGGTTAGCTTGCTGCTGGGATCAGGACTGAGTGAGACAAGCCAGACATGTCCTGGAGCCCTCCCACGGTCCCCTCCGCAGCCCTGATCATGCACCGGTGGGGTCCCTCAGTCTGGCTTGCACCCTCTAGCAATCCAGGACCTTTGGGGGGATGTTGGAGAGCCAGTTTTGGCCCGATCCTGCAGGCCAGGCTGAGGGACTCCACTGGTGCATGAATTCGTACCAGGCCTCTACTATATTTATATTGATTTCAAAGAGGAAGGGACAGAGAGAGAGATAGAAACATAAATGACAAGAGAGAATCATTGATTGGCTGCCTCCTGCACACCCGCAATGGGGATCGAGCCTGCAACCCAGGCATGTGCCCTGACTAGGAATACATTTTTTTAAGTTTTGGGGGCATATACCTGGGAAAAGGATTGCTGGGTGGTATGGTAGCTCTATTTTTAATTTTTTGAGGAATCACCAGACTGCTTTCCATAGTGGTTGCAACATTTTCATGGTGGCCAACATATTATCCACCATCTTAATTAGACTTCTCTACCTCTCTGGGTCACTTTCAAGACTTTTCCAGTTATAACACTTGGCAGTGTCAATACATAGATGATCTATCCAATACTCTGGCTGCTCAGTTCCTCAAACTGTCCTCTTCCAGTGACCCTTTCCTCAACCCTCCTGACCCTGGAGTCCTCATTACTATTCTGCATATATGCTCAGCTCTCTCATGTTGCCATACTCGCTTAGCCAAACCCCAGATTTGCTTACTCCATGCATGTGCCTTTGCAGTTGAACATGCCTGAAAAAAACAAAAAACAATAAACAGGAAATCATGCTGACGGGCCTTACTTTAAATTTGTGACTACTAACTCCACGTGGGCCTTTAAAGCTGATCTGAAGCACCAAAACACTTCTTTATTTCTGTTTCATTCATATTTTTCTCAACTAATATTTCAAACCTTCTACTTTCCCTCATCCTTAACCTCCGTTGATGTTCTTGTTTCTTATTTCACTAACAGAAATAGTCAGAAAAGAGGTTCTACTTGCTACGACCACCAAATCTCCTAGTCTACCTGCATCTGTATACATTTATACTCTGCATTTACTCCCAGTAAAAATGGATGGGTGATTGATCTTAGCTTCACTCCGAGGCCAACTCTTTCAATATTTACTGGATTCCATCACCACCCCTACCTACGCAAAAACAGATGTGCTGTAATCATCCACTCCCTATACTGCATCATCAATTGTCCCTCTTAAATCAATAATTCCCTCTGGCATTTCCATAAGAAGAAGGAGGAGGAAGAGGGAGAAAAAGAGGAGGAAGAGATCACAGGCTTGAACTCATATACATCTCTAGCTATGACTGCATCATTCTGTCACCCTTTCAGCAGAACCCACAATAGAACACCTGTACTGACTGTATCCAGTTCCTCTCTTTCATTCACCCTTGAATCCACTGCAGTCAGACCTTTGGCCCTTATCACTCAATCAAAACCGATTTTTCTGTTATCAATGCAATGGCTAATTCTCAGTCCTCATCAAATCTAGTAGCAGCATTTGACACATTTCATCTCCTTCTCTTCAGAAACACTACTTTTCTTCTTTGTTTCTCTCAGTTTTCCTCCTACCTAGCCAACTGCTCCACATCAGTCTCCTTTGCTGGTTCCTCCTCATCTTCCCAATCTATGAATGCTAGGGTTCCCCAGAACTTAGTCCCTGCAGCTCTTTTCTTTCCTTCCCTTTAAATGGCATGGGATATTGATCACTTCTAATTTATATCTCTAGCCCAGACCTTGCCTTTGAATTCCAGACTCATATATCCAACTGTCTTCTTGATAAAGAAACTTGGATCTCTAATACATAGCTCAAACATAACAGGATTAAAACTGATTTTTTTCCTCCCAAATTGGCCCTTCCTTATTACAGTAAGTGGTAACAAAACCTGTTTTATGCTCCCTCCTAAAACCTTGGATTTATCCTTGAAGCACTCAAATTCTTAAGCAAATATTATCAGCTCTTCTTTTAAAATATATTCAAAATCTGGCCACTTCTTACTCTATTAGCCTATGAGTCATCAATGCCTCTCATTTGTGCTATTCCAACAGCTTCCAACTATTCTATTTCCATAATTGTCTTCCTACTGTCTATTCTCTACCATGCAATATTTAATTTTACAGTTACAGTTGACATTCAATATTTTATTAGTTTCAGGTGTACAGCATAGTGGATTAGACATTTATATAACTTACTAGAGGCCCAATGCATGAAATTCATGCAAAAGTAGGCCTTCCTTCTCCTGGCTGCCAGCACCGGCTTCCCTCTGGCACCCGGAACCTGGGTTTCCTCTGGCACCTGGGACCCGGGCTTCCCTCTGGCTGCCAGCAGGTACCCAGGACCCAGGCTTCCCTCTGGCTGCCAGCAGGCACCCGGGACCCAGCAGCCCCTGCTTCATCCTGAAGTTCTTTTGGAAGGACGCCTGGTCTAATTAGCATATTATGCTTTTATTATTATGGATAAAATGACCCCCCATTAGTCTAGTACTTGATACCATACATGGTTATTACAATACTAGAGGCCCAGTGCACAAAAATTTGTGTACTCGGGGGGTCCCTCAGCCCGGCCTGTGCCCTCTTTCAGTCTGGGACCCCTCGGGGAATGACCACCTGCTGGCTTAGGCCTGCTCCCTGGAGGATTGGGCCTAAGCTGGCAGTCAGACATCCCTCTAGCAACCCGAGAGCCCTTGGGGGATGTCCACTTGCCAGCAGGAAGCAGGCCTAAGCTGCAGTCGGACATCCTTAGCGCTGCTGAGGAGGTGGGAGAGGCCCGCCACCACTGCTGTGCTGGCAGCCATCAGCCTTGCTTATGGCTGAGCAGAGCTCCCCCTGTGGGAGCGCACTGACCACCAGGGAGCAGCTCCTGCATTGAGCATCTGCCCCCTGGTGGTCAGTGTGTGTCATAGTGACCAGTCATTCCCAGTCATTCTGCTGTTAGGGTCAACTTGCACATTACCCTTTTTTTTTATAGGATAGAGGCCTGGTGCACGGATGGGGGCCGGCTGGTTTGCACTGAAGGGTGTCCCGGATCAGGGTGGGGGTCCTGCTTGGGTGGCTGGCCAGCCTGGGTGAGGGGCTGATGGGTGTTTGCAGGCTGGTCACACCCCCTTCAGGGCGGGGGTCCCCACTGGGGTGCCTGGCCAGCCTGGGTGAGGGGCTGATGGCTGTTTGCAGCTGGTCACACCCCCTTCAGGGTGGGGGTCCCCACTGGGGTGCCTGGCCAGCCTGGGTGAGGGCCTGATGGCTGTTTGCAGGCTGGTCAAGCCCCCCGCCCCCCCCCCCCCGGGAACCCCTCACCCCATGGAGTTTTGGACAGCCTGGGTGAGGGGCTAAGGGCCGTTTCAGGCTGACCAAGCCCCCTGGCTACGGAAGCTCCCAGCCTCTCCTTTTTTTCTTTTTTTTTATTCTGGGATTTAGTTACCTTCTATAATTGAAACTTTGTAGCCTGGAGTGGAGCTCAGAGCTGCCCGTGAGGGAAGCTTGGCTTTCTCCATCGCCAGGGGCAACCCTAGGCTCCAGCTCGGTGGCGATGGCCCACTAAAAGCAGGTATCTGGGGTTTATTTATCTTCTCTAATTGAAACTTTGTTGCTTTGAGTGGAGCTTAGAGCCATCATTGGGGCAACTAAGCCTCCTGCTTGCTCCAGCTCCGTGGCTGCCGGCTGCCATCTTAGTTGGTTTAATTTGCATATAGTTGCTCTGATTGGCTGGTAGGCGTGGCTTAAGGTGTAGCAAAGGTATGGTCAATTTGCATGTTTGTCTTTTATTAGTGTAGATTATTGACTATATTCCCTAGGCCTTATTTCACATCCCATGACCATTCTATAACTGCAAATTTCTACTTCTTAATTTCTTCACCTTTCCCCCCAACCCAACCCCCTCCCTGTCAATCACCAGTTTATTCTCTGCAGCTACATCTTCTTCTGTTTTGTTTATTTTGTTTTTTAGATTCCACATATAAGTGAAATCATATGATGTTTGTCTTTCTCTGTCTGACTTATTAAACTTAGCATAATACCTTCTAGATCTATCCATGCTCTTACATATGATAAGATTCTTTTATTTTAATCCTCACTGGATGATATTTTTCCACTGATTTTTAGAGAGAATGGAAGAGAGAGGGAAAGACAGAGAGAAATATCAATGTGAGAGAAACACATTGATTGTTTGCCTCCTACACAAACCCTGACCAGGGCCCAGGCTACATAGGAGCCAGCAACTAAAGTATGTGCCCTTCACCAAAGTGGAACCCAGGACCCTTTGGTCCACAGGCTGATGTTCTATCCACTGAGCCAAACTGGCTAGGGCCAGGTAATATTCCATCATTCTATTTTATGGCCAGGTAATATTCCATCATACATATGCAACATATTTTCATTTTCTTTATCTAATCGTCTATCAATAGACACTTAGGTTATTTCCATATCTTGGCTATTATACATAATGCTACAACCATAGGGGTACATATATCTTTTCAAATTAATGTTTTGGTTTTCTTCAGATAAATATCCAGAAGAAGAATTGCTGGTTGAGTCATAAAGTAATCCAATTTTTAATTTTCTGAGGAACACCCATACTGTTTTCCATAGTGGCTGCACTAATTTACATTCCAATCAAAAGTACATGAGGGTTCCCTTTTCTCCACATCCTGGCCAACACTTGTTTGTTGATTTATTTTATTATTATTATTATTGTTATTATTATTATTATAACTATATTTATATTGATTTCAGAGAGGAAGGAAGAGGGCGAGAGAGATAGAAACATCAATGATGAGAGATAATTATTGATTGGCTGACTCCTGCATAGCCCACACTGGGGATCAAGCCTGCAACCCGGGGATTTGGCCTGACCAGGAATCGAACCATGACTTCCTGGTTCATAGGTCGATGCTCAACCACTGAGCCACACCGGTCAGGTCGACACTTGTTTGTTGATTTATTGATGATAGCCTTTCTGACAGGGGTGAGATGATATCTCATTATGTTTTAATTTGCATTTCTCTGATTATTAATGACACTGAGCATCTTTTCATGTCTATTGGCCATCTGTATGTCCTCTTTGGAAAAATGTTTATTCAGGTTCTCTGCCCATTTTTTAACTGGGTTGGGTTTTTGGTATTGAGTTTGTGAGTTCTTTATAAGTTTTGAATATTAACCCCTTCAAACCTTCTCCAGGGGCAGTCCTCATTGTTGCAGCATTATTGAGTATCTTTTCCCATTCAGTGTGATTTTTGTTTGGTGATGATTTTCTTTGCTGTGCAAAAACTTTGGTTTGATGTAGTCCCATTTGTTCACCTTTTCATTTGTGTCCCTTGCTTGAGGAGATAGATTTAAAAAAATATTACTAAGAGCAACGTGAAAGAGTTTACTGCTTATATTTTCTTTTAGTTTTATAGATTTGGATCTTACATTTTAAATCTTTAATGATCCATTTTGTGTTTATTTTTATATATAGTCTAGTTTCATTTTTTTGCATGTATATGTCCAATTTTCCCAACACCATTTATTGAAGAGACTTGTTTTACCCTATTGTATATTATTGCCTCCTTTGTCATACATTAGTTGACCATGTAGGTGTGGGTTTATATCAGGGCTATCTATTCTGTTCCATTAATCTATGTGTCTGTTTTTATGCCAGTACCATTTTGTTTATATGGTGTATCACATTAATTGATTTGCATATATTGAGCCATCCTTGTACCTGAGGAATAAATCCCACTTGATCATGGCATATAATCTTTTTAATGTTTTTATGACTTTGATTTACTAATATTTTGTTTTGATTACTATAGCTTTGTAGTGTGTTTATATCAGGTAGCATGATATCTCCAACTTTGTTCTTCATTCTCAAGATTGCTGTGGCTATTTGGGGTCTTTTGTGGTTCCATATAAATTTTAGAATTATTTTTCTAGTTCTATGGAAAATACAATTGGTATTTTGATAGGTACTGCACTGACTCTATAGATTGCTTTGGGTAGATGGTCATTTTAACAATGTTAAGTCTTCCTATCCCTGAGCACAGTATATGTTTCCATTTATTGGTATCTTCTTCCATTTCTTTCTCCAATGTTTATAATTTTACAAGTACAGGTCTTTTATCTCCTTGGTTAAATTTATTCCTAGGTATTTTTTTCGTGTTACTGTAAATGGGATTGTTTTCTTAATTTCTTTTTCTGCTAGTTAATTCTTGTTGTATAAAAATGCAACCAATGTCTAAATATTAATTTTGTATCCTGATACTTTACTGTATTTATTGAACAATGCTAATAGTATTTTTGTGAAATCTTTAGTATTCTCTCTATATAGGATTCTTTATATATCTGCATTATAGAATAGTTTTACTTCTTCATTTCCAATTTGGATGCCTTTATTTCTTTTTTTTTTTTTGTCTGGTTGCTGTGGCTAGGACTTTCAATACTATCTTGAGTATAAAATGGTGAAAATAGAGATCCTTGTCTTGTTCCTGATATTAAGAAAAAAAAACACTTTTAGCTTTCCTCTAGGGAGTATGTGTGGATTTGTCATATATGGCCTTTATTATGTTGAGGTATATTCCCTATATACTTACTTTGCTGAGAGTTTTTATTATAAATGAATGCTAGATTTTCTCAAATACTTTTTCTGCATCTATTGATATGATCATATAATTTTTATTCTTTATTTTGTTTATGTGGTGTATCACATTAATTGATTTGCATATATTGAACCATCCTTGTACCTGAGGAATAAATCCCACTTGATCATGGCATATAATCTTTTAAATGTTTTTCTGACTTTGATTTACTAATATTTTGTTGAGGATTTTTGTATCTATGTTCACCAAGGATATTGGCTTATGTATTATTTTTATTTTTTGTAATCTCTTTGTCTAGTTTTGGAATCAGGGTAATGCTGGCTCTGTAAAATTAACTTGAATTTTTTGGAATAGTATGAGAAGTATAGGTGTTAACTCTTCTTTAAATACTTGGCAAAATTTAACTGTGAAGCTATCCAGTCCAGGACTTTTGTCTGTTGGGAATTTTTGATTGCTGATTCTATTTCATTACTTGTTATTGGTCTGTTCAGATTTTCTGTTTCTTCTAGACTCAGTTTTGAGAGATTGTATGTTTCTAGGAATTGATCCATTTCTTCCAGATTGTCAAATTTATTGGCATATAATTGCTCATAATATTTTCTTATAATCATTTGCATTTCTGTAGTGTTAGTTGTCACTTATTCATTTCTAATTTTTATTTGTTTGGGTCATTTCTCTTTTTTTCTTGATTATCTGATTAAAGGTTTATCAAATTTGGGGGCCTGCTTTGTCATTCTGTTTCTAGTTCCTTTATGTGTAAATTTAGATTGTTTATTTAAGATTTATCTTGTTTCTGGATGTTAGACTTATTGCTATGAATTTCCCTCTTAGAACTGCTTTCACTTGTGTGCCATATATTTTGGGTTGTGGTTTCATTTTCATTTCTCTCAAGGTTTCTTGTGATTTATTCCTTAATTTCATTGTTAACCCATTCACCATTTAGGAGCATGTTATTTAGCTTCCAGGTGTTTGTGAGTTTTCAGTTTTTTTCTCATAATTAATTTCTAGTTTCCTACCCTGTGGTTGTAGAAGTTGCTTGATATAATTTCAATATTCTTAAATTTACTGAGACTTTTTTTTTTTGTCCTAACATGTGGTCTAAGCTGGAAAATGTTCCATGCACTTGAAAAAAATGTATATTCTGCTGCTTTGGGGTGAAATGCTCTAAAAATATCAAGTAAATCCATCTGGTCTAATGTGTCACTTAAGGCTGTTATTTCCGTGTTGATTTGTTGTCTGAATTATCTATTTATTGATGTCAATAGGATATTACAGTTCCCTACAATTACTATATTACTGTCAATCTCTCTCTTTATGTCCAACAATATTTGTTTTATATATGTATGTGCTCTTAAGCTGGGTGCATAAATGTTTACAAAGGTTATATCCTCTTGTTGGACTGATCATTTTATCATTATGAAATGTCTTCCTTTATCTCGTTATAGCCTTTATTTTAAAGTATTTTATCTGAAATAAGGATTGCTACCCCAGTTTTTTATTCATTTACATTTCTATGAGATATTTTTTTTCTATCCCTTTACTTTCAGTTTGTATGTGTCTTTTGATCTGAAGTGGGTCTCTTGTAGACAGCATATGTATGGGTCTTATTTTCTTATCCATTCAGCTACCCTACTTCTTTGATTGGAGTACTTAATCTATTTACATTTAAACTAATTATTATAAGTATGTAGTTACTGCCATTTCATTATTCATATTTATGTTGAATGAATTATTGATTAAAATTAAGTTGAATCCCAAGAATAAGAATAGGAGGCTATAAATAGAGCACTTAGAAAACAAAACCAAATGCTCTTGAAAATTAAAATATGACAGCTGCAATTAAAATCTAGTAGACAGATTTAAAGACAAAGTGGAGAAAATTCTCCCAGAAAATGGAAAAAAAGAAAGCCATCAAAATGGAAAATAGGGGAAGGGGATGTGACAAAATTAAAAGGATTGGGATAGAAGGGAAAATACCTAAATACTTGAAATTCCAAAAAGTGAGATAAGAGAGGAGAGAGAACTGAAGCATATGTGTTTCCAGATTAATGTATGTACCAAAAGAATACAAAATTATACAATACTCATGTAAGGATATTGGGCTATAGCTAACAAAATATACATGCATTTACCATTAGACCAAACAATCATGCTCTAGGATTTTATCCAAAAGAAATATTTGCAAATATGCCAAGTGACATATGCACAAGGATATTTATTATAGTTATTTGTAACAATAAAAGACTGAAAACAATCCAGATGTGTGTCAATAGGGGAATGACTGAATAAACTCTGTTATCCAGTTGTAAATAAAATTTTTAAGCATTAAAAGAAATGTGATTATAAATGAAAAATTAGATAACATTAAGGCACTATTATTTATTTTTATAGAGGTAATAATAACATCATAAATATGTTAAGAGCAAACTCATTTCTTAGAGATGCATGTGAAGGACTTGTGGGTAAAATAATAGATGTCTTGTATTCCTTTATAATATTCCAGGGAAAAATATTAAAAGAAATGGATGGATGATACAAAGCTGGCAAAATATTATTATTTATTGTAGGTGACTATATATAGATGTTCATTATATTATTCTCTTTACTTTTGCATATATTTGGAAATTACCATAATAATAGGAAATACAATGGCACTGACCTCCTCAATAGCAAACTTGACCCCAGAAGACAATAAAAATGTTCCTTAAATTTCTAAGGAAATACCCTAAAAAATAGGAGGAAATATTTGAAAGTTATCTTATTTGAAAATATCATAACTGATAAGTGACTAGTATCTGAAATGGGAAAATAATTTTTACAATTCAAATATAAAAAGACAAATGACCCAATTAAAAATAGCAACAAAGAATTTTATTGGCATTTCTCCAAAGAAGATACACAAATTGCCATTATGCACATGAAAAGAAACCCAACAATATTGGTCATTAAAGAATAGAAGTCAAAATAACATTCAGATACCACTTCACACCCATTAGGATGGCTACTGTATATATAAAAGCCTAAGCGACCAAACAACCGAATGACCGAATGACCAGTCAACCAGTTGTTATGACGCGCACTGACCACAAGGGGGCAGATGCTCAATACTGGAGCTGCCGCCTGGTGGTCAGTGCGCTCCCACAGCCAACTTCCCGTGGCCAGCCAATCTCCCATGGTACCTCCCACCCTCCCCAGCCAGCCAGGCCCCCGATCCGCCCTGATTGCCAGCCAGGCCAAGGGACCTCACCCATGCACGAATTCGTGCACCGGGCCTCTAATAATAAAAATAATTTTAAAAAGACAGACAATAAAAAGTGTTAGCAAGGTTGTAAAGAAATTAAAACCTCTTTCACTGTTCCTCAAACTGTTGAACATAGGTTACCATATAACTCACTATTCCCCTCCTAAGTACATACCCAAAAGAATTGAAAACATATATCCATGTAAAAAAATATGTATTCAAATGTTTGTAGTAGCAATATTCATAATAGCCAAAAAGTGTAAACAATCCAAATATTCATTAACTGATAAATGGATAAACAAAATTATTATATCCATATAATGAAATATTATTTAGCCATAAAAAGAAGAGAAGTATTGATATTACAAAATGAATGAAGCTTGAAAATATTATGCTAAGTGAAAAGCCAATCACAAAAAGCATATATTTTATTATTCCATTTACATGAAATGTCCAGAATAGGCCAATTCATATAAACCTAAAGATGATTTTTAGTTACTAGGGGATGAGGAAAGTGGAAAATGATTTCTAATGGTTCAAGGTTTCTTTGGGGTATAATGAAAAATACTTAGGAATTAGATTGTGGTCATAATTGCACAACTCTTTGAATATGCTAAAAACCACTCAATTGTGTACTTTAAATGGACAAACTTTATGGTATGTGAATTATATCTCAAGAAAGCTGTTATTTTAAAATTTCTAAAGGGCTGGGTACTTAGTTGGTACCACTCTCTGGCTTCCCTATGATTGATCAAACTTCATTAAAGATATTTAGGAAGCTAGCTCATCTTACTAATCCAGAAACTCTTGGCTATTTTGTATTTGCAAAGCTTCCAAATCAAGTTCAGTGAAAATGTTTTTTGGGTTCATACTAATGATTGAAAAATCTATACTCATAGATAGCTTATTCTTGACTGACCTCCAACTCAAAATAATTTTACATAGGACAGAAAACATTGAAAAACTATCTAAATTGATGCTTTAAGAGTTAATATTAAAGAAAGAATCAACTGTGACTTACAGCAGTGGGAACACCAAGATATGCCAATGCAATCAGTTGCAGAATTTAAAAAATATCTCTTACATTGATGAGCTGTTTGAATGATATCTGCTTGATAAAAGTGGTTTGAACAGGTGATCATATCACGGAGAACACAGTGCATGGTTGCTTTAACTCTATTTCACCTTTTTGAGCATAAACTTAAATCCTTAGAAGCTAAGTTAATGAAGATAATATATATTAGAGTAATTACAAAAGCTGGCACCCTCACTCAGAAGAAATGAGAGTGGTTGAAGGAATGGATTCTTGATGATATTGAAATACCAGTATACAGCATCGAAGTTTATCACTTACCTGAAGAAGAATCAGTTGAAGATGAAGAGTTTAAAGATGAGATTGGCCATCTCAAGGCTAGGATTCCAATCTTTATAGTAGGATCCAATTGATTGAAGGAAGTGAGTGGCAAGAGATTAGAAGTCACCTCTCCCTATGGGGCCTTGTGAGGGGAGAGATTCCAGAACTGCTGAGGCCAGCACTCATTGATCACCTGCAGATCTTGAGGTGGTAATCTAGGACTTCCACTGGCAGGCTTTAAGAGAAATAACAGAAAATTGAAAAGTGAGGACACGGATAAAGACCAGACCTTGCTGCAAGAGATGTATACAGGAATGCAAGCATTGATGCAAACGCAAAGGTGGGGCAAAATAGTGACAACAGAGGCCATGAGTACCTGTATAATAAAATATACCAGAGCTGGAATGAATCCAGTTGTGGCTTTCATGAAATGGTTGAAAGAATGTCCATCATTTTAATAATTTTGGTGTAATTTAGTTTTGTTTTTATCTTTAGATGTTTGAGCAAAATTATTACTCACTGGAAGTTAACAGTTGATGATGTTTATGGGAGTAGGGGGACCTATATTTTTTTATATTACTTTTGGTTTTGCTGCCTAGATTCATAAAAATGCTAATAATATTGTATATGTCCTTTTACCAAGAGATTACTAATCTCTACCTATAAAAGTATATTTTGGAAACATTGTTTTACAGAGTAATCTTAAGTCCACCAAACTAACTTTTTATCAATAAAACACTGGTTTTGATACTTTCAGATATTCTAGGAGAAAATGATTTTCAACCTAAAATTCTTTAACAAGCCAAACTCTCAAAAAATTTATTATCTGTGCAACTTTTCTAGGGAAGTTATTAAAATACTTGTTCTAATAAAACAAGGGAGCAAAACAAGGTAGAAGCATAAATCTATCAAGAATGTGATGTAATCAGAAGAGAGATGAAAGGAGTCCAAGGTGATGATGACCCAGAGAACAGCCACAAGAGCAGAAGACTCCAGGAGCTGTTCTCTAAATGACAGTAGTGATGGGCAGCCTAATAGGAAAGGATATTTTAAGAGAAGATGTACATTTCTAGAAGAAAGTTTGGGCATAAATTTTTTTTAATGCAAAAAAAAAATTATTTTGTTTTGTTTTTTCTAAAACATTAAAAAAATTACTAGCTCCAAGAGAAACAAAATTTACACAACATAAAAAATAAAATCATAGTATACTATGTGGCCCAGTTATAAACAAAATTTACATGAGAATAATAATATAAGTGAAAGAATACTGAACTAACTGAATATTAGTATGTAAATATCGTGGAGAAATGGGAGAGGAAAAGTTCTTTTGCCTTTGTAACTTGTTCCTGAGACCATTTCTTCTCCAGCTCACTCCTACCTCTGTGACTTTCTAAATAAACTTTCTCTTATAGTTTGAGTCTTGGCTCTAAATTCTTTCATAGCCAGAAATCCAGTTCCGAGGTTGCTGAATGGAGGTCTGACCTGACCCCACCGGTCAAACACCTGGTGCTGTTCTCACCACAACACAACTTTTATTAAAATACGAGTGGCCCAGTGCACACATTCATGCACATTGAAAGGAAATTAATTAGAAGAAATATTTTAATATCGCTATTCGCCCTTTCTCTATAATAAAAGTGTCATCCAAATTTACAATCTATAATGACAGATTGAAACACACGCATCCAATTGGCTCCAGCTAGAGCTTTATATGTATTGCACATGTGTGTGTCAACTTAGGCTTTTTAAAAAAATATATTTTATTAATTTTTTACAGAGAGAAAGGGAGAGGGATAGAGAGTTAGAAACATCAATGAGAGAGAAACATCGATCAGCTTCTTCCTACACACTCCCTACTAGATATGTGCCCGCAACCAAGGTACATGCCCTTGACCGGAATCGAACCTGCGACCCTTGAGTCTACAGGCCGACACTCTATCCACTGAGCCAAACTGGTTAGGGCAACTTAGCCATATATATATAGAATAAAATTGCTTAATTAGACCTGCTTTCTGATGTAGCTAAAATTTTCAGCCCAGTGAAGTACCCCAACTTCTCTTTCAGGTAATTGTCAGCAACACAGCAGTAAATATCAACATGAAGCAGATTATTACTGTAGCTCACACAGGGAGAACAAAGGGTAAAATATTTAACTGCAGCAGTGTTTGACTATATTTCATGCAGCAAGAAAACCTGAAGTCATTTTCAAGGTCCACCATTTCTTATTTCTTTTTAGTCAGGTCAAGTTTCTAAACTTTCTAAATCTCTGTCTTCCATCTAATGAAAAGAAAATAGGATTCCACTGAGTCTCCTATTTACCTACTCCAGGACTTCTGTGAGGATCAAATGAGATGAGTCATGGGAAAACACTTCACAGACATTTGGTTAAAGTGTGAAATGTTTCCACCTGGCTATAAAGCAAGTCGTGTTCCTGGGCTGAAGAAACTGCAAGGAGGCTGTCATCACTAGGGAGAGGAAGCTGGTGTTGCTATGTGACATCATTATCCAGATGGACACTTAGCATATTAGCCATATATATATATATTTTTTTTTAAGAGAAATATACAAATAAGAAATATAATCATAGTATGCTATGTGGCCAGCTATAAATAAAATTTACATGAGAATAATAATGTAAATGATGAATATTGAACCAATTAAATATTAGATTCAATTCTAGCCACTGTACAGTATTTAACTCTATACAAAGAAAGAGACACCTTAAAATAGAGGCTCAAACTGCCTTGAATATGTCTTTTACAAGTGATAATCAACTTTTGAGGATCATCAGTGAATCCTTCCAGAATCTGATGCAAATTAAGATCTCTCTACCTGGCTGGGTGTCTCGGTTGGAGCATCATCCTATACCAGTGATGGCGAACCTATGACATGCATGTTAGAGGTGACACACAAACTCATTTTTTTGGTTGATTTTTCTTTGTTAAATGGCATTTAAATATATAAAGTAAATATCAAAAATATAAGTCTTTGTTTTACTATGGTTGCAAATATTAAAAAATTTCTGTATGTGACACGGCACCAGAATTAAGTTAGGATTTTTCAAAATACTGACATGCCGAGCTCAAAGGGTTTGCCATCACTGTCCTATACACTCAAAGGTTGCGGGTTTGATTCCCAGTCAGGGCATATACTTAGGTTGCAGGTTCGATACCTGGTCAGGATGTGTTCGGGAGCAACCGATTGATTTTTCTCTCTCACACTGATATTTCTCTCTCCCTTTCTTCCTCTCTCTAAAAAAATCAATAAACATACCCTAAGGCAGTGGGTCTCAACCTTGGCTGCACTTTAGAATCATCTGGGAATCTTTTTAAAATCCTGATTTCTGGGCCTCATCCTCCGGAAATTCTGTTTCTTTGTTATGGGATGGGGCCACAACATTTGTAACAAAGAAACAGAATTTCCGGAGGATAAGGCCCAGAAATCAGGATTTTAAAAAGATTCCCAGGTGATTCTAATGTGCAGCCAAGATTGAGAACCTCTGCCCTAGGGTGAAGATTAAAAAAAAAAAAAAAAGGATCTATCAAGAAAAATGAACTCAGAATTCTAGAGTTCCATAGATATCCTGAACTCACCCATAGGTCCTGAGGACAGCCACAAGTCACAATTTAAGAACCCTTATTTTGGAGAAAATAATAAACATGCAGATATATTGTCAAAGTCTTGGAATGGACCACATGTAAAGGGTTTCTTTACTCACCTGAGTGGCATTCATAAAATTGGCTGTGATCACACAGCAAGAGGTGAGCCATTACATCTTTTCATACAGGTCTACTGTTCCAAGTAGATCTCAAATTAAACCAGACTGAGCCTCTGAAATTATTTCCTGCTCTCTGTGGTTTTAAGAGGAGAGGGCATTATTTCATAGATTAAATAGATCTCTTTGTTGCAAGAAAGCATACCTTAGAGATTTGATTACATAGGATCTCCACACATTTCCTCTCCATTAGCAATGCTTTGTTTAGTTAAAAACTGTAGGTCCACGGTTTCATCTTCTGGACCCAATTTGACCATAAAAGATTAAAGAAACCAAAACCAGATTCTTTTCACATTAAAAAATGATGAAGGCCCCATGGAATTTGGTATATGAATGCTTGCACTTAGCACAAAAAAGTCTTTAGAACACTACTGAGGTGAATCAGAATTGGCCAGAAAAGCGTATTTTCCAGATTTTGAATCATTTGCAAGGGTCCATTGTAGGGGTTTTGAGACATATTAGAAAAGACATATACAGAAAAAACAACAACTAAATTAAGAAGCATTAGATAAAGTACTAGTTTGGAGTGGCTTCGAACCAGTGAGTTTTCACAGACGTACAATGACAACCGTTGAGTAAGACTTGACACCAATCATTCTCTTCACTAATCTATAATTCACATGGAGCCTGCTGCCAAACGAAAAGGATGCCAGATTACATTCATTACAACATGCAGGGGGGAAAAATGTAAGTTGCTCTTTTTTATCAGGCTGGCAGGCTTCCCTACCTGAAAGAAAGAAATTAAGGTTTTGCCAAACACTTACAGAAAAGAAAAGAAACTTCATTTCTTTTTTAGCCTTTTTAGAACTGTTCAATTGCAGTCCTCCTCCCCCAGTTCCTCTACCCCCCTCGTTTTTAAAAAATTATATAAAGCTACCTCATAAAGTACTAATTTTCCATATTTGGGCCTGTATTTCATTGAATTTCACCAAAGCCCTCTCAATTTATTTCCTTTTTCCAAAAAAGGACCTCATAAACAGGAATATATAAAGAAACTAGAGGCCCGGTGCACGAAATTCATGCACTTGTGGGGGGTGTCCCTCAGCCTGGCCTGCACCCTCTCGCAGTCTGGGAGCCCTCGGTGGATGACCCACTGCTGCAAAGGCAGTGGGAGAGGCTCTCGCCACTGCTTCTGTGCTTGCCATCTGTGAGCCCGGCTTCTGGCTGAGCAGAGCTCCCCCTGTGAAAGCATACTGACCTCCAGGAGGCAGCTCCTGCGTTAAGCATCTGCCCCCGGTGGTCAGTGCATGTCATAGCGACCTGTCGTTCTGCCATTCGGTCGATCTGCATATTAGCCTTTTATTATATAGGATTATTTTTCACTATTAATTAAGACACTTTCCTCACATGTTTTTCCACAAAATAAATAAAAAGAAGAATCCAAAAGGAATTAAAAAATAAGAATTAAGGATACAATTTAAAAAGTATATATCAAAATAAAAAGCTTCTGCACAGCAAAAGAAACCATCAACAAAACAAAAATGGAGCCCACTGTATGGGAGAACATATTTGCCAATGATATATCTGCTGAGGGATTAATATCCAAAATATATAAGAAACTCATACAATTTAACACAAGGAAGGCAAACAATCCAATTAAAAAATGGGCAAAGGACCTAAACACCTCTCCAAAGTGGACATACAGAAGGCCAAGAGACATATGAAAAATGCTGTCACTAATTATCAGAAAGATGCAAATTAAAATGACAATGAGGCATCACCTCACACCTGTCAGAATGGCTACCATCAACAAATCAACAAATGATAAGTGCTGGCGAGGATGTGTAGAAAAGGGACTCCCTGGTACACTGATGGTGAGAATGGAAACTGGTGAGGTCACTATGGAAAACAGTATGGTGTTTCCTCAAAAAATTAAATATGGAACTGGCATTTTGACCCAGTGATCCCACTTCAAGGAATATATCCTAAGAAACCTGAAACACCAATCAGAAAGAATGGATACACCCCTATGCTCATAGCAGTGCTATTTACAATAGCTAAGATCTAGAAGCAGCCCAAGTGCCCATCAGTAGATGAGTGGATAAAAAAGCTGTGGTACATTTACACTATGAAATACTATGCAGCAGTAAAAAAAGAAGTATCTCTTACCCTTTGAGAGGGACATGGAGAGTATTATGCTAAGCAAAATAAGTCAGTCAGAGAAAGGCAAGCAGCACATGATCTCACTCATATGTGGAATCTAAAGAACAAATTAAACAGTTGAACAAAATAGATCCAGAGAAATAGGAGCATGGAACAGACTGTGAAATACCAGAGGGAAGGTGGATTGGGTGGGTGGGAAGAGATTAACCAAAGAATTTATATGCATATATGTATACCCATGGATACAGACAATAGTGTGGTGAGGCCTGGAGTGGAGGAGAGGAGGGTGCAGGCTAGAAGGAGTCAATGGGGGATGGGGGTGGGAGAAGAAGACATCTATAATATTTCAACAATAAAGATAAATTTTTTAAAAAAACTGTTCTTGGCAGGTAATCATATCCTAAGGCAGTATTTTTCCCTAACAAAGGTCAATCTTTACCTTAACTAAGTTAGTCTGTTGTCTTTTTGCATCTAGGATAGTATACCTGATAAACATCTCTTTGCAAAAACAATTTCCCTTTTTCTGACCCCATAAAGCACACGCACCTTACCAGAGTGAAGACCACAAATTCCCTCATTTTTATTATTATCATGTTAATTTTTGGCTGTTAACTATCCTGTACCCACCTCTATCATTTTACTTTTTATCCAATCCCAGAGGTTCCTCCCCCCCCGCCCCCCCCCCGTTTGTTTGCTCCAACTTTCCTAATCTATCACCAGTGGATTTCATATAACCCACTTAAGTCTTCTCATGAATTGTAATGTATAAAGCAGGGTGCAGAAATTCCATTTTCAGGAGCATTTTTTCTCAATCCCTTGATATTTTGTTTCTCGGCAATTGTTAGTTTGGCTCAAATAAACTCACAAAATTTCTCTACAGGTTTGAATGTTTCTTACATTGACAGTAAGAAATAATGTAATTCAAGTCTTTTCAATGCTCCCTTCCCAAGTTTAAAAAAAAAAAAAAAAGAGGTAAGGAATAATAATTAGCTCAATTAGTACACATTTAGATTCCACCGGTTGATGGATTTGAAGGCCTTGATTGATTCTTCTTATTTCCCTTTTTCATTATATTTCCTTTATTTTTTTATTCTAGCCAATGTTGTTAAAATAGTTTATCATCCTATTTCTCTAGATCCTAGCAATTTTTAAAATTTTTATTTTATTTAGTTGTAACATGAAATAGAAATTTTAGGGGGCTATAGGCAGGTTTAGGAAATTTTCAGAATTGGGGGTTCATGAAAAAAAACCACAGGGCTACAGACTGGGAGAAGTTACATTTCCATAAGACAAGGGAGTGGCAACAGTTATATTTACATAAGAAAAGAGAACTGGAGGTAGCCAAAAGGTCTATAGTTACAAAATAAAGAAGGAGGGAGAAAGCCCAGAAGGAGTAGGAGGACAATGAGGGAGAAGGGCCTCAGCAGTTACTATAGTAACCAATTCAAAAGGGAATATTGACCAATCAGAGGGGATATCAGGACACAGGGACTTGCAGCTGTTATAAACAGTGGAAACAGATAATTGGTGGGACTCTTCCCCCTCCCCATGTGGGCGTCCATTCTGTGGGACTTTTTCTCCCTCTCCAGGTAAGAGTCTGTGCTGTGAGATTCTTTCCCCTTCCCCATGTGGGAGTCTGTATTTGTTCTTCAATAAATCTCCACCTTTGCTATACCATCTTCAGCCTGTGGATTCATTCTTCAATGCCAACGGACAAAGAATCTGGGAAATACCATGTGTTCCAGTCCAAAAATCATGTACCAGATATAATGATATTAATTATTAGGTAATTAAATAAACAAACTCCAATTTATGTTTTATGAGATTTATGATTAATTATTAAACTATTTATTTATCAACCTGGGATGAGAAATAAGTTCTCAAAATATGGTAAAACTAGAGGCCCGGTGCACAAATTCGTGCACGGGTGGGATCTGGTCAGCCTGCCCCAGTTGAGTCCCATTGGGGCCGGCTGGCTGGTGGGAGGGGATGCAGGAGGTTAGCCAGCCAGCCCCACCCTCATCTGGCAAGTTGGCCGGCCGCAGTGTGCATCAAAGCGACCGGCAGTGCCAGTCAGTCCGATTACTTGTCTTTTAAATATATAGATAAATGTCATTTATAAATATAAAAACAGTATATATAAATCACATAAAATGAATCATAGAGATATGATAAAAGACAATGAGTAGTCCTAGCCGGTTTAGCTTGGTGGATAGAGTGTAGGCCTGTGGACTGAAAGGTCCTGGGTTCAATTCCAGTTAAGGGCACATGCGGCACATGCCTGAGTTGTGGGCTCGATCCACAGTAGGGGGTGTGCAGGAGGCAGCTGATCAATGATTCTCTCTCATCATTGATGTTTCTATCTCTCTCTCCTTCTCCCTTCCTCTCAAAAATCAAAAAATATATATATTTTTTAAATCAGGAGGAAAAAATAAAAAAACAAACAGTTTCTCTGGAAACATTGTCATGTCTGGAGGTGCTACCTAGGACTGTTATAGCCTCTCATTAACCAGCCGAAGAATAAAGCCAACCCTCAATGGATGGTAGGCCCAAAAGGGGTCACAATAAAGCAAAGACAGAGCCTAAAATGTTGTGCCTGGAACCTGCCGTCCCTCAGGACGTCTTGTAATGTAAAATGAATGAAACCCTTATTGTTGCAGCCAGTTGGGTCCAGGTTTTCTGACCCCTTCACCAGACAGCAGCCTAACATCCTCAGAGGGGAAATCCGGAAGACCTTTGTTCAGAGGACACTCCTCTTGGGTCTGGGCTCTGTTCTTTGCTAGCATTCTCACAACTCCCACCCCAGGGGGTAATAAGTAGCAGTTAAGGAAACCAAAGGGAAAACCACCCCTAGGCCAGAACACTCATAAAATTTCCCTTCACATCTTCTGTAATAGGGCAGGTTTCCTGAAAAATCTCAAGATATGTCTTTGGAAAAAGCTTGGAAACTAAATTGTAATATTTACTAATGAAATAGAGTAACACCCCACAGAGTGAGCTTATAGGCAATTACCATCTATCATTTATTTTCATCCAGTTGAGGGTTCAAAGAGAAAAGTTACATTCTAAAAACAAGTAAACAACAACAACAAAAGAACTGTCCAGAAGTCATAGAGATAAAGTAGGGAGATATAAATTTGAAGAAGATTAAAAATCACCAACGGATAAGCAGAATAAACAACTTTATCATCAGTTGTACGTCATCAGCTTTAAAATCTACAAGTCATGCTTCTCTGAGTGGGTTACTGAACATTGTGGGATAGAGAGCTACAATTGTAAAGAGCTACAGTTCCTCAATTACTGATAACAAGGTTTTTTAATTGGAAAAAATATGGAGTAGGGGCCCAACAGGGGTATTTCGAGCTGTTGTGGGCCCTAACTAGTTGCTAGGATAACTCTCAGCACATCAAGCTAAGAATAGAGGACAGTGGTCCAACTAGCTCCCTGCACTTCCCCGGAACATCTGGGAGAATGTCATTCTGCTTTCTCTTAAACTGACAAGCTGACTCTTCATATGGAACTGATAGAAAGTGAAAGACTGAGTCTAATGTGCTAAGAAGCTGTTAAAGGATTAGTTTTGGCTTTTAGTGGAAAAACAATTATGCTGAATTACAAACACATCTGCCACACACTCAGCAAACTATCAGAGAAGTCAGATTTTCCTCACGTTTTACTTCGTGGACCCTTTTCAATTTTCAAATAGAACACAGTGCTCCAGTTATTGCTTACATGTATTTTCTTTAAATAGACTCAGAACAAACTTAGAAAGCCTGATATTGTGTGGAAGGAAATAAAAGTTACACCCTCTATTTCTGTAGTGCTTTACAGTTTTCAAAACTCTTTAATGGCTATTAATTTAGTAAAGAACAGTCATTCACTCACTTGCATGAATTCATTTAATAATAATAATAATAATAATAATAAAGCAAACAAGCTCCTTACAGCTCTGCTTAGAGCAATGCTACAAAGAAAAGAGTGTGCCTTTGGGTCTTCTGTCCTGTTCATTCATTGATTCAATAAACATTCATTGCCTGCTATGTGTCAGACTTCCTAAACTCTGGGAACACAGCTGTGCGAAAAAGATATGAACAAAATCCTGTCCTCATGGTACTTACAACCTCATAAACACAATATAACTGTTCTACACATTTCCATTTATTTATGGGTTCATCACTAGCAAATAGCTTAGTTTTCTCTGTGCTGCATTAAGTGTGGAAGGTGGTTTAAATAAGTATTTGAAGGAGCAAGACCCTGGAACTAATAAACTGAGATAGTTTACTGATTAACAGTGTGGAGAAAGTTTATTCTTCTTGAAGGCAAACAAAATAAGGCTCCATTGAGGTGTTTCTCAAATAAGAGAGTGACTTTTCCATTTACCATAAATCCAGTGAAGAACAATGAGCACTGTGGTTCTTCTTATACCCGTCTGTCACACACAGACTCATTATTAACAGGGCATACTATATTTTTTTCACTTGAATACTTACATGAGCTCTTAAATGTCAGTTGAAATATCTAAATTTTCCAGTTTAAATCTCTCTCTCTCTCTCTCTCTCTCTCTCTCTCTCTCTCTCTCTCTCTCTCTCTCTCTCTCTCTCTCTCTCACACACACACACACACACACACACACACTTTAGAGAATGAAGCAAAGAGCCTAAAGTTAAATTAGTAAGTGAAGAGATATGTCATGCTTAAAGCAGTGCCTTGCAAAGAGAAAGCATTCAATAAATGTTACATATTACTATTATCACATCAAATTTAAAGATGTGAAAACTGAGGCTCAGAGAGGTAACTTACCCACTGTGCACGGCTGGTTGATGGTCACCTCCCTCCTCAGAGTGACTGAAAAGGGACCTAGACCTGGTCTCCCAGCTCTAGGGCTTTGTCATGTCCAGTCCATCCTGCACACCATGGAATACACCTGGCCACTAGTCACTTTAGAAATGGGAATACAGTGGGGCCTTGACTTACGAGTTTAATTCGTTCAGAGACCGAGCTCGTTAAGGAGCTCGTTATGGAGCTCATTAAGGAGCTCGTTAACTCAAATTACTCTATCAACTCAATGCAAAAAATCTGTCGAGAGACAGCTGGTATCTTAGTCGGGACACTCGTAAGTCAAGGCCCCACTGTAGAGGGTTCTGAAAATATTGAAAATAAGATGCTCCTTGTATGGGGGAAGCAGCATGGTCAGAGTGACAGACAGGGATGAGTAGGGTGAAGTCTTCCTCCTAGGGAGTCAGGGCAAGGTTAAGGTCACCAGGCGCTGGGAGACACGCCTGCTTTGTAATTTTTCTGGGATTTTTCACTTTTTTAGTATTTACCAGACATATTTCCTGGGTAAGAGAAGAAAACCTTATAGCTACCTAACTCCTGATGATTCTGTTCTCTCTTTATACACAGGTACTTGAGATATGTGTGGGGAAGGGTCAGTGGTATTGGAGCACAGCTGAGGCAAAGGGAAGGAGGAAGAGAAATCAGAGTCCTCTCTTCAGGAGAAAACCTGCCCTTATCAAAGTCAAATTAATAATCTAAAATTTTTTTTTTACTTTGTCACTCTTCTGATCCTTCATTTGCCTCCACACTGCAAAACGTTGTCAAAATGGATGATCCTGTACAAGTTCCATTCTCCCAGATGCACTTTAATTTACTAAACGCTTACCCAGTAATAGAGCTGCAGCTGGTTAGCACTGTTACTTCCTTAGATTGACCCTGCTAGGTGACATAAGGGAGCTTACCGGGGGATGCATTTCAATGTAAAGGCGACACTCTGGAGGCCCAGCAGTAGGGTTTCCGGATGCTCCAAGAGCAGGGCATGTGCACATTTGCCGATGCCCTCTGTGCTACAAGCATCCTCTCCAGAAGGCATTAGGAGAATGCTCTTCCTTACCCATCACTGTCTCTCAGGGTGACAGACGGAAATGACTGGAAACACAGCAGAGTCCTTCTGCCTCCTTGGGGGCCATGGGAACCTCTTCACACCAAAGGGGCTGTTAGAGCCATCGGCTGGCTTTCTGGAATGGTCACTACAGATTGTGGGTCCAAGTTCTATCTTTGTATGTGGGCTGACTGGTCCCTTTGTATAATGAGTCTTTCAGCTTCACACTGAAGATGCTGTGGAGCCCTCAGAGCATGGAAGGCTCAGGACCTCTCCTACGACTCATGCCTGTGGGCTCTTTTCCGTTTCTCCTGAAAGCTGGATGCTAGATGAGCTCTGGCGTTAGTTACAAAGCCCTGAGGATCTGAGAAAGCCAAGTGTGTGTGCCAAGCAGCTCTGACCTGCAATATTCATCAGGACCTGGTCATAACTGCAATCCTTACAGTTTTAGAAAGGAATCTCACTGAGAAGCCAGAAGGAATCATCTGGTGTCACACAGGATAGATTTATCGGTGAAAGCGCTAACGATAAGAGAATTACGAAATCTTCTTAGTCTGTTATTTAAAAAATGCCAAAGTGTTTAGCATCCTTCAAACCACGAGAGCATATACAGGAGTTTAAGAGATGCTGTTGCCTTCTGCCTCTAAGTCCACTGATGAGCCCAGGGAAGCTGTTGAGGGGACTGCATCTGGCTGACAATCCTCTGAGGATAGGAGGTGACAGATGCAATGACACCTCCTAAGAACCAGTTTCCTCCAAAGGCCAGGAGTCTTGGGATAACAGAGCTGTGCCGGGCAACCTTGGCAAAGTCACTCTGATCGTTGAGTTCAAGAGGAGGTCAAGAGCTGTGCGGTGCACACCACCCAATTACAATCTATTTGCAGAAAGCATAATGTGTATTTTTGCGAAAGGGTGACCCTGTGCTGAGGAGAATTAAGTTGGCAGTCTGGTGTTTAAAGGATCTGTATCATAAACAAAGTAAATACAAAAGGAAAATTTCGCAAACAAATATTCAACTCAAAGGGAGATATACCGAGGTGACAGATGAAAATGAACTGTACATTTACTTGGGCCAATGTGCTCAAGGTGACCGAAAAGTCACACAGCTTTCTGAAATGGACAAGCCCTGAGAAATGAGCCCCAGCTCAAGCAATTCATTTACTTTCCAGCCGACCACAAACTTACCCAGTAAGCCATGAAATTGCTTCTGGAGGCAAACTGTGGTCAGGCCTGCGATGACAATTTATCACTTTCTGGCACGGCTTTCAAAATTTAAAAATAGGAAAGACACTACATAAAAAGCTAGATACTTCATTGCACGATGAGTCTCATTGGACTAAGAAAATAGCAGCATTTAACTTTCTATTTACAGGACAAGAGTTGAAATTAGGGTTATCTGAAAGGACCTCCAAAAATAAGTGAGTAAAGAGACTCTTTTCCATGATGTTTTCAGACTCCAGTCCTGTGCAGCAGGGGCTAGCTGGGTACATGACTGAAGCATGTGAGGTTATACTTCTGTGCCTTCCAGAGAGGAATAACAGCCAGTGATAGAGTTATCTCTGTTTCTTGATAACATCTAATCGGCAGTAAACCCCTGCTTCCTTGAACCAGCACCCAAGTCACCTAACACAAGCCCCAATTCTGTAGTAAGTCCTTTATAACACCCCCTTGCTGAGACACCCCACAGTTCCCCATGGAGTGAGGTCACCCTCAGTGGAACAAATGGATAAACCCGAACTTTCTTCCCCAACAGGTGGATTGCTGGGGGTCTCTGACCGGGAGGTGGGATGCGGGGGGTGGGGTGGGGATTGTCAATGTAATAACAGACTGAAGTGCTAGAACAATCTTACAGTTCAAACTGAGGCAGGCAGCCCCTGTGCTATGTACATACATATAAAAAAAAATAGTGTGGGAAATTCAGTCAAAGTTCTTTTAAGATTCACTCCCAATCATTCTCTAAAACAGCACACAAAAAATCAGTAGTTGATGTATGTTTGTAGCCTCTTTCCCTGTCTCTACCTCTGAGGAGAATTCTAGGTGCTTCTTCCTCTCTCCCGCTTCCATGCTCCCCAGTAGGAAAAGTGCTGACCACCTTAAAGAACAAAGTCCTTACCAAAAATCAAAGATGCAACTAGTAGATAATTAAGTCCTAAAAATCTAATACAGTGAGTATAGACAATAAAATTATAAACATTATATTTGCTAAGAGACTAGATTTTAATTGTTCCCAACACTAGAAGAAATGATAATTATATGATATAATAGTGGTGTTAGGTAATACAATGGCACTCATACTGCAGTATAAATGTATCAAATCAGTATGTTGTACATCTTAAATTTACACAATGTTGCATGTCAAATAGAAGTCACTTTTTAAAAATCAAAGATGAACAAAAAGCTCTCATTTAGGGAGTACCTCTCCGATTGCTCAGGGAAAAGCCCTGTGTAAAATTGAGAAAAATAAATTCAACCACAGCACTGATGAGGAAATAATGCATACACAGCAAAATAAAATCAAGTTTGAAAAGCTCCCTGAATCTGCAGTATTGGCAAATTAACCTAATTACTGGGAATTTTGCAAATGCTGCCAGTGGTGCTGGTGTGCTGGAGGATGGGAGATTTGATTTCCAGCCTCCCCCAGAAATTCCCTGGGGAAAACCTCTTCGTTAGCTACCCTGCATGCTACAGGGCTGAGGTTCTAATAAGAAACTGCTTCATGTGGATGAAACATGACTTCTAAACCTGAGGTGGACAGGATGCATGGCTCAGGAATACCATTCTATTTTAGAGGTTAAGTAGGGACCCAGCAACCACCTCCTACAGACCAGGCCTCCAGGGAAGGGGTGAGATGGCAACCCCTTTCGAGGCTGCACAAGGCCCCAGCATGGGCTGCTCTTGGGCTTTTAAGGAGCTCCAGAGAATACTTTCCCCACATATACTCCTAACCAACCCTAAGGGAGAAGGAGTGCTCATTCTCAAAGAGGACAAAATGGAGTAAAAATCATGGAATAGCACCAAAATGCTGTGTTCCATTCACTTCTCTACCATTTGTTAGCTGTGTGATCTTGGATAAGTTTTTTAGCCTCTCAGCGCCTCAGTTTTGTCATCTGCAAAATGGGGGATGATAATCTGCCAGAAGCCGGTCCATCCTTGCTGCTTGACACAGACGCTGCAGGGAAGAAACATCTGCACAGCGTATGTTTCAAGGGAACTGGCTTATATGGCATACTGTTCTTAATATGTTTGCTCCCCCTCTTAGCGCTATGTGTTTTAACCAAGGTAACCTCTCCGAGAAAGATTGTTTCCCCATGTGAGGATTTTTTCCCTGGAGTTAGGGATTAACGGGCCTAAGGAAGAGAATAAATCAGTGAAACCCCCTAGTGTTACAGAAATACCAGGTACTACTTATGAAGAACTTGGACTAAGACTGTTGGCAATAAATTTGGGACTTGCTGGGCCCACATCCCCAGGAGTCTGCCCACCAGGGAAAGCACCAAAGCCTATACCCCTGGAGACCCACCGACACAGGGCAGTCCCAGGGAAGGCAAGCAGCGAGGCTGGGAGGACTTAACCTTTACTGGGTAGGATAATTTCCTTCAGTCACTTCCTTCTAGCTTATCAGTAGAGCAGTGACCTTGGAATAGGCCTTATAATGGAACACAGAGATTAACCTAGACAGGATTAAACTCAACAGAACTAGATTAACAAATGCCCTAACCTTTGGAATAGAATGGATAGGATTAAAATCAACTAGTATAAATACAGATGGAACAGGACAATAATGACAGAACCTGGTTGGAGAACCTGGCTATGCTGATCAACTGAAAGCTGTCTCCATGTCATTCCTTCTTTGGTGACTCCGTCCACACCTTTGGGAACCCCTGAACTGCTGGGGTTGGACCCAAACAATAATCAACCTCATTAGCTTCTTGGGAGAATAAAATAAATTAATACAGGTAAAGCACTTAGGATATTCTTTGCCCATAAGAATTGCCATATAATCCTTGGTTATTATTATATTAGAGTGTGAACCCACTGAAGAGGCTGCATCTCATTTTTATGGACTTCCTTAGGCTTAGCACAGTGACTGTATTACTCCCACAATGTTACAGTGATTAAACTGCCAAGCAATTTTGCTTCTGTTTGATGTCAATATTTTATTCAGGAGCTTTCTCATCAGTGTTAATATAATTTTGAATTTTTAAAAAATGTATATTTGTTGTTTAAAGTATTACAGATGTCTCCTTTTTTCCCCAGTGACCCCCTAGACCAGTGGTTCTCAACCTGTGGGTCGCGACCCCTTTGGTGGTCGAACAACCCTTTCACAGGGGTCGCCTAAGACCATCCTGCATATCAGATATTTACATTACGATTCATAACAGTAGCAACATTACAGTTATGAAGTAGCAATGAAAATAATTTTATGGTTGGGTCACAAAATGAGGAACTATATTTAAAGGGCCAGAAGGTTGAGAACCACTGCCCTAGACCCTACAATCACCCCCTCAGGCCTTCACTGAACTATTGCTTGTATCCATGGGTTAGGCATATATGCATATAAATTCTGTGGTTAATCTCTTCCCCCCCCCCTCTCTCCCTTCCCTCAGATTCATCAGTCTGTTCCATGCTTCTATGTCTCTGGAACTATTTTGTTCATCAGATTCCACATATGAGTGAGATCATGTGATACTTGTCTCTTTCTCTGACTGGCTTAATTCACTTAGCATAATACTCTCCAGGTCCCTCCATGCTATCTCAAAGGGTAAGAGATCCTTCATTTTTACTGCTACATAGTATTCCATTGTGTAAATGTATCACAGCTTTTTTATTCACTCATCTACTAATGGGCACTTGGGCTGCTTCCAGATCTTAGCTATTGTAAATTATGCTGCTATGAACATAAGGGTGCAATATGGAGTTTCCTCAAAAAATTAAAAATGGAACTGTCATTTGACCCAGCGATCCCACTTCTAGGAATATATCCTAAGAAACCTGAAACACCAATCAGAAAGAATATAATTTTGAAGTTTTGCCAAGTTATTAGATTATATGAGAACTTTTTTCGAGTTTATTTAGAGTTAAAACCAAGGGGAATTCTCACAGAAACTTAGACTTAGTCATTTAAATGATTTTTAAGTGTGTGTTTTTTTGGTCAGTATGGAGAAAAGGAACGGACAAGGGTCCACCTGGGGTTGGTGTGTGGAAATGGGAGGTGAGAAGAGGACAAACATCAAAATATTTTCTCATTTCCATTGAGATTTCTTTTTTGATGCATTTGTTAATTTTTATTTCTACTTTTTTATTGAGTAAACTACCCTCATCAAAGTGTAAGCATAATGATTTGTACATATGCATAAACACTTATAACCACCAAATCAGGATCTGGAACAAATAATTCTAGCACCCCCACCCCTTCCTAATCCACTCTCCAACTTCTATCACTATCATTAGTTTTATGAGTTCTTGAACTTCATAAAAATAAAGGTACTTTCCTTTTCTTTTCTGGGAGCTTAATTGTTTCACTTCTCGTACTTAATTCTGTGGTTCATTTCACATACATTTTGTGTATGGCGTAAACTACATACAAGTCTACCCATATATCCAATTGCTTCATTACTACTTATTGAAAAGAGTATTCAATACTACTTCCCTACTGCGGCGAATTTCAACTGCTGTGCCGCAAGTATTTTAAAAACATGTGATACAGGACTATTTAGTAAGAGGCAACAGACCTCTTTTCTTTTAGATTGTCAAATAAAAACATGACAACAGCCAACACAACAATAGTTGTCCAGTGTGAATGAATGAAAATTATATCTATTTTTTTTGTCAAATTGGAAAAACATGTATTAATTTTTGGTGTGCCACAGAATTTTAGTAATTAGTGTATGTGTGCCATGAGATGAAAAAGGTTGAAAATCACTGCCTTACTGAGTTATAGAGCTACCTTTGTTATAACTCAGTTATAACAGATGAGGGTCTATTTCTGGACTCTCTATTCTGTTCCCTGGTATATTTGATTATCCTTTGCAATACCATACTGGATTAATTATGGTAATTTTACAGTTTCTTAAGTTTTAAAATTTGGTAGTATATAAGTCTTTCAAATCTGTTCTTCAAACTGTCTTAGGATTCTAGGTCTTTTGCATTTTCATATAAATTTCAAGTTCAACTTGGATATTCTTTTAAAAGCCTCTCAGTTGGGATTTTTATTAAGATTACATTAAATCTATAGCTCAGTTGGAAAGACCTGGCATAATAACCACATTTAGTCTTTAATATATGAGCATGCTATCTCATTTATGACTTTCTCCAGTTTTTCTCAGCAAAGTTTGGTACTTTTTGGTGTAGAAATCTGGCACACATTTTATTAGGTTTGTTACTAAGTATTTAATGCTTTTTGATGCTATTGTTAAAGGTACTTTATTTAAAATTTATTTTTCAATAGTTTGTTCTCCTATTTAGAAATGTAATCAGTATTTGCATATATTGACTTTGTATCTAATAATAATGCCAAATTTGTTGGTTAAATCTAATAATAGGTAGATTCTTTTGACTCTTCTACATAATCATGTCATGTGTGAGTAATATGCAATTTACTTGCTCATTTTTTATTTTTATATCTTTTCTTTTCTCACCTTTTCCTCCTGGATAAAACCTGCAGAACAAGGTTGAACCTTGTAGGACGTTCAGTCCTGTTCCAAAACATCCACAGAAACATTTGTCCAAAAACATCCTTGGAGACAGTTGGTCCACATAGTTAATGTTAACCCTACTCTTCTGCAAGATTCAAACCCCAACCCAAATAATGTTGTATTTGAAGCTATAAATTTCCCTTTAAGTACTGTTTTAGCTTCATTTGATGTGTTTTGATGCATCATATTTTCACGATTATTCCCTTCCAAATATTTTCTAATTTTTTCTGTAATTTTTTCAACTCATGAGTTAAGTAGAAACATATTGCCTAATTTCAGAACAATTAGAGGTTTTTAAGTTATCTTTCGGATTATGCTTCTTGTTTCATTCCACTCAGGTCAGAGAATACACTATATATTATTTCAATCCTTTGTAATTGGTTGAAACTTGTTTTTTGTTTTAGAGTATGTTTTATTTTGGTGAGTGTTCCATCAAATGTATTTAAAAAGCTACAGTTTTGGAATACTGACTTTTTGCCCTCTTAACTTATCAGTTACTGAGAGAAATGCTTTTAGATCTACTTCTATAATTGAGGATTTGTATAATTCTTTTACATGATACTAAACAATTATTGCAGCAAAGAAGAAATGAAAGAAATCAAAAGATACACAGAGATAAATGAAAATATAATGTACCAAAATTTTGTGGATGCAGCAAAAGTGATAGTAGGAGGGAAATTTATAGCAATCCAGGCCTACCTAAAAAAAAAAAAAAAAAGATTTCAAACAAATGATCTAACATTGCTTAAGGAACTAGAAAAAAATAAAAACAAAAAAGCTCAAAGTGGAAGGCAGAAATAAATGAAATAGAATATCAAAATACAATAGAAAAAATAATAAGATGAGTTGTTATTTTTTGTGGTTTTTTTTAAATTTGTATTTTTTTAATTAAATCTTTATTGTTCAGATTATTACAGTTGTTCCTCTTTTTTCCCCCCATAGCTCCCCTCCACCTGGTTCCCATCCCACCCTCTGCCCTTACCCCCCCCCCCACTGTCCTCATCCATAGGCGTAAGATTTTTGTCCAGTCTCTTCCCACACCACCCACACCCCTTCCCCTCCACCCCGAGAATAGTGAGTCCACTCCTTTCTATGCCCCTGATTCTATTATATTCAGCAGTTTATTCTGTTTATCAGATTATTTATTCACTTGATTTTTAGATTCACTTGTTGACAGATGTGTATTTGTTGTCCATAATTTGTATCTTTACCTTTTTCTTCTTCTTCCTCTTCTTAAAGAATATCTTTCAGCATTTATAATACTGGTTTGGTGGTGATGAATTCCTTTAGCTTTTTCTTATCTGTGAAGCTCTTTATCTGACCTTCAATTCTAAATGATAGCTTTGCTGGATAAAGTAACCTTGGTTGTAGGTTCTTGCTATTCATCACTTTGAATATTTCTTGACATTCCCTTCTGACTGCATAGTTTCTGTTGAGAAATCAGCTGACAGTTGTATGGGTATTCCCTTGTAGGTAACTGACTTTTTTTTCTCTTGCTGCTTTTAAGATTCTCTCTTTGTCTTTTGCTCTTGGCATTTTAATTATGATGTGTCTTGGTGTGGTCCTCTTTGGACTCTTGGAAAGTAAAGACCTTCGATGAGATTCTCCAGGAAAAGAAGCGACGGAAGGAGCAAGAGGAGAAGGCAGAGATCAAGCGCTTAAAAAATTCTGGGAAGTAGCGGAAGCGGCTAGAGTGGGCGGGCAGCAAGGCAAGGTGTGCACTGCACAGGGCCCTTACGCGGCCGCCTGGGCATGTCGGACTTCCACGAATTCCAGGGGCAGCTCAACGAGAATAAGCAAGAGCGAGACAAGGAGAACCCGCACTGCAAGCGCAGCCACAGCTGCTAATGCAGCCAGGACCGCAAGCACGGCACCGGAGCCGCGACAGGCACAACCTGGACCAGCAGAGCACATCCCGGGACCAGCGGCGATGAAGCAAACCTTTGACCAGAGTCACTAAAGAGGAGCAGGGTGGATGGATTTGCTCCCCCCCGCCATGAGAAGAAGACGGTCCACAAATACTGGGACGTGCCGCCACCTGGCTTTGAGCATATCACCCCCATGCAGTACAAGGCCATGCAAGCTGCGGGTCGGATTCCAGCCATCGCCCTCCTCCCGCCATGACCCCGGATGGTCTGGCTGTGACACCGGTGCCTGTGGCGGGGAGCCAGATGACCAGGCAGGCCCGGTGCCTCTGCGTGGGCAACATCCCCTTCGGCATCACCAAGGAGGCCATGGTGGACTTCTTTAACGCCCAGATGTGCCTGGGCGGGCTGACACAGGCCCTGGGCAACCCCGTCCTGGCTGTGCAGGTCAACCAGGACAAGAACTTTGCCTTCTTGGAGTTCTGCTCCGTGGATGAGACCACCCAGGCCATGGCCTTAGACGGCATCATCTTCCAGGGCCAGTCGCTGAAGATCCGCCGGCCTCACGACTACCAGCCCCTGCCCGACATGTCGAAGAACCCCTCTGTCTACCTGCCTGGAGTGGTGTCCACCGTGGTCCCGGACTCTGCCCACAAGCTGTTCATGGGGGGCTTACCCAACTACCTGAACGAGGACCAGGTGAAAGAGCTGCTGACATCATTCGGGCCTCTCAAGGCCTTCAACCTAGTCAAGGACGGCACCACCGGGCTCTCCAAGGGCTACGCCTTCTGTGAGTACGTGGACATCAGCGTCACGGATCAGGCCATGGCGGGGCTGAACAGGATGCAGCTGGGGGACAGGAAACTGCAGGTCCAGAGGGCGAGTGCGGGAGCCAAGAATGCCACTCTGAGCGCCTTCCACCAGACCCTCGTGACCCTGCAAGTGCTGGGCCTGCTGAGCTCCCAGGTGCAGATGGGTGGCCACCCCACAGAGGTCCTGTGCCTCCTGAACATGGTGCTGCCCGAGGAGCTGCTGGACAATGAGAAGTACGAGGAGATCGTGGAGGACGTGCGGGACGAGTGCAGCAAGTACGGGCTGGTCAAGGTCATTGAGATCCCCCAGCCCGTGGACGGCGTCGAGGTGCCCGGCTGCGGGAAGATCTTCGTGGAGTTCACCTCTGTGTGTGACTGCCAGAAAGCCATGCAGGGCCTGACAGGTCGCAAGTTCGCCAACAGAGTGGTTGTCACAAAATACTGTAACCCCGACTCTTACCACTGCCAGGACTTCTGGTAGAGGCAGCGGGGGTGGGTGGGGCTGGGCTGGTTGGGGGCTACTCCACCCCCCGCCCCCTCCCTCTTTCCCCCTCTAAAGACGATGGGCAGAGGAATGACAGCCGAATGACAGCCGGCAGCAACTGGAATGGCAGCAATTAAGGGTGGGGGGTGGGGGGAGCGAGGATGGGGAAGTGTGCACATGGCCCACACACACGTATGAGGGAAGGGGTCTGGATCAAGGGCGCACAGCAGGGTGGAGTAGGACCCCACAGCCCCTCCCCAAGACAGCCTCTACTCCCTCATACCTCACCCCCTCCTCCCCTTTTCCACTGTAGGAACAGCGTAGAGGCCCGGTGCACAAAAATTTGTGCACTGGAGGGGGAGGGGGAGTGGGGGGTGTCCCTCAGCCCCACTTGTGCCCTCTCACAGTCTGGGATCCCTTGGGAGATAACCACCTTCTGGCTTAGGCCCGCTCCCCGAGTGGCATATGGCAGGCCCGATCCCTTGGTGCCTGCCCTGCCTCCCTGGGTTGCGCACACGGCAGGGCTGATCTGGGGATTGGGGCACCACCCCAGGTCGGGTCACACACGGGACGAACGCCACCCTGGGTCGCAGATAGCAGGCCTGGATAGCAGTGGGGCAGGCGGGATGGCGCTGTCCCGCCCTGCCTGCAGTATGCAAATTAGCCACCATCTTTGTTGGCGGTTAATTTGCATATCGTGCTGATTAGCCAATGGGAGGCCTAGCGAAGGTACGGTCAATTACCATGTTTGTCTATTATTAGATAGGATGGTGAAACTATTTTGAATTTTGTTGTCTAGCCCTTTGCCCTCCCTCTCCCTCCCCAGCTCTGGAGCTCCAGCCCTTTGGCCTCAAGTCCTCCCCTTGGTTTCTTAATGTAGTTGGTTCTCGCCTCTAGTCCCGCGGCCCTGCCCCTCCTCTGTGGCAGTTTCATATTTGCTAAGATGAATTTGCTCATTAAACATTTTGTTGTATTTTACTTGATGGGCAAACAAAACCCCCAAAAAAACAAGAAAATCTGATCGGTAACCTTCTGGCTCCATCTCAGGGGCTGAGGTTGGTGAGGTACAGGATAGAACTCCGTTTGAGCTGTCCTCCTTTTCCTGAAGAATGGCTATCAAAGAGGGAGCTGGATGAGCTAACACCATGGATAGGGAAGACAGTGAAGAGGGTACTAGGTTTCTCAGAGGCCACAGTGGTCAACAGCAGCACTGAACTGTGTGGGGAAGGGCATGGACAAAACAAAAGCAGCTGACCACCTGAAGCCTTTTCTTGATGATTCTACTCCGATTTGTGGGCAAACTGTTTGAGGCTGTAGCGGAAGGTGGAAGCTCTAGACATTCCAAGTCTAGCAGTGACGGGAGCAGAAAATGAGAGCTAAAGGAAGTGTTTGGTGATGACTCTGAGATCTCCAAGGAATCCTCAGGAGGAAAGAAGCGACAGGTATCCCATGTTGAGGAGGTTGATGAGGAGCCGGAAGTGATCCCTGGGCCTCCTTCAGAGAGCCCTGGCATGCTGACTAAGCTCCAGGTCAAACAGATGATGGAGGCAGCAACGCCACAAATCAAGGAGAGGAAGAAATAACTGAGTTTCATCAGCCCCCCTACACCTCAGCCAAAGACTCCTTCTTCCTCCCAACCAGAGTGACTTCCAATTGGCAACACTATTCAGCCCTCTCAGGCCGCCACTTTCATGAACGATGCCATTGAGAAGGCCAGGAAAGCAGCTGAACTACAAGCCCCCATCCAAGCCCAGCTGGCACTGAAGCCAGAGCTCATTGGCAATGCCAATATGGTGGGCCTGGCCAATCTTCATGCCATGGGCATTGCTCCCCCGAAGGTGGAATTAAAAGATCAAACTAGTGTGTTCTGCGGCCAGGAAGATCACACAATGTCCATCGAAATCGAGTCCTCGGATGTGATCCGTCTTATCATGCATTACCTGAAGGAGAACAGTTTACACCAGGCACTAGCCACCTTATAGGATGAGACTACTGTGTCTCTGAATACCATGGACAGCATTGAGAGTTTCGTGGCTGACATTAATAGCGGCCACTGGGACACAGTTTTACAGGCTATACAGTCTCTGAAATTGCCAGACAAAACCCTCATTGACCTCTATGAACAGGTTGTTCTGGAATTGATAGAACTCTGTGAATTGGGGGTTGCCAGGTCTCTTCTGAGACAGACTGACCCTATGATCATGTTAAACAAACACAGCCAGAGCAGTATATTCATCTGGAGAACCTCTTGGCCAGGTCTCATTTTGATCCTCGTGAGGCACACCCTGATGGAAGTAGCAAAGGGAAGAGAAGAGCAGCAATTGCTCAGGCCTTAGCTGGGGAAGTCAGTGTGGTGCCTCCATCTCACCTCATGGCATTGCTGGGGCAGGCGCTGAAGTGGCAGCAGCACCAGGGGTTGCTTCCTCCTGGCGTGACCATAGATTTGTTCTGAGGGAAAGCAGCTGTCAAAGATGTGGAAGAAGAAAAGTTTCCTACACAGCTGAGCAGGCATATTAAGTTTGGTCAGAAATCACATGTGGAGTGTGCTCAATTTTCTCCAGATGGTCAGTATTTGGTCACTGGGTCTGTTGATGGATTCATTGAAGTATGGGACTTCACAACTGGAAAAATCAGGAAGGATCTTAAATACCAGGCCCAGGATAACTTTATGATGATGGATGATGCTGTTCTCTGCATGTGTTTCAGCAGAGATACAGAAATGTTAGCAACTGGGCTCAAGATGGAAAAATCAAGGTATGGAAAATTCAGAGTGGACAGTGTTTAAGGAGATTTGAAAGGGCACACAGTAAGGGTGTCACCTGTCTAAGCTTTTCTAAGGACAGCAGCCAGATCCTTAGCGCCTCTTTTGACCAGACAATTAGAATTCATGGTTTAAGATCTGGGAAGACTCTGAAGGAATTTCGTGGCCATCCTTCCTTTGTTAATGAAGCAACATTTACACAAGATGGACATTATATTATTAGTGTGTCCTCTGATGGCACTGTAAAGATATGGAATAGGAAGACCACAGAATATTCAAATACCTTTAAATCCCTGGGCAGCACTGCAGGGACAGACATCACTGTCAACAGTGTGATCCTGCTTCCTAAAAACCCAGAGCACTTTGTGGTGTGCAACAGATCAAACACAGTGGTCATCATGAACATGCAGAAGCTTCAGCTCTGGTAAGAGAAAAGGTGGTGACTTCGTTTGCTGCGCCCTCTCTCCCCGTGGTGAATGGATTTACTGTGTGGGAGAGGACTCTGTGCTCTACTGTTTTAGCACAGTTAAACTGGCAAACTACTGGCAAACTGGAGAGAACTCTGACAGTTCATGAGAAGGATGTGATTGGTATTGCACATCATCCTCATCAGAACCTGACTGCTACCTACAGTGAAGATGGACTCCGAAAACTCTGGAAACCCTAATTAGACTTTTTTCTTTAAACTAGCTTGAGAGCATGTCCTTAAATGAAGACATATTCATGTGTTGCTTTTTTTTTTTTTTTGCCAGTTTCTCTAACTTGTCTGAATTAGGCACAAGAATAATTTTGTGAAAGCTCATGTTTAAATTAGCAGTTACTCTTTTTTACACATTTTTAAGGTATTCATTTGTCTTTCTAATTGGGGCAGTCACTTAATGTTTTCAATAATCTTTTACCTGAAGAGTGAAATAATTGGTAGTTCTGAAAAAATTATAATCCTTTAATTATTGCAATGCTGATTAAAATGTGCCTCCTGGCAGTAAACTTGTAAAAAAAATAAAAAAAATAAAAATGTCTTTAGTTTGCCATAATTTTTGAAAAAAATTTGGGGGTGGCACACAGAATTCTATATTGGCAGGTGTTTTTTTTTCTTGCAACACTATAAATATTATTCCATTGGTTTATATTTACGTAATTTTTTATGAAAAGTTAACTATTTGTCTTAGTGTTGCTCTTAAAGATCTAGTCTGAAGCACATGAGTTTCTCACATGTCCATATTTTTCATCTTCCTTCATCACATAATATAAGCTTCCTGATGGCAGGAATCACATGTGACTTGTTCATTCACAGCATCTAGAATTGTGCCTGACACATATATATTCGTTGCATAAGTCTGGAAAGAATTTATAAATGAATGAATGAATTGGATGCCACGGCTATAATGCCATGCCTAACGTAAGTACCTTAACTAAGAGTGAAGGAATGAAGTAATTTTTTTCCTTGACAAGGGCCATACTCTTATTTCCAAGTTCACAAAGCCATTCAGGCTGTTGCACAGATCTGGAGCTTAAATTAAATTTTACCACGGCATAAACATTTTCTTAACACATTGTATGCGGGAAACATATTTATATGTTTTGCGTTGACTGGTAGTAGAGCGCGGGACACGTATTAATACGTTTTTTATAGACTAGCGGTAGAATGCGGGTAATGTATAATTATGTTTATTTTTATACTTTTTTATTGCTCTAAAGGGATGCTAACATGCAGATATACGAATTCCAAAGGACAAAATTTGGGTCTCTAACACATACAATGGTGAATTATGTATGTACTTCCAGGTATAATGGTAATCAATCTATTCAACTGAAAAAATGGCCCGCGCCACCTGTTAGCGCGCGATAAAAACTACCCGCAAACAATGTGTTAACCATGTTAGTAGTTTTGATAAAATCTACTTATCCTATATAATAAAGAGGTAATGTACAAATTGACCATCACACCCTTGCACATGATGGCCACTCCCTGTGGTCACAAGATGGCCACCACAAGATGGCCGGCAGGGGAGGATAGTTGTGGGCAATCAGGCCAGCAGGGGAGGGCAGTTGGGGGTGACCGGCCTGCAGGGGAGGGCAGCTGGGAGGGATCAGGCCTGCAGTAGAGGGCAGTTAGGGGCAACCAGGCTGGTAAGGGAGGGCAGTTCGGGGGGACCAGGCCTGCAGGAGAGGGCAGTTGGGGGTGACCAGGACAGCAGGGGAGGGCAGTAGGGGGCAATCGAGTTGGCAGGGGAGCAGTTAGGTGTCGATTGGGCTGGCAGGGGAGTGGCTAGGGGGTGATCAGGCTGACAGGCAGGCAGGCAGGCTAGCGGTTGGGAGCCAGCAGTCCCAGATTGTGAGAGGGACGTCCGACTGCCGGTTTGGGCCCACAGGCATCAGACCTAAACCGGAAGTTGGACATCCCCCGAGAGGTCCCAGATTGGAGAGGGTGCAGGCTCGGCTGAGGGACACCCCACTCCCAGTGCACAAATTTCGTGCACCAGGCCTCTAGTATATTATATATCCAGATGATAACATCTGAAAATAAGACATTAGTAGAGGTAAGATACTTTTTAAGTTACTTATTGTATTAAAGATGAGCCACGCCAAAATGTGTTCTTTGGAATTAGCTCTCAAATAAATGGCCTTCATAAGGTATTTTGCAAAGAATGGAGATTTATTAGACACAGAGATTAAAAGAAGTTATGGGTGATTTTAAGCAAAGAAAGATGATGTCCATTCTCAGAAAACATCTGCCTTAACAACCAGAATCATACCGACAAATTGGTGAATTTTTTTTCCTTGCCAAAGTAAAGGAAGACCCTCAGCTGCTTTTTGCTGATAAGCACACTCAGTCCTCTTGTCAATTAACAAATGGTACAAAATCAATATAAGTTTCACCTAAGTGATTACTTAAAGGCTTCTAGATTTCCTCTATATCACTTTGCAACCCAGGAGGCAAGCTTTAAAGCTAGAATACTTATCTAACCTCTGGTTCGTTTTTATGGAAGGATGAAATAGATAGGCTGTGCATTAGAGCAAACAAATGCTATGCCATATCCAATAGAGGGTATACAAAAGAGTAGGGAAATGGAAAAACTACCATTCTTCTCCGAATCAAGGGCAAGATCTCAACTAATCCTCACCTAGGAGCTTCTGTAATCATGGGAAAGACTAAGATCTGGCTATCTTTGTATGTTGAAATATCCACCTGGGGCCAAACTTTGTTGATAGCAGTAGAAGCATTATTTACTTGTTTATTCAACAAATATTTGTTGTACACCTATTATGTGCTTAGGTGCTTGGGACAGAATGGTGAATGAGATGGTTAAAATCCTGATGGTCAAGTAGCTCGCATTTCAGTGAGAAAGCCTGAGAAGAGTGACCGAGCCAGCAAAGTGTGAAAGAGCCCCAGTTGGAAAAAGACAGAATGTAAAGTGGCAGGAGTAGGATGCACAGGAGTTGGCCAGGTGATAGTGGGGTGGAGAAGGTGGGCTGGGGGTGGAGAAAGTGGGTTGCAGACGAGTAATTCAGGAGCAGTTATAATGAAGAAAATTATTTTCTAGGAACTAGAGCAGGGCGCTATCAGAACTTTCTATGAACACAATTCCCAACGTAATGGGGATTTCCCATAGAGCTAGAGTTGGTGATAATTATTTCTTATATGTTCCTATTAATATGATGACAGCTAACTGGTGCATGCTTGCTCTGTATCAGACATTGTGTTGAGGGCCTGGTTGTAGTAGCTGCCTCATCTCACCCTCCACTAACCTAATGATGTGAGCACTCTTTAAGTCTATATTATAGATATGGACATAGGACTTGGAGAGGGTAATCTGCTCAAGTTTACAGAACTAATCAGCTGTGGAGCCATGATATTTACCTGGGTCTGCTAGATGGCAGAACTACTGTGCTTGGTAGAGGTCAGAATAGGTGATCAAATATCCAGAATTATTCAACAAGTATTTATCCAGTTCTCACCACCATGGGCCAAAAATTGCACTGAAATCACAGAATGAAGGAATCTTAAACATCTATGGCCCAATCATTTCATTTTGGTATGAGAAAACCGAGGCTCACAGAAGTTGAGGGACCTTGAAATGCCTTCCTATCCTTGTCAACTATGAACAGGAGACAAAAGCTAAAAAAAAAAAAAAAATCAATCAAACAACCAAACAAAAAAACACTAGAAGAAATGATAACTCTATGGACTTTTATTTTAAAACATTTAGGTGGTGATGTCACCAAGATGATGAAGCAAGAGACCTCAGCCTCCATTCCCCATCCCACCCTCCTAAAGATGAAGAATTAGACAGTAATCCACCAACAAAAATAACTCTGGGAGAGCTCAGGAGTCCACTTAAAAAACTTCAGCAACACAATGGAACAAAACAAACAAACCGAGAATAACAGCACATTAAGGGAAGGAAGAACAAAGAGGAACAGCTTCTATTTGCCTGCATCATCCTATCCCAGGCCAGCACTGTTTTAGGCATCCCTGGGTGGCTTGGAACATATCCCCAGTGGCTGGGCGGACTACTGTATATACAAAGGAAATGAAATCACTATTTTGAGAGAAATCTTCACTCTGTTTATTTCAGCATTATTCACAATGGATATCTATCAACGGATATATATATATATGTGTGTATATGTGTATATATATTGCATATTATTCAGCCACGAGAAAGGAGGAAATCTTGCCATCTGTGATAATACAGATGAACCCTGAGGGCATTATGCTAAGTAAAATGAGTCATATGAAGAAAAAGAAATACTGTATAATGTCACTTACATGAGGAACTGAACTTGTAGAAACAGAGTAAAATGGTGATTGCTGGGGCCGAGGGACTGGGGAAATGTAGAGATGTTGGTCAAAGGGCATAAACTCTCAACTTATAAGATGAACAAGTTCTGGGGAACTTATGGTACAGAATGGTGACTACAGTTAATAATACTTGATTGTAAATTTGAAAGTTGCTATGATAGTAGAGCATTAATTTTCTCACCATAACAACAAAATGGTAATTATGTGAAGTGATGGATACCTAATTAGCTAACTTATTATGGAAAAGATTTCACAATATATATGTGTATCAAATCTTCACATTGTACTAGTATACCTTAACTTACACAATGTTATAAGAGCTATATCTCAATTAAGCTAGAAAAAATTTTAAAAATTAGATGTGTAAACATTCCTTTGAAGTTACTGTTCTTATGTTTAGTTAGTCATTTAGAGTAAATATGAATTAAAGGAATGTTTATTTCTTTTAAATAAATCAAGAAAAAAGTAAATAGCATTAACTCCCCACTCTTCCAACCCGCCATCCCTGCCCAAATTGCTTTCAGGGTGAAGTTTTGGCTTGCACGCCTTTTTGTCTTTGCATTTTCATACTATGCTGTGAGGTACCTTTCCTAGAATTATTCTGCAATGTGCTTATAATGACTTTTCGTAGACTGCTTGGAGACTTGTCTATTTAAATATGGCAACTAAAAGAAGCAGGACCTCACCAACAAAGGACATGTGGCTTTTAACTGGAGTCAGAAAGACTTTAAAAATTCCCCGGCTTTAGCCGCCCAAAACTTGGCATTTGCCATTCCAATGGCATTACATGAGATGCATTCATTGAATTAACATCTGGGTATGGTTATCAATTTGTTTTCATCTGGAATATTTATTTTTAAAGTTTGGCCCATGCTTCCCATTTATTTTTCAGAAGGTATATAGGATTCCAAATTCTTTAAGCAACCCAGGGCAGGCATCAACCTGGCTCAATCCTTGGAAAGGACTCACAACAGAAAAACCTCTATGGGCTAAGTCACACCCGAATAATTTGGGGAAATTGCAGTGGGGAAGGAGATCTGCTTGATACTAATTACTTAGCAAGGGTGTGCTTTATGTAAACCACAAAGGTAAACTTTAATCCAGTTCCAGGAACTCTCGTATATTTCTATGTAATGCAGCCTGACTAACAAGCCATGATTTATGTGAGGGCTGTGGACATGATGGTTCTTGTTTTGGGCCAGTAAGAAACCAATGCTCCTGAGAACAAGCAGCCATTCTCAAAGTATATTCCACAGAAAGTTGATAGGTAATTAATGTGGAAAATTAACTTTAAAAAAAAAATGTCTTGCAGGCAGGCAAATCAGTTTGGCAAATGTCAGGTGAAATCTAAGGCAGTGAGTTTCTCTGCTAATGATATTTAGAATGTTCAATGGTCTATTGTGTATTGTGCCTCTCCAGACTTATTGGAAGCTGCCTTTTAAAATTATTTGTTTGCTTGTTTGTTTGTTTTTGCAGGGTATCTCACCTCCATCTTTTTTCTTGCAATGTGCCTTCATGTTTCAGGCCCAGTCACTATCCACTTATTTTCAAAACAGGATAACAATTTGTATCATGAGGTTAACATAAGGATTTAAAAAAAGTTTATGTATGTATATTTGCCTTGTAAGTGATAAAGTCTACAAATGGTTATGTTTTTAGGCATGGGCATAATTCTGGTAGTAAAGATGAATGTACCTGTCCCTTCACATCTTTTGCTCTAAAGGCACACCTAGGAGATATTATGTGTTTGGTTCCAGACCACTGCAATAAAGTGACTACCACAATGAAGCAAGTCACACAATTTTTTTTAGCTTCCCAGTGCATATAAAAGTTATATTTACATTAACAACACTGTAATCTATTAAGTGTGCCACAGCATTATGTCTTAAAAAACAACAACAATGTACATCTTAATTAAAAAAATACTTCATTGCTAAATAATGCTAAGCATCATCTGAACCTTCCGCAAGTTGCAATATTTTTGCTGGTGGAGTATCTTACCTTCAATTTGTAAAAAGTGCACAATAAAACGTGGTCAATGAAACAAAGTATATCTCTACGTTATCATGTCTATAGCCCTTCACAGAGTAAAGTAAAAGCATTAAATGCTGTCTTCCATGAGCAACGTTATCTCTGACTATGCTTTCACCTCTATTTCTTACAGTCCTATCCGTGGCCTCATTATTGCCTCTGACCCTCCCAATGTACATACACATATTCAGCCTTTTCCACCGTGTGAAATTTTGGAGAAACACAGGATTAAACAATGTTCATACATTTCATTTCAGCAGGAGGTGTCAGAGCCTTAGCTATGCACAACATGATGACTCACCAAGAGGGAACTATAACTTGTTGCATATTTTCCTAATGTATTTCACAACTCCTCTTTTCCCAGAGTATCTATGGGCCCCAATAGTCAGAAGAACACGTTTGGAAAGGCTACTGTATAGGCTGTGTGGAAATAAAATGACTTCACTGATAAAGAGAAAGAGAATCTCAGAAAATTTATCCCCAATATCTCATATTATCATTTGATATAGGCTAAGTGTGACTACAATTAAGTGTAAAATTGTGGAAGCTAAATGTACCTATTGCACCCAGTATAATTGCATTATCATAAAAACCATTTTGAAAATGTCACAGCTAAAAAACTTCACAGATAGCAAAATCTTGAGTAACCTAAATTTCCTAGGGTATGAAGTATCTGAATATATTAGGGTATTTTGTTGTTGTTGTTAACTTAGGTTAATTTAGGCTAAAACTATTTATAATATCTATAGGTATACTTTCTAGGCTTTGTCAAGTCAATAGATAAACATAAATGAAAAATGCTTTGATGATTTGAGCTCTTTATTTGTGCAAGGTGATTAATTTCAGTGATTATTATACTGTCCTACACAAGTAGAGCATTCTGAGGGTTTGGATTGAATCTTTGCTGATCTCCAACATATCTTAGAAGCTTTTTATTTTTTTAATCACTAAAAGTTTGTTTTCTGGACATATGCATTACATCACAAGGTTTCTGGTATTTCAATAATTATCGTAACATCCATATTCTAGTATTAATGAACCTGCAACATTGACATTCTTTGGATAGGACAACTCTCGGCATCACATGACCCTCCTCCTCTTCCACAGATTATTGGACCAAACTAGGTAACTGAACAAGATTAGCCGATCAGATTCCTTCTCACTGGAACTTGGAAATGGAAACCAAAAGTTCTAGTCAGTGTCAATGCCTGAACTTATAGGTAATATTTACTTGGGGCCCAAGGCAGCCAAAGTTGCACACGCAAAGGACAGCAAGTGATTCAACTATTAGGTAATACAGATTCAACCACTTGTAATAAAGACAACAATAAAATGGCTTAAACAAGATAGGAGATCTTGTTTTTCTCTCCAGATAACAGATACTTTTTTCTCCCAGGTAATAATCTCAACAGAAAGAGTCCAGCTCCTTTTATCTGTGGTTTAGCCATCCTTGGGATTACATGGTCCAAAATAGCTCCCTACCATATCCATGTTCTAGACAGGAGGATGGAGAAAGCCACCAGTAATCACAAAGTTGAATACAATACTTTCATATCAAACCAGAACTTGGTCACATGGCCACAACTAGCTGCAAGAGAGTCCAGACTACATTATCTTTAGCTGGTAGGTCATGTGTTCAGCTAAATATGAGGGATCTGCTGTTAAAAGAAAAAAAGGGAAATGGGTATTGGAGAACAACTAGTGGTCTCTGAAATAGGCTGTAAGTTGAGAAAGGTGGTGCTTAAAGAGAATCGGTAGGAAGGAATCTAGAGTTGATACACCTGAGAGCAATCACGCGAATTGATCTAAGAGCAAAAATATTCTGAAGTTTCCAAAGATAGATTTACATAGTTTCAAAGCATTTAGATCATCAATCTTCCTCCTATATTATTTCTATCCATTTGTATGCTAGAGTCAGAAGTTTCTCACCTTTCCAACTGCATGTGTCTTTAACTTAGCAGATACCAGCTGGAAATATTTAGAAATAGGTAACTTTAGTAAAATTCTAGAATCACAGAAATCAGGCTCCAAAGGTTTTCTAACAAATCTTGAAACTAATATTTGCTAATGTGTATTCTTGCCTGTACATGGGGTTTCAGGGTGGGGTAAAGAAGGTATTTTCTTCTACTCTGTTCTTGATAGGCTAGAGAGATATGAAATATAGATGTATTTATATGTATACACACATAGACACACAATCATTTGTGCCAAGAACCACTGAGAAAATAAACAGGAAACTAATGAAATAGGATGAAGGGGAGTGGGACTGAGATTTCTGTGTACACCTATTTTATAGTTTTGACTTTTGAATCATGTAAATGTATTGTCTATTAAAAACAAAATTAAGATGTTACCAAAAGAATAAATAAGTAAAGTAAGGATAGGAAAAGCTGAGGACAGAGAAGAAGCAGTGGAGCAAGGGTTGATCCGCCCAGGTCCTCGGGTTTAATGGACACATCAATAGTGGCTTTATTCCAGTGTCTGCCGTGTCCATTTGTTTTCATCAAATGTGAGATTAAAGGAAATGCTCCTAGGAGACAGGCTGCAAAGGCCTGAGAATTCCAGCACAGGAGACAGTGGCATGCCACCGGGCACAGGACTCTACCGAGCATTTGCTGAGGAGGGAGGAATACAAAGGATTGGGGGAGTGGAAATATGTTTGGAGAACTGCATGCTACACATGAAGGGAACCGAGGTCACGGGAGGGAGTGAAGGCCGGGTCACACTGGAGGAACAGGGAGCATAGGCCTCGAAGGGGAAAGAGCAAAAAATAGCTTTAACTATTGGGTAGATTCAAAGAAGAATCCTGGAATGTCTCCAATGCCACTCTTTTCAAGAGGAGTTCGTGTACATAGGCGTTCTCTCTTCCCATATGGAATATAGTAACCCCAACTAACACCTTGATGGACAGCTCTCTCTATGGAGATTCAGTTTACAAACTGCACACTTGCTCTAGACTCCAGCTCAGCTCGACCAGCACCCTGGGAAGCTGGAAAACAAAGATAAGTGCGCGCGTGCGCTCTCTCTCTGTTTTGTTTGTTTGTTTGTTTGTTTGTTTGTTTGTGTGTGTGTGTGTGTGTTTCCCTCTTCTCCCCCCAGGCAATGCCAATTCACTACCTGGGTATCTGGCTGGCAAAGCAACGTGGGTCTGGTAAGAAAAATATTATTTTTCCTGGAAAATTGTTCCAGGGTAGCACACATTCTTGTTAGATACATTTCCAGAACTAGATTTAATGGATGTACACTTAAAGCTATGACAGACGTTGCCAAATCATCTCCTATAGAGTTCACTTCAGTTTTCACTCTCGGCAACAGTGCCTCATGAGGGCCTCTGCACCATGTTCTCACCAACACTGCGCACAGTCAGACTTTTCTACATTTACCAAAATACTAGGGGAGAAGGGGTTCTCATAACTCTCAAATTTGAGTAGCGTTAGTCATTAATCTACTAACACGATTTGCATTTTCATGCTCATTAAGAAATTGTGTTCTTTCCCACTATAATATTTCCCCAGTTTGTCTTTGGACTTCATGACTCCTGTATTTTGGGTCTTGCTTAGAAAAGCACTCTAAAATTATATTCTGAGGAATTCTCATATTGTCAGGCTTTTTGAGTTTCAGTCTGGTTTGGGTACATTAACAGAATCCTATTTTGATGGAAGGCAGGTGTGCACCAGTTAAAATAAAAACATTTCATAAGACTGGGTATTTTTCTTATATAATGGATCCCCTAAAGATATGGCTCTGGTCCCTGCCTCTCTAAGACCATTTTCAAGTACTTCTCATAATTGAACCTAAAAATATATCTATAGAAACCACAGAGCGCACGCACAACTGCCTTTTCATGCCTTGGGCAGCCTGCATGCTGTTCTGGCAAACAGACAGGGATTGTTTTTACAGTCTTAACAACAGTCTCCAGTAAACAGATCACACTGCATGGGAGGACCACATTTGAAAGGGGCCTCGGTTGAACTTTCATTATTTGTCAATTATCAGCATGAACTTACATAAGAATTTCATGTGTCAGGTCATTAATACTATGGGGATACGACATCCATTACAGAAGAATTCTTCTAAAGTGCTTTATTCTGAAACAAGAAATGTTTCCAAATATATGGTTTCATCAACTTCAAAATAGAGCCAATTTTTATCTTCTTGTGTGATTTGGAGGGTTGCCAGAAGTAATTTATGCTGATCCCAATCTCTAGGAAGATATTTCCAATGCCTTATTCTTTGGGGGAACAAAACAGAAAATATATGGAAAATGCTGCATCTTAGTGGTGAAAATTCCAGAATTCCGGGTAGAAACACAATCCTCCTTATAGATGTATTTCCAAGGATTTCCACCACCAACATAATTTTAAAAATATTAATAAGGAGCAAAATGTTTTCTTTTCTACTCTCCACTGTTCCCTGTACCTACCAGGGGCTGGAGAGCAGTGAGATGATCCTGCCATAGGAATAAGAAACACTGAAAATGGACAGACCATAAAAAGCCACTGCTCCTCAAAGCCATGGCCTGTGGAGTCATTGGTGCTCCTCCAATACCTGCCCTAGTTGTGGACTCAATGGAGACACCCATGAAGATGAAGAAATCATGACCCCACACTCCAGCCCAACTCTACTCCTTCTGACTATCAGATCAACAATGCACCACCTCCATGTGATCATTAGTGATTTTAATCTCCAGCACCAGGAAACAAATCTTTCCCAAATAGGGTCACTATATTGAGCAAATAAGAATATAGGGTAAGCCCTGGCTGGTTTGAATCAATGGATAGAGCGTCAGCCTGAGGACTGAAGGGTCTCAGGTTTAATTCCTGGTCAGGGCACATGCCCGGGTTGTGGGTTCAATCCCCAGTGTGATCGGAGGCAGCCAATCAATGATTCTCTCTCATCACTGATATTTCTATCTCTCTCTCCCTCTCCCTTCCTCTCTGGAGTCAATGTTATATAATAAAAGGCTAATATGCAAATTGTCCCCTCAACCAGGAGTTCAACCAGGGGGTGGGGCTGGCCAGCTAACCACCCACAGCCCCTCCTCCCAGCCAGCCCGGCCCAAACAGCCCCAATCGGGGTGGGCCAGCTGGACCCCACCCATGAACAAATTTATGCACCAGGCCTCTAGTAAAAATATATATTTTTTAAAAAAGAATACAGGGTAATTTCAGATAAACAATGAATATTATCTATAATGAAAATGTAATATGCTAATTAGACAGGATGTCCTTTTGGACATCCTTCCATCCTTCTGGATGAAGCTGGGGCTGTGAGGAAAGCCTGGGTCCTGGGTGCCAGAGGGAAGCCAGTGCCAGCAGCTGGGGGAAGGAAGGCCTACTCTTGCATGAATTTCATGCATCAGGCCCCTAGTTTAATATAAGAATGTCCCACAGAATGCTTTGGACTTACTTTTATTAAAAAATACTTTTCATCATTATCTGAAATTCATATTTAGCTGGTGTCCTGTATTTTATCTCACAACTCTATTTCCAAGGCAACCATCTCAGAACAGCTATAATGAATATAAAGATCTTTCCCATGAAGAAATTCTACCCATTGGTGGTCCTTCCTATTTTTTAAGAAAGCTATAGAAGCATTAAAGTCAGAAAAACTCAGTTAAAGTTTTGTTACTTTGTGACCTTGGGCAGTTTATTTAACCTCTCTGTTTTCTTATCTATAAAATGAGATATTTCTATCTGCCTTATAGGGAAATCATTATTATTATAGTTCTTACAAGCCCCAAGTAATGCCATTCAGCCTAGTTCTAATCCGCCACAATTCTGAGTAATCCTGGAAATCTAGACAAGACTGTTTTTATAAGTGTCAGATACTAAGATTGCTGTTACATCTTTCTTGTGGGTTGAGGAGGAATATCAGAGAAATGGTTACAGAATGTTTACCTACTGATTATGCCACATGTATTCTGTAGGTAGTCATCATGAAGGTTCCCAAGTCTCAAAATATATACATATTTATTTTGGGGAACAAATAATGGATCCCCTAAAGATATAATAATTCTTTATATACAATAAAGAATTATTATATATAATCAGAAGTTTTTAATAGATATTTCTCAACTACAGTGATGATAACATTGAGACTATGTTTGTTTGTTATAGGGAATAAATGTTAGTTGTTGGGAAACTTCTTTAGTTCATGTAAAAGTTTAAGTGGATTTTCTTTCTTCCTTTCCCTTTTAAGACTGTAACATATCAATGTAGGATAATGTGGCTTCTTCATCTAGGTCAGCGGTTCTCAACCTGTGGGTTGCGACCCCTTTGGCGGTCGAATGACCCTTTCACAGGGGTCGCCTAAGACCATCCTGCATATCAGATATTTACATTACGATTCATAACAGTAGCAACATTACAGTTATGAAGTAGCAACAAAAATAATTTTATGGTTGGGTCACAACATGAGGAACTGTATTTAAAGGGCCAGAAGGTTGAGAACCACTGATCTAGGTACTTTACTCCCAAAAGACAAAGGTGGTTTTCTGTGTAGCCCATCCCATTTGTTGCTTCCTGCACATTGGTGCCTCTTAACCCAGAATGTCCTCAGGACAGGACTGAGCTCTCAGCTTTCCTCTAAAAGAATGGAGCTCCCTCACCTACCTCATCACAGTTGGGCAAAGGTGGTGCAAGGCCTCAGTGCAAAATCATGTGGGCACAGTTCTTTCTGCGGGTAACTGAATTTTTAACTACCATTAGGCAACGTCTGGAGTTCTGGGCAGCCACATGCTCTATTCCTAACGACTTGGATGTGACTGGACCCACTCCTCTCCAGGTGGCAGAGTATCCCACAGGACCCAAGTGGCTTTCTCCTCCCCTCCCCTCTTCTCAGCCTCTCCCTGTAAATCACCTTCTAGCTCCTTCTGGGTAGCTAGGTTTGGAGGCGTTTCTTTGGCATTTAAATCTCTGCCCTGTACAGGCTGGTGGCTGTGGGTAAGTAATTCAGTGTTGCTGAGCTTTTCCTGTCTTGGCTGCTGTGAAGACCCAACAGATATGGTGGGCAAGAAGGCCCCCATGATAGACACTCTCCAATGGCTGGGATTAGAGGATTTTTAAAATCGAAGCTGTAATAAGTAATCTGTTAATTATAATTTCACTGCTCTGTTATAACTAAACAGTACAGTATACAAGCTGTGCAGATTCTCTGGCAAAAGTAGCTTTGGAATAATTAGCATGCAGGAATTTATAGTAACCAATAATGTAAGACTTTATTCCAAATTTTGATGTCCATTTCCAATATGGTTCTGAGCCATATTCTAGTCCCTCACCTATAGAAGCTGGCCGGCTGCCTATCCTATATAATAAAAGGGTAATATGAAAATTTACCCTAATGGCAGAATGACCAGGATCTGGTCGTTATGACGTGGACTGACCACCAGGGGGCAGACACTCAATGCAGGAGCTGCCCCTTGGTAGTCAGTGCGCTCCCAAAGGGGGAGCTCAGTTCAGCCACAAGCAGGGTTGACGATCGCAGTTGACAAGCCTCTCCCGCCTCCTCGACAGCGCTAAGGATGTCCAATTCCACGGGGAGTGGGCCTATGCTATCAGTCAGACATTCCCTGAGGGCTCTGAGGCTGCCAGAGGGATGTCTGACTGCCAGCTCAGGCGCAATCCCCTGGGAAGTGGGCCTAAGCTGGAAGGTGGACATCCCCCAAAAGGTCCTGGAGTGCAAGAGGGCGCAGGCTGGGCTGAGGGACACCCCCACCCCCAGTGCACAATTTTCATGCACAGGGCCTCTAGTATCTTATAATGAGGTGCCACAATGGAGCAGAACTTCTGGGCACTGTATGGTTGGGGCAAAATATGGTTTGCAGTTGTGAGTATGCGAAACACAAACTTAAATCTTTTTTTTAAATTAAATCTTTATTGTTCAGATTATTACAGTTGTTCCACTTTTTTCCCCTTATAGCTCCCCTCCACCCGGTTCCCACCCCACCCTCTACCCTTACCCCCCTCACTGTCCTCATCCATAGGTGTACGATTTTTTTCCAATCTCTTCCTGAACCCCCCACACCCCTTTCCCTCCCGAGAATTGTCGGTCCACTCCCTTTTTATGCCCGATTCTATTATATTCACCAGTTTATTCTGTTCATCGGATTATTTATTCACTTGATTTTTATTTTATTTTTTTAATTAAATCTTTATTGTTCAGATTATTACATTTGTTCCTCTTTTTTCCCCCCATAACTCCCCTCCTCCCAGTTCCCGCCCCACCCTCTGCCCTCACTCCCCACCCACTGTTCTCTTCCATAGGTGCACGATTTTTGTCCAGTCTCTTTCCGCATCTCCCACACCCCTTTTCCCCCCAAGAATAGTCAGTCCATTCCCTTTCTATGTCCCTGATTCTATTATGATCACCAGATTATTTATTCACTTGATTCTTAGATTCACTTGTTGATAGATGCATATTTGTTGTTCATAATTTGTATCTTTACCTTTTTCTTCTTCTTCCTCTTCTTAAAGGATACCTTTCAGCATTTCATATAATACTGGTTTGGTGGTGATGAACTCCTTTAGCTTATTTTTATCTGTGAAGCTCTTTATCTGACCTTCAATTCTAAATGATAGCTTTGCTGAGTAAAGTAATCTTGATTGTAGGTTCTTGCTATTCATCACTTTGAATATTTCTTGCCACTCCCTTCTGGCCTGCATAGTTTATATTGAGAAATCAGCTGACAGTTGTATGGGTACTCCTGTGTAGGTAACTGTTTTTCTCTTGCTGCTTTTAAGATTCTCTCTTTGTCTTTTGCTCTTGGCATTTTAATTATGATGTGTATTGGTGTGGTCCTCTTCGAATTCCTTTTGTTTGGGGTTCTCTGCGCTTCCTGGACTTGTAAGTCTATTTCTTTCACCAGGTAGGGGAAGTTTTCTGTCATTATTTCTTCAAATAGGTTTTCAATATCTTGCTGTCTCTCTTCTTCTGGCACCCCCATAATTTGGATATTGGTACGCTTGAAGTTGTCCCAGAGGCTCCTTACACTATCTTCATATTTTTGGATTCTTTTTTCTTTTTGTTTTTCCAGTTGGGTGTTTTTTGCTTCTTCGTATTTCAAATCTTTGACTTGATTCTTGCGATCCTCTAGTCTGCTGTTGGATCTCTGTATAATATTCTTTATTTCAGTCAGTGTATGCTTAATTTCTATTTGGTCCTTTTTCATATCTTTGAGGGTCTCACTAGATTTATCGAGGGTCTTACTAAATTTATCGGCAGTTTCTAGAAAATTCTTGAACAACCTTATAACCGTGGTTTTGAACTCTATATCCAGTAGTTTGCTTTCCTCCATTTCTGTCATTTGTGACCTGTTTCTTTGTATCCGCATTTTGGCTACTTCCCTGCATTGACAGAGTGGCTTTGTGTGCTAGGTGTCCTATAGGGCCCAGTGGCTCAGCCTCCCCAATTACCTGAGGTGGATACTCTTGGTGCACCCCTTTGTGGGCTGTGTGCACAGTCTTGTTGTAGTTAAGCCTTGATTGTTGTTGGTATCACTGGGAGGAATTGACCTCCAGGCCAATTGGCTGTGAGATTTAGCTGTGTCTACGGTGGCAGAACTTCTGTGCTGGAGACACCCTTCTAGGGCAAGACTTGCTTCAGTGGGGCTTTGGTGCTCACTGAGTCTGCACCCTGAGTATGTCCCTTATGGATCTGAGGAGTTGTAATCTGGATGGTCCCACTCTGACCATTGGGTACACTGGTTCCTGGATCTCTAAGGAGGTGCTAATTTAGCCTCTGCCTGAGTCTACCCAGCAGGAGCTACGGAGAGATCTGCAGGTTCCTCTTCTTTGTTTGGGATTTGGAGGTGTCCAGATGAGGCCCAGCTGTGAAGCAATGCAAGCTGCTGTGGGGCCTTGAGCCTTCTTTTGGATGTTCTGGGTCTCTCTGACCCAGCTGCAGTTTGTCAGGTAATTTTAGAGTGCAAAGGGCCAGGGCATTCATATGCCAAAGCCTCTGCGCACAGCTTGGGTGGGGCAGGGTCTCAGGGAATCAACAGGGCGGAGCAAACAGCTATGGCTGATCCTCAGCCCTGCCCTAAGAGTCCCTGGGTCTCAGTGTCCCGCAGTAATCACTGCAAGCACCTCTGACAGAAAGCCGTCCTTGAGTTCCGCCTGATGCCAGACAGTCCAGTTCCTCCCCATATGAGTCTGGGTCCTCAGAGACTCACCCTGGACTAGAGTTCAGAGCAGTCGGGAGCTGGTGTCTCCCTCCTGATTGAAAAAGACAATGGCATCCTCAGTTGCCAGCCCTTTCCGCGCGCCTCCGTACCTCTGCACTTTACTTCCGCACCTCCTCTGAGTCTGAGTGTGCTTTTCTCTTTCCTTCTAGTTGTAGAATTTCCACTCAGCCAGGCTTCCTGTGGTTCTGGATGATGTCCGTTTTGTCTTTTAGTTGTATTTTTGAAGTGGTTATGCGAGGCAGCAATTTCAGGTCTTTACCTATGCTGCCATCTTGGTTTCTCCAAACTTTATATTATTATTTTTCTACTAGAGGCTCAGTTCACGGATTCACGCACCAGTGGAGTCCCTAGGCATGACCTGCACCCTCTCGCAATCCAGGACCCCTCGGGGGATGTCAGAAAGCTGGTTTCAGCCTGATGCCCACAGGCCAGGCTGAGGGACCCCACAGGTGCATGAATCTGTGCACTGGGCCTCTAGTATGCATATAAGATCTTTGGTTAAGATCTTCCTGCCCTCCCCACTCCTCCCTTTCCTCTGAGATTCATCAGTCTGCTCCATGTTTTCATGCCTGTGTGTTGAACATCTGCCCCCTGATGGTCATTGCATGTCACAGCTACTGGTTGGCCGGCTGGTCGGCTGGTCTGCTGGTCACTTAGGCATTTATATAGAGAGATAGATTATTTTCCATAGGAACAACTGTAAACCTACCTTTCCCCCCACCATGTACGTGTATTAATGCAACTTATAACCATTTAACACATACCCATTGATCTGACAACTATAATCACTTTTCCCCTTATATCCCACATTTGGTTTCCTCATTCCAAAATTATTAAAACTTGTTAAATTAGGTTTTATTTGTAAGTTGCCAATCTAGCATTTCCAGATTGTTTTTGTACTCTTTTAAATCTTCATCTGTCATTTATTTGTTGTTGTTATTTTTAAGAATAGTTTTATTGATGTTTTAGAGTGAGAGAGAGAGGGAGAAGAAACATCGATGTAAGAGCAACATCGATCAGCTGCCTCCTGTATGCCCCCTACTAGGGATCAAGCCCGCAATGTGGACATGTGCCCTGACCTGGAATCAAACCAGCAACCTCTTCATACATGGGACAGTGCCCAACCAACTGAGCCACACTGGCCAAGCCTGCCATCATTTTTTTCTTAAAATACTTCTTGATTTAGAAACTCAAACTTTGAGGAAAAAGAGCTGAGGAAACTTAGGTTTAAAACTAAAAGAAACCCCCTCTGTGTCATGTTACATCAGAGTCAGGTAGATTTTTTTTTTACCATGAAGGGAAAGTAATTGACAAAGTTGATAGCAGGTCTTTCAGTATTCTGAGCTCAGCAGAAAAACAGATAAGCTTTATTTTGCATTTTCAAACGTGTTTTAGAATGTGTGCTAGAATCAGGTATTGTTCTTCCCTAATATTTTCCTGCAAACATATCAGTAGGTGCATAACACATGATATTATAGTTCTGACATTTTTAGTCATGTATGTAGGTTTGGAACAACTTTCTATCTGGCAGTGAGGAAGAAAAACGTACTTCACTCCAAAGGCCATCCTTGATCTTAAGAGACCAAAGCACCACATATCAAAGAGATAAGAGGCAACCATAAGCCAAGATTACTGATTCTTGGCACAGAAGATGGACTTTCTACCCACTTGGAGCCATAATTCAGCCTAATCCTAAACAGTGTTTACATATTATCCTCTAAAGTCAAGGATTTCCCTCCAGAGCTGAGCACAAATCAGTTGTGTGTTTCGAATATACATCATGTCGTGAAAGACCCACATTGCTTATTGCTTCCCAATTGGGATTTTAAATCCTCCTGGCTTTCCCTTCCTAATCTCTCCCCACATTTAGCTCTCAGGTGAGTAATGTTTGCATAAACTAGGCAAATTTTTTAAAATATGTGCTTTTTAAGCTTTCTTGTTGGTGAGAGGAGCAGGATGAGGAAAATATTTTTTAGGTTTTTTAAGTTACTGAAGCACTCAGATTAGGAACAAAAAAAGCAAGAAACTGATCAATAAGACGTAGGTGAGGACATGAGACATAAAACTATAACAGGTAGCAGGGTGCAATAGAGAGAGCATGAGTTTTAGGTTCCAACAGAACTCCGCTAGTAATAATGGATTCTTGCTTATTAACTGGGTGACCTTGGGCATGTAATTCTCAGAGCCTCGATTTTCTTCAAATTTGGGGATAATTGTTATCTCAGAGGGTTGGATGACAATGAAGAAAACAGTTCTTAGCACAGTGACCTGCAAGAGACTGAATTCATTTTTTTTTTTCACCATCTGTCCACTGTGATATGTGGGGTAGGGAATGCCAAACCCTCTAAAATGGCTCCAGCATTCTTTTGCCTTTTCTCTAGAAGTAATAAAAATTGGAAAACAGCTTTGTTCCCTGAAAGTTGATATATGTGTATGGTAATAAAAAGTGATATCTCAATTGTTTACGGATTGTTTAACAATAATTCATAGGCAAGCTGGCTCCTGGCTGCTACAGACTCACTAAGTAGTCTTGCTTCATTATATATAAAATCTCTTGGATAAACTTTAGTTCAAAGTCCACAAAAACATGCCTGCTCATGATGTGTTTTGTGCACTTCAGTTTTCTAGAGAACACAATGAATCAGTTCCTCTGAATATGAAAGTGATCTCACTGGGCACAAACCAAATGTAACCACAGTGGGACCTACAAACAAAGAGGGGAGGCCCATAGGAGCATGTTTTATCTGCTGCCAAACTCATTTCTCCTGCTTCACAAAAGAGTATGGGGTTCTTAAATGCATGCACTGCAAATGTGGGATCCCATGGAAGAAAATTTTAAAAAGATATTAACCCTGAACAGCTAGTTAATTCCTGGGAGCTCCTAGGCAGCAAAGGAACACATCAGTGCTGATGACAGCAAGCACATATTCCCAGCCATGAGAATTAGGTGTTCCCGGGTAGAGAGAATCTAATGTCTTCATATAACAGCAATCTAGAGTCTCCAAGATTCCAAGGGAAGGGAGTGCAGAGAAGGAGAATGAAGCAAGACAACATTTAACCAGGTGGGGTGAGTTGGGTTCCAGTGAGTTCCCAACCTACACTCTTTGCCCCATCAATCCTCTCACCTATGCCTTTGCATCACCCTATCAGGGAGTCATTGATGCCCATTTGTATTCTAATCTGTTTTTGTTTCTTGTTACAAATGTCAGATACACTCATCCTATGGCTTGGGATAGACGTCTACTTGAATGTTTGTGTTGCTCATTTTTCAATATTATAAATAACTTCTTAGCAAAGTTTTGAATAAATACTCCTCTTCCATTCTACATTGTGCTGACCCAGTAACTGAAATGTGATGTGTCATATTTGTCATGTGTGATGAAAAATACCGAGATTTCTAAACCAGTCTCTCCATTACATAAAGAAATTAAAGGATCAGAATAAAGTTTTTCTGATTTAATATTGTATTAGGCAGCTTCCAAAGATGGCCCTCAATGATCCCTGCCTCCTGGTAGTTATGCCCTTGTATCATCCTTTGCCCTTGAGTGTGGGCTGGATCTAGTGATTTGCTTCTAAAAGAATAAGGCAAAGGTGATAGGATGTCATTTCTGGGCTGAGGTTATAAAGACTGTGACTTGTACTCTTGTTGGACTCTGTTGTCTTCTTGGTTTGGATACTTTGATGAAGCTGCCATGTGCCAAGGAACTGAGGGTGGCCTCTAGTAAGGAACAGAGGCCCTTGATCCAACAGCCCATGAGAAGCAGAACCTTGATGACCAACTTATCAATGAGTGAATTAAAACCCAAATGAACTGGGACACAGATGACTTTAGCTCCAGCTGGCACCTTGAATGCAGCCTCATTAGAGACCCTAAAACAAAGGACCCAACAAGTCTTGCTTAGATTCCTGATCACAGAAACTCTGAGATAAGTTGTTTGAAATCACCAAGTTTAGGGTAATTATAGTATAGCAATGAAAAGCAATACAAGTGTCATCCTATTTTAAGTTTTAAGACTAAAATAACTACAGATAAGTAACTTAGAGTAACTTTGGTCTTTTGTAGTTTATCTAATGTGAGTGACAGAATCAAGATAAATGCCTAGGACCACTTTGTAAAGCACTATAGTCAAACTGATCAAGAATAAAACAGGAAAAGAGGAATTTACATCATTCCTTATTATATTTATTAGATCTTTTGGTTAGTTCATATATTCCTGTGTCTCTACATCTGAAATAAATTTTTGAAAACACTACACCATGATATAGTCAGTGAAGAGTTCCAATATTTATCCACATATGCTGTCAATGAACTTAAGCAAAAGGTAGAATATTCAAAAGTCTAGTTAAGGCAAGTTATTAAGGATACCAATTTGGCAGCAGGAGAAATAACAACTCCAACAGTTGAGTGATGAAGCAACTTTGCAAAGGAACTCATTGTGCATTTTGTAATGATTGGAGGGAAAGGGGGTTTTAAATATTAGCTGCCTCCAAGCAGACCATCACAATCAGCAAACCAATTTTAAAAGGTCACTACTTTTTGGAACCAGATAATTCAATGAGACGTGAAACAATGGAGAATTAACCTAGTTATGGAACACGGACATTTCCAACTCTCTGAAGAGACTAAAATTATTTTAATATGAAGTTTGCTGCTCTGGAAAATCCAGATATGATATGGTTTCCCAAAGGAGGTCATGATCATGTCCTCTTTATGAAGTTACCATCTTTAGGGAAGAATGCACAGACCATGGTAAAAGGATGAGGTGTAGTAGAATGATTATTGGTCCCAGTGTGAAAAGACTTATCCACTCACTTATTTATTAGCTGTGTGAGTCTGGACTAATAACCTTTCTAGCTTCATTTAAGTTATTTATAAATTTCAAATAATTCTTATTGAAATGTCATATATATATGAAATATATATATATTAGGGGCCCGGTGCACGAAATTCGTGCACTGGGTGTGTGTGTGTGTGTGTGGGGGGGGGTGTCCCTCAGCCCAGCCTGCCCCCTCTCACATACTGGGAGCCCTCAGGCGTTGACCCCCATCACCCTCCAATTGCAGGATCGGCCCCTTTCCCAGGCCTGATGCCTCTGAGAGAGGGCAGGGGACCCTCATTTCCCCCCATCACTGGTTCTGCCCCCAGCCCAGGCCTGATGCCTCGACCAGAGGCGTAGACCCCCATCACCCTCCGATCGCCTGATCGGCCCCTTGCCCAGGCCTGACGCCTCCGCCAGAGGTGTCAGGCTTGGACAGGGGACCCCCATCTCCCCCTGATCACTGGCTCTGGCCCCCGCCCAGGCCTGAGGCCTCTGGCCCAGGAATCATGCCTGGGCAGGGGACCCCCATCTCCCTCTGATCGCTTGCTCCACCCCCCGCCCAAGCCTGATGCCTCTGACCCAGGCTTCAGGCCTGGGCAAGGGGACCATCATATCCCCCCAATCCCCGACTCCGCCTCCCACCCAGGCCTGATGCCTCGGCCAGAGGAGTTGACCCTCATCACCCTCCGATCACCAATCACTGGATCGGCCCCTTGACCAGGCCTGAGGCCTCTGGCAGAGGTGTCAGGCCTGGGCAGGGGACCCCCAGCTCCCCGCGGTTGCAGGCTCTGCCCCTGCCAAGGCCTAACACCTCTGGCCGAGGCGTCCGGCTCGGGCAGCAGGGACCCGCAGCTGCAGCGGCCCTGCGATCATGGGCTCCGCTTTAGGCCCAGGCAAGGGACCCCTAGCTCCCGGGACTGCCAGCTTCGACCGTGCCCAGCTCCCATCGCTAGCTCCACCCCTACTTCATGCTATCACTGGCCAGGGCAGAAAAGGCACCTGATTCTCCGATCATGGCTGGGGGGCAGGGCAAAGGCGGCCTTTGCCCTGTCCCCCAGCTCTTAGCTCCCCCCTGGGTTTCTGATCACTGTCAGTGGCAGGGGGCTTCTTCCTGCTTTCCCTTTCGCCTCCCTGCATTGTGCCTACATATGCAAATTAACCGCCATCTTGTTGGCAGTTAACTGCCAATCTTAGTTGGCAGTTAATTTGCATATAGCCCTGATTAGCCAATGAAAAGGGTAGCTTGTACGCCAATTACCATTTTTCTCTTTTATTAGATAGGAGATATATATATATATATATATATATATATATATATATATATGACTTCAGAAAAGGAGAGGGAGAGAGAGATAGAAACATCAATGATGAGAGATCATTGATAGGCTGCCTCCTGCATGCCCACTACTGGGGATCCAGCCTGCAACCCCAGGCATATGCCTTGACTGGAATTGAACCATGACCTCCTGGTTCATAGGTCGACACTCAACCACTGAGCCACACCACTGTGCCTTATATACTATTTCAATGACTGGTTGGGAACTTCATTATCTATATATCTATATATATAAAAGCCTAAGCGACCGTTACGACCAAACAATCAGAACAACCGGTCGACCAGTCACTATGACGTGCACTGACCACCAGGGGGCAGACGCTCAATGCAGGAGCTGCCTCCTGGTGGTCAGTGCGCTCCCACAGCCAACCTCCCATGGCCCCTCCCCCAGGCTGGCCAGCCCCACCCCGCCCCGCCAACAGGCCTCAATCACCAGCCAGGCTGAGGGACCCCACCTGTGCACAAATTCGTGCACCAGACCTCTAGTATATAAATAACAGGTTGTCTCAAAAAAGTATACACATACATTTTTAATAGCTCAACTGATGTTTCTTTTCAAATTTAACCCATTGGAATTAATTATTCAAAGTGTGTAAACATTTTTGGGACACCCTGTATTTATGTTAGGAGCTTTATAAACCCAAACTGAGACAAAAATCAATATGGGCATAATCAAGTACCTAAAGAAGCATAAGGTTCCTTGGGAGAAGCAACCCCAAAGTAACCCATGGTTGGATAGGCATTGTAAAGTCTATGGTTTACATCTGAAACATTGCTTCAAACCTGCTGTTTCCCTGAATTCACCGGTCAATTCTCAAGCAGGTATAATGTGACTAAATTGTTGACCAGAACATATGTTCACTAACTGGTTATTTTTGAAACAAACTGTTCTACACTAGTAATTAAAAACCTAACCATGTCCGTTTTTCTACCTGGTTGGTCCTCCTTTCAAAAATGTAGTTTTTGTGGTAATCTATTTTTAACTCATGCCAACAACTAGATCTACTAAGTATATATCAACATTTCATACTCTGGAAGCCTGAGACTCCTGCCTTCTTGAAGAGCCACAGCTATACACACATATGCACACACACATCAGCCTTCTTGGGGTTTTGAAGCATAACCAATCCCAGCTGAGAGGCAGCCTCCTCCACCTTCTCCCCGGCTCTAGGAGATGACTATTGCTCTTCCATGCAGATTCTGCTATAAGCACCATACAAATTACTGAAGACTTGGAACAGTTGAGACTAATTTTTTAACAAACTAGTGAGGCCATGAAAATTCCCATTCTTGCAATCCTTAAACAATGTCCTAAATGTCACTCTTGGTAACACATTTGCTCCTGCATGCTCATCCAGACTGCCCTAGCCTTCTACCACCCTGATTCAAACTCCCTCCCACAGTGTGCTCTCCTCCCAAACCCTTTTAGTACCTAACCCCTGATTCTGAGGTAACAGCCCATCATTCAACCTCTGCTGCTTTCCATTGCTCATATCTCTGGCTTTCTTTTAAGCCTGGCTAGAAAAACTCAAGCTCTAGATTAATGAACTTCCTGTCCTCTCTGTTCCTACACCAGGCTGCACCCTATGGATCAGGGTAACAATAAACCCAAGGACTCAGCTCTTTCAAACCTTCTCTGTTCAACTCAAATACCTTAGCCTATAACCTTCTCCTTAACTCCAAGCAGGGCACATCTACTTTGCTGACAGAAGGAAGTCACTGCTGGGTAATTTCCTCAACTTCCCTTGTCCCACCTTAATCACCCTTGCTTCCCAGTCCTTCGTGTCAAAAGCATGTCTCTCCCCCTGAGTTCAATTCCTCCAAACTGATGTCTGGAGTAGACTTTGGAAATGAGGAGATAAACAGGTAGGCATTATAGAAGCACAAGTGAGAGGTAACAAGAGCCAGAAAACTGTGGCTTCAGGAATACTGGCATGTGTCCCCCCCTCCACCCTGAGTTTTTGGAGAATACCTAACCAGGACTACACAGGCACACCTTAAAGATATTGCAAGGTCAGGTCCAGACCATTGTAGTAAAGCGAGTATCACAATAAAACGAGTCAGGATCTTTTTGGTCGTGGAGGATCTTGCCTTCAATTTCAAAGAAAACGCATCACCCGTGAGGCACAATGAAGCAAAGCACAATAAAATGAGGTATGCCTGCGATTACATAAAACCACTAGCACAGGTGTGCACCCTTGCATAACTAGGAGCAGAGGAGAAAGAAACTTCATTGCATACTTCTCTCCTGTGGAAAAGGATGGCTGAGAAAAGGTAGAAAGAAGAAAATAGTGTAGAACAGTGAAGGAAGTAAGATGTCTATTTATATTTACGTTTCATCTAAAAGGAGGAGGAGGAAATTAACCTTCACAAACATTTACTACAGACTGACGCTGGTGCCTGTCCTGTGGTGACCTCCACGGCGTCCTCTCATGGTCAGTATCTGAGGTGACCTGAGGAGAGAGTGGGCATCCCAATAGCTCCCTAACACCTGGTTTGTTTCAATATGTACAGTAGACTGCAGTTTATCTACATCACGCTGAGCGAAATGACATATTTTATCTCTTTGTGATGAAATAATCTTTACCATATATGGCTTATATGAATCCCTGCAAAATTTAGAAAAAAACACAATATGGATTTAAGATCTTATAATGCAAGAAACAAGTAAGAAAATGACATAGATGACACTGCTAGGATGAGCCCTTCATCAGCCACATCGTGAGTTAAACCAGGGTGGATCTCATCAGATGTGATACAAACTTGGCCAAAAATGCATCAAAAACTCTTTGAAATATGTCGGTACACCATCACCAATGTTGTTAAAGATAAATCTCACCTCAGGACTATACTGAGCCTTGAGAAATTAACTCATGATAAAATATGGGCAAATAGTAACTTAGAAGAAATGAATATACATTCATTGGAAGTGTTTTCTCAAAAAACTTTTATTGGGAAATATGCCATCAAGGAGTCTGGAGACCGCTGGCATAGAAGGTAGAGTCTAGGCAGGGTCATCAGACACACACAGTAGCTTGGGGACTAGCAAATGTTCTGTTGGATGGCATTGGATCACACATTTGACATTAAAGCACATGCATTTCAAGGCACCTTGTCAAAAAGGAGTAAAACTGCAACTCATTATAATTTCCCTTGTTGCAAATATTTATAGCAAATATTAAAATGACCGAAAAAAAAAAAAAAAAAGGCAACAAGATCCTCTCCTAAACTCTCCTTTTCATGTTCACAGGTCACTCTCCCCAGGGCCAACCAGCGCCCTTCCACCCAGATTTGCCTAAAAGGAACCAGACCTGAGAGTGGGCCAGGTCCATCTACTTCTGCACGGATATCAGAGAGCGGAAGCTCTATTAGTTCAAAAGAAGGTAGCAATACATAAGAATTAGTTTTGTTTTTTTAAGACAAAGAAGTCTACTTTGTGATCCAATGCGCCTCCCTAATGATTAAGAACTATTAATTAAGGGCGGGGAAAAGAAAAAAGGACACATATGTAATACCCTTTGTAATACTTTAAGCAATAAAACAATAAAAACTATTAATTAAACAAGAAGGCCATGGGGGGGGGGACCCCCAAACCTAAGCCTATAAATGCCTTAAGGTTATGAAATCAAAACCCTAAGGAGAACCAATCATAAGCAGCCAACCAGGCTTCAAACTGTGGCCAATCATTTCCTTCCTTTGCTTCAGCCTCCAATTAAAACCTCTTTCCAGCGCCAGTCAGGTCAGGGGAGCACGGCCTCAAATACGCTCTGAAAATGTTTGCTAGGCCTCAGTTTGTCCCTTGACAGTTATGGTGCTAGAAGAGGAAAGCGAAAGAGACGCTGACTTCCCGGGAGCAAGGCGCAACCAGGCGCGGTACCTGCGGGCTTCGGGCCCCTGCTCTCCCGCGCGGCCTCTGGACGTGGCAGCGGCAGGTCTGGGGGCTCCCGGCTCCGCAGCCTCAGCCTTACAGGCTCAGACTTCACCTGGGCATTTCTGTTTCCGGTCTGGGTCCGGAAACCAGCCAGAGCCGGACTGGGTCCGGGGGCGGACAGGGGCCGACTTGGAAACCAGCCTGGGGTCAGTGCCAGGCTTCGGGTGAATAACATTTTGTTTCAAAGCTGAACAGCTAGGTGAATCTTACCAAAGATAATTGTGGCCATAGTGGAGGACTTTAAACCTGGAACTGTTCATGAAACAAGGAGGCTACTAGATAGAGGGGGCTCGAAGGCATGGCGGACTGTACAGGCTACAAAAGCAAACCGAAACCTAAGCCTGCGGATGCCTCAAGGTTACAAAACCAAAACACCAAGGACAAGCAAGCACAGCCAGCCAACTAGGCTGTAAGCTGTAGCCCACCCATATTTCCTTGCTTTGCTTCTCTACCTTTTCTTTATTTTTAATATATTTTGTATTGATTTCAGACAGGAAGGGAGAAAGAGAGATAGAAACATCAATGATGAGAGAATCATTGATTGGCTGCTTCCTGCACAGTTCACGTTGGGGATCCAGCCCACAACCCAGGCATGTGCCCCAACTGGGAATTGAACCGTGACCTCCTGGTTCATAGGTCGATGCTCAATCACTGAACCTCACTGGCCTGGCCTTCTGCCTTTTTTTTTTTAATTTTTATTTTATATTTTTATTGATTTCAGAGAGGGAGAGGGAGATAGAAACATCAATGATGAGAGAGTCATTAATCAGCTGCCTCCTGCACATCCCCTCCTGAGGATCGAGCCCATAACCCGGGCCTGTGCCCTTGTCTAGAATCGAACCCTGGGCCCTTCAGTCTATAGGCTGATGCTCTACCCACTGAGCAAGCCACCTAGGGCCTGCCTCTTCTTTATAAAAGTATCTGAGCTCCAGTTGGTGGTGCGCCCCTAAGCACATCTAGTTTGGTACTACTGATCCCAATTTTTCTAAAACTCTTAAAAAGTTTAATATGCCTGTTTACCTCTTAACAGAACCAGCCTTTACATTAAGATATTTAGAGTTGAGATTCATTCCCGTGTCCTGTATTTGTGTGTGTGTGTGTGTGTGTGTGTGTGTGTGTTTTAAGGCAGGCAGGCAAGAAGTAAACAAAACCAAAATAAAAAAGGGGAAAAGAGGAATGTGTATAAGAAGAGGACTGTCTGTTGCCTTCACTGAAACTTGAGGCTCTAGGATTAGCTCAAGAGGAAACAAGTATCAGACATCTACATTTGAAAAGTTCCCCTGAGGGCCACTGCTAACTAGTAGCAGTTCCCGAAGACATCTCTGAAATATTTTTTAAAGCACTTATTTTTCTCCAAAAGATTATTTTACTACTAAAAAAAATCAAAACCCCTAGCTCTTTAACAGGGGTAGCATTCAAACAAGCTGAGATAAAATCATTCCCTTACATTTGTCTTTGAAATGGAAATGGGATCCCATGCAAAGCATCAAAGGAAAAACAACAATTTCAACTGCTATCTTGGGTGACAGGCTTATAATCAAATGAAGGAATTACAACATGTGATCTCTTAGGTTAGAATTACCCTTTCCATCAAGGCTCCCACCTGAGACCTATGCTTTCAAGAAAGAAGGAATTACTATAACTTAAGAATGGCACCTAATTTCTGTTTGTGGAAATTCCAGACTCTTCAACTTTGCCTCCATGAAAAAGGCCATGCAGGGAACCTATATTACCCCCTTGAACCTGAACACCACCATGGCTATTTGCTGAAATAAATTTGCAGAGTTAAGGGGAAAGTCATGACCTGTCATACCCAAAGTAACAATCTGCCATCCTTCTCGTTATATTTGACATCATTTTTGTAGTTAGGAAGTCTGTCATTTGCTTTTTAAAGGTACACAGGCCAGAAGAATATTACTATATTACTGTAATAAAATCAATCACCCTGTCACATATCTCCTGTATCCAGCTTACGTGTTCTCGTGATTTATTTCTTTATTAACTGTTTCCCCCTTGAATAGAAGAGAACAGGAACCCTGTAGACTCAGGGCCACTGCCTGGCTATCAGATGGTTGGCACTTATTCAATATACTAGAGGCCCATTGCACGAAATTTGTGCACAGCAGGGGTTGTCCCTCAGCCTGATCTGCACCCTCTCCAATCCGGGAGCCCTCAGGGTATGTCCTACTGACGGCTTAAGCCCACTCCCTATGGTTCTCTGCTCTCTGCGGGACCCGCCTGCTCCACACCCCGGTGACGGCCAAGCAGGCCGTGCTGGGAGCTGCCTGTGGGCCGCGCTTCCCTGCTCCCGGGTCTCCATGACTACAGCCAAGCAGGCAGTGCTGGGAGCTGCCTGCGGCCCCACTTGCCTACTCCTGGGTTGCTGTGGTGACAGCCATGCTGGGAGCTACCTGTGGGCCATGCTTCCCTGCTCCTGGGTCACTGTGGCGATGGCCAAGCAGGCCCTGCTGGGTGCTGCCTGCGGGCCATGCTTGCCAGCTCCTGGGTTGCCCTGGTGACAGCCAAGCAGGCTCTGCTGTCTGCTGTCAAGCTGGGCGGCTGCTCTCGACTCCCAGCCAGCCATGGTCCTGGGAGCCTGCGGGCATAGCTTTGCGCCTGACCCAGGACCGAGGCTGCTTGGCACCTGCGTATGCAAACTATCCCGCCATCTTTGTTGGGTTAATTTGCATACCCACGCCTAATTGGCTGGTGGGCGTCACAGAGGTATGGTCAATTTGCATCTTTCTCTTTTAATTAGTGTAGATTTGTAGAATGAATAGTTTATGTAATTTTATTATATAATTATAATATCATATCGCTGATATCCCCAAGCTTAGCCTGTTAACACTATTAGTAAAATACATCATACATATAACCTTTATTTTAACAACAACAACAAAAAGCCAGAAAAAAATTCAGTTTAAATAATCAGGTATTCCATATGTTCAAGTGAATATGTTTTATTAAATGCATACTAATATCTTTCTATAGTGAGTATACATAATAAGTTAAAATGTATATATTTATTAAATATAGATATAATACCAGAACATGATTATTTCAGATGAGAAATCAAAATAAACCCATTTTTAAGTATCTTTTGGTCACTCCAAATTGATATTGCTCATAAAAAAATACACGGATTTTTCCCTGGGGGGGGGAAAAAAAGTAATTCCATAGCAATGTGGTTAAGGGACATGTTTTATTTCATAGCTTTCGGCAAGCAAAAATTGCTTTAATACAAAATGAGTTCAATGATACAAGTGCTACTGTCCACTCAAGCAAAAGAAAACCTCACAGTTATATGGATGCACTTTATAATGATATTCTTACAGTATAATAGGTCTACCCTCCAGGACACCTCTGGCCTCACGTGAAGAAATGGCACAGAAATGGTGCAAGGGTCCTGACCATCATAGCTCTCATGGGTGCTTCCGAGTAACTTCCTGGGAGTTCTCTGTCAGATACAACTCACAGAACTGGGTGTGGATGTGTCTGTCTTTCTGCCCTCCAGCTTTTAGTTTACATTAAAATCATCTTGACATATTCCCTTGTGTGTGTCTTTCCCCATTTCAGAGTTTCCACAAAAACAAGAAAAAGTCATGAGGTATCCTTAACGTCAGCTACCCTTATAGGGCTGTGGCTTTAGAGGATGAGACTTACCTGCAGGTACGGGAACTGATTTTAGTGTGTGCTCCCGACGTTACAGTGCAGAAATGTTAGTGCATGTTACACTCTACCTTCCCCTCACATAGAATGTGGCTTTAACCCCAGAGTATCTGACAAAAAATTATACAGGTAAAATAAAAAGACAAATACACAAATAAGGCCATCTGCAGAATTTTAAACTCACCTCTTGCAATATTTCACAATAATTTCTACATCATATTTTACATCTTTCAAACTTAAATAATAAATGCTTAAGGAAGGGCCTTGGTGGAACCAATGGCACTATCTTTTTGAGGATTTGTCCAATTTGCTGGCCGGTGACTTCCTCTGGGGTGTAGGGATTTTAGAAGGCTTGGCTGTGGACGGCCGAGAGCTTGCTCGGGGCGAAGGTCTGTATGTTTGGGGGGCAGTCTCCACGTCTGAGCACACGGACTGGATTTCTGAAATGTCAAAGTCTGACGCATCACTGCCTCGGCGGCTGCTGGCCCTGCTACCAGCCTTGCTTCCTGCTCTGCTTCCTGGTCGGCTGGGAGTCTTCTTGGGATCTGGGGAGAAAGGGCAGAGATGGGTCACCCTTATTTCTGGGTCCATCTGCAAGAGGCTCCCGAAACCTCGTGCCACCTTGAATCTCAGCGATTTCTCTTGACACCTTGTGGGCACTCAGAAAATACTGTGGGTTCGTGGTTCTCTCCATTCCACAAGGGTAGGCAGCCCCCCTCTAAGCAGATGCAATATACAGAAAGCTGGATTCACTAACACAATTTAGGTTTGGGCTTAAAAGAGGATTCCATTCACTACAAACAGATATAAAGAACACAGCTCTCATGTACGGTTGTGCTTTCCCAAGTGTCGTGTGGATACCCAGATGCGTGCAGTGCAAACACGGAGCAAACTCTTAGGTGCAGGTTTGGCCCGAGGACAAGTAATTCAAAGCACATGGGAATTTAAAGGACTTGAAACTTTAAAGAAACTTCAGGCTCGCTGAGCACAGAACCCCAGGGGTTAGGCTCACTCTTCTGTGAGAACATGAGAAGCACTGGTGTCAGGCCCAGCCTGGGTGGGTTTCTCCAACCACCTGACATAGAGCCCAGTACATTTTCCAAGCAGACAGAAGGACCAAGATTTTCCAGCTAAGAGGGGTAGGGTACTATTGTAGCTTTCTTCTGTTCTCATCTCTCTCTGGCACTTTCCAAAAGGGGTTTTCTAGTCACCTACTCCCATGACTCATTTATCCCCGACCTTTGTTGGAGGACTGGGGCTACGTGTCATTTCAAAAGAACACAGCACCATCAATTCATAACTTCTTCCCACGGAGGGCAGGGGACTTCCATCTCCAGAGTGTACTTCAAAAGCCACAAAAGCAAGACATGCGCCCTGGCCGGGGGGGCTCAGTTGTTAGTACGTCAGCCTGTGCACTGAAGCATCTCTGGTTCGATTGCAGGTCAAGGGCACATACCTCAGTTGCGGGTTCGATCCCAGGCCCTGGTCAGGGCATGTGTGGGAGGCAACCAATCCATGTGTCTCTCTCACTCATCTCTGTCTCTTTCTTTCTCTCCATCCTCCCTTCCACTCTCTCTAAAAAAAATCAATGGAAAAAATATCCTTAGGTGAGGATTTTAAAAAAAAAAAGGCATGCACCACACTCACCAGCAAACTGTGTTCGGACTCTGGCAGCTGCAGTTGTTATCAAGCCACTGTCGTCTCCAGAGTGGAAGCCTTTCCCTGATAAATATCCTGGAAGTCGAAGCTTGCTTCCTTGTATTGGTGTTCCCTGTATTCAATCAGTGAAAGCACATTTCAAGATATTGCTCGAGGTCATCACCGACAGCACTTTAAAGATGGCTGCGAACCCTCTGCTAGACCTCTTCAGCGAGGCATGGGGTCCCCACTTGCTTGTCTCCACTAATTTCTTATTCTCTCCCTGAATTCAAGGGGAACCTTCCAAAGACAAGGAATTCATGTTGAAGAAGAAACACAAAAATGGAGATCCCCAAATGATGGCAAGGGGAAAAAGGACAAACTAAACTGTGAGTACGTTAGTATGTTCCAGTCTGTCAGTAAATAGTATGGAATTAAGAAATACTGATGAAACGATGCTGACTGCGTGGTACAGAGAGGAGATGGGGCTGAAAAATTGTGCTTGGATACTCTGCTACAGCCAACGCTTTTGGGAAACTAGGCAGAAATAAACCAACAGAAATAGAACAATAAGTAAACAAGTAAAGCCGAGATAGCCATCACTTAAACAAATTAACTGGGGGGAAAAAAGTGACGTTTTAGAACTTGGTAAAATGTCACTTCATTTTCTGGCTCCATGACCTTCTGTGGTCCTTCCATACAAAATACTTAGGCAATGTTTGGGGTAATTCTTTTATAATTCTCATAGGAGTTCACAGAGATTGTCTAAAGCAACCATAACTTTGAAATTTTATCATAAGCCTAAAACAACTGCATTTTTTATAGATCACGACAACATTTTGAAAATTCTCTGAAAGTTAAAAAAAATAAACCAATTTCCTGAGAAGTGTAGGGGCTGTCATATTCCTTGATGAACTCAAAGGGAGCTATTTGAAAGAAATTAATCCAAATTATGTGTGCATTAAAAAAATGAACTGTTTCTTTATTAAATAGTTATAAATGTTTAATAAAGCATATGTAAGACCTTTTGATACACCAGGGTTACAAATCTGTAATATTAACGTAATATTTGTAATTCATTTACATATGTATCCATACATATATGTTCTATACATATATTTTACATATGTATTCTATGCATATATATGTATAGAATTTATATATGACTTCTATACATATAATACTTAAGTTTTCAAAATATTTTCAGACATATAACCACAATTAATCTTCCCACTCATCTAATCACAATTTTTTTTTACAAATGTGAAAAATGAGGGCTTGAGGAGGGAAGTGATTTGCCCAAGATCTGACATCTCTGATCTTGTTAAATTCCTAACTAAGAATACCTCAATTATCCATAAAAGAGTAAGGACCCACAATTATAAAATATATCACTCAAGGTAGCAGAATTCATTACCACGGAAGACCCAAAGCGTTATTCTCAGAATGCCTTGGTTGTTTTGAATTGTTCTAAACCCTACCTTTAAAGCCCTTCTATAAAGGTACACTGTTGTTTTGTCTGTTTGCTTGTTGTTTTTTTATCTGATGAGCCTACTTGAAATAAAACATAGTTTTCTTTTAGTCAAAATTAGCATGCTTAGACTTTGATTTGAGGAATCTCTACTTTTTAAAATTTTGAACTAACATAGCAGCTCAAAATATTTAAAGCAAACATGTTGCTTGATGTTCCTTGAGCTGGTCTCAGTTTTTGCTACAATAGATCCATCATGAGTGACAGGCACCTCTAGATGTTATGATACTACTGCTTCTCACTTAGGGGGAGGGGCTGGGGAATGAGAAGGAGTTGAAGAATGAGTTGTTTCTGCCCCATTTCTACCCCTATAATGAATGTTATTTCCATCTGAGGCATGAGGGAAACAACAGTTTCCCTGCCTATGTTTTATTACTGATGTGAGGATTAAATAATAGATCAGAAAATGTTATAAAAAGCATAAAGGGCTTTCTAAAGCATATCACTTTCATACTTGGATTCTGGCCTTTAATCTGAAATACTTCCTTCAACTCAAAAGACATTATTTAGGGACTAGAGCTCCGGTGCATGAAATTTGTGCACGGGGAGGAGGGTGGAGAGGAATCCCTCAGCTCGGCCTGCACCCTCTCCAATCTGGGACCCCTTGGGGGGATGTCTGAAACCAGCAGTTGGACATCCTTCTCACAATCCGGGATTGCTGGCTCCTAACCGCTCACCTGCCTACCTGCCTGATCGCCCCTAACTGCTCTCCCCTACCAGCCTCACTGCCCTAACTGCTCCCCTGCCAGCCTGATTGCCCCTAACTGCTCCCCTGCCGGCCTGATTATCCCTAACTGCCCCTGCCTCGGCCCCCGCCACTGTAGCTTTCTCCAGAAGGACGTCTGGAAGATGACCAATCTATCTGGTCTAATTAGTATATTACCCTTTTATCAGAATAGATTTTCTCCCCCTAATGATTATGGTTTTTTTTCTAATCAAACATGTGCTTATTTGGTGCCTATGTTGGTCATTTTACAGAGAAGTTCCTTTAAAAGATATATGGTTGACTTTCACTTGAATGTAAAGGATCTATGTGTTAATCTTGGCAAATTTTATATCACCTAAATATTGTATCCCCATATATCATGCCATATTAAAAAAGCTAGAGCTTGCTTAAATAATAATAGCCATTGAAGTCCAATAAAGATATGTACCTTTTGTAAATGACACATAATTTTTTGTATGACTAAGCCCCTGCTCTTATGTCTCACCCACCCAGTGTTTTGGGGCAGAAATAAGTGTAACAGACATTCAAAAAGACCTTGCCTATAGTGAACACTCAATGAAATTATTTTAGATTTCTCTTGCAAATGACACTGCCTCTCACTCTCACCTAAAGGGGACTGGTTGCATTTCTTATCTTTAGAAGCAAAAGCATACCATCAGCTTTAAAAGAAACTTTACTTAAGTCTGGATATAATCTCTTGTACTTCACTCTCCCAAGAGAGAAAATTAAAATTAAGTATAAGGTACAGAACCTGCAGGTGTGGCTATGTTAAACTGACATTATACAAGGAGAAAAATCTAAAATCTGTCTTTTCTGTTAACCTTTTACTTTCATATCTTCCAAGAACTGGTGGGTTGATATTTATTTTATACAAGTCTATTAAAAAGACATAGCAATGCCTTAGCTGAGTTGGCTCAGTGAATAGAGCACTGGACTGGGAACTGGAAGGTCCCGGGTTCAATTCCAGTCAAGGGCACATGCTCGGGTTGCTGTTTCGATCCCCAGTAGGGGGCGTGCAGGAGGCAGCCGATCAATGATACTCTCTCATCACTGATGTTTCTATCTCTCTCTCCCTCTCGCTTCCTCTCTGAAAGCAATAAAAATATATTTTTAAAAAAGGACATAGCAGTATCAAAAGTACATATATTAAGGGAGAGTTGAAGCAATGTTAGTGGGTGACAGTTTCAATGAAAGGCTGTTAGACTGAAATCTGGGGCCTTACGATACCTCTGCAGATGGCACGGAAAAGTCTGAGCACTCTGCTGGCTTACAAGGAGTTGACATTTTGCTGTTTGTCAACCATGGTTTACCATAATTGCGTGTTAAAGGATGGAGGATCTGTATGGAACAATGGCAAATCAAACGTAAAGGATAGTAGGTAAAACACAAAGCCACAGAAAGAGATACTCATAGCAAAGACTCACATTTCACAGTAAGAACAATAATAATTAAAAATACATGGAAAGATCTGATGGCAAATCATACACAACCAAATAAATGAATGAAGCTTCACAAAGAAAAACCAATCTGAAAGGTAACAAAAGCAGCTCCCAGTCTCCACAGGGGCCATACAGCAAAAGCATATATTTAAAAAAATAAGAATCATCCTTCATTTGCCATATTGTGAGAAGGAACATAATGGAGAAAGCTCACAGATTCTAGGGTCCTACAACATTCAGAAGTATACTCAAGACACTGATTGCATGGGAGGAGGAATACATTTCCCAGCCGAGTCCTACCTTGGGTGTGCTGGTGGCATGGACCTGCGGGGAGGCCGCCTGGACAGCCGGACTGGACACAGACGCTGATCGGTTGGGTGAAGCTCCACGCGATGAAGGCCGCGATCTTCGGCCGCGGGGTCGGAAAGCAGCCATACCCTGACTGGCACCGTCCGCTAAAATGAACTTCTCCCGAAGTTCCATGTTCGTCCTTCCTTTAGCTGGATCGCGTAACACACAACGAGGCACACAGAGCAGAAGGGGAAGGAAAACAAGAGGCGCTCAATCATTTATGGGAAGAACGACCACCTGGCGCCACCGATTACGCTGAGGATTTGAGAACACCTTTTTCCATGCCAACTCCAACTCAGCATAACAAAAAGGCGAATGCATTCCGTTACAATGCATTCCTTTTGGATACAAGTCAGTTTGGGAAAGAAAAGAAAAAGTGTGTTTATTCTAACACCAGACGCCAGCCAGAATAACCACTATCAAAGAAAGAGTCAGCATGAAAATGGAAAGCTCATGCTAAAATATTGTTAATCCACCAGCTACTGACGCCCACATGGGTTCATGACCCTTTCCGCACACTGAGAAGACAAGCCAGTCAAGCAGGGATTGTGCCTTTTGCATGTGCTGCTGAGGTAAGGAGAATGCCAGTATTTCAACTTTGGGATTAATCCAACAATAGAGTTACACAGAAGGACAGATGGCTTGTTAATCATGATGACAACATTGAAACTCTCAGGTTTTTCACTGGAATGAGGCAGCTAGTATTTTTATTTTATGCTTTGAAAAGCTCTCTTTTACCAACATGCAATAACAAACACCAGACCCAGGGATCCGGGAGGTCATCAGTGATGCCACACTCATACGAACACATGTGCGCACGGAGAACACTCCACGAGAACCCGATGCAGCGTGTTAGCATGTGCTTGATCACTTACACATCACCTACGCTTGCAACACACTGCAAGTGTGTGCAACGTTCAGACTTTACGTTTGGAAGCACCAGCTCAGTTGGATATGACGTAAGCCATACGCAATGGATGAAGCGTGTTATTTTAAAACAAATAATTAAAGCAGGAATGTAAAAGTAGGGAAGAGAAAAGGTAAGAGGGGAGAGGCAAAGAGAGGGGTTGCCAACCTATAGTAGGCTGAGTAGTAGTAATTGAAGAGTTTGATTCCGAACGTAACATTTTAGTCCCATGATGATGAACTAGAAAAAATGACACAGGAGATCAATCACATTAAAGAATACTGTTAGCAGGAAAAGAAACAAAGTACAGTCAGTAGTTGAATATGCAAAGGGGTGCTCAGGTCCGGCCTTTGGCACACATTTAGGAGAAAAGTTGTATCAGGAAAAGTACTCAAAGGTTTGACTCAATAAGAAAAATGTATTTAGAAGACTTTGCACAGTCACACCAACTTTCCTAAGCAACCCAATAGAACACCGCATGTTCTAATCCAGTGATGGCGAACCTTTTGAGCTCGGCGTGCCAGCTTAACTCTGGTGCCGTGTCACATATAGAAATTTTTTGATATTTGCAACCATAGTAAAACAAAGTTTATATTTTTGATATTTATTTTATATATTTAAATGCCATTTAACAAAGAAAAATCAACCAAAAAAATGAGTTCGCTTGTCACCTCTGACACGCGTGTCATATATTCGTCATCACTGTTCTAATCTCTTTGTTTCATAAAAGGAACTACATTACCTTAGGCTGCATTATTTTCAAAGTATGAAACAACAAGGAAAATGGTGTGATTTTACACCTTTTGACTTGCAGACAGCAGAGCTCCTAGGTATGGCTGTGTGATCATCCTACGATGGCCTTGGCAGAGAGGCCTGCTGACCACAGAGGAACTCACCCACCACACCTGTGTCTTCAGTGGCAACCTCGGTAACCAAGAGCCCACTGGGGGAACCATGACCTCCCACTTGGTAGCCTGATAGTGCTGGCACCAACATTTGTTCTTGTTTGTTTAAAGGGATTAAAATGGGTTCAAGGAAAGCACAAAAGTCTTTTTTGTCTTTTTCAAAGAAAAATGGGCCTACTGATGAGTCCATGGGAGCTAACTAGAAATGGTAATCAAATGACCACTTGTAAGGTGAATCAATTAGGGATTCAAAAACTGACAACAGGGTCTGAAAAATAAGGAAAATTAAAAGCTGATCAAGGGCTCTTAGGCTGGCAGACATGGCGAGAGCTATAGTTTATGTCTATATTTTTAATATTCTGCTACTTGAAAGTCAGAGTCGCATTATCAATTCTTGGTGTGTTTTTTTTAATCTTTAAGTATTGCTTTCCTCACCTCCTCCTAATTGCATAAAAAATTTCACTTTTAAACTTTTACTATCCAGTATCTTCAGTATCCATCACCTCAATTTTTTTCCCCTCCCACTTGGCTATTTAATGAGAGATGAAATCCTTCCCCTGGTTGGTGCAATTGCTCATTTTGAAAATTGCAGATGGGATCGTCTCAGAAAGGAAATCTAGTATTTCTTGCCTCCAGTCCCATGTTTATCCAGAGAAGTAAAAAAGCAACGAGAAGAACATGGTTTAATGACTGCCACAAGTTCTCTGGACACTTCAGGCTGACAGACCAATGTGAAGCACTATTGTAAATAAATGACCAAAATTATACCCGAGCGTGATTTTGTTGCTAGAAACGAATACAAAATCGACATCCTTTTATGGTGCTATTATCTCAACATAGGTATCTCCTTACCCCTGCAAGGATCGTTTTTCACCAAGAACTCATCCAATGCCATCCACCCGCCTCCGACGCGAACCATCACGGTACTTCGCAGGATTCGGACCAGTCGCAGTTGCTGGGAGTCTCCAAACTGTGAAGATGAAGAAAGAAGACCCTCTAATTGTCACTACTCATTCTACACTAACGGGTAGTGTGTGATCTGCAGTAGCGTAAGCAACCAACTTGAACGTTTTGCTTAGTTCACAGCGATTAGTAAAATCTCAGAAAAAGGGGTGTGTAATGATCTGCGTTAGGCTGCTGCATGCTGATTTAGCCCAAAGGAAATAGTTTGAAAAAAAGATAACAAAGGTTATCAAGTAGAATATGGAAGATTTCTTCTAAAAATGATTTTTCTTTCTCATGACAGATACATTAGTAAAGTGGTGATTGAAAAATGTTTCTAGAAATCAAACAGCCATGAAAATAAGCATGGGCCCACTTGCCCAGGGTTTATACAAAGCAAGATGATTCTAAAGAAGATGTAGTAAACTCTGATTCTTCTTCATTAAAACCTCCTCTTACACTAAAACTTTGCCATTGAAATCTGTGGGAGAAATCTTCATAAACTCATAAGGTGATAAAGTAGTAAATGAACATAACCAATAAATATTTCACAGTCAAATAAAATTTTTGCATCGCTAATAACCTGGTAAGCCCATTTGTCAAAGACTGGACAAATGTGCCATTTTATATTACTGTAACATTAGGACAGTCACTGGCACATTAATGATACAGCTTTCTAATCTAAAAGACTTTCTCTTCAAACTGTGTGTACCATAACTGCTGACTGTAATAAGCAGTCATCTTTGTCTTGCCCTTTCCACGGATCTCCAATCACTTGGATATGCTATAAATCTTGCAAGTCCTGAATACATGTCTAGACTACACGTAGTTTCTGATCACAAGGTTGATTTGTTTTGAAAGCCCATGAGAAATAATTTTATACTTTTAAATCATTTCTAATAGGCTCATATCCAACTTATAAAAAGCACCATATTGAATTTCACGGCTGCCAACCCAGCAGATACCATAGCAAAATGAACAGTCAATTACACATACATAGCTTTTTTTTTTTTAAGGCAGGTAAAATACAATTGTGACTTTGACTATTTGCCTAGGCTCATGATGGATAAACAGAAAATTTTAAGTAGAAGCAATCTGCTACCCTTCAATATGCTGAACCACTGAGTTTCAGGAAGTGAACCCTAAAACAAAGCCAACCATTCAAGACCCTGAAACTCAGAAGGACCTCAGAGGCATGTAAAATGCACCGGCAGGAACTCATGCGCTTTACATCAACCCTTTTTATATTGCAAATTCTAAGTCAATTTTTAAGCCTTGAGATTTAACTTTTCTATCATTGAACCTATTCCTATAATGTATTTGAAGTGTAAAAAATAAAAAAATATATATACTTATTTTGTTAGAAAAAAAATTTGGTGCTGCTGATAAGCAAAGGGAAAGGAGGGGACTGAAAGAAAATTACCCTTAAGTAACCAGATAATTAGACCAGACATTTTTGGTCCAGGATTACATTCAAAACAAAAGTTTTAAGGAACTGGCTGAAGTACTTTACACATGTGAAATTTCAATTTTAATACACAGATGATTTTAAATTTTAATTTGAGAAGACATTATCTAACATTGTCTTCAGAATTTCCTTAATTCTCCCAAGAGCCAAATTATGAGACAAGAAAAAATAGACTAATGCTGTTCTTTGTGCATTCAACGAAAGAAAACCTTGTGAGGTATTTAATCCTTTCTGCAAATAAATGATGCTAGCTTAACTGCTACTCCAAATAACAAGAATAGAAACTAATTTTTTATGTATTATAACATATAGAAGTTTTAAAAACCTCTATTCAAATTAACTAAACATTTCTATTTGAAACGATTATGTGATTGAATAAGTGGGGATCGTAGATAATTTGAAGTTTAAGATGTAATATGGGCTTAAAACTACGAGGCAGAGTAATAACTAATATGATATGGTCAGGTACTATAAATAGCACAGCTCTTTCCAAAAGCACATAGTAAAAAAACATCCTCCTTGTTTCAATCAAAACATGATTGCTCTTGTCTTTAGTTCTAAAATTCTTATGTGCAGTACCACTACACAGTTTATATACTGACTTAAATGTGAGGTCAAAATGGCATAAATTGTGACTAAGATTTCGTAAGTTACAAGGGATACATTTTCTCAAAAGGAATTACAGCATTCAAAACCTCCAGGGTTAAAATTTCTACTCACAGCATGCAAAGTTCTAAATGGATTTAGGACAAATGGACAATATTTGCTTTGGAAAGGACACATTATTTGTGGCTGAGTGCCACTGAGGCCTCTCCATACCCTGTCTTTGTGTCTCTGCCTGATGCTGATGCTTCTCTAGCTACTGTGTATCGCACATCCTCAGTGGTAAACACCAACGAAGCTATGTAGGGATGTGTGTTCCAATGAGTACTGGCATAAACCCTAGGCTAATAGTATTATCAACAATGGGAACTGAAAATGGCATTTGTAACACTGTAACCAGCCAAACAACAATTCATTATCTGGTTTGCTTAAAAGTAATCTCCTCATTTGAGACACAAGGCAAAAAGGGATCCTGGATCAAGGACCCTTGTAGCATTTACAGAACCACCACGCCAACCAACGATGTAGTAGCTAGGGGGGCAGCATGGGGAAGATTGGCCATGGCAAGCTTTAATGACTATGAATTAAAGTTTTAAAAAATCATTGGGAACTTGCGAATACATTCCACTGAATTATACCTGATTTCCCAGGAAGAACTGATAAAAAAATGAAAAATGGAAGAAAGATATAATTAGTTCAACAGGAAACTTTCTATATGGCTCTAGAATACACACACACTCACACTCAGGGCTTCTAGATATAGCATCTAGTTTAGAGATGTGCAGGTATCCAACTTCAAACCCAATAATCAGAAAATCCCCTATGTAAATTTTCTGAAAATCTTTGGGTTTCAAATTTAAACTAAAAATTCAAATACTTAGATGAATATTTTTCAATATGTAAATATAAAAATAAAAACGAATAATGTTTCTTTTGTGTAAGTGATACACTGTATTAAGGAATACCTGGCACATTTTCTATCTAGCTACTATATATCAGAGACGTTCCAAAAATGCGAAAGAGTGATGAAGTCACATTCGTCTTCAAGTAATTGTTTTGAGGAAGGTGAACCAAGTTATTGAGATTCTGAATAAAAGGGAATACTACTGTACAAGTGGAAAACATTGCCTCTTTTTCATTTTATAAAAATTAGACAACATTTTTGATTTTGTTGTTCTGGCCTGGAATAGCTTTATTATTGAAAAGATGAAAACTTACCTGTAATCATATAATATAGGTTATCTATATATATAGAAGCCTAAGCAACCATTCCACCGGTTGCTATGATGCGCACTGACCACCAGGGAGCAGACGCTCAACGCAGGAGCTGCCCCCTGGTGGTCAATGAGCTCCCACAGAGGGAGCACCACTCAGCTGACCAACAGGTGCCAGACACCGGGCTCATGGCTGGTGAGTGCAGCTGCGGCCATGTGAGCCTCTCCCATGGACACTTCCCCTGCGCGCCCCTCCCCTATTCAGACTAGGACTGGGATCGGGAATGAATGGGCGCGAGCCCACAGCTGCTTCTTGGTCATGGGCGCACCAGCATTGCCCTAGGACTGGTGTGCAGAGACCACAGTGGAGCGGCAGCAGAGGTGGCGGCAGGCGCAGTGGGGCCGGGATGAGCAGGAGCGGTGCCCGGGCCTAGGCTCGGCCTTTTCCCCAGCCGCCTGCCGCTTCGCACAATACTACATCCCTCAGGGGATGTTGGACTGCTGGTTTCGGCCCAATCCCCACAGGCCACACCAAGGGACCCCACAGGTGCACGAATCCATGCACCAGGCCTTTAGTAAAGTCATATGAAGCAATATAAATATAAGTAATGTGTTTTTCTGCAAATATTTTTCTTCTTAAAGGGAATGTACATGTTAAAGGTACATCCTTATATAGAAAATGCACGCTATTTTTATGTAACTTAAAATGATGAGAGTTAGAAAGTCATACACCATTCAATTTTTATATGAGGTAAAAATAAATAATTAGCACTCCTACAAAAAAAATGCAGATCAAATAACAAACAAATTTTGAGTTTTATGCTTTAAAAGAACTACAAAGTTACTTTGAAAACTTACCCTGTATTTGTTGTCTCCAATCTGTTCAACTTGAAATCGTTTTGCACATTTACACTTAGCTACCTGCCTCGTCACCTGCCAAAAACAATAATGAGATATCCACTTTAATGTTATTATTACATAATGAATCCTTAATACCCTGACCAACTGCTAAACATGGAAATAAATAAAAGGGCTGCATGAGTTGCGCATGAGATCTGGCAGAACACACTGTGCAGTCATGTTGCTGCAAGCGGTGGAAAGATAGTGAGTACCTCATCTTCGATTTTGTCAGCATCGGTGACAGGTTTGTATGCATCCTTATTTGGGTGAAGGGCGGCTACAAATTCATAGTAGTCAATGTAGCCATCGCCGTCTCTGTCGAAGATGTCTGCGACTGCGCTCATCTCCAGGCGGCTGGTAGGGAACTCTACATATTTTCAAAACAACAGCAAGTAGTGTTACTTACTTGACAAGGTTGTAAGATATTTACAATGTACATTGTAATCATTTGATATTTGTATATATCAGGGAAAGTATTCCTCTATCTAGTTAATTAACATATCTAATGCCTCACATATGTATTTATCTTTTATGTGTGTGTGAGAGAGCATTTAAGGACCACTCTCAATTATACAATACAGTGTTATCAACTATAGTCACCATGTCACACATGAGGTCCTCAGGCTTTATTCATCTTAGAGCTGAAAGTTTGCATCCCTTTACCAACCTTTTACCATTCCCCCAGAACCTAGCAACCACTCTTCTCTGTTTCTATGAGTTTGACTCTTTATTTAGATTCCACATACAAGTGATAGTTAAGATACTCTCAGTATAAGCCACACGATATTCCCAATTAAACTTTATAAGACCTGCTACTTACTATAACATTTTATAAAAAGACTTAAGTCTTTAAAAAAAATAGTAGGCAGTGTAACTTAATTTCCTCCTTAAGACAGTCTCAGTTGTACATTTTAATTTTAATGTGGTTGATTAAATTATCAGGGTCATAAAATATATTAAAATATTTTTTAAAAATTGATTTATATAATAACAAATGAAATCACTATACACACGCACACACACACACACATATATGTGTGTGTATATATATATATATATATATATATATATATATATGTATATGATCTAAATTTATCTTTAATTACTCCTAGGGTGAATCATTTGAAATTGCTATTTTTCTAGGTTAACTATTTAATATTAGCAAATTTCAAATGTTTCAACTACCACTTTCCTTAAGGAATAATTTATATGAAATTTACTTTAAGAATGACTTCCATTAATATGTGCCAGAGCTATCACATACACATGACCAGACCATCAAACAAGAGGATGATGTGTATCTTCCAACGTTTATATGAAAGAGTCCTAATTTCCTACTAGTGATAATGTTAGCTCAGAATGTCAATCAGAAAGAAAAGGGAGAGAGACTGGCTTGCTGATTTCCATTTTGCCAAGCAACACAAACAATCTAAGAATCACATTTTATTAACCTTATTATACTAATGAGGACACAGCTTCAATGGTATGAGGAAACACAATTAGTTAAGGGTGTCTGACTCCAAAGCCATAAATTTTACCAAAGGCACTTTTTTTTTGAGAGTGGTGACTTCATAGCCAAGTTTAAAGGTGAAGCTTTATCGGTAACACGAGTTTACCAGCCCCACAATTTTAAACTGTGCTTGTTTCTTTAAAAATTCCATCCATTTCAGTCACTTCTCTTGGGACTTACTTGAGGAAAGAATGCCATCAATAAATTCTTGTCGGGTTATTTTCCCATCCTGGTCTTTATCAATTCTCCTGAAGAAGTCCATCACCCGAGATTTCTTGTGGTTCATCCATCGCATGTATTTTTTGCGCCAGATATCAAAATCAAAGTTAGCAAATTCCCTCAGCTGAAAAGGACATAAGATATTTTGGTGGGGTTAATGCTGTGCTCAAGCTATAGCTTATATGAAGAAAGTTATTTTTAATGAGCCTCTAGGTAATACAGGTATCTTTCCCACTTCAAAGAAAGGTATAACCTTACAAAGGAGACACAGAAAAAAAAAAATTTTTCTGTAAAGTGTATTACTGTCACTGTGGTCATTCTGGCTTTTCTTTACAAATACAGGGGAAAATCAAACTCTCAAAAAAAGTCAAACTGAAAATTCCTGACAGTGCCACAGTCACGCCACGGGTAAGTTCTGTGCCCACTGGGCAGTAGGCCCAGCTCAGCAGCACAACTCGCTGTCTGCAACTGGCACTCCCCTAGACTGCTAACAATGGCCCCGTTTCACCATCTGAAACCCTAACTCTCAGATCAAAGAATGACTATAAGGAAAATATCTGAATTATAAATGGTTATATTTGCTAGTTAATACCACCAAGCAAACATATGTCAAGCTAGATCTTGTGTGGGTTTTTTTTTAAATCCTCACCATTGATGAGTTGCCTCCCATAGCGATCGAACCTGCAACCTTTTGGTGCAGGGGGCGATGCTCCAACCAACGGAGCCACCCAGTCAGGGCTAGATCTTTTCTTGAGTCAGTTTCTGACTATGTTGAAACATATTATTTTTTCACTTTATTGCTTCCCTAAGTCCCAGTTCCACATATCACATTTCCCCTCCCCCCAACATAAATGTACATACTTGTGGTATTAATTTTAGAAGTAAAATACACACTCAAATAGCAGGAGTTTGCTTAAGTATTGTCAGGAAAGTTGAAAAACCAAGACGTTGGCAATGTGTCCCAGTAAACAGAGCAAATGACAATACAGTGCGGAATATCCATGCGAGATTCTCACCTCCTCTAGTCTGTCCAAGGCGTCATTAAGCTTCCTCCTCCTTTCCAATGCGAGGAGCCAGACTTGCTGCCATTTGCTCACCAGTAAGTTGACCCTGGGATTCTTGGTTTCAATCTGTGTCTGTGACCCAGAGGGATATAAGCTGGAGGCTGGGAAGCGTTTTCCTGTTAAAATAAAACTTGAGTTAGGACGGCAGTTTCCGGGCTTCTGAAATAAGATAAGGTTTGGCCTTTATTTGTTCCTAGCTAAGGCTGAATCAACTTCATTCTTGGGTAGCACAGTGAGAAATACCCTGTTTAGATGATGCCCAATATCAATGGCAGGTGCATTTAAGTACTGGAAAGCTCTCTCCATAAATGTACGCTTAAGACCGTTTTGAGCTTCATACTCATGCCATTTCAATGAGAATGAAGTACGTTGTGACCCTTCTCTTTGTTAAGGCATCTCTTTGTTAAGGCATGATAACAGAAATCTCCCAAGGTAGTGAGAACAGTCAGAATCAGTTACATAAACCTAGTTGCCCTTCGCAGAGAATAAGGCTGAAAGCAGGACAGGTGAGGGCAAATGAGGGCAAGAGATACTGGGCTTCCATTAGAGTCAGAACGAGATACTGAACAATTCCAATCCAATGTGGAAGTAGGACACTAGCTTGCACCCAAGTCCGTTTCCCACTGACACTGTGTTTCCCATGCGTAGTCTCACACACAATTTGCTGCCTCACTAAAGTTTTCTCCCTCTTTCTGGCTACTTTTCACCAATGTCTACAACTTCACAGAACAATTGTCTCAACACATTTTCCTCACTAAATAGTTAACTGTGGCTTAGAAAAATTACTGTGGCTTAAGGTCATATAGGAAGTTGCTGTCCATCTGGGATTTGCCCAGAATTCCTAACTCCCATGGGGCTTTACACATGTCAGAATATCAAAAGCTAATATTTATGGGGCATTTAACTATATGCCAGAAAGTATGCTAAGCACTTCAGGAACATTAGCTCATTTAATCCTCACCACAGTCCAATGAGGTTATAATTATCCCCTTTTACAGATGAGAACACTGAGGCCAAGAGAGAGAGAGAGAGCTCAGTAACTTGTCGAAGGTTACATTTCCCAGTTGGTGAGTGGTGATGATAGCTAAGGAGTCTGTTTCCAGAGTTCTTAATCACTTTGTTGCTTTGCCTCCTAGTGCAACACAGTAACTACAATAGATCTGAAACCATTTTTTTAAATCATAGCACCATTCAGAAATATACACATGGATGATATAAATTATGCTTTTAAAAAATATTCTCCAAGCTAGCTATTATTTTTTTTAATGTTACTTCATTGGGTCAAGGTAGCCTACAGTCATACAAACATGGGCAAAATCTATCAGATTGCTGGTCACTACTGAACAGATAGGTCAGGAACTTTATCCAGGTCACGGCCATTTCTGTTCCATTCCACTCTAAGGTTATTTCCATAACAGAAGCAAAACGAGACAATGCAAAGGGGCTGATGATCTCTGTTCTTCTTGCAAACTTTTCAGTTTCTTCTAGCTAATTGAAAAGATAGACTTCAAGCCAATGAACTTATACATTCTGACCTGGACGTGTCTTTTTCTTTATTTTAAAATGAGTGGCTATGAAATTTGAGCCCATGTATTCTTTCAAGAAAACCTTTTAGAATCGAGAGCTCATGTAGAATCACCAATTGCTCCAAAACTTCAAACAATAAACCAAAACAAAAGAAAGCCAACTTCCTTGCTGCACCATCTTCATTTTAAAGAACTTGGCCACGGCTTACTTCCTGCTCGTCCCTTATCCAAGACGGGAATGTGGGACTGCAACGAGGAAGGATCAGCTGTTCTCCTCTTGTAGGTTTTGGTAACTTTATCCACATCAGGCTGTTTTCTGGTCATTTCCTCCATGAAGGTCTGAAAAGCAAGAATTCATATCAATTAAATACAAGTATGCCAGAGAAAGCCACCTTTAGAAATGAACTAAAAACAACAGGATAAAAGGACCACACTATTATTTCTGAAAAACAAATAGATCATCGTGTTTTATCTCTAGGGGGGCTGGGGGAATAGGGGAACTAAACCATCATGACATAGCATTTACTCATTTCTAAAGACTATAAAATGTTATAGCTGCTAAGTAATTCCAGGATTACAAAAGCAGTTGGTTGTCATTTGAAGACCCCACATGGGAGCGGCTGTGAATAGCGGAACCTGTGTGTGCACCAGCCAGAATCAAGTGTCCACGCTCTTCAAAGGATCTTAAAGTGAGCATTTGTCTGCAAAGGAACTGGTTCACTGGGGTGGCCCCTAAGACTCTTCCGTGGCACACTTCACCTACATATTTAAGATGGCTGTGATATACAGTGACAAAAAGCATCCACATTAAATGGGGATATGTTTAAATATTTCTGTCAATGAGTATGCTTTGCCAAGGAGGGTAAACATTATTCAGGTTAAGTTTATATTTAAAAGGTCTGACTATCTTGCCATTTCTTACCTTGTCTCCTTAGGCTTATTATTCGTGTTGACTATATTGTCAGTGATATATATATATATATATATATATATATATATATATATATATATATATATATATATATAATTATTACTATATGCATCCCTCTATCTGGACTATGCAGCAAAGGCAGAGGCTGCAGTGAAAAAGGATGGGGAAAGGAGGAGGCAGATGACTGTGAAAAGTGACACATTTCTGGAATATTTGTTACACTGGAGAACTCTGATCACTTTAATACCTTTGATCACAGAGAACATGGCCTGAGACAGTGCAGGGCCATGAAAGACACCAACATCTTATCTTTTTATTAAAATAATAATGGCAATGTTTACTGCTTAACCACCTAAGCCAACACAACGTTTCTCTTTGTAAATGTAAGTTAGACTAACAAGCAAACAGATCAAGGTTAGTGTTTTGTCCATCATTTCAGAGTTTAAAACAGGCAGGATATACAGGAGAAATGACTTTTTAAAATATGTATTTTTTATTGATTTCAGAGAGGGAGAGACAGAAACATCAATGATGAGAGGGAATTATTGATTGGCTAACTCCTGCACGCCCCCTACTGGGGATAGAGCCTGCAACCTGAGCATGTGCCCTTGACCAGAATCGAACCTGAGACCCTTCAGTCCACAGGCCGACATTCTATCCTCTGAGCAAAACCAGCTGGGGCAAGAAATGATTTTTTTGAGTAAGATGATATAGCTGCATAATTGGAGTTCTGACGGTGGACATCTCGGGAGATGTTCACAGCAGCAGATAGTAGAAAATGCAAACATGGAGCAATGAAACCAGCAAGGGCGAGATCAGAGGAAGAGGGAGAGGGGGAGAGGGAAGGAGAGAGAGAGAGAGGGAGAGAGGGCGAGAGGGAGAGAGAGATGAATGGAGTATAGAACTGCCACTTAGAATGTGAGAGGCAGAGGGGCAGGGGTGGAGCCCATCTGAGACAGTGCCCATGAGTGTAACTTCACAGAGGCCAAAAAGGAAAGAGTTTTGGGAAGATAACAGATAAAGAGGAGAGACCGTCAAAGTTCAGTTATCTGTGAGAAGTTTTAAGGCAGTGGTAGAATTAGAAACCCAGTTGGAAGGAGCTGAGGAGTGTGTTTGAGGAATGGACGTGAAGGTACAAAGCAATCTTTTGAGCACTACAGCAGTGAAAGAAAATACCAGAGAAGACGGGGGTAGGATGGCATTTACTTTACCTGGTGTTCTGCAATGAGAGCCTTCACCTCTTCAATTTCCTGGGGGATGGCTTCTTTGTCCTTATCACTAAGCGTGGTTTCAGCCCACTGCAGCCAAGTCAGCAAAGCTTCCAGCAACTCCTGTTTGGCAATGAGCCCAGCCAGAGCACTTGCTAGTCTCTGCTGATGCTGCTTTGCCCAGGCCAGCACCTGGCGGAGAAATAGAAATTTCTCTGAATTTCTTCCATCTTAGTGAATGACTTCATGATTTCAATGTGAACTAGGATCATCCTGGGCTGGAAGTCTTTCTAGATCCCATCAGTGGTACCAAGACCCAGCTCGGGGATGTTTGTCACCTTCAGAAGTTCTGAGATGTACCTCAATCACCTAGACTTCTCTTTGTTTTCTAACTCACGTTCGTTCAAATATGCATTCTCTGAAGGACCAAGTATGCCTACTCCATGTCGAACAGAGTAGAAATAAAAATAGCTAAGATCTTAAAGAATTAATGAGCTTCGTGTATGTAATTCATTCCACATGCATATACTACTCTGAAATACTATCCAACTGCTGGGTTATTCAACAGACACAATGTGGAAGCGAGACCGGAAGTAAGTGACACAGCGAAGAAGCAAGTATTTGCCTTTTCGTGTTTCAGGGACATGGCTGCAACATGCCCTCCACTGTTTAAAGAAAAGTGGATTGCAGGGACGGATGATGCTCACAGGAAAGGCATGTGACAGACATCTCTCTCTGCAGAGGCCTCATGTGCCCATGGCCATGAGTGCATCTTAAAAGCTGAAGTTTCCACACCCCCAGCCTGACTGTCAGAGCTACCACTGCTCTGAAAAATGGCTGGAGCCACACTGACCTCCTCAAACCTGGCCCGGATGATGGTTATCCAGTGCTTGATGGTGGTGATGGAGTCGGGGTGGCAGATGGCCAGGACGGCGTCCCCCATACTGGTTGCTTTATTGAGGGCAGCTCGTTTTTCCTCCAGTTTCTTCATGAATTCCTGCAGCAGAAGCAAAGGCTTCAATAAGCTGTTGGCATGGCTGAGAACAAAACTCCGGTGACAGTCATCTGACTGTCCGAGTGCAACTGGTTTATTCACAGCTGGGAATGATCCACTAATTGGCGCATTAAGGGAGGAGAAGGCACAAAAATAGGAAATAAAGTAGTTTCTAATACATATTTTAAAATACAGTTATAGGATAGTATCTCATGCTTTACATGATACATTTTTAATATATAGATACATTACACAAGATGTACTCTCTCCTGATTCTGGAGATATTATAATTATAGTATTAATGGAGAGTAGGTTTGGGAGAGACAGTAATACCAGAGATAGAAATAATACTGATTGGAAAAAAGAACAAACACCTAACAAATAAGACAAGGGGGTTAGTAGTTAAAATAGCATTAACCATATCAGGAAAGATAGGAATATGTACCAAAAAGAGGTGCCAAGGAAGAGAGAAGGCTGGGAAAGGAGCTAGAAAAGTTAAGGGTGTGGGAGAGATGGCACAAATATCCAACCAGGACGGAGTGAGAGGGAGGCTGGAGTGAGCGGGCCAGACAGCAGGCCTGCAGTGTAAAAGCTGTCCCTCCCTCCCATGGCCAGTAGGAACCACTCTCTGCCCCAGCAGCATAGATGAGCCACAATAGGTCCAAGGAAAGGGTTTCCAATCAACTATTTTACAAATGCCTCACATCTGTAACTACTTTCTGTCATCAGAACTGTGTCCATAGATACATGAATCAGAGAACTCTGCAAGTGTGTTTTAAAAAACGAGGACAGGTGACAAGCTTCCAAAACCACACTGAATTTCAAGCATCCACAGATGCCCCAACCCATCTGGACCCCCATGCTTAGAAGGATTCCTTGATCACATTGTCAAGAAGTGCCAGAGGCTGCAGACACAGCAGACACCCATACCCTGTGATCATCTGAAAACATAGGTGTTTACTATAAAGTCTAGTGACCTTTTGTTTTGAAGCTCTGAGAAGCAGCTCTGTCATATGCCTCCTACTTGAGCATTTTGCTGTGCTGACCTAATTTGTTTCTATCCATATCTTCTAGATGTTAAGGTCCACAGATCAAAGATTCAATTTTGTGTTTCTGTGATTGAATAAGTGCTTTCCAACCTTTTGTGTACACATGATTACTTCTGTGGATTCAAGTTTCAATTAACAGGTGACCTACCTTTTTAAATATCATGACCTACCTCTAAATATATTCTAATTTCCCCCAATATATATCCTCTTAAATGAAAGGAAGAAAAACTAGACTATAAAGAGAAATTCAGAGGTTAGCAACAGCTGTACTTTGCAGAGGACAGTTGACATGATCATGTACTTCTAGTCCCTCCTAAACGTACAAGAGCCTGGCCCTGCCCAAATGCTGGGGACTGGGCTGTCAACTCCCTGTTGTGCTCTTCCAATCTCGCCTGAGTGCCACTTGAGTAGTGTGTGCTCATGTGGGAACACTCGCCATTGTTAGGAATTGATTTATACTAACAAGTCTCTAGTCCTGGGGCTGAGAAATTAAATATTCTGTTTCTCTTCTATCAGCGAATGTGTGCAGGGAAGCAGAGGAAATGAAAAAGAATGAATAATGTCCCTGCAATTAGGTAATGTTCATTACTAAGAGGCCCTTTAAAAAACTGCATGTTATTTAAGTAGCTTATGCTATTTAAAAATATTTAAAGATAATTACAGTAAGTCCTCACTTAACATGGTCGATAGGTTCTGTGACTGTAAGCAAAACAACAGAACAAAGCCAATTTTATCATAGGCTAATTGATATGAACAAGAATTAAAGTCCTATCGCCTCTCATCAATATTATAACGAAATGATATTATTGGAGGACCTACAATTTTTGTAAAAAGCCATGACTTCTGCTCTGGAAACCTGTCTCCTGGTGTTCCTGGGGGTGCCCTGGTCCTGCTGTGAGAGTGGCGAGACCACAAGTGGGCTCCTTTCCAAAGGGTGATGGATATGAACCTGGGCTTCAAGGGGCTGCTCTGAGACCCAGGCCTACGTATGTTATAGTAACTCAGTGCTGGCTGATGGTCAGCCTATAGTAACATAAACTACACTTTCAAAACATTGAACTGAATAAAATAGTCACAGTAAATTTGATGTAATTTTCCTACTCTTAGCTGATTTCTTACATTCTAGCTTCAACTTTAAATGGTGTGGGTAGCATTTCATTCCTCCAGATAATGTCATACAAACTCACGTCACTTTTATTAATGACAAGGCAGTATTTCATTGCTATAGGTTACATCATGCATCATTGAGAGCATAGTAATTAAAATAAAAAGTCTCCATAGATGATGTAACCCATGCTACACTGGAATTAATGATTTATTTCTAATTTGACCTTGAAAGACGAGGTTACTCAGTGGTTAAACAGATCCTTTAAAGATAACAGGAATCCTGACATCAATATAAAATTGAGTGCTACATTACAAATTCTTGGTAGTTAGAGTCAAAGGTTAAAAAAACTCAAACATTTGTTAAGAGCTATCTGCACCACTCTCTTAAGGATTTTGGTAGGTCTACCCAGTATCACAGGAAGATCTTAATCTGAACCTCAATGGCCAGATTTTTACTTAACTATTTAATAATATGGCTACTTATATAATTCCTTTATCAACTTATAATTTATCCTAGAGTTACTTCTCAAAAGAATTTAAGGTGGCTTTTTATTAAAAAAAAGAACTGGCAGAGGATTAAAAATGAAATTTGAAGACCAATTATTAAATTACTTGCTTGTTTTGAAAGTCAAAATTATTAATGTACAATTCTAATGGAATAATTATGCCAAACTGCTCATTAAGGAAACTTCATCTTTGAAATGCACATAAAACTGCAACAAAATTGACCAGTTTTGGTCAGACGCCAAATAACCCCCGAGAAAAATCAATAAGCTTCCTAAAGATAGAAAATCGAGTGACTAATTTTAGAATAACCACCTTCTTTATGAAGGACACATAAAAGGACAGCTACACATAACTGTGTATAGGTGCATGGGACACACCTATGCAAGTATGGAGGACACAGGTGAAGTCTCAAATGTACTAGGTCTTTAATTAGTTCTTGGGAAGGAAAATATTCATGCAATTGACATTTGCAACCATGAGTCAATTTTCTTTACTTTGATTTTCTCGTTTAGTTTGACTTAGCATTTATGTAACTCACTTTATGCTGATCAATGAGAGTCCGAAGAGCATCCTCGTCCTCTGGGAGAACGCCATGGAAACGAAGGGTTTGCTCCGCCTCGGCCAGCCACTCCAGCAGGGCATGCACCACCGAATGGAATTCCTCTGCCTACAGGTTCACACAGACACACGCACCCCAAACAAGAGTTCCAAATATGCTTAGTACAGCAGATTCTTCCTCTCAATGAAAAAAACAAAGTTTTCTACTTAAATTGATTAATCATATGCACTATCCCCATTAAAAAGATAAAAGCTAGATGGTGCTGCATTTTACAAATGTAAGGAAGCATCTAATATATAAAGAAGACCTAGAGCCCTAGCTGGTTTGGCTCATTGGATAGAATGTCAGCCTACGGACTGAGGGTCCCGGGTTCGATTCTGGTCAAGAGAAAATGCCCAGGTTGCAGGCTCGATCCCCAGTAGGGGATGTGCAGGAGGCAGTCAATCAGTGATTCTCTCTCATCATTGATGTTTCTATCTCTCTCTCCCCCTCCCTTCCTCACTGAAATCAATAAAAATATATTAAAAAAAATAAAAAAGGTTTATATATGAATTTTAACAATCTGATTTTAGATGATTTTACATTCAGGCTGAAAAATTACTCAAGCAGCACACTTATGGGAAGATTAGAAAGCCTCCCTTGGTAGTAGTTTAAGTTTTGGGGGGAAGGACAGGGAGAGTGGGGAAAGGACCCAGGCACTGATGCTTTAAGAATGTCCTTCTCCATGATGGGGAAGAAATGGGGAGCTTCACAGGCCTTCACAAGGGCAGCTCTCATGGAGGCCTCAATATCTTCCCACTACACCTGCTGTAAGTACATAATTTTTACCTGGCGCAGAGCTGCTTCTAACCGAGTTTGCTTTGACACAGAAAGTGCGCACACGGTCTCCCAGCGTGTGCTCAGTTCCTGCATCTGGACCCGGACCCAGGAGGAGTCGTCCCGGCTGCCTTCTATAAGCTCCCGGGCCGAGCGCTTCAGGGCCTGCACGCTGCTGGTTCTCTTCCCCAGTTCCTTTTGGAAGGCCTGAAGAAAAGCATATTCTTATTGAAGTCAATTTTTTAATTACAAAACCAAAACAGTAAAACATAGTTTCAAATATTTGTGTGCAAATAATAACATCATGGACAGATCTCTGAGACGTGGAGTTGAAGGACCCAGATTTTTCACAGCATCTGTCAGAGCACCTTTACGGCCAGTCCTGTATCTTAGACACAGACGGCGGGCTGCTGGCTGCCAGAGGGGAGGCCGGCTGGGGAGCTGGTTGAAAAAGGTGAAGGGATTACGAAGTACAAATTGGCAGCTACAAAACAGTCATGGGGATGAAAAGTACAGCGTAGGGAATATAGTCAGTAATATTGTAATAACTATGTACGGACCAGGTGGATACTAGAAATATTGGGGGAACACTTGGTAAAGTATGTGACTGTCTAGCCACCAAGCTGTATACCTGAAACTAATGCAAAATAATATTGAATGAAAACTGTAATTGAAAAATAAAATGTCAAGTTCTTTAAAAAACAGCAGTCTTGGATAAATTGGTTCAATCTTGTAACATTCTCCTGAGTGAACAACCCTATTTTTTAAATGACACATTGGGTTTAAATAATGGTGGCCACCTTTTATTTCAATTCCACAAAATAATGCATCAAGTTCCTTCTTTTCTAGGATTCCTTAAAATGGTGTCTCAATTCCTCACAAATCATTACTGAGTACCAAGTGCGTGTTGACCACCACACTACTCTTCCTTAGTGTAAACAGACGTAAGAGACTAACAAATAACTAAGGAATCCTGGGGTACATCATGGGGATCCTTCATGACAATGGCAGGAAATCTCATGGAAAGTTGGCATGTAGTCCTTTTTCTCTATAACATGCCTTCGTCTTTTAGAGCATCCTGAATACTACTAACCCATAATGTCAAATTTTAGTAGCTTAAATCCTTGTCACCTTGGAGTAAAAGCTTTTTGGTTTTTGCTCCCATCTAATCCAGGTAAACTCTGATGTGCCAGGAGTTAAATTGGCTTCTTTTGGCCACAGTCTTAACCCAAGAAATGAATCTAGGGTTCTTTACTTCTGATACAAGAGTCTGTATATGAGACTAGATCTTTCAAAGAGCCAACTTTATGTATAGGATAATCTTATCTTATCTTTCTTTAAAAAAATGATCACAAATGAATATTACCAAGCACATTTTATCATTGTGGCTGTATCCATGGCTTTCAATTTTGGTACTCAGATCATTCATAAAAGAAAACGCACCAAAATCAGTGATGAATTTTTTGCTGATTTCCTTCAAACAGTGTTAAACAAGATGTACCTGCATATAGACATGCACACACACATGTGTGGGCACACACACACGCGCACATATAGATGGAACAGTGTCTAAACATTCTATTTGTGATAGAACTAGTCCAATAGATCTGAGTAGACTTTCCAATGTACTCTGTATACTTGAATTTCTTGAGCCTTCCAATTGTATTACTAATGCTGAATGATTAATTCGTTCTTGATGACCTTTAATATATAAAAAACCTGGCAAGTGCCTAGGGGAGTAAATGTTTAGACAGTGAGCTTACAAAAATGGTATTTATGTAAAAAGTAACATTACACTATTCATTACTCATTGAATGGCTGCCAGGGAATGGAAAGGTTTATATTAATCATGCACAAAACATTTGTTTTAATATAGGCAAAGCAACGTAATTCTTTAAATTTTTATTTGTGTGGGCCTGATCAATGTTCTCCATTTATTCTTTTATTTTCTCATATTCAAAATAACAAACTCGCCTTTATTGATATAATGAGATAACAGAACCAGAAAAGAGGAATTAAATATGCAAAAGGACCAACTGTTTAAAAAAAGAATAGGTAAGATCAAAATAGCATAATCAGGGAAGTATAAAGACAGCATTTTTAAATGAAATAAATTTTCTGAACTCAAAAAAGATAAGAGGGGAAATACAACAGGAATTCAAGCAGTGCTGTAAAACATCTCTATATAAAGTCAACTCTGACACAACCCTTCTACATTAGTACAGTACCCCATGTTGTTTTTAAGCTCTTTAAGTTGTAACAGCATTTGATCATAATTTAGAACCTTACACTCAATATCAGCTGGAGGTCTCAAATATGACCTTTGATTTACACAGTTTAACATACATATCAGAAGATTTCAAGGAAACCAATGTTCTTGAAGTAATAACCAAATTCCTCAGCATATGCGGTTGTCTCATAAGTTGCTATAGTTCAAGGGCAAGGTTAAAACGTTTTTTAAAAAAGAAAAGCAGCTGACCATGAACTCCATAGATCATGTCACATTATTTATCTGCTTATGCAATGATCAAGTTCCAGGTCACTCAATAAATGTTTCTAAATTACATTACATAATCATTTAAATGAATAAAAAAAGATAGTAAAACATTCTTGAAACACATTTTAAAGCACCAGAGAATGAAATTGCTTCCCAAGTTCTAAAAGGTCTTGGATCTGGAAATTAAAAACAAAAGTATGCCATTGACACTAAAATGATTTTCCTACACCATCTTTAAAGTTAGCTTCCTGATTCTGCTCAACTGTACATACACCTCAATATTAAAGACCATTATGTAGCATGATATATAGTATCTACGATTTTAAAAGGCTAAATGGTAACAGTTTCTTCTCTACCCAAAATAATCAAAATGAAATGAATAAAATGACCCAGGTAACAATACCTTGTGATTATCGATCAGATTCATCACTAAATCAATGTCTCCATGGACAGGCTGGTCTTCTGCCAGCTGGGGCTCCACTCTGTATAACCAATCAATGAGGGCCTGCAGGGCATCTGTGAATTGTCCGGAAAATAACAGCGCTTCCTCCAATTTGTTTTGTCTGGGGGGTGGGCGGGAGAAGAATCAATCCGTGCAACAAAAAAGCCAGCCTGTATATCCTAACAGCTAAAATGTATTGACGTTTGAGTCGAACTCAGAGGAAAACCAATGTATTGGTATTTTCTGCTGTTTTTGTGCTTCCCTTAAAAAACAACAACAACACTTTTCTCAACCCTTCTCTTTTATTCCTTAAATGCATGGCACTGTCCGAGGCAAATTCCTTCATCACCACCTCTGGAAGCCACAGACCCTTCCATTTCTTCATGAAAGTGTGGCTTTTTAATAAAAAAAACATTTTTTAAAAATTTATGTTCTAAATTATCATACAGTAAAATGGAGGGTTTTGGGTATACGGTTCTGTGAATTTAACACATGTATAGATTGATTCATGTAATTATCATCATAATCGAAATACAGAACAGTTCCATCAGTTCCAAAAATCGCCCTGTGATGCCTCAGTATAGTCTCAGCCTGCCCCCAGCTCTAACCCCTGGCATTGACGGATCTGTCTGCCATCACTGATCTTTTGTATTCTCAAGAATGTCATATAAAATAAAACATTTATCTGACTATATGACATTGTATAAAGCATGACCTTTTGAGATTGGAGAAGGTTTTTAAATTTTTTAGAAAAAACACAAAAATATTACTGTGAAATTCCACAGAGTGGAATATAATACTCTATTTAATCTTGATACTGACTAAAGCAATTTGACTAAGATCAATGAAAACTTTGAAAAAATTTCTAATATATTTGAACTCTTTAAGTACTATTGTACTTTCTTTAAAATTTTGGGCCTTTGCCCAGCTGGCGTGGCTCATGAACCAGGAGGTCACGGTTCAAGTCCCACAGGGTAAATGCCCAGGTTGCAGGCTCAACCCCCAGTAGGAGGCGTGCAGGAGGCAGCCTGATCACTGATTCTCTCTCATCATTGATGTCTCTCTCTCTCTCTCTCTCTCTCTCTAAAGTCAATAAAAATATATTTAAAAAATATGGGTGGCCTTCACAGTTGAAGTATAATGAGAAAAGGGGAGATTAAAAAGGGGTGGATGGAAGTTGGAGGGGAAGACAGGGGTCAGGTCAGTAGACCTTGCATAATAAGAGATTAGATTTTAGTTCACACTAATAGTAAGTCCCTAAAGGCACAAAGCGGAGAATGACCAGCTTCCATTTACTTTTAAAAAAAACTACCTAGTAGTTATATAGAAATTGGACTAAGGAGGACAAGAGCAGACCTGGAAGATCAGTCAGGTGTGAGATGACAGAAGCTTGGGGAATGTTCTAACTTCTGAGTGAACTGAATAGTTAAAAACAATCGTGATGATTAGCAAAGCCTTCTCAGTGCAGGTTCTGTGCGAGGTGGGGACTAAGGACCAGAGAAGTTCCCCAGGCAAAGGACGTATTTCAGGTTCCTAAAATGCCCCCTGCAAAGTACGGCTCTTGTGTATCTGAAAGAGGTCTACAAAGTAACCGAACATTTGGTTCATGAAAGAACATCTCACCTTTCCACGGACTTTCCACAGATCGTGTCCCACTTGTCTCGGAGCTCACTCAGCATGTCATCCAGTTTCAGGTTGTCATCAGCCAGGGAGGTTTTCTCCTTCAGAGAACGTCCAGTCCTATTGGTGGTGTCGTACACGGAATGCTTGGCTCCAAGGGATTTCTGAAACTCCTAGATGTTAAACAAGAATACGATGTGCATTTACACTTGGGACTAACACACAAATGGGTAAGAGACACTCAAAGAGGCATCTCTAATAAACGGAGTCTAACCATCGGAAGACATCAGCAAATAATCAAGTCAAACAGCTCAGTGCTGTACTCTACACAGGAACACATCAGGATAGACAATCATCTTTACATTTTCAAATTATTACTATTATCAAGAGAATAATTTCAAAACAAAACAAATCCCAAAACTTTTGTAGCTACAAACTACCAACAGTATTCTAGTTATGATATGATAGAATTGCTAATAAGCTATTGAAAATCCCGTGGTTTAGGGAGGAAAATGTAGTTAACTTTCTATGAGTAACTGTTAGTCCAATAAGGACACAGAGGGACTCAATACTGTATAAATTTATGAGCTTTTTGCCAAACAGTGTTTTTGGCACACATTTCCTATATTCACAATAATTTTACATGTAATTTTATCTGTGAACTAGGATGAGGGACAAATAAGAACCACACCTTTAGGTCCCTATGTTTAGACCTACTGGTCATTGTAATCACACCACTTGAAGGCCTATACCCCTCCTCTCCTCCTCTTTAATGACCTACCAAAGTCTCAAAAGATCTAAAGATTACTCTTCCATGTACCAAACAGCTATCCTGCTAACAGGACCTCCATGATTTGATGCTTCATTTTTGTGGGTATATGTGCAGGAGGGGTGAATTCTATTCTTTCTACACAACTCAATTATAAGCCTTTCTGCAGCTGGGACATTGCCTTTGTAAGCCTCTCATTATCAGGTTATATTTTCTGTGTGTTTATAGAATGTAATAAAACGAATGAGCCAACTGCTATTGAATATATAATCCCAGGGATGAGAAGAAAGCAAGGTCAACTGAATAGGCAGCTTACAAGCTCATAAAATATCACGAGAACACTTAATATAGTGATTCTCAATCCTGGAAGCACATCAGAATTACCCCAGATAGTAAAATGCTATACAAATGTATAATTTTCCAAAATAACCTCAGTTAAAATTACCTAATAAGTTTTTATTGCCTTTAAAAGCGAGACACTTTAAGTGTCTTATAATGACTAAGATATTTATTTTGTCTTGTAAAAGGAAGCAACTACATCTGGGAATTTTTTAGCAGTGAGCACAATTAGAATATCACACCATTTCTGCTGTTCTCTGTACATATTATGTTTTCATGTTATTCTAAACAGATTGCTAGTTTTAGAAGCACGGTATTGACAGATTTCCTTCACATAGCAAATACACAACAAATGTTATACTGAATACAGGGCAGGTTAAAACTCTTTAAGGACAAAAAGTACCCAAATAATGAACAGAAAAGACTTCTTTTAAAATTGGCTTAATGAACCTTGTAGCTTTATCTCAGAGAGATGGTGATTGTGGCCATAGGTCACACTAGGGAAAATAGAGAATCTCACAGGATTCTTTGCACATTGTTATTTCTAGGATTTTCTAATTTAAATATTCAATAGACGTTCATAAGACTATGTGACATGACATCTACGATCAAGTTCAAATAAGACATTCTCCATTGAGAAGGAGGCTCTCATTTTTCCATCAGGGGGGAAAGAAGGAAGGTGCTGCTCACCCTTGCTGTGCTGCCAGTATTATGTGAGGCAGCTCAGGGACATAGGCCACCAGCAGGACAAGCCATTCATAAGCCCTCATCTCGCCAAAAACGGGTGCTCAATATGTTTCCTTCCGTCATCATAGGATCGTGACCCTCCGAGGTAAGTAGATTCACTAATGGAAGCAACCAACTAGAATTTTCTGATGATGACCTTACATTGCCCTATATTTTTTTCAATCCTTTTATAAATGATCATGTTCCAAGCAATGATTTATATGTAGATGCCTAAAAATGTACAACTGTTTGCAGGAATCACTCCCCTTTACCCACGTCCTCACCCTGAGTGCTGATGATCAAACAGAATGACAGAAGGACCCAAACTTAACTGATTTGAGAAGGATGGGGAAACGCACTTTGAATGCCATGTGGTAGGAAAAGAAAAGGTAGAAAATATAAAATTCAATGTTTCTACATCTAATTTACACAAGGACGCCACTGACTGTGTTTCCTTGAGGGTTAGGATGGAGTTTCATATACCCACACATACACATTGTAGAAGAAACCAATTTCCCCCAATGCACTGTTAAAAAGAAATTTACATTATTTTTACTATAGAATTATCTTCTATATGGCTTATGATAGGAAATACAAGATAAGAAATTGTGCTAAAATTGAAATGCCAATGTTTGAACCCCTACAAAACCTTTATATGTTTTAGGTTGTAGAAAATTCCAGTTTTAATTTTGCCTGTTTTCTTTTACCAGTGAACCCTAGATCGTAATGGAATGGACCAACGTGAAGGGCAATTGTTTTAAATTTCATGTAGTTCACATTGAACAACCTTTCTTTCCTCTAGTGACAAATAAATGCACAACCAAGTAGGAAATGAAAAGTAATCTTGAAATATATAAAGACACACTATGCTTTTCTTTTCTTTTTTAAATCCTCACCTGAGGACATGTTTTTGTTTTTTTGTTTTTTTCCATTATTGATTTTTAGAGCAAGAGGAAAGGAAAGAGAAAAACATCGATGTGAGAGAGAGAAACTTTGATTGGTTGCCTCCAGGACACTCCCAGACCGGGGATTGAACCCATAACATAGGTATGTGCCGTAATCAGGAATCGAACCTGCAATCTTTTGGTGTACTGGATGATGCTCCAACAAGCTGAGCCACTCAGCCAGGGCACCATATGCTTTTAACTGTAGACCCACCTTATGCTGCGAGAGTTGTGTCTTTAGTTTGTCTGGATCGTTGGCAATTTCCAGTTCAGAATCCAAAGACTTTTCTGACTCCTCTAGCCACTCCATAAGTTTAGTCCAAGCTTCATGGAACTGTAAAGAAATTCACATTTTGTCCAGGGAACTTTCACTATACACTATATTTAAAATCTAATATTTATTTAAAATAGAAATTAATGTTAATGGAAATGTTGAAAATTATTAATTCAACAATTCCCCTGAAGAAGAAAAAAGCAGTAGTTTGATCAGCAGATTACAAACTGTCTTGTTTACACTGGCTTTTGTGGTTTTGCCCATGGTCACTTTGTTATAATTCATTCAAGCACACAAAGTTTAACAAAAATAGATATGTTAGAAAGCATCAGGGAAAACTTCCCTCCCTTTCTTTTTCTTAATAATTAACATCAGCTCTCAGAGAATTTTATTTGCTTTCTGCTGTCTCTTGAAATTTCTGGGTTTACTTCTAAGGTGTTTAGTTCTTATGTTAAGAAAAGGAATAAAACAGGAGAAAGAGGATAAAGTTTGTAATCTGGCTTTAGAAAGTAACAAGAACAAAGAGGTCATTTCATTCCTATTTAATACAAAGATAGCTGAACATCTTTATTTTGCTATCAAAATCTTCAACTTAATGCCCGTGCCTCACATAATTGGTTTAGTATGTAAGAGCACCCATAGTACTTGAGTTCTAACAAAATAGAATTCTCTTTGTCATCGACTTTGAAATAGTCTGGTGCTACATACATTTCATTTCACCCACCGTCTGTTTTCTGTTTATCTCTGAGAACTAGTGGGTACTATTTTTGGAGACCAAGTTGTGAAAATGGTTATAAATTAAGCTCATAATAAAGTTAAGTGAACAGATACATAGCAAAGACTTAGGTAATCAAAATAAAATGTGTTTTATATCAAAGCACATTAATAATGGAATAACAAAAAGACACTTCTTACCAAAACAGCACAATAAGAGCACAGAATTGCAAAGCTGCAAGGGCCCCTTGGAGATCATCTCATCAAACCTGCTCTCCCTACACACCCCTCCCACATGCTAATCAATTTAAACATGAAAATAAGGAGGCCAGAACAGGAACAGACATTGTCCAAGTCAGAGAACTACGGTCAACATCTGAGCCCAAAACGGAGATCTTAGAATAAATAAAAAGAAAGAAAAAATAAAATAAAGATACAGCCAGTCATGGTGTTAGGTAGTCTTACTACAAATAACATTGGCTGTAACACTTAGATGGTAAGTTTAATTATATAAACACACAGGTTCTAAGGCTGGTCCTACTTTCAAAACTATTTTTAAATGGTAAAAACAGAAGAAATGCTATCTTTTGCATTGAGACCAGAAGTTAATTAAACAAACAGAAAATAAAATTGATTAAATGGAGAAGGGAGGAAGAGAATGGGCAACTGGCTTCTGGCATCCAAGGGATTTTTATAAGCTAGATGTCCTTAACTCAAAAACGCCTAAACTATAGACTGTTACGTATGTGGAGAGAAAAATGACAGGCTCAGTATTAATGTTATCTTACAAAATCATTAGGGACTAGTTCCATTCCAGGGACTCACTTATAACACTGCTGATATCATACCTCCCACTCAAAAAGGGATATACGGCATGTAATCCTATAACAGTATAATCTGTCATTTCCAAAGCCTTTAAAAACTTATGCTGATAACTTTAAACAGTGAAACACTAAACTCCCAGGGAATCTTTTATATCACCCAACTGAGCTTAGCTCCCCCAAACAATGAAGTGCAGCATCCAATGATGGACAAATGCAACTGACTAGGACAAAGAGAGTCATAAAAATCCAGCCTCGATATTACACTTTCTAGTTTCGAATAAAAATCAACGATATATGCCAAGCAAGGTGAGTGCATCTCTCTCTCCCCTGGAGAACAAAGACATGTAATTTTGCTTCTCCTCTGTGTGTAGTCTAGAATACAATATTAATAACAGGTGAAGAAAGTTAGGCTAGTTCCTTGTGAGTGTCTCTAGATTAAAAAAAAAAAAAGGCAGCCCCAAAAGATTCAAACAATTTAAAAGTGGGATGGAGCTGTATCAAAATATCAGCAAAGAAATAAAGGCTTGCCAACAATGCACAGATTCAGGGAGGTGAGAAGTACCCACTCACTCAGAATATCCCTTTCGGGAGGCTGTCTCAGAGGGCTCAATGTCTGGCTCTCAGCTGACAGTTTGAAGAAAGTCTGGCTTAGGAACTAAATAAAAGGCAGCCATATAATAAAGTATGATGTCTCACTCTAAGTATGAGAACGGAGGTTGACAGGACAAAGAAACAAACAAACAAACCCAATGACAAAAATTCTGAGGGTTTAAGATAATGGTCTGTCTATGAAGTCAACCTACAATCAGTCTTTTCAAGATCAGTCCCCAGGGCCTGAAGCTGCTGCCAGGTAAAAAGTAATGTCATCATCCCAACCCAGGCCACAGCCCTTTCAGGAAATGAACACCTTGGCTTCCTGCCAGGTTTGTTACCCATAATGCAGCCTGCAATACAAGTCCTTTACTAACATAATCTATATTTCAAAAGCTAGAACCGATGTATTGCCAAGTTCAGAGAATTTCTATAAAGGTTTACCTGCTTGGCCCTCTTCCTTGCTTCATCCAAAGATCTTCCTCTTTCTACTAACCGTTGAACCACCTTTTCCCATCGACCCTGGACACTGATGAGCAGATTCTTAATGAGGACAACATCTTGTTTCTGGCTAAAATATTTCAGGTGGGTTCCAGTTTTATCCAGCTCTATTATCTGCTCACGGTGAGAATTTACTTCATTGGCGAAGACCTTTCCAAAAAAAAAGGGATAAAATGAGAAACAAATGAAGAATAGACCTATCTTGAAAATGCTTCTGGTGTCATAAGCTGAAACTATTTCAAAGGACAAAAGAAAGGTTTTCAAACTAGCAAATTCATGCTTTTGACATGAAAACAGCCAGCTGTCTAAAAGGTCTGAAGTCAGAATGCTCTCCATGTGAGTTATGGCATACCTTGTGTTCATCGATTTGAAACAAGACTGTGTCCAAGATAAGACTTGGCCGAGAAGCAACATTTAGGGTCTGTTCAGCCTGGGTGAGCCAGTTGATGAAGTCTTGGAGAGAATTGTGGAACTCCATTGCCAAGTGGAGGGCTTCTTCTAGTTTAGTCTGCGAAAAAAGGTTGTTTAGTATTTGATGATATTTAAAAGTTTTCTTTCCTCCCACTTAAACCACTCTCTGGCGGCTATCCTTCCCATCTATACTTTATGCATAAGCTATATTACCTAAACAGTTTATGAATGTAATGGACTGTCCCTAAGGTACTGGCAAGTCAAACCCCTTGAAAGTATATTAGGAAGCATGTCCCTGCAGCTAGAAACATTTTAATATACATTAAATTGTGGTTTGGGGTCAATTAAGCACAGAACACAGTTACTGAAAAGCATCTGTGAAATGAAAACTTGACAGTCATAAGATTTTTGGAATTATAATAATATTAAATACATAAATATATGCTGTATTGGCGAGGACATACAATCTAGTACTATTCCTATCCTATCATTTTTCTTACAGCATTAAACAGTAATGTCTTTTTAAAAATTTGTTTTTATTGATTTCAGAAAGGAAGGGAGAGGGGATAGAAGCATCAGTGATGAGAGAGAATCATTTATTGGCTGCCTTCTGCACGCCCCCTACTGAGGATTGAGCCTGCAACCAAGCCTATGCCCTTGACTGGGAATTGAACCACAGCCTCTTGGTTCATAGGTCAACACAACCATTGAGCAACACTGGCCGGGCAAGAGTAATATTTTTAATCTCATCTCATGGATTTTTTTTCATAAAGTGCTTACTAGTTATGGACAATTATTTCATTCTCTTGATCTCCCTCACTCCCTCCTCCTACATACCTCCTTTCGTTTACTAAGTATGACTAGAATAGAATTATTTAACAACCCAAAATTTGAGTAGTTCACAAATTTAAAAATATAGCTAGTAACAGTGATCTCTGATACACTGTTATCTATGTTTGAATAGATTCCTTTAACTCTGATCTTCCTTTAGGACAAAATACTATTTTCAACTGACCCCATGAAAACTTCTAATGTATATAAATAAATTCAAACATGGTTCATTAAAAATTTCACTGGTCATGCTTCTCAAAGATAAGGTAAAACCCTTGAAATAAAACAACTAAACCATTCATTCTATTATATTAATCAAAGCACATACTTTCCTTTCACTGAGTTTGGTTTCCACCGATTCCCATTTTTCTTTCAAGTTATTTATGTCTTGGTCAATATTTGTCTCTGCAGATTCGGGGCATCTTGCAAGCAGCTGCTGGCCTTTCTGCATCAGACTCTTATATGTTTCTTCTTTCACATCAAAGGCGGCACAGATTTCCTATCGAGATACCCCACGCCCCAAGTTATAGCACTTTTTAAGAGAATAAAATTTAAGAGTTCTTATTCCATTTCATCAAACCCAAGCCCCTTATCATATATTCATCTCTATCCAGCATACAGCATAACCCTCAGACATTCAAACTCTTCACTATACTGAAACAACAACTAAACCTATAGCCATAACCTGTCCACTGAGAAATCTCAGAAATACTGGCACCATCACTAATCCATTCTGGCATGCGAAGGTTTGTAAAACAGTATTTTAAATGCTATGGAAAAAGGCTTCACTATATAGTAACCAATCAGCCTGTGACCTTTGGCAAAAATGTTGACCTCATTGAGCCTTGACTTCCTCCTTTGTAAAGCAGGTTCTAAGTCTCTCCTGGGACTAGCTAATACAATAACTGTAATATTTTTGGTATAATTGAGTTCTGGGCGCAGAAGACATTCAGTGGATAGAAAGTAAAGACCCAGTCTAGTAAGATATTTAAGTTGCTTATTAAGACTTTGGAATCACAAAAGCCAAACTTGTAGTACTATGAGAATTTTACTCTCACTTATAACATTTTTAAAGCTTTCAACTAGAATGCAATGTGCATTTTCTACAGTGAATATAAAAAAAAAAATACTGTTTAAACAAATCCAGAATTTAAAAACAATGAAACAAGAGTTACATTCCTATAAAAATACTAAGACTAGTTCTAGTCCATTGATTCAATTATAATGTGGATCAAATCATAGCTCCCCCACTGAAAAATTATATATTCTATGTCTAACATTTTCAACTTCATAATTTTTAAATTTGAAATATAATTCGAAGAATTCATCCATATTAAAGTATAAAATTCAGTGTTTTATTAGTATATTCACAAGGATATGCAACTATTACTAATAACTGCAGAACATTTCCATTGCCTCAAAACTTTATAATTTCGTAAGCCTTTAAAAAACCCTTTCTAAACATATTGACATTATCACCTATTGAAAACTTTTAATCCTACAGCAAAGCTTTTAGATATAGCCAAATCTCAGGAAACTAGAGTCTTCTAGGTTTTCTGGCTTTCTTCAACTCTAACACAACCAAATCAAAAGAATATTACTAAAAATGTATTACAAATATCAATCACTCTTTAGAATCCCTTAAGTCTTGGAATGTCTATAATCCGGTAAATTATGCCAGGTTATAGCAAATACCCTACCCAAACCACATAAGCTAATATCCAATATTTTTCTGAAAGTAAAGTATCCTAAAGATAAGCTCTGTGCTGTTCAATTTCGTACTTATACTCTTCTAAATTAATATTTTAAAAATATTTTTATTAGAGATTACTCCCAGGCATGTTTGTGCAAGAATCCATTAAACTTACACTTAATGAACATGGTAATAGCTACAGCAGTACTTCCAGGAAAGTAAAGAAGTATCTGGAAGTCAGTCAGGTTTTATGGAAAAAACAAACACTCCCAAGTTATTATTTAGTCAATTATTTCTTTCGGTGAACAAATGGTCACTTGTGGCACCAAAAATAAACCAAACTAAAACAACAGTAACAACAACATAACCACAGACACAATAATTTTCTAAAATAATGAATACGCATGAAAGGTTTCTAGAAAATTTCATACTAGATTAGTAAGATTTACGTTAACTGCTTATGGCAATTGTGAAGTAAATAAGATGTTAACTCTGTTGTGTCTCTTCATAAAACCTCCAAGATGGTTACTTCCTCTCCAAATTACCAAATTCAAAATTATTTCCAAATAAGTACAGTTTTAATAAGCTCTTACAACAACATTAGACATCTGCCAAGAAGTGCAGACTTTAACGTTCAATGGCCCATTTCTTTTGTCAAATTCCTAAATACTACTTCTTTTATTTCATAAGATACTAATTATCAGCATTTGGATATTAAAATGAATTCCTGATGCAAATTCACAAGTGTAAGAATTAGAGGATTCGTTTTCAAACTTCGAAACAGACTGTTTTCACTTAGAACTTTTAGAGCTGATTTATAATGGGAAATGAATAACAAATGTCAATAAATCAAAGGCAGCCTAAATTTAATTTGTCAGCCCATCTCTCTGTGAAAGAAAGCCAGAAACTCAAAATTAATTGTTTTTTCCCCTCCTTATCCTTTGGCATTGACAGGGCCACAGAACCTGGGGTGGTGGTGGTGTGTGGGGGGGGTGGGGGGTGGGGGGGGCAGCCCACAAGCAGAATGCTGCAGTTGGACAAACAGAAGCCTCCCCTGGCCCATACCTGGTACAGCATGAAGCTGAAGATACAGCCCTACCACCAACAAAACAAACAAGTGACCTTGTTTTAACAGGACAAACACATATTTTCCAGGCTCCTATGAAGCAAGGTGGACATGCAATGATTAACAGCAATAATTTCTAAGTCCATTCTGATTACTTGAGGGAATTTTCCTTTCACTCACAGAGCAACCGTTTTTAATGTACACAATGTTTACCACTATCCATACAAGTTTATCATTTTTTTATGGGGGAAGGTATACTTCTAAAAAAAATGTCTAGACTTCTAAAACCTCTTTTCATGTACTGACACACCAACCTTTGAAATAAAGAATAGGTTCCGATTTGAAAAATTAAATCCATAAATGGTGTTTCTAGCGCTTATACGTAGAGATTCCTGCTGTAAAACTCTATATCCCTTAAACCTCCTGCCACGATTTACTTATCACCAGGGCCCATACAAGATGGTTAGTTTCTTAATCTGAGGTTGGAGCTGTAGGAAATCATACACTTACCATGTGGGCATTCAGCTGCTCCCTGGCCGTTTCTGGTAAACCTCCCAGGGGTTTGGATGCTAACAGATGGCGCTCCGTGTCGGTCAGCCACTGCTGCAAATCCTCAATTTCGCCATGGAACCCTTTGGCCTAGAGTGACAGAGAGTTTAAAGTCTGGGCCACAAACACTGTCACTTCCACACAGAAAACAAGGTTTAAACAATCCCGCCTGCTAAGCCTCTCTCCGCATTCTTAAGAACAGCCAGGTGCCACTAGGCTGGCCTTGCCTCTCTTCTTCAGGAGGGCGCTGCTAGGTAAGACTATTACACTAAGAACTAGAGAGCCTTCTCATCAGCGCTCTTTCTCCCACTTATTTTTAACACTTCTTGAGGTGGAAAAATTAAGCAGGGGTCTGCACACCAATGAAAGAATGGCATGGTTTTTTGGTCTTAAAGACTATAGACAGTTTCAGAACATATTCTCTCATTCACCTGGCGCAAGGCACCATCCAGCTGCTGCTTCCGTTGTCCTGTTTTTTCCAAAACATTTTGCCAGCGTTGATTCAAAACCTCTAGTTTGTTCTGAAGGCTGCTTGCTTCTTCTCCTGCACTTGATTCAATTAGATCATTTCCTGCTTTATTAACAGCTTCCACTGTGGACTGATGAGCTAATACATCATTTTGGAGCACCTGAAAATATTAAGATAACACTATGGTTGCTAGTTTATAACATGTTAACATCCCTTTTAGTGCAATGGTTTTCTTTTTTGGTTTTGAAACAAAGACATCATCTACATAGAATTTTAATACTAATTAAGTTTTAAAATGATGGACTTCTTTTCCCTTACCTTTGTAGCTTTCCTGTCTACCAACATCCCCTGAAATGATTATGTGAGACCACTGCAAGTTCTTCCCATTAGGATAGCTTTGCAATGGATGACATTAAGTATATGACATTATAATTAAAAGGCTCTGAAAGTATTCATATGATTCAAGCTCATTTTAATTGACCTTAATTTTAATGTTGTAAGTAAACAATTTAAGAGATATTTATTTCTATATATCCATTTTCAAATATAAAATTATTACATTTCTAAGATAAACAGCACTAAGGTTTACAATTAGCACTCTAGAAGGGAAAAATTATCCTAAAATATTCTTTTATTTCCTCTCATTGGAATGGTGCTGGAATTGACTACTAAGTTGACAGGCATCTTAGGAGGCCCTGACACTAAAGGGAAACAGATTTATTTCACTGTATATCGGGGATTCTCAAGCCCAACGTTCCAAATTTGAGCTACTCTTTTACTAGAAAATACACATGAGATGCTTACTACGTATCCCAGCAAATAATGTCCTCCTATTCTGTTACACAGTGGAAATACTAGAATGGGTTAATGACACTAGCATAGGCAAGTGGTTCAGTACAGAATGCAACCGCAAGGCTAAAAAGATCAATTTTCTTATACTGAAAAGAATGATAAGAATTACACTTTAAAGAACAAATATAGCTTAGTAATAGTTTCCTTTGAAGAAGACTGCAGTTTTGTTTTTGAGAACCAAACACTTCCTCGAATATTAATAAAAATTGATAATAATCCTTCTCTACACTCACTGATTCAGGATTATCCATGGGAAAGAAAAGAAACATCACCTCCCGTCCTAGGTAAGATATCTCACATCTGGACCCGGAAGGATTTTCACTAATGGGTACCACCCACCTACCATCACTTTTTCTCTGACTATATATACTCATTTTCTGAAGCATCTGGTAAGGGAGTGATTTTCAAAGACTGAAAAATCAACTGAGTAAGGAATCTTCTTTATAATTCTCATACTGTGAGTTTATAGCATTTACATTCCGTTTATAATAAGCATGCTCTCTGACATGCTAACACTAGGAGCCACCTTTAAAAGGTCAGATTTAAATATCCTTGTAGTCAAAATATAAAAAATAATTCTAAAAAATTCATTCTCTTAAATGGTCCAAGTCCTATATAAGCCACAGCCTAGGAGCCAGAGAAAAAGGCAGGAGAGGATGGAAACATTTCCTCCCTTCGTCCAACAATTGTGCTGGCAATTCTAAGTCCTTTAACTTTTGACCTTTGAGAAATGAAAGGAGAAAGAGATCCATTTTTAACTGCTCCAAGATAAACAAAGAGAAATAAAAGGTCCCTAACTCATCCCTCACCCAAATAACTGGGTCAGAGTGCCTCGTTCTTCCACCTCTACTGTATTCTACAAAGTTCCCGTCACTGATGTATATGACCTTTTGGGGCAATTGCTAAGTTTATGGAATGTTTATGCTATAAACTCACACTATGAGAATAAACACATTTTGTTTATGTGCAGAGTCAACCTCACCAGTCATTACTGCTCTTAGCCACAGTATGAGATAGACATTAAATTAAAAATATTAATGATGTATAATATAACTGCTTAATCAAATGTGGTTGGGCAATGACTACAAATATAGACAGAACAAGGTAAAAAAAAAAAAAGAAAGAAATTTAAATTAGGGAAAAATTACTGTGGGGAAAAGTATGGAAGGAGAACTAAAGGACAAATAGTCAAAAACTGCGTATCATCATCTTATAGTGCTAAAAAATACCTTTTACTTTTAAATGCTACTAAATATGTAAAATAAACTTTTTCCATTTGACAATAAAAAAAAATCTTACTTAAGGTTAGGACTTAGGACCTAACCTTAATTAAGATACCACTATTAGTGTGAATGTTAAGGTTCTATGAAAGGCTACTGAATGTCAGGCAAATCTCTACTGAGCACATAACCTTATATTCAGTAAGCCTAGTAACTTAAAAAGGGAATTTTCTATTAAGATTTGTCAACTGTCACAAAGATAACAATAATATAAAATTGTATTGCGAAGATCTTAATTTTCAATTTATAAGCTTTAAATCTAGTGCAGGACATAAACATTCTTTTAAACATAATATGTTAAAAACCTAATTCAGAAAGAAAAAGACTGGGAACACAAAGCCAATGAAAAGTAAGCTGGACAAAGGGCCAGAAAAGCAAGCCTCAGCATAATGAGAGACATACCGATAGACGTATGTCAGACATGCCAATCAGGCAGACAATGAGGTCAGGGTGGGCAGAGGGAAAAAACACACAACCTGCAGTGGAATAACATTTTGAATCTATAACTTATTAGGCTATTCTCAACAACTTCTGAAACTTTGCCACATTAATCCGACGACAGGTATGATCAGGGATTTAAACCCGCATGCAGCCCTGGTAAAATTCAGCCAGAAATTTCCCATCCTTGCTGTTTTTGATAATAATTCCCTTGAACAATGAGAAAAACATTTTTATAATCTTTTAACAAGTGTGTTTTAAGTAGTTTAACCTTTAGTTACAAATTTAAATATGAACTTGTGTTTAAAATGACAATTTAAAAATGCATAAAGAAGAAACATTAAAAAAAAAAACACTGACGAAACTGGAAATGCATAGAGAAGAAACATAATAACGCAACCACAGCTACGCACATGATGCTTGGCAAGTTCGATTTCAATGGCTTTAGGGTCTCCTCCCACAGGTTTCTGTTCATTTAGCAAGCCCTCGGTGTGTGTCAGCCACGCCAGCAGCTCGTCCAGAGCATGTTGGAACTGCCCCAAGGCTAACAGGGCGCCCTCCAGCTTATGCTACGGAAAAAGTGGAGAGGAAGTAAATCCATGTATGAACCTGATATTGTGAATAACATATATTTATAAAACAAGGGCAACGAATCAATGTTTCCTGCAGCATTAAGTCTGTAAGCATATCCAGTGAAGCCCAATTGTCATAAACGTCTACATTCTAAGTCTGAAACAACTTATGGTTAAAAAATGGCATGTGACAGGCAGAGAGAGTTCTAATGAAACTAGAGGCCTGGTGCACGAAATTTGTGCAGGGTCCCTAGGCCTGGCTGGCGATCAGGGCCAATTGGGGCTTTCCGGCTGCCAGCCAGGGCCTTCCTTCCAGCTGCTGGCCAGGGCCTCCCTTCCAGCTGCTGGCCACCGGCCGGGGCCTTCTTTCGTTCCGTGCCACCCCACAGTGGTCAGCACACGTCATAGTGAGCAATCGAACTCCTGGTCCCCAGTCAAACTCCTGAGGGGACACTTTGCATATTAGCCTTTTATAGATAAGAGAACTTAGGGGCTTCAAAGTTTATGTAATCACCTAATTTTAGTTTTTAATAATTATTTTACATTAATACATAAAATTGGGATTTTATAAATTCTTAACAAAAGTGCTGGCACTTACCTGTCTGTTGATAATTCTCTCATCCAGACTATCCCATATCAATTTCAGTTCCATTAATGGGTCTTGAACAGTGTGTTTGTCACTTTCTTCTGTTACTTTCTTCAGCAAAAGCTCTGCTTGATGGTTCAGTCTTTCCATCTCTATCTGTTGTTGATAGGCCTCTGACTTAAATTGCTATTTTTTAAAAGAGATATACAAGAAAAATTTCCTGTAAGTCCATAACTTTAAACAAAAATAATTCTATGGGTTAGACCTATATTCTAACTAATACTTCTTATTGGGGAGTGGGGTGAATAGGAATTAAAATGTAACAGTTTTCCAATAAAAGAGTTATAAACAACAAAAAAAGGAGTTCTTTTTTCTTTATTCAATGTTTTCCAATGAAAAGATATTTCTATAACTTTGATATTTCACTTTTATACTCTACAATAAAAAATTAACAAATTTCAGGGCTAAACTTATTCCAATGTCTAATTACATATATTCAATAAATGAATTTTGAAATTATAGCAAAGAAGAAAACAAAATGTTATAGACATATATGAAACCCAGAAAAATATCTCTCTAAGAAACTGAAATTAATATTTATTCCTCAAAAATATACACATATATCCACTGAACATCTTGTTTTCTATAGCTGTGTTGTGTTCATTAAATATTTAGTTTTCCCTCTGACTCACCCACTGCTGACTCAGAATAACATTATTCTCTCTCCCAGTGCTTACTGATACATATTAGTAATCTTACCTTTGCCAGCCAACACAGGTTAACAAACGGTTGCTGGTAATAGGAAACTGTTCTTTCATAAAATATTTAATGTATAATAGTAAATAATTAAATGGTAAGTAATAACTAAGCAGCCCCTTAATTTTTTCAAGCATATAAAAATAATAATTAAAAAGTAATAACTAATGTATATAAGTTACTCTCCATAAACTAATAAAGAAAATAATTTTATCCTCAATTTAAACTAAGGACACAGAAGTGAGACCAGTTAGATAACTTTCCCAAGATTATTTAGCTAGTAAAGTGAATGAACTAGAATGCAATCTCAGACAACCTCATTTCATAGAGAGCCTTCCTAACCCACCCGCTATATGAAAACCACTTAGATACATGCAAATGTCCAAAATAAATAAATCTCCACAGTCCTAAGAGTATATAAAATATATCATGGGTTTCTATATGATCAGATAAAAAAGTAAAAAAAAAAAATCCCAATTTAATGATGGTAATAGTAAACTTCTCCAAAAATCCCCACTTTTTTTTTCTAAACAAAATATTCTGTATCACGCTTGGAGATGAAAATGCTACAATTTTAAAGCCAAATCATAATTTTATATAAAAATATAACAGAGTTCATTGGAAATGGTGTGATGTGTCTGTGGATGGACACTTAAAATCGGAAGGAAATCGCCGATCCCTCTTTGATAAATGATCAGCACAGAGGAATTTAAAGAGGAAACAGTCCAGCCCTTTTCACAACTGGAGATGAAGAACCCCCCAAAACAAATTTAGAGAGGAAAGCAGATGGAAAATAAGAAACAAAACAAACATTTTGAGAAACACAATCATCCTATATGTGGTTCTTCAGCCTGTAAGACTAAATGAATTATTCTGAACACAATGAAGAAAATAAAAATGTTGCTCTATGTATATTGACAATAACAGATTATTGAATCATAAGGCTATAAAAATCCTTACAGTATTATCTACATATGGATAAAGCACACACATGATCCCTATACCTCATCCTGCCCCCCACGGGAGAATATGTCAAAGGCTATAAATTATATCTCAAATGTGTTTGCCTCTGGGTACATAACAGTTTGGGTGGCCAAAAAAGCCACCTTTTTGCTTCTTTGTATTTTCTGATTTTATTCTAAAGTAAACAGATACTGATGTAATAAGAAGAAAACTATTAGTATTTATATTCTTTATTTAAGGAACACTCATATACTGCTTAGTAGGTGAAAGTACTATATTAAACCAGTTTCATAATCAAAATGTAATACTTCCATTATGTAAAATAAATCCATTTACGTGAAGAGAATCCTGTGAGTCAAGAATTCAAACAGGGAAACAAAGTCTTTGACAAATTAGCCCCCAGCCATACCTTCAGCTCTTCAATCTGCTGCTTGACAGTTTGAAGATCAGTTCCGATCGGAGACATTGCAGCTAACTTGCCACCTGCAATATCTACCCAGTCGAATATTGCCTGAAAAACACATTCGTCCACGCGTTATTATAACAGTACATCTGAAACGGCTTCATATCTTGAGGTTATAGAAAAGTACAATCATAAGCCTGTGAAGATACTATGCAATGAGCCTAATTTTACAAATAATAAGATGGTTCATCTCAATAGGTAAAAGCTGCAATATACTGCAACAGTTGTCCAAACTGTGAAATAGATGTCACCTCCAATTATGTATCCACGTTTACAAAGGAAATTCTATTTTATAGAACTTTAGAATGTTAAGAACTTTAAATGCCCATTTGAAATAAAGTTTTGTAAATTCAATCACAGGAAATCAAATTCTCTATACTCTCTTATGTCCCCCTAAAAGCAGAGTGTGTAAATATGTTGAAAGAAAAAGATTCAAACTCATCTACTTATCCAAATAGTCAAGAAACTTATTATTGTCACTTAGGAAAATAAATATTTGGCTCAACTAAACCCTTCCATATCAATTAGGTTAGTGTTAAAATCCTGCAGATATAATGATTAATAGTAAGACTATTATTCTGAATTGCAACATAGACTTCAAAATCTCCTATTTTTCTTGTTATTTTTAGGTAACATAAACATCCTAAAATGACTCAACTCATATTTTTTCAGGTATTGACTACACAAAATTATTTTGCACTTTAATGAAGTTGCCAGACCATACAGTAGGGGGGAATCCTTGGGAAATATCTGATATTATTTTTAAGATTTTTTTATTGATTTTTTTTTTTTTTAGAGAAAGAGAAAGGAAGAGGGAGAGAGAGAAACATCCATGTGAGAGCAAAACACAGATCAGCTGCCCCCTGCTTGCCCCTACCAGATATTGAGCCCGTAATCGAGGCATGTGCCCTGACCTGGAATTGAACTGGCAGCCTTTTGGTGCACAGGATGACACCCAACCCATTGAGCCACACCAACCAGAGCAGTATCTGTTTTAAAGTTACCATTGATAAACTCTAAGAACTTACGCAGCAACTTGGGAAATAAAATTTATTTTACTTTACAACCAACCTCAAACCTCTGAAACTTCTGGCACTTCCGACCTCTAGCTCTAGCTAGCCATAGCTATTTAGTAAGTCAGGGTGCCCTTCATTCCCACCTGCTAACCTACGATGGGCCTTGTTTTCACCGCAGTGGTAATGAGACTGTATGAATCATGGTGTCTAGCCTGTGGCTCCTATGGTTCATGGCTCCTGAGGCCAAATGGCTGCAAGTGGTGACACTGACATCTCTAGCCATGAAGGAAGGCACAACTCAACGACTTCCTAAAGTATGTGACAATCATGACCTGGCCTCACAGACCGAGAGCTAGAGCTTGATTAGTTACTAGTCACGGATATCTAACCAATGAATTATCACTCTGGTTGAGAAAAGGAAGGCTATGGAGGGGGAAAGTTAGAATAAGGTCTTGTTTGTAGCGAATTTTTTCATCTATTTCCAAATTCAACACGCCTTTCAGCTGGCATAAAGCCTGGCTTATGCTATTTATTTTTATAAATATAGAAATGGAGTAGCATAATAAAAAGGAAAAGATGTTACCATCTGAGCTTTAATAATAATAGCCACTTGGTGTTATGGAAATACTTAGAAAGGCTTTTTCCATGCGGTGAGAGGGAAGAAAGATTAAACTCTTGCCAGCCTTAACAATAGAAAATGGAATAAAGTTAAGGAAGGTGGGGAAAGAAACAGCCCTGGGTTGGCCTCCATTGACAAGATAATTTTTATTATTTTTTTAAAAAACACATTAAAAATGGCTAATAAACTAAATGAGACCCTGGAAGGGACGTGAAAAATAGCTTTTAAAAGGAATGATGTGCATAAAAAAGAAGAAAACCCTTTTTACACAACAGATTATGACATAATAAAATAGAAATCTATTCTTGTTCATGGGGAACACTGGCCTCAAATCAAATTTCTTTACTTCTGACTTTAGTGAAATTTGGTGATATTTTAGATGGTATTTACTGCATTCATCTTGCTCCACTCAGCTGTAGCATATAACTCAGACGCAGGTCCATGTCAGTGCCTGGTGCTGAGCCATTTATGAAAAAGACTGTGAGGGAGTATTTTTTTAAACTTATTCTCCCTTTATTGATTAAGATATTACAAATGTGTCCTTATCCCCCCAAATGTCTGCTCATTCCCCCAATCCTGCCCTCACCCTCACCCCGTTGTCCACATCCATCGCTTATGCTTATATGCATGCATCCAAGTCCTTTCGTTGATCTCTCCCCCTCACCCCCACCCTCCCCTACCTTCCCTCTGAGGTTTGCGCATCTGATCGATGCTTCTCTGTCTCTACATCTGTTTTTGTTCATCAGTTTATGTTGTTCATTATAATCCACAAATGAGTGAGAGCATGTGATATTTATCTTTCTCTGACTGACTTATTTCACTTAGCATAATGCTCTCTGAGGGAATATTTACTTTCACTTGAAAAATTAAAATACTTCTTTCCACTGAATGTGTGTCTAAAAATGTATTTAAATGTGTATATAAAACTACATATATTGCAAGTGCCAGAAATGCCTTCTGAAGGCAAAACATGGATTGGAGTAGAGGAGGAAACTGCACGCACTCTTGCAGCCCCCGGTGGTGCCAACGTGTAGATGTGGAGACACCGGTCAGCACGACTCCCTCCCCCAGCAGGTGCACCCCAATCCCCGTACCTGCAGTCCATCCTGGTACTGAACGGCAGCCTGCATCGCCTCCTCCAGTCTGGCCACCCGGTCTTTCCAAGCTTTATTGAGAGAATCCCATGCTGAATTTAACTACAATATAAACATTAGGACTCCTTTATTGTCATACATTTTCAACTACTTCTATCCAATATGCTTTAGTGAATGAAACCTTTAAACACAGCATTCTGGTAAGCGTAGAAAATGTACCTCATCTATACTCTTCTTGACAATGGGTTTATCGGGTTCCCCACACGCGGTGATGAGTTCGGAGCCCAGGTTAATCACTATATCCAGCTCTTCCTGGAGCCCATCAATTTCTTCCCTGATGGCCTGGAATAAGAAATGGCAGCCGTAGAATTTTAAGCAAAAAACCACACTAAAACTAAAAAGATGCACACAAGCATTCATGGTAGTTATTTCTAGGAGGTGGGATTATGATCAATTTTCATTTTCTTTCTGTATTCTAAGTCTCTGCAATAAATCTTTTCAATGAGGAAAGATAACAGGTCAAATGGCTGCAAGATAACAGAAGAAATTTTTCAAGAAATAAAAGCATCCTTTGAGTAACAAATATCAAACGTTTATTAAAAGGACAATATTTAAGAAATAATTCTATGTAACAAATACCAGAACAATTTTTTAAAGCACCAACACAACAATACTTATAAAACTTAGAAAGACATTTTGTTTTTCAAACTGACTTGTTTGACAATACACATTTAAATTAGGCATAAGTAAAACATGAGTTCAAAGACCTCACACAAAATAATGTATTTGCTTAGCAGATTTAGGGTACTCTAGCTCTAGGTTTATATTTTTATCCTAGTACATGTAAACTACAAACAAAATAAAACAAACAAACAAAAACCTGTAACAGAAATTCAGTCTTCTACCTTTGCTTTTATCTTCTTGGTTAAATGTATTTATTAATTCAAGAAACCTTTACCAAGCATAAAACAAGCCCTAAACTAGGGTTGAGCATACAAAGAAAAATAAGTATATGACTATTCCACTCATGGGGCTTGAGTTCATTAAGACAGACAAAGGTATCTACACTAATAAAAGAGAAACATGGTAATTGACGTACGACCGCTACCCTTTCCATTGGCTAATCAGCGATATATGCAAATTAACTGTCAGCCAAGATGGCGGCTGGCAGCCAGGCAGCTTGAAACTAACATGAGGCTTGCTTGCCTCAGTGACGGAGGATCGTTGGAGGAAGCCAACGTTCCCTGCCTGCGGCTGCAGGCCTCTGAGCGGGCAGTTTAAGAAACATTGTAACAAATACCGCCGGACTTCAGCCAGCAGATTCGCAACATTGTAAGCAAAGGCCAGAAACCTACTTTCAGCCACGGGGAGGCCTAAGAGCTGGAGCCAAGGCTCAAGGTAAAGCTGGCCCAGAATAAAAACAAAGAAAAAAAGGAGCAGTTGGGAACTTCAGTCACTCCCAGCCTGAAAACAGCCCTCAGCCCCTCACTCAGACTGGCCAGGCACCCCAGTGGGGACCCCCACCCTGATCCAGGACACCCCTCAGGGCAAACCAGCCGGCCCCCACCCATGCACTAGGCCTCTACCCTATATAGTAAAAGGGTAATATGCCTCCCAGCACCGGGATCAGCGTAACAGGGGGCAGCGCCCAAACCCCCTGATCGCCCTGCGGCTCTGTGTGTGACAGGGGGCGGGGCCCCAACCCCCTGAGCAGCCCTGCTCTGTGCCTGATAGGGGGGAGCTCCCCAACCCCCCCACCCCCAACGGGCCCTGCTCTGTGTGTGATGGGGTAGAGCCATAACCTCCCCATCGGCCCTGCCCTGAGTGTGACAGTGGCGGCGCCCCAACCCCCTGATTGGCCCTGCTCTGTAGGTGATAGAGGGCAGTGCCCCAACCCCCTGATGGGCCCTGCTCTGTGTGTGACGGGGGCAGCGCCCCAACCCCCTCATTGGCCGTGCTCTGTGCGTGACAGGGGGTGGCGCCACAACCTCCCCATAGACCCTGCCTTGAGTGTGACAGGGGACGGTGCCCCAACCCCCCAATTGGCCCTACCCTGAGCGTGACTGAGGGTGGCATCACAACCTCCTAATCTGCCCTGCTCTGTGCATGATGGGGTGGCGCCCCAACTCCCCAATCGGCCCTGCTCTGAGCCCAACCAGGGGCTGCACCTAGGGATTGGGCCTGCCCTCTGCCAACCCCCTGATCGCTCTGTGGCTCTGTGTATGACAGGGTGCGGTGCCCCAACCACCCCCCATGGGCCCTGCTTTGTGCATGACAGGGGGCGATGCCCCAACTCCCCAATCGGCCCTGCTCTGAGCCCAACCAGGGGCTGCACCTAGGGAGCAGGCCTAAGCCAACAGGTCGTTATCTCCCAAGGGGTCCCAGACTGCGAGAGGACACAGGCCGGGCTGAGGGACCCCGCCTCCTCCCTCCCCCCCGAGTGCACAAATTTTTGTGCACCGGGCCTCTAGTAATTAATGATAAGTCATACTATGCATAGAGTCCTTTGCCTGAGGAAGTATTATGAGAACACCGACTAACTCTGCTAAGGAAACAAGAAAGGATTTTACATGGAGGGTAACTACCCAACTGCATCTTGAAGTCTGAGTGGGATTTGCCAGAAGAGTGATAGGAAGGACATTCTAGGGTGAGGAAATATAATGTGCAAAGATGCAGATGCCAGAAAGAGCACAGCAGTTTGGGGGAAAGGCCCTGTGTGCACCACAATAGGAGCAGCAGAAGAAAATGGCTTTGGATACAGATGGGCTGGCTGGCATATAAAGGCCCAGACCCTGTCTAGGGAGTCTGGACTTCATACATAGGCAGTGGCGGACTCTGAGGGGTTTGAAGTAACAACACAGTAAGAGCAGACCAAGGGAGATGACTGGCAGCAGGGTGAGAGGCCTGGCAAGGAAAGAGACTGTATCACTTTGGATTACTTCAGAAAACGAGAGAGATGATGAGGCCCTGAAATAAGGCTGAAGCAATATGGATGGAGAAAAATCTTAAAATATATGCTGTCTTAAGTGAAATTTGTGGGTGTGCTAATCTCCTACTATATCACTATGCATTCCACTTTCAGAAACAAATATAAATTTCAATAGAGTAATTTTGAATATTTACCAAAGGAATTCACTTTACAATATACTACAACTTATTTCTTCACTTTAAATGGGATACTCTGCTTACCTCTGCTGCTTCTTGCTGCTGTTTCACTATGGAGGGATCAATTCCAGGATCCTCCAGATCCCGGATGAAATCCTGAGTATCTTTTGTGGTCACGACCAAGGACATGTGATCACACCAGAACTTTTCTGCTAATTCCATTACATCCAGTAGTTTGGCTTCCCTCTCTTCCACCAGCGTGTGTATGTTCTCCCAAATGAAAACCATTTGGTCAAGCTTATCCTGAACAGCTATGGAGCGAAACAGTATCAAAAAGGCAGTATGTTAGCCCTATTTCAGCAAGAAAGCAGAACATTTTGGCTCACACTGAAACGGTGATCCAATATGGTATCTAAAATTGGACCAAATGTTGGTTGATCCCAGTCTTGTGAGTACCACTGGGCGCAACAGCCTATTCCAGACAGATGTGAGATCTGAGGACACCCAGCACCTCCTGGCTGAAGGCTCTTCCTGATTAAAGTGGATGCTCAAGGGCAAGTGAGCTTACAGGAGACCTAAGTCCATCTAGTTTAAGTTCATCAAGTCTCCTTAATTCCAAGGAAAGGGAAATAACTACCTAAGTATATTCTTTATAGTCTCCAAATCAAGAGTACAGATGTCTGTTCAGTCCCAGGAATATAACAATGTAGGATATGTATTCCAGGCTTGCTTCTAGAGTACCCTTAACATGAATTTCCACTAAGCTGTGGGATGTTTTTCTTTTGAGCCTAGCTCATATCTTTTAGAATGGCTGGTTGCGGTCATGGTTGGTTGCCATTTCTGTGGCTAAGTGGGATAGAATATCCATTATAGGCAAGGTATTGTAGTCAGTAATGAGGAAAACAATCCTTAAGTTTAGTCTTACTGGTATTATGCTTTCACCAACTGGCTTAAAAGGTCAGGAGAATGTGTGCTTTTTGTATAATGGCACACTTTGTATTTAACCGATTATTTTACAAACACAGGAAGACATTAACAAGGGATTAATGTACACAGCCCTTCAACCCCAAACACGTTGTATTTGTAATACCTTTTCTAAAATCTGGCACCCTGATATGCAATTGGACTGTGGTAAACAGCGTGAACAGTTAGAATTGTTTAGAGAGTAAAGTTCAATTGTTCCCCTATCCTGAAATGATTACCTCTGGCAGATACGTCTTTATCAGTGCCCCCAGATCGAGCAATCATTTCCTCTCCCCGCTGTTTAAGAGTCTCATACAATGGCTGCAGCTTCTCCATGTCCACAGACACGTTCTTGTTTTCACTGATCTGCTCCTTGATCTTCTCCACCTCAGCAGAGATGGAGGGCGGCTGCCTCAAGCGCTCCACGATGCGGTCCAGGCTCTCCAGAATCTGGTCTATCTTGTCATGGAACTGGTGGTAACATAAAGGGATCACTTATGGGAAAATGATCTGTGATACCCAATGTGAAAATTTAAATTAAAAAAAAACAAACACATACAAAACCACATCTACTTAATGTCACAATCAAGAATTAAATCTTAGTCCTTTTGTTGATCTATCCATCCAAAAAATTGTATCCAGCTGGTGTATCAAGACATCCTGAAACCATGACTCACAGTCAGACAGACATGGCCTTCTCTGCATCACACTACTTATGTAAACTGGATTGCTTCTAGCAAGTAACTGAGTGATTCATTAAGAAATGGTATATTTTAATGTGTTAAGTGGGACGACACCTGACAGCATTTCATCTACTGCTTCACTTTATCTTAATTCAAATTAATGTTTTAAAGTAAGTTAAATAATCTGGGTGTTCATCTATCAAAATGGAATTTTTTATTCACTTTTACTGATTCTTTTGGCATCCTAGAAAAGTTATATTAATAAATGTGAAATTCATGGGTAGTTTTGGTTAAAGGAGTTTAAGTTATAAGATTCCTGAATGGGAAAATGTTTGATGCTGAAATGAACATTTGTATTTAATTCATGATCAAACATATAATCAGATTAATGTAAGAATTTTAAACTTTTGTTTGTGAAGTTACCATAGACAGTGAAGCAAAGTTATAAAAACTTGTTCATTCATAGATTCTACACTATCCTCAACATTAAAGGAATCATCACTCACTTGACATTATAGAAGATGGACCACTAAATATCAGCATATCTAATAATAAAAACCAAATCTTGAAAATAGAAATGGCAGGTAATTTAGAATGTAACATCTTAAAAAAAAGGTATCATCAAAAACAGAAAATATCATTTTCCAACTTTATATTTCTCTTTCATATTCAGCCTATCATTCACTCTTTATTTCTTTTTCTATTTTATTTCATTTTTTCTATCACCATTTATCCCCTCTATGCTGTCTTCCACCTCCACTCTGTTGTCCATGTCCATGAGTTCTCTCTCTTTTATTTTTCTTTTTTGCTCAATTCTTTCTTATTACCTTCTTGGGAATGCTTCATTCATAGTGATAATAACACTTTCTTTTATTTCTCCCAATGGTAAATACTGCATTCTATTCGGGATGGACACATTTAAATATTTGGACAATGTGGACAACTATATTTCTCAAGTCATTGAAAATTATTTTTTATTATATCTACAAGCAGGCAAAGAAAAATAAGGACTAGACTCAAGCAAACACTACCTCCGAGAGATGAAGATATCAATACTCAGAGATGATGTAGTGAAATGATTTTAGTTGAAATTTAATCAGGAGATGCCGGGAAATGTCTTTCCATGCTCTGCTGTTTGAAAGGACCCAATCATATTTCTGGTGCACATCATTACCTGAGTAGATTGAGAAATGGCTTCATCCAGGGCCACAGCTCGCTTTTTGACATCTTCTTTAATTTGACTGTAAAGGCTGTCAGCTGCCACATACTTCTCTTGGATAGAAAAGCCCTCCTCTGGGCTCAGTTCCAATAACTGTGGCCCAGTTTTGTTCATCTTATCTATATGAGGCTTGTGTTCAGCTATCAACTCTCGCAGTTGCTATAACAAACCAAACAGCTTCTCAGTATCTGAGGGTCACACCTCCATATTACAGCTGTCTACAACCCCAATGCATCCAGCTGGCAGGAAACTCCAAACAAACACCCTCCCCTCACAAGGCATTTAATACACGATGGCTCGTACAACTCTCTGCCAGAAAGAGATGGCCCTGACACAAAGATTAAACAACAGTCCGGTCGTGTCAAAGTCCCTTTAAGGACACATGTAAAATGTTGCTTGAGGGAAAGAACGTATTCTAGTTCATTATGCATTTTATACCATCATATATTTTGACAAGAGTATTAGCCAAGGGTCATATAACATAAAAAGATTCGGAACTTACTATATGTCCCCAACATACAGAGACTAAGCCATAACTCTTGGTGTCTCCTTATGCACCATCATAATATATACAAATATTAATTAAAATAAAAGAAAGAAGGGGGAAGCAAAAAAAGAAGAAAGAAATGAAGAAAGGGAGGGAGGCGGGAAGAAGAAGGTAGGGGAGGAAGAAAGGAGGAAAGAAGGAAAAGGAAGGAAGAAAAAAGAAAGAACCTCAGCAGAAGGTAGCCACAAAGCTGAGAGAAGAAAAAAACTATACATAAGGCTACATTAGGTGAAGTAAGCCCACAAGGCATTGTAATTATATGTAAATCAATATAAAAAGTGTGTACATGTATATTTTATTACACATATATGTATTAATCTAGTCTATGTACATATATGATATGACATATAAATATATACATATGAATGAACTATTTGTAGTTACTTTTAAATGTTAAAGACTGCTAGGGTAATCAATCTATCAAATACACAGCTGTATACTGAGCATTATTTATAAGATGTATTTAAGGAAAATATGTTAAATGAATACATTGAACAATATCTAATCAATTGACACAATGATATTTATATTAATGAGTGAGTGTGAAATCAAAATGAAGCCCCATTCTTTTTAGGGAGACAAATAAATCTGGAATATCTACAATCCATAGAACCCAGCGCCTCCACTGGGCAGAATTTCATGGGCCAAATCCAAAGCCACTCCCAGGGGAAAGATCAGTCATTGCCTGCAGATTTCTCTGAGGCTGACCTCCATAAAGCATTGAGGAGTGTTCCATTTATTCCACATTATTCATTTGGTTCCCTAATCAACAGTTCCTTGTTCTCAGGTATTCTCCAAACTGTTTGCTATTTAGACCCAAATAAAAGCTTCTCTGAGAGAAATTATATTCAGGGAAAACAGTCTAGAGAAAAGCTACCAATCTTATCCTGCAAATATTTTAATTTCTATCACTCATCAAGAAGAATCATCAGGATGGCCACATACCATTTTTTATTAAAAGTGCCCACTAAAATCAGCCAAGCCAAGAAATTCTTTTGAAAAGTGAGGGAATCACTTCATTATATCATTAACCATCTCCAATGTAATATACTATTTTTAAAGTATTTTTGAAGGTGGTCTCAAAACTCTTTTGCAAAAGAGCTAAATAAACACAAATTCAATTTTTACAAAAGGAGGGGGATCTAATCTAACATGTTGCACATAAGAATGTAGAAAAGGTCATGTCTGCAGTCTAGCTCCTGGGTGGTCCAGGCTGCGATTTTCTTATTTTTGTTTCATATTGTTAGATCGTGTTTTCATGCCGCTTTACAGAATAGAGGTAGTGATGGTGATATTGGCTAACATACAATCTCATGGAAAAGAAATGTGTTACACACCTTTTGGTTTCAATATTCTATAAGGCATGTTTGTAAAACAAGCTCACACTTTGAATTATCAAGAGACTTTCAAGTAACATGAGAGTTCTAGGAGTTCTTGAGTTGCTAGAGTCTAAGTAGGTCTTACCTGTGTAGCACTACTATGAGACACCTTTGCTTGGGAAGCAGTGAGATGAGCCTTTGTAAAACCATTTCATGAGAGACAAGAGAAGACCTACTAGGTGCCTACGTGGGTGTATGAGTGTGCATGGAGAAAGGGCTCCACAGGAGGTGTCTTTTGCTTCATAAGTAACAAAATGATTCCTGATAGCATTATACTACCATAAGAGTCCAGTTTTATGTATGCTGGAGTTACCTAATGTAACTTCAAAACATCTACCATTTGGTGACATGGCTCTTGGAGCCATTTTTCATTCCTGGCTAGAATGAATTGAAAGGTGTTCCCAAAAATAGCTGAAGAGGATATTGTGAAGTTACAGAGGACAGCCACTCTAGAAGGGGGCGAATAGTCTGAAAAATTCAGTTTGAACAATTTGAAGACTTGGCTACACAGTTCTACAGTTCCTTTTATAGAGAAAATCATAAATTTGTTTTGAAAACTGAAAATGAGGCAAAAATATTAACGCAACTTTGAAATTTTCAAATCAATACCTGATTTTATGCTAATAATATAGCTACTCAAAACTCACCTCAGAGTAGAAGAAATCCATGAAACATTTCATATTAAAAAGCATCCAATAGATAGGCATCAGGATTTTTGTCACAAATAAACCTTTACACTAAATTCAATTAAATTCTATATAGTTTGTAAGTCTTTCTCCTGCTGAATGATTTAGATAGAACTCCATAAACGTTCCATTTTTGTATTAGTGTTCTCTAAAGCTCTCTTCTAAATAAATACTTCATTTAGAGATATTCTTCAATGCCAATACATTGAAAAAGTAAACAAACAAGATTTGTATGTCAGATACTTCAAACAATGATGTAATATATTCCGAGTTAAACTTTATGCGTGCGCGCACATGCACACCCACACACCCACACTGGGCCTCTAGTTACATATAAAATATAAAACTTAGTCAATATGTATAAATTAAAAGCAATCAAGATGCACAAATTAAAAGTGCTTCAAAGGCTTATTTCTCTAACATTGTAAATGGAAATTGCTTTTATACCCAGATGATTAATGCTATATACCGTCCCATAAAAGCTGTGATATAATTAATGACATACACAATGTGATCTTTCCACGTGAGTCTTCTCACTGCAAAACTGGGTAACAGGTAAGCAACTCTGAGGTAAGTGAACTGTGCAGACCAGAACAGAATACTGCTAAAATGCCCTACTCATGTAAGATGTCTAACTATATTTAGAAAAATGTCATAAAAATCATGATTCTCTTTCAGTAGGGAATACAGCATTCCTTTGACATGGAGCTTACCCGGTGTTCTTCCTGTTGTTGTCTGAGAGTTTCATACTCAAGGGCTGGGGCAGGGAGCTGAGAGATGATTCTTTGTGTTTCTGTCAGCCATGGCCAAAGTTCTTCATATGTTTCCCAGAACTGGTTAACCAAGGACTGTGCCCGTTCCAGCTGTAGATATCTCTCTGAGTTTATCTGGCAGATGGAGTCATAGTTCTTCAATATCTTGTCCAGTTTTTTCTAGAAATAAAGATGATGAAATGCGTGTAACTGGTGAGGTGGGCCAAGCAGCACATGTACCCAAGAACGTTTGGTCCAGTACTAGACTCCTGGTGCCGAGGAGACACTCAATAATGTAGGTTAAAGGAATAAATCAATAAAAGCTATTTATATTTTAACTGTTACTATGTATTAAAAAGTTCATTTTAAATTAAAAAAAGGCCCTCTTGGTTCATATCCATGTTTCTGCATGTGGCAGGATTTCCTTCCTTTTGAAGGCTGAATAATATTCCAGTGTCTGCTAATATGAAGTGTTTTTAACACAATAAAAAAAACACCTATACATATACATATGTAAGCAATAGCAAAAACGTGGAACATCTTAAAAGTACAATGATTAGAGATCAGGCTGGTAAATTATGATATATTCATATAGTAGAATTCTACACAATCATTTAAAAATCATGGAATTTAATGACATAACTTCACAAAAAAGATGTTAAGTGAAAAATACCAAAATATAAATAAATAAACACAAAAGCAAGGCCTCAAATTTTTATAAGTAAGACAGTGACCTCTCTAAATATAATGAGCAAAATTCAGTGTCTTCTAGGTTAGAAAACATCTCCTGAGTCTAGCAACATTTACATTACTTTCTCAAAAAAAAAAAAAAAAAAAGGACTACCTTTCACTAATGAAATTATAGGAGGAACTGCTAGTCAGAAAAATTAATTACATATATTAGAATAAATGTAGAACATTATGCTATCCACTGATTTCATGGGGTGGTCACAGTGATTTAGGTTATGGTATAAATCCACATCATAAACTAATAGCAGAAGATAAAGCACAACAGTGGTCTAATGAACCACAGAATGACAGAAATTATTTCATGATGACCTGTGCTATTCATGTCAGAATTTTTACAAAAATAATAAAGGAAAGATTAAATTATAAACAAGTAAATTGCCATTGTGGAGGATAAATAAATGAGAAAGTATCAATATATAGTGTACACTGTATTACTTATCTATGTTATATCTTAAAAGAAATGCATACCCTTTAAAATGTGATGTTAGGCATAGGCATTTATATAATTTAATTTTTGCCATGAAATATTTTCCTATTAGAAGTGTTCATTTCTTTAGGCTGTTCAGATGTCAGAATGTGAAATAATGCGGCTGGTTTTCCATCAATTTAAAGAATCATTAAAACTACATAAACTGGATGCTTCCTGAATTACTCAGCTCATTTTTCCCCCCTATACAGCTTACAGTAACTTCTTACAGCATGGATTTCAGCATTAGAGAGAACCACATACTCTGGTTTTTCTTCCAACTCAAGAGGCCCAAATGTTTCTGAAGTATGTAAACAACAGTTGACATTTATAATAACAATTTATAACAATAATAATGGCAATAATACAGCTAACATTAATTGAATGCTTAATGCACACTAGTTAATCAAAAGCTCAAATTTGAATAGCTTTTCTGTATATTATAAAGATTGCCCCAGGGTGACTCCCTTAAGGAATACTCCTTTCATTGTTATTCTTGAAGCTTGAAAAATGCATTTGCAACTAATGATTTAGCTGTTTAAACGGCAGCTGTGGATAAAGGAAAAGTGCTTTCCTAGAGCTGAAAGCTCAACAGATGCCTTTATTCAAGAGTGTCACTACCAGTCACAGAGACAAGATTATACCTTCATTGATTGCTTTTCTTCTTCACTGCACGTGGTCATGATTTTATGTCCAGATTTAACAAGTTCATCAATAATATCCTTGTGTCTCAAAATTTCCATGGTAAATGCCTGTGATTTACAAAAACGGAGATTTTTTTTTTTAAAGAGAGTGTAAGAATAAAATGAAAATAATTAGGCAAAGTAGCTGAAAATATCAAGCTACACGAGTGGAGTTCAGCAAAGTCAAGCATGCGAGCACATTTTCTAGCCGAGCAGATAATGGAGATGTAATTGGAAATGCCCTTCACCTTTTGAACCTGCAGCTGAGTGGCCGTCTGGTCTTGCTCAAGCCTGATGTCACCCAGAGACATCAATTTCTTTTCTGTTTCAGTAATCCAGGATATCTCGGCATCGGCCGCTTGGTCAAACTAAACAAAAGATAAATAATTAGGTCAGCAAGTTCCTGTAACTGGTGCCAGAAAAATACCTATGTACATATCTTTTAAATATCCTTATTACACAAGTGGAAAAACCTGAGCTTATCTCTTCATTGCATCCTGAAATGATTCATGATAATGACTGAAGTTACAAAGAAAAGAAAACAACTTTCACAGAGTAATTAAACACAAGCTCTGAAAGCATGTTGAATCCACAGCACGGCATCCGTGATTTTAGGACACCTAACACTGCTGCCTTCCTCTGGTAGTCACAAGCATATTCTCCCTCGGAGCACTATCCAAATTGGACAGCCATAAAAGTCAATAGCTGAACACCATCTTTCCATCATTTCCTCATCACTTTAAACCATATGATATGCAGGTAGCATTCTGCTATCAAAGTACACGATTCCTAGCAAAAAGAAAAATGAAATGTTCCCGTTTTTTATTATCTGTGTGTGTATAAATGTATGCATAATGTGTTTCTATACATAGAGTATGTCTCCAAATGACTCATGTACAATTTTTTACGCCTCATTTAATAATAGCAGAAAACATATTCAAGAGCTTTCTTAAATATTTCAAGATATTTTTGTTTTCCTGATCATAATAGTAATTCATGGTAGAAATTCATACGATACAGAAAAATATGCAGAAGAAAATTAAAAACTAGAGGGAATACCATTGGTATTTTAGTGAATTTTCTTCCAGGAGTTGAGAAAGGTTTTTAAAGGTCTGTATAATACTGTATAAACAGTTTCATATCCTGCTTTTTCATTTATTATGAACATTTCCCATGGCATGTTCTTTTATGTGTGATTTTTAAATAACACCATTGTATTCTAGCATACTTGGATATTTTCATTTAGGGACTCTGCATTTTTGTGTGTGATTATATAAACAACCCTGTAATGAATATCTTTGTATATGACTCTCCATTGGCATCTCTAATTAGTTCCTTAGGGTAGATTCCTAGACGTTGGACCATTTTCAATACCTTACATCAGATAAGCCCCAATGCCCTCCAGGGCCAAGCACTTATCATGGACAAGTAAAGTGAGTAAGTGACACCACAAGCACCAATAACAAATGGCAACTAACAACAGCCTCAGCTGGAAAATTTAACGGGGAATGGACATTGTGAGTATTCAAGTCCGGTACTGCCAGACCTTCTAATTTTTTAAGAGAACCTGGAAATCCAGATGGGGGAAGAGGGATAACTAGGTGGAGAGTGAGAAGGGTGGGGACAAGAAACTAGACTGAAAAAGAATTCACACTTTTAAGAATCTATGCAACATTATGCAGACTCCTGAGAGGATGGAGTGAAAAAGAAAAAAAATCATCGACTAATTCAGCAGCTTCAGATGTGGAAAAAGAAGTCTCCTTTAAAAACACATGGAAGAGTCCTCTGTGCATGGATTACTAGCTAACATGGTTAGAAAGCAGATGTGTTATGCTAAGTGAAATAAGCCAGTCAGAGAAAGACAAATACCGTATGATTTCACTTCTATGTGGAATCTAATGGACAAAATAACAAACTAGTAACAGAGTCATAGATACAGAGAACAGACTGACAGCTGTCAGAGGGAAGGGGGGGGGGGAGGGCTGTGTGAAAAAGGTGAAGGGGTCAAGCAAAAAAACAACAAAAATCTCATAGACACAGACAACAGCATGGTGGTTAGCAGAGGGAAGGGGGGTGGGGGAGGTAGAAGAGAGTAAAGGGGGTACAAATGGTGATAGAAGGAGACTTGACTTTGGGTGGGGAACACAATACAATATACAGATGATGTATTATAGAATTGGACACTTGCAACCTATATAATTTTATTAGTCAATGTCATCCAAAAAATTTTAAAACAAGACCAAGAGTCTTCTATGCATGGATTATTAGCTTTAAAGCCATATACTGTACAATGGAACTTCAAGGTAGAACTTCATTACATGACTCACTTAAAGAGCACAGAACTGAAAAAAAAAAACAGTCCAGGCCTTCTACCTGAGTGCAAAAGATATCCGAATAAAATTCAACAGTAATGATTTGTTTTCTTCTACTGGTCCCTGAAAAAATAAAGCGACACAACATCCCTCTTATTTGTGTTCAAGCAATTTTTAGTATTTATATGACAGTCCTAATAAAGAAATTCAGGCTGTTAGTGTTAATATTAGCTTAATAACACATCTCCCTCTCTTTAAAAAAAAAGTAGCCAATGAAAAACAGTATGATGATACCATCCAAGTTGCCAAAATGGAAAGCTGAAACTCAAACACTGTTTCTTTAACCCAGGCAAATATTTGCTCTGCTGAAAGAAAACAAGCCTTGCAGCAGAAATTTCCCTTCTGTCTTTGAATGTTTTTTTTTTTTTAAATTAAATTGACAAATATTTATTATTTAGCAACAAATGGAATAGCCACAGGGTCTACATTAAGCAATTTACAGTTAAGCAAGGCATTTTATTTAGCTCTGTGGCTCTTTTAAATGACTGCTGAACATGGGTATTTCTATTGAACCATGAAAACTGCTTATTTTACATGTGAGCAACACGAGAGCAAGATTAACAGACAAATTTTAATAAATTTGCCCATGGCTCATACAAGTAGTAAAAAGTGACTTCAAATGAATTGTGGATAATCTTAGCATTCGTAACTGCATTCTGGGAAATACTTTAATAGTATGCATCATCAGTGGAGTCTAGTCATCAGCCTTGGCTACTATAGCTCCTTTCCTGTTATCAATAACTAGGTTAATTACCACGGTATCACTATTATAGATGAACTAGAATTTCAGAATGTTTCACAAGTTAAAAAAAAGACATTTTATTTGGCTATCCCTAAATATTCCTGTAATACACTCTCTAAACTGGTAACAGCCAACCTTCTACTGAACACACTAAGTGCTTAACATGTATTCTCTCTTTTAATCCTGACAACTCTATAATGTATTACCAGTAACTCCATTTACAGCCGAGAAAACAGGCAGAGAGAAGTTCACTGAGTTACCAGAGATTTCCCAGCTAGTAAATGCTGGATCTGAGATTTGAACCGACGTGGTCTGACTGAACCCCAGAGGCCGCAGTCTTAGTTGCCCAGTTTTGCCCTTTTTTCTTGGGCTCCGTGAGCTAAAAATACTCATCCGATGGCACCAAAAAATGGCTCAAATGCCACAACAGTTAATAAGGGATAGGTTTTAACTTACTATTTAAACATTTGTCCAATCTCTGACAAACTGCTTTCGGACTTATCCAGAAAGTTTCTCTTGAGTGGCAATGGAGGTTTGAGAGTGATAAGGAACCTTAACCTCAAGGACATCCTTTCCCTCCCTTCCCCTGGTGAGGATCTTATCACTTTCTTTTGATTAGCACTTCCTTCCACTTTGCTGCACATTATTCATAACACAGCCTGTATTTTCCCACCCCAACACCTGGCGGGTCTAAACATATCTCACTTCCGTGGGAGAGGTTTCCTTCTAGTAACTAAGTTCTTTAAAAGAAATAAACAGGTGTTATGGTGCTATTTTTCTCCATGGCTGATTCCAATGAGTCGTTTATTTCAATTGCACCCAAATCACCAATACATGTGCCTTTATACTGAGGTAACATGGTCTGCTAAAATAAACCAGACAATTAGAACTCCCAAGGAGATGGACACGTTTTAGCAACTTTCGACAATTGTACATTTATAAGAGGTAAAGGACAACAATGAGCTTCTCTGAGGTTTAAACAATGGCTGTGGTCAGAATTCAGGCTACAAGTCTGTACATCTCTTAAGCAAAAGCGCCTCTCCCATTTCCACATGGCTGTTTGGTTCAATTTGCAATTCAATAAAGAAAGCAACAAAGATGTGTTACTTTGTGTAGGTTTAACATGTAAAAATATGTACTTTCTAACTCAGAAAACGGCATTCAATGTTAGGAAGCAAGTGTCTTATTCTGTTTTCTTTCTTTTTTATTTTATAAAGCTCACCATCACTGTTTACTAAGCTGCCTTGTCCACTCCAATTTTTCCTAAAAGTAATAAATGAGTCAATTCTTTTTTAAAAAAGTATTTTCTTCAGAATATCAATACCTACAAATCTATAGTCAGATTTGGGGACTAGTTGACTGGTAGCACTAAATGTATACAGTCATCACTCATTTGCACATAATTGAGGCTGCTCAATTGTTTCCCAAATAAATAAATAAAAATCACTCAAATTTACATAAGGCTCTTGGCCCTATTATTTCAAAATTTAATGACACATCTTTTCAAAACTGCGGTTGTGATATAGGATTAACAAGAAAAACCTATCCATGCCAGTGTGAGCTTTTTAAAAAACTAAACTTATATAGGGCAGTTAGAAAGTACATGCTAACTAAAAGACATGCTATATGCTCCCTTCCCTTATGTCTTCAAACTTTAATTCCTTTTGATGTTTTCCTGGACATCTTTCATGTCAATATTTGGAAGCCAATACACTCTGATAGTGGCCTGACAGTTCACAAATTCCCTATGCATTTGTTGAATTCCAAAAAGCAGGGTATCTATATATATAAAAGCCTAAGTGACCGTTGCAACCGAAACAACTGAACGGACAACTGAACAGGCTGCGTAGGGCGACCAGGCCAGCAGGGGAGGCAGTTAGGGGTGGCCAGGCGGGCGTGGGGGGGCGGGCGGTGAGGGGCAACCAGGCCAGTGGGGGGTGAGGGTGGGGTTGGGGAGTTAGGGGTGACCAGACCAGTGGGGGAGGGGGCAGTTGGGGGCAACCAGGCCGGCAGGGGGGCAGTTGGGGGTGACCAGGTCATCATGGGGGGCAGTTAGGGGTGATCAGGCAGGTGAGCAGTTAGGAGCCAGTGGTTGTGGATTGTGGGATTGGGCCTAAACCGGCAGTTGGACATCCCCCAAGGGGTCCTGGATTGGAGAGGGTGCAGGCTGGGCTAAGGGGACCTCCCCGCCCCCCCCCCCCCGGCACAAATTTTGTGCACCGGGCCTCTAGTAACATTATTAAGGTACTGGATCTGGATCGGTTATGTAAACAACCTTAATGTGGCAAAAGATGAAACATCCTAAGAGCAATTTGCTTGGAAAACAGGTATTCAAAATTTAGTTTAATTTAACCAGGTTACTCCAAGACAAAACATGAAATCTACAAATTTAAATATTACCAAGTCATGTTCAAGACACATATCCTCACCCTGTCACTGGTGGGTGTGGTTATCTTGGTGGTTGGGATCTGGGATGGAGTAGTGTTATTAACACAAAGTGTATGTGTCTAAAGACATGTCTAAAAAGATGGGCTGTGGTCAGATCATGTCCATGTTTTACAAGGACAAGAGACAGAATGGTAGATGATTTGTATATACCACAAAAAGTATACAGTATAGAACGCGTGGCTAATATCAGGTCTGAAGATTTTTCTTTATTTTGCATCACATGCCTTTTATACTTCATGATGTATTATCACTGGGTAAACAGAAAACAAAGGTCTCAGTATCAAACTGCACTCCGGTCCTAATTCAAAACATCTTTATGTGGGAAAAGTTGTAAAATAATTGCAGTGACATATTACCTCCTTTATAAACCTGAAAATTACGAATGTAGAAACTACTCTTTTGAGTGTGAAACTAAAATCTCTGCCAAATCAGAAAGGCAGGTTCCAAATTCTTCTTAAACTTGCCTGGAGAGTGGTCTCCACGATCCTTTGATGTTGCATTCTCATGGCTCCCAGTCCTTATAAACTGGAAATAGCCTCACTACATACTTCCATTTCCCTATAGCAACGGAACCCTCTTTCAGATTAATGAAGGAGGTGAGGGAAAAAAGGACCGCCCCCAGGGTTTCCCCTCCCTGTGTAATTTATAAGGAGACACTCCAGGGTGGTAAAATGAGGTCTGGGTGAAATCGGTTGTGGCTCCACCACATACTAGCTGTGGGACCACAGGCTGGTCACTTCACCACACTGCACATTTTCCTCCCAGCTCTAAACCGTGTCCTTCCTTCCTTCCTTCCTTCCTTCCTTCCTTCCTTCCTTCCTTCCTTCCTTCCTTCTTTCCTTTTTTTGATGACTTAAGTTCATTTTACTGTTTTGTGGGGTGTTTTTTTTTTTATTACTAGAGGTATTCCATTGGACAGACTTGCAGGCATTTCAAAGGAATGCACACATAAATGCAGAACAAATACAGATGAACAACCAGAAGATATTAATGACATGAACATGAGCTGTATGACCTGCTGATACTAAGATACGTTTACTATCCACATTCTCTCTCTCTCTCTCTCTCTCTCTCTCTCTCTCAGAAGGTAGGCTGGGAGGACAGGAACCACTTGTTTACACATTCTTTCTTCCACGAGTTTGTCTGTATTCTTTCAGAAAATCTTAACATTTTCTACAAGGAATTATTTTTATCAGAAAAAAAATAATTGTGATTTTCCTAAAGGATATATATTTTGGGTTCTAGAAGTGTTTTGGAAACCACCTGCGAAACCTGGAATAGAACTGGACACATATTTGAGCTCACTAACCAACACAAGCTCAGCCTGTCACCTTGCCCTTAGTACTATCTTGCTGCACTGAGCTAGCCAACCACAGTTAACTACTCCCAAGAGAACAGAATATTTGTTTTGCTATTTATAGAGAAGTCTGCAGAGCCAATTCTGAAACTTTGGAATAAATTTCAGTGGGAAAAAAAAATTTGGTACTTTCAACTAATTGAATAAACTTCACAAACAAGCACACTTATTTCCTTATAATAATGAGGCATACAGTTCCCCCAAGATTTGAAAACAGTCGTGGAAGTACATTCCGCGGGCATGAATGCCCTCCCCCGCAAACATTTCTTAGGCAGGCCTTCTGCTACCATTGTACTTTGTCTGCTTCTGTGACTCCCGAGCGCAGCACTGAAATGAGCAGTGAAGCATGTGCCCCAGAACCGTATAAATCACACTCTGACGGCAACCTTAGAAAATTAATTTCGGATGCTCCCACACAGTCTGCTTGATTTGTGCTTCTTGCTCTTGGCTGGTACTAGCGAAAGCTTAGTCAGACACCTTCTCACGCTCTGCTCTACAGTCACTGCACTCACCCCATCCCAGAAAGTTGGCAATAAGGCTCTGATGACTTAATGTAAATATCCAGCGATTTCAATAAAAGTTAATCAAAACACGTATTATAAACTTCTATTTCCAGGACCCCCCCCTTTGTTGGCCACAGTTTTCTGAGGGAGCTGTGGCTAATAGTCGGGTGCCTATAAAACTCTCTGGAACTTCAACTCCATGTGAGTCACAGAGAGATTGAAAACTATCATTTTCCCCTTCACAGAAAAAAGCCCTACCAGCACAACTCTGTCCTTGTTAGAAAGACTACAGCCTCTCTCTGCCATAGCTCCATGCAAATGACCAGTTAATAACTGATGTACATGATAACTCAAAATATTTACTCGCATACAGATTAGACTTAGCCAATGCATAACATTAGCATTCGTCATGTGCATATATGTGCTCAAAAAGAGTTTTCTTTGGAAAGCAGGACTGATCTACCCAGTGGCTGATCTGGTGAGGATCCATCTGGGAAACAGAGAGGCAGATGGCTGCTGACAATGTGCAGATTAGCCGTGCCCCTGCACTCAGATGTCAAAGTAACCAAATTCTTTTCAAATCCCTCCTTTCACTTTTGAAGCAGAACCAATGAATGAAACACTATTATCGGAAATCTTTGTTCAGGTAAAGGCTCTGGGAACAACTGGGGAAAATGTATTGCCTAGACAACAAACCACTAGCCCCTACCTGCTGTGATCTCAGAATGGCAGCATCGATCTCCTCCACCTTCTGAGTGAGGGTGTCGCTCACTAATCGGTAGCGCTCATTGTCCTCCGCCACCATTTTTTCAAGCCCCTCCCTCGCCCTCCAGGGCACCAGTTCCAGTAAGGCGCTGCTCACTTCATTAAGGGAATCCAATAAGGCTTTGCAGCTCTTAGCTTCCTTTTTCAGCTCCTGAAAACAGAATTAAGAAAGCATACAAACCTGTGGGTAAATGCTTACATGTCTGAACAGGCTTCTCCCCTAAATGTATTTGGGGCTAACATGCTTTGCAGGCCAAGAATGCGCTGCATTGGCGCCCTGAGTTTCAGCTAAGTTCTAGAAACCTTTGTTATTTCAAGCAAAAGGGAAAGTGTTTCCTGAAAAGTTCTGAAGGACAATTCATTTGTCAACATGGCAAGATTTCACCCTTGAAATTTAATCTGAATGTCTATAAGGAAACAAAACCAAGCAAGTTATCTTGTATTATTCTTTGTTGTCTGGTAACCTCTAAGTCATCAGGTACCCTGGAAGTAAAATAAAGAGGGAAGTCCAAGCCAGAATCAAGTGACCCTCGAAATAAGGACACACTGGCTTTAAATCATCCCAGCTGAATCATAATAGGCTCAGCAAGCCTGACCTCACCGACTCCCTTTCCCCCACATACGATCATACTTCAGGGATGATAAAGGCAGGCTGATATCTCTGAAAAAAAGATGATTAGCAAGGTAGAAGACCACATTTGCAATATAATTTTAAAAGCCACCTCACATTATGCATCTGTCTCATAAAAATAGTGTTATTCTAACCAAATTACGTGCATCTCTGCAAACGGTGATCCTTTTCCTTGATTTTATTTTTCTGTTTTCATCATCCTGTCTCTTGTGTAATAAACTGTAAGACTCTGAAAATAAATTATAATACACTGTTTTCATCTCTGGGTTCCTAAAAGTTTACACAGTTGACCTGCTGCCAATTTCTGTTGGGTCCCCGCCCACCAAGGCATCCTTTAGCATACTAGTAATGACACGAGAGAGATATCACTTCATTCCTGTGTGAATAAGACGCCCCCTCAAGATAACCAACGGGTCCAAGGTGCATAAATCAGAGCATACTTTTTGTCGCGCTTGCGCTCGGCTTGCAGCTTCTCCCTTCAGAGCCTGAGTCTCATATGAAAGCAATTCCACCTCCACTCTGTCCAGCCAGGTGCAGAGCTCCTCATGTGCGCAGTGCAGCCGGCTTGCAAGCTGCAGGGCCTGTTCCAGGGTCTTGGCTACATCCGTGCTCAATTTAGTAATGTCTTTGTACCTTGCTTTAATGGCTTCCAATTTATCTTGAATTATTAAAACTTCATCACCTAAAATTTCAAAGGCATGTTATAGCTCATGAAAGGAAAAAGAGAGGAGGCAAAAGGAAGGGTTTCTTCAGATATTATTATATACTGATGAGATTTTCTGGGGGGAAGGGGGGGCTTTAGAAAACATTTTTCTAAAGAAGTTCTGACCCACCCGGCCAGCATGGCTCTGTGGTTGAGCATCGACCTATGAACCAGGAGATCACAGTTCGATTCCACATCGGGGCACATGCCAGGGTTGCAGGCTCCATCCCCAGTGTGGGGTGAGCAGGAGGTAGCTGATCAATGATTCTCTTTCATCATTGACCGCTTCTCTCTCTCCCTCTCCCGTCCTCTCTGAAATCAATAACAAATATTTTTAAAAACACACAAAACAACAAGTTCTGACCCAAGAAAGGCCCTTTTCTGGGTTTTAACCTTTCCCAGGATTTCTGGCAAATACTAATAGGTCTGGAAATGCAAATATGGAAACTGGAAAGGACCACAGTGCCTTCAGTTATGTGGAAAGGATCATCTTTGTATCTCTCTGTATGGTGCTTCCAGTTCTCAAGCAGAGGAGTTAAAAACAGTCTGGATTCAAATACCGGCTTCATGGCCAAAAAACTTTGAATCTGTGGCCTTGCTGGCCACTTATCATTCATTACATGAGGATAAGAATGGAACCGACTTCATAAGATTGTGATAAAAATTCAATGAGTTTATATTTGCGAAGTGCTTAGAACAGTGCCTGGCATATATGTGTGCATATATTTAAAAATAATATACTCATCTGCATGATTCCTCTATCTCATTTTCATACACACAGAGAAATTGTGTCCTGGGCTTCAGACTTGGAATTCAAGGCTCTAGGAGTCTAGATACTATAATGAATTTCTCCAACTTGGTACTTGCCCCATCATGCATATGAAATGGATATAGGTCTAGCGAAACTTTCCAATAGCCAAAGGAATTACTAAAACAAGTTAGGTTGCATCTGTTTCCTTAGTAAGTTCAAGCATGAAGGTATGACACCTGGGTTTAGCCACAGTATGTATCACTGAATGCAGTCTGTCTTAAAATATATAAAAAAAAATATTGTCTACAGTCTATGCGCTCATCCAGAACAACAGCCTTCTGCAAGTGGAAAACCAACGTAACGCCAGCGTCAGCTTCTCCGACCATCTCCTGTGCACAACGCTTTGTGTCATGAGTAATACACTCAAACTTCCACTAAGAACTCAAGTGAGATCATGAGAAAAAAAGTGAGATCATATTCCCACCCAACTTGGTCTGTCTTCAAAGCATTCTCTAGAATGAAGGCTTAGAGTGGCCCACAAATGAAAAAGTTTTTGTTTTCCCCCGTTCCTAAAATAATTTGAAAGCGATGCTAAATGTTGACTCTATAATTACTTAATTTGAAAGATATCTCACCTGTTGTTTGTTTAAGTAGTTCTAAACCATTTAGTAATGCCTGATCTACATTTTGTTTTCTGAGTAGTATGTCCTCTTGCAGAACCTAAAAGGCAGGTGCCATTTTCATGTGGGGAAAGAAAAATTAAATACACATTAGCATTAGTTAATATTACAGGACTTTAATTAGGTTTTATAGAGATATACTTGAGTAAACACCCACATTTTCAAATATTCGTTATTGTCCCCATGTTTACCCTCCTCTTTCTGTCACTGTGGCCCAGGTCCCAGGTTAATCTACCACAACTGACAGCACTCTCTGTTTCAGAAAATACTTAGGGCCCTATGAAATGAGCTGTGTGGAGATATTGGAGCACTAGTTAATTATGGGTCTTTGCATATGGCAATAAAATAAGAAATGAAAAGTGAAAAATCGGCTATTGGATACATTCAATCTCTTTTTTAAGGTTAGTTCACTAAAAATAATCTGTATACACAAAGTATTTCTGGAGTACAGCGATACACCTAAATCAAAACGAACATAAAATAATACAGAAATAAGGAAGACTCAGAAAATAATGACAACCAAAATGAAAAAAATAAAATAAAATAAAATAAATCAAAATACCCGAAGTTCAGACTGCTGCTCCCACAGACCCTCAGTGCTGTAATCCTGGACTGAGAGCTTGCTCAGTTTGTCATGTACTTCATTCAGCCAATTCATCAGCTCCACTTCATCTTCCCCAAAAATCTTAGCATTACACAAGGCCTGCTGGAGGAGCTCAGACCTGCTGTGACTCTTCTCTTGAATCTCAATGTACCACACTTGAGAGGAGTCTAATTTATTCTGCACCATATCTTTATCCTCCCTGGAGCTCAAAACCTTTAAGGACTGGCCAATGCTAATAGCCTGGTGTAAATGTTTACTGTGATTGATGATGTCATCTTCTAAGGCCTAAATAAAGTTTTAAAAAAGAGAAACAAACAGAATGGACAAATGAAAATAAAAACATAAATAGAATGAAGAGTTGACATTTGAAATGGATTTAATTCACAATTACTCATAAAAAAAATAATACATAACTCAAATTTATGTCATAAAACCAAGAAGGGGAATGGAGAACAGAATCTTACTAACGTGTGATGAGTATCTTACTTTGTGCTGTGCAATTTGTTCCTCCAGTTTAGACGCTTGGGTTCCTATGGGCTCACAATTCGCCAGCCTCTTTTCTATGGCTGTAAGCCACTCATTCAGTGGTTCTAAGGTTTCGTGAAATTGTTGTGCTACCACCGAGATACCTTCCAACTGACGATTCCTACAAATGTGCCAAGATAAAGGTCCTTTAGGGATGAAGACTGTGTGAAATATTCAACAAAAATCTTCACTCTCTTGCTTCTGAATTCTGTTCCAAACATTTTTTTGTAGAAAATTTCTAGGGCTAAAATTAATATCGCTCACATTTAAAGAACATGTTAAAATAGTTCTATTAAATAAAACTAAAGTTGAACAACAGACCAACCTCAAGTGCCTGAATCTTATGAAAGTCTTTAGCAACTTAGTTATAATATTTAAAATAATAATAGTAATAATAATAGTTATAATAATAGTAACAATAGTAAAGTTATAACAACAGTATCCTCAATAATAATGACAATAAGATAATATTTATTGGACACATTTTTTGTAGAAAAAAAGTAGAGAGTATCTCCCATGGGAGCCAGGACACAGTCCTGGGGCATTACAGAGAAGGAATAATCTACTGACATGTATTATAGGTCAACATGAAACCTTTACCCTCTTCAGGAGCACCTTATTCTATGGTCCTAGAATTATAATTAATTCTACTCCATTATCCGAAGTCAGCTAAATTTTTCTTTTCACCATTTTAGCTCCAAAGGAGGTAGGAATGTATGGAAATATTCTATCCAGTGGTTCATCGATTTTCAACCCAAAAAGTCTATGTGGCTACACTTTAATGTAGCGACTACTCAAAAACTGGTCAATGGAAAGAATGGAGAAATGAAATACAGCAATGTTGAGTGCAAAGTGGAGCCATTCACCTGACTAGTTTCCTAGCTAACTCCTACTCCTCCTTTAGAAGATAGCTTAGCTGTCACTTCCCTGCCCCAAGACTAGGTTCTTCCTATTAAATGCTCCCATGGCACCCTGTATTTTTGCCTTGAAACGTTACATTTGTCATTACTTTCCCGGTGCTATAAAACCCTACTAGACTGTACCCTATCTGAGGACACAGATGATCTGTCCATTTCATCCCTGTAACCCAAGGCCCAGTTCTGCGCCTGACACATAGCAGGCAGGCAGGCAATAACTATGTGATAAACAAGTGAATAAATCACCCCTCAGAGAAATGTTTTTCTTAAAACCAAGAGTTGGGATATGTCTGGTGATTATAAGACACCATTAGAGGAATGAGGAGAGAAGTACCACACACAGCCCTTGCTATCTGTGGTCACATGATAAAAGTAAGAAAAGTATTACCAAATAAATATCTGTATTAAAGCCATTGCTTCTCTCCCGAAAAGATCGGAAGTAGTATTTGTTACCTTGTTTCAGCTTTATTAAGCAATGCCTCCCATCTACTATCCAAGAGACTCAGTTGTTTCAAAATCTTTACTTTATCTGCAGGTTCTGCTGTGGCAGCAATTTTTTCTCCTTCTCGTTTGATTACCTCTACAGTAGATTTGCGGTCATCCAACAATCTTTGGAGAAGCTTGAAAGAAAACAATAAATATAAAAGTCAAAGGAATAATTGTATCAACATAAAGAAAAATCTATTCTAGGCACTTTTGTTATGTGCCCAAAATATATATGTTGTATGAATTCACATGCAAAAGGATCTGTAAAGTAGGATTTTAAGAGTAACTCATTTTGCTTAATGAATCATTGTGATTGTGTCAGACACTGGGTTAGGGGCTTTTCATGATGGATAAAACCAATATTGATAAGGCCACCAAGCCACTCATTAATAATTTTTAATGTAAAATAATGGGGTAGAAGATGCTGCTTAGCATAACTCCACTGCTCTTACGGTGACCATTTCCCATTATTGTAATGAAATGGGAATGTCCTATACATTCAACAATTATCTGTCCCATGAAGACAAAACAGATTATTACAAGTCATTACTGTTTTCAAAACCTTTTCCGGTGTTAAACAATGCAGTACAGGCAGAGAAGGTGAGACACAGACCAAGTTCACAAAGCTCGTGAGGCAAAAGCTGAGGCTCTCGGCTCTTGTCACCGGGTGGGGTTCGCTCCTAAAATCCTCCATGAGGATGAAAACCAAACAAGAGCTTTTAAATATCACTCCCTAAAGGAATAGGGGGTGGAATGTATGAGAACTCTCCAAAGCTGGCTAAATAAGACTAATATTTCAGGATTTAGCAGCAGGAGACAAAAATTCAGTTCAATTCTAAGTAAATACTTCAAGAAGCCTGGAATGGAATGTTTCATATAGGTGGGCAGAGCTCAAGGCTCCCTTGCTCTTACCTAAACAAGCAAATATTTCATGAGCAAGGCTATCTACGCACAGGCGCCATGTTAACTAACAACAATGAGGATGGCACAGGGGATAAAACACCAACTAGTTCACTGTTTCCTTAATCTGATCCTGACTGACAGTTAAGGAGTAAAGACATGGACGGGTACCCAGAAGTAACAAGCCAGAAGTGCATTCACTCTCATTTTGTAATCAAGGCCAACAAAGTAGGAGGTAGAGACATGCATTTAGAAAGAAGAAACACAAACTCTCTTGACACAGGTTAGAGTCATTATAAAATCGAAGTCCACCAGGTGGTTTAGGCAGTAAAGAAAACTACTTAAGTGGATTACTTTTGATCAACTTTAATAGCAAAGCCTCTGGCAATTAAGAAAGCAAAATCAGAAAATAGGTTTTGTTGGCTAAGCATAAGTTCAACAACTCTGGGAGAATTATAAAGATTTAAATTAAACTGCGAATGGCAGCAGTTATTTTATATATTATATATTTTGAATATTACATATGCTATATATTATTTTATACATATTATACATATTATTCAAAAATTGCCTAAATGCAATGTGTTTCCTGTGATGTTTAATTCTTGCCTCTAAAACTATTTCTAATAGGTTAATTTCCCAATACAAAAGTCTTCAAAATTCTGAATATCGTAATTAAATGAAGCTTCTTATTTCATTCCCTTCTTCTTAAGGTTTCATCCAGGAGAAACCTCACCAATGTGTTGTGCTGCAGGCCCCTCCCACATGTCCTTTCATGTCATGGCTGACAAGTCAGTACTGAGCACATCACTAAATGCGACCTAAGTGACCAGCACCAGTGGGAGCACAACTGTATGCGAGGTCCCAAGTAGACATCACCCCTCTAATGAGTGTGTCTTTCCAACTTGGTCCTTACCGAGTGTCAAAAGACACGGCAGCACATTCCTTAGCATACGTGAATCAAATATTTGCTTCTTCAGTATTTAATCTATACTAAAAGCAATCTCATATGATCAACCGAATATATAAGGGAACAGTGATATTTCTGTCCAAAGTCCCCTTCTTCCTTGACTTCTCTATTTAAAACTGCACACACACACACACACACACACACATACACCCTTTACTCTAGCATTTCCTGTCCCTCATTCTTGTTATCACTTTCTAATTTTTATCTCTCATCCCTGCTTTACTTATCACTTGCTAACTTATCACAATATACTTATTTGCTTTATTGTTTCTCTCTCCCTGTTGCTCCTGTCCCACAAAACCATAAACTCAGCGAGGAAATTTTATCTTTCTTATTTGGTGATATATCTCCAGCACCCGGAACAATGCCTGATCCGAGGCACATGGTTCCATAAATATTTGTTAAATGGACAACAAAATAATGTCTAGGACATCAACAACCAGTTAACTGAGATATCCTATTAACATAAATAAAGAGAGTCTCATTATTAATATGGCACAGGAAACACAATACAAAAGCATCACTGACTTACCTTTTGCTCTTGTATCTGGGCCTTCACCACTTTGAACTCGGCCGATGGTGGCTTCTGGTTGGCCACAAGCTCCTCGGTGTCCACCATCCAGCTGAGCAGGGACTCCAGGGCATCCTGGAACCTCCCGCAGTGCAGCAGGGCCTCCTGCAGCTGGGCTGCTCGCTGGGCCACCTGCGAAGTTCCAATTGGTCCCACTTATTCACTAGCTTAATAAAACAACGAAATTGCCTACTGGCCACCACTTTTCATGTTTATCTTCCTATTTGGTCACAAATTTTCTTTTCCTTTTCATATGAAATCTACCCAAAGCATAGATAGTAGACAGGATGGGGGTAGAATAGCATCAATGTTTAGCAAGTAAGCCAAGAAGATAAGGTTGCCATCAAAAACAGTCAATGTAAAAGACAAAATCTCTGCGATTTTGGAAATATCCAATGCATTTATGATTAGCAATGAATGATTGAAATATTTTCAGGCTGCTGAAAGAAACAACACATTAGTCACTTTTATCATTATCCTTGAGATTCATTCTTTTATTTCCTACTGATGCATATCAGGGATAGTGTTAAAAAAAAGACTACGATTAAAAAATAACTATTATAACAGAGAGAATGAGAATTCTGTTTTGCTAGGCAAAATCACTATAAAGTATCCAATTAAATTCTGCTAGCTCCAAGCTCTGAGTCCTTATTTAACTGACCAGGGCCTTTGTCTTGTAGTAAATGGGATCTCTGGGTCCTACAATACCCTACTGCCCTTCTCATAGATCTCCTTTTTGGACTAAAAAAGTAGTTGGCAAGATATTTTAAGAACTATGGAATATATTTTCATCTGACACTGCATTCCAATTGTGTTCAAAGTGCACTACAATATGAATCCGACTTCAAAGAATGATAAATGTGTGTTTGAGACCTGGCGATGCTTAAGATTTCAATGCAGCAAAATTTGTATGCGAACAATCACCACCACCACCAGACAGGCACTGCCATCTAATAACAATTTTCTGATAATTTATGTCATGTGAAGATCTGCTATTGTGTGTCAGCATTATCTCCTTAAGGTATCAGAGCATTATTTCCTACATGCGTATTTTTTAAAAGGTGGGAATCTCTACCTTATAAGTAAAATAACATTTGCTGTCAATGGTCTATCAGGAGGGTGGCAACCCTTAGTCCGGGGCAGACAGACAGGCATAGTTGCTTTCATTTGCACAGTGTGACCTATTATACAGTGGAATTAGTTGCTGACATTTGAAAGTTAGAAGATTTCACTAAAAAAGTGAGATTTCCAGGTTCCTTGAAAGTAAATATATTCTTTGGCAACAGTGAGCATAGACCCCTACAAGGCAATGCTTTGCTGGAGCTAAGTGGTTACTGTGCCTTTAGAGGTGCATGAGGTCTCTCAACACAGGACAGTGTCATGGGCCACCTGCTATTACCCCTGCACTATTGTGCCTCTATCAAAGTCCAGATAATGACAGGGAGAGGCCCTGTTTCCTCCAGCTGGCTCCTTTCATTTATGCTTCCTAACAAGCCCTGTAGGCATTGGAGTTTGGGCCATCCAGTTTATAGCAATATAAAAAAGTGGACATGTTTAGGGAAGTCTGGCTACTGTAAATACGATTTGTGGTCACAACATATGCTAGTGAATGATAACAAACAGAAAGGACAGCGAAGGGGAAGGGAAAGTTACCTTTTTATTGAGAGTCTTCCACCTGGCATTGACATCGTCCAGGTCCTGCTCCAAACCTTGGGTGCTGGTGCTGTTAGCAGCACTCTGAATAAGGCCCTGGCCCAACCAGTTTACATCTTGCTGTTTAACCTGCAAGGGTTCAATCTCTTCTTTTTGGAATACCTGCAGTTGGAAGAGCAATAATCATATGAATTATATGACCTAATAACCACCAAATATAAACATTTATTCAGTGATTGGATATCAATCATTAGAGATAAAGATAATTTTGGTTGCTATGATATTATTCATATCATAGCAACCTTATTAATAAGAGTTAGAAGGTTAACTAAATATAATAAACTCATAATACTAATTATTAACACTATTCATGAATACAAAATAATAATAGTCTAAGTGCATTTAATCAGATTACCTATGAAACCAAGAAAACAGTGTATGTCCTCTCTTTACTGTTTCATTATCATACCACTAGAAATTTTCTATCATTCCAACTTAACTATAGTATAAAAATGTATGAAATGCTAATGAACAAAATGATAAGATGGGTCCAAGATGAACCCGTTTACTGGGCAAGGGTTCTTATAGGCTCTTCTAAAAATGCCTGTTGTTAGCTGGCATTAAAGTTTGATGAATCACTGACAAGATGATGAAGTGAGCCAAGATGCCAATCTATGACTTGCCAGATGGGCCAAAATGCAGGGATCGGAAAAGAAAAAATGGCATAGGCAAGCACTGCAGTAGTATGTATCCCTAAACACCTAGCCCCCTCAATTTCTATCAAGATGCCAATAGGCTTGCAAGAGGCATGTAGACCTCACCCCAGGACCTGATCACACATATCACTAGCACAGCACCTGTGGTTATGCTTTGGTCACTGCCTCCCCTGTCAGCAGCTTTCCAGAACTGCCCCCTGAACCAGACTCCTCCTCCCATCCAACTTATGGTCCCCGGTTGCCTGCCTGTAACTGTCCAAAGAGCTACCGTGTTAGAGCAAAATGCAAGCTCCATGGAAGCAGAAAGTTCTCTTTTCCTTATAATAGTTTCAGGCCCTGGACCTCCCATAGTACCTAACATGCAATATTGTACTTGATGATTATTTGCCAAATAAACATCAGTATATAAAAATAGTATTATGTCTTGGAATGAATGATATCAACCCCTTAGCAGATTATACTGGGGGGGGGGGGGTAGATCAACATTTTCATAGACAATATAAATGTTTTTAATGCAGGAGTTAAAGGATGTCATAAAGAAAATAAGTCAATTTAACTCAGAAAGGAAAGTTTCAGCTAAGATATTAAGGTAAGACAAGGTTTGGGTTCTGAACTGTTATACGATAGGGCACTATACAAATATATCAATAGCCCAAGTGAACAAACAGTTAAACAGAACATACAAAACATAACAAAGGCAAATATCAAAACAGTACTTAAGATAAAATTCAGGCACAGTGTGGAAAACAATTTTCAAAGATGCAGAGGCTGCAGGAGACAAACTCTCGACTCTGGCCAAGGCCCCAAAAGCAGGCTACTTCCCTGTTATTGTATGAATGAGTACATTAAGGAACAGCAAACAAATAAATGATCATTTCCTCTAGAAGTCCCCTCCTATATAGACAATTTCCACACTGGAGAACTGTTTCTATATAACAATACCATATTCACATAATCAAACAAATTATAAGAACTCCCCAAGTCACTGAGGAACAAAAACACAAGTTTCCATAAGTTTTTAAAAGGCATAAATTTACTTAGTAAGGCAATGGAAAGTTGAGACAAGGTGGTAAAAATAGAGTTTGGTGCTGTATTATGATTCTATTTCTTTTCCATACCACTTTCTAAGTTACTACTTCTATGAATCGCTGTGGATATGTTTTACCACACACACACACACACACACAAGAGGAGGAGGGACTGCTACATTCTTAAGCCCAAGAACTTGTCTTGTATATAAGATTCAGGGAAAAGTTCTATTCTCCCTCTCAGATAATTTTCAGGACGGAAAAAAGCGCACCCTAATATAATATTGTAGTAAATTGCCTTAATCTCTTCCTTACCTTGGTTTTAAAGAAATTAATTTTAGAGTTGCATATCAGAGTAGGTCTAAGTGAGTCTGTGGTAATTTTCTGAAGTACTACAAAAATATACTAAGGGTTATAAAAGTTAACTACTAAAGAATCTATGTACTCCTAAGAGCTTCATTACTTCCTACAAATAAACTGCAAGATCCTTTACATAAAAATGTACTTAGCCAAGCTTTTAAACTAGCATGTCATTTAAAGCATGCTCAAGGAAAGGGCATTGCTGACTCGGGCAATTATTTCATGGACTGAGAAACTTTTCTGAAATTGTCCAAATCCCTTATCTCTCAGTGGTAGCAAAATACTTATCAAGAGAGACTTTCCCCTTAACCTAGTCCATAAGCACACACACTCAGAGAAGCTTAAAATAAAATAAAATTACCTCTGAGGCAAAGTTTACCAGAAGAGCTTAGAAAAACTACCAAAATAACTGAACTTCAGTCTAAGTGGGAAGAAAAAAATTACAGGCCTGACAAACAACCTCTGCTTATTACGGGGCTGCACCCTTCACTTTCTTACCTCATTCACCACTCACAAAAAGCCAGGCGCTAGCTATCGGGGCTGCAAAATACAGCACAACGTAACTTCTCTACTGCCACATGCAGAGCTACTGAGAGAAAACTTTCAGCACATTTTAAAACATCCTTAATTTGAGTGGAGTACTTCGCAGACCACAACAATATAATATTGTGTTTGTACCTTCATGACTAAGCCTGTTCAAGCTTAATAAATCCAATGTAACTGCCCCTAAATGGCAGTGTCTTAAACCACAATTTGTGTAAAAGCTGAACGTTCACATAAATTCACAGTGGAGGCATTCTAAGTGATGGCACACAGCCACCAGCTGCACAACCAATAGCAGGACTCTCGACAGCTGGGAATAATCATTCCCCAAACCCCCACCTAATTAGTTTGCTGTAATGATCAACTTATCAATATCTGGCATCTCGTAGGGCACTAGTCACCCCCACCCTCAGATGAAACACCAGTGACCACTTGAGAACAGAAGCACAGAATTGGGCAGGGCAGGGTTTCACGTTCCCATGAGTTACCTGAACTGACTGAAAGCCATTACAGACTGTGTCCAATACTCCTGCCCGAGCCCTGGTTTTCCTGGGAGCTTTCTTTCTCGCTGCTCTGAATTTCGGGGAGCACTTCGTATGGGCCATCTCCATCTCCTGGGCAGAAAGAGGAGCCTCCACTTCCTCTTTAGGTGCAGGGTTCGATTCTTCCGAATCGCATGGTGTTAACAGTGTCGCATTTTCTTCTAAGCTTCTGCTACCACCATCTACGTGATTCCCCCCCAAATCTAAATGAGAGCGCCCCAAATCCTCAGGAGAATCTGCCTTCCATTCCCTGCTTTCTGCTGTGATGTGGAATTCTCCCGGTCCATATGTTGTCCCTTCTCCTCCTGGGTTAGAGATACACTCGTTTTCTCCATCTCTAATTAGTGGGTCACACCTCACAGGGGTCTCTCTCCAGTCATTCTGCAGGCAGAAGTTTTCACCATGGATTTCCCTCTGACCATTCACACCAGCTGTCTCCTCCAGGGGAGAAACACCATGTAAAATCATTTTGAAGTTCTCCTCAGGGTGGGCACTTCTACAGGAAAGCAACGGGATTTTTTGTTCACTAGTGGAATGGGCAGGAAGGAAAGGTGCATGTTGTTCTGCTATATGAACATCTTCAGCAGAAGACACGCTTCTGATTTGTGACTGGTCTCCAGTTAAAATGGCCTGTTTTTCTTCCCTCTCGGCTGGGGGGCTGCATAAGCCAGAGTCGTCCTCCTCCGACGTGAGGGAACTGGTCCCCCACCTGCACTTGCTGGCCTTGCTGACAGCCTGGGACACATCAGTAGGTTCAACAAAGGAGCTTTCACTTTTGTTTGCATAATCCATAAAGTTGGCGGGGACAAACATGCGCCATGACCGTCTATGCTCCTTCTTTTCCGCGTGAGATTTGGCTTTGGGTAATCCTGTGGTGCGGATGATGTCGCTATTGAGTTTGAGCGCATCAAAGATCATCTTTTCATCTAGGGTGTGAGCTTCCCGACCTTTCAGCTCAAACACATTGGAAGAAGCCAGGGCACCGTTGGAGCACAAAGAACTAACATCCAGTGTCCTGTGACTGTAGGGCAAAGTCCGATCTCCAAAATGCCTGGAAGCCAGGCTGCCTTTTGAACCCGAGTCTATCTGTTCATTTAGTCTAACAGTGTCATAGATCGACCGCTGTGGGACATAACAGTCTTCGATATTCAGGTCCTCCTCCTCTTCACCCTTCCCTACACATGGGGGATTCTGACGTAAACAGTCTGGTCTGCTGAGTGGCTTCCCCATTTTGCAGAAAGTTTAAGCAAATATTGCAGCTCTTGAAACAGAAATTAAGAACTAAGGCAAAGCATCTTTCGCAAAAGTATACCTCTGCACAGAACTATACAGTGTCTTTAGTATAAAGACACATGCTCAAATAATACACGTCATCATCTATGAGGTGTTTAAGGTCGTCATCAGTGCATCAGTCTAAATGCAACTATCCTTGTATCTGGTAGTTTTTAGAATGATTCTAAAAAAATAAAGTGCATCAAGAACACAGAGCAGAAACCTCCACACCTCCCCGTTCCCCAGCCCCCAAAGTTCCCTCTCACATACTCCAAAACACAGAAAACGACAACAAACATACACTTAACAGTGGCTCAAACAGTCAGAACATTCCATTGTCAGTTCATTTCCCTTTTTAGTCTAATTTTGCATCCGAGGTTTCCAGATTAGAATGTCCAAGGGAGCAAGCATTTCAACAGGCTGAATGCTAACTTAGGCAGAGCGCTGGTTAACTGTAATCCACTTAAAGATGGCTTACAAAACTTCATCTCCTGTATAAATAAACCATGCTTCAGAAACTTAAAAGACAAACACAGGGACCGCGTATTGTCAGATGAAGGCACAGAACAGATCTTCAGAGGAAAATCAGTCTAATGTTGTAAGAAAGTTAAAATTTTCTTTAGCCTTTTTTTTTATGGGGGGGGGGGTAGCTATAAATAATCTGGATTCAAACGGCAGTTTTTCTTCCCATATTAAGTTTCTTTGAGGCTAGTCAGAAGTACCCAAAGGAGGGGGGTAAATAATTCGACTTTTGGACAGCCGGGCCAGTACAATCCAGCAACTGTTTAAAGTAAATAGTTTAGAAAGCATGATGTTCTAGAAACTCTCCTTTAAAAAAAAAGCCAGTTTCCAGAGTCTTATCTGATCCTCCTGTAGAAGGCTTATTCCACCTGAGGCAGTTGCAGCAAAGAAGAGTTCCGAGTTCCCTCTAAGGCACAGGCAGCGTCACTCACATTCCAGCTGGAAACCGAGGCTCGTCTAGCCTTTGAAGCTGACCAAGTGTGGCCGCAGTTTGTCTTTCATTTTAGCTACAGCTGGAGCGAGGCAGAGGTGTCGGAGGCGGAGGCAGGGAAGGAACTCCGGCAGGGAGCTCCGGCGCTGTCCCCAGCTCCTCACGGCAGCAGGGCCCCCGGCGGGGCAGGCATCCTCCCGAGCCAGGGCGCTCCCGGGAAGGTCCTCACTCCCCTTAGGCAACATGGGCTCCGTCCCTTCGCCCCGTCCCTGCGCCCGCCGAGCGCCGCGGACGCGCAGCTCTGTGGCTCCTCCGCGGCTAAGCCCTCCCGAGCCTGAACTTCGCAGTCATCGTGTCTTTGACTCCTCGCCTCTTCTCCAGCCGGGTGAGCTGTTTCAGGGGGAGGAACCTAGAGGCCGACAGGCTGCAATGCAACAGCTTGGTGGTGACATCAGCGCAAATCAGACCCGCTGGGGGGAGAGGGGCAGCTCGGGTTCAGAATCGCCCAGAGCTCACCACCTAGTTCAGAATAGGAAGGGAGGGGAAGAGCTTGCCGAGGTTGAACCTGACAATAGGAGCTCCTGGGGGAATCATTTCTGAGAATGTCCGGTGCTCATTTGAATATTAAATGGGGAGAAAAGGAACTAACTGGTTCCTACCCTTCTGCCGAAACCACTCCCTTGCACAGTTGCAGACTCTGTATTAGTATCTGCCATGCTAAGTGCGGATCACTTTGAAGTGGAGTGTTGTGTCATTCCTTTTTGAAGCCCAAGTTCAAGTCTAACCGTTCTCCAGAGTAAATTATTCCTATGGCAAGGTGCCCTGAGCACCGCTGACATGAATATTAGTAGTTACTAATAACCATGCAGCCCTCTTGAGGTTAACAGATCAAGGGCAGTAAGTGACTCCAGATATTTAATAAACAAAATCACATGCACAGATGTTTATCTACTGAACAAACACGCTCTTAAAATACTGTTTGAAAATAAATTCAGCACAACCATGCCATAGCCCTTGGGGGGGGGGGGAATTAATACTCTTATTTAGGTAAAATAAAATCTATCCATCCTTTATTTTACAAAATAAGCAACATTGCCAGATTAGCAGATAGATTAATCCATGAGGGCAGACTATCTTTTCTCAGTCTCACAAGATAATAATTAGAACATAAAACTGCACTGATCCCAAGTGAAGAAGGCAGCTCTAGTAAAAACCACCTTACGTTTTCTCATACTTTTACAGAAAAGACATGGGACAGAACTTTTGTTTCTTTAATGAGAAAACAATTCCAAAACTATTTTTACAAACCTAAAAATTAAATCTTTTAAAAAAATCTATGCATAACTAGACTCTATAAGTAACACACCTATTCACAATTATTAGATACAAGTCAGTATGTGGTCATCAAGTTGGAAATATATATATAAAGTACCCACCAATAGCATAATATCAATTCAATGCCCATTTTTCATAAACAAGAAGGGAAATATTTCAACAGGCACCAGATCCTGTAGTGTTAGAGCACACAGGCTGCTCTGAGGTGCTGACAATAAACATGCACACACATTATCATGTCTGAACAGCGGGTTGAGCACTAGGCCAGGAATTAAGAGAGACTAAGTTACTCCCAATTGCCACTATCTTTTTTGTTGTTGTTAATCCTTACCTGAGGATATATTTCCCCTAGATTGAACCTGCAATCCAGGTACATGCCCTTGACCAGGAATCAAACTGGAGACCTTTTGGTTCGAGGGCCAACACTCTAAACATTGAGCCACAGCAGACAGGGCCTAAAGGCCAATATCTTGTCAGGTAAGCCTGTAAAGCTACTTATTCATGGCAATATTGTAGTGAAGTTTCCATGAAATGTGAATGAGTGCCTTTCTCTAAATATTCTGAGATACTCAGAACTTCTCGTAAGAATGGTCCTAATTCAGTCTACCTTACACTCTAACTCTGAATCATCTATATACATAAAAGCCTGATGACTGAACGACTGAATGACTGAACGACTGACTGGTCGCTATGATGTGCACTGACCACCAGGGGACAGACAGTGCAAGAGCTGTCCCCTGGTGGTCAGTGCACTCCCACAGTTGGGCTCATGGCTGGCAAGTGCAGCTGCAGCAGTGTGAGCCTCTCCCACCTCCGTGGCAGCATTACCGAGTGGCAGCAGCAGCAGGCTCACTGGGCCCGGGCTCCTCCCGGGCCGCCTGCCGCTTTGCACACTACTATATCCCCCGAGGGGTCCCGGATTGCTAGACGGCGAAGGCCAGGCTGAGGGACCCCATCGGTGCACGAATCCGTGCACCAGGCCTCCAGTTAGTACAATAAAAAGAGCAACATGTAACCTCACATTTGAGATGGATAGTACATTTTAAAAACTACAAAGGTAATTCATTCATAAGTTCAACTATTCATCAAATAGTGCTCACTAGCTACCAAACCCCATGGCCAGCACTGGCAAAACACTGGAACACAGAGATGAAGTGACACTATCCTTACAATGGAAAATATGAATGAGAGAATACAGTTTGGAAGTCGGGAATGCTGTGAAAAATATCCTCTAGTTGATTATGTTTAAGTATATGCCATTTATTGAACAACTAAATTCCTATTAAACGGATTTTGACTAATTCTATAAATGATAATCCTAATACATTTGGATTCAAGTTAAAATTTGCACTATTATACTGATATTTATGACAATAACACACACACACACACACACACACACACATATATATATATATATATATATATATATATATATATATATATATATATATCTTATTACTTGAAACCATATTCCAAAGACATATCTAGATAACATGAAAGAACTTATATTTAGAACAGAACTGGACTGGTTTACCCTTTTCCTCCCAAATTTGGTTCACACAGCTACTTTAAATATTATTGTATCTGATGTTAATAAAATCAAGATATGATGAATTGTGTTAATTATTAATTATGATAGCTAGATCTTTCACATTTTCATGAGAGAAATACACAATGAATAAAATGACCAAAGTTCTTCTGAAAAACTGTCAACACTATTATTTCATACAATGTTAAATTTTCTCAATACATTACTTACTTACATAGACTACTAGATGGGATCTAGCTAATATATCTTCAAAAGGAAGATGATCTTGGAAAAGTACACAAATACTAATTAAATTATAAGCAAAAACAGAGCATTTGCTCATTTTTATATTTCCAAAGTTAAATCTTTTAAAAAGGAAGTTCCTGAAAAATCTTACCACTAAGTACAATATTCTACCTCACAGAAAAGTTAAAGGCTAATTTTGTCAACTGGCACATGCAGGTTTTAGAGCTGAAAGAGTGGAGTTATTAAGAAATTCAGTGTGTAATAAGGGGGAAAAGGTCTGTGTGAATAAATGCAACATTATTCATGAAAACCGACAAAAGTATCCTCCTGGCAATAGCTCCTGAAATCTGGACTAGAAGCCAAACAGGAGATATCTGTGTTTTTTTTGCTGTGAGTATAAAAATAGGCCTTAGGAGCAACAATTTCTCTTATTCTTTCTAAACCTGATAAGGCCGTTTGCTAATGAAAACTGAAAGCATCCTATATTTTTAGTTTTCAAACTGATACACTTCCTCACAAATGGCTAAAAGGGTTTACGAAGATAATCATCAGATGAATATACAATAGCTACTTATTTCAGTGGAAAATGTTTATATTTAACAGAAAGGAGGCTATTTAGACTCCATCACAAAAGTAAACAAATTCAGAAACTCTTAATGGATTCATTATCTGATCTTGATGGAAAATACCCGATATAATAAAAGGCTAATATGCAAATCGTCCCCTTGACCGAGAGTTGGACCGGGAGTTCAATGGGAAGTTTGACCAGGGGGTGGGGCTGGCCAGCCAACCGCCCACAGCCCCTCCCCCCCACTGGCCCCGACCCTGACAGCCCCCCAACCCTGACTGGGGGCAGGGTTGGACAACCAATTGCCCGTGGCCCCTCCCCCCAGCCGGCCCAGCCCAATCGGCCCCGATCAGGGTGGGCCCAACCCCACCAGTGCATGAATTCGTACACTGGGCCTCTAGTCCTATAAAATAAAAGGCTAATATGCAAATTATCCCCATGGATGGGAGTTCGACCAACTGGGAGTTAGATGTGTGCTGACCACCAGAGGGGCAGCACGGAACAAAGGAAGGCCTCAGCTAGCAGCTGGAGAAGGGAGGCCCCAGCCGGCAGCCACTAGGGACCCTACCCATGCACAAATTTCATGCACTGGGCCTCTAGTCTTTAATAAGCACTTGCTATTCTCCCTGTAAGTTACTACAATACTACTAAGACTGTGTCTTCCCCCATCTTCAGATAATGGTGGATAAAAAATATTCTCTAACACAAAATAATTCTATATGTAAACATTATTAAAGTATATGCACATATGCATATATAACTTCTAAAAGTTGATTTTTAAAAAGCCATCCAGCAAATAAAACCAATATACATGTTAATGATCCCATTTAATTTCCTTCAGATTAACAAAAACAGAATCTGAAAACACTTTTCGTATTAAAACACTGAAAAAAGAAATAAGTAATCTTGAAATTAAGACAAAGATATGTATGGAACAGGATGTGAGCGCAGACATTTTCTCTAGTATCCTGGTTCCTGCACATCTCCAAAAGCTTTTTACTTCATTTACAATCCCTGCATTTAGCTACCCTGGGCTATTATTTCAATGAGTGGAGACTTACATAAACATTAAAAAAAAAAAAAAAAAGAACACCAATCAAATTAACAACAAAGCAAATTCTTCTCTGTCCCTCTCACACACACAGACATAGACACACCTTTAAGCAACTTTCCACATTAGTTAGATACATTTTGTAAGTATCCTTTTTATCTAAGGGAGGCCTGTGATAAGGACAGTAGGTAATACAGTTGGATGCTTTTCAGTGGATCACTTTCAATTGGTAATACAGGATTCTCCTGTTAACAACAACTAAAAAACAATTTCAGAAAATCCTGTTATAAAACCTCTGGCTGGAACTGCCCTTAGAACACCTGTTTTCATGCCCCAATCTTAAATTAAGTAAAAGAAGTTAAGAGAGGCTATGTAACATAAAGAGTCGCAGCATTAATTAGCAGCAAACACGGAAAGAGCCCACGTTGCCGGGTGCCCTTTTGACAACGCTTTCGGAGCAGTATGGGATATTCCTGTGTGACGTAGGAAAGAGGGCACCCATCTGTCATGTCTACGCTGTGCAGGTGACAATATGAGGTATTACTAATACTACAGAGCAGAGTGGCTCCAACTCTTAGTAGCTTCGTGTGGTCTCTGCTTCGGTGGGGCTTCTCTCTTGCCCATCACCTGGGATATTCCTTCTTCCCAGAATCTTATGTGCCACTTTGATGTGGTTGATTAAATAATGTGACCTTCCTCTAAAGCCCATGTATCCAGTTACAGTTTCTGTAGGGAACATGTTTTCACCTTTAAAAATAACAGAGGGAGGTATCACACAGTTTCCTTGCTAATATACTCTCATTAACAAAAAAAAAATCCAGCCAAGAAAGAATATTTTTTTTCCCCTAACAGAAACCTCTTCTGCAACAGCTCTATTTAATTTCCCCCTGCTCTCAACAAAAACGGAGAGCAATTCATCATGGGCCTCCCTGTATATAACAATATGGGCATACTTAAAAACCGCTATGAAAGCATTCTTTGGACAGTTTTATCTTTAAAAATATGGTGATATCACAGAGGTTGTTTTAAGATCATTTAATAAGTGTCTTTAGAAGATATTTTCATTTCAGCAAAAGTGTTTACAAACAGTGCTGAAACTACCTGGCTGCTCCACCTCACGACACCTGGCATTTTAGTTCACTCAGAATTCAAGTGACGCTGCCGGGGTTAAACAGTGTCTTCACCTGGACCAGAGAAAATTTATTACAGTTTAATCAGGCATGTGTTCTGGTCTTTGTGGTTTCAACTTGGCTTCAAAATTCTCTGCGCTGTGTAATGCTATTTTCATTTTGGGGGGGGGGGGGAAATCTTCAGCTCAGACAGACTTGTACCAGCGATGTGTTTTTATGTGGGGACAAAATGAATTGCCGTTGGGGCAGAAATAAATAGTAAGCAGGTTCTGAGTTAAGACGTTTTACCATGGCCTAGATAGAAGTGGGGAGGGGTGTATATTTAGCTAGAATGTGACAGTACATGTGTGGTAAAACATCAAGTTTCTTTGATCTTCACTGAAATTAAATCAAGTCAATATGGTGATAATGATTACTTCATGATAATGAGAAAACCTGATTGGCTGTTGATGACATCATAAGAATTGCCAGGGCATGCTCCTTGTATATAGTTGGTTACATATGTCTTTGATAAATAAAAATGTGGAAACATTAATATTGCTTAATAATGTAGTTTCGATTTGAAGATAGTCCTGACCTAGGAGTCTTCAACAGGAGGTAGGGATAGGGGGAACACCAAAGGATTTTTACACTTTCTGCCTTAGAATTTATGAAAGTGTGCTAGAATCTGATGTAATAAGAGCAAAGTGTAAATAGGCAGATGGTACTCTGAGTTATCAACAGTAGTAGAAAACACCTCGCACTTCACACATTTTTGTCCAATGACTAATACTTAGAAGTAGAAAAACGTATGGTAAACAGAACTTACACAATCAAAATAACTATTGAAGCTAACTTGAAGCTAACTCAAAAGGTAACACCAATCTATTTTTGATACTTGGAACAGTTTTCCCCGACAGTGAGTTAGGACATGTGGTTCAGAATAGCATTTATTTTTAATCATTATGTCTGGGTTGGTATCTTAAACATGAATAATGTTGTCCTTTCAAGGATATTAACTTATTTCTTAGGTTAAGTTTGGGGGAGATAATGGTAGCTGAGAAAGTCTGTCCTACCTACTTTAAATAACCCATTAAGTTCCTAGTGAATAAAAGACACTCCATCCTGAGTAACTGGGTAATAGCTATTATTAAGTTTGAGTCCAACTCTAAAGGTAGTTTGTTTTATATTATTAAAAATTGTTATAAGATTTTATCTGTGACATTATATTAAGCTAAATCTACCAAAAAGAGTAATGGCAAACAGGATTATATTTTAAAGTCTAAAGGAAAAATAGACTTAAAAAAACCAGGACCTTCAGTGCTTTTCTGTTTTATTTTTAGAAATTAGAATAACTAGTAGTTTGCTATTTTTAAGCAAACTATTGGTTTTTCACTCAATACAAATCACTCCACTTAATGTCTATGCCCAACATTAACTAAATTAAGATCTGAATTGTAAACTAATTTATCACTTAAGATATAATCACCAAGACAATGGAAGGTCTGATTTCTCCTGGGGTGGTACTCACCACCATCACCATCACAGCTTCTACCTATCAGTTTCTAAGACAATTTCATACATATTCATCTCATTTTCTCATAGCGGCCTGTTATAAAACACATTCCTTCAGTGGATGTTTCTGGTGCTTTGGATTAAAGTGAACAGTGGCTGGTTACTCAGGCCACTGAATTAGGTTACAGCAAAGATGATCTGAACATTTCCCAGAAAAAATATCAGATGTGCAATGTGATAAACATCCAGGCTCTCACACTCACTACTGGTGTGACCTTGGGCCAGTCACAGGACCTCTCTGGGTCTCAGCTTCCTTAGAATGAAATGGGGATAACAACAGCACCCACCCCTCCTGACTGTTAACAGGATTAAAGAGAGAGTTTAGAAAAAGGCTTGACACATAAGTGTTAACTGTTGTCAATGCTACTTTTCTAGAGCGTGCACACACACAAATAAACAGAATTAGTGAATGTATAAATTACCACGTTATTTACCATAATAATACTCTTTTTTTCATTAGTTTGTTTTGTTAATCCTCACCCAAGGATATTTTTTCCACTTTTTTTTTTTTTTTTTTTTTTAAGAGAGAGTGGAAGGGAGGGAGGGGGAAGATTAAAAAAAAAAAAAAGATGTGAGAGAGACACATCAACTGGTTGCCTCCTGCATATGCCCCCAGTGGGGGCCGGGGAATCAAACCTGCAACCCAGGTACATGCCCTTGACTGAGAATCAAACCCACGACCTTTTAGTGCACAGGCCAAAGCTCTACCACTGAGGCACACTGGCCAGGGCACTGGACTATATTAAATGAAGATGATCTATCCACTTGGAAACTTTTAGTTGAATCACTGGGTCTCAAGACACTGGTGGTATATCCTTATATTCTTTATTACTGAATGACATTAAAACCAATCAACTCCCTCCAAAGATATCAGAAAACAGACTGACGTAGCACCCTAAGTGGTTTATTTTTCTTCACAATCGAATACAACAATCTCTGCAACCACTGATGGTAATGATGCTAAATTTAGTACTTTTTCCATTTGCAAAACACATTCAGTGCAATGGTGAGAGGACTCCTGTTTCTTGCTTTTTCTTACTTTCAAAAGAATTCTCTCCATGGAGAGCCACATTTCCCACCGTCCTCAGGCAGCAGTTCCATTATTTTTGCCCATTTTCTTACAGATAGTTGAAGTAGTGGAGAGAAATTAAGAAACTCATTTGTTTGTCTTTCAATACAAATTTGCAGAAAATCTAGAGAAATGAAAATGTTTCACAAAGGCACTAAACATGCTTAGTAAATTTCCTGAGTAAAAAGACAACTTGGTTACTGTCATTTATGCTTTCAAGTTTTGTCCGAATTCTACAGAAAAGCCTGATGTTCTCTCTGAGGAAGACTCACCCCTCCTCAAGCTCTCCCCCAGGCTCAGAGGCAGCAGCTGCCACAAACCTTGGCTTTTCCCATACAGGATCCTCTCATATGAAGTCTCTATGTTGTAAATCAGAAATATGAACGTTTGATGGGGTAATGAAGAGACTGAAGTCAACAGTAGATAATTTCCTTTACCTTTAAGAATCAAGATCTAGCCCTAACTGGTTTGGCTCAGTGGATAGAGTGTCGGCCTGCGGACTGAAGGGTCCCAGGTTCGATTCCGGTCAAGGGCATGTACCTTGGTTGCGGGCACATCCCCAGTAGGGAGTGTGCAGGAGGCAAGTGATCGATGTTTCTCTCTCATCTATGTTTCTAACTCTCTATCCCCCTCCCTTCCTCTCTGTAAAAAATCAATAAAATATATATATTTTTTAAAAAGAATCAAGATCTAAATACAGAATCACAGATGTTTAAGCCCTGAAGGTACTGGGCTTCTAAGGGATTTTATAAACAGCAAATAACCATAATAGTGAGGAAGAGGATGAGGAGGAGGAGGTGGAGGAGGTAGAGGAGATGGAAGAGGAGGAGGAGAAGGAAAGAAGGAGAGAAGGAGGGGAGAAGAGAAGGAGAAGAAAGTGGGAGGAGGAAGAAGAGGAAGAGGAGAAAATGAAGTTATTTTGAAGTTTTCAAAATTCAGTCACCTTGATACTGTTATTAAGGATGAGCAAGGGAAACACCATGTCAAATATAACAGCACAGAATTTGGAAGTCCGCTTCATTTACATTCATTTCTCATGGGAAACAATTTGGGTTTTGCAAACTGTTTTTATTTAGTCTTATTTTATCCTTTATGTGCTAATGGTGGGGCTTATCCCCACACTGGTCTTTACTGGAAAGTAAGACGCCTCATCAATAGGACAGGGCCCGTGCCCACACCACAGGGTCACGAGTCCCAGGCAGCAAATGCTTGCTATGTCGGACCTTCTCTGTGCAGGGATGAACATAGCTTTGCCCCCTGTTGAGATGCAACTTCTGTGCTTCCTATCACAAATGAGGCCAACTCTAGTGACACGGCACCCGGCCGACCATATTTGCCTAACGTTCCATTCATCAAGCATCACTGAGTGCTATCAAGTGGCAGACGTTCCTGGGCCCTGAGGAGCCTATTGTCCAATCAAAGAATGATTTACTTCTAACTGTCTGGGGCATGCGCCCAAGATCTTTGTTTTATAAAACCAGGATTACAACATGGAACCCCACTCTTTAAAAACATGAACTCTTGGAAGAAAAAAAGCTTACAAAATGAAATTCAATTAAGGAAGGATAAGAAGACCATAAAAAAGGAAAGGGCAGGAAAAGCCCATAATTCACCATTAAAGAAAATGCTGGGAGACAAACACGAAGAGAACAAGCTTTCATGTACGGGAGTGGCCTCGGCAGCAGAGTTCAAAACACAGTGCTGGGCCCTCCAGATGTCAGCCGCGAATGAGATCATTAACAGACTCCATGATGTCAGTTTCAGGCTTCATGAAAAGTGCTGGGATGCTCCACGCACTCTTCTGACCTCTTTGTATCATCTCAGGCCTTATCCTATGAGGGCTCAAATCCCAGGAAGCCTTTGGAACACACCCCCACCCCCGTGTGCTCATCCAAGCTCAAACACTGCGTGACAGTCACATGAGAAGGTTCTACAAAAGAGACCATCTCCTTTCAATGAGGAATCTCCTATAATAATAAAAAGTGCTCAGCAAAAATGAAGAATTCCCTACCTTGAACACATTAAGCTGCTGGTTGATGGTCTCTGTTTCCATAGCAACGGGGCCTTGCGACTCCTCCAGTTCTTCGGCCTTCTGAAGCAGAGTAGAAAATTCCTTCAATTTGCTGTAGAAATCGCCGAGACGCTCAATTGTCCCGTCCACCTGCTCCTCTCTGGCTTGTGCTCGGTCCAGCAACTTGTTGCACTGTTTGCTGAGAGCCTCCAAGTCCCTTTTGATTCCCACAAGATCAGGAGAGGTTTCTTCCGTGGCCAGCATCAGCTTGCAGGTTTTGTTGGCATTGTCGTTGCTAGCTATGAGGGCTTCTAGTTTCTTCTGGAAGGCCGTAATGGTCTCCTTCTGCTTTTGTAATGTCTCTACATCTCTCCCCACTGGGGCCATGCTATCCAGTTCATCATCAAACTCTGCAAACTGAGAAAACATTTCCCGGATGGTATTCTGGAAATGTCCAATACCCTGAAGCTTGGTTTCTAAGAATGAACACTTTTCATCAACCTGCTGACTTAGGACATTATGCTCTTGAGCTAAGGTTTCTGCTTGTAATAAAACATCAGAGGCTCCCTTTGAGTCTGAGGCTTCCGCCACCAGGTCCTGTGCAAGGCCTTTGGCCAAATCTACCTGTTGCTTCAAGGTCTGAAGTGATTTCTGCTGAGTCTGCAACATGGTCAGGTATTTGCTACTGTAAGCCTGGGGTCCTAGAGACTCATGGGCCTCTAGCTGTTCCTTTGCACACCGAAGCTGCCTTTTAGCTTCTTTGGACACTTCTTGAAATTCTTTAAACTTCTGGGCCATGTTCTCCAGAGAGAATTTCTTAGTGTGAAGTTGTTCAGTGACCATGTCTACCTTCTGGTTCAGTGATTTATTCTCTTCTGTAACCACCTCTTTATCGGTCTCACAGACACTGAGCAAGCTGTTAGCTGCGTTGTTCAGCAATTCCACCATCCCGAAGTGCTGGTCCATGTCCTTCTGCAGAGACTTTAACTTGGCCATAGAATTCTCTGTTTCAGCAGGATCCAGGTAAAATTTTATCTCCTCCAGGCTATTCTGACATTTATCTATCCATGGCCAGAGAGTCTCCACGTGTTCTTTATACTTGAGGGCTTTCCCCAAGCAATCTTTTACCTTGTCTTCTCTTTCTTTCACCTGCTTATTAAATCCATCCCAATTGGTTTTAATTGTGTTAAGTTGTAACTGTAAGGCTGCCTTCTCAGACCCTTGTGTTTCTAATAACAGATTTTCGCCTTCTGCAATGGTTTTTTCATAAATACTAGACTGAGTAGTCAATGTTTTATTAAAGTCTTGCTGATCTTTCATTAAGGACTCCAAGACATCGAGTTTAGCTGATATTGGGTGAGACTTGTGTAGTTCTGCCTTCTTTGTATCCAGCCAAGCCTGAAAATCTCTAGACATCTGCTGAAACTGATGAGAACTGGCAAAGGCCAACTGAAGGTGCTGGACATGATTCTCTAAAAATGAAATTACAGGCATGTTTATTTTACATCAAAATGCTGATTTAATCTATGAAAAGCCAAAAGGAAAATCACCAAATAAGTGTACAGGACTGTCTAAAAGCAAGAGTTTTCTCAGCACTGACTATGAGAACTACAAGTTATTGACAAAGGGGGTAAAGGGAGCAAGAGGTAGGGGCAGCAACAACAAAAAAGACAATCAAGGTGAGGAGGAGGGAGACGATGGGAATCGGGAAAACTGCGTAAAGGTGCAAGGTGGCAGAGGACAAGCAGAGGACAGTCACACGCTGTCTGCTCTGCCAGGTCGTCTCCATTCCAGTAAGTGGAAGTGACAACTGTTCACAGTTCTAAGTATGCGAATAAGTAATCCATCTCTTATCAAATATGACTGCTTCAATTCTATGACTTGTACATTATCATGGAGACAATATAATGAAGCCCACAGGAACAGCGTGGGTTTGGGTCTCACCTCAACCTCTTAGGACCTCTAAGCCTTACTTCCCCAGATGTAAACGGGCAACATTCGTAAAAGCTGTTGTGGCCACTGAGGAACAGTACCTGAAAAGTTCTTGGCTTAATGCCTGTCACATAAAAGTGTCCATAGCAGTAAGAATCATAATCTCAATAGCTAATATTATCAATATGATGTCCAAGTGAATGAGTAAGCCTAACTGATTTGATCAATAAACAAACCCAATCAGTTAAAAAGTATGAACGGAGTCTTTACTAGGTTGCAAGACACCTAGGTCCATGGTTCTCAACCTTGGCTGCACATTAGAATCACCTGGGCCTGAAATCAGTCTTTTAAAAAGATTCCCAGCTGATTCTAATGTGCAGCCAAGGTTGAGAACCACTGACCTAGTGTTACTTTTCAAGTAGGACAGATACAGCAGTTAAATGTGCTCCTCCTAGGCAGGCCCCTCTAACGTCAATAACTCACTGCTGCTGCCTGGGACAAACCCTGGTCCACATGTCATGGAATCGGGGCCACAGGAGGTGAGAGGAAAGTAGAGCCACACGCTTCTCTTTCACACATTTCTCTAGAAATGCCAATTTCTGGCAGAGTCAGACAAAATAGCTGCAGATGAGAAAATGAGGCAACGCCTTTTTGATAACGGTATTCATCTGTTTATCTGGTGACATAAGTCTGTCACACAGCAACACAACATTTACGTCTTTTAAAAATCAAAGGGGAATACCTGAAATCTGAATGGGCCTTCGTTAAGTGGATTTTGCCAACTGTCCCTACACTGTCTGCATGGAAGGACCCTCACTGTGTGTGCCATGAACACACCTGCTCTCCACACTCCTGTGAGCAGCCTCCTCTTCACATATGCTCCCGATGGGGACAGATTCTCTCTAGGGTCCCAGATTCCTGGAAACAGCTTGGAAATAGACCACCTAAGATCTCTATTTCCAGGAAATAGATGTGTTAAAAGGAGAGAGACAAACCTGCTCGTTGTTCAATATCCTTGAATGACTTTAAGATGCCTTCTAGCTGCCTACTGAGTTCTGCTTTCAGGTACTCCTCTTTAACCAGGGCTGACAGCTCCTCACAGAGGGCCTGGGCCACTTGTATCTGCTTCGCCTCCTGCTCTATTTCCTGCTTCATTTTTTGGGCTGTTTCCAACTGCTGGCTCATAGCATCAGGGTGTGTGCTCACAGCCACACTGCTGCTGAGCTTGTTGTCCAAGTCCCCCAGTTTATCAGAAAGGCTTCTCAGCAGGCTTTGGTACTGTGTGCTTTTGACAATGGCTTGGTCGATCCAGTCACATCTGTCACTCAACTGTCCTGTGAGGCTGTCCCATTTCTGGGTCACAGCTGCTAGCTGCTCTCTCACAATCCCATGGAAAGCAGGGTGTTCACCAGGTTGGCTCAGAATGCCCTGGCCCGCTGCCGTGAGCTGCTCATACTGAGGTTTCCGGGTATCAAATTCTTGCAGCAGAATCTAAGGTAAAGAGGAAATGAGGGTAAATAAACGCACAAATTATTGAATAATTAAATGCAGGAAACACAGCTCTAAGTTTCTAAAGAGACAGAAATGCTACTTACTAATATAGTTTTCCTTTTTGAGGTTTAGCTACTGCTTTCCTACTTCTGATTTTGAGGGCAGTGCAATTACCTGAAAGTAGTCGAAAAAGCTCTGGTGCTTCACAGAGATAACATTTTGCCCAAAATAAGATCCCCCAATGGGGAAAACAAAGCGGATAAATATTCTCAGCGGTCTGGGCAAAAGGAACAAAAATTCACGTACGAATTTTCATACAGAAGGGAAACACTGCTATTGGACAAGTTCCCATCGCACTAACACAGATTTGTTGTTTTCCTACTTGTACTTTTCTCTTTGTAGGATTTAAAAAATTACAGCATTTTACACCAAGGGAGTTAAGACTAGATTAACTCATGGTGCATTGATTTACAAAGGTGTCTTTGAACGTAAGGTTTACGGACAGTCTTTATAATCATGGTTTTAAGTCATGTTGCCCAGAATGTGCAAGCTCAACATTGGCTCTCATTATAAAATGGAAGATCCAAACATTTTATTTTTCTTTAGTACAATCTTTTAACTATCTCTGAGAGACTACCAGGATTGGGGGCGATTATTTCTCCCTAAATGTTTATGTACAGCTTTTGTTTCCATCCTCTTCACATGGAGAATGTACATGGATTTGTATCTTCCGAGTCCAGGATCAGCCTGCCTGCTCTAACACCACTCCTCACACATACAGACATCTCACCGCAACCGCAACAGAGCTTCTGCAATTCCAGCTGCCTTAAATTTTACGGATGCTTTTCCCCTTGTGGATTTATTCCCTTAAAATTAATCCACTCTAACTAACCTCCTGAGTTTCAAGGTTCCCTCTCTGCTTCCCTTATTCTTTCTCCTCTTATTCAGTTTCTCCCCACTCCCACCCCGCCCCGTCAAGACTGTATTGCATGAGTTTTACAAGTTTCATTATCTACTACCACACTCAAAATAAACAAAACCTCAAAGGAGTCATTTCTAAACAATAAAAAGCATATACTAGCTTCTCATAAATATGTTATTTATACAATCACATTAATACTTCAAAGACGGCCCTTTGTAACAGAATCTGCACAAACCATTATCCGAATGAAATGATCAAGGGACTTGACCCACTCCTGGGCTCAGCGTGCTACTCTGGGATGCCTCACAGCTTTGGTCCTCTGGGGTTTATCATTAACCTCAGGACGGTATCTTAGGTGCATCGGAGACATTACAAATACACTACAAGGGAGTGAAAGCACATACTCTGCAAAGCTACTATATTTGTAATGAAAACATTTGTCTTGTTAAGTCAAGTAATACTCACCTGCACCTGCTGCCTTTGTGTGTTTAGCATATTTGGGTCAATGGACAAGGGCCCAAGAACACTGACCATCAGTTCTTTTTCCACAAGCCACTGTTTTAACTGAGCCTCTCCGGTCTGGAACTGAGTTAGATTATTAGAGGATTCTTCTAGTTTTTGTTGTCTATCAACTGTCAATTGATTGAGTTCTTGCCACTTGGAATCTGAAAGAAAACAGAAAACTGGTGCTTGGTTTTTATACATTTAACATGACTATATCTAGGAAGACTACAGGATGTGACTCAAAATGATATATAATAGCTATCATTCTGTATTTATAACTCTTCTTTACAGAGTTTATTAAAGTCTAAGCTAAGAGAATTGCATTTATTGATACAGATTTTTATGGCCCTGATGGTTGTGTGTCAACTGAAATAAGAGGAAAGTAAAATTGAATCTGATGTTAGAAGATAATGCAGAATATGGAATATTCCTTAAAGCAAACAGGATCCTGAGCTCCCTCATTCCTTCTAGAAGTTCTCTAGAGTCTGTTAATCCAACTGTAACTGACCTGCTAGAACAATGGACATTAATTCTTTTGTTTAATATTAAATTCCAATGATCAGTTCTAGGCAAGTGACTCCCATTTTTTTTAATTTTTAAATTTTATTTATTGATTTGGCAGGGGAGAGAGAGAGAGAGAGAAGAGCATCGATTTGCTATCTCACTTATTTGTGCATTCATTGGTTGATTTTTGTATGTGCCCTCAGCAGCGATCAAACCTGCAAACTTGGCGTATTGGGATGACACTCTAACTCAGCTACCTGGCCAGGGCCGTGACTCCCACATTTTTATATCTGTACTCAATCATTCTCTTCTATTCAAGTTGCATGTTAGTAACCAGCTGCTTGAAAATTACACTAAGAAATCTCAATAATGCTTTAAACTCAACATTTAAAAAAAACAAAACCTCATTTCTTGACTTGGGGTGGTGAACACACAATATAATATACAGATGATGTATCATATAATTGTACATTTGAAACCTATGTAATCTTATTAACTAATGCCACCCCAATACATTTAATAAAAAGTTTTAAAACTCACTATGTTCCTATCAAAATTTGTGGACTTTTCTGACTTTTAGATTTCTTTCAAAGGTTATTCTCTCTGCCATGTCACTGAAATGCAATAATTCAGAATGTTCTTTTATGACTCTCCTATATCCTTTGTCCTAAAACCTCAAACCCATCCTTTACATTTCCAATGCCCTAACTCCATTTTGGTCCTCACCGTGGTTTGCCTAGAGTCTAGGGCAGTGATGGCGAACCTATGACACGCATGTCAGAGGTGACACGCGAACTCATCTTTTTGGTTGATTTTTCTTTGTTTTTTTTTTTTTTTAAATATATTTATTTTATTGATTTTCCACAGAGAGGAAAGGAGAGGGATAGAGAGTTAGAAATATCGATGAGAGAGAAACATCCATCAGCTGCCTCCTGCACACCCCCTACTGGGGATGTGCCCGCAACCAAGGTACATGCCCTTGGCCGGAATCGAACCTGGGACCCTTCAGTCCGCAGGCCGACGCTCTATCCACTGAGCCAAACCAGTTAGGGCAGATTTTTCTTTGTTAAATGGCATTTAAATATATAAAATAAATATCAAAAAGATAAGTCTTTGTTTTACTATGGTTGCAAATATCAAAAAATTTCTATGACACGACACCAGCGGTAGTTAGGGTTTTTCAAAATGCTGACACGCCGAGCTCCAAAGGTTCGCCATCACTGGCCTAGGCCCTAGACCAGTGGTTCTCAAACTTCAGCTTCATTAAAATCAGCCGGAGGGACGATTAACACAGGTTGCTGGGCCCACCCCCAGAATTTCTGATTCAGGAGGTCTGACCTGGGGCCTGAAATTTTGCATTTCTAACCTGTTCCCAGGTGCTGCTGTGGCTGCTGCTCCCAGGAACACACTTTGAGAACTACTGAAACAACCTAGACTACCAGTCTTCTAACCCCTTTCCCTGCCATTAGTGTTTTTCAGCTGCAATCCATTTGGTTCTACAATAATTTCTCTCTAAAATCAAACAAAACAAAACAAAATAAATCACTTTTAAATATATCACTTCCTGTGCTACAATTCTTGAATAACTAACTCCTCACCACAGATGATAAAATCTGAAGACCTCGGCTTGACATTCAGGGCCTCCCACAAACTGACCCTCGTCTACTAATCTCAGAGGGTTTGCACTTCAAGATGAATCCTCTGATCTAGCCCTGATGATCTTAAACAGTATCACCAAACTGGATTCTGCTCACACAGGCCCATACTGGCATGCTCTACGTCTTCTCCACGTATCCCCGCTCTGCCCTTCCTTCCCACTCCTCTGGGTTGTATCCTCTGCTAGAAAGCTGTTCCTGTCCTGCCCCCTCCTGACGGCCTGCTCCTGAAGCCAAGTATTGACCAGCACTGGAACACAAGTCACTCAATAAACATTCCCTGAGGGATAGAACTGGTTGATTTAATGGATGTTTTTCATCATATACTGAAGGCCTGGTTTTAATAGACCCCTCCCTCCCCCAAATCCTGTCTAATGGCATCATTCTATATGGCACATGATAGTCACACAGTCTAACAAAATAGTAATGCAATTAAAACAATAAATTGAGAGGAAGAAATATCTAAATCTTATCAGGAAGCTTTTTGTGAAATACACATTCTTCCCTCCCACCCCTATTGTAAAATGTCTTAATAATATTCCCCCAAGTAGCTCTGATATCCCAGGTGAGAGCCACTGAATTAGAGACAATTCATTATAATGCAACAGGACTCTCTATAGTTGGATTAAATACACCATTGAACATTAAGGTCCCTTAGGATAATGAACACATACTTATAGATTTCTAAATATATCATGGCATATTTGAGTCTAAGGAGAGACAATCTTTAGCTAAAAAGAATAGACTGATTGAAAGTAAAATAATTATTATCATTAAAGCAAACACACAGCTCTTACTATGTGTCAAGTACTATTCATCTGTGCTGTATACACACTAACTCACTGAATTCTGAAAAGCAATTCTATGCAGTAGGGAAAACTGATATCATTGTCTTACACTCATTTTCCATATTATTATAATAATGAACGGGGGTGATAAGATCATTGGGCATGTGAAGATCCTTTACCTAGGAGGAACAGTTTATATAGGGGCAGGACTGATAAGGGAAGATAACTCTGGAGGCAAAACCATGAGACTTCTGTGGGGAGCTACTTTCTAATACTGGTTGGGGAAGAGAAGAAGAGCATAAAGTAGGAGCTGGAGGAGTCCCAAAGGGAACCCCATGGAAGAGAAGGGAACCTACCTTTTTCAGACAAATAAACTAAAAGGAATTTAAATTAAAATATAATACAGCATCAACAATTAGAAGCACCAAAAATCTAGCAAAACATAAGCAATAATGAACACATGTTACTCAACGCACAGCATGTTATTAACTACCTTCTTCATAAAAATAAATTTAATCACCGTGTTTAGCAAGAATCCAAAAAAAGATCCACAAGATAAAATAATGCTAAGTTAGCACAATTTAATTTGAAATGACACTTTTATATATGCAAAACTAGACCGTGAAATGGTCAAATAAGTGAGGCTGTTGGATAAATGTTCTCTGATAAAGATTAGGATTAGATAAAGGAAAGACGGAGCTTCTGTTCTTAGAGTCGGTATGAATAACAGAACATACCTATTTCTGTCAACATCTGTTTCCATTTGGGGGCCTCAGGAGTGTCTGGGTTCTCCTCCAACAGCTCTGTCAACTTGTCTTTCAACTCCTGCACTTTGTTTACATTTTGTTTCAGTTCTGCCTCAAATGACTAAGAAGGAGGGAAAAAAATTAAGTAACAGCATTAAAGTATGTCTACCTCAAAAGACAAGAACACAATTATGATAGGGAGCGTTTTCTCTAGCTTGACCAAAAGAGGAGAAATTCCACCGTGAAATGCTGAAGTGGGTGAGGACCTGGATTCAACAGTTCCTTTCCTTTCCTGCTCCCACTAGTCTTCATGATCTGATAAAAAGAATCCCAAAGGGAAATGCTATCGCTACAGAGATAATGACTCATCCCCATTACCTAAGAAGAATTTCATATTTTTCTCAGACAACGCCTTTTGGGGGAAAAAGGAAGGTAACATCAGAAAGATTGAAATTAACAAGATAATCATAGGTGGAGGTGGGCAAAGGGAGGGAAATGGGAAAGGGGAGAGACTATGCTTGGGGGGATGGGTGCACGATGCAGTTTGCAGATGATGTTTTGTTGAAACCTGTATAGTTTTGTGAACCAATGTCACCCCAATAAATTCAATAAAAAATAAATAAAATCCTTGTCAGATAAATCAAACATCTGGTGACGAAGACTGCCAGATTTGAGAATGTGCTAGTGAATAAGCACTTTTCTGGACAACACAACACAGAGTTCAAATATAGGTTAGTGTTTGTAGACATTTCTGCCATCATTGCCTCACTGTAAAGCCATTGTCCCAATACGGACAGTTGTAGAAAGAAATACTGTCTGTGAAAGAACGGGGAAGCATGAGCTCCCCTATTTCATACTAGACAGAACAGATCCCTAATGCACTTAGCCCTTACAGAAATCTTTCCCAATAGTTGACGGGTTAAAATCCCAGACTTAAACTGATTTAAAGGTGGCAACGTTGCTTATACCCAACAGTTCACTCATCTTTATAATGTCTGTGTGCAAAAATAAGTGGTTGGTGTAATCCATCTCTACATAAAGGCACATTAAACAAAACTGGCCAATCATTTGCTGAAGTTCATGGAGCAAGAAATCAGAGCAGGCACCCTGAGCACCTGGGCTCAACTTTGAACACCGGTCTGTTCTCTTTCTTGGCTTCAGGAAGCCTCCAGAAAATACCTTATTCTGCTCAACTTGGGTCTTCGCAGCTCCGGTGTCTGCAGGTGCAGGCGCCTGGTGCCATTCTGCTGCAGTTTTGTTCATCTTCTGCAACCACTGCATCATTGCACTGGATTCTTCCTGAGCCTTTTGCAATTTGGTGAGTTTAGCACTCAGTTCGGCTATTTTGTCTTTAAGTAAGAGGCCAAGATCTTCATAACTGTGGCTTATGTCAGTCATGTCTTTTTTAATAGATGTTAATCCTAAGAATAAGAAAAATTATTACATTTTTAGGACACATTTTCAGGATGTTCAGAGTAGAGCTCTAGAAAGAAATGTTGGCTTTATACGATGTGCCCTTCTACTTTGTTAACATTAAGGCTACTATAATCAAGTCATAGAATTTTAGAAGTAAAAGGTTCGATCATCTTATAATGCTATTTAATGACAAATAATTTAGGGACATTACATAATACAAGTGGAATGAAATAGATATTTTAAATAGAATAAAAAACCCAAACCATGAAATATTACTTATTAATTCTTCAGGCATCAAACTCAAGGAAGTAGCTTAAATAATGTCAAAGGACAAAATAGCACAAATTGACCTAAAAGAAGGAAATATAACCAAATGCCAAACTGAACTACTGGATTACACTAATTTCAGATGAACAAAATTGCATAGGATCATATAAGTATGTTTATAGCGAATGGGACTATTCTGTTAATACCATTTTAACTCAAGTTTGAAATGTCAATATAACTACTGTCCACTTCTAAAAAGATCGCCTCTCAAAAAAGAAGACCAATTTATTTTAATCAATAAGCACTTAGAGTTACTATTCACCTTTATTTGCCAAAATTTCCTGAGTATCTGTGGCTGTCCCTTCACCATTTAATATTACTCCACCTGCAAAAATATTAACACTGAAGTCACTCGTCATAAATTGCCATAGTATTTCTATACATTAATAATAGATGACATTAAATCAAACCCCTGTACGCAGTGATCATTTAAACATGTTATTACTATTTAAAAATATAAAATATAGGTAACCCCCCCAAAATGTTATACACTTTAACAGCTGATAAATCACTTAATTTTCACTCCATTTCAGGTTTAACTGATTTGAAATAACAGGTGAAGCCAGATTAAACTCTGATCAAAGAAAATATATCTTGAAGTGCTGCTAGACTTTTTTTAGAGGAATACATAAAAGATAAAGTTTATGGTACAAAACCAGCAACAGTCAATGAATTGAGGGTGCATAAATACTGAACAAAATGATTCTTGATGTTTGTGATTCCACTGTTTTGTGTTATCAGCAGTGCCTGGACCTGAAGGATCATCAATTTGAAAATAGGCATTGACCAAAAAGATTATTCATTTCTGTAGATTCTTTTAAATTTTGAAAATTAACTGCATGTTAATAAACACTGACATTATTATCATTCAAAGTGCATACACATATTTTGGGACACCCTGTATTGATTCAATTTCAAAACTGAGTATCCAAAATTTAAAGATCAAGCCATATCTGCTCTTCTATACAAAATTTGTTCTTACAATGTAACATGATCATCTTAAACATTAGTTTCAGTAAATTTAGAGTATATACATTACTCATTAAGTATACACTTATAATACAATTTTGTGACAAAGTTTCTTTGTTGGTAAAGTTACTTTAGTGACAAATGATAAAGTCTCTGAAGCTCAGAAGTCGCTCAATATGTGTGTTGCACAAAGCATACACGACTGACAGACAAAAAGAACGTCTGCCTCACTTAAGGAATTGAAAATTGTCTGATGCAGGTACTTAGTGTTCGCATGGGTTGAACAGAGGCAGAGTGATGTAAAAAGACATGATAGAAAAGTTAAAAGTAAAAAAAAAAAAAAAATCCCTATTACTAAACTCACATTATGTCAACACAGAGAGAGAGCACAGTGGCTCTGAGTACTTGGGCTCTGGCTTACAACTCACCTAAATTTTAATACCAGCCCCACTAATTACGAGCTGTGTGACAGGGCAAATTAATCACCACTTCACCACATTGGTGGGGACCATAATACCTACCTTGTGAGACCACTGTAAGAATTAAACACTGTAAACCTATTGCCTACAAAATAGAAACGGCTTGGTGAGCAGTAATTATTATTTCTCTTTAATTATATAAACATGTAGCATGGGTACCTTTTTCATCATCAAAATGTTAAATAAATAATTACACTTTCTCATTCAAGTATGCATTGGCTACCTATCCAAAACAGAGACATATCCCAAAACTAACCACATGAGAAAGAGTCCAAACAAACAAAAACATTTAAATATCTGAATCTTTACCTAAATTTTGTCCTTTAAAAAAAAGAAAATCACACACAAAGGCATTTCAGATGGAAGTGCCTGTAGGTGCTCAAGATTTATTCCTACTATGTTTAGTAGTTATCAAGAATAGAAAAAAAATTGTTTTTTACTATTGCAAATATAAAGTGAACATAAAGAACTAACACAATAGAATTCCTTTTCTTAAAAATAAACTTGGCATTTCAGGAAGTCTGATTGAGAGAGAAAGGAGAGATCATCACTCCATATATAATATGAGGGTCCCCTGAAATGGGATTAATAGAGCGGAATAAATGCTTGGTCAAGAGGCCCAGCTGAATTGTCTCTCACAATGGGGACAGCTGGGGGCTGGCCAGGACAGATAAACCACAGAAACTCTCAGAAACTCAAGATATGCGATCTGCCTTCTGTCTATTCTTGGGTTTAAAAAGAAAACCTGATATTGACAACAATATAATTATGTTTTAAATTAAAAACTATTCCCACAACCTAAATTAATTTTAGAAACACTATTCATCCATGAGTCTCCCTTTCTATTGAGGAGAGTGAGTAAAAAAGATTGTGATTTAGATACACTGGTTAAACTATATACTTGTTTTCTTTGGGAATCGTGGAAAGAAAAAAAGCAGATGGGAATAGAATGAGAGGTCCACTCTACAGAAAAGAACCTGTTTCCTTCCCTCACGTCTTCTGTCCCAGGAGATCAGGCTCATTTCTTTAGCAATTATTTCAAAGAGAATTTTAACATCCCCATTAATTAAGGTTAAAAAAAACCCCAACAAATTGAAATGTGATCTGTCCCCTTCCCCAATATGCTGTTCCTTATTCTTACAGACTAATTTGGCGACGTTTTAGCTGCAGTTTTTAATAAAATAAAACAGAGGGATTTGAAATGTGATGAGTACAGATACTTTTCCGTGGCATATTCATAGATGCCATCTTTCTTGTCACTTTCCCTTCATATTGCTGAGATTATTTTATGCATTAAAATCTAAAAAGTAACACACACAAATAGAATTAACATGAGTGGGCCCAATTCTTTTGGTTTTTGCTATGGACATCAATGAAGCACATACCTGATTTAACTGCTGCTATTGCCTTTGCAGGAGTAGTCACAGCACTTATTAGGTTACATAGTGAAATCCCACTGTCGTTTACTTTCTGAATCTCTGGTGTTTTCAAACTCCACTTCTCTTGTAATTTCTTGAGGTAAAAAACACATTATTTTTCAGTCTTTGTAATATTTTCAAAGTTACACATTATAATCCAAATTTCTTAAACATGACTTAAAACCACAATGATCGTGGGTCCTGATTCATGGGGGAGTGGATGGAGGAAAAAGGCACCATCCCTACTTGCTCCCGACAGCCCAGGTGACGGTTAGCGCTGTTAGCAGTGAGAAGGGAAGTGGGGTCCAGCCTGCATTCTGCTCCCAGCCACCGTGGAAGTCAGCTACTCTGCGCTGCCATAGGTTCTAAACTGTCAACTGTAAGCACGGACAACTATTCTAGGCAACAGTCAAGCTACAAGAAGAAATGTACTGAAAACATTTTTTTTTAAAGGGAATTCAGAATTCCATTTAATAGCAAGTTTTAATCATTGAAATTTCAATGGATTTTTTAAAACACGCACCTCTACAAATCTGGAATATAAAAACTGGCATAACTGGTCATAGGTTTTGATGATCCAAATGGCAAAAAACTTCTACACTTTGCACTAGAGATTCAAACAACTTTTACCTTCAAATACTAGTTATAGGGACATCTCCAAGCTCCAGTAAAATGCTGACTTAAAGAGGGATTCTTTTACTTAACATTATGAGAAATGGTGTAAAAAATTGCTGAAACTAAGCAAAGACTTGATGGGGAAGGAAACTTAGATACTTTAAGAGTCAGCAACTCACTAATATATCTCTTAAAACACACTAATTCCTCAAAAGGATTGGTTAACCCCATTCCCTGATTTCCAAATATCACCAAAATATGTTCTACGTGCATACTAAAGAACAGGAAACCACTATTAATCTTAACCTCTATTTACTGACACAGGCAAATGAGAAATTAGTATTTGATACAATGATTCACCTTAGTTTCTTCCAACGATTTTTCTAAATCCTCTGCACCGAAGGAAGGCTGCACGATGGGAACTCTTTCTGTCGTTTCTTTGATCCAGGACTTTAATGATTTAACAAGGACTTGGAAGGCGTCCATCTGTTCTTGACAAGAAGACACAGCTTCTTTTCTACGTAACAGAAACCATTGAGGAATTTAAGCCACGGAGAGCACATGCTCCAAAGAGCTAATTACCAATAAATAATCATTCTCAGATCAGGCTTAATATCAAGAAAAAAAAATCTTCCCCCACGTACACTCTAACCATTTGCTACAGGAGGAAAGGTTTATAGGTGGGAAGTGAAATCTCTCTGTCTGTATTTCTCACAGGCAGGGTCCATAGATAAAGTTAGGAGAAGTAAAGAAATCTGTAACCCATATGTAAAGGCACTCTATAAGGCTACATAAGCTCTAAGGCTATATAAACAGTTTTAACATTATTTAGATTCAATGAGCTTTGATCTGTCCACTTTATATGGTGCTTACTGCCAGGAGGGAAACATTTACACATCACAGCCATGAGGGAGACGTACCGCCACCTAGTGGTTTCTACACCATACTACAGCCACTTTAGTGGATGGTTAAAAGCAGGTGCCTTAGAACACATAACTGTATTTCAGTCACCAAAAGAGGTAAGACCTAGTGACTGAAAAGTTTTAAGGGGTGCCTCCCCTATAGAGACTCTGGAAGCTCCACGGTTAACTATATGGATCTTTCTGTACCTCAGCACCTCGGAGGGGGGGGCCCTAGCACATGAACAGCTGTGAAGACAGCTCCATTTGGAACATGGACGACATGTGGGTAACATGTGCACATGTGCAAGTGTGTGGAATATTGGCAGATAAAAGTCCACTCCAGCTGGACGAATTACTGATGACTACATGGTTTTAAAATTGAATCCATTTGAAAGAAACAACCTAGAGGTTAAGAAAATGAAGACTATTTCTTCTGTGTAATATGTGAATTAAATGTTATATGACAAGATGGAAAATATAGCTCTCTGAGGAGTTCAGACAGCAGTCAACAGTTTTAGGTAGAAAATTATGAAGAAATAACGAATACTTGAAAGAGAAGTAATTATTTTCTATTTTTTTTTTGGGGGGGGGGGTCTTCTGTATAAATTTTAGCAAGACCAGATGTACTATGTATTCTAAACTAGCATGAGTTCAGAAACATAAAAGTTCAGTCACAAGGCTTAACCCTAGACAGCTTTTTAGCTCAACTTAGGTTCATTCTATTGTTTCTTATCTCGTTTGTTCAGAGTCATGTATTAGCTACGACTCCTAAGAAAGTAAACTGTTCTTAAAAAAAAAAAAAAAAGCCAGCTTCTGAATTGAGCCCAGAAAGCAATGAGCCATGAGATATTTTTCAAGGTTATTTCTGACTTTGCAAATAAAAAATGGTATTTGCCAAAGGCTTCAGACACTATAGTGAGTTAAAGTCATTTTCAGTAATACACTACCCCCACATTTTTCTTACATTAATGCTCTCTACTTTTATGTAAGAAGTCTTGAATTTCCCTCCTAAATATTTTAACAAAACTACATTTAATTTTAATTGCAAAAAAATATTAATGTAAAAGCACTTATAAAGTTGATGCTTATGTACAAGTTTTCAAAATTGTTTCAGGTTTCTATATAAGTAAATATAAATAACGTATTCTAATTAGTATCATGCAGAATAAAATCCAGTTTCTTAAGTAGTGCTTACTTTTCTTTGATGGTATCCTCCATTTCTTTAAATTTCTTTGACAAATTATTTGTTTTTTCAAACACCAGGGCCTTATCACCTGGTAAGCCATGGTTGGATATCTCCTTTAAGAGACTCTGCAAAACTTCAAGATCTTTTTTGTGTTCTAAGAATTCAGAAGTCGATTCCTACAAAGCATTTAGATAGTCAATCAATGTAAGATGTTGCTAAATCTTCAAAAGATATTCCATCAAGAGGTATGTATGGGACCAGAATCTCACATTAGAATAATCCTGCCCCGTGGTCAGTACTCTACATATCAATAAACATGCAAGCAGGCTGTGTGAAGAAGAACACAGTAAGCTTCGTTTAATTTAAAAAGGCACTCTTTACATCTGTCCCTTTGTGAGTGCTGTACATAACAAGTTTATATTGCCCATCCAGCTTGGCTCAGTGGTTGAGCGTAGACCTATGAACCAGGAGGTCAGGGTTCAATTCCCAGTAAGGGCACATGCCTGGGTTGCGGACTCAATCCCACTTAGGGGGTGTGTGCAGGAGGCAATCGATCAATGATTCTCTTTCATCATTGATGTCTCCATCTCTCTCTCCCCCTCCCTTCCTCTCTGAAATCAATTTTAAAAACATATTTTTAGCCCTAGCCAGTTTGGCTCACTGGATAGAGCATCAGCCTATCTTTGATTACAAGATCAAAAGAGTTTGGATGTCTGTAAGAAAGACTGAAAGGTTTCGGGTTAGATTCCTTTCGTGGGCATATGCCAGGGTTGCGGGCTCAATCCCCAGTAGGGGGCATGCAGGAGGCAGCCGATCAGTGATTCTCTATCATCATTGATGTTTCTATCTCTCTCTCCTTCTCTCTCTCCCTTCCTCTCTGAAATCAATAAAAAAATATATTTTAAAACAAAACAAAACATATTTTTAAAAAAGAAGCTTATATTGCCTATGATATGTGAAAAGCCCAGCCAGCAAAGGCTTCAAGGAGATGTTGGAGTTTGTGATTTTTAAGGAAGGAAAGCAGAGATCTTTACTAATCCATCAGCAACTGAAATGATGACAGTGAATTATAATTCTGCCAGTAAATGTATGAGCTTGTCTTAAACTATGCTTGATCAGCTCGTGAATACTACAGAAGGCATACCTGCATATACTGAGACAGTTCTGTAACGTCTTTTCCTGGCACATCTGCCTCTGTGAGAGCCTGAGTTTTTGCCTCTAAAAATGTCTGAAGCTTTTCTGAGAGGCTCTCAAACCGTTCTACTTTGGTTTTCAGCTCCTCCATGCTGGCCAGTTTCTCTTTGTGTTTATGACTTGCTTCTGAAAACCGAACAGACAGGTCCTTCATTTTGGCTTGCAGTGAGGATGCGGTGGACGGGTCTGTTGTTTCCATAAATTTCTTCACTTTCTCGTTCATGGCATTTATGCTGCTCTGGCGACTCGTGATGTCCTGTTCCAACATCTGAAATGAATCCAACAGGGCATATGTTTTATAAGGATGTTTACAAATAATGTCCCGGAATCTCAAAAAATTACTGTTCATAACAACATTAGCTTGAACAAACTGTGACTAAGGAAGGTCAATGGATAGGACTAACTGACAAGTCTGATCTCTCCCTTGAGGAATCCCATCCCAAATCTCTTCAAGGGAGAGGAGAGAACAGCTGGCTAGTTGCCTGCGAGAGGCAGGAGGTGGCTGCCACTCAGCAGCCCCTGGGATCTAATGGAGCCTGGGGATTATCCACGGTCCTAATTTTTAAAAGGCTAGACAACAACAAGATTGATCTGATTAACCTCACGTGCAGCTGGCTGAAGCAATGCTAAACGGTGAATACTATGCATGAAAAAGGATAAAAAAACTCTTCCTATACGCCGTAGAAAAATCATTCTATACATCCGCTTTTGTGCAAGCACTACTTTCCACAGGTATAGTCATAAAATGTCTGGTTTTCTATATTCTTAAATTTATATATCCTGGGAGCTTATCTGTGTGTTTTCTTAATCTAAAAGTGGTATGATTTATTTTCTTTTCCCCTGGTCACTTACAATGTGCTTGGTGATGACATCCTGAAGAGCAGCAGAGTTCAAGGGCACTTGGCCTTGTTCCTTCAGAGAACTCTCCACACCTGCCATCCAGTCCAGCATCTCGTCCAGGCCGTCCTGCACACTCAGCGAGCGGGTCAGGGTTATCTGGAGCTTTTCATTTCGTTCATTCACACACTTGGACAGATCGTCGTATCTCCCCACAATGTCATCTAGTCCCAAGAGATCGGGAAATGTTATCCACAAAGTTACCTTTGCCCTATTCCTTGTCAAAAATGCACTAAGGTGAAATCATAAAATTTCAATAAAAGTTTCAATGATAAATTCATAATGTGCAATTAGGGCACCATCTAAAACATTAAAAAAGAAAGCAAAGATCACTGTGGAAAATTAAAAACAAATACTTTTTTAAATAGTAAATATGTGTATCATCTGCTTTGGAAAAAACATTGTCGGATACGTAGACTTCTGAGTTGCCCCAGAGAGATGAAAGCAGTCTAATCAACAAATCTTTGGAGTAAATACATGTTTTCAATGTGACATGTCAGATTAGTCATGCTTACTGATAACTATACGGGAGGGAAAAGCTGACACTCATACAAAGCTACATTCTCAATGAACAATATACAGTCATAAGGACTTGTCAAGAATTAACCTTTATGTGTAAAAATTCCCTCCCACTCCCTCTTGCTCACATGTATAACTTTTTAAAATTTATCTTTATTTTTGAAAGTATTATGGATGTCCCCTTTTCCCCCTCATTGACGCCTCTCCACTCCACACCTGCTGTTCCCTGTCACCATCCTAAGCACAGTACTCAAATGCACAAAAATTAAACGCAAATGTATTGAGAAAACATACAACAATGAAAATCCATTTAAAACAGAGAAGGGTGAGATTATGCTTCTAAACTAAAGTTTAATTCCAGGCACAAGGGACAAATAAACAAGATTAACAGTTAATCTATTTACTTTCAAGTCTAACAACCTAAGATGCTTAAAAACACACACAAAAACACCTTTCTGGTCTACTTTTTACTTGCATGTAAAGCTCTACATTTTCATGCCTTACATTCTATACGGCAGGCCAATGAAAAGTTCCAAGGACAATTTTTAATGCCTCTCTCTCTCTCTCTCTCTCTCTCTCTCTCTCTCTCTCTCTCAAACTGCTGTCAGTTGTTAATTTATCACTTATTTCCCCAAGAATTTGAAAAGTATTTTAATTATTTCCAAATGCTTTAGTCTGATATACTATAGAATGCTTCAAAAAGAGAAAATTTGGAACTGAAATATCTCTATAAAAATGAAATCTCTTACATGCTTGTGGTTGGTCTGGGGAACATATCCATATAAACAAACAATATTTCTTTTTAATTGTTCTAATGTTATAGCATGAAAACACAGTTTGATGAATTTTAACTGAATTGAGACTTTAAGGTGATTTAGAGCAGTGGTTCTCAACCTTGGCTGCACATGAGAATCACCTGGGAATCTTTTTAAAATCCTGATTTCTGGGCCTCATCCTCCGGAAATTCTGTTTCTTTGTTACTAATGTTGTGGCCTCACCCCATAACAAAGAAACAGAATTTCCAGAGGATGAGGCCCAGAAATCAGGATTTTAAAAAGATTCCCAGGTGATTCTCATGTGCAGCCAAGGTTGAGAACCACTGGTTTAGAGAGACAATGGCCCCTGTCACTGAAAGGCAATGAAGCTCCTGAGAATGCTGATGGGGGAGAGGGACATTTAATGAGCATGGAGGTACCACCAGCAGAAAACAAAAGCAATGGGTTAAGTATGAGCCTTCATTTGACAGTCACAAGAGCAAATGTTCTGAATCACAGGTCGTGATTGGCAGGTGAGCTGCTTCTCCATTGGGTGGCTCTGTGCATCAACAGGGTACCATCAGCTACCTGTTCAACCATGGCAGGTGATTTCTGGAAAAAACAGCTATCGTAATAAAATTAATACAATTTCAGCCTCACTGGTATTTTTTAATTTCTTAGTGATGAAATACTGTCACTGAAGTAAATTCTTGATTTTTAGTAATTAAAAATTATTTTAGAACAAGGTACAGAACAAAATGTACCAAAATTTTTTATTTATTTTTTAAGTGGTTGATTTTTTTAGAAACTCCTCTAAATCTCAAATGTGCAGGATGGGTCAAAAGTAGGTTTATAGTTGTGAGTAGAGGAAACAGTTTATTCTTTTATTATTATTATTTGTTAATTACTGTATTATTTTCCATATGAACAACTGTAAACCTACTTTTGCCCCACCCTGTACTTACACATATTCCTAGAAAATTATTTTGCCAGAGAGAAGTTTTAAAGTCTTAAAATAAGGTAACATATGGATTGGAAACTAATAACAGTGAAACTATGTATGATTAACAATGGGAAAAAATGTCAAAACGCCTCTTAAAAATAACAGAAGTACATATAATACAGTCTTTCTTTCTCTTCTAAGTCCCTATGTCCAAATCCTTATAGCAGTACGAGGTCAAGACAATACACTGGGATATAGGATAAAGAACTCCCCATTTATATTTTTGTCTTGTACTTTAAACTTTCAGAGTTTTGTGTTTTATAATTATAGTACATGTAATAGGATACGACAGTAATATGTAATTGATCAATATATATGCGTATATGAGGGTGTATACTAAAAATCATTTGATGGGGTACAAGATCAAGAGTTTGGATGTTTGTAAGAAAGAAAAAATAGTTTTCCTGTCTATACAGTGGTTTTAGAAGAGCAATGTTTCTTCCTTCTCTTTGGCTAAAATTTCTATTCAGATTTTAATTCATGCGCCCTTTGAGGGGGGAAACATATATCTAATCCTCTGCTGGTCTCTCAACCTCTTAAATCCATGCTCCTGCCTTTGATAGAGACAGATCCCCCAAGAGTCTGTTTTGGCCACAGGTTGAGAGTCTATCTCTGCCCAAACTCATCTTGGGAACTTCTACTTTCTGTGGTGACTATTAGGTAAAAAGTTCCTGTTACATTTTCTAAATATAAAATTAAAATTGAAGTACGTTCTTTTCAAACTACACAGCTCCCTTTTCCAGATTGTAATATTCCTGCCAAAGAAGGAATATTCTCACCAGAGTGAGAAACATTATTTCACAGGGAAGAGATGTAAATGACGACAAACACCAGTGAGCCTTTTCTGCCTGTCTATCAGAATCCCTTCTCTTAGAATGTGCCTGAGAGGAAGCAAGGACATGAGCACTTACCCAGTGTCTTCTGGATATCATTCTTGGCTGGAAGTAGAGATCCCCTGGCATCTAAAAGCACTTCGGCTGTTTTCTTCAGTTTCTCTACAGCCACCTGCTGACTTGATATCTGTCCTTGCAGAGCCTGAAGGATCAAATGCTTCGATTACACTCAGGACTAAACAAGTTTTCCAATATGAAAAAAAAATGACTTACAGTAAGGTAAAGGTAAATTGGACAGAGTAAACTTTTCATCGTTATAAACGTAGTCCAGAATTCTTAGAATAGAGCCAGTTATAAAGTGGTGCTAGCAAAACCATCAGCCAGTTGGGAAAATACAAATTCAGTCTTTTGAAATAAACCCTGGAGCATATGTTCATGGTAATTGGCCTGATTCCTGATCCTGTGACTCTCAGCCTGAGTCCCTCAACTCCCACTTCTCTGCTTTGTACAGTACCCCCCACTACCACCAGGAATAAAAAAAATAAATAAAAACAAACAACAGAAAACCTTGGGACCATTTCTACTCTACTTAAAAATACAAGTAAGGGCTTTTATTTGAAGCAGATCCTAAGTCACTACTGAGTCATATTTTTTTTCCTGTTAATTCAATAAAGGTTACTTAACATCTAACATATTCAAAAAGATCTTGCTACATTTTGTGAAAAACACAAAAATCAGACAGACATGAAGCTTCCCCACAGGGATCTTCTAGTCTAAGGCAAGGAGTGAAAAGTGAAAAAAGGGAGTAAAAAAAGTACTACCAGAAGTTGAGAGGAGTAACTGGAGAGAGGCATTGAGATGGTCCTGAAGAAAGTGTGGATTTGGGCAGACAGAAGTGGAGAGGGAGAACATTTCCCTGTAGGATGAACAAAGATGGCAACAGAAGCATCCGAGGGAAAAATGAGGGTCCCATCCAGTCTGAGAATGTGTGCAGCTGAATAAATAGCAATAGGACTGAAAGGTCTCCAATGTCAGGCTGAGGAGTTTGCATTTTATCCTGCAGCAACAGGGAGTTATTCTGGGCTTTGGAGTAAGGGGTTGGCACGCTCAGAGCTGTCTTATGGAAGGCTACTTTTGTGACGCTGTGCAGAAAAATGTGATGGGAAAGAAATGAAGCACAGACACCGGTTAAGGCAGTGGTTGTCAACCTTGGCTGCATGTTAGAATCACCTGGGAATCTTCTTAAAATCCTGACTTCTGGGCCTCATCCTCCAGAAATTCTGTTTATTTGTTATGGGGAGGGGCCACAACATTAGTAACAAAGAAACAGAATTTCCGGAGGAGGAGGCCCAGAAATCAGGATTTTAAAAAGATTCCCAGGTGATTTTAATGTGCAGCCAAGGTTGAGAACCACTGGGTTAATGGCAAAGTCAGCAGTCATGAGGCAGCGAGCGCCTGTCTGAGCGGGGAAAGTAGAACTCATTACGTAGCTGGGAGGTGTCCACAGGACTTGGTAATCGATCATCTAAAGCTGTGCTCGCCAATACAGTATCTGCTCCCTACAAGTGGCTTTTAAATTTAAATCGATTGAAATCAAGCGAAATTTAAAACTCAATCTCTCAGCTGTACTAGCCACATCCGAAGCCCTAAGTAGTCAGGTGGGGCTGGTGGTTACCATGTGGGACAGAGCAGATCAAGGAACATTCTCATCATCACAGAATGTGTTCCTGGACATCACTGCTGCAGAGGGCAGGTGCAAGGGACAAGAGGTGAGCTGAAGGACAGAAGTACCCAAAGGTTCTGAGCCCAGGTAATTAATGGGATTCATAAGCAAAAATGGAAGCAAGTTTAGGCGCAAAGGAGCATCTATTTGAAATGTGTGGCTGCAAAGTGCTTTCAGGACACTCACGTAGAAAGACACAGCACAGCTGGGAATGGGGGCGACTCTGAACACAGGCTAGAACTAGACCTGAAGCACTGGAGGTCAGGACCCACGATGAGACTGTGAAAGGAGAAAGCACAGAAACACCAGAGAAGGGGGCCGTGCAGCATCATGGAGCATATTTAGATGTAAGTGGTAAGGAGAGGAAAAGAGATGGAAGAAAGGCCATCAGGGACATGGAAGTGAGCCCAGAGGATCTGTCCCCAGAGTTTAAAAGAAGAGAAGGTGGAAACAGTTAACTGTCAACTGCTTCAAAAGGATAATGTAACCTTTAATTTGTTGAATAGAGGTCCCTGGAGTTCGCTGAGTGAGCAGATGCATGTCAACAACAGCAAGACTGAGGAGAGAAGAGATAGAGATGGAAACCATAGGTAAGCCTGCCAGAAGTCTGGCCCTGCCTTCCTAACACCTCTGTCTAAATGGGCTGCCTGGCCACACGGCCCCATGCTTGGCTTTGACTTCACTTGAGGTATTCAAGCTCCTCTTCTAGTCTCACATTTGGATTTCGAATTCTAATTCCCATATGTCCGACTGTAGATGAACTCATCCCTGGCCATGGGCCCAGGTTTCCAACAGCCTCTTGAATGTTTCCATCTGGGTATAAACAGTCACCTCAAATTCAAAAGGCTAAACTGAACCCATCATCTCATTCTCTACACCTGTACTTCCTCCTGGGTTTGCACCTTATTACCCAAGTAGTAAATCTGAGGGTCCTCCTTGACTCTCAATCCTCCTTTCCACATGCAAATCAACCATCATGACCTAACAATTTTACCTGCTTAAAATTATATATCTTTTTTTATAAAATCAGACTTCTGCTTTGTATTTCTGGATCACTGCAGGATAATCTCTTGCTTAATTGGAAAAAGCATTCAATGTCTTCCCTGCTATAGACCCCCAATGTGTTTTGTGGAAAATACATATCTATGTATATCACTCCCTCTTCAAAATCTTACAGTAGCTCCCTATTGCACTCACAATAAAAGGCAAAAACTTGAGCATGCTATTAAAGGTCCAGTGAAAGCTATTCCTTAATTCTATCTTCAATGTCATCATTCTCTACTTTCTGTTCCAGAAATGTCCAACAACACAGCTATTTCTTAGCTATTTGCTCATCCTAGATACCTTAGCATTTCTACATACCAACCTTCCCAGCAACCTACCCCCCCATCATCCTCAGCTTGACTCTTATTCACTCTTTAAAATTCAGCTGGGAAGCCTTCCCTAACTCTCCCCAACCGTAGTTGTAAGTACTCCACCCAGGAGCTCCCATAAATGTATTTATTTGTCTCTTCTATCAAACTATATAACATCCTCAAGAATTAGGCATTTTTTCCTATTCAGATTTCCATTATCACTGCCTAGACCAGTGCTTGGCATATAGTAGGCCTTGATAAAAGCTTCTAGAATATGAAGAAATACAAAACGCTAATTCAAAAAGATATATACACCCCTATGTTCACTGCAGCATTATTTACAACTCGAGGCCCGGTGCATGAATTCATGCACACGTGGATTCCCTTGGCCTGGCTGGCGATGGGGGCCGATCGGGGCTGTCTTGTCCAGTCCCCATTGGGGTCAATCGGGGCTGGCCAGCCGGGAGGAGGGACCACAGGAGGTTGGCTGGCCGCGGGAAGTTAGCTGTGGGAGCACACTGACCACCAGGGGACAACTCCTGCATTGAGCGTCTGCCCCCTGATAATCAGTACGCATCACAGCTACCATCCAGTCATCTGGTCATTCAGTTGTAATGGTCGCTTAGGCTTTTATATATATTGATAGCCAAGATATGGAAGCAACTTAAGTATTTGTTAACAAATGAGTGAATAAAGATGTGGTACATGTATACAAAGGAATATGGCTCAGCCATAAAAAAAGCATGAAATCTTGCCATTTGTGACAGCATGGATGTACCTAATGGGTATTATGCTAAGTAAATAAATCAGAGAAAGACAAATACCATATGGTTTCACTTATATGTGAAACATAAAAACTAAAATAAATGAACAAACAAAACAGAAACAGACTAACAGATATAGAGAATAAACTGATGGCTGCCAGATGGGAGGTGGGGTTGGGAGAATGGGTGGAAAAGGGGAAGGGATTTAGAAATACAAATTGGTAGTTATAGAAGTGTCATGGAGATGTAAAGTACAGCATAGGAAATATAGTCAATAATCCTATATAATAAAGAGCTAATATGCTAATTAGATTGAACAGAATGACCGGACAAGCTTCCAGATGACCGTCTGGATGACCCTTCCAGACGATCGTCTGGACAACCTTCTAGACAAAGCTGGGGATTCGAGGGCTGAGGCAGCTGGGGCTGTGAGGGCTGAGGCAGCCAAGGCAGCCGGGGCTGTGAGGGCCAAGACCCTTACACGAATTCCATGCATCGGGCTTCTAGTACTATATAATAAAAGCCTAATATGCTAAGTGTCTGTTCATCCAGTGACTTGTAGACTGTTCAATCAATCAAATCATAATATGCTAATGGTATGTTAAGGCTGCTCAACCGGCCCCTATGACGTGCACTGACCACCAGGGGGCAGACAGTCAACAGATCAACCAGTCATTATGACGTGCACTGACCACCAGGGGCAGACAGTTGACCGGTCGACCAGTCGCTATGACGTGCACTGACCATCAGAGAGCAGATGCTCCAACTAGTAGATTAGCTTGCTGCTGGGGTCTGGCCGATCAGGACTGAGCAAGATGAGCCAGACATGCCCTGAGTGCTCCCGCAGTCCCTCCCCGACCCCGATCATGCACTGGTGGGGTCTCTCGGCCTGGCCTGCATCCTCTCGCAATCCGGGACCCCTCAGGAGATGTTGGAGAGCCAGTTTTGTCCCAATTCCACAGGCCACTCCCCTCGGGAGAGTGCCAGATGCAGGGCTCACGGCTGGTGAGTGCTGCTGCGGCAGTGCGAGCCTCTCCCGATTGGAACTAATTGGGCATGAGCCCATGGCAGGCACAGTGGGGCCAGGATGAGTGGGAGCAGCAGGATGAGTAGGAGCAGCAGGCAGCACTGGACAGCGGGTTTTGGCCCAATCCCTGCAGGCCACCTTGAGGGACCCCATCCATGCATGAATTTGTGCACTGGGCCTCTAGTATTGTAATAACTATGTATGCTGTCAAATGGGTACTAGACTTAGGGTGATCACTTCGTGAGTTATATAAGTGTCTAATTATTATGTTGTACACCCAAAACTCACATAATATTGTTTGTCAACTAATAGAAAAATAAATTTAAAAATTAAGAAATAATACAGGGATATTTAGAAAAAAAGTTTCTGGAATAAATGAGTGAGTGAATAAGTAAATAAACAAAGATATCAGGTGCAAGACTTTAAAAGATCCTCCTCTATTTCAGCTTTCATCAACAACAAAAAATGCCTAAAGCCAATAGCAACAATGTCCTCGATTTATTTTCATATCCAAGAAATTGTGATGATATACAGGCAGTTGTGTGTACCCCAGAAGGACAACCAAACTGGGACCAACCAGAGACCTGTGAACTGAACACCAGATCCTACAGATGTTCCCAGAGGCCAAAGAGCCAGTAGCAGAGTGAACCTGTTTAGGAAATTCTCCCACAAGTTTAGTTACAGAAAGGATTATATAAGAAATTCCTCAAGGGACTTTACCTATAACCAGACTGAAGTCTAAAAAAATTATTTTTTAAGAATGTGAGTTCCCTGATGGGCAGAGGTAGGGTTTTAATACCTTTGTGTCTTCACAAAACCCAATAATGGGCCTAGCATATAAATGTCTACCAGAAAGCAAATGCATGTAAAAGCTGTCACGGTTTTATAAAATCATCCAGGACCAAGGATGGCCCTGCTACCAGCTTAAAGCTTAGAAATGACTGACAAAAGAAGCATCCCTCCTTTACCTCTTCTCTTCAAAACATTCCATGCCTTTTCTCTCCTATTTATGTCCAAGAGAGTCAATAGTTTTTCATTCCTAACATGATATCAGGTTTTAACTGAGCTACAATAATGGTTGATAGTATTATGTTGGGGGAAAAAAACTTCAAATTAAAGTGCCATATATTGTCTTTAATGGATTTCAATGAGGTAAAACATGAAAGAAGTATCTGGGACAGAGAGTACTGCAAGGTCATGACCTTGGTCTCCAGCCTGGGCCAGAAAAAGATGAACCTGGGTACTTGCCCAACTCATAAAAGCTTCCTGACTTACGGCCATCCCAGAGATCAGAGAAAGGTTGGAAGGTGGTCATTGTCAGTCAACATGACCGAGCTCCACGCCTGGTCCCAGACCCAGGCCTCCAGAGTGGTCCCGGAATCCTGTCTTTCTGTGCTTCGTGTGGGGCAAAAATTCTGTAGTGTTTGCGGATTTCCCTGGAAGCACAACTTGAGGAACGTCATTACAGCCCAGTGATATCAGATTGTTGACAACACAGCAAACAGTTCTTTGAATAATAATGCTGATAACAACATGCTATTGGACAGAAATGTTTCAAATGAGCCAACTGGGTTTCCTCAATTTACATTTATTATACAATTAAATATAAGTTAGAATTATAAACACAGAAAAGGCTGATTTTTTGTAGTAGTCTTACGTGTTTATATTATAGTTAAAGAAAAATAACTTTTCAATGTTGTTAATAGAACTGAAAGAAATAGAGACTGCCTCATTCTCATAAAAATTATCCTCTCTGCAGGCTGAGATCATCTGTGAGGAAAACATCTACAGGTGCCAGGAACAACTTTAATCACACATTTAATTTTTAAAACGATGCTGTGGCTTAATTAGAATTCATTCCCCTCTGAGATGCTGCTTTTCTTCTTACACTTCCTCAGCTGCCTTAGAACTAGAGGAATCATCTTCCACAGTACATGTCAAGTAAGTTTTCTTCTGTTTTAGAATTAATTCACATTTCTGCTTGATTAAAATAGCCATACATTCTTTTGGGTTTCCTTTCCTTTTCTTTTTTCCCCTCTAGTTACATAAAAAAAAGATTACTTTTACACTGGATATAATCATCTTCCTAATACAGATACAACTTAAAATGTGTTGTTGTTGTTTTCTATACTTTCCTATACTAAAAATACTTAGCTATATGATTAAATGTAGGCAGTCTTAACAATTATCTTAAGCTACTGGCATTGCCTACCAAAATAATAGCCTCTATGTAATAGCATCTCCTCCAACCCTCCCATATACACTGTCCTTACTTCTGAGAATCAGAAACCTAATTAAAAGACATCTGTTCCTGTGCTTGTGGGAAAGAGAGTAAACAAAACAAAACAGAAAAAAGCAAAGCCCCAGCTGGTGTGGCTCCATTGGTTAGAGCATCCTCCCATAAACCGTTCAATTTCCAGTCACGGAACATACCTAGGTCGCAGGTTTGATCCCTGGTTTGGGTGTGTACTCAAGGCAACTGATAGATGTTTCCCTCTCATATCTCTCTCTCTCTCTCCCTCGCTCTCTCTCCCCCCCCCCCTCTTTTTCTGCTTTTCCCTCTCTCTAAAATCTGTAAGCATATCCCAGGGTGAGGATTAAAAAAAATAATTCGCCACCATATTTAAAAAACAAAACACACACACACACACACAAACACAATGTTAAAAAGGCACACCCAAAAGAATGAGGCAACCACTAGGAGGCTGCATCAACGTAGGGAAGCTGAACTGTCCGAGACATCTCCCTGGTGCCTAATGTAGAACAGGTAACCTCTCCAGCCCAGGGAAAAAGCAGAGCCACCATCCTCCTTACCTCCCACGTGTCTCCTCCCTCCTCTCATCCCATACTTCCATCCCTCTTCTTTCTGCCTTGGTCTTACTTCATCTACCACATTTCATCCAAGGGGATGACTTAGCTTTCTTCTGGCCAGAAGTCACCAGTCTCAGGCAAGACCTAATGTTAAGCTCACTCAGTAGGCTACCTGTTTTCCTAGTTGATTCTGTAACTAACAGATGCAACTAAAATCTGAAAGGCAGTTGTTTAACTGGCAATATAGTGTTTACTTTCTAGCTCCAGTGCCAATAATACTGCTGCTCACCTACTAAAAGTAATCACAGAATAGATTTATGAAATTAAACTTTCAAACTCAAACTAATTGATCATTTGGAATAAGAATAAGATACTTCAAAAATTATCTCCTCTTAGAACAGTGATGGTGAACCTTTTGAGCTCGGCGTGTCAGCATTTTGAAAAACCCTAACTTAACTCTGGTGCCGTGTCACATATAGAAATTTTTTGACATCTGCAACCATAGTAAAACAAAGACTTATATTTTTGATATTTATTTTATATATTTAAATGCCATTTAACAAAGAAAAATCAACCAAAAAAATGAGTTCGCGTGTCACCTCTGACACGCGTGTCATAGGTTCGCCATCACTGTCTTAGAAAATAAAGGGGAGGGATAAATGGGGATGGAAGGAGACTTGACTTGGAATGGTAATCACACAATATAATATACAGATGAGGTATTGTAGAATTATATACCTAAAACCTATATAATTTTATTAACCAATGTCATCCCAATAAATTCAATAAAAAATAAATTAAAAATAATGATTTCCCCTTACATTAGGATGTAAAAATATGCTTTAAATTTAAGAAGCAGAGACTCTCCTTGCCACTGTTGGTATGCAAGTCCCACATCAAGCCTGCATTTTTAAAATATATTTTGTTGACTTTTTACAGAGAGAAAGGGAGAGGGATAGAGAGTTAGAAACATCGATGAGAGAGAAACATCGAACAGCTGCCTCCTGCACACCCCCTACTGGGGATGTGCCCACAACCAAGGTACATGCCCTTGACCAGAATCGAACCTGGGACCCTTCAGTCCGTAGGCCGACACTCTATCCACTGAGCCAAACTGGTTAGGGCAAGCCGAAATTTTTTAAAGAGCAGGTAGGTTTTTTTGAAAATTGTGCTAGGTAATAATTTAAGTTTTATCTCTATGAATCATGGGAATATTCAATAGGATTACAATCCTGATCCTCAGAGCCCACATGTGACAGTAACATCCCTTCCTCCCTTCTACCTGTCCATTCTTAAACAAATATTTATCTAGTACAGTGGTTCTCAACCTTGGCTGCACATTAGAATCACCTGGGAATCTTCTTAAAATACTGATTTCTGGGCCTCATCCTCCGGAAATTCTGTTTCTTTGTTATGGGGTGGGGCCACAACATTAGTAACAAAGAAACAATTTCCGGAGGATGAGGCCCAGAAATCAGCATTTTAAAAAGATTCCCAGGTGATTCTAATGTGCAGTCAAGGTTAAGAACCACTGATCTAGTACCTATGATGGGCCAGATCCTGTTCTAAGTGCTTCTAGGTGCTGGGGAGATAGCAATGAACAAAATAAACAAAAACACCTGCTCTCATGGAGTTTAATTCTACAGTTGGAGAAAAACAATGAACAAAATAAATATGTATAAAGTGGCCCAGACGATACTGGTTTTTGTTTGTGGAGGAGGGAGGGGAGAGAGTGGTGGGATGCAGATAATCAGCCATAACAGCAATGTCAGCCAAGTTAAACAGCAGTAGAAAAATAATCTCATCTATATATATAAAAGGCTAATATGCAAATTGTCCCCACAGGAGTTCGACTGGGAGTTCGATCACTAGCTATGACATGGGATGACCACCAGGGGGCGGCATGGAGCGAAGGAAGGCCTGGGCCAGCAGCCAGGGAAGGGGGGCCCCCCACCAGCAGCTGGAAGCCAGGAAAGGAGGGCCCTGGCTGGAAGTTAGAAGGGAAGGCCCTGGCTGGCAGCTGGAAGGCCCCGATCAGCCCTGATCACTGGCCAAACCTCGGGACCCTACTGTGCACGAATTTTGTGCACCAGACCTCTAGTTAGAAAATAAATAGACTGCTAATATTTCTCTAGAGGGAGAAATATACTTTTCTCATCTTTTGTTCCACTTTCAGGTAAAACTATCACAAAACTGGGGAAGTGAAAGGTTTTCAGTAAGACTAATGAAGGGCTGGGTCCCCGTCCTCTCTCTCTCTCTCTCTTTACCTTGGTCTCTTCTAACTGCCTTTGCAGATTTTTAGGGTCCACAGCAATGGGTTCAGACAAGTGTTTGCTGGCTGTGACCTCGAAGGCCTGGAGCTCAGAAAGAAGTCCAGATGAAGCATCTTCATAGTGTTGATACTTATCCACCAGGTCTTTAAGATTATTCCCAAGGACACTGCACTAAAAATATCAAAAGAGAAAAAGGGTGGAGAATTAAAATCTACCATTTTTATTTGTGTTAAATAACCTCAGCACCTATGAGTGCTATAACTTAGAAAGCACCAGACTTCAACCAGTGTGAGTTGAAACTGTAGGGCTAAGATTTTTCTCCTCTGTATGAAGAAGCATCCTCTAACGAAGTCAAGAAGTACCATAAAAATGAGGAGATAGTCCTAAATTTATACCCATTTGAAGACATGTTTTCAAGGGCTGAGTCTTGACCAAAGTGATAGGTTTGGATATCAATCGTCAGAGGCAACAGATTTACCAGAGCACATTCCCAGTGAGTTTTATACATCAGGTGTCTAGGTATGTATGTGACAGAAGGGTTTTCAAGGTCCTTATGAATCGCCTCTATACGTTGCACAAGATTAATTAATACAAGAAGGGCAAACAATCTACATCAGAATAAAGCCAAGACCAAGAATAAATGATGCTCTTCAAATCACTTGTGCAACTTGGCCAGTCTGTTCAGCTTATATAGTAAACAGGGAAATGTTTTCTTAGTTTTGTGTTTTGTCCCAGGGAATAAGAGAAGCTGAAGGAGTCTGTGAGTTATTAAGTATTAAAATAATGCACTCATCAAATACATCTGTAAAACAAACACTTGCAGTATTTGTGAAGGGAATTATCTGAGATGAAACTTTAGTTCTCAAGTTTGAGAGGCTGTGAAAATTAGCAAGCCACTGTTTGCCTGGAGACAAAACATGCACGCCACCTGGTGGTAGAACTGAGTATTACTGAGTTTTAAGAGAGTGCTGCCTAGAAATCACTCAAAACTAAAGTAATAATAATAATAATAACTACTATTACTACTTTAGACTCCTAATCTTGAAACACACTTTTCTGAAGTAGAGAAAATGAATAAGACTGAATAAGATAAAACTACCTTATTTTCCCTGCTTCAGTTGTTTAGGTTTCTCTAACTCCAAAACAAAAGCTGAGAGAATAGAGTAAAAACTATAATCACAGATTGAACTTCCCCTTAAAAAATAAGCTTACCTTCGAGTAGAGAGACCTGAACCGATCCGTGGCATGATCCAATTTGCTCTGGACTTCCCTGTGAGCAGCAGAAGTGTCAGCATTATGCTGGTCAGCCTGGCCACCACCATCTCTTTTGCTGTAAGACTTGGCTGCTTCCAGCACCCTGTTTCCAGAAATTGTGATGTACCTCAAGTCGCCTTTGTGAGAAATAACATCTTCTGAGAAGCTCTTCTGCCTCTTCAGTTTGGTCATTAAACCACTGAAGTCATCTGCCCCCGCCTGCAGGTTTTCCAGCTCTTGCTCCGACTGCTGCAGCCAGTGCTCGAACTCTGCATAATCCGTGTCGAACTTCTCCAATTCCTCCTGCAGAGAATGTGTTAACTTCATTTTCTTCTCCGACTCGGCCAGTGCAGTTTCGTAGTGCGCTTTCAGTTCCTTCATGTTCTGCTGCAGTTTCTCTTTGTCCTCGGGACAGAGATAGTGACCCTGCTTCTCCAGCAAGGCTTGCGCTGACTGAGTGGCCAGGAGCACGGCTTGCTGCTGAGAGATGATCTTCTCATGTTGGGCCTATGGGGAAACAGAGACACTGTGACTTTAAAGCAGGGAAGGGGTTACTCTGGGGTTGTGGGAGCTCTCCGTTGCCTTAGGACCTACAAACTTCGATGATCTTCAGACAACTTGCTTCTTGTTAACCTTTTCAAAATGCACAGTATTTGCCTTTTACTGGTAAATTTCAGAATAGAAAATGCTACATTTCAAGTACTCTAATCTTATTTGTTAAGATTTCCAATCTCCTTGAAAGTACTCATATAATCACATAGGACGCGGACTGCTATTGAGAAGCTTCGGGAAAATGTAACAGATTTGTCTTCCAATTCTAAAACAAGCACCTGCAGTCAGATCTCATTTTACTCACAGCTTCCTCACAACACCTTAAAGAGACTGCTAATGTCTTTACCTAATTACTGAGCAAATAGGTGTAATACTTACCTACGACATGATCCTAAAGGGACAGTTCAACAGAATACAAAATTTGTAATTTTAAAGTTATAAACACTATGACAATAGTTAAGCAAGAACAATGTAGACTCTGAGAAGCCCAATGAACTTAGAGGAACACATGATAAGAAAAAGAATACTGCAGCTACTAGTTCCGCTGGGCCTCAGTTTCCTGTATGTGGAAAATGGAGACAACCACCCATACATGTCACAGGTGCCAAGCTGTTCCTATCTTTTATAGGCTTTTTATAGACCCGACAATAGGATTCTACATCATTATGTTAAAGACAACACACCTTAACTTTCTGGTATTGCTGGTTCAGATTCTCCTCAGTGGTTGCTACAGGCCCATCCACATCAGTTTCCAACAGGTTACCATTAACTTCATCCTCTTCTCCCATCTCCGACTTGTTGTCACCTTCTTGGAAATGAGCCCCGTTCTGTTCAATCACCTGTTTCTGTTTTATCCCCGCCCTTTCTGAGTCTTTGTCAACATGTGACAACCAGTCCAAAAGGTTTTCTATTTTGGTTTTGCTCTCTTCCAGCTGCTTCACAGCTGCAACCTGGGGGGAGAATGGCATTGACAATGGGTATTCTGAATACGGGCCCAGGTGTTAGTTTTAAGACATCCGCAAAAGTAAATATTTAGATCATTTAAAATTAGAGTGGGCATACTAAACAACTGAAAACTGAACACACTGATAGTAAACCTTGGAGGAATAGGAAGTTACTCTGAAGTTTCCACTATTCTTAAAAACACATTCCAAAATTTTAACTTTAGCAATGAATGAGTCCTCACATACTTCACAAGTAGAAAGTCTCAGAATCCCACTTAAACTTTGTAGAAAAGGTAAGCAAAGCCAGCTCTTCAAACTTTTTGTAGTAATTTGGTCAATGACAACCATGGAAACCCAGAATTCTAGTCCTGGGTGCCAGTCGTTGCTTAGCACTGCCTGACCTCACTTAATGAATCAAGAAGCTATGACCCTAATCTCTTTCAACAAAGCCACAGTGCACCGCATGCTTGAATAAGGACCTTTTCCGTCTCTTCCTTGATTGCTGTCGTCACAGCTTTCTCCAGCTCCTTTTTTGACTGCTCCGCCTTTAAATTGAGTTGTTCACACTTTATCTTAGCTTCCTTAAGTTTCTCTTCAATCAAAGCCTGATCTTCCCGTGACAGCTTTTCACCATTCTCTTTCAGGAAGTTTTCTGTGTTTTTCACTATTTCTGCCAATGCCTGTGCACTTCCTTGCATATCTTTCTGTAATTCCTTATAACACAAAAGGGGGAAAAACATCTTAGTAGATTGCTACCTATTTAACTTTTCCAATGTTGTAATTCTAAAAGAGGGTCTGTGCAAAGAAGGAGAGTCTAGCACCCATAGACTGAAAGAGCATACTCAGTATGTTCACTGAGTTGGTTTACTTCAATTGCAATATTTAATACTAGAGGCCCAATGCACGAAATTCGTGCAAGAGTAGGCCTTCCTTCCCCTGGCTGTCGGCACTGGCTTCCCTCTGGCAGCTGGGACCTGGCGCTTCCTTCCGACCACCGGCAGGCACCCAGGACCCGGGCTTCCTTCACCGTCCGGCTCTGTCTGGAAGGTTGTCTGGAAGGATGTCTGGTCTAATTAGCATATTATGCTTTTATTATTATAGATAAATTGAAATCTCAAACAGCATTAAAGAAATATATGAGATTTTCATGTTTAACAAAGAGATGTGGTTTGGGAAACACTGAATAATATTCAATATGTAAACTATATAAATTTGAATATATCAGATTTTTTTTATGTTATGTGAGTGCATTTATAAAAGCTTTTAAATACATGACCATATTATTTATTCTGTTTCTAAACACTTTTTTAAAAAATATACATCTACTGCTCAGGGCAAAAGTGGATAGTTCTCTAAGTTATGAGCTAAGTTGTTCCTAAAATAATTTCTTTTTAAAAAATATATATATTTTTATTGATTTCAGAGAGGAAAGAAGAGGGAGAGCTGCCTCCTGCACGCTCCACCCTGGGGATCAAGCCCACAACCTGGGCATGTGCCCTGACCGGGAATCAAACCATGACCTTCTGGTTTATAAGTTGATGCTCAACCACTGAGCCATGCCAGCCAGGCCCTAAAATAATTTCTATACAAAGATAATCTCTTCTAAACAGCTTTCCTACATCCAGATTTCTCTATGTATTTTCTCCTCTTCTCTTCCTCCTTTATTTGGCACTTTAATTATCTATATTGCACTGTGTTTGAGTTTTCATATTATCTTTCCATACTTTCAAGACACCTCAAATTCTGAGTATTTGAATTGAAAGAGGTACTTATTGAACTACAACATTGTGGTATTAACTGTGCTGGTCATGTAACATAATATTCACTTAACTTTTACCATAACATAGCAATGGAACTATGACCAATGAAGAAACTGAGGCTCAAAAGGTTAAATTATAAAGCTAACAATGTGTAGTGTCTGGGATTTAGACCAAGAGCTACCTAGTTACAATGAGAATGTTATTTCTTCAAACATCAAAATAAAAATATCTTTATCTGTCATTATTGCTTGTCCTTTCAATGAAAAGGGACACACTGCAGAGAAAGATGAAAGGGATAAGAAAGAGCTAAGAAAGTGAAAGAACCCACACTGATGGCTATTTCACCTGATTTTGAAAGTGAGTGGTTGGCCTAAATGGGATCTGAGTTCTAATTCATCACACAAGGTATTTCCACTATCAAAACTCCTTTCTATCTCCTCCACTCAATATTTCACAAAAAAAAAAATCAGTCAAGAAAATTATTTGGCTTGCTTGAAGTTAGAAATGTGACTCTTAGTATAAAGTTTATAGCTCAGGAGGGCTGGGGGCATCTAGGTATGGCTTGTCTCAGAAAAGCTAAAATGATTGCTTTTTTCCCCCCAAAATCCTAACTACTTTCCAAATAGTAATCAAACTCTACATCAACATAGAACTACTGAGGCACAACTAAATTCTACCTCTTGCTTGGCCTGGTACTTCTTTAACTCAACTGTGCCGTCGCCAATCACGAAGGCTTCCTGGTGCCCAATCAGGCGGTTTTCCGTCTGAGTAAGGAGATCACATATTCCTTGGAGTTTCTCTCTGTACTCCTGCTGGCGCTCTGCCACGATCTACAGGGGAGCAAAAACAAAGCGTCTTTAATGGGGATCATACACTCACGATTGTGCTAGCTCCTTATCAGAATACATTTTGCAAGTTTCCTCTAAAAGAAGCTTTCTGAGTATGCTGTAAACATGGTAGCAGTGGGGTACCAACTGAGCAAGGTGACACAGAAAGTAAGAGCTTGTCCCATAAAAAAGGAGAGAGAGCATGTTTGGATGAAACTGCTCAGCAGAATACTGGCCATGCACATGTGTAAAAGATGGAACTTCTGACCGACAGGAAGAAACATTCCATTTTCTTAAGCTCTTGAAACCTGCGACACACAATTAATTCTGTAAAAGGATATCAAAACAGAAGTTAGTTGTGATGTGTCTGTTAATATATTTGACATGTGCATATAGGTTGTCATGCTAGAGACAATGCCTGGTGTTTCAAGAAATAATAAAAAGAACATCGCATGCAGTAGCTTTACTTATTCACTATGTCTAATTCCATTCCCACCTCTCTGTTCATTATTGATTGCTATTGGATGCAGCACTCTAATGTAATTCATTAAATAAGAGATTTATTTCATAAGTCAATTACTTGTATCTTTCACTATCTGATTACACACACACACACACACACACACACACACACTAGTTTATTCATCTTATAGCCATAGATCATGTTTACTAGGCGCCTACCACATGCTGGGCAAGGTGCTGAGTGTTTTATATTCATTATTTTATCAATGTTCACAGTATGACCAGGCAAGCACTGTTACTATTTCCAATTTACCAGTGAGAAACCTGTGGATAAATGACTTGCCCTAGCTCCACAATGAGTGAGTGGTGCCGCTGGGATGTAAACTGAAGCAGTCTGGCTCCAGAGCCCTGCTCTCAACTCCTGTGCTACACTGCCTCCTAGGGGACAAAGATACCCTTAACTTTCTTTATTCCTATGTTCATCAACCTATCCTTTGATATTTCCCAGTGCATGTGTATATCCTACTTCTAGGAAAAAAAGTGAAGACTCTCCCTTGAAAGCAATAGTTTTAGGGAGTCATGAGTATTATAACAATGAATTATAACATTATTATGGAAAGCAGTATTATTCTATATGGTAGCATCTTCACATTATACCCTGTCCATTAATTGCCTTTCCAGAAAAATCTTTCCTATCACGCCATAATCCCTGGGTATCGACATTACAGGCTTCACACTGAAGAACTGAAAACACAGAATCCACAAAGAAAGGCAAACCTTCTGATCATCAAGATCTTGTTCTAGCTGTAACTGAGCCTCTAAATGTTCCACCTGGGTAGTTACTGATTCCTGCACATCAAGAAAACACCTCTGAGTTGTATTTAAGAGCCTCAGCAGCTGTTTGCTCTGGCTGGGAGACAGATCTTGAGCAAATTCAGAAATGAAGAACTGCACATCAAAGGCAGTAGTGTCCAGCTGCATTCTGGTGTGTCCAAGCTCCTTTAACACGTTCTGTGAACAAAGCAGTACAAGTTACCAACAGGGAGGTAAGCCGTGATATACAGCTTATATTTACAGTGATATTTATTTTTAAAATATGCTTCTTATATCAGGTTTTATTGATATTTTTCATTTAGTCAAAAATCTACTCATCACCTAGTAAAAATGGTAATGATGAAATTATTTAAATAGTGCAGTACTTAATCCTATATAATAAAAGGGTAATATGCAAACTGATCGAATGGGCAGAACGACTGGTCACTATGACGCGCACTGACCACCAGGGGGCAGATGCTCAATGCAGGAGCTGTCCCCTGGTAGTCAGTGCACTTCCACAGGGGGAGCACTGCTCAGCCAGAAGCCCAGAAGCCGGGCTCACAGCTGGCGAGTGCAGCAGTTGTGGTGGGAGCCTCTCCCACCTCTGTGACAGTGCTAAGGATGTCTGATCAATGGCTTAGGCCAAGCTGGCCGGCCTAAGCCATTAGTTGGACATTCCCTGAGGGCTCCCAGACTGCAAGAGGGCACAGGCCAGGCTGAGGGACCTCCCCCACCCCCACCGCCCACCCACAGTACACGAATCTCATGCACTGGGCCTCCAGTATTATATAAAAAGACTAGAGGCCCAGTGTATGAAATTCATGCACAGTAGGATCCTTAGTGGCTGCTGGCTAGAGGTACCTCCCTTCCCCTCCGGCTGCCTGCAGCCGCCAGCAGCCCCATCCCCTGATCGAACTCCCGGTCAAGGGGACAATTCGCATATTAGGCTTTTATTATATAGGATAACCCCTCTAAGAATATTTTAAACTTGCTTGCCATATCACACTTCAAATGTAACTCTGACCAAAGGTAAAGTTCCAACTGATATACATTTGGCACGCTGAAGGGAAACATCAATGTTAAAATATTGCTTGCTAATATTTATAGTACCCATGCAACTGTGGTCACTCATAAACGAGACTATGGGGAATCTGAAACATAAATTAAGGGGGCCAGCATTTCAGTTTCCTAACTCTCAAGTCAGGGGCCTACCCATCATTCATGAGGCATGCTGTTCAAATTAAGAACTTAAAGGTATGGTGAGGCAGGACAAAAAGGACTAAAGGACTAATACATAAAAACTACTTACACTATGATAAATTTATATGATTAATTTATACTATTAGGGATTTGAATAATATATATAAATAAAAACATAAAAACAAATCTCAGCATATCTATAAGAGTTTCATAAGGCAGTTGGGATAGCATCAGAATGGCATCCATAAAGTTGACTTTATTTTATAGTTCTGTCAACTATGAACAAACATCTTGTAGACACAAAGAAATAATCCTTCATAGCTTTAGAAAAGTCATATTTTTTCTAAACATTTGTTATGTTAAATCCATAGGTTTTTAAATGTGCTTTGTCTTAGTTATTTTGATACCTGCCTTGAGAAACTCCAAACTTTTCTTTACATGCTCAGTATCTTGAACATTCACTGGCTCCATGTCCTTCACCAATTTGCTCTTCTCTGATATCCAGTGTGAGAACGACTTCAGTTTGTGCAGAAATTCTCCATGGGAAATGGCTAGTTTCGACTAGAAAACAAAATTGTGCATCCATTTCTGTTTCTAAAATTCAAATTCCTACAAATGGTGATTCTGTCTTAAGAGCTTAGCACTCTAAAAATAAAATACTTATGTCTTATGATTACATTTTTAAATAATCACATTTTCTTCAAAACTTCAATCTCAGTGTGAAACGTGTTGACACCTACCATTTCACTGTCAATCGCCAGGACAAGGTGTTTCATTCTTTCTGAAGATACATCACTGAGGGAAGAGAAGGCATTCTGTAAACTTTGGAGGCTTACGCTCAATTCCTCACGATGGTTTCTGGGGAAGTCACTGGGAAGAGACTTTAAAAATTCTTCTGCCAACTTCATGTCCTTTCTTAAAATAACAGCAATTGGAGCCAATCCCAATTCAAATGTCTGCAAAAAAAATAAAGATAGATAGATGATGATGGATAGATACATAGATAGACAGATCCCAGAGCTATTTAGTGGCAAATACAACTAATATCCAAAATATAAATGTAAAGTGCTCTGCTTACTTTCCCAAACTAACATCAGCTGACTCCCACCCATTACAGGCAGCAGATAATTCTTACCTCTAACTGCTTAAGCTGATTCTTCAAAGCTTCTAGACTGTTATCCAGAGACTCTTGGTTGTCTAAGGGAGGCTTCATATCTTGAAGCAAGGCCAAATACTCGTGCATTTTTGATGTGTGCTGTAAACACTGCTGTAGCTCATTGGATAACTAAACACAAATTTGGACATTTTAATTCAATAGCCTCTATGCAGGTTTTTAGAGCAAACAAAATGTATGGGATGATTCCCAAATGTTTCATGCAGCTACTTCCATATGAAATGTAAAGTCAACTTACTTGTTCCATTGAGCTATCTCCAGAAGTCATGTCTTTTGACCCTGAAATACATTCCAGATGGTCTGGGAAATCATTGCATTGTTCCTCCAGCTTCTCATCTCTTGACAAGGCTGCTGCACGTACAATAGAGTTTTCTGGTCCAATTTCTTTTATATTCTGTAAATTAAGGGAACTGTGGTTTCCTTCTTTGCTTTTATAATCATCAACAATGTGTGGTTTTTCATGCACCATCTCAAAAGTAGTAGATGATTTTTGATTCAAGTTTCCAACCTGTTCTGCTTTGTCTGAGTAGCCATCGGCAAGCAGCTTATAGAAAATATTTTCAAGTTGCAGTGGAACTACCTTAGATGTCATACCTCTTTTCTCTAGATCATACTCCATCTGCGTTAATTCTTTTATCAATTCAAATGCTCCTGTAATTTTCTGGCTATACTGATTTTGCTTAAGTATATCAAGGAGAAGCTCAGACTGAAGATTTTCAACACAGAACAGATCATCTCTACTCTCTGCTCTTAGTTCTGGTGAGTTATTCATGAGGGAAATTCCAGTACAGTCACTGATCTTAGAGTCGTCGCTGGGCACACTAGCTGCATCATTTACCAACTGTGATGTGCTAACCCTTTTAATTAAGCTTTGAATTAACATTTCAGTATCTTTGCAAGCTGAAGGTTCTCCAACCTCTTGAGAATTCATATGACCTTCTTTCAACCTACTTTTTAAGATGTCCTTGACATCCTCAACAAACGCCTGACATAATTCAGGGGTCTGAACCTCTTTTTCTTGAAATCCTGGAGACAAGGCTTGTTCTTCTCGTGGCTGTTGCTTGATTATTTCTTTCTCATGGTTCATTTCTGAGAATGTGCAGTCTGTCCTTAAAGTGTTACTGGAGTTACCACTTCCTATTCCAAGGCCTTCCACATTTCTCAGAGGTAAGATCGAAAGTGTGCTTTCCTTTCTTTCTGGTGTGAACTGAGGCATTTCCGCTCCTCCTTCTGAGGTACATTCTTTAGTACAAAGGTCATTCTGTTGAGCCATCTCATTTAGAGGTGAGTCTTCTTGAGTCAGGGTTACTTTCTCTTTTGCATTATCAACTCCTAACTCTAAGTGTTCTTTCATGGGAGGGGAAGCTATTAGAGTACCACTTGGGGTATCCTCATGTGACTTCAATACATCTTTTGCTTTTACATCTTGTGCACAATGTTTTAAATATGTAAACAGATCAAGTTCTTCCTCAGGTCCATCAGTGAGTGATTCATTCTCAGTCTTTGTATTCCCTTCAGACAATACGTCTGAAGTAATGTCACTGATCACTTTGGAAGCTGATGAGTCAAATATTTCTTCAAGATTCCCAAATGAAACAGGACTTTGACTCACAATTGTTTGTAGATTCTTTGGTTCATCTTTAAGAGCTACAGTTGTTTTTTTAAGGCTTCCTTTATGATTATGTCCTTCATTGGTTGTGATCTGTGGAAACGGAAACTGAGTAACTAAATCAAGACTCTCCCTCGTACTTTTACTAGACAAAAGTCTGAGATGTTTATCATCTTCTACTTGACCGTCCATAAGCCCTTCTCCTTTACCTGGGAACATTTTATGAATTGATGTTTCATCTTCTGTTAGTATATTGCTTTTGTCATCTCTCTTTTTCATTACATCTCTTCCATTTCCTTGATGATCTTTATCAGTTACAGAGTCCACAGATGACAAATGGCTTTCCTCAGCAGGTTTTCCTATTAAAACAGTCTCAGAGCCAATGATTTGATCAGAAGTTGAACGAATATCAGTGTTATGTAAAATACCTCCAGGGCCAAAGGTGGGTTCTGATTCAGTGTCTTTAACAGTAAGCAGCAATATGTCCCTAACGGCCATCTCAGGACTCAACAGATTTTCTTTGCTTCTTCCAACCACCTCAGTTGTATATTCTGGAAGGTTGCCTCTTTCAGTAACTAAGCTACTTTTACTACTTGGTTCTCGCTGTAAAACATTTACACTTTGCTGTTTTTCTAGAGAACTATAATTTTGCTTTTTATTCAGGAGAATCATTTCATTAATACTTTGATTTTCATGGCTGTTTTCCCTTTCTTTCATAGTGGCAGCACACAATTGGATATCCATACCATCAGCCACATCTTGGTACATGGTCTTTTCCTTCTCATCTCCCACTCCTTCTTCTTCATCACCATCATCATCATCATCATCATCATCATCCTGACCATTACTGTCACACAAATAATCCCCATAACTTTCTTCATATTGCATAGAATGAAAATGATCAGTATCAGATTTCAATTCTTGTCCAGTTATATACCCTTCTTCTTTTCTCCCTCCCCAACAGCCAGTGTCATCAAATTTTAATGAAGCACTGAAGCTATCTTTCCTTCCTACTATTTCAGAATCAGTCAATAAGTCAGACTCATCACCTTCTAGATTATCTGTACTTTCCCTTTCTGATTCAGTTTCCAACAACTGTTCGTTGATCTTAGATGAGCCGACTGAATTTAAAGGTATTCTTCCATCAGAATCTAATTCAGCTTTCTCTATACCTATGAGACAATCCTGAAAAGACTGGGCTTTCCCCCTCACTCTTAAGCTATCAACTAGTCCCCCCTGAATCACCATAGGCTTTTCATCCTCTCTGGGAACATCATAAAAAACATTGCCAGGACAGACAGCCCCATCATTTTCCTCTTGCAGTGTGTCATAGTCCTCGGGTTGCAGACAATCACAATCATCACTTTCAAGAAGCAGAGAATCATGGTCATCGTCTTCAAACAAGGGAGTATCATAAAAATCATCGTCACTATCAGTGTCTGTTTCGGTGTCCCTCTGCTGATCATCCAGTAGTGACATTTCATAGTCACCAGCACCAGCAGTTTCTTCAAGCGATGATGTTCCATAAACATGAGATGCACTGGCATTATCAGGGTCACCTGTTGGTGTTACGGCGCAGGAGTACTCCTCCACTGTGGACTCATTTTGCATGTCTTCAGGTTTCTGTTGAGAAGCAGCATGTGTTTTTTCATCTTCCCCACTAGTATCTGAAATAGCTTTGTCATTGTGATATTGTACCTGAGGATCACTATGAGCAGTATTTAAAGATTTTTGACCACAGTGTTCTCCCTTCAAACTAATGTTAATAGCTGCGATTCCGAGAAACTGGTCTTGAGGTTTTTCTCCCATTCTTGGACCCAATAATGTGGACTGGTCACTGGATGGCACTGTAGCGGCTTCCCATTTATTTCCATTGTTCTCTGCGGTGTGTAAATCATTAAAACTTCCCCAATCATTCCTCAATTTATCATGACTTAATAAGGCACTCAGCCTGGGGGAATAGTCAAAGACAGGTGACTCCTTGTCTATATTACCTTCAATCTCTGTTTCTTTCAAGTTACAGATGCTACTAGTTTTTGATTTCACTATGGAATTTGTTGTCAAGTCACTTTCAAGGTTTTGCATATTTTTAGAATGACTACATTCGGCTGCATGTTCATTTTTTTCAACCTGACTTTGACTTTCACAGTTTTTAGGTATATTTTCAGAGTCTGCAAGTCCAGACTGTGTAAAATAGCATGCAGAATTGAGAACATTCACACTAGATGAATTCTTAACTTTATGATCTGCTACCATTATCTGTATCAGGTTTTCCGACTGACAAAATTCACTGAGAACATTAGTTCCCATTTCATTAAACTCTTCTTCTAAGGCATGCTTTCTATTTTCAGGAATTTCTTTAGGTTTAGGTTCTCCGCAATGGCATTTGTCAAAACTACTTGGTGAAGTTGTACTTTCATCCATTTCTTTACTTGGGGCATTATTCAGAAATATGCCAGGGAGTCTTAAGGCATCAATACATTCTTTTATGGGTGTATCCTCATCAAATTCTGTACTACAGCCTTCTAGTAGCATACCAACAGCCTCATTCAAGTCTCCATCATACAGCAACAGCCTCTGTCCTGTGTTTGCATCCATGTAGCTATTAATCATCAAGTAAGACAGGAACATTTTTTTAGTCTGTTCTGAACTCTGAGTTGCCACTGGCTCTTCTCCATCAAAACTATCTTCTTCTTGCCTGTAATCATGGACGATAGATGGTTGGAATTTACAAAAAGAGAGCCATCTTCTGGCATTCTTGCAGGCTTCTAAATCTCCCAAATCTGGCATTTTATCGGGCAGTATTATACTTTTTAAAATCAATGTTGTGTTATTATCTATAATTCCTAACTGCTGTGCCACATCTAAACCGATGACTTGGGAAGTTTCTGGAATATAAAGAGCAGCTATTTTCTGCCTACCATTCAGGATTTTGTATGCCAATTCATTTGTAATCAACTTCTGCTGCAGGGAAGAAGATGCGGGAAATATTTCACCAGAGTGAGGCCAAATGAGTCCAACGTAGCCTCGCTGAGCCTCGAGGACCAAAAGAGCACTGCTCGAAGTTATTAAATCACACTGGACTGCTTCATCTACAGTTAAACGTTTGGCAGGGTTTGAGTGGATGATCCCCCCTGTTTGAACCTGGTATGTTAGAATGCTGTTAGCAGTATCTCTGTCCATCACCCCATCTGCCACAGCTTCTTCAACAGTCATTCTTTCACCAGAGTTGCAATTGATCAGACCTCCAGAAAAAAGCTGTGCACCTAACAACCGAAACATGGTTTCACGATCTATGAGACCTTCATGAGCTGCCCTTAAAATGCTAATGCTCCTTCCACATTTTAAAGTTATTCTGCCTCCTTCTTGTGGCCTCACAGGTAGAAGCCGCAACCCAGTGTTTTCCTGTAAAATACTTCTTTCCATAATATCTACTAAAGACACCTTCTCAGAGGTACATGGATCGATAAGATCATTGCACATCTTTTGCCTTTCCAAGACTTTAGAAAATAATGCTGAGGAAACCATGTTCTGTTGGAAAGCCTTCTGGAGGGTCAACTGCTCCCCTGTGACTGGAATGACTAGTGAGCCTGTGGACAGCAGTATCTCAAGAACTCTGATGGCCATGGACTCTGATATCACGCCTTGAGCCAGAGCATCCAGCACTGGAATTGTGGTGGAAGGCACAGCAGAAATAATCTCCTTTGCTTGATTCAGTTCTTTGAGTTGGCACAGAACTTGTTCATCAATGAGGCCTTGACTTTTGGCACCTCTGAGGTCAAAGCATTGCCTTAATTCTGGTGAAATTAGACCGGAAATCATTAGCTGTGTCTCAAGCAACCTTATTCCTGTGTCATAGTCGATAAGGCCTTTTAAAACTGCCTGAAAGACGGAAAGGACTTCTCCAGTTGTCTGGTCAATGGTGCCTGCAATAACTTTATCCAGCTGAAAGGAAAATACAAAATTCTCAGATCAGTCTGTGATTCAAGGGTAGGCAGGTTTTCACAAAACTTCATATGCATTTTAAAAAAAATAAATAATACACTTCAACATAAAAATCCTCTACTTACCAAGGCGTGGCAATGCTGTGAATGTTAGGCAGCTCAAATGCACAAGTGATCTATGTCAGTGATCTATTCAACAGCACAGGATATGATAAAAGCTTTGAAAACAACATGCATCTGTGAATTGAAAACTTAATATTGTGTACATTAACAAGGTTAGTGAAGACACAACAGAGTAAATGACGACAGTGAGAAAACAGAACACATACCTAGAAGGCAAACCATGCTTTCTGCAATTGGGTGAGATTAGTTTACTAACAGGAAAGAGAATACCAAACCCCATGCTATTGATGTTTACAGCATACAAACTTCTTTCTAGTAAAAAATAATGAACCAGAAAAACTGTTACATAACCCCAAAATATAAAAAATAGTGTGTAAAGTACTCCAGGGAGTAAGGGAATTGAATATAGAGATAACTTTTTGAATCCTGAATATTGTGAATATGTATTGTGAAGTTTTAAAATCTTAAGGAGAGGCCAAATTTTAAGTGATTTCTATTAGATTTTAAGAAGATGCTAGGATATCTTCATTATAAATATGTTCCAATGTTATTCAAATAAATCTTATGGATATCTCTAAAAATCAAACAAATCCCACGACACTTCAACGTCACCTTTAGACATGACTCAGAAGCTATTTTATAACATTATATTCATATAGCAAAATACCTAATGCAGCAGAAGAATGGCTTCTAAAGAGAAGAGTTAGAAAAATGAATGATTCTTTCCTTTTATCATGCAAGGCGCAGATTAAGATGTCACATAAACTGATGACAGCAAGTGTAAGATTGCAATTAATAACACTGAAATCTCCAAACACTTACATGAACTCCATGTTTTGCCATGTACACATTTCAACGTCATTTCTTTACCACTGACATTTATAGAATCATGCAGTAAAACTAAGAACCTTGAAATAGCTTCATGTTTTAATCATATTACCTTCTCCTCTACCTTTACATCTCCAGTGGTTTGTGATTCTTGTAGTTGTTTCAGAGAGTCACTAAAGAATAAATTATAACTTTCTTGGAGAGTTTTCATTTGTTTTTCCAGTTCATTTCTTTCTTCATCTGTCAATCTAAAACAACCAGAAAGTATGAAATGAAGAGTGCAAGTCCTCAAGCAATAAAGGTGATATATTAGGCTCGATGATTTTATAAAGTACTTTTCTAAATAAATATACAATCGTAAAATAAAATATCTCATATACAGACTGATCAGGTCTTAGAATGGCTGCATATGGAAATTAAGGGTGGTGCTAAACACATCTAGGAATCCGTCTGTTGCCAAAAAACGGGGACTGACGGAAAGGGAATGAATTAATATACTAGCACCTCTCTAGCATACACACAAGGAACATTAGTATTGCTGGTCCCAACATGGGAAAGGGACAGTAAGGCGAAACTTGTTGAAGCTGAAGGATGGGTAAAGAGAAAATGACATTATTCTCTAAGGTACAATATAAAATCATTCTGGAATAATCTTAAAGTGGTCCGTCGAAATGGGTTTAAGAAAAGGGTAGATTCCTTCCCTGTTTGAGGCATGAGCTGAAATATATGAAATGCCTCGTTGCAAAAAGTAGGACCAAAATATGAGAAATCAGGTTGCCACAGGTCTCAGTTAAGAAAATGGAGAATTTATTTACACACATTTTCCAAAAGGTAAGTCTCAGACAGGACTACTTATATTAAGACTTGGTTTGGAGTCTTCACAACTCACTAGCTACTGATCCTTAACCTCTCTGAACTTGTTTTCTTAACAATAATATATGGGGATAATAAGTACCTTTCAGGCTTTGGGTAAAGACAGGTTAAAGTGACTAAAAATGTCAATTACTTAAATTGCTAAATTTATAATCTCATGTAAATTTATAATTTCTTAGTAAACTACATTACTAAGTAAATTTGTGATCGAGTTCCATTTTTAAAATCTCAGCTAAAATTTACCATCTTCTATTTGCCTAACGTTTTTCAGACCACTTTCCTACATCAAAAAAAAAAGGTTCATGAAAACCAACATACTTGTCTCCATGTTTGGCCAAAAATATCTGCATGGTTTGAAGTGCCTCCGATAATTGTTCCTTCTTGGTTAGTATTTCTTCACTGGAAATCTGCAAGGTAATGAAAATGCATTCATAGTCTGCCCTCATAGAGACTAACCAACAGTAATTTTTAAAAATGACTCAAGTCTCCTCAAGACCCAAATGATGTCTATTTTCTGAGGGACCCAAGTCAATAACTCATTACTTATTATCAGTCTATGGGCCTGGATAAGAGGAGTGCTTTATATTTAGAATGCATAATTACGAAAAGCCTTATTATTTCATAAGGAAATAATAATACAGCATTATACGGTTTCTGCATTTGTCCCATGCAACCATAAATCAGGTTGCCTTATCACAGAGGTTCAGCGCCAGCTCAATGTGTTCCTTGTGCCCAAAACATACATGAATGAAGAACACTACTCCCAACGAGTATCTTCCTTCCCCCACACGCCTGGATACCATGCTCCTTTTGAAAAAAATTATCGTGACAGTTTAATCTGTATGTCTGCACACCAAGAGTAAATACTTTTTATTGCTAAGACTTTTACTTGAGAAAGTTGCCTGTGATGGTCAGAGCCATAAAACTGATCTCTCTGAGGATAATAAGCAACACTGTCTCCTAATTTCTAGTGTATCATTTCTGAATACCTAATATCAGAAATGAATTGCCATTCTTTTAAATGAGAAGAAATGATAATGATGGGCCAATGAAAAGGTCTCATTCCCCTTGATGTATTTGACTTACAATCAATTTCAAGTCTATTTTCATGGTTACAGGTAATTATGGGGTCATATTGATATTTTGAAAGACATTTATTATTCACATCAAATTGACTTAAATTCTTTTATCAAGTGTTATTAGAGATTTATAATTTAGGCCACAGTCTGCATTAAAAAAAAAAAAAGTATGTGTCTACCTTTTATGTCCAGTAGGCCTAAAATAGGCCTAGTAAAATTTTGGAGAATTGAAAACTACAGAATGTGAAAATACCAATGGTTTATAATCCACATTTCTCAAAAGAAACTATTGTACTAAGACATTTTTGCTAAGCTCTTGTCCCTATTTTAGTTCTTTTCCTATTTGACAAGAGGGGAAGAAAAGACATTTTAAACTAAATATATGCATATTATTTTGAAGGTTTTGCATTTAAAACATCTAATGTAGTTGATTTCCAGCTTCTTATTCCTTCCACACCATATGAAATATAATAGCAAGACTATGAGCGAAAATGGCTTTATTTCATTGAATAATCAAAGTATATACGCAGACTTGAAAACTTCAAGGGGGAGCCCCGGATAAAGTACATCTGCCTCAAGCCGTAGGGATAATTAGACAAGACACTGAACTTTCCCCTGCTCACTTATGTCAACAATGTCAGCTGATGACGAGTACTGATGCGGAACTAGCGGGGAACACTACTGATAGCTAATAGCCCCTAAAGTTTCCAACCATCAGGCAGGGGCAGGGTAGGACAAGTTTTTCAAAAAAAAAAAGTGATGCTTAATTTAGCAGACATATTTTAAAAACACAGCTGCAGTTCCGGTGCTGTCACCACCAGCAGCAGCAATACTGAAATTTACACCTTAATGACCAATGCCCTGAGAGCTTCAAGTGGAGGCAGTCCCATGGACACCATGGAGCACTAGCACCTCAGAAGCTGGAGCTGCCCTGCTAATGCCAAGTAGCTGGGGCACAGAAAATAGCCCACAGAACTAAAGAATTCATTTAGGTAAGGGAAAGAATCTAGAATTTCCAGTGATTGATGGGAGAACACTTCTTCATAAAACAAAAAAAAAGGTCCAGAAAGGCACAACTAAACTCAAACCTCAAAAATGTGAATATCCTAGTTTGTATTTTTTTAATTCTCTGTTTTGTAATTCGTGAAGCTTTGTTTACATATGTTAGGAATGAGACGGCCTACATTTGTGATACGGAGGGCCTGGATTTACTCTGGGCACAAAACAGGATGCCTCTGCTGCTCTTTGGCGATTCTCATCACAGTCATCAAGAAGCAGGTCTAACCATTAGGAAAAGCAGCACGACATATCCGTTTACTACTAGTAAGACTAATATATATAGTTCAGGCTCTGGAATCAGAAACACCTTCTCCTGCCTGCCACATACTGTGATTCAGTGGGCGAGTTCCTTAACCTATCTGGTCCTCATTATAAAAACCTATAAAAATGGGGGGCTGGTGGGGGGTAAAGAATTACACATTCTTTAGGTGGACTGTCATGTCAGTAAATTCTACCCACTATTATTATTATTAACCAGGATTTCAGAGAATACCTTTTGCTTAGAGAAGGGAGATTTCCCAGCCTTCTCTCCATCTCTCAACATCTTGCTGATATTTGACACCCATTTCTGTAATTCTTTGGCTTTTTCAACATGCTCTTTTTTTTCTTCTTCCAGTGACTTCTGGCAGGTGTGAGTAGTAAGAAAAGATATATTCCAGTAAATGACCAAGCTATGAAACTCATCTCTCCATAGAAAACAAGTGTAAAAATGTGTTTTCATCACACTCAGGTTACTGAGACCTTTTATTCATTCACTTAACCACGCTTTATCACGTCACATAGCAGATGTACTTCCAAAATGTTTATGGCAGCAAAGGAAGCTGTGACATTCTTCAATGTTCAGTCTACCCTCCCAGTTGGTCTCTCAATACGACAAATTTAAAAACTTGATTTTATTCATGAAGCACTAGAAGACCTCTGAGTGGTTGCCTTTGCATTAGCAGTACAAGCACAACTGTCTTGGCAGAAAAGTAGGAAACAACAGAAAGCCGAAAGATAGAGAATGTGTACACACATTTGGAAAACACATAAAATGAAGAAAAGTCTCCCCCCCTCTTCCAACACACAATCCAGTCATCACAGAGTCTAACGAGAAATGGGAAATTGTGGCAAATGTTTAATATGTAAAGAAGGCTACTACATACAGAAAAGCTAAACACTTTTTCATTTTTCAAGGCCACCTGAAACACTACCACTACGGGGATGTTGGGGAAGAATGCCCATCTCTCCCTTTGGTTCCACGGTGCTTTCTGGAGAGCTCTTCCAGGGAGTGTGCGGGATCCTTCAATGGGTCATCAGGCTGGATCCACTCAGTGAGGCAGCTCTCAGGAAAGGATGCTCTGAACGTGTTGGACTTCAAGCTTATGCTGTATTCTAGGCAAAATACTTTTATTTTCAGTGTGGGCAAGACTGAAAAAACTCATCTCAAAGTTAAATGAAACCATTTTTGAGAGCAGTACATCTTTTGTGATTTTCAATTTTAGTCTCTCTTCTGAACCGTCAGCTATTTCCAGCCCTCCAGAAATAAATGTTGTTTTGAGTATGTGACATCATTACTAGATTGTGTATTTAACGGATTTAATCATGCTCTGGACAGATCACATGAACTGGACTGCATCACTCCTGTGCAAAGTTATTTCAACATGTTCTATTGTGACGAATAATAGAGGCTAGAAATCCCTGTCATCAAGGGTTCAGATACTTCTAAGAGTTTAAGTCCTGTGTGGAAATCAAAATCAGCCTTTTCTAATGCTTCTTTATATGTCAACTTTCTTTTTGTTTGGGGACATATTATATTTCTGACATACGACTTTTGATCTTTGAGGTTTGTGGCAAGGAAGACATCGATAATACCTACTTGGAGAGCCTCTTCGATTGACAACCGGGAGTGACCCTGTGGCTCTATCAACCCCCCAGTCAAGTACTGAAACTCCAAACATCGGATTCCCATTTCCTTACTGATGATATTTGCATTCACAGCGTCCACCACTGACATGGCTTTGTTCGTGACAGGATGGCTAATCCCTGTGATGACTAATTCACACTGTCGCAGCTGCTGGGCAAACCCCTCATCAACTAGGCCTCTATGCAAAGCTTCACCCACCCGGTACCTTTTGCCAGTAAGAGGATCAATTATCCCCCCTGTGCTGACTTGGGCTTCAAGGCATCTGAGGGCCGTAATCCGATCAATCAAATTTCTACGGGAGGCCTTTAGGACAGAGATCCTCTCTCCACTAGACGTCAGCCAATACCCTGCAATAGGACTGTGCAAATCCTTCTTGGGAACTAACCGGCTCAGCAAAGAATCAGCAAGCTCTGTGAGTGTGATGAGGCCTTCCTGATACTTTTTGACCAAGGCTTTGTCAAGGGTTCCCTGTTCCACAGCCTCATTAATATTGAACTGTAATCCTGTTTTAGCATCAGCCAGCATATGAGAAGGATTCCCATAGGATTCAAAAAACGTGGCTTCCCTCCACTGGTACTGCTGCCCTGAGAGCTCAAGATATGTACTTTTTTCTATTAGGTTTCTCTGGAAAGCCTCATATGCAGTCAGTTCTGCTCCTGTCTTGGTATCCACTACGGAAATCCTATGAGTTTTTGCTACATTGAGATTGGAAATGTTCCTCTCCCCAAATGGAAACAGAAGGCACTGGCAATCTACATCAAATACACACATCTGCAGTAATTCTGAATAATACAGAGCTTGCTTGTTATTGGGATTAGGAAAAACTCGTGTGTTGCTGGATGGCTCGTGTAAGAATTGTAGGATGGCATTGTTTAACAAGCCTTGCTGCAGAGCAATTTCTGGTGAGACACGCACTCCTCTTACTGGGTCAATGATGCCCCCGCTAGCAATCTGGGCCTCCAAGATATGTTTACCTTTTTGTCTGTCAAGCACTCTATTTTCCATCGCTTGAAACACTGACAACATCTTAGAATTATATGAATATCCCAGGGCTGCCTTCTCTGCCTCAAGGAGCCTAATTTTGAATTCAGGGTCAATAACTCCTTTAAGGATTGCATCTTCGACAGAATACGTCTGACCTGAAATGGGATCAATTATAAAACCTGTGGCAGCCTGTGCTTCTAAAAATGCTAAAGCCATCATTTTGTCTATTATGATTTTCTTGGCTGCTGAGGCAAATGAAATCTTTTCTTTTGTGGATTCTAGATAAAGCCCTGCAATTGAGGTGGCTTTCGTCAAAAACTTGCTAAGAGTTTTCTGAACGTCTTCAACAGTCTTAAGACCAAGTCGCAGCTGCTCAACTGTTTTCATGTCCAGAAGCTTAGCCTCAACCAACTGCCTGGCAGTCACAGTGTGCCGGAGCCCTTGGAATGTAAATTCATCATCCCTAACCGAACATGAATGGTCGCCATCAACGTTCTGGAAGGTCTCTGGTTCTAAGCCTCTCTTAAGAAAATCTCCTCTCTTGAGTCCAAACATCCATCCTTCAGTACTGGAACCGGGGCTCTTTTCTTGTTTTAATGTTGTGACTTCTGTACGCAAATCATACTGCTTGTTCTTAGCTATCTGTAACAGGAATTTATAAGTCGTTAAAAGTCATCTAAAGAACACTGTCACTTTACTCAATCCAAATATAATTCCTAGAAAAACAAAGATGAGATAACTAAAGAGAAGAAAAATTTCAAACTAAAGATGATTCAGGAATAAGTAATATATTTTGAAAGTCTGAAGCTTACTTTAGATGACAATTAAGGTATTAAAAAGGTATGAAGGTGAAGGGATTAAGAAAAAAACAAACTCATAGACAACAGTACTATGGTAATTACCAGAGGGGAAGGGGGTGGGAGGAGGTAGAAGAGGATAAAGCAGGGATAAATGGTGATGGAAGGAGACCTGACTTGGGGTTTGGAAAACACAATACAATATCTAGATGATGTATTATAGAATTATACACCTGAAACCTGCACAATTTTATTAACCAATGTCACCCCAATAAATTCAATTTAATAAAAGAGGAGGGAAAAAGACTAAGATGAAATTTTTCCAGAGAACATGTTAGAAATTAAAATTCATTGCTTCGTTTTTCTAGCTTTCTTAATGGGCATTTTTTTTAGAATATAATCCCATAGATATAGCATATAACCATTACATTCATGTGTTTAATTTCACACATTTAAAAATGAAAGATTAATAATTTGTAGTAAAGATGCAGTAAATCGCTAGAAAATGATAACATTATTTCCTATCAGAACAACAAAAAGCCAAGCACATTTATCGTTATTTTAAAAAATCTAGTCTAGCAGGGAAAGGAAAGAAGAGAGGAAACTTAACACAGGTAGCTGATAAGGTCTCAGGATCCAGATTATACCTCTAAGGGTGCCAAAAGCTTCACCAGGTCCACTTCGCATTTGTCCTCTTGACACCTCACAGGTGGCCTGGAATTGTACAGAGCTTGATCTCTTATCTTCTCTATTTCTGATAGTCTTGGCATAGGATTTTTGTCATCAAAAGTTATCTGCAATTCAGTGCTTGTTTGAGAAAAATACTCAGAGTAACACTGCTGGCTTTTCTCTTTCTCCAGCGGGGACTTTGATGGCCAGCAATGGGGATCCTTTTGTTCGACAACCCGATGCTGCCACTTCTCTTCCGACGGCTGTGGTTCTTGAGTCCATCTCAACAGAGGAGACCTGGGCGCTGGGTGATGCTGTCCCGCGCTCCTAGAGAAGAGGTCTCTGGAGTGCTGACATTCCTTCACGGCCGCCTCAAAATCTGGTTTGAAGCTGTAGTCCTTGGCTGGGCTCTTTTTTTGGATTTCACACTGGAGCAAAACTAACTGATGCTCGTGTTCCTTTATCTGCTGATCCATTTTGTGCTTCAGGTTTTCAACCTCACGTTTCTGGGCTGCCAGCTCCTCTTCAAGTTTCCGACATTTTTGGTAATGATTTGCTTCTACATTCTGCCCCTGCTGGATATGCTCACGATATTGTTGAAGCTGTCTCTCAAGTTCTCGAATATTTGTTTCACAGAGCTTAGCATTCTCTTGAGCTCTGCAGTTTTCTCGCTGAAGAGACACAAAGTCGAGCTTGATGCCGGAAATGTCATTTTCTGTGATAACTTTGGAGCCCATTAATTTTTCCATCTTTTTCCGAAACTCCTCTGCCGAACGTTTGAACTTATCAGATTCTTCCTGAAACAGGACCATCTTTCTGTGGATCATCTGCTCCTCTATGGTCTTTAAGTGCAGTTCATCTTGTACCCTTTTCAATCTGTTATTTAACTCTTGCACCTGAGCTTGCTGGAGCTGGACTTTCTGCTCCCCGAGTCGCTTCTCCTCTTTGGAAGCATTCAGCTCAGCGTTCAGATTTCTAACCTCTTTCTCAGTATTCTGGATGATGATGTTCTGCTGGTCACACTTTTGCTTAAACTCATTTACTAAATTTAGACTTCTGGCGAGGTCTTCTTCTAGGCATTTGATTTTTCTGTGGAAATCCTGCTCTGTTTTCGTCTGTTTATGCAAGTGTTCGTTTGTGTTACGTAGCTGATCTTTAAAACCATCTGCCTGAATTTTCAGTGCTTCACATCTTTGCTGGATAGCTTGTTTCTCTAAAACCACATGGGTCGATTCCGCCTGAATTCTCTGCATCGCTAACTTGGTTTCATTATTCTGCCTAATCAGCTCGTCTACTTTTTGTCTTTGCATTTCTGCACACTTATTACTTTTCTCCAATTCCTCCTTCAGCTTTCGGATTTTTTCATCATTTTCTCTTTCAGCTTTAATATTCTGAAGCAACTGTGCGTGGCTTTTCTCAAATTGTTCTTTGAGATGATCTGATTTTCTCTGGCATGATTGCATTCTTTCATTAGAGAATTCCTTCTCATCCCGAAAAGAATTCACCTGTGACTTTAAGTGCTGAATATTCCTCTCAGTTATTGCATGAGTCCTGGTGATGCTGTCTACTTCTCTTTGCAGTTTCCCTTTTTCCTGTTGAAGAGATTCTAGTTCCACCTCATAGCTCTGCTTTATTTTCTTAAGATCACTAGCTTCCTGCATGACTTCTTCGGCTTTATCTGAGGTTTGGTTCAATTGCCGCCCCAGTTCTCTGAGCTGCTGAGAATACCCTTCCTCTACCTGGTCCTTCCTTTCCAACTCTAACTTCAGGCACTTCAGTGTATTATCCGTCTCGTCTAGTTTTTCTTTTAGCAGACGAGCCTTTTCCTCGGAGGAAGTCTTCTCGAGCTGGAGGGCACTGAGTTCATACTTCAGCTCCCTCATGTCTTTCTCTGCCTTCCGATTGGCGGCCAGGAGCTCATCCACCTGCTGCTTGAGCTCCTCTGCTTTCTGTCTGTCTCGCTCTCCATGTGTCACGGCACACGTGGGCACCGTGTTCTCCCGGCAGGAGTGCTGGATTTCAGTTATCTTTCTCCTTGCTTCCAGCTCAATTTTCTGCTTTTCTTTCAACTGTTTCTCTGCCATCTGTTTCTGAGACATCAGATCTCTCTCCATCTGCTTCATCCGCTTCAGGAGCTCTTCCTCATTGTCTCTCTTTCTTCTTAACTCTTCCATTAACTTACTTTTCTGTTGCTCCAAGTCACTGAGACTCGAGTCCTTCCTTTTTAGGTGATCCTCCAGGGTTCTTCTCGTGAAGGTGTTTTCCTCTAACTGGTTCCGGAAATTGCGGAGGTTTTCCTCCACGGCCTCTCTCTTGGCCTCGGCCTCCAGGGTCAGCCGCCGCACGCGCTCCAGCTCCCGCTCCGCCGCCTCCTTCTCCCGCACAATGGCCTCCAGTTCCCTGCGGCACCGCTTGGCTTCGCTCTCAGCCCTGATTTTCTGCAGAGCAATGTCTTCTACATTTCGCTGCTGCTTTCTCAATTCATTTTCTGCAGCCTCCTTGACCTTGGGAAGTTCTTCCTCTACTCGGGACTTTTGTTTCTTTAGCTCGGCTACCATGTACTCCAACTCACTTATCTTTCCTGTAAGCTTGCAATTCTCAATCATGGTTGCCTGCTGGCGCTGAAGCAGATCTGAATAGGCCCCATGTTCAGAATTCTCCTTACACCTCTTCATCTACGAGAGATGTTTAAAAGTGTCAAACCTGTTTTATTCCCATTTATCTTTAAAAATCTGAAGCAAGGCTCAGAAAAGTACTTACAGAAACAGGAAAACCCAAATGCAGAACAAGCACCATCACCACCATCACCACCACCACCTTCTTCTGAGAGGAAGCTTCAGGCAGGCAGCAAAAGGAGAAGACGAAAACCCTTCTGTGGTTTTCTAAACCTTTTTTGTTTGTTTGTTTTGGTCTCTCAGAAATAATTTGGTTGTAAAAATTAGCTAGGTCCGGATTTTATAGCAAGAAGGGACCTTCCAAAACACATAGCCTATAGATGAGGAAACTGAGGTACAGGGAGGTTAAATGAATTTGAAAAGTTCCACAACAGTACTTTTCTGCTCTCGCTCACAACTTAGTCCAAACTAAGAATACACAACACACAGGAACCAAGTGACATCCAAGAATTTAGTTTTCAATATCTAGCCCAATGGAAATTTAAAATGATGTTTACATCCCTATTTCATGGTTAAAGAAACAAAATACAGAACTTTGGGACAGAGAGCCAAATCAGGAAATAATATGTAACATGGGAAGGAAGAAAATTATACAGAAACTTGTCATTTCTAATGTCAAAATTTTTACTTGTTTATATTGCCATCTTATGACAATTACCATCGGAATTGCTAATGCAAAGGCAGCTACAGTCCCTGGTGGCTTTAGAAAATATGTGCTTCACATACTCACTGATTTTGTTGTTCTTGTTAATGACATGCCTCTTAGGAATCCACCTTGACAAGTACCTTTAGATACTCCGTAAATACAAAGATATTTGTTAAATAGAATGCTTGTTAAAATATTCTTAGGGATTCAGCTCTGTATAGAATAAAATGTAAGAAGATTTTTTTACTCTGTTAATGATAGGATCAATCTCAACTGGGAGGAGTAGACTTTGCATTGACTACAGAAATACATGGTCAGGGCTAGTTCTTCATTACAATTTAATTTCTCTTTATTAACACCATAAGGTTGTTAGTTTCATATCATCAACCCAAAATCATAATTATAAACAGTATAATCAAGAACAGAAAAATGATTCTAAGAGAGCAGATTTTTTTTTTTTTTTGTAAATTGAAAAGCTTTGGTGAATTTCAATAATTTAATTTACACTATAGACCATATATCTTATTTTGCTTCTTCTAATTTCTTGATTCCCAATAATTTTGACAAGAACTTCAGTTGTTTCCTTTGCTAACCTAAATATGGTTTAAATAAGAATTCATATAAAACAAATCTCATAGCAGTCTGCAATACTAAATTTTCAATATTTATTGAGTTGTTGATTTCTAATATGGTATTTTTCAATTTCTATTCAACCCCTCTTTAAAACTTAGCTATTGCTAAGAAGTTTTGAGCCTTTTTTTCTTAGTTATGTTCTAAGGTTTGAAAAACAAAAAAAAGCTCTTGGGGAAAAAAAAATGTTGAATCCTCTGTGTCTTAATTAAAGTAACTGTACTGTTTAATAATCTCACATTGTCTAAATATTCTGAATTTTTTAGCAAATACTATAAAAATTACCAAAAATCATTCAGTCCTATTGCTGATTTGCTTTCCTGTAGATCTCAAACTTACTCATATAAAAATAACTCCCTCAGTTTTCTCTAACTTTTCCCGAAGGAGACATGCTGTTCTTTAATCTTAGCAATTAATCTTTAATATACAGTACTTTGCTCTAAATATACAGTAGAAAATCTCTTTATCCATCTAATACCCATTACAGATACTCTACTTTCATTTCTAATTTGGTATTATCTTCTGAAATTAACTTGCATCCCTCTTTGATTCTAATGTTTATTATGAAAAGTTCTACTCTCAGACCAAGGTTTCCCATCTGGCTCCTCACAGACTTGGTTTCAGAAACACTACTCTTTGGAGTCTAAAAACTGAGTTATATATCTTTTATAAAAGATATCCTTTGCATTCCACTAATATGATTCCTAAGTGGTAAATTTTATTCAGGAACTTTTAAAATCTATTTTACATTACAGTCTTTGCATGGCCTATATTGTTTTGTCTTCAATTCACTATCATTCCTTTTCGTTTCAAAGGATGACAGGCATAATTTGTAAATATTCAGGCTTTGTGAAATACCATTTGATTCTATCAACTTTATTCTATCTCATCAGATAAATTGAGCAAAGTGGCTCACATATGTGCAATAAGATATATACTATAAAAAAGGACTTAAACTATTTTATTTTAAATTAAACTACTAAAATATAATTTAAAAGACCTGTATGCCATTTAAAATGGAATTGTAGCCTTTAAAAAGTAAAAATATTAAAAATTATGGATGTTCTTCCATAAATGAGAGATGTATGCCACTTATTTGGATGGTCACAAATACTCTGATTCTCCTTTCTAAGCACAAAGAAAGCTAGTTATAAAGACGTGCAATTAGCTATGTTAGTGATTTAGTTGCAGAAAACTGTTAACATTGAACAGACTAAAATAGTTTACAAAAGCAGTGACATTTTTAGAAACTAGGAATGTAACAGCTATTAGACATGTAGCACTGTTTTGGTTCTCTCATTATATGAACAGTTATATTAAGTATAATTATCTTCAGAATTTTCAACAACAGTACAATTTAAAATGACTAATACCCCACAATTTACTAATTTTAGCATTCAGTCTACTATTTTTGTCTGTTCTAAAGTTATGAATAGAAATCATACAAAGATAATAGAGCATAGCATAATCCCTTCAAAAGTATATATAATAGCCTTTTATGACAAGATATTTATAAACAACTCCTTACTCTATTTGTGAATATATTTTTAATTGTAAAATCCAAGCTACAGAATTTCTCCAAATTAGAAAGGTACTTAAACAGTCTTACTATATACCATATCTTTTTGGCAAATAAATAAATACTGTGCAATTCTTAAGAAGTACTATCATTTTGTACAAACACCTACTACTTGTAAATTAAAACTTTTATGTTTAATATCCTTGAAGATGTAAATTAATTTAAAATGCATAAACAAATTTGTTTATACAGTATTTCTGCAGGCATTGTAACAGTAGTAACTATACTTCAAAGTATACTTCTCAACTGTGAGACAACTGAGAAAAATCCCACCGGTGTCAAAACTTCGTAATTTAAGTAGAACCATTTAAGACACTAATCCTATCATATTAGAGTCCTACAGCGAAAATAAAAATGTTCTATTTAGGAAAATCTTTAAAATGTTAAAAAAACCCTAGGCCTCTACTCTTGTACATTATAATTTTATAATTAAACAATTTCCTACATATCAGTTATCAACCATATAAATTTACCATGAAACCATTTTTGTTTTTCCAAACCATACTATATACTCCCTTTTTAGTTAGCTGTTCATACTTAATGATTACCTCTTCCTCTTCCAGCCTCTTCAATGAATCACCAGCAAATTTAATATATTGTGTCATGAGGGTGAGCAGAGCAGTATATCGTGTTCGTAGGTCCATGAACTGCAATAAGAATAATAAAAACATAATCTCCAGATGCCCTACATGAGCTGAATAAACGTTAAGTAACAATTACAATATTAAGTAGGCCTTTTGAAAGCAAAGTACACAACCCCCAGTAACAGAAACTGGAATGAGCTTATTACTGTTGTGCAAACCATACTAAATGGCAGTTTTCTTCTAAACCTCATCAAGAAGTACATTTATTATAATCTGCAATTAACAATTAATCCTGATTAAAGATTTTTATCAAGTGTAGTTTATAGGTAGAAACTTTCTTTTTGGAACATTGAAAATTTTCTGGAAATGGTTAGTAGTCAAGGCTGCAGAATATTATGAGTGTACTGAATGCCACTGAATTGTGCACTTAAAAAAGGTTAAAATGATAACGTTTCCATGTATATTTTATAATATAAATATATAAAATTTTTCAAGTACTGTTTCTCTCTTTTACACTCTCTCCCTTCTCTGCGGTACTTGTATTACCTCTTGGATGATGAGATCTGCGGAGCTCTGCATTCTCCGGCGTTTCACTGGAGACTTTTGTTGTGAATCTACCATGGCCCGGTAGGTCATTGTTTGTAATTCGTAGTCCTGGATAAAGGAGTCAATTAGATGAAATTAATTAAAGCAAAGAGCTAAAGCTTCCTAATGGATCTTAGTTTCACTGAATAACCTTAAAAGAAAATATCACAAAACAATACTTTTAGAAACCTATCCAATCCTGACATGTTCACACAGTGGTAATAAAATCAGAAACATTTAGGGTGGTGAGGAAAGTTCCTAAGTCTCTTTAGAAACTCATGGAGACATTTAGTACAATATGCTAGTTACACTCAGCCTCCCTCTCCTCTAGCTAGGCAATGGCAATGGGCATCTGGGTGGCTAAAGATGATATATTATTGAAGACTTCACAGTGCATGAGAACAGAAAACGTTATAGGTTCTTTAATGGGATACTCTAGCACTGTTAAAGAAAGGAGAGAGAAAGCAAGACCAAGGGTGAGAGAAGGAGAGAAAGAGGGAAGCAGGGAGGGTGGGGGCACAAAGTGACTAAGAAATGAATTTTAGCCCTAGCCCAGGGGTGGGCAACCCCTGGCATGCGTGCCAAACATGGCACGCCAGTAACTTTTGCTGGCACACGAAACCCTCTCTTATAATCTTCCATTTACAATTTTTTTCTTAGTATCGACTTTTTTATTTTTCAGATAAATTCAGTGTAGGTGCATCTTAGATAAATAAATAATTTTACATAACAAGTTATCTTAAAGACCATAGACATGGATTGACAAGAGAGGGGAAGAGCAATTTCTATGCCTCTGCCTTAACTCTCCCTGCCTTCCTAGATCCGACCAGTGTTTTGGTTTCATCCACATATGCTTGTGAATCTTTGTTCTCAGTGATGAATTTTGTTAAGTCTCATAATAGGAGTAGCCTGACGGATGAAAGTAGTAGCTCGTGCATCTCTCTGAAGGTCACAAAATATAAACCTGATGTAAAATCTCTGTCATCAGTGATACAGCAGCAAAAGTCCCACTGGTAATATCAAACGGAGTCATAAAGTTTTCTGTCGGACTATCAGTGTACATGTATACATTAAAAAATAAATGTATTTTTCATCATCATATACTGTGTTATTGTCGCTCGAATGATTTTTATTATTTCTTCAATGTTCTTCACATACGTACACCTTAAGAGATAACAAGTAGGCGTAACATGTTCTCAAAAAATTAGGGTTGGCACGCAGAAGAATTTTGAGTCAGAGATTTTGCTGGTTTTGGTGCACACTTACAAAAAGGTTGCCCACCCCTGCCCTAGCCGGTTTGGCTCAGTGGATAGAGCATTGGCCTGAGGCCTTAAGGATCCCAGGTTCAACTCTGGCCAAGGGCACATGCCTGGGTTGCGGGCTCAATCCCCAGTGGGGGGTGTGCAGGAGGCAGCTGATCAATGATTCTCTCTCATCCTTGATGTTTCTATTTCTCCCTCTCCCTTCCCCTCTGAAATCAATTATATATATATATATATGAATAAATGAATTTTAGCCCAGCTGGTGTGGCTCATCGGTTGAGCACCAGCCTATGAACCAGGAGGTTATGATTCGATTCCCAGTCAGGGCACATGCCCGGGTTGCAGACTCGATCCCCAGTAGGGCATGTGCAGGAGGCAGCTGATCAGTGATTCTCTCTCATCATTGATGTTTCTATCTCTCTCCCTCTCTCTTCCTCCTCGAAATCAATAAAAATATGTATTTTAAATGAAATTAATTTCAGAGCTCTGTATTTCTTATGTGTTTAGAGGGGCATGTGTGCATGTGCTGTGTAACATAGGGAAAATGAATAAACCAGGGGCTGCCATGTGACTCAGATGTCAAAGAATTAGAAGGTAGGTAGTACCAAAAGGTTTTCAAATGAAGACTCTCTGTTTTCACTTGTTAACACAGAGTGAAATGACTTGTAAAGGCTTTGAAAGTTCAAAGTAGAATCATATGCCCAAATATTAAATTTGATAGAAGTAAATAACTGAATCCACGTACCTTCACCGCAATTGAGTACTGTTCTGCATATTTTTGACATTCATCCATTTTGCTCTGTTTCATTTCTATTTCTGACACCAGCATCTATAAATACACACAATTTAGATGAAAAAGGACAAGGGATTCTATGCTACTCAACTACTTAAGATGCTCAAGAACTAAGAAATATCCACATCATTTAAAAGTATAGCTCCTTAACCCTTAGCACATAATATGCAATGTGCCTAATGGGTAAATCACAAACTTCTAGATTAAGCCATATAAGTGACCCATTCTCAAAGCAGAAAGTACAAAACTTCATAAAAGTTAGTCAGAAGTAGACTTAAGCCCTTGGCCCCCACCTATTCCTGATCATAACAGAGCTAAAAATTATTGGCTCCTCAAGACAGGAAAAAAAAATCTCAAAGCATTGAACTTTCTGTCAAATATAGCTGTTTAATTTTCTACCACTAACCATTTTCATTTATTTAGGATCCCACAAAACTACTGTGACCACCTAGTACCAAAGAGATTTCCATACTATGATTAAATGATCACTAGGAATTTGAAAATTACCCCAACATGTTACCTTCTTATTCCTTATGCTTTCAAAATGACTTCCAAGAAATCAAAGTAAGTGATATGTGTAGGTCTGCATTGAGAGATTTTAATATTTCTGATTTTTCCTACCTTTTTCCAATTAGCTTTTTGCTTCTTCTTTTAACAAGAAAAGGAAGATAAAGGTCATTGCTGACCAAAGGCAGACACAACCCTAGCACAGGGAATTGTGTTCACATACCTTCTGTTGATTCAGCTGTGTGGCTAGGGTTTTACTATTTTCAGGCTGATTTTCCTGAATCTTTCTCTGAGTAATTTCAACTTGTTGGATCCAGTCATCTAACGGGTGATAAGTATCTCTGTAGTACTTCAGCGATTTGCCAATGCCTTCTAAGTCCCGTAACCTAAAAAACAACAGAATAGTCACAGTTTCCAATAGCGTCCATTAGAAGGGTGATAGGTGTAGTGAAGAAGGGAGAGACAGAACAACTGTACTGCAATGCACTCAGCACAACAATTCAAGGGTACAGCACCCTGAAGCACATCTCTAAGGGCAATCACATTGGCTCGGGTTCAATCTAAATATTTTATTTATGGAGTTGTACATGTGATTATCCTAGCGACAAGCCCCAGAGACTAAAGCTAAAAAGCAGGAAAACTGAAAACTTAACCATAACCATTATCAATCAGCATGCCTTGAATACCCAAAGCTTGCATCAAACGGAAGTTCACTTTAGAAATAAGGACAAGATAGTTCAATGAATGGTTAAACATGGACTGAGAGAGGGCTTTCCAGGAGTTGTGATTAAATGCTTCAGTCTCTATGATTTAAAATCACTAAATTAAACCTACAAATCACATATGTTATTGAGATGAGATATTCTATATTTGAATATAATTTTAATTCTCAAGAATGGTCCTATATCATAAAAGCATTTTCTTTGCATTAATGTAAATATGAAATTAATGAGAAAAGACACTATTGTTTCCTTTAAGATGGAGACCTAAAACCATCTAATTTCCTTTCACTTTTTTATTTTATTTATTTTCAATGTTCTTATATCTTCCATAAAAGTGAACATCAGGTCACTGCACTTTCTTTACACTTCTTAGGTCTAGTATTGAGTGCTACACGGCTCATGTTCTTACTAAGTCTTGTAAGTTGGTAACAATTTTGAATTATTTAAATATTGTGTTTGAATATTGTAAGCTGTAATAAATGGAGAACTATATTGTTTTACCCTTCAGAAAAAAAGCAAGTAGATTAACTATCCAAATACCAGAGTATATCATCCTATCTAATAAAAGAGAAAAATGGTAATTGGCGTACGACGATACCCTTTTCATTGGCTAATCAGGGCTATATGCAAATTAACTGCCAACAAGATGGCGGTTAATTTGCATATGTAGGCACAATGCAGGGAGGCAAAAGGGAAAGCAGGAAGAAGCCCCCTGCCACTGACAGTGATCGGAAACCCAGGGGGGAGCTAAGAGCTGGGGGACAGGGCAAAGGCGGCCCTGGGGCCACCTTTGCCCTGCCCCCTAGCCATGATTGGAGAATCAGGCGCCTTTGCCGCCCTGGCCAGTGATAGCAGGAAGTAGGGGTGGAGCCAGCGATGGGAGCTGGGCACGGTCGAAGCTGGCAGTCCCGGGAGCTAGGGGTCCCTTGCCTGGGCCTAAAGCAGAGCCCACGATCGCGGGGCCGCTGCAGCTGCAGGTCCCCGCTGCCCGGGCCGGACACCTAGGCTAGAGGCATTAGGCCTGGGCAGGGGCGGAGCCTGCAACCGCGGGGAGCTGGGGGTCCCCTGCCCAGGCCTGACACCTCTGCCGGAGGCCTCAGGCCTGGTCAAGGGGCCGATCCGGTGATTGGTGATCGGAGGGTGATGAGGGTCAACTCCTCTGGCCGAGGCATCAGGCCTGGGTGGGGGGCGGAGCCGGGGATTGGGGGGTTATGATGGTCCCCTTGCCCAGGCCTGAAGCCTGGGTCAGAGGCGTCAGGCTTGGGTGGGGGGTGGAGCAAGCGATCAGAGGGAGATGGGGGTCCCCTGCCCAGGCATGATTCCTGGGACAGAGGCCTCAGGCCTGGGCGGGGGCCAGAGCCACTGATCAGGGGAAGATGGGGGTCCCCTGTCCAAGCCTGACACCTCTGGCGGAGGCGTCAGGCCTGGGCAAGGGGCCGATCAGGTGATCGGAGGGTGATGGGGGTCTACGCCTCTGGCCGAGGCATCAGGCCTGGGCAAGGGGCCGGTCCTGCGATTGGAGGGTGATGGGGTCAACGCCTGAGGGCTCCCAGTATGTGAGAGGGGCCAGGCTGGGCTGAGGGACACTCCCCTCCCCACACACACCCAGTGCACGAATTTCGTGCACCGGGCCCCTAGTAGTTTTAATAACATAAAATTGAAAATATTTATTTTGAAGTTAAATGTCTTATTTAAATCCAACATTTAAGAAATAAATACAGTTAGATAGAGCTCTTGAAGCGAACACAATCTCTATATATAAAAGGCTAACATGCAAAGTGTCCCCTCGGGAGTTCGATTGCTCACTATGCCATGCGCTGACCACCAGGGGGCAGCATGGAATGAAGGAAGGTCCAACCAGCAACTGGGGAAGGGAGGCCCCAGCCAGCAGCCGGAAGGCCCCAATCGGCCCTGATCACCAGCGAGGCCTAGGGACCATACTGGTGCATGAATTTTGTGCACCGGGCCTCTAGTTAAGTATATGTCAAAATTAACTATGTATATGAAATTAACTATATATAAGAGATTTTAAAACGGCCTAATAAGTTTAGATTTTACCTAGATATAAGGATATACATTAAATCTGTACTAAGCCTGAACAAAAAAAAGATACTAACCTGTTGTCAATCTGAACATGAACATTTTGCCACCTTTCGGCTAACTGATCAGCCTTTTCTTTGTGCCAGTCAAAATCAAGGTCCCGTTCTTTGTATGTCTTAAACATTTCATCACTAATGGCTTTAGCCTTCTGCAGCTCATCCTCCAATGAGTGGAATACCTCTCTCTTTTCATCTACTTCAGCCCGCCATTGCTAAAATACATTAATAGGTGAAAGTTATAAAAATGTGTCAACCACCCACTGGGCAAACACATTATTTACCTAATTTTATAATTTATTTATAGCAGTCACCTGACTGCTATAAAATCAGAGAAAGGAAAAAGTATCTTTCATATACAAAAATAATGTATTAGGTTGAACCTGATGAGATTGTCAATATTTGATTGCACTTTGATCTTAAAAAAAACACCTGACAATTTAATAAAGTTCAGCCTAATGAAATTTACATATCAATAAAGCAAAATATATTCCATAAGCAAGTCTGCTACCTTCGTAAGTTGTTTTCATTGTTTATGTTTAAGATAGTTACTAATTTCATTGCTTAGAAATGAATGTACGCATTAAAAATCACTACGATAACTTTGCACCATTGTTTTGCAATCGTTACACTCAGTTCTTTATACACACTTACAGATACAAATGAGTACAACCACCAGTCTTTTTCCTTTCTTAGATTAATTCCTCTATTTGCCTCCTTGACTTTTAAAATAACTGTCTCTTTCAGCAAGACAATAAATTACAAATAATTTAATTTTTAGCTTCAACTCCTCTTGCTGCCAATATGAACTGATTATAAAAAGCTATTGTCAAGAAGATTCAAACTTTCAAGATCTCTCCTTAAATTACAAATGCCTGAACATACTTATCTGCAGTAAGCTATGGCATTATAGAGATATGCCAACAGAATGAATGTGAATTTAATCAAATTAAGATATTAAGTTGATGTTTGAAGATTGAAATGGTAGAGAAATACTTTTAGAGTATGATCTTGAAAAACAGCCAAAGGTGAGACTCATACCTTTAAAGTACTTATTAGATTCTCAATATTATTCTTGTCTGCTGTCACTGCTTCTTCTTCACACAGTTTCATTTCATAGAGTTTTACAAGGGCTTCTGCAGCTTGAGTGTATTTTAACACCAAATTAACAGTTTTCAACCTAATAAGGAGAATTAAACAACAGCCTTCTATTGGTAAATGTTTATTTCCCCATAATGCAGTCCTGAAGCACCATTATGATACATAATATAGCATGTTCTTCATGTTGGAACACTGACACATTACGTACAAGACATAGTCAGCTGACTGTCTTCTTGATAGATAGATAGTATGGACCACAAGTGATATTTAGCAAGAGATTCCAAGATCAGATGGTCTTCTTTCAAGCCTTGGTTAGACCAAGCTTGAGAGGAAAATCCTACAGACTCAACAGCGGAGCTATTAAAACTTTAAGCAAAATGTGGGAAGATCATACACTGCGCCTTAATCTCTGTGGCACATTCCCTTTCAACATGAAGAAGCATCATAAATCTATAGAAATACTTAATATATTGGTAAGAGAAAATAAAAGTGAATTACAAATATTCATAAGATGAATATTTTAAATGTGCAGCACACATGTAAAAATAGGACAGTTGTCTGACGCAAATTTACGTTGAGACAGTGGTCACATACTTCTCTATGTAGATGGAAGACATAGAGTAGACTTGGTTCATGTTCTGAAGGACCACACTGAGCTCAGAGCGTAAGGTGGGGACTGATGGAGAGGCTGCTGCCTGACTGAAAAAGTCTTCACATTTATTTGTGATTGTTCCCAAATCATCTTTAAGACGCTCCAGCTCTTTCTTTAGTTTCTATGAGAGAGAGAAGAAACATTGGCATTAGGTTTTCACTCCAGATGGGGCATCTTTCTTTAAACAGTTTTTGTCTGCTTGCTTATTTTTTGTTAATCCTCATCTGAGGATATTTTTTCCATTGATTTTTAGAGAGTGGAAGGGAGGGACGGAGGAGAAGACAAAGGGAGAAACAGAGGGAGAGGGATACAGAGAGGGAGAGGGAGGAACATTGATGTGAGACACATGGATTGGTTGCCTCCCGCAGGCGCCCCAACCCGGCCGGGGATCGAACCCAGGTACATGCCCCTGACTGACAATTGAACCCTCAACCCTCCCGTGTGCAGGCTGACACTCTAACCACTGTGCAAAACCAGCCAGGGCTCTTTCAACAGTTTTAAAACTCACGTTTTACATTATGATCATTGACTTAAAAATTATGCATATTCTTTACTTTTTCTTTATCAAAGGAACTAAGCCTTAGTATCAAGTTTTGTTATCAATAATTCCATTATTGCTCATCTTTTCAAGCCCAATCATGAGTGTATTTTCAAGCCCAAACTTTTGCATGTAGCATATGGTCAACAAACACCTAATGATTTGCACTGTGAGAAGCCCTTACAGCCTCCACCATGATAGATAAAAGGGAACCTGTTTACCTGAGTCAGAGGTAGAACTGAATTAAAGAATGCTGGTTCACAATAAGCCATAAGAGCATAATCAGGCCTTATGAAGTGATCACTGGGCAAAGTTGAGCATGTAAGAAGTTATAGGAGTTGGCAGTCATTAAGATAGTAATTTACTTTAAGTTAAATTTTACCCCAACACATTTACAAATCTCACCTCCTGCTCTGTGATTTTGAACACACTTTCATGCAAATCGTCTCTTTCCAGTGGAGTTCGGATCTGTCTGATCAACCGATCTTCACAGTTCTCTAACCGCAGTCTAATGTTTCTCACTTCAGAGATGTAGAGATTATAAACTGATTCCTCTTGCTCCTCTGTGAACGTAAATATAATGTTTGGAAAACATCTTGTTTTCTATCATTTGGATGCTCTTGCTCATGTTTTATTATGTGAGTTTTATTACTACTGGAACATAGTGAGTCAGACTAATGTTACCAGATATCATCACAAACCCACCCTAAGGATATAAACCTTAAAATAGTGACCTTACAATTTACAAAGAGTTAAAAACATTTCCCTAATGCCATTTGAAGTACCCATTTCTATTGTATCATGTCCAAGGAAAGTAATATATTGCTCTCTTATGTTCAGGAAAATGTGAATTGTACTAGTTGCAGATTACCTAAAAAATTAAATAAAAATCCTTAAAATGAAAGGTAGATTAAAATATGTTCATGTTTAAATTTTTTAAAAATAGAATATTACTAATATAGCTTTTGTCTCTAAGTAATATCAAAAGAGTTTAGATTAAAATTTATATTAAACAAAAATTAACTTGACAAAAATCTTTTCCTTTAACCCTTGTGTAAAACCCCAGTTTGGTTATGGATAATCTCTACACCTTCCTCTCAGTTTTGCTGTGAATCTAAAGATCCTCTAAAGAAGGAAGTCATTTTTAAAGTCCAAGTTTGGTACATGGAAAAATAAATGAAGCTTTTCTGAAATGAAAAGATCATCATTCTGAACACTACATTACAAAATCATGAAAATGTTGAAAAGCAGATGCATTAAGATGCCATCATTTGTCATACTATTTGGTTGGCACTTTTTTCTTAATTCATCAACTAGAAAAAATTAATCCCTTTTTGCATATTCCCACCTGAAACATACTTTTAATTTTTCCACAACTGTGTCTACCTATCACAGGCTGATAGGTAGCATAACACACCTAAGACTGAAATTCCCATTCAGAGCAGGAAATAGTCTGTATTAAACACCTATTGGGGGTGGGGGGGAGGGGGACAAGGATGCCCATGCTTTACCTCTTTCTGCAGATTTCAGAAGTTCTTGGTAATACTGCTTACACACATTAACCTCCTTTTCCAGCTGTGTGATATCTGGGCCCGAAAATATCTGGGATTCCTGGCTATCTTCCAGAAAATCTTCAAAACGAGACTGTAGATTACTCAGTACTTGCTGATGTTCACCAGGTAACATTGTCTTTACCTAGAGAAGACCAATGACCATATAATTGAGTGACTATAGTACTGAGTTAAAATTACATGGGACAGATCTCAGGTTAAAGTTTCATGGTATAGGCCAGCTCAAATCAATAGCCATAAATACAAGACCATTTGAAATTAATTTTCCTCTTTGCTAACAATTTCAGGTTTTAAAAAAAACAAAGAAGAACAAGACTCTAAAACTCATTAAATGAAATTAAACTGGACTCATCTCTAGAAGTCCGAACACTATATCCTGTCTCCCTATCAAAATATAAGCACTAAGTGGAATATGTGATCTCCAGATGACCCCAATTCTTAGAAAGTGCCCCGTAAATAGTAAGTATATAACAGATATAGCATTGAATGAATGAATGAATACTGGCTCCGCTGGACTCCATCCTATTGTACAGCAAAGACAAACTCTACTCTTCATGACAAGGCACTTCACATTTTTGGACAGATTAGGTTGATGTGTAGATTTACACTTACTGAAGCCACATTGCTAGCTCGAATTTTATCAATTTCATTGATGAGATAATGCCAGGATACTACACTCTTCATGTTTATGTGAGTCTCATGCCAAAGAGTTAGGACATTCTGGTACTGTTGTTCAATTCTGAAATACATGAAAGAAAACACAGATTAAGCCTTTTCCCTCCCTTTGAACACGTGCTACAATTTCTCTTTTTTCTTTTTTTCTTTTTTAATTTAATGTATGTGTGTGTGGGTGTGAAATAGCCCATGTTTGCTAGTTTTAGATCTTTCTGATCCTGTGGGCCCTGACAAAGTATTGATTATTTCTTTAACCTTCAGAGAGCTTCCCAAACCAGGGGTCTGTTTTTAGCTAATGCATACGAACCTGTTTGCAAAGTCAACCGCTTCTTTGTTTGGTGGAGGGACTGAGAAGCACACAGAGGGGACCATGGCCTCATTCCCCGTGGGGCTGATGACCTTCCATTTAGCGCGATGAGAGTTGTTTGCGAGAACACATTCATCGTCTTTGTAAATGGTTATCTGGTTTAAAATGAAGAACAGAACAACCAAATGAGATCATTGTTGATTCATCTTTTTTTCCATACCCAATCTTGGGATTACTTTTTGTTGTTTTTTCTTAAGGTGGAAAACTTTACCCGTGAGCAATATGACCTCACTTTCTAAATATATGAACAAGGCCAGAAACTGGTCTGTTTCTAGGAGCTTACGTACCTCAATTTGTCTGTAGTCACAGATGGCTTTGATTGGAATGGATGTTTTGAGTGGACAGTCAGGATTCCTTGGCTTCAGCTGAACTATGGTTTTTGCTCTCCCCACCAGGCTTGCCACTGTGCTTTTATACTGCAAGAGCTCTTCTTTCTCCTCCTAAGTAATGAATAAGATGATTTTAAATGGCAAAAGACTTGTGGTCTCTGTTGTTTGGGGGCTTTACAGAAATGCAACCTTCAGAGAAGCTGCCCTGACCACAAGGTGTAAACTTTCAACCCCTCCCCACCCCCTCCTACATCTCCCTTCCCTGGTTTTGTTTGTTTCATTGTTTTCTTCCTCCTCAGCATTTACTATTGTCTAACAAACCATATATTTTACTGATTTACCACGTTTATTGTCTACGCCCACCTCTAGCCTGTAAGCACCATGAAGGTAGGGGTTTCTTACGTTTTGTTCATACTCTACCTTCAGCACCAAAAACAGTACCTATGATACAGAAAGTTCTTAAGTATTTGTACTTGAATGAACACACACACGCATGCACAAAACACTGTTTAAGCATTTTAAAATATCAAAGCTATCATAAAAAAATACTTTTTTATGCTACCCAAAAATACTAAAACTGAATGTTTAAATGCTTGATTGAACAAAGTGGAATTATCAAGAGTACTAATAAAATATTCAGTCGTGCTTCCTATAAAAATATAATAAAAACTACCGAATTCCCATTTTACATTACTAATGAAACTCCTAGCTAATCTTCTTAGTACCATTGATTCCTGAACAAGGTCTTCTAGCTTGTGAATGCTGCTGGATCTATCACAGCTGTACTTCCGCTGAATGGCATCTTTCAGATTCCTCAAGTAATCAGTGGCTTCTTTGGCGTCATTGAAAAACTAGGGAAAGATGAAAACTGGTAGTTTAAGTATGTTATATGCCAATAAAGTACAGAGTTACCAAGTTCAATTACCAGGGCCCTGTGTGTACCCCACATCGGTGAGAACAGAATAAAATCAAAACAATGCAACGTAATAGCCACATCCCTCCTTTATCCAAATAACAACTCTTGAACTTGGATAATTATGAATGAACAATAAATGTCCAAGGTTTATTAGATTCTAAACAATTCTTAGGTAGGAGTGTAAGTCCAAGAGCAATTTAAAACTTCTGAAGAAGAATACATTTTTAAAAAAGAGTTCTTGGTAATGACTCTCTGTAATGAAAATACTTCCTTAGTAAGAGATGTATTTGTAAAATAAAGGTTTTGTGGACACTTTAAGATTGTTTTTATTAAGGATTTCCTCCTTAATAGAATGCTTCAAGGTATCCTTTATGTCTTACAAACAAAACGTTTCAGTTTATTTCCCCTGCACCTTAGGTACATGCGTCTGACAATAAATGATGAACGCATTCTCTGTGAGTCAGCCAAAATCACAATGCCATGGACAGAAGTGGCGATTCCATCACATACCTCGAAATAGGCCGTGTTCTCCTTTATGTGCTGCTCCACACACTGGCAGAGCTGCAAGACCCAGCTCCACTGTGTCTGCATTGCCGCTCGGTAGGCCTGAGAGGTAAAGCCCAGCCATTGTCAGTGGGGAGGGCAATGACATACATACACAGCAATGCTTTCAAAGGATAAAAGACTCGACTGTCTACACAGATGGTAAGATTTCTTTTTTTTTTTTTTTTAGCAGATTAAGACTTGAAAATTAGGGTAGTGAATGTCCCTCTAATCTAAGATTATCACTTGCCCAAAGCCAGTCCTAGAAGTTTAAACGTCAACTTTTTAAATCAGTCCAATTTCTTTCAAATTTAAAAGTTTGTTTTTTTCTTAAAATATATGGGGGAAGCTAATCTTACATGAAAATGAAATTTAACATTTGAAATGGATGCAAGCTGACCCTTTACTCCTTTCTCACTACTCCTTTTTCTACTCTGTGGAATCCTCACATTTCCTTTCCTTTATGACACTGTCCCTTCATCTTTCTTTCTTCTCTCTGAATTTTTGTATATCTGGATCATAAAATACGTCTTTGACACAAAATATATGGTCTTGTAGTTTTCTCTTTGTTTTTGCTTCTAAAACTAGGCCAGAAGCTGTTGGGACTGGGGGAATTAATTTCTTTGTTTTTACCAGGAAAATATTTAGGGGGGTGGTGGTAGGGTAGAGAAGAGAGTATGCAATCAATCCTATATCACTGTAATTCTGGAGTTATAAAAATCATAATACTAGAAATTTTTATTAAAACATCTGTTTGCTTTAACCTTTATTTAAGACAAAGCATATCTTTCATGAGGGAAAAAATATTGTATAAGATACCTCCTTAGGGGAACATGAAATGCCCTTTTATATTTAAGGTGCAATTCACTGCCTTCCAGAAGAGGGCGCTCTAGATGCTTTAAGTAAGCCTATCATACTTCCTCCTTTTGGAAAATCTCATTCCTGCTGAGCCTACGTTCAGGCAAGCTTTTGAACGGAATGTACGGGCATTTCCAACTGCACTGGAAATCTGGCAACATGTCATGATCATATTACCTGTTCCCCCAAGTGAAGCCACTTTGAGTAAAATGGCTATAAAAGACCTATTGTGCATTGTTAGATTAATAGTTTCTTTTTCATATAAAATGTGAAATATTGTTGATAACCATTATCTACATACCCACAAGACATTGCCTAGGCCAATGGAATCATAAAGATGACTAATCTTATCCCCAAGAAACATGTAATTAGATTAACATTTCTATATAAAAGTAATCAGGTCCACATCCACATTTTCTATTTCCATCACAATTCTTAACCTATAATCATATTTCCTAACAGCTTTCATCTCCCTACTCTGAGGGCAATTCCATTTTTAGTTTATCATCGTACAAAAGTGTATCCAGGCCCTTCATTACTCTAATTTCCTTCCCTTATTATCCCTCCCGCTGTTGTGTCTTTAAGATTCCTATCTGGCATTTCATGTGGATGCAAAACCCTATTTTCATATAAAAGAAGGTCAAATGTAACATTCCCAAAACTCCCCAATGAGACCTGAAATTTTACTAATCTTTTGATTCATGACGATTTCAGTGAACAAGGTATTTCTTTCCTCAACCGAGACACTGTGAAGCCCGTCCCGCTGTAAGCACAGCTGCATCTTCCTCTGGAAACACACATCTATCCATGTCTGATGCTCCTTGCCACCTTACCTAACCTCTCCTCCCCCTCTTGTTAGTCAGAAATTCACTAACTCTAACCAGTATATATCAGGCCAGAAAATTAAACACACCACCACCACCACCGCCACCACCACTGCCGCCGCCACACGGGCAACCTGATAAATCCCACCTTCTGGATTAGAAATGTGCACTCCAGTGAGGCCTTTCCAGGGTGTTATTTCAATGCACCTCACAAAACTAGATCATAAGTACAATTACTAATTAAATAACAGTAGTTAATACATCTTAAGAACATACTACGCACCATAAACTATACTAAGTAGTAACCTTACATTATTGCTCTCATTCTCACCACAGCTCTTGAGGTTAGAAGCAATTTTCCCATTTGGGTAGGTAGGTGAGGCTTAGCAAGGTTACATCACTTGTGCAATGGCACAAGGCAGGAGGAAATAAAACATCACAGCTTGAAAAGTCAAGGTCCTTCATATTTACTGCAATTCGCCTCTTGGGTTAGAGGGTTGACAAAGGCACCTTTACTTTAAGTGATGGGCAGGGGACACACATAGATCAAGGGAAGTGAAGGCAAATCAGTATGATGTGTCAGAAACATCACTGTTGAGCCAGGTTGTAATAAAAACTGGATAGTCGGCATTTTTCAATTTGTCAGCAATAAAAAAAATATGTAGGGTGATAATCGAATGTGGATATTCAAGCATGACTATTACGCCTCCTGACTCACCTCAATAGTTAATCGGGCTGGGTGGTTTTCCAGAAGTAGCTGCTCTGCTATCTCCTGAACTGACTTAATATTTTCTTCCTTTTGCTCCAATTCTCTCATTAATTCCTAATTCAAGAAAGAGTTCAGAAATGTGTTAGAAAAAGATCTAAACCTGAAATACCACTTTAATATTCAATTACCGAAGTTGCACTTACAGCATGGTAATCTTTTTTCCGGGATATGTGGGTATTTCTTTCACTCCAGTCATAAGCAACTTCCTCTTCTTCTTTTTCATTCAACCAAATAAGTTCATTCGTGGCACGAGTTATAAAATTATGGAGGGTATCAAGGTGCCGTTCCTGATTCCTGGATGTGTTCTTTATAAGGGAAACCATTGTAAGAATCATGTCTTTGCCAAACAGAGATAAAGGAAACAGAAAATGTAAAAAAAAACACTTACCAACAGTTTTGCATACAGACTCTCTAACCTGTGCAACTTTTCTGCGTAAGTTAGCTTAAGAGGCGCCGTCATTTGGATCTATAACATGGTATAAGAGAGACACCAAGGTTAGGAATCTTGAAGAATTCTGATTCCTACTCAGTGTATCTATTATCTTTTCACAGGGTCTTTACATGAAAAGCAAAACAACAGTAAGCTAAAATGAAATAGATACAGATTTTGAATGCATATACCTCACTGATCTTAGCTTCCTTAAGGCTACATTCAAATTCTTCAATAGCTCGGTGAACGTTTTTATGATTTTCTAAATGGCTTTCAACACTTGGCAAATCTGATCCCCATTCAGTGCGGTCCAGCTGCCCCTTTAAACAGGAAGACTCTAGGTTAAAAAAAAAAAAAAAAGAAACTGATAGCAATAAAGATGGAAACTTTCAGGTAAACACTTTCTTACCTGCATCTCATCAACCCAATTCAAAAGATCCTGAACAAATTTCATGTTGATTTCCTCTTCTGTTAAGTTCTGATCCAACAAAGAAGACTTTAGAAGGGGCTTTCGGATCTGCATCAACTTCAGGGTTTGCAATGCATTTGTCTCTACTCCTGAATTGAAATTTGGAACTAATCCTGTTGGGAAACCAGGTGTATAAACTGGAGTGAGGGATGGAGTCAGGCGGGAAGTCAGACCTGATGACAGGCCAGATTTCACACTAGAAGGGGTCAGGGAAGGCGTTAAACTCTGGGTCAGCCCTGAGTTCAGACTGGGGTTTAAGGTCTGTGCAAATCCTGAGTTTAAACTTTGAGTGATTCCTGATATCATGAGCTTCGTCTGTTCTGTCGTCAGCAGGCGTCCTTTGCTGTACACTGAGGAACATTCATTCCTTAAGGCCATAATGTCATCGCGCAGTTTTGCGACCCTGAAAAGAAAATCAAAAGGGATGAGCTAGAATATAAACGTCACTCTTTATAAAGAGCGAGCCCTAAGGTAAACTATGGACTTTCGTTAACGATAATGTGTCAATATTGGTTCATCAATTGTAACTCATGTATCACACTAATGTAAGATGTTAATAGGAGAAGGAGCCATATCAGGAGGCATATGGGAACTCTGTACTTTCCAGCCAGTTGTTCTGTTAATCTAAACTGCTAAGTAAAGTCTATTATTTGAAAAATTCATTTTAATCATATTGATAAAATTTTACACCACATTTTTTTCATGGAATTGTACCATGAGCACTTTCATTATCACACAGTCTTTTTTATAACTACCATTTATAATGAACATAATTACTAAACTATGCTGTGATAATTCTCCTCTTATTTGACCTTTAGGAAATTTCCAAATTTTTTGTGATTATAAAACATTTCTCATCTAAACCAAAAGTTTTTTATCTGCATTTATTTAAATGTTTTATTGTTATAATTCCTAAATTGTTATTGATTCCTAAAAGTGGAACAACTGAATTAAAGCATCATTTACAATTTTTGCTTTTTTAACTCTAGGTTTTGTTTTAACTCTAGACTTTTAACTCTAACTGTTTTTTTTAACAAAAGGACAGGGCATGAATAGGTAAGTAGCACATTTACCTCTGCACCAACTGATCTGCATGGTAGTATTTTCCATCAATCAGTATCTGCACATCGATTACATGCTGGCGTAAGAGGTTCTCACATTCAAGTATATAGCCGGCAATTTCTGCTTCATTCTGAAACTGCACCCCCGATTCTAATCTTTTAGAATCCTGTATTTTAAGAGAAGTCAATATTAATTTTATGAAACAAAGTTTCAAAACCAGTAAGATATACTGGAACACAAGGCTACTTGAGTTCTCTTTTTTCCCTTACGGTTCAAAAATATGTTTTGCCTCTGTTGACTATTTCTCCATAGAGCAAATTCTGCTCATAATATTTAACAAACCTTAAGTTTCAGTTGACAAAAATACCAAGAATTGACCAAATGCTATGCAAACGTTTTAGTTCATCCAAATTCACAGATTCCTCTCCCACAATTCCAAAGGCTCCTAAAATCAACTTACAGCCTGAAGAGCATTTCGAGCAAGTATCAGTTTGTCTCCACAGATAACACTGTCCCTTTGAACTCGGAGGGCAATCTGCTGTAACATTTCCAACCTGAAAGAAGGAACAAAAGAGAATATAGCCTCTCCCTCTGAAGAGTTCACAATCGCTGAGTTCACAATCGCTGAAAAATGCCGTCCGCTGAGACGAAAACACAATCCCACACCAGCGATTCAATACCTGTGTCCATCCACGGATTCATTGCCGAAGCTAATGCAGGAGTTGATCAGTGTTGGCCCGCAATGAACAGAGAGAAAATTTTCATTTGAATCAAGGCTGGTTCGAGTGCTAGTAGTGTTACTAAACACAGAATCACTACTATGGTAGCTGTAACTACTACTGTGCATTTTTATTCCCGAAATGATATTCCTTCTCGACCAGTAAAAGTAGACTAAAAAGTAGGTCTGCAGAAAGCTCTACTTCTAACGGTGAAAAGGTGGCAGCTGAATGTGACTGCTTTAATGGCTCCTTAAATATGCTCCTACATGCATATGCAACACACAGAAAATAATACGCTGATAACTATTCAAAAGAATCTCGCCTAAAGCCACGAGTTTGCTAGCTGAGGTTTGCCTTTTGTAGCTTGCGTTAAAACCCTGCAAGTATGGACAAGGCAGGCTGATGGGGCGGCACTGAAAAAAAAACCTGGCCAAATATTTTCACCAAGTGTCATCCAATTGCAACCACCTAAAAAACAACTCAGATGCCTCATAGAAGCCCAGGTACAATTAGTAAAAGTTAGTCAGGGAATAGCAGTCATCAGCTAGAAAACCACAAATATTCAATCACAGCCTGACTTTTATAAAGGGCCAGGTCTGTACCCAAATAACAATAAGGCTGAATGGTGGCATTTATAAGCATGCGTAAACAAGTTCATGTGATGAGAAAGAAAGTACATTCCCGTTTAAGTTGCATGTCATTTGTTTGTCAGGTCAAATTAACTGGAGAATGACCCATTGACCTTTCTTTAAGTGACATGCTCTCAGGAATGTGACTCTAATCTTACTACAGTTACTTTATATTTTTAAAAGCCAAAGTGCTAAGTAGACTATTGAGACAATGCTTGCAAATTTCATTTGTCTATGCTTGTTTTTCCTCATTTGTCTCCTACACACTCCCATGCCACATAGCTATTATTTGAAATATATATAGTTAATGCCAAATAACTTGTTGCATCAAGAAAACTTAAAGTATTTACCCAAACAAGCTCCTAAATATCTTCTTTTTTTTTTTATTAAATCTTTATTGTTCAGATTATTACATTTGTTCCTTTTATTTCCCCCCCATAACTCCCCTCCTCCCAGTTCCCGCCCCACCCTCCGCCCTCACTCCCCACCCACTGTCCTCATCCATAGGTGCTCGATTTTTGTCCAGTCTCTTCCCACATCTCCCACACCCCTTTCCCCCCCAAGAATAGTCAGTCCATTCCCTTTCTATGTCCCTGATTCTATTATAATCAACAGTTCATTCTGTTCATCAGATTATTTATTCACTTGATTCTTAGATTCACTTGTTGATAGATGCATATTTGTTGTTCATATCCTAAATATCTTCTTAACCCCCAACACTACAAAGCCAAACTTGCTTTGATTTGTTTTTGGAAGGCAAAAAAGGGGGAATTTGAAAGTGCTATATCAAATACAGTATGTCCCCAAAAACTGTATGCACACTTTAACAGCTGACAGCTCAATTTTGAAAATGAAAATGTATTTTAATAAACACTGCCTTTATAATTAGTCAAAGTGTATGTATACTTTTTGAGGGGGACATCCTATATAGTTAGTAAACAGAAAATCTCAAAATAGTAACAGCAGCACCTAATGTTTATTAAGCAATTATTATGTGCCTGGAAATCAACTAATCATTTTACATACACCACTTCACCTCATACTCATAACCACCAAATGTGGTAGATACTACAACATTCTCTTCACCAATGAGGAAACTGAGGCTTAAAGAGATTAATAACCTTGTCTAGAATGACGTGGCCTGCAAGTTGAGCTACTAATTTAATCCGGGATGGACTGATTCCTGGACCTGGAACTCCTACACTGCCTTCTTTTACTAACATATAGTTAACTCCAGCTACTATTCTGATGACTAAAAAATCAACTCCATATCCCTTCTCTAGCAGACTTGGCCATTACTCCAGATGATTAACTTAGTATCTCACTTGAATCGCCTACAACTGCCTCCTCCATAAAAGTTCCATCTCGTGTATTTCAAGTTTATTTTCGTTCCAATGATCCAGTTATGTTGATATAATATTAAGCTTTCACAAGAGTGTGAGCAGTAATTTAATAAAGGGCTGACAAGTTAGACTTGCCCTCGTACTGTCACAGCTTTATGTCCCATTTCAACAATGTTGAGGTCAAGTGTGGGGCACAGACAGCCTGAGTATCCTGAGAGCCTCTCCATGTGCCTGGCACCATGTTAAACACTGGCCACACAAGGAGCAGTGAAAACACGTTTTTCTCCACATTTTTGGAGCTCATAACAGTGGAACAGGTAACCCTTAATCAAATGATCACAGAAATAAATACAAAATTACAACAGAGATAAGTGACATGAAGGAACAACACATGTAAACACAAGAGTTATAATAAACAAGACATCTGCACCAGCCTAGGAGACCATGGAAAATTTCCTGAGGAAGTAACACTGGAGCCGAGATCTGAGAATGATGAGGAGTAAAGAGAGCGGGCAGGATGAACTGGACTTCCCTGCCAAAGGAACAGAGGGCTGCAAACCTCCTGGGTATGGAGGAGGGTGGGACCTTGGCCCTCAGAGCTCCCGAGAGAGCAGTGTGGCTGCGGGAAGAGAGCGAGGAGGGTGTGGTGTGAGAAGGGCGGAGAGTGGAAGCCCAGGCCCATGGAGCTCACAGCTAATGAGGAACAGAGATCCCAATTCCCACTAGTCAGGCTGGGAGGTAAGGACTAGAACGAAGACAAATGCATCCAACCCATGTCTCCCAAAGTACCTGCCAGGGCCACTGAGTAGAGGAGTAGAGACAGAATGATGAAGTCAGTGACAGTTTCATGGAATAAATGCACCTGTAGGGAGAACTTAACCTGATATTTACTGAGTATTTTCTGGAAGACACCTCACTGCCCTGTAAACGGAGGCAGTCCATACTCTGGTTTCCACAGCCCCACAGAAAGAGGGTCACAGCCAAAACTGTAAGAAGCAAAGTAAGTTCTTTATGGGCCTGTAAGCTTCCGGATCCAGGCCCTGGTGCTTTAAAAGCCAGTCAGAGGAAGACAAGTATCACAAGATCTCACTCATATGTGGAATCTAGTGAACAAAATAAACTGATGAACAAAATAGATCCAGAGACATGGAAGCATGGAGCAGAATGTCAAATCTCAGAGGGAAGGGGGTAAGGGTGGGATAAGATTAACCAAAGAACTTATATGTATATATGTATACTAGTGGCCTGGTGCACAAAAATTTGTGCACTCGGGGGGAAGGGGGGGGGGGTCCCTCAGCCTGGCCTGTGCCCTCTCACAGTCTGGGACCCCTCGGGAGATAACAACCTGCTGGCTTAGGCCTGCTCCCGGGTGGCAGAGGGCAGGCCCAATCCCTAGGTGCAGCCCCTGGTCGGGCTCAGAGCAGGGACGATTGGGGAGTTGCGGTGCCGCCCCGTCATGCACAGAGCAGGGCAGATTGGGAGGCTGCGATGCCATCCTCAGTCACGCTCAGGGTAGGGCTGATTGGGGGGTTTGGGCACCGCCCTCTGTCACACTCAAGGCAGGGTCAATGGGGAGGTTGCAGTGCCACCCCCTGACACGCACAGAGCAGGGCCAATCCGGGAGTTGGGGCGCTGCCCCCTGTCACACACAGAGCAGGGCCAATCAGGGGTTTGGGGCGCTTCCTCCTGTCACACACAGAGCAGGGCCAATCAGGGGGGTTGGGGCACTGTACCCTGTGACGCTCAGAGCAGGGCCCATCAGTGGGTTGGGGAGCTCACCCCAGTCACGCACAGAGCAGGGCCGATCAGAGGGTTGAGGAGCTCCCCCCTGTCACTCACAGAGTAGGGCCGATAGGGGAGTTGGGGCACCGCCCCCCGTCACACACAGAGCAGGGTGGATCAGAGGGTTGGGGCGCTGCCCTCTATCATCCACAGAGCAGGGCCAATCAGGGGGTTGGGGCGCCGCCACTGTCACACTCAGGGCAGGGCTCATAGGGAGGTTATGGCTCTACCCCATCACACACAGAGCAGGGCCCGTGGGGGGGTGGGGGGTTGGGGCGCCGCCCTCTATCACCCACAGAGCAGGGCCGATCAGGGGGCTGGGGCACCGCCACTCTCACATTCAGGGCAGGGCCGATGGGGAGGTTATGGCTCTACCCCATCACACACAGAGCAGGGCCTGTGTGGGGGTGTTGGGGCGCCGCACCCTGTCACATACAGAGCAGGGCGGTTCAGGGGGTTGGGGCGCTGCACCCTGTCACACACAGAGCCACAGGGCAATCAGGGGGTTGGGGAGCTCCCCCGTATCAGGCACAGAGCAGGGCTGATCAGGAGGTTGGGGCGCCTTCCCCTGTCACAAACAGAGCAAGGCGGATAGGGAGGTTGTGGCCCCGCCCCTTGTCACACACAGAGCCGCAGGGCGATCAGGGGGTTTGGGCGCTGCCCCCTGTCACGCTGATCCGGGTGCCGGGAGGCCTCTTGGCTCCACTGATCCCGGTGCTGGGAGGCATATTACCCTTTTACTATATAGGATAGAGGCCTGGTGCACGGGTGTGTGCCGGCTGGTTTGCCCTGAAGGGTGCCCTGGATCAGGGTGGGGGTCCCCACTGGGGTGCCTGGCCAGCCTGGGTGAGGGGATGATGGCTGTTTGCAGCTGGTCACACACCCTTCAGGGTGGGGGTCCCCACTGGGTTGCCTGGCTAGTCTGGGTGAGGGGCTGAGGGCTGAAGCTCCCAACTGCTCCTTTTTTTCTTTTCAATTTTATGCTGGGCCAGCTTTAGCTCTGGCTCCAGCTCTGAGGCCTCTGCTGCTGAAAGCAGGTATCTGGTTTGTTTGGGTTCTATAATCGAAACAATGTATAACTCCAGCTCTGAGATCCCGGCTAGCTGAAAGCAGGTTTCTGGGGTTTTGTTTAGCTTTATATTTTTTACAATGTTTCAAACTGCAGGCTCAGAGTCCGGCAAGGCAGGCGGGGAACACTGGTTTCCTCCATCACTGAAGCAAGCAAGCCTCATGTTAGTTTCAAGCTGCCTGGCTGCCGGCCGCCATCTTGGCTGGCAGTTAATTTGCATATCACCCTGATTATCCAATGGGAAGGGTAGCGGTTGTACGCTAATTACCATGGTTCTCTTTTATTAGATAGGATATGCATAACCCGTGGACACAGCAGTGAAGGTGTGGGGACGGGGTCAATAGGGAAAAAAATAAAAGCCAGTTTGAGAAATTCTCATGGCTACTTGGATAGGCTTTAAACCTGTTACCACCTTATTAGATGAGATTTCACAGACCAACCCAGCCTATCGGGTCTTTTTTAAACATTAATTCACTGCTTTAATCCCTCAAACCTCTTAGAAGAGTTTCTAGATAAGAAAATGAAACATCAGAAAGATTGAGTGACTTATCCAAGGTCACACAGCCAGGGAAACGGAAAAGGGAAATGTTGGTTCTAGGTCATCCTGGCTCCAAAGTGTAAGTTCTTTCCATGAGAAAAAAGAGATACCCACTCATCCTCCAGGTTTCCATGGTAAAAATAACTCAGCTTACCTTTCTACTTCTGGACGCAGCGCCTTCTCCCTCTCGAGCATGGCAATGATGAGCTTCCCCCACTCTTTCTCTATGTCATTTGGATGATAACCTTGAAGGAGTTTGATGCGTCCAAATTCTATCCAAATCTGGAGAAAATTAAAAAATAAATTAATTCAAAACAAATACGTAAAAACAAGTAAATAAATAATTACACTTGACAAAAAAAGGAAATTTCTGCTTACCTCTAATAATTTATATAGGCGTTTGATTTTTGATTTTTCTGTCTCCTTTGGGGGAATTTCTGTTTCTTTAAACTGTAAATACTGATTGTAAAGTGCCTAAAATGAAAGGGAAAATAAATGAAGACTCAACATTCAAAGACCTGTTTTCATTATGGCATAATGTTACCACTTCAAATGCTACCGACTGTGTTCTATGCATTCAGTGGAATTCTTTTATAAAATTGATACTCAAGGCCTATACCAACTGCCAGCGACTGGGTTATGTAAGACTTGATGAGGGTGTAGCTACTAATGTGTGCCGTGATTCGGCAGGTGCTACACCAGTGTCGAGATAATGAACTGTGGTAGAACTTACTACGGCTCTATTAACAGTCTCATCAAACAAACAAGAAAACACATCCTACAAGACACACTTTCTGCCCTACCTGGTCTGGCTCAGTGGGTAGAGCGTCAGCCTGTGGATCAAAGGGTCCTGAGTTCGGTTCCGGTCAAGGGCACATACCTTGGCCCTGGTTAATTTGCATATGCAGGCGCAGAGCGAAGCATAATCTCAGGCCCTGGTCAGGGCTCACGCAGGAGGCAACCAATCAATGTGTTTCTCTCACATCGATGTTTCTCTCTGTCTGTCTGTCTCTCTTCCACTCTCTCTAAAAAAATCCTCAGGTGAGGATTTAAAAAAAAAAAGAAAAACATACTTTCCAACTGTGGCAAATTAGCTTTTGGAAAAATAATCTGATACAATTTCCATAAAGGGGGGAAAAAAACCTGTTCTTGTCTTTTCCACAGATCTATCCTTGAAAACAGAATTCTTATCAGATAGATGGAGTTAAAACTTGAGGTCAATGTCCCACTGGCTAAGTTAAACCGATCTCTTAGTCAACAGAGATAGACGTTAATGGTTACTGCTTTATTATAGGCATTTTAACCATGTAATTAAATCATTATCTAGTTTGCAGATACCAATTTGAAATCTCTTATTATATTTACTAAAAAGGACCTTCATAAAAATGAGGTAGATAAAGCATCTCCACATTTAATAAGTGTATACTAATTATTTCATCCTGATTCATGCTGTTGTTGTTTTTTTTAAAAAGTCCCTTTTAATCTTTAGACAGACACATTTCTGAAGGACTCCTTTCAATGTTCTGCTAGCTAATAACATTACTAGCATTTTCTCCACATATTTTTTATTTTTTATACTAGAGGCCCGTTGCATGAAGTGATTCGTGCAATAGGCCTTCCTTCCCCTGGCTGCCAGCACGGGTTTTCCTCCGGCACCCGGAACCCAGGCCTTCAATCCAACCGCAGCAGAGAAGCCAAGCCTATTCAGTCTTCAGTCATCTTCAGTCTTGGCTCTGCGCCTGCATATGCAAATTAACCGCCATCTTTGTTGGGTTAATTTGCATTCTCATCCTAATTGGCTGGTGGGCATAGTGGAGTGACACCAATTTGCATGTTTCTCTTTTATTAGTGTAGATTATATCCTATCCCAGGCACCAGCAAGTAACCTGGGTATTCATTCACTCGAAATTTTTCCAAAACTTTAAGAATCTGCATTAATCAGAAGCCAGTACAAATTTACCCAAGTGTCTGACAATAGGAATCCACTTGGAAACAATTTGAACTTGAAATCTGAAAATTGTTTTGGTCATTAAATGCAACATTTCAAGACGTCCATCAGTAAATAAGCACAGAGTGCCATTCTAGGCTAAACGCTGCTTGTGGTAGATGTGGTGATAGAGGGGGGATCCTTCTTGTCCTGGAAATGTTTACATCCACATAGGGAGACTTCACACAAACAACTTCAGAGCAGTTAAAAAGCATCCTATCAACACGGGCCAAGTTGACGGCGTGCCAAGGACAAACTCCCCTGGCACTGTGAACGGAGAGCTGCTTCACAGATGGTCTGCACAGATGCTTGAACACAGTGAATAACTTGAACAGGGTCCGCCCTCGGTCACTGCAGTCTTTGTGATTCCAGTGCGATCATTTAAACAAAGCTTATAATTCAAGGAACTAGACTTTACCGTTAATATTCACATTGTATGTTTCTTGAAAGAAAGTAGGCTATTTTGTTATAGACCCTAATACATATACAAAGTGAGACAACACATTCTTCAATTAAGTTTATATATCTATAGTGACTTTTATATTTCTATAATATCTTTGCCTCAAGGAGTTAGACGTGTTTTGAGGTGGTAGCAAATTTTTTTAAAATATATTTTTATTGATTTCAGACAGGAAGGGAGAGGGAGAGATATAAACATCATTGATAGAGAGAATCATTGATCGACTACCTCCTGCACACCCAACATTGGGGATCAAGCCCACAATCCAGAGAATGTGCCCTGACCAGGAATCGAACCATGACCTCTGGTTCATAGGTCAAAGCTCAATCACTGAGCCACACTGGCTGGGTAGTAGTAGCAAATGTTTTACTAAACCATGAATACATTTATCCCAGAGGTCACGTATGTATTTTCAAATTCATAGTGAAGTAGAGTAAGGACCTCTTGCTATACAAAAGGATCTAAAGTGACTTTATAGAATTCAACACCATAGGCACAGTCTTAACCACCGTCACCCTTAGGCAAGCTTCCCAGGATCCCTCCAACCACAGCCATCTGGTGAACTTCAAACATTTCCCACACACCAAAATCCATTTGGCAAGGTCACCTCCAGAGACTCAAACCTTTAACCCTCAATTCAAAACTAAGGGGCTATAAGTTTATTTAAGATATTGTTACTATTACATTTTAATTACTAATGTTTACCTCTATTTTCTCTGTATAATGGGGAGATGAGTACATTTTTTAAATGCCTATTTATTAATGGCTCATCAAGGGCAATTTTTCTTGAACTTCTAAATAACAGAATTGCCTTGGTCAGGTAGCTCAGTTAGTTAGAGCGCCATCCCAATATGCTAAGGTTGCATGTTCAATCTCTAGTTAGGGCACATAGTAGAAGAAACGGCCAATGAATGCATAAATAAGTGGAATAAAAAAAATCAATGTTTCTCTTTCTCTGCCTCTCTCTTTAAAATCAATCAATAAACAACATTTAAAATAACAGAATGATTACAGCATTATTTACAAGTTAAATATCAGGTCAATCCTATTTAACCCCTGTAGTGCCACTGACCTTCAGTTCTACGGGATTATTGGGAAATGCTCTCTCAGACATTGTGGTCACATGGTGTCGAATCCACTGGATGAGGTAGTTCACCATATTCTGGTATTCAATCCATTTGACTTCAACATCCTAGAACAAGAAAATGACAGGAAAAGCCCATGGCTGTAGATAGTAAGATTCATATCTAACACAATTTAGTCAAAGGTCATTCTGTGTATTTACATATCTTTAAGCCGGCTAAATGGTTTACTTCTCACGCAGTCCTCATCCTTTCCATGCATCCCAATCCTTCCCACGTACACAGCTTTAAAACCATGCTATCCACAGTGGCCTGATGACTGCCAATTCTGAGCCAGAGACAGGGCTGCCTGGGCACTGTGTGGAGAAGGGTTCTGAGGCAGCGCCCAAGCACCGCAAAAAAGACTTCCACAATCAACTTGCCAGGGGCTCAAGAAGGGAAATGACAGCTTGCATAAGCCAAGTTGGTTGCCACTCTGTCAACCTTTTTAGATCTAAGTCCCCTTTATGTATGAAACTCAAAAAAGAGCTATAAATTATATAAGAAACCAGTCAGGAATGAAAACTACAGGAAATATCTATGGTGAGATTACTCAAGTACTCATTTTGCAAACTTTTTTAAATGGAGAAAACTGGAAGGTTGTCAACTGCTATATTCAATTAAATGTTTGATAAATTCTCATTATGTTCAAAGCATTGTGCTAAGTGTCGTAATAAAAACATATTGCTTGAAGACATAATACCTATTATCAAAGTGTTACTGTCTAGATGGGGAGACAAGAGAGATTCATAATATGAACTGCTGAGCAAAATGAAAAGCAGTATTCAATTAAGTGTTGAGATAACTGGTAGTATATGCTAGGAGTTGAGATAAGTATCAGGTAAGCATCTGTGTGCCTAAAGTGGTCACTAAAAGCTCCTTGGGAAGAGGTTCTCAATCCCTGAGCAGTTCTCAAACTTCCAGTAATTGTTGGGGGGAGGCTCGGGAGGGCGGGTAAGGAGGTAGAGAGAGAGGGGTGCATAAAAGACAGAGTCCCAAGTGAATCAGGATTCTGAAATAGGAATGCCCTGGCTACCAGCAAACAGTTTGTGTTGAGATGTCAGAGCTAAAAATGAAGAAAAGCTAAATTTATATATGCAGAATTTTGAATGTCAGAATATCTAGAATGGAGTTAATCGTGCAAGTCATATGTAGCCACTGAAAGTTTTCAAGCTAATTTGGTGACTGTGCAGAGTTGATGGGGGGAGAAAAAGGGGAGATGGAAAACCATAGGAAAGCTATCATCCTGGTTCTAAGAGTCAGGAATGGGGTGGAGGTAGTGAGAATAGAATAGCCACAAGAAACATTCTCAAGCAACAGTCAGCACTGAGTCCTTGGAGAACTGCGTTAAATCAGAGGAGAGGATAAACATGGAAGCAAGTTACTTAGGGATCAAAAGAATAGATAAAGCTTTTGAGAGAAAGAACAAGAGGAAGAGAAGGGAAAATAAGTCTAAAAGCAGCAGCATACAAAGGTGAAGTAAAATATCAGGAAAGAGAGCTCACCAAGATGAGCTCCTAAATCTTCAAAGTAAAATTTTTTTTAATGGTGTCTGCAAGGAGGAGGGAGAAAGGCCCAGGGTGAGGGGTGCTCACCCCCAAGTGCAGAATGCGTGTAGGGTTTCCTGTCTCTTCCAGAAATGCATAAGCACTTGTTAGCATGACCACTAAAAAATGCACGACTGAACGGAATTGCACAAACCCATGGCAAATTGTGGACTAATAAAGATCCAAAGCTACATTTCAGAGACCTTGTCCTGCTTACAAAGGAGCTCTGTCAATTTGGCAAAATAAATCACCTTCCTCTGGGTCTCACTGTTAAATCAGAGAAGCAATACCGAGCCAACTTCTCTCATGGAATCATATGAGGTAATAAACATCACTGAAAGTGACTTCAAACATGAGATATTCTATACAAACACATCAAATAGAGCAGCTGTAAAATAGCAAGTTAAAAAATGAGTATCTCCAAAATGCAGTGGTTTGTAGCTACTATTTATCAAAAAATAAATAAATAAATAACTCTGAATTAACTTTTGATACTGAACAAAAGTATCAAATATAACAAGTGTTTTCTTGTTATATTTTAATTTTAATAATGGAATGATACCATCCAAGTGCATGCAATATCAGTTTGGTAAATAGCATATTAAAATCAACTTCTTTTAAAAATATTTTATATTTAAGATAAAAAGCACTATCAAAGAATTCAGTTAAGTAGACATTGCTGAATCAGAAGCTTCTAGAATGAAAAAGAATCAATACTCACATTTGCACCAATGCCTTCACCACCTTCAGGGACTTTGGGAAATGCATCATAGAGAGATGACACATACGTTATTACGGATTTTTCATCAGGAGAGGAAACATCAACGTCTAAAAGCAGCAACACAAATTATTTCAAGAGGTTGACAGATTACTGTTGATCAAACCTTCAGGCCACATCTAGTCAAGGCAACAGCTCACCTTCAGGATCCAGGAGTCTGTTAACGCCAATTTTTTCTGCTACATAAAAAGCGTGCTCTAAATTTGCAAGGTTGCTTTGAACAGCAACAGTATTCATGTCTATCAGGTCCGGCCTAGGAAAAAATGCATTGTGTTAATTATGTTTTCTCAGGTGCCTTTTCAACATTATATTTACATGCATATCTATTTATATAGCAACTACTGCAAATATTAATTCTATGCCCGTGTTAAGGAGATTTTCACCAAACATTGCTTACTTCTCTCAGAAACATGTGTGGCAAAGGCGAGTATAATGAGGAAAAAATATAAAAATTTGAACACACATAACTTTCGGTCAGGTCTACAAATCCCTCATAATCAGAATCTATAAGAACATCTGTCCCATTCAACCTATGCAAGTTTCACTACTCAACACCCTTCTAATCCAGCCAGCATCCCTCATTGTTTCTCCCCAAACACGAAGGCTTATACTCAGTTCACTGCCACAGCATGGCATCCCCCATCCATCCCGGATGTCCTTCCCTGTCACTGTCATCTTCTACAATCCTATTCGTCCCTGCAAGCAGAGATCAAGCCCATCTCCTCAGTGGAGCCCTCACTCATCTTCCCAGCTCTCCGTTTCTCTCCCTGTTCCCTGAAGTCCTTATACGCCTTGGCCTGTACTAGGCACGTTGGCACTTAGAACAATCATATACTTCCTTGCCCTGTTAATTCACTGTTTAATGTGCATGTACATCCTATTTCCCCCAACTAGCCAACACCAAGATGGAAAGAACCATATGTTAATAATACACATTTGTATTTGATTCTGCTATTAAGATAAAGAGTGGCATATACTCGGTAGGCATTCAATAAATACCTGCAGGTAAGTTGTTAAATGGGTTGGTTAGTTAGTAATTTGAATCATAAATAGCTAAATAAGCACTATTGTATCTTCACAAACATGCATGTCCACACACAACACACTCTCTCCTACCTCAGACTTCTCTTTCTAATCTGTAGGACTTACATGATACTCTAAACCAGCATTTACCAACCTTCCGGACCTCACGGACCACCGGTTGGCAATCACTGCTCTAAATCACAAGGGTACCTAGCTTTATCTATATGAGATGAGAAAAGACTTTTAAAATACTCCTTAAATTAGGAAGCAAAATTTGGCCAAAAGCCAATCAGGAAACTTTCATCTAAAAAATAAAACATTAGTGTCCGGACAGTGTTGCTCAGTGGTTGAGCGTCAACCCATGAACCAAGAAGTCACCAGCTTGATTCCCCAATCAGGGCACATGCCTGAGTTGCGGGCTCAATCCCCATTAGGGGGGTGCAGGAGGCAGCCGATCGATGATGGTTCTCTCCCATCGATGTTTCTATCTCTCTATTCTTCTCCCTGCCTCTGTCTTTAAAAATCACTAAAAACATTTTTTTTAATTTTCTTTAAAAAAAATCAATAAAGCATTAGCCCTGTCTGGTGTTTCTCAGTGGTTAGAGTATTGGCCTGTGCATCAAAGGTTCACGGTTCAATTCCTAGTCAAGGGCAAGTACCTGGGTTGCAGGTTTAATCCCCACCTACATGTGGGAGGCAACCAATTGATGTGTCTCTCTCACTTTGAGGTTTCTCTCTCTCTCCCCTCCCTTCTCCCTCCCTTCCACTCTTTCTAAAAATTAAAGGGGGGGCCCTAGCCGGCTTGGCTCAGTGGATAAAGCGTCAGCCTGTGGACTGAAGAGTCCCGGGTTCGATTCTGGCCAAGGGCACATGCCTGGGTTGCAGGCTCGATCCCCAGTAAGGGTGTGCAGGAGGCAGCCTATCAACGATTCTCTCTCATCATTGATGTTTCTATCTCTCTCTCCTTCTCTCTTCCTCTCTGAAATCAATAAAGAACTATATTTAAAAAATAAAATAAAATAAAAATTAAAGGGGGGAAATGTCCTCAGGTGAGGATTAACAAAAAATAATAATAAATTGTTAAAAGAATGCAGAAATAAATGTGGAAGCTTAGTAAAGCCTTCAAAACGAGTGGCACCCAGTCCCAAAGTCACTGAGTTAGAACCTGTTGATCAACCTCTAAGAGAAGGCTCTCCGCCCCACAGGCACTCTGGTTCCACACTTGAGGAGTGCAGAAAAGCGGGAGGGCTCAGAGGTGGAGTGGGACAAATGAAATGCAAGTTATTTTGACTACTACTTGGAAGGCTGTTTACATGAGAAACTCTTTGAAATTATATCATTAATCTTAGGAAGGTAAACAGCAATTTGTACTCCTATTTTTATCTGATGAGAATGCAGACTTCCAAAGAAATCTAGTTATAGTGTTATAACTCTTTGAAGTGTTCATTACCTTGAACTACAGCTACCATTATCTACTACTTGTTTCCCAGGAAATTCTTTTGTGTTTCACATGCCACCAATTTGATCACTGAAAAGTGGCCTGGCATGTATGATAGAAACAATAAATCTACTGACACCAGTAGAAGAATTAAATGACAAACCTCTAGGAATAACATTTTGTAGACACGTAGAAGCTCCCCCCCCCACACACACACAGAACCTTTTGAACAATCTGCCAACTTTAGGATTACTAAACAGATGTGTATAACAGTCTAGACAAAAACAATTACCTAAAGTTCAGAAAACTGTTTTGCTTCCATAAAGTTCACACATTTTGAAAAAAATAAAAACCAGCCTTTCTGAATCTGCCAAGTCCCCCAACAAGAAAGAGCATGTTGTTCTGCGAACCATGCCATTAGCAAGGAACGGTGAACACTGAGTAATCCCCGACAGAATGAATCAAGTCACTGAAGAATCGAGTTTTTGAGTAAGAGAATAAAACATAAAACTCCCTCCTGAATGACACAGTCATTTCAGCACAAAAGCAGCTGTATAATACGTGAGTTTGGATAAAGCACCTCTTTATCATGATATTTAACACTTTAATGGAACAAAACTTTAACTGGCTTTCCTCCATTAAAAAATTAAGCAAAAAGTTTGAAAAAGGATAAAATTTTAAAACCACTATGAAAAAGTAAGTGCCTGAACATTTTCAAAATCCTATCCCTCCCCTAATCCTCCTCAAAGGGCTTCCATTCTGCTTCGCCTCTATCCGGCTGGAGCTGCCAGAAGAGGCTCGTGCTGTGACCTGTCTCCCTTCCTTCTTTCTTCAGAGGCCTGCTAGGATAACGCAACCTTTACAAACTTCAGCTATTTTCCACATAAAGAAGATGGGTTTCATTGCACTGTGCTATCTCTTTTTTGTGTAGCATTAATAGGAAATTCCATTCCCATTTCAGGTTTGACTAACCAAAGACTACACTATACTGTCAGCATGGAGAAGGCAGTAACCATGTTCCTGAATGATAGTTTAGACAGCTGAGCATGAACTATTCTGATTTCCTTAATTTCTGGAAACCTTTCAAAATCATATAATATAACTCTCTGCTGCCTAAAATAATATATACTAGTTTTTTATGGAAAAGAGGCAATTCTAACTCTTACTTATGTCATTATTCTGTAATAATCCAATCTCCTCTGAATGACTCAATCACCATGGATTGCCATTTTTAAAAACATATATTTATATGCCACCTTTTTTCTATAAATTACTTAAAATAGCTTACAAAAAATGAAACTATAAGAAAATAACATAAATTTTATATTTGAATTATAAAACCAAAACAGGTCATAAGATGAATGGAACAGAATAACAGATCTCAGTGGGGTGTGGGGGGTGGGAGGGGACAGGAAGAGATTAACCGAAGAATACATATGTATAACCAATGGACAGAGACCTAGTATGGGGAAGGCCTGGAGTGGGGCAGTGTTGAGTGGAGGGGAGCAAAATGGAGAAAATGGGAAACATCTGTAATACTGTCAGCAATAAAATAATAATAGTAATAAAATCTATATATACAAAAGCCTAAGTGACCGAACGACCGAATGACCAAACGACTGAACGACCAGTTGACTGGTTGCTATGATCAGCAGTGATCACCAGGGGGCAGACACTCAATGCAGGAGCTGCCCTTTGGTGATCAGTGCACTGCTCAGCTGACTGATGGGTACCTGAAACCGGGCTCATGGCTGACAAGTGCAGCTGTAGCAGCGCGAGCCTCTCCTGCCTCAATGGCAGCACTACCAAGTGGTGGCAGCAGGCACAGTGGGGCAAGGATGAGAAGGCGCGGTGCAGTGCCTGGCCTGGGCTCGAGCTCCTCCCCGGCCGCCTGCTGCTTCGCGCACTACTACATCCCCTGAGTGGTCCTGGATTGTGAGAGGGCGCAGGCCAGGCTGAGGGACCCCACTGGTGCACAAATCCATGCACCAGGCCTCTAGTAAATAAATAAAATGAGGCCAAAAAGAACAAACCACTTATATGCATGGTTAGTGCCCTTAATTTGTTCCCAAAATATAGGACAAAAGGTTACCAAAAAATGGCTGTTGCAATATAAAATAATTTTGGATAAAAGTAATGCTTATCTTTCATACAACACATCTTTAAAAAGTATTCTTCTCGAAAAAATAGATATATATATATACCCTCATGCACACACATACACACACATGTACTTATATACACATGCATCCATATGTGTACATGTATGTGGATACATGTATATGTAACATTAAGATATCCACACTGACAGATAGCCATACTAGCAGAACATTAAAATTGCATAAGAACTTTTTTGGGGGGTACAGACACTTCAAAGTAACTTTCTGTCCTCAAACATTCATGAATATATCAGCTCACATAAGAATTAGATACGATTCTGGGAGAAAATGCAACTATCTATATATATAAAAGCCTAAGCGACCGAACGACCAGTCGACCAGTTGCTATGACACGCACTGACCACGGGGGGGGGAAGGCTAAACACAGCAGTTGCCCCCAGGTGACCAGTGGACTCCCACAGACAACCTCCCACAGCCAGCCAACCTCCCACAGTCCCTCCCCCCAGCTGGCCAACCTCCCACATTCCCTCCCCCGGCTAGCCAGCCCACCCACTTTCCCCCTCCTCCCCCAATCAGCCCCAATCGCTGGCCAGGCCGAGGGACCTCAACCCATGCATGAATTCATGCACTGGGCCTCTAGTAGTTAATAATACTGTACTTCATATTTGAATGTTGCTGAGAGTAGATCCTAAAAGTTCTTATCACAAGAAAAAAATTTTTGTAGCTGTGTGTGATGATAGTTGTTAACTAGACTTATAGTGGTGGTCAGTTTACAATATATACAAATATAGAATCATTATATTGTACAGCTGAAACTAATATAATGTTATATGTCAATCAACCTCAATTTTTTTTAAATACACATTATCAGATAATTGTTACAAGACAAACACAAAGCAGACATAAACACAAACGTGCCTACTGTCTTATGTCCTCACCATGAAACAGTGATCCTTTTCACTCTTTTCCAGTGTTGGTTTTTATTGTTTAAATCTAGAGGAAAAGAGCATACTTAGGGTTGGGGTGGGGGGCATTTCACGTCAGCCCGACTCTGGACTGCATTGTAAATGATGAAGTCTGGACATGGTTTTTTAAATCAAAAGCACTTCAACTCTGTGATTTGAGGTATCTGGTCATCTGGAAGGCAGTGGACACCAATTCTCTTTCTCATTTAAACAAAGGACAATAAAAAGCAGAATGGTGGTGGCTAGGGGCTGGGGAAGGGAAAAATGGGCAGTTTTTGTTGAATGGATATACTGTCTCAGTTTTGCAAGATGAAAAGAGTTCTGGAGATGGATGGTGGTGATAGTTACACACCAATGTGAATACACTTAAAGCCACTTTATTGGACAAAAAAAATAGGATGAAAAGTTTTGCATTATGCGTATTTTTACCAGTTTTTTTAAAAAATTTAAGACAATTTTTACATATTTGAGAGTAAAGGCTATACTGACATGGAAAAAGTAAAAGGATGTGATTCAAGTGTCCTTTGATTTAGACCTAACTTGCTCTCTGTTTAACTTAGAACGCTAATCCAGAAATTTATGTCTCAGTTACCTTCCACAAAAAATGAAAATCGGGAGTTCCAAGAATCATTTAGAATTCCAATTACCCCCAAGGAGCTACTGGAAATGTGTTAGGGTAGAGGAAGGGCATTTGGGGCTACTGCTGCCATAAGGTTTGAAGAACCTAACTGATTTGAACCCAAGGTCTCAAGAGAGGATTCATGTGAAAGTACTTGAGAAATGAAGTATAAGGAACAATGTAGGCAGGTTATAAAAAACCGTTTATTGGCATATAGACAATGTAAAGAAAATACAGCCAGAGAAGGCAGAACTTGGTGCTTTGGTTGCCAATTACAAATAATTCTTTCCAGTCAGCAAACTAGCAAGTTTATTCATTTTCGTAATATTTAACAAGCATCTACCACATGCCGGGCTGTGATGCACTTAGAACATAGGCACTGTGTATAGAGCTCAAAACTCCAAAGAAAGTTCAGGAGTAAACTAGGAGAAAACCCGGTGGATAGAACCCAGATAGAGGGCAAAGGCATGCATGTGCTCTGTGCCTGGAGGGAGCATGAGTATAAGGAGAGCAGTGCAGGGGTGAGGAGCAGCAGCAAGGGGACAGGTGAGACATAAGGCTGGGTGGGCGACAGGGGCCAAGATGATGCAGAATCTCATGAACTGCAAAGATTTTGAATATTTTTACGAGAACTATAGAAAACCATTACAATGCATCAATGGCCCTAGATGGCATGGCTCAGTGGATAGAGCATTGACCTGCAGACCAAAGGATCCCAGGTTTGATTCCAGTCAAGGGCACATACCTTGGTTGCAGGCTCCTTCCCAGCCCAGACCCTGGTCAGGCTCATGCAGCAGGCAACCAATCGATGTATTTCTCTCACATCAATGTTTCTGTCTTTCCCTCTCTTCCCACTCTCTCTAAAAATCAACTGAAAAAGATCCTCTGGTGAGGATTAACAAAAAAAGTGTTTTTTTTAAAAAAGCATCAAGGAAGGTTATAAGAGATAAAATTATCAGATCTGAGGTCCCATGGAGAAGCAATTTAAAGTGGTGAAAGTATTCCCACAGAATCCAGGCAGGGGACCATGGTGACTTACGAAAGAATGTGGTAGCAGTGGGGAAAAGGCTGGGACATATTAAGAAGGTCAAATCCACAGAAGGTAGTATTATAACACTGGTTATAACAACAAGGGGTATATGCATGACAGTCAACACAGAGAAAGTTGAAGGGGCAACCTAGGAACACTCTGTACTGGCCTCATGGGAAAGAGGTGGTCTGCAGAGAGAACTGAGCAGGAGCAGTCCACAAAACAGGAGGGAAAAACCGGGGAGTGTAGTTCTATAAAGCTTTAAAAAAAGAGTACTTTAAGAAGAAAAGACTAGTTAAGATAATCAAATACTGAGAAGAAAGATGAGGTCTGAAAATTGTCCACAGGATTTAGCCACACAAAAGTCACTCTAGAAGTCACGAGCTTAAGAGTGTTTTTGGTGGGTTATGGTGCCAGAAACCAGGTTAGCATGGGTTGAGGGATAAGTATGGAGCAAAGAAATAAAAATGGAATATATAGACAAGTCTGGCTTTAAGGAAAGGAGTAACATAAGGCAGTTACTGTTTGTTATTTTCTTAACAAAGAGGTCCCAAATGAACTTGAAGTCCAGTAGAAAGATCTGTTTAGAGAGAAAAATGTAATATAATGAGAAAGATTTGGGGAGCAATGGTTGAGATGGGATCCAGAACATGGGAGTTGGGGGACAGGTCCTAGATAGGTGGAGAGAGGCCTGCTCAGGGGCCAGGATGGATGCAAATGAAGCGAGGTTTGTCCCTTGGTAGCAAAAAGAAATACTTTACATCAAGCATGTCAAACTCGCGGGCCGCATGCCTTGTTCATTTGGCCCATGTTAGCCTCTGAGATTGACAGGCTTGCTTTACATGGATGGGTTCAGTGTCTCTGAGGGAATTGAGATTATCAGTTAACAATGATAATAGTTAACAATGAGAGAAGATTATCAGTCATCAAAAGTGAGGTGAGGGACAAAAAGTGAATTAAGACGGATGGAAAAAGACTGCTTGGTCAGAACCACTTGAGGCTGGTAACCATGAAGTTATAGTGACACCCATCTACCCTCAAGTCTAACATTCCCGGTGTGGTGTGCTTCACTGCGTGGGGACATACACACACAAAGCAGACAGCTGGGCTCACACAGGGCCAGGCTTTCCCGAGAAATGAGTATGCTCCTCAGCAGCTTGCAAGGAAGGCAAAGGATTCCGTAGAAGTTACACACACACACACACACACACACACACACACACACACACACAGCACCCCCTTTACCTAGAGATCAGTCTTAGAACACCTTCAACTCCAGAACACAACTCACCAACTCACACAAAGATACATGAAGCCACATATGTCACTTAACATCTGCCCTTCAATAAATCACACGATAAAAATATTCATGAAATTTGCCTCACTTATGCTATGATGGCAGAGCGGTTGCCATAACAAATTCCTGAAGATGACTGTTTGAATTAAATCATGTTAGGGCTTAGCATATTCTGACTGTTCTTATTGGTGCAAAAAGCATCTCACCTCCCCACCCCACCCATGGGGGGAAAAGGACTTGTAATATAGTCCTCCCTTCGCCCCCCCGCCACCCCCCCGAAATAAATATGAACATGCATGAGACCCACCCACAGTTGCGTAACTGGGTGTAGGCATTCCTTTATGCTCATATTTGGGCACATGCTGTTGAAAGAAACACAGCCAAGAACCTCAAGGTGGCCACAAGCTATGAAGGTAATTTTCCTTTTTCTCAAAACTAGATACTTGAGTTTATTTCAAATATTCTTCCAATTTTTTTTCTGAAACTCCCTACTAACAACAGGGAGAAAGCAAAGAACGAGAAACTGTTATTTATAGCAAGCTTTATTAGTACTTCAAGATTGAAATCTCACAACCTCAGAAATTAGAAGATACTTAATAAACTATGACTCACTTTGCAAACAATCAACTCCATAAAGCCTCATGGACTTCAGTAAGTACAGATAATAGCACTGATTTTGACAGTGGAGGTACTCCTTCATTACACACTTCCTAAACCTCTGGAATTGTGATAGGCACTCTCATATGTTAGCCTAAGACAGCCCCTACTGCTGATATTCAGGTAAAATGATGAGATCACTCCCAATTTGCCAACTTAATTTGCCCTTTACCCCAGTAAACTCTTAATGCATACATGTTTAGACTAATAGCTTGCATACCACACACAGAGAAACGTAGGTCTACAACTTCAGCTCCAGCACATACTTTAAAAGCAGAAGAAAAATCAAAGGGTAAATTAAAATTGCTAGAATGCAATTAACAAATAAAGTAAGGAATTGTTTCTTTCTTAAAGGCATCATGGAAGGGAACTAGTATTGAAGGCATATATATCAATATGACTCTTTTGGCAGACAGTTTAAACATATGTCTTTAAGTCGACCCCCCCGCAATTCTACTTCTAGGACTTTATCCTACAGGCACATTCTCACATCTGCACAAGACACATACAAAGTCCAATACAACATTTTTAAATAGCAAACAACATAATGGCCATCAATAAGGTGCTATTAAATAAAGTATGTTACATGCATATAATAGAACACTATGCAGTATTTAAAAGAATAAGGTAAATCTATTTGTTCTGATATGGAAAGATGTGTAAAATAAATTAAGGGGGAGGAAGCATAATGTAAAAAACATATCCTATGCTTTCATTTATGTTTTAGAAAAGATTATACATGTTTTCAAGACTGTGTGCTTATGTAAACTATACCTCAATAAAACTGACCTTCCCACCCAAAAAAAATAGGTATTTGTATATGCATAGAAAATTTCTGAAAGAATATGGAAGAAACTTAACAGTAATTGCCTCAGGAATCTGGGGGGAGGGGAAATCACATTTCTGTACATACCCTTTTACTCTACTTAATGTGTTAATGTATTTTCAGTTGGTTGGTATTTTTTTTAAGTCACAGGTATAAGAAAGAATAGAACTGTGGAAACTGCCAACAAAACTGACCAGGCTTTCATGGTGAGGACAGCCAGGTGAGCCATACTCCTATTAATTGTAGGGTCACTTGTTCAGTTTTCTGACTCAAAAAAAAATGGAATTAGGAGAATGTTGCTATTCCTTACCTCATATCTATAAGGAATATTTCATATAATAATAGAAGAATTAGTATTATAAAGAATTTCTATAAATTAAACTCAGCAAGAGGGCCAGAAACACAGAAAGAAGGTAATATAAACAGATGTCTCTCCTAGATGCCAAGTCATATCTACAAATGTACAGATACATTAAAAACAGTCACCGGATGTGGCCACAAACTCATACACCTGACTTGGAGGCAGACGCACCACAAGCAGTGCAGGTGAGCTCTCTAAGGATTTAAAATTGTGATACTGATTAGAAGTCAACCATTTATGCTCTCAGAGTTCAACAGTTCTGAGTTTATTTGGTAAAGTAAGTAAGCAATGTGATTTTGCCTCACAAACTGAAATACTTGTGACTTTTTAAAAATTCATCATCTACAAGACTCTGTCAGTGCCCTAGCCCATGGCCACACAAACCAGAGCCCAACCTGTATGTGTGTACACACAGACTCAGTCTCTCTCTCTCTCTCTCTCTCTCTCTCTCTCTCTCTCTCTCTCTCTCAGTTCTGCAGCCTGAGGGCAGACCTGACTCTGAGGGATAAGAATTCTCTAGTCAACATCAACAGTCCAACTTCCTATGGGAACATTTCAAACCCTAAAGGGACCTGCTCCCTGTATAAAACCAGTCCACTCCAGTTTAGCTTGTAAGGCGTGGCTGGATCCAAGCATGTGGCTGAATCACAGGCCTCCGGGTCAGACTATTAAACAAGATTCTGACCACAGGCCTTATAGTCTAACCTTCCCAATTACAGCATCTTTAAACATTTAAAATAATGAAATATGATGGTCCCATTAAATTCTAATTCAAAAGGCAAACAATGAACAAAATAATTGCTACCTTCCCAACTACACACTCCGACAAGTGAAAAATCCCTAGCTGCCTAATTAGAAAATATCCAAATGGCATGCTCCTGAATATACAACCTATTTCAAAAATGTGGAGTCTTCCTTGGGTAATATATTTAAAAACATGCTTATGAAATGAATGCCAGAGCCCTTAAGAGGAGAATTAATTAAATGAATGGGATAATTAAAAACAAGAATAGGACAAGCAGAAACTAGTAAACAGAAATAATCTCTCTTCATAACACTCCCCCCACCCCCAGGCATTTTAGTCTTGACACACTTAGATCTTTCCATATCGCCACCTTAGGTTCATTGGGCCCTACTGCACACTTTGTACTCCACCTTCTGGCCTGTGGGCCGCATTCATGTTCATGCCTGCTCAGGCAAACATGTTTTCACACTGAGAGATGCTGGGTGCTGCTGTTGCGGAACTTGGCTTTCATCAATGATACCCACTTGGAGAGACTGATAAAGTAAAACAAGTCAGGAGCTGAACTTCAAGCTTGAAGACAGAGCTTTACTTCTCTCAGAAAAAAAAAAAGGTCATTTTTCCTGATACCAGAGCACACTTAAGCACACAAGAGCACAGAACTATCCGCTGAACCCTCGGCTTGTAACCCCTACTATTGAAGAATGTGGACTGCTGTGGAATTTTATTCTCTCTCTCTCTTAAACCTTGGTAACTCATTAATCTACTAGTGTTTAGGAGATACTCCTAAATCCCTAGGCTATTGGTTCTCAGTTAATTCTACTTCATCCTCTCTTGCTTTTAAGCTACTTACTTATCAAATGCTTTTGTGACATCCTTTTGATATAAGCCCATCAAATCCAGTCTTCCTTGTTATTCTTCTGAACGAAAACCAAGGCCAGGGGCAATAGTGAGGCTTATTTACCTAAGATCTCTGACTAGTGTGGTTTTTCGTGAAAAAAACATTAACATGCTTGAAAGAAATTTTAAACTATACAAACAAGAGAAACTAGTACAGATATATGGTATTTTTATTATTTTAACCCTTTCCATTAAAAACTAAACATTCCTAGAAGAAATCAGGAACAGAAATTCCTAAGACAACTAATAGAACAACATAATGTATGTGTCAATGACCTTTTTAAATAGAACTTATACAACTATCTCTTGTAATGTTTTCCACTAAACCGTATTAGTTTAACATCTTATTACCCACTGTGCAATCCAGTCTCTTCATTCTCTTTAGGACAGTATGACCTACTAAAACTACAGAACAGTTCAGTTGTGTTTGCTCTTATGTATGCTCAGTGCTCCCTTATAACAATTTTCCTTTTCTGTGAACTGCCTGAAGCTATCCTTTTCACATTTCTTACTGGTTTCTTGGTCATTTTACTGATTTGCAAAAGCACTTTTAGTAGCATTTTACCTCTGATATAATTTGCAAAAATTTCTTCCAATTTTAAACTACACAAACAAGAGAAACTATACAAATTTTAATAATTTTTATTTTAAATAAAAATAAAAGGTAGGTGATATTAAGCATGTCATTTACCATAGGAGCCTCTGCTTATATAACTTGCTAATTTAATAAATGGATGAAATGGAAATAGTGCCATCTATTTCACAGGCAGGACTGCGATAGTTTTATAAGCTACTACATAAAAAAACACAGCTCAGCTAGCCAGAAACTGATATGTGGTCAATATTCTGCACATATTTCTGGGGTACCTACTATGTAACAGTTACTTTCTTTTTACCTTCATGAGTCATTTCTATTGTATAGCATCTACAAATTAGTCGCATTATATAAATTTCTCTTCGTTTTTATTTCACATAATTGTTCTTTCAAAAGAGAGAAATATTAGAAAATTAATTTTTCTATGGAATACTTTAGAATAACTATATTATAAGTGTACTACTCACTGGGGTTGACATTCTTTCTACTTTGAAAAATCACATTTTAGGTGGGAGCAATAAAAAATGCTAGAAAATCCAAATTAATATATGTGATTAATAACTTTTGACAATATGTACATTAATATGAAATCTGAAGGATGTTATTACTCTGTTCCCATTTCAGATCAATATTTCTAAATTTTTAGAACATATGTAGACAGAAATCTGACTAAATCACTATTTACAAATAATACCAGTTTGCTTTTAGATGACAAATATTATCTATTTTCCTTCTAATATCCAGATAAATCTTTCTTATTCTATCTAGGGCACAAAGACTTGCTGTATGAGGCATAATAATCCCTTTCTAGCCACTGAATCATGAGGTTCTTTCCTGCTAAGCCCTCACTCCCTTTCAAGATCTTTCTCAACAAAGTATTCCATATAGTTAGACTTGATAATTGAGTAGAAACAAAACCCATGTACCAGAAGTCAAATAAAATACATATTAATCATAAAACATTTAATCTAAAAACAATACCCAAAAAGTCCAATAAGTTGATATGTTTCTATAGCAAATCCAAATACATCACAAAAGTTATGGGAATAATTATCAATTTAAAGCAACTGTTAAATAATGCACTATTCTCTAAGTGTGAATATTATTGTCCAATATCCAAATATCTGCTTTCAACTCTTTACAACTTTGTCTCTTTTGTCATTAGAGTAAATCAAGACATTAAACCATTCAACAGTGAAAACTGTGTAGTTCAACGCATCCATTTAATTCTTACACATGCCAGAAGAAAAATTACGCAATTGTTTTTCAAGTAAAAAGTAAGGCCCAAGGACTTTAATTAAAATACAGTTCTCCAGATGAAAAATTCATTGTAATGAAAAAAAAACCACAGTAATATTTTATGAGGCACGGGGTAACTAAACTAAACTTCAGCAACAAAGAACTCTTGTAAGCTGTTAGACCTGATATTCAGTGTTTTAATCAATAAGTCTAACAAAGGAAAACAAAACAAACTAGGAAACCAAAGTTCAAAGTTAAACAATTTTCTAAAATGACCACACTGCCAAAATAAAAGTTCAAAATAAATAACAATCATTCTCTCTTTAAGCAATAAGCTCTATAACATTAAACTTCCCTGGGAAATTTTAGGATCTTGGACATATACATTGACTTACTTAAGTACTTAGGAGAAAAATGCACAGCATGCCCAGACCAGTTTGTACTTATAATCCTTCCTAAGTATTGTAGAGACAATGCCTGGAGACCATTGTTTTTAAAAGTCTATTATTTTAGGATAGCTAGTTCCTAAATGTGTCACTTCTACCTCAAAGGCTTTGAAGAAGAGAGCAGAGCACACCCTCAAAAATGCATCATGACATAAATCCTTTAAGTATAGCAGTCCAAATATTTTTATTCAAAAACCCAGATCTTATCATCCCACGTATACACAGGCCTCGGATGGCCTCACGTTTTAAGTCACATGAGAAGTGCGGTGTGATAATCACAGCATCTGAAAACACTCAACCCGCTTGTCACTGTGACTCAAGATCTGGCACTTTATTTGGGGCAAGTGTAGGCAAGTTGATCCTGGTTTTTCTTTTTAATTCATGAAATGCTGTTCCATAAAGGAAGCAGACTATTATAGTGCTCAAAAGGGGCTATTGGGTGTGGATATATAGGAGATTCAGATATTAAAATTTCCAACAGAAAAAAAGGGAGAAAGAAGAAGGGAGTGAAAGGAAAGGAAGAAAGGAAAAGGGAAGAGAAGCGGAGAATAGGATTTCGAGTCAAACAGACCAGGGTTAGAATCTTAGCTCTGTAACTTATTAGCAGTGGGGCCTCGTTGAGGTCCCTCATCTGTAAAAGTGAGATAATAGCAGTTCCTGTGGGGAGATTTGCATGAGATAACGTATGGAAAGCACTTACAGAATACCTAACCCATAGAAAGTTATTCAAACATTAACTGTTCTATGTAATTATTATTTTTATTGTAATCAAATGTTTGTCAGCTTCATGAGTTATAGCTTAGGCTTATTCTATTTAGGAAAATATTCAGTTCTTCAACAACATGATATAACCTTTGAAAAACTAAGAAAAATAACTGAGATCAAGAGATACGTAGTTTTTAATCGATAGTTTTCTAGGGATTTTGGTTCTTATAAGGTAACTAGAGGCCTGGTGTATGACATTCGTGCACGGGGCGGAGGGGGGAGGGGATTCAGCCCAGCCTGCACCCTCTTGCAGTCTGGGACCCCTTTGGGTCCTCAGCGCTGCCATGGAGGTAGGAGAGGCTCCTGCCACCACCACTGTCCTCGCCAGCAGTGAGCCTAGCTTCTGGCTGAATGGCACTCCCCCTGTGGGAGAACCCTTACCACCAGGGGGCAGCTCCTGTGTCTAGCGTCTGCCCCCTGGTGGTCAGTGCATGTCATAGTGACCAGCTGTTCTGCCATTCGGTCGATTTGCATATTAGGGTTTTATTATATAGGATAAGCATAAACTCAAGAGCCAGAGTGCCTGGGTCTGAATCCCAAGTTGGCCCCTTGCTGGCTGTGTGACTTTTAGCAAGGGTTTACTCTGTATCTCAGTTTCTTTCTGTTAACTGGGGGTGACAACATTCCCTTAGGGCTGTGGTGAGGATTAAATGAATTAATATATGTAAACTGCTTAGGATAGAGCCTGGGACTTAGTAAGTGCTAGGCAAGTGTTAACTTGGACTTAGTTGTTACTAATTCTCAGCAGAAAAATGTTTTACCATCCCTAAATTGGCCACTGTTAAACTGAGCTACTCACTAGAGTAATTAGAGTAGGAAACTATAATTTGGAAATTTGTAAGCTCTAAGCCTGAACTAAACCTTTGTCTTATTATTGCTCATCAGTTCTCCATATACACAAACTTGGTCACCTACCTGTAAATTCTACATATCAGAGCTTACTATCTGCTAGATTACTGGCACAAACCAAAGACATATTACAGATATGTAATATGTGCCTGCGTGTGCACACCAAGCTTAGAGGGGAGGTCTCTGAGTGGTGGGAATGTCATGTTTTTATTTTTACTCGTCTGTATTTTCTAATTTTCTGCCACACACCTATATTGCTTCTGTAATAATAAAAGGTTCTTTTAAAATGTGGAAATGAAAGAAACTCATATTTCTCTAAGGAAAAAAGTCCCACAGATTCCATACCTGTATTTATGAATGATGGCATTAAACAGTTTTCCATCTCTCCAGCAGGTAGTGAAATTTTCGCACCGTATGCCAGCATAACCCTCTGTTGCCTGCTGTGTCCAGAGCAGCAATCTCTCTTTCGCAGACATATCCTCTGACTCTCCAGTAACATGGATATCAGATATCTAAACACAATGGAAAGTGTTCAATCATTAGGAAAAAAGGAAGCTAACTCAGATAAACAACCTACTATGTACCCAGAACTGTGCTAGTGCTGTTTTACTTAATCCTCATAACTCTCACTTGTACGCTAGGTCTATTTCCCCCATTTATATCTACGGAAACTGGGTTTCAAAAAAGTTAATAGACTGAAAAAGTTGGATTAAACCTAAGCATCTAGTTTTTTTGTTATACCCAAATGTCACAACATTAAAAAGAAATCTACATTCCTCTTGATTAATCAGATCTGTTAAAACAATTCAAGCAAATGTTTTTCCAAGTTTAAAGGGATCAAAAGTAAAACGTACAAATAATCTACATTACCACCTGCAGCGCAGAATTTGATCCAACAGATATTGTGCAAAGATGGCAAAACAGTACCCTCTCCAATGAACTACATTACATAACAACTTGGCCTAAAGGTTCTTTCATTTTAGTGTGAGTCCTTGCTCAGCCTACTCAACATGAAACCTTTAACACCTGATTTTTTTTACCCATCCTTTTTGTTTTCATTCAATTTTCTAAAATTCTCTTCCATTAAATAACAAAAAACAGGTCACCAGCTCACATGATTTCTATTTTCTTCAGGACCTCTTTGTAAGGTTCCTCCTTAATCTGCTGATAATGACATTAAGGCACCAAGAGACTTTAGCAGGGGTCACACAGAAATTCCAAAGCTGGGATTACCATCAACAAACAACTATTCCCTCATCCAGTGCAGGACACAAAGCCAGGGGGTCAGGAAGACAGGCCAACAAGCCAAGATCAGACTGGAAGCAAGACATAGGGAGGTACAAGTCACTTAGCAACAGGAGGGAAAAAATAAATCACTAGAGTCACAAGATTGGCTTCTATCGGGGCCACTAGTCCCATGGCTTTGAATAATTCATTTCATGTCTGTGAGTCAGCTTCTTCATCTATAAATGAGGAAGTAGGAGGTAGAAGGAGATAATATTTAAGATTTTTTCAGTGTAAAGTGTTACTATGAGATTATAAATACAACACAGAAGTCAGAGGTCAAAATAGGCACAATCGAGCAACTGAAAGGAGAGAATTTGAAAAAAACACAGAAGACTAAAGAAAGCCTTTAGTCACCATGGCAATGCCAAGCTCCAACAGGGAGCCCTTTATTTCTCCCAGCGGCCACAAGTGCCAGAGGCGTGACCCACCCAGGGCCCTAGGGCAAGCAGGCTGCAGCAGTTGAAGGCCACAGTAGGCTTGGCAGCCCCTACCACCAGGACTTGGAGATGACAGCCGCACTGTCTTTCCCCAGCACTCAGCAGAGGCAGCTACGCCCTGTGGAGCTCCGCTCACAGCCATAGCAGAGACGTGCTCCTGGACAAGTGGCAGGATTTTAATCATCTTTCCTAGGAGTCTGTGTGTGTTAACATCAGTAGCACGGAAAAGAACTAGGTTCGTGAACACATTATATAGGATACATAGAAGGAATGTCTTTTCTTTTTTTCTAGTTTATTTTCTAAAGAAGGAGGAAAGAGAAGCGAGAGAGAAAGAGAGGCGGGGGCCAGAGAGAGAAACAGAGACAGGGAAACACTGATGTTAGACATTGATGTGAGAAACATCGGTGAGTCGCATCCCATAATGCACCCCAACCAGGGATCGAACCCACAACCTAGGCATGTGCTCTGACCGGGAATCAAACCCATGATTTCCTGGTGCACGGGACGATGCTCCAACCAACTGAGCCACACCACCAAGGCTCTGTCTTTTTTTCTAATGTGGACAAAAAAGAGCTCAAAAATCACCGATATTTTTCTGCCCAACATCCAACTGATATTCTGGATTAAAATCATGCTAGGAACCTTTCAAGCACATTGTGTAAGCTTAAATCCCATCTCCACCACTTACATGTTCAAATGACTTAGCTGCTTCAACCGTTCCCTCACTTGTGAAAGAATCGTGGTAATAATTATTACACTGTGTTGTGAGAATTCAACAAGTGAGCACAGTGTAATGCCTGGCATGGTGTAGTAAGTGCAGGCTCGACATGTCAGCTATTTTACTGTTTTGATTATTAGTCTTTATGACAAAGGGAGAAGCACAACCTTGGCTCTGTTGTTCTCCCAATTCTCTCCCTGTAAAGAGGAGTAAAAGATAAAGCTTTTAAATTTGCTGCATCAAAATAATCAAAATCTATAAACAGGAGGGCTCAGGGAAACTAACCTAGGAAACTGCAAAGGAAAAAGTCGAGGCTTTAGGTAAAATTCCACAAGTCCCTCTTAACCTTTGCAAGTTATAAAATCACTGCCTTGGGGAACCTTGCACTGCAGAGCTACCTGGGTGGTATTTACGGCTATATAAAGAAAAAGGAGATAGCTGGGAAGGGGGAGGCTATTTCCTCCTGGGTAGAACATTCCATGCCAGTTTGGTCACAAAAGTAATTACCTAGTTAACAAGGGAAGTTGGTAAATTCCAATTGCAAGGTACCAATTTACGTTTAATAGATTCAAGTGCTAAACAGCATTTTACCATAGAAACATTTAGAAGTCTGAAAATAGTCTGAATACAAACCAAGAGAAAATCACATATTTTTATTAAATAAGCTGCTAATAGATGGATTTCGGATTGTTACACACACACACACACACACACACACACACACACACACACAAATTTAGTGTTAGACATGCATACACTATTTAAAAGGCTATACTTTAAAAATGCCTATTTAAGCACGTTAGGAACCAAACTTTAATATATCAAAGACTACTAACACTCACACATTTTCATATCCTCCTGTTATATCCAATTAGCTTATCCCCACGTGGAGAGGTAAGGTATTTTTTATTTTTTTCCTTTGTATTGAATGTACGGGAGTGACACTGGTTAACAAAATTATACAGGTTTCAGGCGCACAATTCTGTATACTGTATTGCGTGTCCACCACCTCCAGGTCGAGCTTTCCTCCATCTCCACTTACACTCTGACGCCCTCCTCCGCCTCTCCTCTCCCCACAACGGTCACCACACTGTTATGCCTGTCCATGAGTTTTTTCTCTCTTTTTTCTTTTTTGCTCAATCCCTCCACTCTCCCACCCAATCCCTCCCCCAACAAATATACTGTACCATTAGCCACTATCTATGGGACTATATCAAACTGCTTGCGACACCATGCAGCCAAAAAAATAACAAATGCTGAAGATTGTAAATCTGCTCTTGTTATTCATGACTCTTGATATACAGTCAGCAAGACAGCCTGAATCCTCCAGCAATAGCAGGTCAGGCTGGGCCCTAGGAAGGAATCAAGACTCCTTCCGTCAAGTCCTGGAGGCACTACAGTGATGACGAGAGAGGGTTTCAATTCATGCTGCCTGGGTTCACATCCTATTGGCCAAGAGTTAACAATTTTTTTAAATTTCATTTTTCAATTACAGTTGACATTCAATATTACTTTGTATTACTTTCAGGTGCACAGCATAGCGGTCAGGGGTGGGCAAACTTTTTGACTCGAGGGCCACAATGGGTTCTTAAACTGGACCGGAGGGCCGGAACAAAAGCATGGTTGGAGTGTTTATGTGAACTAATATAAATTCAAAGTAAACATCATTACATAAAAGGGTACGGTCTTTTTTTTTTTTTTTTTTTTTAGTTTTATTCATTTCAAACGGGCCGGATCCGGCCCGCGGGCCGTAGTTTGCCCACGGCTGGGTTAGACAGTCATATACTTGTCAAAGTGGCCCACCCAATAATCCTTATGCAATACTTTACATCCCCGTGACTATTTTGTCGCTACCAATTTGTAACTTCTTAATCCCTTTACCTTTCTAACAAGCCCCCAAATCCCCTCTCCTCTGTCAGCCATCCATCTGTTCTCTGTATCTATGAGTCTGTTTCTATTTTGCTTGTTTATTTCGTTCATTAGATTCCAGATGCAAGTGAAACCACATGGTACTTGTCTTTCTCTGTCTGACTGATTTCACTTAGGAAATAATACCCCCTAGGTCCATCCATATGCAAATGGTAAGATTTCATTCTTTTTATGGCCCAGTAATACTCCATGTATATGTGTATCACATCTCCTTAATCCACTTGTCTATTGATGGGCACTTGAGTTGCTTCCATATCTTGGCTATTGTAAATAACTCTGCAATGAACACAGAGGTGCATATATTCTTTCAAATTAGTGCTTTGGGTTTCTTTGGAAATATAGCCAGAAGTGGAATCACTGGGTCAATAAGGCAGTTCCATTTTTAATTTTTTGAGGTATCGCCATACTGCTTTCCATAATGACTGCACCAATCTACATTCCCACCAACAGTGGATGAGGGTTCTCTTTTCTCCATATCCTAGTCCACACTTGTTGTTTGTTGATTTATGGATGACAGTCATTCTGACAGGTATGAGGTGATATCTCACTGTGGTTTTAATTTGCATTTCTCTGATGATTACTGACATTGAGCATCTTTTCAGATGTCTACTAAGGGCTCAGTGCATGAATTTGTGCACCTTGAAAGGAACTGCAGTGGGCACAGGGGCGGGTCTCGGCCCATTCTCCAAGCCCCCACCTGGCTTCTCCCGCCGCGGCCCTCGGTCCCCTGCCTGCCAGCAGCCCCGCTCCTGCTGCCACTGCTCCCATGCACTGACGGTGCAGAGCAATTGGGGCAGGTGCCAGCAGTGGGTGCAAGTGGCAGCTGCTGGCCCCAATCACCCCTCAGGAGCAGGGGGAGGTGGAGAAGCCCTCAGGGGCAATTGGGGCTGGCAACTGCCACTCGCACCTGCTGATGGCACCAAGCGATCGTGGCCAGTGCCAGGCGCCGGCAGTGGGTGCAAGCAGGCCTGGCGCCAGCAGCAGGTGCAAGGGTGCGTGGGAGCAAAGAATTTTCAGTAACCACCAGAGGGTCGCCCCGATGACAGTGACCAGTGCTCTGCCTTGATCTGTCCCCGCCACTCCACCCCCGTTGTTCGGTTGTTCTGTCATTCAGTCTATTTGCATATTAGGGTTATGTATATAGATTGGTCACCTGCATGTCATCTTTGAAGAAGTATCTATTCAAGCTTCTGCCCACTATTTAATTGGATTATTTTGTGTGTTGTATGAGTTCTTTATAAATTTTGAATATTAACCCCTTTTGTGAGATGTATCATCGGCAAATATCTTCCCCTATTCAGTAGGTTATCTTTCTGTTTTGTTAATGGTTTCCTTTGCTGTGCAAAACCTTTTTAATTTTATGTAAACCCGTTTCTTTATGTTTTCTTTTGTTTTCCTTGCCCAAGAAGATATAGCAAAAAAAAAAAATATTGCTAAGAGAAATGTTAGAGTTTTTACTGCCTATGTTTTCTTCTAGGAGTTTATGGTTTTGAGTTTCACATTTAAGTCTTTATCCATTTTGAGTTTATTCTTGCATATGGTGTAAGAAGGTAGTCTAGTTTCATTTATTTGTATGTACCTGTCCAATTATCCAATACAATGTGTTGAATAGACTGTCTTTACCCCACTGTATGTTCTTGCCTCCCTTGTTATATATTAATTGGTCATATAGGTGTGGGTTTATTTCTGAGGGATCTCTATTCTGTTCCATTGATCTATGTGTTTATTTTTGTCAGTACCATGTTGTTTTGATACTACAGCCTTGTAGTATAGTTTTATATCAGGTAGTGTGATATATCTTCTTTGTTCTTCTTTCTCAAGATTTCTGTGGCTATACAAGATCTTTTGTGGTTCCAGATTCATTTTTGGATTATTTGCTCTAGTTCTGTGAAAAACGTCATTGGTATTTTGATAGGAATTATATTGAATCTATAGATTGCTTTGGGGAGTATGGAAATTTTAACTATATTAATTCTTCCTATCCATGGGCATGGTATATGCCTCCATTTATTTGTATCTTCCATTACTTTCTTCAATGTCTTATAATTTTCCAAGTTACAGGTATTTTGCCTCCTTGGGTAAATTTATTCCTAGGAATTTTATTTTTTTGATGCAATTGTAAATGGATTGTATTCTTAGTTTCTCTTTCTGATAGTTCAACATTGGTGTATAAAAATGCCACGAATTTCTAAATATTTATTTTGTATCTTGCTACTTCACTGAATTCATTTATCAGTTCTGGTATTTTTTTATGGAATCTTTAGAGTTATCTCTATATAGTATCCTGTCCTCTACAAGTAGTGACAGTTTTACTTCTTTCTTTCCAATTAGGATTATGATCCAGAGCTATTCACATATTCTCTCTAAAATCCATTTCCTCATTTTAAAATTCAATGATGACATATAATTTCTACTCCTTGAGTGGTTCTAAAGATTGGATGGAATAATCCACATCAAGTGTTAACACAGTGCCTGGATTGTAGAAAACTATAAATGTTAGCTTCTCCCACCACAATTTTATTTGTAGTATTTGCTGCTTAAAGCTTCTCACCAGCAATCTGTCAGCTAGCATCAAAAACAAACAAAATACTTGTACCAGAGTTCGTTTTGGAAACTTGAAGCCCTCATGCCTCACATACAGGTCACTGTTGACTACCATCCCTTCCTGTAACTGAGCCTCTCATGCCCTTACGATACCTCTGCTTCATCTCTCCTGACCCAGCTGGCCACCATTCCTAACTTCCCAGAAATATTATTCCATGGAACACAGTCTCTTACACCTTCAATACCTTACACTGTTTCTGTCTTTTTACTAACCTACAGGTCTCTGCCACTATATTAACTCAAGTCTCAGGCACTACAAGCAGAGCGAATGTATTCTAACTCCCTAATGAGGCAAAGCCAATAGTTTTCATTAGCCATGCATATGATGCCCTCATTTTTACACTGCCGGCCACTCTTGCACTACCACCTTCTTCCCCTCCTCAGTTTGGCACCTGGCTGAGTTTGTGCCTTTTTCCAGCTAGCACCTCGTCCTTACGTTCTTGATCTCCTCTCTACTTTAGCTGTTCACGTACCACATCCTGGATCTCATCACCTTGAACCAGAACAAGTCCACCTCAGATATTTAATTTCTGAGAGCAATTTTCCATTTTTCTAGCACTGTCATTCCCTAACTCTAGTTAAACCAATTACCTGGTTTTGCCCACATCTCAGAGCCCTTGACTTTTTCAATTTTGTCCCAATCTAGGGGACCTCTTCTATCTTTACCTCCTTCTCTACCTGGTCTGCACTGCATGATCCAACACGTCAATCAATATCCTCAACTCCCTCACACCTTTCCCTTACCCTGCAACTACCCAGCCAAACTTCAGCCCTTATCAAGTCAGCGCTATGTCTTCTCTACATTTGCCTTAAGCTTTAAGCTATAAAGATCTATTATAGAAAACCATACTACCATGTGAACCAAATGAATGCAAATTCAATTTCAACAGCATCTTTTAAGACCCAATTATGATAGGTCTAAAATGATTCTGGGCTCAGCAAAGCTTCTACCTTCTTCTAGAACTGAGTCTCACTGTTGGGAATATGAGGTTTATATGAACTATCACATTTTAGTCTGCATCTCAGGAGCTTACATATAATCAAAATAATTATTTTGCCTTAGTATCTTTAACTTTTTAACTAAATAAGCAAATTCACTGATTGTTTTCTGGCTTATCTGCTTTAAATGTGAAATTTCAAAAATTATCACAGATTCTGCTAAAATAATATTTTATTATTTATTATTATCAGATACAATAAGTTCAAGTCCCACATGAAAATGGTACTGAATTGGTTAAAGCAAAGTACTGTAACAGAAAAACACCTAATCTTCATATACTTTTTGCTAATAGTTTTGGTCTCATGAATAGGCCAAATCTTTATTTCACTTGAATTACAGGGGGAATGTTATTTCCTCCCCATACAGCAGAAGCCAGAATGGGGTGGTACCAGTACATTGCTACAGCAAGAAAGGGTAACTTGCATTTTGCCAACTCTCTACTTATGTGTATTCATCTTCCTAGATAGTCGAAGCCTAAATTAGAAAGAAAAATCTTCAAGGTTTTTATGTCAAGGGCAAATATTTTCCAGAGCCCGGACACAAGCTGTTTACAGAAAACAGTTCTGGGCTATAAAAATACTCAACATTAGGCATTCTCAAAAACTGTCTGGTCATGTTAGGAAGCAGGTTCTCCAAATGTAATTCCAAGAATATTGTTCCCCCTGGTAATAAAATAAAATCTAACCATTTGGATAGGAGGTCCTCAACCCATTAAACTGGAAATTTGGCTGGTGGCTATATTTTAGAAAAATTATATTGAGCCCTTTAGAGCATAACAAAAGAATCCAGATGCCCAATTATATAAAGTTATTTTTATAGTTCAGAATTCTGGTCCTTGAGAACAAAGAATTCTCCATTTCTGTTTTAATTTTTCACTCCAGATAAGCAAGGTCCAAAACTAAAATTAAAATTAAAAACAAAACAAAACACTGAAAACTTACCTCAGCCTGAAAAAAGCAATGCCACCACCAACAAATAAACCCTCCATCTCTTTCATATATTCACCTCTCTTTTTCCCACAATGTCTCTACCATTACCACAACACTGGTATTTTACTATATACACATATATTTCCCTTCTCCCTCTTGGGAGAGCTCAGAAAATGTCCAATAATTGAAACCCTAATCATTGAACCAAAAGGATAAAGTAGAGGGTGTTGTGGGAGAGGCTCTGGGGTAGGATACAGGGGGAAATGACATCTTTTACAATGACATTGTTAGACACAGTCATGATAGGCCTAGAATGACATCTGGGCTCAAGAGAGTATCTGAGATCCTCTGGAACTAAGCCCCAGTGCCTGGATTAGTAATAATCTCCTATCACTGCACCAAGTCTTGCTCTACTCTCACTTCCAAGTTCCGGTTTTTCTTTACTCCACAGCCACAGTAATTGAGTTCAGTCTTGGCTGATCTCCCAGACTCAAGACATTCTCTTTCTATTTTATGATCAAATCATATAAACTTCAAACCTTGTGAACCACACGTCCCCTCTCTCCTAGAGTCTTCTGTTCTAGTTACTACTCCCCTTGGAACATTCTCCCCATACTCTGCCCAACATAGCATAGATTGGGTGCTCAAAACTATCTGTTAACTAAGAGGGGGGAGATACAGAGAGAGGGGGATGAGAAATACATTTCATGGTTTCATGTGGTATGAATGAATTTTAACCTGTGGTGTAAACATTGTCATCTTGGAAAAATAAAGGTTTCCAGTTAACCTCACTTTCCAATAATAGCAGAACAACCTGACCACTACACAAAAGTGCCCAGCGGAGAGCACATACCCACAGACTACTCCATGAGAACCCAGTATCAAGTAGTGAACCTAAGCTTCATCTGAATCATTTAGCTAAAACAATTTTTATAAATTTGGGACAGTACAGAACCTCAAAATGTATTTTTGATGAAAGAAAACCAGCCAACATGTCCCATCTCATAGCACATTCTGATTCCATTCACAGCTTATTGCTAGGTGACCCACTTACTGCTAAATGAATTGCAACAGCCTCACTGTGTTGGTCAGCTGAGGCTGTAAATGTGAAAGTCCTGTGAGTGAAGTCAATGCCACCAGACAACTGGGCGACAGAAACACCCTATTTTTACAGATGTTGTCATGGTTCTGGTATGCGCTGACTACACAGGAACAGCCAACTTCCAAAGTTGAGTCAGATAGTCCCTAAAACATAATTCACATTTTTTAAAAAAATGTATGTATTTCATTATTCTATGTAAGGCAAATAATAAAACTTTTACTTTTTTAAAAAATTAAATACTTATAATGTATTGAAAAGATTTAAAAGTTTAAATCAAGTTTACTGTTTAAGTATGATGCTAATGGAAATAAGTCATGTGGGAAAGGACAAAAACCATATGACTTCACTCCTATGTGGGATGTAAAACAGAAAGCAACAAAAGGACAAACAAAACAAACAGCCCGGCCCGCATGGCTCAGTGGTGACCTATGAACCAGGATGTCATGGTTCGACTCCTGGTCAGGGCACATGCCTGAGTTACAGGCTCGATCCACAGTGTAGGGCATGCAGGAGGCAGCCAATCAATGATCCTCTCTCATCATTGATGTTTCTCTCTCCCTCTCTGTTCCTCTCTGAAATCAATAAAAATATATATTTTTTAAAAACCTCATAGATAAGGACAACAGTAGGATGATGAATATCAGAAGGGAAGGGGTATGGAAAGAGAATGAGGAAGCTAAAGTGGGTCAAATATATGGTGATGAAAGGAGACTAGACTTTGGGTGGTGAGCACATGGTGTAATACACAGATGATGTATTATAAAATTGTAGCCAATATTACTGCAAATTTTTAATTTAATACATAAGTAAATAATGTATGTGTTACACTGGCAAAGGCAGTATCTCCTTAGTTAGGAGAACTAAGACATTAGTTTAGAGCAGGCTATAGATACAGTGAAGGATTAAGGAACCAAAGGAGCTCAAACCAAAAGAACATAAAGCCATTTGGTAAACTCCCTCATCCCACTGGTGAACAAGCTTAGACTGAAAAGGTGATGTGGTTTGTCCAGGGCATCATAGCACACTAGCAGGGGGGCCTGGGGTATGGACTTAGGTCTCCTAAATCCCAGTTCAGAATCTGCAGAAAAAGAAAATGGCTTCACACACATAGGCCACAAAAAGGCATCACCTGGCCCTGCCCCTGACATTATGTTTTCTTCCTCTCTCATACCAGAGCTCCTACCAGTAATGCTTTTGAAATGTATCTGTACTAAGGTGTAAACAACCAATATTAGCTAAACTTTGCAAGCCAGAAGGGAATGGCAAGAAATATTCAAACTGATGAAAAGCAAGGATCTATAACCAAAATTACTCTACCCAGCAAAGCTCTCATTTAGAATTGAAGGTCAGATTAAGAGCTTCACAGATAAGAGAAAACTAAAGGAGTTCATCACCTCCAAACCAGTATTACATGAAATGTTGAAGGGTCTTCTTTAAGAAGAAGAAGGGGGGAAAAGATAAAGAAATAGGAACAATAAAATGGCAATAAATACATATTTATCAACAATTGAATCTAAAAATCGAAATAAATGAACAAGGAGTCTAATGAACAAAATAAACAGATGAATAAAACAGAACCAGAGGCATGGAAACAGATCGAGGAATTTCAGAGGGAAGGGGGAAGGAGGGGCGGGAAGAGATTAACCAAAGATCTTATATGCATATATAAGATCTTATATGCATTACCTATGGACTCAGACAATAGGATAGTGAAGGCCTGGGGTGGGGTGGGACAGGGCAATGGGGGGGGGCGGGGGGGGGTGAACATCTAAAATAACCTCAACAATAAAGATATTTTTTAAAAAAAAGAATAGAATTTAGTTCCTCCCCGGGGCTATTTCTGTTCCTACAGGTGGACAAAAATTTCAAAATTTTAAGCTAATTATGGAATTAGAGGAATATAATGTTTGACACATAATTTTCAGTAAACATTTGCTGAAGAAATAGTGAGAGGGTGAGTGAGCTGGGGGGGAGGGGGGGTTGCGAGGGGGCGGGGGGAGGGATGAAAGGTAGCAGCCTACCCTACTTTTGCAGAACACTTTTGGTCCAAAGGAAAGAAAGAAGTGCTCTGTTAAATATTTTGAAAACTTATAGAATTCTTCTACTCAGTGGACAGTTACAAGATGTTTTATCTTTTCTACAAGAGCAGAGATAGTAATAAGATAACAGCATAAAGTGCTTACAGTGTACTAAGTCCTCTTCAAATACATTACCTCATTTAATCCTCAAATGAAGGAACCACCCTTTTTTTACAGATATGGAAAATAAGACTTGGGCTAAATTTAAGTCTTCTGACTCAAGATCTCCTAAGTTATCTTTCCTCTGCTATCCCAAGTCTACAGTGAAACCCTACCACATGCCAGAAAGAGCTTGATCCATTGATGAACCATCTCATTTTATAGAAGCAAAAACTGATTTAAGGGACACACTGTAAATAAAGAAATGATAGGTGGTCAGTACTTCTTCCCTACAAAACACAAGATCTATATTGGTTCCAGGGTAGACACAAGAGCGTTATCAAAGGAAACTTAATTCCTTCATATATTTTTGTTAAAATAAAAATAGAGTTTATACTATTTGAGAGAGTTTGTATATTAATGTGAATGAAAGCAGCAGGTTGTTAAGGGTGGATCACAAGATTCTTCTACCTCATGAGTCTCTTACCATAATTATTTCAAGAGTCGAAGTTTAACTTTGGAAGACTGGCACACAGCTATGAAGGGCAGTGACCAGTGTTCACCACTTACTGACCCTGAGACTTCTCTGGACCTCAGTTTCCTCTCATAGAAAGTATCCCTTCAAAGATACTGAGAGACTAAAATGATATGCCCACAGGGTTCAGTACAGGGCTGCCCCCTAGTGAGAGATGGTAACTGTGTACCAGGGTGATGATTGTTACTTAAACTTATTCACACTACTTGACCCTGCAGTCAGGCAAAAGCAAGTTCCATATTGATTTTGTCAACACAGGCAAAATTTTCAAGCCAAGATGTTTGCTTCCAAAGACAACCTCTTCAAAGATGTTTTAACTCTTCTGGCAGAAACAAATGTAATCAACACATTTTTAGTGTCTCTTTCCAAGTTTCAAGAATGTGTGAAAATGCTCCACAAAATATTTTTCACTATGAAGATGGCACAAATTTGATGGCTACCTTTAGCAAATGCTCATTTATTTCTTATTCCTATACAGGGAAAATCAACCAGAGATATAACTATTTTTCTTATACAGCAAAGGATTTTAAACTTTTGCATGTTCTTCATTTAACTGAAAAGATAGAGGCATTCTAATGCTCACAGAGACCCTAAATCTATGCAACTATTTTATAACTAAATTTTCACAAACTAGTTATGAAATCCAAATGACTAGAAATAGTAAAAAAAAATACATTTTCATTAAAAAAGATAAAATGATTCAGAAAGAAATGAGTTAGTCAACTGTAAACCAAAAGACCTTTGTTTTCAAGATCTGTAGAGCAACGCTACCATTTGAAAGGTGAAACATTTAGATGTTATCCTAGTCCTTGAATTCTAAATAAAATTCTGTAGCATAAGATTCATCAAAGACTTGGTTAAAGAAAAAGGTATTGAATAAATATTATATTTCAGTGAAACTGAATACTAATGTATTCTAATATCTTGAGATGGTTCTCAATTTTTTAAGATTTTATAATTAATTAAAAGCCAATTAATAAAAACATTCAACTATTCATTATTCAGGTCCTGACAATATAATTTGTATAATATCCACACCCCTCTCCTCCTTCTCTCTTTGGCTTCTTTCCTCATTAGGTCACTACACTCTTTATTGTCAATTCACCAAAGGATGAAAGGAGTATATAAATAGTTCAGTTTTCATTAGTTAATACAACTACATAGTATGGTTGAAAGTTAAAATTTAACCTCCTGAGTTTCCATGTCTTCATTCTATAAAAGAGGAACTGAATGCTTTGCCTATTACATGCAGTTCTTAGGATGGTCCAAAGACACAATGAGTCTGTCTGAAAGCCTTTTATCAATTCCAAAGCAATATACAAATATAAAGTATTGCTTTTTAAAAAATTTATTTATACCTTCTTATCATAGTAAAGGTATGCTGTGAGACTTCTATCAGGCACTCAAGTAGAGGCTGGCTGGGCCACCTCACAGAACCCCTTAGCCTGGAGGGACAATCTAGGTCAGCAAGGATTTAAAGAGGTAGGCTGGTCACCTACACTAAGAAAGACAAGTTTCACAGGATCAGTAAAGCTCAAGTCAGAGGCTTGAACTAAGTCTAAGGTTAAGAAAAGTTCAAAGAATTGCACACTATTCTACTTAGAAGCTAACTCAAAAGTCATCAAGCCCAACCTGCTTGTCTCAAAGTAAGAATGGACCAAATGTAGAGAATATGAAAAAGTTCTTGAAGGAACAGATAAAAGGAATAGGGGCTGACAGCCCATTTCTGGGATATAATATTAATCAAGGGTTAAAAGCCCTCTAATTCTCCAATGAAAATATAAACTCCAATGCAAACGAGCTCTATGCAAAGTTCTAACCGAAGATAATGAAGCAAACACAGCCCAACACCTCCAAGGTAACAGGAAGAATGTCCTAAGAGCAGTAGCTAAAGCTGTTGGTTCTGACTCTGTACGGCACCAAACAGTTTATCTAGACTACTGGGAAGTGAGTCATCAAACCCCTCAGATAAATAAAGGTTATACCATTCATCTTTTACCTAGAAGATAGGAGACTTTGGTCATAGCTCCATATCACAATTCTTTTACAAATTTGAATGGCAGGTTTATGACTTATTTTCACATGAATTTTTCATTGAAGTTTCAAAAATTATTAGATATACAATTAGGCGGGGGAAAAGAGGCTTCTGTACCAATGAGGAAACAGATTTTAAAAGTTTCCATTAATGAAAACATGGAAGGCTTACTCGATTCCAAATTACGCAAAAAACAGTTGGAAAACATATGTGAACAAACCAAGTGGTTTCATTCATAAACATGTGGCAACCAAGTCGCTTCCTCTTGCACTGACTTTCACACCAGACCTACGAAACTAATGCCGTAGACTGGATGCTTCCTTCTCTTTTTTTGAATATATTTTTATTGATTTCATAGAGAGGAAGGGAGGGGGAGCGAGATAGAAATGTGGATGTGAGAGTGCAACATGGATCGCCTGCCTCCTGTCCGCCCCCCTGCCGGGCCTTGACCAGGAATTGAAAGCACAGACTGGATGTTTTCTCTTTAAAATGCAGCCACTGTAAAATGTAAATAGAGTTGGTGACATAATATTGGCAAGGTGTGGTAGTGTCTATAAACAGGAACACCTCAGCAGCTAAGGCCAATGATGACGGTGCACATGAGCCTTAATAAACACCTCATCCTGTCACTGTGCAAACGACAGAATGGCCTGGCCAAGAATGTGTAACATCACATATACAGTACACAGATTTTTTTGCTAACAGACAAAATTAGAAATAGCTTTAGAAAAAAAAACCATCAACTCCTAACTAATAACATGTATAAGAGGTTGCTTGGGTAATGTACTTCTCACAAAGGCAAATAAATATTCACTTTTTTTTTAATCCTCACTAGAGGACATGCTTAGAGAGCGGAAGGAAATGAGAGAGAGAGAGAGAGAGAGAGAGAGAGAGAGAGAGAGAGAGAGAGAGAGAAGAAAAAATATTAATTGGTTGCCTCCCATATATGCCCCCAACAAGGGATCGAATCCAAAACCCAGGTATGTGTCCTCACTAGGAATCAAACTGGCAACCTTTTGGTACACAGGACAATGCTCAAGCAACTGAGCCATTCCAGCTGGCCGCTCAGTTACACTTTAAAAACAACTAAAAATCCCAGAGAAGTAACTTATCTAAAGCTAAATATCAGTGTTAGGAATAAAGAGTTCAACTTCCTGGCAGTCCGTGTTGTATTCAAATGCTGCCCAAAAGATTCTGATTTTAGACTGGGGCCGGGGAATAGCTCACGTAACAAAGACAGAATAGAGTAGGGCAATTTCATGGGTGCCCCTCGTCTCCAATATACATACACACAGAGACTTGAAAGCAATTATGTGAATGTCTTTGTATATAAAAACTGATAGAGAATTAGAATTTGGCTTTTCAAACTTATCGATCAGCCAGTCAGTACTAATAACTGTATTGTATCCCCCCTGCATTTGTCACGAAGCTATTATCTTGTCATGACTGCTTTCTGATTTGTTACCTACAGTGCAGCTAAGTTTCCAAAGGCTATTCCACAGGAAAAGTCAGGCAACTTGAGCTACAGAAATTCAAAGATGTGCATCTCTTAAAGAGGTAGTCCCACAATAACAAAAATGCAGGCTTTTGAAATTAAAGTGTGATAAAAGAAATGGATGTCATACAAAAATAAAATCATAATAATCAACTCTAAGGTTACAAATTAAATGCAGCAAGAACTCTACAGCTTTCACATTTAAACTAGTAAGAATATACTAGTAACTTTTACAAAAAGGCAAATTACAGAACCTATCAGATGTGAGCACCTGGAGTACTTATTTACACCTTACATTCAGGCTCCCTGGGTCACTTACCTCATTTTCACCTGTGTCCTTGGAAGTAGAGGGCACATTAGTATAGAGGGAATGACATGACTTTTTTTCAACCTGAAAATGCTGTACTGCATGCGGGCGAAATCTCTCAGTGTTTCGCTTTTCTTGCCCACTGCTATCATTTTGGGATGGGTCTTCCGAGAACCCACTTTCTTCAAGTGATCTCTCTGTAGCACAGTGGGTGGGATTTAAGCTGGCTGCCTTTGGCAAAGGAAAAAGGTCAGTTTTGCTCTGGAATGTTATGTCTCTTGTGCTGACATCCTCTAAGTGTTTCTTCCTCTTTGCACCATACGGAGTGCTGTCTTTTGCTGAAATCCTTTCATCCTGCTCACTGACTTTGACTCCTGTTTCACTGTCTTTAGCAGGAGAGATGTTCACCCGGTAAGACCCACTGCTTGCAGCACCCGGCAGAAGTTTCTGCTGCACACTGTCAGCTACTCCTTCTGTCTTCCCTGGCTGAATACCACCTTCCCGTGTGAGGGCTGGGGTAGCGGATTCTTCCCGTACCAGTCGCCGGGATGAAAGAGCTGGCTGTTCCCTCGAGAGCCAAGTGCTGCTTCTCTGCTTTCCTTCATTTTCATGGTTTGGCTCGACTGGCTCTGTGTCATCTACAACTTTCTTGATCAGTTTTCTTCTGAAATATTTTCTTCCGGGAGAATATTTTTCGGGGGTGAAAGGAGTTTTGGCAGGATCTACATATTGTTCTTCCTTCTCAGCTCTTACACATCCACAGACATTCCCCATTTGCTTTGCAGGAAATCACAGTTCCACAGATTCACTCATTTCCAAATACAGGGCTTACTTGGATCTTCTCCATTAAATCCCAAAATTCCACGCTGACCTCTGGTTCCTCAGGCTTTGTGACCATCCTCTTCAGCACGAGGCCATGTTGCTTATGAGAAAGGCGCACGCAAGAAAGGCCATGGCAGCCTGCCCAGCTGCGTCCCTGTGTCTCATTAGACAGTGTGGCTTATTTCTGGCCACCAATCCTCTTAGACAAACATCACTGCTCGCTGTCAAATTACAACGCCGAGGAGCTCGCAAGGCAAGCCCTGGGCTTTCTTATACGAAAAGATTCTGACCCTCACTTTAACTTTCGGTTTTCTGAGCTACAGCTACGCTACCAAAGTTTGCGTTAACCTTTGAAACTATTGGTGGTTCAGCAAATCTGAGTGCAAACAGAAAGCAAATGCCAGTTAAGAGACACTTAGCAAAGTGCCTTTCACATTTAGTTTCAAAGTGCCTTTCAAATTTCCTTTCAGAGTCTCTACCCTCTAACTTTTCTTTTTTCCTTAAGAGACACCAACTAATTTTGGCACTTGGAAAAAAAATAAAAACCTCAAAAATATCTGTAAAACAGATTAAGACTCATTCAAAACAGCAGCCATACAACAAAAAAAAGAACAATTTAATAGCTGAAGGAGATACATGCAAAGTGCTTAAAAGAATCAATCTTTTAAAATTGTAGTACTTTCCCTATGACATAAATTTCCAAGCCATTTCCATTATGTGCTCATTAGGATTTTCATATAAGCAAACAGATAAGTTTTATGATTTAAAGCATGGGACACTTAGCCAAAAGAAACACTTGCATGTTCTCATACATGAATTAGGGCAGTTAAACTTTATATGTAACTTTTATAATTGTACCCTAGTTAAATATTATTCAGTTTTTCTAGGGCACTGCTATAAAAATAATAAGCCAGCATGGAACCTGATTAAGGTGTGCATATTTCTAACACTGAGTCATAGATACAGTACAAAGGAAATTAGTATGGCATGACTGGACTTACACGTAAGCAGAAATCATCTGACTAATAAAAACAAATTGATAATTGCCTTTCTCTAGGTAGTGTTTGGACTGATCAGAGGATGAAACTCAGTATGGTGATTACCAGAGGGAAAGGGAGGTGCGGGAGGTAGCAGAGGATAAAGGGGGAAGAAGTGATGATGGAAGGAGACTTGACTTGGGTGGTGAACACACAATACAATATTCAGATGAAGTTATTATAGAATTGTACACCTGAAACCTATATAATTTTATTAACCAATGTCACCTCAATAAATTCAATAAAAAATTTAAAACAAGATGAAACTCATTGTTTTTTAAAATCCTATATAATAAAACCCTAATATGCAAATCGACCAAACAGCAGAATGACTGGTTGCTATGATGCATACTGACCACCAGGGGACAGACACTCAACGCAGGAGCTGCCCCCTGGTGGTCAGTGCACTCCCACAGGGGGAGCATCACCCAGCCAGAAGCTGGGCTCACGGCTGGCGAGCACAGTGGTGGTGACGGGAGCCTCTCCCGCCTTCACTGCAGCACTAAGGACCCCTCGGGGGATGTCCAACTCCCTGGGGAGCGGGCCTAAACCACGGGGAGCAGGCCTAAGGCGGCAGGCAAACATCCCCTGAGTGGTCCTGGACTGCGAGAGGGTGCAGGCTGGGCTGAGGGACCCTCCCCACCACCCCCCCCACCCCCAGTGCACAAATGTCGTGCACCGGGCCTCTAGTAAGAATATAATTAAACAGCCAAGTTAGCAATGTTGTTGATATTTGTCAATAATAGGCCTGCATGGTGAACTTCTCCTTAATCATTTAAAGAGAAAAGTAAACAATCTTCAATGGCAAAAACCGAATATCCTAGAAGACAAGCTGGCAAAAATAAAGCCTCTGGTTTGTTTGCTCATTTTTAATTTGATTTGCAATGTTGATGGCAATAAAACATCATTCAAGATCATTTAAAAGTGGAACAACTTGTCCAGCCGATGTGGCTCAGTTGGTTGAGCATCATCCTAGGCACCAAGAGGTCACCGGTTCAATTCCTGGTCAGGGCACATGCCTGGGTTATGGGCTTAATCCTCAGTAGGGGGCATGCAGGAGGCAGCTGATCAATGATGTTTCTCTCTCATCAGTGTTTCTATCTCTCTCTCCCTCTTCTTTCCTCTATCTAAAATCAATAAAAACATAATTTTTTTAAACAGTGGAATGACTGTTATCTGTAATGACACAATAGAGGCACAGCCAGTGATCTGCACACCTCCAGCCCTGCCACACTGAGCAACTGTCCACCCTCTCTCAGAAACACCCAACCTCACTCTCTGCCTGGTAGCTGGCAATCATCTTGCAAAGCCGATCTCTAATATCAGTGAAAATTTCCCTTATTCTCTAAACTTTCCTGATCCTACTACAACACTCCTTTTCTACACCCCTATTTTTATTTCTATCACAATAGATTCATTACCCTAGATCCGTGGTCGGCAAACCGCGGCTCGCAAGCCACATGCGGCTCTTTGGCTTCTTAAGTGTGGCTCTTCCACAAAATACCACATGCGGGCATGCACTTACAGTGCAATTGAAACTTCGTGACCCATGCGCAGAAGTCGGTATTTTGTGGAAGAGCCACACTGAAGGGGCCAAAGAGCCGCATGTGGCTCGCGAGCCGCGGTTTGCCGAGCCGCAGTTTGCCGACCACTGCCCTAGATTATAGTCAGTTTTATGAACATTCTCCCAATAGATAAAACAACACACTTCCTTATCTTAGTATCTCCGGATCTAGCCTATAGTGGCTAAGGATATAGGATTACTGTGCTGACCATACTTACCTTCAGATAGCCTGATTAGAAAAGAGATTCAGTTTATGGTGCTTATAACAGATAGTTTAGAAATAAATAAACTTGTCTTCTGAAATTACTTCCCTTATTTATGTAAAGTATAGAGAGAGAGGGAAAAAAAGCCCAGTCACTTTGAGTGAGGATGATTACCACTGCTATAAATAGCCTTGTATCTTGGCATAACCAGTAAAATCATTCTAATCTTTAATTGTCACACTACTAAGAAAAGTCATTTCATCTAAATAAAGGAACATTTCTGATTTACCAAAACACTGATGTGTTTCATTTTAAGAAGATCTTGGTCTAACTTTTAAAAACTGGTAACAATTTAACAGTCATTATCTTATAATCCGGGTCCTAAAATACACTGGATTTTATAATATAGGCCACAGGATCATATTAGAAGAAAAACTTCCTTTTGGTTCTCTTGTGGCTGGTCCTCCTCTCTCTTCCAAAGACACCTGAACTCCAAAGAGCTTTCTTAATATATAATTACTTTTGGAATGACTTTTCACTTACATTTCCTCAAACATACTACTTCTAATTCACAACCATTTACTGACATTTTGGTCCATTATATTTTCTGGTATCTGCTCACAGTAGCTTGAGAGTATTTTCTCCATGGTCTCCAATGTCTTCCTTGTATACAAAACTATTACTCTGTACCAAACCTATGAAAATTAAAACTATCAGTATTTTTTAACCAATGGATATTTTTCCATTGATTTTTAGAAAGAGTGGAAGGGAAGGAGGGAGATAGAGAGAAACATCGATGTGAGAGAGACATATCGATTGGTTGCCTCCTGCACACACCCCAACCCGGGCTGGGAATTGAACTTAAGTGGAATCAAATCTGGGACTCTTCAGTCTGTGGGCCAGTCCTCTATCCACTGAGCCAAACCAGCCTGGACTAAAACTATCAGTCTTAAAGTTCTCAAACTCTCTAGTAGCATTTCATTCTGTTCACTATTCCTCTCTACCTGAAAATTTCTTCCCTTGATTTCATCAACACTACATTTCCTTGTTGCTTCACCCATCTCATCAAATGTTCCTTTTTTATTTCCCCAAACAGATATTCTTCCTCCCTCACCCCAATCATGGGCCTTCCCCCAAACGTCTGTCCTTTGCTCTTGGCTCTTCTCCATGTATGCTCATCTCTTAGGTCCCCTAAAGACCCCTCGTCTCTGGTAGATTCATTGGCTACTTCTGTACTGGTAACTCCCAAGTCTATCTGTCCCTTTGACTTCTCAGCTCTGCTCTGCTCTGCTCACAAATCTCCAACCTCTCAGCAGACAAATGGAAAGGATACCCCACCATGCCATCGAACCCGCCAAGGTCTTGAGTTTTCCCCTTACCATCATCCCCATTTCTCTCAATAGTTTGCTTTTTGTTTGTAGGTTGGTTGGCATCAGTTGGTTTTATCTCCCAGGCTGTAAGTTTAGAGTAATCTTCATTCCCTCTCCTTCATCCATTATTCACTATCACCAAGTCCCTTTCTTTCTTCCTTTAAAATGCCATCCCTTGGGGTCCACTTACCATCCCCATCTGAGTCTTGGCCTTTATCACTCCATTCAGAAATCACCACCTCAGCTTCTTAAATTATCTCCCTCATTATGGACTCTGCTCATTTCAATTTATTTTACATAGAACTGATAGGCTGAGTTTCCTGAAAAAATTATTTTTCAGGTGCAGAGTGATTAAGTGACTTATTCAATGCCGTCACAGCCATAAATAAAAGAGCCAACAATGAAACTTAACTCTGCTTCCCCCCCAAAACCTGAGTGTTTCCCCATTGCCCCACAGGGATTCTCACTCCAACATTCAAAGCACAACCTGTCTCACCAGCTCCGTCGGTAATGATGTGATTGGCTCCCTGTCCCAATAGGCCTCTAACCCTCCAAAGTGGGGTTCTTGCAGTTTCAGCCCTACTAAAAGTCGAGGAACCTGATCCACTCGGGGATGATTAAAGACACCCTGAGAAAGCTGCCAAGGAAATCCATGTGAAATCAGCTTTTGGCCAGTTCCACTTAGTCTTTACCCAATTCTGGTAACAAGGTCCGGCTCCATGCCCAAATCTCTGCCTTGGTTTATGGCTCAGTCCCCTGGATCCCCTGAGGATGGGGTCCTCTAGAAATAGAAGCCTACGGGCCTTCAGGGTCCTGCCTCCAGTTCCTGTTACTGGGTCTCTGACATCAACGCCCAGATGAGTGGACATTCACCTATGTTAGCTGCCCTGCAGTCTGGCTGCCTGACACCTGGTTCCCTGGGTCTCCTGGTACCTGAGTCTGAGCCTCTGATTTCTGGTTGCTGCAACTTCTCTCAGCAGAGGCTGGAACCTACCTAAACTTTACTTCCTGTAGCTCTCCATACCTGTTAGAATTTTCCTGTTCCCAAATGAGCCTCAGGTACACAATTTCCTACCATTCCCCTACAAATCCTGTGTCCTAGTCAATTTTTAAAATATAAGAAGTAAATCTAACTCCTCTCAAAATCTGGCTCAAAACCCCAGCTCCTTTCTGAAGCTGGCAGGCTATTTCCTCCTCTTTCAAGGCTCACTGCACATCAGTAAGATGTGCCGCATGCCTACTGTGGGCCAGGCTCTGAGCTGCACACAGAACACTGTGTTTGCAGGCACAACATTAATAAACAAAAGCAAATTCCAAAATTAGGACTCGGCTTTTCAAATGAAGATGGCTTTTTTCAAAATGTATCTTTTTACGAAAACTAAAACTCACAATCAGCTCTCAACTTATTAAATAATCATTCGTTGCCAATAAATTTTTATGTATTTGCATTTACCCTCCCCAAATCTAGTTTGAAAAAGTGTAGCTCTATATAAAAACATAAATACTAATTCAGAAGACCGCTTTATCATAATTATACTGCCATCTAGTGTCTACCAATAAGAGAAAATACGTTGCAGAGTGGAGAAACCATAATGCCAGTGAAAAACATTCTATATTAAGGATTGAGTGATAAAATTTTCATTTATCTAAATCACGTAATACTTTCCAATAAACAAAAGAAATGTGTCTGCATTCAATTAAAAAGAATCTTGTCGTCCAACTCTGAGATGGCAAGCTTTGTCCTAAAGACATTTCAGGTTATCAACAACAGGAAATGGGATACCAGGTTCACAAGCAATTACTTGAAAGAAATAACACAAATATACTGTTTAAGAAAAGAAGCCTAAAATTTACTATCTTCCATAGGATGTGAATGCATATAATTCGCCCTTGATGCGAATGAACCATTTGGAACTAGCAATAAGAGGCTAAAAGAAATGACAATCAAGAAAAATTAAGCTTACCTGAAAGTGCAAAATTATTGTCCATATTAACCCCAAAGTCAACTTGGGATTCCCATCTGTTATGTCATCATTTCTAATATTCACTAACTTCACCTGTGTTATATGTGAAGAAGAGATAAAAAAAAAAAAACTTTTTCAAACCATCACATGACTTATCTTTATCTATAAAAGCGATGTTAAATTATACAAAGAAAAAAACTGAATTATTTAAATACCAGTAATCTTCAAAATACTGTTTTACCCCCTATCTTCAGTCATTTTAGATTGCAAATTATAAAGTAGCCACAAAGAAAAGCGGTGATTATCTTGGTTTTGTCTTCTAGATCAAGTAATAAAACTACTTGCTTGTTAAAACAAAAATACAGCTCAAGTGAGAAGTCTTAGATACTTGAGATTTTTTTAATTGGACATTTGCCTTTTGAAAATAAGCTTTATTTTACAATTAAGTAGGAAATAGTTCTAAGCCATAATTTTTAAAACTTTGTCACACTTCCTTCACAAAGGGTTAATAAAAACTAGCATTACTTTTCTATTTCTTTTTCACAAATTGTTACCAAGATAAGTAAATCCATGAGTGACTGAACATTTGTAAGGCTGTTTAAATATATATATATATATATATATAAGACTTAAAGCTTATCAACTGACGTATTATGCATTCAGGTAATTAATGCAATGATGACATCTAGTATTACCTCCTGAATGCAAAAGAATTATATATCATGAATCGAATACCAAAAATTAAATACAATGATAGGTAACATTTTACTTCCCAGACAAAATACTGCCAAATATATTTCATACCAGGAGATTATAATTAACTATTAATCCTTCTGGAAACTTCCACTGGAATTAAAAACAATAAGGCAAGTACCAATAACATTTAAAATATCTGAACACATAATATTTAGTAGAATTTAAAAACTAAGAGCATTTTCACATTCATAATAACCTAAATGAAGAACTAATAAAAGATAGTGTTTCCCTCTCCCCGTCTCCCTCCCTTCCTCCTACTCCATCAAGAACAAAATTGTTCCCACTTCTGAGTTCCTATTGTTTTCAGCAACTTTCAGTTCTCCTGAATGTCTTTTTCTCCTTTTTTCTACTCACTGAAAGTTACCAATTACTTGGTTTATACCATTATTATACACAATGCTACCAAAATCAAGATCACATCCAATATGGTGTTCATTTTTTTCCTTGATTTTTTCTGAAATCTCAAGCCAGTTGGAGACTGTTGTCAGAAATGCTGCTTTACTTTTAACTACTTATAAATTACCCAATATTATCTACTTATAAAAAATAAACCATTGCCTCATCACTACTAAATATCTAAATACTTAATTTTTAAAATATTATGAACCATTTTTTATAAAAATAGTTTTATAAAACAAGTATAAAAATTAAGGTATTGCCTCCCTACTACTAAAAACTGTTCACAGACATTCTTAACATTCTGTCATTAACTTCCTAGGCAAAAGCACTCAAATTCTGACAGAAGGAAAATCAGTAGCTCTTATTCAAATGGAAATGTAGCCACTTGTAATTCCTCTAAGCTTACAACTACTATTAACTTTCTTTTCTTTGGAGCAAATGTTTATAAATATTTTAGAATATTCGTCTCACAGAAGCACAATTATAATGATTACAATTCATAGTCCAATTTAACCTTTTCATTCCCTGACATGATTCTATGTAGTTTAACTCAGTCACATATGGTTGTATTAGAGGCCCAGTGCACAAATCCGTGCACCAGTAGGGTCCTTCATCCAGGCCTATGGACATCCCCTGAGAGGTCCTAGATTGCGAGAGGGCGCAGGCCAGACTGAGGGACCCCACTGGTGCACAATCGGGGCCAGGGAGGGGCCACGGGAGGGCTCCAGGGTGTGTCCAGACCTTCTCACCCAGTCCCGATTGGCCGGACCCCAACAGCAAGCTAACCTACTGGTTGGAGTGTCTGCCCCCTGGTGGTCAGTATGCATCATAGTAACTGGTCTAACAGTGGAACAAAAGGTCGGACACTTAGCATATTAGGCTTTTATTATATAAGATGATTACAGTCTTTGAAAAACATCTTACCTGGCGTCTTTTCAAATAATCAAGTGCAATTTGTACATTCTGTAGTCTGTGAAAACGCATCCGACCTTTTTCTCTGGGCTAAGAATAGAAAAATGCAGGGTATGAAAAACACTAGTTTTTTATAACAATGACAACATACTACATAAATATCCATTATGCTTATCTTAATATGTCAAAGTGGTATTTACTGTTTGGGTAAGCCCATTAAATTCTTTAAAGGCAGTTCTAATTTTTTTTGTATTATCTGGGATTAAATTTAAACTACTAGGGATTTCTCCCAATATGTTTTATTTAAACTTATTCTGTATTCCAAATGCTTTATTTAAACAAAGGAAAAGAGAAAATACCATAGAACATATAGATTTTTTATATTCACTAAAATACAATTCTAGCCTATAGTTATTAAGGTATGGCTGCACAAGAAGAATTAAATACCATTTTCCCTTCTTAATGAATTCTAACAATTATCAAAATGATTTTTATAAATATATATATATACGGCATGTGAATGAAAATGAGGAAAAGTAGCATGCAATTAGTATAAAAAAATCACCAACAAGGAGAAAGACAGTGGAGTTTTACTTAGCCATGATAGAGGAAGGGAGAAAAGCAATTAAAACCATTTAATATATTTCCTCTTTATTTTATTTTAGTGTTTTTCACAAAATTGGTAGGACTCTGTAATAGTTTTCCACTTCAGGAAAGCTGACAAACCATAATTCTTTTCCTTGATACTGTTTCCCTTTAGAATCACTGCAAGTTGGCAAAAGGAAAACATAAGGAAACAGAGCTGGGAAAATGCTTAACAAAAATACAAAGAATGAAGCTGAAATTTGCCACATCAAATCTTCCAAAGGGGGAAAAAAGTAAAACTGAGATCTTAGCTTCTCAATTATGAATAGGGTGCTGAAGCCAAGGCCCCATAATAAAAAAGACAGCAGACTACAGAATGGAAAAGTAGGTTCTCTACAACAGGTAGGAATGATGTCGGTGAATTCACCCACTAAATCCAAAAAAAAAAAAGCACAATTTCCAATGAAATCAGGGGGCACTAGGGATGTAGATGGCAAAAGAAGCACATAGGTCTTGCAAAGGTGGACTGTGGTCAACTAATTGTCATCAGCTCTGTTAGTTGTCAAGACTCTAGATTGTTAAAACCTCCCTTTCTAAATAAAATGAGACACAGGTGGCAGGGTAAAGAATGTCCGTTAAATACCTAATGCCAACAGCTATGATTTAAAGTATAAACTTAAATATTAAATAAGTATCCAGAAGTTCCTTCAAATAAAGCAAAAAATAGTTGCCATGTTTGAAATATAAATTCTAGAAATAGGGTAACTTTGCATAAAAATTAGCAGGCTAGGTGTCAAGATGTCCATTAACTATATAAAATCCTTTAGCTAAAATGCCATCTTATCCCTTAAGTGCTTATGTTCGATTACCATGCAGTGCACAGTAATCTATAAATAAATTTAAAGAGAAAATATTTCCTTTGTCCAATGTCTTGGTTCACACACATCCACTCATTGTGGGTTTTGGTCCTTTCTAACGTTTTCTACAAAGGAGCCCGAACCCGTGGGTTACTTGTCTATCGCGTTAGCGCTCACCGCACTGTAAGGCTAGGTTAGTTGAGTTATGGGGGCCGACACCTACCCCCTTATCCTCATCCTCCACATCCTCATGCTGTTCATATTCGCATGCTTCTGTTGCACTCACCAATCGTAAGGTCTTCAAAAAATCTCGCTCCCTTGGCTAATGAATATAACAGACAGAAGATAGGACAGCAAAGACACAAGACAGACCAGAAATGAAAAGAAGAGCATGAACAGAACATAATGAAGGAGAACAGGTAACCAAGAACAGGGAAGTCATGTTCACAAAAAAAAGGAAATGACACCTGTGGAGTGGGTTAGACCATTTTTCAGAAAGCGGTGCTTATTTCCTGGCTATTTGTGAGTCTTTTAATGTGTGGTTATATTATGCATACAACTTCTGCTAAGCAAAAACAACCCAAAGGTAAACAAAAAAAGAAAAGCAAGAACAAAAATAGTATTTTAATTATAAAACTGAGCATATAAGCAAGGTGATCAAAGTGCTTCAATCTCCCAAAGTCACATCATTCAAAACCTGAAAATGCTTAGGAATCCAACCAAAACTTTTTTTTTTTTCAGGCAGAAATTACAGCTCAAAAAGATGAATATTACAGAAATCTGAACAGTCTGTGCCAAAAACATCCCAGTCATATGCATATGTTCTCCAAATAAATTAAGAAATTTACAACTTACCAGGGTGTCTCCCGAAAGAACCTCTAAAAGAGAAATCAAGTTGTGTCCATCCCTTAAGTCTTCATAGAGATCATTCACGTGTTTTCGGACCTACGCAGAGAAAAGCAATTTAACTTTCGGTCCTAGATCCCAGGATCATTCTTAATACTCAAACAAGGAAGAGGACAAAGTAGAAAACATTTCCTATATGGTACTCATTCATATAGTGATTTTTTAAATTTTTATTCTCTTACTAAAATACTAAATTTAAATTTAAAATCTAAATACTAAAAATGTAACTTTCAGATTAATAACTCACAAAGACAAGCAGAATTATTACATGTTTTAACACACTATATAAATATAAGCCTGGTCTATTACATGGAGTTACAGTTTTTAAAAATAGAGGCAACACCCTGATCTTCATGAATCCTGATACAGCAACTGGAGCCAACTTAACAAGAAAGGCAACTTTTACCCCCTGTTGGTCTTCCTACTCTCTGGCCACAAGATTTGCATGCCAGAAGCACACACTCCACATATTAAAATCCGCAGATGGCCTTGGCCAGCATGGCTCAGTGGTTAAGAGTGTCGATCTGCACACCTGAGGGTCACAGGTTCAATTCCCAGCCAAGGGCATGTACCTGGGTTGCAGGTCTGATCCCTGCCCCTCGTCAGGGAGCTTGTGGGAGGCAAACAATCGATGTGTCTCTGTCACATCTCTCTCTCTCTCTCTCTCTCTCTCTCTCTCTCTCTCTCTCTCTCTCTCTCTCTCTCTCTCTCTCTCTCTCATCAATGGGGAAAAATATCCTCACTCCTCTGGTGAGGATTAATTAAAAAAAAAAAATCCACAGCTGTAAGCTGGATAAAGGGAAGTATTCTTGAAAGCTTCCACGAACCTATAATTATTTCAAAATAAAACGTTTTTTAAAAATTCACAGACATAAGGTTAGAAGACCTCTGTCCAAACCTTCCTCTGCACAACAGAAATCTTGTGGTGGGGCGTTTTCATGACCATTATCACTAGCACAAAGTTAACCCTCAGCTTCTTCCTCTCTTCCACAAGCCAGATTTAAGCTTGTGATTTTAGAGCTCAAACCACCAAAGATTTCCCCAAACCTCTGTTCAGTGTGCCAAGTAGGGATATCTGCTACAAGTGCTTGGCGTCCCATGCCATCCCACCGACGTCCTGCAAGGCTCACATGACACTCCTTCCACTTCCTATGTCTTTCTCACTCCAGGACAGTGAAAGACGGGGTGTGATTCTGAACACTTATTTCACAGGAAGACTATTTCACAACTTGCTTTGCCAGATTGAACTAAACCTCCTACATCAGAGAAACTTTCCAAAACAAAGTGTCATTTTCCTCCATATTTATGCAACAATAAAGAAAAATTAAATTAGGCATGTTTATAAAAGAAAAACAATAATATTATGCTTATCAAAACTTAGGAGAGAAAACACGTTATAAGGCAAAACAAGTTAGGAAGCCTGCATTTAAGTGTTGCTTTCACCACAAGTCCCATAAACTAGTACCAGGTGCCTATAATCTAGGCCTAAATTTTCTCATTTGCAAAATCAAAATTTGGAAAGAGAAGGCCTCTGTTCAAACTAGAAAACAAAAATTATATGATCTGAAAATAAGTTATCATATTTTCAAAATGTAATGTGACAACTTAAAATATGTAAAATGGACAGCTGCTCTCAAGCCTTTGGCCTAATTTCTTGAGAATTTGGGAGGGGACCAGTCGTCCGATGTGGCTCAGTGGTTGAGCCTCGACCTATGAACCAGGAGGTCACGGTTTGATTCCCAGTCAAGGCACAGGCCAGGGTTGTGGGCTCGATCCCCAGTAGGGGCATGCATGAGGCAGGCGATCAATGATTCTCTCTCATCATTGATGTTTCTCTCTCTCCTCCTCTCCCTTCCTCTCTGAAATCAATAAAAAAAGTTTTAAAAAAACAATTTCGGAGGAGTGCAGAAATAGACTAACACTGAATGCTTAAAAAATTCTGAGGCACTAGTTGTCATGTGATACTGCCTATTTCCCTATCTCGGGTGATTATTCTGAGGGTCTACAAGAATACTGCATATGAAAAGGCTAGACAAATATAAGACGTTACCATCTTTATCATTCTATGAAAAACACATGCCACCATCATCCTATCTAATAAAAGAGAAACATGGTAATTGGCATATGACCACTACCCTTCCCATTGGCTAATCAGGGTGATATGCAAATTAACTGCCAGCCAAAATGGTGGCCAGCAGCCAGGCAGCTTAAACTGAACATAAGGCTTGCTTGCTTCAGTGACAGAGGACTCCAACGTTCCCCGCCTGCCTTGCCGGCCTCTGAGCTTGCAGTTTAAAAAACATTGTAACAAATATAGAAGCTAAACAAAAACCCAGAAACCAGCTTTCAGAGAGCTGGGATCTCAGAGCTGGAGTTGATACAGAGTTTTGATTATAGGACCGAAACAAACCAGATACCTGTTTTCAGCAGCTGAGGCCTCAGAGCTGGAGCCAAGCCTCAGAGCTAAAGCTGGCCCAAAATAAAAAATAAAAAAGAAAGGAGCAGTTGGGAGCTTCAGTCCCAGCCTGAAAACAGCCCTCAGCCCCTCACCCAGACTGGCCAGGCACCCCAGTAGGGACCCCCACCCTGAAGGGTGTGTGACCAGCTGCAAACAGCCATCATCCCCTCATCCAGGTTGGCCAGGCACCCCAGTGGGGACCCCCACCCTGATCCAGGACACCATTCAGGGCAAACCAGCTGGCCCCCACCCATGCACCAGGCCTCTATTCTATATAGTAAAAGGGTAATATGCCTCCCAGCACTGGGATCAGCGGAGCTGAGAGACCTCCCGGCACCGGGATCAGCGTGACAGGGGGCAGAGCCCAAACCCCCTGATCGCCCTGCTCTGTGCCTGATAGGGGGGAGCTCCCCAACCCCCTGATCACCCTGCAGCTCTGTGTGTGACAGGGTGCGGCGCCCACACCCCCCCACCCCACGGGCCCTGCTCTGTGTGTGACGGGGTAGAGCCATAACCTCCCCATCGGCCCTGCCCTGAGTGTGAGAGTGGCGGCGCCCCAACCCCCTGATCGGCCCTGCTCTGTGGGTAATAGAGGGCGGGGCCCCAACCCCCTGATCCGCCCTGCTCTGTGTGTGACAGGGGGCGGTGCGCCAACTCCCCTATCGGCCCTACTCTGTGAGTGACAGGGGAGAGCTCCTCAACCTCCTGATGGGCCCTGCTCTGTGCGTGACAGGGGGGAGCTCCCCAACCCCCTGATGGGCCCTGCTCTGTGCATGACAGGGGTGAGCTCCCCAACCCCCTGATGGGCCCTGCTCTGTGCATGACAGGGGTGAGCTCCCCAACCCCCTGATTGGCCCTGCTCTGTGCATGACAGGGGGTGGCGCCACAACCTCCCCACTGACCCTGCCTTGAGTGTGACAGGGGGCGGTGCCCTAACCCCCCAATCGGCCCTATCCTGAGCGTGACTGAGGGTGGCATTGCAACCTCCCAATCCGCCCTGCTCTGTGCATGACAGGGGGCGGCGCCCCAACTCCCCAATCGGCCCTGCTCTGAGCCCGACCAGGGGCTGCACCTAGGGATTGGGCCTGCCCTCTGCCACCCGGGAGCAGGCCTAAGCCAGCAGGTCGTTATCTCCTGAGGGGTCTCAGACTGCGAGAGGGCACAGGCCTGCCTGAGGTACCCCCCTCCCCCCCGAGTGCACAAATTTTTGTGCACCGGGCCTCTAGTTAATAATAATAAACAAAAATAAATACACAATAAGTTAATACTAGGTACCTGACCCTGTACTAAGACCTTTTAAAACTTGCCTCATTCTACTCACCACAAAAGAATGAGATGAAAGTGAATGTTAGTTAAAAATTACAAACCAACATTATGGAGAAAGAGTGCGAGTGGATGAACTGAGAGGGGGGAAATGGGGCTCTGGAGAAATATCTGAAATTTAGGAGAAAGAAAAGAAGAAATTAAATAGTTAAGCTGAAACAGAAAAGCTTTTTATTTTGTCCTGGGTCTGAGTCACAGACATCTGGCCGGTAACTTTCCTTCACAAATGACTACACTAACTGCCAATAGTCGTAACCTTCCGTTTTCAATTTTTAATAAAACAGCCTTTCTTCTCATTTTGGATATTTTTCTCCCTGTGGAACAAAAAACTGTCTGAATAAATAGTGTTAGAGGAGCAGATGAGCAAAGTGAAAGCACTGTGAGATACTGTGGGATTAAGTTACATAACGTGAATTACATAAGAAGGAGGAAGCATCATTTTCTGCATTTCATACGATTCTCCCAGAACTGTGCAGCGTTCTCTAAAATGTGTGTACTGCGCTGCACCTGCAGTTTACCCCTAGAGGGCACCAATCTTCCAATCTTTTGCTTAAGAAGCGTAGCCTAAGGAAGAATAATTAAAGTAAGCAGAAAAAAATGGTGAGGCTTGGAGGGAGAGAGATTCTAAACAGGGTGCTATGGTAATGGTGATGGAGGCAACACGCATCTCAAATTTATTTTTGAGAGACAATAGAAGAGATGGAGCCAGGTCTGTCCATTTAAATGGCTTAACTGTTGAAAAATACTACTCTAGAATTGTTATTGTAATTGATTTTATGTGGGCTAAATCAAATTCTACTTTAAAGATAAGAGCATTGCCTGGCTAGTTTAAAACTGCCTTTTTCAAAAGTCTGACTTTGTATTGGTTGATATTAATCCAAATCCGACAGAAGTTTTACTTTCCATATTTAAACATACTGTTACCATAGAGGTCACTACATATTTATTGAGCACCCACTATATGCCAGGGAATCATTTACGTTCTAAAGGTACAAAGATGAATAACAAGAGAGGGCCACCTTTTGAGGCTTGCAGTCTGATATGGTAGAAATTTAGAGAGGAAATTTCAGTCTAGAGTAAATATAGTCAGAGCAGCTCAGGCTCTGAGGAGCTCTAACCAAGTCTGAAAGCTAAGAAGTCCGCCTGGTTAAAACATGAAAATGTGCCAGGTAAAGGGAAGAATAAGAACAAAGGAAAAGGGCAGGGATGCATGCAACTGCGTGGTGCAGGGAAGGAAACAGTCTGTGAAATCGATGAAATGGGAGGTGGGGGGTGAGGTAGGAAGGTGGGCCAGGAGACATGGCGGCTTTACATGTCGTTTCAAAAAGCTTAGACATTTCCTAAGTAAAGAGAACCACTGAAGGCTTTTAAACAGGATGAGGACATAGCATCTCTGACCAACAAATAACTTGTCAGCTATTATCTTGAGCAAGCCCAAAGCACAACCAGCTGCTGGGGCCCAGTCCGTACGCAATGAAGGAGGAACGGTCGCTCAGGAAAAAGCCAACTTTTTCTCTATCAGGAAGGATTCAGTCCTCTCTGAAAGAGTCCTACACCTAAAAGATGCAGTATCCTGGAAAACAACCGACTATCTTTAGAAAGGAACATAAATAATAGAAGAAGGCTTGTCCCAAATGAGATCACCTCACTGCCTTGCACAAACTGGGTACAGAGAAGGGGCACCGTCAGCTTCAATGAAAATGATCTTCAATGTCATTTTTATACTTCAAACAAATACATTCATAAAAAATAAGCTACCAAATTCTCTTGGGAGAACTCCTTAAAAGTTCTACTTCAAAAAAATAAATTTAAGCCTGGCCGGTGTGGCTCAGTGGTTGAGTGTTGACCTATGAACCAGGAGGTCCACGATTCGATTCCCGCTCGGGGCACATGCCCAGGTTGCGGGCTCGATCCCCAGTGGGGGACATTCAGGAGGCAGCTGATCAATGATGCCCTCTCATCATTGATGTTTCTATATCTCTCCCTTCCTCTCTGAAATCAATAAAAATATTTTTAAAAAATAAATTTAAAATAGTCTATCAAATATGACCATCATCAATTATTGATCAGTAAGTTGATGCTTTTAAAATACACAGAAATGGCCTGGCCTGTGTAGCTCAGTGAACTGGGCATCTACCCATGCACCAAGAGGTCACGGGTTTGATTCCCAGTTAGGGCACGTGCCCAGGATTGTGAGCTCAATCCCCCAGTAGGCGTGCAGGAGGCAGCCAATTGATGTTCCTCTCTCATCAATGTTTCTCTCTCTCCCTCTCCCTTTCTGTCTCTCTCAAATCAATAAAAACATATTTAAAAATAAATCAATAAAATTCACAGAAATGCTTAAAACCAGATATTCTCTTAGGTAGTTGCCCTATCCGAACAGTTTTGTATATAACAAATGTATTTCAGTATTATTTCTTTAAGAGTTGTGAAAGAATAGAAAGCATAGCTCAAACTATGTAAATTCTATACTGATGCAGGGAGTGTAATGGGGAAACATCCTTACGGGATGTAGAAAAAAGATGGTCATGCTTTTTAGGCAATATGTTAATAAGTCATCATTAATGCCAAACAGAATTAATTTTTTAAATTTTTTTTAAACTATAAAGATATTTGTCATATATCTTAACACATTGCAGACCAGTAGTTTTATAGCTAGCTTTACCCAGTGGCCAGATAAGTTTCTATTGAACGAATACAAAAAACGTTTTACATAAGTGTTAAAGTCACACTTTGCATTTTGAAGTTATTTATTACATGTTCTTACAAGCTAATATCTTTTTAAAGAATTCTTGTGATTGGCCACGAGCCTTAGAACAGAAAACACGAGCATTCTCATGATTCTCACAATGTGTTAAGGTATTAATGAATAAAATAATAAAGAGTTTGAAACAAACCAACGTTGGCCCTAGGCAGCACAAATAATCCATCTACTTCACATGGACCTGATTAGTTCTTTGGCAAAATAAGATTTCTCTGTTAAACTTTCAGGTAGACAATCTACAATCACATTTTTTAAAAAACACATTTATATTACTGATAAAACTTCATTTTTTATTTGGGGGCATTTTAGTCATGGTTTCAACTTACTGTTTTTTGTATTCTTTTCTGCCCAGGTTCAGCATTGTCATAGGGACCTTTTTAAAAGCCAATTTCAATTTTCAAAATTTTAAAGCATATTACTCCTTTCTGTATTAATTTGGGGATTGGAATGGTTGATTCTTGTCTGTTTTGGTTTGGGTTTGAGTCCTCTACCTTTCCTGCCAGCTCTTCCTATTTGTCAACATGAAGACAGACATAAATTTGGTTTTGCATGTGCTTTTCCCTCATCCTGAAGGTCTGCATAGATCTTGCTGAGCAATTACAAATAATGAAACTAAAAGAGAAAATAAAATCAGAAATCAATTACTTTGTATACTCAATTTTATAATATTTGCTCACTGTTTTAGAGTTCATTTCTATCCTATATAATAAAAGGGCAATATGCAAATTGACCCTAACATCAAATATCCTCCTAGCTCATTACTTATATAAACCTTTAAACTAGTTATCCCTTCAAAAGATCATGGTTAAGTACTATTCTATCAAGAGCAGTTTTCAATGGCATAATGAAAGGAGAAGGTACCAGTAACTAGCATTTTTATGCTCACCTCTTTCCCATTCCTCTCACATTCTCATAATTTGGGCAATAGAAAGAAAAACCTGGGGAAAGTGGGGTTATAATCACTTGACCCTTCTAACAAATAATAAATAATTTTGTCAATAAAACTAAATTTTGATATAAATGTAAATATGTGACTATCCTATCTAATAAAAGAGAAACATGGTAATTAGCCATACATCTGCTACCCTTCCCATTGGCTAATCAGGGTGATATGCAAATTAACTGCCAGCCAAGATGGCAGCTGGCAGCCAGGCAGCTTGAAACTAACATGAGGCTTGCTTGCTTCAGTGACGGAGGACTCCAACGTTCCCCGCCTGCCTTGCCGGCCTCTGAGCTTGCAGTTTGAAACATTGTTACAAATATAGAAGCTAAACAAAACCCCAGAAACCTGCTTTCAGCCAGATGGGATCTCAGAGCTGGAGTTAATACAGTGTTTTGATTATAGAACCCAAACAAACCAGATACCTGCTTTCAGCAGCAGAGGCCTCAGAGCTGGAGCCAGAGCTAAAGCTGGCCCAGAATTAAAAAAAAAGAAAAAAAGGAGCAGTTGGGAGATTCAGTCACCTGCCAGCCTGAAAACAGCCCTCAGCCCCTCACCCAGACTGGCCAGGCAACCCAGTGGGGACCCCCACCCTGAAGGGTGTGTGACCAGCTGCAAACAGCCATCATCCCCTCACCCAGGCTGGCCAGGCACCCCAGTGGGGACCCCCACCCTGATCCAGGACACCCTTCAGGGCAAACCAGCCGGCACACACCCATGCACCAGGCCTCTACCCTATATAGTAAAAGGGTAATATGCCTCCCAGCACCGGGATCAGAGGAGCCGCAAGGCCTCCCAGCACCGGGATCAGCATGGCAGGGGGCAGCGCCCAAACACCCTGATCGCCCTGCGGCTCTGTGTGTGACAGGGGGTGGGGCCACAACCTCCCTATCTGCCCTGCTCTGTTTGTGACAGGGGAAGGCGCCCCAACCCCCTGATCAGCCCTGCTCTGTGCCTGATAGGGGGGAGCTCCCCAAACCCCTGATCGCCCTGCGGCTCTGTGTGTGACAGGGTATGGCGCCCCAACCCCTGATCAGCCCTGCTGTGTGTGTGACAGGGTGCGGCGCCCCAACCCCACCCCCCACGGGCCCCACTGTGTGTGTGACGGGGTAGAGCCATAACCTCCCCATCGGCCCTGCCCTGAGTGTGACAGTGGCAGCGCCTCAACCCCTTGATAGGCCCTGCTTTGTGGGTGATAGAGGGTGGCGCCCTAAGCCCCCGCCCCCACGGGCCCTGCTCTGTGTGTGACGGGGTAGAGCCATAACCTCCCCATTGGCCCTGCCATGAGTGTGACAGTGGCGGCGCCCCAACCCCCTGATCCACCCTGCTGTGTGTGTGACAGGGGGCAGTGCCCCAACTCCCCTCTCGGCCCTACTCTGTGAGTGACAGGGGGGAGCTCCTCAACCCCCTGATGGGCCCTGCTCTGTGCGTGACAGGGGCAGCGCCCGAACCCCCTGATTGGCCCTGCTCTGTGCGTGACAGGGGGTGGCGCCGCAACCTCCCCATCGACCCTGCCTTGAGTGTGACAGGGGTCGGTGCCCCAACCCCCCAATCAGCCCTATCCTGAGCGTGACTGGGGGTGGCATCACAACCTCCCGATCCGCCCTGCTCTGTGCATGACAGGGGGCGTTGCCCCAAGTCCCCAATCAGCCCTGTTCTGAGCCCGACCAGGGGCTGCACCTAGGGATTGGGCCTGCCCTCTGCCACCCGGGAGCAGGCCTAAGCCAGCAGGTTGTTATCTCCCGAGGGGTCCCAGACTGCGAGAGGGTACAGGCCGGGCTGAGGGACCCCCCCTCCCCCCCGAGTGCACAAATTTTTGTGCCCCGGGCCTCTAGTAGCAATAGAAAAAGGCAAATAATTAATACTGAAAATCCTATATAGTAAAAGGGTAATATGCAAATAGACTGAAGGGCAGAATGACCGGTCGCTATGATGTGCACTAACCACCCGGGGGCAGGCGTTCAATGCAGGAGCTGCCCCCTGATGGTCAGTACACTCTCACAGGGGGAGCACTGCTCAGCTAGAAGCTGGGCTAATGGCTGGCGAGAGCAGCGGTGGTGGCCTAAGCTGGCAGTCGGACATCCCCTGAGGGCTCCTGGACTGCGAGAGGGCACAGGCTAGGCTGAGGGACCCCCCTACAAGTGCACAAATTTCATGCACCAGGCCTCTAGTACTATCATAATAGCTAAGTCCTACATATTTACATACAGGAGTTCATTTGTGCCAAGTCCTAAATAATATAACTAAATCTAAAATATCTGTTTAACAAAGGTAATCTATACCTACATCATCAAAGTCCTGTCCTTTACCATCAGCATTTTAAAAAAAATTCCACCATATTTTCAAATTCTAGTTTTCTTTGAAGAAGTTTTGAAACAGAATTGTGCATATTTTTCAATGAAAATCATATAAAATTATTTTAAAGATTTTAATTGGTTTTATTTAATTATACAACTAGTTTTATAAAATTTATAAAATTAACAACTAGTTTTTAAAAATGTGTATTTCCTCAATAAATCCCCACTAAAGATTCTCCAGGAAGGTCATACCAATGCCATAAGACAGATTCAGATAAATTATTATAAACTGGAGGTACATTCAGGTAAAATACATTCAGTTCCTATATAAAAATAAAGACAGCTTCTGGGATAGAGCAAGCTATCAGTCATTTGCCCCTTAATGCCAGGTCACTTTATCAGACTAGTTATCTTAACACCTATGTATTATCTGTATTATCGATTTCAAAGATGGAATAACATGGGAGGGGGTGGATTTGAGGAGGCAATGCAAGGGCATGATGGGATTCTAGAGGAAGCGCTTCTAACACTGAGAAGGTAGTGGGAGGACCCTGGGAGGCTGGTCAGTGGGGCGAGAAGAGTCCAGGAAAGGGATATAGGGAAATGACAAACAAAAATTTCAACTACTTTGCAATTCTGATTAAAGGGCTGGTTATGGCTTACTGAATACTTCTGAGCTGAACCATCTCCTTTGGGGCTTTTGTCAAATGCACTATAGGCTGCTGATGCCTGACCTGCTACACAGCAATTCAACAATTAAGTGGATACTTGTCACAAATAAGAACTCTCCTTCTGGCACAATTTAAAGTACCTTTCACAGCACAGTTGTTGGGGGCGGGGGGGGGGGGGAGCACTACCCTCTCAATACATACAAAAAAATCAAAGAACCAACTGAGCCCCCCAAAAGTAACTTCAGAGATGATGTGTAGCACACTCGCCAGCCTCCAGCCCTCAGTGGAACAGGAATCCACTTGCTGGAATGGTTGGAATATGATGAGTCAGGCTCTAGGCTGGGGAGGAAGCAAGGTCCTCACAGAGGGCAGAGAGAGCTAGGCAAGTAATAAAATCCACCTGTGGCTCAGGCTCCAGGAGGGGTGGAGCTGGCCAATGTGGGAATCTTCTGGTCACACCACACGGCACTTCCTGGTGTCCCTTTCAGAGCCTTCTTTGCCAGGGAAAGACTACCGAGGGCGGGGATGACACAAGTGGTGGCTCCATCTCTTTCTAAGTCTCAAGGATTGGGAAAAATTGACAGTCTCTTATGAGCATATTTTATAGTTTTAAGGCCTTTATAATATTCTAATACTTTCTATGCAAACTAACTCACTCTCCTTTAAACATAAGCCCATTTCCTCAAGTCTTTACAAATAAACAACTGACAACAACTGGTTGTATCCTCCTCACTAAACCCTTGAAATACAGGATTATGATCGAGACAACTGCCACAGGGAGATAAACACTGAAACTATTTTTAAAGACACCCCCAGATGATGAGATCCCACTGCCTCTGCTGCAATTCATGCTAATGCTTCACACCTCTTCCCTGTTCTTGTTTAACATTTTTTGTTGCCTTAAATTCAGAGGAAACTCCAAGTCCCCAGTACCATGATTTACATTTTCCTAAATAAAACCACTATAAACTATCTGGGAAACTCATTTGCTTGGAAGGAATTATAAATACAGGTTTTTTCCGTTGATTACTTAAAGGAAAAAAATTTGACACGTTAAACTTAATCTCTGCAACAGAACTATACTTTCCATAGGAAAAGTAAACCTTTCAAAGATGCTACCAATTTTTTCAAAGTGATTAACTTCTAAGTGACATTACAATTTTGCCAAATTTCCAGATTCTGATCTACTCAACCGAGGTCTGTGGACCACAGATGCTCACCAGCTAGTCCTCCCCGCTGTACATGACTAGTCAAAAAAGATGCCACATCATTGTCTCATACTAAAGCCTAATATCTAAGCAGAAGTTATTCTGTCTCTAGCCCGTTATAAGCAACCTATCTTTTAAATATGTTTAACCAAGAGTACACTTGAGTCAGGTTGACACCTACCAAATCTGAGACCACATTTGCAAGACACGGGTCCCAGCACCCTACCAATGGAGTTTCACTTCCAACCCAAAGGCTAAGAGAATTTGGAAAGAATGTCAGCTGAACAGATGGGGTCACATTTTCAAAGCCACCACCGTCATGTCTCTGCTTGCACGCATGGTGTTCCTTCTACCCAAAGTGCTGTTCTGTTTCAACTCCTCCTCCAGCTACTGAAGTCTTACCTTTCCTTTAAGGTCAAGTTTTACAGTCACCCAGGCTGTGAAGGATCCCCCCTTCTGCACTCCCATGTTCCTTGGTTTATACCAAGATACCAATCGTCATTCCCCTTAAAAAATAGGTCTATGTCTGAGGGGAAGCAGAGTTCACCACCCCAAAATATTTCTGTTTTAGATATTAATTATTTTAGGCTGGTTATTTTCAAGGAATCTTTGACCTTCCCCTGTCTAAAAGAATTTGTATAAAGAACCTGCTTCAGGAAAGAAGCTATTGTCATAGATAGTGATATTTTAATATGAACTAAGTATAACAGACAGTGAGGAACCAGCAAGCTCCTTTCATCCAAGTCCTTTCTATGTACCATTTATAGAGATGGACCAACATTCACTTACCAAACTTGCATTTCCATCTCCATGTAAACTGCCTTCCTGACCTTTGAAATCTCAAACTACAACCTTCCCCGTTCTCCTTAGCTCAAATGGCATATAAGTCTTAACTACCCATTGGTCCTTGGTCTCCTATTCTTATGGAACCCTGTATGAACATGTATAATAAATTTGATCATTTTCTCCTGCTAATCTATCTCATGTTGAATTATTAGTCCAGCCAGAAGAATTTTAAAAAGTGGAGGAAACGTAATTTTCCTCCCCATATGTCCATGATGCACATAATAAACCCCTTAAAAGGACAGGGCCCTGTCTTCAGTTCTCATTGTAAGCGCCTCATGCTTTGCACAGTATTTCAAACAACAGATAATCAAAGAATAAATAAATGATTAGTCATCTGTACCTTAGCCTCACCCTCAGCTGTGGGCCCTTGAGTGCCTACTCAGTGAAGGGCAATTAAAACGTCTTTTTTTTTCTTTTTCTTTTTCTTTTTTTTGGTCCAGGGCATCTCACAGCACTGGGAACCTGATTTGAACCTGATTTTTTTTGCTGCTCCTCTGCCCCTCCAAAAAAGTCTTTATTTGATCCTGTCAACTATGAAAACTTAAATTTCAAAATTCAGCAAGAAAGCATTCATCAGAAATTAAATTTACCAGACAAAACTTTGGAATTTAACAGCCCAGTAGACACATTAACACTAGAAAGACTGAAACTTAGTATATACCTATATTGCCCAAAAGCAGTCAAAATGACTGCATTGTGAAAGAATAATATCGGAGCACTCTTCACTTATGTTCCTTAGCTTTTCCAATAACTCACTTCTATTCGACATTTCTTTCATGAATTCAGGGCACAAAAGAAATAAAATAAACAACTTATTAGAACAAGTATCACTGCATAAAGATTCGAATAACAAGTACTAGTTTAGCTTATTGAGCAACTGCAACTTATCAAGTATCGACAATTTATCATGTACTTGTATGTTATCATGTGACGGTAATCGAAAAAAAATGAAAACTGTTATTTCAATACAGAGCCGAACTGGTCATATAAGAAATTTACTCAATTCAATAATAAGAGTCATTTGATTATTTAAAATTTCCCCAAGCAGTCAAAATGACTGCTTTTGGGCAATATAGGTATAACACATATATATATATATATACCGGAAATGAAGGAGGGGGGAGGTAACTACAATTATTAATAAACGCATTTATATGTTGTACAAAAAGTCACAAAATTCTAAGACATTGTGTCCTTATATACATAATTGTTTTTCTAATTGAAATTAAAAAGCAGTCAAAATGACTTCCTTGGGCAATCTAGTGTTAAAATGGCTCTATAATATACAATGCTCAGTAAAATTACAGTGTCTGCAAATATGGCTTCTTACGTTTTTTAAGTTTATGTAGAATAAAAGTTAGATCTTTCAAACATTTGGGAATAATGACAAATTGTGAGATAAAAGAAGGATAGCATGAAACTCATTGACTCAGACAATAAATCTATAGAAAACATTTCCACTCTTAAAACTTGTAAGGACACTTATGCTGTATCTATGTGCTTTAACTGTATAGAAATCTAAGAAATGGAATTTCTACACTATTCTTCAGTTGGTGATACTATTAGAGTACCTGGGTTTTGGGGATTTTGTTTTTTGTTTTCAATAGTGGAAGGCTGCTCTTGGTTGTGGCTCTCCTGGGCTATTGCTCTGTGAATTATTCTAGGCTAAATTCAACCACTGATGTGGGATGGTTCACTAATAACACAAACAGCCAGCTGCCAAATGCTCACGGTGGCCTCTCACCTCAAACTGTCATAGCCATGGGAGGAAAAATAAAGGTGTTTGCGTGGGTCTGGGCCAGACTGTTATAAAAATCATGTTTATTTTTCCTTAGTTAGAGTTCACCAGGTAAATGGCATCCATGACTGCAGCACTATTATAAAACCACAATAATTTAATAAACAAAATAGAAACAAACACATAAATACATAGAACAGAATGACAGCTGTCAAGAGGGATGAAAAAAAAGTAAAGGGATTGAGCAAAATATACCGGGTGCCCCCCAAAAATGCATACACATACTTTGAATAATTATAAAGGCAGTGTTTATTAAAATACAATTCATTTTCAAAATTGAGCTATCCACTGTTAAAGTATATATACATTTTAGGGGACATCCTGTATATAACACATAGACACAGACAGCAGCACGGTGATAGCCAGAGGGGGAGGAAAGTGGGGGAGGTGGAAGACGGTAAAGAGGGGATACATGGGGACGGAAAGAGACTTTACTTGGGGCAAAGGGCGCATGATGTAGTGTGTAGACGATGTTTAGTTGAGTTGTACACTTGAAACCTGTATGTCACTCCAAAAAATTCAGTTTAAAAAAAACAAACCAATTGTTGTGTGCTAAGGGCAGTTCCTCTTTTCATTATATAGGCAATATTATGACTCAAACCCATAAAAATGCAAACATCAGACCACTGCTACGGAAGATGGGAGGACAAACCTGAAGCTTCTTGATGATTTAAAAAGGTGTACAGATATAGAGGGCATTATTCTATTTTTTTGTTCTTTATTGACTAAGTATTATATATGTGTCCTTATCCCCCCATTGCCCCCCCAACCCCCCCCCCCCCTCACTTGTGCCCTCACCTCCCTAGTGTCTGTGTCCACTGGTTATGCTTATATGCATGCATACAAGTCTTTTGGTTGATCTCTCCCCCTTCCCCCCACCCTCCCCTGCCTTCAAGAGGGCATTATTCTTATCACTGCTTCACAGATGCGAAAACAAAGGCTTTGAGAGGTTCAAGGTCACACCTCTAATAAGTAGTCATGGCCGGTACTCTTCAACATCACACTGTACCACCCTCCCTGGGTTCCAACATACAGTGAGGGGAGAGGCTGTGAAAAGTGGGAACAGCTTAGAAAATCTGACCACTGGGGCAGACTCCAAGCATGACTAGCTTATTCCCACGCTGGCCTTCCCATCCATAACTGACTGCCCATTCATAACTGACTCTCTTCTGGAATCTGTCTGAAATCCCCAGAGATTTATTTTCCAGCAGAAGGGCTAGAGTGCTCTATCATCTACAGACTTCAGTGAATTAGGTTCCCCTCAGAGTTTCCCATCAAGCTTTGCTCCTGATCCTACATGAGACCAGCTGCGCTGGGAGTCCAAAATGGGATATGAACACACTGGAAAAGAAAGTATCTTAGGAGGACAGACACATGCCCTGGGCCCTTGAGAGGGAAAAAAGGGAGTGAGTCTAAGGAAAGATAGAGAAATGGGAGTGAGGTTTGAAACTTAAAATCTACTTGGGGATGGGGAGGGGACCACTCTTTCTCCCCTAGGAAATTATGGCTCCTTGATCTCAGGACTTAACATCCATAAAATAGGATATGCATTAAATAAGATCTAGTGGGTTAGCCTGAGAACAAGGCCAGCATTATAATATATGTCAACCACATAGGGAAATGACTTACCAAAGTCCCTCCCCATTTATATCTCAAGGACTCTACATACATAGCAGCAAAAACTGACCTTATAATGAACACTGTGGACTCCTTAAAATGTATGTGAAAAAAATAGTACTATATTTCCATGACAACTTTAAAAAAAATCACAAACAAGAATACTTGAATAATTTTAATAGGAAATTCTTTAAGCAAACATTGATATCAGAATATGTTAGTAATGTAAATCAACAGTACAGTGCCATCAAACTTTTATTTCAGCATTTTTAGAAGTCTGCAACAGTTTTCCCAGCCTCAGCACCTTTGAAGTCATTCCCTTTCCCTTTTCCACAACATAGAAATTTCTTCTCGACTATATTAAGATCAACTGACTCTGTTGCATGGGCAATAGCTTCCAAACTCCTGGGCAAGTCCAACATGACCCAGGGCTACCTTTGACACCCTGGCCATTTTCATTATCAAATTCTCCCTCTGCCGGGCATGGCTCTCTCATCCCTCTCCGATTACTGGCTCCCAAGTCCTTTGCTACTTGCCTTCCTCTGTCAGGTCCCTTTGAAAGGAATCTCTGAATTCTCCCTCAGATTTGCAGCACAGTGAACTCTGACTAGGGTCTGGGAAACAGTTTTCTGTTTGCTTCTATGGGAAGAAATGTTTTAGAAAGTATTTTCAAAGAAACCTGACTGCACCCTCATGATGGGATTCAGGACACACTAGCCCAATAAATGGCCCTTCAACATATTAAATATTTCAGCTGGAGGAATTTGGGCAGTAGCATGTGCTAGAGAGACCCTCCGCCTCCTCCCGACCTCCTGCTGAAGGCAGTTCATAAGACCCTCTTGTGAGACGTGCCCTCCCTGTACCTGTGGGAAGGAGCACCCTTACCTCCACAGGTGGAGACATGCTGAGAATCCAAACAAACAGGCTTTGCTGAGTTTTCTCCCCTTGCCTCATACGCTTTTGTGCTTTCACATTTTCCATGACTTCCACTCTAATTCAAATCTAGTATTAGCACACTCAGGTTTAACCCTTTCTTCTGGTCTTCAAATTCCCATAAAACTTTTATTAAGTATATTTGTATGTTTTTCTCTTGTTAATCTGTCTTTTGTATAAAGCCCAGCCAAGAACCTCAAAGGGTAGAAGAAAAATATTTTTTATCCCCCTGCAAGGAGTAAGACTGCAGAGAATCTAATTTTAATATATTATTAGAGAATTTCCAAGGGAGAAGAATCTAGCTATAGGCAATATTCTTCTACATTCTGAATGGATGAAAATAAGCAGTGAACTTAATTTATAGCTTTAGATAAATAAATTAATCTCGTCTATGAATATGAGTAAACTTTCTAGTACCTAGCCACAAATGGAGAAACAATATACAATGGAAAGGGGTCAGAAGGATGGATCCTAAGTCTGGCCCAGGCCATCATGACCTGTTTAATGACTTGGGGCCTCACTCTCTACACCTGTTATGAAATAGGTCTTTTCAGCTTTAAAAGAAGGAAGTTGTCCTAAATTTATTTTTCCTACAGATTAACTTTTATGTCGCTCCTACCAAAGTAACCCTTTCAGTTCCCCATCACAGTGGTTATAGTTCTATATCATAAACCAAGGGGGAAAGTTTCGTTTGGTTTCACATTCATTCACTGAGCAACACATTTCTTAGTATGGTTTGAGGAATACAGCAGCGTATTAGACACTATGGTAGGCACTGGAGATGCACTGTGTAATAAGACAGACACAGCTCCATCCCCTAGCTTAGTCTAGTATTAAATAACAGGGCAGTGTTCCGCTTTAATGAGCCTACTACAGATGCAGACACTTCTGATATGAAGGCCTACACAACATGATTTAGAATGTTAACAACACTGATCAAAAAGTAATGTTTTTCTTCTTTGAAAATGCCTTAGTCGGTACCTTTCTCCAGCTAAAACAATGACCTTCAGGAATGCTGCCTGACTTCTTCAGATACTTTTATCTATATCTCTAAATTCGTGTAAAGTAAATTGATTAGAGAAGAATGTAAATAAAAATTTATGGCCATATAATGAGTCGGAGCCAAAACAGAAAAGACTTAAAATAAGCAGAATGCTGCTGAGAGAACTTAGACCTGAGTAAAGCAACATATTGCTTTTTTTCCCCCATACTTCTCTGTCTTTGTTTCTTTTTTTCCTTTTCTTTTTTTGTCTTTGTTTCTTTTTTGATCATTAAACTGTCTTTCTTTGTGGCATGATATGGTGGTGAGACATAGTTTTCTGTAGAGCCAGAAAAACCAAGAACTAAATCTTAGCCCCGCCACATTCTAGCGACTTCATGCTGGATTAACTCATTCACTTCAATAAATGGTAGTGATGGTGAAGGCAGCAATTAAGATAATTATGAATAAGGAAATCAAAAAGAAGAAAAGTTATAACTGACCACAAGATGGAACTAAAGTTATCTGATTATATTACTCCTAACATTTTGGTATTCTTAGTCCGGTAAAATATTGAAATAGTGAAAAGTAAAAAGTGAAATAGTGAAAAGGTAGTTCACTATTTTGTCAACAAACACTAAAATCACTTGTAATTATTTAAACAACTCAATATTTACTCAACTTCCATTCTATATAAATAAACATGCTCAGTGTTTTTCAAAAATGTTACTGTCATAAAAGTCTGTAAACAGGCTACAAACCTGTTCCTGATGAACGCAGGTCAGAGAGACATGACAACTAAATGCAATACCTGATTCCAAACTGGACCCTGCACTGAGGATGCTTGGATATGTTTTTTATATGAGCTTAAATCTTCAAACCTGGAAATTATCCAACCATCTTCTCTTTGTATCAAATAAACCCAAAACTCAACTTCCCTACCCATTTGAGGGGAATAGTTGATTACCAAATCAACTATTTTTTCACATTTATAAAAACCAGATTTGCAAGATTTGCTTTTAAATTCTACACTTGGGGTCTTTAATAAAAGATTTCCCCTAAAGAGCTTTTAACCCTGCCTCTACTACATACACAATTATCTCTTATACCTTCTGGACACTTTCATTAAAATGTATTGTCATAGCCCCAGCTGGTTTGGCTCAGCGGACAGAGCATCAGCCTGTGGACTGAAGGGTCCTGGGTTCGATTCCAGTCAAGGGCACATGCCCAGGTTTCAAGCTCGATCCCCAATAGGGGGCATGCAGTAGACAACCGATCAATGATTCACTCTCATCATTGATGTTTCTGTCTCACTCTTCCTCTCCCTTCCTCTCTGAAATCAATCAATACACACACACACACACACACACACACACACACATATTCACTAGAGGCCCGGTGCACTAAATTCATGCACTGGGGGCAGGTGTCCCCTCAGCCCAGCCTGCACCCTCTTGCAGTCTGGGAGCCCTCGGGGGATGTCTGACTAACTTGGGAGTGGGCCTAAATCGGTGGTCGGACATCTTTAGCGCTGCCGCAGAGGCGGGAGAGGCTCCCACCACCACCACCATAGCTGCGCTCCCGTCATGAGCCCAGCTTCTGGCTGAGCAGTGCTCCCCCTGTGGGAGTGCACTGACCACCAGGGGGAAGCTCCTGCATTGAGTGTCTGCCCCCTGGTGGTCAATGCGTGTCATAGCAACCGGTTCCTCTGCTGTTTGGTCAATTTGCATATTAGCCTTTTATTATATAGGATATTTTAAAATGTATTGTCATAAACTAAACAAAATATTCTGGATGTGGCTTAACCAGTGAACAGTACAAAAGAGCTATGGACTCTCAGCTTTAGTAAGACAGCCTGAGACTGCCTTCAGGTGTACCACTGTTGCAAATCTGAGGTCAACAAACCCCCCAGGTCTCATCGCATGAATGACTGCTATGCTAGACCTGCTGTATCCTACAGACAGATCAGTATGCCTTCTCTAACTTCATCCAAGTATCTGCTACAAAATAAAGGGGGAAATGAAGAGTGACCCCTGGGGAGGTCAGTGATCACCTCTCTGTAGGTCCACTCATTTAGCATACACACTGCTATTATGTGAAGACACACAGTCATGTCATGGAATTCACATTTAGTTCCTTAATACCTATCTATGTTTGAAAGTCAAGGTTCTTCCCAAAATGCCAGTTATATGATGATGCTCTTGCCCACAAAAACTCCCAACAATATCCTAACCAATCATATCTGTTTATTACCTGGCTTACCATTTTTAATTTTATTATCTTATCCCCTCTGTGCCCTCTTCCACCTCCACCCACTCCCCCAATGCCCTACAATCATCACATTCTTGTCCATGTCCATGAGTTCTCTCTCTTTTTTTTTTTTTCTCAATCCCTCCACCCTCCACCCTCCAACATCTAACCCCACAAAGCTGTCTGCCTACTCTCTGTGAGTTAGTCTCTATTTTGCTTGGTAGTTCAGTTTGTTCATTAAATTCCATATCTGAGTGAAATCATATGGTACTTATCTTTCTCTGACTGGTTTATTTCACTTAGCATAATGTTCTCCAAGTCCATCCATTCTGTTGCAAAGGGTAAAAATTTTTCCTTCTGGCTTCATCATTTCCTCTCCAACCTGAGGTTCTCCCAGCAAGCCCTGTAGTCCAGTGCATCAGGATCAGTGTGCCCACCTACCCACTCCCACCTGCCCCCTCCTTTGCATCCTGCTTAAGTAAGCTTCCCTGGCCTGGCATAGCCCCTGACTTCTCAGAGCCACCCAAGTCTCCCGGCTCTGACCTCTTAAAACCCTTGTTGTTTGCCATTAAAACCCTTGTTGTTTGCCTCTTAAAACCATTGTTGCATGTTATCCTATGCTACCCTGCATATGTGTTTAATGGTTTAAACATATGTATTTTTAATATCTCAAACCAAACAGCAAGTTCTGTGAAAACAGAATACTTCCCAAACTGTATTTCAAATGCAGCCCTGATTATAGTAGAAGTTCAACTCAACCCTACTGAAGGGCAAGCATCGCATTATTCTTTTTTTTATTGATGAGAAATTTACCACCAAGAAATCATTATTCTTTATGATGCCAAGACATTTAGAAGTTTTCAATCCCAAGCTACTATTTATCTACAGAATAATTTCACACTCTTCTATATATCTCATACTATCTTAAAATTGTCTAGATTACCAAATCAACTATTTTTTCACATTTATAAAAACCAGATTTGCAAGGTTTGCTTTTAAATTCTACACTTGGGGTCTTTAATAAAACATTTCCCCTAAAAAGCTTTTAACCCTGCCTGTATTACGTACACAACTATCTCTTATACCATAAGAGAAATAACTTAAACACTAAATCCCATTTGTGAAGATATCAGACCAATGTCCAAATGTTAAGCTCAGCTTTCCCCTTCAGCTTTAATCATGCAACTTGAAATTGATCCCTTAGTAGAGCAAGCAAAAAATCTAGAGTCAGGCAGGCTGTGATGTAATTTTCCTTAGATTGTTGTCCAATATACAAAATATTGTGTAATTTCCCTTAACTTTATTTTCCACACAAATCCTGAGAATTACTAGCTGAATAACCTTAGGAAATTATGGAACCTCTCTGTGCATTAGTTTCATCATTTGTAACAAAGGAATAATAATACTAGTCAGGACCTGTCCATAAAGATTGTTATGAGAATTAAGTATATTAAGACATAAAAGTGACAGATCCTAGCACATGATGGATCCTGGCAATTATTTCACATGATTACCTGTGAAATAATATTAGCAGCTATTATGAATATCGGTATTAATACTGTAAAGCGCCTAGCATACAGTAGGGGTACAGCAAAAGACAGCTGCTATTATTTTCTAAACCATATTTGAGTATTTGTTGGTTATACCAAGTGGAACTGATGGTTAATTATAATATTTATCCATTTATCTATGTCAGGGGTTCTACAGACGTGGCCCAGGTTCAACAGCATCAGCGTTTTGTTAGAAACACAATTTCCTGGAACTTGTGAGAAATGGAAAATTTCAGGCCTCACCCCAGGATCTAGTGAATCAGAAGCCCTTCAGGTGGGGCCAGCAATCTATGTTTAATTTAAATTTTAAAAATTTTAATGGACTTTAAGTCTTTAAAATTTAAAGTAAGGTTTTCTTCATTTTTTTTTTTTTATTGTTGACAGTATTACAGATGTCCCTCATTTCTTCTCCCTTTGCCTCCTTCCACTCAACTCCCGCCCCACCCCAGGCCTTCCCTACACTACTGTCTATGTCAGTGGTTCTCAACCTTCCTAATGCCGCGACCCTTTAATACAGTTCCTCATGTTGTGGTGACCCCCAACCTTAAAATTATTTTCGTTGCTACTTCATAACTGTAATGTTGCTACTGTTATGAATCGTAATGTAAGTATCTGATATGCAGGATGTATTTTCATGGTTACAAAATGAACATAATTAAAGCATAGTGATTAATCACAAAAACAATACGTAATTATATATGTGTTTTCCGATGGTCTTAGACGACCCCTGTGAAAGGGTCGCGACCCACAGGTTGAGAACCGCTGGTCTATGTCCACTGTTTCTGCATATCTGCATATGTTATTTTAACAAGCCCTCCGAGTGAATCTGATGTAGCTGACGCTTAAGAAACCCTCATGTAAGTTTAAAGTCTTTAAAATATATCTTATTTGCAGATTTTAAGAACCAAAACACCGCATTCTACTTTCAGAAGAGGTCTTCTCCATCAGCCCTTTACAAAGCCAGTGCTTCAGAAATTCTCCTATTTCATCGGTGCCCACAGATGTAAAATTACTCGGTAACAAATAGAGCTTTTTTGTATCCCCTAAAAGTTATCACTGTGTTCTCAGCCTGGGGATTTACATTTCCTTCCAGATACCAAGTCAGAAAAGAAAGAATGGTGTGACTGGTTCAGAGGAGCCATGAAGTCACTGACTTTTCAATGCGGGCAAAGGATATCTCTGCCATGAGTAAATTAAGCTTTCCAAGGACATGATGGAACAGAGAAAAAAACCTGATAGTCAGTTGGGTGTTTCCCATGTGGTAACAGAGCAGATTACTAACAAGCAGGGCGTGGTTCAATACTGGAACCCGGGGCCTCTTTCTCTCCAAATGCATTTAGGTATCAATAAAATAAATTTAAAAATTCAGACCAAATATCCTATTACACAATGTTAAGGAATAAATTTACAATATAGCTAACCGGTGCTGAAGAAAACACTTCTATATGAAAAGGGGCCACATACTGAACCTGACAAGCTCAGGGGAGACCATCGTGGCAGTCGTTCAAACTCAGAGACCTAAAATCACCACAAAGGATGGTCTGAAATTAAAAATTTTTAACTAAAAGCAGTTTATGGTGGGTAGTCATGTCCTAGGCCAGTGATGGCGAACCTATGACACGCGTGTCAGAGGTGATACACGAACTCATTTTTTTGGTTGATTTTTCTTTGTTAAATGGCACTTAAATATATAAAATAAATATCAAAAATATAAATCTTTGTTTTACTATGGTTGCAAATATCAAAAAATTTCTACATGTGACACGGCACCAGAGTTAAGTTAGGGTTTTTCAAAATGCTGACATGCCGAGCTCAAAAGGTTCGCCATCACTGTCCTAGGCCAATTTCTTCCATGACAAAGTTCAACCTTTGCCTAAACTAAGTCTATCTCTTGTCTTTTTGCATCTACGATAACATATCGTTGGAATGTCAAAGTAGTTTTCCTTTTCCCAGACCCCTCAAAGCACAAGCGCTGCTCTGTGGAGACCATAAATCAACTCATTGTTATTGAGTTAATCACTGACAGTTAACTATCCTGTACCCACTTATGTAAAAGAAGCACGTGTCTATCACTTTACTTTTTATCCAATCCCAGAGGTTCCCCCCACCCCCCCACCCCACACCCCCCACATCCCCCGCTTTGCTTTCCCCTGCCTCCCTAACCTGTCACCCATGGATTCCATGTAACCCACCTAGTCTCCTCCTCTGATTGTGATGTATAAAATAAGGTGCAAAACTGCCATTCTCCAGAGCATTATCTCAGCCTGCTGAGATTTTGCTTTCGGGCAATTGTTGACAGTTTGGCTCAAATTATCTCAAAAATTCTCTATAGGTTTGAATGTTTCTCACGTTGAACATCCATTATCAATTGCCAGTTAGATGGTCCAACTCAAGGAAAGACCATTATATGGACTTCTTCAGATTCTAATATTCTCCTAAAAATCACTTATCACCTTAAATTATTCCTTTTGAATACAGCCTCTAGGATGGCTCAAGTTTTAATTCTGAGTCCAAGTAAACAATTTAAAAGGAATCTTCTTATCTTTAAAATGTTTCCAAAAACAGAGGGTTTCCTTCCTTCCTTCTTCTTTTTTTTTTTTTTTTCTGAGAACAAGGTAAAAGCTAAATCATAGGTACTTAAATTTAAATCTTAGGTGCCTTACAAATTTCTAGACAAGACAGAATTGCATGTGACCAGTAATTAAAACTAAATAGTTATGTAAGACACTCCAGTTTCTAAAGTAGAACGGGTATAAACTAATATTGTACATAATAAAATAATGTTCTCAATGTTATATTTTAGAACATTTCTCTGGGTAAAATTTAGCTAACCGAAGTCACAGTTATTTTTAAGAACAATCAGCTCATGATTCAGTACAATAATTAAAATTATGCTAAGGAATGGTACATAATGTTACTGACACCAATGGTTTACCTAGCAACCATAATTTGCGAGGTAAACAATTGGTCTACTCAGTGTGTGAAGAGACTTGTGGAGGCAGCAGACCTGAATGCATTAACCGGGCTTTATTCTTAAAAGGACTCTGCAGAATGACGAAATCAAAAGGAAAGCATTCTTGTCAGAACAACCAGTTTAAGGACAGGCTTAGTCATACAACTGAAATACCAGAACACTAAAATTTAAATACCTTTGGAAAAAAGCCAAAGACTTCTGCTCACCAACAATTCTAAGTTTTAATTAAGCATCTGTTCAGTTTAAACGAATGTAATTTTAGCTCTGATACATTTAAAGGCTACATTAATTTTTTTTCTGGAGAAAATCTATAATAAAAAACCCTAACCCATACAGTGTATATTTTAAGGAACTAATGTTTACCCATACGGACATAATAGTAACTTAAGCAATCATTTAAAACCCCACAACATTTACTTTTCTCAGTCATATAATCCTTTAAAATCCACCATGCCAGATTCGGCCCCTAGGCACTGGATGTGTGCTATTTACAGCTGCATAAATCCTAATTTCCTAAGTCACGGTGATTAAAAAGCGAATAGTTGAAACTCTGAGGTAGAGAAAAGTAAACACAAGCTCCTAACCAGGGGCAGCCTGCTGGCAGACCTGCAACATCCCAGTCACAGAGCAATCAAACGCAGCGCAGTCGTGCTTCCGACCCACGCTCTCGTGTCCTGACTACTAGGGCAGCCCTACCAGTGAGCAGCCGTGGCGAGTTTCCCCTCCTATTAAATAGGGGACTCGAACAGGAGGATCTGGGAGATGCCCTCTAAGGGTGAATCTAAGTAAAACGACAACTGAGGACCCAAAGCTGCCAAACTTTCAGAACCTTCAGCATCTTCAGTCTTCATGGACGCCCCTCGGAGAGGGGAGTGTGTGGGAAAAGAGGAGTAAGTGAAAAAGGTCTTTGGGCCCCAAGATCCACCTATAAGTGACTAGGAAGGGGTGCGCTCGGAGCGGGGACTACTAAAGTAATTCTTCAGTATCTCAGCAGGACTCTAAGGCAAGGGGGCAACAGGCCAGTCTAGCTCCTCAATAGATTCTAAGCCCCAAACTCCAGCTTTTCCTAAAGTGAATAAACTAAAAGGGAGAGCCCGTTAGACAAGAAAAGGGATTTGGATAACAGAGGCAGAAGGGCACCCAAGGCAACCTATGCCCACTTCACTGTTTTGTCTGAAGCCATCCAGGTCCGCCTACTCTATACCACAAGCTCTCATTGACAAAGTGCTTACCACATGCAAAGTGCCACGCTTTATGCTTAGATGGATTATGTCATTTAAATCCTCACAGTAACCTATCTTTGCCACCATTTTACAGGTGAGAGACTAAGGTTAATGTCACACAAATGATAAACTGCAAAGACACAGCTTCCTGTCTCCCGAACCTCTTGCTGCCTCTCATCTTTGCCTTACATGTCAGACTGTTAACCCCGTAGGAGAACTCTGCTCAAAGGCAATTTGGTCCAAGTTAGCAAAAAAAAAAAAAAAAATCATATATATATATATATATATCTCCAATATGCAAAGTGTCCCCTGGAGTTTGACCAGATCAGGAGTTCAATCACTCGCTATGATGTGCGCTGACCACCAGGGGGCGACGTGAAACAAAGGAAGGTCCCGGCTGGCAGCCAGAAGGCCCCGATCTGGCTGGGCCTAGGGACCCTACCCTTGCATGAATTTCATGCACGGAGCCTCTAGTACAGCGGTTCTCAACCTGTGGGTCACGACCCCTTTGGGGGTCGAACGACCCTTTCACAGGGGTCACCTAAGACCATCAGAAAACACATATATAATTACATATTGTTTTTGTGATTAATCACTATGCTTTAATTATGTTCAATTTGTAACAATGAAATTGGGGGTCACCACAACATGAGGAACTGTATTAAAGGGTCGCAGCATTAGGAAGGTTGAGAACCACTGCTCTAGTACTATTTATAAAATGAAACAGAAAAATCCAATGAAGAAAAGTCTGTTCTGGGATGATACTCTCAATCACCTCACTGCCCAGAAAAGCAGAACTATATCAAATTCTCCCTGGGGCCTTAAAGAGGGTGGGAAAAAAAGGGAATAATTAAAAGACATTAAATTAACATAAATAAAATAAATTAACAATTTAGAAAGGGGAAAATTTTTGTAGTTGTTGTTAACCCTCACCCGAGGATATTTTTTTTCCGTAGACTTTTAGAGAGCGTGAGGGAGGCGGGGGAGAGAAACACCAATGTGAGAGAGACACATTGATTGGTTGCCTACCGTGCACCCAGACTGGGGCCAAGGATAGAACCTGCAACCCAGGTACATGGGGAAATTTTTAAAAATTATTTCAAAAAATGGGGAATACATCCCTAGCCCAAGTCAGCACTGCTAGACAGCTAAGCCTTGGGCAGAGCCCATTGATCTGGCCCCTTAGGAATGTCCCACTCAAGCTGTGAGAGAGGTGCCCTTAGTGTACAAGGCAATAAGTCCTCCCTTTTTTTCCCCTCCTCCCCCCTCCTTCGTCCTCTCTCTCTTTTCTCCTCTAACCTCCTTTTTCCTCCCTCCTTCCCCCATGGTTTAAGGACTACTTGTGACTATAGTTAAAACTGATAAAACAGAGAATATACACAACATCATTCAAATTTTATCTAAATGATTTTATTCCCACTTTCTTCTCTCCTTACCCATCAATTACTCTTTCACTTTATTGACATTTTTCTTTGTCATCCCTTTCCCTTAACATGTATATGTCAAGATGCCCATTTTATTGAAAACTTCAAATAACACACTTTTCATTAATTAAAAAGAAATACAGTAAGGCAAGAAAGATAAGAGACCTGTTCCTCTCCTTTCTCTGTTTCTCCATGAATATGTTCAATATATTAAGAAAATCAAGAAAGAACAAATATTTCTTTCAAATATTTGGATTTTTTAATCTAAAATTCATATACTTACTTTCTCTTTCTCACTAACTGGATTATGACCAAATGGGCACCTACAACAAAAGTGTCCAACATGCCCTTTACTGAGACAAGACGAGGTTGACTATCCTTCTATTATCCCTTGGGTGAAACCAGGAAACGATTGCATGAAGGATGAACTTACTCTGATTAACTAATAACAAGCTTCAGTAGCCTGGTACCCCAAAATGTTTGGGGATATTTAATTATTTTTCATCAGTTGAGGTTAATGCTGTAACTTCTAGACTTAAAAGGATTAAAAATTAAAAACTATGCTCTCACATATTTGAGTTTTGTGCCATAAATTTCAATGCATAAGTCTTAAGATTATAAGAAAAGGCCACCTGAGCTGACTCTAGAACAAAACAGAACAGGAATGTAAGCAGCTAAGAGTGGGAATTAGCCACGACTACATTGTTTAACATTCCCCCTCCCTAGAGTCGCTCATTTAATCAGAGCTCGTTTTAAATTCTGACCTATAACATATGTCAAGAAGGAAATAAGCTAATTTGATTATAACCCTAATCCGTTGGACCGGCATTTATCAATTGGCTATTGTGCCTAAAATATTTATTTGCCCAATTCTTACTCTGTTGCAGCAGGATTAAGACTTCAATCTCTAAGATTTGTTATTTTTTTTTAAAAGAGGTCATGGCCCGGCTGGTGTGGTTCAGTGGTTGAACATCGACCCGTGAACCAAGAGGTCACCAGTTCAATTCCTAATCAGGGCACATGCCCAGGTTGCAACTTCGATCTCCAATAGGGGGCATGCAGGAGGCAGCCAATCAATGTTTCTTTCTTATTGATGTTTCTATCTCTCTATCCCTTTCCCTTCCTCTCTCTCTAAAATCAATAAAAACAGATTTAAAAAAAAAGTCACAGATACATACAGACTGAAGATAAAAGGATAGAAAAAGATATTCAATGAAAAATAGAAATAAATTTTTAAAAGCTGGGGTAGCAATACTCATACCAGACAAAACAGACTTTAAAACAAAGTCTATAAGATAAGACAAAGAAGAACCCAGCAATTCCCCTGGGCACTCACCTGAAGAAAATGAAATACTAGCCCTAGCCAGTTTGGCTCAGTGGATAGAGGGCTGAAAAGTCCTGGGTTGGATTCCGGTCAAGGGCACATGCCTGGTTGCAGGCTCGATCCCCAGTAGGGGGCGTGCAGGAGGCAGCCAACCAATGATTCTCATCATTGATGTCTCTCTCTCTCTCTCTCCCTCTCCCTTCCACTCTGAAATCAATAAAAACATATTTAAAAAAAAAAAAGATATATGCAGCCCTACGTTTGTTGCAGCATTATTTACAATAGTCATGATATGGAAGCAACTTAGGTGTCCTTTAATAAAGGAATGGACTAGAATATTACTGGAATATTACTCAGCCATGAAAAAAATGAAACTTTGCCATTTCACTTATATGTAGATTCCAAGAAACTAAACAAATGAACAAACAAAACAGACTCACAGATACAGAAAAATGATAGTTGCCAGAGGGTTGGACAGTGGGAGGATGGGCAAAAGGTGAAGGGGATACAGGCATACAAACTTACAGTTATAACATAAATAAGTCATGGGGGTGCAGAGTACAGCATGGGGAATACAGTCAATAATGTCATAATAACTTTGTATGGTGACAGATGATTACTGAATTTTTCATGAACACTTTGTAAGTTACATAAACGTCAAGTCACTATTTGTACACCTGAAACTAGTATAATTTATATATCTACTATATTTTAATGAAAAGAACTTTATATTCCAGAATAAAATTTTCAGGAAAAGAGGTCACACTTTCCAGGTAGATCAGGATTTGAACCCTTGCTGCCTGAGTCTGAGGTTATGTGTAACTACTAAATTAAACACCTTGGAGGGTTGTCAGAATGACTAAATGGTTCCATGTATACACACAGTAAGAATATTCTTGCCAGCACTGTGATGGGCCCTAGGAGTGAGCAACACAGCTTTTGTGCACAAACAGCTCAACTACTGTTTTGACATTTACAGCAAAGGCAGTCTCCTTATGCTCAATCATCCAATTCATGAAATACCCATAAGATTGGTCTAGTTCTACATGCCTGGCACATAGCAGACCCCCATAGGTAACTACAAAATGCCAGAGCTGTGGTTCCCGTGGGAGTCACCTCATTTGTGCTTCTAGTTCTCTCTAGCTCCACAAATCCACTCATTTGTGACTTGACTACCCACCTGGAAGCATAACAATTACGCCACAGATGACATGGGCAACCGTCTGTAACACACTCATCACCCCCAGATACCCAGCCACCACAAGGACATCTCTTCATCAAAAACCTTGCTTCCCTTAGGTGCACCCCAGAAATGGGAAAATCCTGTCAGAGCCTTCAGCTCCAAAGGTCCCCATCCACCCCCACGCTCACATTGGCCCGTCTCTGCCCTACCCTGTGGAAAAGTCCCACTCGCATTAAGTGCATGGTGCATGTAAGATGAGACAAAGCCTGGGAGAGAGGAGGTAAACGGCTGGCATCCTTCGTTAGAACTCACAGTACATTTCCTCACAAAAGCTGAGGATCTTAACCTTTTCTCTCTTGCCAATGCGCCAGAGGATTCAGCGCCCTGCAGTGACAGCCCCTCCCTGCAGAAGTGAGTCTTCATGAGGGAGGGGGTGGCATGGCCTCCCCGAAGGACATATCGGAATATTGGGAAAGGGTGGTGAGAGGGGGAGACCTAGAACACCTCACAGGTAATTCCGATCTGCCCCCTGGAATGAGAACCGCTTTTATAGAAGGTCATTAGCTGCTATAACATTATTGGGGCCACTCCTATGCTACATGATGGTTCCAATAGGGATTGTAGAATCGCTTAAGAATATAAGCACAATTTAAATAATGTTTCTATGTGAGAAAACTCTTTCCAAGTCCCAAACAACAGACTTAAAACATTACCTACTTCCGATTTGTGACTGACTGTAAAAGGGGGGAGAAAGTGACTAATCGTTAACTGTGAAGTCCTCTGGGTTCTCCAGCTGAGACTCACAGAAGCATTGCAGTGGAATCCAATATCTCCATGAAACTGTACGCAAATTTTGTGTACATCTGTATTTTTCTGGAGAGCTTATATCATATGAGCCATGGCACACAAATAAATATTATTTTAAGAACTGCAGCTATTAACTGCTTCACAGACAGAGAAATGTATATACGTAAGTACCAATTTCTGGGTCGTATTTACAAGATGTAAAATGAGTCTGGACTTCTGTCTCTACAATACACCTTTATTCTCATCTAATCCTCTGGCATCCACATAAATCTGATGCCACAACTTGGTTCAAATCTTGGTGGAGGGGGGAAAAAAATCTTCCAGAGAATTGCAGCTTTCCCATGCCCTAACATATAAATATTGGCGTATTTCTTAAGCAGCTGAGATTTTTTAGAGTCCAATAATAGGTTATCCTAATATCACAGAATGTGCTATAATCACTGGGTACACCTCCATCATCACCCATAGGCCACACACCAAATAATTACAGATGCCTGAAATGCATGTGACTTGCTCTAGAATTTAAACTGGTAAGCTGTGATTCAGGGCTATCCAATCAGTTACTGCACAGTAAAGCATGCAAAACAATTCCACGACGTGAAAGAAATAGAAACTGACCTTCATGAGATGCTGATTTATCCATTTTGTAAACGTTTTCTTTTGAACTTTGTCCCGTTCATCTGCAAGGGGGGGAAAAGACATAAAACAAGGTTGGTAAACTCCATGAATACACTTTAATTGTGATCAAGCATAGAAACAAAAATAAGGTATTCAAAAGAGCACTGTTTAGCGCATTTGCATTTTCTTGTTGAATTCTGGCAGCTGTAGGCTGTCTGTAAGGAAGTGTTAAAGAGCTGTGTTCTATCAGACTGGTCTCTTCCCAGAGCTGTAATTGCCAACATTACTCCTTTAAACAAATGTCCTCTGCATTCTGTAGCATAAGCCCCACTCACCACCACCACCACCACCACCAAGATGTCTAATCTAAGCTTTTCACCTTCAGGTAAGTCCCTGCACTGAACTGCCCAAAGTGTTTCACCAGGTATTACATCCCATTGGGTCTTCACATTCATACGAGAGAGGGGTAGGCAGTTTCATTACCATTTTCAGAAAGAAAGGCTCAGAGAAGTTAAAAGAACTGTCCATGATTATTCAACAAATGGTTTAAAATTGTAATAAAAGACAGGACTGCATTCCGGTCTTCTGGTTTAATTACTAACCATGCTGCTTCTGTCTTAGATGCCCATTTTAAATTGTCTGGTAAAAAAAAATACATCCCACCTAGATCCTCACTACAGAGAGGGATACCGCCCAGTGGCTGCTATAGCCAGGAGGCAGAGACCGTGGGAGACGGCTGCTGATGATGGAAGGAGAAAGACTATTGGAATGCTCTGGTTCATCAAGTTAGTATTTCAAAAGAGAATCTTAATCTTCCAAGGTCTAGAGTGCACATGCAGCACTACACTACTTTCTTCCTCCCTGCGTCTAAGGAGGCAATCCCCTACTTTCTCATTTCCTTCCTTCCTCCTCTCTGTGTCTGGGGACACCTCTCTTTTTCACTGGTCTTCTTTCCTCTCTCACCAGTCCAGACATTCTTGGTCCTTTCCCTAGGGCTCTCTTCATCTCTTCCTTCTCATTCTTTATCCATGAACCTTCTTAAACTATTTTAATGAAACTAAAGTTTCTTTAAAATGTTTGTCCTACTTATTAAAAGTATGTATGTACTTTACAATAATTTAAATATAAACACAAATATAAAAATAAATTAGTTGGGAAACATATCTGTAAGACAAAGGTTATTAATATTAATACCAAAAAAAGAAATTAAAAAATGAACTTCTTAATGTATACAGACATGTAATCCATTGAAAAAAATTAATGCCCACAGGTACTCAACCTCTCTAGCAAATAACAGTAGTAATATAAAATAACACAAATCAAGCTTTCTAACCTATATAATTGTCAAGATTTTAATTTAAAAAATATTGATGAAGCATAACAAAATGCGGAGACAAAGAAACAGGACAAAATTGTCAATGGAAGAAATAGAGTTCAGAACCACACTTTTAAGGTCTCTCAAGAACTGTTTAGAAGCTGCCGATAAACTTAATGAGATCTACACGAAAACTAATAAGACCCTCGATCTTATATTGGGGAACCAACTAGAAATTAAGCACACACAGACTGAAATAACGAATATTATACAGACGCCCAACAGCAGACCAGAGGAGCGCAAGAATCAAGTCAAAGATTTGAAATGCGAGGAAGCAAAAAACATCCAACCGGAAAAGCAAAATGAAAAAAGAATCCAAAAATGCGAGGATAGTGTAAGGAGCCTCTGGGACAGCTTCAAGCGTACCAACATCAGAATTATAGGGGTGCCAGAAGATGAGAGAGAGCAAGATATTGAAAACCTATTTGAAGAAATAATGACAGAAAACTTCCCCCACCTGGTGAAAGAAATGGACTTACAGGTCCAAGAAGCGCGGAGAGCCCCAAACAAAAGGAATCCAAAGAGGACCACACCAAGACACATCATAATTAAAATGCCAAGAGCAAAAGATAAAGAGAGAATCTTAAAAACAGCAAGAGAAAGTAACTCAGTTACCTACAAGGGAATACCCATACGACTGTCAGCTGATTTCTCAACAGAAACTTTGCAGGCCAGAAGGGAGTGGCAAGAAATATTCAAAGTGATGAATACCAAGAAACTACAACCAAGATTACTTTATCCAGCAAAGCTATCATTCAGAATTGAAGGTCAGATAAAGAGCTTCACAGATAAGGAAAAGCTAAAGGAGTTCATCACCACCAAACCAGTATTATATGAAATGCTGAAAGGTATCCTTTAAGAAGAGGAAGAGGAAGAAAAAGGTAAAGATACAAATTATGAACAACAAATATGCATCTATCAACAAGTGAATCTAAGAATCAAGTGAATAAATAATCTGATGAACAGAATGAACTGTTGATTATAATAGAATCAGGGACATAGAAAGGGAATGGACTGACTATTCTTGGGGGGGAAAGGGGTGTGGGAGATGTGGGAAGAGACTGGACAAAAATCGTGCACCTATGGATGAGGACAGTGGGTGGGGAGTGAGGGCAGAGGGTGGGGCGGGAACTGGGAGGAGGGCAGTTATGGGGGGGAAAAAAAAGAGGAACAAATGTAATAATCTGAACAATAAAGATTTAATTTAAAAAAAAAAAAGAAAAAAGAAATGGAATTACAGGTCCAAGAAGCGCGGAGAACCCCAAACAAAAGGAATCCAAAGAGGACCACACCAAGACACATCATAATTAAAATGCCAAGAGCAAAAGATAAAGAGAGAATCTTAAAAACAGCAAGAGAAAGAAACTCAGTTACCTACAAGGGAATACCCATACGACTGTCAGCTGATTTCTCAACAGAAACTTTGCAGGCCAGAAGGGAGTGGCAAGAAATATTCAAAGTGATGAATACCAAGAACCTACAACCAAGATTACTTTATCCAGCAAAGCTATCATTCAGAATTGAAGGTCAGATAAAGAGCTTCACAGATAAGGAAAAGCTAAAGGAGTTCATCACCACCAAACCAGGATTATATGAAATGCTGAAAGGTATCCTTTAAGAAGAGGAAGAGGAAGAAAAAGGTAAAGATACAAATTATGAACAACAAATATGCATCTATCAACAAGTGAATCTAAGAATCAAGTGAATAAATAATCTGATGAACAGAATGAACTGTTGATTATAATAGAATCAGGGACATAGAAAGGGAATGGACTGACTATTCTTGTGGGGGAAAGGGGTGTGGGAGATGTGGGAAAAAAAAAAAATATATTGATGTTGACAAGGAAACAGGGAAAAGACACACACATATATATCGCTAGTGGAAAATTAAACCAGATTTAATTTGGTTTAAATCTTTTGGAGACTACTCAATACTATAACCACTAGTCACATTTGGCTATTTAAGTTTACACCAAAATCGGCCTAAGATATTGGACAATACAGATATAGGATGTTACCACATCACAGAAATTTCTACTAGACATCACTGCTCTAGAGCAATTTGCCACTAAATATCAAAAAGCCTTAAAAATACACACACTCTTTCCCCGCAAATCTACTTCTAAAATTTGGTTGTGTGCAAAATGTATCTATAAGAATATAAATCCTAGTATTTACAATAGCAAAAGAAAAGCTCTGCAAAAAAATATGTGTTCAGGGATCAGAAAATGGTTAAATAAATTTTAGTAAAGCAATTCAATGGTTTGTTCAGATTCAATTTTCTGCCAAGCTACTCAATGATGGCATATTACTCAGAGTTCTTCTATACTTTAAACCAACATGAAAGGGCAGAAGAAGGGATCAAATGAACCTAGTTTGTATTTCATAAGCATTTATTCTCCAAAGTACCTCCTTCAAACCCTTTCTGTTTCCTGCCATCATCAGGGAGAAACAACATCAAAGACATATAAGCATAGCCTATCCTTTGGTCTGTCCATAACAAATTCATTCTGTGCCCCAAACATCCAGTTTACTTCTTGACTTAATTAACACTGGGTGTTAAAAAATTGGAGAAGAGTTTGCAGAAAGCAGACCTACAAGACAGAGGCTTGCTGAATCTGAATATAAATGCCCAGAATTTATGCTAAAATTGTTAATTTTGCCTGATTCCCAATGTAAAATCCCCAGACACTTTGCTTATAACTACTCCGCCAAGATCAATAATATTAATAATTAATAACCAACATTATCATCCACAAAATATTTATTAATCATCTGTTGGCCCCCTCTGGGGCATCAGGTACACCTCACTCCTCTTTGCCTACCCCATAGTAGATATTATAATGTTTTTATGCACTCAACAAATAAATATCACAATGTGAATTATGTTTCAAAAAGGACAATCCAACTCAGAATAACAATGTATAATCATTTATATAACAACAGCAGATATACCACTGAATCTCTTAAAAGCAAAATATGGTGCCTTAAATGTCTTTCAGCCTTGCTATTGTTCATGCATTCAGAATAAAACTAAAGTATTCATTAGTGTCTAGGGCACGAACAAAGGGAAGCAATCCAGTAGTCCTCCTTCCTGACAAAATGCAGATTCTATATTTCCCTCATTACCCAGTCATTCATTCCAGCATCTATCAAGTCCTTGGATGAGCCCAGTGCCACAGAGGCACAGAGACCACATGGCTAGACAGAAAGAGCACAGGTCCTTGCTCTCTGCAGCTCATCACCTAGAGGGCACCTGACAAGAAGGCAGTGTGGTAAGCATGCCAACTGCACAAAGGATGTGACACTCACCACGCAAGTAAGCACAAATGAGAGGAAGACCAACCCTGACCAGGGCAGTCAGGTGGGGCTTAAAGGGAAGGAAGTAGAGTAGCAAGACAGAAGCTGACCATGTGCAGTGTTCTCCATCAAAAAGAAACCCTGGTTTGCCCTGGCCAGTGTGGCTCAGTTGGTTGGAGCGTTGTCCTGTACAAAGGAGGTGGCAGGTTTGATTCCAGTCAGGGCAAATACCCAGGTTGTGGGTTTGGTCCCCAGTTGGGGTACATGTTGGAGGCAACTGATAGGTGTTTCTTTCCCCCTCCCCTCCCCTCCCCTCCCCTCCCCTCAAGAAAAAAAGAGAAAGAAAATCCTGGTTTAAAAATTTCAGACTGAAAGAGCCCTAGTTAGAACCCAAGCATTGAGATTCCCTCCAGAGTTGCTTCCATTACCCCAAGATACTGTGATCCTTCGAATGGAAATGCTGAACACACCTCAATCTCAGTCACAGGCTGGGTGCTGAGGAATGTGGCCCTGCTGTGTGATGTGAACTTCGGACAAGGTAATGCAAACAATGGGACTTCGGTGCCAAAGTCTACCACTCATACCACATTTTCAGCATTTCTAAGCCTCCAGCACAAGAAAAGAGTGGACAAAATAAAGATTACTTCCTAGGCAATATCCATATTATTCCCACCCAATAATAATCTAGGATCCTAAAGTAAAATAATCAAGAAAAAAAAACATTAAAATGTATAATTAATTTAAAATCCTTATAAGAACAGAAAGCTTGCACATCAAGTTTATTAATTTATTGAATCATAACATAATAATATGAACTCTAACAATCATGTTTTTTCTTCCCTTTAAATCTAACATGTTGCATATGTACTATGTAAAATCCTGTCCTCTTGGTATATAACAGTTAATAAAATCTATTTCTTTTTTCTAAATTAATAAAAACTGGTCCCTATCAAAAAATTTAACAATTCATTACTATCAATAACCCAAGTATTCACATTATCCCAATTATTTAAAATTTTTTCAACAGTTCTTTTGTTTAACTGAAATCCAAATAAAGTCCATGAATTGTGATTAGTTAAAAAAAAAAAAAACATAAAAATAAATTAAAACTGATCCTATATTTTAAGGAACATGAAGAAGTAGAACATAAGTTCTATAGACCAATCGCTTATTCATTAATTTCTTACCCATGAGGTACAGCGAGAAAGCAGATTTAATCAAATAATTTACCTCCATAGTACGGTTGAGACATTCACTTAAATAATTAACTATAAAGAGGTTACTTTGATCACTGAGGTTTTGCTGTGGTGGTTACTGACAGAAGCTCAAAAGTATGCTTAAAATGGTAGATGGGGCTAAATATTTGACAGGTTAATACTAAGATAATATTTTAGGATTATGATGTACAACTAAAGTTCATAAGGTACCAAAACTAAAGCTAACTAAACAACACACATAATTCATAAATTCTGATACTGTTTTCTAACAGTAACAATCCAAATATTCTCTTTTTAACCACGGTAAACCTTGATCGGTCCCATTCAAGTATGCCAAGGGGAGTTCTTTAACAATAGGCTCCCAAAATGCTACCACAATGAGGAAAGAGTTAATGTGGATCTTGAGGGCCTCAACTTTCTTCAGGAAAGCAACTTATAATCAAGAGAATAATTTCTAGTCTGGGGAGACTGTGATTTACCACTTTCCATATGCACTATTCCAAAAGGGAGTATTCCCGATCGCACCATCTAATTTCCCAATTACCAGCCTCATAATGGTTCTTTATTTCATTTCAGTGAGGGATGGCCAATGCTAAGATTTATATTTACGGCAATGTTGCTATGACAACAAAAAGAGGACCTTATTCCTGGGATTTAAACCGATTCAACTGGTTTTATAGACTACCCAGTTGTTTTTCTGGATAAAGTTTTAAAACATTCCTCTATCGGAAAATTATTTCATTTACAGGCTAAGTTTTAAACGAAAATATAGTACAACGTGGCTGGAAATACGTAATAACACAGAATGCAATGAATAACAGAATTTGGGGAAAACAGATGTACAAAAAAGAGCATTAATTATTTTACAACTTATACCTACTGGTTTTCGGTAAAATCCAATCCTGAGTATTACATCACGTACATCGCACTGAGATTATATAAAGGCATATGCTATGCACGACAAGAGGGAGGGAAATTCTCTCTCAGGAGCCTGTTCAGGTTTCTGAAAGGTGCCCCACAGCCATGCAAACTAACACTGACAGCACTGCTGGCTGTCCTTCCTGGGAGCTGCAAGCATGAAAGTGACATTGCGAGGGAGACTACTGACCCATACAGCACATCAGCCCCGCCAGCTGTGCGTTCCAGTCTTGGTCATGTCTCATGAGCTGCCCCATCATTCTGCAAGGAATCGGTCCAACAGGTCCCTACACTCTCTCCGTACAAACTCCGACGTGCCCGAGTCCTGTTAACGATCTATGCAGAAAGGAAAACACGGACTAGACACTCCCACTTGCCAGCTGAAAACTTGTCGACTCCCCCTTTTAAACAAACATTAGCAAAGCCAGCCTCCTTCATTTTTGGGAGGGGGACACATGCAGGATTACTAAAAAGAAACTAAATTAGCTATTTCTCCTTTTAATCTTAAAGACATCCACACCAAGTCCCTTAAAAAGAGTACTGATTCTCTAACTTCCTTGGCAATGAGGCAAAACAATAGGTTGTTAGTTAGATTTCTCTGCTGAACCAGCTCATCACATTCTCTCTTCTAACACCCCCGGCAGAATTCCCCTGGAACAGAAACAACAGCCAGCCTAACTTGTTTAACAATTCCTAATGTGCCTGCTAGGAAGTGATTTGGCACGTTCAATTTATAATCCAAACACATATCCTTCAGGGGAATACCACTACCAAGTATTCCTTTACGCATGCTTCACATACACCGGTGTCCCCCCAATAAAATGTATACATACTGTAACAGTCGATAACTCAATTGGTGTTTCTTTAATCTTGTAAAATAAGTGTGTATGCATTGTGGGGGAGGGGGGGGGGGTATCCTGCAGTTTCACTTGCATCTCAACACTTCCTTGAGTTGGATGGTACATGTTCATCTTAAAGACGTAAAAACCAAGGTTTCAAGAGGTTAAGAGACTAACCTAAGATCCCACAGCCTAAGTGGGATCTTAAAGCTGATTTCCAAAACCCAGTTCTGTTCTTTGTCATCAAACATTAGAGGCCCTAATTTAATAATGTAGGGAAAACAAGGAGTCTCTAACTTGTAAGGACTTCACTTCTGAGCATGAAGAAATGAAAAAATGAGAACCCTTATTCCAAAGAAGCAACAGGCCAAGTATCTTCAACACTCCTGTTTGTCTGAAACATAAGACAAACAGACCTGCCTGAATAGAAACTGTACAAACAGTAACTCCAAAATAACAAACATCACACAAAAAAGCATCACTATTTATTTTCAGCAACAGAAAACCAGCAAATTCCATCGCGCCAAGGGAAAAGACACTGCTAGATTAATCACTGCAAATATGTTTTGAAGCATCCATATATGACTTCTAACTCGATTATAAATCTATAATAATAAATGTGTAATATGCTAATTAGACTGGACAGCCAAACGACCTTTTGGACATCATTCCGGATGTCCTTCTGGACGAAGCCACGGTGGCGGGGGCTGAGGCAGAGGCGGTTGGGGCGATCAGACAGGCAGGAGAGTAGTTAGGGGCGATGAGGCAGGCAGGCAGAGGCAGTTAGGGAAGATCAGGCAGGCAGGCAAGTGGTTAGGTGAGATTAGGCAGGCAGGCGAGCGGTTACGGGCAATCAGGCAGGCAGGTGAGCAGGCAGGCGAGCAGTTAGGGGGATCAGGCCTAAACCGGCAGTTGGACATCCCCCAAGGGGTCTCAGATGGTGAGAGGGTGCAGGCCAGGCTGAGGGACCCCCACCCCCCACGCACGAATTTTGTGCACCAGGCCTCGAGTATACTATAAAAGAAAAAAAAAGTATCAACTTCTGCCGAGAAGTTGAAAGTATGTATCTGCTTAGTTAGTACTCCTTCACTTCCTTTCTCTCTCTGGTTTTTGTTTTAGAGCCCTTGCCTCCACTACAGAAAAGCCTGAACCCACCTATTTCCATAGAAGAGGATTATAATATTAATAGCAAATATTTAGGGAGCACTTACTATGTGTCAGGTATTATCCAGCTACAGACATAGACTGCATCATCCTCACAACAACCCTGGGAGATTATGCCCATTTACAGAAAAAGAAACTGAGGCACTTTAGAGGTTAAATAACTTACCCAGACTACTAATCAAGGCAAGAGGTGGAGAGAGATGTACATGGTTTGCAAAAGCATGTTCAATATTAGCATTTCATAGTTGGAAAACAAAATGCTAACTTTTTAAAAATAAACTGACAGAAAGTAAGGAGTGAAGCTGGCAGCATCTTCAAAGGTGAGGATACACAAAAGGTGGAATTTCAATTCTGCAGACCAGTGATTCTAAAGCGTGGAAGAAGGGGAACCACGATGCTCTATTAACAGTAGGCCAAGCATGAGGTTTCTATGTTGTTATGAATAAGAATCAGATGTGAATTTTAAAAGACTAAAAAACATATATTGCAAAAGGCTCTATCTTAAAAAGAAAGGACGGAAGGAAAGGAGGGAGGGGGGGGGGGAGGGGGGGAGGGAGGGAGGGAGGGAGGGAGGGAGGGAGGGAGGGAGGGAGGGAGGGGAAAATATGAGGTGTTGGAGTTGTGCGAAAAAAAATAATATGGGGAAAGTGAAGAAGGGAATCCAGTCAACTCCCCCACCATTGCCCAGAAATAGCATTGTAGTACAATACAGGAAAAGCAGCAAAGGTTTGAAAAGCTACAAGATTTCCATTGTTACAGAAGAAAGAAAACTGGCTGGGTGAAATAGTTGGGATTGGTGAAAAGACCATTCCTGAAAGTGATAGACAATGTGTAGTTGGTTACCAGGAAGCAAGGTAAGAATAGATGCTTTCTACTGGACCTCACCACTGCCTGCCCCTGCCCAGTCCCAAGTCAGCTCACCGCTCACCTAGGGGCTCTGCCCCTTATCCTATAGTAACAACTCCCTTGCCTGCCTGACATGACCCTCACCCACAGCAGCCTCAGCAAATATCACTGGGGAGTGGAGATTGTAGATGAAATGGGAGGTAAAAAAAAAAAAAAAAAAAAAAAAAAAAACTAGTTGAAAAATCTTACCAATATTCCCGTACAAAAATCATTCCGGTTTATTTCTGTGAATACAGAGATACAACCGATGCTCATTTTCCAGTTAGTTCAACTTTGGTCTGTATGACCCACCTCTGTGGAACTACAGACCTAGAGGAAGACAGTTCTTTTCTCTGAGCCTTAGCTATGACCTCCTTCTCCTCCCTTTCTGTTTTGTTAAAATATATATATATATATATATATATTACTAAGAAAATTCCATTATGGTCATGCCATTAAATATTGGCAGGAAATATTTGGATATATTTGTTTAGTATACAAGGATGCTTACTGTAAAAAAAAAAAAAAGTTTGCAAACCATTTTCAGACTCCATGGGTCAAAGTATACCAATGTGACTTCCCAGTAATTTCTTAGCTTAGTCATTACTGCAAAGCCTATAGCTGATCTCCCAGTAATGAGTACTGCTCTGCCTCCACTGTCACTGCTTTTGGCAACAGCAGATTCTTATTCTTATGCTACTGCACGATACAAAGCTTTGGTTGAGAGAGGCTTTCTTCTTTCATTTTCAAGGTTCAATTCTTCCTGACAGGAGGTTCAATTCTTAAACAGAACCCTTCCTCTTCTACAAGAATTGACAGCGTAAAAAGGTTTTAATAAGAAAAGGTTGTCCCTTTCTTATTACTGGCTTTATCACTTTAAATTCTCAATCTTGATGGAGTTTTTTTTGTGTTTTTTTTTAGCTTCTGCTTTTGTGTAACTATTACTTGTTAGGATTTGAATCTATATGAAATTGTCATTGATTTCTGCTATAGTCCCTTCTTGATCAGAGTATAATCAATCTGCAGCTTTTATGCTGAATACTAAGTACAGTTAAAATCCACATTTAAAGACATTTTTAGGAACAAATAAAACCATTAGAAAAATATATAGGAAACTGTTTTTAAAGTGGTTGGATAGGGAGATTATTTCAAAACACGTTATAAAACCCAAAAGAAACTGAAAATATAAAGGGTGACATATTTGATAAGGAAGTGATGTAACAGCAAATACTATAAATGAAGTTTCAAAAAACGACTGACTGAAAAAAAAATCTGAAAATATATATATGTATATAACCCAAAATAGATTAATAATTCCAATTAATCCATCAGAAAAAAAAGACAGCTCCTCCTCAGTTACAAATGATGTAATAAGCATACAATACTGGTGTGTGTACAATGTCAAAGGCTTTTCTGAGGGCAACCTGGCAGATTCATTACAAATTAAAATGCATATAATTTCCGAATAAACAATTCTTCTTGCAGGAAATATCTGCATACATTTGATTAGCTGACAAGGATGTTTACTATAGCAAAATATTTGAAACCATTGAAATGTCAGTCAATAGGATGCTAGATGAATAAGTTATAGTTCACCCATCCTGCATGAAAAAGATTCTAAGATATATAGTTAAGTAAAAAAGTGCAAAATAATAAATAGATATAAAGGATGCACAACACATTGAGGAAGAACAGTTTCATCAGAAGAGAGTGGAAACTAGAAGGAGAGGAGATTGGTATGATATATCTCATATTTCATTCTGCATTTTTCCAGATTGTTTGAATCTTTTACAAAGAAGATGTATTGGTGTTGAAGGGCTTCAAGAAAAAGCCTCCCCGAGATGTGTCCCTTTGGCATGTGAATTATTTTAAGCTGAAGGCAATTGAGAGCCTGCGGGCTCATAAGAAACTCTTACTTCTCCCTTAAAGAATCTAAATCAGGAGTCCTGCCCATAAAAAGAGTTATTCCCAGAAATAACTTTTTATGACCTAGCCATAGGACAGAGAAAACTTCTAACTACTGCACATCTGCTCTTCTCATCATCCTGAGAACAGCCTTCCTCCCCTCTGAAGCCCCAAAGTGCCTCACCCTCATCCTGAACCCAGAATGTCCTCTCTGCCTCATTTTACCTTCCTGTCTCTGAACCTCTCCTGTGTGTGGGGTCTCTGACTCCCTGTGTATGTCAGGTTCCTGTACTGACATTATGTAATCGGTTTGGCCATTTTCTCCTGGAAGAGCCTAGGCGAGTGGAAGAAAGTACACCCCCCCCGCCCCCCTCTCCCCCCCCCCCCCCCCCCCCCCCCCCCCCGTCTCCACCACACACACTCACGGTGGATTACTATTACCAATAACTGTGAGAATAAAAGTGTTGCAAATTCTTTTATGTATTCAAAACCCGGGTACTCTATAGAAGATACAGGGGGGAAACTAAGACACAGGACAGAGTATCCCCACTCAGATCTGAAGATAGAACTAAAACTTTAGGTTAGATTTACTCAGGCTGCTGGCTGCAGAAGGGGAAGGTAGGGGTAGAGGAGACGGGAGGGAGGAGGGAAGAGGGAGAAGAGAGAGATAGGAAGAGCTAGAGGTTGGGAGAAGAGGCGGAGGCACACCTGGTGATGGCTGCCCAGGCTGGGATACAAAAGGACAAGGCTGTAGATTGTAGAAAGTCTCTGAAAGGAGAATCAATAACAGAATATATTCAGAAATACCCTGCTTGGAGGGTACCCTTGTTTGAAGTTTAATTGCCACTGAACAAACCGTAGTCTGGTTTTCCCCTTGATCATCAGGAATCCAAAAACAGCACAAGGATAGAATGTGCTCAGTAAGCTGAGGCATAGATGGTGTAAGTATGTCAAACGCAAAGGCTAACATGGGCCAAATAAGTGAGGCATGCAACCCGCGGGCCGCGAGTTTGACATGGTTGGTGTAAAACAACAGACACCATAAATCTCTCCCCACAGATGCTTTTTTGTCTCCCTACTTCCCATGGCCACCCCACCTCCCTCAGTGAATGACCAGATCACATGCTTTACTGTCAGTGCAGGGGTTGTGTGGCTGCCCATCAATAGCATCAGTGGCGGGGAACAAAGAGGTACCGGGATCTGCTCAGAAGAGGAATATACTGGTATCTGTTTTTCGTGACTGGCCAAGAATCGAATAAAAAAATCCTAAAATCTGCTTTTAACCTACTTTCTCTACCGAAGCATCCTCAACACACGTGAACATAAAGAACCTTCCGATTCCAGGTACACTGCCAGAACATTTAAGTATTGCACCTGATCTAACTGCTGCTGTTCTGAGTCACCGTTACGGACCGTTTCTGCAATTCCTTTATCTGTGTTGCACTAACTTAAAGGAATTAGAGTTTTTTAAAGTTTTCAATCTTATGATTTTGCTTACATGGGGAATCTAAAAGAACAAAATAAGCAACCAGAACAAAAATAGACTCATTGATACAGAGAACATTACAGCTGCCAGATGGGAGGGAGGTGGCAGGGTGGGTAAAAAACGTGAGGGGATAAGAAGTACAAATTGGTGGTTACAGGACAGTCAGGGAAATGTAAAGAAAGCATAGGAAATATAGTAAATAATTATAATAATTGTAATGCCTATACATGCCAGATGGGTACTAGATTTATCAGGGTGATCACTTTGTAAGTTATATAAATGTCTAATCATTGGATTGTACACCTGAAACTAATGTTATCTTGTACAACAACTGTAATACAAAAATAAAAATTATTTTTAAAACGAAGTTTACAATCTTAGTCTTCTTTCCAGAATCAGAGGTCTGGTTAAGAATATATCCCAATGTTGCCCGGCCAGAGTGGCTCAGTGGTTGAGCATGGACCTATGAACCAGGAGGTCACAGTTCCATTCCCGGTCAGGGCACATGCCCAGGTTGCAGCCTGAGTCCCCAGTGTGGGGCGTGCAGGAGGAAGCCAATCAATGATTCTCTCTCATCAATGATGTTTCTATCTCTCCCTCTCCCTTCCTCTCTAAAATCAATAAATATATATATATATATTTTTAAAAGAATATATCCCAATGTGTTCAGATACTACATAAATGAATGAAAACAAATGAAATAAACATATATTCTACATTGTTTACATATGAGATCAATCTATTATGAATACCTTCAATAATTTGAGGTTTAAAATCTAAACTATTCACTTTAAAATTCAAATTAATCCAAGATACTCTCAAAAAATCTCCAATAGCTCAGATAAAAATAGAAACAAATTGTAGTGAATGTACATAATTCCTCAGGCTTCTTTGAAATTTTAGGACTCACTGGTTTCTGGAAGAATCAGATTTCCTCTTACCTTTATGTTATTTCCTATCCCAACCAACATCCTATTTAGATAATACATGCCCACATATGTTCATCAAGTAATTAGGCACCATCACACTTTAAATAGTTGACATAGTTCATGATCTGACTGATTTGGCAGGTTATGGGAGGTAGCCTATGACAGGGATAGAGAATAGACAGAGGAGTAGCAGGACAAGAAATCTATACAAACACAGGTCCAAATCCTGGCAACAACACTAGCCAGCAATTTCAGCTTGGAAAAATGAAACTCAAATTTCCTCATCTGTAAAATAGAGTCACCATCTTCAGATACCTTACTAGGTACGTGCAACCTAGACTTATTATAAGCATTAGATCAGCGGTTCTCAACCTGTGGGTCGCAACCCCTTTGGGGGTCGAACAACCCTTTCACAGGGGTCGCCTAAGGCCATCGGAAAGCACAATGAAACTGGGGGTCACCACAACATGAGGAACTGTATTAAAGGGTCACGGCATTAGAAAGGTTGAGAACCACTGCATTAGATGATATAGTATAAATATGCTACAGCAGGCCCTCAACAAATACTCTTGGCTTCCTACTCACTTTAATTCAATTAGCAAATATGCACTGAGCACATACAGTGAATGTTAAAGTCATATCGAAGTTACCATGGTATGCACTACAGAATTTTGCATAATCTCCCAACAATCCTACAACTGTATTTACATATCAGCATCCTCATTTTACTGATTATAAATAAATAAATAAATAAATAAATAAATAAATAAATAAATAAATAAATAAATTTAAAAGAACTTAATCTGGACCAAGATTTCTCTAAGCAAGGGAGCCACAGAGTTAGTATTTAACCCAGGTTTCTAATACCCTTCATTGTACCCACATATTCACCAAAATCAAGGCTCTTGGCAAGGAACATAGAAAAAGAGGTGCTTTAATTTCTTGCCCTATCAATTCCAGAAAAAGAAAAATGTCCTCAGCTCCTGAGGAAACAATCCCTTTACTAAATAAACTGTATAAATGTTGTCTATATTGTAGATTAGAAAAAGGTACAAAGAAAGTCTTCATTCTGCCCAAGGTGACAATACAATGACAAAAATAAGAACTTGGGAGTTCTCTCCTCTCTCTGGAACTAGACTCTATATTACTGAGTCTAGTAAAAGGTATTAGAACAATGGAATATTCTAATACCTTTGTATTAGAACAATGGAATGTTCTCATACCTTTTACCTTGAATATAATCAGAGTCTTTCTTGATAAGTACTGACTGGTACCATGAATTTGTCACTGTGGTCCAAGGAACAAAGCCAAATATGCCTTTACACATGGTCCAAAATTCACCTAACAAATGTCCTTTTTCGTGAAGAAAAGTGACCTAGAATTCTTTTTATTTTAATTGAGGTACAACAGAATTCTTAGCAACTCCTTTCATACAGTTGTGGTCTCTTTTATTTTGACCAAGGGTTTGAGAGTGTTTTTTCAGGTTGTTTGGCTGCACTTCTCGAGTCAATGAAAATTACAAGGTGAGTCACAAGCACAACGCTTTTCACTCCTGTAGCACAACAGGCCAGTCACGGAGTGAGTCAGCAGCAGGGAGAAGAGGGTGGGGAACACCAAAGGCAGCTCCTTTGAACCACTGGAAAAAATTCAACCTGGGCTTATTTCATAATAAGATTACCTCCCACCTAAACTTTTAAAATTTAAATTAGTTTACAGCTTGTGGGGCTACTGCTAGTTACCAGATCACCCCTGCATGCCCTACTGGGCTTCAGAAGTCACACACCAGGTGACCAAAATCCACTACCAGAAAGACTCTGCCACCATCATCACCACCACCACGACCACCATTACCACCACCATCACCATAACCACCACCACCACGACCACCATTACCACCACCACCACCATAACCACCACCACCACCACTACCACCACTACCACCACCACCACCACCACCACCACCACCACCACCACCACCATCATCACTACCACCACCACCACAACCACCACCACCATCACCATAACTACCACCAACAACAACAACACCACCATCACCATCACCACCACCACCACTGCACCCACTCCTTGCAGCCGCACCCATGAGCACTGATGAGCAAACGGAAAGGCACACATCCTAGTGTCTGGGTGCCAGGAGACTTCTCCCTGAGGCTTAATTCCTCTGGCAGGGAAAAGTTCTTCAAACTTGTTTTAACCAAGGGCACATTTTCCCAACCAAAATTTGACCACAACATAAAATAGACAGGAGAAAAAATAGCTCTGACAGAAGTCAGAGGAGAAAAGCATTTCCCTAAGTTACCCAGAGTAACATAGTGGGCTGGTCATTTCCTCACCTTGACTTTCTATAGGACTCTTGCTTTGCCCACTTTTTTTCCTTGAAACCCAAAAGCAAATTTTGAAGAACTGGATACTCTTCTCAGATATCCTTTCAATGCACCTTTACTGTCTACTATTAGAAGAGTAGCCTCAAACTTTCAAATTCCTGACTCCACCTGTTATCTATATTTATGAGTAACATGTCATATTCTAGCCCCTAAAAAAATAAAAAAATATATATTTAAAAAGCATAGTTAATGCGTTTTGTGGTTGTGTCCACACTTTTATTGAGTAAATTATATAACAAAAAATCAGGACTAATAGAGCAAAGAAGAAAAAAATAAATGATGATGTGCCAATAACAACAGATGCATATGAGGAAGTTTGGCTAATAGCTAATTCTGTATGGTAAAAACAGGCACCCTAGGAGTGCTGAGGGATACAAGGGTGCCGGGAGCCGGTCCATGCTTGCTGTTTCAAGGGACCTGGCATATATGGCATACTGTTCTTAATATGTTTGCTCACCTTCTTGGCACTATGTGTTTTAACCAAGGTCTCTGAGAAAGGTTGTTTTCCCCAGGTAGGGATTTTCCCCTGAAGTTAGGGAGGGAATAAAACCCCTCAACTAAGTGCCAGGCGGGTAATTAATCCCTTTAACTACGAACAATCATGCTTAAACTACATAATCTTTTCTCCCTGGAATGGAGATAAGAAACGCCCTAACCTTTGTAATAGAGATTGATAGGATTAAATCAACTGGTATAAATACAGTTGTAACAAGACAGAAAGACTCAGAACTCAGAACACAGAATCAAGAAGCCAGAACTTAGAACACAGAACTCATGAGACAGAATTCAGAAGACAGCGCCTAGAGACGGGGGAGCTTCGCTGGAGAGAGCATGGCAAAAGATCCTGGACAGAAACTGGCCTCAGAGCCTAGAGACAGAGCCTAGCGGGAGAACATGGCAAGGGATCCTGGACTGAACCTGACTACAGAGATTGGCAGGAGAACCTGACTGGAACCTGGACACTGAACCTGACTGGAGAGCCTGGACAGAACCTGGCTGGAGAACCTAGCGAGGGAACATGGCTACAGAACCTCGCTGGAGATCCGAAGCAGAGCCTCTCTGGAGATCAAGACCAGAACTTGGCTGGAGATCCTGGCTAGGCTGCTGATCAACTGAACGCTGTCTCCATGTCATTCCTTCTTCGCCGACTCCGTCCACACCTTTGGGGACCCCTGGACCTGCTGGGGTTGGACCCCGGCATCTGGCGCCCGAACAGGGACCCCTAGGTAAGCGCCCCACACTCGGGACGGATCGGACTCCACCATAGGAAGAGGGTGGATAGTCTTCGCCGACTCCGTCCACACCTTTGGGAATGCCTGGAACAGGATTCCCCTAGGTAAGCCCCCCTCCCCCATTGAGAACTCCCACACTCGGGACGGATCAGACTCCACCGTAGGAAGAGGGTGGATAGTCTTCGCCGAATCCGTCCACACCTTTGGGAACCCCTGGAACAGGATTCCCTTAGGTAAGCCCCCCCCATTGAGAACCCCACACTCGGGACGGATAGGACTCCACCAGGGTGCTACAGACCCCCCTATAGAGGATAAGTAGGGTAAGAAGGTGGATAGTACAGAACTTAGATTGAGAAGATGTGCCATACTGAGTCCAAAGAAAGAAGACTCTGTATTGATCTTTAGATTAAGAAGATGTGCCATACTGAGTCTAAAGAAAAAAGACTCCGTATTGATCTTTTAACATATATGCTTGTTAGCAGAGGAATTAAGGTTACTCCCAGTCAGACAGAACGTTTTATACAAGAAATACGTCCATGCTTTTCTGAGGAAGGAAAGGTGCCAGAAAGGTAAATGTAGAGGCATGGGAGAAGGTAGGCCCAAGGAGCCTTATCCTTAACCCCACTGCAGCCTTTCCCCCCCCGGAAAGTGCAGGATTGGCAAGCTCTCCCTGGGGTGATAGATCAGGACTCAGGTAATAGCAGAAAGCGCCAATCCTACTCTTAAAATGGATAAAAGAGAGCGTTTGAGGTTTTTCTTTTTAATGCCTGCTTTTAAAAAAAATAAAAAAGGGGGAATTTGCCGGGAGCCGGTCCATGCTTGCTGTTTCAAGGGACCTGGCATATATGGCATACTGTTCTTAATATGTTTGCTCACCTTCTTGGCACTATGTGTTTTAACCAAGGTCTCTGAGAAAGGTTGTTTTCCCCAGGTAGGGATTTTCCCCTGAAGTTAGGGAGGGAATAAAACCCCTCAACTAAGTGCCAGGCGGGTAATTAATCCCTTTAACTACGAACAATCATGCTTAAACTACATAATCTTTTCTCCCTGGAATGGAGATAAGAAACGCCCTAACCTTTGTAATAGAGATTGATAGGATTAAATCAACTGGTATAAATACAGTTGTAACAAGACAGAAAGACTCAGAACTCAGAACACAGAATCAAGAAGCCAGAACTTAGAACACAGAACTCATGAGACAGAATTCAGAAGACAGCGCCTAGAGACGGGGGAGCTTCGCTGGAGAGAGCATGGCAAAAGATCCTGGACAGAAACTGGCCTCAGAGCCTAGAGACAGAGCCTAGCGGGAGAACATGGCAAGGGATCCTGGACTGAACCTGACTACAGAGATTGGCAGGAGAACCTGACTGGAACCTGGACACTGAACCTGACTGGAGAGCCTGGACAGAACCTGGCTGGAGAACCTAGCGAGGGAACATGGCTACAGAACCTCGCTGGAGATCCGAAGCAGAGCCTCTCTGGAGATCAAGACCAGAACTTGGCTGGAGATCCTGGCTAGGCTGCTGATCAACTGAACGCTGTCTCCATGTCATTCCTTCTTCGCCGACTCCGTCCACACCTTTGGGGACCCCTGGACCTGCTGGGGTTGGACCCCGGCACAAGGGTATATAACCTTATGGGAATTTGTCAATACTGATAAAGAAGCTTTTAAAATGCTTATAATATTCATGTGTCCTGACAAAGTAAGTACAATGCTTGACATTTACTGTGTGCCCAGCCCTGATCTAGCATTTCACATCTTCACAGGGAGGCCTGTCATTATTCTTAATTTACAGATGAAGAACCTGAGGCATTGAGAATGAATATTTATTAGCTGCATATATGTGAAATCTGAGATAGCTTAATTACAGTAACTGAAGAAATAACTATACATGTAAACATGGCCACCAAATTCAAAATCTCACATATATTAGATGTGGATTCAAACAAACCAAGTGTAAAAAATACCTTGAGTCAGAAATGTTTTAGTGTGATAAACAGACAACTTCATAACTCGAAGACAAATTTCTAAAACCTAAGAATACTTTCTAACAGTCAAAACTACATATGAATAAAGTATTTAAATTAAAACATATGCTTTTTATCTCATAAGTTATGAATAACTTCAAAACTACATATGAATAAAGTATTTAAATTAAAACATATGCTTTTTATCTCATAAGTTCTGAATAACTTCAGTTAGTGAGAAGTTATTCGGAGGTTAGGTACTTTTCAGAATCAGAAAGAGATCAAGTAAGAGGATTATGAAGTAAATATAATTGGATTATTTTTCTATTTCACTAATACTAACCAATGCCTACTCTTTTCAGCTCCAAAGTGTGCCCCAGAAATATAGAAAATACCCCCCCCAAAATATGAAATATAGAAGAAGTGAAGAGGACTAGTTAAAAGAAGCATATGATACAGGGATATTATATAGGTATATAAAATATAGCTTCTTTTTTATATTTTTTCTTTATTAAGGTATTACATATGTGTCCTTATACCCCAATGCCCCTCCCACCCCCACATGCCCTCACCCCCCTGGTGTCTGTGTCCATTGGTTAGGCTTATATGCATGCATACAAGTCCTTTGGTTGATCTCTCTCCCTTACCCCCAACCCTCCCCTGCCTTCCCTCTGAGGTTTGACAGTCTGATTGATGCTTCTCTGCCTCTGGATCTATTTTTGTTCATCAGTTTATGTTGTTCATTATATTCCACAAATGAGTGAGATCATGTGATATTTATCTTTCTCTGACTGGCTTATTTCACTTAGCATAATGCTCTCCAGTTCCATCCATGCTGTTGCAAATGGTAAGAATCCTTCTTTTTTACCGAAGCGTAGTATTCCATTGTGTAGATGTATCACAGTTTTTTAATCCACTCACCTACTGATGGGCACTTAGGCAGTTTCCAAACCTTAGCTATGGTGAATTGTGCTGCTATGAACATAGGGGTGCATATATCCTTTCTGACTGGTGTTTCTGGTTTCTTGGGATATATTCCTAGAAGTGAAATCACTGGGTCAAATGGGAGTTCCATTTGTAGTTTTTTGAGGAAACTCCATACTGTTCTCCACAGTGGCTGCACCAGTCTGCATTCCCACCAGCAGTGCACAAGGGTTCCTTTTTCTCTGCATCCTTGCCAGCACTTATAGTTTGTTGATTTGTTGACATAGCCATTCTGACAGGTGTGAGATGGTACCTCATTGTCGTTTTGATTTGCATCTCTCAGATGATTACTGACTTTGAGCATGTTTCCATATATCTCTTGGTCTCCCTTATGTCCTCTTTCGAAAGGTATCTATTTAGGTCCGTTGCCCATTTTTTTATTGAGTTCTTTGCCTTCCTTTTGTTAAGTTATATGAGTTCCCTGTAAACGCTAGAGATTAAACCCTTATCGGTGATAACATTGGCAAATAGGTTCTCCCATGCAGTGGGCTTTCTTGTTGTTTTGTTGATGGTTTCTTTAGCTGTGCAGAAGCTTTGTATTTTGATGTAGTCCCATTTGTTTATTTTCTCTTTAGTTTCCATTGCCCTAGGAGCTGTATCGGTGAAGATATTGCTTTGGCATATATCTGAGATTTTGCTACCTGTGGATTCCTCTAATATTTTTATGGTTTCCCATCTTATGTTTAAGTCCTTTATCCATTTTGAGTTTATTTTTGTGTATGGTGTAAGTTGGTGGTCTAGTTTTATTTTTTTGCATGTAACAGTCCAATTTTCCCAACACCATTTATTGAAGAGACTGTCTTGACTCCACTGTATGTTTTTGCCTCCTTTGTCAAATATTAATTGAGCACAGTGGTTTGGGTCGATTTCTGGGTTCTCTATTCTATTCCATTGATCTATATGTCTGTTCTTGTGCCAGTACCAGGCAGTTTTGAGAACAATGGCTTTGTAATAGAGCTTGATATCTAGTATTGAGATCCCTCCTACTATAAAATATAGCTTCTGCCACCAAAGCATTTCAAACCTCACAGAGGAAAAAACAGTAAGATATCTGCCACACAATGAGAAGCCTATTGACCACCTGTGGGACGGGAGCTAAGGGTAGCATGTAATCCTGATACCACAACAGACTGGTGGCATGTGGGAGGAGCTATACACTCCGAGTAGAAGGAACATTAGCAGGAGTGCACAACGGTGAATGGGCATGATGTGAGGTGGGAACCCTCGTATTAATAACACCAGATGACACTCCAGCACTGGCAGACTTTCACTAACCACCCCACTTTATACTCACATATGCTTTGTGAGGTAGATTCCTATTCACATTTAAAAATGAAACAACTGAGGCACTATTACTGAGAGTGATTTATTCCCCATCGCCTAGCAGGTAGCCAGGACTTGAGCACAGGTGTTTGGATTCCAAGGCCTCATATTTTGCTAACTCCTACCAGCAAAGAGAATGACTTCGATGGTGTAAAGTTTAAGAAGACTAAAATTTTCCCACATTTTAAAAGCAAGTGTAATAAGGCAATATTTTGAAAATTACTCATACGTTCTACTTTGCGTTTCAGCATAAAGTGTTCATCAGCCTTAAAAAAGAGAGATGATAGAAGTGCTACAAAAAGATGGAGACTATAATTTTTGCTAGCCGTCCTATTATCTAAAGAGAATTTTATAAGTTGCTTTATTCCTTTCCTCCCCTCCCTGCCTCCTTTTATTCAGGGACCTGATGTAGCTTGCAGAATTCTTCCCCAGGGTAGAAAAGACAGCCCTCCCAGCTATGACAGCAGAGTCACGGGGCTACAAGGAACATGTGATATAGGGGATGTGGCATATGAAACAAGTATGTTGTGGGAGGAAAGAGTCCCCTGTCCAGGCTTTGGTCCTGACAGAAGGAGATGTATTCTGCAAGGAGTGATGTGGAAGGGAGAAGGGGGCTCTCAGCCCTACTTCCTATCTGCCCCCTCTCCCCCTGGAAGAGGCCATCCTTGGCTCTACTTGGTATGGCCTAGACACAGAGGTCCCTGTGACTCCAGCTGGGGCACCGGCCAGAGGGGCCATCCTGGCAGAAAGAAGGGGTTCTTGTAGCCAGGGCCGCAGGGCCGATCCCATGGTCCAGGAGCAACTGAGCATCCCAGCCAGACCGCACAGGGGCTTGTGGCACCAGCAGGATCCAAGGTGAAGTCAAGCAAGTGAAGGTTGTGGCCTGAACCACAAGAGTGGGCCCCCAGTTCACAGGTTGCTGACTTGGGACTCAGTGGCCAACAGGGTGCCAAGTATTAGGCAGAAAAGGGGCATCACCTGGGAGGCAGGAGTGAAAAGGAGGATAGAGACACTGGCAGGTGGGAGCACCTTCCCTCCCCAGAAGGGCATGGTTGCAGAAGCCACATCAATGTCTCCCCCTACAGGCTCAGAGAAAAAGAGAGCAAGGCTGTGCACCAGAAACAAGCATTTTATCCAGGAGAGTCAGAACAACAGGAGACTGCTCAAATGACCACATCAGACTAATCTTCAAAACACATTCCACTTGAATACATTTCTCTACTATCAGAAGGTGGAAATCATGCAGACAACCGGAGAAGCTAGAAAATGAAAGAAAATATTTTCCTTGCATTTTCCCAAATTTAATAGTGAATTATATCTTTCAGCCCTACTACACAGGGCAGAAAATGTGCTTTATCCGGAGAATAACAAAGAGTCATGGTACTTTCTCAAGAGAGGTATTAACAAGACAAAAGCTCTATAGCAACTGCATTTGATCTGGGGATGAGTCAATGCCTCACAACTAGTTCAGTCTTGCACCAGAAATGGCTAAGATCTTCAGACTATTTCCATTCTAAAGCAAAAAGGGGGAGGGGGGGATCCTTCCAGGGAGCAAAAAATAAAAATAAAAAAGAGTATACTTTTAGAAAAGCGAAACCTCAAACAATGCAACTCTGGACTACTGAGAAATGATGACAGATGGCCTATTATGTATATACCAGAAAAGGGGCTGTTCTTTTTCAGAAAAGGCTTTGAGCACTGCGGCTGAAACAGTGACAGCCTGTGTACACGGCCATGTGTAGTCTGCCAGTAAACATCAGATGTCCCTGCAAACTCAGGCGTCTGTAATAATGGGGAACGAACAGCTTATGTGAACACAAACGTAAACCAAAACATTTGTAAACTCACTGTGCATTTTCTAACCATTTTCTGTCTGTGTTACAGCATATATATAATGTGACCCAAGTTCTGGCAAACCAAATAGTCCTCTTTGAATTGACAGTGTGTAGCAGAGCTTCCTGATGACTCACGTGGTTTTACAGAAACCCATGTCTTAAAACTACACTTCCCCAGCAGGTATGAGAAACGAAAATGTTCTGGTCAATGAAACGAAAGCAGAAGTGTCGCAGGGAAACTTCGAGGAATTTTCTATGAAAGACACCTGGTTTGCCCGGGTGGCGTGGCTCAGTGGTTGAGCACCGACCTATAAACCAGGAGGTCGCAGTTTGATTCCCGGTCAGAGCACATGCCCGGGTTGATCCCCAGTAGGGGGCGTACAGGAGGCAGCCAAGCAATTATTATCTCTCATCATTGATGTTTCTATCTCTCTACCTCTCCTTCCTCTCTGAAATCAATAAAAATATATTATTTTTAAAAAAAGACACCTGGTGTGCTTCTTATTCCTTCTTCCCTCTTTCTTCCTTCCTACTGACTGGGAGGCCCCCCCGAAGGATCAAGTTCAAGCATCTTGGACCACAAGGCAGCACCTTAAGGCTGCAGGAACAAGATAAAAAGAGCCTGGGTTGCTGCTGATGTGTAACTGGTATTTGTACAGCTGTTCTTAGCCAGCCCTGGACTGCCTCCTGCTGGACTTCTTTTACATGAGAGGGAAGTAAACTTAATTCTCTTTAAGTCACTGTTGCCTTCTTTTAATTTGCAAAATAGGATTATTATTAATGGATTCAAATCCTAACCAAAATACAGTGCTTTTCCAGCAAACCTGCTACTAGAGGTCTATGAAATGAAAATTTTCCTAGGAGAAAAACAGATAACCATTTACAAACTACAAAGAAAAGAATTTAGTATAATCAAGCCAAACACCTGTAGCAGAAATTATAACTTTCCCCATATCCATGCATTGTTTTCTCTAAAGCAGGGGTCCTCAAACTACAGCCCGCGGGCCACATGCGGCCTGCCAAAAACATTTATCCGGCCCGCCAGGTGTTTGCTGCCGCTGTGTACATAGGAATTTGTTCATAGCTTTTTTTTTTTAAACTATAGTCCGGCGCTCCAACGGTCTGAGGGACAGTGAACTGGCCCCCTGTTTAAAAAGTTTGAGGACCACTGCTCTAAAGAAATATAACTTCTCCAATTTCTTTCCATTGATTTGTTTTTTACAAGAGTGGAAGGGAGAATGGAGAGAGAGAGAGAGAGAGAGAGAGAGAGAGAGAGAGAGAGAGAGAGAAAACTAATCATCACATTGAGAGACACATCAATTGGTTGCCTCTCACTCACACCCCAATCTGGACCAGGGATCGACCCTGCAACCTAGGTATGTGCCCTTGATTGGGAATCGAACCCAAGACCCTTTGGTCCGTGGGCGGACTAACCACTGAGCCAAACCAGCCAGGGCCCCAATTTTTTTCTTTAGATTGTCTAGTTTTCAGCCAGATGCATAGTCACCAGGAATAAATCCACAGCCTTAGCTGCTTTGGCTCAGTGGAGAGAGCATCAGCCTGCAGACTAAAGGGTCCCAGGTTTGATTCCAGCCAAGGGCATATGCCCAGGTTGTGGGCTCAATCCCCAATGGGGGCCATGCAGGAGGCAGCCGATCAATGATTCTCTCTCACCACTGATGTTTCTATCTCTCCCTCTCTCTTCCTCTCTGAAATCAATAAAAATATTAAAAATATAAAATAAAATAAAAAAATCCACAGTTGCCAGTCTTCCTTGAGCTAGATGTGGCCATGTTCTGGCTAAGTTCTGGCCAATGAGATGTGAACAGAAATGAATGTGCTACTTGCTGAGGGGTGTCCTTAAAGAGAAAGACAGTGTTTTTTTTCTGTACTTCCTCAGCCCAGATGCCTGGAATGCAGATGTGGTAGTCAAACATCTAAGAACCATGTGATGGGAACAACTGAAGATGGCAAAGCAGGATCACAGAAGGAACCTGGGTCCCTGTTCTGGTTACCACTGCTATGTAACAAATCACCCCAAAACGTAGCTGTGTGAAGCAATTATATTGTTATAAATTCTGAAGGTCAGAAATGCAAACCTGCAGAAGGGGGGAATGCACCTTGTTCCAAGGTGTCTAGGCCTCAGCTGGTAAAACAACAGCTAAATGGCTTGACCGGTGAAGGCTGGAATCACCTGAAGGTACCTTCACTCATATGTCTGATGACTGATGCTAGCTTTTATCTGGGACCTCATTCGGGGAGCCAGCCAGATCACTCGCAGGGGACCTCTACCTGTGGCCTGGCAGGATGGTGACCTCAGGGTGGAATTCAGAGCTCAAAAGCAAGGCCCCGGAGAGCAAGGCGGAAGCTGCATCATTTTCCAGACCGAACCTTAGAAGCCATGTAGCGTCACTAACCTCACGTTTTTCTGGTCACAAGTGAGCCAGGTGCCCAAGGAGATTCAAGCAGAGAAGACAAAGGCTCTGACTTTTTAACGGGAAAGGCAGAAAAATAAAAATAAAAACTTGTGTACCCAATATTTTTTTTAATCATCAAATGTTTTAAAACCACCACAGTCCGTGACCCTGAACGTCATCCCAGCCCTGGCTGAACTCATGGAACTGAGCTGCATTCAGCCCTGACTCCCCACCTCTGCACTGCCCCCTGAGTGGACATAAAAGTGATCACTTTAAAGCCACTGTTATTGTGGGTCTTCGTAGAAATTTTTTTTAAAATATTTATGTGCCCAATATTTCTTTTAAATCATCAAACACAAGTAGTAACAATGACTATCTCAAGAAACTAATTTTGTAACTACTATAATGACTTCGTAGTTATCAGGTGTTTTTTTTTTTATATTATCAGCTTTTGGTATGTTTTTATCATTCAAAGTTATTAGTGAATACCATAAACCTCTAATACAGTTCAATCCTTTTGTACCTTACATGCTGCCATTCCCTTCTGGTTTGGTGCACTCAAAGGTTTCTGAGCCCAGACAATAAATAGCAAAGAAACTGCAGCCTGAAAAACAGAGTTCCTCATGCACTGCATGAATGCAACTGAACGGGCCCTCAAAGATTTATTAGGGCCCAGCTGGTGTGGCTCAGTGATTGAAATCAACCCATGAACAAGGAGGTCACACTTTGACTGCCTCCTTGTTCAAGAATTCTGCCTGAAGTCACTGACAGTCCCCTCAGGGCATATGCCTGGGTTACAGACTCATCCCCAGTGTGGGGCATGCAGGAGGCAGTTGATGTTTCTATCTCTCTCTCCCTATCCCTTCCTCTCTCTGAAATCAATAAAAACATATTAAAAATAAAGGTTCATTAGGCCAGGGGTGGGGTCCTGGCATCTTAACCACAGGTTTAAAATCTGTGAAAAAAAATAAACTTGAACTCTCACAATTGTGCTTGAACTAACTGCTGACAATTCAGAAAAGGATTAATCATGCTTTTTTATTTGCTTAAGGAAAAAATGTAAAATAGTTGCACAACTATCTTCCCTTTAGCTCCTCTTTTAAAACCTCTATACATATTTTTAGGTAAAAATTTTAAAAAACGGTGATTTTTTTTCTTGATTAGTTTACTGAATTTAATCAACAAGCATTTATTCTAATACATACTATGTTCTTTTTTTTATTTTTACAGAGAGGAGGAGAAAGGGAGAGAGAAATAGAAACATCAATGATGAGAGAGAATCATCAATTGGCTGCCTTCTGAATGCCCCACATTGGGGATCAAGCCCACAACCTGGGCATGTGCCCTGACTGGGAATCGAACCGTTACCTCCTGGTTCAGAATTTGACACTCAACCACTGAGCCATGTTGGCCAGACACCTATTATGTTCTATACTATGAGTAGAACAGATTTATAAGAGTAACACCTTTACAGAAAGTGGTTCCTTCTTGTTTATCCTTAGGAATTTGGAATCTGAGGTCATGTGCTCTAATTTTTCCCTTACATATTTCAGGAATATTCATATAAACACTAGAATCCTGGTGCATGACATTTGTGCACTGGGCGGGATGGGGGGTGTGGAAGGGGGGGGCGCGTCCCTCAGCCTGGCCTGTGCCCTCTCACAGTCCGGAACCCCTCCAACCAAAGTCCAACTACCTGTTCCTCAGTACCCTTCCTCAGCCAAAACCTTTTCCCTGTCCTGGTCTCACCACTTCTACCTGTGAGAGTCACAGCTAGGCTTTCCTGCGCACCCCAGTGGCTAACCTGAAAAATGCAAGTCACCAACAAGTAAAGCAACTGCACATTTTCTAAGACTATTTGCAGTCAAATCACTTTAAAAGCAAATGCCATTTGCTATTCTGCCTGGCCAGAGACTCTTCTACTCCTTCAGTCGCTGTCAGTACTCTGTAACTTCTGGTGCCCCGTCATGCTCCTCGGCCTCCCACGCTCCCTCTGCACTAAGGGCACTGGGATCCCCTAGCTAGGTTCAGGTCCAGCTCTCTCAATACTCATGACAAAATCTAAGAGCAAGACCTTGTTTCATTTATCCTTGTATTCTCAGCAACAAGCACATGCCTAGCAGAAAGAAGGTATTCAAATATTTGTTAAAAAGAATTAGAAATTAGAGAAAAGGAAGTCAGGAAGGACATGAGGATTTTTTTAAATGTTGGGAAGGCAGTTGGCAAAGAGAGAATCAAAAGACACCAAATGCAGACTTAGCAAATCTCTATATGATTGTCTGCCACTCTCTAGCTACATGAGCAAGGGACATGTATTCTTTGGGCCCAATTTCATCATCTGTAAGATTACTAGACTATCATCATGATCTTAGAGACTCCATAACCTGCACATTCTAATCTCATATTGTCTTATACAAGTGCCCACCAGCTAGTGAAGGTCACCAGAGTAAACACCCATTTTCAGTGAGATTTTCAAAAGCAAAGCCTTCCCTCCTTTCTTACTTAACCTCTCCCTGTCAGTTCCCCCTAATTTTATGCTTCAAAATATTTTAGTTTCACAACAGATGTGGACACTGAAAGGTAATAACTGAGAACTTATGAGTGCTATCTGCAAACCACCATTCTGCTAGTAGAAGTCACCTACCAATTACCAAATCATTCATTCACTTTTGAAAATTAATATTTATTGAAAGCTTATTATGTTTATAAGCTGAAGACATATTGGTTAACAAAACAAAGAGCCCTGTCATTTGGAATTAAATTCTAGCAGAAAGAGAGAGATGATAGCAAGAACAATAAACATAAATAAGTCTACAGGATATTAAAAGTAATGATGGCCATGAAAAATTTAGAGCATGATAAGAGATTGAGAGTACACAGGCTGAGGGGTGGGAGAGAGACAAGCTAGAATTTCAAATAAAATGATCAGAGTCCTCATTGGAAAGGTAGTATTTTAATAAGACTGTAAAGAGATGAAAGAGTTAGCCATGCAGATATCTGGGAGAAAGACATCAAGGCAGAGATAACAGCCATTGCTAAGGCCCAAGACAGGGTATGCCTGGTGTGTTCAAGGAAGATCAAGGGTATTGTGTCTAGATGGAAGAGACTGAGGAGTGAGGAGGAGTGTATTAAGAGATGAGGTCAGGGAGGTAACAGAAGAGTCAGTCACTGGAGGACCCGGGGGGACATCAAGGACCTTCAATTTGACTCTCACTGGTATGGGAAGCCATTAGAAGGATCTAGGGCAAAGAAATAACAAATCTAACTTTTTTGAAGATCACTACAGCTGCTATATTTTTTAAAAAAATGTTCTCAACACAAAATGTTTACCAAGTACTTTTTCCTGAGGTATAAAAAATTATCCCAACCGAGAAAAGCCAACATAATACTAAAAAATAACAAAGTTAGAGGACTGATACTCCCTGACTTCATGACTTACTATGAAGCTACAGTGGTCAAGAGAGTGGTATTGATGAAAGAACAAACAGATCCGTGGAATAGAAACAGTGCCCAGAAATAGACTGACACAAATGCAATCAACTGATCTTTGAGCAAAAAAGTAAAAGCAATTCAACAGAGAAAAGATAATCTTTTCAACAAATGGTGTTAGAACAACTGGACATTCAGGTGGGGGGAAATGAATATAGGCACAGATCCTTCACAAAAATTAACTCAAAATGGGTCACAGACCTAAATGTAAAATGCAAAATTATAAAACTTCTAGAAGATAACATAAGAGAAAATCTAGGTGACCCTGGATTTGGTGATAACAACACCAAAAACACAATCCATGAAAGAGAACAGTGATAAGTTGGACTTCATTAAAATTAAAAACTTCTACTTTGGAAAAGACATTCAAGAGAACTAAAAAGCAAGCCAAAGTCTGAGAGAAAATATTTGCAAAACACTTACCTGAAAAAGGACTATCATCCAAAATACTATTATCTAAAAACTCAAAAATAAGAAAACAAACAACCCAATTAAAAGTGTGCAACAGATCTGAATGGGGGTATATGGAAACACTCTTCACTTTCTGCCCAATTTTCCTATGAACCTAAAACTGATCTAAAAGTCTATCCTATCTAATAAAAGAGAAACATAGTAATTGGCGTACGACCGCTACCCTTCCCATTATCTAATCAGCAAGATATGCAAATTAACTGTCAGCCAAGATGGCAGCCCGCAGCCAGGCAGCTTGAAACTAACATGAGGCTTGCTTGCTTAAGTGACGGAGGACTCCAACGTTCCCAGCCTGCCTTGCCGGCCTCTGAGCCTGCAGTTTAAGAAACATTGTAACGAATATAGAAGCTAAACAAAACCCCAGAAACCTGCTTTCAGCGAGCCCAGGATCTCAGAGCTGGAGTTGATACAGAGTTTCGATTGTAGAACCGAAACAAACCAGATACCTGTTTTCAGGAGTGGAGGCCTAAGAGCTGGAGCCTCAGAGCTAAAGCTGGCTCAGAATAAAAAGAAAAAAAGGAGCGGTTGGGAGCTTCCATCACCCACCAGCCTGAAAACAGCCCTCAGCCCCTCACCCAGACTGGCCAGGCACCCCAGTGGGGACCCCCACCCTGAAGGGTGTGTGACCAGCTGCAAACAGCCTTCAGCCCCTCACCCAGGCTGGCCAGGCACCCCAGTGGGGACCCCCACCCTGATCCATGACACCCTTCAGGGCAAACCAGCCGGCCCCCACACGTGCACCAGGCCTCTATCCTATATAGTAAAAGAGTAATATGCCTCCCGGCACCGGGATCAGTGTGACAGGGGGCAGCGCCCAAACCCCCTGATCAGCCCTGCTCTGTAGGTGATAGAGGGCGGCGCCCCAAACCCCCCCCCCCCCACAGGCCCTGCTCTGTATGTGATGGGGTAGAGCCATAACCTCCCCATCGGCCCTGCCTTGAGTGTGACAGTGGCGGCGCCCCAACCCCCTGATCGGCCCTGCTCTGTGGGTGATAGAGGGGGGTGCCCCTACCTCCCCCCCACGGGCCCTACTCTGTGTGTGATGGGGTAGAGCCATAACCTCCCCATCGGTCCTGCCCTGAGTGTGACAGTGGCAGCGCCCCAACCCCCTGATCGGCCCTGCTCTGTGGGTGACAGAGGGTGGTGCCCCAACTCCCCTATCGCCCCTACTCTGTGAGTGACAGGGGGGAGCTCCCCAACCCCCCTGATGGGCCCTGCTCTGTGCGTGACAGGGGGCAGCGCCCCAACCCCCTGATCGGCCCTGCTCTGTGCATGACAGGGGGTGGCGCCACAACCTCCCTATCGACCATGCCTTGAGTGTGACAGGGGGCGGTGCCCTAACCCCCCAATCGGCCCTACCCTGAGCATGACTGAGGGTGACATTGCAACCTGCCAATCCGCCCTGCTCTGTGCATGACAGGGGGCGGCGCCCCAACTCCCCAATCGGCCCTGCTCTGAGCCCGACCAGGGGCTGCACCTAGGGATTGGGCCTGCCCTCTGCCACCCGGGAGCGGGCCTAAGCCATCAGGTCGTGATCTCCCGAGGGGTCCCAGACTGCGAGAGGGCACAGGCCGGGCTGAGGGACCCCCCCTTGGCCCCAAGTGCACAAATTTTTGTGCATCGGGCCTCTAGTTTAATAATAAAAAAAGTTATTCCTGTCTTCAAAAAGCTTATACTCATATTACTTTATCATCCATATCCTGCCCACTTCCAAAATGGAGTTGAAATGATACATATAAAAAGGATAGCAAAAGTAGATATAAACTATCACAACCATGTATAAGGAAACCATACAACTGTACCAAAAATTTAAGGTAAAGAGTTACTTTTCATATGTGTTTGCTGACTTCCATCTGACAAACCTCATTATAGTTGGCCTCCATATATGTAGGTCCTGTATGAGATGAAAATATTCAGGGGGGAATGTTATGTTGTTGCTGATATGTATTATATAGATAGGCCTACGATGGCTGCATCCATACTGAACATGTTCAGACTTTTTCTTGTCATTATTCCCTAAATAATATAGATAACAGCTATTACATGGAATTTGTATTGTATTAGGAATTATAAGTAATCTAGAGATGATTTGAATTATAAGGGGAGATATGCATAGGTTATATGCAAATGGTACACTGTTTTATTTTATTTTTTAAGATTTTTTTATTTATTTTTAGAGAGGAAAGAAGAGGGAGAAATATCAATCAGCTGCCTCCTGCACACCCCTCACTGGGGGAATCAAGCCCGCAACCCAGACATGTGCCCTGACTGGAGATCGATCAGCAACCTTCCAGTGTATAGGATGGACAATGCCCAACCAACTGAGCCACACCAGCCAGGGCAGTACACCATCTATATATATAAAAGCCTAAGTGAGCATTACAACAGTATGACCAAACAACCGGTCACTATGATATGCACTGACCACTAGGGGGCAGACGCTCAATGCAGGAGCTGCCCCCAGCCTGCAGGCCCCAATTGCTAATGGGGCGTGCCAGCCAACCTCCCGGTCCCTCCCCGTGGCCGGCAGGTCCCCATCGCCTGATTAGGGCCGGGGAACCGGGGGTGGGTGGCAGCGAATGCAGGCGGTGAAGGAAGGAGGAGGGGGGGGAGGCAGGGAGGTGATTGGCCCGGCCCTGATCACCAGCCAGGCCTAGGGACCCCACCCATGCACAAATTTCGTGCACTGGGCCTCTAGTTTTATATAAGGGACTTGAGCATCCTTGAATTTTAATATTCAAGGGTGTTCCTGGAGCCAATGCCCAGAAGACACCCAGGAAGAACTGTATATTCTATCACTGCTCCATGAACCTGCTCTTTTCTTTCTTTAAGAAATACATTTTTTAAAATATTTTTTATTGATTTCAGAGAGGAAGGGAGAAGGAGAGAAAGATAGAAACATCACTGATGAGAGAGAATCATTGATCAGCTGCCTCCTACAAGCCTCTTACTGGGGAACAAACCCACAACCTGGGCATGTCCCCTTGACCGGAATCGAACCTGGGACCCGTCAGTCTGCAGGCCGACACTCTATCCACCGAGCCAAACCAGCTAGGGCTGAACCTGCTCTTCATAGCACCTATTCCAATAATAATTTTACAGGTATATGTGCGGTGACATCATCAATGTTCCCACATCAGACTCCATAAAAGTAGATAAAGGGGTTTAGTGGTATGTCAGTAACCAGGAAGGCATAAATTTGGTAAAGGAAACGGAGTGACAGAGAAGTTAAATAACAAAAGGTGTCCTCTTAAGATGGCATAGCCAGGATTTCAACACCTGGTCTGCTGGACTCCAAGACCTCATGGTCTTGACGTTACACAATGGAGTATGATATAATTTCTGTACTATACTATCTTCAAGCTGTCAAATAAATATACCTTAGTGACTAAGCTGGAAATCAACCTAACTTAATAAAAAAAAATCATAATTGCTCATTTAAAACCTTATTAATAAATTAAAATCCAAGGCGTGAGATGCCTTATTTTATCCCATACATCTGCCCAGAGCTGGGAGCTTGGGTCCACTCCTGAAGGAACATAACCCTGCCATGCTCAGTTTATTCCAGACCTGCAGAGTAACAAGGGTTTGCAAAGATGTCATCCCAGGCTGGTTTTTGCTACACCTTTAAAATGTGACTCTCAGTAAAACCTGCTGCCTTTAAAAATGTAAACAAAGAAATAACCAGCCAGGCACCTAAGTTATTGAGGGGTAAGGTAGGAGTTGGAAAGGGAGAGCTATATTTATTAAAGTATCTCTTCTGGACAATAGATACATCGTCGTAGAGCTACCACAACCCAGAATAATTTACCTCTGAAAATAACTCTGACCATAAAATTATCCTGTTAGATAATAGAGTCTCTTCAAAAGGGAGTAGAATGATAAACATCACCTAAAAAAACTGGGTATTACTTTCGAAGTTCATAAATTCTTTTACACTGGGCCCCAAATTTAGGCTAATGCTAATCCTCACACTGGTATGTGACTAAAATTGTCTGCAAAGAGCAGTTGTCCAAATGACATTCTGGCTGTGTCTGTAATGTAATAGTTAAAGAATGTGGTGTCATTTAAGGAGACACTTTAACTTCCTGTATTGAATGTAGAGTATTAAAATGTTTATAAAAGATTAAACTGTAAATGATTATTTGTGGCAATTACAAACGTATAAATAATCATCAAATAAGTGCAAAAATCCTGGGTCAAAATATCCATGTGTATGTTTTGTTTTTAAGTATTAATGGGCAAAACACTGAGACTCCATTTTCCTATACAAAAAATTAGAAATCTATACACTGTTGGCCATGAACACAAACTGCACATACATAAGAGCAAGAATGAATCACAACCATAGAGCAAAATTGTATCGAACACTAGCACGCACTAACAGCTAGTTTGAGTTTTTGGATCATAGGTCCCTTCAAGAATCTGGTGAAACTTGTGGGGTTTCTTGAATGCAAAATGTTACCTACAAATATAGAGAGCGCCTGATCTTTAACCTCCGCTTAAAAACTTCTAACCTGGAGAAAAACCCCATTGCAAGCGTACATCATAGAATTACTAGACTTGCACTCTAGCTTGTAAGACACTGGGACAGTGACTTACACATAAGGTGTTAATATTCCAGTGGAAAATGCTAATCTGACCATGAAAAAACAGTCAGACAAAACCAATTTGAAATATAGTCTACAAAATACCCAACCAGTACTCCTCAAAACTGTCAAAGTCATCAAATATAAGGAAAGTTACCCTGGCCGGTGTGCTCTGTGGTTGAAGTGTCAGTCTATGCACTAAAGGGTCTCAGGTTCGATTCCCGGTCAAGAACACGTACCTCAGCTGTGGGTACACTCCCAGACCCCAGACAGGCCTCGTGGGAGAGGCAACCGGTAGGTAAATGTGGCTCTCAAACTTATGTTTCTCTCTTTCTTTCTTTCTCATTCCCTCCCTCCCTTCCTTCTACTCTCTGAAAAACCATAAATAAATAAATAAATAAATAAATAAATAAATAAATAAATAAATAAATAAATAACTATTATATACATTTAAAAAATCCTCAGGTGAGGATTAACAAAAAAAGAAGGAAAAAAAAGGAAAATCTATGAAAGGTCACACATAGGCCAGAGGAAACTAAAGAGGCATGTTCCTAGATAAGATCCTGGAACAGAAAATGGATGATAAGGAAAAACTAATAAAATCCAAGTCAAGTAATATGTTTCCATACCCACAAATGGCTGAGAAAATAGGTTCAGGGAGAGTTCATGGATATAACAAAAGGTTATGTACTAATGATGGCCCAATAGTTGTGACAAATGAATGTACTAATGCAACGAAAGAGAAAACCGGGCACAGGGTACTCAGGAACTATCTGTACTGTAGTTGAAATTTTTCTGCAAATTCAAACTATTCTAAATAAGAAGTTCATTTAAATTTTTTTAAAATTTCAAAGGGGTTCCATATTTCAAAAATTTTTCTGAGTGGAAAATAAGACTAGACTGAAGCTTTATACTAAAATTTTTTCATTAAAAAATGCTATACCTAAATTATTCATTTTTGTTTTTAATGTCTTTAAAATATTTTTGGTCCCTAGAACTCCTTTATCTCATCCACAGATCTTATTTTCAATAACATTACAAAAAAACTGTCTACTTAAAAACCACAGTCAAATCAAAACTTGAAGGTTTTGTACATGTTTTGAGGACACAGACATGCAACGGCTTCATTTAAAATCTTAACATTTATCACAATGGAATACAAATGCAAATACAGTCTGGGGTCCTAACAGGGCCCATTATGCTTTACAAATTAATTTACTAGAAATTAAGAATGAATGCTGCTCATCTTTATGCAAAGATGAAAGTGCTTATCTTTACTGCCAATGGCAGTGGCTCCTTATACTTGAATTAACCCTGGTTTCTCTACACAAATAATAAATGGCACGTAATTAAACTCAGAAATGTACGGCATAAAAAAGCACAAGGCATTGATGTGAACCAATTGAGAAATGAGATAAAATAGATGAGCGATAACAGGAATCATTTAGATAGATGGATAAGAGAAAAGAAGTAAGAAGGCAAACAGAAAATCAAAATGTCACCTTCACTTCCAATAAAGCCTAAACTGGAGAACATCACTACGGACAAGGAGGTGGTTTCCAAATACTGAACCCCATGATTAAACAGACTTACCTTCCTAGTCACAGTGGTATGCTGCCCTCGGGTGGGACAGTCTGCCCGTAAAACTTAGAGCATGATGGAACAGACTAAAGCTTATTCATAAGAGACAGAAAAAAAGGGGGGTAGGCCACATATGGTAAGCCCAAATTCTTCAGAATTTCATATTAATCTTGTCTGACCTTCTTACAGTGTTTGATTTCCTGATCAGTCCATAATGAAAGCCAAAGACCTGCTGACTGACTCTGTGTGTTTATCACCAAGTTCTGATCATTTCTCCTCCTGATACCATGTGCCTAGCATGCCATCCCCCCTACATTTTTAACGCAAGATGTACCTAAGAAGAAGCATTTCTATGCACTGGTACCAAGGGCCCATCAGTGATGGCACGGAAAATCAGCCATGCCCTGAATGTGCACCATGTGCTGCCTGTCTTCATTCATGCACTAGAGCCATGGTTGGCAAACTGCAGCTCGCGAGCCACATGCGGCTCTTTGTCCCCTTGAGTGTGGCTCTTCCTAAGCCTTTAGGAGTACCCTAATTAAGTTAATAACAGGAGAAACTAAGATGGCGGCATAGATAAACACCGGGAAATTGCTGCTTCCCACAACAATTGATAAATGCATCAAAAACACAAGCCGGACTCATCCAGAACTACAGGAGAGCTGGCTGAGTGTAAATTCTACAACTAGAAGGAAAGAAAAGCACACTGAGAGCCAGAGGAGCTGCGGAGGTGGAGTGCAGAGGTACGGGGGGGCCCGCGCGGGCCAAAGGGTCTGGCACCTGAGGACGCGGCTGTCTTTTTGAATCCGGAGGGAGACACAAGCTCCCCACGGCTCTGAAATCCGGTTCCGGGAAGTCTCTGGGGACCCAGCACTCATACGGGGAGAAACTGGTCTCTCTGGCAGCGGGCGAGCTTGAGGGCAGCTTTCCCTCAGAGGTGCTTGCAGCCATTGCCGGGACACTGGGACTCGCGACTCCTTAGGGCAGGGCTGAGGCTCCGCCATAGCTGCTTCCTCCGCCCTTTGATTCCTTGAGACCCCGCCCCGCCCAGGCTGCAGCAGAGGCTTTTGCATATGAATGCCCCGGCCATTTGCAACCTGTAACTACCTAACCGCAGCCCGGCCAGATAGACCCAGAGCTTCCAAGAGAAGGCCCAAGGCCCCACAGCGGCTTGCATTGCTACACAGCTGAGCATCATCAGGGCACTTCCAAACTCCAAAAAAAGGAAGGGGAATCTGCAGTTCTCTTCATAGTTCCTGCTGTGTAACCTCAGGCAGAGGCTAAATTAGCACATCCTTAGATCCAAGAGCCACTGTACCCAGTGGTCAGAGGGGGACCATCCAGATCACAACTCCTCAGATCCATAAGGGACACACTCAGGGTGCAGTCTCAGTGAGCACCAAAGCCCCACTGAAGCAAGTCTTGCCCCAGAAGGGTGTCTTCAGCACAGAAGTTCTCCCACTGCAGACACAGCTGATTCTCACTGCCAATTGCCCTGGAGGTCAATTCCTCCCAGTGAGCCTACAACAACCAAGGCATAGCTACAACAAGACTGTGCACAAAGCCCATAAGGGGGTGCACCAAGAGTGTCCACCTCAGGTAACTGGGGAGGCTGAGCCACTGGGCCCTACAGGACACCTAGCACACAAAGCCATTCTATCAACACAGGGAAGCAGCCAAAATGCGGAGACAAAGAAACAGGTCACAAATGGCAGAAACGGAGGAAAGCAAACGACTGGATATAGAGTTCAAGGCCACGTTTATAAGGTTTTTCAAGAATTTTATGGAAACCGTGGATAAATTTAATGAGTCCCTCAATAAGTATAGTGAGACCATGGAGGACATGAAAAAGGACCAACTAGAAATTAAGCATACACTGACTGAAATAAAGAATAATTTACAGAGATCCAACAGCAGACAAGAGGATCCCAAGAATCAAGTCAAAGATTTGAAATACAAAGAAACAAAAAATACCCAACTGAAAAAGAAAAAAGAAAAGAGATTCCAAAAATATGAAGATAGTGTAAGGAGCCTCTGGGACAACTTCAAGCGTACCAACATCAGAATTATAGGGCTACCAGAAGAAGAGAGAGGGCAAGATATTGAAAACCTATTTGAAGAAATAATGACAGAAAACTTCCCCCACCTGGTGAAAGAAATAGACTTCCAAGTCCAGGAAGCGCAGAGAACCCCAAACAAAAGGAATCCAAAGAGGACCACACCAAGACACATCATAATTAAAATGCCAAGAGCAAAAGACAAAGAGAGAATCTTAAAAGCAGCAAGAGAAAGACAGTCAGTTACCTACAAGGGAATACCCATACGACTGTCAGCTGATTTCTCAACAGAAACCATGCAGGCCAGAAGAGAGTGGCAAGAAATATTCAAAGTGATGAATAGCAAGAACCTGCAACCAAGATTACTTTATCCAGCAAAGCTATCATTCAGAATAGAAGGTCAGATAAAGAGCTTCACAGATAAGAAAAAGCTAAAGGAGTTCATCACCACCAAACCAGCATTATATGAAATGCTGAAAGGTATTCTTTAAGAAGAGGAAGAAGAAAAAGGAACTCTTACCATTTGCCACAGCATGGATGGAACTGGAGAGCGGATAAATACCACATGATCTCACTCATTTGTGGAATATAATGAACAACATAAACTGATGAACAAGGACTGATCCAGAGACGGAGAGGCATTGATTGGACTGTCAGGCTTTGGAGGGAGGGTAGGGGAGGGTGGTGGAAAGGGGGAAAGATCAACCAAAGGACTTACATGCAGGCATATAGGCCTAACCAATGGACACGGACAATGGGGGGGGGGGGGTGAGGGCACGAGTGGGGGGGGGGGTAGAGGGTAATGTGGGGACAAGGACACATATGTAATATCTTAATCAATAAAAATATATTAAAAAAAAAGTTAATAACAATGTACCTACCTATATAGTTTAAGTTTAAAAAATTAGGCTCTCAAAAGAAATTTCAATTGTTGTACTGTTGATATTTGGCTCTGTTGACTAATGAGTTTGCCGACCACTGCACTAGAGGATCAGACAGCACTTTCCATACCCACAAATGGCTGAGAAAATAGGTTCAGGGAGAGTTTATGGATATAACAAAATTTTCAGGAGCAAATAGCCTAAATTCTCAATTCAAAGGTCAGCGAGAATCTTGATTATTAGGAACCTCTGCTTCTTCTGATTAGTCTACTACGATGGGATATTAATAGCATGACACTACGTTGATTGCTAGACGAAGTACAATATCCTTAAGACCATGATTCACTACACAGTGAATACATAAATAAATGAATGAATAAATAGATAAATAAATAAATACCAAATTATAAGTTCTTATTTATTGAAACATTGAAAGTTTAAGTTACAAACTGCTATCACAGGCTCTGAACTAAGAGAATAGCAATATATTCATTGCAGTATTGAGTAACCATGTGTCAGGCACCGTTCCAAGAAATTCACATGCAATAACTCATTTTCATCTCACAATAACCCAATGAAGTAGGTACAGTGATCCTTCCAGTCTTATAAGCATAAGGATGTCCAACTACCAGAGCACGAGATGGTAGAACAGGCTCTGCTTCTGGGCATGTAATAGTGAAACTTGCCTAAGGTAAATGAGCCTAGAATGAATAATATTCTATTCACAAAATTAATGTCTATTATCATCTCTGCTTTTATGGCATATGAGTAAATTGATACAGAGGGAGATCAAGTGATTTAACCAAGGCCACTGAAATTGAGAGTTGACTTGGAAGTGCAGGATCTCTAAAACAAACTAGACTAAATGGTTTGCATTCCTAGACGCTGTACAAAACATTATGAAATAGCTTTTAGGAGCTGAAGTACTTCATTATCTAAGACTGACTGCAATTCCCCCCAGGATTAGCAAGGAAAAATACGGAACATCATAACGTAAACCACAAAGGCAACATGTAGATTTTCATCACTTCAGAATTAAAAATGAAGCTTACAAAGAAGCATCCTAACAACCCATGAATACTGTGGACCATCATCTTTGGGGGTTATTGATGACCAAATAAATGCCAGACTGTATTATAGAAAGAAACAAGGCTATTAGGATATTCTAACATCGAATCACTTAATAGCTCTCTGTAAAAGTGACTACTGTAATGTTAACTTGGTAAAATGAATATTAGGAAAGAAGATACAACTTTCATGAAGTACACACTTTTTAAAAATCAGACTCTGAAAAACATTTTAATTTAATTATGATAGTTATAAAGAAAAAATGCTCCATTAAGTTCTTCCCTATCAAATATTTTGGGGAGCAAAAGCTTATGAAATATTTAATTGTACAAGACATACTTCTATTTTACTTAATTGTGTAAGATCAGCTTCAGAAAAAGGGCTGGGTTAATTTGCACAACCAAGAGAAACCTCCTGCTATAGTGGCTACAGTAGAATATGAAGAGTTAAGAAACTTGAGTTCTGTCATTTATACATGGAACCAATATTTTTTAAGCATTAACAGTCGCAGTATTTTTCTATGTCAAGATATATTTCTGCAACACTATATTCCAATGAAATGACGGCTGCACCATAATCTATTTAACCAGTTGCACAATACGGAGAATAATATTTGCTCCCAACTTTTCATTGTTATTATAAATAGTGCTGTAACCAATAACCTTGGTAAACCTTTGTGCACACTTATCTTTCCCTTGAAAGAATTCTTAAACATGAAATTTCAGAGTCAACATGAATGTGTAATTCGGCCTGCAGAAAGACTGTATCATTTTCAGTCTTAGCAGAAGTACTGTTTGAGATAGCACAATACGAAATACTTATGTCAATACTAATTTTTAAATATTTGTATTCTGTAACCACACACACACACACACACACACACACACACACACACACACACACACACCCCTCCATTATACAAACAGTATATTTTCAAATACTGTGCTTATTTTAAATACTAGAGGTCCAATGCACGAAATTTTTTTTAAAATATATTTTATTGATTTTTTACAGAGAGGAAGGGAGAGGGATAGAGAGTTAGAAACATCGATGAGAGAGAAACATCGATCAGCTGCCTCCTGCACATCTCCCACCGGGGATGTGCCCACAACCAAGGTACATGCCCTTGACCGGAATCGAACCTGGGACATTTCAGTCCGCAGGCTGACGCTCTATCCACTGAGCCAAACCGGTTTTGGCCAATGCACGAAATTTGTGCAAGAGTAGGCCTTCCTTCCCCTGGCTGCTGGCACCGGCTTCCCTCTGGCACCCGGGACCCGAGCTTCCCTCGCAGCCCCCGTTTCGTCCAGAAGGATGTCCAGTCTAATTAGCATATTATGCTTTTATTATTATAGATTGTAAAGTAGAAAAATATATAACAAAATCTACCATCTTAATTATTTGTAAGTGTATATTTGTAAGTGTTCATTGGTGTTGAGTATATTCTCATGTTGTGCACCCAATCTCCAAAACTTTTCATCTTGCAAAATTAAAATTCTGTACACATTAAACAACTCCTCCTGTATTCCTGCCCCCCCCCATACTCTTTCCCTAGTAATTACCATTAGACTTTTTGATCTATCTATTTGACTACTCTAGCTACTATATGTAAGTGAAATCATACAGTATTTGTCTTTTTATGACTGGCTTATTTCCCTAACCATAAGGCCTTAAAAGTTGCATGAGTCAGAATCTCCTTCCTTTTAAGGCTCAATATTCCAACATCTATAAACCACGTTTTGTTCATCCATTCATCCATCAATGGACACGTGAGTGCTTCCACCTCTTGGCTACTGTGAATAATGCTACGAAGGAGAAAACGGTGCTTATTTACAAATATTCATAAACACAGTAAAACCCTATGTTAGGAGTCCTTGGCACAAAGCACTCTCATTATTTCATTAAGGAGAGAGGATAATTCCACTTTATATGGTTTATAACTGGCTAGACCAAAACTTGGCACTTGTGAGCACATCAATGCATTTCAGAAAGAAAGCATGTGCTAGACAATAAAAATCAATAAACATTATCTCCACAGAAGGGCCGAGATGGGAAGGTCCACCCCTTCCACCTCTCAGCCCCTGGAGCTGCCATGCTGACAATGCAATCACTCAGAGTCACGAGTTGAAGCAGGAATTCTTCTTAGCCTGACCTTAGGAGGTATATCAGGCTCCAGCCTCTACCACATGAAGTCCCAGCGGTCCACCCAGCTAGGACACCCTCACCTCTCATCACACATAGGCTGCTCCCTGGGTGTTAAGATCACACTTCTTGGTCCTAACCGGTTTGGCTCAGTGGATAGAGCGTCGGCCTGCGGACTGAAGGGTCCCGGGTTCGATTTCGGTCAAGGGCATGTACCTTGGTTGCAGGCACATCCGCAGTAGGGAGTGTGCAGGAGGCAGCTGATCGATGTTTCTCTCTCATTGATGTTTCTAACTCTCTATCCCTCTCCCTTCCTCTCTGTAAAAAATCAATAAAATATATTTTAAAAATAAATAAATAAATAAGAAATAAAATCTCCTTTAAAAAAAAAAAAAAAGATCACACTTCTTGAAGGCTGTCCTCTGTTACTCTTCCTGACCATGTTTTCACTTGCTAACATTAAGGACTTTTCCATTATTTCTCCAGAGCTGTGATTCCTGAATTGCCAGAAAGTGGTAAGAAAAACAATATTTTTGTCCAATCCTCTATGATTTCTCATTTATGGCTACTATCTACCATGATAGATGGTAGGTGTTATGATGCCCATTGGGCAAAAGAGAAAACCAAGGCTCAGAGTGCATTGGTAACTTACCCAATGCCACAATGTTTGAATGAGCCAAATTTGGAACTTAAAATTTAAAGCTTATGTTCTCTCCATGAGTTTATGCTGCATTTTTACAAATTCTCTTGTTGATTATCAGTCACTAACACCTGCAACAGATAAAAACCACTTTTCTTCTCAGAAGATCGAGTTTACACACTTTGGGTTCTTACTTCCTCTTCTCATTCAGAAATCTAGACATGTGTTTTTCCTCCTTTGGGCTCCCTCTAAGAATACAGCATCAATAACTAAATAAATCTGCCCTGTGTGCTGATTTCCACTTGTTCAGAAAGGGACTACTGTATAGTTTGCTAGTGGGCAAGCTGGAAACAAAACATGTTTTAATAATTTATTTTCTAAATTGTTCATGAACCTAAAATGTACCATTAGCCACACTTCTATGTGGAAGAATGTATAATTATACTAAGGAAAATAAAACCAGTTTGGACTAGTCCATGAAACCTAAAAGTGCCCTATGATTACACTGATCAAACAGAAGAGAGCAGCCAGATGCTTGCAACGAAAGAAATCCCCATCGCCCTGCGCTTGGCCAACGGTACCAAAGGTACTTTGAACAGGAGATGCCCAACAAGAATGTTACTTATTAGAAGGCAAATAATTAACTGAGTAAATTCCTCTACACATGGGGAGATTGAAGATGATAAATCCAAAGAAATGATAAGGTAAAACTTACTAAATGTTCTAATTTTACTGATACATGCCACATAATAAGTCTTAAGGGAGAAATTAAGGCTGATTCCTAATTTATAATCTCTTAAGATCTACTTCTTATTGTTTTTTTATTAATCTATTTATCAAATAATCAGAAAACGGATTTGAAAACAGCATTATGAATGGAATTAATTACGAATTAAATGGAATAATGCAATGACCTCCATGAACAACGAGCAAAATTTTTCTTAACTTTATGGATTCAAGTACCACTTATAACTTTAGGGGAAAAGATTTGTCATTCTTTTAAATTTGATAACAAGAGTAAACTTCTTAGCAAACATCACCAAACAATGTGCAACATGTAAGATTCTAATAAATGTTTTTGTTTGGGCTTTACTACCACGAGTTTCTTGACAAACTCAGCGCATCCTAGCCACATTCAACCCCTGAGAATTAGACCAAATATTGACCCTTTAACTGCTAGCCAGGCTCTAACAGGACCTCAAGACAAAGACGTCTTTCAGTGCAAGCATGAGCTCATGGGAACATACTAACTGATCTCATATAGTGCACTGCCCTACTTGTTAGTAGCAAGACCTTTCCCTTGCTCTACACACATAACACCCATTGATGCCACAGAGCCTGATGCAGGGAAGGAGCACCATGTGGCCCCTTGGAGAGGGGGAAATTTATGTCCGCTTTTGAATGTTGTTTGCCGCCTGGCGCCCAGCCAATCCAATATAAACATCACCATTCATGAAGTGTTAAGATAATTCCTTGTCTTCTGTGAATTCCAGACTTTTGAAAAGGTCAACACTGAATTTGAAAAGAGGAAAATCATTATACTTAAGAAGGCCCAGGCACAGAAAGAATATCATACAGGATGGTAGAAAACTGGCAAATGATCAAAAATACTCCGCTGTAGCTACCATGAAAATCCATGCAATAATAATTGCCATTTGGGGTGTTTATCATGTGCTAAGCACTAAGCTAAGTGCTTTACATACATATCATCCCATTTCATTTTAAAAAAAAATCCTGCAGGTGGATATTATCCGTATTTTGCAGGTAAGGAAAAGTGAAACAGAAAGGTAAATAGGAAGAGCCAAGATTGCACAACTTGTGTGCTCTTTTAATACTACTAGAGGCCCGGTGCACAAAATTCATGCAAGAGTAGGCCTTCCTCCCCCGGCTGCTGGCACCGGCTTCCCTCTGGCACCCGGGACTCAGGCTTCCCTCCGGCCGCCAGCAGGCACCCAGGACCCAGGCTTTCCTCGCAGCCCCAGCTTCATCCTGAAGCTCGTCCGGAAGGATATCCAGTGTAATTAGCATATTACGCTTTTATTATTATAGATGGTATATCTACCATTAACTCTAGAACATGGGCAACGGCATTAACTAAATATTTGGAAACAGCCTATTCCTTTGGAACTCACTTTTAAATATTATGCTACAATCTTATTTGATACTTTGTTTTCCTTGGCAGGTTTTTTTGTTCCTTTCTCAATCTCTATAGTAGGGACACTACTGTGTAAATACGCTTCAGTCTCTTAAGTGCTTGGAGACTGCAAAATAATCATCAGTATGGCCCTAACCAGTTTGGCTCAGTGGATAGAGCATAAGCCTGCGGACTGAAGGGTCCCAGGTTTGATTCCAGTCAAGGGCATGTACCTTGGTTGCGGGCACATCCCCAGTAGGGGGTGTGCAGGAGGCAGCTGATCGATGCTTCTCTCTCATCAATGTTTCTAACTCTCTATTCCTCTCCCTTCCTCTCTGTAAAAAATCAATAAAATAATTTTTTAAAAATTATAATCATCAATATGGACAGCATAGTCTTAAACCAAACAATCTGAGTGCAAGCATCTGCTATTTAAATTCACCATTGCCATTTTCTTTTGATATAATCATCAAACTTCCACCAACCATTTTCCTGACTGCCAGAGGCAGAACTCCCTTTCAGTGAGAAAGCTATGGAGAAAATTTGTTCTAACTCCCCCAGCCCCTAATATGAATCTTTCAAGCAGACCAAACTGGACAGCCAGTCAAAATCCATCCTAACAGAGCAAGAGCTCAAGCACTATTTCACAGTATGGTGACCCGAACCTTTAGAATATTCCATGTCGTAATTCTCTTGTTAAAGCTCCTCCACAGATCTTGTTAGAGCAACACCTTTAATCTGGTGATAATAATTATCAGTAATCCCTTACAAATAAGAACACTTTTTCCCCGTGACTGATTCATAAAAAGTAGAATTGGTGTCCTGGCTGGTGTGGCTCAGTTGGCTAGATCATCATCCCAATTGAGGGTTCGATTCCCGGTTAGGGCACATACCCAGATTGTGGTTTGATCCCTGGTCGCGGCACATACATGAGAGGCGTACATACAGGAGAGGCAACCAATCCGTATTTCTTTCTCTCTTTCTCTTACTTTCTCTTACTCTCTCTCTCTTCCCCCCTACCCCCCAAACCCCCGGGCTCTCCAATAAATAAGTAATAATAATAAAAGTAGAACTGGTAGCTCTTGCTCCTGTATTTTTGCATGAGAAAAATGCATTTTGGTTTCCACTTTAATGTGCTCTCTATCCCCTTTTGACTTTTCCTTTGTGGAATATTTCTTCCCCAGCAGTATTTTCTGTTGTTAACTTTTTTCCAAGTGCCAATGTCCTGAATGAACAGCTTGTCATAGTGTCTAACTGACATTCTTGGGGTTGTTGTAAGACTTTAAATTAAGCCAAAACTATCATTTCAAGCTGAAGCTGCTGAATTGATTTTGAATTCACTGTACAAAAATATAGAAATGATACTGATCCCTTTGAATGCTAAAATCTTCCACCAAATTTCCTGTGATGTATAAAATTTTCATTTACATAATTTCCATACTTTTAATTTTATATCTTAATTTTAGATATTTAAATAAATATACATAAGTGAACATCTGTTCATTAAAATTATTCAAATTACTTTTTTAGTGTTTAAAACAAGTTGCAAATAATTGAGGGAGTTCTGAAGCTTAGTTGATATATAATTCATAAATCACATGTATCGTGCAGTTTCTAAGGAAACTGAACGAGCCGGGACTGGGGAAACACACCAGGAGCCAAGTGCTTTGATTTCCTTTGTGGCTGTTAGCAAATCAAATACCTTCCTTGTGTCTCAGTGAGTTTGTGTAGAAACAAGGTAAAACATAGGACCGGTGGAAAATCCGATTCAATATTGGAAGACAAAATTTCCATGTTATTTTTAAAAATAAAAGTGAACTTGATGTTACCAATTATGGAGTCAAAAGACTACCTCTGAGTTCCTACAACAAAAATACCAGCTCATAATAAAAACAAATGCATCCACTTTTTTTTTTTAATCAAAACCTCAGTATTTTCTATGTAAGCAGGACGGTTGAATGAAACGACTGGCTAAACCATCAATTTGGCTAAGTGATTTTTACTGAACAAAGTAAGCAAGCAGAGGATGCCACGCTTCAAAAAAACAGAATAAAACAGGCTGCTAACATTTACTGAGTGCCCTCCATTTTGGGCACTGTTCTGAAAATTTAACAATTTAATCCTCAAACTAGATGGGCACTATTCCCCATTTTATTCCCATTTTAGAGAGAAGGAAACTGATGCATAAATAGGATGCATGCCTGGCCCAGAATTGCATGGTTATGAAGAAGCTTATTTTGTTCTAAAGCCAACACTGAATAAAACATAATAATATTTGATGATTCAAAAGAGTAGAATATTTAGTGCCAAATACAAAATACTCTTTTGAAGCTAAAGCATGACTGATTTAGAAATGCGGACATCATGTAGCTGTAGGATAAAAATCCCAAACCTTCCCACGGGAACCTACTTCCATTTCCCTGTGCTCCCTGCAAGGAAGAGTGACACCCAGCAAACCACACTGGGGACAGTGGTAGCAGTTATGATTCTGATTTCCAAACAATGAATTTTCCAAATTCATAATGCTGGGAGTAACATTACAGCTACAAGGTGATTCAGATAATATCAAATTATTTTCTATTACAACACTCACATCTTTAATACATTTTAAAATAAAAATCTCACCCTGTTTTACTCCCACTTTCCCATCGATGAGGCAAAGTTTACAAATATAGAGTCTGTATAGTAAACACTTAAAACATGATATCCTAATAAACAAATTACTGCACAATCTACAAAATACTCAAGTAGAAACTGGGGTGATTGTGAGTAAGGCAGCCCCAGAACTCTCAGAGTTACATGGACACATAATAGGAGGGGGTTCAACAGCACACTTAGGACAGGGGAACACCCAGGACAAACTCCCCCGAGCAAAAGCAGAATGCAAGACTGGAAAATCAGAAAAGGGCTGGACTGAATGCAAAGGAAAGCTGTGGTCTAATCAACGGTACTAACATAACCCAAAGCAAGAATATGTGGCAGTTCAGCTGGAGAATGCCAGCGTGATGTAGAGAAAAGAGAAGCCCAAAGAGCCAGAGTTTGGCCGAGTTCATTAGCCAAGCTGACAAAAAAGGGAGCCCTGAGCAGCTGCCGTCGGACACTGGGCAAGAATAACCAGCTGGCAGAGACAGCCGTACCAGGCTACCACTACTTGATGGTAAAGACAACAATGATAGTGATGACAACACCAACTTCTATTGTGCCCTTAACTTTTTGCCAGCCACCTTGTTAGGCCCTTTACATACATTATTTCATTTAATCCTTGCAAACATCAATGAGGTATTATCCCTACAGGTTGAGGCAACTGAGACTTACAGAAGCTTAGTAACTTGCCTAAGGTCACTTACATAGTAATTGGCAGAGCCATGAGCTGAACACAGATCTGAGTACACAGTTTGTGCTCTACTAATCACTAAAATAATGTGCCTATGAAGACTGATGAGAGAACTTAAAGATGTGAATATATACTGTGTCATAGATTGGAAGATTCAGTATCATTAACATTCAATTTTTCCCAATTGGTCTATAGATAGGTTCAATATGATCAAAATCACAGAAAAATGTTTCATATCAGTTAGTAAGCTGATGAAAAATGTGTAAGGAAATACAAAGAAATAGAAAAGTCAAAACAAATTTGAACAAAATCATAGCACTCGCACTGCCTAATGTCAACACTTAAACCTATAATCATCAAGATGGTGTGGTACTGACATAAAATTAGACGCATGGATCAATGAAACAGAATAGGGTCCGGATAGACCAAGCCATATATGGTCAATACACTCTTAACAAAGGAAATTCAATGAGGAAAAGATAGTCTTTTCAACAAACGGTGCTGGAACAACTAGACATTCATATGCAACTACCATGTGTACCTAACACCGTAGATAAAAATTAATTCAAAATGGACCTTAGTCCTAAATGTAAGAGAGCAATTACAAAACTTTTTGAAGAAAATATTGGTGAAAATCTTTGATCTTAGGTTAGGCAAAGATTTCTTAAATATGCCATCAAAAGCATGAACCACAGTGATAAATGGGACTTCATCAAAATAAAAAATGTTTGCTCTTCTGTGTACACCACAACTTCTCCTATAGCTTGTCCGACGGGAAGAAAGCGCTAGTCTTCCAACCAGCACAGTCCAATCCACCTGGCAGCTACATTCTTTCCGCTGTACAGCAATAAACTGACATTCTGGGTTACACGTCTGTGTCCTGAGAGTTCATCTACCTGGAACAGGTCAGTCTCCCTGAGTGGGATGTGTTCACAAGACTCAGTTTCTACACCTACAAAACTAAAAACCAGACCCTGGGCCAGGATGACCTCATCTAAGTCAGCAATTTTCAACCTTTTTCAACTAATGGCACACATAAACTAATTACTAAAGTTCTGCAGAACACCAAAAAATGTATACACTTTTTCCCGATCTGACAAACAAAAAAAATAAGTATAATTTTGATTCATTCACACCAGATGGCTATTGTTGTATTGGCTGTTGTCATGTTTTTTTAACCTGGCCATCTAAGGGAAAAGAGGTCAATACCCCTTTCTAAACAGTCAGGCATTGCATATTTTAAAAAGTCTTGCAGCACACCAGTGTGCCCACCGTGGCACACCGGATGAAAATCACTGACCCAAGTTAACACTCCAATGACCCTAAGCCCACGCACTCAAACTCTATTAAAGTCTCTCTCCATTTACCTATTTTTTAACTATAACAAACAGTACTTTGGAATACCAGGGCTCTGTTTAAGAAGTCAATTAAAATTTCCCACACTGATTTTTTTTCACAGATACAGAAAGTTTGCTGCAGTTTACTGGAGTAGTTAACATTTGCTACTATATGCTCCAGCAAGTCTGAGAACAAAAAGGGAAGAGAACTTAGTTGTTTAAAATGAAAACAAAGAAAGCCAGTCATCTATAATAATAAAAGCATAATATGCTAATTAGACCGGACGTCCTTCTTGACGAAGCTGGGGCTGCAGCCCTGGGATTGAGGCAGCTGCAGCTGCGAAGGCCTACTCATGCACGAATTTCGTGCATCAGGCCTCTAGTGAATTAATAAAATCTGATACAGTGCAGGGGGAAAAACCTTTGACTTGCATGTTTTTCATTTTATAAAGAAAAAGTAATGGACAAGCATGAAGGAAAAAAATGGTCTACCATTAACTAATATCTTGTGATCATTTCCTACATTAAAATAATGAAATTATGTATGAGTATGGCTACTTAGAATCAGCATGAAATACCAATTCTATTTACTAAGTACTATTCAAATAAAACTGATTTCCCATAACTGTTAAGAAAAAGTCTACACAATATGTTTGCCTTACTTAATAAGCTTCAATTAATAGGCCAAAAAAACGAACCACTGACATTTTTACAATTAGCAGATGGAGTACAGTCTAATAATAGAAATTGAACAACACTTTTTACCACCTGCTGGTGGTCTGTGTTTATTAGTCAGTGATAAGCATTTCAATAATTTCTCAATAATGGTTAGTTGGCAAATTTGTTGCATGAGGCCTGACATGATGGCAGGTGCCTAAGTGTGTGGTGTGGACACCATGGTGCCACTCAGCCTTCCTGATCCCCTCCGCCCTCCTCAACTCCCTGCAATGTCTTGTCACTCAGCATCTGATGGCAAAGGGAACAGCTGGGAGGCAGGATGGTCTGAGGACCACCTACACTAGGGCTCTCTCCTCCCAAAACCCTCCACCCGCTCTTAAAAGGCACTAATCCCTCTCTGCCCCACGATGTGCTTCTTTAGGCTCTCCCTTAGATCCCCAGGACACCACCCCACCGCAAATTCCTTCAATCTCACCCCTCCAAGTCAGCTCATCAGTCACAAGCATTCAAGGAATGGGGCTGGGCTGGGGGAACAACCCTCAACCGCCCCTCCCTGAGTAAGCATAACTTCTGAACGGCTCCTAGTTCTTTAGTTCTTTTTCCATCGGAGGTGGTGTCTGAAATCGGGTATACAATTCTGTCAATACTATACAGGGTGGGGAGAAAGTGGGCTTACAACTGTTTGTGTGGAAAATAAAACAATAATAAATAATAACACAAGAATAATATCTATGTTTTAACTGTAAACCTACTTCTTGCCCCACCCTGTAGTAAATAATCTTGTTTACAGCCTAGGCATTGGGGTAGCAGCAAAAATTAAAATTTAAAATATTGCCACCTCATAATAAATGTATTATATAGTAAAACATTAGACACCCAACAAAATATGGCCTCCAGTATGCAATCCCTCATATTACTTAAAAGAAAAATGCGTATGTATAACTGAAATATAAACTGATTGTTGGTTGGTGTCAGCACACACCAACCCTTCCACCTTCCACATGGACAGCTGGTAAAAATCACAGTAAATGTTCCCACAGGGGACCCACTCTGCGGCAGCATACTAAAAGCTTCAGTTCTGTCTACCACCTTCAACTAGGACCAAAAAAAGAAACCATAATCTATATATTTTAGGTAGATTTTCAATCACAAGAGTGTGACTTAAAATTATTTTTTTTCTGCTTCACCTTCACATAAAAAAATTCCATGAACCATTTACATTTTGTAAACTTTGAGAAATTTTAAATACAGCACTTTTATTTAGCACTTCACCTCTTTGTATGTTTGTCTCCCTGTAGCACTTAATGTGTTAGAGTACAGAAAATAAAAGGACAACTGCACTTTCAGTGAACAGCTAACCAGCACATTTTAGGTGTAATGTTAATATCCTATTTCTGTACAACGTGATACCAGCCCCACCAGACACTGGGGCGTTTCATTAGTAATACACTGAGATTATTATGTCAGTTACTGATAATATACTCAACTCTAAACATCCTAATTCTAAGGATTTTCTTGTTCAACCATGGGTAAAATCATTGTTAAATCACTGCTTTATCTTTTAAGAATCTAATCATCTGTAAACCCCCTGAAATATGTGATCATTGCATGTAACAGTGATGGCGAACCTTTTGAGCTCGGCGTGTCAGCATTTTGAAAAAACCTAACTTAACTCTGGTGCCGTGTCACATATAGAAAATTTTTTGATATTTGCAACCATAGTAAAGCAAAGATTTATATTTTTGAGATTTATTCTATATATTTAAATGCCACTTAACAAAGAAAAATCAACCAAAAAACTGAGTTCGCATGTCACCTCTGACACATGTGTCATAGGTTCGCCATCACTGGCATATAATATTAAAGCAGGAAGGGGCAGGAGAGGTCATCTATTGCAACCTTCTTATCAGATACACTAAACTACCACCACCAAAAATTAAAATTAAAGTAAGATGTCTTGACCAAGGCCCAACGGTAAGGAAATAATACATCAGGTTAACTCCAGGCGTCCTGACTCCACATGTTGCACTCTTGCTACATCGTGTTGTCATCGTTAAACAGAACAAGAGGCCACAGCCCCCCCTGTCCAGCCCACCTTGGCTGAAAAGCTTCAGGTTGACAAGGGACCCTGACCAGCGAGAAGCCCTGCCTCCCCCTGTACCTGTGGGGGGTGAATGGGGAGCCATTCCCAGTCCCAACCCAGAGAGCGAGCAGGCAGCACTGGCCCCTGGCGGGATACAAAGGAGGAAGCCAACAGCCTCAGGTGACACCAGGGAGGAAGCCAGAGAAAAGCCAGCTCGTCTCCCCAGGCTACCAGAAGGAAATGAGTTCGCTGGGCTGAGGTGAAGGAAGGGTCATGTATCCAGGTGTCTGTCTGCTTTTCTGAAAGCAACTAAGGAACATAATTTTCCCATAGATACCTCGGGATGTCGTAGCACCATCAATGGGAAGTCTTGGCTTAAGGAAAGAGCTATGAGGTCCAGAAAGCCAATTTAAAAAAAACAACAACTTTGAAACAAATCCATTTGTTCATTAGATACTGACTGACTCACAGTTCTTCTTTTAAAATGAGGGGGAGGAGAGATGTGATCTGAAAGCCATTAATGAAACTGTGTGAACTCCATTTTCCCTCAGGGAGGTAAACACCATGACCTATCAAAGGTTTTCCTTTTTCAGCAAGCCAGAATCTGATACCTCAATGTCTAGGCTGTGTTGAAAACAAGAGACTGGCCAGGCCCGAGTGGCTCAGTGGTTGAGCATTGACCTATGAACCAGGAGGTCCCGGTTTGATTCCTGGTCAGGGCACATGCCCGGGTTGTGGGGCATGTAGGAGGCAGCCGATCAATGATTCTCTCTCATCAATGATGTTTCTATCTCTCTTTCCCTCTCCCTTCCTCTATGAAATCAATTCCAAAAATATATTTGAAAAAGAAAACAAGAGACTGCACTCTCTACTAACAAATCATGTGATTAGGAATATGAATTCTTGGTAAGAAAATAACGAATATGCTTAATAATTTTGGCAATTGATATGTCTAACAAAAATTCTCAGCAGATATATCATGTGCGAGACATGTTTTAAACAGTTAACTTTAAATTGGGCTTTTTGATGCTTGTTCAAATCTAAAATTCCTCTTTAAAAATAAAATCAGATTTTTTTCTATCTGCTTTAAAAAAGTAGATCACAACTAATACTAATTAAGATGAGAATTTACTAATAATTCTAAAATATTTTTTTAGAAAAAGTCTAAAAATAGAAGAAAATGTAAACCTGAAACATAACTATATTCCACACAAGGAAAAAATATCTTGCGGTAAGTACCATAAGAGACAAAATTTTTCAAAGGGCAGATCTAAACTAACATCAACTTACCCCCCTAAAAAACTTTTAACCTTCTAAAATATTTGTGCTAAATAAAGTGGACAAATGTTTTTAATATAGGACATTATCAAAAACCTCAAATTCTGCCATAAAATACTGGATTGAAACAGTGATAACATGACTGAGTATCTTCAAACCTCAGAATAACATATAAACAACTCTCGATGCAACTATACTCATTTCATTTAAGCTGTTCACTTATGAAGCAAATATATTTTAAATTCTATTTCAATATATTTAATTATTCTACTTAGTACATATTTGCCTAAACAAACTACAAATACTAAAAATATTCCAGCTCTTTTATCCAAAAACAGCTAATCTTTACTAGATTACAAATAAAATAAATGAAATCAGTATATTTCATGACATATTTTTCAAAATTACTAAGCCTAAATATGCTTTTTGTGTCCCTAACTCAAAAGAAGTTGATTCGCAAAGAGAAAATAATTAAGAATATAAATGCAATAATTGTGATGGTTCCAACATAAAAGCCAAATTACTCATTATTAATTATTATTATATTTATTATACAAACAGAGGTTTATATGGGGAAAATGTGCTTCAATATGACTTTGTTTTTAAAATAAAAAATTCATGTATGTGAAAATTGAGTAGAGAAAGTGAGCTATTTTACTTTAAATTTTATTTTTACCATTACACAAGGCATTTCTATATGAAAAATGATGCTGTGTCTCAATAAATAAGAAGCAAAAGCACTCTTTGATCAACATCCTTTCACAAATGGAAGGATTGAGAGAGTGTGACAGAATGCTTCTATTTGGGGATGTCACTGCATTAAAAATTAGCAGAGACCATTCTGGTGACAGAAATAGCACCTGCCCCTAAATAGTCCCTCAGAACAGGATCTGGCCTCCTATTAAATCTGTGAGAGACCAAAGAAAACACTTAATTGAAGCATATCTCTTCCCCTGCTCACAATGAGTGGTTTCCGCCAGCAGCATTTGTCACAGCGACAGTTACAGCTGTGCTTTCAGAGAAAGAAAACCTGATTGCACCACCCAACAGAATGATCAAAAGCAAACCCTGAAAAATGGAAAACTAATTCTTTACTCGTAAGACATCTGCCAGAGTATGAGAGGACTCCAAAACTGATTCTAGAGGTATATTTTGGTCAAGGTTCCTCATGATGTCTTAGAAGTTTAATTGCTTGATCAAAATATTGTTGAACAAACATAGAGGCAAAATATATACTGAAAGGTTTTTATCTATTTGTTCATTAGTATCCTCACCATGTTCCAAAAATTATTTGAAGTCATTTACAATATTATAGCAAGATCCTGTAATTTAGAAACAGGACTGTGGTAGAGACAGCGTAGTGTAGGTGAGAGATGAAGGGGCATAGGCTGCAGAGATGCTCACTATCAGATCTGTGTGACCTTGGACAAGTCATTTATCCTCTCTGCACTCACTTCCTCATCTGTAAAATGGAATAATGACACTTCGTGAGCCTATTGTGCAGATTAACTTAATATATGCACTTAAACAGTACCTAGCAAGTAGTACATTTTCTAGAAATGTCAGTCAAAGATAGAAAGGTGAGGAGGGGAATAGGATAGGAATAGGAAATGGATCCATAAAAATGGCAAATGCACACAGCTCTCTACAATGTGCTATGTATATGAGATTTGTTTTTTATTTTATCCATATTACCGATTACACCAAGGTCTAAAAATTTAAATTTTACATTTTGGGCACTTATACTCTATTCTATGTTTACAGGACAAGACAGCTTTAGTGTATGATGTTTCCACTAGCCAATTTAATTATGCACCGTATTTAGCTAACATGAGTTTGCCATATCTTTCCAAAAAGGAGTATGACCGATTCGGGCAATTTTGACAGCACCGTAGAAGTGCTCCACTTTTAGAACTGGGTGAAAGGTCTGGACACATGCCCTTTAAAGATGATCCCCACAAATGGGAATGGACGATACCCATGAAGCCCAAATCCCCAGCAACTCTACCTTGCCTAAGTTTAGGGCTTGAGGCCATTTCAGAGGACAACAGGGGAGCAAATGAGGTAAAACTGGAACAGCTAACCTGAAAGTAACTTATAAAATACTGTAAACATCTGATTTCTCACTCTTTCTCATTTAAATATTTTAGTCAGTGATGACTCCAACAATGTTATCAACTATTTTAAAATAAAAAGCACTGCAAAATCATATAAAATGTATTTTAATCTATTAAAATAATTGCTAGCATCTAAATAGACACAGACGTTTAGGGCACGTGATTATTCCATATGATTTATGAATTTGATAATAAAATGATGGATGTTCATGGCCTCATGCCCCAACTCTAAACAAAATTAGGATTGAGAAATTTATTTTGCTTTTCTTTCTTCCTCTGCTTTCCATGAGAACTTACGATACTAATAAAATGTGTGTACAGGGAACTCCTGAGTTTTGACCAATAAATGCCCTTCAAGGAGTAGTCTCTCTTGTTGTCATAGTCCCACTCCCATGTCCCTAAAACTGCCCGCTGACTTAGCTCCAGTTTCATATTCCCACTTAATGAACTCAGGTCCACAACATGAGGTGAACCCGAATTCACAGGGAGTGAGGAGTTAATGAGCTGATGAGAATGTATGGACCTTGGGAGACTACTTACCTGATATATCTTAGCTCCCTATAAAATCAAACTAATGCAAAAAAGTTGCTTGATTCTACAGGAGAACAGTGAAACTTGTGTTTCTCCAGTCCCTTAGGCACAGCCCACATTGCACAAAGAGGAGGCTGCATCTATTCTACAGACTCAGGCAAGTAGAGAGGGTTAGCAGAGCCCCAGAGCTATGGCATGTGAGAACACTTATTCTTTTCCCTAAAGTATTATTATAGACATAGAGTTCAACTGCATAGCAACAGCACTCCATTGTAATCAGTTTATTAACAGGCCTTATCTATGAAATAAATAGTACCAAAGGAATCTGCTATCCATGTGCAGGGATCCTGTAGGTGTGGGCAGCTAGCAGGAAACACTCAATGAGCCTCAACGGTGCCAGTCCGATTAGTCTATGTCTCCCTGGATTTCAAATTTCATATACCCATCAATATATTCTAAGAAGAAACTGTTTTAATGTTTTGGTTTTTGTATCTATATAAAAATATGTAAAACATTTCAGGATCTATATAAAAATATGTAAAGTACTATGTAGCTTTTTGACAATATTTACTTCGTATGTAATTTTAGAATTCTCTCCTACCAAAGATCTTTAGAATTAAGTTCAATTCTAATTTCACAAGGCCCTAAAAACCAAGTACAAATGCAGTCTTGTGAGATGCCAGGCAGAGAACTCATCTACCAAGTAATGTCCAGACTCCTGACCCATGGGAACTGTGAGATAATAAGTGAGTGCTGTTTTAAGCCCCCTTTTTAAAAAGTACAACTTAATAGGTAAGATTTGGAAATAGCCCAAGTGCCCACTAGCAGATGAGTGGATAAAAAAGCTGTGGTATATTTACACCATGGAATACTATGCTGCTGTAAAAAAGAAAGAACTCTTACCATTTGCAACAGCATGCATGGACCTGGAGATCATTATGCTAAGTTAAATAAGCCAGTCAAAGAAAGATAAATATCACATGATCTCACTCATATGTGGAATCTAATGAACAACATAAACTGATGAACAAAATAGATTCAGAGACATAGAAGCATGGAACAGATTGACGAATTTCAGAGGGAAGGTGGTGGTGGAGGGATGGGGAGTGATTAACTGAGGAACTTATATGCATATATGCATAGCCCACGGACAAGGACAGTAGAGTGGTGAAGGCCTGGGAGGGATGGGTGTGGGGTGGAGGGGATCCATGGGAAAAAAAACACAAAGGGGACATCTGTACTACTTTCAACAATAACAAACAAAAAGAAGTACAAGAAATTAAATAGACGTTGGATAAAAATGAGAGAAAAAAAGAGAGGGGACTAAAAAACACATTTACTAAAAGTTAAAAAAAAGTCAATGAGGACTATCCCCTTCCATTCAGTATCTCCCTTTCTAAAGACAGCCTCTCTTCAGGTAACCTGGTTGATCTAATCATTTTCTTGGATGAACTAGAGGCCCAGTGCACGGATTCATGCACCAGTGGGGTCCCTCGGCCTGGCCTGTGCCCTCTCACAATCTGGGACCCCTCAGGGGATGTCGGAGAGCTGGTTTCAGCCCAGTCCCCAGAGGCCAGGCTGAGGGACCCCACTGGTGCACGAATCTGTGCACCGGAACTCTAGTATATATATATATAAGATCTTCGGTTAATCTCTTCCCGCCCTCTTCCTCCTCCCCTCCCCTCTGAGATTCATCAGTCTGTTCCATGTTTCCATGCTTGTGCGTTGAGCATCTGCTCCCTGGTGGTCAGTGCACATCATAGCTACCGGTAGAATGGTCCAAAGACAGCATAATACAAATTAGACAAAATTGTCATAGTTTACTTTTTATTAAATCATAGTTATGTGTTAAAGGAAACCATGACTTTTCTAAAGGTTAGTGGACACCATCGCTGATCCCCATTATGAGCAACTAATAGAAAAACTTGTGCTGATATTTTACCAGCAATGCCATCGAGGAATGCAATGGAGAAATTAACGTCGTTTACTTGCAGGGTTCCAAGCAAGGAGAACAGGAAGCTATTGCTTAAAACCCAAACTCCCCGATGGTTTTTAATCAAGGGTTTTTCAAAGGCAAAGAATGAGGGTTAAGGATTAGGGGAAATAAGTATGGGGAAGTGCTGGAGGGCCACGTTTTAATTGGAGGACCTTGGATCTTGGCCGTTTATGGTAAGGGGCTTCAGCACCCATCTTCCTGGACAGCAGACCCTTTGCTGCTTCTGAAAGGGTTTGGTGTGCAAGTTCCAGTAATGTCCCGGTCCTTTGGTTCCATGGGGATGGGAACACAAGTGTGATTCCTAGAAGTCAAAGTTCTCTCCTCTGTGCATGCTTCAGCTGCATGGCTTGCAGTTTTGGTCTATTGTCTCTGAAAAGCAACTCAGTTATCTTGTTAGAAACAGGATAGCACTAGCGGTGGTTCTACGGTCACAATTACTTGTTAGTGAATCACATATTTTCTAATGAAACCGCCAGCTCTCTGCCACCTCCCCCAACCTCTTTTTCCCCAGTTGCTGAATAAGAACACTTTCACTTTAATCATATCCATGTACAAACTTGGCACTAGTCATCATTCAATTAGTGTTCGTCCCTTTCCCCCTCTCCCTCTCCTTACAGCCTTTTCATCTTCTGAAGGGAATACTGCAAGTCCCCAGATTACCCATACCAAGAGACATAATCAAAATACTTCTTTCAAACCAATTCAAAAATATCTAATGCCTAATCTCAAAAATTCAGCTGTCAACACCAAAAGCATTCTGATACATTTCATCATTTCTCAAAGTGCTTCACAACATCCTTCAGAAATATACGTGAGCTCTGAGAGGGCCAAGCCATATCCACCAGGAAGAGAAAGAAATGGAAAACCAGAAAGAGACACAAAGCGAAGCATCAGTCTCTGAAAGGTCCCAGGTGCACTGTACATTCCTCAAAAAGGGTTGTGAATAGCTCAATGCATTAAACACATCACTACTTGTAACTTACAGGTTCTAGAAATTACAAAGCAATTTCTCATAATTGTATTAGCTCTCTTAAATTTTGGAATATCAATTTGAGATGCTGAAATGACATGAAACACCATGTATTGATTCTTAATTATAATTTTAAATATTTGATTAGGCCTCATCATCATTATTTGAACTCAGAGTTGTTTTTTGATAACAAAATGTCTCTAAAAATAAGTCAGAAATACTGTAAAAATAGCTTTATATAAGCAAAAGATCAAGAAATTGTTGTATATGCTTCATTAACAAGTAGAAAATTAACAGTACTAAAATTATATTTATGGAGCCCTACTATGTGTCAGGCAATCTGCAAGGGTTGGCTTAATATTGTGATGAACAAAATGGGCACTGTCCCTGCCTCCAATGTTTACAGGCCATGTTAGTGTCTATGAACTGCCTATTGAAGTCTCTAGTCTGTTTTTCCACTGAAGAGAATATCGCTATTCTTGCCGATTTATATAAATATTTCATATATTAAAGATCGTAACATTCTGTCATAAATAAAAATTCAAATACAGTGGAACCTCAGTTCTCAAACATCTCCCATCTTAAGCAATTTGCTTCTCAACCTGACAACCCTTTCATGCTGATACCAAACGAAGGAGAGAATGCATAAGTATGAGTCACTTTATCACTAAACCTTATTTTATTAACATTCCAGGAAATTATGCTGTAAATATTTTTGTGTTTTTTTGCTTTTGTTGGTGCTTACTATTATTATTAAATTTTCATTTTTTACTGTACACTTCCGTTCCTTTGTTACATTTTCATTTACCATTTCATGTCCTTTTTGTTTTTACATGTTTATTTATAGATTAAACATATATTAGATATGCATTAGATATGCATAAAACAGGGAATCATTTGGGGGTCTGGAACAGATGAATTCAATTTACATTATTTCTAATGGGAGAAAATGCTTTAGTTTTCAAACAGCCTTTGGGAATTAATTAAGTTCGAGAACCGAGGCTCCACATAAATCTAAACAATTACCGAAGCAGGTCATAAAATAATTCTTAAGCATGAGTAATTTACTTAAAATGTATCATAGCTGCTACTGCCTCACATTCAATAATATCTTAACCTCAAGAGCCAGTACTGCAAAGTGGTGAAGAGCCCAGGCTCTAAGGACAGGTGTCCTGGTTTTGAACCCCAGCTCAGCAACTTCCACATTGTGACCTGGGCAAGTTATTTAATCTCTGTGTGACTCAATCTTACCAGTGCAAAATGGAGCTCACTTAAGCACCCAATTCATGGCGGGGAGGGGCTGCTCTGAGAATGACATAATTACTGCAAAACACTTAAGACTCTGCCTAGTAGATGCTCAGTCAGTGTTACCTGTTTTCGGTGGAATGCTCATGCCAGCTTGAGTAAACTGACTGTTGAATTTTCAGAATTTCGTCAGTCAGCTGTTAAACACAGCCATCATTAAAAATTAAATTACATAAAGCCACAATTAAATAAATTATATTAAAAACAAAGATACTAAATATTCAAAACTCATCACTTATATTACTGCCTTTTACTATTATCTATGCTTTTGGGTTTATTTGCATCTATTGCATCTGTACGGTGCAAATACTATCTAATGGTGTGCTGCTTGCATCTCATCCCAAATCTGCAGTGAGTGATGTCAAGCTGGTAGCCTAAAGTAAGACCATGGTGAAAGTATTTACACCACGGGAAAGAGCAAATGCTGCAGAAATCAAGATTTTTATCCCAGAAGAACTGGTTGTCAAATATTTATCAGCACACTGCTGCCTATTATTACAGTGATTATTATAATAAATCATCTTTAATTTCTTTTCTTTTCACAGGAAATAAAGAAAGGGTGGACATTCAAAATGTTAGTCATCTCTAGTCTATTTGTCTCTAGGTGATAGTATACATACAAACTTGACAGCCAAGCTCAGGTTCCTTTTCAAAACTGTGTCCCCAAAGGCCCACATAGCTCTGTCTATAACTGTGACAGACAGGGGCCTTGCTTTTCCTGTGCTGCCAAAGCCAGACAGAGTCGGCATTCTTTAAAAATAACAAGGCTAATCTGCCATGGTTCAATATGGAGGCCACCTTAAGGAGATAAAAGCTAAGTGCCAAACTGTCATCAGATACAGTCCACACATCTCTCAAAACTGTTTTGACCTTCTGATCTTACTTAGCAACTCAATTCAATATCAAACAGGCCCACAGTCGCTGTACCTGAAATACAAATATTAACTTGCCAAATAACGGTCAAGTGCTCAACTGCCTTCCAACTGCTCCTTTCATGTCTTATGTTAGGAACTAATACAATACATACATAAATAATGTGTTCAAAGGGCCAACTAAATGTTGCGATTCATGTCACATGCGTAGCTTGAATGAAGCTTGCCGGGAAACTAGGTTAGGCCCTCAAGTCTTCCCCTGCTTGGCCAGGAGCAGGAGGAAGAGAAAGTGCAGCATAGGTACTTGGGTGCGACAGGACTTTCTCAGGGCAAAATTATTAACCGTAAAAAGCATTCAACTAGAATCAGAATACCTGGGCTCCAGTTCCAAGTCTGATTCTAACCAGTTCTATGAGCTTAATATCTCTGAGCCTAATTTTTCTCAGATATAAAATGCAGATTGTATCTCAGCTCTATGAGTCTGCTCTATTTTTCAGAATAAATGTGCTGTCACTACAAAAAGAATCCTTCCTCTCTGCCTGCCTTCCTATGATATTTATATAACATCACATAAATAGAAACATTTATGTTAACGTGAAAATATAGAAATCTTATAGATCATGTCTTAATTCTCCAGCTACACACTTTTATATTTTTAGAGTTCATAATGACACAAAGGAACATACTTCTTTCCTTTCTATACTTCCTTTTTATAAAAAAATATATTTTTATTGATTTCAGAGAGGAAGGGAGAGAGAAAGAAATATCATTGATGAGAGAGAATCACTGATCGGCTGACTCCTGCACGCTCCCCACTGGGAATCGGACCATGACCCCCTGGTTCATAGGTGGACGCTCAACCACTGAGCCACGCAGGTCAGGCCCTTTGTGTACTTTCAAAGCTGAATACAGAGCTGCCATCAAACAGAAAGAACTCAATAAACATGGATAAACTGTACATAAAGAAATCTAAGAGTTTTAAGTCTACAACATTACTGTAGTCTAATTATAATTAAAAATTAATGCAAAATTAATATGCACGAGCCTTTTTTTTTTTTAAGAGAAAAGGAGGAGGACCTTCCACCTCTGGGCGTGATGGAGTAACAGGGACTGGATTTACTCTTCCACTTTATACAACTATTTTCGTCTCTAAAAAGAAAGACAAAATTTACGAAACCACAGTTTTTGGACATGAGACAATAGACAGACAGAGAATGATCTCTGAGAAAAGGGAAGCACTACACGATGAACCCTACTATCACCCAGCATACTGCCTGGATGGAGTTTCCAGGCTACAGTGCAGGGGCTGGGGGACAGGGGCAGCAATCTCCCTCAACTAAGGAGACAGAGTTAATCCGAAGAGGTCAAGGCAATGAGAGTTTCCAGGGCAGACAATGAGACAGAGCTGCACAAGAGCCAACTCTAGAAATCAGCAAGGGGGTGCAGCTTTATCTGAGTACTGGGTACGTATGTGCAAGGAAACTACCAGAAGTCCGGTAAAGAACCACCAGAAAGGAGCAGGCAGAATGCAAAACAGTACTCCCTCAGTAGTTGGGGAATTATTAGCCCGAGGCTAATAAAGCTTGTCCTGCTCCTGCCTAAGAAAGCTTAAAAACCAAATCTTAAAAGGATCAATCTATTCTAAGTACTTAACTGTATAGCAAAACAAAACTCCGAAACACCACAAACAGCACAGAAAAAAATTCAGCACCCACCTAAATAAAATGAGCAATGGCTGGCATCTATATAAAAATCGCCCGGCATGCAAAATAAAACTGGGAAATATAACCCCTAATAAGGAGAAAAGGTCATCAAAGGAACAGACTTAGAAATGACACAAACAATAGAAGTGAGTAGACAAGGATATTACGCAACTATTACTAATATACTCCATATGTTCAAAAAGATGGAGGAAAGCATGAGTATGTTAAGAAGAAACACAGAAGACACAAAAGAATTTTAAAAGACCCAAACTGAACTTCTAGAGATAAAAAAATATATACCACCAGATGGGATTAACAGATTAGACACTACAAAAGAAAATATTAGTGAACCTTAGAATATTCTACTGAGCTTAGTTAAGAAAATGAGTTCAGAAAATCTTAAAGCCCTTAAATCCTCAGCAGAAACTCATTCATTCAATCATTTTAAAAGCAAAGTAATTATTGAGCATCTACAATATGCCATGTACCATGATAAGCACACACACACAAAAAAAAAAACATTTAAAAAGCTTAAATAAAAAAATATTTTCTACTTCGTTTTGCAAATTTCAAAACTATTCAACATTCTCTTATCTGATGATCCTATAAACAAACACGTGATTTGTTTTTCTCAATCTCTCTACTGTGTTTCCATATCATCTCTTAGTATTAGGTACATCCCGGGGTTAATCCTGGGGTTACCTTTATGTCCAATTCATATAAAAAGAAGTTGTACTATAATAGGGCTCTACTATAATGTCTTTATTCCTACTTGTCAGAGAAATAAACCTTTATGATACAAGCTAAGGAATACAGGACACACGTCAAAGATGTAAGAACACTATTCCTAGGATCCTTTATTCACACTGCATGTACCACCTTCATTGTTCCCTAATTCATCTTGCTGGTTTTCCCAACAGACTGAGATCTCCTAAAGGAAAGTAAGATCATCTTTTTCATCTTTGTGTATGTCATGCGCACTCAATAAATTTTCATATAATTTGTTAAATCAATGAGTAAAAAAATGAAGTCAGATAAGGAACAAAACAAACAGGGACGCTGGCTAAGGACAGCACTCCTTAGAGACTGTTACTACATTCGTCTGACCTATCCAAGTCAGTGCCTTCTCGCCTAAGACGACAGCCTGAGTATATGACCAAATCAGAGGCTGAAAATTATAGCTGAGATCATAATGAACCATCTCAGTTATAAACGACCACACAAACCATAAGTCTGTAAATTGTTTATGAAAGTGCCAGATGGTCTATTAAGTCCATGTCACCTAATACCACAATGTTGCTTATAAATTATGCCCATCAGAATCCCATGGAGGAAGCTTTCCCCAAAAACCAGCATTGTTTCACCATGTCATCATGTACATGCAAACATTTAATAATGTTCTTCTCTTAACCTTTCTACTTTATTTATGGTGGTAGTGTTTATACTTATTGCAGAAGTAACAGATAACATTTTTAATTTAAAAAATATATATTTTTATTGATTTCAGAAAGCAGATGGGAGAGGGAGAGAAAAACAGAAACATTGATGATAGAGAAACATCAATAGGCTGCCTCCTGCATGCCCCCTACTGGGGAATGAGCCTGCAACCAGGCATGTGCCCTGACTAGAAGTGAACCGGTGACTTTCTGGTGCACACAGGATGATGCTCAACCAACTGAATCACATGGGCCAGGTTATACATATTATTTTTTAAATGTCAAATACTGAGATTGAAGAAAAAAAAGTTAACCACTAGTAACAGTTTGGTTTATATCTTTCATACCTCTACCTATGTTTCAATATAGATCTTTTACTTTGTTCTTTTTTTATAAAAATAACATATACATTAGTTTTCTGCCTTTTAATTTTCCTTAATCATATATTGGGGAAATGTTATCAGTCAATATTTAAGAGATCTAACTTGCCCAGCAAGTGTGGCTCAGTGGTTGAAGTCAACCTATGAACCAGGAGGTCAGGGTTCAATTCCTGGTCAGGGAACATGTTCAGGTTGCAGGCTCTACCAAGTAGGGGGAATGCAAGAGGCAGCCAATTGATGATTCTCTCTCATCATTAATGTTTCTATCTCTCTCTCCCTCTCCTTTCCTCTTTGAAATCAATAAAAATATTTTTAAATATATTAAAAAATAAAATGAAAGGATCTTTTAAAAGAGAGAGAGAGATCTGACTCATAATTTTTATTAGCTGCTTAACATTCCAAGGCATGGAAGTATCAAAATATATTCAACTATCCCCTACTGATAGTCATTCAGGTTATTTCCAGTGTCTTAAAATTATAAGCAATGTCACAATAACTATATTGAACGCTACCTGTAAGCCGAAATGTTGGTGGGCTAAAGATGTGCCTTCAACAGCAACCTTCAGCAGCAACCTTCTTTCCTCAAAGATGGTAACACATCACATGGCACAATGGCTGAGATTACTCTTTCCCCACATCCTTGTCAGTAATGGATGTTATACTAAACTAGAGGCCTGGTGCACGAAATTTGTGCATTGGGTGGGTGTCCCTCAGCCCAGCCTGGCCCCTCTCACAGTCTGGGAGCCCTCAGGGGATGTTCTACTGACAGCTTAGGCCCGCTTCCCATGGGGAGCGGGCCTAAGCCACAGTCTGGCTGTGGCGGCTTGGAGCACACACCCCTGGGCGGGTCTGCAGGTCCACTGGGGGCCTTAGTCTCAGCTGTGGCACAGCTTAGAGCATGCCCCCCTGAGCAGGTCCGTGGGTCTGCTGGGGCCCTTGCTCCCAGGGCATGCCCGCCCACGAACCCCCGGTGGGAGTGTCCTCGGAGCTGGGCGGCACTGGGGCTGGGGGTGGGCTCCGAGCCACGCCGCGGCTGCTCAGAGTCCACCCCCAGCACTGGTGTGTGGTGTGTATCTGCTGGGGCTGGGGGCGTGCTCTGAGCTGGTCGTGATGCAGCCTCCTGAGCTGGTCCTGATGTCCCGGCCTAATTTGCATATTCCTCTCTTATTATATAGGATGCTTTTGGAAGATGATAAGAATAAAAATGGTTGGCCGAAACCGGTTTGGCTCAGTGGATAGAGCGTCGGCCTGCGGACTGAAGGGTCCCAGGTTCGATTCCGGTCAGGGGCATGTACCTGGGTTGTGGGCATATCCCCAGTGGGAGATGTGCAGGAGGCAGCTGATCAATGTTTCTCTCTCATCGATGTTTCTAACTCTCTATCTCTCTCCCTTTCTCTCTGTAAAAAATCAGTAAAATATATTTTTTTAAAAAAAAAGGTTGCTAATTTTTAAAAAATACTACATCTAACTTATTTTCTAAAATTCTTTAAATTTCTCCATAGATTTACCTACTGTCAAAAATTTGCCAGTTGTCTCCAATTTACCAATGGACCGTACTGTAGAAATGTACTTGCAAGTTCCAAACAACAAACTTAAAATGTCTCTAAAAATTGCTACTTATCCCTAACCGTTTTTGGCTCAGTGGATAGAGCATTGGCCTGAGGACTGAAGGGTCCCAGGTTCGATTCCAATCAAGGGCATGTACCTTGGTTGTGGGCACGTCCCCAGTAGGGGGTATGCAGGGGGCAGCTGATCGATGTTTCTCTCTCATTGATGTTTCTAACTCTCTATCCCTCTCCCTTCCTCTCTGTAAAAAATCAATAAAATAAATTTTTTTAAATTGCTACTTAAATGAAGATTATATAATCCAGGCTAATGCAAGGCTATATTTTTAATTTAGAAATGGTAAAACAACAACATTATTGATGTCCAATATACACTGGTGTTTTGGAGTCAATCTAGAATACTACTTAAAGTATATAATCTTGGATCTATTAAAACAGAAGTTTAACAGAAACATACAATAAGGATGTTCCTATTGGAAACACACTTTCCAAATCACATCCTTCCCAACCATATACCCACCTCCTGTTATCATAGAGAGAACTGAGGAGACAGGGCCAGCCAGGAGAAACACACCTGAACAAGGAAGGAGGTAAGGAAGGGCAGGTACAATGCCATGTATGGAGACCCAAAAGATGAGAAATGGAGTCAGGCGACCATTCACCTAAAAACCTCTATCTCCAAACTTCTCAGAAATACCAGGAGATAAACCACACACCCCCCTCCTCTTTTCCAGGCACCTTTCTCTCCACATGCCTACCTCCCACCTGCCTCATGCCCATTTGAAGAGTGAGCAAATCCAAACTTTCCATCCCTCCCACTGCCGCTCCTGCTTTCTAAGTGTATTACAATTGAGGTCACAAAGCCTCGTATTCTCCTCTACCCATTCCTAAAGCACAGCAGAAGGGGAGCTTCCAGACTCAAACCGATCCTGAGAAGGCAGGCCACGGGGAAGGGGTGAATATGGGGTGGTCAGTGGCCCAGATCCACTTGCCTGCAGCCTGCCCCTAGCAGTTAACTAGGAAACAGCCAGGTAGCCACATGCTGACCCAAAAGCTGCAGCCAAATTGCCAATAAACCTTTTAAGGTGGAGGAATATTTCAATTGCATGTTATACCTCCTATTTATATTAAGCCTAATTATTTTCTTAAAGCTCCAGAATAATGATGAGCCTGCTGCATGCAATTTATCATCGCTGACATAATGCTGGTCCCTAAAATCCATAAACATCAATCAAATGCAACATTGAAAATCCGACATGCCCCACAATGCATGTCTAGAAAAGCATTGTCATCACTACTTCTATTTCTGCTATTGCTTCACTTATTCCACTCCTTTCTTCTACACTGAATTATTTTCCTTACTAATTCTTTAGTAAGCCATGGCTTTTTCATTAAATGACCTACATATAGCCAAGGAAAGCATCTCTTCTATCTACCCACAAGAAAAAAGGACACTGAACATATGGAGAACCAGAAATCAGGATACCTCAGTTTGGATCTTGCTTTTCTCTTTGCTGACCCTTCTCTGGACTTCAGTTTTCTCAAGCATAAAATGCAAGGACTAAAAATCAGCGCACTCAATGTTCCTATCTTTTCCATATATCTACCACAATGGACGGTAGTTCTCAAAGATGAGCAGACAGGGGAGCTGAATCAGGGTTAGACATAGAACGAAAGTTCTGTTATTTGGGGGAGGGCAGGGTTAAACAAAGATATTAAAAAACAAAAATAAAACAGTTTAAGCAATCCCCCAGGATAAAGAGCCTTCAAAACTGAGACAACTGAAGACTACAACCCCTAGACCTAAGGCTGTAGCTCCACCTCAGACTCAAAGAATGGCCAGAAAGTCTCTATTCCCATTCATTTCCAAAGTAAAGAATTACAAGTACCATGACAGAAATCTTCCAATCAACCGGAGATGGAAGAAGGAGGCTCGGAGAGGACAACATTTAGGCCCTTCCTCCAGTTGCGTAGGTCATCATTAACCAAACACAAAAGAAATGCAGAGCTAAACATGCAAGAACAACGCACAGTGATTAAGACAGATAACAATTTAAAACTTCCAACATGCAGTCATTTGTATACACTCAAAGGTACAAAGTTTACATATCATTAATGCATGTGATGAAATTGGAAAAACTTTTAAAATTATGAATTTCTGCCAAAGTTGTACTTCAATCAATGCTACAGATAAACCTAATCCCTCAAAGTACTGCTTAATTCAGTACCATCTATACTAATAAAAGGGTAATATGCTAATTAGACCGGGTCGACTGGACATCTTTCGGACATCCGACTTCCTTCTGGACAGTTAGGGGGCAACCAGGCTGGCAGGGGGGCAGTTAGAGGTGGTCAGGCCGGCAGAGGTGCAGTTAGGGGGCAGCCAGGCCAGCATGGGGGCAGTTAGACAGCGGCCAGGCTGGCAGGGGGAAGTTAGGGGGTGGCCAGTCCGGCAGGGGGCAATTAGGGGGCAGCCAGGCTGGCATGGGGCAGTTATGGGGAGACCAGGCTGGCAGGGGAGCAGTTAGGGGTGACCAGGCCGGCAGGGGGGCAGTGAAGGGGCGATCAGGCTGGCAAGCAGAGGCAGTATCAGGCAGGCAGGTAGAGTGGTTAGGGGCAATCAGGCAGGTGAGCCAGCAGTTAGGAGCCAGCGGTCCCGGATTGTAAGAGGGATGTCCGATTGCCGCAGGGATGGGGCCTAAACCGGCAGTTGGACATCCCTCGAGGGTCCCGGATTGGAGAGGGTGCAGGCTGGGCTGAGGGACACGCCCCTCCGTGCACAAATTTTGTACACCAGGCCTCTAGTTAATAAATAATAGTCTTAAAGACTAGCACAAGTAATGAAATACAAATGCAATCAATGATTACAACCCATCTCAAAAGCTCCGGAGGCATTTTTTAAATAATATTTTCTGAAAAAAAATAATAAAGCCCACGAATATGGTGATCATTTCAAAAGTAAAAAATGAGGTATATGTCATAAACAATAAATGGAAAGTGTGTCAGAAAATGATGCCAAGGGTAACCAGACAGATTATATCCGTATAAAGTAATATATTCACAACTCAACAAAGGATCTAACATACCTGCTGGCACACACTCAATAAATGTTGTCTAAATGAATAAATGATGAATTAATCACATTAAGGTAAGTATTATATGATGAGGAACCTTGGCAAAGCAAGCATTCATTTTAATGTATAAGCCATCCAAGACCAGCTAGCTAATATAAGACCCAGGAATGAAAAGCAGGTCTCCTGATTATTAGTCATTGCTTCCTTTACTGGTGGAATTTCTAGAATTCAAGAGAAATTATAATTTTTAAATTGGATATAAAACTCAATAATCTACTCAATTAGGAATTAATGTCTTATGAACAGTTAACTGTTAAATAGTTTATATAATCCATACAATTACTTTCTTTTCTTAAAAACATATATTTCTCAATTTTGTAATTGGATTTAAAAATACCAATATAATAATATTAACCAAAACCCATCAGATTAAAAAATAGCTTAAATGGTTTCATGATATTGTTCATCACCACTGCATAATAGAATATATGCATTAGTTATTAAATATGTTTTAAATAATACTTAATGATATTAGAAAATGCCATAATATATAGTGAATTAGCAGGATACAGAACTTTATACACAGTAGCCCACATTTTTAAATGTTATATATTCAGGAAAAAAGAGAAATGGAAAAGAAAATATGTCAGGATATTAATGTATTTGGCTAATGAAACTACAGATTATTTTTATACATTTTATGTTTCTGAAAATGTTAGCAAGTTTACATCATACAAAAATTTTCTTCCCACATTCCATCAAGCACTTACATAGTTCCTCCTTTTCCACTGAGCAATACAGAAATCACATATTTAGTTAATGGGATAGCTGCCTAACTGTAAAACCCTGTAATTTTAAGAACTGCTTCAATTAACAATGGTTGGAGTTTTCCCCTCAAGTAACTAAATCCTCAACAGCCAGCAATAGAAGTTTTCACTAAAATTTATAGATTAGGGTAGCCCAAAACCACATTAAACATAATGTAAACCATACTTCTCTCCCTCCTAAATATGTACCTCTACCAGTAACTCTAGAACATATTCAATGAATATCTACTTAAAGTGAGACTATTCACCTCTCACCACATATATTACTTAACTTATACTTGTAATAACTTTAAATGCATATAAAGAATGGCCACAATTCTCTATAGTGGTTCCCACTCAGGCACCCAGTCAATGCAAGCAGGGGAGCCTGGTTTCCTCAGCTATAAAATTGGCTCTTATGTTACTTGTCTCAAAGAGTTGGTATAAGAATCAAATTACATCATGCATGTAAAAATATAAGCAAGTATGGTGCTATCATTACTATGACCATCAATCTAATTCAGAGTTCCCTACTCCATGTGAAGTGTCTCATTCAATCTTTACATTTGCTGAGCCATGCCTAAAAGTTATTTCTCAATACTAAATCCTGAGACTTCATAATATATTAACAGTATTAGCAGAGTTCTTAAAAAAAGGGAGGATAAAATTGTCAACTGAACCCTGATTACCTATACACAAAACTTCTCTGGTTTACACTCAAATATTGATTAAGTCATCAGGGGAATACCTTTCCTAAAATGAATGCAAAGCCAGATTGTCCAGATGAAATGCTAAGGTTGAAAAAACCCTCTACCTACACCACCCCCACACACACAAACACCACAAAGCTGCCCCCCTCTGAAATTCTGCCCTCCTTCAAATGCCAACCCTGCTTGTGAAACTCCTGGGTGTTCAGATTACTCCTCTTTTGCAGCACTCACCTGTAAGTGTAACTGGTCCACCTTCCTCACCAATTATGCAGTCCTTCAGCCGTGTTCCTCTTCGTTCATAGACCCCAGTGCCTTTGCACATTGTTAAAGTATAGGATCAATAACTACTTAGAATTAAACCACATAGTCCAGTTTGGTGAGGATCAATTTCTCCTGGCTCCAAGTGCTTTCTCTCTTCCCAGATTTTCTAGGGAAATGTATATATGTAAAAGCCCAGCGACTGGAATGACAGAACGACCGGAACAACCAGAGTGACTGGTCGCTATGGCACGCACTGTGGCGGCCAACAGGCTTGATCAGGGGCCCCAATCACGCCCCGCCCCCGCCAACCTCCCGTGGCCCCTCCCCAGGCCGGCCAGGCCCCAATCGGCCCCCCCTACCCCAATCAGTGGTGGGGCCAGCTGGCCAACCTCCCGTGTCCTCTCCCCCCAACCATCCCTGCCCAATCGGCCCCCATTGGGGTGGGCTGACCAGACCCCACCCGTGCATGAATTCATGCACTGGGCCTATAGTATTGAGTATAAAATGTGATGGAGGCTGAGGAAAATGTATATTACATGGTAATTTGTTCACCTGAAGCATGTAAACAATTAACTTATAATTGAAAATATGAGAAATGTGAGTTTAGGAACAATGCTGCTGGAATGTTTCAAAGTGCTAATTACAAAAGTATTCCATCCTGTTTATTTTATCATTTTGATTCTATGGAAACACAAATTTAAATTTCTCTGTAGTTTACTAAATGCAAAAGAATTGAGATTAAGTACATCTCTGTTTTCCACTAGAAAAGTAAAGTATCCTTGCATTTTGCTTTCTGTAACTTACAATTTTTTAATACATCTCTAGACCCTACAAAATTTTCCAAAGAAGTATAAAGACCACAATTTATCTCTAGTAGCTAAATTGTTATAGCTTCTGAGATTGCTTGAAGGACACATTCAAATAACATTGCAAATGCCTTCATAATCATCAGCCCTCGCTTAAAAGAAATTATAAAATTCACACTACATTCAAAATTAAACTTTGAATTTCAATCACTCAGCTTTTCATCTACTAAGAATTTTCAATATTCTGTAGTTTCTGTTATGTAGATAAAGCTTTCACAAAAATCACAAAATGAACCAAATACTCTTTTAATCATTTGCATTTTTTCCTTAGCAAAGGCAGTCAACAGTGTTCCAGCATTCATAAATATTTATGGGCTGTGGCTCTTCTAAAATATTCTAAAAGAAAATTCAGGTAATCTTGCTCCACCTCTTAAGCCATGTGGTTTTAAAATTCAAACATCATCATTTCCGTAAAAGCAATGTCTTAACTCTATGGGGCAATAGGAAAACTTTGTGTTCCTAGCTATTATATACATACAGTACTACACTCACATAACAAAAACTTTCTTAAAAATTGAAGCAAACTACTTTCTACCTAATCCTATCTCTGATTATATCTTGAAAGAAGTAATTCAATATTCTAAGAGTTTAACTTTCATATGTTTTGCAGGACATGGACTACTAATTTCAGTCTATCCTTAAAATAGAACAGTTCAACTAATTTTAGAATCAAGTGTTACAAAGCATCATAGCTGCCAACCAACTGGACACCTGATTACAGCAGCATATGTAGATACACTAAAGCAAACTGTCAGATTGCTGAACTCTGAGATGCCACATGCAATCTATGATGTACAATATACAAAGTGTACACCCAAATAAAATGGTACTTAAGAACAATACGATCATATGAAAGGTAATAATCGGGGCCTCATTTATTTAAATAATATCTATAATACGCAATGGTTTAAAAGTGTCAAAAGGAGGTAATGGTATAAAAGTTTACTAACATTTGCAAAATGCATATCTGATTGAGGGCTGTTATATAAAATACATGAAGAATCTTAAACTCAACAAATAAAAAAACAAACAGCCCAATTAAAAAGTGGGCAAAAGTCCTGGCTATGTGGCTCAGTTGGCTGAGCATTGCCCCATGCATGCAAAGGTCACTGGTTCGATTCCAGGTCAGGGCACATGCCCAGGTTGCTGGCTCAACCCCCATTAGGGGGTGTGCACTTCTCCCTCTCACTTCCTCTCTCTCTAAAATCAATAAAAATATATTTTTTTTAAAAAGTGGGAAAAAGGTCTGGACATCTAAAGAGATGGGCAAATAAGCATATGAAAAGACATTCCACATTATATATTACTAGTGGCCCGGTGCACAAAATTTGTGTACAGGCGGGGGGTGTCACTCAGCCCAGCATGCACCCTCTCCAATCTGGGACCCCTTGGGGGATGTCCGACTGTCGGACATCCCTCTCACAATCTGGGACCGCTGGCTCCTAACCGCTCACCTGCCTGCCTGCCTAATTGCCCCTAACCACTCTGCCTGCCAGCCTGACCTCCCCCAACTGCCACCCCCTGCCGGCCTGATCGCCCTAACCGCCTCTGCCTCGGCCCCACCACCATGGCTTTGTCTGAAATGACGTCAGAAGGTCTACCAGAAGGTCTCCCAGTCTAATATATTACCCTTTTATTAGTATAGATTAGAAATTTGCAAAATAATTCAATACTACTACACACCTATCAGAATGGCTAAAATCCAAAACATGGACAAACCAAAATGTTGGTGAGGATAGGGGGGAGGGGAGGGAGGAGCAGAAACTCTTATTCATTGCTAGTGGAAATTAAAAATTGTACAGGCATTTTGGAAGACAGTTCAGCAGTTTACAACAAGATAATCACAACTCTCCATATGACCCAGCAGTCATACTCCTACATATTTACCCAAATGAGTTGGAAACTTATGTCCACATAAAAAAACCTGCACACAAATGTGTATAGCAGCTTTATTCATAGTTGACAAAAATTGAAAGAATCAAGATGTCCTTCAATAGGTGAATGAGCACATAAAGAAACTGTGGTACAATGAAATGTTATTTAGCAACAAGAAGAAATGAACTATCAAGCCATGAGAAAACATGGACAAACCTTAAATGCTTATCACTAAGTGGAAAAAGCCAATCTGAAAAGGCTACATACTGTATGATTCCCACCATGACAATCTGGGAAAGGCAAAACTATGGAGACAATGAAAAGATCCTTTGTTGCCAGAGATTCGGGTGGGGATGAACAGGTAGAACACAGAGGACTTGGGGGGCAGTGAAACGACTGTGATAATGGACACATGGTATGCATTTATCAAATCTTGAACTGCACAAGTGAACCCTGATGCAAACTATGGATCTTAATTAATGATAATCTATCAATATTTTGTTTATCAATCATAACAAACTCACCACTCCAATGCAAGACATCAAAAGGGGAAAATGTGTGTGTGTGGGGGGGGGGGTGTAGGGAATATATAAGAACTCTGTACTTTCTGCCTAAATTTTCTGTAAACCTACAATTGCTCTAAAAAGTAGTAATTTTTTTTTAAAGGTTTCTGGCCTAGGAGGAGCCAGAGGACTTGAATTCTTAAGACTTGAATCTCTACTTCTCAATATACTTCATATGCACTATTTTATCCTACCTTTATTAACTCAGTGAGGTAGACGGTGAGGCACACCTGCCACATCTAACCCACTAGCTTAATATAGGTAGGATAATATAAGCCACCAAGTATCAAGAATACAAATTCTCACATTGGCAAGGCCGGCATGGAGAATTGTAACACTGAATTAGAGGCATTTTTTAATTCACTGGAACAATAGTATCATTGTATAATGTCTTTAATACCAGGATTCACTGGGAAATATTTCCACCCAACAGAGAAAAATTCGGACTTTGTCAACTCCCTTTGCCGATTCTTTCCAGGAAACATTTCAGGCATGTATCACAGCAGCCACATTCACTGGTGACATTTACAAAACTTAATCCTTTTCAAGATCTCCTCAACCTCTATACACACTGGAAATGCTCATGTTAAAATGTTACTTTCCTTTCATGGATAGCTTATTAGAATTTATAATCCAACTAAGATACAACAGTTCAAGCACCCAATATCTGAATATCTGAACTGATATAAATCTCTATGAATGTTTAAACTATTAATTTTGATTTTATGCATCCATTTAACACATCTCAGAAAGTTCTAGTAATCAAAATTATAATTCTAGTAAAAAAATTCTCATCAAAACTATTCTGCAACATTCCCAGCCAATGCGATGAACTCAAAATATACAGTTTATGTCAAATATACACTTGATGTTCAAATGCCATTGCTACCACTTATAGCTATACAATTTTGGGAAGATTAATTTCTCCAAGCCTCAATTTTCATATTGTTCAATGGCCATAATTGTAGCCAAGATAAAGAGGTGTAAGAATTAGAAATTATATATATAATTATATTTATCATTAATTTGTAATACCCAGCACTATGCCTGGTATATAAGCAGGTAGGCATATAAATGGTAGCTATAGTTTTTACTGTTGTAAGCTAAAAATTAAGGGTTTAACAGATAAATTTAAGGATTGATTAGAACTTATATTACATGATCATATAACCATTGAACTTCTAATATACCAAACCAAACTAACTACAAATCTGCTAAACTTTATGTGACAAAAAACAATTAAGAGACTTCTCAAATAAAACCAAATAAAAAATTGTTGAAATATATTATCAGAGTTGTTTTTTTATGATTTATAGTTACTTCTAAAAAGGATTTGAATGATTTTATTTGATTATAGAAAACAGACTTACTGCTGTAACACACTACAAATCATCCTCAGAAGATCCCCAGCAAGAAGACTGATAAAATAGGCCCTGGCCAGGTAACTCAGTTGATTACAGCATCATCCCAATGATGCCCAAATTGTGGGTTCGAGCCCCAGTCAGGACACATACAAGAATCAACCAATGAATGCATAAGTAAGTGGAACAACAAACTAATGTTTCTCTTTCTTTTCCTCTTCCCCCTCTCTCTCTAAAAAGTCAATAAATAATTTTTTTAAAAGACTGGTAAGGTATAACTTATGGAGTCTCACATTCAATAGAGCATTCCATTTTTCTAGGTCACACTATTTACTGTATTCCCAAGGTCAAGTAAAACAGCATTCACTTGATTTCACTACCAAAGGAGGTTTAATAATGACTACTATTAAAAATGTTTCAAAAACATTCTTTCTAATGAATTTTATTTTACAAATTAAAAAGAAATTTCTCCAAGCTTCTTCAAATTTAACTTCAACACAGAGGTTGCTGCATCCCTCCTGTCCACATATTATAGAACCAACCAGTCAACTGTGCTGTCAATTTCTGAAATTTCTTTTGAATCCAGCCTTCCATCCCAAGCCCCAGAATTTTACAGACCTGTCTCCCTGCTTCCTGCATCTTCTCTTCTGTTCAATCCTCCACACTGTCACTAGAGTCATCTCTCTAAAACCTATCTCATTGGTAATATCCTGCTAAAGATCATCAAGGTTCCCCTCCCTACCTATAGAATAAACCCCAAACTTGGTCTTGGGTGTGGCATTCAGGCCCTTTCCAATCTGATCCACCCTAACCCTCCATATTCACCCATTTGTATCTTCTAAAAACCTCTATCCATTCCCATTCCTAAAACCTACCATGCACTTTAGCCAAGCATACAAATAGATTCTGTGGTTATGATGCTCATGAAATGAAGAAGTCGTGCCAGTCTCTCCTCGTGGTGTTTTCCTCAATGGTACCTTCAACTTCCCTACAGGGGAAAATCTCATTTGACCCTAAGTGCAAAGCTTTCCCCAACACCCAACCCAGGCAGAATTATTTGCTTCCTCTTCTGAGAGAGATGAAACTAGGGTGGGAAATAATAGCACAGAAAAATGTGCATTAAAGGGGTAGGCCAAATATAAATAAATAAAAACCTGGAATTTCTCTTTGGAAGTTGGTAGAATGAGATCCCTGAATTAAGAGCTGAGAAATGGACCCAGAAATCTTTCTTCAATAGCCATTATAGTGAGGAGTTGCATATTGATAGGAAAGCTTCTCCAAATTGCTCGAAAAAAAAGTTTTAAGTAGCATAAAGCTTTTTTAAAAGGCCCTGACTAAATAAATGTTGAGATAACTGTGTAAGGCTAAGTCAGAACAAAAGAAACTGAAGGAGCATCAGTATGGTATTTGGGGTTCAGAGTTAAATTCACTAACAATACCTAATAACTGGTCACACTCTTGAACTGGATATAGTTTCTTATAATGTGAACCAATGAACAAGTTCTTTGGCCCATTTAAATCCTGACTATTTGGTAGAAATTACTTTTCAAATCCGTGTTGTAATAACATTAGAAAACATTCAATTGTGTCATTCTGAAACTCCTCAGAGACTTCAATGGAGCTCTCAGACGGTCTCTCCAACTTCAGTGAAGTCAAATACGTTGTGTTATGGATGTTAATGTGTCCGAACTTTAAGTTTCCAATTTCAGGATAGACACTGTACCCTCTGCGTGCCAGACCCAATATCCATTCTTTCCTTATTCTTTCAAACAGAACTTCAATTGTGTTCAGGGCTCTAAGTGGGGCCAACCTAAAACTCTCTATTTTCTAGTCTGCCTTGCAGAGAGCAGTGGCCCCTGCAACAGCTGGGCCAATGAGATACAAGTGAAAGTTGCTAAAGGGGCTTCTAAAAAAGCTCCTTTAAAAGAGGCTGAACCAACTGTTGTCCTTTGTCCTTGCATCTGGAATTAAGACAAAAGGGCTGGAAGGGAAGCAGCCTTCTTGTGACGACAGGGCCACCACATGATGCACAAAAGTGACTAATTAGAAAGGCAGGAGTCTGAGTCCTACTGGCAAATAGAGGAACCCCACTGGCCTGTCCACCTTGGGCCTCTCAGTACCTGAGAAAAAGCAAACATCTATTTGGTTAAGCATCATCATCTGTTTTCCGTCACAGCCCAACAAAATCTTCAGTAACATTTATTACCAAATGAAGCCTACTGCGTATTTTAAAGAAAAGAAAAAGCCCAGACTAATACTGCTTCAAGTAGCTACACTATAACACTGTCATGATGCAACACAGTTAAAGTTCACTTATTACACAACTGACCACCAAGCCATGAGCAGATGAAATTAGAAATCAAGTTTTTGCTGAATCCTGGAAAACCTCTGAGCTAAACTGTATATCTGATTGGGGGACGAGGTGGGGGGGGGGGGGGGTGTAATTCCTGGAGGCCTTTATATATTAGTCCCCCATTATCCATGGTTATACTTTCAATTGTTTCAGCTACCTGAGGTCAACCATGGTCCAAAAATAGGAAAGGGAAAATTCCAGAAATAAACAATTCACAAGTTTTTGCCATTCTAAGTAGTGTAATGAAATCTCTCCTGCACAGGATGTGAATCCTCGTTTTTCCTCTCTGTATACACGGCCCGCCTGTTAGTCACCCAGTAGCCACCTTGGTTATCAGATCAACTGTAGCCCTAAGCACAAGAGTAATGATGCCATTCAGACATGCCAAAGAGAAGCCATAAAGTCTATGTATGTAAAAAACATAATGTATAGAGTTCAATACTACCCTATTTTGGGGCATCCATTGGGGTTCTTGGAATGTATCCCCAGTAGATATGGGAGGATTACTGTACTCCAACTTTCAATTCAACTGGCACCAGAGTTGGTGTACAGTGTAAAAAGACAGGATTTTTGCCAATCACGTATTTCTGTAGGCCATAAAACTGAACTGAAAATGAAAACAACATTTGAGTGGATCTCAATTCCTGTTGACACCATGCACATAAGCAGAATTAGATTGCCCTATTGACAGAAGGGACTAAAGAAACTCCTCAAAAGTTGTTGTGAAAAACTGAAAATTTTGACTTTTTTCTAAATAATCGAAGAGGGTTTTTTAGTGATAGTATAGACAAGTAACAGATCTGCCATTCGGCTTTCATAGAGAATAATAAGGAAACACTTTTTACAGCTGTCTGAGGACAACTAATTTCCAGGTCAAGGGGACAATATCCATTGTTCTGGACCAAAGTATTTTAGCTTTTTAAATTAAGTCTAAAATATATAGAATAAAATTTATTGGGTTCACATGAATGATCTCATTTTCACATGTATCATCATATTTTAAAAAGTAACAATGTGTTGAGAATATAATATCTAATGGCAGACTCAAAGCACAGAATTTCACAGATTAAAGTGACAGCTAATTAATTTTAATAACAATATATGAGTTCATAATAATTGCAGTATATAGGTTAGTTTCCTTACACTGACAAGAAAAACACTGCATCTTTCATGCTAATTTACCAAAAAAAAATGTTTTTATGACAAACAGACCGGGTAATTTACTACAGGTATGAAAGAAAGCTACTAATATGGACATTTCTAGCATAAACAATAATTTAAAAGGTTTTATTCATAAATAAATGCTTTTATTCACCCTGACTGTGGTATCAATAATGTGATTTTTTAAATCAGATCCCTGAACATTCTAGTTGTGAATTTATTTTATAAGTTAAAGGATTAGAACATGAATCAGAACACTATGCCCTTCTGTAGCAAATAGCTTTTTCTGTGTTATTCTAATTCAGCGAACAGTTGCCTATTTTCACTCAGAAGTCAAGGACCAAAGCAAGATACCAGAATAGGCCACACCATAAATACTTAGGCCTCACTCGCCCCATTCTTGTTTTTCTACAGAGAGCTGGGTTTGAAGTCCTTCCAAGGCCGTCTGAGGACTGAGTCTAACAAAACCCTCAACTTCTGAATCTAATACTCCTAAATGCTAACATTATAGATTATCATAATTCTACGTTTCTGACAACAGACAGATTTTGAATTGGTTCCAGCTGACTCTACCACTTAGCACTATTCAACAGCTGGGCATATGATAACATGGCAACCTGATAATATTCTAGCTCAATGCAAACTCATTCTGTAACCAAGAAACTTTGCCAGAAATAAAAATCAAAATAACCCCTCTTACGTTCAAGTGGGAATGTAAAATGTTTTGAACAATGCATGATTTCAGCAAATGAGCAACTGTACTTTGAAAGTTTAGTGAACTGACACTCCCTATCCAAAGCCTACCATTCTTTTCTGATTAGATCAGCCCCCATAGCAAGTCATCAGGATAATAAGCACTGTAGTGAAGTCATCGTATTGGATACTGATGGGAAATCATAACTGCCTTCAAAACATCAGGAAACAATGAGTTTTCCAGGTCTCTGGTTTTTCATGTAATACACTTACTTTTCTTTCCAACACTAAATGAAATATAGAACATCTGTAAAGCCGAGTACAAATTGATTTTAAAGCCACAAAGAAAATAAAGGTAAGAACCATCACTTTTTTCAGCAAAATTTTGCAGTAAGTATATGTTTGGAAAAGTACCTGATTATGTGCAATACTGATTATTAGGGTAAAATTAAAATGTAGTGATGTGAGAACTGTAATGGCCTGTACATCTTTAATTTCCTTTTACTTCTAAAAACAAATGAAGAAAAGCTTTTAAATAATGTCTGCTTCCTCTGGACAAGTCATATCAGCACCTGAGTTACATTAGTTTTCAACGTTACCTGAAATCACCCATGTGTCACTGATGTAAAACTTGATGGGGCAAAAAAACATTCATCCAACTATAATTTCTTTCAAAAGTAAAAAATGTATATCCTTTAGGACTTTCAGACTTTGTTTTTCTGACTTTAAAGAGCACAGGTGTATGTCTTCAATAAATATACTAGTCTATATTGATATTTCTCATTTGTAAAATTCTCGAGACAACCAGTTAAGAATTTTATTTTTTACATGGAGAGAGATATAGCCATGAGCACATTACATGTGCACATAGGTACGTACACAAATTCTACAAATGTGCTGTAGCCTGAACTATCGCTGCACTTGCTCAGTGGCAGCATTATACACAGAAGGGTCTTGGCACAGAGGAGTTCTGATTGTTTACAAAATTCTACATGGATTAAAAGCATGTCAGTAAGAAAACATGCTCTAGAAAGAGAAAAAACACATTTGTGGGTAAGTTTTGAGCTTCTTGGAGATCTAGAATTCAAATATAAAATTCAGGATTTTATATTTCTACTGCCAACTAATAAGGAACTATTAATATGTGCATTTTAACCATAAAACCCCCATTCAATTTATAGAAAGTGGGTGTCTTAAACCAAAGCAAAGATTCAAAATGCAAAACTATTTGAACCCAATCTATGAAACAGGCTACTATTCACTATTAACACATTAAGACTCTATGATCCACCTTTGGGTGTAAAGTGTTTTAGGAGACACAGTAAGAGATACTCTGTACACACTGAAAAATAATTTCCTGAGACAAAAAGGCCCTTTAAGATGCCAACGTGCACTTTGTCTAATGCTATATTTCACCACAAAGTCAACGTAAACTTAATACTCAAAATATCAATATTTACCAGTTTAACATAGAGTTTCCCAAATACAAAGGATAAGACAGAATAACATCTCCAAATATACTCCTTTACATTTAAATGTACAAGTCTCACTGACTAAAGTCTTACAGCATCACACTGTCAAATAATGTTTACGATACATATGGATAGATATAGGGTCTCAATCCATAAACTTTTGTCAAATAAGGTCATTTTGAAGAAAAACGACTTGGTGATGCTCTCGGCGGTGAAATAGTCCATTTAAGAATCCAAGAACCTTTTCTATAGGCTAATCAACTGTGCCAAGCGAGGGCAGCAATGCCTTAGTAATCCCACGGAGAATTAATCGGGATCCACCCTCCCAGGGAGAATTATGATTATGCGTAGTGCTAAGAGCCTTTACAAGGGAGAAAAAAAAAAAACACCAAAAAAAAAAACGCAATATGCTTCTTGGAAACCAATCCCCTCCCCCCCACACTCCACCCCACCCCACCAAGGGCGTCTCCGGACCCATCGCCCACCCCACCACCCTCCCAGCATTGGGGGCACCGAATCTCATCCAAAAGGACCAAAGGGTTCATTCCCCAGATCCGGTCCAGACACCTGTTTACTTGTGCCCAAACGGCGGTGGCTCGGGTGAAGCAAAGGTAACGGTTACCCCGCTGGTCCGCGCCCAGCCCTGCAGCCCGGGCAGGGGAGCCACGTACCTTTGTACCTCTCCAGCACATCCTCGTAGGCCTGGAGGTACTCCTGCTCCTCCACGTACAGGTACGCGGCTGGGGAGAGGTACCCCGCCATGCCCAAGTTTCTCTGCGCGATGACTGGCCAGTTCCCCTCTCCCCCTCGGAACCGGGACAGTACGGCGTCTTACTCAGCAAGAACGGGAAAAGCGGAAGGAGCGGCAAGCCGGGAGCGCGCCGGAGCCGGAGACGCCGAGCCGGGGGCGAGGGGGCGGCGGGGGGCCGGCGGGCGCCGGGCCGGCAGAGGAAACGCCCAGGCCCCCTGGCTGGCCGCGGTGCTCGGCCGCCCGCTCCCGCGGAGCCGGAGTCGCTCTTGGGTTTCAGCAGCAGCCAATCTCGGCGACCTCGGGGGCGGTGACAGCAGCGCCACGCCACGACCAGCGCCGCGGAGGAGCCTGGAGCGCGGCGGGGACGGGCGGGGACGGGCCGGGGCAGCGGGCGCCGGGACCCTCCGAGCTCACGCGGCCGCCGCCCTGGCCGTGCGCTAGGCGCCTGCTCCGGGCCGGACCGAGACGGCGGCGGCCGTGCGGGGGGACCGGCGCGCTGCCTCCGCTCGGGATGCTGCGCGGCGCATCTGCGGCATTTCCTGGCCGCCGCGCCGCAGACGCTCGCCCGCCCGCGCCCCGGGAGAGAGGGAGGGCGCAGGGGGGAGGGCGGAAGGGAGGGGGCGAACCCGGCGGTCAGCACCCCGGCTGGCTCGGCTCCGACCCGGCGCCGCGGGCCCCTCCCTTCCAGGCTGAGCCGCGCGCCCCAGACCCCCTCTCCTGGTCCGCCCACCGGGTGGACCGCGCCGCCAAGCACGCCCACCCCCGGACGCTGGCCGGCCTCCCCGGATCCCCGAGGACGAGGTTTCTATTTGGGACCCACAACAGGTGCCTGGGAAACAACAAAGCCAAAGCGGCAGATCGCGGCCGCCGCTGTGCGCAGCCCCCTGCGGGGGAGCCGGCCACCCCCCGTGGGGAAGGGGCGGCGGGGAGGAGGGGGGGGAAATGCATTTTGCGATCCAGCTGATGGCACGTGAGGACGCGGGTCATTCGGTGGCCGCACAAAGCGGGAAGGGCACGGGGGTCCCCGCCCGGGGCACATTTCGGGGCAGAGCAGGCGGCCTCTGCAGGTGGCCCCGCGCATCAGGGCCTGACAGCCGCGTGTCTGCGCCTGCGCGCTCGGCCACCCCGCGGCCGGAGCACCAGCCCGCGGTCCCTCCCTTCCGCCCCCCAGAGCCAGCAGGCGAATTTGCCGCTGGGCTCCGCGGCGGCCACAGCCCCAGCCGGTTACAACTCCCCCAGCTTACTTTGCCACCGCCCTCCTCCTCTCTACCCATAGTCATTCCCCACAGTACTGGTGAGTACTGGACTTGAATAAAAATGGGAACAATTCATTTAACTTTGGCATATCAGACTTTGAAGTGGGTGAGTTTAAAGGGTCCCCTGGAGAAACCAGTTGGTACCCAGGCGTGTAAATGGATATATTTCAGAGTATCGATGCAGTCAGGCTGCTCTGGATGGAATCCTGGCTCCTTGGTAACTCTGACACAGGCGAGTTACCCTCTCGGAGTCTCTTTTCATAGAAAAATGGGGATAACAGTGGCTAACTCCTAAAGCTGCCATATTAAATAGCTTTATAAGTGTTAGCTATTATTATCACTGGGTAAAGTAGCTCATTGTTCACCATCTGAGGTATTTGAAGGGAGAGGGAGAGAGAGAGAGAAACACCAATGATGAGATAATCATTGATCCGCTGCCTCTTGCAAGCCTCCTACTAGGGGTGGAGACTGCAACCTGGGCATGTGCCCTGACTGGAATCAAACTGTGCCCTCCTGGTTCATAGATCCATGCTCAACCACGGAGCCACACAGCCAGGCTTCACCATCTGACTTCGGACAACTTCACCTCTAGCCCACATCTTCCCTCCTTGTGTCTTCCTTTCATATATACTAACCCTTGGTGAATTATTTTTTCTTTCCTTTTTCAGTGTTGTGAATCTGGACCATTTTCCTTCCATTAACTCTCAGAAGGAGGTAAGTACTCTTGGGAAAAAAAAAACAAGTTTGAATTGGGCATTTTTACTTCTCCTCAGCAATTGGCCTATTCCAAACAAAGCAAGACCACATCTCTCTTTTCTGTTCTGATCACTAGCTTCTAATCTGAGTTTGATCCCATGTCCCACTGAGCCTTCAGGATCACTAGAGTTTTCTTACAACTTGATAGGCGTTCATGTGAAGTAACAAAGACATATCGTAGGGGGCACCTTCTTGAAATGAGAGGGTTAGCAATTAGATTCCCAAGAGTCATTCCATTTACAGTCCTTCCATATGCACAGAGGTAGATTCTCAAAACTGCCTTGTCTCCCTCACAATGACTAAGGTCACTGAGGGCACAGTCTGAGTTTTCATCAGACTGATACTCAGTAGAACCATTTTATGAATCTCATCGGTGCACACTTAAATGGTTTTAAATGTCCATTTAAGGAGCCAGTCGAAATGAACAGAAGCAGCATTTAGGGTTGTCTGCAAACACAGCCTTTGCCCCGTGCATTCTTGGAATTGGCAATACTGGGACAAACTGCTGCTGGTAATAGTGTATTCCTTAGGGAAGCAGGGGGAGCACAGCAGGGCCTCTGGAGTCAAGCCTGCCTGAATTCAGATCCCAGCTCTACCACTTCCTGGCTGGATGCGTTTACCTGACTCTGCTTACCATCCTCCAATTTCACTGAATTCACATGAGATAAAAAAAAAAAAAATCTGTATTTTAATATAGCATTGTCAGTGATAAACCATGTGCCCTCATAGGCACTGGGAGACTGAAAAATTCAATTTAAGATATCCTGTAGCTAAGAACAGCAGATCCGTACTTTTTTATGTAAAAGGCATTATACAATGGGCATTTCCTTACATTCTTCTATCTTATTCTCACATTGACACCTCTAAGAGATAAGAGAGGCATATGTTATACTCGACGACGTTAAAATAAAGAAACTATATAATAAATGCAAAAGCACTTTTAAAAACATAAAGTGTCCGACATATGACACCATCACCAAGAAGACTCTCTGAAATGCAAACCTGATGATGTCACTGCACGGGTTAAAAATCTTTCAGCTGTTCCCCGCCACTTAAGTATAAATAGTCCAATCTCCTCAGTATTGCACGCGAGCACCTTCATAGTTCCTGCTATCCCAAACCCCATGCTTTAGCAACACATCCTCCCTATCTTTGTTCCTGTAGTTCCCAGCCCTCCCTCTGAAATGGCTTTCCCTTTCACCCCACTTCCATCAGGCTCTTTAAATCTCACCTCAAGTGCCACTTCCCCCTCAGAAACCCTTCAGGACCCCCCATACCTGCCCTTCTCTATCCAAGTTAATTAGACTCTCCTCTCGGTTCTTTTACTATTAGGTCCTTCCAGCCATTACACTGCATCTCTCACACCAGGTATAACTACCAGCACATCCATTTATCATATGAGACTAGGACTTCTTTAAAGGCGGAACTGTGTGCTTTTCTTCATTTTATTCCAGAGGCTCCATAAATATTTATAAAATGTGAGTGAATTAAGGCATTCCACAGATCATCTGGGGTTTTTGGGGGTTTTTTGGCTCTAGGCATTTTCATATTCAATTCTATTGTTATGCCCTTAAAAATCAAAAAATATTGAACTTTTAAATCCTTTATTACTAAGCAATGAACACTATGGACATCCTCATACATGTCAGAACCTCACCCCATCTCTTACTAGGGATGAATTTCCAAGATAAGGTGAGCTTTAGGCAGAGTATGAAAATGTCTAATAAAATTAGAAATCAAAATCTATTTTTTTCATCTTTACCATTGAAAGTATTACAGATGTCCCCCCCCCCCACTCACCCCTCCCACCCCACTTCCTTCCCCTCCCCAGGCCTTCCCTGCACTATTGGCTATGCATATACACATATAAGCTCATTGGTTAATCTCTTCCCGCCCCCCCCCCAACCCCCAGAAGTAGAAATATTAACAGTATGTTTTCAGACTATCCTCAGTACCAAATTCCCTCAGAAGGCCTGTTCCCTGATCCTCACACTGGGTGATCAGTAGCAAATTTCACACATAATACATCTGAATTCATATTTGAGCCACAGATATTTATGAACTGGCCCCCAAGTCTATGTTCCATGTATGATTATTGATTATGACTTGTGTAGCAAACAGCATGTTACCAATATTTATTTTAAACAAAGTAGTACACTTCCATACTAGGGCTGTTTGTTCTGTTTGTTGTTTAATTTGGTTGCATTCTGTTGCCAATTAATATAATCTTAAAAGTTATGTCACTTGGAGGTCTTGAGTGCAGCAACTACCACTAACTTCGTAGCTACCCCACAAATCACTCAATGAACGTTTTACACAAAAAAAAATAAGACATGGCCCCTGCCCTCATGGAGTCTACAGTCTACTAGCATCAGCGTCTGCTTGTCCATGGCATCCCAAGTTCTTCCGCACTTTGCGCGCATACACTTCAAGTTACTTCCACCAGCTTCGCTTGGCTGTCTGCCAGGCCATCTCCCTCAGTTTACATACTCTCATTCTCCAGACACACACCTGCACGATTATTCTTTCAAATCCCCTTCCTTAGCTACCTAAATCAAAATATCCACCTCTGCCACCACAATCACAACTCAAGCCAGAAGCCACCTTCTACCTTCCACAAAAATGTACGGAATACAGGCCTCCCATTCCGACACCCAGGCTTTGCACAAAGCCCCAACAACTTCGCTCCCCATCCTCCTTTCCCGTCTTCCCTTTCTGCTGAGCCAAACATCTGTCACCGGCACTGTCCCTCCTGGTGCCTCAGTCCTGCAGGAGGGCAGGCCGGGGGTGTCTCAACAGGGCAAGAAGTCAGGCCTCAGTGACTAAAGACTTTTGAGTACTCCAGACGGGCACTGAGAGCCAGGTCTGCCCCAGCTCCCCAAGCCACCCCTGCTCACTCTCCCCTGGCTCTCAAACAGTCTCTCTGTCCTCCTCCTGCCTCCTCCTCCCCTTGCTCTACTCCAAAAGCCTGGGTGAGACCAGCCAGCATCTCACAAGGGAAGCCAGAAGAAGCTCAGGCTGTTGCCCCAGAAACCCAGAACAGAGAATGGCTGGCTGGGCGCTGTTTGTTTTTCCCTGTAATCAGAAAATCCCACTGGGGGGACTCTAGGGAGACTCTCGGCTGCCAGGGTGGCTGGGATCCTGGCTAGTCCCCTACAGCCCCCTCAGAGGAAGATAGAGTACCAACTTCGAATTATAGAAGGAAGCAAAGCAAGCTGGGTGGGAGGGGGCCCAGAGCTGAGAGCAGGGGATGGGGAGGAAAGGGGGGCTGACCTGGGTGCAGAAGCCAATTTGGAGAAACATGGGGCCTTTGGCCTTTGCAAGAGAACCCCAAGAACACACTCCATCCTACCCCGTAACTATTTCTGAGAGAAAAAATAAATATTGAAGAAAGGGAGGGACAACCGCCCCAGGAAGCAACTTTCCTGCACAGAACACATACACACAAACCATACCGGCCCTGCAGGTGGGAGGATTGATTTCCAAGCTGTTCTCAGCTTTCAACTGGGTAAAATGAGCCATCACTTCTGGTTGGACTTTTACGGCCAGTGCAAGGGAACACCGGTTAACTGAACAGAAACATTGGCGCCTCCCATATATTAATTAATCAGGAATGCATGACGGCTAAACCCTCCAAAGCTCCTACACGATGCTCACGGAGATGCTACACTAAAAAAAGAAAGAAAAAAATGGCATCTGAGCTGCCGGAATACCCTCTGCATCCTGGGTACCAAACACCAGGACTCTCTACCCCGGTTAAATCTGCGTAGCTTAGTGCTCCCGGGCAAAGATGAAAATGAAGGCTCTCACAGCTTCCAGCAAACACACTAGTGATTACTGGAGTTCATACCGTACTTTGAGGTTGTCACGGTGGCTACTACATGTAAATAGGAAAGTTTAATGCACATGTGTGTAAATAGCTCCTTGCATTTCAAAGGTATCGATTCATCCAGCCAGAAGACTGGGCCAAACAGCTTAGTCACCAGCAGGCAGGGCAAATTGCTCTATCAATAAATCGGGGCGTAAAGTAAATATGGTCATCTCCCTCCCCCACCTTGAGCACCAATCTGTGCTCCGTATCTGGGAGCTGATGCACTGGGCACCCTCCCACCCTCACCACCCCCACCACCCTCCCTGGAGCTGATGGGTGAATTTGGGCAACTCTCCTTCGGGCTCCATCCATTCCCCGTGCCCTTACCTGCTATCCTAAGCACGGCCCGCTCGGCGGGGTCCAGCACCGAGCCCCCGTGAATCTTTCTTTTCGATCTCTCATGTTTAGGCAAATTCCAGGGTAAGGTGTCTCCGGGAGCTGGAGATGCAGAGCCAGATTTCTGGCTGAAATCATCCTCATCGGAGAAATCCGCAGAGGAAGACATAGAGCAGCGGTAGGACGCGTTCCCGGAACTCTGGGGAGGATGACACAGAAAAAAAGCATTAACCACAAAGCACTCACACACGCTCCTGGATTCCAACAGCCCCCTCCCTGCCCCCAAGCTGAGTCCGGCATCCTGCGCCCCCCTCAGCGCCGAGGGGACACACACAGACAAGACGTGAAAGCCCAGGCTCACCATGTTTTCCTGGCCACAACTCCGACAGCACAAACAATACCCGGGCAGCCCCAGTACACGGAAGATTTGCACAGAAGTGTGTGGCCTGCGGTCTGGCCACCAGCTCACCAATGACTGGCCCAACAATGAAGCCCGTATCAACAGCCTTCCTGTTGCAAATCTATAGTATCTGGCTCCCCCACCAGGACGGGAGAAACATTTTCCGTGACTAGACTGCTGGTTAATTCATTAAGGCAACTAACTCAAAGTTGCAAAAACAAAGCACAAATGCAGGATGTGGCGTCCCCATGCCTTTCCGTCTCAGGTCGCCCCACCACTGGAGTCTCCTTTCCGGCCAGTTTTGAGCCCCTGTGCCCTTTATTGGATTTTCTTCATTGAAGTGAAGCCTGTTACCAGAAAAGAGCAGGGAGGGGGGAAGGGCCGATTCTGAGAAGAGCCTTTTCTTAAGACTGGGAGAGCACAAAAGACTGTTTACAGAAGCCTGCGGCCGCTCCAATAAACAAACATCTGAACTCGGTTTAGAGTTCTTGGGATCATTTAAACTTCTAGCAAAGGAATAGCTGCCAATCATGTAAATGAGAATGATGCAGTGCGGTGACAGGAAACAGAGCTCTTCTCCGCTCCCGGTCATTACACGGTGGAACGGGAAAGATGATGCTTTTACCAGAGCACTTTGCCGAAGGTTAGCCATCTCTTCATGGAGCAGGAGCAATCTGCAGGGCCATCCCGTGCATAAAGGGGTTCTATCTTCTGTGCAGAGAAGAGGCACACGGTGCCATTCCTTCCTTCTTTATTGGGCTACGTCGGTGATTATTTAGAGAGCTTACAATCAAAACAAGGATGCTGACCATCTGGGCTGTGAACTTGATAAATAAAGTAAAATATAATGGGAAATCTTCACATTCCCATTCAGAATTTCACTTTGCTGAAGCTCATGGTGAAGATGCCAAACTGGTATAATTCGAATTCCTAAAATGCTACTTGCAGCCACAGATGCCTGAGACAAAAGTTATGGGCATAAATCTGTGAGGCATAATCCAGTTTGAGCCAAAACTTAGAGCTGCTCACAAAAGCAGTGACAACCTCCACAGCAAAAGACAGGCTGTGTGAGCAACATCCCAAGGCGCTCACCTAAGGCATGTGAAATAAACTACAAGAGAATCAGGATCATTGACCCTGTTCAGACATGTTGCTATACGTGGTCAACACCATCATTTTGAAAGTACGCCACATTTCCCGCAAAAATAAAGCATCTAAGATTTATCTTTACCTATATTCTCTCTTGAAAAAGCAATCTCCCATTTTATTTTGCCTGAAATTTCACCACCTTGGCAAATTTACTTATTTAGATTTTGTGTGTTTTTCCTAAGTGGCAATACTGTAATCGGCACACTTGAGGCAAATAAATAAAATTGATTTTCTGTATTGTAGCTAAAGTCCACAGAGAGTTGTGAGTGGCATTAAGTCGGTCACAGAATGCTATCATCAAGCTAATTTATTTTCCATGCTTTTCTGGAAACTCATCTTGAGCTGTCTGAGGTTGTGTTGTTGGCTGGATCTGTGAAAATGGGTGACATTCTTAAAGACTTTCAGCAAGGTATTGGGTTTCTTTGGTCGCCTTCTGTCTTCCTTAAAAAGGCTTCCTACCTGTCCTTGCTTAAGGTCATCCTTTATCTGTGAGCTTATATTTCTTCTTGTTGCCTGGACTATTTTCAATGGGTATGGTAATTTAATTGTTTATCTTTACAAGCAGGCTAAGAGAATAACTGTTAAAGAAAACTGCCCCTTTCCCAAAACCATGGGTTATTGATTTTTGTGTAGTAAATTTTTTTAATGGCCAGAGTCTCAGCTGATTGAACAGCGAAATGTTATTCATGCTATGACATAAACGCCATTAATCACAGGGAGCCAGATGGGAACAGTTACTAGCCCTGGACCCGAGGGTGCTGACTGGTGCAGCCTCTAATCTGGTAGTGTCATTTGGTAAAAAGATAAGCGAGAAAAGAAAGAAAAGACAATCAGCAACAGCTCTTTCAGCAATATATCACAGATAAATAGAGACACACAGAATGGAATGAAATCATACATATTTATATGTTTAAAGTCTCTCCCGGGTTATATGATGCAAAGGGTTTTAACAAAGTATTCAATTTTCTTCCACAATAATTTTTATGAGTGCTTTCTTTAGGTAAACTATATAAAATTAGGCTCATCTGAACACTAAAAATTGAAAAGTGATATCTTAAATAAAGCTGCTTGGAAATCAATCAATCATCCAAAACTATTATACTCTTTATTGATTTGAAATGACTTGCCAATTCCTGTCACTATCTTGGAGTTTAGAGGGAAGTGTGTAAGAATACATTTCTCTTTTCTTTTCTTTTGGAAAAAGCAAACATGTTCTCTGACCCAAAGTCCAGAGCCTAACCTTTGATGTGGAGCTTGGAAGGGTAAGACAAAGGAAGAGGGCACTTGTGACCAGCAAAAACCCCAAGTTCCTGTCTTTTCTTTTATTCTTGTTGCCTAGGGTTTGATTCCTGTTAAAATACAAATATCTGTGTCCATCAATAAGGGGCTAAATAAATTACAATATATTCATACTGCAGACTACTCTGCAGCAATTAAACAAAAATGTTATTGATCTACACTTAGCAAAGTGGAAAGAATTCATATAGAATTATTCTTTTTTATTAATCTGTGCATGAACATGTGTGTAGGGGGACAGAGAGATGATTGATAGATTAATAGGTTGATCGATAAGTATGTACCATATATACAATGGTTATTTCTGGGTAATGACTAATAATATAAATGGATTTTATTTTATTTCTTCTAATTTTATAATCTAAAACAAATACACAAAAAGGTTACTAAAAATAAAAAATAAAATAGTGTGTCATGGGTCAGAGAAAATATCAAAGGCCCCAGAAAGAAGTAACTAAGCCAGTGCTCTTAACCATTTTGGGCCCAAAGATCCTCCTAAAAAGTTGCTAAAAATCTATGGAAACTTCTCTCCAAAACAAAGCTCATAAGTAAATACACACCCACTATGCATGTAAATTTAAAGGGTCCATTGACCCACTAACCTCAGGTTAAGACCCCAATTTACACCATCATCTGTCATCACCATTTGGCATATGTGTTGAGAACAAGATAAAGAGGAAAGAGCTTTGGAGTCCGAGAAAAGAGGGGAAAGGGTAATTAAGATAGCAAAGACAAAGTTGGGGAAAGGGTAATTAAGATAGTAAAGACAAAGTTATAATATTTTTAACATTTGGTCTTTTATTTTTTAATAAAGGACCGTGAGCCATTATAGACTTATGTTGGATCTCTACAACCAAAATAAATAGATAGATGACAGATAGATAGATAGGTAGATAGATAGATAGATAGATAGATAATGCTATTTTGTGAAGAAAAAAAAACACCTGTTTTGTGTCTTATTGAAACCTAGTTATTAAAGCAGTTTTAACAATTGAATTAGATCACCGTGACCTTTAAAAGGACTTTTTTTAATAGCCAATTCATTCACATGGTTTAAAAACAACCCAAATCTCCTAAGCCAGGATAATTACATAATACAACACTTTTAGAAGGGGAACTAAACAATAACTTCTCTAATTGAAACCCCGGTGGGAGATCTGAGATAAGTACAATGGAACTGCCTACATTGGAAGTCGCCCAGCCTTAGCACCCAGAGCTGAAGGAAGTGCCAGGAAGCTGCTTCTGCTCTAGGCATTCTCTAAAAGCAACGGAGAAACAAGTGCAGAGATAAGGGTTTGCAAAATAGCCAGATTTTGAGAGTCCCAGAGGCCAAAAAGTTAACTTTCACAAACCTGCATGCTTATGATTTATGCATATTCCCTGAAGTATATTTTGAAAAATTTACCAAAAAATAAATTTAAAAACAAAAAGCACATGAGGAAACAACTGGGCAGATCCAGATTGTGGGGCATTCTACAAATTAACTGTCCTGCCCTCTTCAAAAAGGTCGATGTCATGAAACGTACATACCCAAAAAGCAGGGACTATTCTAAATTTACAAAGACAAAGCATAACAACAAATTCATGAACCTTGCCAGGATTCTCATCTATTTTGTTTGTTTTGTTTAAGCAAAAAAAGATAGGTTAGGGACAGTTGGGAAAATCTGAATGTGAATTGTGGTTATGTAGGAAAGTGCTCTTAACCTAGAGGATTCAGGCTGGAGAAATTCATAATATCTGCGCTTATTTTTAATCCTATTTAATAAAGAGCTAATATGATAATTAGACTGAACAGCCAAATGACCTTCCACTAACTTCTTTTTTTTAAATTAAATCTTTCTTGTTCAGATTATTATAGTTGTTCCTCTCCCCCCCCCCCCCCAATAGCTCCCCTCCACACGGTTCCCACCCACCCTCTGCCCTTACCCCACCACCCCACTGTCCTCATCCATAGGTGTACGATTTTTGTCCAGTCTCTTCCAGCACCCCCCAAACGTTTCCCCCTGAGAATTGTCAGTCCACTCCCTTTCTATGCCCCTGATTCTATTATATTCACCAATTTATTCTGTTCATCAGATTTTTTATTCACTTGATTTTTAGATTCACTTGTTGATAGATATGTATTTGTTATTCATAATTTTTATCTTAACCTTTTTCTTCTTCTTTCTCTTCTTAAAGAACACCTTTCAGCATTTCATATTACTGGTTTGGTGGTGATGAACTCCTTTAGCTTTTTCTTATCTGTGAAGATCTTTATCTGACCTTCAATTCTGAATGATAACTGTGCTGGGTAAAGTACTCTTGGTTGTAGGTTCTTGCTATTCATCACTTTGAATATTTCTTGCCACTCCCTTCTGGCCTGCATAGTTTCTGTTGAGAAATCAGCTGACAATCGTATGGGTACTCCCTTGTAGGTAACTAACTGTTTTTCTCTTGCTGGTTTTAAGATTCTCTCTTTGTCTTTTGCTCTTGGCATTTTAATTATGATGTGTCTTGGAGTGGTCCTCTTTGGATTCCTTTTGTTTGGGGTTCTCTGCACTTCCTGGACTTGTAAGTCTATTTCTTTCACCAGGTAGGGGAAGTTTTCTGTCATTATTTCTTCAAATAGGTTTTTAATATCTTGCTCTCTCTTCTTCTGGCAACCCCATGATTTGGATATTGGTACACTTGAAGTTGTCCCAGAGGCTCCTTATACTATCTTCATATTTTTGGATTCTTTTTTCTTTTTGCTTTTCCGTTTGGGTGTTTTTTGCTTCTGCGTATTTCAAATCTTTGACTTGATTCTTGCAATCCTCTAGTCTCTGTTGTTGGATCTCTGTATATTATTCTTTATTTCAGTCAGTGTATGCTTAATTTCTAGTTGGTCCTTTTTCATATCCTCGAGAGTCTCACTACATTTATCAAGGGTCTCACTAAATTTATCAGCAGTTTCTAGAAAATTCTTGAAAAACCTTATAACCATGATTTTGAACTCTATATCCAGTAGTTTGCTTTCCTCCATTTCTGTCATTTGTGACCTGTTTCTTTGTCTCTGCATTTTGGCTGCTTCCCTGCATTGATAGAGTGGCTTTCTGTGCTAGGTATCCTATAGGGCCCAGTGGCTCAGCTTCCCCAATTATCAGAGGTGGACACTCTTGGTGCACCCCTTTGTGGGCTTTGTGCACAGTCTTGTTGTAGTTAAGCTTGATTGTTGTAGGTATCTCTGGGAGGAATTGACCTCCAGGCCAATTGGCTGTGAGAATCAGCTGTGTCTACTTCTGTGCTGGAGACACCCTTCTGGGGCAAGACTTGCTTCAGTGGGGCTTTGGTGCTCACTGAGTCTGCCCCCTGAGTGTGTCCCTTATGGATCTGAGGAGTTGTAATCTGGATGGTCCCACTCTGACCACTGGATACACTGGCTCTTGGATCTCTAAGGAGGTGCTAATTTAGCCTCTGCCTGAGGCTACCCAGCAGGAGCTATGGAGAGATCTGCAGATTCTTCTTCTTTGTTTAGGTTTTGGAGGTGCCCAGATGAGGCCCAGCTGTGAAGCAATGCAAGCTGCTATGGGGCCTTGAGCCTTCTTTTGGATGTTCTGGGTCTCTCTGACCCAGCTGCAGTTTGTTAGGTAATTTTAGATTGCAAAGGGCCAGGTCATTCATATGCACAAGCCTCTGCTTGGGTGGGGCGGGTTCTCAGGGAATCAACAGGGCGGAGCAAACAGCTATGGCTGATCCTCAATCCTGCCCTAAGAGGCCCTGGGTCTCAGTGTCCCGCAGTAATCTCTGCAAGTACCTCTGAGAAAAAGCCACCCTCGAGTTCCGCCCGATACCAGACAGTCCAGTCTCTCCCTGTATGAGTCTGGGTCCCCAGAGACTCACCCAGAACTGGAGTTCAGAGCTGTCAGGAGCTTGTGTCTCCCTCCCGATTGAAAAAGATAACCGTGTCCTCGGTTGCCAGCCCTTTCCACGCAAACACTAACTTCTCACATTTGGTATAAAATACATGGCGTGTCCCAAGACTATACTTCCTTATAGACTAGCTTTTTTATTTGGAAATAAGTCAAAAAGCAAAAGCATATTATCTGGTTTTAGAGATTCCAGGGAATACGATCTCTACCACAAATAAATAGATATAGAAGAAAACAGAAGGAAAAATAAAGTAGTGTGTTTAACCCTTGAAGGCAATATCAGTGATGATAAATTTGGGGACCGGGTGCTTGTTTTAGTTTAAAATTGCAAAACTAGCCAAACAATTCAAATACTCTATCATCAAATATATAGCTCTTAATTAGCCTCTCAACTAAAAACCACCTTCAAATAGTAAGAGGGAGAGGACTCTCCAGGTTGTTGAGACTTCAGCTGGCTCTTAATCTCTCCTTTTAGACTCTAAAATTTAGAGGAGATTCATGGGAGCCTTTAACTCAGAAAGGAAGAGGAGCCTGGGTGGAGCCAGAGAGGAAAGGAAGGTCAGAGGGAGGAGAAGCTGGAAGGTTCTTGGATCTGACTCAAGGGAGGAGGCTTTGAGAAAAGAGTTAAAGAAGTCAAAGGTTCTTTCTTGGTGGAGAAGCCCGGTTCATCAGCCTATGAAAGAAGACCACCGGAATTCAGGACACAGTCTTTTTGTAGGATATAAAGATTCTACATTGTGCCTGGCTGGGTGGGTCAATTAGTTGGAGCACTGACCTGTGCACCAAAAGGTCGCAGGTTGGATTCCTGGTCAGGGTACATACATAGGTTGCAGGTTCCATCTCAGGTCCGGGTGCATACAGGAGGCAACTGACCAATTGATGTTTTTCTCTCTTTCTCTTTCCTCTCCCCCCCCCCCCCCCCACTTCCTCGCTTTCTCAAATCAATAAACATATCCTTGGGTGATGATTTTTAAAAAAAAGATTGTGATATAATCTCTCGGTACTATATTTCTGGGGAAACTGAGCTTACTGTTGGGACACAAGAAAGAGGAAATTTGCAACACCATTTTCCTCTGTCTGTTTAAGAAGCTCTACAAGGTAAGTATCAAAGACTCATTTCCGTGAGGAGCATGGCTTCAGATTCCAGGCAGTCTTGACTTAGCACTAAGACATTCGGCAAGACTTCCTTTCAATTTAACCAGCCCGTTCTAACCATACACATCATTTCCTGGTTGACTGGAATCAGGGACTGTACTAACCATTTTCACTCACTATCTTATTTAATACCCAGTGCAATCCAATAAGGAAACAGATACTTAAGAAGGTTAAGTGACTTGTCCACAGTCATCCTATCAGAACAAGGTGGGGCTAGGATTTCCATCTGGGTCCTTTTGACCCCAAAGCCTGTGCTCTCAACCATGATATTAAGTGCTCTAAAATGTGTTCCCAGGCACCGGGAGGAACCTATAACATACTCACAGCTCTCAACGATCTTACCATCTTATTTGGGGAAATCCAAAAGGATTAGACTTATCCTGTGCTCAGAACTAGGCACAAAGCATGGGAACAACCAGAGACAGGTGTCCGTTCACAATAAAGAAAACCCATCCAAAAATATGCTACTCAAAAGTGGGAAGGACTGCTTGTGTGGTAGTGAACACCTTCCCACTCCGAGGAACCAAGCCCTCGCTGAGTGAAATGTCAAATTTACTCCATGAAACTCTAAGATTCTTCAGTCCTATGTGTTCCTCCTACACCTCCATAAATCCTCTCCCCAAATAGATTACAAATAAAAGGAAAACTTTGTTAGGTATAAAAATATCAAACTTTTCTAAAATTTTGCAAGTCTACCTTAATTCAATCATATTGAAATTACAGAAATAGAGACATCGAGGATTCATTTGCATTTAAACATCTGAAAATAGTCTTTCCAAACTGAGGAGGAAATTTTAAATAATTTGCCTAAAAGAAAAGCAAATATAACTCTGAAAATAGTCTCAGAAAACAAATATATTAAGGAGACAAACTCAAATACTGAAAGCGTCTCTTTAACTAGAGAGTCCGTAAAGGGATGTTTTTATTTATACCAGTACAAAGTGGAGCCATGATTGTGCAGTAGAGGTCCCTTGGACATTAAAGGGATGTTTATTTATATCACTCAATTAAAAATGTCTTAAGCACCCAGAATCTTCTGTCTTGGAGGAGCTTAAGATCTAACTAGGAGGACAAAGGTCATAAATAGTCAACTCATACTGAAATATTATCATTTTTATATATTGGGCTGACATGTATGTCTTCCAGTGGAATAATATAAAGATATACATAAAATGTGGTTTCCAGTATAAATGGAGCATCTGTAGTCCCATTGGAAGCCAGGATGGAGATAGAGGTGTTTCCCACCTCCTTGACTCCTCAAACAGTACCATATCCAAAACTTGACTGCTGGTAGAGCCATCCTGTAGATGTGCCCTGCCCATTTAAAAAAAACAACAAAACTAATGAATGGCAAACATTTAAAAATTGGGAATTTTACATTAAAATTCAGATGTGGATACTGGGCCTAGTATGAGTTTCCCCTGTTCAGAAAGGGCATCTGCTTTCTGGTCTGACACAGTCCTTGCCTGGCCCACTTCATTCATTTATGATACCTGCCCCTGTAGGCAAATGAGTTTGGGGCTCTGGCATCAATTAAAGAATGGGCGATTATGTTGCTTCCAGAGAGTAAAGAAAGGAGGCAGGATGGGGGGAGGGAAAGGAACAAAACCAAACAAAAAGAAGGCTACCCCAAGATCTCAGTTAAATGAGTGCCAAACAGAATTAGGCGATGCCGTGTTCCTCCTGATGCCCAAGTGCTGATCTCTCCATCTGTTCCGTGGATTTGGCTCTGTCTCAAGGACCCTGGTTAACATTTCAAATGCTCAGGAAATGAAACTGAACTGTGTGACTCAGAAAACGCTGGCTCATGTTCTCCATGTATCCAGCTGAACCACCCACCCATCCCCACTGCTGTTCATTCCTGCTCTTTTGCTCCTGCCTCTACCCGTGGTCAACCCTGCTCCCCACATGTGTCTCTGCTCTTATCTAGATCACGGAGGCGGCTTTGCGGTCAAGGACTTCAGACAGCTGGGAGATGGCTCTGACCTCTCTTGGAGAGAAGATATCTATGAGCACTCATGTGGGCCCTAAGGTAAAAACACAAGATGTTTGCAGACACCAAACTGCAACTACCATCTATTCTACCTAGTTATAAAGTTGAAAATATGTGCATGTCATGCCAAAGATTAAATGTTGGATAAAAGCTGTATGATCTTGGAAAACTGCTTGGCCTCTCTGGGCTTTGGTTTTCTGATCTGAGAAATGGGAAACATAATTAGTATGTAAGACACAGGATTGTTATGGGGGAATAAATCAAATACTTGCAAAGTGCTAGTGCTAAGAGCAACGCCCAAAAGGTAGAAAGCATTAAGTAAATTTCAGCATTAAGTGGTATTACCTATTCACACTTGTATGACTCAAGGGTAGATGACTAACTCCAGTTGAAATAATATGACTGTCACTCCAGGAAATATGAAACAACAAACAGAAACACAGAGACTAGAAGCTATTGGAAGTAGGTCACACTATTAGTGGCTCTCGGGAGACAAGGCCAGTGTAGTTCCCATATCTATCCTTCCAAAGCTTGGTTATTGAATCTTCAACTTTTTGGAAACACCCTTGAATCTTTCCAATACATTCCTCTTTCTTTCTTTTTTGCTTTTAACCTTAGTTGTTCTTTTCTTGTAAATCCATTGTCCCCATTGTTGGAGACAACAATAACAAAAACTTATAGATAAGCACGTTACCTTAAAAAAGCAATTATATTTAACTCTTCCCTGTTGAAACATAAGCGGAGTTGTGTCTTTATCCCTTCATTTTCATTACTTGTCTTCATTCATGAGACTTCAGAAAATTGCTTTTGATAATAGCATTCATATAGTTCCCTCACTTCAATTACTACTTCAATCAAGTGGAATAATTACTTTTTCATTTTTAAAAACAGTGTTTATTATTGCATTGAAGCAAAGTCCATGAAACCCGAAGTGCCTGGCGCTTCCACTGCCCCCTTCTGAGGAAAACAGGGCTTGTTCCACGTGTGTGAAGTGGAAATAACCTTGCAACCACAGCCATAATTGATTGGCATCAGGGAGCAGTTCCTGGATGCAAGGAGGGCCACCACCTGAGTTGATTTGGTGGAAAACTGCCCAGCTGGCTGCTTTCTCCTGGATGGTGGCAACCAGTTCAATTGCAGCCTCCCCTCTGGGGAACAGATGTCAAGTGCATTTACAAATGCCATTAACTAACACTGGGGTTTTCCCTAAGATCTGCTGCACATGCCAGTCTTAGAGCACTTGGATCCATCCACAACATTATGTGACCCAACGCCCCCTACATCTATAGTAAGAGCTACCTCCCACTTCATTGTGTCCTTGTAGTAGATCTCTCTCTCAGATAAAGCAAGCCCTGTCCCTTCCTTGCTTTATCCCTAGGGCAAGTTACATGTCAGGGCAGGAAGCAGAAATAGGCTGCAAGCATACCTGCCTTTTATTTTCCACAAACCTAACACTGTTGAGGCTAAGGCTATAGAAAAGGGAAGAGGGCTCTGGAGAACTAGACTCTCCCAACTTACAAAGGGCCCCCCCCCACCCCCCTCTCCTGGTGAGAGGGAGCATCTGTGGGTCCTGGAGCAGGGGACTTGGTGAATCCCAGAAGACCTGAGAGAGATAGGTGCCTGGTGTGTCTAGGGGGGCATAGATAAAGGTGCTTTTCAAAGATCCCTGTGTCCTGAGAGTAAGAGCAGCCTGGAAGGCCCCATGGAGCAGTCATGGGGATGTGTCTGCATAATCTGGCGGCACCAATGCTCCCTCCCATTTCCTGTCACTTTGGCTCTTATAAGACCCCAGAACCTTAACGGAACTCTTGAGATGGAGGAAGTGAGAAGCACCAGGCCTGGGAGACTGGGAGTCAGAATAAGTTGCGATGCATCTTACACCAGAGTTTATAGACTAAGATTACAACTCACTGTGTGGACTTGCTTATTTGCCACTGTTTATCTACTTTCAAATCCTGGTCAGGGCTCAATCTCCAGTAGGAGGAGTGCAGGAGGCAGCTAATCAATGATTCTCTCTCATCATTGATATTTCTATCTCTCTCCCCCTCTCACTTCCTCTCTGAAATCAATAAAAATATTTTTTTTAAAAAAAGAAGTTGCCACACTTCACTTTATAAATCTATACATGTAAAAGGCTAATATGCAAAGTGTCTCCTCAGGAGTTCCATCGGGAGACTGGGAGTTCGATCGCTCGCTATGACAGGCACTGACCACCAGGGGGCCGTGTGGAATGAAGGAAGGCCCCAGCTGGCAGCCAGCAGCCAGGGAAGGCAGGCCCTGGCCAGCAGCTGGAAGGCCCAAATCAGCCCTGATCGCCACCCAGACCTAGGGAACCTACCCATGCATGAATTTCATGTACCAGGCCTCTAGTAAATCTATATATATATAAAAGGCTAAGCAACCAGCTGAATATGACCGTCACTCACCACCAAGGGGCAGATGCTCAATGCAGGAACTGCTGAGCAACAGCAACTTTGCAGAGTGCCCTCTCTCACTCCAGGACCCCTCGGGGATGTCTGGCCCCTCTTGCCCAGTCCCACCCTGCCAGCCACCTTCTAATTAACTTCCTTTCAATGTGCACGAATCTGTGCACCGGGCCTCTAGTAAATAATAACATAAAATAAATAAAACATTTGTTTAAGTAAAGGAAAATAGGTAAACTCTTCCGACTGGGCTTATAAAGCAAATTCATTCATTCTGTCACTGCAGGGCTCCCTTATCAGTTATAATCCTATGCTCTGGCTTTGCAGCCCACCCTTCTCCTCCTTAGTCATACTGTACACTTTTGGTTTATGTGAATTCCAAATGCCTGACTTTCCCAGTTGTACTCTAGATCCTGAAAAACTGCTTAAGGGTTTTTCTCTCCTCTCTTTCTCAACTGCTGCTTTCCCAGCTAATCTGATAGCTTCCTCCAACAACAACATAAAACAATAAGAATTTTTTAAAATGCATATCCACGTCCAGAAAACAATAAGATGACTTATATCAGAAACACACACACACACACACACACACACACACACGCGGAATAAACCAGTAGCTGTTCCCTCGCACCTGCTTCATTTCCTCCTGACTCAGTTCTGTGTCTGTATCCATCCACAGCACAGGACCCAGCTGGAAAGCTAGCAGGTAAAGAAGCCAGGTACCTTCAAAAATCTGTTCAGTGAAAATCATTGCTTATTGCTTTGATGGTTAATTTTACGTGTCAACTTGGCAGGGCTATGGCACCCAGTTTTAGGCAAAACCCTAACTGCATGTCCAACCTGAGGCCTAGTGAAATCAAGATTGAACATCAACTCTTACCTGAATTTCTAGCCTGCAGACCTGGCCCTACAGATTTTGGATTTGTGCGCCCCACAATCACATGAGCCAAATTCTTAAAGTAAATGTGTATGTGTGTGTGTGTCTTCTTGGCTCTGTTTCTCTGGAGAACCCTGACAATTACAACTGGTCACAATATTACTTTAAGAGTTTTAGAAGTCACCTTTACTGCATGTCAGGGAAGTAGAAACAACTGCTGTCATTCATACACTATACAATGTAATGGGAAGAAAGACCATGCAGGACTTTCTCAGGCTGAGTGAGAGGCCACAGTGTTTCCTCCAGCTCCATTCCTCAGCACCCGCACTACCATGAGCAAGTTATTTCACCTCTGATTTGCCCATATTCTAAATGTGGATAATTGCACTTACTTCACAGGATGTTACACAATATCAAAGTGACATAATGTATGGAAAGCATCTAATAGGCCTGTCAGGCACATAATACTCAAAACATTTTTAAAAATATGTTTTTATTGATTTTAGAGAAGAAAGGAGAGGGAGAGAGAAAGAGAAACATCAATGATGAGAGAGAATCATCAATCAGCTGCCATCTGCATGCTCCCTACTGGGGATCAAGCCTGCAACCCTGGCATGTGCCCTGACTGGGAATAGAACCATAACTTCCTGGTTCATAAGTTGACGCTCAACCATTGAGCCACACCAGCTGGGCAATCCTCAAAACATTTTTATAGCTTTTCATTATAAGATGAAAAGATAAAAATGAAAACCAGTGAATACTTAAAATATCAGTGAATATAGTTATATTACCAAAAAGCGTATCATTTTGAGGACTTAAAAAAAAAGTTCACCTCCCTTCACATCATCTGCACACGGATGCCTAAAATTCCAGTAATAAAGATTCATTCTTTTGGCTTAAAGCTTTCTATTTCTTTTCAAGCTTCTAATAGATATAAAGTGGTAAGTGACATCAGTCATCTATACCTCAATGTGAATAAGACCATCAGACTGCATCCCAAAGAAATATTTTGAAAACAGGAAGAGGGAGCAGTGAGGTTCTACTTGTCAGGGAAGTAGAAACAACTGCTGTAATTCATACACTATATAGTGTAGTGGAAAGAGGTTTGTAGAGGCAAAGCATGATAAACGTTGCCTCCCTCACAATTTTCCTGGAGCCAGTTCAGACTATCAGAGATTCAAGGAGCCAATGAGTCTCTGAACAAACAGAAACAAGCCTGGCCCTAACTCATGCTGCTACTCAAGAGAAATACTGCCCAGGGTACATGCTTGTAATTTGACTGTGATGATCCTCTCCTCTTATTTCCCTAGTTCAGGGTAAAGCAAGCATGTCGAATTCCAGACTCACAGGCCACATGCCTCGTTTATTTGGCCCAAGTTAGCCTTTGAGATTGACACGCTTGGAGTACAGCTCCTCACCACCACTCTGTTGATTATGAAGACAGATAGCCTTGTCTCCTCCCCTGCCTTCCTGATTCTCCAGGGAGAACACACTCTTTCATGGGATCTGATAGAGTCAGAAGATCCTACCAAATATTAGGGAGTCACTTTCGGTGTTCCTCTCCCTTTGATAAGCCTGTGAAATACACATACTTATAGGAGGGATAGTAAAATCTACAAAGGCATCCTAAACTATTAGTAACTTATCAGGCAGTTTCTTCCAAAAAGGGTGGTATGGATCACCTGGAAGCAATCAAAGCCAAGTGGGGAAAGGCAGAAAGGGGAGGAAGAGTCAAATTGCTCGCAATGTTGTAAATCCTTTGTCTTACACCATAATTAAGTGGGAGGTCCACAGATCAGACTTCGATTCCCAGTTCTGCCGCTTACTAGCTATGGGGCCTTGTTGCAAGTCATTAAGTTACAACTTCCGTGAACCGTGGATTCCTTGTGGAAATAATACCTACCTCTCAGAGCTGTTATATAAGAGTGATATATTCAAGGTGATACCATTGTAATAACCTCGTTATTAATAACAGGAAAGGAGCAAAGGGGCGACTAGAGAGTATAGGCATGCCATTTATACAGCTTTGCCAGGAGGCTGCAGTGAGCACTCTCCAGGTCTGTTCCCCGCAAATCGCAGGGGGAAGGGACTGGACAACAGACACATGCCCAATAAGGTCTGGGTGACTGAGTCAGTGGCCATCCTAGGCATGGCCACTGCAAGCACGGGGAGATTTGATATTTAAGCTCCTGAACAAAGGTGTCTCTCTCTCTTTCTGTTTCTCTGCTCCCGCCTGACTCCTGGTGCAGGAGGCGGCTCCCCTGTGTTCACCCACGTGGCTCACAGCCATGTGGGGCCCACACCATGGTCTGATGGACTGGATCTAGCCTGAAGCTCTGCCGGACTCAACTCCACCATGGAAGGGAAGCTCTGGACACTGGCTGTGCTTTTAGCTCTTCTAAAGCCCCAGCTGCACCTTGTTCAGGGCTGGGTTAAGGGGCCTGGGATTCTACAACCCAAGGAATGGAACTCCATGAAAATAAAGCCTTTTGCCACATCTTATCCTCCCGTGGGGCCCCAAGAACCCCACTCCCACTAGTTACAGAGGAATCCCACTCGTGTAATCCTCCACTTGGAACCAGATCTGGCCTACGTGAGGACACCCTAAATGGCAGCTGTCATTTTGAAGAGCTGCACCAAAACTGTCAATCTGATAGCAAGTTCCTACAGTCATAGTTGCGGGTCATTAGGCAAATTTCTAAGCCTCTGGGAGCTTTTTAGTCCTATCATGTGCACAGGGCTAACTTAATTCAGTTGGATTTCTGAAACGATTAGAAGTGTCTACACAAAAATGCATAGTAGATATTGAACATATGACAGTGACTTCTTATTCTCAGTCACATGTTCCCCTCGTCCCTCAACGGTCTATTCTCCACACAGAAGCTAGATTGAGTCTTTAAAAGAACAAGGCAGAGTATATCATGCCTGTGCTCAAAAATGCTAAAGGAGCTTCCAACTTCATTCAGGGTAAAATCCTAAGCCTGTACCTAAGCCCACAAGGCCTCATGAGCTGTCTTTCGATGCCTGCTCAAATGTCACCTTTAAAATAAATAAATAAATAAATATATATATATTTCAAAAAGGAAGGGAGAGGGAGAGAGAGATGAAACATCAATGATGAGAGAGAATCATTAATTGGCTGCTCCCTGCACACCCCACACTGGGGATCAAGCCCACAACCTGAGCATGTGCCTGAACCAGAAATCAAACCTTGACCTCCTGGTTCATAGGTTGATGCTCAACCACTGAGCCACGCTGGCCAGGCTCAAATGTCACCTTTTTAAATAAAGTTCTTCCCGAACAACCTTATGTACTATTATCCCCACTGTGAGGGTCGCCAAAGGAGGAACACACAAGGCCAAAGGGAGCAGAGAATTATGAATTTATTAGGTCATCTGGATACCAGATGGGCTGAGCCCCCAAATGGTGCCGGGATCCAGGGGCTGGGAGTCAGAGATGTTAAAGGACTCTAGGCGGGCTTTTTCTGGGCAGAGAATTCTCTGGGAGGGACCTGAGGGGAAAGACAATGGTCTTAGCAAGTGGAATGTGGTCTTAGCAAGTGTTAAGCAACAGGGAATGTCTGTTGGGAAGTGATTTAAAGGTCAGTTCCCGGGCAGGTGTGTGTCCATTCAATTATGCAAAGAGAGACAGAAACATCAACAATAAGAGAGAATCATTGATTGGCTCTCTCCTGTACACCCTCTACTGGGGACCCAGCCTACAACCTGGGCATGTGTCCTTGACGGGAATCGAACCTGGGACCCTTCAGTCCGCAGGTCGATGCTCTATCCATTGAGCCAAACTGTCTAGGGCGACATGATATATATTTACATGTTAATCTGTGTGCTGTCTGTCTCCCCCTGAATAACCAGGTTGGGAGTGCAGGGACTCTGTTTTGCTCAGGGTTGTAGCCCCCGTTCCTAACACAGGGACAAACCCACCACAGGCACTCAGTAAGTATTTGTAGAATGGAAACATGAATCTGCACTGCCTAACACACAGTCAGTACTCCGCAAATACCGATCTCCTTCAGTAAATAGTCATTCGTTCCTTCTTCTTCTCCTTCACCCCAATCACTGCCTGTCATATTGTCCTGAAGCTTGTCTTGGAAAAAGAGGTTTTAAGCATTAACCTGGTTTCACAAGCCGCAGTAAAACTTGCCTGACCATACACCAGAAATGAAACTGTTCTCAGCAAGCTAACTGGAGAGACAACAGAGAACGGACGTGGCCCTGGGGTCTGGCAGATCACTGTTTCATAGCCCACCTTCACTCCTTATTAGCTTCTTGCCTGTGGACAAGCTACTTAACCTTTCTGAGCTTTGGTTTTCTAATCTATAAAGGAAATCTACTTCCTAGAGTAGCTGTTAGGATTGAGCTAATGCCCATTGCCTAGCACAGTGCCTGGCTCACAGGAAGTGCTTAAGAAATACCAGCTACCATTATTATTATCATTAGCTAGCAACAATAAAAATGCTGTGGACGTGAAATATGTGTCTTTAGAACGTCTTTTCTTGTATGGTTTTACTTTTTTATGGTTATCTCTAGAGCTACAGAGAGCTGCTGAAGTTTCAACGGCGTTTTAATAGGATTGAGAAACAGGAAATGATAGTCCTTTGTTTATAAAAAGCAGCATTCTGGGCTCAGAAGAGGCTTTTTTTCACTTCCCTGGTATCCTGAACCGTCTACATCTCAGACTTCCTGATTCTTTTCTCTAATAAACAGACAAATTTGTCTGGAGTCATGGTGATTACACATGTTATAGAAGTAAACTTAAGAAATCTATGCTGCCTGCTTAATAGTCCCATAAATTCCAAAATCTATTCTGTAATAGATTTAATGTAATATGTTTGGGTTTCCTAAATTAACTTTAAACATGGGAGGGGTCAGTTCATTTTACAATACATAAGTATTTTTAAATTTATATAAAAAATTAAAATGCTTTGCTAAACATGGCATAGAGAGAGGGAAGCATACAACACAGTAATGAGTGTGTTCAACTAGGAGGGGGTGTTTCCAGCTGTGACTCTGGAAGCAAAGGGTTATGATGTTTGGAATCTCAGGTCACTCGTGTGGGTCACTTCGTTTCCTCAAAGTGACAGCTCAGGCTGCATAATTTTTGAGATTCCTAAATTGTAAACGAGTCCATCCATCATCTCTAAAGCTTTTTTAATGCCCAAATTCCAGCATCTTTAATGTTTTGTCTTACAACTTACGCAATGCCTGTTTATATGTTTATCCTGGACTAAGTTTAAAAGCTAAGAAATTAGAGATATGTAAGAAAGAAAACAGAAAATATCTCCTCCTATTCTCCTCATTGCCCCTCTAGAAAAAAAAGATGTGTTGGAATATAACATTTTTTTAGAGTTGTTGATTACCAAAACCAAAAAGTAAAAATTAATAAATAATGTTTTTTAAATTTATTGGAAATTAGCAAATAAAACTTCATTAAAATAAAATATTAAAATAATTATTAAAACGAATAAATAAAATAACTTGTTTTTTATAATTGAAAGATACTGCCTAACTGTGCTCTAAAATATCTGTACCAAAAGGGGGTGAGTGTATACAAGTGACCTTTGCTCTGATTTTGAGTCAAAGAAACTGATTTGTGTATAATCACAGACTAGAAATTCTAGAAATTCTTCTCTTATTAGAGTGAATTAGAATAAAGTTTATCATGACGTTTAAAGAATTTCTAGATGAAAATTTAAGCTTTAGGACACATTACAACCAACTGTTTTTAAAAACTACATCCCACACTAGCTGATGTGGCTCAGTTGGTTGGGCATCATCCATCTTTGCATCAAAAGGATGCTGGTTCGATTCCTGGTCAGGCCACATGCCCAGGTTTCGGGCTCGATCCCCAGCAGGGGGTGTGCAGGAAGCAGCCAATCAGTGTTTTGCTCTGCCATTGATGTTTCTCTCTCTCCCTTTCCCTTCCTTTCTCTCTAATAAATCAATAATAAATAAATAAACAAACAAACTACATCCCCTTCCCTCTCCCAAAGCTATTTTATAATTTATCTAGATTATTTGTCATAAAAATAATGCATCGATATTTTCTCTATTTGAAGTTTTATGTTCAACTCCAAGTTATAACAAAACATTGTGCAATCAGAAAACTGACTTGGCTTAGCTGAAGTAACACACATGTACTGAAGTATGAGACTTGAAATAAGTGCGTCACTAGAGTACTTCTCAATGCCCTGCGTGAGCATGAGTCCTACCATCTGCAGGAAACGAAGGCGCTGTGTCATTTGCTTTAAGACTAAGAGATAAGAAACAGTTGGCTCAATGTACTACTGCACAGCCCTATGTAGAAATAAAATTATATACAAAGGAAAATTAGAAGTCATGTCTTGGTTCCCTGGTTGGGGGAGGGTGGGAGTGTATTGTGACAATGATGTGCAGAATTGTTAACTCTCAAGGGCCCTAGGAGCACAGGTAGCTCTGATCTGAGAAGAACCAGTTTGGGGAACCTCTTTAATCTTACAAAAACAAGACCAGGGCTTCTCAACTATATTGCATATTTGACATCCTAACAAGCCTTCCTACTACACAATATCTAAAAATGCTGGATGAAATAAGAACGCGTGTGTGTGTGTGTGTGTGTGTGTGTGTGTGTGTGTGTGTGTGTGTTTTAATGCATACGTGCATTGGCAGGAAAATAAGGAAACGCCTCAAAAGCAAGAGAGATAGAGAAGCAAAGCACCAGTACAGACCCCTTGAAGGCCATATACCTGGGTGGGGACAAGACAAAGACAAGGCAGTCTGACTGGAACATTCTCAAATAAAGCCAGGGAAAGTATGACTTAGGAAGACGATGTCTGACTGAGTACTGAAGGTGCCTGGTCAAATGCTCCTTATGAAGGCTTTTAAAAACAATTCCTATTTTCATTCCTCATCTCATTTCTGCCTGCAACACAGCCTGGTGATGCCTAATCCTGACTGTGTCTGGGGTGCTGGGAAGCGGGCAATGGTTAGTCTCTGTAAACACTTCTTCTTCTTGGCTAGGTCATTTACCTTTCTCCATTTGCTTTCCTCTTCATGTATTGTGGTTCCTGGTGACAAATTCTCTCACTTTCTTCAAAAATTGACTTTGTCTTTTAGTTTCTTATTCTCTTGTTGGTTTTGGAGTACTTTTGTGAGAAGAGTCAGAAATTAAAAAGTTTTTATTTGCTGTCTTAAAATAAAAAAAATCCTATATACTCTTCAACCCTATGATTTCTACCCAACGTTATACATCTATCCTTTCCTCTTCCCAAAATATCAATTTCCTTTTTGTTGCTTAAAATTCAGAGCAAAATTCACCATTCTTTATTTCTTGGCAATATTATGTATCATTACCACTCCTTTCTTGGAATTCCTCTTCTCTTGCTTCTGTGACACCATTCTGCCCTGGTTTTCCTCTCTGATTGCTTCTGTTTGTTTGATTCTGATGGCTTTCTCTCCCACCATTTAACACTCATACATTATTTTCTGGAATCTCAGCATATTTTCTAGGATCTCATCTTCCTTTCTCATGCTAGAGGCTCTCCCTGACTACTTTCATTCACTCTCATCGCTTTAATAACATTCTATGTGCTGCTGACTACCAAAACTATTTTGCCAACTTTGTCTCTTCCAGTGAATTCTGTATTCTAATATCCAACTGCTTTCTAGACATCACTCCTTGGATGTCTCACAGGCACTTCAAAATCAATACATACAAATACCAACATATCTTCCCCTTCCCCTACACCACACCCTGTTCCTCTCATCTTGCTGTGTTCCCATTTAGTGACAGACTCTAAAATTCTCTAGATTAAATAAAATTAGAAACAAAAAATATATATATTTAAAAAATGACTGTGGAACTTCTACACAATGGAATATTATGCTGCTATAAGAAAGAAAGAACTCTTACCATTCGAAAGAGCATGGATGGACTTTGGAGAACATTATGCTAAGTGAAATAAGCCAGTCGGAGAAAGGTAAATATCACATGGACTCACTCATTTATGGGATATAATGAACAACATGAATTCATGAACAACAATAGATTCAGAGACATAGAAGTATCGATCAGATCTTCAAACCTCAGAGGGAAGGTGGGGCGGCGGGGGGGGGGGGGCGGTAAGAGATCAACCAAAGGACTTGTATGCATGCATATGAGCATAACCAATGGACACAGACAACAGGGGGGTGAGGCCATCTACTGGGGGGTGGGAGTAACCAGGGAGAGGTCAATGGGGGATAAAGGAGACATACATAATACTTTAAACAACAAAGAATTTAAATTTAAAAAATAATTTTAAAAAAATATGTATTTCTCCCTTTTTCCTCACCCCACATATTATTTGTTACTGAGCTATGTTTATTCTAATCCTTTATAGTTCTCAAATTAATTCCTCTCTTTTCACCTACATTATTACTATCTTAATTCAGGCCTACTCATTTCTTGCTTGGACCATAGCATTAGTCTCTGCACTCTAACCTGTACTCTTTCAATCCAGTTGCTACACTGGCACAACACTAATCTTTCTAAAGTCAAATTCTCATTCCAACCCCCCTTATCCATGGTTCTTCAGGGGCCCCTAATGCCAAGGGATAAAAGTCCAAACTCTCTGGCATAGAAAACAGAGCCCTTTGTGACCTTACTTATCACCAGCCTCATACTCTATGCCAGGTCCCTTAGGAACTCTTTCTATTTCCCCAAAAGAAGGACGGATCTCTCTCTCTCTCTCTCTCTCTCTCTCTCTCTCTCTCTCTCTCTCCCACCCCCCCCCCCCCCGCCTCCTCCCTCCTCTTTTAGGACATCCTACTCTTTCTGTTTGGAAGGCTTTCCCCCATTTCTTCTTAGTCCTTCAATACTCAGCCCAGCAAACACTTCTTTCAGGAAGCCTTCTCTGAACTTCCTACTTTGAGCTAAGTGACTCTAATATTCCCTTAGAGCACCTCTATCTCCCTACATTGTAACCATCTGCCTGTTCACTTCCACCAGACTGCAAAATCCCTAAGCTCTTATGCCATTCACCTCCATATTCTCAGTACATCTAGAACCCTATCCCGCACATAGATTGTTAAATAATAATAGTAAACAGGTATAGCACTCACTCTGTGCCAAATGCGGTTTTGAGCACTATAAAGATGAATCTTCACAATAACATTATAAAGTAATGATGCACTCTCTACAATTGAGGAATCTGAGCCATAGTGAAGCTGAATAACTCACTGTGTCAAAGGCACTGAGCTAGTAAGTGCCAAAGACCGGATGTACACTTACAAAGGCTGTATGGCACCAGAATACACTCTCCCACCGTTTATGTTTGCTGAAAAGTTTAAGTCTTAGCTCAAGCAAAATTAAACTAGGACCAGCCCATTACTAACCCAGGTGCTCTTATATCATATCATATAAAAAAAGTTTGTCCTAGCTGGTTTTTCTCAGTGGTTAGAGCAGGGGTCCTCAAACTACGGCCCACAGGCCACATGCAAATACAAATATTGTATTTGTTCCCATTTTGTTTTTTTACTTCAAAATAAGATATGTGCAGTGTGCATAGGAATTTGTTGATAGTTTTTTTTAAAACTATAGTCCAGCCCTCCAACGGTCTGAGGGACAGTGAACTGGCCCCTGTTTAAAAAGTTTGAGGACCTCTGGGTTAAAGCATTGGCCTGAGGACTGAAGGGTCATAGTTCCATTCTGGTCAAGGGCACGTACCTCAGTTGTTGACTCAGTCCCCGGCCAGGGTTGGGGCACCTGTGGGAGGCAACCAATCCATGTGTCTCTCTCATGTTGATGTTTCTCTCTCTCTCTGTTTCTCCCCCTCCCTTCCACTCTACCTAAAAATCTATCGAAAGAATATCCTGAGGTGAGGATTAACCAAAAAAAAAAAAAAAAAAAAAAAAAAAAACCTTTTAATTTCTGTTTCCATGATGAATAGATAACATTCAAAAAAGTATCAAGAAAGGTACTTCTGGAGAGCTAAAATACAATCTAACTTGGCAATTGGCCACAATAACTGAGCCTATGATTTTCCTTTTCTCCATGGATTTCTCCACTTACAACTTCTCTTACTCCATGAGAGCTAAGCAGTAACTATTCAAAAAAAAAAAAAAAGTAGACCAGAGAGTCATTATTAAAAATTTATTGAAATGCCACAATTCCCTAGGGTTAAAATTTAGAACACAAAGCATAGTCTCTTTCTTGTAAGGTGACACGATTCTTCTCATGATTAAAATCAAAATAAGTGACAGAACTGCAATGAAGAATGACTTTGGTAAATTTCAGTATATTTCTGTTTTGTTTTTCAGCTTATCTGGCTCCACATTTAGCATAAAAGGTATTTTAAAATATCAACTAATGTAATACTTCTTAATGCCTAGCAATATAACATATTCTCTTCCTCAAAATTACCTATACCTAGGGAAATGAAAAGAAGCAGTGAAAAGAACTAAGAAAATAAAGCATACACTACGTAACTGACAAAAGAATCAAACAATGCTTGATATCAAAGTGATTCATCTTCCCACTTCACCTCCCACTGTCGGACCAACAGTTTATTTTTATATTTAGGTTTTTAGAATTCTAACATTCTGCAACCATACTCAGACTTTTAAGCCTGAAAATAGTCAGATTATTTAATGCAAGTGGTTTTTCTTTATTGGTGAAAATCATAAATACCTAAAATTTGTCTTCAGTGTAAGAAATTAAGTCTAACTAACTCTAGTTCACACTTTATTAAAATGGGAGGCTAATCTTCTGTTTCACAGAGACAAAACAAACAACTACCAAACAAAAGAATGGGAAAATGTGCCAAGAACCTTAGCTAATTACTTTTCTATCATCTTTATAATTCCAAAGAGCTCAATAAGCACATGGAACTCCACTTTAAGGTATATGCTCAGGTTCAATGTACAATTTTGGCCGTTCTGAACTCTTGGGAGAAAAGTTTATGCTCAATAATGCTCAATCTTCTTGGAATGCAGAAGGAGAAAAGGCTGAAAGTGATATATCACAACTGACTGCAATCACAGTTCAAGGGAAATGGTTATCCTGACAGCTAAGAGAAAGAAGCTCATTTCCAACACTTATGCTTGCTATTTAAAAATAGGTATTTTTCTGCAGCTGCAAGTTATAAAAATTACTAGCATGAAAGCACATATCCTGTAAAAATCCTATTGCTTCTTAAAGACCCGTGCCTAGTTGTCCAATTTCAGTGAAGGTAAACAGAGCAATGTTTTTTTCCATTTGGCAAAGCAGCTAAAAACTATAATTCGTTCTCAATTATTGCTGCCCATTTCTAATAGGGCTAATATATAAATAAAATTCACAGATAATTTCAAAGCACCCTAACTAATCATAGTCTCAAGTAAGCTTTAAACAGAGGTAGAACTGTGCAAATCATCATCTCATCCCCCTATTTAGCAACAGAAAAGTTGAAGTATGAGCAGCAAAATGAAAAAAACAACCTACCTCTGAAAAACCATTTCCTGAATCGAGTTACATAATGGAATGTGATGTCAATATTAAAGATGAGCTCAGATCAATTAGGCAACTATTCAATAGCTTGCATTTCAGCCATCATCAAAATTTCATGAGTTCTGTGCAAAAGTATAAGTGTAATGTGCTGGAGGGAAAAAAGTACTGCTGGAATATAAGAATTCTACTTAGAGGCTAACCAAAGAACATATATGCATATATGCGTAGTTCATGGACACAGACAGCAGTGTGGTGAAGGCCTGGGGAGGGGAGGGGACTGGGTGGAGGGGAACAAAGGCTAGGTGGGAATGGGGGACATCTATAATACTGTCAACAATAAAAAAGAAGTGTAAGACTAGGTATCAATAGATTCAGCAAGACAATGTCAAGCAATGTGATGGCATATTGCCCTTGGGGTCAATTTTGTTTCAATAATAATTCTATTTTCATATCAACAAATCTACAAAGAACAAAAAATCAGCCTTGTCTGTTTCATATTATTTGTTTACATTTTAAATTTTAAATGCACCAGCATGGTATTATAAAATGTTCTAAGTAAAAAGCTAACAAATAAGCGAATAGTCCTTTGTTAAAAGAAAAGGGAATTAAAAGTATCCAAAGGTAGCCATTGGAATATTGCCCCCTTCCTTCTGCCTTTCTAAACACCTTCTAATGGTGAATATCTGAAATCTTCAAAATTATTAGCAAAAAATTAGACCAATCTATGAAAAACAAAAGCCAGAAAAGGGACTTGATGAAGCAAAGTGTTGATGACATAAATTTCAACAAAAATCGGTTTCTTTTTTTTTCTTCAATGTCTTAAACCTTTTATTAGGGACAATTTCAAGCTTTTACAATAGAAAAGTATAAAGAACTACCATTCACACATCGTCCGGCTTCAAAAATTACCAAATCTTGGTCAGTGTTGTTTGGACTATATTCCTACCCACATTTCCTCCTCTTCCCCCCTGGATTATTTTGAAGGAAATCCCAGGGACCTTATTATTTCATTACTATAAAGGCATGAAATAATACAGTCTTTGCAATTAATATGCAAGTTTACATTGTTTTAGATCAGTATTGTTTATTCCAGAATGTTTTGATTCATATGCAAATACAATATACAGATACAATAGCGCTTAAAACCTCAACTAAGAGTTTACATTCCTAGTAGTTTCTCTTTTTTAAGAATAATGATACCACTGTCATCTCATTCATATGAAACATGTCTTGGCATCTGATATTCATTCAACCAACAGTCGTGCCCACACTCTGTGTACAAGTAATTTAGTTATTTTCTTAGCATTTGCTACTCATAATTACCTCTTGTTTATGTTGTGCCTCTCATACTTCATGAAAGTTTTACTTAAAATAAGCTAAAAGTATATTCTTATCATTTGGGTCCTTATTCTATGAACCTTTCTTGTTATTCTTCTGCCTCTGTGGCTGCAGTGGTTGTTAAAACTTAATTTCTTTATAATTTTGGTAAAATATACAGAACATAAAATTTACCATCTTAACCATTTTTTAAGTGTACAGTTCAGTAGTATTAAGTACATTTATACTGTACATTGTGCAAACAATTTCCAGAACTCTTTTCATCTTACAAAACTAAAATTCTATACTCTCCATTTCCTCCTCCCATCAGCCTTTGATAACCACCATTCTAGTATTGTTTCTATGATTTTGCTACTCTAAGCACCTCACAGAAGTAGAATCATACAGTATTTGTCCTTTTTTGTGACTGGCTTATATCATCCTATCTAATAAAAGACAAAAAGGGTAATTAACCGTACCTCCGCTATGCTTCCCATTGGCTAATCAGGGCGATATGCAAATTAACTGCCAACCAAGATGGTGGCCGGCAGCCATGCAGCTGAAGCGAGCAGGAGGTTTGCTTGCTCCAGTGATGGAGGAAGCCAAGGTTCCCCGCCTGCCGCGGCCTACTCTAAGCTCCGAAAGCAACAGCTCCAAAAGCAACAAAGTTTCAATTATAGAAGCTAAACAAACCCCAGATACCTGCTTTCAGCCAGCCGCAGCCTCAGAGCTGGGAGCGCCAGTGACAGCAACAGAGTTTCAATTATAGAAGGTAAATAAATCTCAGAATAAAAAAAAGAGAAAAAAAGGAGAGGCTGGGAGCTTCAGTCGCAGGCCAGCCTGAAAACGCCCCTCAGCCCCTCACCCAGACTGGCCAGGCACCCCAGTGGGGACCCCCACCCTGAAGGGGGTGTGACCAGCTGCAAACAGCCATCAGCCCCTCACCCAGGCTGGCCAGGCACCCAAGCGGGACCCCCACCTTGATCCGGGACACCCTTCAGGGCAAACCAGCCGGCCCCCACCCATGCACCAGGCCTCTATCCTATATAGTAAAAGGGTAATATGCAAACTGACCCTAACAACAGAAAGACTGGGAATGACTGGTCACTATGACACACACTGACCACTAGGGGGCAGACGCTCAATGCAGGAGCTGCCCTCTGGTGGTCAGTGCGCTCCCACGTGGGGGAGTTCTGCTCAGCCACAAGCCAAGCTGATGGCTGCCAGTACAGCGGTGGTGGTGGGAGCCTCTCCTGCCTCCTCAGCAGCACTCAGGATGTCCGACTGCAGCTTAGGTCTGCTCCCCACTGGCAAGTGGACATCCCCCGAGGGCTGCCGGGCTGCCAGAGGGATGTCTGATTGCCAGCTTAGGCCCAATCCCCCGGGGAGCAGGCCTAAGCCAGCAGGTGGTCATCCCCTGAGGGGTCCCAGACTGAGAGAGGGCACAGGCCGGGCTAAGGGATTCCCCTCCCTGAGTGCACAAATTTTTGTGCACCGGGCCTCTAGTCCCATATAATAAAAGCCTAATATGCTAAGTGTCTGACTGTTTGTTTGACCAGTCACTATGGTGCGCACTGACCACCAGGGGACAGACGCTCTGACCAGTAGGTTAGCTTGCTGCTGGGGTTCAGCCGATAGGAACTGGGCGAGACAGGTCAGACACGCCCTATATGAATCTGTGCCCAGGACAAATCCGTGCACCATGCCTCTAGTTTAGTATAATGTCCTCAAGGTCCATCCATATTGTAGCACATGTCAGAATTTCCCTCCTTCTTAAGGTTGAATAATATTCCACCATATGTGTAGATCAGACAGACTTGGTTTATTCATTCATCCATCAATGGACACTTGGGTTTCCTCTACCTTTTGGCTAATGTGATAATGCTACAATGAAAATAGGTATACAAATATCTCTTCGAGACCCTGCTTTCAGTTCCTTTGGGTATACATCCAGAGGTGGGATTGTTGGATCTTGTGGTAAATCCATTTTTATTTTTTGAGGAAGTGACATACTGGTTTCCATAACAGCTACATGATTTTACATTCCCAGTATTTAGCACAAGAGTATTTAAACCTAATTTTAACACCAAATCAAATTAGGTATCTGATCTTCATCCATCCTACTGATGCAATTGGTATGTAGTGGGGGCAGGGGGTGTCAATGGTGCTAAGTCAGTGACATTCCCCAGCATCAGAGTTGATAACCCACTTTACATTTGATAATTGAGCAGCATGCACTTAATAGGGTCAGATTAAAGTGGACTTGCCAATACATGAATACTCTAGAGTGGCCAGTCTAGATAAGGCAGGCTGTGAGCAGCTCTCAAAGATATAAGGCTACTCCCTGGGAATGAGTCAGGTTGAGAAAAATGAATAATTCCTCCAGGCTACTGGAATCTCCATTCTTGTCCCTGAAATCTCTCACCCACTTCCCCAGGTGTTATCTGAGTGAGAGATCTCCCAAATAGATTGCAAGGGTGGTGGATGTCTGCCTCCATCTGGACTTATGACCTTGGGTCAGTCCCTTACTAACTGAGACACAGTTTTGTCAAATTGGATTAATAATATATACCCTCCCCAATGCACAAGTTGGTTGTGCAGATTAAATGAGATCATGAATATGAGCATACTTTTAAAAATATGAAGTTCTACTTAACTACAAAGTGCTACTACACAGCAGTAATTTTCCTGAAGTACTGCTGTCATTTCCAGAACTGACCTCTCGACTGCCGTCACACAAACTGAATGCTGTTTGGATATGTTCAGTTTTCATAGTTTGGTTTTCTTAAATCTCACTTCATTATGTCACAACAACAACAAAAGAGGCACTATTGAGAAATCAGATCCTTGCTGTAGAGGAGTGCCACAAAGGTGATTGGAAAAATGGAGAATTACATGTAGGAGAAAAGGTCCAGAGAAATGGAAGCATGAGCCTAGTGAAGAAAAAGCTTTTTTATTCTCAAGAACAATTAACTTACTAATAATGAGAGATATCTAGCAATGGGAGATTTTTAAAATATATTTTTAGTGATTTCAGAGAGGAAGAGGAAGAGAGAGAGAGAGAGAGATCAACAGTGGACCTATCCCCTATCCGGTTTGGCTCAGTAGATAGAGCATCGACTTATGAACCGTAGGGTCCCAGGTTTGCTTCTGGTCAAGGGCACATATCTTGATTGCAGGCTTCTCCTCGGCCCAGGCCCTGGTTGGGGCACATGCAGGAGGCAACCAAAACCAATTGATGTGTTTCTCTCATACCGATGTTTCTTTCTGTCTTTCCTTCTCTCTTCCACTCTCTCTAAAAATCAATGGAAAAATATCCTCGGGTGAGGATTTAAAAAAAAAAGAAAGAAACATCAATGATGAGAGGGAATCACTGATTGGCTGCCTCCTGCACGCCCCCCTACTAGGGATCGAGCCCGCAACCCAGGTGTGTGCCTGACCTGGAATCAAACCCAGGACCCTTCAGTCCGCAGGCTGATGCTCCATCCACTGAGTCAAACCAGCTAGGGCTAACAATGGGAGATCTTATCACTAAAGGTACTCAAGCAATAAAGACTAGCATTAGGAGAATGTTGAATCAGATAAACTCTAAGATTCCCTCAAACTTCAACATTTTGATTTCATAAGGACTGATGGTAACACAGTAGCAGAGGAGCTAAGCTTTATTCTCTTCACAGATAATAAATACAACAGGAAATGGTCTTAAATTGAAACCCATGGGATTTAGAGCAAAGATCAAGAAGTCATCTGAGGCAAAGACAGCTGTTAAAGGTCAACCGGAATTCCAAGGGAAACTATGCCTGTGTCCTTTAAAATAAAAGAATTTAGCCCTAACCGGTTTGGCTCAGTGGATAGAACATCAGCCTGGGGACTCAAGGGTCCCAGGTTCGATTCTGGTCAAGGGCATGTACCTTGGTTGCAGGCACATCCCCAGTGGGGAGTGTGCAGGAGGCAGCTGATCGATGTTTCTGACTCTCTATCCCTCTCCCTTCCTCTCTGTGAGGGATCAATAAAATATATTTTAAAATAAAAATAAAAAATAAAAGAGTTTATATCCATCCTCCTGGAACAATTTAAAGACTGTTCTGGTGAGAGGCAAAGTAATAAACCCAAACACCTTTGAAGGGCCTTTCTTTTCAGTTCTTTCATCCTCTGTTGTCCATGAATTTTAAGTGTCTATCTAAAAGTTTTATTTAAGTTTCCTTGCTTGGAGTTTAAAGAATTTAAGAGGGGACCCTGAGTACAAGAAAGACAAGATGAATAACAAGCAGTCAAAATGCTGACCTTGAAGAGGTTCAGGAGCTAGAAAGATGTGCTTATATTTCTCCAAGCAGAACCCCTGAATCCCTTTACCAAGTTAATCTTGGTTTCATAAACTGTTTGAGAAACTAACTCTATATTAGCATTTCTCATTTAATATAGTCCACCTAATTTGCAAGTTTCTGTATATATATTGATACCAAATCTCTATATATAAAAGGCTAATATGCAAAGTGTCCCCTTGGGAGTTCAACTGGAAGACTGGGAGTTCGATCACTCGCTATGATGTGCCCTGACCACCAGGGGGCCACACAGAATGAAGGAAGGCCCTGGCCGGCAGCAGGAAGGCCTCAATCAGCGCTGATCACCAGCTAGGCCTAGGGTCCTATCTGTGCATGAATTTCATGCACCAGGCCTCTAGTTTATAGTAAATGAAATCTTTTGTAAGATTTAATAAGGGAGCCTGACCATTGTGGCTCAGCAGCTGAGCGTCTACCCAGGAAAGAACCAAGAGGTCATGGGTTCAATTCCCAGTTGGTGGGGCACATGACCAGGTTGCAGACTAAATCCCCAATAGGGGGCATGCAGGAGGCAGCCAATCGATGTGTTTCTCTCATCAATGTTTCTATCTCTATCTTTCTCCCTTCCTCTTTCTCTAAAAACACACACACAATAAAAACATTTTTTTTTTAAAAAAGGTTCACTAAGGGAGGCATAGCAATGTGTGTAGCAAAGACCCAGTAAGTTGAATGAACACAGTTCAATAAATCTTTTTGGGGCAGTTAGCAAAAGAAATTTGACTTTATTAATTCAATTCATGCTCTAGAATTCCAAAGATGAAAAGGAAACAAACATTTCTTTTAGGAGCTCTGTATTTGACGATTAATTAAGCCAAAATAAGGTATGAGCCGTATAGTCAAACCTTCCACAGAAGAGAAGTATCCTGAGGCTTTTCAAATAAAGCTGCCTGGTCCTACATGTTTGAAAAGGAAAGGGAAGGGAAGGCCTTTTAATAATCTAAGCAGGAAAGGAACAGAGAAACATCCTACTGTATATCAACAAAATCAAGGATGTGTAGTTAGTCTTTCCACACTGCAGGCTTCCAAGTACAAAAATGACCTGAAATCCTATTACTATTAATTTTTAAAAATAAAAACTATGCAATATTCCAAAATATTTTGCAGCCTATAATGATCTGAACTGCAATCAGAAAAGTGGGGAAATTTCCCAAAATTCAAAAGCAAAATCCAAAAAGAGAAGGAAAAGAAGGGTGAGGCCAAGGAAGTGGTTTAGGAGTAGAAAGAACAGGAAAGAGAAATCATTATGTTAGAAAATCATTTTCTGCTACTTTCTGTAGTTTCGACCAGAGTTGTCTTTTCTTGGCCTAAGATGAATATCCTTAAATGAAAGTCAAAAGGCCTGGACCCATCTCTGCTGAAGGCAGCTGCATTGCTGAGGGAACAGTTGGAAGTTATAAGGGAACCTCAGTCCTCTTTCCAACCTGTCAACACTGGGGAATCCAAGGCTCAGTTCCCAACGTTCTTCTTTTCTCTCTCAATATTCACTTCTTGGTCATCCCACCCCATGTCATGGATTTGATAATATCAATGTGCAAATGACTGCCAACCCAGACTATGTCTTCTATGAAATCCAGACACTGGGATATCTAATAGATATGTCAAACTGAATATATTCAAATTGGAAATGTGATTTCCAGCCCCCAAAACCTGTTTCTTCCTCAGTGTCTACCATTTCAGAGAATAGGACCACCAATCATCTGTGCTAAGTCTGTCTGTCCTCCAACTTCTGAGTCAAAATTCTCAGGTTCAATCATTCATTTACTTGTGGTGGTGGGAGCCCCAGAGTGAGAAGACAGAAGCTTTTGGGCCAAGGGGGAGCAAGCTACAGCCTGGGTAATGATGTGGGAGTGCTAGCAACTGTCAATCACATATTCTTTCACCACCGTGAGAAAGTCTGAAATTCTAAGTCATGAGAAAACATACAAAAACTGAAATCAGCCCTAACCGGTTTGGCTCAGTGGGTAGAGCGTCGGCCTGCGGACTGAAAGGTCCCAGGTTTGATTCCAGTCAAGGGCATGTACCTTGGTTGCGGGCACATCCCCAGTGGGGAGTGTGCAGGAGGCAGCTGATCGATGTTTCTCTCTCATTGATGTTTCTATCCCTCTCCCTTCCTCTCTGTAAAAAAATCAATAAAATATATTTTTTTAAAAATTGTAATCAGTACAACGTAACAGGAATAGAGACAGTGTGCCTGATTATTTTTAAGTACTCTAAATTTTTATTTCCCCTTACTCCACCCCCATACCAAACACATAAATTCCTCTCAGGCCTGAGAGTTGTTATACAGGAACAGGTTCATCTGAGTGAGCAATAGGGTAGAAAGACTTGCTACTTCCTAAGTGCTCTGCCACAGAAATAGAAGATCAATAAAATGCATGGCAAAAAGGTTTGGGGTTTATCTATGGTTTTTAATACTATTTGAAAATAGGTTTTTAATGATGTAATAGTTGAAAGACACAAAGATCTCATCTATATCTGCCATCTATGCAGGTAGGAAAACAGACTCGGAGCTTAATGCTTCAGGAGAATTGATTGGAATAAACATCTAGCACCATAAGTGTGATGGTTTGGATTTCCATTCCCCAACTGCTTCAGTCAGCATGCTTGGGTCTAAATCGTAGTCCCATCATCTACCAGCTATGTGACCTTGACAAGTATCCTCTGAAAAGCGAGCACTGATCCCAGAGAATTGCTGGGAAGATTAAATGAGAAAAACACAGGGAAATAAACAGAGAACAAGGTCCATGTATTAGCAACAGAGTAAGCATGCAGGAAAGGGAGAGCTCTTAATAGGATGCGGAGGATGTTTTTTAAAAACTCTAGGATTCAGACACACACAAAATAGTTCTTTGTAATGCCAACATACTAAAGAATCAATGGAGGCTGAATCTAATGATCTCTTCTGCTTCAAGGTGGTAGAAAATTCCTAAGTGTTCCAGCGTCTTAATGTATAGCATAAATCCCAAGACCTATGTATTTCCTAAGAGAAAATCAGAATAAATTTTTAACTAACTCATCCTTAGAAACATTCCAGAGGAGCAAAATAAAAAGCATGCATATTATGAAGTTTACATTAGTGATCTCCGCTATAAATTCTTATAGGCACATTTGAGTATAAATTATGAATTCAGAACAGGTAATTCGGTTACAGCAGCCAAGATGCTGAAGTGGAATGCCTTACGCGTGGCACGTGGCCCATTTCACAAAGAGGACAGTCCTCCTGAAAGTGGCTGAAACTGCACTGTCACGATCTCTGACTCATCTTCTTCCCAGCTACATCTGTTCCCGTCTCTCCCACGCAGGGGCCTGTTTCTCTCTCAGATTGCCCCTGGGAATGCCTGGAGTTCTTCATATAAAGTCATTCAAATAATCCTGAGTCAGCACAGCGGATTTATTTCCACTCTAAGCCACCGTTCGAGTTGCCTTCACGGCCATGTGTGGTAACACTGATTTTCTCCAAATGTGCATGTTAGAAAAGGCTCAGGCTTCAGGCACATGTTAAATAGGGTGGCTCTAGCAAGCACTGCTGACTACACCTACCCAGAAGAGGACACAAGGCCTCAGCTCAAGTCCTCACAAAAATAAGGACATGTCAGCACGGGCCATAAGGTTCCAGAAGGCTGAGCAGGAATCATGTGAGACAAGGAGCCAACAGCCTCCTCACCACCAAGTCTGGTGATAGCCAGTCTCCGGGATGACCCCCTAGGAGATGCAGGAAGATGGGGGACGTGAGCTTTACCTGCCCCAAAGAACACTCCCCAGGATCTTTCTATCGCCCCAAGCAACAGAGTAACCTCCACTGTTACTTCCTGCCCTCTACCGTCCGTCCCCCTTTCCAATTGCTCCTGAGAAAGAGAGGGTGAAGGCTGTCCTCAGATTCCCCATCAGCAGTGACCACCAGACACCCACAGAGAATGTCATGGGTTAGGCCCAAGTTCAAGTCCTAATCACCTCACACCTACACTCTGCAGTAGATGCTTCACAGGCCCCTGTCCTGCTCCCCTCCGACTCACTCTGCTCACGTTTAATCCTCCTAAAACCTTGCTTTGATCATGCTACTCACTTCTCCCAGTGTCTCCATGAAGCACAGAAAATGAGTTTAAATGCAATGGTTGTATGGAATGTATCTTGGCCCCAATCTCTTTTTCCAGCTCTACCCTGTACTTCTCTTCTATAAATCCTCACATCCAGCCAAATGGTTCTCAGTACCTTTGCTTACTCCACTTCCCAGATGTAATATCTGCTACCTATCCAATTCCTACCCATTCCTATCCAGATTTTAAAACCCAACTCAATGCAATCTGTTCCCAGAAGTAGTTATTCCCTGATCATCCTATGGTGTATAAAAAAAATCACCTCTCCATTCTCTGAGTTTCTATAGTGCATAAGTATATGTCATGAATAATATCAATCATTCATTTACTCAATAAATGCACCCAGATGAGATACCCTAAATCACATGATATGGCCCCCAAAGAAGTCCAGGTCTAGGGGAGGAACAGATAGGAAGGAATTACCATTTATTAAGAGTTTATTCTAAGCAGGTCACTGTGCCATTTATTTCCATGTCAGCTCAGTTCATCCTCACAACTTAAAGAGGTGGCTATTGTTTCGCTTTACAGTAAGAACTGAGTCTTGGCGAGAACCAAGATGGCAGCATAGGTAAACACTGGAAATTGCTGCCTCCCACAACAAATTCAAAAATACAACTAAAAGACAAAATGGACATCATCCACAACCACAGGAAGGCTGGCTGAGTGGAAATTCTACAACTAGAAGGAAAGAGAAAAGCACACTGAGACTCAGAGGAGGTGCAGAAGTGCAGAGGTATGGAGACGCACCCGGCAAGGGTGGCAACTGAGGATGCGGCTGTCTTTTTGAATCGGGAGGGAGTCGCAAGCCCCCGACTACTCTGAACTCCAGTTCCAGGCGAGTCTCTGGGGACCCAGACTCATATGGGGAGAAACTGGACTGTCTGGCAGTGGGCGGAACTCGAGGGCGGCTTTCTCTCAGAGGTGCTTGCCGCGATTACCGGGACACTGAGACTCAGGGCCCCTTAGGGCAGGACTGAGGATCAGCCATAGCTGCTTGCTCCGCTCTGTTGATTCCCTGAGACCCCGCCCCACCCAAGCTGCAGCAGAGGCTTTTGCATGTGAATGCCCTGGCCCTTTGCAATCTGAAAATTACCTAACAAACTGCAGCTGGGCCAGACAGACCCAAACTTCCAAGAGAAGGCCCAAGGCTCCACAGCAGCTTGCATTGCTTCACAGCTGGGCCTCATCTGGGCACCTCCAAACTCCAAAAAAGGAAGGGGAACCTGCAGATCTCCTCGTAGCTCCTGCTGGATAGCCTCAGGCAGAGGCTAAATTAGTACCTCCTTAGATCCAAGAGCCAGTGTACCCAGTGGTCAGAGTGGGACCATCCAATTACAACTCCTCAGATCTATAAGGAACACACTCAGGGGGCAGACTCAGTGAGCACCAAAGCTCCACCGAAGCAAGTCTTGCCTCATAAGGGTGTCTTCAGCACAGTTCTCCCACTGCTGACACAGCTGATTCTCACAGCCAATTGGCCTGAAGGTTAATTCCTCCCAGTGATACCTACAACAATCAAGGCTTAACTACAACAAGACTGTGCACAAAGCCCACAAAGGGGTGCACCAAGAGTGTCCACCTCAGGTAATTGGGGAGGCTGAGCCACTGAGCTCTATAGGACACCTAGCACACAAAAGTCACTCTACCAACACAGGGAAGCATAAAAAATGCAGAGACAAAGAAACAGGTCACAAATGACAGAAATGGAGGAAAGCAAACGACTGGATATAGAGTTCAAAACCACACTTTTAAGGTTTTTCAAGAACTTTCTAGAAACCGCTGATAAATTTAGTAAGACCCTCAAAAAGACTAGTGAGACCGCCGATAAATGTAGTGAGACCCTCAGGAAATCTAGTGAGACCCTCGAGGTTATGAAAAAGGACCAACTAGAAATTAAGCATACACTGACTGAAATAAAGGATATTATGCAGAGTTCCAACAGCAGACTAGAGGATCGCAAGAATCAAGTCAAAGATTTGAAATATGAAGAAGTAAAAAACACCCAACCAGAAAAGCAAAATGAAAAAAGAATCCAAAAATATGAAGATAGTGTAAGGAGCCTCTGGGACAGCTTCAATCATACCAACATCCGAATTATAGGGGTGCCAGAAGAAGAGAGAGAGCAAGATATTAAAAACCTATTTGAAGAAATAATGACAGAAAATTTCCCCTACCTGGTCAAAGAAATAGACTTACAAGTCCAGGAAGCACAGAGAACCCCAAACAAAAGGAATCCAAAGAGGACCACACCAAGACACATCATAATTAAAATGCCAAGAACAAAAGACAAAGAGAGAATCCTAAAAGCAGCAAGAGAAAGACAGTCAGTAACCTACAAGGGAGTACCCATACGACTGTCAGCTGACTTCTCAACAGAAACTTTGCAGGCCAGAAGGGAGTGGCAAAAAATATTCAAAGTGATGAATAGCAAGAACCTACAACCAAGAGTACTTTACCCAGCAAAGCTATCATTCAGAATTGAAGGTCAGATAAAGAGCTTCACAGATAAGAAATGCTGAAAGGTATCCTTTAAGAAGAGGAAGAAGAAGAAAAAGGTAAAGATACAAATTATGAACAACAAATACACATCTATCAACAAGTGAATCTAAAAATCAAGTGAATAATCTGATGAACAGAATGAACAGAATGGTGATTATAATAGAATCAAGGGCATAGAAAGGGAGTGGACTGACTATTCTGGGGGGGAAAGGGGTGTGGGGGATGCAGGAAGAGACTGGACAAAAATCGTGCACCTATGGATGAGGACAGTGGGCGGGGGGGGGGGGGTGTGGGGGGGGATGGGAACCGGATGGAGGGGAGCTATGGGGGGAAAAAAGAGGAACAACTGTAATAATATGAACCATAAAGATTTAATAAAAAATAAAGAAAAAGAACTGAGTCTCAAAGAGTTGGGCAATTTGGCAAAGATTACCACATGTGATTTTTATCCTCCACTGCCCCTTACCCATCTCAGAGTCTCTGCCCATCTCTGCCTCACTCTGTCCTTGGGATGCTGACCTCTATAATGTGTGTTACCCAAACCCCTCTGCCCTCTAGCCTCCAATCAGGTTGGGTGACGGAAAAGCACCAGCTGTAGACTCACTGCGCCTGCTCCCTTCCTGCCTCATCCGGTTCTGGCTGTAGCTGCACTTTTCATCCACAACTCCTGGGGAAGGGTTCTTCCACGGCTCAGCTCCTCTTACCAGGATCTAGTTAAGACCATGGTCTTCGGGTCAGGAGTGGTAGGCAGGTTCTACATGAAGGTTGATGAAGCAGCTTAGCCCTGCCCACACCTCTGTAAAGAGTCCTTTCATTAAACTCTATTCAGTTAAACTTTCTTAGTGTGCCAATTATTTCCTGCCACATGCACAGAGCAGGATTTGAACCCATGTCTATCTTACTACACAGCCTGCCCTTTTCACTTGAATAACTGCTATGTTGGAGATCTGTACAAAGTGCCACGGAACAAAACAAAAGGCACCTCACTCTGATAGGAAGGATCCAAAAAGGCTTCTGAACAGTCGCATGAGCATAAGCCAGTCTTAAGAGGTAAACTGAAATTCACCAGGAAAATAAAGAGTGAGGCGTGGCATTCAAGGACAATGTAGACAGCAAGTTCAAAGTCCAGAGGCATCAGGACTGCACCCCACTACCTAAGGCAGTTATGTACAGTGCTCATGAGAGAATAATGGTAGCTGAGGGTTCTCAAACTGTGATGGTAAACACTTCTCCATTCTGATCCACATGGAAAGATTACAAAGAGCAAAGAATTAGCTAGATTCTGAGCAACAGAAGCAGTGTGCCTATTCCCTACCTTCAGCGGATCCCCATCACAGACAATAAACCCAACTATTTAGCATAATATATACACCCTTAATGACCTGGCCCTGCCTGACCCATCCAGTCTCATCTGCCAGCACCACCTGAGCTGGTCCCTGAGTATGCCATTATTTTCATGCCTCTGTGCTTTTGTACATGTTCTTTCATCAGGGATTCCCACCTCCACTTTCCACCTGATAAACTTCTTGTCTCCAGGGCTCATCTCAGGCGTCTGCTTCTCGGTAAATATTTCTGGCCCTCTAAGATGCTCCCATAGTGCCTTGTGCATAACTCTACAACAGCATTTTCATAACACAGACATGCATTGTGTTTACTTGTTTACATGTCTGTCCATTCACTCAGCTGTGAGTTCCTAGACCAGATTGTAGAGATAAATGCTTGGGCTCTGGAGGCAGGCTGCCTAGATCCAACCCCTAGACTTTGCTCCCTAAGCACTAAGTAAACAAGTTATTTACCTTCTCTGGGCCTCAGTTTCATCATCCACAAAATGGGAATAATAGTCTCATAGGGCTATTAAGTGAGCCACATAGAATAATTCTTATTACAAAGGCCTCAATAACTATTAGTTATTAATATATGTACTTCCCTTAGTTCCTATATAAAAAAGTTTGTGAAACGAATATATTTTCCTATTTCATATTGCTCCACATAGGTACCAAATACTACTAAGCCTTTGTTGTATTAAATTATGAAAAGAACACTCATCGCTAAATGCAGGAGTGGGCAAAAGTAGGTTTATAATTGTTTGTATGAAAAATCATACAATAATTGATAAATAATAATACAAGAATAAACTGTGTCTCACACACTCACACTGTAAGCCTACTTTTGCCACCCCTGTATGTACTTAATTTAGAATTGGTTAAAGTTAAACAGGACTTTTTCTTGCCATTGCCCTTGGCCGGTCACTGAGTCAGACATTCTCCTGGCTTTCTAGCAACGTCCATATGTGCCTGCCACACATTTACCCCACACAAGGGCAGTTCTGCTTGAATGACTTACAAAGACTTATTATGAAGTCAAATCTTGGCTCCCCTTGGTTGGCATGAGGAACGACAGAAACAGGCTCCCTACAGTACAGGAGCGAATGCTAAAGCAATTCAAAATTATTGCAGTTATGAAATAGTTTTTTAAAAGCTTGAAAGGGGCATTTTCTAAGCCAAAATCCCTAACTGTCACAGCGTTGGTAAAAAGTCCGCCTGTAAAAACCTCAACTAAGAATCCGTGCACACAGAGCAATGTGCTTGCAGGTGAGCAAGAGGTGGAGACCAGCGTCCAGCTGAATGCCAGGTGAGGCAGCACTGTGGCTAGAGACACTGGGTATCTGGATGAAAAAAGGGCAACCCAAAGGCCACACCTGAGCAGCCCAGCACCTTACAGAGTCTCTCTGGCAGCTGCCGAGGGCAGCACAGGCCTTACTGGCCCAAAACCCTCCTGGAGGGGTTCAGCTACCACCCCGGACACCAGGTCCACCTCCCCCCGCCCCTGCTTCACCCATCCTGACACTGGTTTTGCAATCACACACACCCCCCCTCGCACCAACTCTGATCTCTCCTTACTGTACCTCAGCTGGCTGGCCCATCCTCAGTCTAGACTGGCTCCAATGGGGCTCAGGCCTCACTAGTTTTTAAATCGATGTCTGGAGAGAACCAAGATGGCGGCATAGGTTAACGCCGGAGTTTGCTGCTTTGAACAACTACTTCAAAAGTGAAACCAAAAAACGGAAGGGACATCACCCAGAACCACAGGGGCGCTGGCTGAGTGGAAGTCCTACAACTAGGAGGAAAGAGAAACGCATACGGACACTCAGAGGAGGCGCAGTGCTGAAGTCAAATTCTGAGGTGCGGAGTGCGCGGAGCGGGCTGGCGGCGGAGGGCACGGTTGTTGTTTTCAATCGGGAGGGAGTCGCAGACTCTGAGCTCCAGATCCGGGCGAGTCTTTAGGGACCCAGACTCAGGCGGAAGAAGCGGGACTGTCTGGCTTCGGTCAGAGCGAGTGCAGCTTTCTCTCCGAGCTTTGCAGCGGGTGCTGGGACTCAGAGAGGCAGAGCCCCTTGGGACAGGACTGAGAGCCGCCATAACTGCTCTCTCCGGCCCACCCTGTTAATCCCGTGAGACCCACCCGCCCCGCCCAAGCCCTGCACACAGGCATTTGCCGGATAGCCTCAGGCAAAGGCTAGATTAGCACCTCCCTAGAGGACAGAAGTTCTCTCACCGCTGACACAGCTGAATCTCATAGCCACTTGGCCTGGAGGTCAAACCCTCCCTGGAATTAGCTACAGCAATCAAGATTTATCTATAAGACTGCGAACAAAGACCACTAGGGGGTGCACCAAGGAAGCATAACAAAATGCGGAGACAAAGAAACAGGACAAAATTGTCAATGGAAGAAATAGAGTTCAGAACCACACTTTTAAGGTCTCTCAAGAACTGTTTAGAAGCTGCCGATAAACTTAATGAGCTCTACACGAAAACTAATAAGACCCTCGATCTTATATTGGGGAACCAACTAGAAATTAAGCACACACGGACTGAAATAACGAATATTATACAGACGCCCGACAGCAGACCAGAGGAGCGCAAGAATCAAGTCAATGATTTGAAATGCGAGGAAGCAAAAAACATCCAACCGGAAAAGCAAAATGAAAAAAGAATCCAAAAATGCGAGGATAGTGTAAGGAGCCTCTGGGACAGCTTCAAGCGTACCAACATCAGAATTATAGGGGTGCCAGAAGATGAGAGAGAGCAAGATATTGAAAACCTATTTGAAGAAATAATGACAGAAAACTTCCCCCACCTGGTGAAAGAAATGGACTTACAGGTCCAAGAAGCGCGGAGAACCCCAAACAAAAGGAATCCAAAGAGGACCACACCAAGACACATCATAATTAAAATGCCAAGAGCAAAAGATAAAGAGAGAATCTTAAAAACAGCAAGAGAAAGAAACTCAGTTACCTACAAGGGAATACCCATACGACTGTCAGCTGATTTCTCAACAGAAACTTTGCAGGCCAGAAGGGAGTGGCAAGAAATATTCAAAGTGATGAATACCAAGAACCTACAACCAAGATTACTTTATCCAGCAAAGCTATCATTCAGAATTGAAGGTCAGATAAAGAGCTTCACAGATAAGGAAAAGCTAAAGGAGTTCATCACCACCAAACCAGGATTATATGAAATGCTGAAAGGTATCCTTTAAGAAGAGGAAGAGGAAGAAAAAGGTAAAGATACAAATTATGAACAACAAATATGCATCTATCAACAAGTGAATCTAAGAATCAAGTGAATAAATAATCTGATGAACAGAATAAACTGTTGATTATAATAGAATCAGGGACATAGAAAGGGAATGGACTGACTATTCTTGGGGGGGAAAGGGGTGTGGGAGATGTGGGAAGAGACTGGACAAAAATCGTGCACCTATGGATGAGGACAGTGGGTGGGGAGTGAGGGCGGAGGGTAGGGCGGGAACTGGGAGGAGGGGAGTTATGGGGGGAAAAAAAAAAGGAACAAATGTAATAATATGAACAATAAAGATTTAATTAAAAAAAAAAAAAAAAAAAAAAAAAAAAAAAAAAAAAAATAAATCGATGTCTGCCAGTGACTGACTCTGGCCTCTGTGACAGCTCTGTGCCCCAACACCGTCTGTGAAACCCGTGCAACCACATTCCTTGCTGGGACACAGGTGAGTACACCGTCACTTGGCATAACAAGAGGAAAACCTAGTCATTTAACGTTAATCTGATGATTTGTTTTTTAAACTAAGAGGCTGACCACATCATGTGACAGTGTAGTTAACATTCTTATAAAAGACGGTTCTCCACTTACAGGCCTTCTGGTCACAGCGCCTTGGACGGAGTGGTAGAATTCCGGCTGGACGCGGCTGTTTTTCTTGATTCTCCGCTTCCTCGCTGAGCTGTCTTGCTCGCTCGGATGATGAGCTTCCACCACAGTCTTGGCTTCCTCCAGACGGGCGGCCGCGGCCGCTGCAGCTCGCCTTCGAATATGCCGGGGGCTTGCTCTGAATCCCTGTGACAGAAAACACAACCAAACAAATCCCGGTTTGTACTGAGTTCGCTGGGAAATTCTATGGGGCTCCTTATAGAAAGAGCGCCCGAAGCCACCAGGCTCAGTGAGATCACTTACGTTCCCAAGGTGGGCACATGGAAGGAGGCTCAACATGCCAGCGAGATGCCTCCACCAGTGTTCTCCAAGGCATCTCCGTGGTTCAGGGCCCAGAGTTATTCCACTTTAAGAAGTGTTTCAATCCATAAACCCGGTCCCCCCAAAAAAAGTGCAGGTGAGCCATTGCTTTACTTATGCATATAGAAATCAGACTACAGGAGAAGAGGGGCGTCTCCATTTAGACAGGAAGCAGGGCACGGGGAGTCGGAATGACTGACTATTACTCCAGGGTAAATACTGGAGAGCGGACTCATTAAAGGAGGAAGCAGGAATGCAAAGCATCGTTATAAAATATCATACAATGGAGCTCTAAACTAAAGGGAGGTAAATGGGAGGAGTAAAGTGCATGGGTTTTGGGGTGAGATGAGCCTAGGTTCAAATCCTGGTCTGTTAATTATAGCTACACACTCATTAAAAATTTATGAGTCTAACTTTTCTAATCTAAGAAATGGATAGCAGTCTACTCACAGGGTTAAGTTTTAGATATGGTAATATACGTAAAATTCTAAGCACAGCATCTGGCAAATATCAGATGCTCAATAAATTGTAAATTTTGCTTCCCTTCTAGAGTAAAGTGAGGATACGGGCAACCTGCTAGCGATGGAAACAAGTTCAACCGAGCCCTAAAATGCATTTGGAAATGTGCAAACGATTTTGGAAAATATCCAAAAATTAGTCTCTGTCCTATGTAGCTACAATTTATTAACAAGCAGGAAAAGAAGTCTAAGGCAGAGTTCACGAACATACCGGAATGTGTGCTCAAGGGTTAAAGTGGGCAGCTGAGGACTCATGGTGCTAGCAGATCTTGGCGAAGGAATCAATAAAGGAAGCTGAGAATAGTCTGTATTTGGCTTAGTTGAGTGGGTGGCATTTGAAGAATGAATAGAATTTATATTCCAGGGAAACAACATAATAAGTAAGTAAGATGATAGATGGATAGAATATTTATGTAGCAATAAGGAACATTATTTGGTGATGTGTCAGGAGCTCGTACAAGCTACACACACTGTATGGTGGCAAAGTAGAAGGGATGAGGTGTTAATGCTCCAAGGAAGGCTTCTCTGAGATTGTGGGTCTTCTGAATTTTAAAAGACATATAAAAACTTAAAGATTGCAGTACAATGCAAAAAGAATGGAGCATAAGAATTTCCGGGGAGAAGCAGTATGACCAAAGGCCCGAGCACAATGCTGTGGGATACTGAAAGAGTCATGTGTACAAGAAATGCTCACTGAGGGCAAGGGGAGAAGGTCTGGAGTCGGATTATAGGGACCCCGAATACCAGGGTGAAGGATAGGAAGAAGAAGACAGAAGTAGGGAGGGGATGGCCCACAGGGTCCAAGGCAGCACTGAGGTCAACAGAAATAAATGAGGAGGAAATGCAAATGGATTTGGTCATAGTTTGGGTACTTTCTTCTCATCCCCAAACACATAACCTGTTTCCATCCTTCCCTTGCGTGCAAGCTCAGCTGGATCCCCTTCAACCCCAAACAGTCCGTGCTGGTGAAGAGGAGAGAGCTGGGCCAATTGCTAAACTGTGTTCTAGAGCAGAAGTAGGACCAAATGCGTAACCACCGCCACGGGCTGTTTTTAAATACGCTGTCGCCTGGACTCTTTCTCCCCCCCACACACCCCCCACCACCCTGCTCTCGCTCTCGCTCTCGCTCTTTCCCCCCTCCCTTCTCCTCTCTCTCCTTCCTTCTGAATTAGACTCACCAGGGGTAAGGCCAAGAATCTGATTTTTGGGCAAGCTCCTCTGCCAATTTCCAGCACTTAGAAGACAGACCCTCCAGGAGCCAAAGTGTAGTCTGACCACTAGGTGGCACTAACTGTCACAGCCCTTGCACTCTTTCTAGTTCAGAAATGCATGCCCTGGTAGAAATCAAGTATTTGATACTGTACTAGCGTCTGTCATAGGAGGGTGAGTTAAGTGTGTCTTCGGAAAGAATGCAGATTCTCCTTCCCTTGTGCTCTTATGAATAAGAAACCAAATTTTGCTTAACTTGTATTATTACCAATAGTCCTCAGTGGCCTACAAATTTTAGAAACAGGGGAAAAAAATATATAAAACTCCTTTGAACTAACAAGAACAATTAAATCATATTGGTACAGCCATTCTGGAGAGCAATAACCAGTAAACCCACACCCCTGTATCTAGAGAAATTCTTCCAAGAATGTCTAAGAAGATAACCAAGCATTACTTATAATAAAAATTAGAGTTTAAATGTCTTTCCAAAATTTCAGTCATTTTCATTCCACATTCATTTTTTTCAAGATGGGAGCACCACCACCTAGGCCTCTGTGACTTCTCGCCTATCCAAATACGTTTGTACTATGTTTAAATGACTTTTTATAAGCACTCTGGTACACTACGCAGATTTCAGCAAGACCATCTGGCTTTAAGTACTGCCTCTGTCACTTATTCGTTGTGTGGTCTTGGATAGTCACTTAACCCTTTCCTCGTCTGGAAAGTGGGGTTCAAGCTAGCATGTATTTCATAGCGATCTTGAAAAAAATAAATGAACTAATCTATGTGGAGTACTTGGAAGAGCATTTGGCACATATGCTAAATAAGTGATGTCTATGATTGTTACGTATGTGACTTGTGTGAATAAAAGGTATTCTTAATGACGAAAGTGTTATTAATCAGATGTAAAAAGGAAAATGAATCACAGCAGCTGTGCCTTGCTGACAGACACATATGAGGTACCGCCAAGATACAAACCACCCCTGATCATTAGGAGAGATTTCTTTGCCCAGAGAGTCCCAGGCACTTACTCTCCAGTAAGTCAAACTATCTGGGCTTGAATACCACCTCTGTCATTACTAGGTATGCGATCTTGGCCAAGTTACTTCTCTGTGTCTCAGTTTTCTCCATCTGTCAAATGCATATAATAATACCTCTCTCACAGAGTTACGATGGTGCTTAAATGAGGTAATCCACATTAGGTACTCAGAACAGTATATAGATTATAACAGTAGTCAATAAAGTATCACCATTATTACTACACTTCCTGGCTGTTAAAGTAGCAATTCATGAGCCAGCAGTTCAGAGCTATGACTGCAAACACTGTAAACAGCACGAAGTCTTCAGTGGGAAGTCACCTTTTTTATTTCTCTAAACTACCGCAGAGAAGTATAGGTCCTTGGTTTATTACACTTGCTTGTCCTAATTACTATAAAAAATAAGCCACAACTTTTAACAGAAGGAAATTTTCTTTTAAAACAGTAGGTGGTGCTATAACCCTTTATAGGTGTTAACTGGATTTGATGGCTGGTGTATAAAATCCATTCTCCCTTAAGTGTTTGATCTTCCCTGGATACCCTTTAAGCAATAGGTGACGGACACTTGCAAGTCTCTCAGTAGTGGACTTCTGCCACTTTTTAGGCTGCCCCATTTTATCAGCACCTTTTGAGTAATAACTTTCAACAAGTGCAGTCTTGATACATAGCTAAGTCAGGGTGCTCCACAGTCCACTCTAGATCTTGCCTCATGAGTAGGCACATGGCAAGGCTGAACCAAAGTCTCTCTGCTTGGATACTGAATACTACATGAGGGATATAAAGACTGAAAAATCCAAAGGAGTGCATTAGTTCTGGTGGCTGCACCAAAGACCTTCTAAACCTGCCTAGTTTTGTCTTTTCTAACCAGTCAGTCTTGCTTGTGAGTTCTAGCCTATATTTGTAAATAAGTCTCCTTTGGTTTAAGTCAGATTCTATTGCCTACAAACAAAAAACCTTGGAGCATACTCTTTCTGTTATGTTTTCGGGTGGTTAGCTATTTCCTTCTGAGCTGATCACTCAGACTTAACCAGGCTGTTTGGCTGGGTAGAGTGGCATAAAAAAAGAGAGAAGATATTAATAACAATAAATGACTAAGCACCATTCAGGTGTTAAATATATATATATTCATTTCATAGACCAGCAAACTGAAGGTTATCAGGGTTAAATAATCTACCCAAAGCCAAAACTTGCAATTAGAAAAGCCCACACTAGAACCCAGGGCTATCTAACTCTAAGCCCCTACCACTCTGCTCTTATACAGAGATATTATAAGGCAGTAGTAACGCACTCAGAGCTAATCTTCTGTATGTATTCACAGGCTGGCACCAAGGAAGTGCTCACGAATATATACTGACTGATAAAAACAAGAAAAAGTGTACAAATAAAATAAATGAGACGTAAATGGAAAAAGTTAACACTTTCAGGTAAGAATTTATGAGATCAAACAATCATCGAGTTTACTGATGAAGCATCTGAACAAATAGAAACTTAAGATGTTGAACCATTGAGCATTTACATATGATTGTTTTTGTGTTATTGTTATACCTGGAACACTAAGGTTTACAAATATATAAGATACAAATTGAGCATATGCAAATATTATGAAGCTTAATAAGCTGATGTTTATAAAGTATATAATAACCCTGTAAAAACTATGATTCTCCTCATCCAATGCTAGAAATAAACTGCAGAAGTTCCTGAATCTATGAATAAAATTCAAGGCAAATGGGGTGGGCAGTCAATGAATCTGGATGGGGAAAAATTGTGTTTATTTTCACTAACCACTAATTTAGCATTATTACTCAATTATGAATGTAGGCCATAAGCCTGGTATTACTAGCAGTATCCATGATTTTTGCCACCAGAAGAATTCACACATATTTAAATACTAGAGGCCGGGTGCAGGAAATTTGTGCGGGGGGGGGGGGGTTGTCCCCTCAGCCCAGCCTGCACCCTCTCCAATCTGGGGCCCCTCGGGGGATGTTCAACTGCCAGTTTAGGCCCAGTCGGACATCCCTCTCACAATGCTGGACTGCTGGCTCCTAATCGCTCACCTACTGCCTACCTACCTGCCTGGTCACCCCTAACTGCCCCCCCCCCCCCCCGCCAACTGCACCAGCCTGGTCGTGCCTCATTGCCTCTGTGTGCTGGCCTGATTGCCCCTAACTGCCCCCCCGCCCCCCCGCCAGTCTGGTTGCCCATAACTGCCCCCCGCTGCCGGCCAGGTCACCCCCAATTGCCGCCCCCTGCCATCCTGGTTGCTCCTAACTGCCCCCCCCTGCTGGCCTGGTCACCCCCAACAGCCCCCCTGCCAGCCTGGTCATAGGCAGCCATCTTGTGATGGTGTGACAGTCAATGTGCATCTTACCTCCTTATTATATAGGATTAAATTATTGTGGCTGAAGATATTTTGAAATATCACTTCTACTCAGTGTTACTTCAAAGTCACAGTAGTTAGTAAGTCTGCCACAAGATCTTGTTATTTAATACATTAATAAAAGAATACATACATTGCTTGGTCAAAATGTTTTTAATAATTCACCATTATATTTCAATAGAATTGGCTTCCCTTGTAGTTCTGTTTATTATTTTATAGATTTTAAAACATTCTGAGCCAAAACCGGTTTGGCTCAGTGGATAGAGCGTCGGCCTGCGGATTCAAGGGTCCTAGGTTCGATTCCGGTCAAGGGCATGTACCTTGGTTGCAGGCACATCCCCAGTAGGAGGTGTGCAGGAGGCAGCTGGTCGATGTTTCTCTCTCATCGATGTTTCTAGCTCTCTGTCCCTCCCCCTTCCTCTCTGTAAAAAATCAATAAAAATATATTTTAAAAAACCAAAAAACATTCTGAGAATAAGTCCATGAGTTTCACCAGACTGTCAAAGGGATTTCTGTCCAGAATACAGAAAATCTCAGAAATTTCCACAGAGAGTATATGACAAGAAACTGCTAGTAGCTCACTAAAATCTATATTTGCCTCTTTCTTGGACACAGCTCAACTACATTTCCCAGCCTCCCTCGCAAGGCCATGTGACTGAGTTCTAGCCAATGGAATGTGGAGATAAATAACAATGCCATTTCTGGACCTAGCCCATGAACACTCTCCACAGCCACTTTTCATTCTCCTCTCTTTGGCCAGGATGACCTTGAGAAAAACCTTGAAAGTCACATATTAAAGATGTCAGTGTCTTCATCAGTCTGAGTAACTGCATGGAGGAGGCCAACCTGTTCAGCTACCTGTACCTTTAAATGAGCAACAGATACATTTCCATTTTGTTATACATTGAAGTGCATGTTTGCTGTACGAGTTTGCAGGTCTCTCATCAATGATTATCAAACTTTATAAGCATAGAACCACCAGCAAGGCTGATGGAAACACAGATTGCTGGGCTTCACCCTCAGAACTTCCAACTGAGCAAATCCTGGAAGGGACTGAGACTGCATTCCTAAGTCCTCATGTGCTGCTAATGCTGCCACCCCCTGACGACAGTATGAGAATCCCTGCTCTGATGCCAGATCCTGACCCTTACCCTGTGGTTAGTGAGTAATCTGGGTCATAATAACAGCACTCCCCATTGTGCTGTGAGCAGCAGGACCCTTGAGATTAAAGCAACTTTGTCCTTTGTGGTTTTAAGAATCCTGCGTTAAAAGAATGGCCATAAAAGCCACTCTGTCAGCTAGATAAGAATATAATGTATCTAGCCCAACCCATGCTGCTCAGTGGTTGAGCGTCAGCCTATGAATCAGGAGATCTGGGTTCAAGTCCTAGTCAGGGCACATGCCCAGGTTGCAGCCTCAATAGGATGGATGCAGGAGGCAGTCGATCAATGAGTCTCTCTCATCATTGATGTTTCTATTTCTCTCTCCCTCTCCATTCCTCTCTGAAATCAATAAAAATATTTTTTAAGAGAATATAATATATCGAGAACTTCCTTTCTGTTTTCAGAAAGAATGTATTCCCTGGCAAATATGGAATAATAGGGCAAAATATTGCTTTTAAAGTCTTCTAATTATTAATCATTCTTTGGTAAAGATCACTGGTTCCTGGAGATAGGATGACGGCAAAATGTCTATTTTTAATCTTTGCAAAGTCTAAGGAAGTATTAGACAAGTTTCTTTACTTTAGACAATTTCATAGGTTACTACTATAGTGTTTCTATTATACTGACTGATACTATATAAACTGGTTATTAGCTTATATAGAAAATCTGACTGGCAGAGAGCCTTGATGATTTTTTACAAATTTCAAATTAATCACAACTTAAATGCAGTTTGGTAAACAGAAATCTTTTTCAATCTCTTACTGATTTCAGACATCCCCTTTGGGACATATGCCCCCACCTCCATCCTTGCTGCCTGGGGGGAGTGTGTTTTGTACAATAACACTCCCCACCCCTACCTCCAGGTCATGGTTACTGGGTCTTGATACTTGGTCAGTGTCTTTCACTTGAGAGTTCAGTAGAGAAATACCAAAAGCCTGGGTCACTTAGCACAGAAGTCGAAACTAGAGGAAAAATCATTTTGTTGGTATATATATGTGTGTTTGTGCATGAGCGCAGAGCCTGGGATTCTTATTAAAATACATATTTTAAATTTCTAACAAACTTCCAGGGGATCTCAATGCTGCTGGCCTGTAGACCAAACTTTGGGTAAGAGGATATAGTGGCCTGATGGAGACTGTGTGGACCTTGTATAGACTGAGGGTAACAAGTACAGAAATCATGGTGAGCAGAGATAAACAACAGATAGTAAAAGGAAAAGCAGCAGCTAGTGGAGTAAACCTGAGTCATACCTTTGGCATTTCACTGCAGGGCGGGAGCCTGAACTCCACAACCAACTCCCAACTCTGTGAAGCCAGGCCCTATCATGAGTCTTTTTTCTTAAAGTCCTTTAAATTACACATATATCCCTACAATGTGCCCTAAAATACAGTGGGTCTCTGAATGAGCTTAAGATACAAAATATGGCCTCCATGGTAGGAATGGGGAAAAGATAAAAAGGAGACTTTGAGGTTGAAACTACGTGAGATATAGTATCTTCTTTAAGGAGCTTGAAGTGCTTTTTAATCATAACTGTTAGATTAACTGAGCAAGGATCACAGGGTACACTCAGAAAACTAACTGTATCCTCTCTCCTGGGTGTCCTTCAAACGCTCAATAAGGGGTTAGTTTTCTCCCAACCCTACATAAAATTTGGGGTAGATCCTGTAATTTTTCTGGTCTTTCTCATATAATTAAAAAGCCTCTAGCCACTTCTAGTCACCAAAACAGTACCATTCCAATGAGGTCATATCACTCCTCCTTGCTTCCTCTTGGGCAGGATTTAAAGTGAGTCCAAGTTCTTTCTCCCAAGAGATCCATGAAAAATACTCATGCATCCTTTGCCCCAACCCATTCTGGGAGAGCCAGCCACCTCTGCTCACCCAACCACTAGATCAGCCAGTCAGGTACCGTCTCTGGTCCTATGGGATTGTCAGTGTGGTGTGGTCCCAGCCTTGGCACACAGACACTGAGGGCACAAGTCCAGCTTTCCTAGTGGTCTCCTTAATGCTGCTCTCACTAAGGCTTAAGGAGATTTGGGGTGAGACTCAGTGCACTGTTGGGACTTTTCTAGTCTCTATCCCTGAGCTATCCAGTAGGATAGCCACTGCCCACATATGGCTGTTTGTACTTAAATATTAATTAATTAAAATTAAATTAAAAATTCAAGCCTTCAGGTCCACTAGCCACATTCCAAGTGCTCAATTCCACATGTGACTAGTGGTTACTTACTGGATGATGCAGATAAAACATTTCCATTATCACCGGAAGTTCTATCGAACAGTAATGCTCTAACCTCTCATAACTGGATCCTCAGCCTTTATCCATTCAGCCTAAAATTGGTGATGGGTGACTATAAATATCAGGGTAGGCTAGTTGCTGTAACAGGCAACAACAAAATCTCAGGATCTGTACCCAATAAAAGTTCATGTCTCTCTCACGGCAGTCCCATGTGGATCAGCAAAGAGATAAGTGCTCTGTGCCATGCATTCAGGGCACCAAGAACCTCCCATCCTGTGGCTCGTGAGGTCCTCAATGTCCTCTCTCCTCTGCTCATTTATGGGAAAAGGCCCAGGATGGTGGGTGGAAGGTTTCAATGAGCCGGGCTTGCAAACAGCATACATCACTTCTCCTTCCATTTCATTAACTAGAACTCAAGTACATGGCCATCACCTAACTGTAAAGAAGCTGAGAAACATAGAGAGGCCATGGATCCAGAAGAAAAGAACACAGATACTGATGAGCAACAGCAAACAGAGCCAGTGGCAGAACCAATTTTACAGCCACTTCCTTTGCGAGTCCTGCCTAGGGGTCTAGCTCTTCTCTCTGGCAATGTGCTCCTTACCAGCTACAATACTTGGCGCACAGACAAAACTTAGACTAAAAGAGTTCCATTTACACATCTGATTACATGGCCAAATACCATGTGAGCCCCGTTTATCTAATACTTTTCATCATTGTCCAGCTGGGTAACTATATCCAACACTCTCTACCTCTTTACAGTTGCATAAATAATAATAATTTCTAGTTATCAAGCACTCCCTATGTGCCAGACACTGTGCAGGCATCATCTTATTATTTCTTGTGGTATTCCTCAGAGGTAGACACTATTTTAATGCCTGTCTTACAGATAAAAAATAGGCACTTAGACGTTTGCGTAAGACTTAGCGTCTGCCCTGGAACTGAAAGTCAGGTGACCTGACCTGTCCTCTTCATCAGGGTTCAGTGAACTCTGGCCCTCAGGCCAAATCTGACCTACTACCTAGTTTGCAAAGTTTTATTGCAATATGGCCATGCCCATTCATGCACATATTGTCCGTGGCTATTTCTGTTACAAAAGCAGGGTTGGTCGTTGCACGATAGCTCAGATGGCCTACAAAGTAAAAACTCTTCAATAGGTGGCCCTTTACAGAAGAACTTTGCCAATCTCTGCTCCCCAGTGTCCTGTAGGGCCTTGAGCACACAGCTTCGATCACAGACTGAAAGTAATCTTGACTCGATGTTTTGGTCTCCTAGTATGTCCTCTCCAACAACACCCTGGTCTGTGAAGTATAAGATCAGTCTAATTTCACTCTGGCAGCCACGTCTACTCCATCTGTTTGTGGATTCACAGGCAGATTAAACAACATGTTATGCTGTTTCGTCAAACACATGTTACTACCCAGGAACACACTTGCATTATTTTTCTAACAATAATTATGCCTATTCCGGATGATTTATTTTCATATGGATTATTATTACCCAGCAAGATGTTTGCAAAAATTTCTCTGTCAACTCTACTGCTTTAGGTACACCATGTTTCACGCCATGACCCTTCCCACCGCCTGCTTTGGTTTTTAGAGATAAAACCATCAGCAGAGTGACAGTGAACAGTGAATTTTACGGGCAACGGCTGTCCAGTGAGGCAAGGCTTATTTGGTTGAAACTGACCTATCCTCTTACTTTGTCTCAGATGGAATTCATCAAGATCATGTTTTGTACCAGAAGGAACCATGAAAAGAAAATAAATGTTTGACTTTTAAGAGTCTCAGAACATGGAACGCACATTGCATTTGTATTAAGATCAAGTGAGAAGTAGCAAGGAAATCTACTACCCACAAGACTACACCAATGGCTGCTGCAGGCACCACCCACATCTCACCTTCCTGAGGGAGGCACTCCTTTCCCCAGCTGCTAGGACTAGTGGCCCTGGTTTTTGCTGAATCCCGACCACACCCACTCCCCTGGGGCCAAAGCCCACAGCGGGAAGAGGGAGTGCTTGCCTCAATTAGGAGCAACTCTTCAGAGCCTCTCAGCTCCGGGACTTTGTGGCATCGCGTGAGGCCTTTGCTGCATGTGCATCACCATTCACCTCCGCCCTGTGCCCAGTCCCCATCCCTAGAAGTACTATTCCGAGGGCACTCCCCGAGTCAATCTCCTGCACATAACCTCCCTCTCAAAGTCTATTCCCTGGGCCCACGACCTGCGACCTGCGACAGACACTACTCTTGTGATTTCCTAGAGAGTGCCATCAGTAACTTCCCAGCCGTATTTAACACTCAGTGGCAGGAAGGAATCAGCAATAAAGAGTTTCTACAAGACAGCAAATCCATCAGTACAAAAAATGTGTGTAACAGCAAAATATTGGGCAGTGTATGCATCACAATCAGGTAGCAACAGGATACAGAAGCAGCAGCTATGGGAGGAGTGAACTGGGGAGAAGACGACTGAAGAGGGAAGCTGAAGCCCCTCTCTCAGCTGAGGAGGGCAAGTGAGGAGGCTGGGGGGGAGGGGGGGAGCAGCGAGCTGCTCTCAGGCAGCCGAGCTCAGCCAACCAGGCATCCAGCCCAGGGCACAGACAGTCCTGCGCAGTGACAGGCTCTATAAATAGAAAAGCAAGCAGCAAATCATAGCCCAGCCTTCATAATCACAGACTGAGGGGGCCTCCAGACGATTCTGTCAATGCGAGTACAATCTGTTTGCATGCAGCCCCTTTCGGAGCTGCCCACTCACAGACAACCTCACTAGCGACCATGTCTACAGATAAAAAGCCATAGTTTGAAATACAAATGTGTCACAGACCATGTCCTTGTCCAGATAGAAAGCTGGGTAATATAAAATACGGAAACATATTTTATGGGAGGTTTACCACCTCCCAATTGCAAATACTGAGAGGCCAAATAGCATCCAAACAGTAAGATTTCTGAAGTGGTCAATGGTCACATTAGGCAAAGGCCATGAGTCACACCAACCAAACGTCACAGAGTCATAAGAAAGAAGGCAGCATGGGGTTGGGGGACAGGGCAGGATGAGAAAAAAAAGAGCCACAGAAAGTGTACTGGGAGGAAAGGCAAGGAAGGTGGGTGAGGCTGCAGTCCACTGAGTGTTCAGGAGAAAACGTAGGGGTGGAAGCAAGATGGAAAAGAAGAGAGAAAACTAGAGGAAAAGCACAAAGTGGGGGTGGCGTAAAAAACAACTTGTGCTAATTTGCAACAAGTCACGGCAAAGCCCTGACATGTGGTCACTAAGTCTTTTTCAAGGTCATCCTTAAGTGCCTTTTAAAACCCATTATAAAACCAGAGTCTTTAAGAGAAGGGTCAATTTATCAGACAATGCATCAGAAACAACTCAAGACACAGGAGAGGACAATGAACTAAGACCAAGAGGTCAAAATAAAGACTGAAACACAAATACAAACCTAACTGCTATCATTGGACAATAAAGGAAGAGAGGTGGTTAAACTCACCGTACGACTACAGCTATATCAACAGACTCCCAATGAGCTAATTAATCTCAAGTAACAACTTAATCTTCAAGTCCAATTTATTCCCAGTAAGCTACTATTTCTATAAGAAATTCCTAAATTGAGTCCAACCCTATCATGGGCTCAGGCAGACTCAGCCACAAGGCAGATGGGGCCTCACTCATTCACCTGGCAGACAGGTGAGGGGGGCAAGCAACAAGCCAGGCCTGCTCAGGGTCATGAGTCAGTACAGGCAAGACCAATGAGTCCGCAGAGCCGTCAGAGGCTCCAAGCATCAAATACGCAAAGCCAGGCCGGCAGGAACATTAGGGCACGAGATTAGTTCAAGCAGAGCAGCGCCTGGGCAGCCATACCTGGTAGAGGCCCCAAGACCCCTGAGTGTTCTAACCCTGTTGCTCGCCTCCCCACCACTCTTGCACCTCTCCCAGAATCTAGCAACAAAAAGGTTCTTCATTTGGCATATGTTCTGATTGGTCAGCGCCCACTTTCTACTCGTCGTTAAATACTATTTTGACCATCACCTCTACCAATGTACAAAGTGAACGAAAGCTATTCAGGCCCAGCCGGTGTGGTTCAGTGGTTGAGTGTCAACCTATGAACCAGGAGGTCATGTTCGATTCTCAGTCGGGGCACATGCCTGGGTTGTGTGCTCGATCCCCAGTGTGGGACATGCAGGAGGCAGCAGATCAATGATTCTCCCTCATCATTGATGTTTCGATCTCTCCCTCTCCCTTCCTCTCTGAAATCAATAAAAATATATTTAATTTTTTTAAAAAAGCTATCAGGCTTTGGGGCTGGAGTCCAAGGCAGGATTTCAAGTCCCAAAGGTGAGTGAGCAACAGTACTAACACAGGAAGGTGAGGTAGTCGTTTACTGAGCCAACAGGCCAGGAGTCGGAGGATGAATGCCTGCAGGGCTCACCATCAAGCCCCAGCACAATGCCTCAGAAGCAAGCCTAAAAACACGATGGACAGAGGCTTCCAGCACAAACTGCTCTGATCAGAAATGTCACAGGAACATCGGCAGCCCCCACTGAGGATACACAGAGCAGGAGGGACTGACCATTCCTGCCCACAGTCTGGAAGCTGAACCGTTGCCCCTGCAGAGACTAATTGAATGTGCACTTGGTCTGCGTTCAAGACTTAAATGCTTTTCTGGCAGCACATTCCCTCTCAAAATCTGCTTAGTCCAAAGACATACTTATCAGCAAGAAGAAGAAAAAACGTTTTCATGACCTACAGTCTTCTGATAATTTATACAAAGTAAAGAGAAAGAGAAAATAAAAGAGCAGAGAGAGCTAACGGGACCAGGGTCCAAACAAAGATGGTAAATTGGGGGTTTGTGTGAAATATTTGTGGCTAGTCCAGTTTGACATCCTTTATTGTGCATATCTGCTCTTTGGCATAGATCATTTAGACAGCAGCTAAATCTGCATTAGAGGTCACCTTGAACACATGTTTTTTCCTAAGGTAGTATTATTGAATAGTAGCTAAAAGCTTTAAAGATTGTGTTACCTTCTCTTGCAGTCATTTGGGCAAGAGCTATGAACTTTTTAACCGAGATCATGTGATCCTGTTGACTTTTTCTAGTAGATTGGTTTCAGTGGTGTTTATTTTAATGAGGTTTTTTTTTTTTTTTTTTTTTACAGCATTTACCACAGTGAAACTTATCTAAAGTGTACTTGTGGATATGAAGGCTGAGACATGCTTCTTTTTTCTTTGAATTCTTCATTTTTCCTACTTATATATGGCACGATGTATATTTTCAATATGTTTTGTTTTTTCTTTTCTTTAAGGCTCTATTTGTTGCCCTGGCCAGTATGACTCAGTTAGTTGGGGTCATCCGGTGCACCAAAAAGTTGCTGGCTCGATTCCTGGTCAGGACACATGCCTGGGTTGCAGGCTTGATCCCCAGTAGGTGGCGTGCAGGACACAGTGGATCAATATTTTGTTCTCACATTAATGTTTCTCTTTTCTCTCTCCCTCTCCTTTCCTTTCTCTCTAAAAATCAATAAAAATATTTTTAAATATATATTTGTCTAAAACTTGCAGAAAAGAACAAATTAGAAATTCAAATCCACCAAAAGGAATATTCCACACTCACTCATTTAAAACTATATAAACAAGTTAATGTCCCTGTTTGATACCTCCAAATACATCTCTCCAGAGCAACACTGTGAAGTTAGTAAATATCACCATGATTCTTTTTCCAGTACAAGTGCTTTCTTTAAAAACAAAAAACTAATTTTATGAGATAGGAGAAGGGGGACCATGACATTCCATTTAATGCCAAACTTTGATCGAATTGGTTTCCATTATATTTGTGTCTGCTTTTTATTCATAGGGATTAAGGATAACTGATTTTGGCACCGTAATGGTTGGCTAATTTTATTTTTTAAAAATTACCTTTATTGTTGAAAGTATTACAGATATGGTTGGCTAGTTTTTAAAGCTTTCTTAGCAGAGTACTACAGGACTGGCAGGTCACAAAAACTATATTAGTCAAAATAGAATTAAATAGGGAGAGTGTTGCTGTCTCATTGAATCCTGCAGAGATTGGCAGAGCCAGCAGTCACCAGTCCAAGTTCACCCCACCCCTCTCCGGGATGGCAGAAGATGAGAAGAGGAGAAAGGCACCAAGCTTCCCGGATGGCTGATGCTGGGGGGCTGGGGAAAGAGGAAGGTGCAACAAGGACAGGGAAACAAGAAGACAAAGCTCCTCTGCTTAGATGCAGAGACCAAGAAGAAACAGAAGAGTTAAAGAACAAAAGAGATCTGCTCGGCAGGCGTGTCTCAGTGGTTGCCCGTCGACCTCTGAACCAGGTCACAGTTTGATTCCCGGGCAGGGCACGTGCCCGGCTTGCGGGCTCCATCCTCAGTGCGGGGCATGAAGGAGGCAGCTGATTGATGATTCTTATCATTGATGTTTCTATCTCGCTCTACCTTCCTCTCTGAAATCAATAATTTATATATATATATATATATATATATATATATATATATATATATATGATCTAAATGCATGGGCTGTGACCTGGCCCTTGGTAGAGACTAGAACTTTTGCTGGAATCCAGTGTGCACTTATTTCAATGAAAAGAGGCAGCAGTGGTCTCCACACTGTGTACCCCTTGGAAAGGAGGAGTAACTCTCTGGGGGAGGATACTGTTTCTATCCTGCACCCACATTCCCCATGCCCTCAAGGAAGACAAAAAGGAGCTCTGTGGGATGGAAATGATGGCACTAGTATTGGTTTACAGGTAATAGTTAGCCTTCTTACGAAACCAAACTGTCTAATCAAAAGGAATAACACGCCCTAGCTGGTTTGGCTCAGTGGATAGAGTGTCAGCCTGCCACCTGGAGGGTCCCAGGTTTGATTCCGGTCAAGGGCACATGCCCAGGTTGTGGGCTCGATCCCCAGTAGGGAGTGTGCAGGAGACAGTCAATCAATGATTCTCTCTCATTCATGTCTCTATCTCTCTCTCCCTCTCCCTCTCCCTTCTTCTCTGAAATCAATTTAAAAAATATTTTTTTAAAAAAGGAATAACACTTCTGAGGTAAGGTTTATAAAATCAGTAAATTTATACTGTCACCGTCAAACAATTTTCCTCCCTTGGGGGTAATGCTAACCTCTTTAAAAAGACTGATTGTAACTATTGATGCGATTCAGTAATAAGTAGAGACATGTATGCCAATCTTCTCCAAAATCATCCCTATGCAATTCAGCATGACTAAAAATAGTTGGATGCATTGATAAGAAAAGTAGAACATAAAATATCTACCTAGAGAGTACAGAATAAAGAATTCATTAAGATGTGCTTTCGGCAGGTAACATCAGGGAAACACAGAATAAGGATACCAATGTTTATATGTTTCTGAATAATTCTGGTGTCTAAGGTGGGTCCAAAAAATTCTAAATCCTCCCTTTTTCACCCAAACGCAGATTGCCAATTAAAATTTTCCCAGCAGCTCAGGATGGGGGAAAATTCAAGCTAAACATAATCCCAGGCTCCATTTATATTTATACTTGCCAGATGGAGGCATCATGGAAAGAGCTTTTATTTCCCTCGAACCCTTCAATTTAATCCTTGCCTTTCAGGTCATCTCATCTCCCCACAGACCTATTTTTAGCATCCCTTATTACTCCCTTTGAGTCTCTATCTCTACTTTCATCATTTCCTGAAGCAGGACAAAATTTCCTGACGCAGGAAGGATAAACACAAAAGTCTTGATACAAAAGGTGAATTATTATTATAAAGCGACCAGAGGATTTTAGGCTTTCACAGACAGCCTTGAAAACTGCCTTTCTGACTTATTCCGATAGACACCTTCTACGAAAGCAGATTTAGAAAGTGTGTTGCCAGAAAAGCCTCTGCAATATAAACATAAATCAAATATAAATTAAATTCACGCTGAATGAAAACACTGTTTATTTTTATACCGTGCAGCTGGGTTATTAAAACCCACCTTTTAGCATCTGGCACATGGTACTGAAGTTCCCTCAGAGTCCATTTACTCATTTGCCATTCATCTTTGTTTTTCTCCACTTTTACTTGGCTTTTATTTAAACAATAATTCACCAAATTTTTTTAATCCTCACCCAAGGATATATTTTTTTATTGATTTGGAGAGAGAGAGGAGAGAAACATTGATAGGTTGCCTCCCATATGCGCCCCGACCGGGATAGAACCCGCAACCTAGGTATGTGCCCTGACTGGGAATTGAACCTGCAACTTTTTGGTGTATGGGATGACACTCCAATCAACTAAACCACGCAGCCAGCGCTCACCAAATATTTTTTGAGGCCTCCTATCTGTGCAGCACTGTACTAAGCATGGGGAACAAAAATGAATACACAATAAACATACCCTGAGGAGCAACCAGTCTAGTGGGGAACGCAGACTAAAAATCAAGTAATGCAAAGAAGGTAACATGAAGAAGTATATTCAGGAGACATTACTGGACAATTGAGGGGGTGGTAAGTTCAGAGGATTGGGTGAGGGGAGGGGTCACAACTTCAAAAGTGAGTAAAGGTTGAACAGAGTCAAGGGCAAGGAAAGGCCTGCTGGTCAGAGAGAAGAGGAAGCATAAAGGCATTGGAAATAAGAGATGAGCTAGGAGACGAGAGATGAGATCAGAAACTTGAATGAGGTATTATTTCATCTTTTCCTTTACTCCCTCCAAGGTAGTTAGGTGGTGACCTGATGTTTTGATTGCTTTTTAAGAAGGCTGGAAACCCCCTAAGGTTCTTGAATGAAAAGCTTATTAAACCTGTTTAAGTCAATGGGAGGATACACATTTCTCAACCTGGTACCCTTATACCTCGCCTCAAACACAAGTATACTTGGAGAACTTTAAAAAGACAAAGATGATGCCAGACCAGTGTGGCTCAGTGGTTGAGCATCAACCTATGAACCAGGAGGTCATGGTTCGATTCCCGGTTAGTCCACATGCCTGGGTTGTAGGCTTGATCCCCAGTGTGGGGCATGCAGGAAGCAACTGATTAATGATTCTCATCACTGATGTTTCTATCTCTCTCTCCCTCTCCCTTCCTCTCTGAAATCAATAAAAATATACTTTTTAAAAAAGACAAAGATGATGCAAAACATAAAGTACCAGGACCCAAGATACTGTCGTGACCATATGCATAATTCTACTATTAAAATGCAAACATTTCTATACAGGGTTATATTTCAAAAACTGTATCAGTTACTAGTAGGTAACCTCAGCTGGGACTGGTTTCAGAATAGGATGGGGAAGAGAAACAGGTTAGAGAATTACTTAGAGACATAAAAACAACAATTACGCAATTAAAAAGGCACAGAAGACAATTTGGCTTGGGCGAACCCACGTACCCACTAAAGCTTTCCTTGACTAGCCCAGCTAATGCAGCATCAAACATCATTTTTTGTATTAATCATTCAGGATTCACTTAATGAAATAGATCTCCCATTACATAATACCGAACCAGGACCAGTCCCGTAGTATCTCATAAAGAAATTCCATCAAACCTTAATAAACAAGATAAAACAACAGCAGAAACCTGAAAAGGCTAATGTTAAATGCCACTGAAACTGTTCCAGAGCTAGGGAAAAAAATGAGGAGGAGAAGAAGAAGAGGAGGAGGAGGAGGAGAAGGGGAGGAAGAGGAGAAAACAGGGGAAACACAAAAGTTTTATAAAGTAAATACAGAATTGACATAAAAACCTGACATAGATTACCCAAAAACTTCAGACCAATTTCATATATATATATATATAAATGCTAAGATCCTAATGAAAATATCAGCAAGTAGAATCAGCAGCCCATTAAAAGAATACAACATGATGAGGGAGAATTTATTACAAAAGTTCAAGAGGAATCCCGTATTAGAAAATCCATTATTATATTTCATTGTTCTAACAAAAACCACACAATCATGCCCATTGACACAGAAAAAGCATTGGGAGGAGAAGTCAGAAAACAATCTTGATTAAAAAAAAATGTTCAATAAAATAGGAACAGATGTGTCATCAGACTGGTCCTTTCAGAAAAGCAGAAAGAGTGACAGGTATTTATGCAGAGAGGATTTAATAGAGGGAATTGGTAAAACAAGTGTTGGGAGGACTGCACCAGCAAAAAGAGGACACAGGTAACCTAGAGATAATACCTGCAGGAAGCAGCTACCACCTAAAGAATTGGGGGAACAGAAGGGAAGCTATTAGGTTGCAAGAATGTGGGAGCTCAAAGGAGAGGCCCTGCAAAGTTGGGACTCAGACCTGTGAGAAGGGCACACTGCTCAGGTGCTGTTAGTTCCTCAGGAGCTTAGAAGAGGGAAGTGCCTCTGAGTTGGGGCTCATACCTCTGGGTGAGATACCTCAGTGGGGCACCTCTGACAGAAATAGCAAGAGACAGGAAATGCTTCTCCCACTTCCCAGCCCCCCCCCTTGTGCCCCCTACTGACAGATCCCAAAAGGAAGCTCCTGTCAAAGGCATCTGAGATGTGGTTGGCTGACTCCCAGCCCCAACACCAGAGAGTGTAGTATATAGGAGCAAGGTGAAGTTGAGAGACCAAGGATAATTGAGCAGCACAGATGGATACTTGTAAAACATAATAAAATGTATTTATCTCAACCCCAAGCCGGCTTCTGCTTAACAGGGAAGCATTAGAGACATTCCCAGTAAAGTCAGGTTCAGGAAGAATACCTACACTTACTACTATTCTATATAATAAAGAGCTAATATGCTAATTAGACCAAACAGCAGAATGACCATCCAGACGACCTTCCGTACGAAGTTGAGGGTCAAGGCAGCTGGGGCTGGGAGGGCCGAGCCCCTTGCACGAATTTCGTGCATTGGGCCTCTAGTTTAATATATTGCTGGATGTCCTAGCCAATACAAACAGACAAGTGAAATAAATAAGAAATTTAAAAGTTGGAAAGGAGGATGCACAATAATCTCTACTTGCAGATGGTAAGTTTGTATACCTGGGAAACCCAAGTAATTCTATTGAAAAGTACTACAAATAGTAAAATAGTAAAACAATTAAATTAGCAGGTTACAAGATTAAAAATAATAAAACCAATAGTTTTCATGTATAGAAAGTACAGACAGAAGATGTAGTGGGGAAAAAAGACCCACTTTTAATCACAAAAAGATAAAATACTAGAAACAATTTTAACAAGAAATGTGGAAGAACTACATGAAAAAGGTTCTTCCACAAAAAAAGAGTTGAACTAACCAAAAAGCCTTCCAATTATTAGATAGGGCAACCCAAATCATAAAGATTCAATTCTCCTTTCACAAAATCCACACTTAACATGATTGCATTAAAAATACTAATTTTTTTCTTAGAATTAAACAACCTGAATCTAATATTCATATGAAAGGAAAAAAAGGACAACCAAGCAACAGAGTATCCCAATAAGAGGAGACCACAACATATTATAAAGCCTCAATAATAAAAACAGACCATTATGGAGGGTCATATGATAATATTTATCCAAACTGAAATATATATAAGCCCTGGCCATGTACTATTTTGGTTAGAGCATCGTCCTGATACACCAAGGTTGCAGGTTCAATCCCCAGTCAGGGCACATACAAGAAGCAACCAATGAATGCATAAATAATTGGAACAACAAATCAATCTCTCTCGCTCTCTCTCTCAATTCTAAAATCAATAAATAAAATTTTTTTAGAAAACCTGAAAAATATAAACTGTGACCCCATATTTCCCCTTCTGAGAGTTCATCCTAAAGATAACATTTGCACCATGTGAAATGACTCAAGTTTTACATTTAAGCATTGTTTATAATAGTGAAATATTAGAAAATTAACTATATGTCATTAACAGGGGAACGGTTAACTAAATTATGTTCATGCATCCAATGGAATACTATGTAGCTATAAAAAGTAGAGTGCTATCCTCCGAAAGCTCTCAAAGAAACACTAAATGAATAAATGAATTAAATGAATAAAATGAGATGTAAACATTTATACAGTATGTTACTATCCTTTTTTATGTTACTATAAAAAAGGAGAAAAATAAAATACTTTTATGTCCTTGAATATAGAAAAATATATCATGAAAAGATTCATAAGAAACTAAGAACAATAATTACCTAAGAGATTTCCTTAAAACTGAGGGACAATATTTTATATGTCTTATTTTTTAATCATGTGAATGTTGTATCTATGCAAAAATTAAACTAAAATTAAAATAAATAAGCAATAATAACAAATGCTACCAAACTAAATCTTTAATCCCTACAGCAAAGAGATACCAACAACTCAAAAGTGTTTTTCCTATTGCCTTTCTCTGCTCTCCCAGTTTTATAACTAAAATATTAGGTGTAGAGCCAGAAAAAAACACACAAATAATAACCTAATTTATCCTTTGATTCTACACACAAGACAAAAAATGTCTCAGAAAAATGCAGGCATAAGCATCCACACTAACTTCAATTAACAACCAATTTCTAATAGGATCAGACATTATTGTGAAAGAAAAAGAGAGTTTTTTAAGGGTAGGGGCAGGTCTTATTCAACCTGATTTTATTCCATTTAAGCTTCTGAGCAAGAGAGCTCAACAGGTTGGGTTCACTCTTCTGGTGAAGCCCAGCACTCTGGAACTAATAGCCCAGAGTAAACTGCCCTTCAGGCCCTGGTGGTTTCTGGGCAGGTTAGGAAAACAGGTAAGGGAAGTGGCAATGGTTTTCAGAGCCTCTGTCCTCATCTTGTCGGTCTCAGTACTACTAGTTCAAGGGCCTATAGTAGTGATGGTGAACCTATGACATGCGTGTCAGAGGTGACACGTGAACTCATTTTTTTGGTTGATTTTTCTTTGTTAAATGGCATTTAAATATATAAAATAAATATCAAAAATATAAATCTTTGTTTTACTGTGGTTGCAAATATCAAAAAATTTCTATATGTGACACGGCACCAGAAGTTAGGGTTTTTCAAAATGCTGCCATGCTGAGCTCAAAAGGTTCGCCATCACTGGCCTATAGTATACCCTGGTTTTACAGGACCTTGAATTTACGATCTACTAAGGTAGTTGCAACGAAGGTATTAGCTAGTTTCCAGCTGTTCAGAGGATTTAAAGCAAGAGTTAATAACATTGAAGAGGAGGCAGCTTGAAGGAAAATCCAAGCATATTTTCCTTATCTTTAACAGGTGTCCCACCCATAAAATGTTTTCTCAAAAGCACAAAAGAAATGATGTGTGCAGAAGTCGCATGAGAGACTTAGGTTTCAGGCCCAGAAACTATAAGATGAGAAAATCCCAAGTTATAGCTCCTCTTTTGTATACAATCTTCTAGAACAGAGTTCCAGAATTCTATCCATGTTCCTTGCCTTTGCTTTTTTCCCCCTATGTAATAAGACTATATATTAGTTACTAGTAGATGGGCTTAAATTCAGGGAGCATACATTTCACAATAAGAATTGGCTCTTTTGCCTCATCTGATGATTTTTTCATATCTTTGTCTATAGTGCATTACCCATGTGAGACCTAATTAATTTCCTTATGTTCATTCATTTAAATTTTAAGAAATACAAATAAGCAATAAAATTTGCAAATAATTGCACACACGCTGCTGAACAAAGACAGCAATGTTGCCGAAACCGGTTGCAGGCAGGCAGCACTCCAAATATTCCTTTGTCATGATTGAATGACATAATCCAAAATCCTGGCATGGAAACCTTTTTAGAGATGGTATTAATATACTATATAAAAGGGGAGATTATATAAACAGTCAGAAATCTGAACAGGCAAGCAACCCCTTATATTGCGGAATTCAAATTTCAGACACTTCCTGCAGCCTCCCTGTCAGTCTTTTATAACCTGGAATGAATTAGGCTGAAGTGATTATCCTCTAATTATACCTAGCTGCATGCTTCAGTGTGGAAATGGCATTCGGATTGGAGTTGAGGGTAGGGGTTTAGGGAAGAAAGGCAAAGGATATTTGAGAAGCTGAGGGACATTTGGGGGTCGGACGAGCCTAGGCAAGACCCTGAAGAAGGGAAGCCAAAGACCAGGCATGAGAGCAGAGGGTACCTAGAGGACCAGAAGAGTGAGAAAGAGGGAGAAGGGCAAACAGCAGAACCAAACTTCAACTACTCTGTGTTTCTCAGATTTGCCCTAGTGACTCCAATTATTTTACCCACTTAATCCACTCATCAAATATTTACCAAACATCAAATATTCAACAAATAGTAAGTATGCTTTCCATAACTCAGAAATGTAAATTCTAATATGCTTGAAAAAGGAACTCTCAGAAAATAGACTAAGTTTCCTGATATCACACAAAGCCTTCAAAGACAGATGTGTAAGTCCTTACCTCTGGTGCCCTCACCCAGTCCCAGAGGGAACAATACTTGGGAGGAATGAGGGAGGGTTGTGAGATGAAGGGAAGAAAGAGGTGATGTTTAATCCTCATTTTGAAGTATGAGCAGGCGTTTGCCACACACACACACACACACACACACACACACACACACACACACATATTAGAGGAATCCAGCACTGGCAATAGCATGAATACACAGAAGGGAATAGTGAACATGGAGAAGCTAGGCCTTGTTTGAGTAATGTATGTATTGGAGGCAGGCTGGAGCTGAGACTGAGAAAAGGTATACCAATCCTGTAAGCAAAGAGAAACCATTAAGCAAAAGGGGGTGGAAGATGAGATCTGATTATAGACAGCTAACTCTGCCAACAGAATAATAAAGGTGAACTGGAAGCCAAAGCCAAAGACACCAGATAGCAGACCATTGTAAGAGCCAGTTCCACCCTGACCGGTTTGGCTCAGTGGATAGAGCGTCAGCCTGCGGACTCAAGGGTCCCAGGTTCAATTCTGGTCAAGGGCATGTACCTTGGTTGCGGGCATATACCCAGTGGGGGTGTGCAGGAGACAGCTGATCGATGTTTCTAACTCTCTATCCCTTTCCCTTCCTCTCTGAAAAAAAATCAATAAAATATATATATTTTTTAAAATAGAGCCAGTTCCTACAGCAGTGATGGCGAACCTATGACACACGTGTCAGAGGGGACACGCGAACTCATTTTTTTGGTTGATTTTTCTTTGTTAAATGGCATTTAAGTATATAAAATAAATATCGAAAATATAAGTCTTTGTTTTAATATGGTGGCAAATATCAAAAAATTTCTATATGTGACATGGCACAGAGTTAAGTTAGGGTTTTTCAAAATGCTGACACGCCGAGCTCAAGAGGTTCGCCATCACTGTCCTACAGGGTCTCTGGCTCATGAGCTTGACATTTATAACTATTACATGTTATTCCATTATATGCAACTCATCTTTCCAGCTATTGCCCCTATCATTTATCCTTCAAATGGGCACCTTTTTAAAATATATTTTTAATTGATTTCAGAGAGGAAGTGAGAGGGAGAGAGAAATAGAAACATCAATGATGAGAGAGAATCATTGATCAGCTGCCTCCTGCACGCCCCACAATGGGAATCGAGCCCGTAACCTGGTCATATGCCCTGACCAGGAATCGAACTATAACCTCCTGGTTCATAGGTCAATGCTCAACCACTGAGCCACACCACCTGGGCAAACAGGTACCTTTTTAAGAGTGAATGGAGGCACTAATCAGACAGGATGCTAAAGTAGTAGGCATAAACTCAAATCCTCCCTGGCAAAAGGGACGACGAAATCTTTCCATCATTGGTGTCGTTAGCATAACACCTATTTTGGTCCAAGAAAAATGGCAACTCCGGCTTTTCCATTTAGATTTTGGTTTTCTTTAATTACTTTTTGGCATGCTCTGAGTTTATAAATTCTAGCATGTTGGCTGTAAATGTTTCTGTTCAAGAGTGGAACAGTTTACTAATTTGTTGATCCTTGGCCCATGTATATACTGGGGCATATACATGGTCTCCATTGTCAAAACTCACAGATCACCCATTGTGTAACTAGCCCAGATTGGCTGCCCTCTGAAATTGATACTGCCTCCAGGCTGCCCTTTCCACTGTCAGTTAACATGTACCCTGGAAACAGAAATGAATTTGAATATTAATCTTAAAAATATATAATTAAAAAACAATATTTTCTTTAAAAATATGTTATAACATATTCCAAAGCCAAATATCCATTAAAAGAGTTTCCTTGGGGGCGGGGGGTGATAGAAGAGGGTATTGGGGGGATAAATGGTGATGGAAGGAGACTTGACTTGGGATGGCGAACACACAACACAATATACAGATGATGTATTATAGAATTGTACATTTATAATTTTATTAACCAATGTCACCCCAATAAATTCAATAAAAAAGAAAAATGTTTCCTCTTTCTTTGACCAATTTAGATAATAAAGCTAGCAAACATATCTAAAAAGAAATTTTTTTCAGTTTTCTGAATTATTCCCATACACTCTCCTTATCAGTTGGCAGTATCTCTCTGTTTTTCTAAGCTGCACACATACTTCAGCTTTAATTAAAAGGCCCCGTTGCCATAGTTTCTCAGAGAACAGCTCAAGGCATGCTTGAGTCCATTATTTTCTTGAGGTTTCTAGAGAAACTGTATATAGCAGTAGCCAGTCAGAATTTCCCAGTTTTACCTCCTACCCAGTACAGCGTACTCTTCAGACAAAGCGAGGTATTCTAAATATTTTAAGAGCGTCTAAACAACTAGGGATGCTGCTTAAAATTCAGCCTTTGGTTCCCTCTATTCTGACACATTGGCAGGTAATGTAAGCAGCAGGCTACGGCTTAAGCAGCGTCAGCAGATGGAGGAGGAATTCAGCCCAACAAATGCACCGCACCTGTGGAAAACACCGACACATTTTTCCTCCTGGTAATAATGATGAAAATACACTGTATTCCCATGTTATAATAATCATATTGCTTCATATTTTCTAATAACTCAGAAATGTAAATTCCAATATGCTTGAAAAACGAACCCTCAGGAAATAGACTAAATAATCTTTAATATTTCAAAAATTAAAAAGTAGAGCTCAGAGAACCTTATTTCTTAAAGCTAAAACTTGCTTCCTTTGGAGTCCCTGCCCTGCTTTCAAGTGGCAATTACCGCTCTCTCTAAGTCTTGAAAAGCAAGCTCAACGGTTATTCTGAGCTTTCAAGGTTAAAGAATGTAAATTAACACTGATCCCGATGAACTTTAGAAAGGCAAATGCCAGTTCAGCTCCTTGTAATTCAGGCTCCCTTTCCTGCTTCGAGGGAATGATGAGTGTGATCTGTGCAGGTAAAAGGACTGGGCTGAAATTTCAGCTCTCGGAGCCATGTGACCGAAGGCGAGTGATGACTAAATGAGATAGGACGTATGTAAAGATAGAAAAGCTCTCAGAAAATGGCAGCTGATATCACTCATGCATATAACTAGGTCATCTCCAGGACAGGATGTGGGGCAGGATGAGCTCTCACAGTTTTCAGAAATGATCCTGCTTCCTTTGACTATCATTTTAACAGCTCATACAAACTACTCCATTATACTGATTTCTCCAACGTAAGTATTGCACAAATCATTTGACTTCCTCATTCTGTATCACGAAACTTCCTTTTATTCTCGCTTTTCTGCACCAGATGAAGAGAGTCTTAAAAGCACTTGAGAGATAGAAGGGCCATATTTCTGACTAGAAGCGTAGGGAAATTAAAGATGCCCTGTGCATGCTAAGATTACAAATGAATAAATGCATGGTGAATGAATCAAGGCTCCGTTCTACCGCAGCTATTATGCTATGTGTCCCTTTATATTTCAATTCAACAGGCTTAATTTTTTTAAAAATACCATTTATTATTTTCACTGATTCTCACAATGATCTGTAAAAAGATATATAACAGGTGTTGCTATTACTAGTTTACCAAAAGACAAAACAAACCTCAGGAATATTCAGTGACTTACCCAAGGTAAGCTAAGCCACAGGGTTTGACCTCAGGTCTTTTCATGCTAAATCAGGACCCTCTCCACCACGGGGTCAGGATCCTGTCCACTGTACCATCCAGCTTCTCACGGGACCCTAACACTGAAGAAAGTCTGAGAAACGGCTCCCCAGGGAGGTTCTGTAGCCGCTATTCCTGGGTATTCACTTCTTCACTGGTAAACAGATGAACTCGGAGCACATCCTCCTGAAGGGTCCCGCCTATGCTGCAGGAAGAAGATCTGAGCTGGAAGTTCAAGTTGTAGACTGTGGATTGGGGACGACTTTGTGAATTACTATTTCTCCAGGTATCACAGGCCATTTACAGGACTGTTCTCTAATCTCACACCTAAACCACGGTGAGAACTGCCCTGCCCAGACAAAGGCATTACCCAAGATAAATTCTCACCTGGAAGAGATTTTCAGAAAAGTTAAGAACCACATGATTTCATTCGGATGTGGGATATCAAACTGAAACGTGCAGACACAAACAAGAGTGTGGTGGTTGCCAGAGGGAAGGGGCTGAGGGGTGGGGGTGAAGGGGGCCTAATATACAGTGACAGAAGATTTGACTTTGGGTGGCGAGTACACAGTCAAATACACAGATCTGGTACCATAGAACTCTACACTGACACCTATGTGATCCTATTAACCAATGTCACCCTAATAAATTTAATTTTAAAAAGTGATCCCAATACCATTTGGACAAGGGTATCTAGTCACTTTATTGTGGGAGTGCTTAACTGGGATCAATCTCTGCCCTCAGAATCCACGGATGAGCATTAAGAGGACAGGGTTTGAAAGTATGTGCAAAAGAGTATGTCTCTGTCTCGCTAGTATTTACAGAGATGTAGATTATAGCTTTCATCAGATCCTCAGAATGCCCTCCACAGGTTTAGGTCCTGCAAGAGGACTTCAGAAGACTAGAAATTAGACCTCATTATTATTGAATTCAATTTTTTAAAGTTTCTATTTATACTTTTGCAAATTTCTATTATACTACATCACTTTTAAAAGGCTAGACAATGTCACCAAGTCTTTCCAAATATATTTGGGATTCCTTTGGGGCACCCTATAGTACCTTTCAATACAAAAGGCAGCTACACCCTAGATTCGTCTGAAATGTTTACAAATGCTTGCTGCCTCCTCCTTGTAGCTCACTGCAAAGTGAGTAGTGGTAGGAATTTATTTATTTAATATCAGTTAATGATTCTCCAGAGTTAGTCAGTTAGTTATTTAAAACTTATTAATGGGTTCCTTTTTAATGTGAGAATTCCACTCTCTTTGTAAATAGCCTCCATCATGATTAAATGTACTAGTATATTGTTTTCTGTAAAATCTGCAGGTAGTTCTGTAATCTCAATCTATTTGGTTTTCAGAAATTGAAGGGAAGTCCAGAAAAATCTGGAGCATATTGGACAGAAAGAAAAGGAAAAAAATTTTTTCAAATGAAAATGCATTGAGGTTGGATTTCTAAAACTTCTGTATAATAATCAAATAAGTGGAATCTTCAGATTGCATGAGTTATATGCAGCAATATACATGTCTACAGCATCTTACTTGATGGCAAATTGCTATAAGATTTTCCAAAAAGTAAATAAGTAAAAAGAGAAAAGCAATGGGCTTAAGAGGGGATAGACTAATTAAAAACAACATGGTTCTAGTACAATAAAGTAAAATGTCTCCCACTGAACACAATTACACAACTGAGCAGAATGCGTCAAGCAGCCATTTGAGGATTCTGAGAAGTAAATGGTAGCAATGAACTTGAAGTTTTTAAAAGGCCAGAAATTGAAGTACCACCAAACCAGTGGTGAGTTTGCCTCCAGTATCCCCCAGATTGAAAACAAGGCAGCAACGCACCCAAAACCCAACACTGGCTGGGTATTGAGGCTCAGACAGACAGAACTCCAGGAGAAGAGCCCTTATTCTGGCTTGAGGAGTGAGAAAGGGAATGCTTAAGACTTAGAATGCAGAAATCCCCCCTTTTTTCTTCTCCGCGTCTCTTAAGTCCCAGCCCCCGAGTCTTCAAGCAATCCCACAGGCAATGACATTAGAAGTCCCAGAGGAAGAGGAAACCTTCCTCTGATCCCAAGAGAGTGGAACAAACTCCCATCACTTTATACTCTCTCTCTTTCTTCCTACCACGTAGTCCTGAACACAAGCTCAGTCACAGAAGTGTGCAACGGAAGAGGTTAGCAAAAACCCCAGTTTTCTAACCAAACAAACAAAAAGGAATCTGAAAGTACTACCAACCATACAGAAATTACAAGGCATAAGTGGGAATACTATTGGGCCAACAAATTACACAATTTAGATGAAATGAGCAAATCTCTAGAAAGGTACAAATTACCAAACTGACTCAAGAAGAAATGGAATATCTAAATAGGAATATATAAAGAAATTGAATACTTAAATTTTAAATTTATAACTGAAAATATTTCCACAAAGAAAACACCAGCCTGAAATTACTTTCCTGATGAACTCTGTCAAATATTTCATAAAAATAATACCAATAATTGACAATCTCAAAGAATAAAGAAAAACTCAAAATGGGTCATAGACTAAATCAGTGATGGCGAACCTTTTGAGCTTGGCGTGTCAGATATAGAAATTTTTTGATATCTGCAACCATAGTAAAACAAAGATTTATATTTTTGACATTTATTTTATATATTTAAATGCCATTTAACAAAGAAAAATCAACCAAAAAAATGAGTTCGCATGTCACCTCTGACACGCATGTCATAGGTTCGCCATCACTGGACTAAATTAAGAACCAAAACTATAAAATTTCTAGAAAAAATAACACAGCAGAAAAATTGTCATGACCTTGGGTGAGGCAATGAATTCTTAAATATGACACACAAAAAAACAAAACAAAACACACAATCCATAAAGGAAAATAACCGATAACTTGGACTTAATAAGTATTTAAAACTTTTGCATCTAACAAGATACCATTACGTAAATCAAAAGACAAACCACAGCATAAGCAAACCTTTGTAGATCACGTGTTTGTTCAAGGGCTTGTATCCAGAATACATAAAAAACTCTTACAACTCAATAAAAGGACACAGTACCCAATTTAGAAATGGGCAAAGATTAGCCCTGGTGTGATTTTGTCCTGTGCAGCTATTCCACCTGTCTTCTCTCCCACCTGTGTGCCAACACCCCATGGAAAAGTCAGTGGGCATGGACATGAACTCCCTGAGACCCCAGAACTAGCCTTTTGGTTTGAAGTAAAGACTGACAGAAATTATCACTTTGAGATGGATAATAATGAAAATGAGCACCAGTTATCTTCGAGAATGGTCAGTGTAGGGGCTGGTGCAAAGTATGAACTGCACATTACTGAAGCAGAGGCAATGAATTATGAAAGCAGTCCAATTTACAGTAACACTGGCAACTTTGAGAGCTTGTTTGGAGGTTCTAGCAGGGGAGCGCAGCTACTCGTATACCCTTGACCGAAGACCGGTCCTCTCCTGGGGGGGGGCGGGGAGGTCGTCCTCTTCAACCGAGCGCCCAGCTTCGGGAGGGACGCACATGGATCGGTGAGGGAGGAGGGGGACACCCGCCTAGCCAGCCAGATCAGCCGAATCAACCCTGGCGATCAATGGGGTGACAGATGTCGCAGCCAGATCGCCCTCACATCCAACACTGGCAACTTTGAAAATGTCCATACAGCCATCGGTTTTCCTGGAGGCTTTGAAATAACACATACAGTCTTACAGTTGCAGTATGATTCAGGGACTATGCAAATTAATGGGCAGCACTCAGAAGATGTGGGGGAAAATGCAAAGTCAGAAGATGAAGAGGAGGAGGATGTGAAAGTCCTAAGTATAGAGTGTCCCAAAAAATGTATACACACACTTCGGATAATTATAAAAGCAGTGTGTATATAGTTTTTTTGGGACACTCTGTTTACCTGGAAAGTGACTTGCCCCTGGAATTGGTAGCAAATTTCCACAGAAAAAAAAGAAAACTTGAGCGTGGCTGGAAGTTACTGTGCGGCCGGCGGCTAAGCAGGCGGCTGTGGTGGCGGCTGAGGCAGTAGCTGAGGCGGCGACAGAGGAAGCACAAGATGGCAGATTTTTTGAAAGGACTGCCAGTCTACAACAAAAGCAATTTTAGTCGATTTCATGCTGACTCTGTGTGTAAAGCCTTCAATCGACGCCCCTCAGTCTACCTGCCCACACGTGAGTACCCATCTGAAAAGATCCTTGTGACAGAAAAAACAAACATCCTTTTGCGCTACCTACATCAGCAATGGGACAAAAAGAACACTGCCAAGAAGAGAGACCAGGAGCAAGTGGACCTCGAGGGCGAGAGCTCAGCGCCTCCCCGCAAGGTCGCACGGACCGACAGCCCAGACATGCACAAGGACCCTTAAGGCTGATGCTCCCCCATAGGTGCCTCCTGTCTTGTCTGCTCCTCACCCGCCTGCCGTGTGTAAGCATCCTGCCCACCCTCCCCACTGGTTCGCCTACCCACACCCCGCCATGCACACCACTTTCAACCTCATAGGAGCCGATGTATTTATTTTCCTTGAGTCTTTATTTATGCTGTAAAATGTACCGAGCGATGGTTAAAGGGGATGTCAGACCCAGTAGTGTGATGTTGGTAGATGCTTCTTGAAAAACAACATTGTTATTCATTACTCCACCCCACCCCACCCCAAATCCCCTCCTCCTGCTCCCCAGTCCTTCTCTGGAGAACCAGAGTGTGTCTTCCGAGTGTCTAGAGATAAGCCCTGCTGCAGCTGGGTGACAGGGGTGGGGCCCTTCTTCCCGCTTCCATCCCCTGGTCCGGCCTTAAAGACTTGGCCTTGACGCCCGCTCCACCAGGATCTATGCCGTGCCCGGACCCTGCTCTGAGAGTAAGCCACAGGAAGAAGTCAACCCTTTCGAATCATTCTCTTAAGTCATTTTATCGTGGACTGGTGCGTGCTCAGTGTCCACCCCAATAAAAGGATCTTTCCTAAAAAAAAAAAAAAAGAAAGAAAGAAAGAAGAAAGGAAGGAAGGAAGGAAGGAAGGAAGGAAGGAAGGAAGGAAGGAAGGAAGGAAGGAAGAAAAAGAAAACTTGCTGCTGATGAAGATGGTGATATGAAGAAGATGATGACTTTGATGAGGAGGAAGCTAAAGAAAAAGCTCCAATAAATAAATCTATATGAATTACTCCAGCCAAAAATGCACAAACATCAAACCAGAATTTAAAAGGCTCAAAACCAAGATCAAAGTGTCAAGAATCTGTCAGAAACAGAAAACTAGTCCTAAAACACAGAAAAAAACCTAGCTCCGTGGATGACATTAAAGCAAAAATGCAAACAAGTATAGAAAAAGGTGGTATTGTCCCAAAGGGGAAGCCATCAGTTGTGAGAATTGCTCCAGATGACTGACCAGAAGGCTAGTCTCTAGCAGCAGAGGAAGTCTCTTTAAGAAAACAATTTAAACTGTTAAAATTTTCCATCTTATTTCATTTCTACAACAGTTGATATCTAACTGTCCTTTTTATAATGCAGAGAGAGAACTTGTCCTACTGTGTCAAATGTTTTCTAGGTTCCATTGTTGTCCAAAATGCCCATTTAGCTTTTATTTATTTATTTTTTTAATATATATATTTTTATTGTTGATAGTATTACAGATATCTCCCATTCTTCACTCCCATCTTTTACCCCTTTTGGCCCAGCCACTACACCCTCTCCAGGCTTTCACCACCCATTGTCTGTGTTCATGGGCTATGTAAATCCATATCTATAAAATATCGGTGTATTTTAAATAATGGATATAAAATCAGAAAAAAGTTGTTTTATTTCATTTACTGTTTAGTGTTCATAAAGTTTTTTCTTTGTAAATTTTTTTCTAATGTGTAATTTACAAAGAGAAGACTACTGTACTTGAAAGTAACATTCAGATAATTCAAAGAGTCAATGATGAGGATAGGCAAGAGAATGTAGTCCTATAATTGCTGTTTAAAGACTCTGATTTTAACCTCAATATGCATGTCTTCTTGCTCATGTCCAGTCTTTTTCTTGTTGTTAATAATTTTGCAGGGGAAGGATGCTAGAATTGCTATTACAACATTATCTTCAAAGTTTTAAATGTCAAAGTTTTTTTAACTAAGACTTGTATGTAGACATCATATATTCCAGGAATTTTACATATTATTAGACGGAACTATTACAATATGGGTAAAATTCTTTTATTTAGCAGTCATGAATTTTACATCGGGATTTGGTTAGTTATTGACTAATTTTTTTAAAAAGGTTTTATTGAGCAACTATTACTATATAGAGTAGACTATACATGCTGTGGAATATTAATACTGCATAACACATAGAGTATAAGCCAATTTAAAGCATTATCCTCTTAAATTCCAGTTTTATTTTCTATTTATATTATGCTATATTAAATATTAATAGACTAAACACTCCCATTAAGAGACAGAGATTACGGGCTCAATTACCAGGAGGGTACATGCAGGAGGCAGCTGATCAATGATTCTCTCTCATCATTGGTGTTTCTATCTCTCTCTCCCTTCCCCTTCCTCTCTGAAATCAATAAAAATATATTTTAAAAAAGCAAGTCACAATAAATTTAAATTTACAAGGATTGAAATCATATAGAGTATATTCTTGATTCATACAACAGAATCAAATTAGGAATCAATAACAATAATATGTCTAGGAAAATCTCAGCTATTTAGAAATGAAATAACATGCTTCCAAATAATTCATGCATCAAAAATAAATCACAGGAGAAATTAGAAAATATCTTCAACTGAATGATGAAGACACAATATTTCAAAATTGTGTGATGCAGCTAAAGCAGTGCTCAGAGTAAAACACATAGCTTTAACTGCTTGTAGGTGAACAGAAGAAAACCCTAAAATCTAACAAATTTTCAACTTTAGGGGATAAAATAAGGCAAAGTAAACACAAAGTAGATGGAAAGAAATAATAGAGATAAAAGCAAACATTGATGGAATAGAGAAAAAAATATACAATAGAGAAAATTAGCAAAGCCAAAGTTGGTTCTTTGAAAAGGTCAATAGAGTTTATAAATAGCAAGTGAGACTGATCAAGAAAAACACATACAAATCACCGGTATGACATATGGAAGAAACATTATAATTACAGAACCCACAGACAGTAAAAGGATAAAAGAATATTTTGTGCTGCTTTATGTCCAAAATTTGATAACTTAGTTGAAATGAACAAATATCTATCTATAGTTTCCTAATTATCCATTCATTCATCCATCCAACCCATGCATATGTCTTAGAAATTGCTCTAACTTTCAAATCTTGAATTCTAAAATAGCTTTCTTTGACCACACACCTGCCTATCTGCACCTCCTTATGAGCTCTTAGTGAGTTTCCTCCTTACCTGATCAGGACCACAAGTCCTAAAATCTTCCTTAGGTTTCAGCCTGTCGGTACTTAACTTCACTTACCTTTCTACTCCCTATAGACCAGTGTTTCTCAACTGTCTAGCCCTTTAAATACAGTTCCTCATGTTGTCACCCAACCATAAAATTATTTTCATTGCTACTTCATAACTGTAATGTTGCTACTGTTATGAATCGTAATGTAAATATCTGATATGCAGGATGGTCTTAGGCGACCCCTGTGAAAGGGTTGTTCCACCAGCAAAGGGGTCGTGACCCACAGGTTGAGAACCACTGCTATAGACCCTTAATCAACTATACAATATAGAGAAGCTTTCTCTGTTATTCTCACATTGCTCATGCAGTTAGTTGTTCTGCCATACTTACTTTGACAATTCCCAGACCTGAGCCCAACTCACTGACTGCATTTATATTCTTGTGCCTAGGATACTTATCCTTAACACCCAGTCATGTGGTTTGTGTGTTATTCAACAGCTCCTTTTTAGTGAATCAGTTAGCTTCTGCTTTGAAACAAACCACTTAAAACATTAACTGTTTAGTTTACAATTCCGGGGATTGGCAGTTTGGGCTATGCTCAGATGGCAGTTTTTCTGGTCTTAGTCAAGCTTGGCTCAACACAGCTGGAACTCTCTTATGTGCCTTTGGTCAGCTTCTGGCTGACTCAGTTTTCCTCTACTTGTTCTCTCCTCTTCCAGCAAGCCAACCCAAGTTTGTTCATATGTGATTAGATTCCGGCTCCAAAAGCAGCAAGAGTGGGAGTGCGTGTGGCCTCTTGATGTCTAGGCTCTCAACTCACAGTAGCTCTGCTCACACATTATCTTGGACAAAGCAAGTCTCAGGGAGTGGGGGAAATAGAGTTCTGATGAGAGAAGTTGCAGAGTGTTGTGGTCACTTTTGCAATCTATCATAGATAATTTTTAGAATTACCTCTAGTTTGCTGATGTCTACTGTCCCCAAAGCACTCATTCCCCACCGCCTCCCAAAGCACTCATTCTAAGCTTTTTCTTTTTTTCTCTAGACAGTCTTTTCCAATATTTTGGCTTGTGTATATCTGAAAATTATGTCCACCTGAAATTTCTAGGCCTAACAATTTTTCAAAAAAATTTTGAGGGGTAATTTCCAGTTTTAGATTATTCTCCGTCACCCCAGAATGATTTCTCATGCCTGTTTGCAGTCATGAGGCATGTGTCTACCCCACACCCCACAACCACTAATCTGCTTTTGGTGTCTAGTGAGTTGCCTTTCTGGGCATTGCCTGTAAGTGGAGTCATAGAATATGTATCTTTTGCATCTGGCTTCTTTCATCTAGGTTAATGATTCTGAGGTTCATCCAGGTTGTAATATGTATCATATTGTAGCATGTATCAGTAGCTTGTTCATTTTTATTGCTGAATAGTATTCCATTCTATGAGTATACCACACTTGTTTATCCATTCACCAGTTGATGGATATTGGATTTCCCTCTCCGATTTTTAGCTATTGTAAATAATGCTGCTATAAATATTTGCTTAAAATCTTTTTGTAACGATATGTTTTCATTTATATTGGGCAGATACCCAGAGTTGAATAGGTAGCTTATATTGTAAGTTTATGTGTTTTCCAAAGTGGCTGTACAATTTAACATAGTCACCAGCAATGCATGAGGGTTCCAGTTTCTCCAAGTATTATCTTTGTTAATACTTGTTATTGTCTGTTCTTTGATTATAGCTATTCTAGTGCCGTGGTTGGCAAACCGCGGCTCGCGAGCCACATGCAGCTCTTTGGCCCCTTCAGTGTGGCTCTTCCACATAATACCATGTGCGGGCGTGCACGTACAGTGCGATTGAAACTTCATGGCCCATGCGCAGAAGTCAGTATTTTGTGAAAGAGCCACACTGAAGGGGCCAAAGAGCTGCGTGTGGCTCACGAGCCGCAGTTTGCCGACCACTGTCATGGGTTTAAAAGTGGTATCTCTAGTTTTAATTTGCTTTTACCTAGTGACTAATGATTTTCAGCACTTTTTCATGTGCTTATTAGCACCTCATAGATCTTCTTTGGTAAATGTTTCAATATTTGCCCATTTAAATTGAAATTAAATTTAATGTTTTTTACTTTAATTGAAATGCTGAGTTTATTTCACATGTATATTTGTGTCTCTTGACCATTTCCATTTGTCTGAGTGCCATTACTACTATGTCCTATTGTAGCATTTCATACATACTTACTAGTAAAACCAAGCAAAGGGTGGAGTTACATCTTTAAAAGCTAAATGGGAGAAACAAAAGAAAAAAATAAACAAATGGGACTATATCAAAATAAAAAGCTTCTGCACAGCAAAAGAAACCACCATCAAAATGAAAAGGGAGCCCACTGTATGGGAGAACATATTTTCCAATGATACATCTGATAAGAGTTAATCTCCAAAATATATAAATACTCATACAACTCAATGAAAGGAAGACAAACAATTCAATTAAAAAATGGGCAGAGGACCTGAATAGACACTTCTCCAAAAAGGACATACAAATGGCCAAGAGACATATGAAAAAATGCTCACCGTCACTAATCATCAGAAAAATGCAAATTAAAACCACAATGATATACCACCTCATACCTGTCAGAATGGCTATCATCAATAGATCAACAAACAAGTGCTGGTAAGGATGCAGAGAAAAGGGAACACTAGTTCACTGCTGGTGGGAATCCAGATTGGTGCAGCCACTATGGAAAACTGTAGAAGTTTCCTCAAAAAATTAAAAATATAACTGCCTTTTGACCCAGTGATCCCACTTCTAGGAATATGTCCTAAAAACCCCTAAATAACAGTAAGAAAGAATATATGCACCCCTATGCTCATAGCAATGTTATTTACAATAGCTAAGATTTGGAAACAGCCCAAGTGCCCATCAGTAAATGAAGGAATAAAAAAGCAGTGGCACATTTACACAATGGAACCCTGTGCAGCTATGAAAAAGAAGGATCTTTTACCCTTTGAAGCCGCATTGGGTGGACTTGGAGACTATTATGCTAAGTGTAATAAGCCCATCAGAGAAAGACAAACATCTACTTATCTGTAGAATCTAATGCACAAAATGAATTGACCAAAATAAGGCCTGAAGCATGGAGGCATGGAACAGACTGACATACCTCGGTGTGGGGGTAAAAGGATGCGAAGAGATAAATCAAATAACTTCTATACTTACTAGAGGCCTGATGCACGAAAATCGTGCAAGAGCAGGCCTTCCTTCCCCTCTGGAACCCGGTACCCAGGCTTCCCTCCCTCTGGCCACTGGCAGGCACCTGGGACCTGGGCTTTGTCTGGAAGGATGGAAGGACGTCTGGAAGGATGTCTGGTCTAATTAGCATATTAAGCTTTTATTATTGTTGTTGTTTTTAATGCCTTCTTCAAGCTTTAATACACCACTTCATATAAAATGTAGAAACCTTGCAATCTGCAGGGAGTTCATTTATTTCCCTGTATTTCTCTACACTATAGCTGCCAAATGTATATCTTTATCTCTCTTTATAATATGTATTATAGAATGTTATAACATATTCTATAATACATACTATAGAATATGTATATTATAAACCCCACAAGACAATGTTATAATATGGGCTTTAAAATTATATGTATTTTTTTAATTAAAAGGAATAAAATTGTTTTTTCTACTTATCTTGACATTTATCATTTTTGATGCTCTTTTACTTAAATTCTACACCACATGTCTCAAAACGGAGTTACTAAAGATTACCAAAGCACACCATTTGGCCCTCACCATGAATGCATAATTTACACATTAAAATTGCCCCTGATCTTTTCTCTTACGATCATGACAGTTAAAGCAATACCAATTGATACCAATGTGATTGTGAACAAAACGTAAATTCGGGCACTAGAATTGGGTGACAATACTGGTAATAAGGTAAATTGGTTATAAGATAATTCAGAATAAACTTACGTTGATTTTTTCAGATTATAAACTAAGATAAAAACATTAAATATTAAAAATTTTGTTCAAAACTCACATCAAGGTATGAAAATCTCTTCAATAATGAATAAAAATGTCAGGGAAATTTTCAACTCATTTTTTCAAAAGTGCCTGAATCTGTGTATTTTCTAAGTAACCATAGGATACTAACTAAGGCATAACCGTATGTCTGAGATAAAAAATGAAAACCATCTGTCTCTTTCCCTTTAAGTAAAAGAGGAATACAGTAATATTTAGAAAGTTACAGAATCCATGAGAATTGAAAATTATGCTAACTTGTAGAAAATGTTTAATATTCATCCATTCTGGGAACATTTACTAAGCTTGACTCTGTGCCAGACACTGAGCTAAAAACTAAAGATTTACACTATCTTCAAGATACAATCTTGTAGGAAAGACCAAAAAAAAAAAGAAAAGAAAAGAAAAACACACCCAGAACCTCAATTATGATTATGAGGAGTGAGCTGAAAGAGTGTCCTGGAGGAGATGACCTATGAACTGGGTTTTAAAGGAAGAGCAAGAGTTAGTCTTTTGTGCCCAAATATTTTGTTGTTGTTGTTGTTGCTGCTGCTGCTGTTAGGGGGGAGTGGCAGAGAAAAGGAAGAGGAATGGAAGTTTTCTCGGTTGGAAACAATAATCCTAAAAGGTCATGGTCCATTTGGACACTTACAAGTGTGAACAAATGGTTAGGTTAGAACTATCACAAGGACATCAGTATAGGGATCTCTCTGATGTTATATTAAGAAGGTTGTCCTTCATTACCTTAAAGGAAGTGGGAAACCACTGAAGGATTTTATTATTATTCTTAATCCTCACCTGAGGATATTTTTTCCATTGCTTTTCAGAGAGAGTGGAAGAGCGGGAGGGAGGGAGGGAAACATGGATGTGAGAGAGACACACAGACTGGTTGCCTCCCACACGTGCCCCAAGCCAGGTACACGCCCTTGACCAGGAGTTGAACTTGCAACCCTTTAGTGTGCTGGCCGACACTCTAACCACCTTGCCACACTGGCCAGGGCACCACCAAGTAGGAGAGGAATATGGTTTACCCAACCCTTTCTTTCTTGTCTACCTCTATTGCAGACGGGAAAAGAAAAGCTCATATGCCAAGCTTCACTCGAGTGTGAAAGGTGGCCTTGTGACACAGTTCTAACCTGTCAAGTTATAAGAAGAAATCTAACTGGAAAGGTTTCTAGCAAAGCTTTTGATTTTCTGATGAATATCCTTCCTTGGCCGGCTCTGCTCCTTCCCCTCCTTCCTTCCTTGAACTTGGGCATGATGTCTGGAACCATGCCAGCCATCCTGCAACCAGGAGGGAAAGGCTAGGATTATCCCTAACACACTAGCAATGACACAGGAGAGCAGCTCAAGCAAAGACAGCAGCAGCTCTAGACTTCTTGCAACAAGAGAATATAAATCCCTGCGTATTAATAACCCACTTTATTCTGAGATTACTTGAATCTGAATGTCTCCATGAGTGATAAAAGTTTTAATAATTCATTTATATTTTGGAATGATCCTTATGAAATTAGTGTGTATGGATTGGGGATGGGGAAGCAGGGAGATTTGTCTGGAGTTTTATTACAGGACCTGAGCCAAGATAACCACAATGGGGACAGTAAGGAAGTCAGATCCCAGAGAAATTTTAAAGAGAAGACAGACAGGGCAGAGTGGATAAGAAGGTGGTCTGTCCTATCTTTCAGATTTCTAGTTTGAGCAACTGTAGGGATAAAGGGGTTGGTACCATTCTTCCAAACAGGGATAGATATGGTGAGGGAATGATGAGTTCAGCATTCAGCTTGAGATACCCATGGTACATCATGTGAAAGGAGAAAGCAATTGAGTCTCTATAGCTTAAGGTCAAGATGAAGTCTGAATTTGACATACAGATTTCAGAGTAACCATTTTATATGGGGTAAAACAGTAAGTATGATGTGATCTCACAATTAAAGCTTTAACAGGTTGAGCAAAAATGAAACCCAAAAAATCTATTAAGAAAAAAAGTAGATTAGTTGTTGCCTAGGGTTGGTGTGTGTGTGTGTGTGTGTGTGTGTGTGTGTGTGTGTGTGTGACTGATACAAGTACTGAGTTTCTTTTGGGGGATACTACACTTGATCTTAGCCAAAAGGCCGAGAAGCGATTCTTTCGGGGGATAATGAAAATGTTTTCAAATGAAATTCTGTGATGACGGCACTACCTTGTAAATATACTAAAAAGCACTGAAACCTATACTTTAAATAGGTAAACTGCATAGTATGTGAATTATATCTCAATAAAGCTGTTTTAAAAAATTAAGCCCAAGGTAGGACCTTGGGAATATCAACATATAAATAGGAAGAAGACCTTGTACAGGAACAGAGGGAGACATGACCAGAAAAGAAGGGGAAGGTGGTGAGTAAAGAAAGTATTGTCCATCCTGGCCGATGTGGCTCTGTGGTTGAGTGTCAACCCATGAACCAGGAGGTCAGGATTCAATTCCTCATTAGATCACATGCCCACGTTGTGGTCTCCATCCCCTGTGGGGGGTTTACAGGAAGCAGTTGATCAATGATTTTCATCATTGCTGTTCCTCTCTCTCCCTCTCCCTTCCTCTCTCTGAAATCAATAAAATTATTATTTTTTAATAAAGATATATTTTATGTCTGGCCAGACTGGCTTAGAGGTTGAGCATCGACCTATGAACCAGGAGGTCACAATTTGAATCCTGGTTAGGGCACATGCCCGTGTTGTGGGCTTGATCCCCAGTGGGGGTCATGCAGAAGACAGCCAATCAATGATTGTCTCTCATCATTGATGTTTCTATCCCTTTCTCCCTATCCCTTCCTCTCTGAAATCAATAAAAGCATATTTTAAAAAAAGGAGAAGACGGATATATTTTAAAAGAAAGTATTATCCAAAAACCTGGAAGAGTTTCAAGAAGCAATCTGTGGCCAACAGTATCAATTATGTAAAGACTAATATACTTGGAGAAAAACCAAGATGGCGGCATAGGTAAATTCCTGAAATTGCTGCCTCACACAAACACTTCAAAAATACAAGTAAAAGACAAAATGGACATCAACCGGAACCACAGGAAGACTGGCTGAGTGGAAATTCTACAACTAGAAGGAAAGAGAAAAGCACACTGAGACTCAGAGGAGGTGCGGAAGTAAAGTGCAGAGGTACGGAGGCGCACATGGAAAGGGCTGGCAACTGAGGACACGGTTGTCTTTTTCAATCGGGAGGGAGACACAAGCTCCTGATGGCCCTGAACTCCAGTTCCTGGCTAGTCTCTGGGGACCCAGACTCATGTGGTGAGAAACTGGACTGTCTGGCAGCAGGCGGAACTCGAGGGCGGCTTTCTTTCAGAGGTGCTTGCGGGGATTACCAAGGGACACTGAGATCCGGGGCCTCTTAGGGCAGGGCTGAGGATCAGCCATAGCTGTTTGCTCTGCCCTGTTGATTCCCTGAGACCCTGCCCTACCCAAGCTGTGCACAGAGGCTTTGGCATATGAATGGCCTGGCCCTTTGCAATCTAAAATTACCTAACAAACTGCAGCTGGGTCAGAGAGACCCAGAACATCCAAAAAAGGCCCAAGGCCCCACAGCAGCTTGCATTGCCTCACAGCTGGGCCTCATCTGGGCACCTCCAAACCCCAAACAAGGAAGAGGAATCTGCAGATCTCTCCGTAGCTCCTGCTGGGGAGCCTCAGGCAGAGGTTAAATTAGCACCTCCTTAGAGATCCTAGAGCCAGTGCACCCAGTGGTCAGAGTGGGATCATCCAGATTACAACTCCTCAGATCCATAAGGGACACACTCAGGGGGCAGATTCAGTGAGCACCAAAGCCCCACTGAAGCAAGTCTTGCCCCAAAAGGGTGTCTCCAGCACAGAAGTTCTCCCACCATAGACACAGCTGATTCTCACAGCCAATTGGCCTGGAGGTCAATTCCTCCCAGTGAGACCTACAACAATCAAGGCTTAACTACAACAAGACTGTGCGCACAGCCCACAAAGGGGTGCACCAACAGTACACACCTCAGGTAATTGGGGAAGCTGAGCCACTGGGCCCTATGGACACCTAGCACAGAAAGCCACTCTATCAACACAGGGAAGCAGCCAAAATGCGGAGGCAAAGAAACAAGTCACAAATGACAGAAATGGAGGAAAGCAAACTACTGGATATAGAGTTCAAAACCATGGTTATAAGGTTTTTCAAGAATTCTCCAGAAACTGCCGATAAATTTAGTGACACCCTTAAGAAATCTAGTGAGACCCTCGAGGATATGAAAAAGGACCAACTAGAAATTAAGCATACACTGACTGAAATAAAAAATATTACACAGAGATCCAACAGCAGACTAGAGGATCGCAAGAATCAAGTCAAAGATTTGAAATACGCAGAAGCAAAAAACACCCAACCAGAAAAACAAAAAGAAAAAAAGAATCCAAAAGTATGAAGATAGTGTAAGGAGCCTCTGAGACAACTTCAAGCGTACCAACATCCAAATTATAGGAGTGCCAGAAGAAGAGAGAGAGAGCAAGATTTTGAAAACCTATTTGAAGAAATAATGACAGAAAACTTCCCCTACCTGGTGAAAGAAATAGACTTACAAGTCCAGGAAGCGCAGAGAACCCCAAACAAAAGGAATCCAAAGAGGACCACACCAAGACACATCATAATTAAAATGCCAAGGGCAAAAGACAAAGAGAGAATCTTAAAAGCAGCAAGAGAAAAACAGTTAGTTACCTACAAGGGCGTACCCATACGATTGTCAGCTGATTTCTCAACAGAAACTATGCAGGCCAGAAGGGAGTGGCAAGAAATATTCAAAGTGATGAATAGCAAGAACCTACAACCAAGAGTACTTTACCCAGCAAAGCTATCATTCAGAATTGAAGGTCAGATAAAGAGCTTCACAGATAAGAAAAAGCTAAAGGAGTTCATCACCACCAAACCAGTATTATATGAAATGGTGAAAGGTATCCTTTAAGAAGTGGAAGAAGAAGAAAAAGGTAAAAATAAAAATTATGAATAACAAATACATATCTATCAACAATGAATCTAAAAATCAAGTGAATAAATAACCTGATCAACAGAATAAACTGGTGAATATAATAGAATCAGGGCATAGAAAGAGAGTGGACTGACAATTCTCGGGGGGGAAAGGGGTGTGGGGGTACGGGAAGAGTCTGGACAAAAATCGTACACCTATGGATGAGGACAGTGCAGGGCACGGGGGGAGGTAAGGGCAGAGGGTGGGATGGGAACTGGGTGGAGGGGAGCTATGGGGGAAAAAGAGGAACAACTGTAATAATCTGAACAATAAAGATTTAATTAAAAAAAACTCAAATGCCAAAACTATAAAAACCTAAAAAAAAAAAAAAAAAGACTGATATACTTGTTTTAGAAATTTAGAAATCACAGAGGAGCCTAAGTGACTTTATTTATTTTTTAAATGTAAGCTTTCTGAAAGACAGGGTTTTGTTGTGTGTGTCTATTTTTTTCTTTCAGAGAGGGAGAGGGAGAGACAGAAACATCAATGATAAGAGAGAATCATTGATCAACTGCCTCCTGCACACCCACACTGGGGATCGAGCCCGCAACCCAGGTGCATTGACCGGGAATCGAACCGTGACCTCCTGGTTCATAGGTCGATGCTCAACCACTGAGTCACGATGGTGGGGCTTAAGTGACTTTAAATAGCAGTAGCAGCAGAAGCTCGGTTATAAAGGTGAGGAGTGAATGAGAGATGAGGAATAGGAGGTGACAAATAAAAGCCTTTTTCAGGAAACTTCTCTTGCCAAGAGAAGAGCTGATGGTATAGAAAGGTTCGTATTGTGGTTTTCAAAAGGAAGCATGTATGACATTTATATATAAGGGAAAGGAGCCCACAGAGAGGGCACAATGGCAGATAAATGAGGAACAACTGTAATAATAGAGGACTAATGGAACATCATCCCCCAAGAGATGAAAAAAAATTTTTTTCACAACATAAGCATAAACTATTAGCACAGAGGACAAATGAATTTTCCATTGGACTTGGGGGGAAGTTTAAGATGCCGTTTAGTTTTTAGGGTCACGAAATGTATGGTGCTGTTACCTGATGGCACTGATGTTCACTGTGAGTTAAGAGACAAGGGTCACTGGCTGAGGGTGGAGAAGTAGGCTAGAGGATCTGAGGAGGGTGTAAACATTTAGACTAATTCTTGTGCAACAGGAATTTTCAAGGAAGAAGTTCAAATATAGACACATTTCAAATACTTTATAAAAATGTAAAGTATTTCAAAGCTGATAGAAATGGCCTTGTACATAATGAAATACCTGAAAAATTATTATACTTTGCAGGAGGATTTGTAATGAACACTGAACATATGAGCAAGTTGTCACAAATCCCTGGACATATGCTGTTTTCAGTCAAAATAAAACCCAGTGATGCTTGTGTGTTGGACCTGTAAAACATGGTTTCCTGCCAAAGCGCAGCCTCGGGTGACCAGAAAGACCCACAGTGAGTCATGTTCCCAGGCCCTCTACACTACAGCAGAGGCCACGACTCTGCATTTTCCTTCAGAGTGGAAAAAAGAGTGACCAGGCTGTCTTGCCACAGTGCTAGAAAAGAAGTAGGCAAATTTTGCTTCTCTTGGAAGAGCTCATCTGATGACAGGAAAGTGATATGACTTTGGGTGGTGGCAGACAGTGCAACATACAGATCTTGTAATGTGGAAATCCATATCTGAGACCTATATGATCCAATTAACCAATGTCACCCCAATAAACTTAATTTTTAAAAAGGGGCTCATAGCAGGTACCCTCAAATCAAATGTTATGTCAAAGGCTTTTGTCAACTGTCAAGTAGTATACAAAAATTATTTTTATTGTAGTTGGAACCTACTTATGCAATATCAAGAACCCTTTATTCTAATCATATTGGTGTATTCTGAGCTCTGAAAACAGACATGCCTTCCTAAATCTGTGTTTATTTTCATGCCATTCTGCCGGCCTGGGGGTGTTGCTCTCATTCTCTCTTTGTCTAGCTAGAACTACCCAAACCCATGCTTCAGCATAAACATCACCTCTTCTCGGAAGCCTTCTCTGATCGCACCGGCTAGAAGCAATTATTTCATCAGAACTATTCCAACCATTCCTATTGCACATGTAATTTGTTGCTTTGTACTTAAGCTAGTTATATTTTTATCTTTGTCTGCCTTATGCTCCTAGAAGGCAGGAATCATGTTTTACAAACGCCTTTTTAGCATGGTGCTTTTGCACATATCAGAAACGTGGCCTGAAACTTCTGGAAGGTGCTTCAGAGATCATCTTCATGTTACCAGTAAGGATACCAAACAGAAGTCTTGGAGACACTAAGAGACTTGACCAAAATCACAGTTAGTTAACAGCAGGGCTGGAACCCAAAATCAGGATTTTTGGACTCGATTCCTGTATTCCTTTCATTAAGCCAATACCTGTCTTTGTCAGCCTGGTTATATTTTGTAATCCAAATCTCAAAAGGAGTCATTGTTGAACCTTATCGTTAGACAAAGAGTCAAACTTCTCTGGAAAAGCTTTTATTTCAACATTCATCTAACGCATTTAATTCGTTTGGATGCATGAAAATAAGTGTTTTTCCCCCTTCTTTTGTTTATTCCTTCCAGCATTCTGTTTTGTCACTACGTAGCTAAAGGGCAAATTATATGGTAGTGGTGACCCTGGTGTAATAAACCTCTGTGAATAGGGTGGATGTTATACAAATATATTGGCTGTACTTATACACCTCGGCCTCTAATGTTCTCGTCACATTTGTGAGTCATAGTTGGAAAGAGCACAGCAGTTCAGTTACCGTAACAGAAGAAACCAGTAACTATAAAATTTCAGCACTGATATTGGGAGTGACCTAGAACTAATCATCAAGGGCATGGTCTATACCTCAGACCCTTTGTTAGCCCTGTATCTAACATCGAACCTGGTATGTAATTTTTTTTTTTAAAGTGTTTATTGTGAAAATAATTGAGTGACGCTAAATGAACACTATATGTGTAGAGTTCAAATTACAACTAATTTAATTAGCACAAATTAATTTAGACCTGAAATTTAACTCTAGGAAAAGAATTTGTAAAGATAACCTAATGGTAAAAGATAAGTAAATGACAAACTCTCATTTTTTTCTAATCCATTAAATTAAGTAATTTGTAATGAAAGTATAAATGTAATGAGAAGCTGTGAAATGTGGTTATTTCACTGAGCATTCTACCATGGTGTGGTACAGGGACACTGGGAATATAATGAGGCCAACAGGGTTTGTGTGGACCATCCTTTTAAGAGAATGTGAATAAACACTGAAAGTCCTAAAGCAGTTGCCTATTCAGCTTTGTAAGAAATGTCCATTAAAAATGCACTCAACTTAGCTTCTCTCTTTCATTAAGAATTTCAGCCCTAGCTGGTTTGGTTCAGTGGATGGAGCGTCAGCCTGCGGACTGAAGGGTCCGGAGTTTGATTCCAGTCAAGGGCACATGCCCGGGTTGTGGGCTCAATCCCCAGTAGGGGACATGCCGGAGGCAGCCAACCAATGATTCTCTCTCATCATTGATGTTTCTCTCTCTTTCTCCCTCTCCCTTCCTCTCTAAAATAAAATTTTAAAAAAATTTTTTTAAAGAATTTCAGGCATATCAGTCTCTTAGCTGTGAGTGGCAGTTAAACACTACGGGCAGACCAAACGTGGCCAGGGAATTCTTGTCTTACTCAGTCCTTATCTTGCTATGTGACTCTACAGGAATTGCTTAACTTGAGTTAACTCTTTGGGTTCCTTTACCTGAAATGGGAAGTGAAGACATTTACTCAAATCCTGATAGACATAAAACACACTCTTCTCCCCACTTCAATGAAACAAGGCTTCCCTTATTCTGCTGAGCTGATGAATAGGGATCGTTTACCACTGCTCACTCTGGGTATTCTCAAAGGGCCTTATCATTGTCTTCAGTCCACTGAAGTACTCCCAAGACTCTTTCTCGTAACCTAATGGTACCTCAAGTACCCGTATCACTTTCTGAAAATTCCTTAGAATCAGGATAGTCACTGCCTGATTTTCGCCACAAGAATCTAGAGTAACAGTTAACCATTGTATAATGTCACAGCACAAAACATTATAAATCCTGAGGAAAAGGGCGCTTCTTAGATACAGAATGAACTTTTGGTTTCTAGACTGAGTCCTACATCAGTGTGCATTCACTTCTCTTCATTAGCAATTTAGGACTTAATTAAATCACTGTACAACTTCTTTCTCTGCATACACAAAACCCATATTTCTATTGATCTAATTGGCTTTTTTATCTGTCAATGAATTAGGGTTATACTTGCTGGATGGATTAATAATCTCACATTCTCATATGTTAATTATTAAAATTTAGAGGATTATTAAAAAGCGAGTAAAGACAAGTTTGCAAGTAAGTGAAAATAAAAAAGGGTTGGTGGTGGTTATGGTTCCAAAACATCTTATCAGCATCTATATTATTTATTTCTAGCTTCCAGAAGAAGAACCTGAGTTGGAGAAATGTGTTTATTCAATGTAGTGAAGAGTTCATCTACATTGTAGCACCTGTCAGAATTTCCTTCCTTTTTAAGGCTGAATAATATTCCATTAGATGGATATGCCATGTTTTGTTTACAATTTATCCATTGATGGACACTTGGGTTGTTTCCACCTCTTGGCAATTCAGAATAATGCTGCTATCAACATGGGTGTGCAAATATCTCTTTGAGACTGTACTTAGTTTAGGAGCTGTTTGCATACAGCTCTTTCTCTTACAGAATTCAAAGCAGTTATTTTCAAATCAGTCTCCTTGAGTTCTGAGTGAGCACAGTGAATATGATGGAGACCCTACCCAGCCCTGGCTGATGCTGGATATCTTACCTAACCTGCCCACGGGGGGTTTCTAGGATTATCTCCACTTAATTGATGAGGGAACTGAGGCATAGAGAGAAACTCATCCCAGATCACACATTAAGGAACCCGCTGGAGCTCCTCAGAGGAGAGAGATGTGGCTTTCTTCCCTGCTGCAGAACTTCCCCAAAGCAAACCAGTGCCATCATTTTCCTCCCTGGAGAAGTATTTCTCTATCTGGGAAGGAGCATCCTGAAATTTCCCGCCCAATGGGACTCCTTGCTGGGCATGTGGGTAGCAGAAGCAATATCCTCTGCCAAGTAAAGCAGTAAAGTGCTAACTGAACTTCTTCCATGAGTTCAAGGGCTTTCCCAAAGCTTTTTTCCATTTCAAATGAGTCAGCAGATCCTAAACTCATTTTCCTCACTTGAACACTACGGAAATGTTGAACGTGAATGATCTACTTACTGAGATTGGAATGAGGAACAAAAAGACACTGAATTCTTACTTCAATATGATTATGACTTGTCAGAAAATGAAAAGTTTCTTTGATCATTAATTATTCTGCAGCAACTACTGCTAAAAGGCAATAAGAATATCATTCAAATTTTTAATACCCAAAAACTTCAGAGGTATTTCTCAATGAGAACATTCCACAGGAATAGCATTCTAATAGAAAGGGAAAAGGAAAAAAAAATCCCTACGTTACCTTTTAGGGAAAATGTTTTATTTGTGGTAAACATAAAACAGTGATGAAATATGACATTCTCATGCAACAGAATCTCAGGATTTTCACTTATAAAATAACATTCTTAGAGTAGTTTATCGGTGGAACTTGGTACAAAAAGGAACACGGTAGCCCATCAACAAATTAAGCTAATTTTGCATTTGATTTTCTGAGGAGAAAAAAAAAATTAACCAAATCTACTTTATTATAATTAGTGACTCACATTTTTAATACAAACTCCAATTTTTTAAAAGCCTAGAAAGATCAAATAAGAGATTCAGCAAATGTTGGATTCTGAGCAATGTCCTGAGAATGTGCATTTTTATTTTCTGCCCAACTCTGAGAGTTCTATTTGTCCAGTTATGGGAACTGCCACCCCTGAAGAATTTTTCATTCATTCAATAAATATTTCTTAAGAACCCACTCTACCAGGCAGGGGGGGATACACCCCTACACAAGAGAGATATGGTCCATGCCCTCAAGGAGCTCACAGTTAGCAGATTGAACAAATATGAAGTCCCCACAGGATGTCAGACTGTGCCAGTATTCTTGTGAAACAAGTTAAGGCATTAAACAACTGGTCCTAGCATTCCTAACTAAATGCAAGATTGGGACAAATACTTAGTTAACTGCAAGATAACTAACCAAGACACAGTTCTATTTCATTTTTTTCTATTTGTGCTTTAGCTGAAATACCTGATGGCAAATACAATAACCCATATCAGGCCTAGCTGGTTTGGCTCAGTGGACTGAAGGGTCCCAGGTTAGATTCCAGTCAACGGCACATGCCCGGGTTGCAGGCTCGATCCCCAGTAGGGGGCAAGCAGGAGGCAGCTGATCAATGATTTTCTCTCATCATTGATGTTTCTCTCTATCCCTCTCCCTTCTTCTCTAAAATCAATAAAAATATATTTAAAATAAATAGGAGTCTTAAAAAAAACCGTAACAGGATTATTATTCTTGTTCTATCACTTACTTGAATGGAACTGTATATATCTTTTTAAAATCAAAATCCTAAATTTTCTATTAAATTAATTCTATTAAATTAATTAGATATTCAAGTGTTGCTTCATGATAGACACCGTTTATGTTGTTTCCCATAAACTTGAATTAATTAAGACTTTAAAACTTGCAGATTTTTATGTTTACACATTTTTTAATTCAGTTTTACAAAATGTAATAATACCTAACCAGTATTGAATGCCTACTAAGAGCTAAGTGGATTTTTTCTTTTTTAAAAAATACTTCAAAAAATGTTTTTATGATTTTTAGAGAGAGAGGAAGGGAGAGGGAGAGAGGGAAACATCAATGAGAGAGATAAATCGATTGGCTGTCTCCTGTCCGCCCCCTACTGGGGATTAAGCCTGAAACCCAGGCTTGTGCCCAGACCAGGAATCAAACCAGGTACCTCTTGGCTCATGGATCTATGCTCAACCACTGAGCCACACCAGCAGGGCTAAGTGGGGTTTCTCACATAATTACTTGGAAACCCAAAATCTTCCTCCTACAACCCTGTCAGTACTATTAGGCCTATTTTACAGATGGGGAAACTGAGGTGCTGAGAAACTAAGAGAGTTTCCCAGCACCACACTGCTAGTTAGTGTAAAGCCAGGAATGCGCTGTCAGATTATCTGATTGGTTAATTTAGTCTCTTAAGTATCCTAAATTGAGCACAGCGTTCTCACCCTCCAGGGCTACTTGCAGTAGAATTGCTCTTTGGGCATTAGAATGCTGTTATAATAATGCAGTTAAAGCTTTCGAACAACCAGAGTCCAATAAAACACCTAGGGTGCAATAAAACATCTGATTAACTAGTGAAATGAGATGTGAAATAACTTCTCAGGGAAATGACAAGTAAATGGAGGGTGTGTGACTATGAAGTTTGCTAAGATGAATAAACCAGAACAAGCAGTGAGGCCAGGAACCTCCAAGCCTGGCTGTGTGAAACGCTCCGAAAATAAAGGGGGAAATCTCTCACACTAAGTGAGGTTGGCCTGGAAACTCATAAAGAAATGCTGGGGGGGCGGGGGGGGGGGGCGTGGAGCTGATGTTTTTGTTTTGTTTTGTTTCCTTCCATCTTCAGTGGAGCTGGTGCTGCAGGGGTCCCACCCACTCTCTGCACCTTCCACCTGCTCACGGAGGGACAATCCACATTTTGAGAGTAGGGGCTAGCATACAGGACCTGATAAAGCCCGATCACTACCACCATCACTTTGCAAAAACCATCAGATAGCCCCGAGAAAGCATGGAGAGCTTTACCAGTGAATAGCAATGTAAACCCGAAAGTCTCAAATGAAATGTATAGGGACCAAATTGCTCTGCACTAACTTCCTAAAAGCTCTTCTCTGGATATCTGAGCCAACAACCCCAGCTGACAGCACCCAGGAAGCTTCCACAGGCAAATTACAGATTGTAAGGGACGCTGAGAGCCACCCCGAGGCTAAGTTTTGTAAGGTCTGCAATGCTTTTAGAAGCTGTCTTTCCCCCTCGTGTCCAGCGGCTCCACTACACACAAAATTTGCTAAAACTGTTGGCTGGGCACTACTTCGGTTGGGGGCAGCATGCCCGCCATGCAATGCCCTACCGGTTTCTTAACACGCATATGATTAATATTGGTACTCTGGAAAGAGAACTTCTTCTGACCTTGAGCGTGCGCGCTAAATAAATTACCTCAGAACGAAAGTGGTGAGATCTCATAACAGCATCTGGGGAAAAAAAGAGAAAAATGAGACTTCATTGAACTCCCTGTTCTTCACCTGCTGAATAACTGATGACTTACCTGGGCGCGAGGGGCTAGGGGGGGGGGGGTACGACGAGGGGTCGGGAAGGCACATTCCCGACGCCTCGAATTCAGTGGGGGCATCCTGTAGGGCGGGGAGGTTACTAGGCCATCCGTCTCTAGCTGATTTCAACATGAGAAGTTTCAGGGAAAGTTCTGGGGGAGTTGGGGAGCCGGAAACTCTCCATGAAGAAAGCGATGGATGGGTGAAGGGAGGCTGCCGCAGCACCAGACTCCGCTCCGGTTACCCTCGGGGGCTTTAGCAAACTGACACTAAGAATCTACGTCCATGCCTCTCCTCCCAGCACTCGGCATCGCGGTGCTTTGCCCAGCCCAGGAGATTGGAGGAAGGGGGCGAGGGCAACACGGGCGAGGGGCGTTAAATGCATAGGCGTCCTCAGCCTGGGGAGTGGGCAATGATGGAGCGAAGGGCAGTGGCGCAAAAGCGAGCGAGCCGCGCGTCACTCTCCAAACGGGCTGAAGAAACGCGGCGTGTCTTACCTCTGCTCCTGGAACGACCCGAAAAGACCGATTTCATCGGATGCCTCCCTTTCTGGAGCTTGCGGTGCCAGCAGCAGAAGAAGACGATGGTGGCGATGGTGCCTAGCAGAAGCAACAAGAGGAAGAGGGCGCATTGGATGCTGTAGGGTCTCAGCAAGACCAGGAAAGCCGCGGCGATCATGGTGCGGGCGAGGCGGGGGCCGCTGGGCGGCGGGGCTGGAGGGCGGCGGCACAGGCACCCGCGCTGGGCGCACGCCGAAGCGGCGGGCACGGGCGAGCGCGGATCAGCGCGTCATGCCCGGCGCACGCGGCCCCGCGCCCGGCCCAATGGCTGCGCGCCCCGCGCTAAGCGACGGATCCAGGGCTGCGGGGAGCGCTGGCCATGACTCAGCAGACAGCGACCAGGCTGGGACTTGGCGGCGGAGAGCCTCTCTCCTCCCGCCCCAGGCGCCTCCGCCCCCGTCCATGCGCAGCCCCCAGGCGCAGCCCCGCCGGGACGCGGCGGGCGGGGAGGAGCAGCGCTGCCGCCTTGGCCACCTGGGCCCGGTGCATCGTCTGACGGCCGCCGCCAGCCTCGGCATCCCCAAGACGGGCGCACGTGGGTCGGGGCGGGGACGCTGCGCCGGGCTGCGGCCGCGGCGGCCCGCGGGGGGCGGGAATGGGGCGCCGTGGCGGGGGCTCGCCTGATGACATCACAGCCGGGCTGCGGCAGCGCGGGCGCGCGGACATGGCTGCAGCGGCTGCGGCGGCCGCGGGCTGCGCTCGGGCCTGAGCGCCCAGCGCCCTCCTGTGGGGCCGCCCGCCGGCCCGCGCCGTCCGAGAGTGCACCAGCCAGGGGCCTCGAAGCTCCCCGTCGCTTGGGGCCTCCGCCTGTCCAGCCTCCCTTGGCCTAATTTCAGGGAGCCTGGCGTCAGGGGGCGCCAAGGAGCCAGGGGGGAAACCGCAAGGCGCGGAGGGAGCCTCCAGGCGGTGCTGCCCCCTACCCTCCCGTCTCCCCGCTCCCCGCCCCGATGTTGGGGCTTTGGAAGATGCTGCCGGGTGAGCTATTGCTTGCGGGAGGGAGGGTTCCTCGCACGCTCAAGCGTGAACACCGGGAAGGGCCTTCCCTGGGAATTGGGGTCCTCCAAGAACGGGAGGCCCACCTGTCTCCACCCCCTTCTACCTGGGAGCGCTCCCCAGTTGAACGCTCCGATCCGCAGACGTGAACGGCTCCACCACCCAAACTTGGTGCAATTTCCGCAACCGAGAAATGGGCACCTTAGAGCCTCTTGGTATCCTTGCGTTTACCGTAAAATCTGACTCATTTGATGCATTTGCACGGGAGGGGCAATTTCAGATTTAGGGAACTGGCAGATGAAAGAAGTTGGGATTGGCTGGTAAATATTTGGAGAAAATTTTTAGGGAATGTGAAGAAATAATGATCTGTCACACAAAGTGCACACATTACCTCTTCTCTCCCTCTTGCCCCTCCCATTTTTTTCAAAACCAACCAAAAGTATATTGTAGTTGGTGGCTGAGAGAGATTTTTCAGTGGGCGCTGATGCAGTGCCAACGCAGAAGGTATGGCGGGTGTGCTGCACTGCGCCTTCCCGGGCACGGCCACCGCCACCCGGCCAGAAAGCCTCCGCTGCTGCCGCAGTCTGCGGTCTGCGGCATCCCGCTGCCCTGGCCCACCGGCAGGCCCGGTGCGGTACCCCGCGCGGCTTTTGCTGCTCCCAAGGCAGTGCTGTGTGGAGCTGAGTTTTGTTTGTTTTATTTACTTGCATAAGAAAGCAGTGATTATAATGGCACGGTAACACATTACTGCATTTGTGGTGTTTCTAATAACTGCTAAGGTGGACTCTTCGGAATATTTAAGAGGCGGAAGGAATTGTGTCATAAAAAAAAAAGTAATTTGTAAAATTCTGAAAAGCCAAGAATCCGTGACAATGCTTAGGTTTTGTTATTTGCTTGAAGGATCTCAATATCGCTGTTTCCTAATGATACAAAATCAATTGTCCATCTCTGCATAAAAGCTTAACCATTGATGTTCTTTTCCATTTAACATATTACCGTGTGTAAGCATTAAAGGGAACTCAAAAAGGCATTGCCTAATGCATGTCTTAAATGCCAGATTCATAAACGTGGGAAACAATGGATGAAGTTTTTTTACTTACGACTTGTTTCCAAAAACAAAATGAACATTGAAGTTGTTGATATACTGCACCTCAGTTGGGGGTTGCGGGACCTCGCTCGCAGAGGCGGTATAAGGTGGGAATGTTGAATGGCAGAGTGTAGGCTGCACAAGTCCCGAGAGGCTTCCTAGGCACCTGGGACACCGGCTGACAGGTAGCACTGCATCATGTGCACTTTTCTGAAAGGTTTCTTGATACTGCAGCCCACTGCAGTGAGAGACTGCATTCCTGTCCATTGTGTAGGGGTTACTGAAGAGAATCCCGAGAGCCTGAAATGTGTGGCACATCAGGAAAGGAAGAATTCTTTACTGTCTGGACGCACAGTGGCCTAGTGGAGTAATTTAAAACAAAGCTGAATTAACTTTCTGCAAACATTGGGAGACACGACTGAGAACTTAGGAAGGTCATCTTTACTTTATACCTCTCAGTAGCTAAAATTCGTGAGTCATCTGAAATGGCCCAAATATCTTTGAAACAATTCTAAGACCACAAACACAGCACACTAACCAGTTTGCCCCAGACTCTGCACTTTTACAACAAAAAGCAACTAAATAGCAATTATGGTTTTCTGAGCTATTACTTTAGCACAATTGCTATCATCCTGAGTCTCGCTGCAGCCATTTATAAGTTTCACATGCACACAAGAACATCATTTATCTCTTTTGGCAGGCAAATGCTTAACTGCCGTGCGGTAGGGTTATAGATATTTCTTTTTAGATGCATTCATTTCTGTTCTTTCCATTTGTTACCTCAAGGATACTAATAATAAGCAAACCAAATCATTAAAATAATTTAGTATTTAGGTTCTATTGTTATTTTCTGATTTGTTTGTTGCTAATTTATCACTTCCTTCTCCAAATAATGTCATGTTATTAATTGCTTCTTTCTGTGCGTTTCTGTGATGCCTGGTGCATTGTGGAATTCAATAAATATTGAATCAACTAATCAATCCTTTTTGGAAGTTAATTTAGTAGAAGTCATACCTTTTCTTTCTGCCAGGTTTTCATTTTAAAAGAATAATTGACATTTTATTGAAGTCACAAAAATTTAATGTTTTGGGATAGAGATGGAGGAGGAAGGCTTTTGACCAAATCTTTCATCCCAAGAAATGAAAAATCAAAATGGAAAAGTATATATAATTTTTTTGACTTTTTTTGATATTAAATTAGCACTATCACCCAAAAGAAGACGGTGAGTTGGGGAAAATAACAGAGAGTTTCATACCAGGTGTGTAGAAGATGATCTATTGAGAACAACACAAGGAACCAAAAGGAAATTAAAATATTAACTTTATTGAGGGTAAAGTCAGACTGAAGAACATGGCTTAGACCCAAGGCCAAAATGGAGCACCTTACTCCTTTTCCCCTGACTCAGCATGCCCCACCCCCTCAGTCATAGCTGAAGAGCTATAGTTGACCCTTTAATAACACAGGTTTGAACTGTGAGGGTCCACTTATACCTGAAATTTAAAAAAATAAATACTGAAAATGTATTTTATCTTTGATTTTCTTAACATTTTCATCTCTTTAGCTTACTTTACTGTAAGAATACAGTATATAATACATATAACATACAAAAGATGAGTTAATAAACTATGTCATTGGTAAGGCTTCCAGTCAACAGTAGGCTATTTGCAATTAAGTTTGGGGGGATTTGAAAGTTATACGCAGATTTTCAATCGTCAGCTCCCTTAACCCCCACGTTGTTCAGGTGTCAAATGTATAGTGCTTCCAGCACTAGAGCAGGAACAACCCTACTTGTACTCCTTCCCTGAAGACCAGAGGCTGAGAGGGGCCTGACACTCCAATCCACAAGGCATTCTGCATGAGTGAGCAAGAAATAGGACCATTAGTAGCTAGCAGGCCTTCCCCAGTTTTTCTCATCAAAGAGTCATTCCACCTCCCACAGGTAAGAGTAAGGGGCTTTAATAAGATGGCAGATGTTATCTGCAGGACTTCCCTAGAAGTAGGAAATTGTGGCACAAACACCAAACTTACGGATCAGGAAGAAGAAAAGTAACCACCCTAAACTGTGTAATGACCAACTGAGAAAAGTGGCTGGGGGCGGGGGGGGGGGGTGGTAAATATGACAAGTTTTGAGCTAGAGTGGAGGAAGAGTTTTGAAGGGGGAGATGACAAACTTTGTTTTAGACCCATTGAGGTGGAGGGTGTCAGAAGAAGATCCATGTGAAATTATGCTGTAAGCTCATGTGGGTGGAGAGGTCAGAACCAGAGATAGGAGTCAACAGAAATTATAGTGAAGTCACGGAAATGGATGAAATGACTAAGGAAGAGAAACTAGAACGAACTGGAATCAGAACTTTGGAGACTGCTGCTTCCATTTGTGGACTGGAGAAAGAGAGCAGAAGGCAAGACCCTGGAGGCCAAGTGGAGGGGGGGTTCCAATTTAGTGGCTAACTGGAACAGTTGCCCAAGTGGGAGGTTAAGGAGGATGAGGACTGTGGGCTGGTGACTAGGAGACCTCCAAAAACCTTCCAGAGAACTGACTCATTATAGTGGGAGAGGCTAAAACCAGACTAATGGGTAGAAGAGGAGGAGGTAGGTGAACAGAGGAGAGCTGTTGTCCACAATCTTTGGAGAAATTTAACTCTAAAAGGGCTGAGTAGAAATGCAATTAAAGCCTGGATAAAGGCTAATAAAGATCCCTTTGTCAGACAGGAGTTCCTGAACAAGCTTCTAGGGGCGTGGACACAGCAGTAGGAGAGAAACTGAGAGGTGGAGAGAAGTTGAGAGGAAAAGAGAGAGGAGAAGAGGGCATTCCCCTGGGCATGTGTGGGTTAGCTATTTGTCTTAACAAACTTCGAGTCCCCCAGACTGGTTCTTTCTGCTCCCAGGCTACTTAGGACTCTGCAGAATTAAAATTGACTCTGACTAGTTATGATGGATCCCTGCCCATGGTCTCTTCCCCATCTGCCCTGGCTACTGATAGACACGGGGGTGGGGAACGTCCGGCCTGAGGTTGTTATAAGACCCATGAAATCATTGGTCTGGCCCTGCCGAGGCATTAGGGGTGAGTTAATTAAATGTTTGACCAAATAGAACAGGCTAATTTTTCGGTTGATAATTTTGTATGGCCCTCAAATGATGTTATAAACATCCAGATGGCCCTTGGCAGAAAAAAGGTTCCCCACCCCTGGCACTAGGAGAAGGATTTTGAAGGGAAGATAAGGAATACCTTGGAATATAATCCAGATCGTCTGTAAGCTTTTATTACAAACCTATATGGAAGTGAGTAAATTACCCAACTGGTGATCACACAAGGGCATTACATTGATATATCACCTCCTCGAAAACAGAAAGTTTATGTACAAATGACTCTAGCAATAAATTATTAGAAGTAAATCATACTGATTTGGGGCTGGTAATCTACTTGTTCCTAGGTGAAGTTTTTTACTCTCAGAATTAAGTGATATGAAAGAAATTAAGAAGAATCTGAGGAGATGTGTTATATGGCCTGTTTATTTCCAAATGGTTTTTCATGACATACATGTTATTGTATTGAAAGGAAAAGAAACTACATTATTTGGAAGAACCCACATTATCTAATGTACCCTTGGAGATGATTTTTTTCAACTACCAGAATCAGGAGAGGCATCATGTGGATGGGTCACTATTTTCTTTTTAAAATTTGAATTTTTGAAGGAAAAACAATTGTTATTTGCAGTAATAGCAAATATTATTTTCAGCAAATATTTCTTGGGAAGGGCCTTTTTATTCATTTTACTGTAATGAAAACCTTAAAAATAATTTAAAGACATCATTGTAAGAGAAAATATTTCAAATGGAATCATCCCAAATTGTTCTTTTAACATTTTAGAAATTTTAGAGCCTAACTTAGGATTGTTGTACTTTGGGGTGTAGAACCCATGATGATGCTATAGAGGGAAATGTTGTGTGGAGTGTTTCTGTGCAATGTGTGTGTGTGTGTGTGTGTGTGTGTGTGTGTGTGTGAACATTGCAGACTTCTCAAAAGAGTCTGCGTTTGAGAGTTTAAAATGTCAATATAATTGAATTCATCTACCCCATAATGCTTTGCAGACAGTTTTTGGAAAGTGGTCATTTATTATCCACAGAATAGAATAGAATTCATTTATATAGTTTCCACATTGAGTGTAGAATTAGTCATGCAGCAAAATACTGAGTCATTTGGCCAGAAAATTTACTCATAGTTGTCTGAGCTGCCAATGGAAAATTTGAGAGCTGTTCATAAATCAAATGATAAAGCTCTTAGAGTTATAAATCACAGAGCAGCACTGTTCATTATTATTCAGATAGTGTAAAACAGTTCCACCATTTCTAAGAATGGGCAATTTACAAAGCAAGTTTGAAAGTGAACTTATTGCCTTCTAGATCCACGATTAGGATTTCCATACAAGTTACAAACATTTCTACATTCTTAAATGAAAAAAGAAAATAAAAGTAAGGTGGTGGGTTAAAGTTGCACAGTAATTATGTTAGAATATGAGATGGATAGCCCTAGCTGATTTGGCTCAATGGATAGAGCGTCAGCCTGCAGACCAAAGGGTCCTGGGTTCCATTCTGGTCAAGGGCACGTATCTTGGTTGCAGGCTCTTCCCTGGTCTGAGGCCCTAGTTGGGGCTCATGCAGGAGACAACCAATGTGTTTCTCTCATATCAATGTTTCTCTCTCTCTTCCACTCTCTATAAAAATCAATGGAAAAATATCTCTGGGTGAAGGGTTAACAAACAAAAAAAGAATATGAGATCAATAAAATCTTGACTAACTAATGTTTATGAATTAAATCTAGATCGTCTTAATAAAATAACAGCAACATTTAATAGTAAATTTCCTTCATTTCTTACAATAATTTTTGTAGAACTTTTGCATTAAATATTTTATGCTAATAGATTTGTATGCTAGTTCATTAGTGTGCTGATAACCTGAAAGAATAATGTCGCTATGAGAGCAGAGTGTACCAGGAGAACAGAGAATTGCGACCAGTAACCGATGATTAGTAAAACATGTTTCAATAATACACAGTTCCAGAGGTTATTGAATTTATCCAAATGTAATAACATCCTATGGATCTAGTAGCCCCAAGAAAGAAACACTAAATTGAAATATAGTAAATTTTATATTTCAAAGAAAAAAGCCAAAAACGTAAAGCCTGTTATTGCTGGTCCTATTTATGCTATAGGAGTTCTGAACCTGGAATTCATAGCCAGGTTTCTAGGAACCTGAAATTATCTGTAAAAATATGAGCCTTTTTTGGAGGGACATGATCCATAGTTTTCATCAGGTTCTTAAGGAGAGAAGGAGAGAGAGAGAGAGAGAGAGAGAGAGAGAGAGAGAGAGAAATCATCAAACCATACAAATCCATACAGATACCAAGGCTTCTGCAACATCAAATCATTCTCTCAATCCATCAACATTAGCATCACCTAGGTGCTTCCTCTAAGACTGGAGAAGTGTCTTGAGCACTGTCAGTCAAGGATAAGCAGAGGAAACCACGGACTCTTGGCCTGTATAAGTTCAGGGGCATCTCCCAAATTCACGTGAGTGCTGTTCATCCTAAGACTAAGTAGATAGGTGTTTTGTGAGTTAGTCCTCTTGCAACTTTAAACAGATTGGGAGAGAGACAAGTGAGTTGGGGTGATGGTTCTGACCCTGGAAGGGAAGACTGTGTAAACTAACTAGGACCACTTCCATAGACTTCTGTCACAAGAAGGACTCATTTGATTCCCAAATTGCCTTTAGGCCAGTTAAGTATTCCAATTTATGTCTAAATGTTTTGGTTAAGCCCATTCTGGGCCAAAAATACTAGTTCTAAAATTTAGCCTTGAGTTCAGAGTCTGTAAGGGTATCCATGCTCTTACAGCTTAGAAGAGAGGTAGAAGGACTTAGTATCAGGCTCCTGAAAATAATGCTAGATGTCCCGGTAATGTAGCACCCACTCTTCCTAAATCCTGCCCCAAGCCATAGCTTAGGAGGCTTTTCAACATTCAGCCTCCTGTGGAGACCTGGTAGCTGGGGCCGTCAATCAGTCAGGATAATTTCACATTTACCAAGTGCTCAGCTCCATAGACCCATTATCTCCAGCTTCCCACAACTGCAATACTGTGAACCTTGACTCCCACCACCATGTTCTTAGAACACTAGGTCTGAGATCACATTCTCATTGCTGTGTGAGAATGTCCTATTGCTGTGACCATATTCTCTCACATCATGGGCTGGTTATTTCATCATGTGACTTTCTCACTCCAGTGGACAGGTCAAGTTTCCAGGGGGCCCTGATCTCTCATTCTGCCTAGTTTTATTTTTTTCCCCCAAGTTCCCTTTTGACCCTCTAGGCTGTGCAGGGCTTAGTGGCACAATACTCATGCATTCCACTGCAGTTTATAAACACCCCACCCACCCCCACATGTTAGATCTAAACTTGTATGAGGGGAATCTGGGTCTTTTTGCTTCAGTTAATAATTTAAAAACGATTAATAAGTTAATATGTCATTAACATACCCAACATATCAACTCACAATGGGGGACTATTCTCATCATTTCACAGATGTGGAAAGAGTCACAGAAATTTAACATAGGTCGTAAGTATTGGTTCTAAGATTGTGGTTCCAGACAGTTTGATTCTAGAGCCTGTGTTTGTCACCACTTATGTGACCCTGACTCATCTATATATATAAAAGCCTAATATGTAAAGTGTCCCTTTGGGAGTTTGACTGACGGGAGTTTGACCGCTCGCTGTGATGTGTGTTGACCACCAGGGGGCAGCATGGAATGAAGGGAGGCCCCGGCTGGCCGGCAGCAGGCAGCCAGGGAAATGAGGCCCTGGCCAGCAGCCAACAGCCGCTAGGGACCCTATCCATGCACGAATTTCATGCACTGGACCTCTAGTCATCTAATATATTTGGAAGAGAGACTGGAAGACTATCTTGAACTATCTACTAGTATATAGCAAGATTTTACCTTTACCAATAAATAAATAAATAAATAATAGGATTTCACTAAGCTTTCTATCCTTTGGTAGAAGGTCAAGTTTACCCTTCCCCTCTTCCTATGAATAGGATGTACATTTGCCTGAAGTTGTATCTCACCCTGGCTGTTTGAACAACTTCTCAGCTATAGAATCACTGGCTTACAACATTGACCCAAAGTGCCACTGCTGTTGAGTCTCCTGTCTTTGACGTGCCTGAACCTTGAGGTTGGCTTGCACACTGTCAGTTCAGTGTATCCTCCTTGGTTTATAACACTCTGGGTTTCAGCAGGATTAAATAGATCCATTCCATTTTTGCCGGGAGCCGGTCCATCCTTGCTGCTTCAAAGACCTGGCATATATGGCATACTGTTCTTAATATGTTTGCTCACCTTCTTGGCACTATGTGTTTTAACCAAGGTCACCTCTCCGAGAAAGGTTGAATCCCCAGGTAGGGATTTCCCCCTGGAGTTAGGGAGGGAATAAAACCTCTTAACTAAGTGCCAGGCGGGTAATTAATCATTTTAACTACGAACAATCATGCTTAAGCTACATAATCTTTACTCCCTGGAATGGAGATAAGAAACGCCCTATCCTATCAATAGAGATTGATAGGATTGGAATCAACTGGTATAAATACAGATGTAACAAGACAGAAACAGACAGAACTTAGAACACAGAACTTACAAGAGAGAACCTACAGACAAAACCTACACAGAACCTACAGACAGAAGAACTTTGCTGGAGAGAACATGGCAAAAGATCCTGGACTGAACCTGACTAGAACCTGGTGACTGAACCTGGCTGGAGAACTTGGACAGAACCTGGCTGGAGAACCTAGCGAGGGAACATGGCTACAGAACCTCGCTGGAGATCCAAAGCAGAACCTCTCTGGAGATCCAGACCAGAACTTGGCTGGAGATCCTGGCTAGAGATCCTGGCTAGGCTGCTGATCAACTGAACACTGTCTCCGTGTCCTTCCTTCTTCGCCGACTCCGTCTACGCCTTTGGGAACCCCTGGACCCGCTGGGGCTGGACCCCGGCACATTTTCTTGGGCTTCCTTCCTTGATTAATACCTGCATTCTCCACCCTTAACTAGATTCCTAGTGCTGACTTGTCCTACAACTGCCTATACCCAGGCTTGGCAGGACAGGTAATAGAGAGAAGATAGTCTCTTACACTCCCTTCCTTTTCATTATTTTATGAATTTATTGATAGAAAAATACGGTCACTCATAAATATATACTTATGTATTATTCTAATGACCTATACATAGGAGATAGAGAAATGATAAAAATGTGAAATGTTGCTGAACATTTTTTAAAATGTTGCTTGAATATGGTACAAAAGAATATTAGAGCAAGAAGAGAAACTTACTGGTAGTAGGTGAGGGGGCAAACCACTTAAGATGATTTATTAAGTAAATTATCTAATGCATCTCAGCACATTAATTATGTTTATACTTAAACTTTTGAAACAACAAAAGTACAAAATTAATAGAGACATTGATAAATGGTAATCAGTTATTTCATTAATACATGATATTAATATAAGGTATAATGGGGTACATATTTCAAAGAGAAATTAGCTTGTCCTTTCATGTTATAATTGTAAGATAAATTAATGTTTGAAGGTTGACTTACTCCTGATTATTATGCACAGGGATTGATTCTTACATCAAAATTATTACATTTTGTGAATTTTTAAAATTGGCCTAAAACATTAGTGTTTTAGAATATGACTACTTAAAGCAAAAAAAAATAACCCAAAAAACATGATGATCTCATCTAGCTCTCAGCTTTATGATGAATAAAATGTTCCACATGAATCAAAAAATGTGAAGTGGAAGATGATTTGTATGACTTGTTAGTTATCCTAAAATAGAACTTTTAATTGATTCTTACTCTCCTTTAAGCTTAACTCTGCATTTGTGTTTCTGATAAATAGGGAAAAGGCATGTAAATATAAGGGGGTGAGGGAACAGTTAGCATACTACAAGAGGAAAATACTCATAAAAATTAGTATTTCTTTTTTTTTAAACCTTCATTGTTGAGAATATTACAGATGTCCCCTTTCCCCCCCCCCCCCCATGTACCCCTCCACCTGGTTCCCGCTCCACCCAGGCATTCACCACCCTATTGTCTGTGTCCCTAGGTAATGCATGTATGCATATCAGTTCTTTGGTTAATCACTTCCTGGTCCCCCTCCCCACTTCCATCTGAGATTCATCAGTCTGTTCCATGTGTTCATGCTTCTGGTTCTATTTTATTCATCTGTTTATTTTGTTCATTAAATTCTTTGTTCATTTATTTTGATTTTTAGATTCAGTTGTTGATAGATATGCATTTACCAGTATTGTTCATATTTTTTATCTTTTATTTGTTCTTCTTTTTCTTAAAAAAGACCCTTTAGCATTTCTTAGGCTCCTGCGTAGTCGTCCATCCAATCTAAGTAATGCAATCATAGTTTGGCAGCATTGCTGAACCATCCTAAAGTATATTGATCATCTTTTTAATCAGGATATTGCTGGAGCAACTTGGAAATTGAAAATGTGTTTGACATCATTTGGACATAAAGGGAGTAAAACGAGTGAGCTGAATTGCTCCCTAATGGACATTAGTAAAACCTCGTAACTTCTATCTAGAAGTCAAAAACAGTGAAAAGCAAGCCATCCAAGCACTTGTTTTAGAGTGCTGTGGGTGCTGCAGGAGAAGGCACCCAATGTTTTAAATATATATCATTAAAAATAATAATATGGATATTTCTCCTCCATGTTCCACCATGCTTAGTGCTGGGCTGAAACTAGTAGTCCATTTCACAGAAAACATTAAAACAGCCCCTGAATGTTTAGAATGACATTGGCACTATTTTCCTGGCAATTTGGAACTCATTTAGAGGAGAATCCCCATTTCCTATTCTGTATTGCAGGGGACCTTGTATGTCAATATGGTCCAAAACCGGAATGTATAGAAAGCAACCCAAAACACTTGAAAATTATGAAAGGGTACTTAAGATTTATTGTAGTACTATACTTGCCTTTTGCAATTTTTATTTCATTCATAATAGAGAGTTTATATTTAAATCCAAAGGCGGATGAGACACCTGAATTATATTTTGATATTCATTTGGTTTCCTTAAGCTTGGCGACTTTTGTTTCTTAGTATCTCAGAGGTGGCTTTTGCATTTTGGAATTTCTGCATTAATTTTTTCATTGATTTATTAAAAGTAAACCTATATGCATTAAGAATTTATATTTTTATTAACTTCATTTGCTTTCTTTAGTTACTAACTTCATCTTTCTCTGTCTTGCTTTTTAGATATCATTTTTTACAGTTTGGATGTTGCTTAGAGCATTATTTTCAAACCATGGGTTATAACACATTAGTGAGTTGGGAAATCAATTGAATGTGCTCTGACCAGCACTTTAAAAAATGAAATAAAATCCAGTAGTTATAATAGGAACTGAGAAAAGGCATCATATGTAGTAAGGGTGAGTATGTTTCATGAAATTTTGTTTCAGATATTTGTGTGTGCGTGTACATGTGTGTTTTGGAACAAAATGTAAAATGAATTTTTTACTATGAGCTGCAGTCAAAAAAAAAGATTCAAAACCATTGGCTTGTGTTCTTCATCCAACCACAGATATCGGATGTCCTCATGGATGTGGTTATGTTTAAACTCATCCGTATAACAAGCTAGGGAGTTAATGAAATGCTTTCTATCCGCAAAAAATAAAGAGGGGGAGATTACTACATAGTGATTTTTTTACTATCAGGAGCTTGTAGTCTTTAATTAATAGCGCATTATTAACATCCCTTCTGCATTTGCTAATTGGCAAATAATATAAACACAGAATTATCTGTTTATGGAAGTTATAACAAACACCCACCTGAAATCTACCCAAAAGTAGTCATTAGAAAAGGGGTCTGATATGTCCATTTGGTTTGGTCTTGAGCAAATTGTTTGTGAAGAAACTTGAGGATTTGCTCTTTAACTAAATCACATCAGCAAGAGAGAGTTTTAGCATTCCGTTTTTGTGAAATATTTTTTTTCCCAAAATTTTAATTGTGGCAAAACACATGACATAAAATTTAGCATCTTAGTCATTTTTAAGTGTACAGTTCAGAGGCATGAAATACGGTCACATTGTTATGCAGTCATCACCACAGTCCATCTCCAGAACTCTTTTCATCTTGCAAAACTGAAACTCTATACCCGTCAAATAATATCTTCCCATTCCCTCTCCCCCTACCCTGGGGTTATCTTCAACCCCAGCAAACCAGAACTCTGAAATCTGTCACCATTACTAAATAATATTTTTAAAATATGTTTTTATTGGTTTTAGAAAGAGAGGAAGGGAATGAGAGAGAGAAATATTGATGTGAGAGAGAAACATCGATCTGTGCCTTCTGCACACCCACCACTGGGGATCGAACCACAACCAGGCATGTGCCCTGACTGGGAATTGAACCGGCGACCTTTTGGTGCATGGGATGATGCTCAAATAACTGAGCCACACCAGCCAAAACAACTAAATAATATTTAACAGGTCCCTGTAAGCTAGTAATGTTTTTCAGTTTTAAATAGTTGAAAAAGTAATATAAGAATAACATACCATGATATGTAGAAATTATATAAAATTCAAGTTTCAGTGTCCATAAGTATATTGGAACCACGGCCACACTTATGTGTTCACATGGTGCCTATGGCTGTTTTCATGCTGTGCGACAGATTTGAGTAGTTGTGACAGCGACCATATGGGTCAGTCTCATCACTTTGTACTTAATGCTGCTCAGTGTCCACAAGTCACAGTGATGCAGTTATAATAACTCGATGGTGTTTTAGTGTCATGCATATTGTCATCATATGGCATATTATTTTATTTTTTATGATCAGTGCATGGCAATCATGTTAAAACAAGGAAAAAAAGAGAAAACTGGACTCAGTGTTTTAAAGCTGAATGAAGTATGGATTATTTTGTGATAAGATGGCGAAGCATTGTGTGTATTATACAGTGACACTATCGCTCTGCTAGAAGAACATGATAAATGTCTGCATTATCAAAATAAGCAGTCATTGCAGTATTTCCAGCTTACAGGACAGCAACAGTCAGAATAATTAGAAACTTTAAAATGAAATATCACAGCAGAATTTCTTCTCCAAAAAAAAAAATGAAAATGAGTCTAAAACCAAAATAAGTTTTTGAGTGGTTCATTTGTTAGCTGAGCAAGGAATGCCATCTACCAATAATTAATTAATTAAATCATGTTTGATTGCAATAGCTGAAGACTATTAGCCTTTCAGCAAAAGCAGTTGCTCAAAGAATTGAGGACATCAGGAATAACATACTAACTAATTAAAAAACAAGGCAAATGGCTGAGTTTTTCCATTTTTCCAGCAGTTGGTTGCAAAGGCTCTTCTCGTTTTAATTACCTTAGCATTCTTGTTAAAAAAAAAAAAAAAAAAAAACAATTGAGCGCCCTAGTGGGTTTGGCTGAGTGAATGGAGCGTTGGCCTGAGGATTGAAGGGTCCTAGGTTCGATTCCGGTCAAGGGTACATGCCTGGGTTGCTGAATCGGTCCCCAGTAGGGGGCATGCAGCAGACAGCTGGTCAATGATTCTCCCTCATCATTGATGTTTCTATCTCTGTCTCCCTTTCCTTCCCTCTCTGAAATCAATAAAAAATACATTTTTAAAAAATCGACTATAGATATAAGGGTTTATTTCTGAACTCTCCATTTTATTCCAATGATTTATGTATCTATCCTTATGTCAGTACCAAACTATCTTGATTACTATAGCTTTGTAGTAAGATTTGAAATTGGGAAGTGTGCTTTTTCCAAGTTTCTTCTTTTTCAAGATTGTTTTGGCAATCATGACTCACATTTCCAAAAAAAAATGTAAAGGTCACCTTGGCAATTTCTGAAAATATCATATATTATTGACTAAATAGTGTCAGGAGTGAACTTCATTCTTGTAGACTTGACCACTGTCAGTTCCATACATTTTTTTATAAATAGAAACTAGAGGCCCGGTGCACAAAAATTTGTGCACTGGGGGGAGGGGGGTTCCTCAGCCCGGCCTGTGCCCTCTCTCAGTCTGGGACCCCTTGGTGGATGATCACCTGCTGGCTTAGGCCTGCTCCCCTGGGGATTGGGCCTAAGCTGGCAATCAGACATCCCTCTGGCAGCCCAGCAGACCTCGGGGAATGTCCACTTGCCAGCGGGGAGCAGACCTAAGCTGCAGTCGGACATCCTTAGCGCTACTGAGGAGGCAGGAGAGGCTCCCACCACCACCACTGTACTGGCAGCCATCAGCCTGGCTTGTGGCTGAGCAGAGCTCCCCCATGTGGGAGCGCACTGACCACCAGAGGGCAGCTCCTGCATTGAGTGTCTGCCCCCTGGTGTGTCATAGTGACCAGTCATTCCCAGTCTTTCTGCTGTTAGGGTCAGTTTGCATATTACCCTTTTATTATATAGGATAGAGGCCTGGTGCATGGGTGGTGGCCGGCTGGTTTGCCCTGAAGGGTGTCCCGGTCAGGGTGGGGGTCCCGCTGGGGTGCCTGGCCAGCCTGGGTGAGGGGCTGATGGCTGTTTGCAGCTGGTCACACCCCCTTCAGCGTGGGGTCCCCACTGGGGTGCCTGGCCAGCCTGGATGAGGGGCTGATGGCTGTTTTCAGGCTGGCCACACCGCCTTTAGGGTGGGGATCCCCAATGGGGTGCCTGGCCAGTCTGGGTGAGGGGATGAGGGCTGTTTTCAGGCTGGCCGGCAACTGAAGTTCCCAGCCTCTCCCTTTTTTTCTTTTTGTTTTATTCTGGGATTTATTTACCTTCTATAATTGAAACTTTGTTGCCGTCACTGGAGCTGAGAGCTGGCTCCAGCTCTGAGGCCACAGCCTGCTGAAAGCAGGTATCTGGGGTTTGTTTAGCTTCTATTATTGAACCTCTGTTACTTTCAGAGCTCAGAGCCGGGCCGCGGCAGGTGGGGAACCTTGGCTTCCTCCATTACTGGAGCAAGCAAGCCTCATGCTCGCTTCAGCTGCATGGCTGCTGGCCGCCATCTTTGTTGGCAGTAAATTTGCATATTGCCCTGATTAGCCAATGGGAAGCATAGCGGAGGTATGGTTAATTACCCTTTTTGTCTTTTATTAAATAGGATTGAATATTCTAATTTGCCTTGCTTTATAACATTTTACTAGCTTAACAGTAGAAATGTTTTACTGCATATGTTTGAGCTCAAGGTCAACACTGAAATTTTTGTGAATGAGAATGACCCTTGACCACTCTTATGAAACACTGAATGGCTTTGGAAATTTTGGCTTTTGCTACAGACTTGATAATATTTCTTAATAAGTTCATTTAAAAATTACAAGACAAAACAAGTATTTAATGCAAAACTCACAGGGAGGTAAAGCTATTCTGATAACAACTAAATTGTGGCTTATAAGTAATGTTAACCTATTTTATACACTTCCCCTGCTGTCAAAAGTTGAAATAAGAAATGAAGATGTTTACCCTGACTCAGATTACACTGGATTTACTTTTCAAGTTCAAATTACAGCTCCACCATTGTCTTTCAGATGTCAATACAAATGCAATGGAAATTTCCTTATTTTTTAAATATAGGCATACCTTGTTTTTTGTGTGTTTCATTTATTGTGCTTTACAGATATTATGTTTTTTACAAACTGAGTGTTTGTGACAACCCTGCAGCAAGCAAGTCTATCAGCATTTTTTCAACAGCATTTGTTCATTTCCTGTCTCTGTCACTTTTTTGGTAATTCTTGCAATATTCCAAATTTTTCATTATTATTATATCTGTTATGTTGATTAATGATCAATGATCTTTGATGCTACTATCATAATTGTTTGGGGCAGCATGAATGCACCTGTATGAGGCTACAGATTTAATTAATAAATGTTGTGTGTGTTCTTACTGCTCTACCAACCAGCAGATCCCCCATCTCTTTCCCTCTAATTGGGCCTGTTCCCTGAGACACAACAATATTGAAATTAGACCAATTAATAACCCGACAATGGCTTCTCAGTGTTCAAGTGAGAGGAAGAGGTGTATATCTCTAAATTTAAATCAAAAGCTAGAAATGATTAAGCTTAGTGAGGAAGGCATGTCAAAAACGAAGATAGGCCAAAAGCTAGGCCTCTTACACCAAACAGTTAGCCAAGATGTAAATGCAAAGGAAAGGTTTTTGAAGAAAATTAAAAGTGCTACCTTAGTGAACACAGAAATCATTAGAAAGTTAAACAACCTTATTGCTGATATGGAGAAAGATTTAGTATCTGGGTAGAAGATCAAACCAGCCAATTAAACAAGATGTGCTGTTTTAAAAATTCCATTCCTGTTAGTAGACTTGTGTTACCAAAAACTTGTACTCAATTATTAGTAGTATATATTCAGTTTTATAAATAAAAACTTTAGGAAATTTGTTCTTTCTAGCTCTGTACCTACATAATATCCTTGACTTTACCTCTTGGCCTGCAAAGCCTTAAATATTTACCATCTGACAAAATGTTCGCTGACCTTGCTCTGGGTAAATAAACTAATGATATTTACTGAAAGTGTAGTTTTCATCTATGGAATGCTCTTCATTGTATGTCCCTGATTTAGGATTGTTTTTGGAAAACATACCTAGGTTTTATGGATTGATAAATTCCTAGAATGGTCATATAAGCTAGGCTCTGTGAAATAAAATGGAAATGTGTCACAACTTAAACACCCACCACTGTGTGAGGCGACCTCCAAACCTCACTTAGAAGCCTCAGCTATTATTCTAGACTACAGAGTACCTATATGGTGTTGGAAGGAAGACCTATAAGCCAGTAGGATGTTCTAGACCTCTCCTTACTCTGCCTGTGCCTCTTGGTTGCTGTATCTTTAAAATTATTAATAAAGCTTAATATTAGGTAAGATCTCTGATATTTGTGAATCACATGTAACACTCTAGCCTATATGTTAGTCAAGTACTATTTCTGTATTTGAAAACCTCAAGTAAGTTTTCAGCAAATCACAATATACAATTCTGAAAAGACCATCTTAAATATTATTTTATGGTTGGGTTAGAGAATAATGAATTTCTCTTAAAATAGGTTAAAGAACCATATTTTCTAATATAATTACTTAGTGTAATTCAGTAAGGAGCATATGTTACCTTTTACTCAAATGTCCACATATTTCTTGAGGTCCCTTTAAGCTCAGCCTTTTCTGTTGATAAAGTTTTGTTATTTATAATAAAATATCTTTTCATGAAATTAAACCAATATATGCAAGTGATAAGGATGCTAAGATCAAATGTGCAGCATCATCTATACATCATCTGCAGTGAAAGTTAAATTAGATCATCTCAACCCTATTTGACCTAAGGACTGCATTGAAAGATGATTATCCCTTAAAATTTTTCTAAAATGTATTGTTGCCTTTGAGATATTTTTACCTCATTTTTAAAAATTGATTTCAGAGAAGAAGGGAGAGGGAGAAAGAGATAGAAACATCAATGATGAGAGAGAATCATTGATCTGCTGCCTCCTGCACACCCCCTACTGGGGATCAAGCCCCCAAGCCAGGCATGTGCCCTTGACTGGAATCAAACCTGGGATCCTTCAGTCTGCAGGCCAACGCTCTATCCACTGGGCCAAACCAGCTAGGGCATGCCCCATTCTTCATGGTATAATTCTTAAATTTATACCAAGGAAGCCTTCCATCTCAAAACTTTAGAGTTTTCAGGGGGAAACAAACTTCTCAATAATTCGTATTGATCTACCTTGGAATATTTTGGTCCTGATGAGAACTGCTACTATTATCTTTTTCCTAAAGATGTATAACTTCAGTCCTTTGAAATAGTGTTTGCATAAATTTATAACATTTCTACTTTGTCTTATAGACTCCTCATAACTGATTGACAAGAAAAAACTTGTAAATATGGGAAAAAATTAACTTTTATTTTATAAGTGACAACTCAGTGCATATCACATTATAGAAGCATTACATCATGATGATTGTGATGATGAAATTGAAAGACTTTTGAATCAAATGAAAATGTGTACTAAATTGGTCAGTGAGAGAAAGAATAATGGGAAACTTTAGTAAAAGTAATTAATTTGAGTGGCTATTGCCATTATGAAACATATAGTTGTAAATATATTATGTATCCTTTTGTTTTTGTTTTTAAGGAAAAACATTAACTTTTGGGCTACATCTGGAATAGCATCATCTACATGGACATTCCCTCCTACAATTTCAGAAAACCTCTGCTAACTCATTGATACAATGCAGACGACCTTCCACACAGATGAAGTTAGCAATACCCACGCTCTTAGAAAAGGAAAGAGGAAAAGGACGGAGACAATGGACTCAGAGAATGCAAACAGTGACATGGATAAAGGACAGGTTGGTGTTCTGTTTCTTTCATATAATTTTATTATCTAGCTCCACCACAATTCCCTAATGCCTCTCATAATTTATTAGTACTTTCCCTGTTCTATTAATTTATTCTTCCCTTTAATTTTTTATTCAACCAGGGAATAAAATTGCATGTTTTCTTTTTATGTTGAACAATTTGAATTTGAAACATACTTAAAATACATTTTACCTGCTTCTATTTAAAAATGGCCAATTATGCCATTGTTCAAACTTTCCTTGGTGTTCTGAGGAATTGAAGATCAGCAGACTGTCAGCAAATACGTTTTTCTTTCAAAAAACACTGGAGAAATTGGAATACCTCTTCTTTAACATTTACTGTTTTCTTTTTTTATTACATTTTCTAGCCCATCTTCATAACTGGTTTGGTTATGAAGGGTGTCTTTCCTATTTTTATTTATTCATTGATTACTTTTTGAGCTAAATTCCTCACTCCCTTCTCTTCAATCTATCAATGGGTTTATTCTGTGTCTTTTTGTTTGTTTTTCTTTGTAATACAAGTATTTGTGTATGTCTCCATAACACATAGTGTTTTATGTGTGTGTATACTTATTTTTTAAAATATCTGCTATACATTCTCATGGTTTAAAATATTTTTAGTCTTTTGGGGATGCTGTCTACAGACATTCAGAATGATCCAGCAGTTGCATACTGTTTTAGGCTATATCCTATAATACAACCTATAATAAAACTAGGCTGTCCTGAATCCCTGGTAATGGAAATTTATCTTTATACCATGAAAGTTGGGAAGCACCAAAATCCACAAATGGAGTGTGCCCAGGCAAATTATAAGGAGCTTAGGTCATAAGACCAAAAGTTCTGATGAGGTTGTCTAAAATGCAAAAGTATGTCAGCAGTGCCCATGGTGGTTCCATGTGTGTGAAATGTATCTGTGACATGACCAAGCATGCTTTTTTGATTGAGGAGCAGAAAATCACTGTGAAAGTGTTGGAGGCATAAGCACAGAATCAGAAAGCTAAATTTAAAAATGCAGCTTTTTTGAATAATAAAAAATAAAAAGGATATGTATATATATGATATACATATAGGCCAGGCGGGTGTGACTCAATGGTTGAGTGTCAACCTATGAACCAGGAGGTAAAGGTTCAATTCCCAGTCATGGCACATGCCCAGGTTGCGGGCACAATCCCCAGAGGAGAGCATGCAGGAGGCAGCTGATCAGTGATTCTCTGTCGTCATTGATGCTTCAGTCTCTCTCTCCCTTCCTCTCTGAAATCATTATTTTATATATATATTAGAGGTAAACACTGGAAAGTCTCCCTCCCTTCCCTGTGTCCCATCTACGCTATTCCCACCTCCTACCACATTTATTACTTTCTTGTTATCCCTTTTGTGTTTCTTAATTCAAATAAAGCAAATATAAATATAGATATTCTTATCCCCTCTTTTTCCCAAAAAGTAACTTACCAGACATGCTGCATTGTACTTTGCTGTTTTACTTATTTTGAAGATATTTCCACTAGTACATAAAGATCTTATTCTTTTTTACAGCTCCATATTATTCCACTGCGTGTATGTACCATTCTTTATCTAACCAGTCCCCTATGATGGGTTTGGCTTGCTACCAATCTTTATCTTTTTAAAAATCACGCTTCACTGTACAACCTTATGGATATACCAGAGGCCCGGTGCACAAAAATTTGTGCACTCGGGGGGAGGGGGGTCCCTCAGCCCGGCCTGTGCCCTCTCGCAGTCTGGGACCCCTCGGGAGATAACGACCTGCTGGCTTAGGCCTGCTCCCGGGTGGCAGAGGGCAGGCCCAATCCCTAGGTGCAGCCCCTGGTCGGGCTCAGAGCAGGGCCGATTGGGGAGTTGGGGCGCCGCCCCCTGTCATACACAGAGCAGGGCGATCGGGAGGTTGTGATTCCACCCTCAGTCACACTCAGGGTAGGGCCGATTGCACAATCAAGGCAGGGTCGATGGGGAGGTTGCGGCGCCACCCCCTGTCATGCACAGAGCAGGGCCCATCAGGGGGGTTGGGGCTCTGTACCCTGTCACGCACAGAGCAGGGCCAATCAGGGGGTTGGGGCGCAGCCCCCTGTCACACACAGAGCAGGGTCCATCAGGGGGTTGGGGCACTGCCCTCTATCACCCACAGAGCAGGGCCGATCAGGGGGTTGGGGTGCTGCCACTCTCACACTCAGGGCAGGGCTGATGGGGAGGTTATGTCTCTACCCCGTCACACACAGAGCAGGGCCCGTTGGGGGGGGGAGGGGTTTGGGGCGCCGCACCCTGTCACGCACAGAGCAGGGCCGATCAGGGGGTTGGGGCGCCGCACCTTGTCACACACAGAGCCACAGGGCGATCAGGGGGTTAGGGCGCTGCCCCCTGTCACGCTGATCCCGGTGCCAGGAGGCCTCGCGGCTCCGCTGATCCCGGTGCTGGGAGGCATATTACCCTTTTACTATATAGGGTAGTGGCCTGGTGCATGGGTGGGTGCCGGCTGATTTGCCCTGAAGGGTGTCCTGGATCAGGGTGGGGGTCTCCACTGGGGTGCCTGACCAGCCTGGGTGAGGGGATGATGGCTGTTTGCAGCTGGTCACACACCCTTCAGGGTGGGGGTCCCCACTGGGGTGCCTGGCCAGTCTGGGTGAGGAGCTGAGGGCTGTTTTCAGGCTGGGGGTGACTGAAGCTCCCAACCGCTCCTTTTTTTCTTTTTTTTTTTTTTTTTTTATTCTGGGCCGGCTTTAGCTTTGAGGCTTGACTCCAGCTCTTAGGCCTCCGCTGCTGAAAGTAGGTTTCTGGCCTTTGCTTACAATGTTGCGATCCTGCTGGCTGAAGCCCGGCAGGTTTCTGGGGTTTTGTTTAGCTTCTATGTTTGTTACATAGTTGCTTGCAGCTCAGAGGCCTACAGCGGCAGGCAGGGAACATTGGAGTCCTCCGTCACTGAAGCAAGGAAGCCTCATGTTAGTTTCAAGCTGCCTGGCTGCCGGCTGCCATCTTGGCTGACAGTTAATTTGCATATTGCCCTGATTAGCCAATGGGAAGGGTAGCGGTCGTATGCCAATTACTATGTTTCTCTTTTATTAGATAGGATCATTTGGTACATCATTTCCTAGTATGTTGGTATATACCTCGATCTGTTTCTGATTTTTCAATCAGCACTGATTTTAACATCTATTATGCATCAGATCCATTGTGTCTAACTACTACATAGCACCATATTAACTTATTCTTTCCTCGGATGATGAACACTTAGCCTTTTGCTTCTACGAACACTGATGAAATAAATATCCTCATTTATGTTCTTTTAAGAAACAGTGTGAAAATTTCTCTGAACTAACTACATAGGATAGTGATGTATGGCTTATAAGTTATGTGTTTATTTCTAGTTCATTTGACTGGACACCATAACATTGCTTTCCAAAATGTCCACTTCGGTCTGTCCATGAGGGGTTCCTATATTTGTTCCATTTTACTAACACTTTGCATTGATATCCAATTTTCATGTTTTTGGCAGTTGATGGGAGAAAGTATCTTGTCTCAATTTGCTGGTGCAGGTTTGGGGGATCCCTGGTTCCTTGAGAGGTAAGATAGTGACATGTTCTCACAGGATAGTATTGTGATTTCTTTAGACATTTATTTTTCTCAAAAACTTAAAAGCTTTTTAAGCTTATTATTTTACTTGGGATCCATTACAAGTAACTACAGCCAGAGAGCTTATTTGGTCAAAAATAAGCCTGAAAACTCTCCTCTTTTATTATGGCACTTGTGCTCAGCCTCTTTCCTCTCCAACTTACGGCAGTTATCTAAAGACTGCATGAAACAAAAAGCTTGAATCTGATCCTTCCCATTGGGATGGATCTCAGCGCCTAGCTGAGAACTTAAGAAGTTCTACAAAAAACCTTGAGGTCACAGTCTTACCCTCCAGCTACTTAGATGTAGAAGTAATTGGCTTTTTCAAACCTCGAAGATTTTTTTTTTTATCCTCACCTGAGGATATGTTTATTGATTTTAAAAAGAGGAAGGAAGAGAAGGAGAGGGAGAGAGGAAGAGAGAGAGAGAAGGGAGATAGAAACATCCATGTGAGAAAGAAACATCGATCGAGAGGCCCTGACTGGGGATTGAACCTACAACCTAGGTATGTGCCCTGACCAGGAATCAAACTTGCAACATTCGGCCAGGGCTCAAACCTTGCAAATTTAACATTACTGGATTCTCAGTCGGTTTAGATTGCAGGCTGTATTCTAAATGCAGATGAAAGAGAAACCTTTCATCTCCGCACACTGGCCAGCACCAACAAGAAGCCACTGATACACACCAACATTTTTTCCAGACTCAGTAAGCACATGGTCTTCCAGACCACAGTTTTACCAAATATGTCACCAAGGTCGAACAGGTGTCAACAGCTTTCTAGTATGTTATACCTGTGCTCTTTTTCCCACAGCCTGACATCTACCAGATTTGTGGTATCCTGCTTCTAGGTATCAAACTCTGGATTAGTGCCTGGCCGGTGTGGCTCCATGATTGAGCGTCAAGCCAGGGACCATGAGGCCACCAGTTTGATTCCCTGTTGGGCACATGCATGGATTTTGGGCTCAATCCCCTGTGTGGGGCATACAGGAGGCAGCAATTAATGTTTCTCTCTCATTGATGTTTCTATCTCTCTATCCCTCTCCCATCCACTCTCTCTAAAAAAATTAATAATATATATATATTTAAAATCTGGATTAGTAATCATATATGTTGCAAAGACTCAAACAGTGGCTTATACAAGATAGAAGTTCTTTTCCCTTTCACATAACAGCAAGAGCAGTCCAGGGTTGGTATGCCAGCTCCACAATGTTGAGGATCCCTCTAATCTTGTGGCTCTACCTTCCTCAACACACAGCCTCTCTCTCTCTGGGACTAAGGTAACTACCACAGCCCCCACCGTCATGGCTTTCTCTCTATCAACACAGGAGAACTCAGACAGGAGAAGGCATGCTCATTCCTTTACGGTCATGATGCAGCAATGGTACACATTACTTCTACTCATATTTTATTGCAATACTTAGTCATATAGCTGTACTGAGCTGCATGGGAGTCTGGGAAATGTAATTGTTAGCTGACAGATACTTGCCCAGCTAAAAATCTATTATTGTAGAAGAATGGGATAGCAATACCTGGAGATAGCTAGCAGTCTCTGCCCCTGTGCAATTTTCTATTGGGTTTTTATTTTTTTTGTTGTTGGATTTTTTAGTCTCTTCTAGTGGTTTTAATTCTTATCTTAATTGATTTGCATAAATATCTTATCTTTTATAGAAATTGGTCTCTTGTGGTTTTAGATATCACAAATATATTCTCCTGATCTGATATTTGTCTGTTAACTTTGTCTTCCACTGATGCTTACTAATGGATTATTAGCATTTGTTTGATTTCATTTCTTTCTTGTAGGAACTTGCCTAAAGTGGTTCGAACAATACATTTTAATATTTTTTAATTACAGCAGGTCCTCAAATAATGTCATTTTGTTCAGCATTGTTTCATTGTAACAGTGATGAGATGCCATAGGAACTTAACTCTTGTATCTATGAATTAACCTTTGGTAAAATTGGTTTCATTATATGTCATTTCACTTAAAGTTGCAGAACTCATTGACAATGTTAAGTGAGGACTTACTGTACTCTCCACAGAACTATGATCTCAAAAGACACCCTTAAGTTAAAAAAAATCCTTCATTTCTATTTAATCAAATCCAGTAGCATTTATATATTTGAGTCAGTACATTAGTTACTTGCCCATATATGATAATAGTAATTTTCATTACCATATATGCATATTACATATATGTGTAACATATGTCACCTACACAAATATATGTAATAATGAGTATATACACAGATACATATATTTGTATACTTATAAAATGTATATATTAGAAGTCATACAAAAATCAGTTATTTTCTATATTTGATTTCATCTGACATTTAATTCTCCATCCTTGCTTGATAAGAAAATGAAAAGCTTAAATTTGTCCATTCACAGCGAATGACAGAATGTTCTAGGTTTTAAAAGTCCCTTTGAGCCATTAATTTAATTTCAGTCACTTCAAGATTTCAGCCTCTATGGATCCTAGATTCTTACCCTTCCCCTCCCCCTCTTTCTTTTTTCCTCCCGGGGAAGCGATGCAAGTCTTCAGAAGTTTTCCATATCATCCCAGCATCTGGAGGGGGAGAGCTGATCTTCCTCCAAGGTTCTGATTTTCCTGCCTGGTTCCCAGGCATCCAGCAGTGTTAGTATTAGGTACAGCTAACCCTTCCCGGTCCGTTGTGGCTTCTGTTGGCACCTGCCACTGAGGTTTGCCATCCTGGGACCCATTACCACCTTCTATAAGGTTAGGCACCCTGTGGCCTCTCTATGTACTAAACTATTTCTCTTTCCCCAGTTTCCCCAGCACTTACCTATTCCTGACCAGGACACAGGGACCATTTGGATTCTCTATCTGTTCTGCATGAGCCCTGGGAAGTCTGGGTGCTGTCTCCAGTCTATTTGTCCAGACACCAGTTTGGGTCATTTCTAATTTATGGCCCAGAGAGGTGCCTTGTTGCCCTGATGTTGTGCTGGACCTGGAGCCTCTTTAGGGAGCTTGTAATGGACTGTTAGCAAGGAGCCCAGCCCTGCAGCTCTGGAATTGCCGCTTATGTATCTGGATGCTTCTATCATATATCCCTACCCCTGTAATCCGGCTTCCTTCTCTCCAAGGGGCAGGGGCAGGAAGATCAAAGATAACTGAACCTGATTCTCTGCCACTTTGGTTCTTGATTCCCGAGGCTCCTCCACCTCGTGGCACCAGGCTCTTTTCTCCTCCTGGGCAGCAGGGACTTTATGTCATGCCTTCATCTCTTCAACTATAGGGTGTCCCAAAATTCACGCAAGATTTGAATTTTGCGTGATCATTAACAACAACAACAACAACAAAATAAAAGCCTAATTTTACTTGGTTTATTGAATCAGATTCTAATATCTGTTGCCCTTTGATTTCAACCCCTTCAATTTTATAAGCATTACCAAGTACCAATTATGGCCCAGGAGCAGGGACAATGAAGACCAATGAAGACCACAGCTTTGCATATGTGCCAGCAAAGCTGTGGAGGCCATTTACCTGATGTGCTATTCCGTACATAACCCTATGCTGTATACTTTATGAATCAATTAAAAATTTTTCAATTTTTAATTATAAACCTGTGTTTTCTATCAAAATTACTTCTTGCGTGAATTTTGGGACACCCTATATAAAGCATAGTTTTAAAAAACTTTACACTTGAAGCTTCTAGATTTGGAACTTTATCAATTCCACTCTATGCTCCACTTTTCCAAGTTTGGATATATATAGATGACAGCTTGGTAATTTGAGAAAATTCTTTTCTGTCTCAACGCAGCCTGGGCTTTACAACTCAAGTGCAGGTATGTTCAGACTGTTATCTTGCTACTGACCTTAAGGACTATTTTAAAACTAAAAGGTAAACACGAACGCTTTTTTCCTAGGTGAATCTTATCTCTCCTTTCTGTGACGCAGCAAACCCCAAAATTGTCCTCATGGCAACAGCAAGGCCGTGAATGAGAAGGAGGGGAGAAATGGAGGATGGGGATGAGTTACAAAGATGTGAAAGGTAGTCTTGTGGATTCTGCTCTGTTACACTATTTCTCTACTTTGTGTTTCTCGCTGAAGGGAGGTGGAAAGTCAGAACCCTGATTCCTGATTTTCAAGAGACACGTGCATGGAATGTTGGTCTTCTTCCCTCCTTCTGAGTTCCCCGGGGACCGTGGAAGACAAAGCTGAGGCGAGGTCATTAGTTAAAGCCCAGCTCCTCTCCTGGACAGGAAGTGCCTGGGAGAACAGGCACTCATAGGTCCCTTCAGCATACAGAACGTGGGATAAGCCATTAAGGTCGCTTAGAAGCTTCTTTTCTTGTGCCTGCCTTGTGTTTTAGAGAGACCCATACTCGGGAAATGCCTTTCTGCCCGGTGAGAGCTCCAGTGAGGATGACGAGCCTTTAGAAGAATTATCGAAGGAGAAATTGTGCATGAAAATAAAAAGCCTGAAACAAAAACTGACAAACACCCGGAAAGAAAACAGCCGCCTTCGACAGTCTTTGGTGATGCTTCAAGGTAAACTGAGAAAATTGACATCTTTAGATGAAAGGGAAGATACATTATGAGTGGAAAGTGTTGCATATCCACTGTCAAGAATGAAAAAGAACATCAAGACCTTAGAGAAAAGTAACAAAAGTCACATTTTAAGAAAATGTATGATTGCATAATTTAATATGGGAGCACCCTGTTGAAGCTGCGAGTTTATTGTTTAGAAAGTTTTAAATTATTCCTACAAAATACTTAATATTGTGTTCATTTAACAAATGTTCAACGGACATTTATTGAGCACTTACTATATATGCCACTCACTGGTAGGCCCTGGAGAGAAAAGATTAGTAAAACAAATAAGGTGTTCATGATATACTTATCTCAGTCCCCTTCGCTAAGGAAAACACTAGAAAATGGGGCCTGTTCTAATCCACTGTAGAACAACTGGAATTAAAGAGTCCATGTATTAAATGTTAGTCTTGGAGTTGGGAGGAGTGGTTTGAGAAAATCATCACATTCACGGAAGGCTTATAAAGGAGAAAGATCAGCGTAAGCTCGTTAAAAACCACTTGGCATAGTGCCTTTTCGTAGTATCTTCTGTTGTGTTTACGTGTTTATTTTTCAAAAATTGTGTCTTCCATTTGTAGTTCAGCACCATGCACTACTGTATACAGCTGAGTATATGGCAGTTATAGCCTATGTTGGGCAGCATTCTGTTGTAAACAGTAACACACAGAGAACATTTTGAAATAAACAGTAAACACACAGAGCATTCTGAAAGAAAGCCCCCTGGCTGCCGTGTGCAGAATGAGTACAAGTGACAGAAGAAAGAAAATGAGGACGAACTTGAAAGGTATTGCAGTCATCCAGACTAACATGATGGCAGCCTCGCCTAGGGCAACAGTTCTACAATATTTTTCGAGTCAGAAATAGTGAGGCAGATGGAACATGGTGGTGAGCGAGGTCGACAGAGTAATGGCTCATGTGCTTTCCTCAGAGTAGTTATTAAACTGAAGCTTTATAGTTTTAAGTAGAAACAGCCACATCTGAGTGGAAATGTAATGTTTATACCAAGCCATTATCTCTTTATTTTTTCAATTTGAAATGTTGTATTTTTATAACAGATGGCTTTCTCTGGTGAGGTTTTGTGATTTAAAACAAACAAACAAACAGAAGCAGATAACTCTCATGTTTTTATAATCTGTTCCAGAACTTAGAGTAAGATGAAAAGCTTTATAAAATTAAAAAGCCTGAAACCAAAACTGACAAACACCTGGAAAGTTAGCATAAATTGCTGGTTAAAAGTATCCATTTTGGAGTTACAGACCTGGTTTTAAATCTCAACTCTGTTTACTAGCTATAAAACTTTGACCATGTGACTTTATGTACCCTCAGCACCAGTTTCAATTTTCTCAGTGGGGGTAGTATATCATTTTCCTGTTTTTATGAGGATTAAATGATATAATTACTAGTGGTATATGATAGGTGCTCAATAATGGTAGTTATTGTTACTGTCTCTGCTTTTATTGACACAAGGACTTGACCTAAAAGCACCATCCAAAAAATTATAGACTGATTGCTGTTATAAATATAGGTGAGAAAATTCAAATTAAAGAGTAGCAAATCAGTTTCAACAGTCTGTGAAAAGAATCACTTGCTACGACCAGTTTCTTCTCTCTCTCACACTCCCAGATTGCCATTTCATTTTCTCCTCGCTTGCCAACTCCCCACATCTCCTCCCTTATTCTCAGTCTCACTTGATGACTTCACTTCCTACTTCATGGAGAAATTGCAGGATATGAAGACTGTCATCTCTCTACACCTGGACTTGTATGCTCCACTTTTTCTCCTGTCACTCATGAATGACTTATTCTGTTGTTCAGCCAAAGGCAATATCTCTATCTGTGCATCAAATCCCATCCTCTTTCACCTAATCAAGGATATAGCTACAGAGATTCTCCCACTCTCTCCTATATGATCAAGTTTTCTTCTCTAATGAATCATTCTGATTAGCATCAGACATATTTTTATTTCTCTCATTAAAAGTAGAATAGAAAAGATTTGGGAAAATCAATAATTTGTTCAGGAGGTAGAACTTCCAAAGACAAGAGGTCCTAAAAGAGAGAAAACAGAAGAGGTATAAGTTATTTTTAAAATCAATCTGATAAAGTTCTAGAACTGAAGGACATACATTTCTCAATCAAAAGATACCACAAAAAGAAAAAAGGCTTGTCCAAGGCATAACATTGTGAAATGTCAGAACACCAGAAATAAAGAAAAGATTATAAAGTTTTCAGAAAGAACAAGCATGTCACATGCTAAGAATTGGGAACCAGAATGGCATTGGACTCACAAGCAACACTGGAAATTCTAAGATAATTAAGCAATGCCTTCAAAATTCTGAAGGGAAATTATTTAAATCTATACTTTTATACCCAGTGACATTATCAACCAAGTGTGAAAGGGAAATAATATTTTCAAACTTGTAACCTGTCAATAATGTACTTCCCATGCTTTCTTTTAGAAAAGCTAATGGAGGATGTGGTCCTCCAAAATGGGTGTGGAAAGTGAAATAAACCAATCTGAGAAAGACAAATATCACATGATCTCACTTATTGGTGGAATCTAATGAGCAAAATGAATTGACCAAAAAAATAAGACCCAAAGCATGGAGGCATGGAACAGATTGACATACCTCAATGTGGGGTTAGGGGAAGGGGGGTGGGCAGGAAGAGAAGAGATAAACCAAAGAACGCATATACTTACATGTATAGCCCATGTACATGGGCAATAGGGTAAGGAAGACCTGAGGGGGTGGAGAGGGGCTGGGAAGAGGAGGGTGGGAGGGGGTGGAATGGGAGATATCTGTAATATGATCAACAATAAAAAACATATGTATGCTGTAACCGGTTTGGCTCAGTGGACCTGCGGACCGAAGGGTCCCAGGTTCGATTCCGGTCAAGGGCATGTACCTTGGTTGCGGGCACATCCCCAGTAGGAGGTGTGCAGAAAGCAGCTGATCGATGTTTCTCTCTCAATGTTTCTCTCTCATCGATGTTTCTAACTCTCTATCTCTCTCCCTTCCTCTCTGTAAAAAATCAATATATATATTTATAAATTTATATATTTATATATTTATATATATTTATAAATATATATATTTAAAAAGAAAAAAATGGGAGTGAATAGAGAAAGACATGGTAATCAGAAAACAGGTGGTCCAATTCAGGAGAATGACCAGAAGGAGCTACAGAATGATAGTGAAGGGAAGTTCAGGGATGACAAGTAGCCTAGGAGGAGCTAGTCCAGATTGTGGAGAGGTATGGAAGGTTCCTGGAGAGATATCTCCAAGAAAAAATTGAAATTGATAGGTGACATAATGTATCAAAACATACTGAAAGGAGATTTTACACCTCTGGTAGGAGGTTTAGAGATACATGAGAGAAGCAGTACTTGTCAATATTAAATAATATGAAGTTCCAATAATTAAAAGCAACTTTCCAGTGCAATTGTCAGCAGATTAATGGAACAGAATGCATATCTCACAAATAGAACCTCTTATATATGATAAAGAAGCTATCCTAAAGGCACTATAGCACAGAGGTAAAAAGTATGGATTTAAAGGGGCCAAAACACCTGGATTTAAACCCTGGCTCTGCCACCTCCTAGCTATATAGACTTGTGCGAGTTGTTCAGCCACTCTAGACCTCAGTTTCCTCTTCTCAAAATTAAAAGTAATAAAAGTGATTGCCTAGGTGACATGTAAGCATTCAGAACGGAGCCTGGCAATAGCAAATGCTATGTAAGACTTGCTATTATAGTGTTCCCTATCACAAGTCACGGGTGTGTCACCTATGCCCTTACACAGGGCCCTGCTCTTAGAGAGGCCCCACATAGTGGTTAAAGGCTCTGTCATTACCATATTAAAATTCTTAAGAAGCTCTAAGGAGTCTTGAATTTTCATTTTGCAATGAAATCCTGCAAGTCAATCGGTAAAAGATGAATTATTCAACAAGTAAACCCCAGTGTGTTGTAGGGGGAAGGACAGGTTTGAGTTGGGTTCTCATTTCACACCACGTGGCACACTAAAAATAGTTTAAAATGAAATCTCCATGTTCTGAATTTAAATGGGAAGTACCTGTTTAAATAATATGATGAAATTTGTCTTTAAAAATTAATAATAAATACGTTCTAATATTGTTCACTAAATAGGCCTACAAATAAGAATCCAATAGCAAAAAGCACTCCTGACCTGGGCATGGTCTTGTAATACAATTTTCCACTAAAAGGAGGTAGTTTCTTTGGAGAAATGGCTAATTCTCCATCTTGTACAGGAGATGAACAAGATGAGCCTTGTCAGCAGGCTCAAAGAGGACATACTCTACTAGTACATGAACATCTTGTCATCCCAGGAAGCAAAGAAGTTAGCAAAGACTATGTGGACATACCAACTAGAAGAGGTTCCCACTGGCCGCAAGTGGGACAGTTTGAGCACCAGTAAGAATAATAACCACAATAGATAGAAACATATCATGGCCAAAACCGGTTTGGCTCAGTGGATAGAGCATCGGCCTGTGGACTGAGGGGTCCCAGGTTCGATTCCGGTCAAGGGCATGTACCTGGGTTGCGGGCACATCCCCAGTGGGAGATGTGCAGGAGGCAGCTGATTGATGTTTCTCTCTCATCGATGTTTCTAACTCCCTGTCTCTCTCCCTTCCTCTCTGTGGAAAATCAATAAAATATATTAAAAAAAAGAAAGAAAAAGAAACATATCATGCATGATTTATAATGGTATGCAAAGAAGAAAAACCTGAATGGTCATCAGAAAGAAACAACATTATTTTGAAAATTAGCAAATACAGACAAAAAAAACAACATTTGTTCTGCCATTACTATATGAAATGAACTGCCAGGTAAACAAATATTTGAAAAAATGAAGTTTCCCTTTGTAGAATTCCTGCTAATAAGTGAAGAAGAAAAAACTTAGAATATTGGCATTGCAACCTCTATGGCATAGCAAATCTAAGCAGTGATCATCAGTGACTGCAAATATTACACAGAAAAAAGGTAACCATGCATTAAATGCCACCTGATGGAAGTAAAAGACTACCAACATCTGATCAAGCCCTGTAGACCTAACTACCAATTTAAACCTAATACAGGGAACAGAAGACTATGTTAAACACCACTTAAAGGGCATAATCCAGAGCCAGGGGTCCTCAAACTACGGCCCACGGGCCACATGCAAATACAAATATTGTATTTGTTCCTGTTTTGTTTTTTTACTTCAAAATAAGATATGTGCAGTGTGCATAGGAATTTGTTCATAGTTTTTTTTAAAACTATAGTCCGGCCCTCCAACGGTCTGAGGGACAGTGAACTAGACCCCTGTTTAAAAAGTTTGAGGACCCCTGATCCAGACTTTGGGAAACTTGGCTGGACAAATGACGCACTTTCTTCAACTAATAAATTGCAGGGAAATATGAGGGAGAGAAAACTTACAGTTTAGAAGAGACAACAACCAATTGTAATGTATGGGCCTTTTTTGACTCCTGCTTCAAACTAACTTTAAAAAAAAGAGAGAGAGAGAGAGACAATCAGAGAAATTTGGACATTTACTTAGTTTTTTAAAATGACATTAAAAAGTTATTGTTGAGTATTTCTGGCTGTGACATAGGTGTTATAGTTATATTTTTAAAATGTCTTACGTTTGCCCTAACCAGTTTGGCTCAGCGGATAGAGCGTCGGCCTGCGGACTCAAGGGTCCCAGGTTCAATTCCGGTCAAGGGCTTGTACCTTGGTTGTGGGCATATCCCCAGTAAGGGGCGTGCAAGAGGCAGCTGATCGATGTTTCTCTCTGATCGATGTTTCTAACTCTCTATTCCTCTCCCCTCCTCTCTGTAAAAAAATCAATAAAATATATTTTTAAAAAAATAAATAAAATGTCTTACGTTTTAGAAATACACATGGAAACATTTACAGATGCTATGAGATGATGCCTGTGATTTGTTTCAAGTACTAATAATCTAGAGGGCAGGGAAAAATTGGATGGCGGTGTAGATGAAAAAAAGATTGCTGTGAGTTAAGACTGGGGGATGAGTATATGGGTGTTTACTATTTTTGTATTTAAATTTTTCCATTAAAAGTCTTAAAGATATATTTTGGGGGAAAAGCTTACTTATAAATAGATGCTTAAACTGTACAAACTATATGTGGATATATTTAACTGATATAAATAATTAATGACTTCAAAAAATAAATAACATACTAAAGCAAAGACTGCTACTTTAACCCAAATAAAAACTAAAAATGTGTGTCCTTCCAAAAATTTTTAAATTAAAAAATAAACACTCTAAGAAAAATACCACACATGAGAAATAAAAGGTTAAAATGTTCAACATAAAAGGCAGTTAATAATAGTAGCTAATAGATTGTGCCTAAAATGTATTAGCCACTCTTATAAGCACTTTACAACCATAATTTAAGCTCTTATAAAATAAAAAAGTACTAATATTCTATGATCTAATAGATAATTCATAGAAGTTCAAATAATCATAAGCAAATATATATTTAACTTCACAATAATCAAGTAATTGTTGTACTAAGATTTTAGCCTATCAAAATAGTGAAGAATATTGTTAGTGATTAATGCTGTTATTGATGGTGCGGTAAAATGGCAACTTCTTGCATAGCCAGTGGGAGCTTAAGTTGCAAGAATCTTTCTGAAGAGCAAGTCAGCAATATTAATTGAGTCGTAAAATCATTTATACCTTTGATCCTATTGTTATGCTTTCAGGAATGTATAGCATTAGCATGATCATAGATGCATGTGAAGATGTATGTGCCAAGTGGTTTGTCAGAGTTTTCTTTGTAATAAAGAAAAATTGAAAGCAACCTAAATTCCAAAAAAAAAAGGAGCATTTAAATAAATTATAGAACATCAATATGTTAGAATCTTAGGAGACCATTAAAGTTATATTTTTGCTCTGGCCAGTGTGGCTCGGTTAATTGGAGGTCCTCTGGTATACTGGAGGATTGCCGGTTCAATTCCCAACCTGAGTTGCCGGTTCAGTCTTCTGTGTGGGGTGTACAGGAAGCAGCTAATAGTTGCTTTGCTCTTGCATCAGTGTTTCTCTCTCCCTCTCCCTTCCAGTCTCTCTAAAAATGTCATTTAAAAAATCTTTTAAAATAAAAGTTGTATTTTTAAGTGCAAAATAACCCATCAACAAATGAATGGATACATTAATTGTGGAGTATCCATGTAATTGAATATTAGTCAGCAACAACAAAACAATAAATAACTGAACATCATGAATGAATTTCAAAACATTATGCAGAGAGAGAAAAAAAGACAAAAAGAAGAGAATTATATGAAATTCTAGAACATGTAAAACTTACCTGTGGCTAAAGATGTCACATGTTTGGTTGCCTCCGAGGCAAGTGCAGGGATTGACTTAGAAGGGTCATGAAGCAACTTTCTGAGAAGATGGAAATGTTCTACACTGAGTGGCCAGATTATTATGACCACCTGACGTTTGTAGGCAAATTAGCTAGAATTTCACACTAAAGTTGCTAGAGGGCCAGACCGTTATAAATAGGGAATCGGGTTGTTTACCATGACAGTAGAAGTGATTTTTTTCTGAAGATATGGGTAAATAACACGATTTATTATATATATATCCCACGTTCAAAGGCTGTAAAGTCGCATTGTTTACCCATATCTTCAGGAAAAAAATCACTTCTACTGTCGTGGAAAACAACCCGCTTCCCTATTTATAATGGTCTGGCCCTCTAGCAACTTCAGTGCAAAATTATAGCTGATTTGCCTACAAACAACAATAATCTGGCCACTCAGTGTATATTGTGATGGGTATGCATTAACCAGGTGTATCCTTTTGTCAATATCATCTCACTTTATCTACGTAATCTCTGCCCAGACGTAATGTAAGATCTTGCCTTTGACTCTATGTAAATCAGGCAGACCTCTGGGCTCTCCCTCCAGGGAGCATGCCCATGCCATTCCTTTTCCCCTCTCCTTCCCCTACAAGCACCTATTCCCTAACCTCTAAGGGACCCCATGAGACTTGCAACCAGGGAAGCAATGGGCAGCAGCAGCTGGTCCTGGGCTAACCCCCTGAACTTGTCTCCCAGGCCCCCTTTTCTCTGACTTCCCCGTGAGTCAAAGCAGCCCATCCTAGGCTCTCCTGTTGCTTCTTCTATGCCAGTGGTTCTCAACCTTCTGGCCATTTAAATACAGTTCCTCATGTTGTGACCCAACCATAACATTATTTCATTGCTACTTCATAACTGTATTTTTGCTACTGTTATGAATTGTAATGTAAATATCTGATATGCAGGATGGTCTTAGGCGACCCCTGTGAAAGGGTTGTTCGACCGCCAAAGGGGTCGCGACCCACAGGTTGAGAACCGCTGTTCTATGCCCTTCCTTGTTTCATTGTCCTAAGTATATCTTTGCTGCAGTCAATAAATTCTTGCTTTCTTTTCTAACAAAACAACAGACCTCAAAAACCATATTTTCGAGAAAATTTAATAATTTAGGAAACATATTCAACTTACAGACTTAATTGAAAAAACGGAAACATGCTACAATGCTGTGTATACAGTATGGTCCTAAGTGTGTAAAAGAAAATACATGAATATAGAGAGAGATACACAGAAATGACAAAGATATATTCCAATGAACAGGTACACATTTCATTATTAGAAAACACAATAAATATTCTTGAAACCTCACTTTATAACAAATCCTCTTTTTCTCTTTACATTCTATCTTTGGCCTTCTTGCAGTTTCTCAAATTCAAAACGTGTGGTTCCTAAGCCTCTGATGACCTCCTCGTTCCCTCTAACTATTCAATTCCTGCTCAGCCTTCAGCTCTCAGATCAATCTTGACCTCCCCATCGAAGCTTTCCTTTCCCGGGCAGGGTCAACCACATTACCCTTCCCCTTCGTGACACTCAGCCTAAAACTAAAAGGCCAAAGGCAGAGGCAACAGCATTCTTTTTAGATCCAAAAGAGTAGCTTATTTTTGGGAAGCAATAATCCAGGCAGAACCCCAAATAGTATTTGAATTAGGAGTTGAAGGCAAGGGTATTTATGGGAAAGGGAAGAGGAATAATTGTATCAGTAGAAGAAAGGAATTTCTATAGATACAGATAAATTAACATAGTAATGCTAATTCTAAAGGGTGTTTTTAATTTTCATTCTGGTAGTAATAATATCTGCTCTCTTATCTTTTCAAACAGTTGTTTGGGTTAATGCTGCTTTAGGTCCAGTCCAAAGGTTATTTCGACCAGTTTTAATGTCCCAGAAGTTTGAGGAGTGAGATGTGCAAAGGCAATTCCTATGGGACTCAGACTCCATTTCAGAGCGGCTCAATTTATATTACTTTTTTACACACTTAACGACTGTAATTTTTCATTTCTTTGCGTGTACCTTGAGTCAGCCAAACTGCAAGTTTAAGGGCACTGTCCTCTAGACTGCCAAGTCTGCCTAAGACTTTTGATACCAACTGCAAACTCTGGGGTTTTTCAAAAACACCCTCAGGTTCAATAACTTGCTAGAGAAACTCACTGACACCTATCCTATTCATGGTTTCATTTATTACGGTGAAAGAATACAAATTAGAACCAGCCAGAGTTAGAAAAGACACACAGGGCAGAGCCTGGGCCATTTCCAGATGTGCAGCTCCTGTTGTCCTCAGGATGCATTACCCTCCTAGCATTTATTGTGTTACAATTTGCACGAAGCATTGTCCATTTAGGAAGCTCACTTGAGCTTTGGTGTCCAAAGTTTTTATTGAGGGTTTATTACATAGGCATGACTGATTGGTTGATTGATCACCTATGTGATTGAACTCAGTCTCTAAATCTTTCTGGCTTTCTGGCCATGGCCAGCTTCTACCCTAAGATTACTGAGTATGATCATTCCTACCCTGAGAAACCCCTTAGCATAAACTATAAAGTGTGGTCTGAGAAGGTCACCATGAATAACAAAGACACTCCTATTGAGAAATTTTGAAGCATTTAGAGTTTACCTCCCAGGAACTGATGGGGTAGGATGGGAATGGGGGAGGGGGAGCTACAAAATAGACCTTCCTTTGCGCAGGCCAAATTCTTACTACACAGAATAGTTATGTAAATAATGTCCTCCACCCTCTCTCACTTGCAAAAAAACTATAATCACATCTGGTTTTGCTTCCAGTTTCATCCCTAGCACCTAACATAGTGGTTGGAAAATGTTGAGTGTCTGCATAATTAGTACAGTTGACTCTTAAACAATGCGGCCATTAGAGGTGCTGACCCTCTCATGCAATTGAAAATCCATGTATAACTTTGACTCTCCAAAACTTAACTTCTCCCCACACTTTTTAAATTAAATTTATTGGGGTGACATTGGTTAATATGATCATATAGGTTTCAGGTGCGGGTTTCTATGTTACAAGATCACTGTGTACCGACCACCCAAAGTCAAATCTTCTCCTGCCACCATATATTAGGACTCCTTCACTTCCCACCCCGTTCCCTCTGGCAACCACCACACTGCTATTTGTGTTCACCAGTTTCAATTTTATATACGACATATGAGTGAAATCAATGGTTCTTAGCTTTTTCTGACTCACTTATTTTACTTAGCTTAATATTCTCAAGGTCCATCCATGTTGCAAAGACTTAACTTCTAATAGCCTACTATTGACTAGAAACCTTACTGATAACATAAACAGTTGATTAACACATATTTTCTGTGTTATATGCATTCATGAATACCTAATTTTCTCTTCATTTTTTAGGCTATGCAGTTCATCTGTGAGTTTTTTCAAATTGTCACAAATCTCTAACAATTTTCATGTATATATATACTAGAGGCCTGGTGCACAAAAATTTGTGCACTCTGGGGGGAGGAGGGGGTCCCTCAGCCCGGCCTGTGCCCTCTCGCAGTCTGGGACCCCTCGGGAGATAATGACCTGCTGGCTTAGGCCTGCTCCTGGGTGGCAGAGGGCAGGCCCAAACCCTAGGTGCAGCCCCTAGTTGGGCTCAGAGCAGGGCAGATTGGGGAGTCGGGGCGCCGCCCCCTGTCATGCACAGAGCAGGGTGGATCGGGAGGTTGCAATGCCACCCTCGGTCACGCTCAGGGTAGGGCTGATTGGGGGGTTGGGGCACCGTCCCCTGTCACACTCAAGGCAGGGTTGATGGGGAGGTTGTGGCGCCACCCCCTGTCACGCACAGAGCAGGGCCCATCAGGGGGTTGGGGAGCTCCCCTCTGTCACACACAGAGCAGGGCCAATCAGGTGGTTGAGGAGCTCCCCCATGTCACACACAGAGCAGGGCGGATCAGGGGGTTGGGGCGCCGCCACTGTCACACTCAGGGCAGGGCCAATGGGGAGGTTATGGCTCTACCCCATCACACACAGAGCAGGGCCGCTTAGGGGGTTGGGGCGCTGCCCCCTGTCACACACAGAGCCGCAGGGCTATCGGGGTTTGGGCGCTGCCCCCTGTCACGCTGATCCCGGTGCTGGGAGGCATATTACCCTTTTACTGTATAGGATAGAGGCCTGGTGCACGGGTGGGTGCCGGCTGGTTTGCCCTGAAGGGTGTCCTGGATCAGGGTGGGGGTCCCCAGTGGGGTGCCTGGCCAGCCTGGGTGAGGGGCTGAGGGCTGTTTTCAGGCTGGTGGGTGACTGAAGCTCCCAAGCACTCCTTTTTTTCTTTTTCTTTTTTGATTCTGGGCCAGCTTTAGCTTTGAGGCTTGGCTCCAGTTCTTAGGCCTCTGCTGCTGAAAGCAGGTTTCTGGCCTTTGTTTACCTTCTGTATTTGAAACAATGTTGCGATCCTACTGGCTGAAGCCCTACAGACTAAAGCAGGTTTCTGGGGTTTTGTTTAGCTTCTATATTTGTAACATAGTTGCTTAGAGTTGCAGCTCAGAGGCCGACAGCAGCAGGCAGGGAACGTTGGAGTCCTCCGTCACTGAAGCAAGCAAGCCTCATGTTAGTTTCAAGCTGCCTGGCTGCCGGCCGCCATCTTGGCTGGCAGTTAATTTGCATATTTTCCTGATTAGCCAATGGGAAGGGTAGTGGTCGTATGCTAATTACCATGTTTCTCTTTTATTAGATAGGATTTTTTGCATGATATGAGAGAGAGACAGACAGACAGACAGAGAAATACTTATTCTTGTGTTTCCTGACCAGAGATTGAACCCGAAACTTTGGCATATCTGGACGACGCTCTAACCAACTGAGCTGCCTGGCCAGTACTTCCAGTATATTTATTGGGGGGAAAATTCGCATATAAATGGACCAACTCTAGTTTATAGCATGAAATTGGCAGAGTCTGAATTTGAATCTTGGTTCTTCTTCTCACTACTTGGGTTGACCCTGGATGGGTTATTTAACCTCTCACTGCCTACTTGTCCTCATCTATAAATTAGGGATAATGATGACACCTATCTCATAGAGTTGCAATGAAGATTAAATGAATGAACATGAGTAAACTTCCCAGAATAAGGCCTGTCACAGAGTAAAAGCTAGATTAATGTTTAATATTATTAAATGCTCAATAAGTAATTTCTGAATAAGTGTCTGGCAAAGGAGAGATGCTTAGTAAATATTAATTGAAATATATAAGATTTTCTTCTTTAGTAGATTTTCCTATTAATATAGTACCAGATGTATTAATTTGGACATGTCATCAATATACCTGATTTTCAGCTCTCAATTCTTATTTTATTCTAAAGATTATAGCTCAATGATATGATTAAGAAATATACAAAAAAAAATTCTGTCTTTTGTCCTTAACCATAAAGTGAGGAGTTGAATTAGGTAGGGTTCAAGATGGCTTCCAACTCCAACAAAATGTTATTTGTCCTTAGGAAACAAACTAAATATAACAACAGAGAAGACCATTTAACATGGAGACATGAAACGTTTGAATGTGTAAGTTTCTACTGAAAAAAAGAAAGGACATTCAGTTAATTACCAGAATTCATCTTTGATATATGAAAACATAGATTTGAATTGTGGCAATGAATTTTTATTAGTTTGATGGAATTTGACTCCATGGCAAACCACACGCAGAGGTCTTGGAAAATTTATTTTAATCTGTGAGAAATGGTTTAGTTTATCTTGTCACTTAAGCTGGCTTAATGTGAGTATCTGGAAGGTGATTGGTAATAGAGTCAGTAATGTCTCCAAACACATTAAATACTTTCAAATAATGCTATTAGAAATTAGAAAAAATAATCAATGTGTAAAAACATTCATTTTTATTACAATGTAATGCATAAACATTTAAATACTGTCACCAAATATTTATAAATTGATTTTTTATTATGGAGCAATTACTAAATTATTTAATAAAAAGTAAATATGTCCCAACCACTTTTCTTACCATGTTTGTTTTCCAAAGGTAGCAAAAGTTAATGATTTGTTCTACATATGTCTATGCATATACACACAATAAGAAATGTATATATGTCCTGTTACTAAAAAAAAATAGTTGTAAAGTGTTACTTTTTCTTGCCATTTTAGTGTTACCACAAGCAGTTACCCAGTTTGAAGAATTGGTTGGTATGGCAGAGGCCGTGCTTAAGGGTCGAGGAACCATGTTTACATCTGCATCTACCCTCTGGAGAGCAACAAACAACTCCTCACCAGATTCATTTGCCTCCATGTGCAGTAATTCTAATTCTAATTCTAATTCCAGTTCACCAATTTCCTTGAAAGCTGAAGAAGAGCATCACACTGATGAGAAGCAGGTCAGTGGGATTACCCACCCTATCTTTCTCTGGGATATAGTTAAATACAAAAATTAAAATAAGAGCACCGCTAGCAATATATCCTAAGAATCCCAAAACACCAGTCAGAAAGAATAGATGCACCCCTATGTGCACAGCAGTGCTATTTACAATAGCTAAGATCTGGAAACAGCCCAAGTGCCCACCAGTAGATGAGTGGATAAAAAAAGCTGTGGTACATTTACACAATGGAATGCTATGCAGCTATCTAAAAGAAAGATCTCTTACCCTTTGAGACAGCATGAAGGGATCTGGAGAGTATTATGCTAAGTGAAATAAGCCATTCAAGGGAAGACAAGTATCACATGGTCTCACTCATATGTGGAATCTAATGAAGAAAAATAAACTGATGAACAAAATAGATCCAGAGACATAGAAGCATGGATCAGACTGATGAATCTCAGAGGGCAGGGGGTTAGGGGGCAGGAAGAGATTAACCAAAGAACTTATATGCATATGTGCATAATCCATAGACACACAATAGTACAATGAAGGCCTTGGGGGGAGAGAGGGGGGAGGGGATCAATGGGGGGAAAGGGGACATCTGTAATACTTTCAACAATAAAAAATCATTTTTTTAAAAAAGAGCACAAAGTGACCATTGGTTTTATCAGATACTTTTAGGTAACTTTAGATCACAACCATAACATTCCTATTACATAAAACAGTAAATCTAATATTTGTGAAACAAATATCCAGGTTGTTTCTAAAACTAAAGTCAAATTGTAGGCAGTATGATGTTTTAAAACTAGACAATTCTAAATCCAATAACAGAAGGATTACTGTGCATTAAGGGCTATGAAATCATATCATTGGAAAGAGGTAAATTTCATCCTCTGCATGCTGTCTGGACACAGTTCTTTTGCTACTTCCTCAATTTCTCTTAATAAAAATATAGAAGCTAAAAAGACAGGAGTTTTGTTTGAATCAGGTATTATTGTTGGAAAATAGGCCTTCAAGAGCAATATTAAATACTAAAAGTCTATCATTCAGAATATTTGAATCTTAGTGTATTCGTTTCCTTCTGCAGTCTAACAGGTTACCACAGAATTAGTAATTTGTAAGAATCCGGTTTAAGTATCTGAGAGTTCTGTAGGTCAGAAGCGCGGTAATATCAAGCTATTGGCAGGGGGCTCCTTTCCGGAGGCCCTATGGAAGAACCTGTTTGCTGCTCCTTTGGGTTGTAGAATTCAGCTTCTGTGGTTGTAGAACCGAGTTCCAATTTTCTTGCTGACTGTAAATGGAAGGCCATTCCCGCTTCTAGAGGCAACCACCTTCCTTATTTGCAGCCACTTCCACCATCCTCAAAGCCTGCCATGGCAAGCAAAGTCCCCCTCACTCTTCCAGTCTCTCCTCCATCATGTCCTGTTTTCTGACCCTTTCTTCTGCCTCCCTCTTCTGCATAGAAGGGCTCCTGTAATTAGGTCAGGACCCACCTGGATAACCCAGGCTAGTCTTCCCATCTCAAGATACTTAACGTTAATCACACCTACAAAGTTGTTTTCCCATTCACAGTTTCCAGGGCCATTATTCTGCCTCCCACACTTAGTTAAGTATTGAGAAGGGGACTAATTCTCAAAGCACCAAATCCAGATTCCATAACAAGAATATGTATATATTCTGTATATGTATATACTCACAAATATTGGGAATTTTCTCAAAGACAGCATTTAACTCTAACACTTGAAATGTAAAGTATATACTAAAAGTATATTGCCCTAACCGGTTTGGCTCAGTGGATAGAGCATTGACCTGCGGACTCAAAGGTCCCAGGTTCAATTCCAGTCAAGGGCATGTACCTTGGTTGCTGGCACATCCCCAGTAGGGAGTGTACAGGAGGCAGTTGAACGATATTTCTCTCTCATGGATGTTTCTAACTCTCTATCCTTTTCCCTTCCTCTCTGTAAAAAATCAATGAAGTATATATATTTTAAAAAGTATAATGCATCTCCTTAAAGAACATTGATTTTGTTTTCTGGTATGCCTTAATTATTAATATATTCCTCCAGATTTTACTTCCTTTTTCTTCTTCTTCTAATTTCATTCTTTTTTTGTTTTTCAGTTCAAGATTGAAAAATGGCAGATTGCTCGTTGTAACAAGAGCAAACCTCAGAAATTTATTAATGATTTAATGCAAGTACTTTACACAAATGAATACATGGCCACACACAGCCTGACCGGTGCAAAATCCTCTACTTCAAGGGAGAAAGCGGTAAAGCCAGCTATGAATCAGAATGAAGTTCAAGAAATCATAGGTGATAAAATGATTGTATTATACTGTCACATGATTTTGAAATTATTTTATCCTTCTAGGTTAAGTTATTCTTTTATGATATTTTCCTTCAAATTTATTTTTCTGTGAAAGAAAAATCGGAGGACAATCTAAACCCTAGTATATATGGGAAATTTTATAGAAAAAATTTACTTTAAAAGTAGATATTAAACTAAAACAAATTGAATATTACTGAAAAGTTTGGATTCAGAAAATTCATAGCTTTAGAAAAGTAAATTTTCAAAATCCTTTCAACCAAAATTTCATTAACAGTTTGTATCTTATTTTCTCTTTGTCTTAGTTCTATCCCTTATCTTTATTCTAGGAAGAAAGAGGCTAATTTGACTTTACTTTTGATTTTCAACTTACTGATTCTCCTTAAATTTAATAATCTAGATTGTCAAATAATTTTTTGAAAATATCTAACAAATTTAGGGAATCACTGAATCCCAGCTCTCTATATTTTAATAGTATGTAATTTCTTACTCGGAAAAGGGTCAGACTCAACTATTCTAACTGATGTTGGGATAGATACAATTAAATTCCTAGCATTTGGGAGCAAGGAGAGATTTCAGAGCAAGCAGTAAGGTTAAAGTTGAGTGGTACCATAGGAAGACAAATACGTAGAACTTTGTTATCTCTTGCTTTCTTTGTAAAGCCTACTTATCTATTCATCTATTTAAAGATCTCATGGGTGTTTGGGCTACTTTTGCAAAATGAAGACAAAATTGTAATGTGCTTCATGTTTTATCTCAGTTCATATCCTAAGATGCAAAGGCCTCCTGAAGTGTTTCTGTGTGCTGCTGTTATTTTTTACAGGAGTCACAAAACAGTTATTTCCCAACACGGATGATGTCTCCATCAGAAGAATGATAGGGCAAAAGCTGAACAACTGTACCAAGAAGCCAAATTTAAGCAAAAATATGAACTCTCAGGATATTAAGTAGGTCCTTGTGGTAAGTATTTTCAACCTTCACCATCCTTCTGATGTGGCAAGAAGATGCAATACTTTTATCCCTGAAAAAGCATTTTCTGAACACTCTACTCAAGAATACCAGTGGCCTGTGAAATGCTGATATTCCTGGAGGTGAAGGTGGGGACAGGGAAGGGAATTTAAATTTGGGAAATGATGACTTCAGTCACACAGATTTTCCCTTCCTAAAAACTCCCAGGTATTTTGATACCCTTTAAGATGCCCAAGTGCACCCAGAAATCTCCAAGGAGAGCATATAGTATGTAGTGTTTTCCAAGTATGTTTTATTGAGGACCTTTTTTTTCCTTCACAGAACACATGTTAAGTTGTGGGTAGGGGTAGGAAGGAGCCAAAGGAAGAACACATGACAATTTACAAAGTTTCTCTAGAACACATGAGATACACATCTTTGGGGGAAATCTGAGGCATGTCAATGAGACTGAACTCACAGCTCTAACCCAGCCAGCGATCGGACCTGTGTACCAACTCCTGGCTGGAAGTATTGAGGGGTTTCCCTCACCACCCCTCATTCTGCTTCTCATTGTCTTTATATCCGTTGTTATAGTTAGCTTGTTGGATGAGGATTTTTACCAAGATGTTTGTATTAAACTAAGGAAAAGAATTATTTGTTTACAATGAGTTTTACGGAGATGCACTTTAGAGTCAGGCCCAGCCCCAGGCAAACCCTGAAACAGAATTTTGTGTTTGCTTTCACAACCCCTGGCTGTTTCACTTGTGCTCACCCTTCCTCTCCGTTATTTTGATGGAAAATATGTAAAAATACGCATTATTATGTTATCCATTTTAAAAATATATATTTTAATTGATTTCAGAGAGGAAGGGAGAGGGAGACATAGAAACATCAATGATGAGAAAGAATCATTGATCTGCTGCCTCCTGTTCTGGGGATCGAGCCCAAACCTGGGCATGTGCCCTTGACCGGAATCAAACCTGGGACCCTTCAGTCCGCAGGCTGATGCTCTATCCACTGAGACAAACCAACTAGGGCAATGCTATTAATGTTTTAATTGGTAAATAGAGCCGTAGGGTAAACACAGGAGGGCAGGTTTTTTTGTCCATTTAACTTCTGCATTGCCTGTTCTCCGTCTAACTCTATCATTTGTGAGACTATTTTATTTGTCTTTTTCTTCTGACTGTGTTTTAAATGGGATGTGGAACTGTGTGGATTGCAGTAATTCAACCGACCCACTCTCCACCCATTGCTAACTACCACCCCTTCCTCCCTGAGGGTCCTTTACTATTTTGCTATCCAAGTAAGGCTACTGATGAGGGTCAACAATAGTCTCTCTTCCTTAAAGACAAACAAACAAAATTACTTATAACAACTGCAGAGTGATTCTTTCCCTTGGCTCATATATACTGGTAGACTGACTTCAAGATTTATAAAACATAAGGACATTTTATCCCTCATGATTAGAAATTTAAGTAGGCTGTGAATTTCATATTTTCTCAGTTAGTAGATAGTATTTAAATGAGCCCTCAGAACTTCTCATTTTGACACGGGCTACCTTATTAATGTGTATAATGGCTAAGTTCCCTCTCTAAATACCATGCAACCACACACATGAGTCATAGAACTATCTTTTGTAGCACATTATCACATTTCAGGGTACTACAAAGCATTTTAATATTCTAACTTCTGCCTTTTTAATATCTCAGACTGCCAAGGGTAAGTACAAAACTCATCTCTGACAAGATCAGTCAGCAGAGTGTTGAAGAAATTTAGTCAAAAGGTTTTTATATCAGTTTGCTTGTGCTTGCCAGGAGTAGTGTTATTAAATCGCCTGGGTATGGCCTCAATTAACATTTTAAAAAGGAACAATTCTCTTGCTATGAACTCAATATATTCTGTGCCTTCTGAGCCTTAGCCTTGCTTGGTTGTCAAGTTGCTTGGAATGGAAATGGATATATTTTGAATTAGAAATAGAGATTAACAAGGTGTTCTGAATGGGAAAAGTTTTTTTAATTGACAGGTATCTTTCATTTGAAGTATAGTTCAATCAAAATTATTTCAAAAAGGACTGAGAAACTATATGGGGAAGAGCAGCGTATTTAGCCATACTTGATGCATTAGTCAGATATAGCACCATCTAGTGGTCATTTAACTAACAGGAACCCCCAAAGTTGACTATACTTATTTAGGTAAACTATGTCCCCTGCTCAACCAACCCCTGTCCCTCAAAAGTATTCTTTGGAAAAATAATTCCCTTGCATTACTATTAACAGGGAGTATTCTTCAAAGTCATATAGACTTATATGAACTCCTATTCGTTCCAGAAGCCTAGCAACCCCCACCGACGTGTCCTGTGGCTGACTGTGCCCTCCACCCAGTACTGAGCTCGAGGTTGCCATCGGTGGCTTGGATTTGAAAGGACAGCCATTTCCCAGCTAAGACTTAGTTCTTTGAGGATTAATACTCAATTACATCCTTCCCCCTTTATCATCTATTCTCTCACATTCCTGTGACAGCTGTTAGGCCAAAGTGAGAGGCAACAAGCATTTTTTGAGATCCAAAAGAACAGTTCTTAGAAAAGCACCGATTTGGGCAGAAAGCCAACTAGTGTTCCAATTAGGAGGGGAGGCAAGGGGTGTTTATGAGAAAGGGAAGGGGGAACACTTACATTAACAGAAGGAAGGATTTCTATTGTGCAAAGAAGCTAACACCGTGATGCTAATTCTAAAGAATGTTTTCAATTTTCAGTCCGGTAGTCATCATACCTACTTTCTTATTATCTTTGCAAACAACTGTCTGGGATACAATGCTGCTTTGGGTTCTTTTGCCCAGTTTTCACATTCCAAGGGGCTGAGAAATAAGTAAGACATGCAGTTCCTCTGGGTTGGCAGTTCTGACTCCACTTAAAAGTGGCTCCATTTATATTATTTTTCACTGCCCTCAAGTTGCCTGAAGCTCACACTTTGCCAAGAGCTTGATGTTGCCAATCTTTCTGGCCTTTCTCCATTTTCCCCTCTCTCTTGTAGGAGCTGAAGAAAATTTTATTTATAAGAATATTAGCGTACCACCACCTCTATAACATTCCTCTAAACAGCCTTCTCCAGAAATTTCCAAGTATATATAATTTGTACTATAATGTTACATATCATATATCAAAAGTTAAAGTTGACCTAACACAGCAGTGCTGAAATGGGATTGAAGGGATTTTGTCCCCTGCCCCTCAACTGGGGGATATTTGCAAGTGTCTGGAGATATTGTGGGTTGACTCACTGGGTGATACTACTGACATCTAGTGGACAGAAGCCAGGGATGCTGCTAAACATCCTAGCCCAAATCACCCAGCCCAAAATATCAACTGTGCCAAGGTTGAAAAATTCTAGTCTAAATATTTTCCTCATTTTAGAGATAATGAAACTAAAGCCTAAAAAGGTTAAGTGAATTGACAAGGTCATACAATTACTAGCTATTAGAGAGCCAACATTAGCATAAAGTTTTTCGTATTTCTTTCTGGGGGGGGGGGGGGGGAGACTTTTAAACACACACACAACACTTTACTAAAATCCAGGGGGCAAGTAAATTATAGAAACTACATACAACATAAAAGTGGCCATGTTTGCAAAGCTGCAACCTTGATAAACAACTGGCCATAGACACCACATGGAGCTTATCAGTCCCGAATGCTCTCATCTGTGCTGGAGAGGCCGGTTCAGTGGAGGTTGAGTTGGGTCAGACCTGGTTTCCTGACCCGTGAGAGCTGGCCGGATAACTCGGTGTGGCTCAGTCCCAGGCGAGCACAAAGTGGCCCCTCTCCAACCATGACGGGCTCTGTGTTTTATTCAGTACTGAAAAAGGTTGCTTTGTACTCCTGACCCTGACCTATCCCTGAAGTATCCTGAGATCTGGAATTTGTAAGATTCTTCTCGTTCTTCTGGCTGCTGATGGCCAAAGTGAGACTGTGGTCGCAGCGCAACAGCTCCTCCTGGTGTGTGGATAGAAGTAGCTCTCTCACGGGGAGAGGACTGGCTGAGCAGCCCACAAGGGCCTCATGAGTGGCCAAAGGCCCTGTGGAGTGGACTCTGGGCCATTGGCGGAGGGCCTGGCAGGTGAAGGTGCCAACCTGCAGCAGATGCCACGCGGGCTGAGGCTTGGCCATGAGGAGCATGTCAGAGAAGAGGAAGAATGTTGGAGTCCAACCCCAGCAGGTCCAGGGGTTCCCAAAGGTGTGGACGGAGTCGGCGAAGAAGGAATGACACGGAGACAGCGTTCAGTTGATCAGCAGCCTAGCCAGGTTCTCTAGTCAGGTTCTCCAGCCAGGTTCTGTCTTTATTCTCCTGTTACATCTGTATTTATACCAGATGATTTTAAACCTATCCATTCTATTCCAAAGGTGAGGGCCTTTGTTATCTCCATTCCAAGGTCACTACTCTATTGTTCTGTTAAGCTACAAGGAAGTAACTGAAGGAGATTATCCTAAGTAAAGATTATGTAGCTTAAGCGTGATTGTTCCTGGTTAAAGTGATTAACTACCCGCCTGGCACTTAGTTAAGGGGTTTTACTGATTTATTCCCTTCCTTAGTCCTGTTAATCCCTAACTCCAGGGGAAAATCCCCACCTGGGGAAACAACCTTTCTCGGAGAGGTGACCTTGGTTAAAACACATAGCGCCAAGAAGGGGAGCAACATATTAAGAACAGTATGCCATATATGCCAGGTCCCTTGAAACATATGCTGTGCAGATGTTTCTTCCCTGCAGTGACTGTGTCAAGCAGCAAGGATGGACCAGCTTCCGGCAAGTTCCCCCTTTTTTATTTTTTAAATGATAGCGCGTGTAAATCAGTGGCCACCTCTCGGATTGGGTTGTTTAAGACTCGGAAGAAGACTGACAAGCAATGATAGCGAGCATAGCTATAAACATAGTGGATGGAGTGCACAAGGAGCCTTGTTCCTGTAGAAGGTTGCTGGCCTCTTCAGTCAAGGGATTTCAGCTGTCCTAAAGTCGGTGGTTTGGTTGTCCTCGTTGATCTGGCTAGCAGGCATCATCGCTGGCAACGGGCTTCGCGAAGCGTCAGCGTGTTGAACTGCTGGATCAACGGGTCCATCAGGGCCATGATTGATGGTGGTGTCAGTGTCCTGGGAGGAGTCAGCTGTGCCCTCTGGGTCGGCTGATATGGATGATATGGGGAGGGGGGCGGGGGGGAGGAAGATGAGGCAGAGGCGGAGGGTGGTGTGACATGAGGTCAGACTAGACTAGACGGTCTGGAATCCACACAGGTGAGTCTGCGTCCTGTGGAAATAGACAAGCATATCCTCCCCCCCAGGTTAAAAGTACATCAGGACCCTTCCAGGCTCATGCAAGCAAGTCTCTCCATTTGACAAGGGCTTTAGGTTTGGTTAGATCAGGGTTCCAATGTCTGTATATTGGAGAATTTCCCTCAGAATCTACATTTAGTATATTAATTACAAACAGAGTATGTTGTAGAACATGATGAGGAGAGGAATATTTAAACTCATTTTCTTGTAATTTTTTTTTAAAATATATTTTATTGATTTTTTACAGAGAGGAAGGGAGAGAGAGAGTTAGAAACATCGATGAGAGAGAAACATCGATCAGCCGCCTCCTGCACATCTCCTACTGGGGATGTGCCCACAACCAAGGTACATGCCCTTGACCGGAATCGAACCTGGGACCTTTCAGTCCGCAGGCCAATGCTCTATCCACTGAGCCAAACCGGTTTCGGCTCTTGTAATTTTTTAATTTGTGTTTTTAAAGTTTGGCGAGCCCTTTCTACGATTGCTTGGCCTTGAGGATTGTAGGGTATTCCTGTAGGAATGGCTGCTAAGGGCGAGTCTGGGGTTAGTATTGCGTGGGTGGTGGAATGGAGGTCCAATCCTGCACTGCCTGGGGTTGCCCTGAAGAGGTCACTGACTGATTGAAATTTGCAGAGGGGTTGAGGGTTGATGCCCCGATTATTGCAGGGGCCTGGGGCTGACCCCCTCTCAAGTTTCCCGATTGAGGTGATGGGATAGAACCTCCTTGGGAGAGGTTTGTAGAATTTAAAGGCTGACCATTTTTATGGTATTTTGATCTGTATGTTTATTAAAAATTTAAGTCAAAATTTGTAATAGACACACACAAACTACTGCCCCTGTTAAAATACTCTAAGAATTCTAAAATAGAATTTGCTCTGTTTTTTGAAATGTGTCCTTTATAGGTACTATACGTATCTGAAATAAAGCACCTCCAGTTTTAAATGTAACGTTGGATTTTGTTGGAGAATCTGCAGCCTCCCTGGTGAGCACAGAGGGACAGGTGCAGGGACAGGCTGAGACAGCTCTACCATCGATGGACTCTCCGGATGGAGCAACAAGCTTGCTGAAGAAGTTGCATGTAGATTCCACCCTAAATACCCACGATGCATCAAACTAGAGAATTTCTAGCAGTTAAATAAGCATGCATTATGGTTTCTTGCCTTTTTCTGTCCCAAAATCTTCTCTGTACAGCTAACTTAACAGGAGAGTCAGAGCTCTTATCACAACAAAAAAAGTCAACCCTTAAAATTTGTCATTGCCCTCATCAATTGCTGTACATTTATTATCACCAGTCACTCTCCATGTTGGTTTTGGGATCTTTAGCATGAGCACATGTGTGGGAAAGCACAGGGAAATAATCACTGTTCACAAGTAGGAGAGCAGCAGAGTCAGCCTAAAATCTGATGAGCCTATCTAACCGAGTCATAGTTTGAGCAATAAAATTACAAGGTAAGTCTGTTACTTAAAATATATAGAATAGACATTTTTTAAAATGAGAGCAGCAAGATCTTTTATTTTAATATGAAACTGTTTCGTTGTACTCCTACAAAGGAAACAAACCCCCAAATTTGTAATTGTTAAACAATGCATCGACTTTCAGAAAAATCTTTTATGTTTGCTTACATGCCTCTAACTTTTTATTGCCCGGAACTATAAATGCAGATATGCAGTATAAAACACCAATGTGATCTAAAACAGCCTATGTAAGACATAATATCCTATGTATTTGGTTATATTAGTACATTGCTTAGTTTTAACTGGCTTGTTTTCATAACATCAGAAGAAAAAATAATTAAAATCATATGGGGTTGATAATCACCCAAAAAGAAAAATACCATTTTGCAAATGATTGAAAGGTAAAACTTTCGTCCTCAAGAGGCTTCTCCTTTGATGTCAGGTTGTCAGGTGACAGCTCTGCATCGCTACGCCATGCTTCTTCAAGTGCACAAGGTTATGCATAAACTCGTGAAAAACGATGCATCTAATAGACAGCTCAGCACTGAAGACCCAGGGAACATTCCATAAACGTTGCTCAATAACTATGTAGTTGTACAAAATGACTATTCCTAAGGAAATAACTTATGTCAACATTTGCTACTTTTACTTAAAAATAAATAAATCCCATTGAAAACATAAACAGTATTTGCTTGTTTCTTATTAATGTACTAGGGGCCCGGTGCACGAAATTCGTGCACTGGGTGTGTGTGTGGGGGGGAGTGTCCCTCAGCCCAGCCTGCCCCCTCTCACATACTGGGAGCCCTCAGGCGTTGACCCCCATCACCCTCCAATCGCAGGATCGGCCCCTTGCCCAGGCCTGACGCCTCTGGCTGAGGCGTCTGGCCCGGGCAGTGGGGACCTGCAGCTGCAGCGGCCCCAGGATCGTGGGCTTCGCTTTAGGCCCAGGCAAGGGACCCCTAGCTCCTGGGACTGCCAGCTTCGACCGTACCCAGCTCCCATCGCTGGCTCCACCCCTACTTCCTGCTATCACTGGCCAGGGCGGAAAAGGCACCTGATTCTCCGATCATGGCTGGGGGGCAGGGCAAAGGCGGCCCCAGGGCCTTTGCCCTGCCCCCCAGCTCTTAGCTCCCCCCTGGGTTTCCGATCACTGTCAGTGTCAGGGGGCTTCTTCCTGCTTTCCCTTTCGCCCCCCTGCATTGTGCCTACATATGCAAATTAACCGCCATCTTGTTGTCAGTTAACTGCCAATCTTAGTTGTCAGTTATATATATATACTAGAGGCCCGGTGCACAAAAATTTGTGCACTCCAGGGGGAGGAGGAGGTCCCTCAGCCTGGTCTGTGCCCTCTCGCAGTCTGGGACCCCTCGGGAGGTAACGACCTGCTGGCTTAGGCCTGCTCCCGGGTGGCAGAGGGCAGGCCCAATCCCTAGGTGCAGCCCCTGGTCAGGCTCAGAGCAGGGCTGATTAGGGAGTTGGGGCGCCACCCCCTGTCATGCACAGAGCAGAGCAGATTGGGAGGTTGCGATGCCACCCTCAGTCACGCTCAGGGTAGGGCCGATTGGGGGGTTGGGGCACTGCCCCCTGTCACACTCAAGGCAGGGTCGATGGGGAGGTTGCGGCGCCACCCCCTGTCACGCACAGAGCAGGCCCCATCAGGGGGGTTGGGGCTCTGTACCCTGTCATGCATAGAGCAGGGCCAATCAGGGGGTTGGGGTGCTGCCCCCTGTCACGCACAGAGCAGGGCCGATCGGGGGGTTGAGGAGCTCCCTCCTGTCACTCACAGAGTAGGGCTGATAGGGGAGTTGGGGCACCACCCCCGGTCACACACAAGGCAGGGCGGATCAGGGGGTTGGGGCGCCGCCACTGTCACACTCAGGGCAGGGCCGATGGGGAGGTTATGGCTCTACCCCGTCACACACAGAGCAGGGCACGTGGGGGGAGGGTGGTTGGGGCACAGCACCCTGTCACACATAGAGCAGGGCTGATCAGGGGGTTGAGGCACCGCACCCTGTCACACACAGAGCTGCAGGGTGATAAGGGGGTTGGGGAGTTCCCCCCTGTCAGGCACAGAGCAGGGCTGATCAGGGGGTTGGGGCGCCTTCCCTTGTCACGAACAGAGCGGGGAAGATAGGCAGGTTGTGGCCCCGCCCCCTGTCACACACAGAGCCGCAGGGCGATCAGGGGGTTTGGGCGCTGCCCCCTGTCACGCTGATCCCGGTGCCGGGAGGCCTTGCGGCTCCACTGATCCTGGTGCTGGGAGACATATTACCCTTTTACTATATAGGATAGAGTCCTGGTGCATGGGTGGGGCTGGCTGGTTTGCCCTGAAGGGTGTCCTGGATCAGGGTGGGAGTCCCCACTGGGGTACCTGGCCAGCCTGGGTGAGGGGATGATGGCTGTTTGCAGCTGGTCACACACCCTTCAGGGTGGGGGTCCCCACTGGGGTGCCTGGCCAGTCTGGGTGAGGGGATGATGGCTGTTTGCAGCTGGTCACACACCCTTCAGGGTGGGGGTCCCCACTGGGGTGCCTGGCCAGCCTGGGTGAGGGGATGATGGCTGTTTGCAGCTGGTCACACACCCTTCAGGGTGGGGGTCCCCACTGGGGTGCCTGGCCAGTCTGGGTGAGGGGCTGAGGGCTGTTTTCAGGCTGGCGGGTGACTGAAGTTCACAACTGCTCCTTTTTTTCTTTTTCTTTTTTATTCTGGGCTAGCTTTAGCTCTGGCTCCAGCTCTGGGGCTTCTGCTGCTGAAAGAAGGTATCTGGTTTGTTTGGGTTCTATAATCGAAACACTGTATAACTCCAGCTCTAAGATCCCGGCCTCGCTAAAAGCAGGTTTCTGGGGTTTTGTTGAGCTTCTATATTCGTTACAATGTTTCTTAAACTGCAGGCTCAGAGGCCGGCAAAGCAGGCGGGGAGCGTTGGTTTCCTCCATCACTGAAGCAAGCAAGCCTCATGTTAGTTTCAAGCTTCCTGGCTGTCGGCCGCCATCTTGGATGGCAGTTAATTTGCATATCTTGCTGATTAGCCAATGGGAAGGGTAGCGGTTGTACGCCAATTACCATGTTTCTCTTTTATTAGATAGGATAGATAGAACCAAAGGATCTTCGTTCTGATTCCATAACTCTCAGGAAATGTCGATGACAACAGATTCCATAAAAGCCACCTTCTTCCCAGAAGAATATTCTGTTTTGGAATAAATACCTATAAATCTACTTCTTACTTCATCAGAAATTGTTACAGAGGTAATTTCAGTTGCCAGATTTTAAAACCAGAGCATTTAATCCAAATCAAATATGGTTCTTTATGATAGAATTGCTTTGGAATTGTCTGTGCTCTTACTAAAGTATAAGATTTGGTGCTATACTGATATATACATGAACTCTTTTACCCAAGTCAAATTATCCTTAAGTTACAGGCTTATACTAGCCATTTCCCCTCCCCCCTTTTTTGAGATTTATGAATACTGGATAATGATTCTTAATGAGGGTTTGAGCTTTATTAATGCATTTAATTTGCAAGAACCAGGTTTCCAGAATCTTAAATGCTGCTGTGCAATGTTCAGACAGATGGTTCTATAAATAACCATCCAACAAGAACAGCAAGAAAATTAATAGGAAACTAATAAAAACAAAACTAAAGTTGAGCCCTAACCTGTTTGGCTCAGTGGATAGAGCGTCGGCCTGCGGACTGAAAGGTCCCAGGTTCGGTTCTAGTCAAGGGCATGTACCTTGGTTGCAGGCACATCCCCAGTAGTGGGTATGCAGAAGGCAGCTGGTCGATGTTTCTCTCTTATTGATGTTTCTAACTCTCTATCCCTCTCCCTTCCTCTCTGTAAAAAATCAATAAAATATATTTTAAAAAAACAAAAGTTGAAGCTATTATTTTCTTTGTTGCATAATGAGTTGAAGGAAGAATATCAACAAAATGCCACTGATATAGAGATCTGGAAATCTATTATGATGTTGCTTAGAGAAGTAAATTATGTTGATCTAAGAGCAGTAAATTGGTTATCAAACCCACTGATGGGCTCCCTTCAAGATCTTAACTCATAAAGCAAAATGATGGATCTGCATCCCAAGTAAAACATAAAAAACATTTCCTCAGTCACACAAAGAACATTTCCCCATAGTTGTCTCCACTTTGAATCCTGAACCAATCAGCAAACAACTCTACTGCTTCCCATTCTAAATAGTACCCTACTTCATAGACTGACCTTAAAATCGTCCAACCCAATCTCTTCTAAATTTCCTAGGACTGAAAGACTCCCAAGCTTTGCCTATGGTTTGTTCTCCTTTGTTACACCAATCTAAATAAACTACAGGCATGTCTGAAAACTATGTTAACGGGTTTCAAAGAATTTTCTTATAAACTCATAGTCCAGCTAGCCAGAGAAAATTATTATTTAGGTAGGTTTCTTATTTCAGGCATGGTTTGCTTGGTAGCTAGACATGGTTCTGATAATATTATAAATGTTTCATTTTTGAGAAATCTGCTCTTAGAAATTTTTGCTAAACAAAAATTTTTGCTACACAGTTGAACTATTCCATTCCCCAATCAGACATTTAGAGGTCTTACAATTTAAAAAATATATTTTTTTTATTGATTTCAGAGAGGAAGAAAGAGAGATAGAAACATCAGTGATGAGAGAGAGTCATTAATTGGCTGCCTCCCGCCACCCCCTCCCCCTCCCCCTTACCGGGGATGGAGCCTGCAACCCTAGCTGTGTGCCCTGACTGGGAATTGAACCTTGACTTCCTGGTTCATTCACTGAAGCTCAACCATTGAGCCACACTGGACAGGCAGATGTCTTACAACTTTTTCTATTACAAACTAACCTGTGATAAATATTTTTCATAAAACTTCTTACAGATTAAATTATGTCCTAAGGATAAATCCTTGCAATGACAACAACTGAATTGAAGGATATGAGAATTTTTGGCCTCTAGCCACATAACGCTTTCTTTTCAAGAGTTTTATCAATGAACTCCTCCTACCTGCAATCCATTAAAGTAAATGTTCCACTGACCTTTTCCCAGCACATTCGGAGAAACTTAAATACAAGTTTTGCTCAGACATTTAAAAGTTTTAGATATTTACATACAGCTTTTGCGGAACACAACAGGCGGGGTTCTCATTCTCAATTTGCCTCTAAATCTCTCAAACTGACTAGGTAGAAAAGCAACTGAAGTCACTACACTAAAGCACTTGGAGGAAAGTAGAAAATAGCAAATATTATGCAATAATTATTACAAGCATAGGTAAGTGTGGTCAGATGGTAGGTTTGTATATATACAGACAAAAACAGGAATCGAAGATATAAAAGACTTTCCAACTTGAATGCTTTTCAAACCCTTTGACAATTGTTGATGTGTAAAAAAAGGTTTTTGTAAGGTGTCATGTGAGAAAAAATTAAACACACATTGTTGAACATAAGTGAATTATTTTATTGACTGCTTTTTGAGTGTGAACGTTGTAAAAAGGTCAACTATTTTATTTCACAAAGGTAATAATTGAGACTATATATATAGTTTAATCCTCACCCAAGGATGTTTTCCCATTGCTTTTAGAGTGGAAGGGAGGAGGGGAGAGAGAGAGAAAAACATCTATGTAAGCGAGGCGCATGGATTGGTTGCCTCCCACAGAAGCCAGGAACCGAGGTCCATGGCCCTGTCCAGGAATCCAACGGGCGACCCTTACTTAGGTTCTTGGGCCGAAGCTCTAACCAAACCGGCCAGGGCATGAACACCTTTTCAAAGTGCATTTTAAAATCGCGGTCTGGGGCTTAGTGATCAGGTTAGCTGGGCCTCAGCTTCCTGTCCTATTGGGCCCAGGGCTCTCTAGCATTGCCAGGTTCCTTCATGCTAACCTGGGGCGCTAGTCCTCAATTTCCTGTATTCCATGCTGGGGAGCCCTGGAGTAAGGCACAAAATACCAGATTCCTTTCCTGCTCTCAGACTTCTGCTAAAGCTCCATGATCATGGCCTTTTGCAAAAAAAGAAAGACTGAGACATCCGTCCCCATCACCACCTTTAAGCGACCTTCACCTCCACAACCACGCAAAACCCAACCCGACACCTCCTTCACATCTCTGTTCAACAGAACCAAGCCCACCCACCGCTCGGCGGAACTGCTGTGACGTCACCGCGGAGAAACGCATGCGCTGGGCCCGGAGGCCCTTTTCCGCTCTTTTCCAAGGAAGCTCGGGCGTCCGCGGGTGCGGCGAGAGAACTACCACTCCCAGCGTCCTGTGCGGTGCGGGAGAAGGGAGGTTGGGACCGTGGTTAAGAGGCTCCGGAGGATAGCGGGCCCGAGCCGGCCGCTCCTCCTTTTGAAGCGGTTTTGCACCTCTTTGGCCCGCGGCGTCGGCGGCGTCGGCGGCGTCGGCGCTCACGCAGGGGCGGGTCACGGCGGCGTAAGCGGGGCTGGGCGGGAAGGGAGGTCGTGGCGGTGCGGTGTCGGCAGCAGGGACAACAGCCACAGCGGCGGCCACGGGGACGGCAGCAGCGCCGGTGCTGTCAGTGAGGCCGTCGGAGAAATGGGAGACCCAGGGCCAGAGGTGAGTCGGGGGGCCGCGCAGGGTTTTGTGTTTTGTGGGCGGAGGCCTGGTGCTCGGCCGCGGCCTCGGGGCGATGCCCTGGGCTTCTCGGCCGAGCCGGCCTTGGGACCTTGCAGGTCTGAGCAGGAACCAGCAGCAACAATGGCCGCCTCGGCCCCCGAGCTCCTTGTTGTGGCTGCTCCGCCGACCGGCCTTGCTCCTCGGCAAGGAGCCGCCGGGGGGATCCGGAGGGGCCCGTGGCTGGTTTTCGCCGTCTGGTCCCGACCCCCCCACGGAGGCAGAGGCACAACCCGACTCCGGGGAGCTCTGCTCTTCGTCGGGTTTGCGTGCAATCGTGCCCTTAAGTTTCTTTGGGAGCTCTTCCCTTTTCGTTCCTTTTGGGGAAAACCTCTTCCTGCAAGCACATGGCTGTATAGATAAGCGTGTTCTGGCTTATTTTTGTAGATAATAGGATCTGTCCCTCCAGCGGGGCCTGGGGCATCTGAGTCCGCAGCGGATGAAAATGAAGATGACATTCAGTTTGTGAGTGTAAGTAGCCACATTTCGGGTTTTTCGGAGTCGAAGACTGCGTGGTAAGCGGTTATGGGTCGACACCTCACCTGTTCCTCCATCGCCCAGCCAAGACGGGTGCATGTCCGACGGGCCCTGGACAGTGTGGAGGTGGCAGTGGGGTAGGGAACGGAGCGGCCTCCGTGGCCATCACAAAGGCTGCCGGCCCGAGGCCGCGCTGTGCCCTCCATCACTCCTCTCCTGCCTCCACGGAGGGCCATTTTCTACTCTGGCTCAGGCCGAGATCTGGTCCCGTAAGGCTGTCTATCGAAATGGGTCAGGAGCATCTTCTAAGCCTGCAGCGGTTCTCAACCTGTGGGTCGCGACCCCTTTGGCGGTCGAACGACCCTTTCACAGGGGTCCCCGAATACCATCCTGCACGTCAGATATTTACATGACGACTCAACAGTAGCAACATGACAGTGATGAAGTAGCAACGAAAACAATGTTAGGGTTGGGTCACAACATGAGGAACTGTGTTTAAAGGGCCAGAAGGTTGAGAACCACTGTAAGGGGAGACACCCAGGTGAGGGAGAAGGGACAGCTGAGGAGGAGGAAGGGTGTAGAGGAGGAGGAGGAGGAGGGCTGTAAGAACTCAAAACCTGAGCTTCCTCGGGTGGAGGCAGCTAGCTTGAAGGTGTCACAGATCTCTGAGGTCACCATGTTACAGCACAGTGGTGCAGTTGATGTGCATAATGAAGATACCTGCATCACCAGGAACTCACTGTGTTTTCTGATTTTATTCCCGTGGAGACCGTTTCCAAGCATTCGTCATAAGTGTATACATTCCTGGGCCTCACTCTGCACCTATTGAGTCAGAATTTGAAGGTGGGGGGTCTAGGAATCTTCATTTTGGAGAAAAAAATGCAAGGATAGACAGATCTCTGGACCACACTTTTTAAAGCGTTGGTTTGGGGAGAAAGTGGATCTGATGTATTTTGGGGATGATTTTCACCCAAAACGAAGTCTGACAAGGGCTCTGCTTGGAGAATACCTCTACTCTAAAGTACCCTTTGAATCCTGGAGTTGAGGTGTATTATTAAAGGTGTATAATTTTTCTTTAACAGAGTATTTGTGTTTGTTTTGGGGCAACTTCGTAAAACTGGTTATTAAACAATATTCGATAGTATCACAACATTAGGGCCATGTGATGATCTATTGTGTGTTAATGGGTTTGTGTAGGAGTCTTTCACAAGAGCATTTGTGGCTTTTTCTCCAGTGCTAGCGTATATGGTCCTCTTTTTTATTTTAAACTTTTAAAGTTTTGGGTTGTGGGAGGTTAGAAGAATTGTATCCTGCCCCCAGTCTCTGTGGACTGAAGTATGCTTAGAAACAGAATTCCCTGGCTCTTTAGGACAAATATTTCAGGTTCTTCCTGAGAATTGGTATATTTGTGAATGGAGAGTACTTATTTTGATATTTTGTGCAAATATAAGTAAGAATGACACACAATTCTTTATGAACTACAGGCTTACTTTGAAAGTCACTGATGGAATCTATTAAAATAAGATTTCAAAAATATTTTTTGTGGTACTCTGGGATGAAGAATTGTAGCTTGTGACTAATATAAGCTTGTATTAAGTTGAAGTTTAACTCTAAGTTTTATTTTAAATGTAGAGAATCTGTTATATCTTTCATCAGAATAAAAAATATACAATCAGTTTTGTGTATCCAGCTTGACACAACTTATATTTATTCTTGTTTTCAACTATAGGTTCAAAGGCATGATAGTTCTAAATGGACAAATGAATTATATGTACCATGTACAATTATAATACGAGAAGAAGCCTATTCAACATTCCCTCTGCCTTTGTAATGATAACACTAAATGACAATGATACCTTAATTCTATTTTAAAATATATTTAGAGACAGACTCTCCTACTTCTTTCTGTGACCCAATCTTATCCTCTAGGTAATGCTTATCCAATTAAATAATAAACAGTTCCCTGGTTAACTTAAGATTAATTCAGATACAGAAAAGAGCATTATGATGTCATTTCTTGATTTATTATGGTTTGGATTTCTTAGTTTGCTGTTAATTTAATTTTTTAATCTTTGATCCATATGATGGCACATCATTCTTTCTGTGGTTTGCAGAAATAGAATCTGAAACTACACAACATGCCGAAGGAAAGGAAAAGTATAGATGTAGAGGTCCAAAATGACCCCTTTCATTTATATTTGAGTGAAATTAACATTGAACTCAATTCATAAGTGTACTGTTTGACTTTTGCAAAGCCAGTACACCTGTGTAAACAGTGCTCAAATCAAGAAACAGAATATTACCCTAACAAAAACTTTTCATTTAGGTCTTTTTCTCTCATTTTCTGTTTAATTTAGTAACATGACTCTTTTTTCAGCCATCTTTATGTCTTTCTTTGAAACTGGATATTTTAATTTACTCACAGAAAATTGTTTAGCCTAGAAGCCCATGACATGCTTTTTCACAGAGCTACTGTAGATACAAAGGTATAAAAACTGCTGAGGCAACCTATCATAAATTTGAGAACAGCACATGAGCCTTGGCCGTTTTGCTCCATGGTTAGAGCATCAGCTCTGGCTCTGAATGGTCACAGGTTCCATTTTCCGTCAAGGACACCTGCCTCCATTGCCGGTTTGATCCCCAGTCCCAGTTGAGGCATGTTGTGCGGGAGGCAACCAGTCAACTTCAATGTTTCTCCCTCCCTCCCTCTCTTGCTCCCTTTTCTGTTTCCCTCACTTCCCCCTCCATCCTTTCCACTCTCCAGAAATCAATGGAAAAAATATCCTCAGATGAGGATTTAAGAAAAAAAAAAAGAATAGCACATGAGATTTATGTTTCAGCCAAGATTATTGGCTTAATGTGGAATCGTTGAACCTGTGGAAATAGTGAAAGAAATTGTATAATTTCATAAATAACTTGAGCACATAGTTCAAGTGATATTTCACCAGCAGTAGAATGGGTCATAGGCAAAAAAAAAAAAAAGGATATCTTTTGTCTGGGTGTCTTAAGGGTGATAATTAGCTTAATAAAAATAATATTGGAGCTCATAATATGTGGAGTCATGAATTAAGTACTTTGGAGTTACACATACTAATTGGAAATACATTTCACCCAAAAATGTCAGTATTTTAGTGTGGGACACGAAATAGGATATGAGAACTATGTAAATAATTCTAGTAGAAATTTCTTTTATAAAAAACAAATGGTGCTGTCACCAAAAAAAAAAAGTCCTTCAGTTTACCACTTTGCCATATGTAGCATTTAGTATTTGTACGTGTTTAAAGGTTACTTTTAGAAGAAATAAGGAAAGGCATCAAAATTGGAAAAGCAGTTTTTTGTGTAGTTGTGGAAGATAAGATTTTTTTTTTGCAAGTGGGAGAGGAAAGGATAGGCTAGATAGTATAGATCTTGAATTGTGGACTACATTTGAACTTAAAGTAGGCAATTGGGAACCATTTGAAATTTTTGAACTCGGCATGACTGAAGAAGTAAACTATCCCCCTAACTTATCTATATGGAAAAAAAACCCCAAATGAATTATTTAGAATTTTAGATTAGATTTTTGCATCTGTGGTTAAATCCCTATTTGTTTTAGACTGAGGTAAGCTTTTTTTGTCTGTATATCTTTGTCTATTGACAACACTTTCCAGTTAGTCGGCAATTGGTGTTTTGGATTTGTGTGAGAATTTTCTAATAACAGAAATGAAACCTTTATTTAAAACAAATTTGTTTTTAAACTTAGATTATTAATTCAACTGTGTTCCTAATCTGTTTTGCTTGTGCCTGTGCTTCTGCTCCTAAATTGTGTGGCCTTGGAAGTAGAATCCTTTGATTTGGTGTTGGTACAGAGGAGATAAGAATGACTGATTGGCCCTAACTGGTTTGGCTCAGTGGATAGAGCGTCGGTCTGTGGACTGAAAGGTCCCAGGTTCGATTCCAGTCAAGGGCATGTACCTTGGTTGAGGGCACATCCCCAGTAGGAGGTGTGCAGGAGGCAGCTGATCAATGGTTCTCTTTCATCCATGTTTCTAACTCTATCCCTCTCCCTTCCTCTCTGTAAAAAATCAATTAAAAAAAAAAAAAGAATGAGGGTTTATTAGTTGATGTATGGAGCATATTCAAATAAAATACCTTGTAAATGGAGGACCACATGCATATATACTTGTTAGGGATATAAGCAGTCATTATAAATATTAGAAATTATTTTCTCTTGGTCTTTGTGCTGTAAACATTACTTCTTTGGGGGAGTTAATTTGTTTATTGGTCAGTGTTATGAGTTACTCAGAGTTGGGGATAGTAGCAGGTACTCATTTTTCTCTTATTGAAAAGTATCTTATCTCAGAAACTTAGATAATAAGCATAGATTTAAAAATATTATGTATCGCCCTAGCCAGTTTGGCTCAGTGGATGGAGGGTCAGCCTGTGGACTGAAGGGTTTCTGGTTCGATTCTGGTCAAGGGCACATGGCCTGGGTTGTGGGGGGTTGTGCAGGAGACAGCCGATAAATGATTCTCTCTCATCATTGATGTTTCTATCTTTCTCTCCCTCTCCCTTCCTCTCTGAAATCAATAAAAATATATATTAAAAAATAAAATAAAAAACACCACTATTAAAAAAATTATGTTTATTTTGAACTACTTCAGAGTTGCATTGGGCACACAGCCAATTATGTGTTTAGAGAACCAGGTATGTATCTCACTTAGTTTTCTTACTTGTTAAATGGGATAATAGTGATTCAGTATCTTACCTTGTCAAGTAATTTTGAGGACTAAATAAAATCATGTGCATGAAAAGTTTAGTACAATCCCTTTATAGGGCAGGATGACAAATGTTACTGATTAGTAGGAAAATAAATGGAGTACTAAAATGTTTTGATTACCTCATTATGGTGGAAGTTTTTCTATATTAGAGTATTTGTTTATAAAGTAATCTTTTCCTTGGGGGTACTTACCTTTTCTTATTTTTCCACTCAGCCTCTTTGTCTTTTTGGAGGCCTCGGACACTTTTCTACCATTCTATCACTTACAATTCCATAATTATGTGTTGAGTAATGAATAGGTATCCTAAATGACTCCTGCTTTTTCTCACGTCTGGATTCCCTATCCTGATTTCTTTTTATTCTTTTTAGTTAGTGTGAATTATATGAAGTTGCCATTGCTTAGTTGTGCATATCAGTCCAATGGTTCCTCCAGTAGTAAATTTCTGGTAGTTCTCTTGTCTGTTTTCATTTCTGCCTCTTCTACTATTTCTTGACTTACCTTTTAATCCTATTTGTGACCATTTTCGATATCCTGTTTTTTCTGCCCATTCTACTTTTTGCTTTGTGCCTGTTACTTTCTTTCATCTCCCTTATTTCTTTACCTACTATCTGTTCGTGGAAATTCTGGCCCTACCTCTGTTTTTCTGGTAACCTGAGGACTTTCTTGGCGTGCTATTTCTGTGGGCATGTAATAAAAATTATTTAATGCAAATTTCTTGAATAGTGCAAACTCAGATAATTATATGAACAGTCGAAGTTATTTTTATCTACTCTATTTCCTTCTTGGATTAATTATATGCTCTTGATGATCTTTATACCAGTGGTAGGTTTTAGTCTTAAAATAGGTGATGTACCTCTGTCGACAATACATTGGAGAATATCTGTCCCTCTTTTCCTCCTTTTTAAACTTCCATTTTTATAGCTTAGCAAAAATCCCAATTACTTTGTTACATGATTCCTGCCCAAAAGTTTTGCTCTGGATCACTACCTGCAAGGATAGTAAATTTTTGCTTGCAGAGAAGTTGTAGCCCAGGGGAAAAAGAAACAAGCTATCTTTTAGACTGGATGCTTCTTTCAGGAAGAGGATCTTTAACTAGATCTTAGCTTCTGTCTCCAGATCTAGAATCTTTTTCTGTTAGTTTTTCCATCGAATTAATCACTTTGGCTTGCCAACAGTCAACTTTCTCTATCCAAAGAAGTCTTTCTTCAGCCATATTCTCCTCCTCCTATGTTCCTTCCTCTTGTTCTCAACGTACTAGATTTTTAAAAAAATTTTAAAATTCTTTATTGTTTAAAGTATTACATAAGTCTCCTTTTCCCCCATTGACCGCTCCCCGGCCACCCCCACCCCCTAGCACGTGCCCTCACCACCCCCCCTGATTTTTTTTTAAAGAATACTCTCTACTCATGTCCTTTACCGCCTTATTTTCTATTTAATTTTTAGAGAATGGCTTCTGTGCTCACTACTTTCTTTCTTTTTTTTTTTTTTTTTTTTTAATATATTTTATTGATTTTTTACAGAGAGGAAGGGAGAGAGATAGAGAGTTAGAAACATCGATGAGAGAGAAACATCGATCAGCTGCCTCCTGCACATCTCCGATTTGGGATGTGCCCGCAACCCAGGTACATGCCCTTGACCGGAATCGAACCTGGGACCCTTCAGTCCGCAGGCCGACGCTCTATGCACTGAGCCAAACCGGCTTTGGCGCTCACTACTTTCTTGACGGTTGCTCTCTCAAAATCTTGTTTCCGAATTCAGTGACACTTTTTTTTTTTTTTTTGGTGTTTTGGGTCATATTTAGCATCGATAACTTTTCATCGAGGTTCACTTTATCTTTAGCTTCTTCGGATTTAAGCATTCCTGATTCTTTTCCAATCTCTGATTACCCACATAGGTCTTCTTCCTAAATCCTAAAATTCTAGCATTTCCTCAAGAGCCTCCTTGAATTCTTCTTTGTCCTCTTTGCTTTTTTCTTTGGCTACTCATAGTTTCAATTTAAAGCTACAGTTAATAGGCTTTTAGGGGAGCCACTCCCCAATCTCTATTCTCAGTTACTTCATACATCCAGATTACAGGCCTGCATTTCCAGCTCTGCTAAATACCTCTTTGTGCCATTGGCATATCACATCATTACGTGCAAAAGAATATCAGCATTGTGTTTCTGTATTCCAAATTTATATTAATGGCATTAGTATCCTTCTAGTTACCCAAGCTTGAAACCTTAGGGGATCACTTTTTTACTTCTAGTTGTTGTTGGGATTTTGTTTGCCAATCTTCGCGCTTCCCCCTCCCCCACTTCTCCATTATACCCATATATTCTCTTCTATATGCACCACCACACTATTCTTGCTGTCACCACTACTTTAGTTCTGCATTTTTATGTGTCTGGACTGGTTAATTCTGCCTTTTCCACTCTTCATACTTCTTTATGTGATTTATTTTAAAGCACAAGTCTCATATGTTATTCCCATGTTAGTTTTTATTCTCTTTAGCCTAAAATCAAGACTTTTAGAATAAAATCAAGGCTTTTAAGCCTAGCATTCAAGGCCTGGTTCATGATAAGAGTCAGTATGGATGGAAAGAAAGGATGGAGAAGAATTAGGTTTAATATTTCTCTATAGAAGTGGGAGATAAAGCTGAGCTCTTGGTCAAAGAACTTCATGGTTTTGAGCTTAGATATCTAACAAACCATTGATACCCATCACATTTGAAAAGTACTGGCTCATAATATCTGTGTCCTTATAGCCTGTTTCTGTATTAATTGACATAGTCCTAATACTCTTATCGGGGTTTAGGGTCCTCCTCCTAGGCCTTGCCATCATTTCTTTATTTTTTTTTTTCTCGTCATCATTTCTTATTCATGTACATACTCTGAATATTTTTCTCTGCATTTTGATTATTTTCTGCCAGCCATAAGAAATTAAGTGGAATTTTTGCCAATCCCAACAAACATTGTTTAAAATGCTAGTTTAGTTTGAATAACTCTTCATGATTTGTTAATTTGCTCAATTCTTTCCTAGGAAGGACCATTAAGACCTGTTCTTGAATATATTGATCTGGTCAGCAGTGATGATGAAGAACCTAGCACCTCTCATAGTGATGTAAGTACATTATATTTGATTTGTATTTCTTTACTTCTGTCATTTAATAGGCATTCTCTAAAGAGAGTTATCAGATCAATGACGGTTGTGTTTATTGCTTTAGAGCAGTGATGGCAAACCTATGACACACGTGTCAGAAGTGACACGCAAACTCATTTTTTTGTTTGATTTTTCTTTGTTAAATGGCATTTAAATATATAAAATAAATATCAAAAATATAAGTCTTTGTTTTACTATGGTTGCAAATATCAAAAAATTTTCTATATGTGACACGGCACCAGAGTTAAGTTAGGGTTTTTCAAAATGCTGACATGCCGAGCTCAAAAGGTTCACCATCACTGCTTTAGAGGATGGCCCATTTCTGTTAGGATGGGCCATATGGGTAGTCTAAGGAGTTATTTGCCCAGAATATCTCCTACTTTTAGTTTTGTTTGTTCACTTTCAGTGAGGGTGTGAAAGGATGACATGACGCAGGAAAGTTCTAAGCCTTGGTGATGATATCTGATAAAAGGGAAATGGAATAAAAACTGCAAGCTTTTTGGCTCCTTGTGTCCTTTTCCTTTCCTATTTCTCTTCAGATGCCCTATAGAACTGGATCCTTTTCATCCAGAACCATGTAGACACAGAAAATTTGTTTTATCTTGGAAGAAAGAATATGTGAAGATCCTTTAGAAAATGGCATGTAGGAAGGGTTATAGGTGATATATTACTTTAGACATCATATCTTTTAACCTCTTCTATCCCCCATATTTGGAGTTTTCTCTCTTACGTGTGATTTTTTTGGTTGCGGGTTTAACCCTTCAATACTTTCTTTACTTTGAGAACTGAAGCAGCTGAGCCCTTTGTAACACTCTTGTCCTACATTTGTTGTAGCCCAAATTGCTACTAATGGGCTATTTTCTTGGTGGATTACAGAACTCCTTGGTCTTTTTCAGGGTGGCCAGAAGCTTCTGCTCTGTAATAAAAGAGGATTGAGACTTGGACTTGGAATGAAAATACCTAGGTTTTAGTCTCAGCTTTACTCCTTATTAATTCTATGATTTTGGATAAATTAAGTAGCTTTTTAACCTTAGTTTCTTTATCAAATAAAAATAGTACCTACCTCACAGGGTTGTTGTGAGGATGAAATGAGGTAACAAAAATATATTTGAGCTCTTTGAAAACTACAAACCATAAAGTAGGACTATGCAACTGGAAAGTTTTGTTATTCGTGGAGAGTGAATGGGAGAATTTTTAAAGGGGCTTAAAAGTGATTCTACAATGGAGGACTTTTTAAAAAAACTTTTTTTTTTTTCCCCTCAGTGGGACTTACCCCGAGTGTTTTCTGCAGTTATTAGCTCCTTTTATTGACTTAAATATATTGTATAGGATTTTTTTTTTGTTATCACCAATGATCTAACCACCTCTTATCCTTGTATGGGACCAAGCAGCAGGCTAGGATGGCACCACTTGAACTGGGCTTGTTTATATTCTCTTTTTTCAGGGACAGAGTCCCAGATTAATGCCAGTAGTTGGTATTGGGTCTTTGGGAAAGTGAAGCTTGTGGAATTGATTCTTGTGATCCCTTGCTGACCAATAGTGGATTGCATCATTCATTATTTTAATTATAGTAATTTTTAAAAATTGAATTCTACTTACTGGACATGCATCTCTGCACTTGAAAGTTAACATATTAAAAGCATTTTTTTTTCTTCCTTGGTTTTCTTGTTCATGTGGATAACCCAGAGAATGCCTGAGTCTAAGGTGCCATCCTCTGAAAATCATCGCCCAGAAATGTGCTCTAGCTGCAATGTTCCTCTTCCCATTGGAGACAGCAGCTCCTCTGGGAGTTGTACCAGCAGTCCACAGAGGATAGTTTCTCAACCTTCTTCTGTTGAGAACCCATTGGAGAACCAAAAAAATGATCAAAATAATTCAGATTTTAAGATCTCTGAGACAGATACACTTAAACCATCACAAAATTATCAGAATCTGCCTTCATCTCCACTTCTGGTCCCCCAAGAATCTTTGGCCTCTTCACAGGTCAAGGAGGATTTACCGCCAGAGTCTTCAGCTTCACAGCATGGACAGGATGCCATCCTCTATCTCCAGACACAAGTGGCTGAGATGTCCCGAGTGATACGTGATCTACAGTCCAGGAGTTGCTTCAGATTTCACCATTCTAGGCCAAGTGAGAACTCCTCAGTTCCTTGGGACATCACCTCCAAGGAAGAGAATTTATCCACAGTTGAAGAAGAAGCAGACTGCAAATCCCCCTCAGCTGATGACAAAGGACAGCCAGCTGATCCCAGTCAGACCAGTTTCACAGGTCTTTTGAAGAGAATGGAACAGAGAGGTGTTATAAAGAGAGTAACATTACAATCTGAAGCAGAGTCCTGTGACGGGAAACCTGATTATGTGACTTCTAAAAAACGTCTGGTTCCTCCGCTGCATCCTCTTCTGAGAATTGCCACCACTGAGGTTTTTAAAGACCCTGCTGATTGCCATCCTTCTTCTTTCATGGGACACAGGGTATATCCTGTGGCCAAGGATACCTCTCCTTTTCAACCAAACCCTCCAGCTGAGGGTCCCATTGTAGAAGCATTAGAGCATAGCAAAAGAGGAAGCACAACATCTCTTCTAGATTCTACCTCAAAGGAAATGGAGGTCATGGGTTGTAGATTTTACCATGCTGCTTCCATTGCAGCCCGAGCTGCTAGCTACATGGCCTATATGACTCAATATCAGCGTAAACTCTGGGAAGACATGGAGGATCTGGTCCATGACCCAGAGTTTGATCGTGGAAAAGCAAGATGTATAATATCTGATGGTATGGATGCAGGCCTTTGGCAGCTTTGTACTACTAGGGACATCATGGACTCTGTAGTCAGAGTTATGGCAATGGCAGTAGACTACAGAAGGCAAGCCTGGCTCCGACTTACATCTCTCACTAAGAAAACCCAGGAGAAGATCTCACACTTGCCCTTTGATGGCACTTCCCTCTTTGGACAAGATGTGAATGCTGTTGTTGCAGAAGAAAACAGTATAAAAGAAAATGACTATAAAGACCACAACAAATATTATAACCAACATCGATACTTTTATAGTCATGATCAGAAAGCACATTATCACAATAGAGGGTACTCCAAAGGGGATTGGTACAAATCCCGAAACCACCCCTATAGATATAGAAAAAAGGGAGAATCTCCAGAACGCCATGGGTACAAGAATTAATAGCCTGTTTGTTTAGCAGTGTAGCTATCCAGCATCCTAAGTATTTTACTTGCTCTTCCTGACTTAAACAGATCTACATGTAGGTGGTCACCTCAAAAACTGAATGCATGTATGGAATTGCTTCAGCTTACATTTAAATTCTAGACTGTTGGAATGAAGTATATAATAAAATCATGCTTATTGACCAAGTGAGCAGTGGAGACTTTTCATCTAAGTAGGGTTGACAGAGATTTACCCATTATTTCTGATTCAAAGTAAGTACAGAGTAAGGTACTCAGGAATCAGAATCCTCTTGTGATCAAAGAAAAACATAAAGATTTGTTCCTCAGGAAAATCTTGCTGGTAAATTGAGGACCAGGAGATTTATGGCCTGGAAATAACCCACTAACCAGATCTCTGTTTAACACAGAGACAAATCCTTCATTTTTAGGTTATCAGTGCTTCCTTGTTCAGGCTTTGCTTGTCAGATCTTCACAAAATGACAGATCTCTATATCAGGATGAACTCACTGAGTGCATACAACTCAAGCTCTGTGAGACTTCAAAATCAACCATGAAGCTGTATATCAAGAACTGGAATTCAAGTCAAATTTTGCCAAATCTAGTTTGCTTCCAGTGGGATGACTAGATGTTACAGGTCTACAGTGGGCACCAGCTGGAAAAAGACTTTTCTACCCATAATGTCTTTAGAAATCTCACAGCTAACTATCTTCATCAAGACTGGTTGCTATCATACCATTACCACTCGAAGTTACATTATGAGAGAATTCTTAGTTGTTGTCACTTATAAGCCTCTGACATATCAAACTCGTATCAATCACCAAGCTGTGAGACCCAGTAATGGTGTTCTCTCAGGATAATCTGGACCTTTCAACAGGATGACCTTCTTAAACCCACCTTCTAAACAGTTAAAATTTTTGAGCTTGATAATTCATCACACTTTAAATACAAAACAAGATATGTATATTAGTGACCTGGAAATAAAGGATGTTACACTGTCTAGGCATGCAAATCTGAACTCTAAAAAGAGCAAGAATTCCAAACATGCCTGACAATCCAGTTCTCTTACTGTAATAAAGAGAAATGCCATCAATTGATGCAATTGAGAAACCCATAAGTTTTAGACTATAAATGTTGATGTAGTAAAGAGAACATCTCACACAGTTCGGTTTCTGGATATCTATTTAAATGATATATCTTTTAATAATTTCTTAAAAGTCTGAAATCAAGACTTCAGTGACATGTTCTTTGTTTATTCCCTTAACCTAGTCAGACTTTTACCATGAGAGACGACCTTGGTTTAATTAATAGTTCTCCACTATCCTGGAACTAGCAGCAGATACCTCAAATACATGTCTCACAGTATCTTTTCAATCTCAAGGGAGTGGCTGTACTGTATACTAGGCCTTAGATCCTTGTCTTCGCAGCATGACTTCAGAAATGGAGAAAATTGTCAAGTTTGAGGGGTCTGAATACATGACCCAGTATTACTTGCTTGGCAGCCAAAATAGTTTTTTTTAATTGACAGACTTATAAATTTGTAAGTTGTTTGTCAAACATCAACATCTTTTTATCTGCTTGATCGAAATATTTTGGGTCTACTGTTAGTGGAATATAACACTGTTTTAGGATTCATGTGGTTTCAATTTCTTGCCATAGTTCTTGCATAATGGTAATTGACGGTTTTCCTGGAGCCCCACTTTTTAAAAGCTTATTGGAATCTCATCCTTTCTCTCCATCATAACCATATTCAGCACCATATTTGTGCTATAGAGGTTGAAGAGGCAAAAAATCCCAACTTGAAAGAAGTTATTTACTTAGATACTTTAAGGGTATTGTATTAGTCCTATTTGTAGATTAAGTCTAAACTACAGTCTTGAGAGCATCATCTTGCAAGTTTGGTCATATCTACCGTTAATATTTACCTTTATATTTCTGAATTCCCACAAAGTTTTACTTCTACTACTTTAGATCCATACCAATGCTATAGGAACTGTCTTTCAAATTGAACTTTAGAAGAGCATTAATTAACTGCCTATAAAGAATCAGGCCTTAGAAATCATACAAAGATTTTAATACATGATATGTACTACACCAGTAAAGTAGTCTTATGATCCATCCACATGAGACTACAGTTTGTTCTGTGAAAGGACTAGGCACTGGAGAGAGAGAGAGACCGTGGAACTGTTCTGTATAGCTGCACATAGGTGTTCCAAATTAGCTAAGGCTACTTCAGAGTGCTCCCACTTTTCCTTTCCTTCCTTGAATTAAATACTGGGCCACAAACTCGATGGTTTTTGAGGTACTCTTATTTTCCAGAAACCAAGCCAAACTGAATGATGCTTTAAGTATGAAGTATGATTTTTTGAAATTGCTTTGGCACTTCTGCTTAATATGCTCCTCCTTTGTAATTTTTTATTGTGGTTTAAAGAAGACAACCTAAAATTTACCACATGAACCATTTTTAAGTGTATAGTTCAGTAGTAGTGTTAGCTATATGTACATTGTTGTGTGTAGCTCCTCCTTTCTTAAATATTTCTAAAACAGCATTGCTATTCTCTTTCTCCTATGTTATGTTGCTCAATAATAAAGCTGAAAACATTGCTTTATCACTCTCTAATTGCTATGTCCAAGCCTCTCCAGGGGATTTTCCTACAAGTAAAAAAGTATTTAGAAATTATTGAATTTCGATAATCAAGTAGGTAACTTCTGAAGGGATTTGACAATTGAGTGGGGATAGGGACAAAATGCTGTAGAGTTGGTAGTTATAAATTAGTTTCTTGACTACAGAAGAAACATCCTTAACCTGTTTGGTTTTTGTTATTTTAAAATCTTTCCCTGCATACTTGAATGATGATGGTGTTATGAAACTAAAAATGAGGACTTGGTCTAGGGAGACAACCCCAGTAGCGTATGGAACTCATAATTAGATAAGTTTTCATATTGTGCCTGTGATGTGCAGAGCCTGTGACAAAATTCTCCATTAGGCTAACCTCTTACGTTTAAATACTTTAGGTTTTCTAGGAGGCCTTGGAATAATTGTAAGTTAATAATTTGGTATTCTCAAAAGGGATGCATCTAATGATCCTTTTTCTTCAAAATGTTATTTCTTGACTAGACATAAAATATATGTGGACACAATATGATTTCTTGTAGTTACTGTGTATGGAGAAATACTGTTTCCATTAATTGTTATATGAAGTGCCTTTTTAAATTTCACACTTGTTTAAAAGTTAACATTTTGATGTCTTGCATATGTTGCTGGTGATAAGTGAATTTTGTACAGTGATTTTTAATCTTGTAGTTTATTCATTTGTACAATTAATTGCACTATCTAAATGTACTCTCCTTCTGAATGTTTTTTTTATAGCACTGTTTATCCATTTCAGAAGGTTGTAGAGTATGTCCCTCCTTTATTTAAACAACTTCACAATAGTACATTTTAGTTAATAGTGATTGGCTCAGTTTTTTGGGCATTAGGGCAGCTTTGTTTTCTACCTGTAGATTGTAGGCTTTCTGATTGAGCCATTTGTCTCCTATCTAGCCATGGTAACACAACTTATATTTGACATTAGGAAAAAGTAGTAAATTTGCAGACACTTTATCTTTCTATTTTTTTTTAAGACTGTGTGACAGCTTCCTTATCACTGTAATTGCAATTTAAACTTTTTACAATTGTGTGGCAGCTTCTTTATCAGTATAATTTTATTATTTACTTAGTCCTCAAAATTGCATTTGAGGGGAGCATAAACTCTGTCAGGCTACTTGGATACTATTTAGTATATCACATTAGTACTGTACCGAGTGATCTGATTAGTAATGTCCTTGAGGTCCCAATACATACAGGATAAATTCTCAATTACCAAATACAAGGAGATTGGAATAGGCACAGTCCAGAATCCCTTCTAGTTATAAAATTGGATACAGAGTTGAATGACATGGATGAACAGCATTAAATGCTACATTCAGTATTCTTGAGGATGTAATTAATTGATAGGGATTCTAATGAAGGGTTGAAATTATGGATTAGATCTTTGTAGAAAGAGTTTTAAAGATTGCAATAATTGAAAACTTTTTTTAAAAAATGTGAGGCATATTTTGCCCGTGACTTGCACTATTTAGGTTCCCTCATCTTTTGAAATTTATAATTTTTTACCTAATGTTAACCACAAATCCAATGGTCATATCTGTATGCATCAACCAGATCGATTCTATATAGTTTTTCATTAGTGGATACACTTAACAAAAATATACAGGCGGAAGTTATCAGTAAACTGATGATGACTGCATTGAATGCAAATATTTTAGTTATTTTTTTCAGATAGAACAAGTTTTGTAAGCCATTAAAATATCCTTAATGGAATTTTTCTTCCTGGGTGAATGATGAGAATATTGTTTTATTACATCTTTTTTCTCTTAGTGATTAGTGGGATGATATTTTTGTACTGCTTTGTCTTTTCATTTGCTTGATTTTATATAATGAAAACTTTTTTATAGTATTGTTTGGTACCATTGAAGTATCTTATTACTGGAAATTATGTTTGCTTACAGTTGGCTATAACTGGAAGTAATCACAGTCCAACCATGACCTTTTGATGGTAGCATATCAGTTCATTCTTTGTATTGATCTTCTTTATGTAACACCTCTTTTTACAATGGTGTCTGATCTTCCCTTAATCTCTTTGATGTAGATTATATTTTTCATTCTGCCCGTATAACTAGCCAGGATTTTGATGTGGCTTTATGTTTGTATATTTAAATACAATGCCTTCAGCATTATTGTAAGAGATTTTCTAGTTTTCTCTTTTAATGTCTTTAAAAAAACAACAACAGTATCGAGTCCAGTCTCTTAAACTATTCCCCATCTATTGAACCTTCATTAGTTTTTTTTTTGAACCTTCATTAGTTTCTAATGCTTTCTTGTTTAATGGTAGTATTATTTTCTCATTTCTATATATACTTCACACAAATGTATTATTACATATAGTTTGTGGTCAATTGCATCTTTTCTCTGTATAAAGATTTTAGGGCCTTCACCATGAATTTATAGTTAGTACAGTTCTGAGATGTGTACTGTATCTTAAAGTTAGCCAGTTTTCTCTAGGTCTTAAGGGCTTTACTGGTTTTGTTGAGGTAACTGTCCATTTCAAATGGTCTGTTAGACTTTCTGATGCCTTGTTAAGAATTCAACAAGAGTTCTCAGGTTGTCTGTACTTTTAGGACTTTGGAGCTCTCTCAAGTTGTATTGAGTTTTCATATATTCCTGAATATATTCCTTGGTAGAGGTGAAGTAAATGCTTTATATCTGGTAATAATTTTAAAATTTTTCCTCTGACCTTAAGTATTTCAAGGGTTATTATATGAGTTTTGTTAGTTGTCCCTTTATAAGACTAACTTTGAGATGCTATTTTTCCCCCAGGATCTATCATATGCTTTCTGTTTTGTCCCCCCCCTCCCCGGGCCCATAAGAGTGGTTCTATCATAGCATTCAATTTTAAGGGCTACAATTAAACCTCTTGTTAACTCCCATTTTTATTTATGATGACTATGTTTCACAATACTTTCATTTATAATGTAGTAATGTGTTAAAATAACTAGTTGGTTTGTGGTCAGCTTTATCTGTACTTATTTTAATTAGTGAAGCTACAATGATGTAAACGATGGGGGCGAAACATATTTTGTCACCAGTTTTAAATTTTCAGTTCTATTTTTAAAACATTTATTTACATTAAGCTTCCTGCTGTTAGGTGTGCAGCCCATTCCTTTCTGTCTTGGGTAGAATATAGTTAATTTGTAATTGGTCTCATTTAGAATCTGAGCACAGAGTTGCATGCATGTTGGTCTTTGTTTAATAGCTTGAAACAGCACCTATTTTCTTTTACTTTTGGCAAAAATATATTTTGACAGATCGTGGAAGCACCTTGATAGCCTTGAGTCTAATTGTCATCTGCCTGAGAAGGAAGTAGAGGAGAGAACCTTCATTTATAGAACTTATATTTACTAGGCTGCTAATTGCAAGGCACTCGAGGTGGACATTCACCCTTATTTTGTAGATGAGGAAATGAAATTTACCAATAAGCCACTTGTTCAAGCAGTGGAACTGAGCTTTGAATACAGATTCTATTCCTTCATAGTCTCAAGTCAACATTGTACTAGGCTGCCTCCCTGTGTTTTTCAAGGTTCCACTCAAATCTTACCTCTCTGATTAGCTTATTTGAGATATACTAATCTTTGTCTTCCATGATATACACTAATCTTTGATATATACTAGTATTTGTATTTGTCTGTACTCTCGTCCCTTAGTATTTGATGCCTTATATTAACTAATTCCTGGTTATTTCGCTTGTCAGATAAAAACCCCCCCGAACATCTTAGTTCTCCCATTGAAGTTTTACTGTACTATACTAAGATTATTCTTGATGCATAGTCATTGGCTTCTCTTTCATATGTTGCTTATTTGCATCCTATTTATTTTCAGCACTGATTGTTTAAGTCAGTGGTGGGGAAAGTCTGGCCCTCAGGCCACATAAGGCTGTGAAATCATTTGGTCTGGCTCTGCTAAGGCATTAGAGGTGAATTAATTAAATGTTTGACCAAATAAAGCAGGCTAATTTTTAAGTTGATAATTTTGTACGGCCCGAGACTGATGATATAAATATCCAACTGGCCCATGGCAGAAAAAAGGTTCCCCACCCCTGGTTTAAGTAATGGTTCTTACTGCTTTTTTTTTCTTAGTTCTATCCTTTTTGTTACACCCATTTTGTTTGAGATATACACTTAAACATTGTTTTTACTGGTAACTTGAGGATATTGGCTTAATGGAAGGAAGGTAGAATGATGCGAAGCACATGGTATTTGAATTCCAAACACTTTGACCTGAGTATTAGCAAGTCACTTATTTTCTGAGCCTCTGTTTTTCTACTTTCAAATGAGGTAATGCCTAGAAATACTTTGAAAACTCAAAAGCCCAATATAGATTTTCTTCAGTAGTTCTGCTATTTCTGTTCATATTGGTAGATTTCTTGTTACTGTGGGATGGTATTGAATATAAATACAGATACATTTTAAGATGTATTTAATAGCATGTAATAGTTTTGTGTCATCAGATCATGTTCTTGTTTTCAGTTTTTTAGGCTGAATTAGACTATATTGCAAGCCCAGCAATGGACTCTCATTGAAAGACATTTAAATAAAATAGTCTCTTTTCTCAAGAGCAAGCTAAGAAATGTTCATAATAAACGATGAAAAAATTAAAGAGAATGTAGAATGAAGAGCTAGGATATGTAGGTACGTGTATACAATTTTTGATGGATGGTATTTTGTCATTTTGTGTCAGTGTTGAAAACAATAATCTTTTTATTTGTCAAACATCTCTCAATAATTGCCATGTGCAGGCAGGTACTGAGGAATGTCTGGGGATGCTGGGAGTTAACACATTGTGGACCAGTAGTTTTATTGCTAGCTTTACCCAGTGGCCAGATAAGTTTCTCTTGAATGAGTACAAAAAACGTTTTACATAAATGTTAAAGGCACCCTTTAAAATTAAATACCCATTGCATTTTGAAGTTATTTATTGCATGTGCTTACAAGCTAATATCTTTTTAAAGTATGATTGGCCACAAGCCTTAGAACAGAAAACACGAGAATTCTCGTGATCTGTCCGCAATGTGTTAAGAGATGTTATATTAAGAGAACGGAATACCAGTATAGTGTAATTATCCTGTTTAGAGGAATGCCTGTGATGAAGTTGGGACAAAAGAGAGATTCATCTGGAGGGTCAAGGAAGCTTTTCTTACCAAATTCTTGAGCTGAAGTTTGGAACATGATCAGAAAAGGGTGTTGGACTAGTGGAGAATAGGAGCAAGGCAATTGGGTGAAGGAATCAGTGTGTGCAGGGCATGGGAACATTGTGTTTCTGGTTTCAGAATTGTAAGAAACGGCCCTTAAGAGGCTAGAATTGGAGGAGATTAAGTTGAAGGAAGAGGATACGTTACCCATGAAATCATTGGTTCCTATCCCTTTAGAGTGTACTGTTTGTATGTAGCCTTTACTTGTAGAAAGTAAAGTCTGTCTATAGGTTGGTTTGTACTGTAGTCCACTGTAGACATCCAGAGCAAATATTTTTCTTCCTGAGCTAAGCCAAAGGAGAGCTCTCAATCAGTGCACCTCTAGCCCTAGGGACAGCTCAGGCATTGAAATAGAACTGAGATAGTGGTTGAGAATAACTTTGAAGATGAACAGGATAATGTCCCTGAAGTGGAAGGTGACATCCCATTATGGGTGTATAGTTGCATACTTTAGGATTGTCTATTGGCAGTGTATCCTCAGCGTAGCTAAATGTGGGTAATTTCCCTGTGTGTTGGCTTACAGATCATTTGTGGGTGGACTTGGGAAAAATGAAGATATTTCTAAAAAGTTGCTTCATTGTAGTTATGAGGTATTGTATTGAAGGAAGGGCCTGTGAACTTCGTGCAAGTGGTATCTCCAGCAGCACCCAAAGCACATTTTGCCAACTTTCTGTTTGTTTTTTTCTTTGGTTTGATTTTCTTGCTGCTGTTGTCACTTTCACCTTTTCTTGCTGCATAATTCATCCTTTTTTTTTTTTTTTTTCCTGTGCCAGAGGTAGAGCAGTGGCACTCAGGATTAAAATGATGTAACTCTTCTTTGCTTTGCTTTGCTTTATATTCAGAGATATTTTTTAATTCCTTTAAGTTCCAAAGTTACATTTATTTATTTATTTTTGCCCTATACTGAAGGAGAATCAAAGTCATCCTTCCTAGAAGGGATTTTTATACATATAGATATTGGCAATTTACCCAAAAGACAATACAGGAAGAACCTTATTTAACAGGCTCAATGGTACTAGCCTTCTTAACTTACTAAATTACAGAATGGGGTATAGTTGTATGTATGTTTTAAAATTTGTTCATATAAAGTAGATGAAAAAAAATGAAGTAGATGTTCTGTGTACTTTGTATTTGTAAACAATAACCATTTGGAGAAGGAAGGAGATTGCTTTGTACAAAAGGCTTGTTTCCTGGGTCCAAAGCTTTGCTGCTGGAGATGGTAAATAAATATTGTACTGCTTTGCTGTGTTTATTATTCTGCTTTATCTGTATTTGAATATAAAATTCTTGAGGAAAATTGTTGCTTTTCAAAATGTTTTTTGGGATGTGACTTGAGTTATGAGTTGGGCAGAAGAAACTTCTGGTAAACAGCACTTCTAGGGGTGCAAACTTCAGACCAAACTATGGACCAAAGCTTTAGGATGGGCAATTTGACTTTGTATGAAGTAATGCAGTTTCAGGAATTCTTTTCAAGTGCACTAGTCAGATGTATAATACAATTTGCAAAGTTAATTTATGCTACTTTTGCAGTTGGTTGCTCCTTTGAGCTTTTTTAAAATTGGGATCCCTTACATAGAAGATAAAGATATAGGTGATCTTCCAATTGGTGCTCCTCTGACTAATCAGTGCCAGCTGACACTCAGATATCCTATATAATAAAAGGCTAATATGCAAATCCACCAAACTGTGGAAGGACTGGTCCCTATGATGTGCACTGACCACCAGGGGGCAGATGCTGAATGCAGGAGCTGCCCCCTGGTGGTCAGTGTGCTCCCACAGGGGAGCGCTGCTCAGCCAGAAGCCAGGCTCACAGCTGGAGACTGTAGCAGTGGTGGCGGGAGTCTCTCCCACCTCCGTGGCAGCACTAAGGATGTCTGACTGACGGCTTAAGCCCATTCCCCGCTAAGCCATCTGTCAGTCGGACATCTCCTGAGGGCTCCTGTTCTGCGAGAGGGTGCAGGCCGGCCGGAGGGAACCCCCAGAGTGCATGATTTTTGTGCACTGGGCCTCTAGTAACAATGTAAATAAACCTCTGCCTTGTATTGTTTTATCTCTATTCCCTCTCCCTTTCTTCACCACCCTCCTACCTCCTACAACTTTCATCTTTTTTTATTCCTGGCTTTTTTTAGTAGCCAAAAAGTGCTTTGATGAGTCAGGGAACTGGGTTGTTGCATCAGTTCTCTGGATAATAACTATTTTTACAGAGTGTTTTCTCATAGGGTATATCACCTGGTGTGGGACATAGAGCAGAATTATTCTATTTCACAGTGGTCCAGTAACTATATTCACATTTTTCATTAAAAAATGCTTAATTTTTATCATTTTTGTTAGTCACTCAAGAACTAAAGTATTTTTTAGAGATTAGTAATAATGATTTTAAAATATAAATCATTTGTCTATCATTAAAGAGCCACAAAATGATCTGTGCCCTAGCCAGTTTGGCTCAGTAGGTAGAGCATCGGCCTGTGGACTGAAGGGTCCCGGGTTTGATTAGGGTCAAGGGCACATGCCCGGGTTACGGGCTCAATCCCAGCAGGGGGTGTGCAGGAGGAAGCTCATCAGTGATTCTCTCTCATCTCGATGTTTGTATCTCTCCCTTTCCCTTCCTCTCTAAAATCAATAAAAATATATTTTAAAAAATGATCCACTGCCACAAGCTGTTATAAAATGATAATTTCTCCTGTGCAAGACCCACTTTTCATTACTGAGTTTCTAGAGATTGCTTTACAAAAGAAGAATTGCTACTTATATCCTCTATTTTCTTTGATTTGATCTTGGCAAATATTTTTAGAAAACTGATTTAGCAAGTTATGGCAATAACAAGTGACTTAGAGACTCCACTTTTGGGTGAGCTGATGAGTGGAAAGTAAAGTGAAAGATCTGCCTGTATTTAATTTGAGAAAATTTGGATGCAGAAATTCTTGCCAAAATATTACCAAACTAAATTCTACAGTAGATATGTGCAAGTATCATACAACATAATCAAGTGGGATTTATTCTGGGGATGTAAGGATGGGTCAACATTTGCAAATCAATCCACATGAACACCACATTGACAAAATGAAGGATAAAAATTATATAGATACAGAAAAAGCTTTTGACAAAATTCATACATTTATGGTAAAAACCCTAAACGAAGTGGGTATAGAGGGAATGTACCTTGGCATAATTAAGGCCATATATGACAACCCCCCAGGTAACATGATTAACAGTGAAAAGTTGAAAGCTTTTCCTCTGAGATTAGGAACAAGACAAGGATGCCACTCTGCCACTTTTATTCAACACTAGAGGCCCGATGCACAAAATTCATGTAAGGAACTCGGCCCTCGCAGCCCCGCCTGGCCCTTGCAGCCCCTCGCATTCCCGGCTTCATCTGGAAGGTCGTCTGGATGGTCGTCCTGCTGTCCAATCTAATTAGCATATTAGCTATTATAGTATAGGACTTAGACCAGCAAAGAAAAGGCATCCAACTGGAGACCAGAAAGGAAGAAGTAAAACTCACAATTTGCTGCTGATATACTATATAGATGGTTCCTGATTTAAGATGGTTTGACTTTAGGATGGTGTGAAAGTGATACATAGTAAAAACTGGCTGGGCTAAGCTATGTTTGGTAGCTTAAGTGTATTAAATGCATTTTTTACTTACAATCTCATCAACTTAAGATGAATTTATTGGGACATAACCCCATTATAAGTCAGGGAACATCTATATGTTGAAAACCTAAAGACTCCAGCAAAAAAACTAATAAATGAATTCATTAAAGTTGCAGAATAAAAAGTTAATATACAGAAGTTTTATACAGTAATAACGAACTATCAGAAGAAGAAATTAAGAAAATTCCATTTATAATTGCATCGAAAAGAATAAAATACCTAGGTATATATTTAACCAGGGAGATGAAAGACCTCTACACTGAAAAGTATAAGACATTGGTGAAAGAAATTAAAGAATGCACAAATAAAGGAACAGATAATTTTGTGCACATGTATGAGAAGAATTAATATTATTAAAATGTCCATAGTATCCAGTGCATACACATATTCAATGCAATTCTTATCAAAATTCAAACAGCATTTTTCACAGAGCTAGAATAAGTCCAAAATTTATATGGAACCACAAAATACCTTGAATAGCCAAAGTAATCTTGAAAAAGAACAGAGAGAGCACACTTTTTGATTTCAAACTATATTACAAAGCTATAATAATCAAAACAGTATGGTTTTGGCATAAAAACTGATACATAGATTAATGGAACCAAAGAGGCCAGAAATAAACCCACATATATATGGTCAATTAATTTATGACAAAAACTCTCTTCAATAAGTGGTAGTAGGAAAACTGGACAGCAACATGCAAAAGAAATTAAACTAGACCACTGTCTTACACCATGCACAAAAATTAACTCAAAATGTTTGATTACAGACTTGAATGTAAGACCTGAAACCATAAAACTCCTAGAAAGAAACAGGCCCCTTGACATCAGTCTTGTCATTTACTTTCTGATCTGACTCCAAAAGAAAAACAAGTGGGACTATATCAAACTAAAAATTTGCACAGCAAAGGAAACCATCAAAATGAAAAGGCAGTCTACTGAATTGGAGAAGATATTTGCAAATTATATATTCAATAAGGGGTTAATATCCAAAATGTATAAATAACTTAAAAGCAAAAAACACCCAATTCAATTAAAAATGGACAGAAGATATGAACAGTTTTCAAAGAAGGCTTACAGATGGACAGCAGCCACATTGAAAAATGTTCAACATCACTAATTATCAGGGAAATGCAAATCACAACCACAATGAGCTAATACCTCACTTCTGTTAGAATGGTGGCCATTATTAAAATGACAAGAAATAAGTGTTAAAGTAGATGGAGAGAAAGGGGAACACTCATACACTGTGGGACTGTAAATCGATGCAACCACTATGGAAAACAATATGGAGAGTCCTCAAAAAATTAAAAATAGCACTACCATATGACCTAGCTATTCCACTTCTGAGAATTTGAGAAAAGTAAATCCTCCAAAATACTAATTAAAGCCGGTATATGCACCCATATGTTCATTGCTGCATTGTTTATAGTAGCCAAGGTATAGAAACAACTTGGGTGTCTGTTGATGGATGATTAAGAAAATGTGATACACACACACACAGTGAAATAATACTCAGTGAAGTAAGTTAGACAAATACTGTCTGATTTCACTTGTATGTGCAATCTTTAAAAAATGAAAACAAAACTTCTAGATAGAGAGAACAGGTTCGTGGTTATCAGATGGGAAGGGTTTGGGGGTTGGAGGATGGATAAAATGAGTGAAGGGACTTCAATTGTATCTTGACAGTTGGTTACAAGACTTATTTTGGTGATTACTTTGTAGTGTATACAAAGATCAAATTATACCATTTCTTGTAACTAATAATAGTGTTATATACCAAGTTTACCTCAAAAATGAGTATAAAAATAAGAAAATATTTGAGAAAATTATTCAAGAGACCTTCTTTGAAAAGTTTTATAAAACAGTTTATAGCCAGTTTTTTCAGCATTCAATACCAGTTTGTAATACCAAAGTGGGGTTGATAAGCATGTGGCACTTAATTTTCTATTCTATAATACATTTCGGGATTGAGAGTGAATATTTAATGAAATAGGCATTCGCAGACGAATATTAAAAGGAAGTCAACTCATAAAGTCATTTCAGTATGCATTAATGAAGACTAGACAGATGAACAGAAATTTGGGTTCTAATAAAATTTCTTTGTGACTTAATTAGCTTCCTTTTGAATAAATCTATTAAACATTGAGGAATTATATTTGTGATAGGAAAAGCTAATGATTTTACTTTCTATATTTAAAATCCAAACCAGAAAAGCAGTAGGTCAGGTCTAAGTTGAATAATACTTTTAAGTTTTAACTTTTAACTTTTAATTTGACTATATGTACTTTTAATATTTTAAATACATTTTAAAATACAAATCAGTACATGTGCTTTGGATTTTTTAAAAGCATATATGTAATTAAAGGAAAATACACACTTATGAGTATGTTTTAGTAATGCTTTTTGCTTTAAAGTAGTAATGGTGTTTGACATCAGAACTGTGTAAAAATATTTACTCAGTAGCCATTAAGCCTGTTGAACTGAAAATGACTTACCTAATTCTTGCTTATCTATTTGTTAGGTTTGGAAAGTAATGTAACCTACTTATTACATTATTAGAGACAAAAATCGAGAGGGAAAAAATACAATTTACTACTAGATTATGTTCCTTCTAATACAAAATTTTCATCTGTCTTTATGAAGAGTATATGTTAAATGTAGTTTTATAAGGCATAAATTAGTGATTTAAGCCAAATCCATTACATTTTCAAACAAGAGATTGGGATTCTCAACAGTTTTTGTCCTTATACAGTCTTGTTCATTGATAAGTGAAACTTTGTTAATTTTATTACATTGCTGATTGTAGAAATATTAGAAAGTAGAATTTAAAAAAGAGAAAACTCTTCCAGACAAAAATAACTATTAACATTTTTATTTATACCTGCTAGATTTTACTTACATATTTTTAAAGGAATCATTTTTACTTTTTTTAAAAAATAGATTTTTATTGATTTCAGAGAGAGGAAGGGAGGGAGATAGAAACATTAATGATGAGAGAAAATCATTGATCAGCTGCCCCCTGCACATCCCCTACTGGGGATCGAGCCGCAAACCTGTGCATGTGCCCTGGCCAGGGGTTGAACCATAACCTCCTGGTTAGAGGGTCGACACTCAGCCACTGAGCCACACTAGCTGGGCTCTAATAGAACATTTTTTAAATTAAGATTTTATTTATTTATTTAAAAAATTTTAGGTTCACAGCAAAATTCAGATGAAGGTACAGGGATTTCACATATACTGCCTGTTCCAAGACATGCCTAGCTTCCCCTATTATCAACATCCCCCAATATAGTGGTACATTTGTTATAATTGATGAACCTACATTGACCCATCATTATCACCGAAAGTCATTAGAGTTCATTCTTGTAATTCTGTGGCTTGGGACAAATATATAATGACAAGTATCCACCTTTATAGTATTATACAGAATAATTTACTGCCCTAAAATTTTTTTGTACTTAGCTAATTTATCCCTCTCTCCCTTCCCACAAAGCCCCTGGCAACTACAGATCATTTTTTACTATCACTATAGTTTTGCCTTGTCCAGAATTCCATATAGTTAGAATCATGCCTTTTTATTTATTTATTTATTTTTTTAAAAATATATTTTATTGATTTTTTTACAGAGAGGAAGGGAGAGGGATAGCGAGTTAGAAACATCGATGAGAGAGAAACATCGATCAGCTGCCTCCTGCACATCTCCTACTGGGGGTGTGCCCGCAACCCAGGTACATGCCCTTGACCGGAATCGAACCTGGGACCTTTCAGTCCACAGGCCGACGCTCTTTCCACTGAGCCAAACCGGTTTTGACGTGAATCACGCCTTTTTAGATTGGCTTGTTTCCTTTAGTGATATGTATTTCCATTTCCTTCATGTCTTTTCATGCCTTGATAGCTTGTTTCTTTTCAGAAAGAATAATATTTCATCACCTGGATGTACCACAATTTATTCATTCACCTACTAAAGGATATCTTGGTTGTGTTCAAGTTTTGGCAATTATTCATAAAGCTGCTGTAAACACCTAATTATACAGGATACTTCACCCCTAACTTTGCTTATTTTATTTGCACGTTTTTCTTAGGAAGATCATATCATCTGTGAACAAAGAGGGATTTATTTCTTCCTTAATTTGTGGTTTGGTGTCTGACATTGACTTGGGAAAATTCAAAGTTATTATTGTTTCATATATATTCTATCTCTTTCTTCTTCCATTATTCCCATTATGCATGTATTATATCTTTTGGAGTAGTTTTTAGATATTCTGTTGCATTTTTTAGTCTTTTTTTTCTTTGTTTTTCAGTTTTGCAAGTTTCTTTTGACATAGCCTTAAGTGCAAAGTGTGCAGTAGCAAGTCTATCAAAGCATTCTTCATTTTGATTAGAGTATTTTTTAAAATCTCTCCAGATTTCTCTTTGGTTTTTTCTTAGGATTTTCATATCACTTACATTACACATCTGTTCTTGCATGTTGCCATTTTTCCATTAGAGCCCTTAGCATATTAATTAAAGTTGTTTTAAATTCCTGATTTGATTATTCCAGCATCCCTGTCATGTCTGCCATTCTGTGCTTGCTCTGACTCTTCAGACTGTTTTTTGCCTTGTAATTTTTTCTTGAATGGTGGACATAATGTACTAAGTAAAAGAAACTGGTAACTAGGCCTTTAGTAATGTAGTGGTAAGGTATGGGAGAAGTGGTGCCATTCTTTAATCCTGTGATTAGGACTTCGTCTTGGTGAGCCTGTGTCCTGGGACTGAACTTCAGCAGTGCTTCTGAGTCCATCCCCTCAGTGGGGCAAGCTAGTTAGAGGGGCCTGGATTGGGTATTTCCCTTCCACCAGGTTTGTTAAGCTCTGATAAAACTCTTAACAGGTTATTAGACTCTGATAAAAGTTTCTCTTGAGCACAGACCTTGTTAAGAAGAGAAATATCTGGCATATTCCTCCCAGCTATTGACAGCATTAGGGGATTTTGGTCCAGTCTTCACTGTGAGAACCTGGTAAAACTCCTGGAGGTAAATTCACAAAAGTGTGAGGGTCTCCCATGACGGGATCCCCCTGGAGTTTTTAACTCTCTGTCTTATCCACACTGAGCTTCAAGCAATTCATCAATTATAGTTCAGGTTTTCCTACTTAGTAGCGGTTCCTGCTGTAGTTTCTACTCTTGGGTTTCCTCTCTACTAAGTTGTGATTCTTTGAATTTGCCTCCTCCCCTCTCTCATCTCTCAGTACTGTCACCTCACTTTGATGAATTTAAGAGATGTTGACCTATCAGTTTGTTCAGCTTTTTGATCATTGTTAGGATGGAATGGCAACTTCTAAGCTCCTTACATGTTGGACTGGGAACTGGAAGTTAGATCTACTTTTTCAAATCAATAGTTTCTCTTAAATAAATACTGTCCTGGCATTGCTGAAAAACTAGAGCCAAGGATGTTTGTACCTTTTGACTGTAAACTAATGGCTTGATGGCATTACCTTATAGACTCAGCACAAAGCAATGCCCAACTTTTCAATATCCAGATGATGATAAAGTAAATAAAGATGATAAATGTCCTACCAGCTAGTTTATCTAACTTTGAAAACAAAGGTGCTCGTGGATGATTGGCTGACCTACAAAATAACACATGAAGTATAAGATATACAAGACAGTTTCTTAGAAATTTGATAGTGGTAAAGGTAAGTAGTTCTTTAGTGCAACAACTCTTTTGTAAATGGATATATGTTATCCCAAAGCTAAATTGGTTAAAAGGAATGAAAATTGTTTTTTAATTATAGGGTAATGTTAAACATAAAGACCATATTGACCACCAGAAGGATAAAGTTGCCTTAACTCTGGCTCGTCTAGCCCGCCATGTTGAAGTGGAGAAACAGCAGAAAGAAGAGAAGAATAGAGCATTCAGGGTATGTGGCTATTTTAATTGGTGTTTTACCAAATTATAGAATTGTTTATAATAAATTTGTAAAGAGAAATTTGTAATAAATGAATAATTGAATCCATGTTCAGTGTGGATTCTAGACATCAACTTAGTAGTAATTCATAATAGCTTTTTACATCTCTGTTTTTAGTTTGATAGATTCTGATCATATATGTATATAGGAAAAAAAGGATTACTTTAGTGGATTTTATTTTTGGGAATTAAAAATCATTTGATTACTCAAAGCAAATGAGCAATTAAAGTGTTTCTGGTTACTTTATCACAAGAGTGAAAATTGCTTATCAGGTTTGTATGTATAAACTGTTGAAAGGTTATTTTCTACTAAATACAGCCAGTCCACTTTCTCAGATTTCAGCCTGTCCTTTCAGATTAAATCGATTACTAAAAGAAATTTGAATCAGCGTTGTAGAAGAGCTGCTGTGTGGAAAGTGAAGCCTAATTTAGAGTCTCGTGGGATATATTTTCCTTGACTTGCTTAAGAAAGATCCAAATGAAATTACTTATAAACTCCCTCAATATTGATAGATGTCTGTTAGGAGTAGAATGTTGATGAGTTGGGTAAAAATATAAGCTTCATAGTAGGATTTTAAAATGGAAATTAAAATCAGGGCTCCTCCAATAGCTGTTTGGATTTTAGCAGGTCACTTACCTATTATAGACTTTGAGCTTCAATCTGTAAAGGGAAAGAGTTGGAGATGATCTTCCAGGTTGGGATAAGTTCTATGATTTTATAATCTTAACATCTGTTTTTTTTCTTGCATTACTTATTCATTGGTTATTATAAAGGAATGTATATATTTCTATAGCTTGTGTTTTAGTGTACCCTAATTTGATATAGAATAATTAATCTTTAAATTTAGAACTAGGTTTATTTGGGGACTTTAACTTTATCATGTAATACCAATTGAATTAGAGCATAGTCTTCTAATTGTATATTTATAATACTTAGTGGATAGTGATATTTAAAAAATAGAATTATTTCTTTTCTGGTAGAAACATGATTTAACTTTAAGGAAGATTCTTTCCCAAAACTATGTTAAATGTGTTGCTTATGGGTCATGGGGAAAATCTCTTTGAGAGAGATATGGTTTGCGAGCTCTCCTCCCATTCTGCAGATTTCCTGAGTAATGCTAGCCTAGCTTCTTTTCCCAGGCAATGTTAATGGACACATCCTATATAATAAAAGGGTAATATGCAAATTGTCTCCTCTACTGGGATTTCAACCAGAGTTTGACCAGGGGGTGGGGCCAGCCTGCCAACCATCTAGGGCCCCTTCTTCTGGCCTGCCTGGTCCTATTGGCCCCGATTGGGGCAGGCCGACCAGATGCCACTCCTGCACGAATTTGTGCATGTGGCCTCTAGTAGATAATAAAACTTTCATGACGAGTTCAGAATCTTATAGTCACTATGACAACCAAGGGTTTTCTCAAGGGAAGTTTCAACCTCCATCTATGTAAATGTTCATTTGTTATATTAAAGACTTTACCTTAGCATTGAAGAAAGTTTTTTGAAATTTTTGTTTAACCAACTGTAAAGAATAAATTTATGTTTTCTAAGAGAAGCTGATCGACACAGATGTTTTAGCTCATTGATTGTTATCCATACATGATTTTTTTTGGTTGTTCCTATTTGGATAAGTTGTTTTTTTTAAAACATGGATAAGTTTTTTTTTGTGTGTGTTTTTTTTTTAAAAACTAGATGACAGACAACAAAAACAAACTACCCAGAAAGGAAGATAATGAAACTGAAATAAAAATAATTCTTGCCCAGCCAGGTGTGGCTCTGTGGTTGAGCATCAACCCAGGAACCAGGAGGTCACTGGTTCAATTCCAGTCAGGACACATGCCTGGGTTGCAGACTCAGTCCCAGTGTGGGGCGTGCAGGAGGCAGCCTATCGATGATCCTTTCTCATCATTGATGTTTCCATCTCAATTTCCCTCTCCCGTCCTCTCTGAAATCAATTAAAAATTTTTTAAAAATTAATTATTGAAAAATTCTAGTAGTTGATAAATAACTCTGAGTAAAAAAATATATTTGTGAATGTTGTCTCACTATTAAAGTGGATTGTCCATCTTCATGATGTTAAATGAAAGAAAAAGAAAATTCAAGTCTTTGTTGGATAAATAACATTCAGAGATAATGTGCTGTGCTGACTAGATAACCAGCCACCAGCTTAGCTTATTGATATTTCAGGAGTTACGATGACGTGCAAGAAGTAATGTAACCCTAAAGTTTATGGAAGTAGCTTTGTGATATAGAAAAAAGGGTGGCACATTTGGAGATGATTTCAGCCAGCAAACATTTTTTTAGCATTGACTTAGGCCACAGAGTTAAAATTCTATTGTGAGAAATGGCAAAGAACATTTTTTAAAAACTTCAAAAAAATTATTGGCATTGTTTACAATAAGTAGACTACTTGCTGGCATGCAGTAATATTTAACATCAATATGGTAATTTAATTTAAAGGTTTTTACTGTGATAGATTTTTGTTAGGAATGTCAATACATCATGTTTAATTTTGTAAATAAGAAAAAAATCTTTATAGCCTCCTGGAAGTTTGCCATATTGCTTTCTTTGGATAGACTATCTTTGTTTCCCATAGCATGTTATTCAGAACACTGATCCTGTAGGATATACTTTGAAAAAAGTAATAAGTGATTTACTAAGTTGGGATACTGCATACTCTATGGATGAAAAATCACAGGCATGTTATAGTACCTTAACGCTTTGGAAGTCCTGCAGGAAAGGAACCTTTTAAACTTGATATTAAAACCAATCCTATATAATAAAAGCCGAGGTGGCATCACACGACGTCCTTGCGTGACGTCACAAGATGGTCGCCACAAGATGGCCGGAAGGGGAGGGCAGTTGGGGGGTGAACAGGCCAGCAGGGGAGGGCAGTTTGGGGGGACCAGGCCTGCAGGGAAGGGCAGTTGGGGGCAACCAGGCCTGCAGGGGAGGACAGTTGGGTGTGACCAGGCCTGCAGGGGAGGGCAGCTGGGGTGGCCAGACCTGCAGGGGAGGGCAGTTGGGGGCAACCAGGCCTGCAGGGGAGGGCAGTTAGGGGCGACCAGGCCAGCAGGGGAGGGCAGTTAGGGGCGACCAGGCCAGCAGGGGAGGGCAGTTGGGGGCAACCAGGCCTGCAGGGGAGGGCAGTTGGGGGCCATCGGGCCACCAGGGGCATGCAGTTGGGGGTGAGATCAGGCCTGCAGGGGAGGGCAGTGGGGGCCATTGTGCTAGTAGGGAAGGGCAGTTGGGGGCCTTTGGGCTGGCTGGGGAGGGCAGTTGGGGGTGAGATCAGGCCTGTGGGGGAGGGTAGTTGGGGGTGAGATCAGGTCGGCAGGGGAGGGCAGTTGGGGGCAATCGGGCTGGCAGGCAGAAGCAGTTAGGGGCAATCAGGCAGGCAGGCGAGCCATTAGGAGCCAGCAGTCCTGGATTGTGAGAGGGATGTCTGACTGCAGTTTTAGGCCCTATCCCTGTAAACTGGCAGTTGGACACTCCCCGAGGGGTCCCAGATTGGAGAGGGTGCAGGCCAGGCTGAGGGACGCCCCCCCCCCAGTACCAATTTCGTACACGGGGCCTCTAGTGTTTCTATACTTAAGTTGATACAGAGGATTTTTTAATATAACAATGCATATTAACATCTTTGAGAATATGTCTTCTATGGCTGTATTTGAACAATATTGTAAGATTTTTTTCAGATGAAAATTTTGAATCTCCCTGTCCTTCTACTTACTCTTCCTGACAGAAGATCCTGTTATTGCTAACAGGCCATTCATTATTCTGACCTATGTCTTGAAAATGTAATGTTCATGAATTTGTCATTTCTTGTTAAGAATATAAGCTTTTTGAGACACAATACTGTTTAAGTGCATGGATCCTATCATATTACAAGAATTTAAATCCTGGAATTGTTATTTATCCTTCAGCAATTTATTTGACCTTGGTTTACTTCAGTTTCCCATTATAAAATGGGAACAATAACCCTAGCCGGTTTGTTCAGTGGATAGAACGTTGGCCTGTGGACTGAAGAGTCCCAGGTTCAATTCTGGTCAAGGGCACATGCCCAGGTTGCTGGTTCGGTCCCCATTGGGGGGTGTGCAGAAGGCAGCCAATCGATGATTCTCTTTCATCATTGATGTTTCTCATCTCCCTCCTCCTCTCCCCTTTTCTCTAAAATCAATAACAATATATATTAAAAAAATAAAATGGGAACAATAGTACCTATCACAGAGTTATTGTGAGAAGTTCCTCACATGGTAGGTGGTTAATAAGTGTTAATGGTTAGATACAGCATGATTAGAGAATATACAAGTAGATTTATAGGTAATCTAACTAGAAAGATTTAGAGACTCTTAACAGTCTGAAGTATATAATTTAGTGGTTTGCACTGGCCTGCTCTGCTGTCTGTTTTGTAAATAAATTTTTATTGGAACATAGCCATGCCCATTTGTTTACATATTATCTATGGCTGCTTTCATGCTATTTCATGCTACAGTAGCAGAGTTGAGTAGTTACAATAGAGACTGTTTGGGTTACAAAGCCTAAGTAAGATATTTGCTATCTGGCCCTTTATGGAAAAAGTTTGCCAATCCTTGATCTAGGTGTCAATAAATGCTTTATACTGGCATATATTAAGTACTAATTAAGTGTCTGCTCAAAGTAATGTTATTCACTGAAACACTATTTAATAGACTTCTCTTCATTTCATACTGTACAGGGTGGGGCAAAAGTAGCTTTACAGTTGTGAGTATGAGAAACAGTTTATGTTTGTATTATTATTTATTTATTATTGTATTTTCCATATGAATAACTATAAACCTACTTTGCCCCACCCTGTAAAAGAAAAATTGGGGGGAAAAGTACAAAAGTTTTTAACCCATGGACACAGACAACAGGGGCGTGAGGGCATGAGTGGGGGGGATAGGGGGTAATGTGGGGATAAAGGACACATATGTAATAACTTAATCAATTAAAAAAATAAAATAAAAAATCATTAAAAAAAGTACATAAGTTTAAAAATGCAACTAATCATATCTCCATTCCGAGATTTAGCCATTGAATTTAATATATTTATTTTCAGCCTTGTTCCCCTCTGCAGATAAAGTTACACATATCTTGGTATTAATCTTTGTTTATATTTGGTCTTATTTGTTTTATACTACTTGGTGGCTTGCTTGATACCAAAAGTATGTTTCTACTTCATTAAAAAAGTGGTTAGTGTTTCTATTGACTTTAATGAAATGTACTTACCATAATTTACTTAACGAGTGCCCTATTGTTGGAAATATAGGTTGTAGTGAACTTTGTGCAGATGTAGATAACATTAGATCAACATGTTAGAGCATGAACCTTTGTTTTGGGACCTAGATGTGGAGTTCCAAGGATAAAGGGTAATCAGTACTTACTGGTGACTTATATGTCAAAATCTTTTCTCAAGGAAACCAGATTAGTAATCATAGTTGATTGATTTTTTTCTTAATATCTTTAGGAAAAAGTTGATTTTCAGCATGCTCATGGGTTGCAAGAATTGGAATTTATTCGAGGACATTCTGATACAGAAGCAGCAAGACTGTGTGTGGACCAGTGGCTAAAAATGCCAGGTACTCTTTAGAGATGAGTGGAACATGAAGGTTACCTAGCTTCTCTATAGTTTTAAGACATTATGTTCATTTATTTGGTTGCTAATGAATATGTAAAGTATTGACAATTAATTTTAGTGAATCTTAATAATGGCCTACTTTACCAATTACTTTCCTACTTTGGCAAAAGTATATTTTGAGTGTTAGTAGTATAGGTCATCCTTGAGCTCATTAGACAGTGGTTCTAACCTGCCTAACGCTGCGACCCTTTAATACAGTTCATGTTGTGGTGACCCCCAACCATAAAATTATTTTCATTGCTACTTCATAACTGTAATTTTGCTACTGTCATGAATTGTAATGTAAATATTTGATATGCAGGATGTATTTTCATGGTTACAAATTGAACATAATTAAAGCATAGTGATTAATCACAAAAACAATATGTAAGCATATATGTGTTTTCCGATGGTCTTAGGCGACCCCTGTGAAAGGGTTGTTCGACCCCCAAAGGGGTCGCGACCCACAGGTTGAGAACTGCAGTATTTAGATATTGCTCATTTAATAATTTATAATTTCATAGTTATTACATGAAATAGTATATGTGTCTATGGGAGGCTGTGTAACAGGTCACTTGAGGTCAGGAAAAGCTTCTCTGAGGAAATGGAATTTAAGCTGAGATTTAAAGGATGAGTGTTTACATATTTGTCAGTGCAGCCTATGTAGATATTCTGTAAGTGTCTACATGGGAGGCTCATCTAAAGCATTGGGTAGCCTCTTCTTCACTAACTCTTTGCAGACCTGACATTCCTGGAAATCTCACTGTAAAGCATTTTCCCTTACTAAATAATTTGGTGGAATTTTTAAAAGCTAGTAGAACTGTTCCACCATGGCAACTTTTCTAGTCTGTCTTGTAGAAGACCCGCTAAGCCCTTAAAGCAGTGGTTCTCAATATTTTCGATGGTCTTAGGAACCGAGACACCGCTCCTCTATCCATCTCCAGGCGGGTCCGCCCACATGCAGATATGCCCACATATGAGTATCGGGCGTGATGACATCATCGCGCCAAACCCCATCACATACACCCTCTACAAATACAGGTGTATGTGACAGGGTTGGTGCCATAATGTACTTATGCGGACCAGTCACACATGTGTAGAGAGCAGCTACTGTGTAGAAAGCAGCTGCTGTGTTGAAAGCAGCTACTCTGTTAAAAGCAGCTACTGTGTTGAAAGCAGAAGTATTGGAGGTAAAATGACACTTCATGAATTATAATTACTGGGTAAATATAAAATCATGTGCTGTAATATCAACCACTGCAAAAAAAAGTATCGGTACCATGGGAACTTAATCTGGATGCTGATTGGTCTTTTTATATTCAGCTGTGGTTGATGTGAATACTGCCCCCTTGTGATAGTAACAGGTATGTAAAAAACAACAACACAGAGAATGGTAAATCATAGGAAACTTTAATGAACTGTATTGACTGATCTATGCCGTGTATCATCTTTTGTATTATTAAAGGTATTGTTATATATTATTTTCGTTAGCAAATCATCCCATGACAATGGATCGTGTAGAGAAGAACGTTAAGAAAAGAAAATATAGTGAGGATTTTTTACAGTATGGTTTTACCTCAATAATTACAGCAGGAATTAAGAAACCGCAATGTGTTATTTGTTGTGAAGTTCTATCAGTCGAATCTATGGAGCCAAACAAGCTAAAACGCCATTTTGATAGCAAGCATCCGAGCTTTGCTGGCAAGGATACAAACTATTTTAGAAGCAAAGCTGATGGACTCAAGAAAGCCAGACTTGACACTGGTGGCAAGTACCACAAACAAAACGTAGCAGTCGTTGAAGCTTCATATTTGGTGGCACTCAGAATCGCCAGAGCTATGAAACCTCACACCATTGCTGAGGATTTACTGTTGCCAGCGGCCAAAGACATTGTTCAAGTTATGATCGGAGACGAATTTGTTTCAAAATTGAGTGCAATTTCCTTCTCTAATGACACTGTCTGCAGAAGAATAGATGACATGTCTGCTGATATTCTTGATCAGGTAATCCAGGAAATTAAATCTGCTCCACTTCCAATATTTAGTATCTAGCTTGATGAGTCTACAGTCATTGCAAACTGTTCACAGTTACTGGTTTATGTGAGGTATAATAATGATGGCGACTTTAAAGATGAGTTTCTTTTTTGCAAACCTCTTGAAACGACAACTACTGCATGTGATGTATTTGACACAGTTGATTCATTTCTGAAAGAGCATAAGATCTCTTGGGAAAAGGTTTGTGGTGTCTGCACAGACGGTGCTCCAACTATGCTAGGATGTCGATCTGGATTTCAACGTTTGGTACCGAATTAGTCACCAAAAGTCATCGGAACTCACTGTATGATTCATCAGCAAATATTAGAAATGAAGACCTGCCACAAGAGTTACAAGAAGTAATGAAAAGTGTCATAAGTTGTGTCAATTTTGTAAAGGCGAGCACTTTAAACAGTCGATTGTTTTCGCAACTGTGCAACGAGTTGGATATGCTGAACAATGCTCTGCTATTTCACACTGAAGTAAGATGGTTGTCTAGAGGAAAAATTTTAAAACGTGTTTTTGAGCTTTGTGATGAACTCAAAACTTTTTTTAATCAGAAAGCAAGACCGCAGTTCGAAGCACTTTTCAGCGATAAAAGTGAACTGCAGGAAATAGCTTACTTGGTTGCCATCTTTGCCATCTTGAATGAGTTAAATTTATCACTGCAAGGACCAAATGCAACATGCCTCGATTTGTCTGAAAAGATCCGATCATTCCAAATGAAACTTCAGCTTTGGCAAAAAAAAAAAAAAAAAGGATGAAAATAAAATTTACATGTTGCCTACCTTATCTGCTTTCTTTGAGGAACATGACATTGAACCAGACAAAAGGATTACGATGATAATTTCTGTGAAAGAACACTTGTACATGCTTGCAGACGAAATTTCATCGTACTTTCCAAATCTACCTGACACGCCATTTGCACTTGCCAGAAGCCCATTCACAAAGTTGAAGATGTTCCTGAGACAGCACAAGAGGAGTTCATTGAACTTATTAACAACGATGCAGCGAGAACTGATTTCTCTACAATGCCAGTTACAAAATTCTGGATCAAGTGTTTGCAGTCATAGCCTGTTCTGTCTGAGACTGTGTTGCGCCTTCTTCCGTTTCCAACAACATGTCTTTGTGAAACAGAGTTTTCCAGCTTGTTGGTTATCAAGTCTAAATACAGAAGTAGACTTGTTGTGGAAGATGATCTTCGTTGTGCTCTTGCAAAGACTGCCCCGAGAATTTCTGATCTGGTGAGAAAGAAGCAATCTCAACCTTCGCACTGACGTTGCCTTTTTACACATACTGTCGCAAAATGTAGCAATGTAGTTTACTGTTGTTATATTAAGACTGTTACCCATGCTACACCATGCTTCAGGACAAAATTTCATTTTTTTTGTAATTAGAAATAAATATTTCACAATATATAATTACATATTGTTTTTGTGATTAATCACTATGCTTTAATTATGTTCAATTTGTAACAATGAAAATACATCCTGCATATCAGATATTTACATTACGATTCATAACAGTAGCAAAATTACAGTTATGAAGTAGCAATGAATTTTATGGTTGGGGGTCACCACAACATGAACTGTATTAAAGGGTCGCGGCATTAGGAAGGTTGAGAACCACTGCCTTAAAGGCTTGAGATACCCACATAAACCGTAGCTGTGGATTTAATTCAGCAGGAGGTTTAATTGCAAAAAGTCATTAGAAATATCTAAATATCTATTTAGAAATGCATGCAGTGCTCAACTTTGAACCTGGATATCTTGTTCTAAAGTTAGTTTTTAGAGGGCTTTTTAAAAATAGTCAAACTACCACTTATAAAATAGAGTAATTTGTAGATATTTTGACACTTGGCCACTCCCTGAAACTGTATTTCCTTATTGCCACCTAATCTGTTTGTGCTTGGCAAATTCCAACTTCACCCCATCCTCCTTTTAAATGCCTTTTCCTCTTTTTTTCTTCTTACTTGCCTGTGGAAATAGCCCCACAGGTAATACTCACCACTAGAGGCTGCTAGGTTTACTAGTATTTATTCTACACTAGAGGCCTGGTGCACAAAAATTTGTGCACTCGGCGGGGGGGTCTCTCGCCCCAGCCTGTGCCCTCTCGCAGTCTGGGACCCCTTGGGTGATGTCTACCTGCTGGCTTAGGCCTGCTCCCCAGGGGATCGGGCCTAAGCTGGCAGCCAGACATCCCTCTGGCAGCCCGGGAGCCCTCAGGGGATGTCCACTTGCCAGTGGAGAGCAGGCCTAAGCTGCAGTTGGACATCCTTAGCGCTGCTGAGGATGGGGGAGAGGCTTCTGCCATCACTGCTGTGCTGGCAGCCGTCAGCCTGGCTTGTGGCTGAGCAGAGCTCCCCCTGTGCGAGCACACTGACCACCAGGGGGCATCTCCTGCATTGAGCCTCTGTCCCCTGGTGGTCAGTGTGTGTTATAGTGACCAGTCGTTCCCAGTCTTTCTGCTGTTAGGGTCAATTTGCATATTACCCTTTTATTATATAGGATAGCGGCCTGGTGCATGGATGATGGCTGGCTGGTTTGCCGTGAAGGGTGTCCCAGATCAGGGTGGGGGTCCTGCTGGGGGTGTGGCCAGCCTGGGTGAGGGGCTGAGGGCCATTTTCAGGCTGGCCATCCCTATGGGCTGGAAGCAGGTATCTGGGATTTATTTATCTTCTATAATTGAAACTTTGTAGCCTTGAGCAGAGCGGAGGGCTGGCCAGGGCAGGCGGGAAGCTTGGCTTCCTCCATCGCCAGGGGCAACCAAGCCTCCTGCTCACTCTAGCTCCATGGCCGCCACCATCTTTGTGATGGAGTGATGGTTCATTTGCATATTACTCTTTTATTAGATAGGATAAGTTTGGTTGCTTAGCATTCTTTGATCCCATAATGCTTTATTCATTTCTCATATAGTTTTTACCCTGTGCTCTGTGGCAATGGAGACCAGTGCTTATTAATCCTATTTTGTGTGAGTGCCTAAAAAGAATGCTCAGCATAGAGATGCTTAATAAATATTGGTTGAATATTTTACCAAAGGAGGCTATATAAATGTTTGCACATGAACACAGAAAATAAGCCTAGAACTTGGGTTCTAAATGGACTTCATTCAGCTCTATAAAAGACTTACTTGATATTCCAGACCTATTTTAGCAAAAGTGACTCAGAAATTAAGGTAAATGGTTTTGCTTTTTGGAGTGTTCTTTTAAGGCTATGGTTATTTTAAAAATATTTTTTGAGCCCGGCTGGCATGGCTCAGTGGTTGAGCATCAATCTATGAATCATGGCTCTATTCCCAGTCAGGGCATATACCTGTGTAGCGGGCTTGATCCCCAGTGAGGGGTGTGCAGGAGGCAGCTGATCAGTGATTCTCTCTCATTATTGATGGTTCTATCTCTCCCTTTCCCTCTCTGAAATCAATATATATATATATATATTTAAAAAATCTTTTTTGATAAGCATTCATTTCTCAGTAGTTGTTAATGATTAGCTCTTTGGTTTCACCTTAGCTGCATCAGAATCAACTGGGAGCTTTTAAATACATGCCTGGGCCTCACCCCAGAGATAATTAGAGCACCTGTAGTTTTGAGAAGATTCCTGGATGATTTTGATAGGAAAATGGACTGAAACTACATGCATGAAATTATGCAGGAAAGGATGTGTGATGCCCTTATTTAACGTGCAAGTTTTATTGAGTTTTTTTGAGTGAGGGCTTTATCACATCTATGATCTCTTCTAAAAATCACTTATCTCATATGAATCTAACACTTTCAAGTCCTGTCCAGAATGGTTAGGGGCCAGTAATATGCCCCTTTAGGCCTAATCTCTGGCCTCCAGATTGTCAGAATATTTTAATTCATTGTAAATTGAATGCATGAGCATCTGTTTGTATATTTACCTGAGCAGGCCAAGTGGGAACAAATGAGGCAGTTAACTGTGTTTTTAAATACCTTTAGGTCACACCTGGTACATCAGTGGCTGATAAGCTTGAACCTGGAGTTTAGGTCTTTAGTTTTGCTCTTTTCATGTGATTGTTTCATCTTTTTTGCTTGGTCCTTGCAACACTGTAAAACTGAAAGTTGGGATCTATTGCTAGAACAGCTGCTTTAGTGTTGGGCTATATTTATCTTTCCCAAATGGGCTTTAGAGAATGTCAGGATCTTTGAAGAGTGTATAGCTGAGGAAAACAGAGATGACAGTGTATCCTTTAACTTTAAAAAAGTGAGATTCTACTTCTCAGTATCATTAAGGGACTCAATCTATTCCAAAGTATCCAACTATTATAATTCAGTTTTTTTTTTTTAAATATATTTTATTGATTTTTTTACAGAGAGGAAGGGAGAGAGATAGAGAGTTAGAAACATCGATGAGAGAGAAACATCGATCAGCCGCCTCCTGCACATCTCCCACTGGGGATGTGCCCGCAACCCAGGTACATGCCCTTGACCGGAATCGAACCTGGGACCCTTCAGTCCGCAGGCCGACGCTCTATCCACCGAGCCAAACCGGTCTCGGCATAATTCAGTTTTTGATTAGAAGTAGTTTAAGTACTTTATTTATAATTACTCTAACTTTAGAAATCTATCTTTTATAGACCTTTACAGTTAGGCCAGTTTGCATACATTTCAATACTTAATAACTTAAAAACTGCACTCTCTATACCAGCGGTTCTCAACCTGTGGGCTGCGACCCCTTTGGGGGTCGAACAACCCTTTCACAGGGGTCGCCTAAGGCCATCGGAAAACACGTATATAATTACAAATTGTTTTTGTGATTAATCACTATGCTTTAATTATGTTCAATCTGTAACAATGAAATTGGGGGTCACCGCAACATGAGGAACTGTATTAAAGGGTCGCGGCATTAGGAAGGTTGAGAACCACTGCATACTATTTAAGGAAAAGAGCTGTTTAAATTTCTCTGTACTTTGCCTTTCCATGGGTAAAGCTTATTTTCTTTCAACTGATTGTTTTCTCTATTAGCCAGAGCCTCTGTTTAGCCAAATAAAGGTCATAATGTACGACATCTGGAATGTGGATGGACAATAAATAAAAATTGTCCTAATTCTGACTGCATTAAAAATTTAAAAATAAAAAGGCATATTGTCATTTACTGCCTCTTTAAGATTAAAATATGATTAATGCTGTACTGTTCATTGTTTGTTGGCAGAACACATTTATAAGTATTTTGGGAGCTTTTAGTAGTGTTTTTTCCCCCCAGAAGGACTAAAAGAGCAGAAAGGCAGTTGAAACCTTAAGCATATATAACTATTTGGAGATCTTAAAACTAGATGATGTTAAAAGAATAAAATTCTCTAGTTAAATGCTTAAGGGCTTTGTAGAAACTGTCATAAAGATAAATACGCACCCTGGCTGGTGTGGCTCAGTTGGTTGGAGTGTTCCATACACCAAAAGGTTGTAGGTTTGATTCCCAGTCAAGGCTCATACCCATCCAGGTTTCGGGTTCCATCCCTCATCGGATGTATGCGGAAGGCAGCCGATTGATGCTTTTCTCTCACACATTGTTTCTCCTCTTTCTTTCTCTTTCTCCTCCTTCCTCTCAAATCAATTTTTAAAATAGTATTTAAAAAAATACCCAGTTTTCTGTTGTATGAAATATTTAAGACATCCAATTGAAACAATCCACAAGAAATAATAATAAAAGAGAAACAATAGTCAAACTACCTTTATGTTAGAATCCTCCTGGCAGTTTTATAATTCTTTATTCATACAACATAATTCTAAATTTTCCATTGTATATCATGTATTGGGAGTTCCATGGGAACAAAATTTGGCCAGGGGTATTAGTCTCAAAGATTGTGTGATTGTAAGACCAAGATAAGGAAGGAAGGAAGGAAGGAAGGAAGGAAGGAAGGAAGGAAGGAAGGAAGGAAGGAAGGAAAGAAGGAGAATAAGAGGGAATTCGGATAAGGTAATGATGGGCAAACTATTTTCTAATTGACTTTGAAAGGAGAAAAAGGGAAAAGACAAAATAGGGTAAATTGGAAGAAGGGAGATAACAAGTAAATCTCTGCTTTGTGTTCTATAAATGTTATTACTGAAACTTGTATTACTTGATGTCCAGGTTGGAGCTGATTGATCAATAGCTGGATTCCTCAGAAAGTATCACTTACTCTCCTTCTCTCCTTGTCATCTCCACTTCTTTTGCCTTCTCAGTTTATTGTTTAACATAATTTTTATAGAACCCAGATCCTCTATAATATAGCTATGCCTTATAATGTGTTTAAGATGGTTAAAAGAGAAAATAAGAGAAGAAAAGATCTTTGCAAACTTATACAAATGAAAAGAAGAGAGGTAAGGGTTTTGTAGAGCAACTGATTTTCTAATGCATTTGATCTTTGATATTTCTTGGGTGTTGAATTTAAGGAAACAGATTTTTTTTTCCTCAAGAGAAGGCTAATTGGAGATGTTAACTTCTCTTCTTTTCCCAAATAACTATTTATGTTTAGGTTACTATATCTTTTATAAGAAAGTTTATAAATATTTAATTATGATGCATGTGGTTGATTTTTCATTGTTTTGTCATAATTTTGATTACCAGTCCAAAGGACAAGTATCTGAAATAGAGACTTAAGAATTTATATCCAATGATGCAGGACTCAAAGCAGGAACAATTAATTCTGGAACAAAAAGCTCATTCCGAAGAGGAGGAGGCCAAATGCAGGTGTCTGGAAAAGCAATTTCATGTCCCATAATGCACTGTAACAAGGAATTTGATAATGGGCACCTTCTCTTAGGACATTTGAAAAGGTAAGTGTGATATTCAGAACAGTGGACACTGAAGGTCAAGTGAGTTACAAAGTGATTTCATAAAATGAAAGCCTGATGTGCCTCTGCCATTGTAATTACAGCTTTATATTTTAAATTCAAATTGTTTTGTGTTATTAAGATATAATTATTTACAATTACATCCCTTAGTTGTCCTGGAAGGTTTGGTGAAGTTAGATTCTTCTAGTGATATTTTGTCTTTAAAGACATGTGGTCTTTAAATATGTATTTATTCCTAAAATGTCTCATAAAATTTTGAATACAATTTTTGCACTGCTATGCAATTGGATCAGTGTTAGAGAAATCCAGCCCATAAATGCAAATTTCAAAAGACATAAAACACTTACAAATATTCAGTCTAGCTAATATGACATTGCAAAATAAATGCTAAAGGCAAATAAAATATAGCCAAATTAATGATAAATATTTTGCTTATGAAACACATCTTATTAACCTACTGCACTTTTGAATATTAGAGCAAGAGAAAGTAAATATCAAGGAAGACAGTATTAAAGTCATTAAACATTTTTATCTTTACAATCCCCTTCTAATAGTTTAAAGATGTCTCACCCTACTTTTATGCCTTGCCTTACCAAGAGAGATTTCTAGAGGGAGCTTCAGTGGTCTGTGAATAAGTGGGCAGCATACTGTATCTGAACTATTTTAAAAAGTCTTCGAGGCAGTTTAAAATGACACAAAAAATTTTTAATTATGTTAAATGAACATTAGAAGGATTAAAAGCCATTTTTAGGAATCGGGTGTGTCAGAAATCTTGACTTGAGATTATTATTCCAGTGGTTCGTTTTAAATGATTTGTGAACTTTATGGTAAATAAGGCAAAAGAAACGATGATGGCTCTGTAGTTGTCAAACTGGAAATGCACCAGTTTGGCAAGACATGCCTGAACCTACTTTATTGGATCTTGAGTACTTTCATGAAATCTTAAACTAACTGTAGGTCACTGTCTGAAGGGAGTGCAAGCCTTATGGGAACCACTTGATATTTCTTAGTAGAAAAGTGTGAGTTCTGATTGTGTGTATGTATGTATGTTTATTTAGCTTAACAAATGAAACTAAATAGTTCTGCCCCTAGAATGTGAGCTTCTCTAATGTTCCCTCTCTTTTGCCAAGTAGGTTTGATCACTCTCCATGTGATCCAACAATTACACTACATGGACCTTCCATCAATTCCTTTGCTTGTGTAGTATGTTATAAAAATTTTGTTACTCAACAACAATATAAGGAACACCTTTTTTCTAAGGTAAGAACATGTCCTAAGTTAAGAGTAGGCATTATTTTTCTTGCTACTCTTAAGCTTGCAATCCCCAATGATATACATAAGGATCAAAATTCTGATTGTTTATGAAGAGCAAAATGATTTGGAACATTAAACTGTTGGGGGCAGGCAAACTTGATAGGTGAAAACCAGCAGTCCTGAAGATTACCATAGAAACCCTACTTTTTATGGAGTTGCTTTATGAAATTAACGTATCTTGTTTAAGATGTTCTGTGAGTTAGTCACATGATGAGAACTAGAACCTTCTGAAGTCCACTGCTTTTCACTGCATGTTGAACTGTTGGAGCCATATAGTGCCTAACAGTTCTTTTATTAACATTAGTATTAAGAAATAGATCTAGGGGGGGACAAAGAGACTCATGTAACACTTTAAACAATAACGAATTTAAATTAAAAAAAAAAGAAATACATCTAGTACTTAGAAGGCTGTGCTATGTAACTCTTATTGTTAAATCTCAAGGGACATATATAAATTCTTGTAATGTAGAACCATATTTGATATTAGATATAACTCTCAACAAATACTCCTTATTGCTTAGTCTTTGGAGTGTGTCACAAAGACCCTTTCCTTTAAACTAGTTTCCTTTAAACTAGTATGCAATTGCCTATCTTGAATCAGCCAGAAGAGGCCGCTAGAAGATCATATACCACTGATTTCTATTTTGTAAAGATCACATTCTTTAATGAAAGAGAGTGGAATTATCCAGTTTGCATTATTTGTCTTGCTTCCTTCCCCTTTTTCTTTCATCTCCAATTTCTTCCATCTCGACTAGTGCTTATCAACCTTTAATGTGCACCTGAATCACTTGTTAAAAAATGAAAATTCTGACTCAGTAGATCTGAGGTGGGGCCTTAGATTCAGGATTTCTAACAAGCTTCTAGATCAGCGGTTCTCAACCTGTGGGTCGCAACCCCTTTGGGGGTTGAACAACCCTTTCACAGGGGTCGCCTAAGACCATCGGAAAACACATATATAACTACATATTGTTTTTGTGATTAATCACTATGCTTTAATTATGTTCAATTTGTAACCATGAAAATACATCCTGCATATCAGATATTTACATTACGATTCATAACAGTAGCAAAATTACAGTTATGAAGTAGCAACGAAAATAATTTTATGGTTGGGGGTCACCACAACATGAGGAACTGTATTAAAGGGTCGCGGTGTTAGGAAGGTTGAGAACCACTGTTCTAGATGATGCCAGTGCTGCTGGGTCACACTTTAGTAGCAAGTCTAGTGTTTCTTTCTTTCTTTTTTTTATGTCTAGTGTTTATTGAACATTAAAGTCATCCAATGGGTCTGACACTAGATAGCTTCCTACCTTTCTCCCATTTTGGTGGTGGTAGTGGTGGTGGTGGTAGGTGTACTGTAAGCTTCAGTGTGCCTCAAAGTCACTTGCGGGTCAATAGGTACTACCACTGTTTCTCATTCTGTTCCAAGTCCATTCTGTCATCAAAGGTTATTTTTCCCCCTTGCTAGCCTATTCTTCCCAGCCCTAGGAAACCAGTTAACTACTTTCTGTCTCGTTGGTTTTATCTTTCCTGGACATTTCATATAAATGGAATAATAGAATATGTGCCCTTTCGGTGACACCATAATGTTTTTAAGGCTTATCTGTGTTGTAGAATGTATCAGTACTTTATTCTTAATTTAAAATATATATATTTATTTATTTCAGAGGGAGAGAGAGATAGAAACATCAGTGATGAGAGAGAATTATTGATTGACTGCCTCCCACATGCCCCCCCTCCGGGGATCGAGCCCACAACCCGGGCATGTGCACTGGGACCCTTCAGTCCATTGTATGGATATATGCCACATTTTGTTTATCAATTCATCTATTTGATAAACACTTGGGTTGTTTTCACTTTGGCTATTGCGCATAATGCTACTATAAACAAGCGTGCAAGTCTTTGTGTGGATATATGTATTCAATTCTCAGGTGACTATTGGGTCATATGGTAATTATGTTTAATTTTTTTAAGAACTGCCAAATTGTTATCTAATTATTATACCATGTCACCTTCCCATTAACAATGTATGCAGCTCTAATTTCTTCTTCTTCTTTTTATTTTTATTAATTTTAGAGAGAGAGAGAGAGAAACATCAGTTTGTTGTTTCACTTATTTATGCATTCATTGGTTGCTTTTTGTATGTGCCCTGACCAGGGGTCAAACCCATAACTTTGGTATATCAGGACCATGTTCTAACTAACTGAGCTACCTGGCTAGGGTCTAATTTCTTTACATCCTTGTCAGAACTTATTATCTGTCTTTTAAAATACCTATTTTAGTGGGTATGAAGTAGTATTTTATTGTTGTTCTAGTTTTTTATATATGTGTGTTTGTGTGTGTGTGTGTATATATACACACACACACAAACACACATATACAAAGTTTTATGATGTATGTTATTTTAATGTAACCAGATATATAATAGTAAAAATAAATTTAGCACTTGAACTTACCAGACATTCTGTTTCCCATTCTTTTCTCTAGTTTGTAGATGGTATTTGCAAATATATATCATTTATATAACAGTTATATTCCAGTAAAATTTTATGTAGAACCACATTTTTGTTTTATTGAACAAACCATTTAAATGAGCATTATATGGGATACATTTATAACTCAGAATTGAACTAAAAATGATTTTATTTTTTAGTTTAGAGGTCTTCATTAGGGGTCATTTGTATAAATTGGTGGTTAATAAATGCTTGTAATGCTCTTAACTTTTGGAACCTTCTAATGAAATACAAAGTATCTTCCCAGTGTAATCTTTTGTGTGGCACTTGCCAAATTAAAATGGGATGATAATAGTGGAAAGAGCATAGAATTTGTAACCAAAAATATGAAGCTGTATTTGAATGGTAGTTTTGTCTCTTCTATGGTAACACCTTGGTTGGAGGAATGGTAATTTTGTTGACTTAATCTAAGTTTCAACTTTCTTATTTATAAATGAATAAATTAATATTCCATGGGATTATTATAAGAATTAAATGGAAAAGCACACTTTGAATCCTAATGGTGCTTGCTTGACATGTGTATTTAATATAAATGTAAGTTTACTAATCCTCTTCTAGTTTCATACATACCCATATGCAATATTATATAAATACATAAATGTTTTCACATCACATACTACTTTGATATCCCTAATGTAAATTTAAGAAGACACAACTTTTAAGGCTATTACTCTAAAGACCATTAACAAATTTCGGGATAAAGGCGGCTCTTACTAAGTTTGGAAACTTAGATGCTAAAAAAGACATACCTGTTTCACTACATCAAAATTTTAAAGTGAGCATATACAGAATTCATTAACAGATGTTTGAAAATATTTGCAAAATAGAGGATTGGACAAAGAGTTTTGATAATGAAGTTGACCAAAAGGAGAAAAAACAAAACATTGAAATATGAGGATAAAGAATATGAATAAGCATTCTACAGAATGTGGAATATCCACAGAATTATATGAATGAATGCTCAAACTCCCTAGTAGACAAGAAATGCAATTAAAGTAACAATGAGTATCACATCATCTGTCAGACTGCAAAAATAATAGCTATTGCTGCCAGGCTAGGAGATATGTGAATTGGTAGAGTCATTTTGAAAAGCAAGCATATAACATTTTTTAATACTCAAAGAATATACCTTTCAACCCAATAGGACCACTGATAATGAGAGAAAGCACCTATAAATAAGGATATATACTCAAAGATGTTTACAACATTATTGTTTATAGTGGCAAAAAATAAGGCCTCAAAATGAATACTTGACTAAATCATAGTAGATCCAAAGATGGAGGAGTTGACAATTACTAAGAAGAATGAATTAAAGTTATATCAGTTGCGTCTTAGGGCTTTCCTTTAGATGTTGTGGAATAAGAAAACTAAGAGGCAGAAGAGTCTGTAAGTTGAATATTTGATAAAACAATGACAATCCCCCTTGTATGTTTGTTTGTGTATGTAAATTATTAAGCATGGAGCTATTTATGGATAAATACATATTTGTAAACAAAGGTTATATTGCAGAGTAGATTGAACAAAGCAAAACTTTAGAAAAAGTGTATGTGATGTGAAAACATTTATGTATTTATATAATATTGCATATGGGTATGTATGTAAAAAAGGAAAAATACATAGAAAGCAAATATACTTGTATATTTATTGTCACAGAAAGATAGGTATAATTGTTTTCAAGGAAAAAAATTTAAAAATTTTGTAAATGGGACCTCATTTATGAGAAAAGCTCCATTGTTCACTCAGGGAAGAAGTTTTCGTGTTAAAAACAGATTGAGAATATTCCAGATAATAAATATTTTGAAAGTTAATTTTAAGAATTTGAGTATTGGTTGATTTTAGTTGTCTATAATTCATCTTTGCCTTATGTTTTAGGAAGCTGCAGATGATGGACATAAAAGCAACCTTCTTCCTCAGATTATTCAGTGTTTTGCATGTCCAAATTGCTTCCTTCTTTTTAGCGGCAAGGATGAGTGTTTGAAGCACATGTCTGGAAAGAATCATTTCCATCAGCGTTTTAAACTGGGTGGTATGTTCTCTGAAAATTATTAAACCACTTTAATTTTTGCTGAGTTTCCATACTTTTGAGATAATTTTTGAGGTTTCTTATCCTCACTTTAGTATGCAAACTGTGAAAGTGAAACATTTTTAATTCTTTTTTTTTTTAAAGAAAAGATTCTCAATACGTATCTGTACTTAAGAATAAGGTTTACTTTGAGAAATGAAAAGAAACTTGGGAAGAAAACATTTATTCAGAATAATGTTTTTATATACATGATATCTGGGAATTTGGGTGGTTTTCAATAACTTTTGCACTTAAGGCTAGAAAATGACTTTCAGATTGGTTTTTTTAAAATATATTTTTATTGATTTTTTTACAGAGAGGAAGGGATAGGGATAGAGAGTTAGAAACATCTTTGAGAGAGAAACATCAGCCAGCTGCCTCCTGCACACCTCCCACTGGGGATGTGCCCGCAACCAAGGTACATGCCCTTGACCGGAATCGAACCTGGGACCTTTCAGTCCACAGGCCGACGCTCTATCCACTGAGCCAAACCGGTTTCGGCAACTTTCAGATTTTATGTAAATATCTTTTACTTATTCCAGCTGATATTGAGGAAGACAAAAGGGAGGAAAGGTTGGGTTAGTCTACTCAAATCTTTGCAAGTTATAACTTTTTTTTTTCAGATGACAGGAGAATAGCATATCCAATATCATTTCCATCTTTTGCAAAGAAACTTTTGATCTCTCTGTGCAAAGATGTTCCATTTCAAGTTAAGTGTGTGGCCTGCCACCAGACACTGCGTTCCCATATGGAGCTCACTGCCCATTTCAGGTTTGTAAGGGAATCCTGCGCAATAAGCTCTTCACCAGTGGGATTCAACAAATAACGCTCTATTCCATGTTTCTCTCCTTTTGAAACAAGAATGTGCATTTGCCTGGAAATTAACCAAATTAGCATAATGAGAGAATTAGAGTTATGGAAGAAGTGGATATATTGATATTGCTGTGAATATAAAACAAGCCAATAGTTCTAAGTCTGTGTGTAATTTTTCTCTGTGTGTTCTGTGAGTGTTATAGGGAAGGAGAGGGTTAAAAAAGAACTATGGCTTTAAGTCAACCAGAATGGAACAGATCATATCTATATGAAAGATTAAATTTCATGAAAGGCCAAATTTATCTTAAGAAGATTTCAGTATGATTTTTTGTCTTTACAAAGGAAATTATCAAGCAGTATACAAAAGGAGAATAGTGTAATAACCCCTATATACCTTTTTCACATGGCAGTGTGTTTTATTTATATTCTCATCCCTGTAAGTTATGTTGAAGCAAATCATGTCATTTTATCTGTAAATATTTCAGTATGTGTACATAAATGATAAGGGCTCTTCTCTTAAAAATTAATACCATTATCATACCTTAAAAAATGAATAGTTTTTTAATATCATCAAATACCTAGTTAACGAATTTTCTTGATTATGTCTTGAAGTTTTTTTATATTTGGTTTTTTGGAATCTGGATTCAAACATAGTCTGTACTTTGCATTAAGATGCTTTGTTTCTTAGGTTTTTTTTTTCTATTATTTCTTTAAAATGCATTACAAGTTTATCTACAATTGCATTTGTTTAAAAAATTTTTTTTTATTTTTTTTTATTTTTTAAATTAAATCTTTATTGTTCAGATTATTACATTTGTTCCTCTTTTTTTCCCCCCCATAACTCCCCTCCTCCCAGTTCCCGCCCCACCCTCCGCCCTCACTCCCCACCCACTGTCCTCATCCATAGGTGCACGATTTATGTCCAGTCTCTTCCCACATCTCCCACACCCCTTTCCCCCCCAAGAATAGTCAGTCCATTCCCTTTCTATGTCCCTGATTCTATTATAATCAACAGTTCATTCTGTTCATCAGATTATTTATTCACATGATTCTTAGATTCACTTGTTGATAGATGCATATTTGTTGTTCATAATTTGTATCTTTACCTTTTTCTTCCTCTTCCTCTTCTTAAAGGATACCTTTCAGCATTTCATATAATCCTGGTTTGGTGGTGATGAACTCCTTTAGCTTTTCCTTATCTGTGAAGCTCTTTATCTGACCCTCAATTCTGAATGATAGCTTTGCTGGATAAAGTAATCTTGGTTGTAGGTTCTTGGTATTCATCACTTTGAATATTTCTTGCCACTCCCTTCTGGCCTGCAAAGTTTCTGTTGAGAAATCAGCTGACAGTCGTATGGGTATTCCCTTGTAGGTAACTGAGTTTCTTTCTCTTGCTGCTTTTAAGATTCTCTCTTTATCTTTTGCTCTTGGCATTTTAATGATGATGTGTCTTGGTGTGGTCCTCTTTGGATTCCTTTTGTTTGGGGTTCTCCGCGCTTCTTGGACCTGTAAGTCCATTTCTTTCACCAGGTGGGGGAAGTTTTCTGTCATTATTTCTTCAAATAGGTTTTCAATATCTTGCTCTCTCTCATCTTCTGGCACCCCTATAATTCTGATGTTGGTACGCTTGAAGCTGTCCCAGAGGCTCCTTACACTATCCTCGCATTTTTGGATTCTTTTTTCATTTTGCTTTTCCGGTTGGATGTTTTTTGCTTCCTCGCATTTCAAATCATTGACTTGATTCTTGCGCTCCTCTGGTCTGCTGTCGGGCGTCTGTATAATATTCGTTATTTCAGTCCGTGTATGCTTAATTTCTAGTTGGTTCCCCAATATAAGATCGAGGGTCTTATTAGTTTTCGTGTAGATCTCATTAAGTTTATCGGCAGCTTCTAAACAGTTCTTGAGAGACCTTAAAAGTGTGGTTCTGAACTCTATATCTTCCTTTGACAATTTTGTCCTGTTTCTTTGTCTCCGCATTTTGTTATGCTTCCTTGGTGCACCCCCTAGTGGTCTTTGTTCGCAGTCTTATAATTAAATCTTGATTGTTGTAGCTAATTCCAGGGAGGGTTTGACCTCCAGGCCAAGTGGCTATGAGAATCAGCTGTGTCAGCAGTGAGAGAACTTCTGTCCTCTAGGGCGGTGCTAATCTAGCCTTTGCCTGAGGCTATCCGGCAAATGCCTCTGTGCAGGGCTTGGGCAGGGCGGGTCGAACAGGATCAACAGGGTGGGCCGGAGAGAGCAGTTATGGCGGCTCTCAGTCCTGTCCCCAGGGGCTCTGCCTCTCTGAGTCCCAGCACCCGCTGCAAAGCTGGGAGAGAAAGCTGCACTCGCTCTGACCGAAGCCAGACAGTCCCGCTTCTCCCGTTTGAGTCTGGGTCCCTAAAGACTCGCCCGGATCTGGTACTCAGAGTCTGCGACTCCCTCCCGATTGAAAACAACAAGCGCGCCCTCTGCCGCCAGCCCGCTCCGCGCACTCCGCACCTCAGAATTTGACTTCAGCACTGCGCCTCCTCTGAGTGTCCGTGTGCGTTTCTCTTTTCTCCTAGTTGTAGGACTTCCACTCAGCCAGCGTTCCTGTGGTTCTGCGTGATGTCCCTTCCGTTTTTTGGTTTCACTTTTGAAGTAGTTGTTCAAAGCAGCAAACTCCGGCGTTAACCTATGCCGCCATCTTGGTTCTCTGTAATTGCATATTTCTGTTTAAAATTTTTTAAAATTGATTTTTAGGGTGAGAAGAAGTGAGAGGGATAGAGAGATGGAAACATTGGCTGCCTTTTGGACGCCCCTACTGGGGATCAAGCCCATAACACAGGCATGTGCCCTGACCTGGAATTAAACCAGTGACCTCTTGGTTCATGGGTTGATGCTCAACCGCTGAGCCACACTGGCTGGGCTACAGTTGTACAATTTTAACTTTCACAATTTGACAAATGGATACTTCTGTTTAACCTACACTTTTATCATAATACTAGAGGCTCGGTGCACCAAAATTCATCCACTGGAGCAGGGAGTCCCTCAGCATGGCCTGCACCCTCTTGCAGTCCGGGACCCCTTAGGGGATGTCCACTCGCCAGGGTATCAGGCCTAAGTTGGCAGTCAGACATCCCTCTGGAAGCCTAGGAGCCCTTGAGGGATATCCAACTGCGGCTTAAGTCCGCGGAGAGTGGGCCTAAGCTGCAGTCAGACATCCTTAGTGCCTCTGAGGAGGCGGGAGAGGCTCCCACCACTGTGCTGTGCTCACAGCCATCAGCCCGGCTTGTGGCTAAGCAGGGCTTCCCCTGTGGGAGTGCACTGACCACCAGGGGGCAGCTCCTGCGTTGAGTGTCTGCCCCCTGGTGGTCAGTGCACATCATAGTGACCAGTCGTTCCTGGTCATTCTGCTGTTAGAGTCAATTTGCATATAACCCTTTTATTGTATAGGACTAGAGGCCTGGTGCACAAAAATTTGTGCACCTGGGGTGGGGCGGTCCCTCAGCTCAGCCTGTGCTCTCTCACAGTCTGGGACCATCTGCTGGCTTAGGCCCACTCCCCGGGAGATCGGGCCTAAGCTGGCAGTCAGACATCCCTCTGGCAGCCCAGGAGCCCTCAGGGGATGTCCACTTGCCAGCGGGGACCAGGCCTAAGCTGCAGTCGGACATCCTTAGCGCTGCTGAGGAGGCGGGAGAGGATTCCGCCATCACTGCTGTGCTGGCAGCCATCAGCCTGGCTTGTGGCTGAGCATAGCTCCCCCTGTGGGAGTGCACTGACCACCAGGGGGCAGCTCCTGCATTGAGCGTCTGCCCCCTGGTGGTCAGTATGTGTCATAGTGACCAGTTATTCCCAGTCATTCTGCTGTTAGGGTCAATTTGCATATTACCCTTTTATTATATGCCTGGTGCATGGGTGGGGGCTGACTGGTTTTCCCTGAAGGGTGTTCCAGATCAGGATGGGGGTCCTGCTGGGGTGCCTGGCCAGCCTGGGTGAGGGGCTGAGGGCCGTTTTCAGGTTGGCCACCGCCCCCAGCCACCCAAGCTCCCAGTGGAGGCTAGCTGGAAGCAGGTAGCTGGGATTTATTTAGCTTCTATAATTGAAACTTTGTTGCCTTTTGCAGAGGCCACAGCCGGCCAGGGCAGGCAGGAAGTTTGGCTTCTTCCATCGCCGGGGCAACCAAGCCTCCTGCTTGCTCCAGCTCCATGGCTGCCGGCCGCCATCTTGGTTGGGTTAATTTGCATATAGTCGCTCTGACTGGCTGGTGGGCATGGCTTGGGGCTTAGCGAAGTTACAGTCAATTTGCATGTTTCTCTTTTATTAGATTTGATTTTACCTCTCTGGGAAGTTCCATTGTGTGCCTTCCCAAATTTTTCCACCCTCTCATTTCCAGGCAATGTTTATTCTTATATTTTTTATATCTTACATTAGTTTTATCTCCTCTTCAACTTTATATAAATGGAATCATATAGTATGTACTCTTTTGTATTTGTCATAGTATCTGTGGGATTGATCCATGTTGTTCAGTACATTGTTCCTTTTTACTGATGAGTAATACTGTATTCTATTGTATGAATATAGCACAATTTGTTTATTCATTCTCATGTGGATGAACAGTTAGATTATTGACAGTTTTTAGCTATTCTGAGTAAAGGTGCTATGTACATTTTGTCAAATCTTTTATAAATATACTAGAGGCCCGGTGCACAAAACTCATGCGGGGGGGGGGGGGGGGCGCGATCCCCTCAGTCCAGCCTGCACCCTATCCAATCCAAGACCCCATGGGGATGTCCGACTGCCAGTTTAGGCACCTCACAGTCCTGGCAGTCAGATCCCTCTCACAACCCTGGACCGCTGGCTCCTAATCACTCACCTACTTGCCTGCCTGGTCGCCTCTAACTGCCCCCTCCTGCCGGCCTGATCGCCCCTCACTGCCTCTGCGTGCCAGCCTGATTGCTCCTAACTGCCCCCCCTGCTGGACTGATTGCCCCTAATTGCCCCCTGCTGCCAGCCAGGTCTCCCCCAACTGCCCTCTCCCTGCTGGCCTGGTCGCTCTTAACTGCTCCCCTGCCAGCCTGATCACTCCTCACTGCCCCCCCTGCCAGCCTAATCACCCCTCAGGCCCTCCGCTTCCAGTCAAGTTGCCCCTAACTGCCCGCCCCCCCATTGGCCTGGTCGCCTCTTACTGCCCCCATATGCCGGCCTAGTTGCCCCTAACTGCCCCCCACTGACGACCTGGTTGCCCCATGCAGCCTGCTGTTCAGTCGTTTGGTCGTTCCTCACTAATCCCCCTGCCATAATTGTGTATTTAGTTTTATAAGAAACTACTAAACATTTTAGTGTGTATTTCCAGCAGCAAGATAGGAGAATTTCAGTTATTCTATATCCATGCCAAGATTTGGTGCTGCCAGTCTTTTTCATTTTAGCTATTCTTTTGAGTTTCTCATTGTGGTTTTTAATCTGCATTTTCCTGATGAACAATGATGTTAGACACTTTTTCATGTACTTAGGACCATTCATTTATCTTTGTGAAATATCTGTTTAAGTCTTTTGCCTATTTTAAAAATTAGATTGTTTGCCTTTAAATGTGAGTTGGGGTTCTTTATAAATATTCTTGATATAAATCTTTTGTCAGGTATATGTACTGTGAATGTATTCTCTCCCAGTCTGGTGCCTCTTCATATTGTTAATTGTGTCTTTTGATGAGAAGTTTTTAATCTCATTAAGTGTAATTTATAGATTTTTCTTTTATAGTTATACTTTCTCTGTCTTGTCTGAGAAACTTTTGCTTATTCTTGTTTCAGGAATATATTTTTTTGTTTACTTCATTTTTTTAAAAAGTTCAGCTTTTTAAAAGTGTTTATGTTTATTTCTGTAATCTATCTGTAAACACATTTTTGTTGATCTTTAAAACAACCAGCATTTGATTTCACTGATGATTGATTCTCTGTCATTTTCCCATTTTTTACTTTGTTGATTTCTGCTCTTTAAACTTCAGGTTTAATTTGCTTATCTTTTTCTAACTTTTATTTTTGTATCCAAAATGTATTTATTGGCTTGGTTTCCTACTCTTCTTGATCTGAGGTGCTTTTAGTGCTGCTTCCTTCTGAAGGAGCATCCTTCTATAAGCCTTGCTTTTCTTCCTGTTCTGACAGAGAACAGTGGAGCAACCAACACACTAAACTACTTGTTGTGCGTGGTTAAAGACGGTGGTGATTTTATAGCATCCTGGGCTTTTCGCATCCAAGAAGGAGGAACTGGGGCTCTGCGCCAGGCACTTTCTGTGTTTCCTCTTCTCCTCTCCGGAGAGGGAAGGAGATTCTTTTGTGAGGCATGTTTTTGTGGGGAGGTCATCTCCGCCAGAAATGGGTTTTATTCTAGCTTTTTAAGGTAGAAGTTTAGTTTGACTTTGGACCTTCTTTTTTAATATAAACATTTAAAGTTAAATATTTTTATCTAAGCATTGTTTTACCTGCATTCCTCAGATTTTTATAAATTGTTTTTATGTTCATTAAGTTAAAAATGTCTTATTTTTTCTTTTAATATTTTCTTGACCCATAGATTTATTAGAAATGTGTTGTTTAACTTGTAAAGATTTAGGGTTGTAATTTCCAAATACTTAGGGATTTTTATTATTATTTCTTATTTTCAGTTTAATTCCACTATAATTAAAGACCATACTTGATAAATAACTTCCCACTTTTAAGATATACTAAATATATGGGATGGTAGCAGGTCTGTTCTCTTTGGAGTTTAGTAGTGAAAGGAAGACAGTTGAAGCACAGTTCCATTTTTCTTTTTCCCTAGAGAAGATGATTTATTTTTAGTTAATTTTTGGAATAGTGTTTCACTTAGTTGAGCCTGATTCTTTAATATAAAAGTAACTATGGACATGGCATATTCCTGACATGAAGTAAATAAATCAGTTCTTAAGGAATGGGTACCAGGTTATTGAGAATCTTACCATAGCGTTTCTCCCCCAGTTTAATTATCAGAAAGAAATTATTGCTTGTCTGATAAGGTCCTCTTTCAGTGTATTTGATTCTGTTCTTAGTTTTTAAAAGTTTGTCTGATTTTTTAAAAAATCTTTTGATTGTAGTTTTACCCGTTTGTATATAGGATAGAAACAGACAAAATGTAGGTAATAATACTCGGGTACATTGAACTGATAGAATATTATATAACCTGCATCTTTACTGAGAAATATCTTTTAGTGCTTATATATATGTTGTTTATTTTATAATTCCTACAATAAAAGCAGAGATACTGCATTTAAAAAATATTTATGAAAGAATTTTTCTTATCCATTTTATTTTTAAGTCTTTTTTAATTGAATTTATTGGTGTCATTGGTTAATAAAATTATATAGGTGTCAGTATAGAATTCTATAATACATTACCTGTATGTTGTATTATGTGTTCACAACTCCAAGTGAAGTCTCCTTCTATCACCATTTACCCCACTCTTCTATCTCCCCCTACCCCCCTTTCTCTCTAGCAGTCACCATACTGTTGTTTGTGTCTATGAGTTTTGTTTTGTTTTGTTTTGCTTAATCCCTTCACCTTTTCTTATCCACTTTAGAGTTCGTTGTCGGAATGCTGGTCCTGTAGCTGTAGCTGAGAAAAGCATTGCCCAGATTGCAGAGAAATTCATATTAAGAGGTTATTGTCCAAATTGCAACCAAGCCTTTGTGAATGAAAGCAGTACCCGAAACCACAAGCAAAATTTAGGACACAAAGTCCGAGTTATTAACTCAATGGAAGAATCAGTCTTACTTTATAGCTACATCAGTGAAGGGAACAAATCTCCTTCTGACTTGAATCTATTGCTAGATCAATCGAAATTTTCATCACTTAAAAGAACTATGTCTTTCCAAGAATCTAGCTCACAAGATTGCAGTACCATTCCAAAAAAGAAGATGAACTTAGAAGATAAAAGCCATGAAGGTACAGTTTGTGTCCAGGAAGGAAAGTCAGTTGTCAAAACCTGGTTTTGTGAATGTCATCAACGATTCCCAAGTGAAGATTTAGTAGAAAAGCATGTTTTCTCAGCAAATACAATGTGTTATAAGTGTGTGGTTTGTGGAAAGGTTTGTGAAGATTCAGGTGTAATCCGTTTACATATGAGCCGGATTCATGGAGGGGCACATTTAAATAACTTTCTTTTCTGGTGTCGAACATGCAAAAAGGAGTTAACAAGGAAAGAAACTATCATGGCACATGTGACTGAATTTCATAGTGGTCACAGGTATTTTTATGAGACAGATGAGGTAGAAAGTGAAACTTTGCCATCATCCTCTACAACATTGGGGAGTAATTTGACTGTTAAGAATCCTTCTTCAACTATTCCTATTGTTGATCATTCCCCATCAAACAGTCCTCCAAGGGGTAAATGGCAATGCCGAATCTGTGAAGATATGTTTGATTCCCAAGAATGTGTAAAACAGCATTGCATGTCTTTAGCAAGTCACCAGTTTCATAGATACAGCTGTGCCCATTGCAAAAAGACTTTTCACAAGATAGAAACACTTTACCGACATTGCCAGGATGCACATGACAATGAGATAAAGATTAAGTACTTCTGTGGGCTTTGTGATCTCACCTTTAATGTGGAAGAAGCATTTTTGAGTCATTATAAGGAGCACCACAGCATTGATTATGTGTTTGTGCCAGAAAAAACTGAAATTTCAATTAAAACTGAGAATGATTTTCCTGTGCTAGAGACCAGTAATCTGTTAACCTGTGGTTGCCGTGAGAGTTACATCTGTAAAGTCAACAGAAGAGAAGATTATAGTAGATGTCTCCAAACGATGCTGGATAAAGGTAAATTGTGGTTTCGCTGCAGTTTGTGTTCAGCAACAGCACAGAATGCAGCTGACATGAACACTCACATCCATCAAGTGCACAGCGAAGCAAAGAGGGTGGAGGAGGAGCAGCAGTATGTAATCAAGTGTGGCACCTGCACCAAAGCGTTTCATGATCCTGAGAGTGCTCAGCAGCACTTCCACACAAAACATTGCTTCTTACAGAAACCCAGTGTGGCGCATTTTGGATTTGAAAAAACAAGCCCGTACAAGTTTGCTGCCAATGCCTCACGTACAGAGAGAAAACTGAAACAGGCAGTAAGCTATCCAAAAAATTCAGACATGGAGAAAGAAGCCGAGAACGACCTCAGCTGTCAGAATATAGGTATGCTTTACCACTCTAATATCTGTGCAGGTTTCTATATTAATGTAGAAATGTGTATTATAGCCATTGTTTTGTGAAAACTAATGATTCAGTTTTAAAGCAACAAGCATGATTGGATGAAACGTCAGTTAATCACTGTAGCATATACTGTGTAGGGATTTATATTCCTACTACTACATCCAGCCAGCCATTTTCTAAATTTCAGGGGACCAAGAGTGTATGTTAGCTTTAAGTAGTATATATTTTAGATAAAATTTTTTCTTTTATAAAAAGCCTGGGGATTTTGAGAGATGAAAGAAATTTAGTGTTTCAGAAATTAAGATTTTAAAGTTATCCTGGACATATTATTTTGATTTTAGTTAATTCAAGTGATGATAAATCAAGTAGAATTCTTTTTGTTTATATTTTGGCCTTATTCTATAAGTACAAGAAATCTTCAAGGTCACTTTAGAATTTGTATATTTTTGTTATGATTTATTTTTAATCAAAGCTTTTACTTATAGTTAAAATAGGAATTAGAGGTAGAGTTACAAGTGGTAGCAAAAACCAGGGAGAGAAATGAGGTGTGGATCCCTTGTTTGTACTTACTCTAGACTTTCCTTCTCCTATATGGTAAGATTAAGTAAACCTAGAAGAGTGCAATATTTTTGTTTAGAGATATAATTTGTTTTGTTTAGAGTATAATTGCAAGTCTGTATCCTTTAAAAAAATTTTTATTGAATTTGTTGGGTTGACATTGGTTAATAAAACTATATAGGCTTCAGGTGTACAATTCTATAATACATCATCTATACAGTGCATCGTGTGTTCACCACCTCAAGTCAAGTCTCCTTCTATCACCATCTATCCCCACTTCACCCTCTTCTACCTCCTCCTAACCCCCTTTCCCTCTGATAATCACCATACTGTTGTCTGTATCTATGAACTGTTTTTTTTCTTTGTTTAATTCCTTCACCATAAATATTAACTCTTGATAAGTTTTACCATGTAGAGTGGAGACAATGAGGATATCTGAAAAATTGGGCTAATAAAGTATTTTTATGAAATATTGAATTTTTACAGGCTTGCTGTCTGACACATGTAGATTTCAGCATCACCTTTAGTCATGGCATATTTTATGTAAGAAATTATTAACTGACATACTACAGACCTATTTAACACTACTTCAAACAGTAAACCTGTGGTCACCCCGTTTTATGTTTTCTTTTGCTTTTCTATTGCTCTTCTGATTATTTTTTGGGAATTTGGATTGGTTGTGTTTAATAGAAGATGATTGTAGTATCTAAATGTACAATAATTAGAATTTTAAGAAAAGATATAAGATGATGGGTGGCTTGGAAATGGGAGGGGATGCAGTAGTATAATTGAGGGAGTCTCTATTAGGTGGAGCAGAAGCTATTTATTTTATAAATAATTTAACATTTTAAGGTTTTCATTGCTACCACTAGGGACTTTAAGGCTTTGTCAAGGTAGAAAAATATGAAAGAAGGGAAAGGAAGGGAGAGTTGGAGTGTGGTAGAGGATGAAAGAATCTGAGAGAACCAAGAAAGATGTGCTTGTAGTGAAGGTACTGAAGTGTCACCAGTTCCTATTATGCACCACTTTATGGTGCAGGTTGTAGGTTATCTCATTTCTGCTCCATATGGTGTTTAATCACAAGCCAGAGGGCTATTAATAAATCAGTCTATATTAGGAAAAGAACGAAATTATCCAACTTAAATATACTGTGTCATGTACAGGTTTGAACTTTACAAAAAGGTTTAGATGAGAATAACATGCAAGATTAATATTTTGCATACTAATTCTCCGAGAAATTAAAATGTTTTTAGCTAATTCTTAATGAATCCATATTAATGTTTTTTTCTTAGATGAAGTTGTTGAGCTTCCAGATTTGGATTACCTGCGAACCATGACTCATATAGTATTTGTAGATTTTGATAACTGGTCCAACTTTTTTGGTCATCTACCAGGGCATCTTAACCAAGGAACATTTATTTGGGGCTTTCAAGGTATGGTTAATAAGGAAAACATTTGAGGCAATCCCCCTTTTGTTTTCTTCTTAGAATATGGTTCACTTTAAAGGACTCCTCTTGAACCTTCCTGAATTGAACATAGGAACATATTGTAATATTGTCAATTTACATGATAGTTATTCTGCTAGAATTTTTTTTCCTACTATTTCTCTATAATAAATGTTAGCTCTTTGGTCACCCAAAATTTATCGATCTTTAGATACAGCTTGAAAAAGCCTTTATTTAATACCTTCAATGTGCCAGGTACTATACTTGGTGCTAATGCATGCTTACTGATTTTAAAATACAAAGAAGTAGGCTGAGAAGTTTATTTTTTTCTGAAGTATAAAACTAATAAGTAGCAGAATTAGCTTTTGAACTTGGGCCTTGTGGCAACTATGCTACTATTAAAAAATGTGCAACTTTATCTAAATCTTTTTACACACCATTGACCAAACCTTGGAAAAAGACTTCTTTGACTTACAGAAGTTTAGTATAATGAGCATCTGATACACTCCATGTTTGATAGGAAGCCACATATAAAGAGAATTGGAATTTAAGATAGAAACATAGTTACCTGGATAAGTTAGCCAGTACAACCTTTTCGTAAATCTAGCTTTGCTAATTGCCCATCATGTCTCTCCACAAGACAGCCTTGACATATTTGTGAAAAACCACTAATGCTTACATTCATATGGAACGATACCATTCAAAAAATTTTCACACATTACTTTTGATTCTCCTTAATATCCCTGTGAGTTTTCAGATGAATAGGCAGATTCAGGGAAGTTGGTCTACGTTCCCAAGATTGTAAAGCAACAAGATGGTGATACCTGCACTAGAACTGAGTTCTTCTGCATTCTAATCTGGTACTTTCTCTCTAGAACACTTTTATTTTCCCCCTAGTCTGTTTTCTTGATAAAATTTTAAGTTGTATCTAGTGTTTGGTTCTTTTTCTCCCATTTGACTATCATTTATGCCTTTTTTAAAAATAATAGGAGGAAACACCAATTGGAAGCCTCCACTCAACTGTAAGATCTATAATTACCTGAATAGGATTGGATGCTTCTTCCTTCATCCTCGTTGTAGTAAAAGAAAAGATGCTGCTGATTTTGCCATATGTATGCATGTGAGTCATTGTTTTACTCCAGATTTAATGTGAATCTAGGACCCATTTGGACACCCCCCCCCCGACTTTAATCATAACGAGACTGTAGATCATTCTTCAGTATTATATTTTTGTATTAAACCTTCTATATGAGGTTTTACTTATGACTACTATAAGGGCAGAGACTAGAGCTTAATTATTTACTGCTTTTTCCCTAACTTCTAGCAGACTCTTAGTTACCATAGTAAACTCTCAACTATTTCTGGAATAAATGATCAAGAGATGACACTGCACTTGAGGTATACTAAGACACTTTCACGTTTTAACATCTCTGAAATTGGGAGGCAACTTAACAATAACTGTTAGCTAGACAGGATTTGCATTTGCTTCTGCTTTGCAAGTCACCCAGAGAAACAACCAGCCTGAGACCAGTTTAAATTAAATTCTCTGCTTAAAGATTTATGTGTCACATTTCTAACATGAATTTACTCTGAAAACTTGTTGAATGATGCTTATGTTTTAAACCACAAGAGATTTCTTTTTCCACCTATCCAGTGCCAATATTGAGTGTGATAGTTACGTTGCTTACCTTTTCTCTGTGGTTGATTTATAGCATTTCAGCTTTAAGATAGGGGTCTCCTATTGGACTCCTTTTGGCCCCTCCCTCCCTCTCCCCCTCCCTCCCTTCCTTCCCTCCCTCCTTCCTTCCTTCCACATAAAATAGCTTATCTTGCAGTTGATGGTATTTTACATTTCATTAAATGTGGTGTATTTCATTTATGAAGGAGATCTTGACTTTGGTGGGAACTAGGAAACAATCTATATCCTTCCTAGGTGTGTATTCATTCTGAAATAGATGTAACTTCATTTGAAACTCAAATGATAACTTTTATCAACATTTGCTATTTGTTCCAACTTAGGCTGGCCGTCTAGATGAACAACTACCCAAGCAAATTCCTTTCACCATCCTCTCAGGAGATCAAGGTTTTCTGGAGCTAGAGAATCAATTTAAGAAGACTCAGAGGCCAGCACATATACTAAACCCTCACCACTTAGAGGGTGATATGATGTGTGCCTTGTTAAATAGCATATCTGATACCACCAAAGGTATGCAGCTGCAGTCACAGTGTAAACCACCCAAGAGGAGGAGACTTCACTGCTGAGAGAAATAATAAACTGCTGTCCACTCGTGAACTGTTGCCTGCTCACTAAACCATCATGCTCTCATACTTCTATTTGTTTTTTCCTTACCTCACTTCCATGCTTAAGTTTTTTAGATTAGAATGAATTCATAATCTTATGAAACATTTTTTATCTAATAGAGAAAATCTATATTCATGTATATAACATATTCACGATATGAAACAATGTTAGGACAGTTTTATAAAACTAAGAATCTAGACCTTCACTTTGTTTCTGAAATTCCAAATTTATCTTTAATATTTCAGAAAACAAAGTTCTTAAAAGTGAATCCAGAAAGCAATAAATAATAATATGTCAGTATCCCTCCTCCCCAAGAAAAAGACCATTCAAGAATTTGACAGTGACAAAATGAAGCTCTGAAAGATCTTTTTTTAGTTTTCTTTCTTTTTTTAATATATTTTTATTGACTTCAGAGAGGACGGGAGAGGAAGGGAGAGACTGAAACATCAATGAGCAGAGAGAATCATTGATTGGCTGCCTCCTGCATGCCCCTCACTAGGGATCATACCGTGACCTCTAGGTTCGTAGGTCAATGCTCAACCGTTGTGCCATGCTGGCCAGGCTCTTTAGTTCCTTGGAAGGGCTAGGTACTCCCCATCCTAGTCCTGAAACTTACACTCTTTTCTCTTTCTTTCTGAAATTGTTCAAAGAAAGAGAGTACTATTGTCCAGATTCACCAGTATTTAAGAAAGAATGTAATTCTAGAGTTCAGAAGGGGTTTTCTTTTTTTCAGAATTTCTGAAATAAATGTGAGTAGAAGAGAATAAAATAATACTTTTTAAATGCCCTAGAATTTGCAGTTATGAATAAGAACAGAAGGTATTGATGAATGACCTCCATGAAAAACTAACTACTTTTTGGTATTTTTATTATATGCCTTTAAGTTTTTCAACTTTGCTCACCTTCTAGCTATTTTTTTCATTCAACTTATTTGGAGCCACATTTTGATTGAAAACCCATTCTGAAGAATTTTGCTGGGTCATTTATTACAGTGAATTAATTCATTTCCACAAACTTAGGAGTCATTCATTAATCGAGATGAGCTATACACTTTAAAGGAAACTTAACTTTTACATATTTGTGTCATGTCTTAGTATTGACTTTGATCTTTCCGTTCTGCAGTTTTTGGTTTTGCCTATTCTTTTATTTTAAGCTTTGGTGGTGGTGTTGTTTTCCAAATGTCTTCTTTTTCTACTCTTTTGCCATCCTTTTTTTCTTAACATTTATTTAATATCCTGTAAAATTTTTACCTTTGCTACCATACGCCAACCCCTCTTTTCTTCTATTTTTGCTGATGCTTTTGGGAGTGTTTGTTTTGCAATTTAGAATGTGAAGCCTTTACAGACTTGCCTTTATTTCAACTTTGGAATGAGAACTGCATATGAGTAGGTCTGCATGGGTATATTAGGGATGGAGGTAAGATATAGGTTATTGTTATATGCTGATTTTTCCCTTCCAAATGCCTCTTTTATGCTCTAGGTTTTTGGGTTTTGTAATCATTTGTTCACAATGATTGAACTTACTGCTCTTTGGGAGCACATGTGTACTTTTCTGAATTGTTGTGAAATGCAGAGATCGTGCAGTGCATAAAGAATGCGCCGAAACCGGTTTGGCTCAGTGGATAGAGCGTCGGCTTGCGGACTGAGGGGTCCCGGGTTCGATTCCGGTCAAGGGCATGTACCTGGGTTGCGGGCACATCCCCAGTGGGGAGTGTGCAGGAGGCAGCTGATCGATGTTTCTCTCTCATCGATGTTTCTAACTCTCTATCTCCCTTCCTCTCTGTAAAAAATCAATAAAATATATTAAAAAAAAAAAAAAAAGAATGGCATGGGCTTTGGTTTGAATGCTAATTTTGCTGCTTCCTAGCTGTATGAGTTCAGGCACGTTATTCAACTTTTTATGAGTCTCGCTTTTCATATCGATAAGGTTGTAGAAATTAGTGATATGTATAAAATGCTATAGGTACTTAATAAATAGCATCTATTTTTATTAATACTGTAAAAAGAAAATATGATTCCTAGCCAATAGATTTTTTTTAGTTTTTTTCCAACTTTTTAAAATTGTAGTAAAATGTACAGAACATAAGCTTTATCTTAATCATCCTGAAATATACAGGTTAGTAGTATCAACTACATTTATATTGTTGTGTAGCCATCACCACCATTCATCTTGGAACTCTTCTCATCTTGCAAAACTGAAACTTTATCCCCATTAAACAATAACTCTCCATTCCCCTTTTCCCCCAGCCCCTGGCAACCACCACTTTCTTTTTCTGATTTTGACTGTTCTAAGTATTTCATATAAGTGAAATCATGCAGCACTTGTCTTTTTGTGACTGGCTTATTTCACGTAGCATAACAATGTCCTCAGGTTTCATCCATGTTACAGCATATGTCAGAATTTCCTTCCTTTTTACAGCTGAATAATATTCTTTTATATATATATACACACACACACACACACACACACACACATACTCCGTTTTGGTTATCCACTTATTAATCGGTGGATACTTGTATCCATATTTTAGCTGCTGTGAATAATGTTGCAATGATTGTGGGTATACAAATATCTCTTTAAGACCCTGCTTTCAATTCTTTTGAGTATATACACAGGAATGAAATAGCTGGATTATATGCAAATTCTATTTTTAATTTTTTGAGAAACTACCTTACCGATTTTCATAGGGACGATACCATTTTATTTACATTCTCACCAACAGTGCACCAGGTTCCCAATTTTTCTACACATTTGCTAGCACTTGTTATTTTCTGCTCTTTTAAAAAGATGTCTTTTTATTTATTTCAGAGAGGAACGGAGAGGGAGAGAGAGTAGAAACATCAATGATGAGAGAGAATCATTGATCGGCTGCCTCCTGCCTCCTGTTCTCCCCTACTGAGGATTAAGCCCTCAACCCAGACATGTACCCTTGACCAAAATTGAACCTGGGACCTTTCAACGAGGCCAACCCTCTATCTACTGAGCCAAACCAGCCAGGGCTATTTTCTCCTTTTTGTTTGTTTGTGTTTGAGAGAAGCCATCCCAAAGGGTGTAAAGTGGTATCTCACTGTAGTTTTGAGTTGTATTTCCTTAATGATTAGTGATGTTGAGCATCTTTTCATTATGAGTTATGAGTTAGGATGTGTTAAGTACTCCATTTTATAGATGAGGAAGCAGGGGTCTAGAAAGCTACATGTGGCCACATGTGCTCTCCCCCCACCCCACCCCCCAGTATCACCAATACAAATACCTAATTTTATGGTATAGAGAGACTCCAGTGTGAATTATTGTCTCTCAACATATCCTGGAAGAGTGAAGATAATGAGAGTCTTTCTGCCACAGTCTGACAACATTTGCAAAATCAATTTGGTAAAGACATCAAATAGAGGTGGTTTTTTAAAAAATAACATTCAGGAAGATGTGGGGTTTTGTGTTCAGAAGATAAAGAGATTTGATTTTGGATTCTGGTAATTAAAAAGTAAGCTGATTATATATCAATCATAGCCAAGGGAAGTGATCAGCATTATAAGATCCCTAGGATCTTTTGTCTCATAATTTAACAAATAAGCCCCATTTTCTTTTCTTGTGACTGTAGAAATGCAATCTCAATATGATGAGTGCATGCTGAGTTATAGAAGCCATGCAAGCACCACTTTTCATTTACCTTCTATGATGTTGCTCCCATGCTTGTAAATCATTCTCCTAAGATGAAACGACTATGCTTCTTGTTCTTACTACACTGACCACACATATTTTAAGAGTTTCTTGTTTGGTTTTATTTTCCAAAGTGTTAGATTATTACACCTACCTTAGACAAATGTGTTGATTGAATTTCTGAATTACTATTTTTTACTGTTTCATTGCTTATATAAAAAATGTTATGGGCTCTTAATGATCTGTTTATATAAAAGAACTTGACCATATCTTGTGGCTTAGTGGAAGAACATTAACTTGATTAATGTCAGATTTTCTTTTTAAAAACATTGTTTTATATACTTAATACTTTATCATTCTTACATAAATTAAACATCCTCTTTGCAATTTTATGCAAAGTATTACCTAGAATATTTTTTCTGAGGTAATGCAAAAGTGAATTTGAGCATAGGCTGTTTGTTATATTAGTGAATTCAAGTTGAGAACACAGTTTACTGTGCTTTAAGGAAATTTTTGTTGAATCTGAATACTCTTCTTGGTCTTTCTGGTTTATGGACCTAGGACGTTGTTGTATCTACTTTGTTGTATCTACTTTCTTTGGGAATGAATGGGGTTAGGTATTAAGCATAGTTGGTATGTATAGAATCATATCAGTTACATAGATTTTAAAAGCCTTATTAAAAATTGAACATAAAAGTTCACTCATGCTGTGAAAGTACAGATGATTGAAGTAGCATCAAGCTCTATGGAACAGGCATTATGTAAAACAATGGTTGAAGTTCATTCTAAAAGTCTACCTGCCTGTTGTTTCCTCAGCCTGTTAATGAAATTATATGTTGTTGCTTTGGACACCATCTCTAAAATCTATATGCTGTAATTCTGTTCAAAGTTCTGAAAATAGGATGAAATTCTCTACTACTGGTAGAGCTGATTGAGGAGAGGAAATAATTTTTAATTTTTGCAAACTAGTAACAAACTAAGCCTAGTATCAAGCATTCAGAATGTCGGCAGCAAAGCGTTCAGAATGTCAGAATGCCACCAGGACCAGGGCTATCTAAAGACACAGCCAGTGGTGTGTTAAAAGAGACTCTATACAGTTTAAAAACAAATTTTACACAGCCCTACATTTCGATTTAAAAAAAGGAGTGAATTGTATGTAAGGGGGTTAAATGCTTTACAGACAGAAAAAAACAAACCTGCTTGAACCAACTGATTCATCTTCCTCCTCATTCTCTTCATCTTCCTCCTCTTCCTTCTTTTTCTTGCTTTTTTCAATCAGGTTTTCCTTTAGCTCTGAATGCAGCAATATCCTTTCCATGTTTCAGTTTAGCCACCTTTGTTTTCATCAGGCTACTTGTCACCGCCAGCAGTGTTACTTCAGACCTCTCCCAGCTTCTTTGCAACATCACCAATGGAGGCCAGGAGCTCTCCTTTTGTTTTGGGACAATATTCAGAACAAAACAAGAGAAAGGCCAAAGGAGGCCTCTTGGGTGCTTTGGGATCTTTGAATTGCTTTTTGGTTTCCCTTTTAGGAGAGAGAGGAGTTTTCATTTCTCTTTAATAATGGGCCTGTCCACCTTTGCCCATGTCTTCAAATTTTCCTTTCTCTTTAGCAGACATGGTCTTCCACCTCTCTGAGCACTTCTTAGAAAACTCTGAGAAGTTGACGGAAGCCTCTGGGTGCTGCTGCTTGTGCTCCTCTAGGCAGGTGTGCACAGAGAAAGCAGATGACATTTTGCCTCTCGGCTTCTTAGGAGTCCCTTTACCCATGACTAGTTACTTTTCCTCAGTGAGCACAGAGTCTCCCAGTGCCTGTCCTGCTCACACTTGACCCAGCACTGTCTCTGTGGAGCTCATGTCCTGCAATGGCTGCAATGATGAATTGTTTAGACCAGTTAAGACATTCTGCTTTTGACAGGCCTTGACTTTGAATTATAATAACAGAAAGCTTGGGTATTTTATCTTTGTACCCAGTATTTTAAACTTAATTTGTTATTCTTCAAGTTGTAACTGTAATGTTTTATTTTCCTAAAACAATGCTTGGAATATTTGAAGTATCAGGTACATATAACAGAATGTAGAAAAAGCAATAGTATTTTTGCTGGAATGGCAAAAGATAACTTCTAATAACAAGTTTTTGCAGCAAAGGATTATAAGTGATATGCAATGATTTTTATTTATAAACAATTACAAGTCTTTAACTTTTAAATGTATATTTTAAGTTTTTAAATATTTCCAGAGAAGCAGATATGTCCATTTGACTTGTATTTAGGTATTTAAGCCCTGATTCCATCATTCTGAGCTATATACAGGGTGGGGCAAAAGTTGGTTTACAGTTGTTCATATGGAAAATAATTAATAAATAATAATACAAGAATAAATTGTTTTGTATACTCACAACTATAAACTTACTTTTGTCCCTGTGTGTGTGTGTGTGTGTGTGTGTGTGTGTGTGTGTGAATGTAGTTAAAGTAAAAAGCCAAAAAGCCAAATATTAGGTCATTGATACACTATGGTTCAAATTTGAAGTGACGTTGGCAATATCTGGTCAGTCATATCATCTTCATAAAGCCTTAGCTCTCATTATAAAAGCATATAAGACATGAGTAAGTTTGTCCCATGCAGAGGCATTGTTAATTCTCTAGTCTCTATAGAGATGAATGCATATGATTTTCAAAATATAGGAGAATTTTATATGGCACCAAGGTTGTAAGATGATTTCATGCAAGTGAAACTTTGGAGTTTACTGGTATCTTATAATTTAGTTTTTTTAAATACTAGAATTTTCTATTCAGTAGTTATGTTAAAAGAATTTTTCAAATAATTCTTTGACTATAGAACTAGAATTGAATTGCCTATTTCATTAGTTTTTATTTTATTCTTGATTTATGTAATGTAATTTGATCATCATTTAAAAAAAATAAACAACAACAACAAAAACAAACCTAAAGGGAAATTGGTGTTCTAATGGATGGTAATTAGTAAGCTTGGGTATGGGAGAAGTCATTGATAAATGTTGTTTGAGAATACATAAATAATGGCACAATAACTTCTTCAGAAATTCATTTGCATTTATTGATTCTGCCTTATAGAATGTGACAGTGATGACAACCTGGGTATAAAAAGTACTCCAATGGAAGAAGAATTCAGATCCACAGAAGGTAACCTAATGGAATAATTAATCCTTTCCCTTCTTGAGTGTATCTCATCTGGTTTTTTATTTTCTCCTCTCACCTGTTCATTCCTCCCATTCCCTCCTTCCCCTCGGCTTAAAAATAGTTATTTCCTCATTCAAAGGATAGTTTGCATTTTCTCATGTAAGATGATTTAGGTGTAATACTAATTTAGGAGGCAAGAACAAGAATCAGCCAATTATGGCCCTTGGACCAAAGCCAGTTCACTACCTAGTTTTTAAATAGTTTTATTAGAATACACTCCTGTTAAGTATTGACTGTGTTGTGGCTATTACATTGCAAGAGCAAGGTTGAGTAGTTGTGACACAAACAGTATAGACTATCCCCCATCCCTGCCATGGCCTAAAATAATTATTTTCTGACCCTTTGCAGAAAAAGTTTGCTAACCCCTGGGCTTAGAGAAAATTTTGATTTCCTAATTTTTACTTTGAGTAGATTAAAAGTTTTATTAAAAGTTTTGCAGAACTATGAAAGCAAACTCTTACGTCTAAATATTAATGGACTGTTTCTATAATTAATGGGCTGTGTCTAAATATTAATGGGCTGTTTCTATAATTAAAAATTTTCCCTCTTTTCAAAGGAAAATCTACATATTTCCTTTCACAGGTTAAAGAGAACTTTACAACAAATAATTTACTGACTATACCACTATTTGTCTATGTCATATGCCCATTTTTTTACTTTGGCTTTTCCATCATATACTGATTTTAAATAATCACAGGAAGAAATGAAACAACGGATTTTTGAAAATACTTTAAGCTTCACTGATACTTTACATTGGTATCTTCGACATAAAGGACAATTGTAGGAGTGAGAATGTGGCGATTCGAACGTATGGAGGGAAATGTGGCTACACAAGCACACACAGTGGCCTAACTGATTTGTTTTCTATGTATTTGCTTGATCTCTCATGTAATGAAATTAGTTTGAGACCATACTAGAGCTTTGTACTCTTAGGAATTTGGGAATCTGAGTCTGGCAGTGGAGTTGATTCATCCATTTAATGAAGTAGAAAATGAACCTCTCTCTTGTAGCCAGAATTACTGGTTCAGCAAAGTAAATCTGCAGCCTAATTGGAAGCAAGCTTTTTGACAAGTTGTTATCCCCATCTTGGTCTTTCAAAGGACTAGCTTAGTGCATAGCAGCCACATAATAATGAGTTAAACAAATGAAAGAACTTGTATGATTTTTAAATAAAAACTGCTAAGTTATTTATCAAGGACATTACAAGATAAACACCATTGAGCATCTATATAGTTCAGACTTTGCAACCTTTATTTGCCACACACACCAGTCCCATAGAAAATGCCAGACAAAATTAGAACTTTTAAATAACCACATTTGGGGAGCCTTTACAGTTTTGTGGGCTCCTAGCTAATCCAGAAAATTCTGAGATGTATAAAAACTGAATATGTATCAGAATTTCTAGCATAATCTATGTAATGTATTATATGGTTTGGAGATTTGGAGAGGTTTTACATTTTTGTGATTCCTTAGTTTGAAAATGGATTATCATTAAAGGATGAAAGAGGAGGTACTTTATACTTTTAAGTAGTTGCCTAAGAAAAATCAAAAGGGTGTTGTTATGTGTGTGTTGTCTTTCATTTCCTGCTGCTATACATATATTTTATTGTATATAATTATTATATTTATTATACATAATAAAAGTGAGAAGCGTACAGTGTTCCATGTAAGTTAAGGAATCTGATCTCCTCTGCACTCTCCTCTAATACCCTTACTTTCCCTTCTTCTTTTTTTTTTTTTTTAAATATGTTTTATTGGTTTTTTACAGAGAGGAAGGGAGAGAGATAGTTAGAAACATCGATGAGAGAGAAACATCAATCAGCTGCCTCCCGCACATCCCCCACTGGGGAAGTGCCCGCAACCCAGGTACATGCCCTTGACCGGAATCGAACCTGGGACCCTTCAGTCCGCAGGCCGATGCTCTATCCGCTGAGCCAAACCGGCTTTGGCTTCCCTTCTTCTTTTACCCAACAGGAACTAGCTCAAATGTTAACTCTTAGGTTGAATCATATATAATTAGCATTTGTGTAAGCAATTTTGTATGGTCAATGCCTATCCTAAATTTTCCATCTTTAGAGAGCGCTAACTCCTGCTTCCTCTGGGCTCACTCTGTACCATACCAAGTGGCTTTAAAAAAATTTTGGTCTGACCATAGCCAGCATGGCTCAGATGATTAGAGCGTCTTCCCATATACCTAAAGGATCAATCCCCGGTTGGCACACATATAGAAGGCAACCAGTAGATGTTCTCTCTCACATTGATGTTTCTCTTTCTCTTTCCCTCACCCTCTCTCTAAAAGTAATAAGCATATCTGTGTCTCTCATCTTCTTTGAACTATGAGCTCCTCAAGGGGTAGGATCATGTTTTATTTATCTTTATTTCAACAGCATCTAACACAGTGTTTGGCACTAAATTGAATGAATAAACTTATAAGAAACTTAAAGCATGTTAGAGCTGCCAAGACTCATCTCTCTGTAATTGGATAAGGGAAATTAAGACTGAGGCCATTTGGTTGGGGAGAATTTAGGTGATTTTGCTAACCTAGTACCATGAAAGCAAAGTGATGTTCTGGTCCAGACCTGATAGCAAAACTCAAACAAAATAACTTCTCAAGTCTCTCTTTCCCTCCCTAACACAACACTGTAAAATACATGCCTGACAAATGGTGGTAGACGTCAGGATAAATTTGCATGTGGCTTTTTACCTTGGGGAAAGGTAGCTCCCCTATTCCCATCTGCCCCCGCCATGACTTGTCATATTTTTTGTTTTCTCAATAGACTAATCAGTCTCTGACTACCCAGGCCAATCATAAAGATAGTAACTTTTTTGTATACCAGATAGGAAATAGAGCCCAAATAGTGTGGTGAACAGTGCAGATTTTGGACTTGGGCTGCCTGGGTTAAAACGCAGCCCTGCCACTTATAAGTTATGTACTATTGGGCAAGTCACTTAACTTCATTTGTGTCAGTTTCCTCATTTAAAAAAGGGAATACTGCCCTAGCTGGTTTGATTCTGTGGATAGTGTCGGCCTGCGGACCAAAGTGTCCCTTGTTCGATTCTGGTCAAGGGTATGTCCTTCAGTTGCAGGCTCCTCCCCGGCCCGGACCCGACCCTGGTTAGAGTGCATGCAGGAAGCAACCAATCGATGTGTTTCTCTCACATCAATATTTCTCTCTGTCTTTCTCTCTTCCACTCTCTCTGAAAATCAATGGAAAAATATCCTTAGGTGAGGATTTAAAAAACCCCCACACAAAATAAAAAAGGGAATACTGGCATACCTATTTTATTAGAATAACTTGACACATGGTATTGATTGCTACGGCTATTATTGTGATTTTGATCATTATTATTATCATCATTACTCACCAAATCTGAGGTTTGCTCTGTAAATAATCCTACTTAACAGAGGTATTCTGACTCAAATCACTAAAATAGAAAGAGGACAGCATCATGTGTGTGGTTGCCAGTGCAAAACCGCCTTTCTGTAAATGTCAGCAGTTTGCCTTAAGAGTTCCTTCAATTAATAAGTTATCAATGTAATTATTAATATTATAATATAAATAGTAAAACACCATATGTGGCCAGTTTAAAGACCAAAGAAAGGCTAAGAGAGTAGTGTGTTCATTTTTTAATTCAGTTAATGTTTATGAAAAATTTAATACTTTTGCAACTGCTCTTAATCTTAAAAATTTGTAAAAGGCAAAACATTCATTTTACATAAAAACTTAGCTCTCTAAACCAGCAATTTTCAACCTTTTTCATCCCTGGCACACATAAACTAATTACTAAAAATCTGTGACACACCAAAAAACGTTTTTTTGCCAATCTGATTCCACGCCCCCCCCCCCCCCCCCGAAAAGCCATAATTTTGTTCCATTCACACCAGAGGGCTATTGTGTTGGCTGTTGTCATTTTTTTATTTGACAACCTAAGGGAAAAGAGGTCAGTGCCCCTGACTTAATAGGTATTGCATGTTTTAAATTTTTTGCAACACTGGTTGAAAATTGCTGCTCTAAACATTAAGTTATTTGCCTTCAAATTCACAGATTCAAAATGATTGGGGCATGACTTATATATAGGTCTTCTAATTCCTATTACAGTATTCTTTTTTATTGCCAGAATTACCTCTCTTTCAAAGAGAATGAAATGAAGCCAGAGACAAAGGAGATAAGGAGAAACATAGACTTAGCCACAGAAAAAAACAAAGACGTACTTCCTACAAGTGTCTTTATTTGTTCATATAGCTTCAATTACTGTCTATTGTTCTTTTGTTTCAATCTGAAGGGTTTCTGTTAGGGTTTTTTTAGGGCAGGTCTACTAGTAACAGACTCACTTAGCTTTTATTTATCTGGGAATGTCTTAATTTCTCCTCCATTTTTCAAGAATAGTGTTGCTGGATATAGACTTTTTTTCCCCTTTTCTTTCAGTACTTTACTACAACAAAATGTTGTAGTAAATATGTTAGTAAATATGTTATCTCACTGACTTTTGGCCTCCATTGTGTTTGGTGAGAAGAGCTATTAATCTTATTGAGGATGTCTTACATGTAAGAAATTGCTTCTCTCTTGCAGCTTTTATTTTTAGCTTTTGACAGTTCGACTATAATGTTGTCTCAGTGTGGATCTTTGAGTTTCTCCTGCTTGGAGTTTGTTGAGCTTCTTGGATATATAGATTTATATCGTTCATCAAATTTGGATATTTCCCCCCTACTTAAATTTGTTAAACGCCTGTAATGAATTTTTCATTTTAGTTGTACTTTTTAGCTCCAGAATATCAATAGAGAGAAATTATGAAATAATTATGAAATAACATTTTTTAAATAACTTTGTTTTCCTGGTTTCCTTTGTCCATGGTTTACTTTATTGCTTACAACATATTTAAGTTTGTTGATTTAAAGTCTTTGGCTAGTAAGTTCAATGTCTAGGCTTCCTCAGGGCAGTTTAACTCATTTTTTTTCCTCTTTAAGTGGGACATACTTTCCTGTTTCTTTGTATTCTTTGTGTTTTTGTTGTTGTTGAAAACTGGGTATGCAAATATTATAATGTAGTACTTCTGGAAATCTGATTCCAGAGTTTGCTGTTCTTGATTATTGAAGGTTGCAGTTTTCCCAACCATTTTTGTAAAAACAATATTCTTTGTCATGTCTGGTCACTGAAGCCTCTGTTCCATTAGCGTGTGTTCAGCTAGTATTTTGACAGAGATTTCCTTGAAGACCAGGAACTGAAAAAAAAAAATCTCTCCCATCTTTACATTTTGGCATGGTGTTGGGGCCCCTCACTGAGCATACAGTGAAAGTTTAGGGTCTCCTGAGCATGCACCCTGTCCTGAGCATGTGCCTGGCTTCATAAATTCCTCAGTACACATAAGTGCTTTTGAATGCCCTAATTTCTTGGAGAAATTGTCTTAACGGCTTTTCCTCCTAGGTATTAAACAGTCTCAACCATAATCTTTTGCCCAGTCTGTGGTTTTTTTTTAACCTTACAATGTTGTTGTGTAATGCCTGCTGCTTTTCTGTCCTGAGTGGGTTCTGAGCTAGACAAAATAGAGATGAATGCCTTATGTCACTCCTTCAGGTAGCCCCCAGAGAGATTAGAACACAAACACAATAATTTGTGAGTAAATTCTACTGTGCTCCATCTGGAATAACGGACTAGGGTCCCAAACAAGGAGGTAGTGGGGAAAAGGCAAGTAAAAATGCCAGTATCTGCTTCATTGCTGTGAACCTTTAAGTGTTTTCCAGACTTTTGACAAAGTTGTTTCTGATGGTTTCTGCTTGCGTTTCAATGTTTCTGTGCAGGGATGGATTTTTGGAGCTGCCATTTTGTTGAATTTACTCCCAAGATTGATTTTATCTCTTCTTTAAAAGTTTTATAGAATTCACTGGTGCAACTATCTTGGTTGGAGTTTATTTCTAGGAATTCTTTTATTCTTTTAAGTAATTTTATTGATTTTAGAGAGGAAGAGAGAGAGAGAAACATCAATGAGGAGAGAGAATCATTGATCAGCTGCCTCCTGCACACCCCACACTGGGACTGAGCCCACAACCCTGGCATGTGCCCTGACTAGGAATCGAACTACGACCTCCTGGTTCACAGGTTGATGCTCAACCACTAAATTGCTAGCTGGACAATTTCTAGGAATTCTTTTGCTAATAATTCTTTTGCTAATAAATTTATTTTCATATATATATATATATACATATATATATATATATATACACATATATATATATATATATATATATATATATATATAAATAGACAAATATAGTATTCAGATTTTGTGTCAGTTTTGTAGAATTGTTTTTCAAGAAATTTACCCATATTACCTAAACTGTCAAATGTACCAATGTAAAGTTATTCATAATATTCTATTACATATTTTTATTTCTGTAGGATTCTTTTATATGAATATTTGTGTGCTATTCCAGTGATATTCAGTAGATTAGATATTCCAGCTGGTTTTATTTTTCTTCAGCCTAAAGAACTTCCTTTCATTTTATGTGATGCAGTTTTGCTAGTAATGAATATTCTGATTTCATTTGTATGAAAACATCTTTATTTTTCCTTTAATCTAGAAGGACATTTTCTCTGACTTTAGGATTCAGGTTGACTAATACTTTTCCCTTCAGCTCTTTAAAAATGTCATTCCATTGTCTTCTGGCCTTCATTGTGTTTTTTTTTATGATCATCACTCTAACTTGCATTATTATTCCCCTATGTATAGCGTGTCTTTTTTTCTTTTTTCCTTTTGCTGCTTTCAATATTTCCTCTTTGTCCTGGGATTTTAGCAGTTTTTAAAAGTCTCTCTAGATGGAGTTGTCTTTCTATTTATCCTGCTTGGAGTTTTCTTAGCTCCTTGTATCTGTAAGTTTATAGGATCCCCCTGGTTTTAGAAATTTCCAGTTATCATTTCTTTACATTTTGCCTCACTTTCTATCTCCTTTTCTTTTGGAACTCCAATTACACAAGTGTTAGACAGCATAAATACACATCTGTTCATTTTTTCCCAATCTTTTTTCTTCATTTTCAGTAATTTCAACCTTCCCGTTTTATTGACCCTTTTTTCTGCTGCCTCTAATGTTAAACCCACCTAGTGAATTTTCCATTTCAAATATTGTATTTCTCAGTTCTGAAAGTTCTAGTTAGTTCTGTGTTTTTTCTCATAATTTTCATTACTCTATTGAGGTTTTCTATCCATTTATCCGTAAGTTCGTGAAAATATACTAGTAACTTTGCTAATATCCTTTTCTGCTAATCCAAACATCTTAATTATCTTAGAGATTAGTTCTATTTACTGTGTTCATCATAGTTGGACAACAAGGCATGGTCTATATTCTTTTATGTTTGAATGCCTTCAATTAACATTGTTTTACAGATTCATCCAGATGTTAGCATATAGTTTTGATTTGTTCATTTCCAATACCTGTATATTCTATTTTATGTATATATCACAATTTATTTATTACTTGTAGTCATTTGGTTTGTACTTTTCAGATAGTATAAGTAATACTTAAATGAACATTCTTGTACATGTCTCTTGGTGTACGTATGTCCACATTTCTGGTAATATATACCTAGTTGCTTATGTTCAACTTTAGTAGGTAATGCCAAATAGTTTTTCTAAAGTAATTGTTCTAATTTCTTTTCTTACAGTAGCGTATATGAATTCTCATTGATCTAAGGTTTCACTAATCATTGAAGTAAATTAGTCTTTTTAATTTTAGTTAGTGATGGGTACATACTGGTATTTCTTTGTGGTTTTAATTTCTATTTTTTCTGCTGAGTTATATTTCACTACCATTTTGACACAATGTTTTGTCAATGCCTTTTCAAAATTTTTGACAGTTTTCTTTTAGATTATCTTTTTATTGCTTTTTCTGGGTTAAAAATCTTTCAGTTCTTTCTGGGTACACAAGTTTCATGTATTGCATATATTTTCTCCCACTCTATGGTTTGCCTTTTTACTCACTTGATGGTGTCTTTTGATGAATAAAAGTAATTTTAATACATTCCAAATTACCATTCTTTTTCATAATGTTTTTTGATACACCACCATTTATTAAATTAAAACAACCATCTTTTCCCACCATTCTGTAGTGCCACCTTTATTATAAATCAAGTTTCCATATATTTATGGAAATTGTTTTTGAGATGTCTATGCTGTTCCTTTGGTCTACTCATCTATTCTTGCACTAGTGCCACACTCTTAATTACTATAACTTCATAATGAGTTTTCATATCTTTATAAATCTTGTCATTTTAATTCTCCTTGCTGAGAGCCTTTTGGCTTTTCTTTGTACTTCTTCATCTCTCTGAATTCATCTGAGGGCAAACCACTGACCTAGAACCTAGGTTTAACTTAAACACAGTATATACCAGCTTATAGTATTTTAAACTACAGACAACATAACACCAGTGTCCCAGCTCAGGAAGGTATGTATAGCTGCATCCTAAAGGTATCACTGGTCCTATGAACCAAGTAGGCTTTGAGAGGCAATCTACTGGGTGGGATAAGATAAATCTAGTATAAGAGGCTAAGGTAGGCTAAGAAATTGACACCTAATTTCACCCTCCTGGTCGTTAACATCATTCTCAAGGAGGAAATGGAGAGACCTGTGAACCCCAAAATGTCTCTTGTTCACTACTGTATTTCTGTGCCCGATATACAGTGGGCATTTAATAATATTTGTTCAATGAATGCATATGTGTATCTATATATATAAAAGGCTAATATGCAAATTGTCCCCTCGGGAGTTCAACTGGGAGTTCGATCGCTTGCTATGATGTGCACTGACCACCAGGGGGTGGCGTGGAACAAAGAAAGGCCCTGTCTGGCAGCCAGAAGGCCCCGATCGGCCCTGATTGCCCCTGATCGCCAGCCAGGCCTAGGGACCCTAACTGTGTACAAATATTGTGCACCAGGCCTCTAATATAATATAGGCTTCTCAGAAGACATTATATATATAGCCATGAGTTTCACTCTTTGCCTTAGAGACTAGGAAGCTTAAAACAAATTTTAATGGCCTGTGAGATTTTACCATTTCATGGTTTTGCCTATTTCTATTTTGTCATATATGCATTACATCAAGTCTTTTTGGAAATAAGTGCATGGATTTTTTTAATGTTTAGTGACTACCTATCATTGATTTCAGAGATTTGTTAACTATCTACATTCCTAAGTGGAAAAAACTTGCAAGTTCCTTAGCACATTAAGTTCATATATGTTATAACTCAGTTTGAGGTTATATCCAGGTTCTCATTTTCTGAAATATTCAAAGTTTATGGAGAAACTTCCAAGTTGTTACCATAAGTTTCTCCATTTTGATTTTCATTTACATCTTTAAAAGACAGATGTAGTTGATGGGACTTAAATAAAGTACATGTTTATTAGTTTTCTGCCCTAAATATTAAAATTCTCTGTTTTTTAATGCAGATGTAGAATTAGAAGAAGCTATTAGAAGAAGCCTTGAGGAAATGTAATTAAAGATATTACCACACAGCATCAAGTAGCCTTGAAGATACTCAGGATAATGAATTCTTGAATTTGTTTTCTAAAGAAGGCCAGCAATCTACTAACTAGTACAGATGTATTTGGAACACTGCTTTTTTTGCTTTCTCATGTTCAAAATTTTATATTTGCTTTGTATTTTTGTGTTTTTTTAAAAAAAATGTAGAGGAATAAAATACATGTTAATACAAATATATAAACTATGTATTTTATTAGAGGTATGACAGTTTCCCAGTTAACTTGGAATTCCTATATTTAGGTTAAAAGAATTGAAAAATAGAAAAGCTCTTGACTATTGTTTATATGTTTCCCAAATAGTATTATTTCTTTACTTGTACAGTATAGGTGATTCTAGTTTATTTTTTTAGGAGTGAAAATGAAAATAAATAAAGCTGCCATAGATTAGTTTTTCTGTAAATTCTACTTCTCATGTGGCACTAATCTATGTATATAATTACCTTTGATTTCTATGTTTATGATTATTAGAAGACAGTAATAGAAACTAATCGAGGAAACAGTTTAAAAGTGTTACGAGCACTGTCCTTTGTGGGTTTCACTCAGAGGTGTAATTCCTGCTTTCCTTAGAGAAGCACATTGCTGGAATAAAAAGAATACCCTAATTTCTTTGAAATAATTAAAAAGAAACCTTTTCTATTCCTTTTACCTACTTAGACTTTTATGTGACTTGCATCACCTATTGTTTAAAGGGAATGTTGTCAAAATACTTGCATAAAATTAAACTTATTTTTAATAATAATAGTCTTTTTTATATATTTGTGTAAACATAATCTTTAAAAAAATAATGTTCCAGGTCTACTCAGGAATAATCTTCCTTAACCCTTTAAAATTTTTATTTCATATGTATCTTCATTTTGTTATTCATTAAATTGTTTTCAGTTTCCTATGTTTGGTATTTAATTTTTAAATGTTGAGGTCCCCATTGTGAATAATTAAAATATCACATAATTAGACTAAGAAGGGTTGTTATACTGTCTTTATATATATGCTTCATGTCATTTGACCAGAAATGTTACCCCAAAATTTTTGAGTAGTAATTGCTTACCAAGTTGAAAATTTTCTATAATTTTTTTTAAAGAAAAAAGTCATGGCTAGAATTTTGTTCTTTTTCTGCAGTTACATATTTTAGTGTGAAATAGCATTGCTATATTTTTTTATTACAGCATAGTCTTTTTACAGTATAGTCTTTTCAACCCACATTGGAAATCAATTTGTGTTTTTATTTTTTAAGATATCAGGTCTAGCCCAGCCAGCGTGGCTCAGTGTTTGAGCATCGACCCATGAACCAGGAGGTCGCCGGTTCAGTTCCCAGTCAGGGCACATACCTGGGTTGCGGGCTCGATCTCCAGTATGGAGTACAGGAGGCAGCGGATCAGTGATTCTCTCTCATCATTGATGTTTCTGTCTCTCTCTTCTCCCTTCCTCTCTGAAATCAATAAAAATATATTATAATATACATATATATCAGGTCTATTCTATCTACTTGTATATATTTTTTAAGTAGAGATTATAGCTTGAGAATTTACCAGTCATTTTTCCAAAATGACTACGTTGTGCTTTTAATTTGTATGTTAAAGTGGTCAAGTAAGGCCTTAGGAGGTAGTCCTTGAGCCAGACCTTAGGCAGTGGTTCTCAACCTTCTGGCCCTTTAAATACAATTCCTCATGTTGTGACCCAACCATAAAATTATTTTCGTTGCCACTTCATAACTGTAATGTTGCTACTGTTACGAATCGTAATGTAAATATCTGATATGCAGGATGGTCTTAGGGACCCCTGTGAAAGGGTCGTTCAACCGCCAAAGGAGTTGCGACCCACAGGTTGAGAACTGCTGCTAGAGACACCTGCAGGAGCTTGCACAATAGTGAGAAGCATAAAGGACATTCCAGAAAGAAGTGTGGCTTAACAGATGTGGGGAAGAAGAAACAACACCTTTGTGCCAGAGCTGCCACAGTCAGGTGTGAGGTACACTGATGCTCTATTAAGCAGCTTTTCATCATGACCCTTACAAAGGTAATTGAATTGTTTAATATTTTAATTAATTGTCAGTGATTGTGTTTTTACCTGTTAAGCAATTAAAAATAATTTTTAAATTTTTTATTATTTGAATTTAGCTACAAAGGGGAGGAAAGATTTAATCAATGGATAACATTACAGAAAGTTATGGATAAACTAAATTACCAAAGTAAACGTTTCTAACATTGACAAAGATGCTTATCTTTTTGTTTTATTCATTTACTCATTCATTCACTCACAAAATATTAATTATTTGCCAGCGACTGACTGTTCGAAGCACTTGAGGTTTATCGGTGAGCAAAACAAAGCCCACTCTGGAGCACACATTGGAGGAGAGGAGGCTGGATAGAGTGTTAGATAATAAGCGAGCCAATCCGATGGCGATAAGTGTAATGAAGGACTATAGGGAGGGGAAAGACAGTGTGCGGGTGGGAGGCTTATTTTTAGTGGGGTGGTCTGGGAGGACCCTGACCATATGAACTTGAGCAAAGACCTGAAGAAGTTGACCGAGTGAGCCATGGAAATATGTATGAGGAAGAGAACGCCAGATGGAGGGTGAAAAGATCTAAAAGTCAGCTTGATATATATAGAAAAGCAGGAAGGCTCTTATGAGCTAGGACAATGGTTGGCAAACTCATCAGTCAACAGAGCCAAATATCAACAGTACAACGATTGAAATTTCTTTTGAGAGCCAAATTTTTTAAACTTAAACTATATAGGTAGGTACATTGTTATTAACTTAATTAGGGTACTCCTAAGCTGGCCTTTGCTAAAAACGTCCTCAATCTGATTGAGGTACGTTCGCTGAGGTCGACCCCTTCCAACTCTCCCATCCACACTCGTCTTGTATACTTGTTTCTTCTATCTCCTTTCTGAAAACCGACTTCTGCGCATGGGCCACGAAGTTTCAATCGCACTGTACGTGAATGCCTGTACGTGGTATTTTGTGGAAGAGCCACGCTCAAGGGGCCAAAGAGCCGCATGTGGCTCTCGAGCTGCGGTTTGCCGACCACTGAGCTAGGAGAGTAATAGAGGAAGTTCCTGAGGCCTTTTTAAAAGATCTTGGTTTTGACTCAAATGAGGAGCCATTGAAGGTTTCTGAGAATAAGTTGTGTGCTCTGCCTTATTTAGAAGGATTACTGAAGTAATGCAGCGAGAGCATCCCTGAGAGGCAAGAGTAGAAGCAGGAAGACCAGAGAGGAGGTACTGCTGCAGTACCTATCATACAGGTAAGAACTGGTGGTGCTGGGACCAGAGTGGTGGCAGTGAAATCAGGGAGATGAATTTGGATACATTTTGAAGGTAGAGCTGCGGGGATTTACTTAAGAATTGGATCTGGCATATGAGAAAAAGAGAGCCTAAGATGATTCTGAAATTACTGGATAGACTTTTAAACCATCCACAAAATATATTTGCATTCCAAGTTTGTGCCATGACAGGACAAAATATATTTATCAAGGTCAAGTAATCCTGTACACCAAGAGTTTATTAGTGTTGAGATTGAAGTCTGAGGGAATTGGGTTCCAGTTTTAAGGGCCTCATCTCTGTTCAAGTATTTAAATGGCTTTGATCTCAGATTAAAGATTGCGATTTAGCTTTAAACTGCTATTACCTATCATTCTATGCACTCTCTACATTCTCATCCTTGCAATATGAAGCATAGAGCTATAATAGGAGCAAATCCTGAGTTTTAAAAGTAGGTTAAAAAAAAAAAAAAGCAGAGTGGAAGGGAGAGAGAAACGTCGATTGGCTGCCTTCCACATGCGCCTCGCTGAGGTACACGACCTTGACCAGAATCCAAACCAGACCCTTCAGTCCCAACCAGCTAGAGCCAAACCAACTAGAGCAAAATTAGATAAATCTTTGCACTCCCAGCCCAATTCCACTTCTACAGATTTACGTAAATTGGGTGTAAAATGGGCCTTAATGGTTACCAGTTATTTCACTCAAAATTCCAACTAGAGCCCTAACTGGTTTGGCTCAGTGGATAGAGCCTCGGCCTGTGGCTGAAGGGTCCCAGGTTCGATTCCGGTCAAGGGCATGTACCTTGGTTGCGGGCACATCCCCAGTAGGGGGTGTGCAGAAGGCAGCTGATCGATGTTTCTCATGGATGTTTCTAACTCTGTCCCTCTCCCTTCCTCTCTGTAAAAATCAAAAATATATATTAAAAAAAATTCCAACTAGAATAATTTTTAATAGGGGAAAAAAGCTCATTAAAAATCCCTCCCTTGGAATGGGTTTGAAATGAAGTAAATTCCGCTTGCGGAAGTCGGGTCTGTTTTTACTTTTCCCTATTCCTTCAGCGGTGCTGTCCAGGCTGTCCTCTCGGGAAAGGGGTGCAGGGGAGCAGGCCAGGACCGCGGCCCAGGAGCGGAGGTCAAACGCCCGCTCTTCCCCAAGGGACCGTTCTCCACGCGCCCGGGGGCTGCAGCGCTTTGGTTTTTGTTGTGGATCATGGGGGCGGGGAGGGACTAAGCGAGCCATCTCTGAGCGGTACACCCACAGTCCACCGCTAGGTCCCTTCGCGTGGGGGCGATCGGGAACCTCGGGCGGCGCGGAGGGTCGGGGCCCCGGAGGAGGGGTGTGGTGTGCGTCTCCGCAGCGGCCGGTGGTTCGGGGTCCGCCGAGCAGGGGCCTCCCCTCCGCGGCTGCCCCTCCAGGGCGGGGCTCGGCCGCCGCCCGGCTTCGCCCCTCAGGCCCCCAGAGGCCCACCCCGGCCCGCGCGCGGCGAGGGCCCGGCCGGCAGAGCCCCGGGCCTGGGCGGCGCGCCTGCCCTTGTTTGGCCACGCGGCGGCGGCGGGGCCTGGGCTCCTCCCGGCCGCCCCACGCGGCGTCAGAGGGAGGCGGAAGCCGGGTGACTGCGACGCTGCGGCCGCCGCTCTCCACTCGCCGCCGCCGGAGAGGCCGGTGACCTCTTGGCCGCCCGCCGCGGAGCTCAGATGGCTCAGGCGAAGATCAACGCGAAAGCCAACGAGGGCCGCTTCTGCCGCTCCTCCTCCATGGCCGACCGCTCCAGCCGCCTGCTGGAGAGCCTGGACCAGCTGGAGCTCAGGTGCGCGGGGCGGGCGCGGGGTGCCGGTGCCGGCGCCGGCCGCAGTCTGGTGTCCGGGACGCGGTGCAGTGTTTTGGGGCGCGGGGGGGGGGGGGTCCCACTCCTCGCCAAGAGGAAGCGCATTCGATCTAAGGAGAACCGTGCGAGCGCCCGCCCGCCCCACCGGCGGCCACGTGCTCCCTAACCGAGCCGAGCGGTCCGAGCAGAGGAAAAGCGGAGACGGGGAAAGTGACGTCATTTGCGAGCAGGGACGGTGGCACCCCGGTCCCCAGAACTTCTGGAACCTTCTGGGGGCCGGTGTACGGTCCTCCACGTGTTTTCAACTTAGTCGTGACCTTTTTATGCATTTTTAACAAGGCAGCAGTGGAGCGGTCCATGATGGGGATGGTCAGTTTCTTTGCTCCCAGACACTTAAGAGCAAAAAAATTTAAAAAGCCAGGAACTCCTCCGATAGCAAGGTCTGGCCAGGAGGAGGACACGTGAGGGGCTGCTGGGGGACCGGCGGCTGGGTATCTGGATTTAGACCCTGCCGCTTCCAGCTTTCCCCGCCATCCTGCCTTCAGCCCTCACTAGTGCCTCAGCGTTCATTGTGCACCTTCTTCCAAGCGCTGGTCACTGGCCCCAAAGGATAAGATGAGCTTTTGCCTCTTAACTGATTACGATGTTATTAACTAGTTAATGTAGCGGTGGGCTTGTATAGAATTTCTAAGTAAGTCATATTACATTTGGAAATGTTTCTTTCCTTTAACAGTGTAGGAAGCCTGTTGTGTGATTCCTGGCTGCTGTGTAAATTGTGTGCAAGCGGAGTTAAATGAAATCTCATTAAGGCACCCGCAGCCTCCTGGAACGACACAGGGTTTTTCCCATAGTTTTCACCAGGTTCTGGGTGGATGAAGGAGTGTGAGCCAAACATTCTGAGAAGCATTTCATTATTTCTTTATCTCCCTGAGTTAATACAGCAAACCAAGAAGAGTATCTATTCCCCAAGTCAGTGCATTAATAACCACAGGACGTGTATCTTAGCGAATGAGGCATGTGTTACTGCCCCAAGAAAGGAGTCCGAATATGAGGAATTCTCCACCTACAGTGATTTCATGGATGGCAACAGTTAGAGAAACCAGAGCCAAAACCACTTTCTGGGGTTCTGCTGCAAATGAGAAAAAGAAAACAAGAAAAAAGCAATGCTTCTCCATTACTTTTAACACTAACATTTTTACATCAACCCCCAGACAAAGTGGAGCACAACTAGAGATCAGTGGCCTCAGCAACTCAATGTCCCTCTGGACAATAGTTCCTTTTATGTAGCAGCATAACAAGAAATTCGCACACCTCCCCAGGTCTTTAGAACTCTGAGGGTGTGTTCTCAACCATTTTAGGGGTTTCTCTTCCCTAATCAGAAAGAAAGGATTTTTCCTTAAAGCAATGAGGTCATTGCCCCTCCTTCTTCAAGCTGAATTAATTGTCCTCAAACTTGAATTAATGCCTCATGTGCGGTAGGTACAAAAAGTCAGGTACTCAGCTGGTTGCAGCGTTGACCTGTATGTACACTAATAGGTGGTGGGTTTGATTCCAAGTCAGGGCACATGCCCAGGTTGCAGGTTTCATTCATCCCCAGTCCAGGTGTGTTTGGGAGACAACTAACTGATCTGATATTTCTCTCTTACATTGATGTTTCTCTCTCTCTCCCTTCCTCTCTCTAAAGTAATAATACTTATTTTTTAAGTCAAGAACTCATCTCTAAAAGAAAGCCTCTGGATTTGAGTTTATTATAGTCTAATATTGATTAATATAACATGAATTCTGATTACTGTATACAAGTGATTAAACTGTAACTTTCTTTTTTTTTAATCTTCCCAAGGATATGTTTTGTTTTTTAATTGATTTTGAGAGAGAGAGAGAGAGAGAGAGAGAGAGAGAGAGAGAGAGAGAGAGAACATCGATCAGTTGCCTCTAGTATGTGCGCCCAGACCAGGGATTAAACCCGAAACCTTGGCATTGCCCTGACTGGGAATCGAACCCAAAACCTTTTGGTGTATGGGAAGATGCTCCAACCCGGCTAGGGCTAAACTATAACTTTTTAAATTAACCCTTGAGCTGAGGAGGAAAGATTGATTAATATATGTTGAATTGTTCATTGTAAGGACTTTCTTCATCATTTTAGACTTTTGTAAGCTTTGTTTCTTTCTTTAAAAAATAAGTAATATTAACATTAATGTTAACTATGGAAGTGTTTTAGAAAATAAGTAAAAATAGAGAGAAATGCTAATGCCTGGACAAAGTCACAGCACTACACTGTTAAAAACTAGAAGAATTATGTCTAGAAGGTGAATTTTTAAAAAGAAAACATAATATTCATATGTAATTTGTTTCTAACATTTTACCGGGGCACTAGCTTATCTTTTTCAACTTCTTCTAAGAAGGTGATTCCTTTATCCCCTGGCTTTATTACCTATTTTAAGTGGTGTTTGTTTTTTGCGTTCATCAGTGGCCCATAACACCGTGCTTAAGTTATTGTAATTATAAATAATTCATGCTAACATTCATTTAATGAGCACTGACTGTATACCAGACCCCATGCCTCCATTCTCCAGTTAGGAAATTGAAACTTAAGAAGTTCAGTCTTGTGCAAGGTCACATAGCTAGAACCCAGGAAGACTAGCTATAGAGCTGAACACTTCATTACTAGTTTTCTTAAATATGTCATATTTTAAAATGTGGGAATAGTGTAAGGATGAATATATGATTTTACTGAAAGAAGTGAAAACTCCATTTAAACGGGTGTTTAATTCAGTCAATATTGAACACCCACTCTGTGCCAGGTATTGTGGAGCTCCTCGTCAGCTCTGGATGGTGAAGATGGGGCGTGGGTTGTGGAGAAGGGCACAGGGCTTGATGACAGGATGGGAGATGGGCTGTTCACACATTTCCCCACACTGATCCTAATGTGGCTCCTTCTCCCTCTTATCAGCCATTTGCAGTGGCTTACATGGAGGGTTGGGTGAGCGAAGGGGGTGATATGGATCATTTGTTGGCCGGAAAGTTTCTGGTTGCTCAAAAGTTTCTTAGGGTGTGGCAGTGTCCAAGGAGTCATCAAACAAGATGGCACCATAGTTAATGTACAACAGCCTATAATTTAAAAGAGCACTTTTCATAAACATTGTGATTTGAACCTTAAAAACCCTTTGGCTAGGAGGGCAGATGTTATCTTTCTTGGAAATGAGGGATCTGAATCCAGAAGGACCGACAGTAGCGTGAGGAGCTACTACTCACAGTAGCTCCTCACACTTTTTACACCAAAGTGTCTCAGTAGTGAATGTCATTTAATATTTTGGTTATGATCAGGAAAACCCTTAAAAATTTTACGTTGCCTAAAATATGAGTGATCATCGTAGTATTCTTTAGATACAAGAGTATTGAATAAGACACATGATTTTTTTAAAATTCTTTATTGTTTAAAGTATTATTTATGTCTCCTTTTCCCCCCTTATTGACCTCTCCGAAGAGACACATGATTTTTTAAAAAATTTTTATTATTTAAGGTATATATGTCTCCTTTTTCCTCCATTGACCTTTCTGAAGAGACACATGATTTTAAGAACCCGTTTTAGAAATTCTTTCAAATAAATCCATGATAGGAGCACTTGCCATTTTCACGCCTCTTTATGAAAACACAAATTCTTGTTATTTGTAAACCCGAGTTCATGATGTTCTCCAGCACCCATTCTGGGCCCATTGCACATATCTCTACTCATGTATATATTTTTTTAGTTGATGTTGTCAGTCACTGTGAAAACTTGTTTACCTGCTTTACTTGGTTCAGTCACAACCACCATCTCATTATCCCTGTTTCATGGATGAGGAAAATTGAGGCGAGGAGAGTTTCAGTAACTACTCAAGGTTCGAACAGCTGGACTGGAACGCCCTTGTGGTGCCCACTGTGCCCTGTATTAGCTGACGGGGAGCAGGCACAGTCAGGGGAAATCGCTGTTCGGACTCTTCTAAGTCTCTCAACTTGGTGTTCTGAGACCCAGGCTGCCGAGACCTGCAGGGTGTCGGAGACATGAGGACTAGCTGAGGATAAGAGCCGTTCAGTTCTGTCCTTGTGTGAATATTCTGACTGCAATTTACTGTGGTGAAAGCCTGCTTAGTTGTGATCTCATGCAGGGAGTTTTCCAGAAGCACAGCCCAGGCCGGCCTTGATGTGAGGATAGGTTCTTCCCCAATTTGGACGTGTAGCTGCTTCCACGATCTGTTAGTGAAAACAGAACTGCCCTCTCTGCCAAGAAAAGTGCTGTCGAATGATGTGTTAAAAAAACAACCATGAAGGATAAAGTGAGAGAGTCCAACAGTGTCTACCCAGAGTTCCAGAAGAAAATAATGGAATGGAGGACAGGGAATATTCAAAGATACAGTGGCTTACAATTTTCTAGAACTAGAAGAAAGGTAGATTATATGAGTTGTATTTAAGATACCAGTAGCTGAAAAACAGTACAAATTTACTTAAACAAGCTAAGTAGAGATCTGGGTACAGCTTTTTAAAAGAAAAAATTAAAAATACAATATCGTCCATATACTAGACAGATGTACAGTAGTGCCAAGGGAAGCATTAACCAATGCTTCCTCAAGCCGGGGGTGGGGGGTGGGGGTGGGGAAAAGGGGGGGCAGTTTTTAAGGAAACAGTTCCTGTGCAAAGGATTGGGTTTTGAAAAAGTTTCACTAGTGGACAAGGGTCAAGGATAAGGAAGGTCGCAGAGGAGGGAATAGCAAATGAAAGGTCAAGGATGCCAAAAACTAACAAAAAAACTTTGGTTCTGAAGACTGACTTTTTACCTTTGCTATGATATGAAAAAGGCATATGTGAAAATATACATAAGAAGTTCTGTAAAAGATGAAATCTGTTTTTCACAGGGAAAAAGCCCTGTCCATTTCTAGTCTGTGGTGGCGGGGGTGGGGTAGGAGGGGTTGGGGGTGGTGGGGGGGGGGGGGTTGTGAGGGGAAACCCATAAAAGTTCCATCTAATTTCCTTTATATTTGGTCTTGTTTAATAACAAAATACTTCTTCATGGGACAGGTTATATTTTTTCTAGAATGTCTCCTTTTAAACCATTTTTTGTTAACAACACCATGAACTTACTGTTGTAACTTGCTGTTGTAAATGAAGTGTCCTTTTTTAGAAAAACTTCCAATTCTTTATCACCTGCCATTTGAATGCAAACTCGAGTGTTAAAAAATTAATCTCTTCTTTAGAATCTTCTCATGTACCAGTCACATGGTTCATCTGTAGACCATGGTTCATTTAAATACTAGAGTCATGGTTTGTGTTTTTAGCATAAATATTTCATATTAGTGCCAACTCAGTCTCTTTCATGTGTACTAGGCCCTAGTTTATCTGAGAGTTTGCAAATGTAAAATGTGTAAGTACATCATGAATGGTGCTAGGAGAAGGCCCGATACTGCATTATTCCTATTTTATAGATTATTAATTTTCATTGTGTCCTAGCCATATTATGTAGTAAGAGTCTTTCCAGCTCTTTGCTTTTACTGGCTTTTATAAATGCCAAGTCCAACATATATTTAGTATCTTGATGAGTAAAGGGACCCTGTGACATTTCTGCTTATGAGTGCTATTTTGGGGTGTAACAGGTGGGTGACTGTTGGGGAAAAGGCATATGTGTGGTTGGGGTGAGGAGGGGGGATCCTTATAAGGAATGGACACGTGCTAAAACATTAGTGAGGTTGTTCCTTCTGGACCCACTTCAGGCAGCAGTCAGGATTAGATCCTCAGTGATCTTGGGTTTCTAAGACCATCTGGATACTGGGGATAGATCTGTCACTGTTTATTTTGGAAAGGTTGGCAGCTTGTGTAATTGCAGGGTAATATATAGCAAGAAAGTGCCCTGGAAACAGTGCACTTTAAATATACAGAATTTCTTTTTCTTGCTCTCATGATTCCACATGACTGGGTGTGTTCATGCTTATGCTTAGTAATAAGTACATGGATGTATATAGTTGGGGAAAGTAGTACTTCTATAGCCTGGTCATGGCTCTGTACCAAAACCGACAGAGGCATTCCCTTTAAATTTGGGAAAAGGCAAAGATGCCTTCTCTTACAATTGCTTACAGTACTAGAGGACTGTAGTCAGTATTATATAAAGAAAAGTAGGAGCTAATAGCTCTGGTGGAGTAGGTCAGTTGGTTAGAGCGCCATCCTGATATGCCAAGGTTGCAGGTTCGATCCCCGGTCAGGGCACATACAAAATTAGCCAGTGAGTGCATGGATAGGTGGAATGTCAAATTGATATTTCTCTCTCCTACTCTCTGAAATAAAAAAAGAAAACTAGCTAATAGCATTGAAAAGGAAGAGATAAAAACTATCATTTTATGATCATCAATCTAGAAAAGAAAAACCAATAGAATCAAAAGACAAACCATTAAAATTAAGTATAAGTCATGGTTGCCAGCTAAAAGATGAAACTAGAAAAATAACATTTCTCTAACCAGAAATAACCAACTAGAAAATATCATTAAAAATATATTATTCACAGTAGCAACAATATCCACAAACTATCTAGAACACTGAAGAGTCCACAAGACTACCATCCTTCCTATATAATAAAAGGGTAATATGCAAATTGACCCTATTGGCAGAATGACTGTTCACTATGATGAGTACTGACCACCAGGGGGCAGACGCTCAACGCAGGAGCTACCCCCTGGTGATCAGTGCGCTTCCATAAGGGGAGTGCCGCTCAGCCAGAAGCCGGCTCATGGCTGGCCAGCGCAGTGGCAGTGGCAGGAGCTTCTCCTGCCTCTGTGGTAGCGCTAAGGGGAGCAGGCCTAAGCCGTTAGTTGGACATCCCCTGAGGGCTCCTGGGCTGCCAGAGGGATGTCTGACTGCCAGCTTAGGCCCAGTCCCCCGGGAAGTGGGCCTAAGCCATCAGTTGGAATCCCCTGAGGGGTCCCGGACTGCGAGAGGGTGCAGGCTGGGCTGAGGGGCCCTCCCCCACAAGTGCACGAATTTTCATGCACCGGGCCTCTAATATATATATATATATATATAAAAGGCTAATATGCAAAGTGTCCCCTTAGGAGTTTGATCGCTCGCTATGACATGCGCTGACCACCAGCGGATGGCATGGAACGAAGGAAGGCCCTGGCCAGCAGCCGGGGAAGGAAGGCCCTGGCCAGCAGCCAGAAGGCCTCAATCGGCCCTGATCGCCAGTCAGGCCTAGGGACCCTACTCATGCACGAATTTTGTGCACCAGGCATCTAGTTAAGAATACTTCATCACAAGATGAAATCACCACCTACAATGTGCAGTTCCAAGTAGTGGCTCCCGAAAGAAAAATAAAGAATGCTTCAAAACTCTAATAAAGAATATAGAAGAGGATCTGAATAAATGGAGATATATCATGTTTTTGCATGGAATGACGATACAGTATTAGAAAGATGTCAGATTTGCCCGTTTTTTTTTTTTTTAAAAAAACCCAATACATTTATTCTAGAGTTTACATGGAAGAATAAAAATCTAAATAGATAAGTTTTCTTTAAAAAACATTAAGAGGCTGTTCCTACCGAATATTAAGGCATATTATAAGACTGGTGCTATTTTTTAATTAATTTTTTAAAAATTTTTATTGATTTTTAAAGAGAGGAAGGGAAAGAAAGAGAAACATCGATATGAGAGCAAAACATCCATTGGCTGTCTCCTGCACGCCCCCTACTGGGGATTGAGCTGCAACCCAGGCATGTTCCCTGACCAAGAACCAACTGAGCCACACCAGTCAGGGCAGGTGCTATTTTTCAAAGTGGGTATTTGTGTAAGAACAGTCATTGGAATAGAGATTTCAGATGTAGACCATCTACAAATCACTGGGGGATAAATAGATTTTTGGTGGATCATGTTGGAGAAAAAAGTCACTATGGGGAGAAAAATAAAACAATATCCTTACCTAACTACATATAAAGGTGGGTTCTAGATGGGTTAATAGGAGCCCCGGCCAGTGGCTCAGTTGGAGCATCATCTGATACACCAAAAGAAGGTGTGGGTTCCATTCCCCGTTATGGCGCATATGGGAGGCAGCTGCTCAATGTCTCTCTCTCTCTCTCCCCTCCTCCCCCTCCCTCCCTCCCTCTCTCTCTCCTTCCCTCCCATACACATCTTCTCTCTTTCTCTTTCTCTTTCTCTCTCTCTCTCCTCCTTTCCTCCCTCCCTCCCTCCCTCCTTTCTTCCAACTCTAAAAATCAATAAACATGTCCTTGGGTGAGGATTTTTAAAGAAGGAAAAGATATAAATAGGATAAAGGTAAAATGATAGAGTTAATAGAAGGAAATGTAGGCCAAAACCTAGGGATGGGGAGACCCTGAAAAAAATTTCAGAAGCATAAATCATAAGGCAAAACAAAACCAGGAAAAGATGAACTTGATCATTTCAAAATAAGGATCTCAGTTCAGTGAAGGGTATCCCAGCGTTAATATATTATGATAGGATGGGAGAAGATGGTTGCATTATCTGTAACCAACAAGGGATTCATATCTTGAGTATGCAAATCAACAAGAGGACAGCAACCCCTGTTTAAAAAAGAAAACAGGCAAAGGCTATGAATAGGCTAACAAGGATACAAAGAGATGTCTGAAATTATTAATGAAATAAATGTAAATTAAGTATTGAGATATCACTACACTTACTGTCAATAAAGAGTTAGAAAATTGGGAAATGCTGAGTATTGGTAGGGTTGTGGGGATATAGGGACTCCTGTGCTTTGCTGCCAGGAGTATGACCTGGTGTAGCCATTCTAGAGAGCAGTCCTCGTACTGAGTCAAATGAAGGTACACACACCCTTTGTCTCAGCAGTTCTGCCCTCACGCAGGTTCTTAAGGGGCATGTATTCATTGAAGTGTTGTTTGTGGTGGTGAATAGCTGAGGGACAAGGGGAGTGTCTCCACTGGGAGGTAAAATCAGGTGTATATAGATGTGGAGAATTGGGCAACATTTAGAAGCTACTGATTGGATGGTTCTTAATAAAATAATGCTGAACATGAGAACATGAATACACAAATACATATTTTTGCAAGAGCAAACAGATAACCACTAAATAGAGCAGGGAGGGAAATGGGAGTGGGGTAAGTGGATTTAAAAAGAACATAAAAATGAAAGGATAAAAAATAAAAGGAATAAAGACATCTTGAAAAGTCTTCCTAATGATCTTTAAACTTGAATTGAATGACGGAAGGGTGAGGACCACTGATCGTCCATGTAGTAACTGCTGTTTTTCTCTATTTATAGGGTGGAAGCTTTAAGAGAAGCAGCAACTGCCATTGAGCAAGAGAGAGAAATCCTCCTGGAAATGATCCACAGTATCCAGAACAGCCAGGACATGAGGCAGATCAGCGATGGTGAGAGCTGGTTCCATGGACGGGGGCTCGTCTTTGACACCCTCTGTAGGGTTTGTGATAAGCGTGGGTCAGTCTTTGCTTGACTTGTGGTATGAGCACACCCGATTTCAGCGTTCAGTGTGAGCCGCAGGCAGCAGCTGCAGCTGTCAGTTTATTACAAGAGATCATTCTCCCACTGTACTCCCCAGCCCAGGCTGAGGCCGGACGTGATGGAAAAAGGCCTCCAAGCAATAAGGCCAAGTATAGAACTTAAGTTCTATCGAAGTTACTGGAACGTAGAATTAAAAGCAGAGGGAGCCAGGCTGGAGTGGCTCAGTGATTGAGTGTTGATCTGTGAACCAGGAGGTCACGGTTCAATTCCTGGTCAGGGCATAGGGTTTTGGGCTCGATCTGCAGTGTGGCGTGTGCAGGAGGCAGCCAATCAATGATTCTCTCTCATCATTGATGTTTCTGTCTCTCTCTCCCTCTTCCTTCCATTTCTGAAATCAATAAAAACATATCTTTTTAAAAAGCATAGGGAAGTCATAAGCGCTTTGGCTCAGTGGATAGAGCTTCGGCCTGTGGACTGAAGGGTCCCAGGTTCAATTCCAGTCATGGGAATGTACCTTGGTTGTGGGCACATCCCCAGTAGGGGGTGTGCAGGAGGCAGCTGATCGATGTTTCTCTCTCATCGATGTTTCTAACTGTCCCTCTCCCTTCCTCTCTGTAAGAAATCAACAAAATACATTAAAAAAAAAAAGTAACCTTATTTAAAAAAAAAGCATAGGGAAAAGGTGAGATGGGAAGGGAGAAAATGCAAGAAAATAAACTACAAGCCCAATAAAACCCCATTAATGTAAAAAACGTGCCATCATTTTCATATGAAAAGCATGACTGCCCTGGAGGAACAGGTCAGCTGTGATTTGTGTTTGCTGGTGATGACCTTCCTAATTTGGTGCTTCCTTCACAGACCAAGCTAGTGGGCCAGGTAGCTGTGCAGTACGTGAGCAGTCTACCTCCAGAGTCCACAATGGGGTCGGATCTCTTCGCCATCCTGGCCAAAGATCAACGAATTAGGAAGTCACAGAACTTCCCTCCAAAGATCAATGAATTAGAAAGGACGTAGGGGATCGCTGACCTTTTCATATAAATAATGAGGTGCTGACAGAGCCCCTTTTCCCATCATTGCCTCTGGGTGCTGGCTGAGACTTAGACCAATGGCCGTCTTAAATTTGTCTTGAGGGGGTGAAGTTGAGGCCTAATTTTCAGCCAGCTTTTCACCACTTTCATGGGTTTTTTCCTCAGCCCAAATTGGGGCATTGTATTCTGATAAACATGCAGAATATGCCACCCCAAAATATGCCGCTTTGGCACAAGGATATTTTGAGCTGATTATTTTTGAGAAACTGCAGACGCAAGAGAAGCTCTGGAAACAGAGAAGTTATCCTTTTCTAAGAAAAGTTTACTTTATAGAGCAACTTTCCACATGTAAGGGTGTCTCCCTCTCTGTGCCAGGGAGGGGACTGTGAGTCACAAGGACTTTTATCAATGGGGAAGGTGCTGACTGTAGTTAAATCTTATTCTCTTTACCTTGCTTTTCCTGGTCACCTCCCGTAACTGGCTCCCTTCCCTCCCCAACGTCTTTTGTCTTCAGCTGAAGATGGTATTTAAGGTGGTGGCCGAGCCATCTCGAAGAGTTACTCAGTTTTCCATGTATACGTGAGTTATACATGTTAATAAACTTTTGTATTTTTGTCCTTGTTAATCTTTTATTCTCAGACAACAACTCAGAAAGATAGAGTGGCAATTATTTTTCCTCCCCTACATGCACATCCTTTGGAGAAATACAGGAAGGACATCCCTCTGCAGCCTTAACCGGCACAAAACCTGGTTATGCTCACTGTTCACGCGGTGGTAAGACCTGATCTCCATCCCAGCTACAAACACATACCTGCCCAGACTTGGCAAACATGACCACTTGAGAAGTCATCTGGTATTCTATGTATACAGACTTTCAGGGAAAGGGATTCTTTTTATTTTTTTGATTTCAGAGAGAGGGAGCGAGAGAGATAAGAACATCAATGATGAGGGAGAATCATTGATTGGCTGCCTCCTGCACGCCCCACACTGGGGATCAAGCATATGGCCTGACCGGGAATCAAACCGTGACCTCCAGGTTCATTGGTGAGCCATGCTGGCTGGGCCAGGGAAAGGTACTCTTCAACCTCCCTCTCTAAACCAATGCCCTTCATCAGTTAATCCTATATGCTGTAGTTTTAACTTTAACTAACCCTTAGGAAATTCATAGCAGAGGTGACCACAGAAAATAGATTTAGCCACAAATAAATGTGTTAGTGTTCTTGACATTGTTGGGGTAGGAAGAAATTTTTCTTTACCTTTTTAGATCCTCTCAGCTGGACTAGTAATTAAATCAACATGAGACAGATTAACAATGGAAAAATAACCAAATTTAATTACATACGTTCATATGGGAACCCCACATACATGAGAGAGTCAGAGACACGCCCCATACATGAGAGGTAGAGGTAGAAAGGTAAAGTGAGGTATACTCGACAATGTGAGCTAAGGTACGAGATAGGGCGTCTGGAGCTGCAGCGGGGAGAGGGAGATTTGCAGGACAATAAAGAGATGCTCAGTTATTAGAAGTTTGCCCTGCCCTGTGGATAGGTCATAAAAATTATCTCTGGCAAGAATTCTTACCATGAGCAAACCCCCTAATTTAAATTCTTTAAGGGAGAGGTAAGGGTTTCTCATGAACCCTCAGGGTCTCGATCGCCTTCAGCTCAAAATAATTCCTATGCCAATGTAGCGCATTGTGGAGAAGCCTGTTCTGAGCCCCTCAACATAGATGAGTTTATGACTCAAGTGATTGGTATTTCAAACTTTTTATGTTTAGGAGAAAGAGAAGAATTAAATCTGACCGCAAACCGTCTGATGGGACGAACCCTCACTGTTGAAGTTTCAGTGGAAACCATTAGAAACCCTCAGCAGCAGGAATCCCTAAAGCATGCCACCAGGATTATCGATGAGGTGGTCAGTAAGTTTCTGAATGATTTGGGAAATGCCAGGAGTCACTTGATGTCGCTGTACAGTGCGTGTTCGTCTGAGGTGCCGCCTGGGCCAGTTGACCAGAAGTTTCAATCCATAGTCATTGGCTGTGCACTTGAAGATCAGAAGAAAATTAAGAGACGCTTGGAGACTCTGCTTAGAAATATTGAAAGCTCCGACAAGGCCATCAAGCTGCTAGAGCATTCTAAAGGAGCGGGCTCCCTAGCTCTGCAACAGAATGCTGATGGCAGATTTAATTAGTTTCCAAACCCGAGAGCAATGATGTGAAAATAACATGCTATCTTAAGTGATAACTAGTTCTTTATGTTAGGCATAACCACTCATTTGATGAAGAAGATGAAAATATTCCAGTGTCATCAGTTTTATGAATAACAATTAAAAAGTAGAAATATTTTAATTATCTTCCTGTAAGTTTTTAGATTGACTTATTGTCTTATACTAGGAACTAGCACCATATATATATGTATTTTTTACTATTCTGTGGATGAATGTTTTGTATGTGGGGGAAGTACAGTAGGTGCTCAGCTAGGGGTAAAAGAACCACTGTTCTTACCAGGGCTTTGTCTGGTGTGGAGACACACGGGCACGTGGGGCATTTGGTTAACTAGAAAGCTTTGCGCAGCAGCACACGCACATTTCATGTTAGCCAAGCAGAGTGTTTACAGGGATAAAAGGAATCACAGAGTAAGAACCTTTCCCTACATTCTCTCAATCAGCAGTTTTTTTAGACATGCATGTCAAATTATTTTAAACTTAAAGATTTACACATCTCATAATAGAAATAATTTCTTGATATACATGAAAATATGGCAAATGAGAAAAATTCACATCTGATTTTACCACTGTGAACAATTATGCATTCACTTCATCTTTTCCACATGCATCATTTCTCTAAAATGTTAATTACTATGTAAATACAATGTTGTAACTTGCTTTTAAAAATAATTAAATGCTGCTATAAAGTCCACTTAAATTGTCAACTTAAAAACCTCTGACTTACCCAGTCCCCTCACTAGACAATTGTTTCCAGTTTGTTGCCATTACTGCATAGAGCTTTTCCATTTTTTTGTTTTTTATTTTTTTTATAAATTCCCAGCAATGAGTCAAAGGGTATATACATTTTCATGGCCTGATGTAATTCTAGTTGTTTTTCTTTGTCTAAGAGTTATCAATTTATACTGTCTTAAATAATTAAAATGTAGCTATTTCACTGAGCTTTCCAGCATTAAGCATTTTTTTCTAACATTAGATATGAAACATCTTTAGTTTGCATTTTTTACTAACAAAGTTGACCAGTGTATTGATTATTCTTTTAACTGTAACAAATGAAGCAACTATAGAACACTTTTATTTATTATTAGTGTTATTGACATACAAAGCCCTAAACTTTCCCAAATACTACTGCAAAACAAACATGTCAAACTCAATTTTTATTAGAGCATAAGTATTCTTTCACACTGGAAAAAAGTTAAGATTCGGGTTATTTATTTATATCAATGTATATTTATCTATCAATGAAAACAATTCTGAGCTTGGCTTTCTGGACAAAAATGCCCAATTAGTCTCTCTTCATAAAAAGCAATTACAATCTAAGGATATTCACGGCCGCACTGATTGCCAGCCCCAAGTCCTCTTCATTTAAATCTTTCCATTTCATGGGGAACATTCATTCTCATTGATAATGGTGGCAAAGCCTCTTGACTTGCCAGCCGATTCTAACTTGCTGTTACCAGGGTCACTGTCAGATAAAGATTTTCTCTTTGTGCCATCTGTTTATCAGCTTCTTGAAAATTAAGACACACACGATCAAGTTTTCCTCAAGTTCTCAAGGACTGTCAGCATCTGTACATCCCGTCTATTTGGGGAAGTAAGTACTCCCCCTTTCCACTGACTCCACGTCAGCCCGGGACTGTACCACAAACATTCCAGCGCTGTTTGTCTCATTCTTTACAGTGAAGTTTATTGGAGGCTATTCCTTATCGCAGACTCGAGAGCTGCGACCTGTCTCCAAGCTGCGCCAGTCCCTGGTCTGCTGGCCACCAGCCTGAGCCACGTTCAAAGGGCAGTGACCTCAGTGTGTTGATTCTTATTTATTTTTAAGAATGGAAGTGTGACTTATTTTCAAATGACGAAACTCCCAAGCGTCACATTTTTACCTTCATTTAAACTGTCGTCTTCTATGTAGGTAGTAGATTTGGACCATAAGGGAATTCTGAGTATATGTTTTGTCCATGTTGATCTAGTCCCTAACAGCCATAATTGGGATCGGATACCATTTCTAGAATGTGATGTACAATTTTAGGGCAGCCCTTTGCCATCCCTCATGAGCACTGCTTCCCAGTAGAGTTCCCATGCCCACCCTAGTTTCTCTCGTGTGAGCCAGCAGGACCTGCAGAGGAGCCGACAAGAGCAGTCAGTGCTGGTCATTGACTGACGGCAGTGACACTGCTGCCCAGTTAGAAATCTGGCAGATATACTGGTAGAATTGACCCTCCTGGTATTTTAATGTAGGAATCTCTGACATTGAAAAAATCCCTGTGCTGGCTTCCAGCTGTGCTTCCCTCCCAGTCTCAGTGTTGCACCCCCTGGGCACCATTCACACTGTATTGTATGTGGGTGGGTCCTCCCTTTAATTTAATGAAACATTAGCCAAGTGAGGCATATGCAGAGGGACAGCGTGCAGGCAGGGAGGACCCTTTGTGTTGGAGCTCAGTCTAGTACCGAGTCAGAACTCACCCTAACGAGGAGATCGACTGTTTCAACATTTTAAAACTGGAAAGCATGAGAGAATTTAGCAACCACTGAAAGAAGCAGAGGAAGGGTCTGGCACACCAAATTATATGCAACAATTTTTAGCGGGGAAACACCTGTGCATTTGTCCCTTTCACACGGCTGTGATAAACACTAGTATCTTGGGAGTGCAGCTACATGATAATGCTATTTTTGAAAGATGGATTTTACAATTATTCAAAACAAAAGTGGAAAGTCAGAGCTGAAAAGGCAAGACAAAGACAGCAGTGAGCCTGAACTTCTTTTTGTGTGTCTACTCATGTAACAACCAAGCCAAATGAAACGGGCCTTCTGCTTAGGGACACGGCCACGTTCTTAAGTTTTCAACATGAACTAAGGGTAAACAGCTTGAACTGGACCACACAAATCTTTCAATTATCCACCTCAACCCCCTAAATAGTGTAGCAAATATGCCTCTTTTGCATGTAGTGGGCATTCAGATCACTTTGGCAGTCACACGTTTGGTGAGGAGCCGATTTCAGTGTCTAGTCCAGCTTTAATGTGCCATATTCCCGGGGTGACCAGAACAGGTTAAATAAATTAGGCACAGTTTGTGCAGGAAATTTGACAAAAGGGATCAGAAAAGAGTGAAAAACCTGGGCTTAGACTTAGCATTTGGATCCAGGGAGTATTACCTCCCAAATGTAACCGTCAGATAATACAAGACCTGAGACAAAACAACACAGAGGCCATAAGCTTTGCTGCTGGGAGACCTGGCACACACCTCCCACCCCCTCTCTTACCGCAGAGAGCCTAGGCACATCCCTGCCCCCCGAGCTGTAAAGTGGGGGTGAGAATGCTCCTGTTAGGAACTTCAAGAGATACAGCATGCAAGGTGTTTAGCATGGTGGCTAACAGAAAGCACTTGTTAAATAAATTTGAACTATATTTTGTACCACAGGACAAAGTAAATATATTTTTTGACGGGGGGTCGGGGGAAGGGAGAGGGGCTGGTGAGAGATGCTCAAAGCACAAGGAAATGACTTCTTTAAACAGACTGATACTGATAGAAATAAAGAGGAAATTTAGTTTCCAAGGCAAAATTACTTAAACCACAGTGCTGCTAAATATCTACTATCAATAAAATGAGTATGCTAAATATTGGCAGAGTGAGTATTTGAAATATGAAATATTTTTAAGTTGTTTTGATTTTTAAAGAAGTCATACCTTTTACTATTTGGTTCCACGCTGGTGACACATATCAAACGAAATTCAGGCGTTGAAATGCATTTATTTTTTGATTATTGGAATTAATCTTTCATGAAATTTTTATTAAGTAGTAGATTTTAAATTAAGCTCACGTGCATAACTGCAACCCAATAGTAATACATACAAGTGGTTTTTCATTCAAATTTACAAAAGCATTATTTAGTAGTAACAAAAATATAGAAGGGGTTGAGATTTCCTTTTAATCCAAAGTTTTTATTTTTAGACCATCTACCAGTATCCTACTATAGATATTTCAAGAGAGAGAAGAAAAGGAGTACTAATAAAAGTTATTACAGCTAATCCATCCATTTACCTGGGAATTAGGTAATTGGATATTCCAGAGTCCACTGTGGTTTTAAATTGTTAGCAAACAAATTCACTAGTAAGATAAGCTTACATGTTTTAGGGTGAAAACTTTAAGAGTGATAACAGTACACATGTTCGTAACTAGTAGTTAAAACTGAATAAATCTACCTGTTCATTAGATTGACTGTGCAATGTGGGAAATCTTTATAATTCACTTTGTTTTCAGAGAAACAGATTATCCAGTAATGGGGGCACTTCAGCAAATTACCAGTAAACTATTTCAGAGGTTTTGAAAAGGATGCTCAATTAATATTTTACATTAAAATACTTCACTATAAGTTGGGACATTAGGTCCTGAAGCCAACTCCTCGTTCTGAGATCTTCAGAATAGACTCCAGTCCCTAACAGTCACAGGCTCAGTGGGTGCATTAATGAGTGTTCTTTCTGCACTGAGTTGTCAACTTCTGAAACAACCATCTAACTTCACTCCACAGGGAGGTGCCCATCCTCTTTTTGGTAGTGTCACTTTTACTTTATTTTTAAAAAGTTTATGTGGGTTATCAACTTTGGGCAGATGGAAAGAAAACCATTTCGCCTGGTTTTATTTAACTACTAGAGGCCTGATGCACAAAATTCGTGCAAGAGTAGGCCTTCCTTCCCTCCCCCGGCTGCCGGCACCGGCTTCCCTCTGGCAACCAGGACCCGGGCTTCTCTCCAGCCACCAGCAGGCACCCAGGACCCAGGCTTCCCTGGTAGGGAAGGTCTAATTAGCATATTATGCTTTTATTATTATAGATACTGCCTTATATGTGCTGTTCTGTGTGCTATTTAATTCAATAGGAGACTGAAAGAGGAAAAGGAAACCTCGGGAACTTTGAAATATGGCAGTTATTACAAAGCTATATGTCTGAATGCTAAACATTAGCCATAATATAAAAAATACATTAGAGCACAAATGCACAACCTCCTGGAGGCTTACACAAGTTTTCTTCAGCAACCATGGTTCGTTAGGCACTAAGAGTAAAGTTATTTAAAGGAACTAAGGGCCTCGGGGGGAAAAATTAATGTTAATTTAGGTTTTATAATTAATTAAATTGAGAACGTATAATGATTATGGTTAGATTTAAAATACAGAAGTGCAAATTAAAAACTCAAATGTGTAACAGATTTCGGTTCTTGCAAAAAAAAAAAAAGAGACAAAATAAGTACACAAAATTATATTACAAATATCAGGGGAACTGCAACCATCAGAGATTACATTTTTTATATGGAACAGTAACAAACTTTTACCAACACACATTTAATTAATATGAAATACAACTACAACATATTACATAATGTGATTTTTCTGATACTAAAAACCGTAAGACCATTTGATGCAAAATATATTTTGTGCAAAAATTAAAGAGACTGTATTTCAAGAGAGTAGAAAAGGAAAGATGAATCACTAGCAGGTACCCATTGATAGGAACTGAGTTTTTCCCAACATCTATCCCACTGCCAGCAATGGGAGTGGTGACAAAAAAATAAAATTTTATATGTTACTTTGAAATACATAATGCCAGATTATTTCAATATTCTGAAAAGCAAACATCCACTCTTGACCACTTAACAAAGACACGCCCCAGAAAATTCTATTAGGTTGTCAACATTAATCTGAATGGGGGATGAGAGTGGCACAGATGGAAGGCTTAGGGGGGGTGGGGGGAAAGAGAAAAGATACAAGAGAAATATATAAAACATTATGCATTTACAAATAATGAAAAAGAACTTGATCGCACATTTTTCAAGAAGTTATTTTTACACATTTTGAAATCCTGTGAAAACAAGGTATATTGCAAAGGGTTAAAAACAAAATCATTGATAAATGATAATTAGTTTTAACAGTTCATGCAATTATCTTAGCTGGAAAGCTACTGTCCCAAGTCACAAAATTTATGCTCTGCCACATGATTACATATTAAAATCATTTCTTAAAAGAAATTATTTTATATTTGTTCCTGACAGAGGTCTTGAGAAAGCACTGTACAAATTAAAGGTTATAGAAATTTTTAAGCGATAATGTTAAAATACCATACAAAAATGTGTAAACGAAAAGATGCTTTACAGTTGCAGGGCATTATAAAATCCATAATGTGGATTACAATAAAAGATCACCTCTTGTGCATTTTTAAAAATTGTTAGCATAATCCTAGAAGTTCAAAATTGTGTTTTCAATCAGCAGCAAAGGCGCCGGAAGCATCAGTGTGCCTCCCAGGCCTAGGGGTAACCGCAGGCGTGCTGTGTCTGCTCCAGGACTTGGCCAGCACAAGCTCGCTATGCTTAGGAGGGACACGTGAAAAGTTTTGCAACAAGTCTCACCTGAGAGATGATCTAGCACTAAAACATTTAAACTCCTCTTTTATCTACCCCGTCAGAGAGGAAAACTGCTTTTAAAAGATATTATAAACAATATAAATTCTGATAGTAAAGCACTGTAAAAATTAGATATACTTTTTGGCACAAAACACTATTTAAATCCCAGCTCTTTTGCAAAATATATGTCTGAAATTTATTTGAAAATAAAAACTTTAACATACAATGTGTAAATGATTCTATGAATGAATGAATTAGATTCTGTTTCCTTAAACACTGCACACACCTTCAATTTACTTCAATACCAAGTACCTGCATGCATACCTCCACACCCCGCCTGGTACAGATATTGCACAGTAACATTGCCCAAGTACATACTAATGCAGTCTCACAAAACTGAGGGTCTACCTTTCATTATTATTTTTTGTAAGTACTTGGATTCAATACTATTTCCCAGAAAAGCTAGATGACTAATTTCAGAAAAAGAATGCTATCTTTTCTTGACCCATAATATTACAATCTGTACCAATATATTTAGGCATTTCATTTATGTTTTCTAGCATTTAAAATTCAGCAAAACCTGTTTTTGACATTTCTTACAGCATTCCTTCAAAAACAGGAGAAGCTTCGTCTAATGTAAAAAAAATTAAAATGAGTCCACAGGGCAGTAATTTTTCCTCCAAAGATCTCACTCCATTCTGAAAAGCACTGCAGATCAATATTTAAGTCTGCCAACTTTCAAAGCATTAGGTGCAAAATCTGCTAAAAAACTTGTAACATACCATGACAGCTGGATGTAGTTCTCACTGAATTGCACAATCCTTTTCCTGCCTATAACATTTTAGGGTATGCTACAGCTGCTAAAAGGATTTCTGCTCTTTTTGGTCCTCTGTTTGTTGGGTCTAAGATTGATGACATCTCCACCATTAAGGGTACTTGCACTCTGACCCGAGTGACTTCCACCAGATGTGTTGAAGACACCTGTAATAAATTGAAGGGGGACACAGAGGTTGACACTGACATGTCTCAGGATTACCTACTGAAGACTGCATCCAGCTTCTTAGTGAATCAGTAATATTTCCAAGTATTTACAACTTTAAGCATTTCTTTTCATTTCATTTATTTTTAATAGAAATACCTATGGTTCAAATTTCAAAGGGAAAAAAGGGTTCACAATGAAGTCTCCCACCACCACCCCAGTTTTATTCCCCTAAGGCAAGCATGTTTTATCAATTTTCCTATGTATCCTTCAAGAGATATTTTATGCATATATAGGCAAAAATACATATATATATATATTGTTTTTTCCTCCCTCTGCTACTCAAATGGTGACATATTCTACACATTATTCTGCATCTTTTCACTATTTTTGAAATATGGAATCAGTAAATAAAATAATTATAATAATTTCACTTATTAACTTTATATCAGATAACTTCCTTAAGAATACCTGACATAGTTAACAGTATTTGTGATATTTTAAGTTAATCAAAACATTACCCATGTAAAAGCTGGTAGTAATGTAAGATTTTCCTATCGAGGCTAAACTAACAAAATGGTCTACAGATAATTAAAGTCATGAGTAGATAAAAAAGATAAATTTTTTTAAAAAGTTTAACTATTATAGACTCTGTTTTGAACTGTGCTGGTCTTTCTGAACTATTTATCATCCTTGATACACAGAACTATGGGCCAGAGACACTATCAACAACACAAAGGTGACTGCGAGCAATTCCTGCCCACAAGACGTTTACAATCTTTAAAAGAGAAAAAAAGAAGTTTACAATCTAATAAATGAGGTTAGTATACAAAGAAATAATGATATATGTATAAGACATTCATGTTAAGTGCCATAAAAGAGACACAAGATCCCATAAATGGTTCAAAGACAGGAAGAGTGACATCTAATTTATTAGAAAGGAGGAATTATAGGAAGCAGGTGAACTGGACACCTGGCAATGTCCTGGACTTAGATCTTTGTTCACTTAAAGGAAAAGCATGAGGCCAATTACATAGCCGAGTGAGCTTTCTAGATAGTCCATGAGGAATAAATAGTGCTTTGACAGCCCTAACTGGTTTGGCTCAGTGGATAGAGAGTAGGCCTGCAGACTGAAGGGTCCTGGGTTCGATTCCGGTCAAGGGCACATACCTTGGGTTGCAGGCTCCTGGCTCTGGTTAGGGGCATGCCGGAGGCAACCAACTGATGTGTCTCTCTCACATTGGTGTTTCTCTCTGTCTCTTCCTCTCCCTTCCACTCTAAAAATCAATGGAAAAAATATCTCCGGGTGTGGATTAAAAAAAAAAAAAGTTCTTTGACAGAGATGGGAAAGGGAGGTTATTCTTGATAGAAGAGTCAAAATGAGCAAAAGTGAAAAGTAAGACAGCCCTGGGCATGTTCAAGAAAGAGCAAGGCCTCTGGTGGAACTGGTAAAAGGGGTACATACATAAAAGTGGGGCATGAAGTTGCACAGGAAGGATGGACAAAACTGTCTTTAAATATTGGGATGAAGAGAGCCTGTATTTAATGTGTTACATAATGAGAATCAATATACCTTTAATAAGAGACCTGATACTACTAAATGTAATAATCATTGATCTATCACGTTCTAATCACATTTCTTAAACAACTGAGCACACTGTATGAAAAAATAGTAAATAAGATAATAATTAATGGGAAATAAATTCACCAGGTAAACATGGGTCTAAAATGTCCTGGGTACTTACCAATTTTGTTACTACTTGAATGCCTTAATTCTGGATCCTCAGCTACTTGTTGTTTCAGTTTTTGAAGATACTTTTCAGCCAAATATTTAAAAACTAGAATAAAAATGAACAAAAAGCCTACCACGTCAGTATGACTTATGCAGATAAAATATGTTTTTGCATATTACTTACTATAATATTTATATGTACTAAACAAATTTAAAATTAAATTAGAAACATACAATCTAGTTAAAAAAATTCAACTTGTAAATTTATTTCAACAATACCTATGTACAATGAATGGCAATACTAATAAACAGATAGTGGCATTTTATTAGTAAAGAAATGAAATAGTATTTGTAATCATTGGCTCTTTAGTTTTCAGTACTTGAATAGTGATTAATATTCAGCAACACTAAATGACTTAGTCTTAAAAAGATGTCTCATTTCTTTAGGTGAAAAAAATACCTACCCAGAAAGACACCTAGGCAACAATCCAGTTGCTATCTAATATAATAAGTAGCAATTCTGGAATGAGAAAAATAACCATTCTCTAATATTACTTTCTTAAACTAGGAAATACTATTAATTTAAGGCTATTGTAACTACCTACTGGAATATCCACCTATTGTGGAGTTCTAAAACAATGCAGTAATTTTAAAAGGTATGCATGAAAAACACATACATGCATATACACTCACACATAGCTATATTTTTAAAGTAAAAAACAAAACAAACACCCAGCAGAGTTCTGCTGTAGAGTACCAAGTATTCCAAGGCATCAGGGAATAATTAAAAACTCTAACTCAAAGAAGCATCATGCTTTAATTTTTTTCTTAATGATAGGTGACAATAAAATTCTATTCTCATCATAAATGTTTTCTAAACAACACAACAGAAAACTAAGAAGAGTAAAACAGATTTCCTGCTAAATTTTTAAAACGGCAGTTTACCTTCATTCACATTCAGATCTTCTTTCACCGATGTTCTGTAGAATCTTAGCTTTAGCTTTTTTGCCAGTGCTTCAGCTTCCTCGCTATATCAATGGGAGGAAAAAGTGCTTACAGAGATACTTTCTGATAGCTTGTTTTTAAAAAAATCACTTTTATAACATTTATTGATACAGCCTGGGGGAGGGTGGTGTCAGATGTTCCAGACTAGTTAAAGCTGTGTTCTCAGCTTGAACAGGGTTTTGTTTTCACTACTCCTGGGAGCTGATAAACACCAACCATGATACTGTAACTGTAAACACACACTTTTCCATAAAGTCACTAAACTCTCGCCTTAAAATAGCAAAATATCGCTTTTCTTTATGTAATACTTTAATATTCTCTTCTGTTTTAAAAAACATTTGAATTTAATGACACTCTGAAAATCACATAGTGCAGTCAGTACTTATTTTACTCTTACTGGCTATGAAACTACTTTGCTGCCAAAGTCAAAGTCAACAGTATAGTAAGGCTGTCTCTACAAGAGTGGACTCCTAACTTTAGTTTTACTATGACTCCTGATGGTGGACTCCTGATTTTATTAAGACTATAGTAGTTGAGCTCCAAAATGGTTCCCAATGATTCCATCCCGTCTCCCCACGCTCTGGGTCTTCATACCCTTGTGTAGTCTCCTCCGACACCAGTGATGGCGAACCTTCTGAGCTCGGCGTGTCAGCATTTTGAAAAACCCTAACTTAACTCTGGTGCCGTGTCACATATAGACATTTTTTGATATTTGCTACCATAGTAAAACAAAAGACTTATATTTTTTATATTTATTTTATATATTTAAATGCCATTTAGCAAAGAAAAATCAACCAAAACAAAATGAGTTCACGTGTCACCTCTGACACGCGTGTCATAGGTTCGCCATCACTGTCCTACACTGTAGTCAAGGTTGGTCAATGGGATCAATAACATAGAGAAATGATAGCACGTAACTTCTGAGGCGAAGTCCTAAGAGACATGTGGCTTCTGCTTTGCTCTCTCTTGGCTTGCCGGCTGTGGGAAGCCAGCTGCTTTGTTGTAAGAACACTCAAGCAGCCCTAGAGAGAGAGATCCACGTGGCAAGGAGCTAAGCCCCTGCCAATGGCCAGCTGAGTGAACCATCCTGGAAACAGGTCCTCCAGCCCCAGTCAAGCCTTTGTGTGACTATAGCCTAGCCAATATCTTGCCTCAACCTCATGGAAAACTCTGAACCAGAACCACCCTCAAGCTATCCCAAATTCCTGACCTATAGAAACAGAAATAATAAATGTTGGTTGTTGTAAGCCACTAAGTTAGACTAATCTGTTGTATAGCAACAGATAACATAAGAACACATAAACAAAACTTTAATAATACAATGAGCAAATACTTATAGAAAAAAATTAGATGGATGCTAAACTCCATTCACAAATTTGAGCATAATAGTTCTGAAAATACAAAACAATATGAAACTCATCAACATAGGCTATCTATCTACTTACTCTTTATTAAAGCATCTTTCATATGTTTAAATATTTTTAAATGTTTTCTTTAGCATTATCACTAGATCTACATTTGACTTAAAACGAAGAACTGGATTTGTGGTGCAAAGACCTAAGCCTAGAATTCTAAAAGGAGCTTCAAAATTTAATCCTTTAATTTTCTCTACTTATGATTCAGTAAGAACTTTTTTTAAAACAAATCAATCACATAGAACAGCTCACAGAAATTTTAAATATAAGCATTCTTTATATAAACGTCCCTAAATTTTGTAAGTTTATACAAAAATTAAAATAGTTTTTAACTTTATAGAATTATTGCCACCCCCTCAAAAATTGCCATCTTACTTCTTTATACAAGAATCATCCAAGAGATCAATCTTGTTTTGTACAAGCACAGTTGGTATATCTCCAACTTCAGCTACTACTTTCTCTCTCCAACTGGAAATTGCTTCAAAAGATTCCCTGTCTGTAGTAGAAAATACAAGCACACAAGCCTGGGCTCCTGTAAGGTCACAAAATAAACATATTATTTAAATTAATTTAACAATCCTGTGAAGGGTGAGGGCAACTTTTACCTAAAAACAGTTTTTCATGTAAATAACTGGTGAACTTATCTTTTAGCACTCTGCTTATTTTTTAAAATATAAACTCTATTTTCTAATTCAAAGAACCAATTTTTACCAAGAACAGTGGTTCTCAAACTTGTATAAGTGTCAAAGTTCTCTCAAAATTATAAACTTTTTTTTGGGTGGCGGGGGGGGGAAACACCATGAAATATTAATACATTTAATTACATAAGAGCTACAGAGAATGGTAAACTAAACATGAATGATGGGCTGTTGCCAAGTTCTTCCTGTTAATACTTGTCATTTGCTTCTTAATTTCTTTCAGTATAGATTTAAGAAAAATCTATGAAAAAAATCATAATTCTATTTACTTTTCTAAAAATCTGTTATTATCTCATGTTGGTAGCAGAATACCAATGATGCTAACAAATATCACTTACAAACCAGGGTCAAGAAAAAAAATATATACAGTAAGAAAGGGAAATGGTTTTAGTTTTTTACCGTTTAACTATATAATCCCCACACTATACTCATTGGCAATATTCTATCTATCAACTATCACATTAGGTTGATTACAGCTAAAATTAAATGTAAGCAGAAACCTTCTGGAAGAAACTCTTTTACAAATTATTAGTTGTTGAGTCAGGTGGCACAGTGACAAAAAGCAGATATGTAGACCACAATAAAAATTGTCCTCGGGTCAAGAGGATTTCCTGGAATCGAGGCATGTTTTCTTATTGTTACACCTTCCTTCCAGATTCCTCAGGGATAAGTTTCCTACTAAGACTCAGACATACGTACTGGGCTACCTAAGACACTCTAAGGCCAAAAACAATTTGTTTATTGCCAGAGGAAATACAGTAGAAAGAAAACGAGCATATGAGGAAAGACAGAACTGGTAGTTCAGTATTAATACAAAAACAGAGGCTTCATCTGGGAAAATATCTACTCCAGACAGGTTTAAAACCAAAGATTAAATTAATTACACAATTTGTAAGGGGAAAACAGGCAGATAGACCCTGAGACTTTGTCAAAATTGAAGGAATAAAATTGATGAGGATATTGATAAATAAATTTATATTTACTTGAACTCTAAATTTTACTTAAACTACAAATAAAACATTATTTATTCACACTTTAACTTTGATTTAACTAAGTTTTATTATAAAACTCTATTTGTTAGTTTGAAACCAAGAATTTTCTATCTATTCAATTGTCATTTGAGGGTCCAATAGGTATTTCCAGGTATACTTAAAGAAAAATATTTAAAATAAAATAAAGGATAAAAGGGGGGGGGATAAGAGATCAACCAAAGGACTTGTACGCATGCATATTAGCATAACCAATGGACACGGACACTGGGGCGGTGGGGGCTTGTCCTGGGGGGCAGGAGTGGCGGGGTGGGACATCAATCCAGGAAAAAGAAGACATATGTAATACTTTAAACAATCAAATAAATAAATAGATAGATAAATAAATTTTAAAAAAGGATAAAAGAAAAAGTGTATTCATAACAACCCCAAATTACTGAGTGGGGTGCTGAGTGGGAGAGATCAAAGGAATGTGGGAATGTGCTGAAGCCCTGTCTGAAGAGGGGGAAGTGTGGTGGTGACATGTTTCAGTAATCAAGGGAGGTAAATAAACATCATTTTCTGCACTAGACACTGGAGTACCTGCACCCCCTCAGCCCCAGGTGCCACTGCAGCTGTGGAGACAGTTCCCGCCTGTTGCTAGTCCCCTCCCTCCAGCACATGCTGCAGGTGCTCTCTGCTTTCCTGCCTCAGGTGCTTTCTGATGCTCCAGAGGGCCCCTGGGTTTGTGGAATTGATGCCTCTGGGGAGAAGCTTCAAGTTACGGGGGATGGGGTAAATACCTGATCTTCATGTTGGTAGGGCCATCCTGAGGTGTGCCTAGATGGTTCTTCACAGGGATCCCTCGTTGCCTACAGTTATAATTAGCTCATTAACACACCCTCTACAAGTTTTTCTCCTGCTTTCCCTAGTCTCTTTATTTCTATTTCCTGGGATCACTTCCCAGATAAATTACTCCCACCCAGTTGTGCCAAGAACTGCTTTGTTGGTGTCTTGGAGGGAAGGGAAGGTTAAACTAAGAGAATAAGTGTAGTAAGTTACAGGTAATCACCATAATAAGAAAGAGTCAATATGCCTAAAAAACAAGGAGAAAAGTGACCTATCCAATGTACAGCACAGAAAATAGAAAAAAGAACTACAGAAAATATAAAACCTTGAACGAGACAACAGAAATAAGTTGTAACAAAGAGTAATTATAATCTTCAGGAAGAAGGGCACATGAATCTCTGAAGCTTGTATAGTTCACTTGATACTAAGCCTCAGACTGAATGCTGCAACCAACTCATCTCATTTAAACTAAATATATTACCAAAATGAAAAACAGACAACCTAGATTACTTCTGCAGTTTTTAAATTTTGACAAATGTTGCACAACTGTTAGTTTTAATTTCCCCTAAGTGAAACCATCCATCCATAGAAAATATTCTGCCAAAAAGTTAAAAGAGGGCTCTTTTTGACTGAGGTACCAAAAAAAAACAGATGATAAATACCAGATTCCAAAATGTGTGTGAGATCATTATTTGCAGAATTTACAAAGGAAATACGTAGCTATAAATCCTACACAACTCTGGAAACTCCCTCAAGCACTTCAAGAATATTTTTTTAAAAGAACTGAGAAGGTGGAAAAAGGAAGATTAATAAAGGATTTCTTTAGAGGAAGTACTGTCTAGCCCAGTGATGGCGAACCTTTTGAGCTCAGCATGTCAACATTTTGAAAAACCCTAACTTAACTCTGGTGCCGTGTCACATATAGAAATTTTTTGATATTTGCAACCATAGTAGAACAAAGATTTATATTTTTGATATTTATTTTATATCTTTAAATGCCATTTAACAAAGAAAAATCAACCAAAAAAATGAGTTCGCGTGTCACCTCTGACACGGGTGTCATAGGTTGGCCATCACTGGTCTAGCCCAACCCTTCTCTCTCTTTCAAGAAGGTGGGATGGATGGGGGAAGAGTACTATCATTTCTTCCCCTTCTTCTCAACCTAGCAGGAATGGACTTCAGCAAGACCATTTAAGGAGCTTGATATGTGTTTCCAGCAACTCTGGACTGATTCTGCTTGATTCAAGCCTGAGAAAGATGCAGTGGCTGGGAGCAAGAGTAAAAAGACAAGACCAACAGACAAAAAAGGAGAGAGCTGCATTTGGGTGTAACTGTGCTCCCCCTGATGACAAGACAAAGAATGCACAAGAATTTCATACAAGCATGGAGCCACATCCAAGAGATAAGCCAGCATGGGATCATTTTATTTTATTTATTATTTTGTTTAAACTCAATGAAAACTGGCTTAAACTATAATGGGATTTATTGTCTAAGTCAGCAATTTTCAACTGGTGTGCCACAAGAATTTTTTTTAAAATACATTTTTATTGATTTCAGAAGAGGAAGGGAGAGGGAGAGGAAGAGATAGAAACATCAATAATGAGAAAGAATCAGGCTGCCTCCTGCACCCCTCCTACTGGGGATGGAGCCCATAACCAGGGCATGTGCCCTTGACTGGAATCCAGCCTGGAACCCTTCAATCCACAGGCCGACGCTCTACCCACTGAGCCAAACCAGGTAGGGCAGCATGGGATCATTTTAAATCATGTTCAATAGGGCTATTTATTGGGTGATGAGAGCTTAGCATAAAGGAAGATGGGGATGAAAGAATGAGTCCCACAAAGGGGCAAAGCGACTGCCCAAATAACGTATACATTTGCCCTGAAGAAACATTCCCAAGAATGGGAGCCTTGGAGGAATCCAGGATGATTTCCTAGAAAATCATCTTTAAACATCTGCCATCCAGAAGGCCCCAACATCAGAAACCTACCACAGTGTTCTTGTCCCCATTTTGCTCTTCTCCTAGGCCTGACCCAAGAGAATAAAGAACCATCTCTACAAGCTGGGGAAGAAAGTGGGAGGAGGAAACAACCAACATTCCTTTCGGAGACCACGGGTACTATCCTGCTAAGTAAGACTCCAGAAAGGATAAGAGATTTAATGCAAAATTACATTTGGAGTTTTGATTAACATACATGACTGGCTATTCCCATTACCAAATTAAGGTCATGTTCATAACTAGAAATAACTATGAGGCAGCTAAAAAAAATTACTGGAGAGTGACAGAAAAGAGGAGGGGGGGGTTTATTGAGGGTAAAGGAAAAGACTGCACCTCCTCCTGCGGCCTAATCCTATATAATAAAAGCTTAATATGCGAAGTGTCTGACTGTTGGACCATTCAACCAGTCGCTATGATGTGCACTGACCACCAGAGGGCAGACGCTTTGACAGGTAGGTTAGCTTGCTGCTGGGGTCTGGCCAATTGGGACTGGGTGAGAAGGGCCGGACATGTTCTGGAGCCGTCCCGCGGTCCCTCCCCGACCAGATCTTGCACCGGGCCTCTAGTCAAATACAAAGGGATGTGAGAGACAAAACAAAAGTTGCATTTTGGTACCTCATGAGCTGTGCCCTGTTCAACATACTAGCTATTATAAATATTCTTAATTCAAAAATGACCCTATACTGTTATTTTTGGTAGCGTGCCCTCCATGTCCGCACTGGATGCTGGTGAAGTGGGCTTCTTGCGATGTCACAAGAAAAGGAATTTTTGAGGCTGGTATGGGTGAATGAGTGGCACTTATTTGCGTGGAATTAAACCCCTGAGTTTCCAAGGTTCCCTCCCACTCCACTCCGTCCCACCATGGAAGAAGTCCAGCTGTGTCCTTAGCAGAGCTGGGATTAAAGCTGCTGCCCAAAGTTTCTGTTTCATATTTGCACAGTCCAATCCAGCATCAGGCTAGTTTAGCTTGTGTTCCCAGCTGCAGTCCATCAGTCCGTTAAGTGTGGGGTGGCCATGCAGCTTCTAGGAACACAGGCGAATGCAAGGAAGCAGGAGCAAAACCAGAGGAACAAAGGAGGAACCAGAGTGCAAGAATTCCTTTGTCTGCGGATTTTAACATTCTAAGATGTTGTACACTTGCAGTGGCCCACCCCCTCTAGCTAATTATCTCTGTTTCCAGGTAAACTGGCAGGCACCTTCCCTACATAACCCTGACTTGACTACACATGCATCCATCTCCCCTTTGTTGGACCCCTTCCCCAAGTGATTAGCAGGGAATGGACTGGTGGTTCCCTGGGGAGTGTGAAGTTGCACCTTCCAGATGGCATGCTTATAATGTCTGGCCTCCCTTTTGCTCCTTTCCTATAATGAGGATATTTTCCCATTGATTTTTAGAGAGAGTGGAAGTGAGGGGAGAGACAGAGAGAAACATTGATGTGAGAGAGACACATCGATTGGTTGCTTCCCGCACACACCCCAACAAGGGTCACAGATCGAGCCTGCAACCGAGGTACATACCCTGAACAAGAATTAAACCTGGGACCCTTCAGTCCACGGGCCAATGCTCTATCCACTGAGCCAAACCGGCTAGGGCTCCTTTCCAACTATTAACCACCATCTAATTACAATGGTAACACTGTTATCCTTTCTATTTCTTCCTTTGACTTCCAGTTCTGTATTGGTACCAGGTATCTTTAGGAAAGTTAACATTTTAATTTCTCTGTTGTCATTTGGACATCTTACAACTTTGATATTTAAAGGCAGCAGGTGTTTTCTATCCATATATTTTAAAAAGACCTTAATTTTCCTACTATTCAATCTTCCTTCTATACTACCTACCCTAAGAATCACACCATTGAAAAAGTTACTTCATTATCATAAATACCAGTAAACCACCCACAAAGGCGTAACTTTGAATAGTTAACAAGCCACACATCAGGAAACAGAGCTCTAAATAAACTTTTGATGTCAATTACAAGATCACCAGTAGCAAATATTTCTGATTAATAAGATCATTTTTAAAAAGTTACTATTTCTTTTTGTTGGTTTTTTTAAAGTTACTATTTCTGAATGCAATTCAGAAAATATTCCCCAAGAAACATAATATTGTAGAGAGTAATTCCATCCTTAAGTAACTGGAAGACCCGACAAGACTTGTTCTGAGTATAGCTGAAGACCAGCAACATAAGCATCACCTGGGAGGTTGTAGAAATCTCAGTGTCACCCACAGAGCCACTGAATTAGTCTGCATTGTACCAAGCTCCCCGGGGAATTCATTTGCACATTCAAATTTAAGAAACACTGCTCTAGAGAACACAGTGTAAAATCTGACAATGGTGAAGACCAACTGTGATGAATTGAATGTCAGTAAAAAATTTTAAAAAGGATGGGGTCAAGGATAGGTAACCAGGCATAACTCCAAGTCTCCCACTCCCAGACATCGGCGTCGAGGTCCTGATTAGAGCCTCGTAACTGTAAATCAAGGACGTTTGTGTTTTCTGGGGATAAAAGCTCGCGAAAGACAAAGCTCGGGGCTGTTACAGGGGAAAGCCTGTGGCAGTCACTGGCCAGTTCAATAAATCCTCGCTTGCTGTTTAAGACCTAATTGGATGGAGTTGGTGGTCTTATTCTCGCGAATGTTGGTCCACAACACTACCAGAAACACAACCTATATAAAAAAAACCCAGTGGTCGTAACGCCATAACGACTAAAGACCAGTCACTATGAATCCCACTGCTGCCAGCAAACCCAGACCCTTCCCTTGCTCCACCCCAGGTCAGCCTCTCCCACCCTGATTGAGTATGGGGCGGCTAGCCCCCTCCACCCCCATGCAGCCCCTCGCCCAGGCTGGCCCAGCGCCCCAGAGGGCAAATAAACCCCAAGTGAGCAAACTGGGGGCGCGGCTGGCCTGCAAACCACCAGTGGCCCCTCGCCCAGGCCCAGGTGGCGCTGGGGGCCAGGCGTGTGTGGAACAGTCTTTTAAAAATAAAGAGAGCCCTGACCAGTTTGGCTCAGTGGATAGAGCGTCGGCCTGTGGACTGAAGGGTCCCAGGTTCAATTCCAGTCAAGGGCATGTACCTTGGTTGCGGGCACATCCTCAGTAGGGGGTGTGCAGGAGACAGCTGAATCGATGTTTCTCTCATGGATGTTTCTAACTCTCTATCCCTCTCCCTTCCTCTCTGTAACAAATCAATAAAATATATTTTTTAAAAAAGAACTGAATCAAATATGGCAAATTTAAAAAACAAAAGTAAAAAAAATTAAAGAGAGACCCGCTGGAGCTCTGAGGAACCTCACGGCACTGGTCGCCCTGCTCCCACCCCCACCCTGCGCGGAGCCCCAGGCAGAGCAGCTCGGGTGGGTGTGGGCCACACGGCCCCAGGCCCCAGCCCCATGGGGGTGGAGAGGTTCATGCCGCAGCCGGTGTAGTGACGCCAGTTAACTTTGCTGGGGAGGCTGGCAGGGTTCCCGCATGTTCGGGGGCAGCCTGTTTATGCTGGGACCCCAGTGCACGGCCGCACACATGTGGGCATGTGCTGGGAGCGTGGCGCAGGCATCATATGGACATTTGTGTGTAAAAAGGTGTGCACACACCTTTGTGTGCTTAAATACATCTGTTTCTCAGAAGCGTACCTGGAAAGGTGCTTTATCTGTAATAGGCAGTTTTCAAAATGTAATCCAGAGCAAGGGATCTATTGCGAAAACATGCACACAAGGAAAGGTTTTTGATACTAAATACAAAGCTGTAATTGAAGTGTTTATGCCCAAATGTACTGTGAATCAAACACATGGTTTATTTATCAGCTGGTGGGTCTGTTTGAAAGGTTTGGTCGATCAGTTCTCATTTCACAAAAATAAAATAATGTAACTAAGTGATTACTAAATATATGCTTCTCAGGCATAGTAGTTTACCCGCACGCACGTGTGTAGCACATCAAGGCTGTTTATAAAGTATAACTTGTATGATGTGACAATATGGTTGAGGAAGGGGGTGTGGCTGGTTGTTTTAAAAATTAGGCACCTCACAGTTTTTGAGACAAACGTGTTAACCTAAAATCTTCAGAAAGCAAGGTCAGGGGTCTTTTAAGACCTTTGTATAGGCCTAAAACATAAAAAAGCACCTACCTTTTTAGGATGTGGCATGAAAAAAACCTGTTATTTTCAGTTATTACTGTCTTCAAAGTAAAATAACATTTTTGCAGCCTTTTTATGCGAGGGTTTTTTTTTCATACTTTCATTACAATATTTGAAATAGGTGTTGTCATTATTTTAAAGCAATAGCTTTTTCCTCTCAATATCAAAGACCTAAATTTTCACACACACCCCAACAATGTTTATTTGAAGTAACTTACGCATCTGGACTCCAGGTGGCCTAATAAGCTCAGTGATTAGACAGGTGCTTTTATAGCCAAGGTCAAAGGCTCTTTCCCGATTAGCCCTTGAGGGGGGAGCAGCCAGAGGCTCTTCTGACCAGCATAGGGAAAGGGGGAGGGGCAGGAAACCATCAGAGGAAAAGGAATGGGATTGGAAACTCCCTCCCAACCACCCTTAAGAGAGTTCAAATGCTGCGAACAGCTGCAGGCAGATGGGCGGAGCTGCAAGCATGGTGGGGCAGCAGGCGGGTGGGCAGGGCGTGCGGTGGGCGAGGTGGTGGACTACCGAGCGACTTTGTGTGCTGGGCCTCTAGTTATATAGATATTACTCTGGATTGAAGTGCTTGTCCCTTATTCTCTTGGACACTCTATATAATCTAAAGCATAGAAAGAAGCATCTTTTTCTTAGAACCAATCACAGTAAAAAAGTATCATGAAAAGTTATTTCATGTTGTATGCAACTTTCTGTACTAAGTATGGTTTCTACTGCCTAGGCTAGACTTAACTCGTATGCATATAAGCATAACCAATGGACACAGAGAGGGGCTGGGGGGGGTGCGGGGGGAGGCGGGAAAGGACAATGGGGGGGAAAGGGGGACATATGTAATACAACAATAAAGAATTTTTTTAAAGAGCTTAAGAGGAATAATTTGGGATCCCAAAAGGCTTCCTAATATGATCTGTGCTCTATTCTAACCTATTTACAAGGAAGTCATGTTTCAACATGTCTCACTATACAATAAAGCCAGCATTCCAAAAATATAAAAATGCCTTAGAGCAATGGTGTTTGGTATAATAGGTCTTTTAAATGAATTACAGTGAAATTGTTCTTTTTTTAAAATAAAATTTACAAAATGTTTATGCATCTTGAATAATACATTTCTAGGACATAAATCAGTAAGTCATAATTTCATAAAGCATATTGTTTCACCACTAAATCCATATTTTACTTAATTCATGCTTCCTAGCTAGCCCTTTCCTTCTCTTCCTAGTCTTTATTTCTATTTAATTACATCATCATCTGAATCTATACTATTAGCAAGTATTACCTGGTTGCCTAACTGGCATCCAGTTCCCCTCCCTTCCTGAGAACACCCCTCCCCCACTGTACACTAGCCAGGGTTTAGACAGGCTAACTGTAGCCTCTGCTCTGGGAGTTGAGGCCCTAAATGCACCAAGCCAATTAGGGTAATCCCATTCCTCTAACTACTTACTGTAATCTGGTCAAGAGTGGTCTAATCAGATAAAAGCTCAGGACTTTTAATCCATTGGTGTGGGAAGCAACCTTCTCTCCCAAGGATGTGAAAACCAAGTGGCTTCCACTGCTGACCAAAAAGAAAAAGCAGTATAAGGAGGAACTAAAAAAGTTAGTTGCATTTTAAGAAAAGCTTTTAACAGACATCTACTTATATGCTTGAGATTACTTTAAGTTAAAAATGTTAAATATAGGGAAATCCAAGCTGTTTAAAGCCTTTTAGTTCACAAACTGGAAAGAAATTTAAACACCCACTGTAAATTAAAATGTAAGTACTAGTTAGGGCTCTTTTTAGTTTCTGGCCCAGAATGTTTTCTGTAGATATAGTAAAGAAAAATCATGATTTCTGGACACCTTAAAAGTATGAAACAAGAAGTACACAACAAACTGAATGAACCAAATTTTAAAAGTTAAAAGATAATAATATTGAACACGGTCCTACGGCAAAAATGGAGAAAGCATTAATATTCAAGTACAGTGCAAATTAAAATATTTTTAGCTACCTGGTCTTTTTTTAAAATATATGTTTTATTTCAGGGCGGAAGGGAGGGAGGGAGAGAGAGGGAGGGAGGGAGAGGGAGGGAGGGAGAGAGAGAGAGAGAGAGAGAAACATCGCTGATGAGAGAGAATCATTGATTGGCTGCCTCCTGTATGCCCCCCCTACTGGGGATCGAGACTGTAACCCAAACTGTGACCTCCCAGTTCATAGGTCGACACTCAACCACTGAGCCACGCCAGCCAGGCTACCTGGTCATTTTTAATCAGGGACCCAACTGATCTACTTAACTGTATGGTTCCAACATTTTCTCCTTTTTATTTACATACAAATCAAATAATTTTTGACATTTGACCAGTTTTGCCTTTTTTAAGCTAGAGGTTCATAATAATAAATATATTCTCCAAAAGTAGCATACTGATTAAAAATACTATCATATCAACTCATCAAAAGTTTAAAAATAGCCCAACCTATTTTTCTTCCTCACAAAAAGAACATATATTTCAGGGCAAGTCTTTATAGAGAAGTAAACAATTTCATGCATTCCTCCTACCTGTTGATGTTTCCACCTAGGTTTTCTGTTTGTTTTATTTTTTCCTGTTTTGTGTAGGGAGAGGGGAGGAGGCAGTTGTGGTATAATAACCCCACTAAAAAAGTACAAATAATCTTTACTCAAGAATAAACTGTGCAGTTAGTACCCATTAATCAAAAGTGTCAATGCTCATGAAATTCATAATTTGATCTATTTTAAGAGCTTTGGGAGTAAGAACATAATTTCACCTCACACCACAGGAGAGCGATAATCAAAGCTTCAATAGATGGGAAGCCTTTAAGGACACAGTAAAAAGAGTGTGCAGTAAGGAATGGTGACATTATTAGGATGACACCTGAGAGGTGTACCTCCCTTATTTCTCAAGGACCCAAAATGTTTTCTTAGAGTGGGCAGTGGAAGTCAAGTTTCCTTGGTAACAATTTAGAAAGCCAACTTTTTGGCTTGCTTATATGTTACTGTAATTATGTTTTTATTAGACCTCAGTTGCATAATAATAAATCCCACATTTTCAAAAGTGGGAAAAAACAACATATATATTCAAAAGCATCAATAGGCCATAATGTTACATGGTACTAGAATCAGGGGTGGGCAAACTTTTTGACTTGAGGGCCACAATGGGTTCTTAAACTGGACCAGAGGGCCAGAACAAAAGCATGGATGGAGTGTTTGTGTGAACTAATATAAATTCAAAGTAAACATCATTACATAAAAGGGTACGGTCTTTTTTTTCAATAGTTTTATTCATTTCAAATGGGCCGGATCCTGCCAAAGTTTGCCCACGGCTGTCTAGCTTAAGCTTTCAGTTACTTTGTTCTCATCACAATCACCATTGGCAGTGAGTTGGAGGAACACTAAAAATGCTGTTTTAAATTCCATAAGAAAAGGACAAAATTTTAGAAAAATGTAATGGAAACTTAGAAATCTAAGCTCTTTTGAGGAATTTAACCCTACATTTTAGATCTTAAATCCTACAGTTGTAGTTCTTTCCTTTCACATGTATCTCACACTTCTTTGAACTCCTTTAACACTGAAAAGGCTTTACCCATGAAATTTCATGTAATAACAAAATGTCATCCTATTTACAGGGGCTTTACTTTTTTGTATGATAGTTTTCACTCTCTGACTATCTAGTCACTTCCTTGGGGACAGAGATAGGCATTTACCAGTTGCTGACCGACTAGGTCCGGGGATGCCTGTATAAATCATGTAATTCTAAAGACAGAGACCAGCACCCTATATTACAAATACTATTTACCCCTCATCAAGATCCTTTGAAGAAAAATGACTTGGCATTTTAAAAAATTGCTTTGAAATTAATTTAAGTATTCTTAAAGAGAACCCTTTCTATGAGAAGCAAAAAAAGCAAAGTTCTCTGTTTAGCCAAAAGAACATGCCCAAACAAACAAAACCCCCCACAATTTACCTCGATAGTAGGCCTTTGTTATTGCATCAAATTCCTCTTGACCTGCCGTATCCCATAACATTAATCTGACATCCTCGTCATTAACTCTGAAACAAGAGATAGATTTCAATGTAAAGAAAATGTCTTTAGTAATATAGCTTTGTGTATATTTTTATCTTTCAAATTTGGAAGTATTAAAAAACATTGTTTTCACTCTGAAAAAGTCTGAGTAGTTTTAAATGCAGATACAATTAGCAAGTGGAAGTAACAGTGAAAGACATTCCTGCAAAGTTTTAACTTTACACATGATTTGAATTTACCTGCCATGTTTTCCCCTTTGACAACATTCACAGTTAGTGGCCTCAGCCGAGCAGTATTGGGAAAGAGGAATTCCCTCAGGTCAGTTTTTGCTCTCCTCTGCTACACAAGTGATAGAACTGGAAAGGAAAACTGCAGCTTACCTGCTTGGTTGCCCTTTAACTCAAAAATTTACTCTGTCATACAGTCCACTGTCTTGCTCACATTCTATTAAGTCACAGCGAACACTGAAATAGCAAAAACTAACCTACTGCTCTTATGGGAAATACAGGGCTAAATTCCTGCGAGCCCCTGGTTACATTCTCATCAGCTGATCAATACATAACCTTGTTTTTGTGTGGTTCTGTTTAAAGACACCTTATTTCATATATGTTGTTAATTCATTAACATTGAACTCACAGCCTACAGCACTATAACTTATGCCTGGATGAGGCTTATCTAACACATGTGTTATCTCTGCAAGGCACATCACACAGCCTTCTTGCATTTAGGATCACTAGACAGCATTTCAGTACTATGCTTGGGGGCCGTTTTAAACAGTGAAATCACCAACAAAAATGTGGCACAAAAACAGAACACTAAAAAGACACTTGTTTACAGTCTGAGAGACTAAATAAAAAGACAGACAGTCGTCTTGTTCCACCTAGGCTGGGAATGTGTGTGTAGGGTGACTCAAATTTTTTGCTGCTTTGTGCATGTCCACGAATGACCACCAAAGCACTGCGAGTATTGATTCTGGGATTATGGATAAATTTTAGCAAGTAGGTGAATTTGCAAATGCAGAGTCCACAAATAATGAGAATCGACCATATACTTAAAATATTAATTTGATTCAGATAACAAGTACAAAAACATAAGCATTAATCTTCTTAAAATATCTAAAGGAAACAAATACAAAAATATTTAAAAATTCTTTAAAAAAATATTTTTATTGATTTCAAAGAGAGAGGGAGATAGAACATCAACTTTGAGAGAGAATCATTGATCCACTGCCTCCTGCATCCCCCCTCTGGGGATCGAGGCTGTAACCTGGGCGTGTGCCCTGACCAGGAACCAAATAGTGACCCCCTGGTTCATAGGTCGATGCTCAACCACTGACCCACACCGGCCAGGCACAAAAATAGTTTTACAAACAGGATAACAGAATACAAATTAGAAATCCAACCATCATTAAAACAATGAACACAATTATCTTTGATGCTAATGTCTGGGCTAGTTAAATCAGATTTGTTTAATGTTACTTATTTCTGTAATACAATTTAGTTTGTCTCTTACAATTTAAGATACCCTATAAAGTTCTCAAGACTAATGACAAAAAGTGTTACTTTGATTTGTATTAGAATCAAATTGGATTTCTTTTTTTTTTTAAATATATTTTATTGATTTTTTACAGACAGGAAGGGAGAGAGATAGAGAGTTAGAAACATCGATGAGAGAGAAACATCGATCAGCTGCCTCCTGCACATCTCCTACAGGGGATGTGCCTGCAACCCAGGTACATGCCCTTGACCGGAATCGAACCTGGGACCTTTCAGTCCGCAGGCCGACGCTCTATCCACTGAGCCAAACCGGTTTCGGCTCAAATTGGATTTCTTGAAGAGTTCCTTTTCACAGAAGTATTTAATCCTCCCAAACCTGCTTTCTCTTATTTATTTAGAGTAAAAACGAATTATTAATTATTAACTCTGTAACTTCTATATAGTCTTGCCCAGTTTTAAAAAGAGAAGAGACATTTTAAACAAACGGATCCCATATTATAAGAGATGAGAAGTATTCTGACAGATAAGTAACTTTCCTTTCAAATAAAATAGTGCATGGAATCTCACTAGACTCAAGTATCAGTTTGTGTTTAAGAAGTGCTTAAAGTGCCACCAATAAATACAGAACAGATATAAGATAAAATGAAAAGGGAGGCTGGAGGGGAATAGGAAAAGAACATGAGAGAGGAAGGGAGAAGAGATGAAGGTGGGGAAGGGCAGAAAGATAAAGATACTTTAGTACGTACAGCACGAGTAACCGAAAACCACCAACAACTATTTCATGAGCCACTGCCTCTGAGGCCTAACCTTGGACTGGACTGTGATTAGTTACTATTATTCTGGCAAAAGTCTTGGACACAGTTCACAAATCAAAACCAAAAGATAAAATGGCCAAATACATACTGGATTTGTCGCTCCAAAAAATCAACTCCAATGGTTTTCTTGTAATCTTTTGTAAAAATGCCTTTGCAATATCGCTGAATCATACTTGATTTTCCAACTGCTCCATTCCCAACAACTACCATCTTGATGGCCACTTCCATATCTTCCTCCAACATTTTTGGAGTTGAAAAGGTTTCTGTACCAACTTTGTTTCCAGGTGATCAGATCTTCTCAAATCTGCGGTTTAAAATGAAAATAAAATTATTTTTTCATGACATAAAAACTGTACAATATAAAATAAGCTATACTTGTCTTATCAGAAAATAGTTACACTGAATTGCAAGAATTTGTTTCCATGATGAAGGTCTCCTCTCCACTGTTTATCTAATGTAAATTCTTTAAAATGAAGGGCCACAGTATCATTCATTTTTGAATCTTTATTAATAGACCTCTAAACAATCTGTGGGCCAATGAAGAAGCTCAAGAGAAAAATTTAAAAGTAATTGAAATGAATAAAAATGAAGACATGTCAAAATTTATGGGACACAGTTAATGTGCAGAGGGAAAATTTATAGCAGTGAATGCTTATTTTAGGAAAAATCTCAAATCAATAATCTAAGCTCCCACTTAAAGAAAGTACAAAAAGAAGAGCAAATAAACCCCAAAAGGATGGAAATTAATAAAATTGAAGACAGAAAGATAAAATTAATGAAACAAAAAGCTGGATTTTTAAAAAGATCAATAAAATTGACAAACAGAAAAAAGAACACACAAATTACCAAAGTCAGTAATAAAATAGGGATATCAATCATTACAGACTTTGCAGATTCAAAAGAATAAATACACCAAACAACTCTACATAAAGTTGAAAACTGAGATGAGATGGACCAATTCACTGAAAAGTATGAACTACCACAACTCACCCTCTATAAAACAGATAATCTGAATGGCCCCATAACTATTAAGGAAATTGAATTTGTAACTTAAAAGTTAAAAAGGAATCTCCAGGCTCAGGTGACTTCATCGAAGACTTCTACGAAACTTTTTAAGAATTAACACCAGTGGGTTCAATGCTCAAAAATCAATCAATATAATCCACCATATTAACAGAGTAAAGAAGAAAAAACACATCACCATACTAAGTAATGCCAAGGAAATATTGGACAAAATTCAACATCCATTTGTGAGAAAAACGCTTGGCAAACTAGAAACAGAGAGGACTTCTTCAACCGGATAAAGGGCATCTATTAAAACATCCTGAAGCTAACATCATAATTAATTGTGAAAGACTGATCATTTTCCCCCTTATGGGAAATGTCCACTCTCACTTCTCCTATTCATCATACTCGAAGTCCTAGCCAAGGCAATAGGCAAAACAAACAAACACCTTACAGATTAGGGAAAAAAGAAAGAAAACTGTCTCTATTCACAGATGACATGAGTATCTATGTAGAAAACTCCAAGGAATTAAAAAAAAAAAAATCCTGCACTAACAAATGAGCTTAGTAAGGATGCACAATAAAGAGCAGCACGCAACTCTCAAATGTATTTCTATATCCTAACAATGTACAATTTGAAACCAAAAAGTTTTAAATGACATTTATAAGAATTCCAAAGATATTAAATACTTTGGAATAAATCTAACAAAACGTACAGGATCTGTATGCTGGAAACTACAAAATGCTAATGAAACAAAGACCAAAATAAATAGAAAGCTGTATTATGTTCATAGATGAGAAGACTCAATAAAGTAAAAACAGCAATTCTCCCCAAATTGACCTGTGGTTTGATGCAATTCCAAAGTAACAGCAGGATTTTTTTGCAGTTAGACACAAATTGATTTTAAACTTTACATGGAAAGATAAAGGAACTAGAATAGCTAAAACAATTTTGAGAAAGAATAAGATTGGAAGAAGTCTTATTACCTGATATTAATATACTATACAGCTATCTTAATTGAAAAAAGTATGATTCTAGCAAAGAGAAAGATACATAAATCAATGTAATAGAACAGAAGTCCCCACATTAGATACACACAAATATAGCCAATTGACTTTTTTTACAAAGGCGCAAAAACAATTCAATGGAGAAAGACAGTCTTTTCAACAAATGGTGATGGAACAACTGGACATTCATATTTTTAAAAAGTAAATCTTCCCCTCACACTTAAAATATATATATATATAAATATATATATATATATATATATATCCTATCTAATAAAAGAGAAAAATGGTAATTGGCATACGACGATACCCTTTTCATTGGCTAATCAGGGCTATATGCAAATTAACTGCCAACTAAGATTGGCAGTTAACTGCCAACAAGATGGCGGTTAATTTGCATATGTAGGCACAATGCAGGGAGGCGAAAGGGAAAGCAGGAAGAAGCCCCCTGCCACTGACAGTGATCGGAAACCCAGGGGGGAGCTAAGAGCTGGGGGGCAGGACAAAGGCGGCCCTGGGGCCACCTTTGCCCTGCCCCCCAGCCATGATCGGAGAATCAGGCGCCTTTTCCGCCCTGGCCAGTGATAGCAGGAAGTAGGGGTGGAGCCAGCGATGGGAGCTGGGCACGGTCGAAGCTGGCAGTCCCGGGAGCTAGGGGTCCCTTGCCTGGGCCTAAAGCGGAACCCATGATCGCGGGGCCGCTGCAGCTGCGGGTCCCCGCTGCCCGGGCCGGACGCCTCAGCCAGAGGCATTAGGCCTGGGCAGGGGCAGAGCCTGCAACCGCGGGGAGCTGGGGATCCCCTGCCCAGGCCTGACGCCTCTGCCAGAGGCCTCAGGCCTGGTCAAGGGGCCGGTCCGGTGATTGGTGACACCTCTGGCGGAGGTGTCAGGCCTGGGCAAGGGGCCGATCAGGCGATCGGAGGGTGATGGGGGTCTACGCCTCTGGCCGAGGCATCAGGCCTGGGCAAGGGGCTGATCCTGCGATTGGAGGGTGATGGGGGTCAACGCCTGAGGGCTCCCAGTATGTGAGAGGGGGCAGGCTGGGCTGAGGGACACTCCCCTCCCCACACACACCCAGGGCACGAATTTCGTGCACCGGGCCCCTAGTATATATATAATTTTATTTTATTGATTTCAGAGAGTAAGGGAGGGGAAGAGCAAGACAGAAACATCAATGATGAGAATCACTGATTTGCTGCCTCCTGCACGCCCCCCAATGGATAGAGCCAGCAACCTGGGCATGTGCCCTGACTGGGAATTGAACTATGACCTCCTGGTTCATAGGTTGATGTGTAACCACTGAGCCATGCCGCTGCTGAGCCCCTCACACTTTATACAAATAATTCCCCAAATGAATCATAGGTAGAAATGTAAAATTATAATTTTTGGAAAAATATTTTTAGAAGGTGAAAACCTTCTTGACCTGGAGTTAGGCAGAATTCTTTAGACATGATACCAAAAGATCCACAAAATGTAAAACTGATAAGTTAAACTTCATGAAAATTAAAACATCTGCTCTGTGAAAGACAGGCTACAGCCTGGGAGAAAATATCTGCAAAACACATGTTGAGCAAATAACTTTTATCCAGAGCATATTAAGATCCCTCAAAATTCAACATAAGAAATCTAAATAATAAGCACATGAAAAGATAGTCAACATCTTTATCCATTAGTTTAAGACACATTAAAACCACAAGACACCACTCAATGCCTATTAGAATGGCTAAACTTAAAAATACTGACAATACAAAGTGCTAGGGAGGCTGTGGAGCAATTAGTACTCTCACATTGTCACTGGTCAAAATGCAAAGTGATACAGCTACTCTGGAAATCGGTGTAAAAATTTCTTAAAAGTTACACATACTTCACATGACCCTAGCAATAGCCTAGAGCAGTGATGGCGAACCTATGACACGCATGTCAGAGGTGACACGTGAACTCGTTTTTTTGGTTGATTTTTCTTTGTTAAATGGCATTTAAATATATAAAATAAATATCAAAAATATAAATCTTTGTTTTACTATGGTTGCAAATATCAAAAAATTTCTATATATGACACAGCACCAGAGTTAAGTTAGGGTTTTTCAAAAGGCTGACACGCTGAGCTCAAAAGGTTTGCCATCACTGGCCTAGAGAAATGAATACTCAGGTTCACAATAAAACCTGTACACCAATGTTGATACCAGTTCTATTCATAATCACTCAAAACTGGAACCAACCCAAATGTCCTTCAATGGGTGGATGTATAAACTGACAGATCCATCTCATGGCATCCTACTTAGCAACTTAAAAAAATTGATGATACATGCAACAATTTGGAGGAATCTCAAAAAAGTGCATCAAAAGGTTACATATTACCTGATTCCATTTATATGATATTCTAGGAATGAACAAACAGTACAGATGGTCCCAGACTTAACATGGTTCGACTTACAATTTTCAATTTTACGATGGTGTGAAAACGATAGGAATTCAGTAGAAACCTTACTTCAAATTTTGCATTTTGACCTTTTCTCAAGCTAGTGATATACAGTATGATATACTCCTGTGATGCTGGACTGGGGGGGGGGGGGGGCAGAAATAGGGGGTAGCAGCTCCCACTCAGCCAGGAAATAAGGAGGGTAAACAACTGATACCCTACAACATAGTGTGTATTAAATGCATTTCGAGTTATTTTCAACTTATAGTGGGTTTATCAGGTCTAACCCCACCATAAATTGAGGAGCATCTGTAATTGATGAGTTAGGGAAAGGATACCATAGTTTGTTGGAGTTTTGTGTTTTTTTTGGGGGGGGAGGAGCGGTAGAACTGTTCTACATCCTGATTGTCATGTGGTTACATGAATCTAAAATTCACAGAATACACCTCCACAAAAAGTCAATTTTACTATATGGTCATTTAAAAAATAATAAAATTTGAAGAAAGAAAAGTGCTATCAGATTTTAACACCGTTTTTGTGATTAGCAGCCACTCCTCTATAGTCTTAAAGCACTGTATCGAAACTATTCTTAGAAAATAAGCACAATTCTGAGTACAATTTAAAAGATTGACAGTAACGCTCTACATACCTTTTTACCCCAAATTTAATTTTAAAGATTTTTTTTTTTTTTTGCCAACCAATGCAGTCTTATATATTAGAAAAGGAAAGGATGAGTTAACTCACTGATCAGAAGAGATGTGGTTGTTTGTTTCCATCACAGCCTGCACTTAAATACAGTTGTGATTATATTTTAAAAATACTGCAACACGCCTAGGGTTCAATGGAATTACCTCGATGTTAAGAGTTACAGAAAACCTAGAGAAATAAACGGTCCCCAACTACTAGGCAGTGAGGTTTACTACTCGCCTCCACACCCTCGGGTTCCTCGCCTGCGGGGAGCGAGCTGCCTGGGGCTCCTGGTTGGAGTAAAGCAAGTCGGGGACACCCAGTGCCAATGAGAGAGCGCAGACGGGCTCATTCATACCCGGGCTGTCTGAGCGAGCAACTAGGGGAGGGTGGGCCCCCCGAGGGACGAGAGGGGTCTGAAAGCCAGGGCAGAGCTCCAGACCCTGCTCCCCATCCAACCTCACCCGGGCCTGAACGCCCCTGGGCTGGGGTCCCGCCCCGCCGGAGTCGCCCCTTCCCAGGCCGGGGACCGGGGGAGAGCCAGGCGCCGGGAGCTCGGCCAGGATGGAGGCGCAGCGCCTCGCCCCCGCCCCACCCCGCGCTCTCCCGCCCAACGGGCCATTCCAGGCACCCACACCCGGGAAGACCGGACCGCGGGGCGCTGGGAGGGGGCTCCGGGAAGGCGCGGCCGCCCACCTCCTCCAGCCGCACCGAGGACACCGCGCTCAGAGGCGGGGAGGCGGGCGCTGGGCGGCCGGGGCCGGGGGATGGGAGCCGGGCCTGGAGGCTCCTGACCCCCGAGCCCCCCTCCAGTCCCTGGAGAAAGGCACATCCCGGGACGCCGGGGAGAGGCGGATCCCGCCCCAGCGGAGCCGGACGGGTCCTCAGCCCTTGGAGACGGCGAGTGAGTGCAGCGCCGCCGCCCCGGAGCGCGAGCCGCTACTCACCGTCCCCCCGCGGCCGCGGCCCCGCAGCCCAGCCCGGCGCGACCGGCTCCTCCTGGTCGCGGCGCAACAGCTGCCGCCGCCGCCGCCGTCACCTCCACCTCCTCCCAGCGCGCCCGCTCCCCCGGCGGGGCCGCCCGGCTGGCTCGCGCCCTCTTTCGCTCTTTTAAGAACGACTATGATTTTTTTTAACGAACTTTATGGGCGATGAGGGCCAAGAACCAGCGGTTCCGCGGCAGCTGCGCCGGGGATGGAAGGGCGCGGGAGACTCCTCTCCCCACATCTGTGGACCCGCCGCGCTGCGGAGCATGCGCCGGGCTCGGTCTGCGCATGCGCCCCCGGGACCGGTTCTCCGCCGGCTCCGCCCGGCTGCCGGCTGCTGGCGGAGGACCGCGCCGCGTCCCGCGTGCCCCCCGGGAACCCGGAGCGCTGCGGGGAGACCGGAGGCGACGGGAGCTCCCGGAGCGTGGATTCTGGCAAAGGGAAGCTGGCGGACGAAGGCCTCCTGAAGGTCCCCGGCACAGCGCTCAGACCCCCCGGGCGCCCGGGACCTGCCTGGCCGCACACCTTGTGTTCTTGAGCGGATGGCATCCGAGGGGCAGAGTAAGCAAACCTGTCGAACAAAGTCGAAAACGCACTCGCAGTCCGCACCTCGTGGCTGGACAAAGGAGAAGTCTGAAGTGGTTAATAATTCAGAGAACCAAACCAGAAATTAAAAGGGTTCCCCAAAGCCAGTCTACACTTTGCTTCCGTTGTTTTTATATTTCAGAGTGGAATAGAGAGAAGGAAAATACCAAGTGTTAGTGAGGATGTGAAGTAAGTGAATTTTTCCTACCCAGCAACTGGAATGTAAACTGGAACAAAAAGAGAAAAACAAACACAAAACGATGCGGCATTATCTATTCAAGGAGCATTTTACTGCCTAGGTTCAATGGGTAAAGTTTCAATTTTGCAAGATGAAAAAAGTTCTGGTGATGGATAGCGGTGATGGTTGCATAACAAGGTGAATGTATTTAATGCCCCTTCAAAATGGTCATAATGGTAAATTTTGTTATTACTATATTTTACCACAGTTTTTTTTTAAGTGGGGGTGGGAAAAAGAGAAAACCCAAGTATGCCTTCGAGAATAAATTTGAGGATGCAAATTTGAGGGAAACTTCTTGAAGAAGCCCCCAAAAGCATTCCTCACCCCCCTTTTCCATTCCCAGGGGATTGTTGGGCATTCTCAGTGCGATTAAGTCGACTTTTTATTTGACTCGAAGCTGTACCCAAGGACACAACAGAGATTCTTGCGCTGTGATAAGGAAATGAGACAAGGAAAGCCTGCATGGAAGCCTGGCCTTTTAAATCCTGCAGTTGTGCCGTAGCAAAAATGGCAATAGAATTAGTCTGAACGGCTGTGGAAGAAATTTTACCTGCTGTGACTAGAAATGAGTTGCACAAAGTTATTTTAGGGAAAGCACTCTGAAAAGTTACAGTTTTAAGTCATTTAATGTTCGCGTCCGGTACAGTCACTGATCCAGCAAGAAAAAAAAAAAAAAATGTCCTGTGTCTTTTGCTAGTTATTTCACTTGTTTGACTCTAACCAGGTAAATACTTTTCCGGGATCGTGAATTGTAGATGATTGAAATGGTGAAAAACATTAAAGAAAAATTAGAACATATTCTTAAGGAAGAAATCCTTAAAAATTTTATCACCTAGACTACAAGTCTGAAAACACATGTGAGTGAACGCATAGACATCGAGAAAAGCCTAGTAGAAGCCACAATACAGTAGTAGTTCCCCCTTATCTGCAGGTTTGTTTTCCACAGTCTGATCCAAAAATCTTAAATGAAAGCCTCCAGAAATAAACAACTCAGTGTTTTAAATTGCAGCCGTTCTGAATAGTGTCATGAAATCTCGTGATGTCCTGCCACTCTGTCCACCTGGGGCATGAAACATTCCTTTGTCCACCTATCCACGCTATATACGCCCTCCGTAGCCACTTAGTAGCCATCTTGGTTATCGAATTGACTGTCCCAGTACCCAAGTACTTGTGTTCAAGTAACACTTATTTTATTTAAAAATGGCCCCAAAGCGCAAAAGTAGTGATGTTGGTAATTCGGATATACCAAAGAGAAGCCATAAAGTGTTTCCGTGAAGTGAAAAGGTGAGTACAGTACCATAAGATACCTTGAGAATCTTCAGTCACATAACAGTATTTTGTTATAATTGTTCTAATATATTATTAGTTATTGTTAACCACTTAGTGTGCCTAATTTAGAAATTAAACGTTATCATATATATGTATGTATACTAAGTCCTCACTTAAATTCATAGATAGGTTCTTGGGAAACTATTTCTTTAAGTGAAAACGACATACAATGAAACCAGTTTTTCCATAGTCTGATTGCTATAAACAGGAGTTAAGTTTCTACAGCATATTCTGGCCACAAAACCCACCAAACTTCTAAACAAAGACCAAAACATTTTTCGTGTTAAACATTGAAATAAATGTGAGCTATATATACATTTAAGGAAAAGTAATAAAAACAATAAGATAATTATTTTTCAACCTGCTTGTCCCAGTTCTGGGTCAGGGGTGGCCAGAGCCTATCCTGCAGCTCAGGGCACTAGGCAGGACTCCACCCTGGACAGGACACCTTCAATGATAGGGCCACTCACACACACCCCCGCCCCCACATGCACTCAGATTGGAACAATTTAGACACGCCAGTTCACCTCATGTGCACATCTTTGGGATGTGAGAGGAAACTGGAATACTTGGAGAAAATCCATGGGGAGCACATGCAAACTCCACACTGGCCAGGAATTGAAAAAAACATGTATATAGGGTTTGGTGCTATCTGTGGTTTCAGGCATCCACTGGGGGTCTTGGGAAGTATCTCCTGCAGATAAGGGGGCACTACGGTGCTGGGCTAGATGGTAATAATCTAATAGTCTACGGAATCAAATAGACCATGCTGGAAAACAATTCTCTTATGCTTTCTAGTCAGTTATCAGAATACTGTTTTAGTTCTTAAAAGTTGTTTCACCCTGGGTCTTAGTGTCCTCATGTAAATATGGAGTTGTCCATCTTACTGGGTCATTTTAAAAAATAGTTATTGTGCCAAGCACTGTGCTGGACACTGGGAATTCAGTGATAGGCACAATGGACATGAGTTGTGCCCTCTTGGAGCTTATAGTCTGGTAAGGACAACCATATATATGTAAATCTATATATGTTTATAATTATACTAGAGGCCTGGTGCACGAAATTTGTGCGGGGGGCGGGGGGGTCCCCTCAGCCCAGCCTGCACCCTCTCCAATCCTGGACCCCTCGGGGGATATCTGACTGCCGGTTTAGGCCCGATCCTTGGGATCGGGCCTAAACCGGCAGTCGGACATTTCTCTCAAAATCCTGGACCGCTGGCTCTTAATCACTCACCTGCCTGCCTGGTCGCCCCTAACTGTTCCCCCCGCCGGCCTGATCACCCCTCACTGCCTCTGTGTGCCAGCCTGGTCGCCCCCAACTGCATCCCCTGCCAACCTGGTCACCCCTAACTGCCCCCCTTCCCCCCCCCCCCCCGCTGGCCTGGTTGCCTCTTACTGCCTCCCTGCCAGCCTGGTCACCTCCAACTGCCCCTTCTGCCAGCCTGGTTGCCCCCAACTCCCCCTCCCCCCCCCGCCAGCCTGGTCACCCCTCACGCCCCCCCCACCAGCCTGGTCACCCCACGCAGCCTGCTGTTCAGTCATTTGGTCGTCCCTCACTAACCCCCCTGCCGGCCTGGTCGTAGGCAGCCATCTTGTGAGGGCATGAGGGTTAATTTGCATATCACCTCTTTATTATATAGGATGAACTAAAATTACCAATGTAATGGAAGCATATAAAAGGGGATTCTAATTTTTTTTCCTTATTGGATTTATTGGGGTGACATTGATTAATAAAATTATCAAGGAGTTTTCAAGGAGGCCCTAATTTAAATTGGAGAGCCCAGGTGGGGTGGGGGGGGTGTCTTTCTGATAAAGTCACATTTTATCTGTTGTCTGAAAGATAAATGAGTTAACTGGGTAAACCATAAGGAGAAAAGATGTTAAGTAGAGGGAGGAACTAGAACGATGGTCTGAGGCAGGAAATAATTTGGTGGGTTTGATGAATGGAAAGGGAGCTAGTGTGCAGAAATGAGGTGGTACGTGGTATGAAATGTAGTCATGGAGCCAGGGGCCAGATCATGAAGACCTTGTGGGTCATGTAAGCAATTTGGTTTATATCTCAAGTGTATTGGAGGAAGCCTTTGAAGGATTTTTAGTGTGGGGATAAGGAGATCCACTTGAAACATCTCTCCAGCTGCTGTCTAGCAAAAATACAGTGTAGAGGGAAATGGGAGAAGGGTGGTCCATGGGAGAGATGATGGAGGCTTAACTGAGGTGGTAACAGGATTCATAAGAGTGGATGAATTTGTTTTTAACTTTGAAGGCAGAACCTATCGGACTTGGCTATGGAGCAGAAACAGGAGGGAATGTCAAGAATAGCTCACAAGTTTCTTGAATGACCAGTTGAGATTCCGCCATCCAATTCTGACGTGTGGATTCCCCCCCTCCCCCCCAAACACCGCCAAGCAATTCTGGGACACCAGCTGGATGTCCAACAATTCAACTCAATTTTACACTAGCTACCTGGAGATAGCATCAGATTTTATAGGTTAAGGGTTCAGTCCCACAGGACTGTCCTCCACCCCGCTCCCCACTACACACACACATTTCAGACACCAATTGTAAGACTAGATAATGGATCGCCTGTGCTTCTGACAGACCACCGACTATAGATAGGAGGTTCCCAGGACCCCATCCTTGGATTTGATTAATTTGCTAGAGTGGCTCACAGAACTCAGAGAAACATTTTACTTCCTGTATTACCAGTTTAGAATAAAAGGATATAACTCAAGAATAGCCTGATGATGCATAGGACAAGGGGAAAGGGCTCTGACTTTCTATGCCCGTTCAGAGCAGTGATACTGGAGAGACCCAAGTGGGAGCGAGGCTCTTATGATATCTTCAGAAAATTAATTTTCTAAATCTTGCACAGGAGGATGCAATGTGGAAGAAGGCTTTATTGGCATGGAATTACATTTCTCGGGTTCCAAAGTCCCCTGCCTCTTAAGCCAGCCCTGGAAAAGGGGCAGCTGGGAGTTTAGTAAAATCAGAAACTCTAGTGTCCAGAGTTTTCGTTCCATGTTGCAGCTGGGTGAAGTTCAGCATTCAGGCCAGATTAAAGTCCATTAGTCCGTGTGTGGAGCTCAACATGGCCTCGCACCATGTGGGCACTGGGGAGAGCATCCCCCTGCAGCAGGATTCCCAACAGGGCGTGTGTGTGCGTGTGTGTGTGTGTGTGTGTGTGTGTGTGTGTGTGTGTGTGTGTGTGAGAGAGAGAGAGAGAGAGAGAGAGAGAGAGAGAGAGAGAGAGAGAGAGAAACTTTGACATTTATATATTTAGATTTTGAGAGGTTTCAGTGGCCACGTCCATCCTAGCCACTAACTCCCTCCCAGGTTTGATTGATGGGCAAGTACCTTCCCTACCATCACCCAGACCTTACTGGGCATGTGTCTATACTGCCTTTGTCCAGTCTCTTCCCCCATCATTGAGCTGGGACAGACTTGGACAGTGTTAAATGCAGCTTTTTGGCAAAGCTATATAAATGGCATGCCTATATCTAGTTTTCCCTTTTACACTTTTCCTGTTAGATAATAACCAGAATACTACAATGGCATCACCAGCACTTCTGTGTGTTCACCAACCCGGAAGCTCTCCAGGCCAGTCCTTTGGAGTTTTTTTGTTGTTGTTTTTTTAAATATATTTTATTGCTTTTTTTTTACAGAGAGGAAGGGAGAGGGATAGAGAGTTAGAAACATTGATGAGAGAGAAGCATTGATCAGCTGCCTCCCGCACACCTCCTACTGGGGATGTGCAACTAAGGTACATGCCCTTGATCGGCATCGAACCTGGGACCCCTCAGTCCGCAGGCCAACACTCTATTCACTGAGCCAAACCGGTCAGGGTGGTCCTTTGGAGTTTTATGGGCCTTCATTAGGTGGGCATGCTAGATTAAACCATTGGTGATTGAACTCAATTTCTAGCCCCTTCCCGCCCCCCCCTCCCTGAGGTCAGGGGATGGGACTGAAAGTTCCAACCCTGTAATCACATGATTGATTCCATTGGCAACCAGCCCCCACCCTTAGGTAATTTAGGGGCTTTCCAAAAGTCCTCTCATTCACATAACAAAAGACATCTTTATGGCTTTCACCATTTATATAATCCCAAAGGTTTTAGGAGCTCTGTTTAATGTAGAAACAAGGGACAAAGACCAAATTTATATTTATTAATATAAATCACAATATCATACTACTTTGCTGATATGGTCCCAATGGAGCTAGTTATATGTCCTAGCCAGAGTGAGTCAGGAAATAGTTAATTCTAGCTTCCTTTTGGCTTTGTCACTGATTATTCTTGTCTCACATGGGCTAGTCTGTACCATCATAGACACATCTGGATTTAGGGAACTTATCAATAAAGGAATTCTTAGAACATAACAATCTTTCTGTTTTTTTCCTTCACTGCCCAAGTCTTTCTTATATATACACCAGAGGCCCAGTGCACGAAATTCATGCACTGGGGGGGGGGGGGAATCCCTCAGCCTGGCCTGCTCCCTCTCGCAGTCCGGGAGCCCTTGGGGGATGTCCAACTGACGGCTTAGGCCAGGGGTGGGCAACCCCTGGCACGCGTGCCAAACATGGCACGCCAGTAACTTTTGCTGGCACACGAAACCCTCTCTTATAATCTTCCATTTAGTTTTTTTCTTAATATCGACTTTTTTATTTTTCAGATAAATTCAGTGTAGGTGCATCTTAGATAAATAAATAATTTTACATAACATGTATACATTAAAAAATAAATATTTTTCATCATCATATACTGTGTTTTTGTTGCTCGAATGAATTTTATTATTTCTTCAAGTTTCTTCATATACGTACACCTTAAGAGATATCAAGTAGGCGTAACATGTTCTCAAAAATTAGGGTTGGCACGTAGAAGAATTTTGAGTCAGAGATTTTGCTGGTTTTGGCATGCACTCACAAAAAGGTTGCCCATCCCTGGCTTAGGCCCTTAGTGTTGCCATGGAGGCAGGAGAGGCTCCTGTCACTGCTGCTGCGCACATCAGCCATGTGCCTGGCTTCTGGCTGAGTGGCTCTCCCACTGTGGGAGCACACTGACCACCAGGGGACAGCTCCTGCATTGAGCATCTGCCCCCTGGTGGTCAGTACATGTCATAGTGACTGGTTGTTCTGCCGTTTGGTCGATTTGCATATTAGCCTTTTATTATGTAGGATTTGCTCTTTATGGAATTGTTTTGGTGTGCTGAGAGATCTCTCTGAAAGGTCTGGCCTGTTTGTGCAACTCTGATTTTTAAGGACTTCTCTGATGGCACATAAGAGTGCATCTGTGGCCTGGCCAGAATGGTTCAGTTGGTTGAGCATTGCCCGGTGCACTAAAGGTTGCTGTCTGGGGCATATACAGAAGGCAACTGATTGATGTTTCTCACATCAATGTTTCTCTCTCTCTCTCTCTCTCTCTCTCTCTCTCTCTCCCTCTCCCTCTCCCTCTCCCTCTCCCTCTCCCTCTCCCTCTCTCCCCCTTCCTCTCTCTAAGCATGTCCTTGGGTGAGGATTGAAAAAAAGAGAAGAGTGCATCTGTGTGACATTTTTTCTTTTACATCTATTGAACATTGGTTTATGCATCACTCCAAAGATCTAGCATTTAATGCATTTTCAAAAGCATATTCACAATCACCGTTTTGTCAGCCACACCTTAATTTAAATTCCTCTCAGTGCTCTCATAAAATAAGTAGAAGAATATATGATTAACCCTATTTTTAGATGCAAATGAAGTAAATAAAGGTCACATGCTCTGCAGGTAAATCAGATACAAGAATCCAGTTCTCTTGATGGCCAATTATAAATCTAAATTCATTCGGTTATCCATTACCTGCACTTGCAATTATAAAGCCACGTACAGTGATGGGAAAATATTTTACTTATGCTAGCAATCTAATACTTGATGCCCACAACAGAATTTTTTTTCTCACACAGTCCTTTGCACATTAATCAGTGAGGTTTCATGCCTGAAGCATTTTATTTATTTAAGCAAACATTTAAAATTAAATTATTTGATACTTATTGCTTGAGAGAAATTCAAGAAGACTTAAATAAATGGAGATATATATTATCTACATGATCATAACACTCAATATTATTTGTTACCAGTTTTCTCCAAAGGATCTATAGATCTATAGATTCATGTAATTTCAATAAAAATCCCAGCAGGCTTTTTTTTGGTAAAAATTTCAAGCTGATCTAAAAGTTATGCAAAAGCCCAAGATAGCCAAAACAATTTTGAAAAACAACCAAGTTGAAGAAACAAAATTCTCTGATTATAAACTTTTAATAAAGGTACAATAAACAAGACACATAGATCATTGAAACAGAATTCAGAAACAGACCCACATAAATATGGTTAAATTGATTTTTCAACAAAGACTCCAAAACAATTCAATGGAGAAAGGGAAAAAATATGATGGAATAATTGGATATCTAAATTAAAAATATATGTATCAGGCCTAACTTTCATAATATGAATGATAATTAACAATTATTTGGGACTACTTCTCAGACGGGTTATGGCTTAAACTATGACATTTGGTCATCTTTTATGGAAACTGATCAAAATGACCAACGGAATAAAAAATCAAGGAACAACCCAAGTAGTAAATAATCTCCAAAGATGGTCCCCAAGTAATTCTGTCCCTCCTTATACATGCATGCAGCTCCTTCCCTCAGGACAGAGATCTATGTCTTCTCTTCTTCAACCTGATCTGGGCCTGTCACTGCTTTGTCCAGTTGACTGCAGAGAGGTGACATTCTGGGTCTCTGAGCACAGGCATTCCTCCTTCTGAATCCCAGTAGCCATGCTCTGAGGAAACTGATGCAGTCAAATGGAAAGGCCCATTAAAGGCCTCCAGCAAACAGGCCCCACTGAGCTCTCATGTGACTGCCAGCACCAAGCTGGAGCCATCTTGGAAGTGGACCCCCCACCCCCAGCCTCAGCCTCAGTCAAAACAACCTGGCTAGTGTCATGGGGAGCAGAGATGAACTGCCTCATTGAACCCTGCAAATGCAAAATCACAAGCAAACAAATGATTACTGTTTTAAGTTAGTAAGTATTGGGGTTGTGTATGATATAGCAATGGATAATTAAAACAACTTGCATTAGCACTGGGATATGAACAAAACTGCCATCTACATGCCACAGCTTTCAAGGAGTTTCTCTCAGATAGTATATACAGGACCAGATCAAAGGCAGAAATATAGGACTTGCTCATAATTATTTACCTGAGGAAAAAGTACTGGGCTTTGGAGAATGAGTAGAGGAAATTCTGGTGAAATTCTCCATACCATCCCTTCAGGATTTTGGTTGGGATTGCATAAACATTAGAGATTAATTTGGGGCAAATTGTCATCGTTGTCATATTGAGTCTTTCTATTCAGAAACATAACCTCACTTTTTTTACTCAAGTCTTTGCAGTGTGTATGTGTGTGTGTGTGTGTGTGTGTGTGTGTGTGTTTGTGTGTAAACTTCCTGATAATTGTTTTTCTGTTTGTTCATTTTAACAGAGTATCTGCATGGGCCCAGTATTGGAATTTGAGATGAGTTGCGTTAGAGATTATCTAGGTCCTTGAGCAATTCTTTTGGTCCCAAAGAAAAAGAGGTAAGAGTTTATATTTTCTGTGGTAATTGTACAAGATTTAGAATGTTAGCTTGTTTGAGGTAGGGAGGAAGCTATCTCAGAGAAATTCACTGATGTATCAATTTGGTTGTTTCTCAAGGTTTGTTCCTTGACAATGCCCCTGTCCCACCTTCCTACACTCACCCTGGCAACAGGCAGCAATCCTAGTTTTATAAGTCGCCTTCCAGCCATAGTTCCTTTCGGCCCCACTTCACAGGGGTAGTCTTGATGAGGTTGTTCAGGTGGCATCTCCTGTTGACAGCCCTGCAGCACTGCTACTTCCATTCACAGCGTGGGGCCCTGGTTCTGTATGAGACACCATGTACTGATCTCTTAAGCAGGTTTTTCCTCTTTTCATTTATTGAATTGCAGGCTGCTCGATTTTCCCCCAATCTGGTCCTTTTTGCACTTTGTCTTATAGCAGTTTCTTGGTCCTATACTTTCTTTTTCTGTCCCTGAAACAGAATTATTCCTATGTTTATATTACACTAGAGGCCCGGTGCATGGATTTGTGCACCAGTGGGGTCCCTTGGCCTGGCCTGCGCCCTCTTGCAATCCGGGACCCCTCGGGAGATGTTGGATAGTTGCTTTGGCCCAATCCAGACAGGGAGCCTGATCCTGTGTGCTGAGCGTCTGTCCCCTGGTGGTCAGTGTGTGTCGTAGTGACCTGTCAACTGGTTGTTTGGTTGCTTAGGCTTTTATATATGTAGACTAGAGGCCCAGTGCACAAAATTCGTGCACAGGTAGGGTCCCTAGGCCTGGCCGGTGATCAGGGCCGATCAGGGCCTTCTGCTGGGGCCTTCCTTCATTCTGTACCCCCCCTCTGTGGTCAGTGCATGTCATACCAAGCAATAGAACTCCCCATCTCCTGGTCGAACTCCCATGGGGACACTTTGCATATTAGCCTTTTATATATACAGATTATGTATATAGATTGGTCATTTCAGTGGTATTTGAAAGGATGAAAATACTTTCCCCTGAAATGGGAAGTTACAGAACTATCTTTCTTAGGCAGATATTTGATCATAAACAAATCTTAATGGCTCTCTGTAAAAGCCAAATGTCTCAGCTTAGCAGTCAGAACTCCCAAAAGTTTCATTCCAGCTCACCTTTTCACTATGTGCTTTTTATGTATCTGATATTTAGACTATTGCTATTTTTAGAACATATGCATAGTTTGCCATGTTGGGCATTTTGTTTTGATTTCCTGACCTGAAAAGTTCATTTATCATATAGTTATTGAATGCCTTCTATATACCAAACACTGTAAATAGTAACATTGTTGTTTTTTAAAAAAATTTATTTCAGAGAGGAAGAAAGAGTGAGATTGAGATAGAAACATCAATTATGAGAGAGAATCATTGATTGGCTGCCTCCTGCATGCCCCCCCCCCCCCCCCCGGTGATTTGAGCTGTAAACCCGGGCATGTGCCCTGAGCAGGAATTGAACCATGGCCTCCTGGTTGAAAGGTCAGTGCTCAACCACTGAGCCATATTGGCCAGGCAACATTGTTTTTTAAGCCAATCATGCTTAAAATCTTGGAGGAGAATATTTTCTTTCATCAAAATTATATTTTAAGCCCTGGCTGGGTAGCTTAGTTGGTTAGAGAGTCATGCTGATACACCAAGGTTGAGGTTTCAATCCCCAGTCAGGGCACATACAAGAAGCAACTAGTAAATGTAAAAATAAGTGGAACAACAAATCAATGTTTTTTTCTCTCTCTCCCCCTAAATACAATTTAAAACACACACACATACAAACTATATTTTATTTATCTAGATGTTTAAAAGTATGGAATTTTACACTGTGACAAAGTAATATGCAGAGCCTATGTATTGACACATGAGCTGAGTTAATGCCATTGGTTCACCCTGAGCCAGATCATAATGCACTAGGGGAGATGAAGACACAAGCGGTGTTAGCTGATGGTAGGTTAGAGTCAGAGCATTAGCACTGGTGGAGTCTGTAGGTTTATAATGAAGAATAATTCCATAAATAACTGGAAACAGCATGGCAAGAAATACGGTAGATTCTATCACTGAGCAATTATAGATGCAAGGAGCTATAGACTGTTTGTGTTCCCCCCGTTACCCCTAAATTCATACGTTGAAATTCTAACCTCCAATATGATGGTATTAGGAGGTGGGGCCTTTTGCAGGGCCCTCATGGATGAGGTTAGTGCCTTGTAAAGGAGACCTCAGAGACCTTGCTTGCCCTTTCTGCCATGTGAGAACACTGTGAGAAGATGACCATCCATGAATCAGGGAGTGGGCTCTTGCCAGACACTAAATCTACCAGTACCTTGATCTTGGACTTTCCAGCCTCCACAACTGTGAGAAAATAAATTATGTTTTTTATAAGCCACCTGGTCTATGGTACTTTGTAATAGCAGCTCAAATGGTCTATGAGAGAAAATTAGTACTAAGAAGTGGGGTCCTGCTGTAACAAATGAGGGAACAACTTTGGCATTGAGTACGGGGTAGAGGCTGGAAAAGTTTTGAGGTACATGCTGGAAGAAGCCTACATTGACGTAAATGGACCATTCAGGGTGTTAGTGGCGAGAGCTCAGAAAGAAGAGATGAGGGCTGTAGAGCAAGCCTGCATCTTTTTATAGAACACAAGTAATTCTGCAGAGAATGGTGGAAACATTGACAGTAGAGACCATTCTGGTGGGTCTCAGAGAGAAATGAGGAACTTGTTATTTGACGCTGAAGGAAAAGCAATCCTTGCTATAAAGTGGCAAAGAGCTTGGCTGAATGGTGTTCATGTTCTAGTGTTTTGTTCTGCCATTCACATTTTCTTTTTTTAAAAAAATGTATTTTATTGATTTTTTTACAGAGAGGAAGGGAGAGGGATAGAGAGCTAGAAACATCCATGAGAGAGAAACATCAATCAGCTGCCTCCTGCACACCCCCTACTGGGGATGTGCCCGCAACCAAGGTACATGCCCTTGACCAGATTTGAACCTGGGACTCTTCAGTCCACAGGCTGATGCTCTACTGAGCCAAACTGGTCAGGGCTGCCGTTCACATTTTCAACTGGTCTCCTTGCCTCTGGCTTCCCCACCTCTCATCCATCCTACACACTGCTGCCAGAATGTGCTTTCCTTTTTTTAAAATTTTTTTAAAAATATTTTTTATTGATTTCAGAGAGGAAGGGAGAGGGAGAGAGAGATAGAAAAATCAATGATGAGAGAGAATCATTGATTGGCTGCCTCCTACACACCCCCGACTGGGGTCTGAGCCCGCAACCCAGGCATGTGCCCTTGACCAGAATCTATCCTGGGACCCTTCAGTCCACAGGCTGATGCTCTATCCACCGAGCCAAACCCGCTAGGGCCAGAAGGAGCTTTCTTAGTTAAATTGGAAGACCTTCTGCTTAAGAGTCTGGAGGAACTCTTCATTGCCATATTATTGTCAAACTTTTTAGTATGACCTTGTCCTTCTCTTGCTCTCTAGTCTTCTGTCTTTCCATATTTTTCAATATGTGCCCTGTAATCCTGCCATATTGAATAAGTTGCCAGAGTGCATCATGTTACTTAATGCCTTTATGACTTTGATCATGCTGTTTCCTCTCTTAGGATTCTCTTCCCTTCCTTCCTTGCCTTACTAACTCCTTCATGTTCTTTAAGAATTATACAAAATAATATTGAATATAAACTGTAATTGAAAAATTTAAAAAAAATAAAGAGTTTGTGTGTACACCACCACCCTGAGAAAGTCCTCGTTATCATTCCAGGTTGAATTCCATATTTTCACTTAATTCTGTTTCTTTTAGACTTCTTTTCTAGTGCCATGATTACATAGTATATTTACATCATACTATTTCTGAATCTGCTATGTAAATTTTGGTTTGCTTAAGAGCACCTATAATGTATCAGGCACCACTGCTGAATCTAAGTGGTAAAGTGGTGATTAATAAAGATACAGTTCTTGCCCTTATGGAGCTCAGAGACTAGGGAGAAGACAGACATTAAGCAAGTAATTGTAAGTGCTCTGAAAAAGAAATATAAATGCTATGGGTAGTATAACAGGCAGACCTAGGGGATCAGAAATCTTTAGGCTCAGATTTCTGTCTTCTCCAGCGATTTTCAACCTTTTTCATCTCATGGCACACATAAACTAATTACTAAAATTCTGTGGCATGCCAAAAATATATATTTTTTGCCGATCTGACAAAAAAAATGGGTATAATTTTGATTCATTCATAGTGGGCAGCTATTGTTGTATTGACTGTTTCATTTTTGTAATTTGAAAATCTAAGGGAAAAGAGGTCAGTGCTCCTGACTAAATAGTCAGGCATTGCATGTTTTAAAAATTCTCGCAGTACACCAGTGTGCCTCTGGCGGCACACCGGTTGAAAATCGCTGATCTACTCCATTAGCTCCTGAGCAACTTCCGATCAGGAAGGAAACTATTGTAGTTCTACTGGCCACTTGATAAGGGTTTATGAATTAATACATGCATTTCATGATGGAAAGCTTTTTCTTTCATGAGGCAACGAATTAAAATTTTAAACTGCTATATATTAAGTCCAAAGAAACTTTCTAAAATTTCTACTCATTATTCCTAGCTTTGGTCTCTGGAAGAGTTCAGAATAAGTTTGTTCTTTCTTTCATATAGTAGCCCTTCAGATATTTTAAGATAGGTTATGTGGCCCTGTGTATACCCTATTTCGAGTAGAAGTGGAATGGGGTGGTTAAGTATTTCCATTCCTTCAAAGTCAGAAGAAAAAGTACTTGTACTTACTTTGTGACTACCTGTGAAAGATGGTAGATTGAACACAAGCATTCAACTTGGCTATCTCTCCAAATCCCTCTAAAATGACTTAAAGGATTTTTAAAAAGGCATAAATGTCTCATATTCAAAGAGAATAAATGGGAGTGAGGACATTAGCAAAAGATTTTGGAAGCTGGAGAGTAGATGGATGGGTGATAAGTTTTCACTTGTCATAATCATATTATATCCAAGGAAGAGGAACCATAAACAGGCCGTCAAGAAACCCCAGAAGTGAGGCACCTTGCACCGTAGACCTCCCAGAGGCTAAGAAATCTCAGTGCCAAGTGTATTAAGCGTACCTTTTTATTCTGACGATTTGACATTTGAGGCCTTACTGATAGTGGGGAGACTGCACCTTCCAGGGCTAGCCAATTCCCCCTGGTTATAACGAGTCCCCTTCCTTCCATCTTCCATATGCAAGCCAACCAATCCAGAACTCACACCGCCTCCCACCTCTTCTGTCAGGCTCTTACATTCTGGGCCAATGTTGTGCTGTCCTAATCATCCCAGGGCCAGGTATAAGGTCCCTGGGGACAGTTCCCATGCTCCAGAGCCTGCTGAAATCATTGGAACTAGCCAATCCTAAATCTGCTTACCCCACCTCTCCCATTCCTCTCATGAAAACGACAATAAAGGCTCTTGCGCATATTTCTCCCTCACTCCCTCTGCCTTCTGACCACCCTGGTGCTTCTCTCTGTGCTCTGTGTGGCATGGCAGGCTTCCATCTCTTGGCAACTGTGAATAACAAACCCATCTTCTCAATGGGAAGTTGCTTCCTGATCTGAATAATAATCAAATTAATAATGAAATAATAAATTCTAAAACACCAGGAATCTCTGAAAAAGAAGGGTAAAACAGGAGGGTTGCTTGAAAGTTTATATAAGAAGCAGTTAGATTCTCCAGATCTCCATTGCTATCCACCGCCCACCCCCTTGCCTATCACCATGCATAGCTGCCCAACTGCCCTTCTCCCACTACAGCAGTGACTGTATTTACTTTCTGAATAAAAGTGAGCCAGAGGGAGTGAGGGTACCACACTGAAAACAGAAGTGGCAAGTGCAAGTCCACATACCGAAGGGAGAAACTCTAGATCCGTTCAGCTCCAAGATCAGTAGCAATCTGGCTTAGAGCCTCATGTAGAACATTGGACACGTTTTTGTTATTGTTTTCTGGAAACATAAGAAGCCCCAAAGAAAAGCCTAAAGATACGGATGATTGGGGCTTTCCTCAAGAATATCCTCAGCCAGATCACTCTATAGTAAAGTTCACCAGTTTACAATCCCTGCCTTGGTCCACACAGTTTTGAGTTCAGGTTTGAATGTCCGCTCTTAAATTATGAGTTAATAGATAGTCCATGATCCCCATGCATTTTAGCAGGGCCTCCAACATCAACAACAGAGGCAAAATTCAAGTGTAAGCTAGAACTTATAGAAAACAGTTAAAACTAAGAGGGGAAAGAAAAAGTTAAAGAAAAAAACCTAGCTCATTAAAATCTGCAGAGAGATAAGAAAAAGTAACATATTGATGAAACAAATATGAGTAAAAAAAAAAAGAAAAATTATGAGGACAAAAAAACCCACTCTTGGAAATTTAGAATATGGTAATAGAAAATAAAAATATCAGTAGATGGGTTGAAGTCTCCCAGAAAGTAGAATAAAAGTGGATAGAGATATAAAATGATGGAAATCATCCAAAAAATAACTCAAGAAAAATTTCCAGCATGGAGGGACTGACATTATAGATTGAAAGGTCCCACCACTTTCCCAGCACAATAGATGAGAAATCACCTAACTCAAAGTACATTATCAGGTAATTACAGTACATTTAGGACGAAAAGATCTTCTAGGGCTAGGCATTTAGAGAGAAAAACTAAAACTGTCACAAACAAAGGGTCAGGGAAGAGAATGGCTGCAGGCTTCACAATGGAGTAGGATCTTCAAATTTCTGAAGGTAAATGATTCCTGACCCAACTACACTGGGTCCAGGAAATGAGGGAACCAGCACGGGTGAGAGGGAGAAAGCCCCAGACCAGTAGCCATGTGGGGCAGAGGGAACAGCAGGTCCTGATTGGTAGGAGAGGGAGAGACTCCAGAATGGCTATGTCCAAGAAGAGAGACTTGATAGAATACCTAATGAAAGGTTCACATGTGGTATGCAGGCAGGCTAAGGAGCCATCTCAGAAGGTAGATAAAGAAAAATTGAATTTATTTAAGGAAAGGGGAAGGGGGACGGGATACCCAAAGGGAAGGGCTGTACTGCACCGAGCCAAGGTCAGTGATAATAGCACCCAGGAGCTGGAGTTTCATCCTGATATGCAGTCACTGGGGGGAGACTTGTCAGGGGGCTTTGGGGGCTGAGCTAGTGAGCTTGGAAAGCGGATGGAATGCATGTGTGCGATCAGGTGTCTTCAGGACAGTTGTCATTCCTTGTATGGTCTGACTCGGGTGTCCAGCAAGTTTTTCCTGGTCTTTTGTTCTCCTGGGGTGGGAAGCTTACAAATGGCTAAGTATCATATTGCCTTATAGTCCTAACACCTAATATCTTTGAAAAACATGTTGAGAGAAGGTTTACATTTCTAGAAGAGTTTAGGGTAAATTAATATAAGATACATAGAGAACTAAACAAGTGACAAAACAAATTCCAGGAAAACAAAAAGTTGTACAAAAGAGGAAATATAATCATCCTATACTACATGGGTCAGCAATGAAAAATATCTCATGGTCGTAACAACATAAATGATATGCAAATACTGACTATTGATCTAATCAAAGGCTGAGACAATAATGCATTATGGGAAGGAGGAGATATGTGAGAGTATGTGTGGTTGTGGTATAGATGTGAGGGGGCAGTAAGTGTGTAACAGAACCATATTTTCATCTTCCGTAAAAGGAAGCTGATAGATATATAAAACTGAAAAAATTTTAGAATAGTAATATTAAAAAGTATAGAAATATGGCTCTAAATGCTAAAAGAGACAGAAAAAAAGGATTGGAAACTAGTCCCTTGGAAATAAGATTTGGGAGGGAAGCACATGAAACTCTTGGATTACTGTTTTTCATCAACTTGGTGGAACTATTTGATTTTGTAAACTATAAATATATAAACAGATTAAAAATAAAATTATGTTAAAATTTACTTGTAAATTATAAAATAATGGATAAAGAGCATCTTATTGATAGTATTGACAATAAACTATTTTTTTAGTTGCTCTGGTTCAATGTTTATGCTAGATAAATGAGAGCTTACAAATTAGTGTCCAGAACATTGGCATATAGCAAATTCTCAACAAATAATAATTTCCTTCTAAATAAAAGTACCTAAAACTTTCTTCATGTCAAAACAAATAGAAAAAAGTGAGATGTTTTGATTTTTTTTGTCTAGCAACAAATATTATTCTATTATAAACTAGGATACTTTTAAAAATCATAATTTAATATTAGAAAAAGTTATAGTTCTGTAGCTACAATGTGGAAATCAAATAGCTTACAATTGATTTAAATTGTTTCATGTTTCCCCAAACCAATATGATGGTTAACAAATCAAAAGGAAAAATATGCTAGTTAATCATAGCATAAGCTTTTTTCCTAATATGGTATAAGCAATTTCAGCATTCTTACTGTATGACATCTTAGGGTGTGTATTTTCTTAACTCTCAGAGGAAGATTAGTAACGTATCATGTGCTTTTTTTTAAAACCACATTGCTACCCGACTTTAGAGCTCTGAAAAGCCCATGCTCCTTACATTATATTTAAGCAGTGATGTAATCTGATCTGGATTTGTGTCTGAAATAATCACAGGCAATTTCACAGTGAGGTTTGCCTTGAATTTTTGTTTTATGAATGAATTCTCCTAGAAAATAAAAACTTTCTAGAAATTCTGTTTTAAATGTCTTCTGTGAACTTCACAGATATTCTCAAACAGTATAGTATTATTTGTTTCAAAACCCATGTCCCCCAATTTGGTATCAACTATCAGTACCATTTACCAAGGCTAGCTATCTCTCATATATGAGATTTCAGAAGGTTCCTTATGTTCAGTCTGCTCTCATCTGCAGTCTACAATTCTGCAATTCATCATTTTACATTTTTTACACTTTCCACATGTCAAGAACACATCCTTTTAAAATGCAAATGGTGAAATAAAAATCCAAATGGTGATGGCCATTCACTACCTAATATTTTAATATTTTCCCCTTAATAACCGGGATTAAGCAAGGAAGCTGGAGAGAGAGAGAGAGAGAGAGAGAGAGAGAGAGAGAGAGAGAGAAACTGAATGAATTGTATTCCTTAGAATAGGGTCACCGCCTCATTAGAACAGAGTTATCCAACCAGCAGCAAAAGCTAGGGCTCCAATGGTCCCTGCTATATCTGTACTGCAGATGCCCACAGCCTACACAGCTCACACCTGCAGAATGCCTGGGAAGCACTTTGATGGATGGGAGCAATTTTCAGTAACATAGGGAATGATGCTGCTTTGTGCAACACTGTTCCCTTTTTCTTGCAACACAAAGTCAAGTTCTATTTGCCCAATGACACAGCATTTCATTAACAGTGTGCTTTTCTAGCCAGGAGGGTGGTACTAAGGCATGATCTTTGAACAGCATGGCAGGCTTCTGAGGAAAAATGACATACTGTATAGATGGACATTTATCTCATTTAATTAGAAAAGGTCATGAGCCTTTTTGTCTTGTTTTATTTTGTAGACAACAATCACTGATATACGAGTCAAAGGAGCCACATTTATAAGAAGAGAATGAGGAAAATGAAAAAGAATTAATTCAACTAATACTGATTTAAAGTAATATAATTAATAAACCACTAAAATCTATATTTTTGGCTTTTTTGTTCACTATGAATGGCCCACCCATTGAGTAAACATTTAGCTGACGAGGGTTTCTCAAAGTTTTTGTGTTGGTTAATGGTTCAAAATTTATATATTTCCTTTTATAGGATAGAAACAGTTTCATTGAAGTTATTTGAAATACCAGACACATTTGAAATATCATCCTGCAGAGGCTGGAGGTAGTACAGACACTCTGATAATAATAATAATAATAATAATAATAATAATAATAGAATGGAAAATTAATATGTAGCACATGTAAATTGAAAAGAAAATTTGCATAAGGACTCCTTTTCAAGTTTTATAATTTACATGATTTATTTGGTCATTTCCGTACTTGTCTCACAAAGAATTAGAAGTAGTCCTGAAATAAATATAAATAATTTTAAAATCTGTATTAGCTAAAATATAAATAGGAGTAAGCCAAGATCTTGAAAAAATGTACAGAATTCAGAAATGAAGACAAAAAGGATAAAAGAAGTTGTATTAGCTAAGCTAAATAAATGTTTGGAAATTGAATTCATTTTTGTTGACTATTACATTTTCTCTAAGCTATTGGAAACCATAGCCATAAAGTTTGGAGAGTGCGAGGCAAGTCCCTCAGCAGACCTATTTAAGTACTTTGCACTTTGTAGACATTTAATAAATTCCTGTTGAACTGAGAAAATTTTTCAAGCTTTACACCTTTAGTAGTTAGAACATGAGACCAATCAATTATTAAGTCTTCGTGCTATTATTATAACAGATTTTTTGTTGTATTTGTTTTTACTTTTCTAATTTTAAATATAGTGTATGTTCATTGTATATAATTATGTACTTAGATATTAAAAATTTAAATCTCACATACCACCAGATCTAAAGGGAAATGACAGTAAAGTATATTTTTCTTCATTAAGTTTCTCTTCCCCATCACCTACCCTCTCTGTGAGGGAGGAGGAAGAAGATGATGACATACCATAAAGATACTGAAGTAGGGATCAGAAAACCTGCATCCAGTCAGGGCACTGCTACTAGCTGGGCTAGTCCGTGGGAGGTAAATAGATTTCATCTTTAAGCCAGATCTCTGACTGATAGAAGCTGCCTAGAGTGCTCCTTGGCCTTTGGTCACATCTGGATTCAGCAGGAAAACGTGCCATCATGTGAACATAATTTTGCCAGTGGCCACCCTGGAGTCTATTATTAAATTTATCAGTGATATGGATTGAACTGTGGTAGGCAATTAGACACACATGAGCTGAGCAAGGACGATGGACCAGGTACAGAAGGTCAGCAGGGCAGAAAGCCCTGGGTGGCTAGCGATGTGCAAAACTGGGCAAACAAGGACTTTGACCCCAGGGTGACCTTTCCTCCCCTAACATATGGTTGGTCATGCAGTTCAGACCCTCGCCTGACCTTTCCTCCCTTGGCATGTTGCTAGTCATGCAGGTTAGACCTTAGAGGAGGAACAGAAAAGGGGGCCAGAAAATAGCCCTTAAATATTAAGTACCCAGGACAACGAGGTTCTGACGGAATGAAATATATCTAGGCCTCAGTTGTCTTTCAGCTCTAGGACCAGAAAAGCATCAAAACCAGACAAGCGACACTGGCTGACATCAGGACCAGCTGTGTTGATTAATGACCCCCTGGCCTGGCACCGACCAGTCAGTGGAGACCATGACCCTGAGAGAACACACCTGGGAAGGTGATGAATAATCTATTGGGATAATCCCCTGAGACCTACAGATAAATTACCCTTAAGACAGAGAACCCAGTACCAAGCTCTCCCTGGAGCACACCGGCACCTTTCCTCACCCTCTTCCGCTGGAAGCATTGCCCTCGCCCTCTTGCTTCTAAGTTTGCCTCTGTAACTTGTTCTCTAAGCCCATGCAGCTCAGCTGGCTCACTTCTTCCACCACTCAGCTCTTCCACCTCTGTGACTTCCTAAATAAACTTTTGCTTGTATTTGAGTCTTAGCTCTGAATTCTTCCTTAGCCAGAACTCTGGGGACTGAGGTTGCTGAACAGGGGTCCATTTGCTGGTAACATTTTGGTGCCATTTTCACCACCAACAGAATTACATTATTTATATAGTGTCTTTCAACTCTAATATATCATTATGTAAAGAAAAATCATAGTTGCCTTTCATTCAGGAGAGAAACATGGCGGACCGGCTCACGCAGCTGCAGGACGCTGTGAATTCGCTTGCAGATCAGTTTTGTAATGCCATTGGAGTGTTGCAGCAGTGTGGTCCTCCTGCCTCTTTTAGTAATATTCAGACAGCAATTAACAAAGATCAGCCAGCGAATCCTACAGAAGAATATGCCCAGCTTTTTGCTGCATTGATTGCACGAACAGCAAAAGACATTGATGTTTTGATAGATTTCTTGCCAAGTGAAGAATCTACAGCTGCTTTACAGGCTGCAAGCTTGTATAAGCTAGAAGAAGAAAACCACGAGGCTGCTACATGTCTGGAGGATGTTGTTTACCAAGGGGCATGCTTCTAGAAAAGATACAAAGTGCACTTGCTGACATTGCGCAGTCACAGCTGAAGACAAGAAGTGGTACCCACAGCCAGTCTCTTCCAGACTCATAGTGCCCATACATAGCATGTGGCTGAGAAAAGAACTGTTTCAATGCCATTAAGAATTCTGTATCAGATTTAGATGTAGGCCTTGCCAACAGTTACAGAAACATTAAGCACTATAATATGTTATCTTTTTCGCTACTTTTAATAGTCTTCTATTTTCACTCTTGATAAATTAGCTTGTAAAATTGTGATTGAATCAGCTTTAAACCATCATTATATCATTTTTTATTATCTGAATGAAATTGAGGCAGCTATTGCATTAATGATTATAATTTAATTAAACAACTGTGCTATATAAAATTCTGTTGTGAAAAAAAAAAGAAAAAAAAAGAAAAATCATAGTTGAAGTTTTCAGGAATATTTAAACATACAGTTTTCATTGTTATTTAGGTATGGCAAGGCCAATAAATCATGAGATGACTGCCATGAAAACGGAAATTTATTATACTCACAGATCCTGAGAGGAAAGGGCACACCCCATCATGAGGATCACACAAGGAAGCATGGGGTAAGTCAGAGGCAGAGGGAATAGAGGGAAATGTTGGCAAGAGCCTTGACTGTGGTTTCTACAAAAAGAAACCGGTGAGGAAGGGTAAACAGGTTTAGGATTCTCTAATTCAAATAATTCCAGTGGGGTCTGGAGCACAGGGGCTGTCCCCTGGTTGTCTGGTAGCCAGCCCTGGGGTGATTCGGGCAGGGGAACAGCTGCCCTGAGTGTGGGAGCAGGGAGGAGGTGGTTGGGCGTGTGGGCTCTGGGTTGGTTGGTTGGTTTGCAGTCCCTCTGGAGTCATCAAGGCCCCGATTTCAAAGCATTAAGATACAGAAAATAAAAAGACATGGTTAACACAAGGCACTTTTTAGAATATCAGTTCTTTTTTGCATTTCATTTAGGTCCATACAGTGTCTCTTACTGCTATGAATTCCTTTGATTATGGGGAGAAAATGTAAGCAACAAGTAATAATCTGTTCTTTTCCAAATGGGAGAGCGCTCAGACATCTGAAAGAGATATCCCCTAAACACTCCTATATTGTTTTGATTGTAATAACAGCAATTTGGATCTAGTTGTCCACTGTTAACAACAAGTTTGTGATCTGTTATTGAATACTTCAGAATATTACTCACAGTTTATTGTTGAGACTGCCAAATCCAACCAATCAGTTTATGACTGTCCATTTGGTGGCTAGACATCATGATAATCTTACCTAAAGAGAATGACAGTCAATATCATAGATTATTATATCTTACTAGAGGCCCAGTGCAGAAAATTCCTGCACTTGTGGAGGGGGGGGCATCCCTCAGCAGTCCTGGAGCCCTCAGGGGATATCTGGCTCACAGGCCTCCGCCATCGCCCCTGCGCTCACCAGCTGTGAGCCGGCTTCTGGCTGAGCGACGCTCCCCCTGTGGGAGCACACTGAACACCAGGGGGCAGCTCTTGCATTGAGCAGGATCAGGCCAAAACCAGCTCTCTGACATCCCCCAAGGGGTCCTGGATTGCGAGAGGGTGCAGGCCAGGCCGAGGGACCTCACCTGTGCATGATCGGGGCGGGGAAGGGTGCGGGAGGTTGGCCAGCCGGGAAGGGACCACAGGAGGGCTCCAGGGTGTGTCTGGCCCATCTCACTCAGTCCTGATCCGCTGGACCCCTGTAGCAAGCTAACCTATTTGTCGGAGCGTCTGCCCCCTGGTGGTCAGTGCATGTCATAGCGAGCAGTTGAGCAGTCTTAGCATAGCATTAGCATACTACGCTTTGGTTGGTTGAATGGATGACTGGACGACCGGGCACTTAGCATGTTAGGCTTTTATTATATGGATTGCTAACTCTTTTATGACTTTTTTTTAAAAAAAAGAGATTCTTTGCAGAGAAAACTCCATCATTGTTTCACATGGTACTTCCCTCTTTGTTTTTTCTTTTTTTTAATCCTCACTTGAGGATATTTTTTAAATTGATTTTAGAAAGGGAGGAAAGGAGGGAAAGAAACATTGATGTGAGAGAGAAACATTGATCAGTTGCCGCACATGCGTGCCCTGGAGACCAGTAAGTACATCAGACTAATATGGTTACTTTAATTAAGCACTGAGGTTTTTAGGATCCAATAAAAGAAAGGAAAAAGGACAATTATCGACCTATTTTGAATGTTATGGTAGATAATTAGTTTCAAATTGTAATAGCAAAAAGTAATTGACACTGAATAATTGTTCCTCAGGGTGTTCTATTACAGTACTTGATTATTAATGGTAGGGCATGAATATTCCTGAAATACAGAACACAGTGGAACAGAACATTGAGTTTTGTATTGAAAATTACAATTTTTAAATTATTGAGAAAGATGAAATGATTGTTTATAGTGTCACCTTAGTCATAAAAAACACAAATCTAGTCCTGGTTTTGTGGCAGAGTACTATTATTTTAGTGGTTGCTCACCTATTGTATCACAGCTATATCTATTTATCTATGTTTTATATATCTCAACACTTAAAAAATCTAATTTTTGTATAAATATTTTTTTCTTATTTTCTCTTAGTCTAAGATGTCTTTTAATAACTAATTAAAATGTTAAGTTGTGTGAAAAAAGCTGTTATTTGTTCTATGGGCTATTTATGAGTGAAAGGATATTATGGGCTTTCTTGGTATGTGTTTTAAAAACATCAAATCTTTTGGTTCCTGTATAACTTCTTACATTTTCAAGTGGAAGACAATAGAAAGTTACTTGATTTCCTTTCTCCCAGAGGCCAATAGAAAATGGCTGTGAAACTAGAAATAATGCTATTCTACCTAAGCTGGTTCTGGGTTTCCTACGATGCTCATGAGATATAGCTGAAGAGATGCTTCACTTGAAAAGAAAAAGGAACTGGCTCAGTCCTCTTCTGGTCCAACTCCTATCAACAACTTCCCCCTTCCAATCTCTGCTCATCCATCTGACCCTTTGTTTTGGTGGTGGGAGAGGAGCAGGAATTAAAGATCGTGCTGTACCACCTCAGAAATGGGGAGCAGTTACCCCTAACGTATTGGTACTATGATTTACTCAGCCTGTTTAATAAACCCATACCTGTGCCCGGTAGATGGGCAATGGTGAGAGGAGAGGCAGCCCTTGCCAAAATCACCAGGCTGGAACAGGGAGCTCACTATTGCCAGGAGAGTGAGGTAGATGCATTCTGAGGTAACCATTCCTGCTGATTCTCTCGCCTGCTAGCTTCTGCATCTGCCCTTATATAGTCCTCATGTGCTCCTTCCTGTCCAGTTGATATCCCTGGACATGATTTCTTGACTGCGTAGGCTCCAGTGGTCGGCAAACTCACTAATCAACAGAGCCAAATATCAACAGTATAACGATTGAAATTTCTTTTGAGAGCCAAATTTTTTAAACTTAAACTATATAGGTAGGTACATTGTTATTAACTTAATTAGGGTGCTCCTAAGGCTTAGGAAGAGCCACACTCAAAGGGCCAAAGAGCCGCATGTGGCTCGCGAGCCGCAGTTTGCCGGCCACTAGACCTAGTGTATCAGTCTTCTCTCCCATTTTGTTGGAAAACTAGCCTTATCCCTTTCAGGCTAGACTTCCTTCATTGCCATTACATCCTGGGGTGACATTGATTGAGTTGTATAAAATAATTCAACACTCCTCCGGCCTGGATAGATTGTAATGAGTTTTAGGGGTTGTCAAATTTCAAGGCTCTGTTTCATACCACACATACTGCAAAGTGCTTAATAATTATCCATGAATGAGTAAGCTTTGAAAGAAGATAGAAACCATTATGAAATAAACGACAGTTATAAGTGAGGCTTATTCAGAGAAACATTATTTTTAGTATATTTTTAACACCAGATAAATGTCAAAGAAACCAATTTAAAAAATAGTAAAAACTGCTGAAATAGCATAAATTCACATTTATAGCTGTTGCAGACAAAATGGAAATGTTCTTTACATGGTTGGTCTGTGTGAGAAAGTGTTTCACAGGGCTACCAAAATTCTATCATAGGATGTCGTTTTGGATACTAACAATTTTCAAGGTTTTTTTGGTGGATTCTTTAGGGTTTTCTATATATAGTATGTCATCTGTAAATAGTGACAGTTTTACTTCTTTCTTTCCAATTTGGATGCCTTTTATTTGTTTATATCTATATAAATCTATATAAGTCTGTTTATTTTATATATATATATATATATATATATATATATATATATATATATATATATATAATTTTGTCAAATTTTCTGCATCTATTGAGATGGTCATATGATTTTTACCCTTGGTATTGTTGACGTGTTGAATCACATCAATTGTTTTGTGGATATTGAACCACCCTTACATCTCTGATATTAATCCCACTTGATCATGGTGTATATCCTTTTTAAAAAATATATTTTTAATTGATTTCAGAGCGGAAGAGAGAGAAACAGCAATGAGAGAGAATCATTGATCAGCTGCCTCCTGCACGCTCCCTACTGGGGATCAAGTGCACAACCCAGGCATGTGCCCTGATCAGGAATTGAACTGTGACCTCCTGGTTCATAGGTCTACACTCAACCACTGAGCCACTCCTGCTGGGTGGGATGGGCTATCCTTTTAATGTATTGTTGAACTCAGACTTCTAGTATTTTGCTGAGAATTTTTACATCTATGTTCATTAGGGATATTGATCTGTAATTCTCTTTTGTTTATGTTGTCTTTGTCTGATTTTGGTATCAGGGTAATGCTGGTCTTGTGGAATGAGTTTGGAAGCATTCTTTCCTTTCCAATTTTTTGAAATAGGTTGAGAAGGATAGGTATTAATTTTTCTTTAAATGTTGGGTAGACCTGTGAAACCATCTGGGCCTGGGCTTTTGTTTGTTGTGAGTTTTTTTTTTATTACTGCTTTAGTTTCATTGCTAGTAATCAGTCTGTTCAAATTCTCATTTTCTTCCTGGTCTAGCTTTGGAAGGTTATATGTTTCTAGAAATTTTTCCATTTGTTGGCATATAATTGTCCATAGCATTCTTTTTTTAAAATTTTTAAAAAATATATATATTTTATTGATTTTTTACAGAGAGGAAGGGAGAGGGACAGAGAGTTAGAAACATCGATGAGAGAGAAGCATCCATCAGCTGCCTCCTGCACACTCGCTACTGGGGATGTGCCCGCAACCAAGGTACATGCCCTTGACCAGAATAGAACCTGGGACCCTTCAGTCCCCAGGTCAACACTCTATCCAGTGAGCCAAACTGGCCAGGGCCATAGCATTCTTTAATGATCCTTTGTACTTGTATGGTATTGGTTGTGATCATTCCTCTTTCATTTCTGATTTCATTTTTGGGCTCTCTATCTTATTTCTCTTGATGAGCCTTGCTACTGGTTTGTCAATTTAATTTATCCTTTCACAGAATCAGCTCCTAGCTTCATTGATAATTTCTATTGTTTTTCAAGTTTTTATTTTGTTTATTTCCACTATGATCTTTATTATTTCTTTCCTTCTACGTACTTTGGGTTTTGTTTGTTCTTTCTTTTCTGTTGCCTTTATGTGTAAAGTTAGATTGTTTATTTGGAATTTTTCCTACTTCTTGAAGTAGGCCTATATAGCTATGAATTCACCTCTTATAACTGCTTTTACTGCATGCCATATGTTTTTAAAGCTGTGTTTTCCTTTGTCTCAAGGTAATTTTTTCATTTCTTCATTGAACCATTAAGTGTTTACTAGCATGTTGTTTAATTTCTGTTTAATTGTGCGTGTTTTTCCAGTTTTCTTCCTGTATTTTCTAGTTTCATGTCATTTTGGTAAAAAAAAAAAATGCTTAATATATCTACTTAAATTTATTGAGGCTTGTTTTTGGCCTATCCTGGAAATGTTCTATGTGCACTTGAGAAAAATGTGTAACCTGTAGTGTTTGGGTGAAATGTTCTAAAAATATCTATTAAGACAGTTTGGTCTAACGTGGCATTTAAGGCCAGTCTGAGATTATTTTGAAATACTTACAGAATAGTGAGGTTAAAGAAAAAGCAAGACAGTAGTTAAAATAGCATCTAATTCGATCTATCCTTGGGAATTTTGACCTATTACAGGGGCCAATGGTCAGAATAAGACCAGATAGGGAATTAAGGAATATACATAAAATACATTACATAAATCATGCATATCATGTGGCACATAAAAATCATATCTTATAAATGTCACATGGCTTGAGAAATTATCCAAGTGTATTTACATGCGGCTTTGAATTGTAACCACCGAGAGTTGGTCAGGAAAGAGTAGTCCCCAGACACTCAGCGAATTAACACTGGAAACAGATGGTAGGAGCAGTTTGAAGCTGAGCCAAGCTCTTTAGATTACAAAGCAATCTTTAAACTCATTTTGCTATCCATGGAGAGAGAGACGTACATCATACCTATTAACTTACCTAATTGTCCTTAGCTAGCAATATGAGGTTCAGCCTTGTACTCTTTTAACTTTCATTTGATAGGCCTTTGATATGGGATATAATATTAAAAAGATGTCTTACAGTGGGTTAATGATTTCTGTTCAATATCTTTAAATTATTACTTCAAAATAGCAGAATTCATTGAATAGCACATATCAATTTGCTTAGCATCTTGGTCTCTGTAGAGATGGCTGATGGCTTCCACTCTCTCCTCTCTTTTTTGAAGCCACATTAATATGCTGGGTAACAGACTCAGCTTTGAACAATGATGAAAGGATATTATAAAACCTGTGAATCTAAAAGGCTAGAAGGAACACCACTGATTAAAAAAAAAATTGTCCTCCAAAAACGTCTGCAGCTTGGGTATAACGTGCCCATTTTAGTGAACATATTGTAAGGAGTAAAATGTAGGAAAAATCTAAACTAGCATTTCCTTTTCTTCCTCTGCTTCTGCAAGAGCATATCCCCCCTCCCTACAGATTTGCTGAGCAATTCTTTTTCTTTTGTTCAATAAATGTTAATTGCTGTTTAAATTATTCTATTTATAAACAATATGGGGTTTCTTGGGCTCATGATACAAAGCAGTATTAAACTGTAGTCTAGTAGTGTAGGCAAGATCATGGGAACCAGAAAAAGGCCAGGCCTTTACACTAGCCAATAGTTTTTAGTTGAAAATATTATTTTGCACACATAGAACACTTACAAAATGTACTTGCTTATAAACACAGTAAAATCCTACCATTTAAAAATTCTATAAAGCTCTAAGTAGATAAAAAAATAGAAAAAAATTCTAATTGATATTAATAAGGCATTTTAAAACTGCAAACAGCTTTCTTTATTCAATGTCAAAGCTAATTCTCTGCAAATACAGTACAATACAATATGACACTTTATATATATTTCTGCTTTATATTTTTTTTAAAAAAGAAGCCACCTATAAATACTACTTTCTTTTGCAAAATAACAAACAGAACAAAAAAATTTTAATTACAGTAAAACATAAAGTAGTTCTCAAGTGGAAAAGTTATCATCTCTAATGTGCTGAACAATTTTTCTTTATTATAAAAAACTAGTGACCCAGTGCATGGATTCATGTACATTGAAAGGAAATTAATTAGAAGGTAGCCAGTGGGGTGGGACTGGGTGAGATGGGTCAGACACGCCCTGGAGCCAACCTCCCACAGTCCCTCCCTGGCCAGCCGCAACTGGGGTGGCGCCGTGGCTCAAAGGGCGTATGCGGAGTGAGTGGGGTCCTTCTGGCAGTTGAGGTCCCTCAGCCTGATCTGTGGGGTTCGGACTGAAAAAGGTTCTCCAACATCCCCCGAGGGGTCCTGAGCGTGAGAGGGCACTCTGCAAAGTTGCTGTTGTACAAGGTGTGGAACACAAACGCAAGTGTGCAGATTCGGGGCCGATAGTGCTCCAGCAACAACATAACCCACAGCCAAAGGTAGAATCGCATGGCTCCATGAGGAATTGGGCTTCCTCTCTGGTTTCGGGGTGCGTCACCCGAGAACCATCGCTGCCAAGTCACTGCAGCTTGGCAGCTCCTGCATTGAGCATCTGCACCCTGGTGGTCAGTGTGCATCATAGCTACCAGTCGGATGAACAGTAGCACATTAGCCTTTTATATATATACTGGTGGCCCGGTGCATGAAATTCGTGCACAGGGGAGGGTGTGTTCCTCAGCCTGGCTTGCACCCTCTCCAATTTGGGACCTCTCGAAAAATGCCTGCCAGTTTACAGGGATCGGGCCTAAATCAGCAGTCGGACATCCCTCTCGTAATCCAGGACTGTTGGCTCCTAACCACTCACCTGCCTGCCTGCCTGCCTGATTGCCTCTAACCACTCCGACTGCTGGCCTGCTCGCCCCCAACTGCTCCCTTGCTGCCGGCCTGCTTGCTCCCAAATGCCCCCCCTGCCAGCCTGATCACCCCCAACTGCCCCCCGCCCCCTGTTGGCCTGCTCACCCCTACTTTCCTTCCCCACTGGCCTGCTCATCCCCAACCATCAGCCTGCTGGCCTGCTCACTCCAAACTGACCCCTGCTATCTGATCACCTCCAACTGACCCCCACTAATGGCCTGCTTGCCCCCAACTGCCACCCCTGCTGGTCTGCTTACCCCCAATGGCCCCACCCCCCACCAGCCTGATCACCCACAACTGCCCTCCCCTCTTGACCTCTAACCGCCTCTACCTCGGCCCTGCCACCATGGCTTTGTCCAGAAGAACATCTGGAAGGTCTCCTGGAAGGTCTCCCAGTCTAATTAGCATATTACTCTTTTATTAGTATAGATACATTTGTCTGTAAATATGATTATGATTGCAGGTATGAGTAGGACCAGGTAAAATTTTATAGAATGGGCCTTTTATTACAGACTAGGGGCCCGGTGCACGAAATTCGTGCACTGGGTGGCGGGGCGGGGGGGAGTATCCCTCAGCCCAGCCTGCCCCCTCTCACATACTGGGAGCCCTCAGGCGTTGACCCCCATCACCCTCCAATCGCAGGGTCGGCCCCTTGCCCAGGCCTGATGCCTCTGGCCTAGGCGTCCGGCCCGGGCAGCGGGGATCTGCAGTGGCAGCGGGGGGTGCCGCGATCGGCGGGCTCCACCCCTGCCCCTGCAGGACGCCTCTGGCTGAGGCGTCCGGCCCGGGCAGCGGGGACCCGCAGCTGCAGCGGCCCCACGATCGTGGGCTTCGCTTTAGGCCCAGGCAAGGGACCCCTAGCTCCTGGGACTGCCAGCTTCGACCGTGCCCAGCTCCCATCACTGGCTCCACCCCTACTCTCTGCTATCACTGGCCAGGGCGGAAAAGGCACCTGATTCTCCGATCATGGCTGGGGGGCAGGGCAAAGGCGGCCCCAGCTCTTAGCTCCCCACTGGGTTTCCGATCACTGTCAGTGGCAGGGGGCTTCTTCCTGCTTTCCCTTTCGCCTCCCTGCATTGTGCCTACATATGCAAATTAACCGCCATCTTGTTGGCAGTTAACTGCCAATCTTAGTTGGCAGTTAATTTGCATATAGCCCTGATTAGCCAATGAAAAGGGTATCGTCGTACGCCAATTACCATTTTTCTCTTTTATTAGTGTTGATGGTTTGCCATGTATGCATTTTTTTCTAAAGAAGTAAAAATTACTTTAAAAAATGTTTCAGGAAGACTTTGAGAAATTTACAGTATCTGCTTTTCTTCCAAGAAAGTTGTCACTTTTATGCCAGAGTGAGAATTATTTGTATGCTTTGTATGTCAGCATTGGGCCTCTGTGACTGGGGGGCACTTAGCTTGACTTGAGAGTAATTATCGTGCTCACTGGCTGGGAGGGAGGGTGTGTGGCAGAGGAGATAAATACTCAGTTCTGGATTATTCATAGATTGCTGACTTTCTGGATTGATTGTGCAAGCCCCTCCTTTTATTGATGTCCACCTTCTATTGTCAGACATCTACCCTGGGAGAGAAATGAGATGAAACTCTCTCTTTCTTGTCATTGTAAAAAGCATTTGAATTTCTAAGGTGTGATAAGGCCACCCAGCCATCCACAGTCAAGGTACACATTTTCATGGAGGATGTTCCCACTCTTGAATAAATTAAAACAATTTTTTTCTTTTAATTTAAACTTTCTTCTATAACTGTTTTCTTGTTACTTAAAAGATAGTTTTTTTTTTGAAACTGCCTCCAAAGTTTTTCAAGCTATATATGTCCTTGGAATTAATTTATAAATAAGAATTAAGCCCGGCGGGTGTGACTCAGTGTTTTAGCATTGACCTATGAGCCTGAAGTCACAGTTTGATTACAGGTCAGGCCACATGCCCAGGTTGTGGGCTTGATACCCAGTACAGGGGCGTGTAGGAGGCAGCCAATCAATGATTCTCTCTCATCATTGATGTTTCTATCTCTCTCCCTCTCCCTTCCTCTCTGAATCAGTAAGAATATATTTTAAAGAGAGAGAGAGAAGAGTATATATGTTTGTAAATAAGAAAACATGTATTTGATGCTCTTAGCAAGTTTTATTTTCTTTCATTAAAACTTGTGCAGTATAGGGAACTCCATAGGTTCTCTTAATTTGAAAAAAGTTAGAGGGAAAGGTACTAATTCAGAGTTCCTTGGGGAAATGTGTCACTTATATATTTTTTATGTTTATTTTTTTTAAATCAAAAACTGAAATATTTTCTATTCAGAAAATATATTTGGATCTAAATATCTTCTATAATTTTAACCCTAAAACATCAATTTAAATATTTTAAAAATGGTTTGGATGTTTGCTTTTTAAATAAGTTAGGTTACTGGAGTTCTACATGTTACTGGATCACCTGGGGTAATTTTCTGATTGGAAAATTAAGAATTATAGTCAGAGGGGAGGACATGAGAATTTTTAAAGAACATATTCAATTTACTTTAGAAGCCAAACCTCTCTTATCATGTGACTTGTTTTGTATGTTTGTTAAACTATATTATCACATAAGCATTGCTGCTATTGGCACAAACAATGACAGTTGATTCGGGTCATCTGAATGTCCACTGTCTGTTTTAATTTGTATGTTCGTTTTGACTCTGTCATATGCTCAATCTTCAGTGGAAGTCATGAGAACATATTATTTTTGCCTGCTCCCTACTTTACGTTGGAAATATTCTTTTTTACCCAGACGGACCTTAAGTTTGATGTAAGGGATTGTTTCCGTTGCCAAATTTTTTCTTCCTTGCCAAGTAAGGAAGTTGTGAACTCTTCAGTGATGCCTTCCCCAGGATATTTGCAGATGTGGTTGGGAAAAGTCATTTCATCCCCGACCTTTGCATGTCAGGTGCTGGGGTGCCCGGGCTCCCGCTTGCCCCAATTGCCTCGGGGATCACGCAGCCGGCCTGCGCCCGGGCTCCGGCTCCCCCCCATCACTGCGGGAATCACGCAGTGGGCCTGCCTCCGGGCTCCCTCTCACCCGATTGCCGCAGGGATCACGCAGGGCTCCCGCTCGCCCCGATTGCCGTGGGGATCACACGGCCAGCCTGTGCCCGGGCTCCGGCTTCCCCCCATTGCTGCGGGGATCATGCAGCTGGCCTGTGCCCAGGAACCGCTTGCCCCGATTGCCCAGGGATCACGCAGCCGGCCTGCGCCTGGGCTCCCGCCGCCCCTATTGCGGCGGGGATCACAGGGCCAGTGCCCGGGCTCCCGCTCGCCCCGATTGCTGTGGGGATCACATGGCCTGCTCCTGGGCTCCCGCTCACTCCAATCGCCACGGGGATCATGAGGCCACAGGCCAGCCCAGCTTTCTGATGGCCGCCTTTGTCCGCCCCCATCTCTTGCCTGCCGCCTGGGTTTCCGATCACCATTTTTCCATTCTTCCCTTTTCGCCTCCCATCATTGCAGGATATGCAAATTAGCTGCCATCTTTGTTGGCGGTTAACCGCCATCTTGGCTGGCAGTTAATTTGCATATCGCCCTGATTAGCCAATGGGAAGGGTAGCGGTCGTACGCTAATTACCATGTTTCTCTTTTATTAGATAGTATAGAACTAGAGGCCTGGCACACGAAATTTGTGCACAGGTACGGTCCCTAGGCCTGGCCTGAGATCGGGGCCATCTTCAGCTGCAGGCAGCTGGCCCCGCCCCCCACTGCCACCCACCCCCAGTTCCCCATTTGCCATCGGGCAATCGGAGCCTGCCGTCTGGGGGGAAAGGTCTGAGAGGTTGGCTGACAGGCCCCGATCAGGCAATCGGGGCTTGAGGGCTGGGGGCAGCTCCTGCATTGAGCGTCTGCCCCCTGGTGGTCAGTGCATGTCATAGTGACTGGTTGTTCCACCGTTCGGTCCATTTGCATATTACCCTTTTATTATATAGGATATGCATAGCCCATGTACATGGGCAATAGAGTAGTGAAGACCTGAGGGTGGGAAGGGGATAGGGAAAGGGAAGAAAGGGGGGAAATGGGAGATATCTGTAATTTTATCAACAATAAAAATATATTTTAAAAAAAGATACTCATCACATTTCTAATCCCATGTTTAATGTCTCTTTCCCATTATTTAAGCTTCAAGAAGGTAGAAACACAATCTTGTTTCTTTATGTGTTCCTAGCACCAAGGACAGTGCCTCACACATAATAATTATTTGTTGAAAGAGAATGAATGAATAAGACAACTTTCTTTTTCGGGGTAACTCTTATTCACCTATCAAGGACCAAGGCCAGATGTTATATCCTCCAGGTTGGGTTACAGTCAAATCTGATACATCTTTGGATCCCTAGGGCCTAGTTTGGAACTATACATGATTCATATATCATAGATATTTGTCAAATAATAATAAACTCTTGGCCAGGAGTTGATAATTGTTGAAACTGGGTGATGGGTATATGAGTAGGGTCCATTACACTGCTCTTTCTCCTTTCATCTATATTTAAAAATTTTCCATAATAAAAATTTTATTTGGTTCCCTTTTGACTTCACCACCTTCTGACTGCAAGTCACTTGACCTTTCTGAATCTCAAATGCTGCCTCTGAAAAATAAGGATAACAATCGCGACGACTTCACGAGGATGAACGCATGCGAAGGGTTCAACACAGAGCCTGGCACAGTGTGAGCGGTTGATAAACAGGAGCTGTTATTATCGCCAACGCCAGGTCCTCCCTGGCTCTCCACCTGGACGTTGGGAGAGCTGCCGCAGGAGCGGAGCAGGCTACCCTCTGCCACGGCTGCTGGCTCCCACTCGGTGGGTGCATGGCCCCACGGGTGCGCACAGGAACGACTCCCGTCCAGTGGTGTAGGGTGGCGCGTGGCCAGGCAGGGTCGGCAGAGGTGGGGGCTGCTGGCCCGGGGGTGGGGCTGTGGGCTCACCGAGGCCGGAGGGTCCCACTCGCAGCCCTGGCTGTCTCGGCCCCTGCCACTGCGGCTGCTGGCCCTGCCTCGGGCCCCCGCCGCCCCGGCTTTGTCTGGAAGGATGTCCAGAAGGACGTCCAGAAGATCGTTCGGCTGTACGGTCAAATTACCATATTACCCTTTTATTATTATAGATAGTTCAGCTGTGAAAGAAAGAAGCCCTTTTCCAGCTGGCTAACTTGTTGAAAAGCTAGGCTCTCTTAATGATTGGGAGTCAGGATAGCACAAGTCTGCTTGGTCAGAGTAGGATCAGGTTTGCCAAGATGAGATATATGTTACTAATGAGAGATAAGGAACGCTCAGGTTAATGTGCTGGCTGAAGGCTTGGCACAGCCAAAAGGTTGGGCAGACTAGAGCTGGCACAATGAGTGTGAGAACTGAGATGAATGGGAAGGCTTTAAATGGAATATTGGTTATTGACAAGGTAGAGTGTGCCTCTTTTATGGGTTTGATGCTCCTGAAACTATTACATCCTGCCTGGAGTATTTATTGGCCTTTCTGGTATTAGGAAGACCAGTAGCTCAAGTCTATCTTTTTTGTTTCAGTGTAAGTTCCACTGTGGCAGATGGTTCATCTGGTGGTTTGGGGTGTAAGTTCTAAGAGATAATGGAATGGAACTAATATTTGTTGATTGACCTGATGTGCTGGACGCTGTGCCAGACAGTTGATATTCCCTGACTGATTTGTTTTTTATTCCCTAAGTCTTTAATTATTTGAGATTCTACAAATATTGCTGTTCTTCAGTATGTAAAGACAATGTGTATCATTTCTCCAGTGTTTCAGATTAGAAATCTAGAAATTCATTCATTTATTCATTCATCAAATATTTATTAGATTTTTAGTAGTATTGGTACTATGTTGGCCATTGGGTATAAATAGAGTAAAATAAAAGAAACATGGCCACTGTCCTTATGATTTTTATAATCTAGGCAGACAGATTGACTTTAGTAAAAGGCGAAAGATTTATGCGATCTGAAGAGAAACCAGAGCATGACAGATTGACTTTAAATAAACACACACACATATATATAGCTATATATCTCTCTGTGTGTATATATATATAATATACATATAAGATATGTACATATATATATTATTACAAAATAAACAGTAATTTGTAGTAAATACTGTGAAAGGAAAATACTAGGAAAGGCAAAATTCAGGGGCATATGAAAGACAATAATGAGGAGGGAGACATAATTTAGATTGAGGAGTCAAAGAACAAAGTGACATCTGAACAAAAACCTGAGGCTAGCCAGGAGAGAGCCACCTGAAGAGAAAGGATAAGAAAATTCTAAAAAAAAAAAAAAAAGAAAAGAAAATTCTAGGCAGAAGGCAGGGCACGTGTGAATGTGCTGAGGTGGGAAACACCTCAGGGTGTTCAAGGTTCTAAAAGGCCACTGAAATCTAATGGGCAGGTGGAGAGTGGTACAAGATGAGGTAGTATTTGACTCTTTCTTGCCCATCACACCTAGTTAGTGTTTTCACATGTAGGTGTTATTATTCAGGCACAGTGAGGCCAGCAGACTAGGAGACCACTGCTATGGGAAAGATAGGTTGTGAGGAGGGCACACCATGTCAAATGGGGTCATATAGGGAAACACAGGGTTGGTCAGGAGGCAGCAGGAGGCAGGGGGAACATGGGCAAGACTCTTTATTGTGGTTTTCAAGGGAAGAAATGAATGAGGCAGAGTGAACAGGCTTAGGTTTTGCTAGTTTGAGTAATTTCAGCAGGCCTGGGGCATAGGGCTGCCTCTAGTTGTCTGGTATCTGGCCCTTTGGTAATTAGGGCAAGTGGATAATGGGTCCCTGTGAGAGCCCATGAGAGCCCTCCCTATAAAGGAGGTAGCTGCAGTGTGGGATCTGGATTGGTTGGTTTGCATATAAAGTCATGCTCACAGGCTAGTCTTTACTATCACAGGGAATAAAAAGGCATGAGTCATACAATCAGTTATTATTGATCTCTCTAGTCATGTTCCTCTCTGCTGTATTTTATTTTCTGTTTCTTCCCTAATCCCACATTTAGGCACCTATTATGTAGATGCTAAGTATGATATTTAAAACTGACCTCTCTGCTTCCATTTTCTCTTTTCCATTGATCATCTTGCAGATCACCTATAGACAACTGTTGTTTTTTTAAGTCTTACTTTCATTAAGGAAGCTATGAGTTTGAAGGGATATTTAGAGGTGATATAGCCTAACTTACTATATATATATATATATATATATATATATATATATATATATACACATATATATATATATATGTAATATTTTTATTGGTTTCAGAGAGGAAGGGAGAGGGAGACATAGAAACATCAATGATGAGAGAGAATCATTGATCGGCTGCCTCCTGCACACCTCCTACTGGGGATTGAGCCCACAACCTGGGCATGTGCTCTTGACCAAAACTGAACTGGGGACCCTTCAAACCATAAAAAGACATGGATGAGCCTTAAATGTATACATTACTAAGCGAAAGAAGCCAATCTGAAAATGCTAGATACTATATGACTCCAACTATAGGAAATTCTGGAAAAGGCACAACAATGGGGAAAATAAAAGTCAATAGTTGCTGGGGTGAGAGTGGGGAGAAATGAATAGGCAGAGCGTAAAGAATTTTTGGGACAGTGAAAACACTCTGTACGATATTTTAATAATAGATGCATGCCATTATACTTAAGTCAAAATCCATAGAATGTACAACACCAAGAGTGAATTGTATAGTAAACTGTACACTTTGGGTAAATATCAATATAGGCTCATCCTTGGTAAAAAATGTACCCTTCTGGTGAGTGATATTGAAAATGGGGGAGGCTATGCATGTGTGGTAGCAGGGAATATATGGGAACTCTCTATACATACCCTCAATTCCTCTGAGACCTAATTCCTCTGAAAAATAAAGTCTTAAAAAAATGCCATGTCTTGATCCATTGAGGATGAAGACCGTGTTTTCTCCCTTTGGATTCATTACAACATAGTAGTGACTAATTCCTTCCTGAATCCTATTCCTTGGGAATATTTTTATATGTATAGAAGGCAATAAAAACTCAGTTATCACTTAAATCTGTATTGTGCATTGTCTTTTAATTGGTAAGGGATGGTGTAGTTTATTCATAAGAAATGGAAACTCCAAGTTACTATTTATTGAGGTTCACCATGTACTGGGAATTCTGCTGTGCACTTTTATGTGCGTCATCATTTAATCTTCAACACAAGCCAAAGAACACACACACACATCTTCACAAGCCTATGAACCTACTATTATTATTTCCAAGATCACTCAGCTAAGAACTAGCTTATCTAATTTTGGAACCCAAGTCTGTCTAATTTTCCAAGCTCTTGCCTCAATCAAAACTCTGTACTGACACACATTAGTAAATTGTGTAACTGGGCATTCCCATTGCAGCTCTCTACTGTCTCAGTCCTCACCCTTTTCATTATGGATGCCTCATCTCATTTTCTTGCCTGGCCCACTCTGGGTTGCATTGATCAGAAAGGAGATCTATTTTCTTGAAGGGAAGAAATGTTTTTGGTATAGGAGTTATTAGAAATAAGATATGTTAGGCCAGTAAATTCATGGAGACATTGGAAATAAGAGACAAGACAAAGAGGTTGAGGTTTCCCAGTGTTTACATTCCTGTGACTCAAGAGTGCTGAGAACCAAGAGCAAAGCTGAAGTTTAGCCGGGAGGATGAGTTGTCTGAGTTTCAGGATCCCCTCCTCATTTTCCTAAGAAAAACAGCATACACACGAAGTAAACGGTAGTAAGAGTGAAGTAACCTGTGTAATTAGGGCTGAAGTCACCCATAGTCTAGTTAGCTCCATTTGGAGAATGATCTTAGTGGTGGTTTGGGAGGGGGTTGCATCACAGCAAGGAGGAGACCATGAGTACAAACTCGTGTATAGCCCTAGCCGGTTTGGCTTGGTGGATAGAGCGTCGGCCTGCGGGCTGAAGGGTCCTGGGTTCAATTCCGGTCAGGGGCACATGCCTGGGTGGTGGGCTCTATCCCCAGTAGGGGCATGCAGGAGGCAGCCAATCAATGATTCTCTCTCATCATTGATGTTTCTATCTTTCTCTCCCTCTCCCTTCCTCTCTAAAATCAATAAAAATATATTTTAAAAAACTTGGTATATAAATCAGAAAGTTTATACTACCTCTGTGAGCCTAAGTGCTTCTTAGGTTCTGTGGGTTTAATATGCTACTGGACTGATTTGGTTAGTCTGAGAATAAATTGAAAAACTGTTAGTTCGTAGGGTCCTACCTGTTCCATCTGATACTGGAGTTGTGCAAACTGATGCTCCACCCATCAGCACTGGGAGACCATCGAGCTTGTCCTGCTGATTTTTAGGATTGAAAATGGATTAATAGGTATTAATTATATAGTTATTAATAGTATAATTATGGTAATTTTAAAATGGTGATATCATAATTATTAACGCAGATATCTCCCTGTATACACCTATCACTAGTTTCTACAAGGATGGCTGAGCCCACACAATGGCTTAGGATAGGATGGAAGAGAGTCAACATCCAGGGCTGTCTCTGGAACCCTTGTTCCATTGTAAACACTCTCTTCTATCCCCCAGCCTTTCTCCATAATGCTTCCTCCAGGTCTTGGTTTTGATGAAATCTAAATCTCAAAGTAGACTAACAAAAAATTGGTTGTGATGATAAATGGGTGGGTGCTGACTTGTTCAGTTTTTTCCATGGCAACTTCTGAACAAGTGGCTCTCAAGCTTCAGCAAGCATCGCATCAATGGGAAGGCTTATTAAAGCACTGATTTCTGAGCCCTCCCTCCAGTTTCTGATTCAGTAGATCTGGAGTGGAGCCTAGAATTTGCATGTCTAATAAGTTCCTAGATGATGCTAATACCGCTGGTCTGGGAACCACAGTAAGCAGTAGTGTCCCATGAAAATTATAAGCATAATATAGAAACCCTTGAACTTGTAAAGGTGGGGAAGACTACATCTAGTTAAGATGATCAGAAAAAGTGTCAAGTTTATTATGGGCGACACAGATATGAATCAAACACTACTAGTTCTAATTCTCTTAAGTATAAGAATGCTGGAATTTATATTCATTTCATTGGAAGTACCTCACACCTTTAAAAAAGAATTAATAAATTGTGTCCCTTCTAATGTGTTTCTTTATTTATTACACAGTGCAAAAAACTGTAAGAGTGCTCACATAAGTACATTTAAAAGTGTATTTTGAAGAGATTTATCACTTTATATATATGTGCAGACTCTCACACACATATATTTGTTCTGAAAACATAGAAAAATCTGGGGAGGGTGAATACTGTCTTGCCTTATCCATTGGCATGTTGTTTTCATTTGTGATGAAGTGAATGCCCCTTTTTGTGATCTAAACTTTTGCAGTAAAAATTAAAATATTATTTTGGGGAAGAAGGATATTAACTTGCTTTTGGCAAGAAGAGGTGGAAATAATTATACTTTTTATGTTTCCTAAGGACTTACCATATGTTAGGCACATGTTACCTCATTTATCCCTCATCAGTACTCTGCAGGGCTGTATTATGTATTATCTTCAATTTGCAAGTGGGATTCAGACAAATTATTGCATTTCATCAGTTCTAAGATCAAATTAAAAAAACATTTTAAATCTTTGAAATTTAAATGAATCTTATAATTGATGGTATCTTAGATTTGATGAAAACACATAATTTGTACTATTACTCGTGCAAGTTGAAAGGCAATCTTTTAGAAGGTGGCCGTGGGGTGGGACTGGGTGAGATGGGCCTGACATGCCCTGGAGCCAACCTCCCGCAATCCTTCCCTGACCGCTGCACTGATGTCTGCAGAGTGAGTGGGATCCCTCCCTCAGGTGAGGTCTTTTGGTCTGGCCTGTGGGGATGGGGCCAAAACTGGCAGTCTGACATCCCCTGAGGGATCCCAGATTGTGAGGGGCTGGTTCTCGGGTGACGCACCTGGGAATTGGGCTCCCTCCTCTCTGGTTCATCACCCAAGAACCACCACTACCAAGTCACTGCAGTTTGGCAGCTCCTGTGTTGAGCGTCTGCCCCCTAGTGGTCATTGTGTGTCATAGCTACTAGTTGGACGGTTGGTGGGCCAGACAGTTGCTTAGCCTTTTATATATACAGACATATATAGATATACTAGAGGCCCGGTGCACAAAAATTTGTGCACTCGGGGTTGGGAGAGGAGGTCCCTCAGCCTGGCCTGTGCCCTCTCACAGTCTGGGACCCATCAGGAGATAAGGACCTGCTGGTTTAGGCCTGCTCCCGGGTGGCAGAGGGCAGGCCTAATCCTAGGTGGAACCCCTGGTCGGGCTCAGAGCAGGGCCCATTGGGGAGTTGGGGCCCCACCTCCTGTCATGCACAGAGCAGGGCAGATTGGGAGGTTGCGATGCCACCCTCAGTCATGCTCAGGGTAGGGCCGATTGGGGGGTTGGGGCACCACCCCCTGTCACACTCAAGGCAGAGTCCATAGGGAGGTTGCAGCGCCACTCCTGTCATGCACAGAGCAGGGCCGATCAGAGGGTTGGGGCTCCGCACCCTGTCACACTGATCCCGGTGCTGGGAAGCCTCGCTGCTCCGCTGATCCCAGGGCCAGGACGCCTCTCGGCTCCCCTGATCCCTGGCCCGGAGGCCTCTCGGCTCCGCTGATCACCAGGCCAGGAGGCCTCTTGGCTCCCCTGAACGCGGGGCCGGAGGCCTCTTGGCTCCGCTGATCACCGGGGCTGGGAGGCCTCTCTGCTCCGCTGATCGCGGGGCCTCCGACTCCGCTGATCACGGGGCCAGGAGGCCTCTCAGCTGATCACCAGGCCGGGAGGCCTCTGGACTCCGCTGATCACAGGGGCTGGGAGGCCTCTCGGCTCCGCTGATCACCGGGGCTGGGAGGCCTCTGGACTCCGCTGATCACCGGGGCTGGGAGGCCTCTGGACTCCGCTGATCACAGGGGCTGGGAGGCCTCTCGGCTCCGCTGATCGCGGGGCCTCTGACTCCGCTGATCACGGGGCCAGGAGGCCTCTGGACTCCGCTGATCACCGGGGCTGGGAGGCCTCTCGGCTCCGCTGATCACCGGGGCCGGGAGGCCTCTAGGCTCCGCTGATCGCCGGGCCTCAGACTCCGCTGATCACCGGGGCTGGGAGGCCTCTCTGCTCCGCTGATCGCGGGGCCTCTGACTCCGCTGATCACGGGGCCAGGAGGCCTCTGGACTCCGCTGATCACCGGGGCCGGGAGGCCTCTCGGCTCCGCTGATCACTGGGGCCGGGAGGCCTCTCGGCTCCGCTGATCACCGGGGCCAGGAGGCCTGTGGACTCTGCTGATCACCGGGGCCGGGAGGCCTCTCGGCTCCGCTGATCCCAGGCCCTGAGGCCTCTCTGCCCTGCTGCTTCAGGGCTGTTTGGCTTTGCTCTGCTTGGAGCCTGAGTATGCAAATTAACCGCCATCTTTTAGCTTCTATAATTGAAACATTGTATCTTTTGGAGTTGTTGCTTCAGGAGCTCAGAGCCCTGCAGCTGCGGGGATCCTTGACTTTCTCCATCGCTGGGGCAACCAAGCCTCCTATTCTCAGCTGCCTGGCTGCCAGCCGCCATCTTGGCTGACAGTTAATTTGCATATCTCACTGATTAGCCAATGAAAAAGGTATCGGTTGTACGCCAATTACCATTTTTCTCTTTTATTAGTATAGGATATAGATTACATATAATATTTCATTCATGGTTGAATTGGGTCTAAATCCTGTACTCCCCCCCCCCCCCTGTAAATTGCTTTACCTTATGTTACAAAAACAGACTTTTTGTTCCTTCTCCAAATGTTCTCTCTCCCTCTTTACACACACACACACACATATTCTCTTTCTTCCTCTCTCATTCTCCCTCAAATGGTCTTAAATTTCAGTATAAACTACAAATATCCTGATTATAAGATGCTCTGCCTTATGTCAAGTCTTATACTTATTTTGAGTTGGTAAACTTCATCTATCTAATGTGTTAGTCCCCTCTCTCATGCTAAATTACTCACTTCATCTGTTTTGCTCAATTCCCTTTTATCCACAATCCTTTAGAATCAGTTGCTTTGACACTGGGGAAGAAACTAAGCTTCTTTCTTAAATATTTGGTTAATTGGACACATTAATTCTGACTGAAACAATGAAGGTATTTTGATTTTTATTGAGCAACTTAGCTCTCCTAGGCCAATACTTATCAAATTGAGGACACCACCTCAAATACTTAGCATCAGTTTTACTTGAAGAAGTAGGGCATTTAGCTTTTTCCTCCCTGGCTGCTTGAAGATCAAACTTCATCATGAATGACACGGTAACTATCTGGACCAGGAAGTTCATGACCAACGGATTACTTCAGCAGAAGCAAATGGTCATTGATGTCCTTCACCCTGGGAAGGCAACAGAACCCAAGACAGAAATTCGGGGAAAACTAGCCAAAATGTGTAAGACCACACCTGATGTCATCTTTGTGTTTGGATTCAGAACCCACTTTGGTGGTAGCAAGACCACCTGCTTTGGCATGATTTATGATTCCTTGGATTATGCAAAGAAAAATGAATCCAAACACAGCCTTGCAAGACATGGCCTATATGAGAAGAAGACCTCAAGAAAACAGAGAAAGGCACGCAAGAACAGAATGAAGAAAGCCAGGGGGACTGCAAAGGCCAGTGTTGGTGCTGGCAAACAGAAGGAGTAAAGATTCTTTGGTGACTTTATCTGTGAAGGTTGTGCAGATTTTTCATGAGAGGATTGATAAACTATAAACTTAAAAAAAAGCAGAAGAGCATTTAAAAATGTAGATTAAAGTCCTTGAAAAAAGTATTTTTTATATTAAAACGAATGTGAAAAGATTATGGAATAGGATGAGATATTCATTGGTATTTTTACGGTAAAGTTTTATGAAGTTTGGAGCTGGTGGTAGACCACTTATAGCACTTGTGGTTGAAACCATAGACTTTGGAGCAAGACTTTGAATCCTAGCTCCATTTTTCTCTAACTGTGTGTCCTTGGGCAAGTGGCTTAACCTCTTTGTGTCTTAGTTTCTCAGTCTCCTCATTTATAAAATGGAAATTATAATATCGTCTGCCTTATAGGGTTATGAGCATAAATCACAAGTATAAGTTAAATGTTGGAACAGTGGCTGGTACATGGTGAGCTCTCACTAATGTTACCTATTTTCATTTTGATTTATACTTCCTGATGTCCCAGGGGCAAATTTTTTCGGTTCTCCTTTTTTGTTAAGGTATCTTGGCATAAAAGTTTGAGAAGCCCTTCCCCAGGATCCTCTCCAATATGTTGCACTTGCCTCTCTCTGTTGGTCTTTTGTAATGTTTCATGAATGTATTGTTTTCTTTTCTTTTTTTGCAACATGATTAAAAACAAAGAGTAGCTGTTTTAGGAATTTGGAAAGTGAAGGGGAATGTCCCTCAGTTTCATTCATTTTTAAAATAAAATAACCTAATAATTGGGAGTAGTGAGCCATGGTGAAGATTTCGGAGGGAGGGAAGTGAAAATTTTCAAAGTCTCAACTCTCCTTGGGACCAATATTTGGACACACTGGTCATAAAATATGAAGTCTGTAATTGAAACTTTCTCTTGTAAGACTTGGGATATGTGTAGTCTCATCTGGTTATGGCTCATTAGGGAATAAATTTTCTGACGCAAATGAGGTTTAAAAAAAAGCATAGTGTCTCTTTATTTGGTTAACATTATTTCTGCAGTTTGTTTTCCTTGTCAGCTTTAAAAGGAAGAGAGAAAAAGCAAAGCACCCTGCCACACTGCCAAAACTTGGCAGAAGTATTTCAGTGAGCAAAAATTTTCCACCTTCAGCAATGTTTGAAGTAGCTGCACAGTGGGGGCCCCACAGGCTATTTTTGGTGCATCAAAACATCATATCATGTAAAGTTTAGAAGGCTCGGGTGCCTGAAAGCCAAAGGAAAAGACCAGTGTAGAACTGGAGGCGCCTGTCCCCTGTTCTTTCTTGCCTCTTCCATCTGATATTATCTTTGGCTCAGTGGCTCAGGAATCAGAGAATCAGAGGCCAGATCCTCCATTTACCATTGACACTGCTGGACCCTACTCTGCCATCACCACCACCTAGGACAGGAGCTGCCTAAGAAATTGGAGAGCAGTGGGAGCTACCCTTCCTTTGCTACCCTCCTTTACTTACCAATATTTTCTAGGCTTGTGATTTTTGCAACTAGAAATAAATATCTTATAAGTTCATGATTTTTGCCACTAGAAATGAAAGCACATGACTATTGACCATAACTCATAGTAAATGAGTGCCTGTGAGTTGCCATGTTCAATACTAAACTCACACCATTATAGAACAGACATCATTCTTTCTATATCAAGGGTGAACTTGAGGCTTAGAGGAAAAAGTTTGGTAAATTATTCAAGGTCACAAGTAAGTTGTTACATTAGTCAACTTTTCCAAAAAAACAGGACTAATAGGAAATATGTATTTATTATGAAGAATTGGATCAGACGTTTATGGAAGCAGAGAAGTCCCATAAGAAGATTATATCCTCTATCTGCAAGCTGGAGAACCAAGAAAGTCAGTGCTGTAATTCAGTCCAAGTCCAATGGCCTGTGAACCAGAGAAGCTGATATCATAAGTCCCAGTCCAAGGTCAGGAGAAGATGTCCTGAGATGCCCCAAGTCAAGTAGTGAAGCAGGAAATAAAAGGGATGACTTCCTTCTTCTGGCTTTTGTTCTATTCAGGCCCACCCACACCGGGGAGGGCAATTTACTGTGTCTGCTGATTCAAATACTAATATTATCAGGAAACACCCTCACAGACACACCCAGAAGTAATGTTTAATCTGGGTACCCTGAAGCCAGTCCAGTTGACACATAAAGTTAACCATCACTAGCCAGAGGTTCCGGATGTTGGAAAATATTTGACCATTGCATCGAGCCTGTTATATCAAGTTGCTATCAATGAATAACTAATCACATCATACAAAGGGCACATTTGTTTCTGAAGTGTCTGTGGGTCATCTCGAGGGTTGAGAATCTAGGCTGGCTGATGTAGGCTAGGTGGCTGGCTGGGGTAGCTCTGCTCTATGTGCCTCTCATGTTCTGCCTGAGATCAGCAGGTTAGCCTGGACATGAATAAGATGGAAACTGGAAATACACAAGGTTTCTTAAGGCCTGTGCTTGGAACTGGCATACCCACTTCTGCTCCATTCCATTGATCAATGCAAGTCAAAAGGCCAAGCCCAATGTCAAGTAGCAAACAGATAATATTCCACCTCTATGGGTTGTAGTGGATGCTGTGCTGCACCTCCTCATCCCCCTTTCAGAACCACTTATTCCCTCATCTGCCAGGAATGTTTGTTGATGACGGCTCACAGATATCTCCACCCCTGACTCCCACTTCAACCCTCAATTCAGGTTCCCCATCCCCACTGCCTACCAGGAACTGCCCTCAGCGGAAGGATACTCCTTTGCCCAAAGGTGCCCCTTTGAGCAACTTACATGCAATGACTGGTCATATGTGAGGGCACAAAGACTGGACCGCTTGCCTCAATTCAAAACATCTATGAAGGGCTCTCCCAACTCCAGGGCTTCCCATTGGGTTGGCTGAAGCCTCAGTCCCATTTTTCTCTCTGTCTAATCTTGCTTCCCTCACTCTGTTAAAAGTTCTGTTCCTAAGAACACTCCTCAATAATTATCACCTGCAAATCTAACCTTCCACCTGGGAGGAATCCCAAAGACAATGGCCAAGGACATGGATAGAGTATAGGATAGAATCATACCCAATTTATAATAATAAAAGCATAGTATGCTAATTAGATCAGACAGCCGAATGTCCTTCTGGACAAAGCCATGATGGCCGGCAGCAGCTGCGGGGTGATGGTGGCACCTTCCCCTGATCAGCCCAGTTGCTTCCTGCAGAGGGAGGCCAGACTGTGGCTTAGGCCCGCTCCCATCAGTAGGACATCCCCTGAGGGCTCCTGGACTGTGAGAGTGGGCAGGCCATGCTGAGGGACCCCCCCTCCCCAGTGCACGAATTTTCGTGCACCGGGCCTCTAGTAATACAATATTACCATACCTTTGTAGTTAACAACTAGGCTAAACTGCATGCCAACTTAAAAAAAAAAAAGCATGAATTAGAGAGAACACTGACTCTCTGTCTGAAATGCCCTAATATGTATTTAAATCTTGGATATTAGACCTCAAAATATATTTGAGATGAAACTCAGTTTGTAAAGGTAGGTAGTCCCGAAGAGTTGTGGGCAAATGGAAACTTCATAAATTGAATTACATTCTAAGTGTTGGTAGGAGTTTGCTACTCTAAAGTGAAAAATGCAGTGAATTATTTTGTGGATAATCACTTTAATAACTTATTGATTTTTCTGTGTCAGGTTTTATATATCAGCACTTTATTTCATTTTTATAAACCCATTTCATATTTTTTATGATTCCATGTGTGAAATTATAGAATGCTGTCACAAATTTATTTTTGGGCTCTGATTCTTAGTGGATTTCCTTTGCATTAATTTTAAACTGATATGAACCTTAGCAGATTCAAGGGACTCCGGAAAGATCTGGGGGCAGGATTGTTGGAAATGGGTACTATGGAAATAATGAGTAGAGCAGATGAACAGCCCAGGAGAAGAAACTTTGGGCCAAGTAGTGCTTCTACCGTAAACAAGCAGGAACATAGAAAGTAGATACTTGCCCTATTCAGGGACGGGTATTAAGAAAACAGCTGCATCGGAAGAACAAGTCAGTAGGAAAATCAAGTGTTGCCATCGAATATTGCCTACACGCTCTTTGTGATCTGCAGGTTGAGAAAGACAAGCTGTGCCAGAAAGCATGTCAGAACACTGGTGGCTGGGGAGCTGGAGGCCCCCATGTCAGGAAGCAACAAGCTCAGAAGAGTGATAGAGCCAACAAACATTTATTCAGTACTTATGGTATGCAAGTCATGTTTACATTCATTGTCCTCCTACTTTCCTGGGAAGGTTGTGGCTCTCTGATATGTTTCCTATATCAGCCAGGGTCCAGAAAATATTCTTGATATTTTAAACAGAGAGAATTTCGTTCAAGGAATTGGTTACACAGGAGATGACAGAGCTAAGAAGCCTAAAGTGGACCATGTGAAATCCTTGAGGTTAAGAGCAGGAAGGTGCTACCACTGCCTAAAGCTTAAAAATCAAAAAGATCCAGGCTCACCAGGCAGAAGCTGGGGTGATAGCAGGCCTTGCAGTAAGAGTAGGTTTATAGAAGAGAAAGTCACTGCCACAGATAAGGCCTGAAGCACAAAGACAGGGGGAGAAATTCCCTGGCTTCTCCTTTTCTTGCCTCTGAAGTGGGGATAATGGTGGTTTTTAGTTGGATTAAATGGGAAAATCTGTGTCTAACTTGTATGTTCTAGGCCTCATCACAGAACAAGATCTCACATTCTTTTTTGGGTGTGTTTTTTTGTTGTTAATCCTCACCTGAGGATATTTTTCCCCCATTGGTTTTTAGAGAGCAGAAGGGTGGGGGAGAGACAGAGAGAGAAACATGGATGTGAGAGAGACACACCTATCGGTTACCTCACACATGCACCCCTACCTGGGAGGGGAATAGAGCCTGCAACGGAGGTACGTGCCCTTGACTGGAATTGAACCTGATGCCCATCAGTCCTCAGGCTAGTGCTCTATCCATCGACTGAAACCAGCTAGGGCTCACATTATTTTTATATTTCAATTTTTATGGCATGAATTTTCATCATACTTGACTTCAGGAGATTAACTCCCTTCAAAGTATTTCCAGTTATTTCTAGACATCCTCAAAGAAGTTCCCTTGCCAACTTGTTTCTTTTGCAGTTGCTGTGGGCTTCTGTCCTGTTATTTTTTTCTGCCCTAGCTCCCACATGTCGAGCATCTGCTTGCAAGGCCACTTGCTGAGGTTTCGCCAAGGCTGAAGTTTATCCAGGGTCACTGTCCATCAGGATAACATAGCCCATGCCAAGGGCGTTGACTCTTACTGCTCCCAGAGAGCCTGGTTCTTGGGAAGCCTCCATGTGGCTTGTTTCTGTGGCGAGGAGGGGAGAATGGCCTGCTCTGGCTCTAAGCTGTCTCAGTCCCAAATATGCAGAGCCTCTCAGAGTCGCTCTAACTAGTTCCTCACCTGGTGTCACATAAAAACAAAACTCACAGAGGTTCTGGAACTTGCTTCCACCCTCTCGGCTAAAGGGATATCTCGGCCAGGGCTTGGAATGGGAACAGATGCCTAGCCACAGCTCTCCCCCAAACCCCTGCTGCTTCCATTTTCCACACTGAAGCTCCTAGATACATCAACCACTGTGGGACGGAACAGGGAGAGTCAAGTAGGGAGGAGAGGTCTAGATGTCCTTGGTCTATGAATCATTCCTGGAACAATACTTGGAATGTGGTATATTCTCAATGAATGGTAATTATCATATAAATAAGAACCCCCATTTCCTACCATTCAGATGCTGCAAGTCCTTCCAGTTTCAGTTTAGATGTCAGTTCTTACAAGAATCCTGGCTGTAATCTCTTCAGTATGAAGTGGCTGTCCCTCTGTGTGAGATTCCTAGGGCTGCAGTACAAACACTGGGTTGCTCAAAACAACAGAACCATATTCTGCCACAGCTCTGAAGGCTGCAGGTCTGAAATTAGTGTGTTGGCGGGGCCATCTTATCGTTATCTGCTCTAGGGGACATTGCTTCTTTGCCTCCTCCTGGCTTCTGAGGTTCTCTGCAAACGTGTTGTTTCTTGGTTGGTAGCTGCATCACCCAAACTGTCTTTGTTGTTTCATGGATGTCTTCTCCCTGTTTGTCTTCATCTTCACAGGATGTTCTCTCTTATAAGGACACCAGTCAGAGTGGATTTGGGCCCACATCAAGGATCTCATTTTAACTTAATTATGTTTGCAAAGACCCTATTTCCAAATAAGGACACATTCCGAGGTACCTTTTTGAGGGACATAATTCAACTCCTAGTATCCTCCAATAATCTAAAATCTAATAGCAACAATCTTATTTCTCTTTTGACATCTATCACATTCTAGCTTCATTTTTAGCAATTTATCTTCTATTTCCCCTTACAACACTGAAGACTCCTAGGGCAGGATCTATTTTTGTGCCCTGACAATACCTGCCTGACCATAAGTTTGGTAGTTAATAAATGCTTGGGCTCTCTTCCTGACTCACAACCAACCCATTAGACTGGGGCAGGCTGCCACCTTGCTTGGTATGTGCATTTCTGAGTTTCTTGTGTTTTTGACTCTTTGGTTGATTTCTTTTCTGGAAAGAATATCGATTAGGAGGATGGGCTTGGCTAGCTGAGATAGCCAGTTACAGCCTGCCTCAGATGGTTAAATATTTATGTTTTCTGGGAGTGAACAGCAGACTTCACTCTACCAGGAGAAATAATCTTATTTGTCTCCAGTTTATGTCTCTTTTTCTTCTTTTTCATTTTCAGCATCTTGATGATATCCTTAGTTACAGTTGCTATGGAAGTACTGTAGAGTTTCCTGCAGTGCTGGGTGGGGTGGTGCCTAGAGTCCTCTTCAGTGCAGATTTATGATGATGCCCAAGCTGTAGGTTTCATTTGCTAGTTTTATAGCTTAGTAGTTGCTTGGCATCAGGGGAGTGATATACGTTTATTTTGGTCCCCTGATTTATCGTACTGATTTTATTTTTATTTTTCATTGGTTCTGGAGTACTCGTCTTCTTCTTAAATACTCAACCCATGATATCACAGAATATAAAGGCAGGGCCAGCCCCATCTTCTTGTCCTGAATCAGTGAACAGATGCAGTCCCTCCATATCAGTGGTGAGGGGCTATGCCAGCTTATCAAAGCACTTGAAATCTTTTAAGGATGTACAGTTTCAGAATTGAGACTAAGAGGAGGAAAGAAAACCGTGCTATCTGGAGACTTGGACTCCGGTTGCTTCTATAAAATGGAAATAGTAATAGTAATAGTAATAGTAATAGTAATAGTAATAGTAATAGTAATAGTAATAGTAATAATAATAGTAATAGTAATAGTAAAATAGTAATACATGTCCCACCCACATAATAGGATTGTTATAAAGGCCTCATGATTAATGTATGTGAAAACAATTTATAAGCTATACAGTGCTATAAATGCTCCCAAATGTCATTGTGAATCACAACTAAAATCTTTTTTTAAAATATATTTTTATTGATTTCAGAGAGGAAGGGAGAGGAAGAGAGAGTAGAAACATCAATGATGTTTGATCATTGATCAGCTGCCTCTGCACACCCGCTACTGGTGATCAAGCCCACTGCCCGCACATGTGCCCTTGACTGGAATCAAACCTCGGATCCTTGAGTCCACAGGCTGACGCTCTATGCACTGAGCCAAACCAGCCAGGGCTCAACTAGAATCTTAATAGTCTTGGCTCTGCCTTTGACCTGGGTGACCATGGGAAGTAACAATCTCCCGTGAAACAATGAGATATCATCTCACAACTGTCAGAATGGCCATCATCAGTAAATCAACAAACAGCAGGTGTTGGTGAGAATGTGGAAAAAAGGGAACCCTCATGAAATGTTGGTGGGAATGCAGATTGGTGTGGCCACTGTAGGAAACAGTATGGAATTAATTTAAAAAATAAAAATTGGAACTACCTTATGACCCAGCGATTCTATTTCTAGAAATACATCTGAAGAAACCGAAACACTAATTCAAAAGAATATATGCACCCCTATGTTCACTGCAGTGTTATTTACAATAGCCAAGATTTGGAAGTGGCCCAAGTGTCCATTAGTAGGTGAATAAATAAAGAAAGTTATGGTACATTTACACAATGGAATATTACTTGGCCATAAAAAAGAAGAAAATCTTAACTTTTTCATCAGCATGAATGAACCTGGAGAATATTATGCTAAGTGAAATAAGCCAGTCAGAGAAAGACAAGTACCATATGATTTTACTTATATGTGGAATCTAATGAACAAAATAATCCCGTAACAAACAAAATAGAAACAGACTCATAGAGACAGAGAACCGACTGACAGCTGTCAGAGGGGAGGGGGATTGGGGGTTGGATAAAAAATAGTGAAGAGATTAAGCAAAAAAGAAAACACCTCATAGATACAATCAACAGTATGGTGATTATCAGAGGGAAAGGGGAGCGGGCACAGGTAGAAGAGGGTAAAGAGGGGGCATAAACGATGATCAAAAGATACTTGACTTGTGGTGGTGAACACACAATACAAAATACAGATGATGTATGATAGAATCATACATCAGAAACCCATATAATTTTATCAAGCAGTGTCACCCCATTAATTTAATTACACCCCCCACCCCCCCACACACATCTCTGATGAAGACCTGAGTTGGCCTCTTTACTAAACAATCTGAACAAATGCTCAGGCCATTTTGTAGCATTTTCAAGGTCATCTTTTTAGGAAGGAAGGGATAATGTAACCTTAATTATCAGGTTGAAGAGGAGGAAAAACCTTGATTTTTTTGGATATCTTTTTCAAGTTAGTTCTTTAATATCAAGTCTTTCTGATGCATCTATCCTTGTTTGGCATATTGGCATGTGCTATTGTAATTTTGCTCCTTCGCATAGTTGTGTTTTGTTTTGTTTTGTTTTGGTATGTGCTTTGGTTTAGGGTAGACACTCACCACCTATTAGAACACATTTAGGCACGAAGACTGACAATTCTAGGGAAAAGTTCTGAATACACTTAGTGATTTGATTCATGTATCTTAGTTTAAAAAATCTGTTAATTTATTCTGGAGATGCTCTAAAATTGATGTCATTACAATTAAACAATTCTTAATAAAGAATATTCTGCCTGACAACTCTAGATACATTTATTATGCAGCTTTTCTGAAAGCACTTTTTCTTTTCTATTGGATATATTGGGGTGGCATTGGTTGTGGAAGCATTTTCAATTTGCTCATTTGGAACAAATTTTGTGTGTTGAATGCAGTTGGTTTCTAGAACTGACGCATTTTCCAAATACAAGTATGATCTGCCCCCGCTGCCCCCGTTGACTTTCTTCTGCCAGCGTGTTGTCCAACTCTTCTTTAAAGTGCTGTCAGAACATGGTCCACTCATCATGAACAGGAAACGGGCTTCTTGCCCACTCTTACAAAAGTAGAAAGATAATTTTATTTTTAAATTATAAGAAAAGAAGAAACCGAACTAATTTCTACTCCTCTAAGACTATTATTGTGAGACATTTAAATAAGTGGGATACCCAGAAACGAAAGGAAAAGCTGCAATTTTCATGGTTTTGAGTAAAATGCAGCAGAATTTCCATTTCACTTTACACATCAAGTAACTATCTTGTGAGTCAGTATAAATACATCAAGAAACCAAGGCTCCCTGGAAGACAAGAGTAGTTTCATGTGGGCGGGCAAGTATTTAGGCAACTCAGCATGAAAACTGGGCCATATGCTCAAGCCTATTTCTCTATATTTAGATTTTTGATGCAAATTCTATCTCTGTCTCTAGAAAATAAATGCAGAAGACCTTCAAAGACAACAATGAAGAACTCATTTTACTAAAGTGCCAATACTGCCAGCTCTGAAAAAGAACAGAATTTTCAGTTCTATCTAATCAAATAATCATCTTGACAATTTTTACAGCAATAGTTGTTTATGGAACTGACAAAAGTGACCATTCGTTTAAGATAAAGTCCAGCGTTAGTTAAACATCCACTATATAGTGCACATTTGATTTAACCACGTGGATGGTTTACCCCAAAAATGTTCTTCATAAATTGCTGAGGAAAGAAATAATTTGTTGCTGTTGAATGATCTGGTTGCCTGCCTCGATCTTCTGCTTCACTATGGATATTTATGCAGACTTTATTAGAATAACATTTTGTAGGGTAAAAATAGTTTATCCTGCCACAGCTTTCTCCATTTGCCAGTTTCAAACTTTCTCTTTCATTTTTGATTGGTACCACTTTGGAACTATCTCTTTATGATTCAACTTTTGCATTTGTGGAGAAGATAAAATAACACCTCTAAAATAATACAAGGTTATTGCAATGATTAGTGGAAGAGTGCAGAAAACTTCACACAGGGCCTGACATATAATAAGTGCCCAATAAATCTTAACCTGTCTTGCCCTAGCTGGTTTGGCTCAGTGGATGGAACATTGGCCTGTGGACTAAAGGGTCCCAGTTTTGATTCCGATCAGGGGCACTTACCTGGGTTGCACACTTGATCGTTGGGGGCATGCAGGAGGCAGCCAATCAATGATTCTTTCTCATCATTGATGTTTTTCTCTCTCCCTCTCCCTTCCTCTCTGAAATCAATAAAAATATATTTAAACAAATAAATCTTACCTGTCTTTACTTTTACTATTAAAGATGTGAACTTGGAAGTCAATAAACATTTGTTAATTTTTTAGTTATGAAAGACAGTGTCTTGATGTAAGTCTGCAAATGCTCTTATAATGGATATAGTGCCTCTACATGCAAAGTGAAATATAGATTTTAAACAATTACCCTCATTAATTATTCTAGATTTTCTTTTTTTAAAAAAATATATCTTTATTGATTTCAGAAAGGGAGGGAGAGGGAAAGAGAGAGAGAAACATCAATGATGAGAGAGAATCATTGATTGGCTGCCTCCTGCACATCCCCCACTGGGGATAAAACCTGCAACCCAGGCATGTGCCCTTGGCTGGAATCGAACCTGGGATCCTTCAGTCCACAGGCTGATGCTCTATCCACTGAGCCAAACCAGCTAGGACATTCTAGATTTTCTTTATCTTCCTGATTTATATATGCTTTGCAGCAGAGCTTTATGCACAAAGATTCACTTAGCTTGGGTATTATTTTTATGGTCATTTTTTCCCTTTTTTTGGGTACTCATTGTTTATGATGATAAGATAAGAATTTGGGTACAAATAATTTGTTTGGGTGGTGATCTCAGCAAGCATGATCAGGAATGGGAAGGTAAGACTGGCAAGAGAAGAATGCCATTAAGGTACCTTGATAAACAGGTTACTGTAGAGGGCTAGTGGGCTCCATCCTCCTGGGGTCCCTCTGAGAGTCTACATAAACCTGTTGACTTTGAGCCACCTCATCCATTTAGCTCAGTACCATACAAATCCTATCACTTTCTAAGAGTGTTACCACATGAAAAGTTTGGGAAGCATTGCTATAAAGAATCATGGAGAGCCCTGACCGGTTTGGCTCAGTGGATAGAGCGTCGGCCTGCGGACTGAAAGGTCCCAGATTCGATTCTAGTCAAGGGCATGTACCTTGGTTGCGGGCACATCCCCAGTAGGGGGTGTGCAGGAGGCAGCTGATCGATGTTGCTCTCTCATCGATGTTTCTAACTCTCTATCCATCTCCCTTCCTCTCTGTAAAAAAAAATCAATAAAATATATATTTTTTTAAAAAAAGAATCATGGAGAGAAATGTAACCTGGAGAAAGGAAAATTTAAGTTAAGCAGTATGGTCAGACGGTGTGAGGTCAGACGTTGGAGACGTAGGGTTTTTGTATACTTGAAAAACTGTCCAAGAAAGAGAAATTCAGGTAAAAGCAGTGCCAATCGTTGGAAAACACAGGGAGGTAAATAAAAGCGCTGTCTGAGTAAACAGAACTGCTTGTGAGGGGCAGCACGTTTAATTCTTAGAAGAATCATGTGAATTGGAATCTTTACTTTTCCCCTCAACCCACAACTAAACTATTTTGCAGATGATAAAATGGACATTTCAGAGGTTTTGCTATTCACCCAGGGTTGCAAAGCTAGTTACTGCCAAGTGCGAAGATTAGAACTTGAATTTGTTTGATGTTGGAGCCCATTCTCCTTCCTTCATTTCAGACTAAATTATTCTCTCTCCAGGAAGTGTTCAAGCAGAGATTGGTTGCCTACTTGGAAATTAGGAGGGATTCCTATAGCGTGGTACAGAACCAGATGACTCTCAAGCTTTTTGCAGTTAATGACTTAATAGTACTATGAAATAAGTGTCATATGTTAGACCCTCAATTTAAAATTGTTTATTTCTCAAATTAGGAATTTAAGTTCTGGTTTATTTAAATGGCCATTAGATGTTTTTATTTTTTATTTATGTTCTTTAAAAATTTGTTTCAGAGAGGAAGGGAGAGGGAGAGAGAGAGAGAGAGAGAGAGAGAGAGAGAGAGAGAGAGAGAGAGAGAGAAATAGAAACATGCCTCCTGCATGCCCCCCACTGGGGATTGAGCCTGAAACCCGGGCATGTGCCCTGACCGGGAATCAAACCGTGACCATCTGGTCGATGCTCAATCACTGAGCCACATCAGCTGGATCATTAAATGAAGGGAGAGGGAGAGAGAGATAGAAACATCAATGATGAGAGAGAATCATTGATTGGCTGCCTCCTGCATCTTCCTCCCCCTACTGGGGATCAAGCCCACAACTTGGGCATGTGCCCTTGACCGGAATCGAACCTGGGACCCTTCAGTCCACGGGTCAATGCTCTATCCACTGAACCAAACTGGCTAGGGCCCATTAAATGTTTTTAAATTACCTTTGATTTGATACTAATACAAACTGTTTTTGTTAATTGTTTAAAGCATTTCTTATTAGCATTGGAATATGCTGCTTGAATCAATAATAGTTTAGGGAACCAGAGGCCATTAAAAAAATGAAGCAAGAAAAGGTTGTAAATTAATAAAGGCTAGAAATGGAAAGATAAATGAAGTCCAGACACAGAAAACGAAGGACAGATTATGCTTAACTGTGCCCAGAAAAGATGTGAGAGATGCACACAATGAAGCCTGTTATTTAAAGAGGGGTTGCTGAGCTATAGGAGTTGAGTGTATGGGAGCAGAAGCACAATCCTTTTATTTTTATGTATGTATGCATGCATGTATGTATGTATGCATGTATTTATTTATTTTTGTTAATCCTCACATGAGGATATTTTTCCATTGCTTTCAGAGAGAGTGGAAGGGAGAGAAGGGCGAGGAGAGAGAGAGAGAGAGAGAGAGAGAGAGAGAGAGAGAGAGAGAGAGAAGAGAGAGAAAGAAATATCGATGTCAGAGACACACACACACGCATCAACTGGTTGTCTCCTGCACATGCCCCTACTGGGGGTGGGGATTGAACCCACAACACAGGTACATGCAGTTGACTCGGAATGGAACCGGAGACCCTATGGTGTGTGGGCCCATACTCTAACCACTAAGCAACGCCAGCCAGGGCAGAAGCACAATTCTTTTAGTGTGCCCAGCATTGTTTGGGCTTTAAAAGAATAATGGCTTTTGTTTCTGGCTTTACATTTGAAGTAGGATGGAGTTAGAAGAAGCCTGTGATCATTATTAAAATATTGGGGGTGGGTAAAAGGTTCTATGAATTTCTATGAATTATGTAAGTTGTTACTTCTGTCTCCAGTAGGAAGGGGAGGCATCTGGCCAGTCACATTCCTTCTTTATTACTCTTTCCTTCAAGTCAGGAATGTAGTCAGAATGCCCACTAGATGGTGCTGAAATAATTGTATAGAATCCTGTGACCTCTAGTAGGATATAAGGATAGGAACTGTTAGAACTGAAAGGCATTCTGCCTAGGATTTCAGCCTCAAGACATGAAGATTTCATACATCGAGAGGACTAGCAATGCTTTTTAAAATATCATGTGATATCAAAATGCCTGTCCAAAAAAGGTGAAAAAAAATACTACCTCAGAGTCAAGGTTAATATTGTTGGTAGGAACATGGATTTCATTCAGTATCTTTTCTACTGTAAGTAGTAAGCTTAAAGGAGAAATCTAATTCACTAGATTTGGGGGCATTTATGAGGATTTCAATTTATATTATTATATCTTTTGGCTACCATATACTGTTAAAAAGTTGTTTTTTCCACCTTTATATCTCATCCTTAAATGTCACCTCCAAAGTATATAAGATGTGGATCAATACTTATGTCAAAAGCAGTGATTTGGGGGAATAAAAAGAAATAAAAGGCAGGCAGAATGAAATACTAATTGCTGAGGCAAAAAAGCAAGACTTTAGTTGAAAAGTAGATGCTGTTATGACTGAATGGTTTTAGATTTCCTAAGGCTCAATTTTAAAATAGTTTTTTTTTTCTTCCAAACCCAGTCCTGGATCAATCCAAAAAATTGCTTTCTCCAGTCCTGTACTTGAACTGCCAGGATGCTAAAGAAATATCCCATAACAGGGCAGTTTTAATGCTATTACAAAGTCAAGGTTTTGTACAGAGGGCTGGAGGTTCTGAAAAGATGGCAACTTGAATGAATGCATTCCTCCTCACTGCCACTGTCAAACCAACACAGCACCCACTCTGAGCCCCTGAGGTCCTGGGTCTGAGAGGGCTGGAAGGTGCTGGCTTTCTGAGTCCTCATGAAAAAGCCAACTGGACTTTCTGTCCAAGGGCCAACTGGAACCCACCTTTATTCCTGCCTAAAGGATAACAGAAATGTCCATAGCAATAGTGTTCGTAATAGCAGAAAATGAAAACCACCTACCCATCAATTAGTACAATATAAAGTAATCAGCTGTGATATATGTGTACAATGAATATTATATTGTACAGCACTGACAAAGAAGGAACCATGGTTCCATGTTGCCACATGAAAACAAGCATGCACTGTGTATATAATAATAAGATATATATGTATGTATGTATATGTGTGTATATATATATATATATATGTATATATGTGGATGGTGGCTACTTTTAGGAAGTGAAAAGCTACAGGGGCTTCAATTATAACTATAATAGCTTAATTTGTGAACTGAATGGTGGGTCGAGATGTGATCATTGAGGTATAATTTATATTTTTGGCATGTCCCAAATAATTAAAAGGAGAATGGGGGAGAAGAAGGAGGAGGAGAGGAGAGGATGAGGACAAAAGGAAGGGAGAAGAGGAGAGGAAAGGAAGAGGGAGAAGACCAATTCAGAAGGACCTGGAATGGGAAGTAGCAGGCCACTGAGTTCTAGGAGGTGTGTGGTTTTTGGCAAGAAGTCACCATTCTGGAGACTCAGTATAAAAAGAAGGGATGAATCTGAGGCCAGAGTATACGACTCCTAGGAACATCAGATGAAATAGCAAGGATAGGAAGGCGCCCTTTCAAATGGAGTAGATTCGTTCATTCAAAATCTGTTTGGTAACTATATGTGCTCTGCACTGTTCCAGGGTACAGCAGTGGACCAAACAGCCAAAGATTGGCCTTAAGGAGCTGAGGTGTCTGATGGGTAAATTCTTTCTGTGTCCAACCTATGTGTGTGTGTGGACTTCCCAGCTAGGCACCTGGGGAGGGAGAGAGATTGACTCATTCTACACATATGTATTGAACACTTCATAGGTGGCCAACTTTGCTGGGTGCTGGGGTTATGGGATGAATCCTTGCCTTTGAAGAGCTCATAATCCATGGGGGAAAGCCACACCTGCGCTTGGGGAATGCACAGGCACCTTTGGAACCCAGAGGAAGTGACAGGGAGTGTTGGGAGTCTGCTTTTGCTTGGAAACAGAGAGGCTGATCTTTGAGGACCACGATGGAAATTCAGAGTTAGTGTCAGCTCATGAGCATGGATTACAGCTTCTGTGGGTCCCAAATCACCTCCCTTTACCCTTGTGTCTGCTGTCCTCACACCAGCCTGTCATTGTTAGAAATTCATTCCATTGCCTCAATACATTTTCATTATTTTTGAATACTATGCTATTATATTGAAAGTTTATAAAGAAATTCTTCATAATCTAATTTGGAACTGTAATGTTTTGACAAGAGCGATGCCCCAAAATGTCTTGTTGGCAAGAACACATAAATGCTGTGACATTCTGAGAGGCACAATTTAATACAAAATATGGACTTAATGTGTGTATGTTATTTTCTTCTTCAAATCTTCTAAGGTTTGAAGAGTACCACAGAGGAAAGAGGAGCTATGGATGTGGGTGTGGCTTCAGGAGAGGACCCATGAAGGAGGTGGAAAAGGGCGCCCAGCAGCTGGGGAGGGAATAGGGGGCCTGGTTATGAATCAAGATACATACTAGGAGGCCTCTTCCATCAACATTGCTCTGGAACTCTAAAATATCCCCCCTCTCCAAGTGATAATTGTATTGATACAATGAAGGAAGTAAAAAAAAAAAAAAGAGAGAGAGAGACTATGTATTCACCCAGTTATTATTTTTGTGCTTACTACCTGCCAACTATGCACCAGGCTCTGTGAAAGGCACTGGGGCACGGCCTGAAGCACCCATTAAAGGCAGTGGGTTGTGACTGCTTAGAGCGTTTGTTCTGCTCCCAAAAGGAGGGAAATTATGGGCTGTGAAACCCTAAACCCAGTGCATTGAAGGCATGGTACTTGAGATTTGGCTTCTAACATGGTTTAAAATCCTGTCTCCCAGTCCTGTCTTAAGAAGGACTTGAGTTTGTAAAGGTTTTATGTGAGGGAAACTACACATTAGAGCTGGAAAATCTGACTGCTTACTTTTCTGGCTTCCTTTTACTTAAAGCAATTTTTTTTAACTATTAACTTCTGGAAACTGCATTTGCTAGGTCTGGGGGGAAAAGGAAACCCCTGATTCACCCTTTTCAATTCCCAAGTGGAGTAGCATGCTGTTAAGCTATAGGGAAATAGCAGAAAAAAATTCGGGCGGCATTTTGAACACACAAACCTTTTGTGGGTCAGTAACTGCTGTGCCCTTGAGAGGCTTCCAGGAATTCACGGCCTCTGGGTCAGTCTCCCCCAGGCAGGAGAGAGTCACCCCCTTTTTGGAGAACTGTATGACTAGACTGAGGCAGGTTTCTCTTTGCATATGGAGACTAAGGGGAAAGTGGCATGGGGTGGGCTAGAGGGGGGATAATGAATATCTTGAATAAAATTAGTGTCCTTCAGGTGCCAGCACTGTGCTATGATCCAAAGTGGGAAATAACACAGAACTCTGTCTTCAAGGCGCTCCCAGACAAGTGGGTGAGACAGATCAATGGGCAGTAAATGCTAGAATCAGCTCAAGCATGGTACTGTGGTAGGATGGGTTGAGTGGATGTCAAGGGAGGCCTGGGCTGAACCCTGAGGGAATAACCCTTAACCAGGAGATGATTGGGGGAAAGGGCTTTCCGCACTGAGGCCTGAGGCAGCTGGGAGGCCGGCAAGTGCTTCAGGATGATAAGGGAAGAAGGCAAGAGATGAGGCTGAAGAGGGAGGTCCTCTTCCACCATGAAGCCCTCCTTGGACACGCTAAGAAACCTGGGCAGCCTCCTCCACATTCCACAGAGACACAGAGGGATCATTAAGGCCGAGAGCATTTAGAAAGAGGTTGTGATTTTATTTTATTTTTTTAATCTTTATTTTTTTTATGTGTAAAGTTTAAAAGCTCTCACTGAAGAAAATTTGAAGGCTTTATAGTAAGGTGTAAAGAGAAAATAGAAAATCAACTTTTATTATATCACACAGAAACCATTGCTAATAGTTTGGCATATTTGGAATATTACTATACAAATTTGTGAGCAGTTTATATATAAAACTATATATTTTTCATTAACACTATTTCCTGGACATTTTCTTATTTTATATTCTGTTTTATTTATAAACTAGAGGCCTGATGCACAAAATTCATGCACGGGAGGGATATCCCTCAGCCCGGCCTGTACCCTTTCCAATCTGGGACCCCTCAGAGGATGTCCAACTGCCGGTTTAGGCCCGATCTCTTCCTTCATTGTATCTCTGAGACAGCCGGACATCTCTCACAATCCAGGACTGCTGGCTCCTAACCGCTCACCTGCCTGCCTGCCTGATTGCCCCCTAACCGCTCCCATGCCGGCCTGATTGACACCTAACTGCTCCCCTGCCAGCCTGATCACCCCCAACTGCCCTCCCCTGCTGGCCCAATCTCCCCCAACTGCCCTCCCCTACTGGCCCGATCGCTCCCTCCCAACTGCCCTCCCCTGTTGGCCTGATGGCCCCCAACTGCCCTCCCCTGCCGGCCTGATGGCTCCCAACTGCCCTCCCCTGCCAGCCTGATGTCCCCAACTGCCTTCCCCTGCCGACCTGGTTGCCACCAACTTCCCTCCCCTGCCGGCCTGATGGCCCCCAACTGCCCTCCCCTACCGGCCTGATGTCCCCAACTGCCTTCCCCTGCTGACCTGATCTTGCCCCCAACTGCCCTCCCCTGCTGGCCTGATCTTGCTCCCAACTGCCCTCCCCTGCTGGCCTGTTCACCCCTAACTGCCCTCCCCTGCCGGCCTGATTTCCCACAACTGCCCTCCCCTTCCGGCCATCTTGTGGCGGCCACCTTGTGATGACGCAAGGGCATTGCACGAGGGCATAAGGACCACCTAGGCTTTTAGTATAGATTTCTAATTTTGAAATTTAGAAAAGAATTTTGAGATTTACAGAAGAATTCCAAAGACAGTGCAAGAGTTCCCGGAGGCCCTTCACCCAGCTTTCCCTAAGGTTTACATTTTACCTTCTATCTCTCTGTCAGAATGCACTTACCTCTATTCTGTTTCCACTGAGTTTTCTAAAGTGACTACTAAAGAAACTGGAAAACCGGCCATAGGACTATGAGTCAATGGACAGTCTCAGTCTGAAACAGAACTGTGCTTGAACAGGAGCTCCTGGAGTCACAGTGCCTTAAGCTGGAGGAGTGGGAATTCTGGGCAGAAGCGGTGTTCTAGGTGGGGAGGGGCTCTTGGTGGGTGGGATTTTCAGGACCCTAAAGCTTAGCCTGCCTGTGGGAGCAGCTGTGAGCCCTACTTCCAATGAATCCTGACTCACTAAGATATTAATACGTGATCTGCAGATGTTTCTTTTTATATTTAAAAAAGTAATAAAACTGAGTTTCTGCATTGTTATCTTGACTACTTTAAACCCGGAGTCTGATCCAACATTCACTTGCATTGCTCAAGCCAGTGCTGAATGATTTATGATCTGGGTTAAATCACTTGTTCTTCACAGATTATCTAAGGAAAACATCAAATGCAGGCAAAGGTCACCATTAATGATAGAAAAAAACTATCCCTAAGCCTTAGCCCTGTACCCAATGCTTGTTCCTTTTCAACATTGATATTTTTTTCTCTCTTTTTAAGACATCCTTGCCCTAGCTGGTTTGGCTTAGTGGATAGAGCACCGGCCTGCAGACCAAAGTGTCCCAAATTCGATTCCAGTCAAGGGCACATACCCGGGTTGTGAGCTCGATCCCCAGTAGGGGGCATTCAGGAGGGAGCCAATCAATGATTCTCTCTCATCATTGATGTTTCTATCTCTCTTTCCCTCTCCCTTCCTCTCTGAAATTAATAAAAATGTATTTTAAAAAATCCTCAATACTCATTTGTCTTCTTTTAGGGCCATTTTCATACTACGCCATTCACATGTGCATAAGTTGTGTTTATTGCTTATTATACTGTACATTTCTTGAGAGTAATGCTGTATCTTCATTTTTATGTACTGCATTAGTTCTTAGCACAGTGCCTTGTTTTTATTACATGCTAAATAAATATTTTAAAATTTAAATTTATTAATTCTCTACACTTTTTCCCTTGTAGAAATCATGAAGTCTCACAGCTTCAAGTAATATCTTTTAGTATGTAAATTTTGTTGGGTATCTCAAAATGCTTCCTAAATGGTTCTATTTCAATAACCTAATTTCATTGCAAATTCCAGAAAGCTAATATTGAAGTAATTCTTCCTCTCAGTCTCTTCCTGTGATGGGCTGAATTGTGTGTTTCCCCCTCCTCCCCCCAATTCTAATGTTGAAGTCCCTAGGTACCCCAGAATGTGATTATATTTGGAGATAGGGTCTTTCAAAGAGGTGATTTAAGGTAAAATGAGGTTACATGGGTGGGCCCTAATTTACTATGACTGTTTGTTCTAATAAGAAGAGGAGATTAGGACACAGGCCTGGAGGGAAGATGATGTGAAGACAGAGAGAGAAAACAGGAGAGAGGCCTCAGAAGAAACCAACTCAGCCGACACCTTGATCTTGGGTTTCTAGCCTGCAGAACAGTGAGGAAACAAAAGCCACCCAGTCTGTGGTAGTGGTTATGGTATCCCAAGCAAACGAATATACTTCCTTTACCTGAATTACAAACTGGCTTTTCCAGTGCACCTCCACGTTTTTGTCACTTTCTCTCAGGCATAAATATTCTCAACTCCTTTTATCATCACAAAAGATTGTTGTGATGATAGAAAGAAAGAAAAGAAAGTACGGTACTGCACCTCAATTTTTATTCTGTTTTTAAATTTATTTTTATTTATTTATTTTATTTTTATTTTTTTTATTCTTTTTTAATAGCCTCAACACTATTCTCTTTCTACTCAGATCTCAGTATCTGATTTCTCTATTATGAGACTCTTCCATATGAGCTCTGAGTGGAGCATATACTGAATGATTGACAATCCGAGCACTTCTGTGCCCATATTGTTGCCTCTTTTGAGAGTGACCGTTTTTTCTCTTCCCTAAGGCCTAGTGATTTGTGGATCTGGACATACTGTATAACTACATGCCTTCTTGCTAACCTCTTATCTGACCTATGTTTCTGGCTTTGGCATGTCTCAATCTCCTAACCTGTCTCTCTGCTCTGTTCCTACACCAGCTATAGTTTAAAATATTAAATTAACATTGAGCAACCCCTGCAATCAAAGAGGTGCTTCTCCATATTGTAAGTCACATATACAGGTAGCAGGTACTGAAGATTAACATAGGGTTATGTTAGAGTTTTTGGTTTAGTCTCAGTTTATACTAGCTTGGGGACTTTGGGAGAATCTTATAACTTTTTTTCAGCCTCAACTCTAAAATGAAGATAATATTTAATTTCACTTGTGTATTATGAAGAAAAGTAGATTAAATGTCTGAAAGATTTGTAAGGTCCTAATGAGCAATGTTTGGTGTTTGTTGTTGTTGGCCTTCTTGGCATTTGCCAGAGTTCCTTTTATTGCCACTGGTCCTGTATCCCTAAGTGCCTGTTAACTTTCTTGAAAGACTAGCTCATGGGTCATATATTATTTCTGACTCCTACAGCACCTACTTGTTGTTTAATAAATATTGAAATTTAAAAAATCTAATCCCTAAAATCACAGTAGTTAAAAATACTTATAAGTAGGGTGCTTATTCAGTCTACTTTGTATGTGATGTTTCTGGTTTACTCTTGTTACACCAGCATAATTATTATAGCACACCCTCTCACTCCCCAAAGTCTGCTTATTTGGACAATAAAATATGTATGGTCACACACGGGAGAGTGACAGAATCTTAATAGTTTGTTTCATGAAAATATAAGGAGCACAGGGCAAACTTTCTCTGAAGGAAGAAAAGCCTAAAGATAAAGAAAGTTGAATCTAAAAGTAAAAGTTCTACTTGGGAGACTATTTCAGCTAATAGCCATTATAAAGCCTGTGGGTAAATTTATTTTCCTTAAATGTTTGGATGTCAGATAAGATAAACCAGCTGCACTTCACTGCAATATTGCCAAGTTTAGTCTTTGAGTTTAACTTTTGGCAGATACACTTGGATGCCATGCAGCTCAAAAAGCTATTACTCATACTGTTTAAATGTGTGTTGTCAAAAGTTAAAGATGTAGTTTATGTTCTGATTTTAATAGTGTATGTTTTTAATTAACCAAGTAATACATTAAATTATAGAGAGTAAAAATGTCTCTCCCTCAGTCACCTCTCATCTACCCAATATCACTTTTCCATATGTAAACCAATTTTAATAAAACACAACACAAAATAAAGATTGAGTATAAATAAATTATAGATATTAAAACATTTTATAGATGCAACAAATTAGTAACTTTAATAAGTTAGTCCAACCTTTCAGAATGACAATTTGGCAAAAACATTAAAATGTCAAACATTCTTTGACTTGGCAATTTCAGTTCAAAGAGATAACCATACAAAGATGTATACACAAGGATATTCATTGCAATGTAGTTTGTAATAGTGAAAGTCTAGACATGACTTAATGTGTTATTAATAGAAAACTGATGAAATATATTACAGTACAGTCATGCACTGGAGTAATATGGAGTCATTAAAGATGACAATATTAGTGCTACATTTATTGATAAGAGGGGGAGAGGTCCATAATCTGTCACTAAATGAACAAAAACAGATTCAAACAGTTTTATAGTATAATCACAGTCATATACATTTATATATGCAGGTAATATACATATATAATAAACTTTTACTATTTATGTATATCTGATAAAAATTACATGAAGGGAAATACAAAAAAGTTAAAGTTATTTCTAAATGGTAGAGTCTTAGAAATTTTTTACTTTGTCATATTTTCTATATCAATTTAATTTTTTATAATAAAGGTATATTGCCCTAACCGGTTTGGCTCAGTGGATAGAGCGTCGGCCTGTGGACTGAAGGGTCCCAGGTTCGATTCCAGTCAAGGGCATGTACCTTGGCTGCAGGCACATCCCCAGTAGAGGGTGTGCAGGAGACAGCTGATTGATGTTTCTAACTCTCTATTCCCTCTCCCTCCTTCTCGGTATAAAATCAATAAAATATATTTTTAAAAAAAGGTATATTACTTTTATAATCAGAAAAAAGAAAGCTTTTTTGTAGTACAAAAATTGGTAGAATTTCAGTTTCCAAATGTTATTTATAAGCCATCCATTTAAGAGTTGTTTGCTTCTTTTCCCCCAGCTGGTGTGAGGAAATGCTGCCAACAGTTTTGGTGCCAATAATTACATCTATATATCAAATACATCTGCATTCTGAAACAAGATTTTCTTATCAGTAAGAATTGGGCTTTATATTAATAGCAGTTTAGATGTAGAATATCTGATCTAGTACTTAGAGCTTTAACCAGTAGTAAATCACTATTTTACTTTGAACCTAATTAGTCTACATTAATTCTATAGAAAAAGAGTCCTAAATGTTTCTTCTGCCAAAGGAAATATTTGGCATGAGAAAAGTCTGGTTGTATGTTTGGTTGATAGCATATTGTAGTTTAATGAGATAGAATTATAATCTTTAGCTTTGTTCTTAATGAACTGATTTTAGGGAACTAAAGAGAAAGTAAAAGGAGGGAATAAAAGAAAATACAAATTTTCCAGGAACTTAAAAGAAGGACTTGTTTCTCTCCTTGTTTTAAATCTCTTCTGAGTCGCAAACTTAATTGCCAAATCCTGATGCTTACTCCCATGTGAACAGGTCCACAGGCACCTTAACACCTCGTTTACAAAAGTGAAGGCTTACCTTCTTCCCATATATATGCCATCTATCCTTGTTTCCCCGACATACCTAAAAGCAAAACCATCATCACCAACACCCAGGTTCAAATAACGTGGATTGGATGAAAGGGATGGAGGAACGGGCACATCATCTTTCCCTGGAAGGGCATACTCCTATCAGAATTGTACACCATGAGTTTGATCATGAGGAAACATGGGCCATGTACACAAGAACTAGCTCGTCCTCTTCAAAAGTACCAAGGATGTGAAGTACAAAAAAGTCTCAGGAACTGTCCTATATAAAGGAGACTAAGGAAACATGACAACTAAGTGTGATGTGGGATTTTGGATGAGAAAAAAAAAAACACCAGTGGGACAAGGTTGTCGGAGTCAGCTGAGGAAGGTTGACAGGTACTTTATGGTGCTATTTTGTACTTTTTTATAAGCCTGAACTATTTCAAAATGAAAAGTTTAAAAATTTAAACACCAGCTTAAAAAAAATCAATTTGCAGACTGGCACTCTGGGCTGACAGAATGACGAGAGCAGAGAGATGAAGAGTGGAAGCACATAACTGCTGGGGATGCTGGGCGCAGGCAGCGCCCTGGGGAGGTGACCTGGAAAGCAGGGTGAGAGTCACATGTGAGGGGGGGCAAATGTCACCATGGAGAGCACAGTTTTAACAGCTACCAAGTCGGGCCTTTGTGCAAAGCCCTGGATTCCCCTTCATTCTCCTCCCTCTCCAAATCATGAAAAGCATTTGCTTCCTTTAAACAGTAAAAGTAGTCCTTTCATTGTTATTTTCATTGGTGTAAGATGACTGTCAAGTTGCCCAAACCTTGTGTATTGCTCCAGAAGTTAAAAATCATGTACAGAAAATGCATTTCAGAATAGTGAACAACAAAAAACAAAACAGCCCAGCTGGTGTGGCTCAGTGGTTGAGCATCGACCTATGAACCTCAGGAGGTCATGGTTCCATTCCCTGTTAGGGCACATGCCCAGGTTGTGGGCTCGACCCCTAATAGGGGGGCGTGCAGGAGGAAGCTGATCAATGCTTCACTGTCATCATTGATGTTTCTATCTCTTCCTCTCCCTTCCTTTCTGAAGTCAATTAAAAACAAAACAAAACAGAAAACACACACACCAAAATCTGAATCACTCTGATTCTGCATTCTCCTGATCTCTGTTCTCCTAGGGCACAGGAGGTGGGGAGTTATCAAGTTCTCTGGGCTCTTCCTCCTGTCCTTCCAAGGAGAAATTCCCATTCTCCTCAGCCCTTGTCCCTGCCTACGTTTCAGTGGACCAAATGATAGAGGGACTGAGGCTTAAGAGGGGGAAGCTTGATGGGGAGGCATGCAGGTACTGTGAAAATCCCTGTGCTGTCCCCCATTGGGAGAGGGGGTTGGGTTTGGAATGTAAGAACAGCACAATAAACTTGATGTTTAGGGTAATGGCTCGCCCCCCTCCCCCCCCAAAAAAAATCCCGTTCTCCCATGTGCCTAGGCCCTGTCAGTTCCATCTTCACACTGTTTCTTACAGTAGGATTGGAATCAGATGCTCTGGTTCTCATCCTTACTTGTATTTACTAGTCCTGTGACTGTGGACATTTCCTTCTGTGCCTGCGTTTGTGTGTGTGCATGTGTGTATTTAGGGAGGAGAGTGCGTAGGATTCCAATGAAATAATGCACATGAAAGCTCTTTATAAACTGTAAGGTACTGTAAAAATACTAGGTTTTATTCAGGGCGATATATGTATTATCTTCAACACTTCCCAAATTTTATGATTTTACAAAACTTAAAACATTGACAGAATTTCTCATGTTTTAAAAAACACATTTTTATTGATTTTTTTACAGAGAGGAAAGGAGATGGAGAGTTAGAAACATCGATGAGAGATAAACACAGATCAACTGTCTCCTGCACGTCCCCTACTGGGGATCGAGCCCGAAACCAAGGTACATGCCCTTGACCGGAATTGAACCCAGGACCCTTCAGTCCAAGGGCCGACACTCTACCCCCTGAGCACACCGGTTAGGGCGAGAATTTCCCATATGATAAAATAAATAAGTACATTTTAACAGAAAGGTGCTGGAAGGACATACTCTCAGAATGAAAAACAATCCTTCCCAACCATGTACTGACTTACAATGCCCTTAGTTTACTCATTTTGCTGCAGATTGGCCCCAAACAATCCGTGGTTCCAGGACCAGCATTTGGAAATCAATGTCCTGGACTGAAATATCCAAAGCAATAATTTTCTGAGCTCCTTGTGTCCCATCTTACCTTCTTTCCCAGTCCACCCATGCTTGGCATCCAACAAACTTTTGTTAACTGAATCAATACACTAATAGATACACATTTCTTCTTGAATCCAATGAAGAACTGTACCTAATTCCTTTGCAGTTAATTAAAGGAGGAGATATTGGAAGCCAGAGATGAGCCAGGATACTCTTACGTTTTGGTATAGAGAGGAGATCTGAGAATCTATTTTCCACTTCTCTTCTCCCATATTATCAGATGTGCTGTCCAGTTACCTTACCTAAGCCAGAGGTATGTCCTTAAAGTAGCAGAACCTTGCTCGAGAGATGCTCCTCAGGTGTGCAGGGGTTTAGTTTATGCTACAGTATGTGAGTCTCTTTGTAAAGCACCAGTTGGCAAATCCACAGAGGGTTAATGTCCTTTCTCTACTAAGGCCCAGGAGCGAGTGAGGTGGGGTAGAAACCTTCACACACACACACACACACACACACACACACACTCACACACACACACAGACACACACACACTCAGCACTGAACACTATACATCTATACATGAAGTCCGTTACTGAAGGGTTAAGGTAATTTCAAAAGGACCTGACAATATAGGAAGGAGAAGTGTTAAGTTTTTAGCTAACTTGGACTTTCTCTTGCATCAGGAGCCATGTCCTGGCGATGCTTCCTCCACTTCGGACTTGGGTTTTAGGCTCTTACATTTGCACCTGCACCCTGTACTCCCTCCATCCTCACTAGCATCTCTGGCTTCTTGTGTCTTGGTCCAGCAACTTCAATTCCTCTGGGAAAAATTGAGCCTCTCTGCAAAAGAGGAGATCTAGATTAGAACAACACCCTGGGTGTCAGATCTGGGTGTGTATGAATATACTAGTTGTACGTTACTGTCTGGTGTGTGTGTGTGTGTGTGTGTGTGTGTGTGTGTGTGTGTGTGTGTGAGAGAGAGAGAGAGAGAGAGAGAGAGAGCTCTGGGGTCTGGGTAGTGAATGGGCTCCAGTCCTTTGATTGTGCTTTAATGTGTATCTTCTAGTTGGAGTTCAATCTTCCCTGCAGTAAGAATAACAAAGCTGTTGGTTTCTTGATTAGTTGACAGCAAATGAGTAACATTGCTCAAAGACAGACGTTAATCTTCTGGATAAATCTTAGGTTAAACTTGTATTGCTATTTTCCCTGCCAGCATAGTTGTGGTTCTACCTTCAGAGACAATAGTCCTGGTCACTATGGTGAGATGTGAAGTTGGACTTCTTTCCAATTGTGTCTCATGGGAAGCAGCACCTTTAATGCTCTCTGCCTCTCCTTCGAAAGCATCCTGATGCGAAGAGCTTTCCTCGTATCAAAAGGGGATAGGGAGGGTTTGCCTTTTCTGTCCTGCTATTACTGTTGGTGTGAGAGAAGCTGATTTTGGAAAATAGGTAGTTGATTTCAAATACATGATGTTTTAGGTCTTTTTTTGCATAAATATATATTTTTTGCAAGAAACAGAAGGAATATCTGACTACCTTAAGCACAGGAAAGCAATTATTTTAGCACCTGGTGTGGCTAAGACCCCCTTCTGAGCTTTATTATCCTTCCCACCTCTCCTTTTGAAGACTGCTGCCAGAGCTGAAACTCGTGTTGGCCCCGAGTTTGGATCGTTGTCAGGCCTGGTGGTCTTAAGAATGGAAGAAACAGACCTGGATGTTTCATACCTGATGATTTGAAATGATTAGTCTTAAGAATAAAGTGGAGAAAGTTTGCCAGCCCGACTCTGATTTCCTCCACATGTGCACTAACATAAAAAGATATAAAGATGTTTGTGGATAATTGATTATATGTGTCGAAATTAAGAATGAGTTAAGACTGAATCCTAAGGCAACTCTGGTTCTATTTTCTTGTGCTATCCATGGCACCCACTCTAGAAAGATACTTCAGAAGACATTCCTAGAGACTGGCTGGGAGGTCAAAAGCTGAGATAAAGTTCAGTCTCTACCCTTAGTGGGGGTACCACAAAATTCTCGCTTCCAAATTTGAACTCATTTTACTTCCAAATTGAAACCACCAACTATGATGCATTACCTCATCTGGGCCTTTTATGATAATAAAAAAGTATTTAGGGGAAAACTCACTTTAAATATAAATCTCTGCCAAGTAACTTAGTTATTATTTAGTTTATTTTTTTTGAGCAGAGTCACATTTGAAAATATATGAATGTGGTTATATATATATATATATATATATATATATATATATATATATATATATTTCATTCAAGGTTACTTAACTCTCGAGTCTTTAAGTATCTCATTTTTAAGTACATACTTGAATCATTAGCAAACATTTTTGGCATTAAAATTTTCCTCCAGCACTTTTCCATATGTTTCATTGAGTTCGAGGTGGCTGTTGAATTTTAAATAGTACATTAAAAATTATGTTCCCAACAGAGATATGAAAATTGTTGCTTGGGTAGCCACAATATGGCTTAGATATAAATATATCAAATGTCTTATCTCTGTCTCTCAGATATACAACTACTAAAGCACATTTTCCCCCTTAATATTTTGTAATTCCATTAGAGTTAAAGGATGTTCGAAACCATTTGGAAGAGAAAACAACATTGTCTCCCATAAAATAAACACTCTATCCCATAGCCACTGCATTCTAGAAATGACTTAGTCATAAAAGTCCATGATCTCTAATTCAAATAAAATAATTATTGAAAGAGAAAGCAATAATTGGTTTTTAAATTTCTAAAATCTAAGTTGATTTTTAGTTTGTAAATTTGTCAAAAACCATATTAAGTTCCCCTAATGAAATATTGAATCTAGTCAATAATCATCAATGACTGCTAAAACCAGTAGATGAAGGGAATTTGGAAAGTTAAAATGAATGGATCAGCTGACAACGTCTGGACTCACTGATCAATTATCACAAAAAGAGATAACCAGACAACATGAGCCTTCTGTGATGATTCAATGAGAAATACATAGTACCGCTAATGATGTGTTCTTGCCACCAAAGCAAATGTGAATCTGATCGAGCCTCTAGGCCTATCTGCTCTTTCACTGAAAATCCAGGGATAAGAGGAACATGCTAAGTAACACCTGGAATGCAATCAGCTATAACCAGGATACAGGGAATTCTAAAAATCAATGACCTGCTCTCTTCAACAAGTAAATGGCAAGGGGAAAAATAAACAGGAAGAAAGACCTGTTATTAAAGAGTCGTACTGTGCTCTGTAAGCATATAAAGAGATATATCCAGCAATGTGGACTTGTTCAGGGCCTGATTCAAATAATACCAACAATAAAACATATTTATGATGTGATCAGGAAAATTTGGATACTGAATGGATATTTAATGATATTAAGAAAAGATTGTTCACTTGGGGAAGGTGAAATTCTGTTAAATACAGTCCTTTTTCCAAAAAAAAAAAAAACAACCAAAAAAAACCACACCCATATTAAGTTCCTGTAGGTAGCATTTATCCTGAGAAGCATTATAAATCAAAAGGTTTACTGTTAATCTAATCTAGAAGTACTAATCTAATTTATGATTAGTACTTCTCAAACTGAATAATGTAAAAAAGCCCTTAAGAAAATTATCAAGGATATTTGGAGTTGATGTGTATAATTTTGATGTCATTGTTATTATGATAGTTTTTATATGTGTAGGGTTAAGATACCCACATAAAGCCTAAATACATTTACATGTTAAACACAAAATAGTAAAATCAATACAATTCCAGTTAACAGTATGAAGTTAATTTTCTTGGTAATGTTTTGCTAAAATTGAAGAGCATGTGTTGAGGTTAATTATAGAAATATTTAGTCACTTTGTTACTAAAATCAATATATTTTATTGGTTTTTTACAGAGAGGAAGGGAGAGGGATAGAGAGTTAGAAACATCGATGAAAGAGAAACATCAATCAGCTGCCTCCGGCACACCCACTACTGGGGATGTGCCCGCAACCAAGGTACATACCCTTGACTGGAATCGAACCTGGGATCCTTCAGTCCTCAGGCCAATGCTCTATTCACTGAGTCAAACCGGGTAGGGCTTGATATTTTTTAAAAAATATGTTTTTATTAATTTTTTTTAGAGAGGAAGGAAGAGGGAGAGAGAAATACTGATCAGAGAAACATCAACCAGGTGCCTCCTGCATGCCCCCTACTGAGGATTGGGCATGTGGTCTGACCTGGAATGAAGCCAGTGACCTCTTGGTGTACTGTAGGATGCTCACCCAACTGAGCCACACATGCCAGGGTGACTTGATGTTTTTTATTTGACAACAGTAACTCATTATCTGAATCATTGTCCTTACCACAGTTGCTTATTTAGTTTTTTATTTAAAAAATAAATTTGTTTTTAACCACTACACTTGATTGGAAGGCCAATCAATTTAATTGTCCCCTGCAAAATGCTAACAGAAAAATTTACATTGTCTGTACACTGTTGCCAGTTGATATACACAAAGACAGAATCAGAGCAATACTTCTACTTGCAATGCCAACTGAGTACTGGCTAAATGGGCTCAGCAGTTTTATTGGAATCACTAAATGTCTTTTGAATTATAATCCTGGTGAAAATCCATGTGTTCTGCCCTAACAGGTTTGGCTCAGTGGATAGAGCATCGGCCTGCAGACTGAAAGGTCCCAGGTTCGATTCCCGTCAAGGGCATGTACCTTGGTTGTGGGCATATCCCCAGTAGGAGGTGTGCAGGAGGCAGCTGATTGATGTTTCTAACTATCCCTCTCTCTTCCTCTCTGTAAAAAAATCAATAAAATATATTAAAAAAAAGAAAATCCATGTGTTCTACCACAAATATTTACTCCAATTACTGTGAAATCTTTTTTTTAAATTTTAATAATGTGCTTTATTTAACATATCCAAAATCTTACCATTTCAACACATAATCAATAGCAAATGTATTAATGTGATATCTTATTTATTTTATTTTTTTCTTTATTGATTAAGGAATTACACATATGTCCTTATCCCCCTATTTCCCCCTCATCCCCTCCCCAAGTAATGCCCTCACCCCCCTGGTGTCTGTGTCCATTGGTTATGCTTATATGCATGCATACAAGTCCTTTGGTTGATCTCTTCCCCTTACCCCCACCCTCCCCTACCTTCCCTCTGAAGTTTTACGGTCTGATCGATGCTTCTCAGTCTCTGGATCTGTTTTTGTTCATCAGTTTATGTTGTTCATTAAATTCTACAAATGAGTGAGATAATGTGATATTTATCTTTCTCTGACTTGCTTATTTTGCTTAGCACAGCGGTTCTCAACCTGTGGGTCGCGACCCCTTTGGCAGTTGAATGACCCTTTGACAGGGATCGCCTGAGATCATCCTGCATATCAGATAGTTACATTACGATTCATAATAGTAGCAACATTACAGTTATGAAGTAGCAGCGAAAATAATTTTATGGTTGGGTCACAACATGAGGAACTGTATTTAAAGGGCCAGAAGGTTGAGAACCACTGTCTTAGCATAATGCTCTCCAGTTCCATCCATGCTGTTGCAAATGGTAAGAATTCCTTCTTTTTTACCGAAGCGTAGTCTTCCATTGTGTAGATGTACCAGTTTTTTAATCCACTCATCTGCTGATGGGCACTTAGACTGTTTCCAAATCTTAGCTATGGTAAATTGTGCTGCTATGAATATAGGGGTGCATATATCCTTTCTGATTGGTGTTCCTAGTTTCTTGGGATATATTCCTAGCAGTGGGATCACTGGGTCAAATGGGAGTTCCATGTTTAGTTTTTTGAGGAAACTCCATACTGTTCTCCACAGTGGCTGCACCAGTCTGCATTCCTACCAGCAGTGCACGAGGGTTCGTTTTTCTCCACATCCTCTCCAGCACTTGTTGTTTGTTGATTTGTTGATGATAGCCATTCTGACAGGTGTGAGATGGTACCACATTGTCATTTTGATTTGCATCTCTCAGATGATTAGTGACTTTGAGCATGTTTTCATATGTCTCTTTGCCTTCCTTATGTCCTCTTTCGAAAAGTATCTATTTAGGTCTGTTGCCCATTTTTTTTTTATTGCTTAAAGTATTACAAAGGGTATTACATATGTATCCATTTTATCCGCCCGCCCTAGACAGTCCCCTAGCCTCCCCTATCCCCCAGTGTCTTATGTCCATTGGTTATGCTTATATGCATGCATACAAGTCCTTTAGTTGATCTCTTACCCCCCTACCTCCTGCCCCCCAACCCTCCCCGGCCTTCCCGCTGCAGTTTGACAATCTGTTTGAGGCAGCTCTGCCTCTGTATCTATTATTGTTCAAAAGTTTATAATGGTCTCTATTGTCCATGAATGAGTGAGATCATGTGGTATTTTTCCTTTATTGACTGGCTTATTTCACTTAGCATAATGCTCTCCAGTTCCATCCATGCCGTTGCAAATGGTAAGAGTTCCTTCCTTTTTAGAGCAGCATAGTATTCCATCGTGTAGATGTACCACAGTTTTCTAATCCATTCATCTACTGATCTGTTGCCCATTTTTTGATTGGGTTGTTTGTCCTTCGTTTGTTAAGTTGTATGAGTTCCCTGTAAATGTTGGAGAGTAAACCCTTATTGGTGATAACATTGGCAAATCACTGTGAAATCTTTGTTCAATGAACTAAAGTATCATTTATTGTATTTGGCTTTAATGAATCCTTTTCATGTTAAAGTTCACCTTTTCAGTAGTGCTTTATTTTTCTACACTGGTTTGTTTTCACAATAGCAAACCAAAATTCAACTTACTAAATGTCTTAAGAAACAAATGACTTATTCATGAGACTAGAATGTCTTGCAATTGCAAATTATGACTGCAAGATAGAAGATATTTTTGTATTTATAACTGTTGAAAAAAGCCACATTAATAACACTGGTAAGGCAAGGTGATGATTGAAATTTTGGCCTTAGAATGTGCTAATAATCCAAGGGCAGCTAGACATGTTTACCGATACATGGCAAGCCACACTGTGATTTCAGATGATTGTACGATACCAATGGGATTGGCGTTACATGCAGTGGCTGTCACTGAAGTCATATAGCACTATTTGGAAATAGCAGTCTCCCAGATGACGCTTGATATGCTTTTTATTATACTTTTAAAGCTTACCATAAAAATGGATGGAAAAAAATGGAAATTATAGTTGAATGAAGAGACCCCAGAGATTCAATTGGTTTGAGAAATCCTTGGTTAGGTCATATAAATGAAATTGCTTTGAAAACTATAATGTGCTCCACAAATGCCAATACCATTATTATCAGGAAACAAAGATAATTGGAAAAGCCTGGAGTTAATATAAAAGAGATTGGATTAACTCTGCATAGCAGACAGAAAATTCCCAGTGAAGATCTTTAAACAGAGTCTCTGGGAAAACAGCTGCTCCTATCAACCCACTGGAAAGAGCACAAAACAACCTAATTCCTTCATAAGTGACCTCAGGGGAGACTGACCTTGGTTCTAAAGTTGCCTGTGTGGCCTGGGTATGTGTGTGGGTTGGGTGAGGAGGTGGTATTGAATGGGGAGGCAATGGAGCCTGACCCTCTGAAAGCGCTTGTAGCATTTGACGTGGGGGCTCATGGCCTAGGCCTCATGGGGCAGAGAGGTGTGGACAGAGAGCAGTAAGTGAGAAGTCCCCAGTAGAGTGAAGTCCCAAGTACATAGGATACGGCTTCTCAGGCAGGACCCTGAAATATTTAACCTCACAGGAAAAAATCATGTCTTTCTAGATGGGCGAAGTTTTTACCACATGGTCGTGTGGCTGATAGATGTGTTTAGCTGTTCAAAGAGAAGAAAATGCAGATATGGTGACTCCCTGTGTGTTAGGAAGTTCCCTTGTCTCTCTGCACTTAGGATAACCCTGAACATTGATCCTGAAGTGTTTAGATTAGTCAGAGTAAGGCAGATTTATTATTATTACTTTTTATTTCCATTTTCTGAAATGCTAAAGTCATTTTCTAGCTACGAATGCTAAGTTTTGGACATGATTATCAGTCAGGTTGGAACTGAATCTTGGCATTGTAACGGGATCATATTTACACCTACTTCAGTTTCTAAAAATCAGCCAACTGGAAGAAAATATTTTGATTAGGAATTTGAGTGGGAAAGCCAAAATCTAAAGTGGAAACACATCTTCTGTGAAAGATTACATCATGAAGTGCATGAAAGCCCATCTGGAATTGGGTGTAAATACGGGAGGGTTCAGTTCAGTTCAGCAGACAGCTATGGTGTGTCTGCCCTGTGCCAGGAGCTGTGGTGGAGGCAGGAGTGCGAAAATGAATGAGATCGTCAACTTGGTCTCAAGGAACTCATGATCTAAAAACTAGTCTCATGTTAAAAATTCAAATATTCAGAGTAGTTCAGGCACAAAAATAACAATGGATATAGCCAGAATCTAATCGAATTCATGCAAAATAACCAGTTTGCTTTAGTTCTCATTTGTCATGTTATACAGACAGTACTGTACATTGAAAAATGTCATTAATTATAGAGCATAAAATAAAATTGCATTTGAGGCTAATTCCTTGATTACCTGGATTCTTTTCTCATGCTTCCTTTCTTCAATTAAATTCCTTTTAGCACCAATAAGGTGATTCTTAGTATCTAGCACAGTGGATTCCAGTCAGAGTTAACCACGATCTTGATTTTAAAAAATAATGTCCTACCTGTAGTACGCATCCCTGAACAATAGGTTACTTCACTTTTTAAAAGCTTTTATATACATGCTAAATGTACCCATTAGGGCCCAACAAGAGAGACAGATGGCACACTCAACATAGGTTAATTCTAAGACAGTTTTTCTGCAGAAACTGTTTGTGAAGGTGTGGAAGTTGGGAACTATAAGGAATGTAGTTAAGTCAACTAGGATTCCATTGAAGTAGACACATTACTGTGTTGAGACCTGAAGGTAGAAGGAAGGGAGCTATTACCAGACCTAGAGTGAGGGAGGTCTCTAGAGTCAGTCACCGAGAGAGGAGCAGTGACAGGTTGAGGACACAGGCAGCCTTGCAGGGAGGCATCCAAGGCAATAAATACAGTGGCCTCCCTTCCTCCCCTCCTTCCCATTGGCTGTTGGGGCTCTTAATTGACTTTAGAAGTTCTAGAAACAACAGGCACCGGAAGACATATATATATATAGTTCATACAAGTCAGGAGCAGAGAGCAGGGGTGAGGACGAGCGTGGAGGGCGAGGGGGTGGAATGGAAGATACCCAGCACATTGATGTGTTCTGTGCCTGATTTTTCAGTTAACATTATGCTTTCGAGATTCATCCATGTTGACATGCTTACCTTAATTGTAATTCATTCATTCTCACTGTTGTTTTCTCATATTGCACTGTGTGACTTGACTGCAATTTATTTACTCATTTTCCTGATGATGGGTATTTCCAGTGTTTTACTGGAAACTTTGATGTTGTTATGCACATTCTTGTTAACGTTTTTTGATGCTTATGCAAAAGAATTTCTTTAGAGAATTTACTTAGAGTAGAATTACTGCACTGAGACACAGGGTCACATTTACCAGGTGATGCCAAATGGTTTTCAAAAGTAGATGCATCCACTAATACTTCTACCTGCAGACTATGAGTTCCCATCAACGCTTGATGTTTTCAGACTTTGAAATTTTTGTCCATCTAGTGGGTGTAGAATAGTACATTACTGTGATTTTAATTTGCATTTCCCCAATTACTAATGTGGCTGAACATATTTTGTATATTTCTTGGTCATTATGTTTCCTTTGTTGTGAAATATCTATTTAGGTTGCCCCACCACTTTTCTATTGTGTTTTTATCTTTTTCTCCTATTTAGTATCTTCTGATACTAAAACTGTGTTAACTATAGCTGATGACTTTCTTTTACCAATTTGTGGCTCATTAAAAATGTATCCTACGTGCTTTTTAAGAGAAATTGATGTATATTACACAAAACTTATTTTAATCATTTAGAGTGCACAGTTCATTAGGTGGCATTAAGTATATTCACACTGTTGCGCAACTACCACCGTCATCCATGTCCAGAACTGCTTGCGCTTTTTCTTAATGTCTTATTTAAGAAATTCTTTGCTATATCAAGACCATCTGTATATTTGTTCTGAATTCTTAAAGTTTTGCCATTCATATGTAAGTCATTAAATCATCTGGAATTGATTTTTGTTTATAGCGGGAGGTAGGAAATACATTTTCCCTCATATAGGAAGCCGATTGTCCCAGCACCATTTAGAAATGTCCATTTTCCCCTCCGTTGATTTGGCATATACCAGGCTTCTTCATAGGTGTGGGTCCACTTCTGGGTTCTGTATTCTGTTCCATTGGCTGATTTGTCTATTCTTATGCCAGTATTGCATTGTCTTAAATACTATGGAATTATGACAAGCCTTTCATCTACTCTACCTGAAATGCTATTCTCCTAAAGATACACATTACTAAGTCACTAATTTTCTTCTGGTCTCTCCTTCATGGTCATATTTTTAGCCAGCCTTTCCTGGCCATCCTTCCTAAAATTTCAATGTCTCTTCCAAAAACTTTATATCCTCCTTCTCTGCTTTATTTTTTCTGTTTAGAAATTATTATTATTTAACATAATACATATACTTCTCTTATGTATTAGCTCTCTTTCCCACTAGAATATAAGGTTTATGAGGTCAAAAACTTGGGTCTGCTTCATCATTCTTGTATCCTCCCCATAGAAAACATTGCCTGGCACTTAGTAGGTGCTCAATTAGTATTTCTGGCATAAATCATATGATATATTAAAAGATAACTATACATCCCTGTCCTTTCCTTTAAAAATATCCTTTTTCTCTAGTTCTCTTGCTCCTTTATGCTAGATTGATAAAAGCAACCTGAAGCAAAGGGGGAAAGAATGAAGTTTCCTTAAGGTTTCTTCCCCAGCCATGTCCCAGAGATGGGCAGTGAAATGGAAAAGGTGGAGGGACCAGTGGTTGGCTCACTTTACATTAGTCTCTATGGGTTAGCTATCCTGCTGGAAATGCCCCCCCGTCCTGCTTTCCATGGCGAGCCGAGCTGGCAGGATCTAGAGCTTAGGCAGGGGTGGACAAACTTTTTGACTCGAGGGCCACAATGGGTTCTTAAACTGGACCGGAGCGCCGGAACGAAAGCATGGATGGAGTGTTTGTGTGAACTAATATAAATTCAAAGTAAACATCATTACATAAAAGGGTACGGTCTTTTTTTTCAATAGTTTTATTCATTTCAAACAGGCTGGATCCGGCCCGCGGGCCGTAGTTTGCCCACGGCTGGCTTAGAGCGTCCTCAGTGGGTAGAGAAATGTACCCCACCTTTGGTTTTTAGGGTGTCACCCTGCACAAGGGGGGAGAATGAGCACTCACTTTGATTTACCAAGCATGGCAACTAAAATCTCAGCTGTAAGTATGACCCACCACGGACAGAGCTCCTGGCACTGTGGAGTCACCTAAAGGTAAACACTCTGTGCGACTGTCTGCGGCTGGGGGATGCCCAGGGCAGGCACTGAACTGAACACTGATGATTCATGGAAATTCCATCTGAGAAGGTACTCTGTGCTTTATTACAGGATAAACTGGGGAGCCAAGTCATTCTGGAAGGAATGTGGATGAAGTTTTCCGACGAGGACTTGAGGTTTTATAGGTTGGAGTCATATCTGATTCAAACCATCTGTTGAAATGTCAAGCTGAGCCCATCACTTTTCTCATACGTCTCTCATATTTTATGTCAATTCAGTATAACAAATATTCATTGAGGGCCCACGGAGTGCCAGACACTGGGATTACAAAGATGAACAACACAAGCGGTTCCTGTTTTTGAGATGCTTATCGTGGTCTAGTGCAGTGGTCGGCAAACCGAGGCTTGTGAGCCACATGCAGCTGTTTGGCCCCTTGAGTGTGGCTCTTCCACAAAATACCACATGCGGGCGCGCAGGTACAGTGCAATTGAAGTTGGTTTTCGACCTGGGCAAGTCTATTTTGAAGAAGTGGCATTAGAAGAAGTGGGGGGTGTCAGTCAGTCGGGCCAGGGGAGACGCGGCGCAGGCTGGCCGCGGGACACGCAGTGCGGGGGAGGGCACGCGATTCATGCATGAGTTGAGTGAGCCAGTCAGTCAGCAGTCTCGTTGTGCAGTGGTTAGTGCTAGTCGCGTCTGCAAATCGTGCACGGGTGACAAAAGTACCTACTCGAAGCATAAAGTTACCTGTATTTTTCCAACCAGCTGCAAATCCTACAGGTATTTTTGTCATCAATTTAAGAATTGTAATTCTTTTGTGTTGAATTTTTAGGTGCCCTGTTTGACATGGCTACAAAGAAGAAGCAAAGAAAAACGGAAGACGAAAACCGTGAATTTAAAGTTGAATGGACCGAGACTTTCGCATTTATTCAAAACTTAAATGGCCTTCCGACCTGTCTTATTTGTCAGGAAAAATTGGCACATAACAAGAAATCAAATTTGGAGAGACACTTTACAACTAAACACATGTCATTTAGTACTAACTATCCTGTCGGTGATGCAAGGAAGAAAGCAGTTGAGGAACTTCAGAAGAGTCAAGAAAAATCAAGTTCTGTATTTAATTACTGGATGCAATCTTCCAACAATGTTAATATTGCAAGTTTTGTGGTTAGTCAAGAGATTGCTAAGAGAGGAAAACCATATACAGATGGCGAATACATAAAAAGTTGTTTTATAAATGCATCCGAAGAGCTATTTCAGGATTTTAAGAACAAAGCAGATATTCTAAAAAAAATTAAAGAGTTACCATTGTCTGCTAAAACAGTGAAAGATAGAACAGTCAAAATGTCTTCGAATATAACCAACCAGCAAGTCGAAGATCTTAAATTGGTTTCAGCTTTATCAATAGCAGTTGACGAGTCTTTTGACGTAAATGATACAGCGCAAGTTTCACCTTTTGTATGATTTATTTCATCTATAGGTCCTAAAGAAGAACTTTTAGCATTATTGCCACTCAAAGGTCAAACACGTGGAGAGGATATAGCAAATGCTGTAATTGAGTGCATTGAAAAACATCATCTTCCACTCGATAAAATTGTCTCAATTGCAACAGACGGGTCAAAAAGGCGTAAGAAACGGGTTTGTTGCTATTTTGAAAGAAAAAATTAATCAGGAGATACTTATTTACCATTGCATCATTCATCAAGAAGCACTTTGTGTGCAGACATTTCCAGAAGAAATTTGCAAAGTTATGGAATTGGTGATTAAGATTATCAACTCCATTATAGCTAAAGCTCTTAATCATCGCCAATTTAAAGAATTTTTAGTTGAAATGGAGAGTGAGTATGCAGATCTTCTGCTGCATAACAAGGTACATTGGTTATCAAGAGGAAATGTTTTGAAATGTTTCTCTTCCTTATTAACAGAAATTAAAGCATTTCTCCTTGAGAAGGGTGTTCACTATCCAGAACTAACGAATGATCAGTGGATCCAAAAATTTTATTTCATGGTAGACGTTACGTCTCATCTAAATCAGCTTAATCGTAAACTACAGGGGAAAGGAAACACAGTTTTTTCGATGTTAGAAGAAGTTATTTCATTCGAAAACAAATTATCTCTTTTTGCTCAAGGTTTTGAAAGAGAAACTTTGATTCACTTTCCAAGCCTCTCTTCCTTTCTCCCTTTCACCAGGTTCATCTATTTGCTTTAAAATAACCCTCAATTGAAAATTGAAAACAATTCTTTTTGAGGTTGTTTTATCTTCCTTCAAAACAGCCTTGACTGGTTTGGCTTAATGGATAGAGCGTTGGCCTGTGGACTAAAGGATCCCAGGTTTGATTCTGGTCGAGGGCATGGAGAGGAGAAGGGAGAGGACAAGGGAGGCTTCTGCGCATGGGCCACGAAGTTTTAATTGCACGGTTGGCGCCCGCAGGTGGTATTTTGTGAAAGAGCCACACTCAGGGGGCCAAAGAGCCGCATGTGGCTCGCGAACCGCGGTTTGCTGACCACAGCACGAGGTGATGTAAATTATGTGTCTAATACAGGGAGGAAGGAATTAAAGTGACGTACAGCTGTCTACTAGTAGGGTGTGTGGTGGTTAGCGCCCTGGTGCTTGGAGACAATCTCTCTGGAAAATAAATTTGGCTGTCACTTATGTGATTTGAAGTTACTTCATTTTAGCTTTCCTCATCTGTAAAATGAGTTAATAATAGAACCGACCTCATATGGTTATGAGAATACGATGAGTTAGCATGTAAGTCACTTAGAACACATCCTGGCACAAAGTCAGTGCCAGCCACAATTTGGTCCATGCTGGCTGGGCGAGGTCCTTTGAAGCTTGATATTGTTTCATTATACTTTGCATTTCTGAAAACTTGAACGGTTCAAGCGTTCTTCACCTCCAACGGACTAACCTCACTTTTGTTGGTGAGACGCGCCCCCTAGAGGACACACGTGTGCTTTCTTTCCAGCTCTCGAAAACCCTGCAGACTGCAGAGCCTGTGTGGCTCCCACCCACCACTTCCACTGACCCGCAGTCCGAGCTCCACTTTCTCCTCAGGCGTCCCACCTCCTCCGCACCTGCTTCTCCCCCCTGAGCCCGCCTTCTTCTAATTTCTGTAGATCCCAGAGCGACTTCTGTGTGTGCGCACTCACTTATTCATTCTAATTCCAGATGTTTTTCTGCTCGCCCACTGTGCGCCAGGCGTTGGGGCGGAGCTGGGGGGGAGGGTAGTGAACTAAAGGTAGAATCTAACATGATGGGGGTTGCCTTCTCACAGAAAAAACAAAATACGCACTGTACAGAGATGGGCAAACGAACAACCATCTTTTAGCTTCTGTCTTCTCATCCGAGAAATGGTGTAATACCACTTACCTGAAAGATTAAACAAGAAAAACCAGAGCTTCTGGGGCGGGCGGAGGGGGACACTTTGTGAAGTCTACGATTGTCTAACCACGATTCTGTACACCTGAAACTAATACAAATCAATATCGAATGTAAACTGTAATTGAAAAATAAAATGCAAAGTTCTTAAAAAAATGAAACCGATCTGGAGCTCCTCGTAGTGGTCCAGGTGCAATAAATGAAGTCAGTAAAGGCCTCTTCTTTAACCTCCCCGATCGAAAGTGACGGGGGCCAGCCCTGCGGGTCAGAGCGCCACAATGTCATCCCCTGGGATCTTCGCTGCGTCCCCGGAGTCCTCGGGGCCACCCTCTCGGGCCGCGGAAACCTGTGCCGCCAGCATCCCGCACCCCAGTGTCCACCGCCCAGAGCTACCAACTCGCCCCAACAGCAGGCGTCCAGGTGGGCGCCCGCGGCCCGCACAGGGCAGTGCTGCGGAGGCGGGACATTCGGGGGCGGGACTTGTGTCCGTCACTTCCGCTTCCTGCTAAGTGAAATCTCCCGCCACCGGGAAAAGCTGCTGTCAGCGTTGGCGTCTCCTCGCTTTCGGAGTGGTGGCAAGTAAGAGCAGCTCCCGTGGCTTTAGAACCGACGGCAGTCTGTTGTTCAGACTTGCAGGTGGAGACAGAAGGGAGAGCTCTTTGCGGGCGATGGGAGCGGAGGGATTGATCTGGCTCGGGGGTCGGTTATTGGGCTGAGACTCAGGCGCCCGTGAGTCGAATGGGGACAGCTTCGCCAGAGGAGTGGGGCGGGCGGGGGGAGGCGGGGGGAGGATTTTTACAGGGAACGTGTGGATGCTCCCTAAAAGGAGTTCTGAAAGACTGGATTCAAACACAGTTCTGTTTCCCGGGGTCATTAAGATAGGAAGGAAGCACTGTAATTGGATCCGGTCCAGTAAGTTTCTTACTAGTTAGAACCTCCCGCGCTTTCCAAGGAGCTCAGGATCGCAGCCCCTTAGGAAACCTCCTCTAAACCCGGGACAGCGCAGATCAGGTGCACGGCCTTCCAGTGAGCAGCACCAGCACCTGGCTCTCATGTCGCTGGAAGTCAGCATCGCCACCTGCGTCTTCCCTAGCAGCCCTGCCCCCACCCTCAACCATTTACAAGGTGTATTGTAGAAACTGTGGGAAATACAGAAAGACATCGCCCAGGGATAGCCACTGTTCACCTTTGGTGTATGCCCTTGAACTTCACTGTTTTTTTTTTTTTTTTTTTCTGTGCGTGCAGACGTATTGTTATTTTTGTTTATGTTTTTGGTTGGTTGTTTTCAACTCCTCTTTCCATCATTTCAACCTTCCTAGGTGCTTCCTGATAAGGGTAACAAGATGGAATTTTCAAAGAGGAGACTGAAGTTGACAGCCGATCAGAGGAATGCTTACCCTCACAGCCTTCAGTTTTACCTGCAGCCACCTACTGAAAACATATCTTTGATAGAGTTTGAAAACTTTGCTTTCGATAGAGTTAAGTGTGAGTGATATTTGAATTAGAATTTACGTATTCTTGAGGATCTCACTTATACTTTGTGAGGATGAGTGTGCTAATATATTTCATTTATTAAGCAATTACTTAACAAATATTTATTGAGGGTTTGCTATTCGTTTATTTACTGGACAGTTAATATTTATTGAGTCCACTTTATTCCAGGTGGTAGGGATTTTGAGGTGAATATTGTAATTCTCATCTTTGATGAAATTGTATTCTAGTACATGGAAGCAGAGATGCAAAATAATAATCATAGTTTAGTATGTTAAGGGCTCTAGTAGTGGTGGTGGCTGAAGCTAGTGGAGATGGCGATAGAAGAGGAGCAGCAAAGAGGGGTGCAGGGGGGAGATTATTAGTTTGCTTTGGTATGCCATAAAAAGAGGTACCCGAGGGACATGGGTTTATGTTCAGGAGTCATTTGAGAAGTTTTTAATTCTTGAATTAAAAAAAAGCCTCTTTTTGTATTGATGAAAGAAGAATTCATCTGAAAAAGGATTGACAAGGGGCTGTAGGAATTTTTAAACAGGGGGTAGCATCTATTTAGAGAGTGTTTGGATGATTGGAGGGCCCTGCTTCTTCACTATTGTGTCTTCTCTGCTTCATCAGAAAGGAAGGGCTATCTTTCTGATGAGTATATGCTGAGAAAATAGAAGTAGACCACCTAACAGGCAGTTCCACATGAGGGATACAAACAAGGGGTGCTTAGTCTTTTCTCCATATGGATACCCTTTTCCATTCCTCAACCACAGTGGCTCAGTACAGCAGTGGTTAACCATTCCTCTCTTCCCCCTGGTTGAGACCCTGGTATTAAATTATGCTGTGGGGCCTTGATCTTTTCTACACATGAATGGTGGTTAGCTTCTTATAAACATACTAGAGGCCTGGTGCACGAAATTTGTGCACAGGTAGGGTCCTTAGGCCTGGCCAGCGATCAAGGCCGATCTGTGGGGCAATCAGGGGACCCCCAGCTGGCACCCGCCCTGGCTGGCCTGGGGCCTGTGGGGAGGGGGCAGCTGTTGTATTGAGTGTCTGCCCCCTGGTGGTCAGTGTGTGTCATAGCGACCGGTCATTCCACCGGTTTTTCTGCTGTTCAGTTGATTTGCATATTAGGCGTTTATTATATAGGATATAATTTATATTATGTACTTGCAGAAAATAACTTCTCACTTGCCATCTTTTATAAACAAATAATTATTCAATTGCCATTCATAGATTTTATGTCTTGAATTTAGTTTTTAAAAATTATCTTGCATTTATATACTTTTCTTTTATTAAATTTTTTTTTCTAGTGCTAAAAGCAGTTGAAAATATTGGTGTGAGCCATGTGAAAGGACATGAGTCATACCAGAGCAAGATGGAAGCTGAGATTCGAAAGCTCAAGTTTTCTTACAGAGTAAGTAAAAGGGGGAATAAATGTTCATTTAGTTCTATATATTCATGTACTGAGTCTCAGTTGTGGAAAAGTTCTTGTATTAGGCATAAGGCCTTCATAAAGATTAATATAGCATAGGCTCTGCCTGAAGATACCTACAGTCTCCTGGGGGTGATTGACATGTAGTCAGATCATTCTAATACAGCAAGTTTTCTCAACTTTGGGACTGCTGATGTTTTGGGAATGCTAATTCCTTGTTTCAGGGTCTGTCCTATGCATTGTAGGATGCCCTGTTTTCTACCCGCTAGATGTTTCCAAACACTGTCATATGTACCCTGTGCGTAGAGTGATGAATGCTGTGATGATGGCTGTTTTTGGATGTGTGCTCCAGGAACTCCAGTAGCACAGATAACCCCCCAGTTCAGAGTGGGGTGGTTTGGGAAGGCTTCCCAGAGGAGGTAGTGCTGAATTGCATCTTGATGGAGACGATTAGATTTTTATTTTGGGAAGATGACTGCCATTAGCAGATGGATAGGCAAATGTCTGGTAGGAGGAAAACCAGTAGGACTTTGGAAATGATGAGAGGAATTGAATGGAAAAAAGACTGATTGAAGAGATATGAAGAAGGTAGAATCAAAAGATTTTAGTGACTGGTTGCAGGGAGAAGAGTTGTGAATGACACCCAGGTTTCTAGTTAGGACTATAAGATGGATAGTGGTGATATTTTGAGATGTGTATACAGGAGGAGAAGCAAGACTTAGAAGAAAGATGTTGAGTTTAGTTCTAGACATGAGTTGAGGTGCCTGTGGAGATGTCTGGTGGACAGTTGAATATTCATAAAGGTCTGGATTTAGGAGACAGATGGAGTAGGAGTATATATTTAAGATGAAGGTTGCAATCATCAGTAGTAGGTGAGAGCACTGGAGGAAAATATTTGAGTGAGAAGAGAAGGTGATGGAAGATAGGATGTGAGGAATACCAGTAGTTAAGGTGAAGTAGAATTGGAGGAGCTTGGGAAGGAGAATGGGAAAGAGCTGCCTGAGAGGTAAGAGGTCAGTCAGGATGACAGTGTCATAGCAGCTAAGGAAGGTTGGGGTTACAATAATAAAGATAATGGCATTAATAGTAATATTATAGGAATGACTGCAGCAAGCATTTGTATTAATGCTTACTGTGCCCCAGGATGGGTCCTAAGTGTATGATATATATATTCACCCATGTAATCCACACAGCAGTCTTATGAGGTAGATACTATTATTATCCATATTTTATAATTGAGGATACTGAGTTACAGATAAGGAAAATAACATGTCCAAACTCATGAGAGAGTAAATGGTGGAGCCAAGATTCAAAACAAGATTCAAACAGTTTCAGTAGCTTTGGATAGATCATGTAAGATGAGTTATGCAGAATCCATTGATTTGTCAACTGGGTGGACCCTTCGTAGATTGAGGTAGAAGCCCGAATGATGACAGTGGCTGGATGAGGGAGGTTGAGAGGTGGAGATGGAATATGCATTCTTTTAAGATGTTCAGCTGAAAAGATGGGAGAAATAGAGCTGAATATGGAGGAAGTATAGGGACAAGTGAAGACACATACATGTATGTATATATACACATACATATATGACAGGAGGTAGTTAAACATTTATAAACTGAGCAGAAAGATTCTAGACGATAAAGAAGAGGAGGGAAGTTTGAAAATGCTCTGAGAAAGCATTTGATACATCATGGTCCTTAGGAGGCAGGAACAGAGGGATTGCAAGGTTTAGGTGTACGGATTAGCATTTTTTAGGGGAATGGAGAGACGCTTGGTTCACGGAGAAGGAAGGGAAGGCAACACAGTGTGAACACAGAGGCTTGGAGCTGAAGAAGTCAGCCTGGTGGCCTTTGTTTTCTCTAAAAATAGGTGGAGTCAGCAGGTGAGAGAGAAGGGGGTGAGGGTGGTGTGGTATGGAGTTTGGGCCAACTTGTGAAGACTGAAACAGCTTTTCTTTTAAAAAAAATCTGTATTGTTGAGAGTATTACAGATGTCCCATTTTTTCCCTCCGTTACCCCCCTCCACCCAGTTCCCACCCCACCCCAGGCCTTCACCACCCTATTGTTTGTGTCCAGTGTCCATAGGTAATAAATATATGCATATCTTCTTAGGTTAATTCCCCCCGCCCCAACCTCACTTTCTCTCTGAGATTTGTCAGTGTGTTCCATGTTTCCATGCCTCTGGTTCTATTTTACTCATCAGTTTATTTTGTTCATTAGATTCCTTGTTTTATATTTTGATTTTTACATTCAATTGTTTATAGCTGTGTATTTATTGCCATTTTATTGTTCATATTTTTTATCTCTTTTTTCTTCTTCCTCTTCTTACAGAATACCCTTCAACATTTCATATAATACTGGTTGGGTGGTGATGAACTCCTTTAGCTTTTTCTTGTCTGTGAAGCTCTTTATCTGACCTTCAGTTCCAAATGAGAGCTTTGCTGGGTAGAGCAATCTTGATTATAGGTTATCACTTTGAATATTTCTTGCCACTTCCTTCTGGCCTGCAAAGTTTCTGTTGAGAAATCAGCTGACAGTCCTATGGGCTCTCCATTGTAGGTAACTAACTGCTTTTCTTTTGCTGCTTTTAAGATTATCTCTCTGTCTTTAAGCCTTGGCATTTTAATTATGATGTGTCTTGGTGTGGACCTTTTTGGGTTCCTCTTGTTTTGGACTCTCTGTGCTTCCTGAACTTGTAAGTCTATTTCTTTCACCAGGTAGGGGAAGTTTTCTGTCATTATTTCTTCAAATAGGTTTTCAATATCTTGCTTTTTCTCTTCTCCTTCTTGCATCCCCATGATGTGAATGTTGGTACATTTGAAATTGTTCCAGAGGCCCCTTACACACTATCTTCATATTTTGGGGTTCTTTTTGCTCTTCTAATTGGGTGTTTTTTGCTTCCTCATATTCCAAATTGCTGATTGGATTCTTGGCATCCTCTACTTGACTGTTGATTTCTTGTAAATTATTCTTTATTTCAGTTAGTGTATTTCTGAATGTCCTTTTTCATGTCTTTGATGTTCTCACTAATTTCCTTGAAATTCTCACTAAGTACCTTGAAGCTCTCATCAAGGTCCTTGAGCATCTTTATAACCATTGTTTTGAACTTGGTATCTAGTAGTTTGCTTGCTTCCATTTCATTTGATTCTTTTTCTGGAAATTTCCTCTGTTCCTTCATTTATGACATGTTTCCCTGTCTCCACATTTTTGCTGCCTCCCTGTGTTTGTTTCCCTGTGCTATGTCCCCTGGAATTGGTAGAGTGGCTTTGTGTAGTAAGTGTCCTGTAGGGCCCAGTGGCTCAGCATCTGCAGTCACCTGAGCTGGGCTCTCTAGGTGCACCCCTGGGTGGACTGTGTGCACTGTCCTATTTGTAGTTGAGCCTTGATTGCTGTTGGCATGATGGGGTGAACCCCCAGGTGACTCTGAGGACCAGCTGTGACACAACAGAAGAGCTGAAACAGCTTTTCTAAGAAATGAGAACAGAAATGGCTGTGTAGATCCCAGCTCTGCTGCTTAAAAGTTTTGTGACCTTGGACAAGTTATATAACTTCCCTGTGCCTCATTTTCCTTGTCTGTGTAATAGGGGTACACAGCAGAGTTTACCATATAGGGGTTTTTAAAGGATTAAATGGGTTGATAGACGAGAAATGCTTAGAATTGTGCCTGGTACTATTACCTTGTAAGTGCACAAGATATGTTTGCTGTTACTATTTTGGACTTGGATAAAGTTTCCTTAGTGTTGGTAAAGGTCCAGCTGGGGTTAGAGGCTGTGAGTTTTCAATATTCCAAATTCCCAGGTTTCAGCATTTTCAACAGACTGCAGAGTATAGCTGTAGATTAATTTAGAATCTAGATTTTGCCACAGTGTTGAAAAGCAAGAAGTTGAGGGTTGATGCAAGAAGTTGTTGAAGTGGTGAGTACCCTAGGTATAGGATGGATAACGAAGAAAGTTAGGAAAATAGCAGCATTCAAACCCAGGGGATTTTGCTGAGATGAGTTCAGTTCTCAGTTTTACCTCGTTGCTAACTTATGAAAAATGATCATTATCCTGCAAACCATATTATGAAGTTTGTGTTTATGAAACTTTTACTTTACATTAGCTTATGCTGACTCAGTATTACTTTACACCTCTTACTATTCTAATGCATTCATTTTATTCATGTACCATTATTTTTAAGGAAAGCTTAGAAGATGAATATGACGCACGAAGAAAAGATCACATTTCTCACTTTATTTTACGCCTTGCTTATTGCCAGTCGTGAGTACACATTTATATTCTCACTGTCATATTTGATGTCTTGGGTTATTCATTGGTACATGGAAAGTTAACATGTATTATACTGAACATAGGAAAACTCAGGACAACATCAGCAACCAGTGGTTCATGAGTTAAACACTGTTGCAGCAGATTGTTGGAAACAAGTTGTTTACTATGCAATATCCCCCAAAAATCCTACTGAAACACTTTGCCAGTTGAAACACGTTTTACCTTTATGGGAGAGACTCTTCATTTGGGATTTGAAATTGAGGGAAATTTTATTAGAAAGAGACTTTTGTTACTTTGTCCCCCCCCACCCCCCCCGAAAAATGCTGGTAATATTTATAAGAAATAATGAATCAAGTACACACTGAATTCGATGCAGGTTTTTAGAAGTTGAGATGTATGGATCAGTGACCGTTAGATTAAGATATTTTCCTCTGGTACTTGGTTTCTTGTAAGTCAATAGTGCCACCCAGAGGGAAAGGAGTTAGTTGTCTTTTAAACTTTGTGGTGTTTTTCTTGTATTAATTCTGGCAAAAGAACATACTTATAAGTTTCTTTCCCTTTTCTTTTTACGAATAGGCTTATCAAATGAGAACATTAAGTTGTTTACTATCCAAAGATAACAACTAGAAATTATTGACCAGTTTTGGTCCTAGAGATTTTCTTTTGTGAAAAAGCATATGTAGTTTATGCAACTTATGCAGTAAGTGAATTGCTGACAATGTGAAACCACCTTGGTGAAAAACTAAATCATACTGTACGTTCATTAGCATCATTATTGTGTAACAACAGTAATGTTGATTATGGATCCATCTTGCAAATTAATACAGTATTTGTGTGTTGGCTTTTGAAAAATTGAAGTATACCGTGCATATTAAATTTTGTGAAATTATAAACAAAAAAGCTGTAAGCAAAGGTTACATTGTGAAATTCATCTGATCATAATCTATTCAGAGGTGAATTACCTTTATAAAATTGGGGTTTATTTGGCATGGATGAAATCACCTAAACAGAAGTAATATCCTATATTCTAATGTAATTGACTATTTTGTGGTTACATTAGATGCAGTGAACTATTTTCTTTTATATTATTTGATAATGCAGCTAAGCTTATTCTGTATTTAATTATTTTAATTGTATGTTCATTACACCTCTTTCCCCACATTTAGCCATCCCTGGAAGATTGTGGTGTGTGTTATTCCTACTCTCTTTATACTACAATAGAGCCCTTTTAACTTCTGTCTATTTTCATCTTGGTCATGTTTGAATACTGTTTCATAGAAACTTCTTGGATTTAATAATCAGTGGATTTTTAAACTACCCATTGGACTTATAATTTATACTTGTAATTTTCCTATCTCCATTTTAGTGATGATCTTAGACGCTGGTTTATTCAACAAGAAATGGATCTTCTTCGATTTCGATTCAGTATTTTACCCAAGGACAAAATTCAAGATTTTTTAAAGGATAGTCATTTGCATTTTGAGGCTGTGAGTATATTTTTGTAGTCATTCCAATTGTTTGCACCACTCATCCCTCCCTAAGTACTAGCATTCATCCCACCTTAAGTGCTAGTATTGACGTGTGGAGTTTGTTCTCTTTATATTTTCTCCTTAAGTACCTGACTGAGAGAATAGCTATTGGTTTTGCATGATGGTGAACCTTTTCCTTTCAGTGACTAGAAGAAAAAGGGCTCCTTCGTACCAGAGCCTCACATTTAGTTGCATTGTTAAATATGTGATTAATGAAAGCACAAAAATGTTCAATTTATAAAAGTTTGTCTTTAACCAAAATCTTCTAGGCCAGTGGTTCTCAACCTTCTGGCCCTTTAAATACAGTTCCTCATGTTGTGACCCAATCATAAAATTATTTTCATTGCTACTACATAACTGTAATGTTGCTACTGTTATGAATCATAATGTAAATATCTGATATGCAGGATGATCTTAGGCGACCCCTGTGAAAGGGTCGTTTGACCACCAAAGGGGTCGCGACCCACAGGTTGAGAACCGCTGTTCTAGGCCAAACATTTAAAGCTAATATATTAAAGAAAACAGAAGTGGTTGTACTTATATCCAATTAGGAAGTTTAGAAGGGTTAATACTTATTTTGAAAGTCAGTTGTTAGTAAAATCTCTGAGTAGTTTTAAATAATAATTTTGCAGACAAACCTGAATGACTTACATATAGTAATTATATAAGAAAGAAGTGTCTCTGCTGGTGGGAATGCAGACTGGTGAAGCCACTGTGGAGAACAGTATGGAGTTTCCTCAAAAAACTAAACATGGAACTCCCATTTGACCCAGTGATCCCACTGCTAGGAATATATCCAAAGAAACTAGAAACACCAATCAGAAAGGATATATACACCCCTACGTTCATAGCAGCACAATTCACCATAGCTAAAATTTGGAAACAGCCTAAGTGCCCATCAGCAGATGAGTGGATTAAAAACCTGTGGCACATCTACACAATGGAATACTATGCTGCTGTAAAAAAGAAGGAACTCTTACCATTTGCAACAGCATGGATGGAACTGGAGAGCATTATGCTAAGAGAAATAAGCCAGTAAGAGAAATATAGATATCACATGATCTCACTCATTTGTGGAATATAACGAACAACATAAAACTGATGAACAAAAACAGATCCAGAGACAGAAGCATCAATTAGATCGTCAAACCTCAGAGGGAAGGTAGGGGAGGATGTGGGTAAGGGGGAGAGATCAACCAAAGGACTTGTATGCATGCATATAAGCATAACCAATGGACACAGACACCAGGGGGGCGAGGGCATGAGTGGGGGGGGGGGTTAGGGGAGCAATGGGGGGATAAGGACACATATGTAATATCTTAACCAATAAAGAAAGAAAAAGAAGAATTAAGTGTAGGCATTCCAGGGGGTTGGGGGAATGGGTGTAAAAGGTGAAAGGGGACTAAGAAGTACAAATTGCCAGTTATAGAATAAGTCACAGGGATATAATGTACAGCACAGGGCATACAGCCAATAATACCGTAATAACTATTTATGGTGTCAGATGGTTACTGGAATTATGGTGACCACTTCATAAGGTGTGCAAATGTGTAATCACTCTCTTGTACACCTGAAACTAATATAATAAAGTCAACTTTCATTAAAAATAAATTTTAAAAAGCAAAAAAAAAAAAAAAAAAAAGAAAGAAAAAGAAAGAAGTGTCTGGGACATATTTAGCAGGGATACCCATTGTGGGTGGAAATAGAATATATGTCCTGTAGGTGGCTCTGTACTCCAATAATTCTGCTTTGGAAGACAGAACAATCAGGTGGTAGTAGGACTGGTTGAGACTCTACTTGGGTGTTAGAATGGGTGACTTGAAGCCAAAATAAAGTAAAAAAATAGAAGTTGGAGTAGATAAAAGACATTGTCCTATCTGAGAAGTGGAAGATGTAAGAATCAGTGTGGGTTATTGAGTTCGAAAAAAGAGATTGCATGAAGGGCAGTAAACAAACATTTGGTAGACATTTAGTGTCTATTATGTGCTCAGGAGGCACTTTCACAGTTTATCTCACTTTCTGTAAGAGCCCCAGGAGGTTTCTAAATTACATTTATCCAGGCACAGAAAAGTGTCAAGCCCAGGACCACCTCCCCCAAACCCCATGCATTTCCCCCCCTTTATTTTTCTGCTCCTTTCATTGTCTGCCTCTCATTTCTTTATTTAGTTCATCTGTTTTAGACAGTCTGTCATCTTGATTGTATGATGATCCTTTACTATTTGTTTTTGTTTAAGATTGAGATGCTGAAAAGTAGATTGGAAGATTGGGCTTTATTGTACGCAGGCAAGGGTATGAGACACTAATTGACTGGTGGTAAATATCTGAAGTGCCACCGTCACTGCTCTTGTGCTTTGGGACCGTTAAGTAGAATAAGGGCTACTTGAACACAAGCACTGCGATACCATAACAGTTGATCTGATAACCAAGAGGGCCACTAAGCGACTAACGGTGGGTAGTGCATGCAACATGGATACATGGACAGAGGGATAATTCACATCCTGGGTGGGATGGAGCAGGATGGTATGACATTTCATCATACTACTCAGAATGGCCCACAATTGAAAACTTATGAATTGTTTATTTCTGGAATTTTTCATTTAATATATTTGGACAATAATTGACCGTGGCTAACTAAAAACCGTGGGAAGCAAAACTGGAAAAGGGGGGACTATTGTACTTTTATCTAGTGTGTTGGTTGTCACGATGGTTTTTCATATTACTCTGGTTGCTAGCCTGCATGCTATAATTTTCTCTTTCTTTCTTATTTTCTTTCTCTTGTGTTTCATTCTGCAGGTCATTTGAGATGCATTATAATAAACTTACATTAAAGTTACGTGTAGAGATATGGATAAAATTCAGAGATTGAGTAGAAAATACCACATTTGTAGGTAAACAGGGTGGGCGGTGTCCTATACAGTTTCTGAAAGGAACACTAATTTTGGCTTCTTGTGTGACTGTTTTGGTTTTTCTGGTTCAGAGATTCTCAGTGGGGGGATAGGATACAGGTAGTCCTCTTCGGGGGTTTATCAGAACTAGAGGTGTGCAGAGCGTGAAAAACATCATGCCTTTTGTTTCTGCAGTAAACACTGAGAATGTAAAACTTGATCAAGTGTTTGTAGCTGGTGGGGATTCATGGAAGTTAGAGAGTGAGAAGTCATTGCAGGGGGCCTGGCATAAAAATCATTCCTGTGATAGATTTAATCACTTTCCTGGGAGAAACCTTTTCTTTTCTTTTTTTTTTAAAGTATATTTTTTATGGTTGATAGTATTACAGATATCTCCCATTTTCTCCCTCTTTTCCTTCTCTGGGAGAAACCTTCTTCCTCTGGCGCTCTCCCTTGGCATCTGGTAATGAAGGAACTTGAATTCAGGTGCTGTTCATGGGCTTGCCCTTTGGCCCCGTAGCTCTTCCCATTCCCCAACTTTCACCATTTCATTAATAGGAACACGCACATTTTTTTCACTTCGATTAGAATATTAGGATTGCAGTTGAAAACTGTTGTGCTATAACAGGTGTCAGTGATGTTTTTAGATTCAGGACCCATATTTTAGACTCAGGACAAAACAAGGGTTAGGGAAAAGTTATTAGCATTTGTCCCATAAGCTGGTCTCTGATGTGCATAGGCCCTGCTGCCTAAGTCTAGAGCAGTGGTTGGCAAACTCATTAGTCAACAGAGCCAAATATCAACAGTACAATGACTGAAATTTCTTTTGAGAGCCAAATTTTTTAAACTTAAACTATATAGGTAGGTACATTGTTATTAACTTAATTAGGGTACTCCTAAGGCTTAGGAAGAGCCACACTCAAGGGGCCAAAGGGCTGCATGTGGCTCGAGAGCCGCAGTTTGCCGACCACGGGTCTAGGGGGAAGGACACAGTGGGGAGTGGAGGGCCATGGGGCCATCCTGGTCTCCATGTCATGGGAGCTGGGTTGCTGGCACACATATTAGAGTGTACCTGGAATTCAAGTGTGTGTGCGCATTTCTCTATCATTTCAATTTCATTAAAACTGCAATGACTTATGTTGATCTACTTCTGTATAATACATGTTTTTACTTTAGGAGGAAATGCATGGGTTTAACTAAATTGCATTGTGTTTGCTTTGGTGGAGAAATATGTACAGGAAAAGGGAGAATTAATTTCTTTGTACAGTTTTTTCCCCCTCAAATTTTGTTTTAGTTCAGCTTGCCATGGCTGATATAATTTTGTTTGATAAAAATGTAGAGGAGGTGAATGGGGCCAGTTATTGGATCTTGGGGCACTTGTGTTCTATTTCGGGCTTTGGCAGTTCTCTGAAACTTTGCCCTTTTTAGTCTATATGTGGGTTTCCAGTGGATAGTAGAATTTGAATCTTTATGCCATAATATGAAGTAAATGGAAAGCCTTAATATGAAGTATTCAAAAAGGAAAAACTGGTAGTTTTTGGTTTTGGACTTAGGTGTAAATAGCTTGCATTTTAAATCTGAAATTTCTAGGAAGGTTTAGAAGTGAATAAATGTTGCTCTCTGTGGGGACCATTCCGGAGCTCTCCTTGCTGAGTTGATTGACTTGCCCTTGTGTCACATGACAGGCAGATGGGTAAGGTTAAACAGATCCTATTAGCGCGACTTCAGTTGACCAGGTAGGGAAAGGTCAGGCTGTGGCAGCTGTCAGCCTCCCAGACAAGAGGTCTCTGTGCTGTTGCAGTTCACAGACTTGACAGCAGCTTATGTTTTCAAACCTTCTCAGGACAGTCAAAAAAACGTTTTTTTTTTTAAAAATGGATTTGAAATACCGGTGGAGCTAATGGCAGGATGCTTTCGTTAGAATAGTAAGAATGGCAGGGACAATGAAGGTGAGCATCCTAAAATATGTGGAGAGGGTTCTGTGTGTCACAGATGAAAACTCTGCTGCATATTAAAGAGAAGTGGTGCTGTTCATTTGACAAATATGTTCAGGAACTAAGGGTTTTGAGTGAAGGCAAGTGCGGCTGGTAACCTTTAATTGCCCTGCTCAGTGAAAACAAGTACATGCGAAACTCTGAATTACTTATTTTTGCTTAGTTTAAAATAGTTTTCCTTATCCTGAACCTGACATTTAAAATTTGTTTCTTGTCCCTTGTAGTTTGAAATCTTAATTTCTTCTGTCTTAGAAATTATTTCATGTCATTTTTGGCTGGTAACTTCTTTTCAGTGAACATGAATTAGTTTGTCTTTTGTAATTGAAAATGTCAGTTATATGAATTTATTAGGACCCTTTGGATGCCTTTTTCCAGTTAACATTGGAACATTGATTTTACATTGATTTTAATAGTTTTACGTGTGTAGACTTTTAAAGTAGTTTTTGATGTTTACTGGTGTCATTATTTCTTAGATATTTTAAGTTGACCTTAAGTTAGCAATGCCTTTCTGATAATTTTGGCCCTTATTGTACAGGTTTGGGTAAAAGTAGGTTTACAGGTGTTTGTATGGAAAAAAACCCCAATAGTTAATAAATAGTAATACAAGAATAAACTCTGTGTTTTGAATACTCACAACTGTAAACCTGCTTTTGCCCCACCCTCTATTGTTTTCATGGTTAGTTGACCTAGTTTGGGTTGTAGCTCTTCTGAATGTGTGTGCATCATTGTGATCATGACTTAAAACATGAAAAGCCGCCCTGGCCTGTGTGACTTTGTGAGTTGAATGTCTTCCCATGCACCGAGAGGTAACTCCATTCCTGGTCAGGGCACTTGCCCCGGTTGCTGGCTCAGTCTCCAGTAGGGGATATGCAGGAGGAAGCCAATCGATGTTTCTCTGATGGATGTTTCTCTCTACCTCTCTCCTGCTCCTTCCTCTCTCTCTCTCAAACCAATAAAAAAGTGAAAATGACATTCCTCTGTTATACATTACTCTCTTTATACCTACCCTCTGGGATATGTTTATATATTACAAGCCTGTTAATAAGCTGCAAAGTGATTTTAATGTGGTGCCTGCAAAATGAAATATGTGTACCTTTAATCTCTCCTTTAAATTTCAGGCATTAGGGGAGTCTGATGATATAGTTGGGACAGGACCCATAGATGTAAAAGTGTAACAAACCAGAGAACAAACATGTGGGATAAGCCTAGAAGCTTTTCATAGAACTTCAGACAAGCCATCGACTTTGACAAGAGTGGAAAGGGGGGGTCTGGACAAGAGTGAAGTGGATGGTAAGACATACACTCTTAATACTCTTGGTGCAAATTTCAGACTTAAAAGGCACCGAGGAGGAAAGAATTAATAATCAGATGAAGGGTCAGGTTTATTTCTGGAGTGTAAATCACTGTATGTTCCAAGGATGTGAAGTAGCCCAGTTTGATTTGGATTGCTTAACAGTGCTAAGCATGGTTCTCCCTGAGTGTTGAGTAAATGTTTGAATTAATTCCTGGAGAAAATAGTAGCCCTGTTGGCAGTAGCAGAAATGGCACCAGGTGTTAGTGGAGTCAGATTGGACCTTGGCTCAGCAAAGAAAGTTTATTGAGAAAGTCACAGAGGTAGAAATGAGCAGTAGAAGAAAGGGGCTCAGGAAACAAATTACAGAGGCAAAAGAAGGGCCCTTGGAGCTCAGGAGAGAGCGGGTAAAGGTAGGGTGCCTGCGGGAAAAGAGGAGAGGGACCAGAAAGGATAGGCGTGCTTCTTGTCTTTCTCCCAAGAGGGAGAGTGTAGAACCTCTGTCCTAAGGGCTTTTTTTTAAGAGGTAATATTTATTTATTTATTTATTTATTATTGTTGACTCTATTTCAGATGTCCCCCATTTTACTCCCCATTGCCTCCCTCCACCCCTGCCCTGGTCCCTCCTAGGCCTTCACCATATTAATGTCTTTGTCCATGGGCTATGCATATATATTCTTTTGTCCTAAGTGCTTTTAAGGGTAGAGATTTCAGGGGAGGCCCCAGGGAAGGATCTCAATAGAATATTCATCAACCTTCCAGGTGTGTGTTTTTTTTTGTTTTTTTTTGGGGCTGTGGTCTCAACTGATTGGTCAGTGCCAGGGTCAATGCAGCTGATTCTGATGCCAACCATAGCCTCACTTGTCTGGTTTTGTTGCATTTTGGGGGCCTGTTATCCCTCGGGGTTAATGCCTAAGGACTATTCTCAGGTCCCCTTGTTCCATCCCCCTGTAAGGGGGTCTAATCCCCATGACTTGGAACATGTCAGGGGAGGAAACGTCAGGGGAGGATATGAACTGCATGACCAGGGATATGCCAGGGGAGGGAGAGTTACCCTGGGGGCGAGGTTCTTGTTTTCCTAGTTTTACCAGTTACTAGGCACTTGGGGCTTTCTGCCCTGGTGATCTTATGTACCTGGCCTTTTATCCTTGCTCTGCTCATGTATATCTAACTGCCTATCACAGTCAGTTAAAAAGATTTGCCTCGTCTGGCTGGTGTGGCTCAGTGGTTGAGCGTTGACCCATGAAGCTGAAGTGCATGATTTGATTCCCTGCAGGGCACATGCCCAGATTATGGGCTGGGTCCCCAGTAGGGGGTGTGCAGGAGGCAGCTGGTAGATGATTTTCTCTCATCACTGATGTTTCTCTCTCTCCCTCTCCCTTCCTCTCTCTGAAATGAATTAAAAAAAAAAAAAGATTTTCTTCTATTCTGTTTTACAAGCACTAGGTAATCCTTAAGATGAGTACAGTAACATGGAATACTTATCTTTTCTCAGGGCTAAATATTGGGTAAAAAAAAAAAAATATATATATATATATATATATATACTAGGGGCCCGGTGCACGAAATTCGTGCACTGGGTGTGTGTGTGTGTGGGGGGGGGGGGAATGTCCCTCAGCCCAGCCTGCCCCCTCTCACATACTGGGAGCCCTCAGGCGTTGACCCCCAGACCCCTCCGATTGCTGGCTCTGCCCCTTGCCCAGGCCTGATGCCTCAGCCAGAGGCGTAGACCCCCATCACCCTCTGATCACCTGATCGGCCCCTTGCCCAGGCCTGACGCCTCTGCCAGAGGTGTCAGGCTTGGACAGGGGACCCCCACCTCCCCCAGATCACTGGCTCTGGCCCCCGCACAGGCCAGAGGCCTCTGGCCCAGGAATCATGCCTGGGCCGGGGACCCCCATCTCCCTCTGATCACTTGCTCCACCCCCTGCCCAAGCCTGACGCCACTGACCCAGGCTTCAGGCCTGGGCAAGGGGACCATCATATCCCCCCAATCCCCGGCTGCGCCCCCCGCCCAGGCCTGATGCCTCGGCCAGAGGAGTTGACCCTCATCACCCTCCGATCACCAATCACCGGATCGGCCCCTTGACCAGGCCTGAGGCCTCCGGCAGAGGTGTCAGGCCTGGGCAGGGGACCCCCAGCTCCCCGCGGTTGCAGGCTCCGCCCCTGCCCAGGCCTAACGCCTCTGGCTGAGGCGTCCGGCTCAGGCAGTGGGGACCCGCAGCTGCAGCGGCCCCGCGATCGTGGGCTCCGCTTTAGGCCCAGGCAAGGGACCCCTAGCTCCCGGGACTGCCAGCTTCGACCGTGTCCAGCTCCCATCGCTGGCTCCACCCCTACTTCCTGCTATCACTGTCCAGGGCAGCAAAGGCGCCTGATTCTCCGATCATGGCTGGGGGGCAGGGCAAAGGCGGCCCCAGGGCCGCCTTTGCCCTACCCCCCAGCTCTTAGCTCCCCCCTGGGTTTCCGATCACTGTCAGTGGCAGGGGGCTTCTTCCTGCTTTCCCTTTCGCCTCCCTGCATTGTGCCTACATATGCAAATTAACCACCATCTTATTGGCAGATAACTGCCAATCTTAGTTGGCAGTTAACTGCCAATCATAGTTGTCAATTAATTTGCATATAGCCCTGATTAGCCAATGAAAAGGGTATCGTCGTACGCCAATTACCATTTTTCTCTTTTATTAGTGTTGATATATTAGTAGCCCAGTGCATGAAATTCGTGCACATTGAAAGGGAATTAACTAGAGGAATGTAATTTGGACTCACTATCTAATATCAATAATATGTGAGCATGAGGCAGTCCACATTTCTGAAATTCAGTGACATGAATTTTAGCTATTACTTTGCCAAATAAATGGAATTTACAGATATCATTTAAAAGAGCATTCAGCTTCATATTAAAAACTCTGGCTACCAAGTTGGTCTGTTTTCAACTTTTTGCCAGCGTTGTAAATGGTTTGCAATATATGCCCATTTAGGGTTGCATGTCATGGTTACAAATGAATCGGGCTTGCCATACTTTGTTACAATTGCCATAGCATCCTGATATTGCTGCTGCATATTTCTGGGACTAATCTCAGAAGATGATGGAAGTATTATCATTTTACCAAACGGCACATTGTCATTTTCAGATCTAGATTTGAGATAATTCATCAAACCACTATATTTTTTCAACTCTCAACTTAGATTGGTTTGCTTTGATGAAATTTACCCAATTGGCCTCCATTTTTGAATATGAATCCACGATAAACTGTTGAGTTAATTTTCCTTCATTTAAAATAGGATTAAACGTGTCCTGCAAGAGAGATGAAATCCATAATACTGCATTTGTGTGACTGGTGTCCTTATATTTTGTCTAGTATTATTGTTGATTACGCTGTTGTCTCTGAGTCTTAATGCAGTATCTGTTCCCCCGCCTTTTTTACTATGTGGGAAAAGAATAGGATATGTCATTGCATCTAATGTAGAAAACAGAATATTGATTTGTTTCATTTTAGTGGCATTTGGATTATTGGGATCTGGTTTACAATGAATGAGTAAGTCCCTTTCAAAAGGAGGTTCTCCATCTTTGTTTCTGAATATGACAACAACCTCGGTTACACAGGAGAATTATATCTACCCGGATCACTGTTATGATTCTATTTAACACTAGAAAGACTGAAACTTAGTATATACCTATATTGCCCAAAAGCAGTCAAAATGACTGCATTGTGAAAGAATAATATCGGAGCACTCTTCACTTATGTTCCTTAGCTTTTCCAATAACTCACTTCTATTCGACATTTCTTTCATGAATTTAGGGCGCAAAAGAAATAAAATAAACAACTAATTAGAACAAGTATCACTGCATAAAGATTCGAATAACAAGTACTAGTTTAGCTTATTGAGCAACTGCAACTTATCAAGTATCGACAATTTATCATGTACTTGTATGTTATCATGTGACGGTAATCGAAAAAAAATGAAAACTGTTATTTCAATACAGAGCCGAACTGGTCATATAAGAAACTTACTCAATTCAATAATAAGAGTCATTTGATTATTTAAAATTTCCCAAGCAGTCAAAATGACTGCTTTTGGGCAATAAAGGTATAACACATATATATATATATACTGGAAATGAAGGAGGGGGGAGGTAACTACAATTATTAATAAACACATTTATATGTTGTACAAAAAGTCACAAAATTCTAAGACATTGTGTCCTTATATACATAATTGTTTTTCTAATTGAAATTAAAAAGCAGTCAAAATGACTTCCTTGGGCAATCTAGTGTTAATCGCCGTTGTTACCTCTGTGGGAGCAATACCTTTTGCTGCTGCTTCGGATTGGGCTTCCTTTTCTACCTCACGTAGCATCTTGTACGATTTTGTTAATTCACTTATTTCATGCATGAGGTTGTTGATATTGATCATGAGTCTTTCTGAGCAGCCCTGGTTTTCTGGCATTGCTAATCTTTTACTTGTAGCTTCGGCTGTATCCAAAATATAGAGTTGAGCAAACTTCTGAGAAACACCATCTGAAGGATGTAAAATTCCAGTACGGTGATAAACTTGTCTGTGTATTCTAAAACAGTATGGCCCATATCCTGATGGCGATGCAATATTTGCACCCATGGAAGCAAAAGCAAAAGAACTATTTATGGATCGAATATTTTCCGTGAAATGTTTACAGTCAGAATCTTCATTTGTCATTAATCTTTTTAAATATGCCGGGTAATCTGGAAAATATATATCATTTGGATAGACTTTCCCTTTGCTACAACATTGAGTAAATGTCCCATCGAATGGTTTTTCATCAGAGAAATTTAGTAATAGGCAAAATTCACATCGAACAGTCATTCCACCACAACTATGTTTGAGAATTGCATCATCATGTACTCCATTTTCGCTGAGGAGGCAGTTCCTACCAGTATTGGTAGTGCTTGTTGATGACTGTTCTCTAGACATATTCTGTCATCGCCACCGCCTTCTTTCAACTTCAAAGGCACGTTGGTCTTTAGACATCTTCTGTTGATAACGCCGGTGTTTTTCGGCATCAGAGAGATGTTTTTCCAGTAGCTGGTAGTCAGATACATTCTGTTGCAGACGCTGCCTTCTTTCAAGATCAGACGCACGCTGCTGTACAGACATTTTCTGTTGATAACGCCGGCATCTTCGGCTGCAGAGCTACGTTGTATCAACAGTTATTCTTTTTTTTTTTTTTAAATATATTTTATTGATTTTTTACAGAGAGGAAGGGAGAGAGAGAGAGAGCTAGAAACATCGATGAGAGAGAAACATCGATCAGCTGCCTCCTGCACATCTCCCACTGGGGATGTGCCCGCAACCCAGGTACATGCCCTTGACCGGAATCGAACCTGGGACCTTTCAGTCCGCAGGCCGACGCTCTATCCACTGAGCCAAACCGGTTTCGGCAACAGTTATTCTTTAGACATAGTTCCATCTCTCTACTGTCACGGTCTGAGATGCAGGTGAATGAGAGTCCTGGCTGTCAGGCCGCTGAGAGCGGTCTGACCGAAGTCTGATTCTGGCTGATTCTGTGGGGGTGGGACTCCCTCCTCCCTGATGTCAGTTTTCACAGCTGTGATGAGGAAGTTGGGGTAACAGAGGGAGCCGCCCCCGCGCCCTCCAAGCTGCCCTCTCACTTGCTCTGCTCTATGTCCAGCGGTCTCCGGCTCTGCCAAGTCCTCCAAACCTCCCACTCTCCGCCCACTCCTCTCCCGCCCTGCTCTCCACCGGCAAGGTCCCGGGAGCCTGAGGGCGTGACTACAGCCTCGCTTCTTGGGCCAGTGAAGGTCTTGGGAGCCCACGGGTGTGGCTAGGCGCAGGCGGCCTCGCCACCTGGACCAGCGAAGTTCCTGGGACCCCGCCGGTCGCAGTCGCCTCCTGGGGCACCTGACACCGGTGTATGCGAATTAACCACCATCTTTGTTGGGTTACTTTGCATAGTCACTCTGATTGGCTGGTGGGTGTGGCTGGTGGGCATGGCTTGAGCATAGCAGAGGGACAGCTAGTTTGCATGTTTCTCTTTTATTATATAGGATACTAGCGGCCCGGTGAACGAAATTCATGCACTGGGTTGGGGGGGGGAGTGTCCCTCAGCCCAGCCTGCCCCCTCTCACATACTGGGAGCCCTCAGGCGTTGACCCCCATCACCCTCCAATTGCAGGATCGGCCCCTTGCCCAGGCCTGACACCTCTGGCCTAGGCGTCCGGCCCAGGCAGCGGGGACCTGCAGTGGCAGCGGGGAGTGCCGCGATCGCGAGGACTCCGCCCCTGCCCCTGCAGGACGCCTCTGGCTGAGACGTCCGGCCCGGGCAGCGGTGACCCGCAGCTGCAGCGGCCCCGCAATCGTGGGCTTCGCTTTAAGCCCAGGCAAGGGACCCATAGCTCCTGGGACAGCCAGCTTCGACCGTGCCCAGCTCCCATCGCTGGCTCCACCCCTACTTCCTGCTATCACTGGCCAGGGCGGCAAAGGCGCCTGATTCTCCGATCATGGCTGGGGGGCAGGGCAAAGGTGGCCCCAGGGCCGTCTTTGCCCTGCTCCCCAGCTCTTAGCTCCCCCCTGGGTTTCCAATCACTGTCAGTGGCAGGGGGCTTCTTCCTGCTTTCCCTTTGGCCTCCCTGCATTGTGCCTACATATGCAAATTAACCGCCATCTTGTTGGCAGTTAACTGCCAATCTTAGTTGGCAGTTAACTGCCAATCTTAGTTGGCAGTTAATTTGCATATAGCCCTGATTAGCCAATGAAAAGGGTAGCTTGTACGCCAATTGCCATTTTTCTCTTTTATTAGTGTAGATATATAAAATATGAAATGAGCTTTTTCTATGGAGTTGAATTTCTGGGATTATGCTAACTAGCAAATTTCAATTTGTTTTCTATTTTATATAGGGAAATTTATGATTTAAACAGAGTTCTTTATGTATTTCTGTTACAATTACATACCTTTAACTTCTTTCCAAATTAGAAGGCATTAACATGGGGGTATCTTTCTATAAGCAGACTCTACAAATACTACAATACTTTTACTCTCACAGTGTTTTTTCAAATGAAATACTTATGGAAGCCAGCCTTGTATTATATGTGTTTGATGGGTAGCTATGGTATTATATTTAGAGAATGAGGGAAAGTTTCACTGAATTTTCTAGTTAATTGAGGCCTAACCATTTATGCATATAGTTGTAAAAATACACCATGGCAGATGGTCTTTACTGGCAATATTTTAGAAGTTCACAGACTTTGGATTTTCCTTATCAAGCTACAAAATTAGATTCTGCTCATTATAAGATAGTTTAAACCTAGCTAAATGTGAAACTTCAAGCTGAATTACCCTTGAAGGCTAAAATTAACATATGCAAAATTTTTTGAAATAACTTGTGAAGTCATTTCTCTCTTTTAAAGTTTTCATGCAGCTTTGAATATAGAATTTCTTGTATTCTCATTGTTGATGACTCCATGCCTATGACTTTGCCCTTGGAAAAAATGTATGACTGAATTAGCTGAAGTTTCCCACAGATACAGCTATTTCCTAATTGTCTTATAATATCATACATGTTACTGTTTAGATTCTAAAATGGTGAAATTAATTTTACTAAATAGCATTGTTAGTGTTCTCCTATTCTCTGTAGTTAAACATTTACATTGTAAAGTGTGATGTTTTTTGAAGGTGTTCCAAAAAAAAGATACTGAGTTTTTTAATGTGTACATTATTTTTTCATTCTGTAACCTTCCTAACCTTTTCCTGTTCCCCTCAAGCTCCCTGAAAATGTAATCCTTTTTAGCTGAAGCCATGTCATGAACTAGTTTAGAGCCTCGGTCAGACTGCCTTTTCCTAGGACTTGTGATGGAGAATGAGAAACAGGGATATGGAGGGCTAATAGAGTTGCAAAGAAAATCATTCTGTGTTCTCAGTATTGAGTGGCCTAAATCTGATTTACCAACGGCAGGAAGAAGTAGTTTTAATAACAACAGTTAGGCAATTAGCCCAGACCCTGTCAGCCTATCCATCCTGCTACTGCCCACCTCTCTGAAGGCATACAGACAGAGCAATTAAAATTCTTGTTCTGAATTTCTCTCCATTTATTCTCTACCTGCCCCTGGTTGCTGATCTCTTTGACTCTCAGACTCCTGGTGCCATACTTGAGCCATTGAGTCCTGCCAACTGTCTGGATTTTTTTCCTGTTATCTCTGGTTAAAGTGTGCTCTCCCCATTCCAGTGTCCCATGATGCTTTTGGACAAGAGAATCCTTCTGTCATCTGTATTGGAGCCCAATAGCCAGATATTTTCTAGCTCCTTTTAGTTGATCCAGGGAGCAAGGCCTCTGCATGCATGTTAGAAAATCCAGAGGACTGTGTCGGAACTTGCATGGGGTTCTCATTCACCAAGGAAGGAATGCTTGTTGAATACTCAGTGAGCAGTGGACCTATTAAGGTTTTGGTCTGCCCTGTGATATATGGAGAGAGAGGAGAGAAGTTAGTCCCTAGTAGCTAGCATTTGTTATCTGTTTACTGAGTATCACACACTTAGCTAACTGCTTCACATGGACTCTATAATTTAATCCTCACAACAGCTCCATGAGAAACTGAAGCTCAGGGTGGTTAAGTGACCTCCGCAGAGTTAAGTGATAGAACTGGAACCCCAAAGTCAGACCTCTAGGCTTTTTGAAATGTGCAAATCACAGAGCATGTTAACGAACTGTATGAGCAGATTTCTTTCCCAGCTAGACCTTACCTAGTGCTGCAATGAAGTGGAATCGATGCTGACATTTAAGGTGACAGGGCCCATCAAGAGGAATATGCAAACACAGGTGTGAAATTAGAGGTTTACATTAATGTAGGGAATTAAATCATTAAGTGTACTTTTACTAAGATGTTTTATTTTAGCAGACAGTTCTTGGCAGAAATAGAAACCAAATATATTACATATACCCTAAGTCGTTTTCCCAATGTAATATGTGTTATGCCTCCAGGGAAAACATTCTATTCACACAGCTTCATGGTTGAGGGGCTCATTGTCTAGTTCATGGCTTTTCTGTACCCTTTGCTGGTTTTCTTCTCTGGTACCTGTTTTGTCTTTAATTTTTTTTTTTTTTATCACACTGTATGTTTTAGTTCATGTTTAACAATAACTCATGTAATGTTCCACGATCGGTGTAAACCAAAATCCAAGAGTGGATTTATGCTCGAGATAGGAACAATTTAATTTAACAGGTCGGGGAAGAAAAGTTATGGAGGTTTATTGGCTGTTTCAGACTGGGCCTTTCAGTGTTTCTGGGGATGGGTACAGAAATGGGTACAGAATCTAACTACTTGACCATACCACTGAATGCACTATGCCTGTTCATTTATGTATTATTTTGTTTTAAATTACTCTGCTTTTATTTTTCTTTTATATTTTATTTATGGACTTGCCCCTCTAAAAAACATAGTGTTTACTTCACTAATACTAAAGTAGCTATCATCCCAGGCACAAGTTATATCTAGATATCTTCCTATTTATTTATTTATTTATTTTTTGTAAAACAGCCTTCTTAAATTAAACCCTCAGTGTCACATGCTTCCAGTACCCACAACAACTTGTGAGCATAGCGGATGACGGAAACAGCCAAAAGTGCATCGCAATAATACTTTGTGTCCCTACTAAATAGAGTTGAAAGCTCTTCATTTATTATGAATTCAGAGCTTCCCAATATCCCAGTGGAACAGTGAAGGCAGACTTCTGAGATGCAGAGAATGAAGACTGGCTGTCTGCTCACAGATCCTTTGGTGGGCCTGGGGTAGGACATTCGGTTCTTTCTGTTCCTCTTTGGGCTGACTTCATAGAACATGGAACAGAGCGAAGGGGCCTTTCCCCGGATTGTGCTGCCCTTAGAATAAGGATCACCTTTGTATAGAAGTAATCCCTAGAAAGTATATATTTATGATTATGACTTCAAATAGCCAGTCTTAAGGAATGTTAATCATCAAAATAATTTTTCTTTTTTCAGTTTGTTTATTTATATTTTAGTTCATAATGATGTTGATGATGTGTAAATAATGCCAGAGAGGAGTTCCAAGCATTGTACACCATTGAGAGAACTTTGCCTTTTGCCTTAGGGACCTCTGAGATGTATTTAACTTGTCAGCCTGCAGGTCCTGCAGGTAAAACCTGAGGGATGGTTTGGGGTGGGATGGGTGGCTTAGGATGATGTCTTTCTCTTGCTTCTTTGTGGAACTAAGTGGCTGCTGGAGTTCTGTTCTGAGGACGAGTTGGTGATAGAAGGCCTTTTCTTTTTTTCTTTTCTCCCCTAGCAACAGCAGCCCTCTCTTCCTTCATGCAGGGTCGTCTTTCTCTTCGTTTCCAGCTTGAACACAGGCAGAGTTCCATCTGATTTTTCCTAATCATCGCATAACTCCAACCCTTCAGGAGGCCTACTGGTGTCATATTCTGTTCATTTAACATTATTTTAATGCTTTCCTTTCCTTTTTTATTTCAAGGAAATACACTCATGTACTGATTCCCACATGAACCTTGGTTTTAGTTGTCCATTTTTATGACAAGGAAGTTTGTCATTAAATTATGGGGAAGAGTTGAAATGAGGCTAGCAAGTTAGGATCAAGGCAGAAGGGAGTTTTGAAGGTTTTTGAGGCGTGGACTGACGTCACAATTTAGTGTGATGAAGGTAACTGCAATATCTGAATGGATAAGGAAGTGGAGAGTTGATACCACTTCACGTGTCTTCTAGTAAACCTGCTTACTAACCGAACATGAGGCAGAGTCTATTAAAGGCTTAATGAGATTAATTAATTAGCACTAAGACCTTCAGGGTAAACATAATTACTCCCAATTGTGGTTGTTTCACAAATCTACAAATGTGACGAAGTGGCATGGAATTATACACACGTTGTCCCATCACTTGTCCTGGTTTAGCTATGGACTACAGTTATGTAAGATGCAACCATTGAGGGACACTGGGTAAAGCGTACTTGGGACCTCTCTGCTATTTTTGCAATTTCTTGTGAGTCTATAACTATTTTATAATTAAAAGCTAAAAAAAAAAAAGGATTGCCAAGTAATAGAATGTGGAGGCTTATGGCAGAGTTCTGTTAGGATATTGCCAATTTCTGTGTTAATGTCATGTAAGGGGAGTTTGTTGATAAAGGGCCTGAATGAGGGTCTGAACTCTAGCAGTGGCTGTGGAGGTGGAAAGAAGTGGGCGGATATGGTAGATAGTACGGAAGTAGCCTGAGGATTTGATGCCGAATGGAATGTGAACTGAGGTTGACTCCAAGCTATTTGGCATATAGAGTACAAGAATAGTGTAATGTTAGTGAGGGTAGGGAATATAGGAATAGGAGTATGTTTTGGTATATTTGGTTGTGAAAATATAGCTTGTGAGTCCTGGTGGGCCAATGGAGATATACAGTGGATAATTCAAAATGTTTGTGTTGAAGAGATCATAGTTGAAATTATATAATCAAATACCATATAACAGTCTTATTTTAAATTGTGGGAAAGAAGATTCCAAAGGGAGAGAGCATGAGTGAGAAGCCCTGGGAAAATAAATTTTATAGGGGATTTCTTATGGCCCTCTGCAGGCTACCTAACCTCTCACTGCCTCATAAAATCGAGAATATCATAGTATATTCCTTTTAGGATTGTTGTGAAACTGAATGAAATTTTCCAGGTAAATTGCATAGTGCTTGGCATGTCATAAATACTAAAGGCTAGCTATCTTATTATTTATTAAGCGCTTTAGTTATGCATCTAAAGACAGAACTGAATTATACTTCTAACTCTAGAAATTGTATTGAATGTTTAAAATTAAGCAAGTGACCTTATTAGCAGTGATATTTTTATTTCTCAAATTAGAACATTCAGGTTTTTGAATGTCTGGTCAGTTGTAATCCTGGAACTAATTTTTGTGATAATTATTTAATTCACTTGAAGGTGTTTTAAGAGAAAGCTCTCATTGCTCTTGACTGTTAATTCCTCTGCAATGCAAACTTGGGTACAGTAGTTTCACCTGTACTGTTCTCATCTGTTTCTTAATTATATAGTTCCTTCATCTTTTGGGATTTAGAGATAAACTCTTGGTTGACTATATATAATGCTTTCCTTTGAAGAGGTAGAGAGCGGGGTAAATGAGGGGTGATGATGGTAAAACTCGGATGAAGTTTTACCAGATTTCCTCGGATGAAGGCCGGGTAAAGGAACCCAGATGTATGTGGCCTCTTTTATTCTGTCTGGCAGGATTGTTTTGCCCTGACAGCGTCATGTGGGGGAGCCAGAGTACTGTACTTCAGCTCCAACAGTCCGTTTGTGGAGGAGGGAAAAATAGTGAGATGAATGGATGGTCATGCTTTGCAGTTGTTTATGGTTTTTTTCCTTCTGCTTTAAGAGTAAATGGCTAAAGGGCTTTATTAAATAGAAAATGAATAAGACTAAATGTTAGCTGCTTATAAACTGAGAGTTCAAGCTTTTTATATTTACATTTCAGTTGCCCTGTTGATGTTTCAAGGGTGAAGAGGAATTCGTATTTTCAGTTGGATGTATGTCATGTCATTTCAGAGCTGTACTTGCTCCAAGTTAGGCTGTCGATTCCTTGTCTGATTGAGAACAACTCTGAAATGCCTGTGAAAGCAGCCTTTGGAATGCAGGCCTGAGTTTTCCAGTCAGTGAGCGGACTAATATTTTCCAAGTGCTGTAGATGCGAAGCACTGTAAATTATATTAAAAATATTGCCACTTGAGTGAGTCCTTGAAGACACAGTTTGGTACTGTGTGTTGATTAGTGTGCATGAGAGCTATTGTTTGTTTCTCTAGTTACAGGTTGTCCAGGGTGCAGTGGGAGCTGCATACAGATAGAGCGGAATTTGCATTTGGCAAGAATAGCTTCTGCCTTGGATTTCATTGAGTTTGTTGCATTTCCTTTAAAATGGATTAGAATTCATTTTAGCATTCCTTTTTAAACCTTGACATTATTTTTTTCTCTTCTTTTTTATTTACGACTTCCTCTGACACACACACTCACACATAAAAAAGAGCTACATTTTGGGTAGAATTTATGACAGGATAAAGATGCGATTTATTTGAAGTTTTGAGTAGGTTGCTGTCTGTAGTCATGAGAAAAATCTACCTTTGAATTTCGCTGCCTCTATTTTTTCATAAGAGGATTAATTCTAGAATATAGAGGCTATTGCCAAGACCATGTCTTCATCAGAAGCTGGGGTTGAGGGTATGTTAGAAAGAAAAGACTGGATGCCTCCTCCACCATCCCTTAAGCTCTTGCAATTTATTACCTGACTTTGCTTATTAAATCTCAGAGTTACTTGCTTTTGTTAGCTAATGGGGTGTTTTGGGTCAGTTAAAAGAGGCTATATTTTTTTAAGATAATGTCAGCATCAGTGTGTGAGAATGTCGTTCCTGTAGGTAAAAGTAATGTCTTAGCTGGGTTTGTTGTGATGGCAGCTTTGCTACTTTATTGTCTTCTGGTTTCTCTTTGTCTAACAAAGAAAATTGACAGGTTACTTACCTTTTTATGAGTGCTTTTCTTTAAAACTGTATGATTGAGCGCCTGAAATTAACCTTGGCTTCTGCAGTATTGAATGACAAAAGAGGAAAGAAGTCTTCCGCCCTCCCTTCCTCCCCCTCTCCTTCTCTCCCTCCTTCCTTCCCTTCCTTCTCTTCCTCCATTCCTTCCATCCTTCATAAAAAATGCCATTTGAATCCAGTTTGGGTAAAGTTGACCTCTGAGAGAGTTAATTGAGAAAACTGATATAAAATATTTCTCTTCTCTCCTGAGTATTACCATAATTTGCCCTAAATGACAGAATTAGCTTAAATGTTGTAAAGTACTAGGTTCTAGCATACTAAACTGAACTTAATTTATATTTCTTTATTTTTCTATATATGTGGTAAAATTAGATAATTAACCCCTATGTTCATAGCAGCACAATTCACCGTAGCTAAGATCTGGAAACAGCCTAAGTGCCCATCAGTAGATGAATGGATTAGAAAACTGTGGTACATCTACACGATGGAATACTATGCTGCTCTAAAAAGGAAGGAACTCTTACCATTTGCAACGGCATGGATGGAACTGGAGAGCATTATGCTAAGTGAAATAAGCCAGTCAATGAAGGAAAAATACCACATGATCTCACTCATTTATGGATAATAAAGACCATTATAAACTTATGAACAAAAATAGATACAGAGACAGAGCTGCCTCGAACAGACTGTCAAACTACATCGGGAAGACTGGGGAGGGTTGGGGGCCGGGAAGGGGGGGTAAGAGATCAACCAAAAGACTTGTATGCATGCATATAAGCATAACCAATGGACATAAGACACTGGGGGGTAGGGGAGGCCAGGGGATTGTCAAGGGCTGGGAGAAAAAGGAGACACATGTAATACTCTTTGTAATACTTTAAGCAATAAAACAATTAAAAAATTAGATAATTAATAAAGATGTAAAGGAATATCTAACTGATAAATTCACCCCGTTTCACCTTCTTAAACTTAAGAAGCATAATTTGCCTAAATTATGCAAAATGCTAATTAAAGGGTTTAATTTGCTAATCATCTCAGTTTGATTAGAAGCAGATGCTGATTATCTGCACAAGTCTAAATGGACCTTTCAGAGATGGCTTTCATTATTTAAAATCAACTTGTCAAACTAATTAAGACATAAACTTAAGGAATAACAAATACCGTTAGTTATGTATAGACTTCCGGTGCAGCACAGGGGAGCATGATCCATAAAGCTGTACACCAAAGACATGGTGTAAACAGTGTCATGCATTTTAGGTTTTCCAAAGTTTATGAGAAGTTTATGACTTTTTTACTGAGCTCATTGTTGGTCCTTTGGGTCTCTGATTTTTTTTCCTGGCTCCTTTTTCCTTCTGCTGTGAATCAGACAGCACAAGGGAGCTGAGACACGTGCATTCAAAGCAGGCTCAGAAACAGGCAGGTGTATTAGAGACAGGTATGCCAGATTCTCCTCAAAGGCACCAGATCTTGTACTTAACAGGTTGAGATGTGTCAAGAAACAGTCAATAGGTATGAGTCAGTATTAATGCCTAGAAGCAGGGGAAGCATCTTAGTTCAGTAACTGAGCAAGAATTTTGATCCATATTCCCAGCCTTTGTATTCTTCCGGGCTTGTCTTCTTCTCAGAGAGAGTAAAGACAGGAAATATTTAGTCAAGTGTCTCTAGCTGATTTGGGGTGAAGACTAGGGAAATCAAGGCAGAAACTGTATCTCCCCTAATCTAAGTCAGATATAAATGTTTGGGGTTTTGTGTTGGAGACCAAGGGATCTGAGGTAGAGACATAGGAATCCTGCTTTGACTTGCACCAAGATCAAGGGTGGTGTAGGATGAGGTAGCTGCTTTCCCAGTGGGGACAACCTGTGGGTCATATGTTCTGGGGTGAAGACACAGGCTCTGGGGCCATACCATCTAGGGTTGAATACTGGACAGCCTCGTACTAGTTTTTTTCTCTGGTTTCCTTACCTGCAAAACTGAAAATATAATCGTATTACCGCATAAGGTTGGGAGGCTTTAATGAGTTAATATATTTAAAGTACTTAGAACAGTGCTTGGCAGATAGTAAGCATTCAATAAATGTTAACATTATTATTATTCGTTGCCATTCTAGCTTTTGCATGAGATTTGCAAAAGGTGGCATATATGGAGAAATTGGATTCTTTCCCCAATATCCCTTTGAGTCATTTAGAAAGAATTGCTACAAATACATGTACAGCAAAAACTTATAAGAATTTCAGTTGTATTAGATAAGCTAATAGAATTTGAAGTTCTAGAGTTTCATTAAAATAAACAAACACAGATTTTAGTGCAAATCTTGCTTCTTTTTATGTAGTGTGAGGGAGTTATGGATGGTATAGGTAAGTGCTAGACTAGCAAGTGGACTATTCCTGATTATAAGCATGCTTTACATTTTAATTCAAAGGGTAAAAGGAGGCCCAGCTGGTGTGGCTCAGTGGTTGAGCATTGATCTGTGAACCAGGAGGTCATGGTTGGATTCCGAGTCAGGGCACGTGCCTGGGTTGTGGGCTGTATCCCTGGTGTGGAGTGTGCAGGAGGCAGCTGATTAATGATTCTCATCATTGATGTTTCTATCTCTTTCTCCCTCTCCCTTCCTTTCTGAAATCAATAAAAACAAACAAGCAAAAAACAAAGAATAAAAGGAGAAGTTACTTTAAAATTCAGTTATTTGTAGCTCCCTGAAGATTAAAAGCAAATTACGAGGTAATAGGATGGAGGGAAATAGAGTGTTGTGGGTTTTGTAACTACTTTGATCAATAGAATATGGTGGGGGGACCCTGTACCAATTTCTGAGTGCAACCTTAAGAAGCTGACAGCTTCCACTTCCTTATCTGGCACACTTACTCTGAGAGTCCCGAGATGCCATGTAAGAAGTCTAAATAAACTTGCTGCTTAGCTGGTTTGGCTCAGTGGATAGAGTGTTGGCCTGCAGATGGAAAGGTCCCGGGTTCAATTCTGGTAAAGGGCACATGCTCCGGTTGCAGGCTTGATCCCCAGTAGGGGGCGTACAGGAGGCAGCTGATCAATGATTCTCTATCATCATTGATGTTTCTATCTCTCTATCCCTTTTCCTTTCTGAAATCAATAAAAATATATTTTAAAAAACCCCACAAAAAAACAAACAACAACAAGAACACTACTTGCTCTTTATGTTTAGAGCTGGAGAGATGTGTTCTGAAACCTGGCACAGACCAGCAAGTGCAGACTGGCAGGCTGTGTCTCAGCATTCCCCAGCAACCCCAGGTGAGCCCACACTTTCAGCCCTCCCAGCAAGGTGCCAGATGCCTTGTGAGTGAAATCACCTTACCAGCCATGGGCAAACTACGGCCCGTGGGCCGTTTGAAATGAATAAAACTATTGAAAAAAAAGACCGTACCCTTTTATGTAATGATGTTTACTTTGAATTTATATTAGTTCACACAAACACTCCATCCATGCTTTTGTTCCGGCCCTGCGGTCCAGTTTAAGAACCCATTGTGGCCCTCGAGTCAAAAAGTTTGCCCACCCCTGCCTTAGACTCTTCATAGCAGTGAGTTCAGGACCTCTAGTGACCATGAGGAACAGATAGGCTGCCAGATGCACCCTTTCTGAATTTCTGACCAACAGAATTGGGAGATGCTTTAATAAAATGGTTGCTGTTTTAAGCCGCTACGTTTTGTTATTCAGTAATAGGTCATCAGAATCCATAGCTAAGCCAGAGCTTCCGGCTTTTTCAATTTGAGCTGAGAACACTACAAAACAGTGTACCCCAAATGCTCTCAAACAACCCTACCATGATTAGAAAAGACTTTATGGAATATAAAGAAACCTGTCCAAGTCAAAAACTATGATTGATATATGGAAAATGAGATTCCGATAATTAGGTGAATAGAGAAGCTAACTCTGAGGGAGCTCAGGTTACTCAGAAGGGAAAGGAATGGGGAAATGTCTGATACATGTTTTCTATCATTCACAAATGTGATTGGTGAAGCAGCTTAAAAAGAGTTGGTTGAAAAGCTCACGGCTTTTTAATTTTGAAGAAGAGAGGCTTACCACGTGTCTGCCAGTAGTCTGGGCATTCTATGTGTCTTCTTTACTTTCAGAGAAACCTCTTTATGTTTCAGGACCCTGGGAAGTGAAGTATTAAGGTGTAAAGTGGTTGATGTTACACAGTGCTCGTACCCCCTCAGAGTTTGTGAAAATTTAAAGTAGCCTGAATTAATGAGTTTATTTCATAGCATAGATTGTGGATAGTCCTACTGTTTACTAAATTCAATTCAAGTAAAAGATGGTGAACTAAGAGATATGTTCAAGGCACAGTATAGTTGCTACAAGGGATTTAAAAGCACGTTCTTAAATAGAAAGAGCTATAAGTAAATGAATAAAAGCGATCATAAGTTACTCTAGATCAGCGGTTCTCAACCTGTGGGTCGCGACACCTTTGGGGGTCGAACGACCCTTTCACAGGGGTCGCCTAAGACCATCAGAAAACACATATATAATTACATATTGTTTTTGTGATTAATCACTATGCTTTAATTATGTTCAATTTGTAACAATGAAATTGGGGTTCACCACAACATGAGGAACTGTATTAAAGGGTCGTGGCATTAGGAAGGTTGAGAACCACTGCTCTAGATGCTATACCATATAGCATCCTTGAATTTTGTGTGCCCTTTTGAAATGGTTGTTGATTTTTACTTTTTTATTTTCAACATTTAATGCTCTGTATTGTCTCTTGCTTTGTGAAGTTTGGGTTTGGGTAAGGGGGAGATTTTAATTCATATGGAAAATCTATTGAAATTACTTCTTATTGAAAGACTGCACATATATTTAAAAAGCCATTTCCTAAGTCCAGGCTAACAGGCCAGTTGAAGCCTAATAAAACCCTTTTGTGTTGGCAGACAACACATTTGCTGCTATCACAACACTTTGCTTAAGGAACAGGAGAATCATGGATGGATGCAAACACACAGACAGCTGTTCGCATTTGCTGCTCAGCTTTCTGGGTTCCTTAAGCTGTATCACATTTGGATTGTAATGATCTTGCTGAAGGCAAGAAAGAAAGTCAACAAGATGCAGCATAAAATTCTCTTTAAGTTTCCTAAGGCTGCTTGTAATTATTTCTACAAAACAGAAATAATAATTTTTGTCCCCTTTTTTTTGTAACTTAAAACTAACAGCAGCAAGGAGAATATAGATAAGGAACCACCTAACTGATATCTTGAGTAAGAGATCAATGTCAAGGTCATTACAGAAAACAATATGAAGGATGTAGAATAATGAATTCAACATTTTCTCTTTTTTCAATTTTGAGGGCAGAGAATTTAAGTGGCCACATTGAGGTATGGTAGGAGTTCAGGCTTTGGAAGGAAAAGCTATTATGTCCCAATGTGGATGAGATACATAATTAAAATATTACAAGAATATGATGGCTTTCACAGGGAGGTTCATATTAATGTTACTAGAAGCCCAGCGCACGAAACTGTGTGCAAGCCGTGAGCAACCCCCAAGCTGCTCTATCCTGCCTCCGGAGCTGTGAGCTGCCCTGCTGCGGGCGAGGTGGGCAGGGACCGAGAGGTGCTCAATGCACCTCATGGTGACTGGTCGTTTGGTCGTTGTGGTCGTTAGGGACGCTGGCTTTTTATATATATAGATAGGTCCTTCCAGGCTGAAATGAGCTCTCACATCTCTGATGGAGACGGGTGGAAGGAGGGCTGTGAGTTGATGGGGCATATAAGAGTGGCCTTTGGGTAGTGCCAGGGGTGCTGCTTCCTGTTGTACTCTAGTCCTTGGGAACTGGATGAACCTGAACAAAGCCAACCCTTCTGAGTGGCATCATGGCATCTCCTGTATATGAATTTGTACCTTAAGTGCCAGTGAAACACTTGAACAGTTTTAGGACAGTAATTAGGGATAGAACTGTAAGTTGAGTAGGGGTATTACCAAGGGGAGGGAGCTATTGATGGACTTTAAAGTAAGAGAAATGGGTGAATAGCATCTTTTCCTCCTTGATGTATGTTTAAGATAAGTCCTTAGTGCCCTGGCCTAGTAGCTCAGTTGGTTATAGTGTCATCCTAATATGCCATTGTTTCTGGTTTGATTCCCAGTCAGGGCCATACAAGAATCAACCAATGAATGCATAAATAAATGGAACAGCCCAGCCAGTGTGGCTCCGTGGTTGAGTGTCAACCTATGAACTAGGAGATCCTGGTTCGATTCCAGGTCAGGGCACATGCCTGGGTTGCAGGTTCAATCCCCAGTAGGGGGCATGCAGGAGGCAGCCGATCAACGATTCTCTCTCATCACTGATGTTTCTAATCTCTCTCTCCCTCTCCCTTCCTCACTGAAGTCAATAAAAATATATTTGAAAATAAGTAAGTGGAACAACAAATTGATGTTTCTTTTTCTGTCTCTCAAATCAATTTAAAAGGAAAAGATAAGTCCCTAGCTACCAGAATTCTGCTTCCGAGCCCATCCTACATGGAAGTTCTGGATTCAGTTATCCTTGATGTTACTTTATAGCTAATGTTTAAGACATGTTCTATGTGTCTTCAGCATTATGTTGTGTGTCATGGAGGATTTACACTAATATGCTTCTGCTAGTTTGGGAGAACAGGAAGAGACTGTTTTCATGAAACAGAACAAGTAAAATAATTGTCTGCCAGGATGTTTGATGTAGTCAATAAGAGTTAAGTAAAAGAGGGTATTGCTAGCGACTGAATTAATCTAGGAAGGTATCATTGAGCTAACAGTATTATTGGAACTGAATCGAAAAAGAAAAGAAGGCAGAAAGGTAGCAGAGAGAGAGAGATTGTGAGAGATACCGTGCCAGCTTCAACCTCAAGTATCTAAGTTTTTGAGGAACTAAAAATGTTGAATTGGGTCAACAAACAGGACACCTTTATCAAAGCCATAAAACTGCTTTCTATTATTTCCAGTTATAAATATATGTATTTGAGCATCTCTTGGAATAAACACTTCTTATCCCTTCACTCCAGGCACAAAAAATCGTTTGTATTCTGTTATCTGCTTGAATTTGAAATATATGATGGAAATATAATTTTAATAACAGTTGACATTAAAAACTTAATATCCAAGTATTTGATTTTCCCATGGCCTATAAGAGAAAATGTAACATATCAATTTCTTTTTATGACCTTATTTTTCCCTACTTTTTCATTTCATTCTCCATTTGCTTGAATAAACCACTGGCCTGTATAAACGAGTTTTATCCTTTCCTCCCAGCTAAGTGAAGCCTTATTTTTATAGTATACTAGTACTACTGTTAGCTGCTTAACTTGGAAAGCTTCTGTCTTCATCAGCTATTTCCTGAATCAGAGTTTGTCTGCCTTGCTTCTAATGATCTTGAAAATGTCCAAAATAACACATAGTTTAAAAACTTAGAACTAAGTAAAGTTGAACAATTTTCTACTGGGCTATGTTGTAAAGTGGGAAGGGCAAATTACTCTTTTTTTTTTTTTTTTGGAAGACATTTGCCAGTTGGAACATTGAGAAAGATTGAGTTTGGGAGGCCTTTAAATTGTGCACCAAAAGGTTATTGCAGAAGATAACATAAGGGAGATGTCATAAAGTAGAAAATTTGATGCTCAGTAATAGAAAGCCTTCTGAAGAAATAGGCATTCTTCCAATTAACAGGGTGCTTGAAATAAATAGTTTGGAATTAAAGAAACAGTTGCAAATTTCAAAGGGTTGATTCACTTAGTTCATAGGGAAACGGGAGAGGGGAACAAATTTCAGATTACTTTAGTTGTAAAGCATACTTACTATTCATTCAAGTTTGCTTCAACATATTTACTGATTATAGTTTAATTATGTGAAATCAGAGAGATTGTTAATCTAATATTTTAGGTTAAGCTATTGAAATAAAATTCCAAATATATTTTGATGAAAACAAATTACGATCATAAGAGTTCAGTCTTAAACTATTGACTGTCCCAGTAGTCAGTAAATATTTCCCAAACTGGGTACAGTGTGGCTCTGAGTGAGCAGGAGGGAGATCCAGTGAAGCCTGTATAGTCCATGGTGCCTGACCCTCTGGTCTTACCTAGTGAGGAACCACAGCACAATTATACAAGTGTCTAATGCATAATAAAATGTTCTCATGTTGCCTTAGTTTGTGGGAAGTAGATCTGAATAACGTAAGAATCAGAAACTGCCCTGGGCTGGAAGCTAAGAGCCAGAATCTACTGGTGTGCTGTTGGAGATGCTATTGTAAACCGTGGCCCCTCCACCCAGCATATGCTTTGCAGCCTCTGAGAAGGCTGGGCTGCAGACAGGATGGGTCTTGGGGTAATATTACTTCGCTTGACTGTTCATGTACTTGTCTGGAGGAACTGTGTCAGGGAAAACCGTTTTTATTAGTGGTACTGCTATTCTTAAATCCACTCAGGCATGAGCCTGTCATCTGTAACTTCTTGCTGTTTCCTTTCCATCTTTCTTAATTGGTTATCTTTTTCTTCCTTTTCTGTCACAATAGTCTAGGATTATTTTACTTCAGCTTGTTGGTCTACTGTCCTAAGGATTGCCTAACAGCAAGAATGAGATACATAGAAATAACTGAACAAAAGACTCATTGAGATTTTTGGTATAAAGTTGTTTCAGTTCTGACTGAGGGGAGAAGTAGAAGGAAGAGAAGGGAGAGGGAGACATTGCTTAATTGGAAGTGAGTTACTTTCATCTTCATTGCCCCACGCGGCTTTCCAGGTTTCCCCGTCTCTGGGGTGGCATCAGGCTATTCTCAGTAAATCTTCATGTTTAATGCCCTAAATGCTGCCCAGTACCTGTGTACTGCTGTTCTTCTCTAAGCCTCAGCAGAAGTCACTGCCATAGCAGTGCCATCGGTGACTTTCAGCTCAGTTTATCACAGTAGTTTGATCATGGCTGAGCCGGGCTCTGAAATTAGGTTCCTGGAAGGATCACCTTGCCGCCTCTCGTGCACTGTAATGCGTGTGCTTCTCCTCATTCTGCTCATCCATGACTTAGAAGCGAGGCTAAGCCCAGGCCTGGTGGGTGTTCAGGCTCTCAGCTTTGCTCTCCTGCAGTAGCTTGCTGGACACCAGGCTTCTTCCTCTTGTGAGTGGAATCAACTTGTCTTCTTTTATAAGCTTTTTGCTGTGGTTAAATATTATGGTTAATTTCTAGATTAGCATCTTAACTATTGTTTGAATTATCTGCTGATGTGATACCTGGCTAATAGAAAGTGCTGCAGAAATGTTTGTTGAATGGGGTGGGCTGGAATGGAATGTGTATTTGATGTGTCTGGTCAGATTGTAATGTACCTAACATGTATCTGGTCCTGTCATGGCCAGCTCGGGAATGACTGCTGTTTTGATTTATTCAGGAGACGATTAAGAAGAACTCTTGTGTAAATTAGCCATCTTTTTTTTTTTTTTAAAGAGATTTGTTTTCTTGTAGAAGAGAAGAAATGTGCTTGAATATAAGTAATTAATCTTTCATTTTAGTGTAATTTTAGTGTATTTCAAATGTGACTGTGCTGTTTAAAAAAACAGTAATAAAGTAATCATGATTGCTTTTACATTGATCAGCTTGGCATCAACTGAGACATCAACATACTAATTAGAATGTCAGGATATTAAATTACTGTTCGTTTTCTAACTTTTAATGTTGTGGATGATAATAAATGATAAAAGAATTTGTAAGTGAGTTAACATACTATCCTGTCAATTTTGGTTAATTAACAGTTATACAGTGGTAATTATTTCCTTTTTTTATTTCCTGTCTATCTTTCCTAAAGATTTACCAATTATTAACAATTTAATGGAAATATTTTTTCTGCCCTGACCAGTATCTGCAATGGTTAGAGCATTGGCCTGCGCACTGAGGGTCTTGGGTTTGATTCCCAGTCAAGGGCACATCCCTGGGTTGCAGTTCATTCCAAGCCCCATTCAGGGTGTGTGTGTGTGTGAGGCAGGCAATAGATGTGTTTCTCTCACATCAATGTTCTCCCCCCCCCCTCCCTCCCTCTCTCCCTCCCTCCCTCCCTCCCTCCCTCCCTCCCTCCTTCCCTCCCTTCTTCCTTCTTTCTCTTCCTCTCTCCCTTCCTCCCCATCTCCTGTCCACTCTATTTAAAAGCAATGGAAAAAATATCCTACAGTGAGATTAAATAAAATAATAAAAATAAATGAAATATTTTTTCCTGTATATGGCTCTTTTGTACATTTAAATGAAGAAAGTGTGTTGTAAGCATTGAGTTGTAAATAGAAAATTGTTTTCAACTAACTTTTATTTTAGGTTGATTGTGTTCTGGTTATTAGTTATTATGTAGCAACTACCCTCAAACTAAAACAATGATTATAAAACCTAATATCAGAAATTAAAGCCAAATCCTAACCCTAACATTTTCAAACAATAACTATTTTATTACTAGAGACTCTATGCACAAAATTCGTACGTGGGTAGGGTCCCTAGGCCTGGCCAGCAATTAGGGCCGATCTGTGGGGCAACCAGCGGGGCGATCGGGGGGTGGTGGTGGGGCCTGGCACCCGCCTTGTCCAGCCTGGTGCCACCCACTTGCTGGCCCTGCCTCCTGCTGCCGCCGCCGCTGGTTGTCTCCCTCAGCGGGGCGAACAGGGGGAGGGGGGCGCCGCTGGCACCTGCCTTGGCTGGCCTGGAGCCTGGGGGCTGGGGGCAGGTCCTGCATTGAGCGTCTGCCCCCTGGTGGTCAGTGCCTGTCATAGCAACCAGTTGTTCTGCCTTTCGATCAATTTGCGTATTAGGCTTTTATTATATAGGACTAGGGGCCCGGTGCACGAAATTCGTGCACTGGGTGTGTGTGGGGAGGGGAGTGTCCCTCAGCCCAGCCTGCCCCCTCTCACATACTGGGAGCCCTCAGGCGTTGACCCCCATCACCCTCCAATCGCAGGATCGGCCCCTTGCCCAGGCCTGACGCCTCTGCCAGAGGTGTCAGGCTTGGACAGGGGACCCCCATCTCCCCCTGATCACTGGCTCTGGCCCCCGCCCAGGCCTGAGGCCTCTGGCCCAGGAATCATGCCTGGGCAGGGGACCCCCATCTCCCTCTGATCGCTTGCTCCACCCCCGCCCAAGCCTGACGCCTCTGACCCAGGCTTCAGGCCTGGGCAAGGGGACCATTATATCCCCCCAATCCCCGGCTCCGCCCCCCACCCAGGCCTGATGCCTCGGCCAGAGGAGTTGACCCTCATCACCCAACGATCACCAATCACCGGATCGGCCCCTTGACCAGGCCTGAGGCCTCCGGCAGAGGTGTCAGGCCTGGGCAGGGGACCCCTAGCTCCCCGCGGTTGCAGGCTCCGCCCCTGCCCAGGCCTAACACCTCTGGCCTAGGCGTCCGGCCGGGGCAGTGGGGACCCGCAGCTGCAGCGGCCCCGCGATCGTGGGCTCCGCTTTAGGCCCAGGCAAGGGACCCCTAGCTCCCGGGACTGCCAGCTTCGACCGTGCCCAGCTCCCATCGCTGGCTCCACCCCTACTTCCTGCTATCACTGGCCAGGGCGGCAAAGGCGCCTGATTCTCCGATCATGGCTGGGGGGCAGGGCAAAGGCGGCCCCAGGGCCGCCTTTGCCCTGCCCCCCAGCTCTTAGCTCCCCCCTGGGTTTCCGATCACTGTCAGTGGCAGGGGGCTTCTTCCTGCTTTCCCTTTCGCCTCCCTGCATTGTGCCTACATATGCAAATTAACCGCCATCTTGTTGGCAGTTAACTGCCAATCTTAGTTGGAAGTTAACTGCCAATCATAGTTGGCAGTTAATTTGCATATAGCCCTGATTAGCCAATGAAAAGGGTATCGTCGTATGCCAATTATCATTTTTCTCTTTTATTAGATAGGATATCTCACAATTTTGAGGGTTGGGATTCAGACTGGGCTTAACAGGGCACTTCTGCTCTATATGGTATCTGTGGGGTTACTTGGTTGGCAGGCAATCTGGCCTAGGATATACAAGACAGCTCTATTGCCATGGTGGTGCCAAGGTGAGGACTTGTAGAAGGCTGGACTCTGCTGGGATCCTCTCCATGTGATCTCACAAACTATGGGGTTGAACAACTTCTTTGGAGTGACCCAGGACTCCACAAGAACAAGGCAGAAGCCTATGCCTGTGACTGGCATGGCATCAGTTGTGCCATGTTGGTCCAAGTAGTCATAGGCCAGCCCAGATCAGGGGAGGGCAAATAGATCTCAGCTCTCAATGGGAAGAGTGTCAAAGAATTGCAGCCTTTAATCTCCATAGGGAGATTAATGATTAGGTCACAGTGTATTCAGGAAACAAGGTGCCCATTATAGAGCACAATGCTTACTACTGATATAAAACCTGTATTTATTAGAATTAGTAATAATATTAAAAATCATGATGTTTGCTCTCATTATTGGGGTCTTCCACAAATTTTTATTTTATTGATTTGAGAGAGAGAGAGACATCGATTTGTTGTTCTACTTATTTATGCTTTAATTAGTTGATTCTCTTATGTGCCCTGACCGGAGATGGAACCTGAAACCTTGGGATCAGGCTCTAACCAACTGAGCTATCCAGCCAGGGCTTTCCTCCACAAACCTTTTATTTTATTTTGTTTTAAAATTTTTTTCCTCTACAAATTTTTAATTTCATTATAAAAGAAATGATTCTTAATGGTTTCATTATATATTGGGTGTTTTAAACAGTCTTTTCATTAATTATTTGTTTTAATTGTAGTTTTAATATTGTTGGAATTGTTAACATATATTTTTACCTGCTAGTACAAATATGTTTCATTTTAGGAAAAACTGATATTTAAACCATTTATTTACATTTATTGATGCATGTCCCTTTCCACAAAGGATTCGAGGTGACTTGTAACAAGACACACATGACAAATCTATATAGAAGTAAAATATAAATAGCGTAATGAGGACCAAGAAAAACATCAAATAAATGGCATCACCGTCTGCCCAGTGACTAAGCATCAAATCTAGAAGTCTTTTTCTCCAGACTTTATTTGCAATCTGTCTGTCTGTGTCGCCTCCCAAATCTACCCCGGATCTGTCCCTCTGTGTTCTTTCCACCAGTGCTTCTATTATCAGGCCACTATCATCTTTTTCCTAAACTACCAAGATAGCCCCGTAAGCATAAGCAGTAAATCAGATCTGAACTTTGCTCTGCCAAAAGCCTCTGTTTAATGCACAGCTCTTAGTATAAAAGTATCTCACCCAGGTCTGGGGCTCCATCTACCTCTGTAACCGCCTCTCACACCACCCCTTGCCTGCCACTGCCCTCGTCCGCCTTCTCTCTGTTCCTTCCATATCTTTAGGAAAAAGGACCTGTTGGGACCTTTGCACTTGCTGTTATCTCTGCTTGGGATGCTCTTGCCTTGGCTTTGCAGAGCCGGCTCCTTTTCACGCAAGTTTCCATTTACAATATAACTTCTTCAGAGAGGTTTAATTGATCACAGAACTGAAAGTATACATCTGTTGTCCATCTATAGCTCTTCTTGTTTTATTTTCAATCTAGCTTGCTGATAGTTTCTTGTTTGTTACTTATTGTCTGTCTCACCCCATTAAAATGTAAGCTTCATGAGAACAAGTTTTGTTTTTGTTTATAGTTGTATTCCATCTGCTGGAAGTAGTGCTTGGTACATAGTAGGTCCTCAGTGCTTTAGAAAGGATAAATGAATTCTACATAAAAAATTGAATGTTAGAATTAATGGTGGTATTTTCAGGACATGACAAGTGTATTTTAGAAAAGGTAATTCTTTCCTTGAGATTCACGTGACACTGGTGATGTGTGTCAGAATCACTAATGGACTTAAAAAAACTGTACAGCTGATCTTTGATCCCTAGGGCTAGGTGGCACCAAGAACCTGTAATTTTGAAAAGCTACATGCAAATCCAAGGCACATTCTTGCTTAAGGGCCAAGGTGTGAGAAAGAAAGCGAGCTATGTGCATTCAAGTAGAAAACTTCACAATATTTATAAACATGATTGAATATTATTGATTGGAAGTTTATAGAATAACTCTCTGGGAAGCCTTATTTATATCTTTACTTTAGAGGCCAGTGTAATAGTTTACAGGTTCCAAAGTAGTATACCCAAGATGATAATTTGGGAGTATGAGAAGGAAATAAATAATACAACATATATTTTTAACCTCATTTTAAAACATTTTGGGGAAGGCTTATTTTGCATACATAATGTACAGTAATACATGTGTGTAATTTATAAATAAGTATGCATATACTGGAAGTATGCGCTCAGCATATTTTATTGATAAAACTGTGTGATCCAAAGAGGCTGGAGATGACTCTGCCAGTAAGGGTAGCTTATGCAGTGGTAACAAATGATCCCTGGACCTGTGACCCCTGAAAAGGTTTGCTTCTTATTCATGCTCTGTATCTCCTGTGGGGCATCTCCAGCCCTGCTCTCTGTCGTATTGGCGCTCACCTCGGCTGATTGAGCAGCCTGTATCTGGAACTTCACCAGGTGCTGGGCAGAGGGAGGAGAGACGCAGGTAAACCATGTGCTTGTGAGTCTTTGCTTGGGGGTGACACATATCACTTCTGCTTAGATTTCACTGGCCCTTGTATGACCCTCCCTCAGTGAGGGACCCTGCATAGGGCGAATAGCAGTGCGGTCCACACAGTCAGTCTCCACCTGTGTGTTTACTGTGTGGGATGCTGCCTCTCTGGAGCCGCTCTTGACCTCTGTTCAGGATGCCTGGCAGAGTGAGACTGCTCTCTGTTCCTGGTTTGATGAAGAATATAAAAACGAAATAAAAAACCTCCACACAGCCCAGACCCTTAATTCTATGAGTAAGGTAGTATGGAAAATTATATGATTGTAAAATACAGAAATAACACTTCACCTATACTTTTAAAGCTTAGTGTGGTTTGTGGTTGACAAAAAGAGTATACCATTATACTCTTTGCCATTTGAAGCAGGTACTGACCATTGAATGGATGGGTATAAAATAGATCCTAAGGATTGAAGTGTGGGGATTTGTGAATAGTGCTGGAGAGAGAATGTCAAAGCTCAAATGCTCAGGGTCTTCGCTGGTTGAAAATTAATCAGAGTGAAGGTTGAGAGCATCTCCAGCACAGTAATGGAAGTCACCCGGAAATGTGATTCCATATGATAACAGATAGAGCAGTTGGTTTATATACCTCTATTTAGGAAGCTGTTTATTTTGTGAAGCATGATATACAGCATGTCCTTGAATAACACTGTTTCATTCAATGTCAGTTCGTGATAATGCTGATGATATGCCGTAGGAACTTAAACTCTAGTTTATATCAATTAGTCTATGGTAAAATTGGTTTCAGTATCAGTTGTTTTGCTTAAAGTCACAGAGCCTTCGATGATGGTGAGGACTTACTGTACTTTGATTGTAGGATGTTGCAGTGATTACCTAGCTTATTTTATTAGTTTTGAACACCCCCTAAAGACCAGTTTTATATTAGTTTTACTAATCAAAGTAGTAGTTTCAACTAATAAAGTTTATTGAAACCAGTTTAAATGCAGGAAACATTTCACTTATTCCTGGGAAAAAGCCTGGAAAACAGAAGGTAATAAAAATGTACATTGCTGATAGTAATAATAAATATTTACCATTAATTAAGGGCGTGCTATTTGTTATGTCTGTTCTAGAGCTTTCTGTATTTTATTTAATTTAAAAGCTACATGAAGTAGGTATTATTTTCTTCATTTTACTGTAGAAAGAGAGGTACGAAGAGGTTAATTAATTTGTTTAAAATTTGAACTTAGGTTTCTGCAATTACAAGAACTATATACTTTCCACTCTGTTGCTCTGCTTTTATAATTGTTCCACAATAAGTGTTTTTACTTTCGCACATGGATTCTTTGTTAGTAGAAGCAGGAAGCCATTTAATTTTGTCTTGCTCTTTTAGAGGATATTTTTGAGGCATGCATTGGGTAACCTCATTAAGGGAGTCTGAGAAAATGAAACATGCTTATATTTTCCCAGTAGTTTTTTATCCAGAAAGCAGAAGAGAATACTAAGGATTATTTTAAAAATGAAGTCAATAGCAGTTTACACTAATTAGTAAAGTTTCATATAATCATCCTACATTTTTTCAGTGAGAATTCTTTGAAATTTAAATTTTGATTATAATTAGTTAAATAGATAAGTGAAGATTTAGAATATGTGTGACAAGTCAATGAACTTTATTTATTGATTTTTAAAAATTGTTTTGAGAGAGAGAAACATCCATTTGTTTTTCTGCCTTTTATGCATCATTGGTTGCTTCTTGTGTGTGCCCTGACTGGAGATCAAACCTTGGTGTATCAGGTCAGTGCTCTGGCCAGGGCCATGGATAAACTACTTTTTTTTTTTTTTTAGAATAAACACCTTTATTACATGAGCTAAGATAGGAGACAAGAGGATTTATTTGCTTTTCCAGGCTTTGATTTTTCTCAGACAGAACTCCAGCTCCTTGCCCTCGAGCTCATAGCCCTCTGCTCGGCCACACTGGCCTGGTCTTGAAGAGATGCATGCAAGAAGCTTGCCCTGCAGAAACTGCTCTTTGAAAAGACTTAATTTTTGCACCCTTTTTCCTTTCATCATATTTCTTCTGATTTTTCTTTGATCGTTTTTTGTTTAAAATCTCTTCTTCCTCCTGAGTTAGCTTGGCCCCCTTCTTGCAGCCCAGGGGCAGTGCCTGGTGGGATTCGTACCTCTGTGGGTACAGTACGGGTCACTGAGCACGATGTAGTTCTCCACTAGGGTCCTGGTGTGGACCAGTTCATTGTTGGGTGCATTGGAGACAACATCAGTAATCCTTGTTTTTCCTGTACATTACTCTGAGCCCCAGGGGAAGTTGCTCACGCCCAGCCTCAAGGCTCGCTGCTTCTTATTGTCTCTCCACACACGGACTGTGTGTATGTGGTGGGGTCCAATCTTAGTGTTGGCAGCTGGACGTATCAGCTCATATTTTCACTTCTTGTGGTAGGGCTTTCTCTTGCCCCCTTGTTGTGGCGCTTGTGCCAGTTGTCTCGAGAGATGTTCAGCGCTGGCCGGAAAGAGCATGGACGAACTCTGTAATGCACCAAGGAAAAACAGAATGTTACTGGAAGTCTAGAAGGCAGGATGTGACATGAATTTTAGATAGCATGCATGTGATTTGGAGTGCATGTGGTTACTTTGGATTAATGGTTTAGAAACATGTTGATTTCCTTAGAATTTTATCTGTTATTTCTAATCTAAGAAGACTAGATAACTTTTTTTTGCCAGGGGTTGGGGGGGTGGTACGTTTCAATGAAAGAAAATCTTATTACATTCTTTTATAATCTACCCTAGTTTTTATTCAAGGTCTTGAGATTATTTTTAGTTGAGTCTTGACTGAATTTCTAAGGCAGAAGACTATTTGACAAGTCAAATCTCTTGTAACTAATGTCATCTGTTGTATGACAATGGATCTGATGTATGCTTCCGTTGCTGCCCTGACATTTACTTGGTAAGCAGGTAATTGCTTGTAAACACCTATGGTATCGTTAATACAAGTATTTGAATTGAGTTTAGGGAAAGGAGGGTATTATCCTAGAAGTGTTAGCATTACTTATATATTGCCTTGTGATTTGTTTGGTTAGAACCCCAAATATTATTAGGACAAGCATCTGTATGTTCAAAGGTATCTATTTCTTTATTGCTGTAATAAGTGATTATAAAAGGGCCATGGTTAGTTAACACAGTTGGTCTCAATTTAAGTTTTTCAGATTCAGTTAAAACTGGGCAAAAACAGTACAAGCAATTATGATTACCCTTATTAATGGTAGGGAGAATATTAAGACTTTATCTAATTTCAAATAAATGTCCACTGAACACATTTGAAATATATTTTTATATTTAAATTGGAAATTTCCTTAAAAATAATAAAAAGACCATCATGAAGACAGGAAGATTTCTTTTTCTCCTTTTACCGTATCTTCCCGATCAGTTTGTTTCTTTATCAGTGCTGTTTCAGAATTACAGCATGGCTCTAAAAGTGATCTAAGACATAGCCACCTTCTCTCAGATATTATCAGCAGTGTGTGTCTTGTTGTGTATTTCAGTTTTGAAGGAATTCTCTTATGGAATGCAAAATAAAAGGTAAATAGTCAAATAGAGAAGTTACTGTCAGTAGGTAAATGTAAACAAAGCAAACACTAAAGCATAATAATCTGGTATGAGCTCTTAAAGAAATATTTGCTATTGCTAAACCATAATTTAAATAGTCTGGAGAGTTGATTATATATAATATGTGCTCTGCATTCTTTCAAAGAACTCTTTTTACCTATAAGATTTCTCATGATACCTAGTTATATTACATTTTTAGTTTCTGTATTTTTATTCTGTTCATTACCAAAAAGGGATTGAGGTGAAAATTTTCAATTGATGACTTTTTCTTGCATTGATTTTGATATTACATATTTGTTCAACTTTCTTTGTTTATTGGAGACCGCATGGCCTTGTGGGTTGGAAATCCAGTTTGGCTTCTATTTCTACCAATTAACCATAAAACTAAGATAATATCTACCCTGTCGGGTTGATGGTAGAATTAATTGAGATGGTATAAGTAAAATGGTTAGCATATTAACTAGCAGATGGCATGCATGGGCCTCAACTTTCACTGACTTTTGAATAGCCTACAGATTGACACATCTAAACTACCTCCTCTATGCTGTCTTTCAACTTGCACATAATCAGCAAGCAAAAGTTTTGAGCCATCACACAGTGGTGAGATACTTGTCAGCCAGCAGTGACTCTGTTTCCATTTACTGCTATCATTGTCTTTATGGTATTGTTTGTGCAATTACTTAAGTATTTTATAGGGTTTTTCCTGAATGTACCCTTTATTTACTTATTTTAAAAAATATGTATTTTTTATTGATTTCAGAGAGGAAGGGAGAGAGAGCGAGAGATAGAAACATCAATGATGAGAGAGAATCATTGATTGGCTGCCTCCTGCATGCCCCCTACTGGGGATTGAGCCCTCAACCTGGGCATGTGCCCTTGACCAGGATTGAACCTGGGACCCTTTAGTCTGCAGGCTGATGCTCTAGCCATTGAGCCAAACTGGCTAGGGCTGAACGTAGTACCCTTTAGAAATGGGCCACAGAAGGGTAGGGATGGAGTGATGGTGGGTTGAATGGGCAGTGCTTTGGGCCCAGCCTTACTTCAACCAAAGTATTTTTTTTTTCTAATTTCTGCAATGTAATATCATTCCTGGCAAGATTTCCTTTGAAGGAAGATTTTTGTTTCTAAAAACACATTTGAAAATCAGTTTCCTATTGTATTTCTACCTTCTATGGAAAAAGCAGAGAAAGAAATACTTAACTAATACCAGTAGTAAGAAACCTAAGTCTATGACTCAGTAGGTTTAGATAAACGTGTAAATCACTAAGCATGGCAAAAGTGGAGATTCTGCGTGTCTCCCTAATACTTTCGGACTTAAGCTGTCTTTAATTTTGGACTTAACAGTATTTTTAATTTTGAAGTAAATGAACAAATTAAAAGGATATGCAAGAAAGCAGTGAACAACTAGAAGTTGAAATAAGAAAATACCATTTATAATAACATCCAGAACATTAAATATCTAAGGGATAAATTTAATAAAATATGTGCAAGTATAAAGAAAGAAGTAGAAATTATCCATAATCCCTTTACCCAGAGTTAGTTATATCTTTGTGTAGGCCGTTTCCATGCACAAACTTATACAGAGACATGCTTGGAATCTCTTAAAAGATTTATTTTACTTCACCTTTACCTAACTGTTTGAATTTATTTTCACCTAGCAGTATTTTGCAGATATCCTTCTACAACAGTAATCATAAATTTCCATAATTTAAAAAGAATTTTACTGACTGCATGATATTTTCTTATAACACAATTCATTTGCTTTCTTTTTTTACTTTTTTAACCTTTTAAACACTAAGAAGTATAAACATATCCAGAAAAGTACATAAAACAAAAATAAGTTTATTAGATTATTATAAAGTGAATAATAGTCTGTCATTCAGGCGAGGAATAAAACATTGCTGTTACCCTTGAAATGCCTTGTTGTGTACCTTTCAACCAGTCTTTTCTTCTCTTTCCTAGAGGAAACCACTAGTCTGATTTTATGGTAACCTCCTCCTTACCTTTTTTCTTTCAGTTGTTCATCTGACTGTTCATCCCTAAACTATATAATTTTCTGTATTAAGACAAATCTTTATGTAAATGAAATAATCAGGTATATTTTATTTTGTTCATGGATTATTTTGCATAATATATATTTCAGGTTATGCACATTGTGTGAAGTTGTATTATTTTTGTTGCTGTGCCATATTGTACACTGAATATGCCACACATTTATTCATTCTGCTTTTGATGATGAGTTTCCAGTTTTGGGCTATTATAAATAATGTTGCTTTATGGTTATATGAATAATGCTTGTTCATGTTTACTTGTTTGTATGTTGTCTAAGTCATTGGTCTGAGAACTGGAACATTCCTGGTACTAGGAAACTTACAAATGTCGATTCTTGGGATCCACCACATACTTAAGAATCAGAAACTCTAGGGGTGGTGCCCAGTAATTTGTGTTTTAACAAGCCTTCCAGGAGATTCTTGTGAGTGGTACAGTTTGAAATTCATTGCTTAGGGGAAGGGTCAGCAAAATATGGTGCCTGGGCCAAATCCCGGCTGATGCCTGTTTTTCACATGGCCTGCAAACTAAGACTGGGTTTTACATTTTAATTTAATTTAATTTATCTTATTTTATCTGTTATTTTGTTTATTTTTTATTCCTCCCTTACATTTTTGAATAGTTGAAAAAAAATTAAAGGAAGAATAAAATTTCTTGGCACAGGAAAATTATTTAAATGGAAATTTCAGAGTTCATAGGTACAGTCTTACTGTAACATAGCTGTGTCCATTTATTTATATAGGCTGTTTTCTTGGTGCAACAGGAAGCTGTACTTATGACAGAGATGTTATGGCTCGCAAAGCCTAACATATTAACTATTTGGCCTTGTTTGGAAAAAGATCCATAATCTGTGTAGACTAATAATCTTCTGGTTTACCCCTTGCTACATCCTTCAGAGTCCTAGAGAGTAGGGAATAGTTTATCCACTGTTGGCAGAGTGTCGTTGAAGCTGCTTTCCCAGCATCAGTAAATGTAAAAGTGGACTTTAAATGACAGGCTTTGGCTGTTGGCCTGGCAATTCCTAGGTAACTTACCTATAATGCAGATGGGGTGGTCTAAATTACCTACTCCACATGAACTGAAACTAGGTGTTTCTTTATGGTTCCATTGAGTTTTTTAATTCTTGTTCCTGAGGGTATTTTTTTTTTTGTGGGTTTCTGTAAGTTCTTTGTTTTCTTTCCTTTTCTTCCTTCCTTCCTTTCTTTCTCAAATACCTTATTATAGTTTCCCATTCATCAGCTGTCATCACCCTTGTTTTTTATTTCTTTATACACCTGTATGCTGAGTCTATTATTATTATTTTTTTCTCATTAAGTGATGTTTTATGGTGTGCCTTGTTACATAAAATGCAATTGTATTTTAAAATGTATTTGTAGGAATTCTTTGAAGTATGATTTGAGTTTGCTTCTGCCAGGTAGCTGGGCATTTGAATCAGGGACCACCTTAAAACCAATCCAAAGTTTGAGTTATTTCGAATGACCCATAGCATTTGTTCAGGAGGATCTCAATGAAGTGAAACTACTTCCTGTGGGCATGACTTTGTATATAAGTCTTCTGTACTGTTAAAACTTTTATCAGTATCTTTGATTTTTGTGAGAGATTGATCTGAATAATATAGATGGCTTTACTGAACCATTAAAGTGTACTGCAATTTATTTAACCAAATACCTGTTGTTGGACATTTAGATTTTCTTATAAATAACATTGTGATGAAGAAAAATTGTTCCTGGAAGTAAAACTGTTAGGGTCTGCATGTTTTAATGCTGATTGAAATCTTTTGCCCTTTGGAAAGGTTGCCCCAACACTGTATATCCTAAGTTTTCCTAACTTGGGCCATTTTAATAGAAAACAATACGACATTATTGTTTGAATTTACTTTTATTATTATTTTTTAAAATCTTTATTATTATTTTTTAAAATCTTTATTGTTAAGATTATTACAGTTGTTCCTCTTTTTCCCCCCCATAGCTCCCCTCCACCTGGTTCCCACCCCACCCTCTGCCCTTACCCCCCCTCCCCCACTGTCCTGATCCATAGGTGTACGATTTTTGTCCAGTCTCTTCCCGCACCCCCACACCCCTTTCCCCCCGAGAATTGTCAGTCCACTCCCTTTCTATGCCCCTGATTCTATTATATTCACCAGTTTATTCTGTTCATCAGGTTTTTTATTCACTTGATTTTTAGATTCACTTGTTGATAGATATGTATTTGTTGTTCATTCTTTGGATTCCTTTTGTTTTGGGTTCTCTGCACTTTCTGGACTTGTAAGTCTATTTCTTTCACCCGGTAGGGGAAGTTTTCTGTCATTATTTCTCCAAATAAGTTTTGAATATCTTGCTCTATCTCTTCCTCTGGTACCCCCATAATTCGGATGTTGGTATGCTTAAAGTTGTCCCAGAGGCTCCTTACACTGTCTTCATATTTTTGGATTCTTTTTTCTTTTCTGGTTGGGTGTTTTTTACTTCGTACTTCAAATCTTTGACTTGATTCTTGGGATCCTCTAGTCTGCTGTTGGGAGTCTGTATAATATTCTTTATTTCAGTCAGTATATGCTTAATTTCTAGTTGGTTCTTTTTCATATCCTCGAGGGTCTCACTAGACTTATTGAAGGTCTTACTAAATTTATTGGTGGTCTCACTAGACTTATTGAGGGTCTTACTAAAGTTATCGGCGGTTTCTAGAAAATTCTTGAAAAACCTTAAAACCGTGGTTTTGAACTCTATATCCAGTAGTTTGCTTTCCTCCATTTCTGTCATTTGTGACCTGTCTCTTTGTCTCCACATTTTGGCTGCTTTCCGGTGTTGATAGAGTGGTTTTCTGTGCTAGGTGTCCTATAGGGCCAAGTGGCTCAGCCTCCCCAATTACCTGAGGTGGACACTCTTAGTGCACCCCTTTGTGGGCTTTGTGCACAGTCTTGTTGTAGTTAAGCCTTGATTGTAGTTGGTATCACTGAGAGGAATTGACCTCCAGACCAATTGGCTATGAGATTCAACAGTGTCTAAGGTGGGAGAACTTCTGTGCTGGAGACACCCTTATGGGGCAAGACTTGTTTCAGTGGGGCTTTGGTGCTCACTGAGTCTGCCCCCTGAGTGTGTCCCTTATGGATCTGAGGAGTTGTAATCTGGATGGTCCCACTCTGACCACTGGGTACACTGGCACTTGGATCTCTAAGGAGGTGCTAATTTAGCCTCTGCCTGAGGCTACCTAGCAGGAGGTATGGAGAGATCTGCAGATTCCTCTTCTTTGTTTGGGATTTGGAGGTGCCCAGATGAGGCCCAGCTGTGAAGCAATGCAGTCTGCTGTGGGGCCTTGGGCCTTCTTTTGGATGATCTGGGTCTCTCTGACCCAGCTGCAGTTTGTTAGGTAATTTTAGATTGCAAAGGGCCAGGTCATTCATATGCACAAGCCTCTGGGCACAGCTTGGATGGGGTGGGGTCTCAGGGAATCAACAGGGCGGAGCAAACAGCTATGGCTGATCCTCAGCCCTGCCCTAGGAGTTCCAGGGTCTCAGTGGCCCGAGGTAATCGCTGCAGGCACCTCTGAGAGAAAGCTGCCCTCGAGTTCTGCCCGCTGCCAGACAGTCCAGTTTCTCCCTGTATGAGTCTGGGTCCCCAGAGACTCGCCCAGAAGTGGAGTTCAGAGCAGTCGGGAGCTTGTGTCTCCCTCCCGATTGTAAAAGACAACTGCATCCTCAGTTGCCAGCCCTTTCCGCGTGCGCCTCTGTACCTCTGCAGTTTACTTCCGCACCTCCTCCGAGTCTCAGTGTGCTTTTCTCTTTCCTTCTAGTTGTAGAATTTCCACTCAGCCCGCCTTCCTGTGGTTCTGGATGATCTCTGTTTTGTCTTGTAGTTGTATTTTTGAAGTGGTTGTGTGAGGCAGCAATTTCAGGTGTTTACCTATGTCGCCGTCTTGGTTTCTCCCCCCTACTTTTATTATTTTCACCTACATCAGTGGTTCTCAACCTTCTGGCTCTTTAAATACAGTTCCTCATGTTGTGACCCAACCATAAAATTATTTTCGTTGCTACTTCACAACTGTAATGTTGTTACTATTATGAATCGTAATGTAAATATCTGATATGCTGGATGGTCTTAGGCGACCTCTGTGAAAGGGTCTTTCGACTGCCAAAGGGGTCTCGACTTACAAGTTGAGAACTGCTGACCTACATGAATAATAGTAGCTGTAGTATACTTTTGGATTACTAGTACTTATGTTCTACTTCCAAAGGTTTTATTGAGAGTTACTCAGATGTCAAATGATGTAAATATTTCCTTCAGTTTGTAATTTATATTTCATCTTAATTTATAGATCTTTTATTTTTCTGTATAGAAGTTTATAATTTTTATCTAGTTAGATCTATCAGTCTTTTCTTTTTAAAGCCATAATTAGTCTGAGATAATAGATTTATAGTTGTTTCTAGCAAAACTAGTGTTTTAAGTTTGGAGTTGTTTTATGTGTCTAGAAAATTGAGAAATAGTTAAATCGCTCATAACTATAACTAAGTATTTTAATAAAAAACATAACTCTTGAATTCAGATAATGCTCATTTTAAGTCTATATTAAACTGAGTTTTTATTATAATTCCTTTGCTTTTATATTATAATACTTTCTGTTTTTCTGCTGCCCTTTTGGTATATGTTGTCAGAAATTGGCAGAGTAGAAATTTGAAAGTATATTGAATTTAATTTTTTAAAACTATTTGGCTTCCTTAATGCTAATACTGATTTAGTAATTATATTAGGAATGATTTGAAATATCAGGGTTTACAAATTTTATAAAAAATAGAATCTTCACTGTTCTAGTGAAGGAAAGTATTGTATTGAAACTGAGTGAAGACTTTTACTTTTTTTAAACAATATGAAATATGTTTTCTTTCAGATAAGTAAGGAAGAGAAGACTTTTTCAGAAAAGGATATTCTTGATTCATCATTCAGTTCAAGTGAGACTTCAGTTCCGGAGTCGGAGTCAGTTTATAAGGTATGTAAACTTTAAACTACTTTCTAGGTTTTGTTAAATACATCACATTGAGCTTTCTAAATGTGTTTAATTAACCCATTTGTATAGCCTGTTGCCACCACAGCCTCTCCCACTCCTGCGCATATTTCTTCTTCACCCCACGAAGAGTGTGCCAGCATTCTATGTCGGGATGTCCTCCTACACAGACCTCCTAACCCTGCCTGGGCTCTGACCCTCCATTGCCTGCATTCTCTAAAAGGTTTCCTGTGGAAAGACCTTCTTTAACTCATCCACCCAGGTTCCAGCATTTTGCTTGGGCTACCTCTGCTGCTCTCTGTCCCTTAGCACAGATAGCTGCTTTGCTTGAATCCATTAAATGGTTTTTGGAACTAAGTAGTTCTAGAGGGGAGAGCTGAAATTCATTTTAAAATTTGATAGTTGCAACCCCCCCGTTTCCTTTGAAAAGAATGTACTCAACATTATTGGTGAGTGCCAGTGGCTTAAAATCCTGCCTCCACATTAGCTCCCCATTCTGACTTCCCTGTTCCTACCAGTTAGGCCATCATTCAGTCAACCTTCCAAATGTAGAGTTTGGGAATTAACATTTATCCCTCCCACATCACACATTTCCCATTACTCTGCCTTCATATAATCTTTTGCTTCTGCTTAAGCATTTTTATTTCCATTGTGACTACCCTGATAAGTTAGAATCATGGAATATGAGAGCTAAAGAACCACTAAGGGTCGTTTAGATGATCCCTTCCTGCCCTGTCCTGGTTTTAAAGATTCTATATTTTTATAAAATTTGTAAACCCTGATATTTCAAATCATTTCTAATATAATTACTAAATCAGTATTGTTATTAATGAAGCCAAATTTGTTTAAAAATTTAAATTCTGTATACTTTCAAATTTCTACCTATAAACCTTTACCACTGAGGTTTAGAAGCAGTAATTAAATGTTCCAAAATCATAAGTCGAGTGAGTAATAGAGCTTGGATTAAAACACATTTCCAAACTTCTCCTTTCCTTGCCTGAATTATTGTAATAAAGCCTCTTACCTCCTTCTCTGGTATGTCCTGTGTGAGTTACCTGTTTGGCGCAGTGCCACACATGTACTGCCCCAGAGAGCTGTTTGACTTTCCCTCTGTGTCTGACTTGTTTTCTCAACTAAATGATGACCTACTTCAGGACCAGGACTGTGTCGTCGTAAAAACTATCTGTTAAAAAAAGCACATGTTCTATTTATTATGTGATGTCATTGAGTATATTGAAGAATGATGGGCATATCGATTTAATAACTCTTACTTTTTAATAACTTGGGAAAATAGATAATTTGGGGATCTTTTTTTTTTTTTTACCTAATTTTTTCTCTCATTTTTGAAAGGAGAAAAAAAACAATTGGATAGTAAGGATTATTTTCACAGTTCACTAACATATTTCTGATATCTTAAACTTTTAGTATAGTTCATAAGACTTTATAAATGTATAGTATATTGGTTTTTTAAAAACATATTTACTGGCAGCTACTTATTTTAATAGCAAAACTGAATGCTTATTATTATTTTTATTTCTTATTGTTGAGATTAGCATTTGCAATATATTTCTCTAGAGAAAGAAGGAAGTATAGATGAAGAAATTCGTATTACTTTATTTGTTAGTAATTTTCAGCACTAAACATATTGTATACACGTTAGGATTCTACCTGATGCAGAATAAAATGTGAAGTATATCGTATGAGAGGAATGCAATGTGCTTAGAGGGCTTGAGCTGGTAGTTTGAACTCCTGGGGACTATAATTTGTAAATTCATTAGTTAAGACATCTACTCTGAAATAAACACATTTTTGGATTGCCTCTTCTTTTTTGTGCTAATTGTTTACATTTAAGGAGTGTAAATTGATCTTCCTTTTCTTCTGATCTGTGGGGATTGATGAATTTCTCATAGGAAGAATTTTATTTAGACTTGGTGCATATGAAGACTTAGGAGGATTTCAAAATGACAGGCACTGCTTATTCTCCCTGTTTCACTCTGAATTCAGATCCCTTTTGCTGACGCCCTGGATTTGTTCCGAGGAAGGAAAGTGTATTTGCAGGATGGCTTTGCTTATGTACCATCTAAGGACATTGTGGCAATCATTCTGAATGAATTTAGAACCAAACTGTCCAAGGCTTTGGCAGTAAGTATTTTTCTTTTTTACTCTATTTCCATATTCACTTTATTTCCACATATTCACATTTTAATTTATAAAGTGGAACCTCAGGTCTCGAACTTATTTCTTTCCGGAAGGCTATGCGGGAAGTGATTTGTTCAAAAATGGAATCATTTCCCCCCCTATTAAAATAATGAAAATTAAATGAATTCAATGGAATTGAATTAATCCTTTCCAGACCCCAAATGATTCCCTGTTTAAACCTTTCTTATATAAAGTCCATGTCTAATGTAATGTTTAATCTGTAAATAAACACTCCTTTTCTTACATTTATCGAACCACCCCTACTAGCTTTAAAGGGATCTCTGGCTGTCTTTCTGGAGGTCAGTATGCAGCATCTTCACTTTTCCCATATTGCTTCCATCCGGCTGATTACTTTTCATTTATCCAAATCAGTGAACACTTTCACACCCTTAGCAACAGCAGCACTTTTGATGGCCTCTTTATGTTTTAAAATTGTGCTAATCATCCATTTGGCCAGCAACAAAAGCAAAAGATACCCGAAAACACAAAAATATTCAGAGCACAATTTCCTGATATGTTAACAGCAGGAGGTTCAGGGGTAAACTGACTCATATTCAGCATTCTGTCCTTTGTTTGTGGCCTGAGAGATTTTTTTTTTGTCATGTTGAGGTATTAGCATGAAAGGGTTATTGGTCAAGAACTGAGGTTTTGTTCGACAACCCAGACTTTTTCCCGTGAATAACTTGCTTGAGAACTGAGTCGTTTGAGATGGGAGATGTTTGAGAACTGAGGTTGACTGTATAGCCTTGGTCGTTTTGTTCTTTTTTTTTTTTTTTTTTTTTTTTTTAAATATATTTTATTGATTTTTTACAGAGAGGAAGGGAGAGGGATAGAGAGTTAGAAACATCGATGAGAGAGAAACATCGACCAGCCGCCTCCTGCACACCCCCTACTGGGGATGTGCCCGCAACCGAGGTACATGCCCTTGACCGGAATCGAACCTGGGACCTTTCAGTCCGCAGGCCGATGCTCTATCCACTGAGCCAAACCGGTTTGGCGGTCGTTTTGTTCTTTACTTCTTAAGAAATGAGTTAATTTTTATAATGACACTCAAATTGCTTATGCTGTTGTACTGGTAATTCTAGAACTGTTAGGTTTTTATTTGTTTCTACCCATAGTTAGTTTTCTTAATTTTTCTTTCTCTTGGTAATACTAATGGAGAGCTCATTAATTTTGTAAGTGGGTTTTTCAAGGTCCTGTTTCTTTGTTTGGAGATGGATTTTATATAAGGCCCTTCACATTAGAGTGGCCTTTGGTGGATGTAACCCTTAGATTTTTGTTCTAAATTGATATTTTGGGTCAGTAGAGGGCAATGTAGAAGAAAGTCTTTATATTAAATAGTAAAAACAGTAATGTGATAGTGCTGCAAAAAAGAGCCTACTGCCGGGGGAGATTGGTGCTAGCTGTGTTGAATATATAACATGATTGGTGCTTTTTAAGAGATTTGTTGGAACTGTTATACTTAAGTATAACATCTTAAAAATACACACAAAAATTGTAATATTTTCTGGTGTAAATAATTTTTATTACTGGCTCTTCTGGGTTAACTAACACGTATAATTCAGCTATATCAGCATTTGGGAAGACTAAAATGTTAACTCCGCTTTTATGAAAGAAGGCACTTTATTTAAATACATAGCATTATAGGTGTTTAATAACTGTTAATATTCTTCCTCTTTCCCTAATCTATGTGCTATTGTTGCTGTTTTTAATCCTCAGTAGTGTTGATGTTTTTCAATAGTTTCTTTACTTGTCTTGTGACCTATCCTGGACCATAATCTATTTATAGGTAAAGATAGTATCTTTCCTACTGTCAGTCTCTGTAGCAGACATATTTGCCTACTGGTGGTTGTTCTCCTTGTTTTATTATTGGTTTTGTTCACCCACTTTGCCTGTTGACATGTTGGACAGCACTTCTTTATGTGGAATAGCCATGTACTTTTCAGGACAGTGGGTATCCTTAGCTCTCATCCACTAAATGCCAATAGTGGTCCAAGTCCCCATAACAACCAGAAATATCACTATGTATTTCAGAAAGCTGCTGGAGTGTTGGTATCATCCTTGGGCTGATCATGGTGGTTTCTTCCTCCTTTCCAAATTATTGATCTGTGCATGCGATACAATGTAACTCTGGCTGAAAATAAGAGAAGTTAGTTGTTTGAGGGCTTCTGAAAAAAGCTTTCCTTGCTAATAAAAATGGGCACATGCATATTTGCTAGTCAACTGAGTTTCCTAACAATCTTATGTACAAAGAAGACTATGTGGCAGATTTAAAAAACTAGAATTTTTATTTATTTCAGAGACAAAGGGAGAGGGAGAGAGAGAGAGAAACATCCTATATAATAAAAGGGTAATATGCAAATCAACTGAACAATGGAACGACCGGTCACTATGATGCGCACTGACCGCCAGGGGGCAGATGCTCAATGCAGGAGCTGCCCCATGGTGGTCAGTATGCTCCCACAGAGGGAGCGCCATGCAGCCAGAAGCCAGGCTCATAGCTGGCGAGCACAGCACTAAGGATATCTGACTGACAGCTTAGGCCCGCTCCCCATGGTACATCCCCAAGGGCTCCTGGACTGAGGGAGGGTGCAGGCCGGGCTGAGGGAGGCCCCCCTCAAGTGCATGAATTTAGTGCACCAGGCCTCTAGTCAATGATGAGAGAGACTCATTGATCGGCTGCCTCCTGTATACCCCCTTCTGGGGATTGAACCTACAACCCGGGCATGTGCCCTCACTGGGGGTGGACCTCCAGGTTCATAGGTTGACTCTCAACCGCTCAGTCACACCAGCTGGGCCATGTGGCAGATTTTTGCAATCCCCCCTCCCCTCTTCTTATGGGCAGAAGATGGGGAATATAAATATACTGAGATTAAAGACAGAACTCTGTGAGTTCCTAAGTTAGGAATAAATTTATTTTTTCAGCACATTACACTTAAGCTTTGTCCCTTCCTCCCTCATTCTTTACCCCTTCCAACATACTCTAAGAATTTTTTAAATATTTTTTTAGAAATTTGAAGTAATCACAAATGTACAGAAAAGTTGCAACTACAAAAACAATAATGTTTTCCCTAAATCATTTGAGAATAAGTTCCCAACCTTACATCTCATGGCTCCCAAAACTTTAGTGTGTAATACCTGGAAACACAGATGTCCTCCCCATAACCACAATTCAACTGTCAAAATAAGAAAAAGAAACATCAGATCATGGCTACCATCTAATCCTCAGACCCCTTTCACTTGTCACCAGTTGTCTCATTCGTGTCCTGTATTTGTCCTAAATCAAATATGCTATTTAGTTATTGTCTTTTTAGTCTCCTTTTGTCTGGAATAGGTTCTTAGGTTTTCCTTGACTTTCATGATTTTGCTACTTTTGAAGGTTCTAGGCCAAGTTACTTTATAGAATAGCTCTCAATCTGGTCTGATATTTTTGCATGTTCAGATGCAAGTTATACATCTTGAGCAGGGATATCATAGAGGTGAGGGTATATTCTTTTCATTGCATCCTATCAGGTGACACATGATTTTGATTCATTCCAGTTTTGATTGACGTTATTTAACAGTGTATTTACCTGTTCTGTTATTGACGTGCATTTGGGTTTTGTTTTCTTTCTTTTGGTTATTACCAATACTGCTGCTCTGAACCTTCTAGGACCTCTGTTGGTTCTCTGCCCAGGATTGGAACTGTGGGGTGTAGGGTGGTCCACGTTCTGCTTTAGTGGATTCAGACTTACTGGGTTGGTCCTGATTGCCCGGGCTTGTGGAGAGCTCTGGCCTCAGTGTCGTTGGATTTGATAGAAGAGGGACAGTGATTGCTGCTTGACTTTTTCCCGGCAGGGTCAGGGCCACGTCTGGTTGAAAGATTGTCCAAAGAACCCTTTGCCTTTTATTTATTTATTTTTTTAAATCTTCATCCAAGGACATTTTTTCCATTGATTTTTTTTTTCCCAAGAGTGGAGGAGAGAGAGGGGAGAGAGAGAGAGAGAGAGAGAGAGAGAGAGAGAGAGAGAGAGAGAGAGAGAGAGAGAAACATTGATGTAAGAGAGAGATATAGATTGATTGCCTCCCAGGGGCGGGGGATTGAGCCTGCAACAACTGAGGTACGTGCCCTTAACTGGGAATCAAATCCACAATCTGTGGGTCTGACACTCTAACCACAGAGCCAAACCAGGGAGGGTCCCTTTGCCTTTTCATGCAGGAGAGTGGATGGCCTGGGAACCTGACCTGACAGCTGTGGGAGGGAGCGGGAGGGAGGGAGGGGATTTCTTTTAGGGCAATGGCGAAGGAAAAGCCTAAGCCTATTGCTACGGTCTCTTTATTACTGACCTTTCCCGGGAGGAAAATTTTGACCTTGGAATAGATAATTGAAAAATATCAGCCTTATAAATGGAAATATCCTTGTAGGATGAGAAAAATTGCCCTGAAGATGAAGAAGAGGTACTTTAATTAGTGGCAGAGGGTGAAATAAATGGGGCTGGAAGAATTTTATCCCAGGTGATATCTGAAAGCTTGTTCTTAATGGGATTTTATGATAACGGAACTAGTCTGGCTTTTGAACATGCTCTCGGACTGTACAAGATGGACATTAGCTTCTCATTGATAAGAAGCCTTTTCTCTCGGTGCTGATCTGTTGAGACTCAGCTGTGGCCACTCTTCCTCTGGGAAGCCTTCTCCAGGCCTCCAGGTTGTGTTAAATGCGTCTTCTTTGTGCTCCCACAGTACTCAGCACACTACCCACTATGATGACATGATTCCAGTATGTGTTTCTCTCCTCAACTAAAATATAAGCTTTTTGAAAGTAAGGGCTCTGTCTTAATTAAAATTTTCCATCTACTCCATAGGGCAGTGATGGCGAACCTTTTGAGCTTGGCGTGTCAGCATTTTGAAAAACTCTAACTTAACTCTGGTGCCATGTCATATATAGAAATTTTTTTATATTTGCAACCATAGTAAAACAAAGACTTATATTTTTGATATTTATTTTACATATTTAAATGCCATTTAACAAAGAAAAATCAACCAAAACAATGAGTTCGCGTGTCACCTCTGACACACGTGTCATAGGTTCGCCATCACTGCCATAGGGGCAGTGCTCAGTAACATTTTGTTGCACTGGTAGGTGCTGAATAATAATTTCTATTTGCCCATGGTTTACTATTTATGCATTTGACCCTCACCTAGAGTCTCTGAGATAGACAGAAATTACAATCTGCATTATATAGATTAGGAAAATGCAGTTCCTAGAGGCTATTTATCCAAGGTTATTGCTTGAGCCATTTCTAAATATCAGGTCTTCTAATTGCAATTCCTAGGCTCTTCTGATGGTAACTGTTCCTTTGTAAGGCTTTGTACTATCAGGGAATTTACTCTGAGAAAACACTGGGAGGTAAATTATAATAGGGTCCAGTTACATAGCAGGCAAAAAGGGTGAATTGGAGTTGAGATGCAATAAATTGATAACCAGTTATGGAAAAGAATGAGGGAAAGACATATTTCTTTGCTTCACAAACAATTTTAGAAGCTTTGGCCAGTTCTTTCAGTTAATGGTTTATTTTTTCAATAACTTTTTATTTGTTCACCCACGTATTGTTTTGGGTACTAGGGACACAGTATTCAACAAGATAAATGAAATTTTTCTTTTTTATAAAGTTTATATTCTAGTGGGAAATAGACAATTACTAAAGTAATAAACAATAACAATATTGAGTATGTAATAGGAAGGGGCCAGCTGAATGCCGACAGAGGGAAGTGCATTCCAAGCAGGGAAAGTCACCAATGCAAAGGCCCCGAGGAAAAAAAGGGGATATGTGTAATACTTTCAACAATAAATATTAAACAAGCAAACAAACAAAAAACACACAAAAGCCCTGAGGAGGGAATATCGGTATTTTTGCAGAGTTAAAAAGGCCAGTGCAGCTGAAGGGTAGTGAGCTAGCAAAGTGGAACCAGATGAGACTACAGGGATAGATGGAGGACTTTGAATAAACCAGGGTAAATGGTTTGGTTTTTAGCTCAGTGTAGTCGAAAATCAGTAAGATCTGGTTTATATTTTAAATAGATTACTGCAGCTGCTACTTGAAAACCACTGTGGAGGGTATAGAAAGGATGGAAGCAAGGTTAGTTTGGAAGTTTATCACATTAATCTAGATCAGCGGTTCTCAACCTGTGGGTCGCGACCTCTTTGGGGGTCGAACGACCCTTTCACAGGTGTCGCCTAAGATCATCGGAAAACACATCTATAATTACATATTGTTTTTGTGATTAATCACTATGCTTTAATTATGTTCAATTTGTAGCCATGAAAATACATCCTGCATATCAGATATTTACATTATGATTCATAACAGTAGCAAAATTACAGTTATGAAGTAGCAACGAAAATAATTTTATGGTTGGGGTCACCACAACATGAGGAACTGTATTAAAGGGTCGCGGCATTAGGAAGGTTGAGAACCACTGATCTAGATGGTGGCTTGAAATGGGGTGGTTTTAAAGGTAATAAGTGAGAGAAGTCAGTAGATATCATCTTTGTTTTTGAAGTATTGTTGACATGACAGACTGGGTGTGAGAAGAAAAGAGGAATCTTTTAAAGCAGGGATCCTCAAACTACGGCCCGCAGGCCACATGCAAATACAAGTATTGTATTTGTTCCCATTTTATTTTTTTACTTCAAAATAAGATATGTGCATTGTGCATAGGAATTTGTTCGTAGTGTTTTTTTAAACTATAGTCCGGCCCTCCAATGTCTGAGGAACAGTGAACTGGCCCCCTGTTTAAAAAGTTTGAGGTCCCCTGTTTTAAAGTTTGCCAGGCGCTGATCTAAATGTTTTTCATGAATCAACACATTTAATCTTCCTAGTAACCCCATCTGGTGGGTACTATTATTACCCTCCAAGGCTTGTAATATCTTTGCACAGGTAGTGAGCAGCAGACAGGATTTGAATCCGTGCAGCCTGGCATTTGAGTCTGAATTCAGAACACTATATTACACCCCCTAGATTTTGGCCTGAATAACTGAATAGAGGGGGGTGCCTTTTACCAAGATGCTGAAGACTGAGAGAGAAAGAGGTACATAAAATTAAGTCAAGAGTTCTGTCTCAACCATGGAAAGTGGGAGGTGCTTATTAGTCATCCAAATAGAGATATCAAGAACGAAGCCACATTTAGAAGTTTGGATTTCTGGGCAGGAGAATGTGAAGCCCTGAGACTGAGGTGGCAGGGGAAGGGTGTGGGTATCAGTGGAGAAGAGAGGAGGACCCACATCTGAGCTGGAGCTTTCCCACGTGTCTGCTGTCATTCAGCAGTGGAACCGCTTTCTTTAAAAACAGAAACAAAAACGGACAGCTTCTGAAAGTGTTTCTTTAAAGCAGATTCTCTTAGTGTGACTGATTTCACTTTCTGTTTGTGAGACTCATTCTTTTTTTTTTTTTTCTTTATTGGTTAAGGTATTACAAATGTGTCCTCATCCCCCCATTAACCCCCAACCTGAGACTCATTCTTAAAAGGCTCTGGTGAAACGTTAAAAAAAAAGCAGTCTTTCAGAAAATATATCTATACATTTTAATTTAGGCGGAGAAGGAAGTACTTTGAGAAGTTTCCAAGGAAATAATTTGCAGGCAAGTAAGCAGCTCTTGGAGTCACAGAGAAAAATAAGGATTTTTTTTTTTTAAAGGATTTCCTTTTTTACATTTTTGGAATCCTCATTGAGTCTATGGCTCACCAAGTGTTTGTTGCTGTGGAAAAATGTTCATTGTAGGCACTTGATCAAGTAAATTTTATTTAAAAAGAGCTTGGAATCCTCTTAATTCTTTTATCCTCTTTTTAAAAGCAGTGTTCAGTTTAATTCTTTAAGCTGTGGTTAAATATAATTATTTTTCTTGAATGGTTACTTACTGTGGAATTGTATAGCAATTTTATTTGTCTTATTGGTGTCTAACTGGTTGATTTCCTTGGGTTTTAGTTTGACTAATATGCCTTTTCTAATATTGCTTCCTGATTATTTAATGCTATTTTTAAGTGGTTGCAATGAACTAGTTAGTGCTGCAGCCAATCCATCAGTGTGCAAGTTGTGGCTACTACACCTTCACCCCCACTTTTGCTACCAGGCTCTACCTTGTTTTTTATGTTTTGGTTTTTTAATTTTAAACATTTACACATATTTTTAGATTTTTCACGTTGTTTATTTTCTCATTGTACCAATCTGTAGGAAACAAAACATTGCAGTTTAAAGCATGAACCTATCAAAAAGAAATTGTTTATTTTTTGGGGGAAATAAACATGCTGTTTCTACTTGGAGACGTGCCTGTCAACTGAGGCCACTAAGCTGAACTTGGTCATTACTCTGTGAGTCATTGGTTTGTTAAGCCCTTTAATAATGTGCAGTTTACAATTTGTTGTCCATTCAACAAATTTTAAAAAAATATGTCAGGTTTAATGCACAGTGTCTATGGGAAATGGAAAGTTTATGACACAGGACTCTGACCCTCAAGAACCCCCTTGTCTAGTAGGGAGAGCTTAGGACTCAGTGACCAGGTAGAAAATGGGTGTGTCCTGAGAGTTGTATCACCTGAGCTCAGGGAAATTAGTAAGAGTTGACATTGACTTTAAATTATTTGGCTTCAACAAGCCAAATGTGATGAACAGTTTGCAGAGAGCAGTGGAGCTCAATGGTTAGGTGCCAGAAAGCATGGGCTATTGGCGATGTGTTTTAGCAGCAGGGATGTGAGACAGAGCTGTTTGGGAGAGGAGATGATTTCGGTATTGGGCCTGTGGAGTTTATCGGTTTAGTAGGACACCCTGGTAAATTTGGGTTGAAACTTAGAAGAGTGCTTAGAAATGTGAAGCCTAACTAGTAGATGCAATTTTAAAGGAGTAAAGAATAAAAAGAGAAGGGGACCAAGCTGAATATTTCAGCGTTGGATGTGGGGATCAGGTAGATGCAATGAGTTGGATACCACAAACAAACAAGTTATTATAAGTGAGTCTTAGTATCTTTCTCCATATGTATTTTATTTTATAAAATGGGGCTTTTGGCACCATTCACAGAATAGGATCAAATAAAAGTATTTTCTTGTTCTAGTGAAATATTCTAGATTTTTAATAAAAGAAGTTTCATTCATTGAAAAAAATCAGTAACATATATGAAATTCTGTAGTGCTATATATATTTTTAGGTGTTCATTTGAAGGGGCTAGTTTATGTGAATAATATTCTTAAAAGTTTTAATTTTTCCTTTAATTTCTTTCTGCAGTGCTTAGTGTGGTTCTGTATTCTGTGTTTATGGAGATTATTGGTGGCGAGAATTTTAATGATTCACTTATTTCAAGTTCTTTGCTTTCTAGTTGCCAGCAAATGTGAGCACATAGAGAATTTTAAAGCAGGGAAGGATGTTAGAGCTGTGTTAATCATTTGTGTGTTGTCTTGCCCTCTTTGTTGGCAACTAGAATGCAAACTCAGTGGATGTGCTTGCTTTGTTATGTACGATAGTGCTTATTAGCTTTATATTATAAGGGGCTCGCAATAGCACTTACCAGGTAGGCCCCTTCATTTGCCCTTGAAAGCGTAGCCCCAGATAGGCTGAACGGCTTACCAAAATTCAAGCAGCTACTTAGTGTAGGACCTGGGCCCTGCATAACTCCTTAAGTTCAAGGCCCTTTTTGCTACAGTAGTTGGTTACCTCTCCCCAGGCCCACATACCTCTGCTCCTCTTCTGCTTTCTCTGATTCACTTTCCCTATAGTGGTGTTTCCTTCATGTTTTATTTTTAAAAACTCATCCTTATTGTTGAAGGTATTACAGGTGTCTTCTTTTCCCCCCATTGACCCCTTCTAGCCCGCCCCCGCCCCAGGCCTTCACCACACCATTGTCTGTGTCCATAGGTTATGCATATATGTTCTTTGGTTGATCTCTTTCCTCCCACCCTTTTCCTCTGAGATTCGACAGTCTGTTCCATGTTTCTGTGGCTCTATTTTGTTTATCAGTTTATTATGTTTTAAATGTTGGGTTCCCCAGGGTAGAGATGGTGTCATATTCAGCTTCATTAGCTCTGATGCCTAGCACAGTGCCTTGTGAGGAGTAGATGCTTAGAATCTGATGAATTACCTTGTGAGAGCAGCATGTTTGTAGTCTCGATATTTGTTGAAAAAACTAAAGTTAAATGGGATTGCACTTCACTGTACTATTTATAAAGGAGTGAGGTACCTGATAATGTGTGTGAGATGCTGTACCGGCAGAATATTCCTGAAATCTCAATTGCAAATGTCTTTCATTTCAAAATACTTCCAAAGAATTACTACAGGTGGCTGCAGTAGTTAAAATTATTAATCTTTTGACAGTGTTTCTCTGGGGTATGTAAGAAACTATGATGCAGCATAAACCAGGTTTAAACTCTGACTACTTTGAAAATAGCAGCTTCATTCTTCATGGTTGAACTAACTCTCCAGAGAAATTCTTAAGTTACTGTTTTTATGGTCACACTTGTGTCCCCTGCACACCTCTCCCCATTCACAGAAAAGATAAGATTCACCCACACTCCAGTCCTCAGATCACGTACCAGATTTAAGCATTATAATTACCTGTTTCAAATCCTCAGCCTAGATTGGCTAGATAATACCTAGTATTTTTACACATAAGTTATAGTATTTTTTTTCATTGAGCTGCACTACTTTCATTGACACCAGAGTGCACTGAAACACAGATTTTTATTCCTAATCCTTACTTGTGATGAGAAAATATCAGCAGATTCAGTTGCTAGGAAACACCTGAATACTGAAAAGTGGTTTTTTTTGTACTTGTAAATTCAATTCTTTGACAGTTCCTCTCTCATAGAGAAAAAAATGTATTCAGTCACTACAAAGAAAGATGCATCACCTGTTAGTTTTCTAATTTAAAAATTTTGCACAGGGGGATCTAGGAATATGGAAAATGTTACAGGATTGATTAAGTGTTGAGAGTGTAATTTTTAACAGTGACCGGACATTGAAAAGTAATGATTATGTATACGTCTTTGAATTTGTTTTCTGATTCATCATTAATGAGAAAAAGAGAACAAGACACACACACACACACACACACACACACAGAGGAAATTAAACCAAAGTAAAATAATATATGAATTAAACCAACTTTGTCTCATAGGATTGGCCACATTCAATATTAAGTCACTCATGTCGGCTCTTTTACCTACCACACCTAATAATTATGTGCCAAAGAAAGAATGAATATTAAAAAGAAGTGCTTGGTTATAATCATATCTAGCTTTCCTTTATAATTGATTTTCATTTGGAAAAAAAGATGTTTATCCAAGTTCATTCCAGTAACTGTTTTTGTGTGTTCATCATGTGCCAGACAGAAACACTGGGGCACAAGTGTATGATTCAGTTTTCAGGGTGCTCATAATGTTTGAGGAGGCAGTGAGCGGGGAGAGATGACCACGACCATCACACAGAGCGGTCAATGAAAGAAAAATGTACACTGAGTACAGAGGTAGCGTAGGAAACAGAGTGAGGGACTTAGTGTGGGGGTCATAGAGAGAGCCTCAAAGATGCCAGCTCTGAGCTGGGTTTTGCCTGGCTCTGTCTTTGATGTGAATAATCCCTTGACCTTATCTTTTTTGGGGTGGGGGTGAGGGTTGGGGAATGGGACCACTGTGATTTTCCTTCATTTGTAAGTTCCCTCTGCGTTTCTTCCTTGTCCACACCCTTGGCTGATCACAAGCCCTGACATTTCTTTCTCCTCCTGCCTGCTCCCTTCAGGCAGGTGAATACTGTCTCTAGACCAGCTCCTCATTCTGTACCTTCACATTTCACTGCTTGTCTATTTAATTGCGCATATATACTTGAGGAGCTTGTCAGGGTGTGCAGGATCCATCCTCTGATTTACATGCATTGCAAAATCTTCAGTCTCAGAAATAAAACTCTATTAAGTAAGGCTTTAATGTGTTTATCCATGACACAGAGAGAACCACGTGAACTCAAGTAGGCAGCGTGTGTGCTGAAATTGGAGTGGTGCAGAGGCTTGTTTCTGAAATGTTCTGGGAGAGCAATGTGCAAACCAAAATAAAAATAACAAGTGAACATTGTCCCAGAGTTGATAGAGATAATAGTTGATACTAGAAATAATCAAGGAACCATAGACTTGAGAAAAACAAAATGAACAGGTTTGATTTCCCCTGAAATTTAAAAAAGGCACTAAGGTTAGAAGTAAATGTTTTATGAGGCTCTTGCTGTTTGTATGAAATTCTTTTTACTCTTTATAATTTTATTCTTTCAGGGTACATTTAAAAACATGACAGTCGGTGAGTATGTGTTTTCATGCCTGCATTTTTAATCAGAAGCCTATCATAGAGTTATGAGCCTTTAGTAATATAGAAAGCACTTATGCTCTGGTTTTAAAAATGTTATCGTTGTCCTTGGTGAAACTATAATTTTGTCCATGTACAAATTATATTTGTTGAGTTGCAAAACATTTAGGTGAACAATGTCAATGAGTTTAGTAAATTGAGGTGTGAATGGGGTAATGGTCTAGAAAATAGAGAACTGAAATGGGAAGAAGATATAGAAGACAGATTTTTTTCTCATAAATTTGAAAACAGAAGAGTAAGCAAGATTGGTAACCAGACGTTATCTTTTACAACTGTGCCATCAAAAATTCCAGTTATCACATTGATTATTAAAGCTAAAATAATGGAGAGAAGGTGAACTAATGTTAAACCTTTGAGGGAATAAAGCAAACTTTCATAGCTTTGGATTTTGGCAGGGCAGCTATAATCCTAAAGAGAGAGAATAACAATTTGCATTTATAGTCTTTTCTCTCAAGTAGCTTAAATCTTTGTTAAGTACATTTTCATTAATCCTGTGGACTACTTTTAAGTTTTGTAGAAAATATTAAGAAGGAAATCATCTCTGCTTCTTGAGATGGCTGGAAAAAAAATGACATACTGAAAGTCATAGAAATTACGTTTTTACCTTGATGGCTGCAATGCTTTGTTCTTAGCATTCTCAGTTCTTAGCACTTTGATGAAGAAATTTTTTATATCAATTGTATACTGTGGGATAGGCCTGAGGCAGTGTGTGTACACACACACACACACACACACACACACACACACACACACTCACATTCTTTCAATTTGAAACTATATATTTTCCCCTTCAGTTTCACGTGGTGTTGAATCATTCTTAAGTCAAGAAGCTCCGAGTTGACCAATATTAACTAAAGAATTGGCGTGCTGGGTGATGGCAGTCGTGGTAGTGGTGATGGGGGTAGGTTTCTAGTCTTTTATGAAGCACTTGCTGTAAGCCAGCCACTATGAAATTTATATATGCATTGGCAATTTAACCCTGTCTGTAACATTATGAGGTGGTTAGTAATATGATTTTTGCAGATGAGGAAACTGAGGCTTTGAAAGGTTAAGTAGCTTATCTAAGATTACAGTACTAGTTGCTGGGCCAGAATTCTGGCCCAGTCTATAGAATCCATGGTTTCTCTGCCCATGGTCTTTACTGATATCTGCCTCTTTATGGGAAGTGGTATAAATAGGATTCCTTTTTCTTTTTTTTGGGATCAGTGTTGATGAGCATAAATGTGCTAATGAATCCTTACTCTATTGCCATGGTAGAATTGGGGATTGTATCAGTTAAAAATATCTTAAACAAGTAGTTTAAGATGTTTATCTAAAGTAGGGGTCATTTTTCTGATCCAACCCGAGATAGAGGTTTGCTCACCGCACTGCAGTGGCTTGATAACGCCAGGCATGTCTCTGAAGTCCTCTTATACTTCCCTCTGGATTATGCCTCTGGGTTGCAGTGTGCCAGCTGCGTAGCTTCAGTTTCCACGCCTTCGTTAGCCAGATCAGCTGCCTCTGCTCCTCTTCATCAGGGGAGCTAATGTTTTCTCAGAGTGGTTATCCCTTATTCCTCTTTCCTAGCAAAATGCTGTGTATTTCTCTTTGGCCGGAACTTGCTTCTCATCAGCTCCTTTGGGAGAGCAAATATTTCATGTCTTCAGCCACTTGTGGTAGGGGCAGGCCAGGGATTGGGTGATTGAGGAGCCGACTTGTGTGTTTGCCACAAGATTGATGAGCTCTCCTGAATGTAGTTGAGACGAAGTGCACTTACACGCAGATGGATTGGAAGAGGATTTCTCAGTGTGTACCTGGTGGGCATGAGCCGTTTTCCATGGTGGACGGTAATACTAGGAAGTGACAGTATTGCTGATGAGTTAATGGAACATACCTTCATCTTCAGCTAAATGGGCTGGTGGTGATCTTCAGCAAGTTGTGAAGAAAGGAGAGGCTTGGGGGAAAGGGAGCTTGCAATTTATTTTTGAGATAAACCGGGTTGAGTGAGAACAGCTAAAATCAAGAATGTGTTGAATCCATGTGAGACTTGTATGTTTTAGGGGCTCAATAATATGTTATTAGCCAGACTTTTTTTTTATAGCAGTTGTTTTTGAAATGATCATCAGATTGATGTTATCATTGTCACTTGGATCACTAAGTTCAGGTTGATGACTCTCTTGAGTGATGGAGTGAGGGTGGTCACTATCTGGGTACTCTTGGGAATGGATTGTTTCTGATCCTTCCTGCTTTCATGTCCCAAGTTGTCAAGTATGGCTGTAGAAGGTAGCACGGGAAGGTGGAAAAACTTCTATTATTATTTAAAAAATTTATCTAAATTGATTTCAGAGGAAGAGAGAGGGAGAGATAGAAACATCAATGATGAGAATCATTGGTTGGCTGCCTCCTGCACACTCTCTGCTGGGGAGCAAGCCTGCAACCCAGGCATGTGGCCTGACCGGAAATCAAGCCAGGAACTCCGGGTTCATAGATTGATGGTCAACCATTGAGCCACACCAGCTGGGCTATCCTCACTTTTAAAAATAAATTCCTTTCTTCATGAATCTGTCATGTTAAGTTGCTCTGCTAACTGAGGTTCCTTAATTTATTGTTGTTTTAGACAGGGACTTTGTAGTGCCTTTGTTGGTGCTTTTTTTGTGTGTGTGACAAAATATGATGTATTTCATACCAACTTAATCTTGGATGGAGACACATCAGTAAATATTCTTACTGTTCAAACCTTCCGTCTCCATTAAACTCTTTGTATCCTCATTCCCGCTTTCTCTAATTCTACAGTCTACCCACTCCATGTCTTTATATTTCATATACTCATCTTCTTATTATCACTCACCTACTCCATGATCTTTCAACTCAGTGTCTTTTGTCTTAGCTTTTTTTATCCATATTTCCCCCCAATCTTATTATTGTGGTAAAATACACATAACATAAAATTTATTGTCTTAACCAACCATTTTTAAGTGGACAGTAGTCGTATTAAATACACTCATATTGTCATGCAGCCATCACCAACATCCATCTCCAGAACTTTCTTCATCTTGCAACACTGAAATCTGTACTAATAAAAAATAACTCACCATGGTTCCCTCCCCAGCCCTTTCAACCACCCTTCTACTTTCTTTTTATCTTCTCTATTCTCCAAACCCTCAATCTCTTGTAACCACCATTCCACTCTTTGTTACCATGAATTTGGCTCTTTTTAAAATTTGATTTATCTTTTAAGGATTCCACGTGTGAGATCATGTAATATTTGTCTTACTGTGTCTAGCTTATTTCACGTAGCAAATACCTTCAAGATTTGTCCATGTTGTTGCAAATGACAGGATTCAGCTCTTTTTATTAAAGGCTGAATTAATATTCTTGTGTGTGTGTGTGTGTGTGTGTGTGTCCCTAAAGGAACAATGTCAGTTATCTTCTTTGCTCTTATTAATCTGTTCGCTTTAACTGTGCTTAGTATTTCTCTTTATGAGTGCCCTTGGCATCTGAGTCATTGAAACTGACATTTTGTTAAGAAATGCTTCACAATAGGGCCTTTTATTCAGCAGCTGGGCCCCAATCCATTTAAAAATCCCTTAGTCCTACTTTCACAATCTTAAGGATCAGATACACTTTTCCCATGACTATTAAGCAGAAGCTATCAAGCAGAATAGAAACTATTTGAAGTAAGTATATAGTTTTTTTCTTCACTTGTTAAAGATTTGCAGCATATTCTTGGAAGATAAGTATAATGAAGATTAGAATTACAAATGGCCCCTTTATACTTTGATTAGTATATACAGGTTATTTTTATTGTTTATGAAATCTACTTTTTCTTTTTAATGTTTATTTTTTATGATATGATTGGGACTATGCTTTTTATTAGTATTAGGTTTGAATTTTTAAACTAGCTTTATTGAGTTATAAATTCATACATAAAATTCACCAATTTTAAGTGTATAGTTGGATGAGTTTTGACAAATGTGTGTGGCTGTGTAACCATCACCACAATCAAGAGATGCAACATTTCTATCAATCCCCAAATCTCCTTGTGTCTTTTAGCAGTTAATCCATTCTTCTCACCCCTGTAATACTCATTTGCTTTCTGTCAAGATAATTTTGTCGTTTTAGAATTTTATGTAAATTGATTTATACAGTATTTATTCTTCTATGTTTAGCTTATTAAAAATCTGCATGACATTTTCAGTGTTCATCTATGCCATTTCATATATTGGTAGTTCCTTGTTATATTTTTAGTGTGTAGTATTCCTTTGTGTGAATGCACCAGAGTTTATCCAATTTCCACTTGATAGTCACTTAGATAGTTTCTAATTTTTGGCTACTCTGAATAAAACTACTGTGAACATTTGGATAAATACCTATGGGGTTGCTGGGTTGTATGGTAAGTATGTTTTGTAAAGCATGTTTAATTTTATATGAAATTTACAAAATTTTTCAAAAGTGGCTGGACCCTTTTGCATTCCCACCAGTGGTATATGAGTTACAGTTACTCTATAACTTCGCCAGAAGTTGGCATAGTCAGAGTTTTACTGATATTTATTTTTTTTAAATTGAGGTAAAACTGACATAGAGCATATTAGCTTCAGGTGTATAACATAAAGATTCATCATTTGTATACATTGTAAAATAATCACCAAAACAAGTCTTGTTAATATCCTTTGCCACACAGTTACAGTTTTTGTGTGTGTGATGGAAACTTTTAAGATCTACTCTTTTAGAGTTTTAAATTTTAACCATTTTTGTGGGTCATTTTTTTTTGTCAAAAATATTTTTTTATGACAATTGAGTTGCTTTGCACTTCTCAGGTGGCCCCAGAGCCTGTGTACCCATTGGATAGCTTCAGATCATACCAGATTACAATTCTACACATCCACGAGGGACACACTCAAGGGACAGACTCAGTGAGCACCAAAGCCCCACTGAAGCAAGTCCTGCTCCATAGGGGTGGCTCCTGTACAGCAGCTCTTCCACTGTAGTTGAAGCTGGTCCACACAGCCAATTGGCCTAGAGGTCATTTCCTCCCAGTGGCACCAACGACCACAGTCAAGGCTCAACTACAATAAGAGCGTGCACATGGCCCACACAGGGGTATACCTAGAGTGCCCAGCTCAGGTGACTGGGGAGGCTGAGCCACTGGGCCCTACAGGACACCTGCTACACAAAGCCATTCTACCAATTCTAGGAGACATAGCAGCTCTACCAATGTTTCTAATAGAAACATAGTGAAGTAGCCAAAATGCGAAGACAGAAACATGCCACAAATGAAAGAACAGAAGAGATCTCCAGAAAAAAAACCTAAATGAAATGGAAGCAACTATGATAATGAGCCACTCGAAAGTGGTAGTTTGAAAAAGTAAAAGAAAATAGTAGTGAAACTAAAACTATGTGAAAATTTTGTCTTTATTGTAAATTAGTTAGATAGACAATACAATTTAAGGACATGGTTGACTGATAAAAACTTAGAAGGAGCCGAAACCGGTTTGGCTCAGTGGATAGAGCGTCGGCCTGCGGACTGAAAGGTCCCGGGTTCGATTCCGGTCAAGGGCATGTACTTGGGTTGCGGGCACATCCCCAGTAGGAGATGTGCAAGAGGCAGCTGATCGATGTTTCTCTCTCATCGATGTTTCTGACTCTCTATCTCTCTCCCTTCCTCTCTGTAAAAAATCAATAAAATATATTTAAAAAAAAAAACTTAGAAGGAAAAATGGAGTGGTATATGTTTGAATTGAAGTATGTTTTGATGGATAAAAAATGTGAATTTTTAAATAGAAACTTGCTGTATATCTTTTTCATAGTAGGTAAGTTCATTTATAACCTGTTTCCACAAATTATCTGAGGCAGCTTACAATAAAACACATTGATTGAAATAGTAAAAAAGGAAAAAAAAGAAAATTAGGACTAGTGAACAAATTATAATTCTCAAGTGTCAACATGGGTGTTGTGTTTGTGCTTCATATTAGGTTTTCTGCCTCCTGGGAATACAAGCAAATAGGAAGCTAATAATTTACATAGAAGTGGGGGTGGGGGCTGAATGTTTCTGTAATCTAAGACTTAAGGACTGTGCTGTGCCAGTTAAGTAAAAATTTTTACTGATAAAAGATATATGAATTAATATAAAAAACAATAAATTATCAAAGTGCTCCAATCTTCCACTATATTTGAGACTTTTGTTAAACTCTATAGTAGATATGGTATGAAATATTATTTCTGTATCTTGGTGTTTATGGATCTGTCCCATCTATCTGATGTTCATTAAGAAGCTACCATCCACTCAGCACGTTGTCAGGACTTTGAAAGGATAGAGGTGCACTTAATGTAGTCCTTATATGATGAATGCTTAAGTTCTGGACATGAAGGCAAATGAACAACAGGAAACGTTTAGAAAATAATTACACGTAAGGTCAAAGGTACTTATAAAGACATTGATGTGTGAACTATGCAAATTACTTGATCAGGTTCTAGAAGCATCTGGTTAAGTGGGAAATAAGTTTTGGACTACGAGGATATGTATAGATATATGCTGCAGTAACGGTGAAGTATAGCTGGTGTTCATCTTTTGAATTCACAGTTGAAATAACATCAGAGTGGAGAATAAGAGGCCCCTTTTCATATCCTCTGCAAAGGATGATCATGAATGATAGATCACAAATGAATTTCATTTGAAGAACATGAATATTTTTATGAAATTTGAGAAACATAGATTGAAAAGAATAAATGGTTCTTTTCCACCTTTGAATTCTCGATGCTTACCATGCTACTTTGCATATTATAAAAGATTAATAAACTATTCTTTTTCTCTTAGCTGTTCTAATTGGTGTTTTCTGCCAAATTGTCTTCCAAATTGCTGATTTGATCCTCTGCTTCATCTAATCTGTTATTCCTTCTAGTATATTCTTCATTCAATTATTATATTCTTCATTTCTGACTTTTTTATGGCTTCTATGTCCTTTTTTTTTTTTCTTGACTACTTCTTTTTTTAAGTTCTCACTGAGTTCATATGCTCTTCCTCTAACTTCATTGCACATTCTTATAACCAGTGTTTTGAATTCTGTATCTGGTAGATTGCTTGTGTCCATTTTATTTAGTTCTTCTTCTTGAGTTTTCTCCTGGGATTAATAAATGTTTATTGAATGATTGACTAAAAAGAGAAAAAAAGGGAGAAAGGTGTTCTATAACAATTTATAAGAGAAATAAAAAATAAAAAGAGAAATCTTTTTAAAGAGAGTTAAAAAAAGGATTGGGTGATGAGAGTTGCTTATTTTTCTAATAGAGTTATGGTGACAACTTCTCAGTATTATTTTTGTTAAAATCTACTTTATCTTTTGTATTTAAGTGAAATAATACTCATAGGAAGTTGTATGTACTTACAAAACAGTCTCACATATGAAGATGTTGTCACCTACTTGGTAATGAAACCACAGATTTTGATTAATGAATATAGTAGCTGATGATGCATTCTTAATTATCAAAGTTTTTTGATTATTTATCACCAGTCAGCTTACTAGACAGTTAAATATTTTATTATTTCTGGCACTCAGCATGGTATCCAACGCAGTAGTTATGGAATGTGTCAACTAATGTTTCGTAAGTGCTTTCTACATAGGAGATGTGGATTAGAAGTACTGTAAAACAGGATTCTTGATATGAGTGGCTTTTATACTCTTAAAGTTGACATGAACAAATAAACAGAGGACAGTTAGTATGGCATAATAGAAATATTACTCAACAGCTATGCCATTTGAGTAAGGAGAAGGAAGAGATCTCCTACTTGTTAAAGACTATGAAGGCAATATTGATTAATCTTTAGAACAAAGATAGGAGTTCATGAATTTACCCAACCACTTTTTAAAGAAAGAAAGGAACTACGCATTTCCCTTCTTTTGACAAATTTGTGTGCAGCCATCTAGATCCTTGCTAATCTGTTAGAGCACAAAGATTGTAAATCATCATTTTAACAGGAATTTATCCTCACTGCAAATACGTGAATATTTATAGCTAGAAGGTTGTTACAAGGCAACTCTGAGGGAAATCATAGTGTAAAATAAATGCTAAAAAATGCTTCATCAAACAAAGGAGAATAGGAGGTATTTATAAAAAGAAGGCTTAAAAATGGCCATATACAAGTGCCATAATAATATGACTGAATGGAGAAAATTACTAAGCAGAAGACTACATTTACATTAGACTAATGTAGGGGAAATTTTAGGGAGGCAACTCAAGTAGGAAAAGTGTCTATTAGTCAAAAGGGTTTTTTAGAAAAGAAGTCTAGGGCTAAATTAAAAAGTTAATGGATGAATTTAGAGTCTGGATAAGAACTCAATTTAGAGATGGTAATGGAATAGCATCATGTTTCCTATGCTTTTATATTCTTATTCATTCATTAAATAATTCATGAGTGCCTCCTTAACTCACAGTCTGTAAAGAAGAACTTAGAAAGTATTTTTCACCTTTTAGTTCTGCCAAATCAGTCAGAAAAGAGATTAGTTATTTGCTTGCCAAACCTGGTTGTCTTTCCTATGTCTACTTACACTCCTGTATAAAAGTGATGAGGATGATGAGAACCAGTTGTAGATCTCCTTATTCCTAGGAATATACTTTCGGAGTACATTTCCCACAGTGCTTTCATATTTATACACAGTTTACTCTTCTGAGGTATTCAGTCTTCCAAAGAATTAAATGTTTGACATGAATTCTATATGCGTGTGCGCCGGTGGAGATGGTACAAGGGAAACTCTGCCATTGGAGAACTTGTTAGGACACTGTTGCAATCAACACTAATAAAAGAGAAAAATGGTAATTGGCGTACGAGCTACCCTTTTCATTGGCTAATCAGGGCTATATGCAAATTAACTGCCAACTAAGATTGGCAGTTAACTGCCAACTAAGATTGGCAGTTAACTGCCAACAAGATGGCGGTTAATTTGCATATGTAGGCACAATGCAGGGAGGCGAAAGGGAAAGCAGGAAGAAGCCCCCTGCCACTGACAGTGATTGGAAACCCAGGGGGGAGCTAAGAGCTGGGGCCGCCTTTGCCCTGCCCCCCAGCCATGATCGGAGAATCAGGCGCCTTTTCCACCCTGGCCAGTGATATCAGGAAGTAGGGGTGGAGCCAGCGATGGGAGCTGGGCATGGTCGAAGCTGGCAGTCCCAGGAGCTAGGGGTCCCTTGCCTGGGCCTAAAGCGGAGCCCACGATCGCAGGGCCGCTGGCAAGGGGCCTGGGCAAGGGGCCGATCCTGCAATTGGAGGGTGATGGGGGTCAACGCCTGAGGGCTCCCAGTATGTTAGAGGGGGCAGGCTGGGCTGAGGGACACTCCCCCGCACACACACCCAGTATTCAGATAAGAAGTTATCAGAAACTCAGACTGGAATGGTGATAGTGGGGGTAGAAGGAGAGGGATGACTGTGAGAGATGTGCCCTGAGATTTTGGTGGCCAGTGGATGGCTGGGGAATGGCTAGCCTAGGAGAATGGGGTGAGGAGAGTGTGGGAAGTTGCCAGTCAAGTCCTAGTCTTCAAAGGGTTTGCAGAAATCAGATTTACTCTAGATTGGTTTTAGTTTCCAAGAGGATTCACTTTGGTATATGGAATACAGCAACAGTGTCTTGTTACTGCTTAAAGTCTGTGATGACATTGATGTGGTTTTGGGTTGGTCTGCCTTGTGTGGGGGAGGAACTGGCTATGGCTGGGGGAGGGAGTGTTAGTCTCAGGAGCAAGGTGTGGTCTCCCAGGGCCTGGTGGTGGGCAGGACTCAGGCAGGGAATTCCAGCTCTAGCCAAGTGATCTGGGCCACAGGATGGGTCCGGTTCCAGCAAGTGCATTGAAGTGTGCTTACCAAATTCTGACAGGATTTGGACAGATCTATTGAAGGCAAGGGGGCAGGAAGGAACGGTGGTATGCAGTAGTTGCATTCATATTTAACCTCACCTTTTGAATAGTCTTTATATTTGGTAAACATTTTCCAGTATAAGTTTAGCTTTGCTAATCATGTAGGAACCACTCATACCAACCTGGAAAGCAGTACTCAAAATTTCACCCTCTTTTGTAGTCAGATCATGGGCATATAATTTAGAGTTCACCAATGAGACTCACCTCCCACAAGACTTCGATTGGAACCGAGGGAACAGATTTTACATAGAGCTTCTATTTTTGCTGGTGGAGGCAGCCCACTGGTTGCACGGTCGATTTCCAGAAATGGTGGTAGTGATGGGGTTTCTTTAGTTCTCTGTGGAACAACAGCGCCGATGGCCATTTTCTAATCTGTCTTGTTTTGTGGCATGATTTGGACATTGTTCCTGGAAGCTTAACTTTGAGCATTGTACTTCATCATTCTAACAATCCTGTGAGAATTTACTCTTAATAAACTCCTTTTCTGCGAATCAGCCTGGGTTCGCCTCTTTTGTGTTCAACTACGAATCCTAACTAGTCCTGCCTTGATTAGGAGACAGGCAGCAGATACACAAGGCTTTTGATACCTGCTAGGCTTCATCAGATTCCACCTAGTAACTGGTTGCAGTTGAGCCTGTTGGTGTCAGGCAGTCAGTGCCTGCTGCTGAGCAGGAGCGAGGATGGCTAGGGATAGACCTCAAATCAATAGGGACTTGTTTTAGTTTGTGTTTTGGGGTGAACTGTGTGTGGAAAGAAGAAATCTTTGTTTACCCTTCTAGGTTCTTTCAGCTGGTCTAGTAATTAAATCTACATGAGACAGATTAGCAAGAGAAAATCAAATTTAATTACGTACATACATATGGGAACCCCATATACATGAGAGATTCAAAGACAAAGTTACAATGAGGCATTCTGAGCTAAGCATGAGGTAAGGTACCTTGCGGCCTCAGGGGTGGCAGGATGGTAAGAACAGATGTTCAGTAATTAGATGTTTACCCTGCCTTATAGAAAAGTCATGAGAAGTTATTTCTAGGAATAACTCTTATCATGGGCAGGGCCCCCAATTTAAATTTTTGAGGGCGAGGTAACAGTTTCTTGTGGGCCTGCAGCGTCTCAGTTGCCTTCAGTTAAAAACGATTCACATGCCCCACTGGCACGTCTTGGTGGGGCCTGTTTTGAACCCTGCTGCTGGAAGATAAAAGGAAATAATGGTGGTGAAAATTGGTCTGTTTGGATATTGGGAGTGTGGACAATGATTTTAGTTTTGGACATGTTTAATTTGAGATACCTATAGAAATAATCATTTTTGGAGATACCTGGCATGTAATTGGAAATGCATTTCTAAAATTCAGAAAAGAGATTGAAGATAGAAGTGACTAGTTATCTCAAGGCTCTTGTTGAATTGGATGAGAGTGCTAAGGGTAGTGACAGGGAGTGAGGAGAGAGGAGGGTTGAGGACAGACCCCTGGGGAAGGTTCATAATTATAGGAAGATCGGGGGAAGAAAGAGTGAAGAAACCCAAAGAGGAGTGTCTGGAAGGATGAAGAGAACTCAGAGAGGGAATACTATTTGAGAAGTTCAGAGACAGTAGAGTTCTACCGAGCAGGAAATAGTATCAAATTCTAGACAGGAGAATAAAGATTGAGAAGGGGCCACTTGTATTGTAGTGACTTTGGCGACAGGAAATAGAACAGCACCTTCAATAGCAGAGCAAAGGACTGAGGTAATATCTAGAACAAAAGAGGTTAGGTGGAGATTCTGGATCAAATTTTGTTAGAAAGTTTGGAAACCAAATTATAAAATAAATTCTGAAACCAGAGATCAACCGATATCTTTCTGGTTAACAGATTTTTATCAGGCTAGCTGTTAAGTTTATCTGTCTGAGTAAGTATATTGGTGTTATCAAATTCTTTTGTCTCAATGAAGCAACAGCTCTCGTGTGAAAAACTTGGGAAAATATTTTGATTTACAATTTCAGTGCTCATGAAACATTATTATGTGAGCTATAAACAAATGTTAGAGAATTTAAATGTTTGTGACATCTGTGTTTTTATTGTGAATGTGAAAAGTGTTCTTTTGTAAATATTACAATGATCATTGTTAATGTGTTGACCTTGCTTTTGCCAGACTATTCAGTGATAGCTATTTTCAGTTTTATCTTTTCTCTTTTTTATTCTAGCATTTTGCCTCCCCTCATGCTCATTAACAATGACTTCATCATTACCGAACGAAAAGCTTTAATACGGTCATTGGTTAGAGCCTCTGCCACTCAAGATTTTCTTTTTATTCTGTATGTGGAAGTTCTGTGTTTTTACGCTTTCATTTTCTCTATTTTAAAGAACTGTCTCTATGTTTGATATTTTGATAGAATTTATCTGCTCAAAATGAAAGTCTGTTCCTTGAGTTAGGCTTCTAAATAATCTAGAATAGATGTAAGAAACCAGAGCAAGATGCGAGATGCAGAGCTGCCAGTCTTAATTTACAAAAGTTTATTATCAGCAAGATGGGATTGTGACTTGTACCAGTCTTAAAAGATGTATCTTGCATTGTGTTTCGAGCTATGTTATTTCACCAAACATACATACAGTTTAAATTTATAGTATCCTAATTTGTTTTCCTTAACATATGTAGTCAGATAGAAGACATGAAATTCAAAAAGGGTTTCTTAAAATAAAGATTTATTTAAATGTTCTGTCTTTTTTTGTGCAGAGCCTTTTAAAATTAATTGCATTTCACTTTCAATTTATGCAAGATGATGACCTGAATGTTATACATATTATAGAACTTTAAATTAAGGATACTTCTGTGGTCATGCAGTCCAGAATCTAAACCCCTCTATAAATTATTCCTTTGTGTAAATGAAAGTTTAAAATATCTTTTAGTTATTGGTTCTATCTATGATGTAATTCCAGGCAGCATACACGGTAAGTGTAATCTCATTTGATCCTACTGGTGGAGAGTTACTCCTATGCCTACCCCCAGACCAGTGATGGCGAACCTAGGACACGCGTGTCAGAGGTGACACGTGAACTCATTGTTTTGGTTGATTTTTCTTTGTTAAGTGGCATTTAAATATATAAAATAAATATCAAAAATTTAAGTCTTTGTTTTACTATGGTTGCAAATATCAAAAAATTTCTATATGTGACACGGCACCAGAGTTAAGTTAAGGTTTTCAAAATGCTGACACGCCGAGCTCAAAAGGTTCGCCATCACTGCCCTAGATAAAGAAAATGAGGCTTAGTGAGGTAGGCTTACAGCTGGTCAATTTCTGGTAGAGTGGCTGTATAGAAGGGATTTTGAATTTCAAGCTGATAATCATTTTTATATATAAACAGAGTTATTTATAAGATAGTTCATATAGTCAAAAAATTAAATGTTTTCATGTTTTTTGCCAATAGCTCTCTTGACTATACTGATTACTGAAGTTTAGAATTTTACTTAGAGACCAAGTTGCTATACAAAAGAACCGCAAACCAAAACAACTCTTTAAAATAACTTTATTTGAATAGGTCAGAATTTCAATAGCAAAGATAGTATTTACATTTTTTTTCTTGATGGCATTCCCCCACTATAGAGGATTGCTCTTATATACAAATTATAGTGTTTTATGCTAAACAGTTTTTGTCCCTCTAGATACAACAGAACTTTGTTTACACTGTGACCTTTCAGAATAAATTGGCAAGCATGTCAGGTGCTAAGAAAGGTTGGGAAAACGTCGTTTTTTGCAGGTGGATCTTTGGGATGTTGTGTTTACTTAAAATGTTAAACAATGAGCTGAAAAACCATGCTGAAGCATGGATGTTTCAGAACGATGATTAATGAGGAGCTTGTCACTTGCAATGTACTTCAGGCACTATGTTTCCAGTGTTAGCCCAAAGTAATTCCTTGTACTGAAGCACAAATGGATGACTTTTATAATACGCCCACAGAGGTTAGTAGAGTAAGGTAATTTAGCAGCACAACAGAAGCCTGGTATTCTTGTTGTTTTTTGTTTTGTTTTGTTTTTTTACTTTAAAGTTGACTTGTTAGCTTATTAGAAAGCTTATTTTCATTATTTTACTAGCAGTATATACTGTGGTCTTTTTCTGACAATTTATGGTCTTTCCCGCCCCCATCTGAAAAGTTCTAGGTTTAGGAACATTTCAATAGATTTTATGTGCTTTCACATAGTTCAGTTTCCCATCATTATTTAGATAAGCATATATGTAAACTTTACTTTAGGCCAGTGAGTTGAGAAATGCTGCAATTGACAATTTACAAAATTAATCAGTATCAATCAGTTGATTGTTAACACGAAAGAAATCTAGAAGGCCTCGGTGCAAAATATGAGACAACTCACCCTTTACATTGGCCACTATTCCCCTGAATGGGCTTGGGGGATGGGAGCTTTGGCAGTGGGAGTGATACTGAGTGCAGTGGAGGAGGCTGTGGCAAAGTCAGGAAGCTTGTGGGCAGCAGAAGTAGGGTCTGGTAAGATGCCAGTGGTTACTAGGCAGTAGGATTTAAGTAAAAGATTCATGGTCTAGATGTGGTCACTAGTCCTCTTGAGATAATTATGATGAATTAGCAAACTAAACTTGGTTATGCAAAATCAAGGGAAGCTATGCTTCCTTAATAAACATCTCTGACCAATTTATGGTCCTGTTCTCTGTCTGAGGGGAGAAAAATGAGAGAAATACCAACTGGTTGCCTCCTGCAAGGCCCCGACTGCGGATCGAGCTGAAGGATCCAGGGCTGTCTGGTGGGTATGATGCAGGCTTTCTGGGCATCTGCCACCCACTGTGGGTTCTTGTTACTGTACAGGGAAAAATTCATATGTGAGCCAGAATTTAAAGTGAAAGTGAGTTTTTAGTGAAGTGGGGAGTGGGCAGACAGATAGAGCAAGCCCCCCTTTAGTGGAATTTGTTTCCTTTATTGAGGTTCATTTAATTGGGGTGGGCAGTAGGCGGAGGGTATTCAATAAAGGAGGAGAAATATTCAGGATCATCCTGGTAAAGGGTGGAGATTTCTCAGAGGATCTTCCTTGGCTATTTGTGTCCTTATATGGTCTTTTCTTTGGTTCTTTTTAAAAAAGGTTTTCATTGATTTTTAGAGGTAGAGGAAGGGAGCAGGAGAGAGAGACAGAAACATCAATGAGAGAGAAATGTCCATTGGTTGCCTCCTACAAGGACCCCACTGGGAAAGGAGCCGGCAACCCGGGCATGTGTCCTGACGGGCAATTGAACCGGTGACCTCTTGGTGCAAGGACTCATTGTGTTCTTATAGTATACTAGAGGCCTGATGCATGAAATTCATGCACTGGGGGGAGGGTCCCCTCAGCTCAGCCTGCACCCTCTCTAATCCAGGACTCCTTGGGAGATGTCTGACTGGTGGTTTAGGCCCAATCCCGGGGATCAGGCCTAAACCAGTAGTCTGACATCCCTCTCACAATCCAGGACCACTGGCTCCTAACTGCTCACCTGCCTGCCAGCCTGATCACCCCTAATTGCCCCCCCCCCCCGCCAGCCTGATCACCCCTAACTGCCTCTGCCTGTCAACTTTATCGCCCCTAACTGCTCCACTGTCAGCCTAGTTTCCCCCAACTGTCCCCCACCCCTGCTGGCCTGGTCGCCCCCAACTGCCCCCCTGCTGGCCTGGTCGCCCCCAACTGCCCCCCTGCTGGCCTGGTCACCCCCAACAACTGTCCCCCTCCCCCCGCTGGTCTGGTTGCCCCCAACTGCCCTCCCCCTGCCGGCCTGGTTACCCCATGCAGCCTGCTGTTCAGTCGTTTGGTCATCCCTCACTAACCTGCCTGCTGGCCTTGTCGCCCCACGCAGCCTGCTGTTCGGTCATTACTGTGACGGAGTCCTGGACAATTTGCATATTCATCTATTATTAGTATGGACTAGAGGCCCAGTGCACAAAATTCGTGCAGGGCGGGGGTGGGGGTCCCTCAGCCTGACCTGCACCCTCTCCAATTTGGGAGCCCTTGGGGGATGTCCAACTGCCAGTTTAGCCGGCCCCTATGGGATCGGGCCTGAACTGGCAGTTGGATATTCCTCTTGCAATCCAGGACCTCTGGCTCCTAACTGCTTACTTGCCTGCCTGCCCTAACCACTCTGCGTGCCTGCCTGATCCCCTTAACTGCCCTCCCCTGCCGGTCTGGTTGCCCCTATGAAATTTTTTTTTTAATCTTGTCCCCGTCACACACAATTGTATGTGACTTCCGTATTGGCTTCTCCCTCTCACACAATTTTTCTCTCTCTTTTATGTAACACTTTTTCCTACTGACTCATCATTTATAAACTTTTCTTTCCTCCTTATTTCCTTCTGTTCCATCATCCTTCTTCCCATCTTTCTCCTACCCTCCCTCCCTCCCCACATTCCTTCTTTCCTTTATCTTTACCCCAGCCCTCCCTCCCCTTTTCCTTACTTCCCACCTTATTTTTTTTCTTCGCTTCCTCCCTCTGACCTGCTTTGCTCCCTCCCCCATTTCTTCCTTCTCCCCATTCTCCTTTTAAGCTGTACCAGTTCCCCTTTAAAACTTTTCTTCCCTCCCTCTTCCTCTCTCATCCTGCCTTTCCCATACATTCTTCTGTACTTACTTTTACTGTTTTAATATCTGTCTATCTACCTGCCTAATTATTCACTATCATTTATCTTTTTTCCTTTTCTGACTCCTACTTTTAAAATCTTTCCACAGTACACAACTATACTTGATTTTCATTATAGCTCCTACAGTTCTCTCACACATCCTCTTTCCTTCTTTAACTTTGCCGTCTACTGACTCCTTCCCTTCTTCCCCATCCTCCGCGCCTCCCCACTTTGTGTCGGGAGAGGGTCCTGACAGGCCGGGGCGGGTGTCCATCATGGGGACTACTGTGGTATGTGCGCGCGTGTGTGCATTCATACGTGTGCGAGGCTTTTCTCCCGTTGTGTGCCGAAAAGGGGGTACGCGGAGGCCTTTCCTGTACCCCGGTGTGCGGGCTCCCACGCCCCGAGCGGCTCTCTGTTTGCTCCCGTCCCAAATTTTCAGGTGACGGGCATGCTTGTGCAGGCACGGTTGGGGCCCGGCTTGTCCTTGGGGGCAATCCACCTAGGATGCGAGCCCCCGTCCAGGTCAGACTGGGCAGATGAATGGATGGATGGCTGGAGAAAGCCGTGGCAGCTGCCCTGTGGTGTGAGGGTCACCTATGGTCTCCACCGTGGCAGGACCGGGTCCCCGTGGCAGGAGGAGGCTTCAAGGTTGTGCGTTTGGGAGGATCAACCGGAGTCGCAGGGCCGCCCTGTGTGTCTGGTGGTGGGATCCCGGTGACCGTCCAGATCTGGTGCTTTACCTCGACATCCACTCTCTGTTGTCGCGCCCGGGCCCTTCCTTCATGTTGGGTCCACACCCTCTCGATTTGTGTGTGTGACCCCTCCCGGGGGTCACCACTGACGCTCGCACCCCCGGTTGGTGTCTGCCGACTGCGCCTTCTGCCGTGTGGGTCTCGCCCCCTAGGCTCCCCCACCTCAGGGCGGGGGGGGGCATCCCGGGGCAGAGTGATCTTGGCTGGGGCGGGGTGCCAGGGGCAGGGGCGCGGTGCCAGGGGCAGGGAAGTGAGCCTCATGCAAGTCCCCCTGCTGCGCGCGCAGCCTGTTGAACGGTTGTTACTGTGATGTGGACAATTTGCATACTGCCTCTTTATTATATAGATGGTCTTTTAGTTTCTGATCATGGCAGCTCAGGGTGTGTCATTTAGCATGCTAATGCATTACAGTGAGCATATAGTGAGGCCAGGGGATACCTTTAGATGAAATTAGTCACTACATTGGATTGAGTTGGTCTCTGTCAGTTTTAATTCATAAATCAGTGGGGGTGGGGAGGTGGCCTTCCCTCTTCTTGACAGCTCTTGTAGCTTTTATTAATTGGAGCTGTTCTACCACAGACCCTATCGCAGGTACAGCTAGAGCAGTGGTTCTCAACCTTGGCTGCACATTAGAATCACCTGGGAATCTTTTTAAAATCCTGATTTCTGGGCCTCATCCTCCGGAAATTCTGTTTCTTTGTTACTAATGTTGTGGCCCCACCCCATAACAAAGAAACAGGATTTCTGGAGGATGAGGCCCAGAAGTCAGGATTTTAAAAAGATTCCCAGTGATTCTAATGTCCAGCCAAGGTTGAGAACCACTGAGCTAGAGTAATACTGACTGATTAAGGGTATGTGTGAGTTCCATACCGATCCCCATGAGCCAGTGAATCATCACTTAGTGCAGAAGCTTTAGAAGTCCATGTCTGAAGGTGAGTTACATCTTTTGTCTGTGTTGGAGCTTCTTGTGTGTGTGTGTGTGTGTGTGTGTGTGTGTGTGTGTGTGTGTGTGTGTGGTGTATGCATGCCTGTAGATGAACATAGGGATGTGTGTGCATGTGTGTGTATTCCACAAAGTTTCACCTTGATTGAAGCCCAGTCAGGATTAGTTCAAGCCATGCTCTGAACATTTTCTTTTTAACATTTTATTTCTTAGGAGTGTTATTCTTGCCTTTTTACTTTGGGCTGACCAGAAATCTTTGTCTATGAGGTCAGTAGTAGATAGATGGTTATAGAGGTGGAAATGGGTTTATTTTAGTCAGCATGGATTGTGAAAAAGTGCATTTATTTCAATAAATTACAAGAAAAAGAAAACAAAATATGGATGTAATTTAAACATTAGATACTCCTGGAAATAAATATTCCTTTTTTGTTTATTCACTCATGGCTAGCTAGTTCTCTGGGATTTAACTAAAAGACCAAGATTAATTAAATTGTTGTTTGTTACATCCACATCTTACAGTGCTTGAGTAGTGTACTTTATTAGCATAAAGATAGCAAAATTCTAGCCAAAGTAGAGAATATAGAAAAAGTTCTTTAATTTTTATCAAGGGAGAGATTAAACAAAATTGCAAGTCTGTGCAAAAAACCAACAACACCCCCAACCACCAGATTTTAAATATTTAGTTAATTATGTGAGAACAGAGGCAAAAGATATGACCAAGTGCCTGACTGTAGAAGATAACATGAGTAAGTGCTAAAATAAAGGTGTTTAAACTTATCAAGTAATTGGTAAACAGCATATCAAGAATAGATAGATATAGCTTCATTGCAATGGCTTCATTAAAAGACTATCAAATTTGGGAAACTCTTATATTTAGGAGATTAAATTAACATTAAGTCAAAGGAATGCTTAAATAATAACATTGGTCTATAATTGAAGGGAATCTTATGTAGAATAATGCCTTAAAAAGACAGCAAGTTGGATAATTTAGATGGAAGAGATTAGAATGCATTTCTGATTTCAGTGTTTGCACGTGATGCTAGCTAGACATACCTTTTTTGATCAACAGTCTTTAAAAAGATTATTACTGCCTTGGCCAGTTTGGCTCAGTGGATGGAGCGTCAGCCTGCAGACTGAAGGGTCCTGGGTTTGATTCTGGTCAAGGGCACATATCTGGGTTGTGGGTTTGATCCCTAGTGGGGGGCATGCAGGAGGCAGCTGATCAGTGTTCTCTCTCATCATTGATGTTTCTCTCTCTCTCTCTCTCCCCCCCCCTTCCTCCCTGAAATCAATAAAAATATTTTTAAAAGATTATTACTAATTTTGATGCCATCAGCATAATTTGAGGCAACTAAAATATATCATTAATTATTAAATGGACTAACAAGTATCACTTTAGACCTTTTATACGTATGCAAATAAATGCTATTAAAATAACAACAAAAAAAGCAACTTGGCAGTGTTCTCAAGTATAAGGCAGAAGAATAATGAATAATGAGTGAATGAATGAACAAACATACATACGCATAAAACATTTTTTTCTCTGTTAAATAGGTAACTATCCTATCTAATAAAAAAGGAATATGCTAATTGACCCTCACACTGTTGCAAAGATGGCAGTGCCCTCAGTTAATAAGGAGAGAAAATGCTAATTGACTGCCACTCCCTCAAAGATGGCGGCGCCCGGTCCCCTCAGCCCCGCTGGGTGGCAGGCACGTGGCAAGGTCAGGTCTGCACCCTTTGCGTGCCTGCCTCTGGAGTCAATCCTCTCAGTCCCCTAGCTGCCCAGGGCTGGCCCAAGGCTCAGGTAACCAGGGCCGGCCGAGGCTTGCGCTGCTGGCAGTGGCAGCAGCAGAGGTGTGATGGGGGCGTCGCCTTTCCCTGATTGCCAGGTCGCCTCCTGCCCCTGAGGGCTCCCGGGCTGTGAGAGGGGGCAGGCTGGGCTGAGAGACCCCTTCCTTCAGTGCATGAATTTTCATGCACCGGGCCTCTAGTAGAATTATACTTAGGAATAGCTTTGACTTTCCACACTTTTCTCACATAAAATATTCACTGTGTCTATCTAGATTTAATTGTCTGATTATGTATTTAAATTATTTTTTGAGCAAATATTTCATTTGATTTGGATTTTAAACCCATTTTTCATGGAATTAGTTTAAATTATTCATACTGTGGTCTAATTTATAATAACGTTCAGATGTTTGAAATGTTACTCAAAGGGTAGAAATCTCTTTTGAGCAAGTAAAATATTTGGTCAACATAAGGTTAACGATCTCTTTAAAGACCAGATAAATAATTCTCAGAAGCTAGAAGTCATTAATAGTCTGAGTAATGATGAGGGTTATTTAGGAATACAATTCCCAGGTACCTTAGAAGGCCAATGATGAGGGACAGTGGCAGAAACAAAATAAATCATGTTTCTCAGAAGTAGTGTACTTTTTTTTTTTTTTTCATTTTCTCCCCAGTGATCAATTGAAGGATTATAAATAGATGGAAATCCAGAATGACAGGGTCTTTTAGTCAAATATAGATTTGTTTGTGTCGAAAAAGGGACCCTGAATCTAGATCTCAGAGACAGATATCAGTTTTCTGTTAAAAAGGAGTTTTAAAACATAAGTATATGTGGACAACTAATGACTCAGCACATCTTTTCACAACACAAAGAACATTATAATTCAAATATGATGTTTGAAGATATGTAAAGTATCTCATGTAGTGTTTACTCAGATATAATCCTATATAATAAAAGGCTAATATGCAAATAGACTGAACGACGGAACAACCAGAACAACTGAACAATCAGGCGCTATGACATAGGCTGAGCACCAGGGGGTGTGTGCGGAACATGGCAGGCGTTGGCTGTGGTGGAATGGTGGAGCAGGTGAGTGAAGGTGCCAGACCAAGGTGGGGTGCTGGTTGCTGTCATAGGGACGAGCCTCTGGTGGTTACTGAAAATTCTTTGCTCCTGCGTACCACAGTCCCACCCGGCACTCGCACCTGCTGTTGGCGCCAGCCCCGCTTGCACCTGCTGCTGGCGCTGGAGCCGCCACTTGCACCCATTGCCAGCACCGGCCGTGCTCGCACCCACAGCCGGTGCAGGAGCCGCCGCTTGCACCCGCTGCTGGTGCCCAGTGCTGGTCCCGATCACTCGGTGTCATCAGCGGGTACGAGCAGCGGCTGCCAGCCCTGATTGCACCCGAGGGCTTCTCCACCTCCCCCTGCTCCTGAGGGGCAATCAGGGCAGTAGCTTTACTTGCGCCTGCTGACAGTGCTGGCCCCGCTTGTACCCAGCTGGCGCCTGCCCCAATTGCTCCATGCCATTAGTGGGTGCAAGTGGGGCCGGCACTGTCAGCACGTGGGAGCGGCAGTGGCAGGAGCGAGGCTGCCAGCAGACAGGACCAGGGGCTGTGGTGGGAGGGGCTGGGCGGGGTCACGGAGGATGGGCCAAGACCCGCCCCTGTGCGTGCCACAGCCTTGTGTTACACAGTTTCTTTCAAGGTGCAAGATTTTTGTGCACTTGGCCCCTAGTCCTATATAATGAAAGTGTAGTATGCCAATTGTCCCCTTGACTGGGAGTTCGACCAGGGGGCGGTACCGGCGGGGGAAGGGAAAGAGGCCCCAGCCACCAGCCAACAGCCTCTAGGGACCCTACCAGTGCATGGATTTCATGCACTGGGCCTCTAGTTTACATATAATGAACTTCATTGATTTTAAACATATGGGTGGACATATTTTAGAGCTGGGCTGTGAGTTCCCAAGCATAATGGCAGTTTATATGGGTCTCAAACCCAAAGTAGAACATTTCCATCTCCCCAGAAAACCCTTGGGCTTGTTTTTAGTCAGTCTTCTCCAATTCTCTGCCCTAACCAACCAGAGTGATTTTGAACATTATAGATTAGTTTTGTCTATTTTAGAATTTTATATAAGTGGCATCATATAGAAGTACTCCTTTGTGTTTGGTTTCTCAGCAAGATGCCTGTATGGTTCGTCATTTGTTGTGTTTGATTCCTTTTTATTGCTGAGTAATATTCCATTGTGTGACTATCCAAAAATGTGGACAAGATTTGAATAGACATCTTTCATATATTAATGGCCTATGTGTATGTGAAAAAGATGCTAGCATCATTTGTCACCTAGGTCAGTGGTCGGCAAACTGCGGCCCCTTGAGTGTGGCTCTTCCACAAAATACCATGTGTGGGTGCGCACGTACAATGCGATTGAAACTTCGTGGCCACACTCAAGGGACCAAAGAGCCGCATGTGGCTCGCGAGCCGCAGTTTGCCGACCACTGACCTAGGTGAAATTAAAGTCTCAGTGAGATACAACTGCATACTCTTCTGGAATGGCTAAAATTAAAAACTGCTAATACCAAGTCCTGGTGACCAGATTGTATTTTCATGCTTTGCCATTGGGATTGATAGAATGGTGCAACCACTTTGCAAAATAACTTGGCAGTTTATAAAATTAAATATACACTTACAATGTGAGGCAGCAATCTCATTCCTAGACATTTACACCAAAGAAAGCAAACCATACCTACACATAGACTTGTTCATGAATATTCATAGCACTTTTATGAGTAATAGCTCCAAATAGAAACAAACCTAATGTCCACCATCAAGTGAAATACATTCTGATGTAGATTTCTTTTTGTTTTTGTACTGAGCTTTGTCCTTGGCTAACTTGGAAATGTGTAAAATTTTAAAACAGAAAGTTCCTTAAAGTAAATAGCCAGGCCACCCTGGCCTGTGTGGCTCAGTTGGTTGGGTGTCGTGTTGTGCACCAAGAGGTTGTCAGTTCAATGTGCTGTCAGGGCACCTGCATAGGTTGTGCCCTCGATCCTTGGTAGGGGGCTCGTTGGAGGTAGCTGGTCGATGTTTCACTCTCATATCGATATTTCTCTCTCTCACCCTCTTTCTCTCTTAAAAATCAGTTTAAAAAAAGCATGGTCTTTGTTAAGCCAAAAATCAAAATTAATCCTATTTCATTTTATTCCTAACACATGAAAAAGCAGGGGATTTCTGCATTGTGTATGTGATCTGGAGTAAGCTCATAGGATCTGATTGAAAGTGTTGCCCAGCCATGTCCTGCCGGTATGGAAATAGCTGCCTCCTGAAAGTTCTCTTCTCCTGGGTTAAAATGGAATTCTCTAGAAAATGAGGGGGACTATCACCACGGCACAAATGGACTTTATTTTTTAAAATTATTTTTAGTTTTTTTTTTATAGTTATTAAATTGATTGAGGTGACATTGGTCAACATGAGCATATACTAGTAGGTTTCAGGTGTGGGTTTCTATGTTACAAGAACAAATTGACTTTAAACAATAAAGAGGTTTGTTTTGATTCTTCTCAGATTCTTTCAGTCTTAGTTTTTGGTTTATAAGTTTTCTTATTTTCCACATTTCATAGGTATTAAATAAGAATTTGGGAATGTGTGTGTCAAGAACTGTTTGTTGGTCAGATTGTCTTTTAAACCAAACGTTTTTCTGGAATGGTATTTTAATGGTGTGTTTCAATTCTCAGCTTCAGTGAATAGTGAATTTATGTCAGTGTTGTCTTTATTGTAATTATAATTTTTGGGAGGTGTTGGGGTTTATTTACAAATGTATTGTTTGAATTCATTCAGGATGATGAATTAAGAGCCTTAGCAGGGATCTCTACTGAGATGGTAGAAAATCCTAAGATTAGAAGTAACAGGTCTCAGTGGGAAGGGTTGTGGAGGAGACAGAAGATATTAACCAGAGAACATATATGCATGTATGCATAACTCATGGACACAAACAGTAGTGTGTGTGGAAGGCCTGGGGTAGAGTGGGGGTTGGATAGAGCGGGGCAAAAAGGGGGAAATGGGGAACATCTGTAATACTGTCAATAATAAAAGTAAATGAATTTAAAAAAAGGAAGTCAGTATTCCTGAATCCTTTACATATGGTAAATTTGAACCTTATCCTTATAAGTAAAACTTTGCAGATTAACTCCAAATTTAAGCTGTTTCAAATTAATTTAGATTTATGCCAAAAACTCTGTGATTATTTCCTAAGGGGACTCTAGGAATCCTGTGGCTACATCTAGACAGGAGAGAAGCTAGATTAAAAACAAACTTAAAAGAAAAAAGGATTTAAAAAATATATCTTTTTATTGATTTCAGAGAAGAAGGGAGAAGGAAAGAGAGAGTCATTGATTGGCTTCCTCCTGCACACTCCCCTACTGGGGATAGAGCCAGCAACCCGGGCAAGTGCCCTGACCGGGAATCAAACTGTGACCTCCTGGTTCATAGGTCAACACTCAACCACTGAGCTATGCCAGCCAGGCAAAAGGTTTTTATTAGGTGTAAATTGTCAATTCCAGACAATGAAAATTGATATATATATATTTTTAACACAAGGTTTATTCATGCCCTGGAAAGGGTTTTCTTAAAAAGAAATACACATAAGAAATGTGTTATACCTGTCATTGTCTTGTTGCTGAAATATAATTATTTTTGAGGCAGCTCTTCATTAATTGAATATGAACCAACACTACCAAGATGTAAAATTGTTTACCTTTTTGCTCCATCTTCAATGTTTCCAAAATTTAATATAGGGAGAATAAAATTAACAAGCAGCTTTTGAAATTTGGGACTACCTACAGGGTAAATCATTCAAATTCTCATGTAAATATACCTTGAAGAAAGAAATAATTAAAGCCATTGATAATCTTTGCCTCAAACATCAATTCTCAGATGTTTTCCACTAGGACTTCCTATTTAGGCTCCTCAGTCCCTGGACAGCATACCCATAATATTGTGGTGGGACTTTAGTGTAATGGGTTGCAGGAGGGCCCAGCCTGAGACCATAATTGTTTCTTTTAGGGGTGTTTGGAAGGAGAGCTTTGTGCCTGGCAGCATAGCCACTAAGCACGATTCTCTAGGCTTCACCAAAGATTCTATGAGCTATGAATATATATATTTTTAGCTTTTTATGTGGAAATGACCATAGACTCACATAGAGCTTGCAAAAATAGTAGAGTTCCATTATACTCCTCACTTAGCTTTCTCCAAGATAACATTTTCCAAACACAGGCTCAAGGGTTTATCAGCTATAAACCCTTTGCAGGTTTCACCAGTTTCTGCATGTACTCTGTGTATTTTATAAAATTTTGCCACACTCTTTGTTACTCAGAGCCACCACATTCAGGATACAGAACTCCTCTGGCACACCAAAGAAATATCTCACACCACCCCTTTATAGTAACACCTTCCCTTCAACCCTGGCAACCATGATCTGTTTCGCTCACTATAATTTTGTCATATTAGGGATGTTACAGAAATGGAACCATGTGTTATGTGTCTCCCCAAAATTCGTATGTTGAAACCTTAGCCCTCAGTACCTTGGAGTGTGACCATATTTCAAGATCTCTGAAGAGGTGATTGAGTTAAAATGAGGTGGTTTAAATGGGCCCTAATCCAATGTGACTAGTGTCCTTATATGAAGAGAAAATTCAGGCACACAGAAAAGTCGGGTACAGAGGAAAACCACATGAAGACATAGAGAGCGGGGGGCCATCTGCATGCCAAGGAGTGGCCTCAGAAGAGACCAAAACTGCCAACACCTTGATCTTGAACTTTTACCATCTGGAACTGTGAGAAAAATTTTATTGTTTAAGCCACTCAGACTGTATTTTGTTATGGCAGACCTAGCAAACTAATACATACTCAGTCTACTGTAACCTTTTAACATTAAAAAACATACACAGCCAGCCTACAGACTGAGGGGATCCCAGGTTCGATTCCAGTCAAGGGCAATGCCCAGGTTGCAGGCTCAATCCCCAGTAGGGGGCATGTATGAGGCAGCTGATTGATGATGCTCTCTTATCGTTGATGTTTCTGTCTCTCTTTCCCTCTCCCTTCCTCCCTAAAATCAATAAAAAATATATTTAAAAAAACACATACAACATAATTCTCCACCCAATAGTGCACCAGAAGTTCCTTTAATTGCTGAGTAGCAGTTCATTGGTGGATGTCTCACATCAGCTTGTTTTTCATTCATTTATTAGCGGACATTTGGGTTGTTTCTGGTTTGGAGCCATATCGAACAGAGATGCTATGAACATTCATATACAGGTCTCTGTGTGAACATGTGTTTATTTCTCTAGGGTAAACGCTCAGGAAAAAGACTGTTGGGTCATATGGTAATTGTACATCTAACTTTATAAGAAACTAGAGGCCCAGTGCATGAAATTCATGCATGGGTAGGGTCCCTAGGCCTGGCCTGTGATCAGGGCCAATCAGGGCCTCTGGCTGCCGGCCAGGCCTTCCTTCCCTGGCTGCCGGCTGTCAGCCGGGGTCTTCCTTCATTCTGCACCGCCCCCTGGTGGTCAATGCATGTCATAGCAAGCAATTGAACTCCTGGTCTTCCGGTCAAACTCCCAAAGGGACACTTTGCATATTAGCCATATATATATATATTTATATATTTAGTCCAGCTGGTTTCTAGGCCAGCTGAACCATTTTACATTTCCATGTGTGTGAGTTCCAGTTGTTCTGATTCTTACCGGCACTTGGTATTGTATTTTTCAGAACTTTGTATTGTCAGTATTTTTTTTTATTGCTATTCTAATAGGTATGTGAGGATATCTCATCATGGCTTTAATTTGCATTTCCATAATGGCTATTTCCATAATGAGGTTTAACATCTTTTCATTTACTTATTTGCCATTCTCATGCCTCTTTGGTGAAGTAATTGTCTCTTATTTTAGTTCAGCTATGTAGAGCATTATAAACCTAGAGTCAAGGCAAGGAAATTGAAATTGAGGCTGGATATGAAGGACGTTTGGCATTAGGGGTTGGTAGTGGGATATTTTAGGAATTGGTGAATTGTTAGCTCAGCCACAACGGAAATAGTTCTTTGAATTGAATTTTGTAATTGGGCTCTGTCCTTGGTGTTGTGCTTTGTATTGTGTTAAGAAAAACCAGTGTCTGAGTGAGAAATCCATTTTGCTAGGACTTAAAATGCATGAATGCTATTCATGAGGGGTAATAGGTGAACTGATTTCTTCCTCTTTACTCATTTGTTCATAGTGTTATGTGGGTGAGTGGTAAGCAGCTAGTAAAAACCAGGATTCTGAAGACTGGATTAAAAGCTGAGTCCATAAATAAACAATGAGAAACAGAAAGCAGTTTTATACAAAATGTTAGCTTTTCACATGAGCTTCTCAACTCTTGAAAAGCTACTGTTGAGAGAAGCAAATTAGACTATATAAGTAATACATATAATTAAGTTCCTTAATGTAGGTTTTGAAGATTATTTGGATATTGAATAATTTTTAAATGCATCTTCTGTTGACTTCAGGTATTTTCTTTAAATAAGCTTATCCTTGTTTTAATGGAACTGATTGTAGAAAACCAAAACAGAAACACTTTTGCATGTTTTGAAGATGTATTATTTCAATTCACACCACTTTCTCACATAGTATTTGAAACTGTTGTGGATTTTGTAGTAGTTTTGTAAGAGTGAATGTTCTCTCTCTCTCTCTCTCTCTCTCTCTCTCTCTCTCTCTCTCTCTCTCTCTCTCACACACACACACACGCATGCACACGTATGCACACTCACACACACGTGTGTGTGCGCATGGGCATACAGTTTTCCTTCAGTCCCTTTTATTTTTCTTTTCTTCCCATTGGACATTTGTCCTCATCTATTCTATCTCCTCGTTTTCAATATGTCCACATAGAAACTAGTAAACTACTATTCTTAGATCGTCATAATCTCTAGCACAATGGAGAGCACACTCAGAGAAGCACGACCTTTCCCAGGTGGTTGCAGAACCACATCATCTTTCCTCACTTTATGTAACAACTGGGAGCTACCCAGCTCTTTTAAATATGCTTCCCAAAGATCAGATACGATTGGCCTGCTTTAGTATCCAGTGACTAGACTGTTCTTGACATACTTTTTAAAAAGAAAATTTAAGCTGTTTATTTTTGAGAGATAAACTTAGATATTTACTCGTGGACCTAATGATATCTATCTACTAGTATATATATAAAAGCCCAAGCGGCCATCCGACCGTTCGACTGCCTGACTGGTGGTTATGACGCGCAGTGACCACCAGGGGGCAGGCACTCTGACCGGTAGCTATGATGTGCACTGACCAGCATGGGGCAGACACTCAGTGCAGGAGCTGCGATGACTTAGCAGCTGTGGTTCTTGAGTGACACACCTGGAACCAGAGAGGAGGGAGCCCGATTCCAGGGTGTGTCACCTGAGAAGCGCCCTCTTACAACCTGGGACCCCTCGGGGCATGTCGGGGAGCCGGATTCAGCCCACTCCCCGCAGGCCAGGCTGAGGGACCCCACCAGTGCACGAGTCTATGCAGCGGGCATCTAGTTTTCATATAAAAGCTGCTAAATGTATGTTAGTATTGTGGCCCAGATTTAACTTCAGTAACTTCACTGTGTTTATTTCATCTCTTTCTCCACTTTCAAACATAACATTGTCTCATTTTTATAAGTTAAGCTTTTCTAAGATATGTGTGTGCATGTTTTATTGCTCTATGTATTTTGAACCTCAGGTAATAGAATTGCAGGAGTAGTTGTGGGTGCAATTCGCAACACTGGAGCAGGGTTTTTAGGTTTGGGTTTACCATAGCATTTGTTTTCACCATTGAAATTATACGCTATTAAAACATTTTCCTTCTCAATATGGGTGCAGTCTATTCCAATTAATATGTTATTACCAACATAGCCTTTGTAAAAGTAAGGTGAATGACATACTGGCATTGTGAGGTTTTGTGGAAAGGAGAGGAAATTAGATTATTAAATTTGCCAACTCTTGGAATAAATGAACTTGGAAGTATGAGAAATGAGAAAAACTTACTTTTTTTTGGTAGACTTTAAAATTACTTTCATGAAAGAAATGTGTTTAGATGCTAGTGAAAATGGTAAAGCAGAAACTTCTTGAAACTTGGGGTTGGTATATTAAAATAGCAAGGATTGTATTGAAATGTTTTTAAAGCAGGAAGAGCAAAAGGTATTGAATGAGGAATCTTGGGAGGCCAGATTCTTGTTCTGCTTATTCTGTGATGGGGACTGTTAAAACTGAGGAGTGGACACAACAACTTCTTAGAAAATAAAAAAAGAAAGAAAACCTGTTTGTCTTGATTATAGCCAATTAGCAAGTAAAACAATTGCATTTAAAAACAATTCCACAAATAGAGTTATAGTGTCATTAAAATTAAAATGTAATTTTTCATTTCATTTTTAAGACTGTGACAGTTAACAACAATTTTGAAGCCCTAGTTGGTTTGGCTCAGTGGATAGAATGTCGGCCTGAGGACTGAGTGTCCTGGTTTCATTCTGGTCAAGGGCACATACGAGGTCGCAGGCTCGATCCCAGGTCCTAATCAGAGTGCATGTGGGAGGCAACCAGTCCATGTGTCTCTCTTGCACGATGTTTCTCTCTCTCTCTGTTTTTCCCCCTCCTTTCCACTCTCTCTAAAAATCAATGGAAAAATATCCTCAGTGAGGATTAACAAAAAATTAAAAAAACACACACAATAATTTTGGAAAGAATTGCTATAATTCACACACATAGTAACAGTATTTTCAGTCTTTTTAAGAGCCTTCTATTAATATATGCCTCACAGGGTGTAAAGCTCTTAAAAATTGTGGAACTTTGAGGAACTATCAGTCCTTTGTCATTGACATAGTCAGTGGGTAGTTGAATGTTTGTCTGATTTGAGAAACAAAATTTTGCTGTGGCTCAGCAGTGCTAGCAGAATGCCCAAAGGCTACTCCCACCCTAAACCATAACTTAAACAGGGACATTTACTAGCAGTAGTTAAGAATTTTATTTAACAAAACAAGTCATACAGCCTTTTCTAAATTCTTCTATCATAACTAGTATCTGCTAAATCAGGAATTGGCACCCTGAAGCTCCGCAGACTGAATATAGTCAGCTGCTAATTTTTGTTAAAAAAGTTTTATTAGAACACAGGCATGCCTATTCATTATGTATTATCTATGGCTTTGGTGGCAGAGTTGACTGGTTGTGAGAGAGAGAAACTGTGGCTTTCGAAGCTTAAAATATTTACTGTCAGACTGATGACCTCAGTACTAGATGATGGCATGAAAAATGTATATAAATCTTCGTGTCTGTTTTTAAACTGTATTAAAAGATTAGGACTCATTCCTGGTTTTAAAAAATCAAGCTATTGCTCTATACTGAAGAGAACAGGGCACATATGTTGGCAATAGTTGGGATCCTTTGAGAGGCAATTTATTCTCTTACTGTGGAGCAGAAATTATTAAGTGAGCTTTACCTTAACTAGCAGTTATGGATAACCTTAAACAGCAGCCAGAAGTTTCAGTGGTTGACTAAAGGTGACAAACCAGTATCCTTTAAGAAGCTAACAGTTAAATGATACATAACATTCAAAGCAGGTGTTTAGAACTATTTCTTTTCATATTTTATTTTGTAATTTCACAGTCAATAGCAAGTTCTCTCATTTGTTTCGTGATATAAAAATTAATTTTTAATTTTTTCCTAAAGCCTGAGTAAGTCTATTATATTATATGGTGTATCTAGAGAGACTTAGATTTGAATCCTGCTTTCTCCACTTAATAGTTGTGTGGGCAAGTGATTTAACTTCTCTGTGCCCAGGCTTTCTTTTATTTTAACAATTCACTTCAATTAGAGTTGATATGCAAGATTGTATTAGTTTCAGGTGTATAACGAAGTGATTAGATGTTTATATACCTCACAAAATGATCACACCAATAAGTTGTGCCCTAGCTTTCTTACCTGTAAATTGGAGACAACAGCCAGACTTACCTCATAGGGCTATTGGGTTAATACATATAAATGTCAGGTTAGTACAGTGCCTTGTATATTGTAAATGCTTAATGTATGCTGTTGTCAGAATGGTTTGCTTTTATAATATTTTATCGAAGCTCCTCCAGTCACAAGATGACAGCGTCTGTAATTGAAAGCAGTGTGCTTGGATGAAGGTAAAAAAAAAAAAAAATTCACAAGAATTTGCCCTGAAACCCCAGCTCTTTCTGTACTGGCAATAACTGTCAAGTGATGCTATTCATTTGAGATATCAGAGTTGAAAACTAACCAAGTAGCTACATTTCTGAAGTAGAATGAGGTTATCTATGTAGTACAATTCATTTTAATTATTGAGTAACAAATGAATTGAGGCAGGTGTTTCTTTTAATTCCTTGATTGAACTTTTTTCTTTCTGTTGTTTGCCTGGTGCCATTGAAATCTTTTTCTCCACCAGCTGTCCTTGCCTGGGACTCCCTTCTCTCACTCATGTTACACCTTCCCCTTTTAACCTCCAGCCTACACTGTGCTTACACTGAGCTAACCCTATTAAGACCACTAGATAATTTCAAAAGAACTTTGGAGACAAAGTAGAAAACAAATACTTAGAAGAGACAAACATTGTAAAATGAGCTTTGATATAGGGGCTCCTACTCTGAAGAATCCTAGTGAAAGGTGTGGAGGACTTCACTGAGCCTCACATGCCTTTCTCTCTAGCACTTGAGCGGGTATAACTTGCCTGGCTAAACTTACCCTCCGATCTTTATCTCATGGGTACTTTTTTTCTTATTACCGCATTGAGGCCACCTCCCTGCTCATTTGCTTCAGGAAGTGGCTACTCCCCAATTTCCTTTTACTATTTCCAGACTCCATAATTTAGCTTTAAGTGTCTCCCTAAACTCGGTATTTCTTTGTCAGTCAAGGGTGATTAATACTCAGAGAATTCTAATAAATTTTAGATTTGCTGCTCCTTTACTTTTCTGGAGCATTCCATTAATATAACTCCCACAAAATGCGTTTTCCTTTTCCTTCCCTTTACTAAGCTCCATATAAGGAAGTATCACAACATAACAGGACTTTGTCTGCATGTTAATTTGTTGTATAATTGTCATCAGAATTAGATACAGTAGAGCAGTGGTTCTCAACCTTCTGGCTCTTTAAATACAGTTCCTCATGTTGTGACCCAACCATAAAATTATTTTCGTTGCTATTTCATAACTGTAATGTTGCTACTGTTATGAATCGTAATGTAAATATCTGATATGCAGGATGGTCTTAGACGAGCCCTGTGAAAGGGTCGTTTCGACCGCCAAAGGGATCGTGACCCACAGGTTGAGAACCGCTGCAGTAGAGGAAGGGCAAGGTTGTGCTTTTGACTTGCAACTTCTGGTCCTCATTATTGTGGATAATTGAGAGCTGCTCAATGACTGTCACTATAAAATGTGCATCTGTACTGGATGTTGAAGGTGTTGCCAGGAACCTGAATGCTGGCAGGGGCCCTTTCTATGTCTCTTGACTAGGGCGAGGCCTGTGGTTTTAAGCTATTATGTCATATTTTTAGAAGTTTCTAAGAAAGACAATTTCACAACCTGTCATGGTAATCTGTCTCAATATATAATCAACATCATAGTGTTGATTTAAATACATTTCTCCTGTACCACTATCAAGCTGTATTTCACATGAAGTTTCTTTTAAATCGTCTTTTAATGCTGATTGATTAAACTTGTGGTCCATTCTGACTTTGAGATCTTTCATTGCTAGCACCTCTGTGTGACTAGACATCGCCCACAATTGCTCTTTGGGCGTTTATTCTTCTATCCATCAATGAGCTTTATTATATTTCTTGAGTATAGTGATTGATCACTTTTAATTTAGAATTCTCTAGAGCTGCTGATTGATTGCTCTGTCAGCAATTCGCAAGTTACATTCAGCTTCTAGCAACATTATGTCACTATTTCATTAATAAAATTAGTTCTAAGTTCAGCTGGTAAGTTTTAAATACTTTTCCCATCTCTTCCTTTTGTTTTGTCCCCATCTTCTCTCTTCCCTGCATTCACTTCCTCCTCTCACTTATTAGAACGGAGAGGCAGCTAATGCTTGATTTCATGGCTTTTGCTGAGTTTGCCAACAGTGGTATTGACTGGGTTGTAATTTTTAAGAACCAGGGGGACAGCTTTATTTCTGATGAAGAGGATTTGAAATGAGTAAAGGTGTGAAAAACTACATCATCTCTTATAAATCCTTATAAGGTTCCTAAGTCTCTTCCAGAGCATAATGTGATTTGTCAGTGGTCACCTCTTGTGAGCTGCAGATGTCATCAATCATGAGAGAGAAAAATGCCTATTTAAATGTTTGATCATTCATCTTCAGAAAACGTGATTTTCAACTTTCTTAGAGTCACAGAACTTATAAACAATAATGAGTTGGATTCCCATTGGCAGTACTGACTGCTGAGGAGTGTTATACTGACTGACGTGACTTTAGATTGGATGCTGCTTACCCAGCCCTAGGGCCCTTGAGTTGTGTATTAGGCTTGAATGTTGATGTGCAAAGGACCTGTAATGAAATACATTTCTGCATGACACATTTCATGTAAAGGTTTAATCCTTTGTTGTTGTTGTGATAAATAGATTTATTTTACTATTGGCCAAGAATTCGAGTGAAAGAATAAAAACAGGGCTTTTCCCCATAGAGTCTTTTACAATTAAGAGAGTCTTGTGGGTGTGTATGTACCTAACAAAAGTTATTTTGTGCACTGGTTTTAAAATTGAAAGAAAGTGTTACTACTTTATTTCTTGTTATTGCAGTTTTTATAGAACATAATTGTACAGATAGGGCATTTTATTTATTTTTTGCTTAGGGGTGAGGTTTTGGGATGCTGTCATTATTTTCCCCACCTTTATTCACTCATTCTTTGTCTTTTTCAGCTACTCAGTTTTCAACTGACTCAATTAGTTCTTGCTCAAGCTTTCTTTCATACCCTTTGCCTAGGAGAGGTGGAATGATAGAGATGCAGGAAAATTTTTGGAGGGGAGGGTTAAGACCTAGATTTCATTTTCAGTGTAGAATTTTATGAGATAAAGTTATTGGAAGAGAGATGATTTATACTTTAGCAACTAACAAAAATCCTTGGGAAGGATTTTAAAATATATTCCTCCCCCAACTCCACTTCCTATTTAAATGGCATTGGATGGTATTAGTTAGTAAAATAAGTTAGATGTTTTCCTAACAGCATTTTAAAAATTGGCTTTAAAAAGTCTATATTCAGTTTTGAAATATTTTAAATGTAGTCTTTTGCCAAATTATTTTTTTCTAATATATGACTTGTTCTTTAAGATTTCCCCCCAAACCTTAAGAATGCAAAGATTCTCTTTTTAGTGTTATCAGTGACAAAAGTACTTCCTGCTGAAATGTTCAGATTTACAAGCTTTAATTTACTAATTTGAAATGAAAACCCTTCAGGGGAGGACTAGTTTCAAATACTCTTGAATCTTAGGGAATGTGTGCAGGGATATGAAGAGCAGGAAAATTGTGATTAAAAATAATAAGGGAAGTGCTTTACTGGCCCTTACAATGTGAACAAAGAGGGATGGCCCCTAAACTTACCCCATGCCTGGCCTGCAGTGTAGCTCTCTTTGAGTTTGATGAATATGAGCATATTTTAAAATTAAGGTATTCCAGAAATCAGCATAATTCTGGGTATTAGTGCATAGAAGCTATATTACTTCAAGCATGAAGGAAAATGGAATACATTTAAATGCTCCTTGACAGATTTAGTTTAAAATGATTAGTTTTGTGAAACTTGGAGAATTGTATGGTCTTTAGTTAAAGGCAGTGTTTTTTTTAATCTCCAGGGCAGGGTGGTCCCTGGTTCTCCACGTTTATCCCCCAAGTTAATGAGCTCAGTATCTTGTTTTTGAGCATTTTAAGGAAATGGTGCATGTCAGGATAGACATCACGTAGTCTCTACTGGCTTTATAAGGGAGTTCAGCAGCTGTAACTTGGATTTATTATATTGTTTGCATCAGACTCTTTATGTTGTTTTTTATTTTAACTGTGGCCACTTTGACTTTGGATTTGTGTTGAAGGCTTGTAGGTATTTTGTCTTTTCAGTTGAGTTGGCAGTATTGTATGGAAAAAATTACACATTTATTTTAGCTTTTAAAAAACTGCTGACCAGTGTGGCACAGTGGTTGAGCATCGACCTATAAGCCAGAAGATCACGGTTTGATTCCCAGTTAGGGCACATACCTGGGTTGCAGGCTCGATCCCCAGTGTGGGGCATGCAGGACGCAGCCCGTCAATGATTCTCTCTCATCATTGATGTTTCTATCTCTCGCTCCCTTTACCTTCCTCTCTGAAATCACTGAAAATATAAAATAAATTAATTAGTTAAAAAAAAAAAAGGCATGTTCCTAGCCAATTTGGCTCTGTGGATAGAGCATTGTGCCCATTGCTTTTAAGACCTAGAGGCAATACAGTGATGATGAGAGAGGGTTTCATTTCATGCTGCCTAGGAGAATGGGTTCAAATCCCATGCTCCAACAGTTAAAAAATTATTTTAAATTTTATTTTTATTTATTTATTTATTTATTTATTTTTTTAAAAAATATATATTTTATTGATTTTTTACAGAGAGGAAGGGAGAGAGAGATAGAGAGTTAGAAACATCGATGAGAGAGAAACATCGATCAGCTGCCTCCTGCACATCTCCTACTGGGGATGTGCCCGCAACCCAGGTACATGCCCTTGACCGGAATCGAACCTGGGACCCTTCAGTCCGCAGGCAGACGCTCTATCCACTGAGCCAAACCGGTTTCGGCATAAATTTTATTTTTAAATTACAGTTTACATTTACTATCATTTTGTATCAGTTTCAGGTATACAGTATAGTGGTTAGACACATTTAATTTACACAGTGAACCTTGGTATTTCAAGTACCCATCTGCACCATACATAGTAATTATAATACTAGAGGCCCGATGCACGAAGATTCGTGCAAGAATGGGCCTTCCTTCCCCTGGCTGCCGGCACCGCCTTTGCTCCGGCCAGAGCTGCCTTTCCACCTTCACCTTTTGCACCTAGTACCCCCAACCTCCTTTTACTCTGGCAACCATCACTCTGTTCTCTGTATTTATGAATCTGCTTCTGATTGTTTGTTTGTTATTTTTCTTTTTTTTAATATATTTTATTGATTTTTTACAGAGAAGAAGGGAGAGGGAAGGGAGAGGGATAGAGAGTTAGAAACACCGATGAGAGAGAAACATCGATCAGCTGCCTCCTGCACACTCCCCACTGGGGATGTGCCCGCAACCAAGGTACATGCCCTTGGTCGGAATCAAACCTGGGTCCCTTCAGTCCACAGGCCGACGCTCTATCCACTGAGCCAAACCGGTTAGGGCTGTTATTTTTCATTCATTTTGTTCTTTAGATTCCACATATAAGTGAAATCATATGGTATTTGTCTTTCTCTGACAGACTTATTTCTTTTTTTCTGAACTAGGCAAACCTTTGTCTTTTTCAGAGTTTTCTTCCTGATCATTCGTTTGAATTATTTTAATTTTTGTCCTACAATGAGAGGCTTAGACTGCCACAGACTTTGAGAACAGATACTTTTTTTTTCTGAGTACTTATGTAAATGCTGTCACTTCATGTGCTTTATTTAAGATTATGGAAAATATGTTTAAACTAGATTCCAAAATTTTAGTTTCTAATCATCAAATATTGTATAGTTGACGTGTAGAATTTTTTGAAGTATTTTTTTAAAAAGCTAATAAGATTATTAATTAAAAATTTAGGCTTATTTTCTACATTATTTTAAAGTGGAAGACTTTTGAATGATCAATGTTCTTTTAAAAATGTTTAAATTTTCACAAATATACATATATTTATATTTGTCTATTTGCTTTTTTTGATGATCAGAGTAATATTATGTTCCCTTCAGAAATTTCAGAGAATACAGAGGAGTACCAGTAAGAAAATTAAAGTAATTTAGAATACCATCACATAGAAATAACAACAATTTACATTCTGGGAGAGAGCTTTCCATGGCTTTGTCTAGTTCAAATTGTATTTTATCTTCAGGAGAGGTTTCTAAGCCAATATTTCCTATTGAGGATTCTGTAAACAGTTTTGATTACTTGTTGACAGCAGAGGAGAGATGGAAGAAAAGGAATTAGAGATTAGTGCTTGTTTGGAATTTTATTCCCCTTTAATTCTCTCTTTTGGAAACAAATTGTAGTTGTTTGTAGGCAGCTGATTTACTTTGAAGCATATGCATACATTCCTCCATGTCCTTGACTCAAGAGTTTTCTCTGCGTTCAAGGATATCCCGTACTCTGATTAATCCAGTCTTCATGAAATCTCTTATCATTTAGGGAATACCTTTGACTTTTGACTGGCAGCATTTTGAATGATTCCATCAACTAACAAGGTTTTATAGTAACTGTATTTGTTGACCAAATTAAATTGCTTCCCAACTGCCTCATTTGTTCATTCTCTGTGATGCTCACTCTGTTTAAATCTACAGAAAAATCTTAAACTAAGACCTTTTCTACTTGCCTTTTAACAGTAAATTCAAATAATACCCTTGTGCAAAATAAATATAGCAGAACAGAAATCATGCTGTTTGGACATAAACAGCATGAGCCTCTCATTGAACCTAACATTAAGAAGTGTCTGCATCTCTTGGCATCTCAGTGAGAGTGGTTGGAATTACAGGTTGCTATTTATTGTTTGCTGAAGTCAGGAGCATAGTTTGTCATTTAGTAAGAGTCCGTGCTGTTGTGTTTAGTGTATCTGCACAGGTCCCATTGCTCATTAACCATGTATTTGTATGAGTTTTTCACGTCTCTGTGTACTCGTTCATTCTTAAGCATAATTTAAGGAGAAGCTCACTCAAGAGAACCCCCTGCCAGTTGCCAGAGCTGTGGCTCCCTTGTCTGTGAGTTGTTCATTAATGGTCAACACTTTTCTTCCTAGCTTTTCTGAGCTTACCAGAGAAATTATAACCTAGAGGGTATTATGCTCAGTGAATTAAGCCAGCCAGATAAAGAAAAATAACCATATGACTTTACTTATATGTGTAATCTAAACAACAAAATAAATGAACAAACAAAATTGAAACAGACTCATTGACACAGAGTTGACTGATGGTTGCCAGAGGGGACAGGTGTGGGGGGCTGGGTGAAACAGGTGAAGGATGAAGAAATACAAATTGGTAGCTGCCAAACTGTCATGGGGATGTAAAATACAGCATAGGGAATATAGTTAATAACAACTATATATGGTGCCAGCTGGGTACTGAAATTTCAGGGGACACTGTATAAAGTACATAATTGTCTAGCCACTATTCTGTACTCCTGAAACCAATACAAAATAATATTGAAAGTAAACTGTAATTGAAAAAGAAATTTTAAAAATGAAAAAAAATTCAATTGGAGAAAATGAAGCAGTACATTAATTTTTTTTATACTGAAAATTATGATTCCTATGAGGGAGACAATAACATGGGATAGTATGTAAATGGTTTTTATTTTCATCACTATTTTTTTTATCTAAACAATAATGAGCAGTGTGGTTGCATAAACAGACCCATCATAATTATGTACAGACATGGTTTATGTTTTTATTGTATTAAAGGATAATTTTCCAAAAGTTGAGGTATGAAATAAACTTGTTAATATAAAGTGAACTTGTCAAAGATTTTATTTAACTCATGAAATTAATGAGGAAATCAGTAAGATGTTATGCTGGCTCAAATAGCATTTGAGATACTATGTATATATAGGCAATTTAGCAAAACAATGTTTCTGAGTTAGATAGAAAATAAATATATATTTCCTATAAGAATCATTGAGTAGAGGTAGAATGATTATCATGGCGTCTAATGCTAAATTTGTTTTCTGTTACTTATGGGGATGGCAAAGTTGTGAAAAAGAGTAGAAGAGTTCATAGATACATGTTCATTTTACAAGGGCATTTTATACTTTAGATTTAGCAGAAAAGTAAACATTATGATTGATATATTTATCAAGGTTATAAGAAGCAAAAGCTAAAATTAATATTTCACAATTCTAATTGCTTTTTCTTGGCTTCTCTCTGTATGTTATGTGTTCTGGTTTTTAAAATTTCATCTCTAGCATAAAGTAGAAGTGAAATAAATTAGAGTGGTAGCTTTTTGTCAGTGATAGGGCCCCCCCACCCCCTCTCTTAAAGCAGAGCAATGTTCATGTCATGTCTTTCTAGCATCAACAGGAATTATTTGCTGAGGTGACAACTTCTCTAAGCGCTAACAACATCTAGAGAGTGAACATTTATAATGTGCGACTTCATGTTGTGTGGTAGGCATAATTGATAATTCTGCTTTCTCTTGTTGAATATCTAATATTTTACTGTCATGACATGTATTCCTGAAATATTATTTGCAGTAGGTTTAGGCAGATTGCAGAAAGGTGGATCTCCCAACAATATAATGCTGGAACGGATTCAGGATGACTTTAGGATATCCCTTTGTAGGTTATTTTTGTAACTGAAGAAAATGAGACTTTATATGGGGACAGGATTGGGACACACACACACACACACACACACACACACACATACACACGCACATATATGCATATATATGATTGGGATATATATATATGTATATAAAGCTTATAAGAAGCATATACACATGTATAAACAAATACACACATCTGTATATATTTCTGTATCTTTGTGTGTGTATAATGAAATCATGGGTTCTTAATGATACCTTCAATTCTAACTCAGCATCTCGAAGTTCTTTGTAAATACGTTCTCTGGCAGTGAGAAACACAGCACCTATTATCCTCAGTATATTTTTTGCTTAACCAAAAATAACTTAATGTACCTAGATCTCCCACTCACATTGCTGTCTTTGCTGCCTAGCACCTCCAGGTCACCCCGGCCACGGCCCTGACTGGCTGGGTTCTCTACATAGAACCCCCACTCTTTCTCACTGCTATGTCCTTAGCCACCTCAGTCACCGTGCTGACTCCTCCGTGCTGGAAACAGGAAGGAAGGCAAGATGGAAAGGCAGGTTATAATTCTTTAATATTTCACAGATATTACCCTTAGCCCTGCCACATTTTCTTGAGAATTTCTTTTATTTTCGAGATTCCTCTCTCTGTAGTTTCCTGAGAACTCCCAGGAGCTTACTCATTCCTATAGTTGGTTCTGGTTACTCTTTTCACAGAAGGGAAACATGATGATCTCATTATTTTACCAAAGGGATTGTGTTCCCTGCAGCCCAGTGCAACTTTTGTCCCCTGGTTCTCCCTGCAGCCTAATGCCCCGCAGTAATAGACAAATGTGCTGCCAGTGCTAGTCCAGCACTTATTTCTAATGGTGGAGGGAGGTTCAGCTAGTCTTCCCAGCACTTTAGTTCCAGCTTCTAAGCTTGCACAGACACTCAAAACCGTTCCTTGGTGTTCACTCTCAGCCAGGGCTGGGGCCAAGGAGTTGCAGTCCTTGTCAGCACTGTGTTTGAAAATTCCTCTCATGAAACTTCACCATCTTGACCCTGGAGGATAGAGGAGTCTTTTCTATTCTTAAGCCCACGGTCTTACTCTTTTTTGTGCCTCAAAACAAAGAGTGACATTTCTTTTTAGTTGCAGGTAATAGAACACTTGCCTCAGAACAACTTAACGAGGAGAGGGAATGCATTTGTTCCTATAATGATAAAATCCAGAGGAGGGTAGGCTCAACTGTATGTTTTGACAAAATAGTTCTATATATTAATCACTGAAGAAAAATAGTTGGAATGAATAACCATTTGTTTTTGCTATTGTCATAATAGACACAAAAATATTCCCGGGCTTCCAAGCTTAACTTTGGGGGTAGTTGATCTTGAAGTGTTTGAGTATTTGTTTCATTAAGTTTTGGAAAATGCACTACTCCCGTCAGCATTCAGCTTTGTGAAGTGAATTTCAAAGAATTAAAAAATACTGTGTTCAGATGTATAGCAAATATTTCTAAAGTGCACACATCTGACTATTTCCTATCTAATAAAGAGGGAATATGCTAATTGACCCTCAGGCTGTCATAACTATGATGGCACCCACAGCCAATAATGAGGGAATATGCTAATTGACTGCCACGCCCTCAAAGGTGGCAGTGCCCACAGCCATAAGATGGCTGACAGGGGAGGGCAGTTGTGGGCAACCAGGCCAGCAGGGGAGGGTAGTTAGGGGCGACCAGGCCAGCAGGGGAGGGCAGTTGGGGGTGACCGGGCCGGCAGGTGAGGGTAGTTGGGGGCGATTGGGCTGGCAGGGGAGTGGTTAGGGGGTGATCAGGCTGGCAGGCAGAAGTGGTTAGGGGCAATCAGGCAGGCAGGCAGGCAGGCAGGCAGGCAGGCGAGCGGTTGGGAGCCAGCAGTCCCGGATTGTGAGAGGGATGTCTGACTGCTGGGACCCCCCTGAGGGGTCCCAGATTGGAGAGGATGCAGGCTGGGCTGAGGGGACCCCCCCCCCCCCCGTGCACAAATTTTGTGCACCAGGCCTCTAGTATTAAGATAATGCTGTACAGAGATTTCTATAGAAAAATCTAACTAAGGTGTGTACTTGAAAAGAGATTTTAATCAAAATGGATTAATTTTAAACCCAATCACTTTTATAAAATATCTATATTTTCAAATCAATGAGAGTTTTACAATGTCATAAAAATAGAATGTCCACTTAAAATTTATGGTTTCTTTGAGGTAACAGAATACTTTTTGAGAGCAGATTCTGAAGTAGGGTGGAGATTAGATGGGAAGAGGGAGGGAGTTCAAAGGAATGCGCTTTTGTTTAACAGTAACACTTTTGAGAATATGTTTTAATCAAATTGAGGTGTATGCATGTATTTTGATCAACAAGGATTAATTGGGAAAGTTAAAAAATAATTGGCTGACATATATGTAAATTTCTGTCCAAGGGTTGATTGGCAATTTGGCCTTAGGTGCTGAATTTGTATCAAAGAATTATGACCAAATAACTTCTCATTAAACTGGCACACATTTGCTTTAAACAGTCCTCTTGAACAATTAAAATTACTTTGTTGTTCTTATATTTGACTCTAAACTGGAGAAATCAATCTTCTAATTGCCAGGAAGATAAAATGACAAAGTGTGTCAGTTAAGAGTGTTCAATTATTTTACATAAATACAAACCCATTTACTTTAAGGAGAATAATCATACCTTTTAAAATGAAATCAATCAGCACCTTTCTTAGAATTGCTTTCATTGAGCTAATGAATAGATATTCTTATTCTTGAAATATTGCATTTTTATTTTCCTTATTAATGGCCTTCCCTGCACACGAGTAAATAAATTATCTGGCTGCTGGTAGTCTAAGTGATTTTCAAAGAAAATTTAAAGGTTTGTAATCACTAAGCAAAGGAGCAGTATAGATTAAATGTGTTGTAAGCCACACATGAATGCAGCATTTTTTTTTCCCCATTATCTGTAACATTACTGGAAAGAAGATGTTAATTTAGGGTAATGAAATAGACCTCCAAGGATGATGGGTGAATAGACCATTAGGTTAATTAAAATGAGGAAATGTATCATTGCTGTGCTGGACTGTCACGTGGAGGAGCCATTCACTTAGTGCTCGAATAGTGAGATTCAGAATGTGTCACTCCCAAACTGGATATACTACACACAGGAACAAGAACGACAACCAGGGTAATTCAGTTTTATTTCATTCACTTATACTTGTCACATGCCATTCTATAGAGCCTGTCACTTAAAGGTGGAAATGAATCCAATCTTTTAAAAATCAATTAAGTGTAAATTTTGTTACTTTCCTATTTGTCCATCATCCTAGCTGAATTAGACACAAAAACAAGATTTAAGGACTAGGTAAGCATACAGATGATAATATAACTATCAAAAAGTTAGGCAATTTAAGTTTATTGATTTGTTAAAATGTAATTGAAACAACTTTTTGGTTATTGCTTCATTTTAGTCTCTAAAACCCAAACCTGTTGGAAACTAATTTGTAGTTTGTTATCTCCTTGGCCAGTGTACTGTTTGAATTTACTATAAAGTTCAGTGCTTCAGAACTGTACCATAACTTACAACATATTTTTTAGATGTTTTTTTACATCTTCTCTATGAAAAGTCTTCCATAAAGTAGCTTTTTAGTCAGTACTTCCTATTTTGATGTAAAAGACTTGGCATGTGATAAACAAAAATTAAGCTCAATATACTAGTGCTCAATGAAAGCAATTCTAAGAAAGGTGCTGATTGATTTCATTTTAAAAGGTATGATTATTCTCCTTAAAGTAAATGGGTTTGTATTTATGTAAAATAATTGAACACTCTTAACTGACACACTTTGTCATTTTATCTTCCTGGCAATTGTATGCCTAATTTATTTCATTAATTTCTTTTTAGATCTTAAAATTATAGCATCTGGCCCAATAGCCAACCAATGTGATCATCACTAATAGCTTTTTGTCTGGGATATGAAATATGCATATATGTACTTAGTGATTTATAAAGCAAGCACTTTTCCTAATGATTTATATGATCTGTCAGTCAACCAAGTATTTATTGAATGCCTGGTCTGAGCCCCCTATTACTGTAGGTACTTTCATGTGTTTAAGATTTTCCTTGGGAAGTTGTCCATGATCAGACCGTGTTTATAAAAGATTTAGCTTCTCTCCTTAGCTTTACGAATAATAATACTTTTTAGGAAGATGAGATCCTCTTTTTCTTTTGTTTTAGCATTTTAATTCTGGGAGAGTATTTTTTTTATTTTTGCCTTACTTCTCCATTTCCTCAAATTTACCTAGTTGATATTTAGTAGGAGATATTTAGTGAGTTTATGTAAGTATATATATTTAACATTTCTTATTATAAGTATTTATTACCTTAAACTTGATATCAGTAAAAAATTAATGCTTATATTAGGAAGTGAATCTTTATTCTGTAATTGGATTTACCATATAAATTTTTTTGGTTACGCCATGGTTGGCAAACTGCGGCTCGCGAGCCACGTGTGGCTCTTTGGGCCCTTGAGTGTGGCTCTTCCACAAAATACCATGTGCGGGTGCGTGTACAGTGCTATTGAAACTTTGTGGCCCATGTGCAGAAGTCGGTTTTCGGCCTGGGCAAGTCTATTTTGAAGAAGTACTGTTGATATTTGGCTCTGTTGACTAATGAGTTTGCTGACCACTGAAGAGCATCTGATAGGTTTCATTTAGTCCTGCCTTTTTTTTTTTTTTTTTTAAATTGAAGACTCACTTGGGCTGTTTAAGATAAATAGGGTATTGTTATGGTTTGTTCATCCTGATCATGGCCGGAAAACTGTAGTGATAAAGGCAGATCTAGGTTTGGAAATTCATCAATATACTCATGAGCCACATGAACTCTCCTGGTGAGTCTCTTTCTTTGTATCTGCTCCATTTTTAGAATTATAACTGCATACTATATTTGTCATCTTTTATTTTGTCTCTCTTTTATATCTCAGCTTCTGCTCACTCATAATTTAGTTTTGGCTTGTCATAATGTTGAGGTGACAAAGATGGCCATATAATTTCTTATTTGTTTCATGTGTTCATCATGGATAGGTTTAGGCTCTGTCCCATTATTGTCCTCATTCCAGACTCAAACTGCAGTCATCATTTGAAACATTGTCAGAAAAGAAAGTGCCCAATCATGCACTATCTTATACAGCTTCATCCGGAAGTGACATATCCCCCTGGCTCATATTTCAGTGACAAATGCTAGCTACCCAGCCACCCATGACATTAATGAGATGAGGACATACAGTCCTTCCATGTGCCCTGGAAGAGAGCTGAAATTATTTGGGGGGCAACAATAGTGACTATTGCAATTGACTTCTGTAGCTATCAGCTATTCACTTTCCTTTTCTTCTTATGTGGAGTAAGGAATTTAAGAATATTACAGGAAATGTGTATCCACATCCTTAGCTATTTGATTTCCGGTAATTTCTAGTAGGCAGAGTGTACTCTGTCCCCCACAGTAAGGCTTTCATGGGCTTGCTTTGCTTGGTCAGTGGAATGTGAGTCAGCATGATGTATGGCAACTCTGAGCAGAAGCTTTACGTGTGGTTTGTGTGATTTGGCTTGAATTCTTTCCAGATGGGGACTGCTCCTCATGCTTGAGTCCCAGTATGAGAAGACATGCAAAGTAGACCTGCAGCGTAGAGCAGAGCCTGTAATTTTCATTCCACATGAACCAAGAATAAATGATGTGGTAGGTCACTGTGATTTTGGATTTGTTACTACCAGCAAAAGCCAACTTAACCACAGTGGAATTTGGAATTAAGACAACCTGGGCTTCATGCTAATGCTAGTGGTGTGATTTTGGGTACGTTATTTAAGTTCCCTGAGACTGGGTTTCTTCATCTGTAAAATGAAGATAATAATGTCTATCTTACATTTCTGATGTGAGGATTAAATCGAATGGCTTGTAAAATATTTTGCATAGCACTCAACATATGAGAATAGTTTAAAAAATGTCATCTCCCTTCCCTTTACCTTGCACCTTGCCTCTTCCATTAGTAGAGTTGTTTAAATATAGGATTATTTGGAAGGAATTAATTAATTGAAAATAATCAATTGTGAGAATAGGGGTTGGATAAAATGCTTAAGTAGACCCTTTTAGGCCCAATTTAAGCATTTCCTTCTGAGGAGAGCTCAAAATGCTCTTAAAACTGAGCTTTTCCACAAATGATGGGTTCCTAGTCAGTGGTAAGTAACGAGGATTTTATCTGAGCTAAATAGGCCCCTATGCAGCATGCCTACCAAACCTACAACACTTCAGAGGGACACTTCTCTGCCTATGGAATAGTCAGCTTGCATGAAGAGTCCCACTATCACCACCACCACCGCCCTCCATGCAGGTGGACCCACTGCACTGAAGCCAGGAACAGTTAGCCTAATAGCCGGCCAGTGACCTAGGATTCACCCCTGCTCTAGAAGATGAGACATCTGTAAAGAGTTCATGTACGTAATACACTTGTACTGATAGAGGAAGAGCTAAAACCAAACAGAATGCTAATGGTGTGCATGTTGGCTGCTGTTAAATATGAGATGAAGTGTCCAGTTCACAAGTAGGAAAAGAAAGTATATAGAGAGTCTCCACATTTAGAGACTTGTAGGATGGAAAGAGACAAACTAATTCTCAATTCCAACAGTAGGCTAAAACCAAGAGAAATAAAGACCAATTAAAGCTCAATGATCAAATCAAGATTATGGTTTCACGCCCTATGGTGGTTTTAAAATATGTCTAAAAACACTTTGTTCCTGTTCCTGTTAAAAGGTGGAGTGTGGCTGTTTAATGGACAGAATGTAGTAGAAGTGATGGCAGGGGACTTCCAAGACTAGCTCATAATAGGTATGTGCCATCCTCCTTGTTCGTGGATTGCTTGTGTTGAGAGGAACCATCTGCCATAATGTGAGGACAATCAAGCAGCCCTGTGGAAAGTACCTGGGAGGAAGAACTTCTGCCAACAGCTAGGGGGAACTCAGGCCACTAGCCAAGGTGAACGAACATTCTTGGAACAGATCTCTGGCCCCACCAGCCCTACTCAGGTCTTCAGATGATTGAAGCTTGTCTGCAACTTAGTGAGATATCCTGGGTCAGAACCACCTAGGTAAGGCACATGTGGACCCCCGACCCTCAGCACTGGTGTGAGATAATAAATTATAGAGTTATTTATTACACAGCAGTGGATCATTAATGCTTAGTGAAATCTCTGAATACGTAAAGTACTGTATTTTTCCATGTATAAGATGCCCCCATGTGTAAGATGCCCCCCACTTGTCCAACACAAAATTAAGAAATCAATATTTTAAACATTTTGCTGGTTTTCCTCTTAAGGTCTTCTTCTTTTTTGTCCTCTTCAGGAGTTGTTCTTCCTGTTTTCTCCACTGTCTGATCATACACTCAGTGGGAGGAGGTCCAAATTTTCTCTCTGCAGCTCTATTTCCATGCTCTTTTGCATAGCTGATTACATTCAGTTTGAATTTTGCAGAATATGACAATTGCTTACTGGTATTTATCTTTTTATTTTTTGGCATCTTTATGGGCTCAGAACACTCCGATTCCTGTTGCATCTGCACACTCTCCACCTCTAATTACAGCATAGCTGATGTCGATAACAATAAGGCTAGTGATTGGAGGAAGCCTGTTTGACAAAGTATTGGTAGCTCTGCACCCACATGGCTCTCTCCTCAGCTGACTTCCGTGTATAAGACGCCCCTCGATTTTCAGTCTAACGATTTTAGAAAAAAATAGCATCTTATACATGGAAAAATACGATATCTTTTCAGTGACACCCAGTATATCCTTTCAATATACTGTGTGTCCTTTCAACTGGACAAAATGACTAAAAAAAATAAAAATAAAAAAAGAGGGAGAGAGCCTTGGCTGGTGTGGTTCAATAGGTTGAGCATCATCTCAGGCACTGAGAGGTCACCAGTTCGATTGCTGGTCAGGGTTGGGAGCTTGGTTCCCAGTGCGGGATATGCAGGAGGCAGTCGATCAGTGTTTCTCTCTGTGTCCCCCCCCCCCCCCCCAGAATGAATAAAAACATTTAAAAAAAGAGAGAAGTCATATCTATAGTTTACACTTAATTTGTTCTGGGTTAAAAATTATGTTTTTAGTAAAACACTAAAAGGGGTACTTGTATGAAAAGCTTATCCTTTGTTGAAAAAACGTATAAAGTACTTATCTGAAAACTGTTATTGGTGGTTTCTTTTTGTTTGATTTTCTACCCCAGTGATTTTCGGAATATTTCCTAAGCCTGATACTTAAAACAGGTTGTATCATTCCTGACTCTCCAGAGAAACAGAATCCATAGGATATACTAGGAGACAAAAAGGGAGGTGGAATGGAGGAGATGAGAGAAGGGGAGGAGGGACAGAAAGGGGGTGACAGGAGAGAGAGAAATTAAGGAATTGGCTCATATGATTGGGGAGATTATCAAATCTGACATCTGTGGGGTAAACTTGGAAACTCAGGCAAGAATTCAAGTTGCAGTTTGGAGCCTGTAATTTGTAGGGCAAGCCACCATGCTGGAGACTCAGGCAGGAGTTCTATATTACAGCCTTGAAGCAGAATTCTTCCTTCTCCAGGAAACTTGTTTTCACTCTTAAGGCCGTTAACTGATTGGATTAGGCCCACCCACACTATTCAGGATAATTTCTTTTTTACTTAAAGTCTACTGATTAAAAATGTTAATTATTCCTACAAACTGCCTTCACAGCAATACTTAGATTACTGTTGGACCAAACAGTAGGGCACCATAGCCTAGCCAAGTTGGCACATAAAATTAATTGTTGTACAGGCACAAAGGGCTTTCCTGAAGCAGAAGAGGCTGTGAGGGGTGCAGAGACCCAGAGATACCTCTCCCTCAACCCATTCATATTGGAGGTTGTTGCACCTCATCTCCATGCTTTTCTAGTACATTTGATACCATGTAGTGGGAGCAGCAACATAGGAACCAGTGTGAATGGCTTTTGTTGTGCTCGCTAAACTGTTTGGGGGTCCTGTTTCTCAAACTTACATTTAAAGAAAAAGAATTTTGTTCACAATTAGAGCTAAAAGTAGCTTGTCAGGTATCAGAGGGAGGATGGGAAATTTTCTTCCGCTGCTGATCAAGTGCTTGCTACCAATAAAAAAAAAGTTATGAGCATGTTCAATTTGTTGGAGTGCTTAATTCAGTGACAGTTTTGGGTAGACTTTGTAGAGTGTTCCCAGGTATTCAGGAATATATTTGAGTCTCAGTAAGTGTCTCCTTTCACAATTGAACATCTCTGCAATTTCACAGACGGCAGTTCTTCTGAAAACCGCCAGGGGGATATTCTGTAATGCTTGTTAAGTTCTCTCTTTGTTAGCAGGTTAACTGTATCTACTGCATTTTAAACCTGTGCCATGTTTAAAGAGTGACTTTTTAAGATTTTACTGAGTTAAGCCTTTTGATGGACCTGGCTTATGGCTGTCAGCCTGATTTTACTTTTTGAAAAAATGCCTTTAAATTGAACTTTAAGGTTGACTTCTAGGTATAACTTCTGAAATGCCCCCGAGGGTTTGATTTACTGCAAAAGTAATATTAATTTTATAAAACTGCTTCTGAGCCGTGTTTTCCTTGCTCTTGGATTTTCCTTATGAAAAATGAAGGACTCCTTAACGACGTTTTATTGGGGTAAGATAAATTTTATGAAGCCTGACGACTTCTTATTCTGAATTTTACCTGAGTGATGTTACAACTCAACTGAATGACCTATAATATCGAGTGACCCTTTTCTCAGCACCTTTATTGATTAATGACACAGAGGAGAAAAATGTGCCTTGCTGCAGGGGGATTAGAATCCAGGAACCCAGTGTCTCTCATCTCATCTTACACCAGTTGGAAGTCTGTGTTTAAGGATGATACGATCCATGAAAGAGAAGGACAGTCACGTGCAGTTAAGCACTGTGGAATGGAGAGGAGGTGAGCAGGGAAGGCTCAGCAAGTGGTGTCGTTTTGAAAATAGCTTGTGGGAGGAGGAGGAGGAATCACCTGGCAGCCAGCAAGACGTTATGTAAAACCTGGTGGGTGGCTTTGCTGACGTATGGAAGGCGAGCACTGCTCCTCACTGTCTTGTTGAGCTGTCAGAGGGGGTTGCCCTGCTCCCTGCACCTGCCCTCATGTGCTGCCTCACGGCTCCGTCTTCCTGAGATGGATGAACTTGCGGTTTGGGGACTGTCAAGGGCACCGCAATTAGTACTGCATCATTCTTCCTCCCACAAGTTCTGGCAACAGAAGCTTCTGGCAGGTGTGCAAGCACATTTTCTGTGTTTCTGAATGTCTGAATGGCATCACACACCTCCCTGCTTGTCGGTAGCTTAATCCCATAGTGAATTCAGTGCAAGTCAGCTTTTAAAAAAGGTGACAAGAGGAATCAAGATGGGCTGTTGTGGTTATCTTGTGCTAATCACGAGCAACTTTGGTTAATTTTGAGGGTCTATACCTTTAATAACATAACAGGAAATTCATGCAAAAAGAATTTGTATATAAAAATGTTGATGTAACTCAGATGCAGTCAATGCCTGCTTTTCTCTCTTGATAGAATTCAATAAGCCAGTTGTGGAATAGCATGTGCATAAAATGATAGCAATCACAGTCAGTTTACATAGAACAGTATCTGGAAAATCAGAAAAGATACTTGAGGAATTAAAACATTAAGGGTTAAAAAATACCAGTCTGCCATGGAAGAGAAGCTATCGTGTGGCAGTGGTTCTCAACCTTCTGGCCCTTTAAAACATTTCCTCATGTTTTTACCCCCAACCATAAAATTATTTTCGTTGCTACTTTATAACTGTAATGTTGCTACTGTTATGAATCGTAATGTAAATATCTGATATGCAGGATGGTCTTAGGCGACCCCTGTGAAAGGGTCGTTCGACCGCCAAAGGGGTCTCAACTCACAGGTTGAGAACCGCTGGGTTAGAGGCTTGTGCTCAGCAGTGGAGCGAGCCAGCCTTCTTGGTGCATCGAGGCAGTGTTGGTTCCTGGGCAGATGAAGGAGATGGGATTTTCTGAGTGGCAGGGGTCAGCACTGGATTGGAAATCTAGGACTGAGGTCTAGTCCTGGTTTTGTCCCTAACGGCCAGTATGATTTCTTCTCCAGAAAGTGAGGGACATTAGGCTAGATAATGTCTCTATCCTTTCTATCTTTAAAAAAAATATATTTTATTGATTTCAGAGAGGAAGGGAGGAAGGGAGGGAGGGAGGGAGGGAGGGAAGGAGAGAGAGAGAGAGAGAGAGAGAGAGAGAGAGAGAGAGAGAGAGAGAGAGAAATATCAATATGAGAGAGAATCATTGACTGGCAGTCTCCTGCACGCCCCCTACCGGGGATTGAGCCCTCAACCCCTGAGCCACACCAGCCGGGCATATCCTTTCTATCTTTAATTTATCTTCCTTTGGTTCTATGATTTAAAACACTTTTTTGGGGGAAGTGGAGGGCAGAAGTTCCAACATGTGTTTTTTAAAGCATCTTCAGAGATCTTAAACCATTCAGGCCTTCATAACACTGCATGTTAAGTGTTGGGTATTAACAATATCTTAAACCCATGTAAGCTATTTCATGTGGTGATGACACTCCAGTGTCCCAGGTGGGTTAGAAGGCTGGTTAAGAAGCGAACTGTGGTGCTGTGGTCCTCCTCACTGGCCTTGGGATCATAAGCATCCCTTATGTGGTTTGGAAGTCTCTTATCATCTGGTCCCTGCCTCTTCTCTTTAGTCACCTGCCCCCCTTTCCCCCCTTTAGTTCTTGGAAAGCAGTGTTTTCTCAGGACACATGGTTGGCCATTCTCTCTGCTGCCCCACCTTGCTCAGGGGGATTACCTCTCTCAGTTGGCTTACTCCTACTCTCTGGCCTTCCCTCAAGAATCACTTAAAAAGGTCAGTCTTCCTCATACAGCCACAGTACCATATACCTCTCCTTTGTAACACTTGCCTTCTATGTCATTTATCTGTATGTTATTTGAGTACTCATTTCCTTCTCCTATATACTTACCATAAACTCTATGAGGATGCAGATCATGTGCGTTTTGCTGTCTTTATATTTTTTTGCTAATGCCTCACTCAGTAATTGGAACCTACTAGGTGCTCATTACCTATCTGTTGTGTGACTGCACAGCCAAACTACCTGAGCCTCTTGACTTGGAATAAATAATGATGATAATACTAACCACGGTAGCAGAGGCTATTGATTATGTACTTCTAGAGTGCCAGACACGTTTCCTCTGCTCTTGTCCCCATCCCCATCTTCCTGATTTCATAATCATCACTACCACAATTTCTCAAGTATTTTAATCCAGGCACGGACCCTGGAATCCCCATCCTCCACAACTGTGCTCCACACTTGGGAATATCATAGGAAGAGATCAGAAGCTCTTGTGGATTTGTCACCCACATCAAGTCCTGTCTTTTGCTCGTAAATCTTTTTTCTTCTTTGCTGTATCCACCACTACCACCATAGTGTGGCAGATATCTTGTCGTTTAGTTTGGCTGCCATACCTTTGATTTCCTGGGAAATTCCTGTGTGTGGAAATCCTCTCTCCCGCCCATGTGGACAGACCTCTCTCTTTTCACACAAGCACACAATGTCAGACACCTGCCTTCCCCGCTTTTCTTGTAATGCAGCTAAGGTACAGGAACATGATGCATCTGCCCTAGTTTCCAAGTCGGAAGCTCGTGACACAAAGAGGAAGGTACCAGAGAGAATCCGTTCTGCTGGGGATTAGGTGGGAACGGTGGCTATATCGGGTTTTCAGAAATAGCACTATCAGTCGTTCTAGAGAGCGAGCCCAGGGTGCAGAGCTGGTGGAGTTTGTAGAGTCTGTGCCCAGAAACAGAGCAGTGGTCTCCTCCCAGACTTTGTTCCTGACCTGCTTGTTTGGGAGGCAGCCCGGAGTATGGAGTATGGACACGGGTCCAGACTGATTGCATTCGCATCCCTGCAGCAGGCCCAGCTCCGCCACCCCCCAGCCCTGTGCCTCTTTCTTGAGGAGGTTACTTCAGCTCTCTGTGCTTCAGTTCCCTCAGATGTGAAAGGGGAAATAATAGTATGGACCTCGTAGAGTTGTGAGGATTAGATGAGTTAATTAAAGTAAAACTCTTAGAGCAGTGTCTGGCGTATTTACTGTAACGTGTATTAGTGTTTTCTGTCAGTGTACTCTGGCCCTCTGGATATTCTCTAAACGTACGTATCTTTTAACAGATTATTTTCCTGTTTATATTTATTAGTTGGAGAATTGTCTACAACTTGGCGCCCTGACTGATACAACATACACTTACAAATGGTAACTGCGTGGAGTATAGTATAATCAGATGTTTCATTTTCTAGAACAGCGTTTCTCAACCTGTGGGTCGCGACCCCTTTGTGGGTCGAACGACCCTTTCACAGGGGTCACCTATGACCATCGGAAAACATATATAATTACATATTGTTTCTGTGATTAATCACTATGCTTTAATTATGTTCAATTTGTAACAATGAAATTGGGGGTCACCACAACATGAGGAACTATGTTAAAGGGTCGTGACATTAGGAAGGTTGAGAACCACTGTTCTAGAAGGATATATAGAAGAACCATTTTCTTCTGTGTGTCCAGGGCCAAAATTTGTATAATTTTTATTAAAATGCTTAACTCACTTACTCTAGAGTCCCTTTGCGTTGACTTACTTCATTGAAGGCCTCAGGCTGTGATGCCAGGCATAATGCAGTATTTGTAAACTCTGGGATAGAGGGTCTCCGTGATGGTGAACAGTTATGAGGAAAGCATCGTGTGTTAGGCTATGCACTGATGTCAGGTAGTGATTGCGTTATCTCCACCACCCAGATGACCTCGCATACACTATTGCTGCTCATCAGTATTGTCTCTGAAGGGGCTGATGAACGCACTTCCACCCGATGGAGTGGAGGCCCATCCGGTGCTGAGTTTCCCCTGGAGCCCTTTTTACTTGCTGAGGAGCACGCTGCCTCCTGGCACATTCGCTTTCGGTTTGTGAAAGAAGATACTTTCAAATGGGAGTATGTCATGCCAGGTGAACTATTGGTATTTTCACAGCAGGCACATTCTTACCATCCTCAGTATGAAAACACTGCTGACGTACATTTATGGTTTTGTCACCATTACAATGAGAACAGACACTGACATTTAAACCTAGGAAAATTCCACCCTGGTACTGACTGTTAATGTGAAACTCTTGAAAAAGCAGGTAGAACACTGTGACCTTAGGGATGTGAATTCTCTAATCAGAGCATACAGAGCAGTCAAATATTTGACTTATTGATTTCTGGAGAACCAAACTGTTTTGTATGCAAGGTATGAAAATAGTATGAGTTTTTGGTCCTTGATTCAGAATAAGCAATGAGACTCAGGACCCTATGCAGTAGATTTGAATTTATGTTGAATAGTATACACACTTTTAATATTTCAACATATATTAACAGAAGGGGTATTCAGTTTTCTCATGTGTTTATAGCTATGTGTTTAAAACACAATAATTTATGTTTAAATATTGTTTGTTTTGAAAATGGTATTTACTAATAAGTATATGCTGTTATTAAGAACGGAGCGTAGTATCTTAGAAAGACCCTAGCCACACAGCATTCTAAATTTCCTCTACCCACATTTGAATATATTTCTTTTCTGTGTTCTCATCCTTTTAAATGTTGCTCTTTTGGAAAGTTACCCACCTAGCACTGTATCTGTCAATTTGTAGTACATTGGAAGCTGACCTGTTAAAGAAGCCTTTCCATTTTAACGTGAGAAACACAGATTGTCTTTTGGACAAATAGTAATCGGTAAATCCCACTTCCTGAAAGGTTTTTATTTGAGCATTGTGGCATTTTATCAGAAGTGTTTTCCATTTCCCCTTAATCTTTTTAATCACATCTTACAAATATTTGAAGACACCTTGAATTCCTAGGTCTGGGTAACCCTTTTGTCCTTCCCACTCCTTTTCTCCATTGGGCTGTGTTTTGCAGCCTGCTCTTCATGAAAATTCCATCACAAATTAGTTGGCGTGGGTTTTTAGTGTGCTAGTTGCTTTAAATAAAAGAAGGGGCATTTTTTCCCCCTGATTTTTTTTCCCCAATAGGTAGTCTTTGGGTAATTTCTAGCAAAGCTTAAGACAGGAGCTTTGCTACTGTAGTAGAATAATGTGCGGAGAGTAAATATGAATCGTCATATTTCAGAATGACTTTTGGAAATCTGAAATCCCAGGATTCTGCCTTAATCTTTAAGTGCCATTCAGAATTTAGACTAGAAAAAGTGTTTATTGAGTAACTGTCAGGAGCCTCACTGTTAGCAGATACTGATTCTAGTTTGGTAGGATGAACCTACGTTGTCTTTTATATCTCACTGGATTCCAGTTACAGCCAGATTTAGTTACAGCCTATTATCTTGTGCTTCCAATTTATGGTTCAAATAGTTCCTGGATTCTAGGTTTTCATGAACACCTTGCTTTCTTCTTTAGTGCGTGGCATTCCAGTTCTTACCCACTAACTACCCTCATAGGAACTTCAAAGATTGAATAAGGGGAAGCCAGAATGAGTCACAGTAGTAGCTTCCAGGGTACAGTTACAGAGATGAATAAAACTACTTATTTGATTCTCTGAGATCAGAATCGAATTTCTACTCAGTTTTTGAAAGAATATTGGCAGAAAATTATAGTGATAGCAGTAATTGAGTTGGCCCCATGTGACAAGGATTTATAGTGTGAGATGTTAGTGTTGTTATTTTTAAAACCAGACAGAATTTGGAGTTTCTAGTTCATGGGAATGTTAGATCTTGCCTTTCTTCGGGGAGCACCTGTTTTGGGATAGGTACTTAGACAGTGAAATGAGGTGTGAGCTCCTGGAAGGAGACTAGGACAGGTGGTAAAATAAACAGTGGGGAGAGACAGCTAAGGCAGCAGTGAGAGCCAGAGACCAAGGCGAGGGAGTTATCAGGCCAAGAAGAAAAACAGCCGTGGGTGGGGGTTGGGGGGTTTGGAAGAGGGAGCATGGAGAAAGAGAGCAGGTTGGAGAGAGCAAGAGTGTGTCTAGAGGAAAGTAAGTGGTGAAAACAGTGGAAGTTGAATGGATTCAAAGTAATGTAGAAAAAAGTAGTGATAAAAGAGCAGTTAAGGGAGAGTAGGAGGTACAAAGTCAGGGAAGGTGAGATAGGTTAGAAGGATGGTGAGGAAGGAGAGAGGGACCTTTTGTAGGAGGCGGGAATGGACCCATGGGTTCAGCAACCTCGGTACTTGAGTTCTGGTTAGGAAAGAATTCAGAGCCAAGACCCAAACTATAAGGTAAATCGCAGAGATAGAAAAAGTCCTAGAAGAAATGGGCTTAGGAAACAAGTTATAGAGGTAAAGGGAGGGCCCTTGGGAGTGAGGTAGGTAATGAATGATAGGGACTGTGGGTGTGGGGTGGGGGGAAACCAGGGAAGGAAAAGGGAAAGGTGTGGGATGCTCCTGGGAGGGAGAGCACACTGGGTCCTCCTCCCAAGGGTTTTAAGGGTGGAGATTTTAGGGGAGGTCCCAGGGGAAGATCTTAATAGAATATTCAGCAACTTTCCAGGTATGTCCTTCAGGTTTGGGGTCTCCACTGATTGGTTGGTTGGTGCCAGGACAGAGGGGTCATCTGGTCCAGTGGCTGGTTTTGGGGCTTTTCTTCTAGGCCTGGAGCTGAAATACAACTGAGACCTAGATGTTACTTCTAGGGAGGAAAGGTCAGGAGGTCCAAACTGCATGCCCAGCCATATGCTAGAGGAGGATACACCCACCCTCTGATTGTCCGTTGCTGGGCACCTGGGGCTTTCCACCCTGGCGACCTTCTGTACCTGGCCCATTGACCTTGCTCTGCTCATGTCTGTCTACAACAGACCCTCTGTCCAGTGCCCTGCTAAAATAGGTGGGAGGCACTGCTGATGGTTTCTGATGAAGGTAGAATCCCAGCAGGTCCAGTGGTTGTCAGTCCTTCACAGTTCCCGAAGGAGATGTGCATCCCTTCACTTTTGCAAAGTTACAAACTTAAGCTGAATTAGGGGAATCTTCAAGTTACTGGACCTTCTTTTCATTTGAAAAAAATGAGCATACTTTTCAGTAAGAGTTTCTTTGAGTGATGATAATAGTTTATTACATACATAAAAGCTGAATTTTCCATATTTCATTCAAGATATGAAAGAACAGAAAACTCAAGCTGAGTATTTTTAATGATGCAAGTCATTCCATATGGCTTTGGTAGAATTTATTCTGGAGCCCTTGTTTTGAGGTATGCATTTTTTAAAAATTTTTTTCTTTTAGAACTGTCATCATTGACCAGGTGGTACTTTAAAATTAAATAAGGCCTACCTTGAACGGGAGTTATTCTGGAGCCAGTGACCAGTGAGATGACTTGGATGTGGGATAGTGAAAGAGATTTTTAGGATATAATGGAGTTTTGCTAAGGAGGGCTGACAGGGTTCTCTCTAAAAAGGCCCCTTGTGCATTAAAGCAAAGTTCTGCCTAGGGTTGCCCTTTCCTAAATTAAGGTCAGGTGTGGAGTAGGGATTGCCTGTCTGTTACTAGTTAATGGGTTCCTAGTGCGGTACCCTGGATGCTTTCTGCATCGTAAGGATGTCTTTCAAATCCTTTTTGATTTGCATTTTTATGTTGGGGCAATTTTACCAAAAATATCCTTCTATTAGAAGAATACAGGAATTTAATCAGTACGAAATGTTGGAATGTTCAAGTCTCAGAATAACTAATTAAATATATAATAGGCAAATGTGACAATTTGGCCTTGCTATTCTATTAGATTGAATATAAAAAGGCATAGCTGAAGAAAATTTATTTAGCTTAGAATAAAAGCATACATTTTAAAGTTGGCTTTGGAGAGCTGGAAGCAATTGTATTGTAAGTGTGTGTAATTATCTGCGTTCCTTTCCAACCTCTTTGGGATCAAATTGGTTTTCTCCAAGAAGGGCAATTATATGCGGGAGGCCACTTTTTGTTGAATTACTGTGCGGTGCACCCAGTGCATCCCACAAACCTGAAATCATAGATCCGGCTGCTATGATTTATAATACCCATTAATTACAGCTTTGTATTAAAGGCTTTTAGTTTTCTGCTTCAGTAAACCTAAATTCTCCTTTTGAAGAAGAATTGCTTACATTAGGTCTTATGCTAAATAGTGAAAGTCCTGTCTTTTAGAATCTCATCAGAGGACTTGATGCAGTGAGAACTTCTCAGTTGGCTTTAAATGTGCATTGCTGAAGCTGTTTAACTTTGGAGAGTGATGAGATACCTGGAAGAGATACTGGTTCTTGATGAGGAGGTGGACCGCATCACGGTCCAAAAGGGAAAACTGCAAAGCATTCATCAGAAAAGTATTTATCCACCAGATGTTTGTCATCCTTACAGCATCATGCCAGGCTTTGTACTGCACCTGGCACGCACTCTGCAACTAGCTCAGTGGTTCTCAACCCCGGCTGTTCTTTACATACACCTCCCCCCCTCCCCCATCTGCCAATTAAATACTGGGTGTGGATTTTTTTAAAGGGCTCCTTGTTGAATTTAATGTGTAGGCAAGCATGAAAACACAATCTATTCAGTCCTATCTGGTAGCTTTTCCCTTCTTTCCGGCCCCATATTCCCATATTCCTCTACAAGGAGAAAATATGATCAAGCGAAACAAATGAACAAAGCCAGGTTGCATTATGTTCTCCTGGGCCTCTTCCATAGTATAATTCTATTCAGAGGCAAACACTTCCCTGGCAACTCCTTTCAGTTTTGTACTTCATTTTATTTTCACCCATGTGAAGAATGTCTAAATCTAAGGTTTCTTTGCTAAACTTGACTATTTTCTAGCCAGTTCAGGGACCTGCTTTTGTGTGTGTGTGTGTGTGTGTGTGTGTGTGTGTGAATATTTAAAGTCACATTTGACCTAGGAAAGTTTTAAAATAAGGATTGATAGTATCTTTCATGACCACTTTCTTGCAGATTACTCATTACACTCCCTTTTGTTTAAAGTTCGCGCGCCTGAGGGATTAATCGTATTACCTATTCTTTTTTAAGGAGAGGAGCCCAAGAGCAGGTTCATCTTACACAGTGTCAGGTTGTCCATTTGAAAACGGGGTTGGTGTCTGTCATCTAATGATGCTACTTACTGTGCTATCTTTTATTTGAATACCAGAGGCCCGGTGCACTGGGGGGGGGGGGGGGGGTGTGGGTTCCCTCAGCCCGGCCTGCACCCTCTCCCAGTCTGGGAGCCCTTGGGGGTTGTCCAACTGCTGACCTAGGCCCGCTTGTGAGCTCGGCTTCTGGCTGAGTGGCGCTCCCCTTGTGGGAGCACACTGACCACCAGGGGGCAGCTCCTGAGTTGAGCATCTTCCCCCTGGTGGTCAGTGCACGTCATAGCGACCGGTCGTTCTGCTGTTGGGCCCAAACTGGCTCTCTGACATCCCTTGAGGGGTCCTGGATTGCAAGAGGGCGCAGGCGAGGCCGAGGGACCCCACTGGTGCATGGTCAGGGCTGGGGAGGGATGCAGGAGGGCTCCAGGTGTGTCCAGCCCATCTCGCTCAATATCGATCAGCCGGACCCCAGTAGCAAGCTAATCTTCCCGTCATGGTCTGCCCCCTGGTGGTCAGTGCACATCATAGCGACTGGTTGACCAGTTGACTGTCTGCCCCTTGGTGGTCAGTGCATGTCATAGTGACTGATCGACCGGTTGACTGCCCCCCTGGTGGTCAGTGCACGTCATAGCAAGTGGTTGAGCGGCCTTAGCATATAATTAGCATATTACAGTTTGATTGGTTGAATGGACAACTGGATGACCGGACACTTAGCATATTAGGCTTTTATTATATAGGATATAAAAAATTGCACATACCATACAATTCTACCATTTAAAGTATACAATTCAATGGTTTTTAGTATATTCATGAAGGTGTACAACCATCACCTCAGTCAATTTTAGAACATGTTCATCACCCCCAAAAGAAGCCTTATAATGTTTAGCTTTCACCTTCAATTCATCTATCTCCTTACTCTATGGATTTGACTACTCTGGGTATTCTATGTAAATGGAATCATACAATATGTGATCTTTGTAACTGGCTTCTCTCACTTAGCATAGTATTTTCAGGGTTCATTCATGCTGTGGCATGAGTTAGTATTCCATTCCTCTTTATTGCCTAATATTATTTCATTGTGTGGATGGTGCAAATGGATGAGTTATTATATGGAAGTAGCACATTGGTGGTTTTATTCTGACTTCTGTATCTTTCTCCTCTGACTCCAAACATTGTTTTGGTGACAACTGCCAAAGCCTTGCCTCTCAGTAGTAGCACAGGAGAGAACAGACGCAGTTGCACTATTAGGGGTAGAATGGAACCACTCATTCTTTTGTGCATTTATCACATTTATATTGAGTGCCTAACGTGGGCACAGCACTGTGCTAGATTTTGCAGTATATATAAACTTATAAAGGAAATGGCATAATGTATGACCTATGATGTAAGTATGTTTGCTGCAAGCAAAATCAGGTTCAGAAGAAGGAAATAATTGTTTTTGTTTATAATTTGAGGTTGCCAGTTCTCCTGGCTCCTAGGTTGTTTTTTTCTTTTTGTCATTACCTTATCTTCCACTGAAGTGGCAATGGTCTCCTATATAGGAGCTCTGTTCAACAAGTTCATTCTCCTACCCCCATACATTTAAATATTAAAACATGAATCTGAGTCATTTTTCCAGTTTAAAATCAATAAACATTTTTTTTTTTTTTTTTAGAATCTTGAAGGTTGTAGGTTATAATGGATCTAAAAATGTAGAGTATCATTTAGTACCAAGTTATTCAGAAACGTTCGGAAATGGCAAAGTACATTCAGCCACCAAAATTGCACAGTGATCATACCCTATTTAATTCAGCTGAAGTTCAAGTTAAAGGCAGGTTTAATGGATGGGAAACCTTGTAGCTTCTGGGTACCCTGATAAGCATTGCGTAAATACCAGTTGTAGCCACTTGAGTGAACTTCAGGTCCACAAGAGAAATTCTCTTTAGGATATTTTGAAATGCCGTTCATCTGCTTCACTTAGATTTCATAGCTAGGATATCATCCTTTGCTGTTGTTAATGCTGTGTGGTTTTATATCATATAAAAATATTCACAACGTCACTGTGTTTATAATTAGTTTCTCAGTACTTATCTTGCTGTCTGCTAAAACTCTGTAGGCCATCTCGATTCATTGATTTTATTATTATTATTATTTAAATATATTTTTATTGATTTCAGAGAGGAAAGGAGAGGGAGAGATAGAAACATTAATGATGAGAGAGAATCATTGATCAGCTAGCTGCCTCCTACACAACCCCTACTGGGGATCAAGACCACAACCCAGGCATATGCTCAGACCTGGAATTGAACCGTGACCTGCCGGTTCATAGGTTGATGCTCAACCATTGAGCCACACTTGGCTGGGCTTGAATCATTTATTTTAAATACCATGTAGTGTATGTAATATGATTATGTGATTTAAAACATTATAATAAACTGTAAGAACCGGAAAAATTTTATTTACTAATTTTGTAAATGAGTTGGATTTTAAGAATTTTGTAAAATTTTACTCCTAGTTTTTGAAGGTATGTTAGCATTACAAATAGTACTGAATAATTCTAATTTGAAGCATATGTATTCATTTCAAAGTAGTGTAAAGATATCTTCAGAATTAATAGCATCAAGTATAAAAAGTGTTTCTTTAAAACTTGAAATCTAAAGAAAATAGCCTTTTCCTCCACTCTTCTAAGGTAACTAAAATGCATTCTATTTGTATAACCTTTGTTTAAAAAGTTTTAAATGAGTGTTTATGTTACATTCACATGTAATTTTTCACATTTACATGTCTCTAAGCTGTATACTGTTAGCAGCAGCAACAACAATAGGTATTTTAGTTAAATAGTAAAAGACTAGATTTTTATGGGCAGAATAATAGACAGGAAGCTATAGCAGTGAGAGCGAATGGTGATAGGAGATATGAGACTCTCCTGAGCAAAGACACTTTTGTTTAAAATCAGATAATAACTTATATGGAAGGAGTCAGCATAAACCAAGTAGCATGTATGTGTGATTAGAGGCAGTATTTTTTTAAAGTAAGTTTATAGTGAGTTTAGATGGCACAGTATCCCTTGTTCATAGTCATAATACTCAATGTATCAGCGATAATACAAAATCATGCACTGCAGTAAAATGTAAGTTATAAAATAACAATAGCAGTGGCTAATATTGATTGTTTACTATAAGCCAGACAATGTGCATATATTTAACACCTGAAATCCTGTGAGGTGTAGTGATTTCTTTAAGAAACTGAGATACAGAGAGATTAACTTGCCAAAGATAATTTAATATTGACTAATCCCATTATCTGTGTGCTTGACCACTGTGATACTGCCATTTTTTGTTCTTTTTCTATAGGATTTTTTTTCTTGTGGTAAAATGCTATATATTCATTATAACAAGTTGAGCAAATTAGAGTATATTGCCTCTTCCTTGTATGTTTCCTGATACATACAAAAACATATATGAGATATTTGGAGGTTAACATACATTAATATTATGTGACTTTTATCTTTCTAAGAATGTATATTTTCTTAGCTGGAAATTAGGAAGTGAACTTTAGCTGGTGGGAGTATTATAGTTTGTATCTACTTTGGGTCAGACAGACCTGGGTTTGAAGCTTAGCAATGCCAGTCTACTAACTGTTCCCTTGAGCAAGCTTCTTACATCTCTGAGCCTGAGTTTCCCCATCTGTGAAGTGATTATCCTCATTTCCATGGTTCTGTAACTGACTGTCCTAGAGTGAAGAGAATAGGTTGAACTATATTCTGGGCTAAACATTTATTTCAGTATTTCTATATAATTTTAGTAGCTGGCCTAAAATGAAAATAAATCCTCTGAATTAAATCATCTGAACTGATTTACTTGAGTGTTAATTGATAATTGTGAGCATTATGCAGATGTCTTTCTTATATGGTAGTGCATGTGGAATTGCTTGATTGGTCATATTTACTTGGTTAATGTATTGTGGATTGCTAAAATAATGCTTCAGAACTTAAAATAATTCTTTCAGAAAAAACAGGATTAGGAAAAGTTATATGCTGACTGCTTTTATTCATACCCTTTTTATGATTCATCTTGTTTCTCTGGTCTTAAGTTGAGAAGAACTAATGATTTTTTCCTGTTTGAGTAGGGGATGATTTGCAGCTGGTCCATGGAGCTTTCTGAAAGATAGGCTTTTAAGCATAATCTAACATGTTCTTATTACTGTCTTACAAGGGAAAAAAGCTTTTTCTCTCTGTCTGTCTCTCTTGCCTCCGGATATATAGCCCCACACACATGTGGCCTTTAAGGAACACTGTCCTCATTATGGTGCTTAGATGGCTAAAGGAATGCTAGATAAAGACCTGGAAAATTACACCTATTCTCTCTTCTTCACTGCCACGCTATTGCCGGCAAACACTAATTTTTTCTTTATTTCTATAATTTTATTATTTTAAGAACGTTATATAAATGGAATATATTATGTAGCCCTTTAAAAAAAAAAAGAAAACCCCAAACACTTGTATTTTCAAATAATCTTAGATTCATAGGAAATTTGAAATACATTTTAGAGGTCCCTTCCATGTACTCTTTACTCAGTTGGCCCCAGTGGCTGTATCTTACACAACCATATTATATTATCAATTTCAGGAAATTGACATTGGTACAGTGTATGTGTATAGTTCTGTGGATTCATGTAACCACCACTGACATCAAGATACAGAACTGTTCAGTCAATACAAAGATCCCCCTCATTCTACCCTTTATGGTCACACCCATATCCTTCCTGCCTCTATTCCACCCTAATTCCTGGCAGCCGCCAATTTGTTTTCCATATAATTTTTTCATTTCAAGATTATTATTTACTAGGGGCCCGGTGCATGAAATTCATGCACGGTGGGAGAGGAGGGTTCCTCAGCTTGGCCTGCACCATCTTCAATCCAGGACCCCTCGGGGGATATCCGACCAGCAGTTGGACATCCCTCTTGCAATCTGGGACTGCTGGCTCCTAACCACTCACCTGCCTGCCTGCCTGATCGCTCCTAACTGCTCTGCCTGCTGGCCTGCTCTCTCCTAACTACTCTTGCCTGCCAGCCTGATCGCCCCTAACTGTTCTCCCCTGCCAGCCTGATCACCCCTAACTGCTTTCCCCTGCCAACCTGGTCACCCCTAACTGCTCTCCCTTGCCGGCCTGATCACCCCTAACTGCTTTTCCCTGCCAGCCTGATTGCACCTAACTGCTCTCCCCTGCCTGCCTGATCGCCCCTAACCACCTCTGCCTTGGCCCCACCACCATGGCTTTGTCCGGAAGGATGTGTGGTCTATCCGGTCTAATTAGCATATTACCCTTTTATTAGCATAGATAGGGACTCATGCAGTATATGACCTTTTAACGTTGACTTTTTTCTTGGTCAGCATAATACCCTTGAGACCCACCCAAGTTGTTTCATGTTCCAGTAGTTCCTTTTTATCACTGCATGGTTTGTTTAACCAGTCATCTGTGGGAGAACATTTGGACTGTTGCCATTTTGAGCTATCGTGAATGAAGCTGCCATCAACATTTGTGTATAGGTTTTTGTGTGCACATAGGTTTTATTTTTTCCTTTGTGATGAATGCCCCTGCGTTCAATTACTGACTTACATGGTAATTGCATGTTTAGTTTTTTAAGAAGCTACTCCCCAGAGTGGCTATTCCATTTACATTTCTACTAGCAATGTAAGAGTGGTCTACGTTTTTTCCATTTTAGCTATCATTTGGTGTCATCACTATTTTTTTATTTTCTTCATTCTGATAGGTGTGTAGGGTTATCTCATGGTGGTTTTAATTTGCTTTTTCCTCATGGCTAATGATACTGAACATTTTTCTCCCCATCAAATACTGGTTGAGTTAGAAACCGACATGTTTCAAGAAGTTTTTGTTTTTGTTTTCTTTTTTCCTGGGTTGGACAGGTAAGAAGAGAAAGAGACAGAAAGATGAATTTGGAAACTATTGAACTAGTGTAAGTGGGAAATTCAGAAGGCTTTTTGGCTGGCTAAGGTAAACAGAGAAAGAATGGCACAAATGTCTACATAGATATGAAGAGGTAAGGATAATGGAGAGAAAAAGTAAATGAAAATTTGGGTATTGATGTTTGATGACTGAAAGTTCAGGGTATAATTGACAAAAATAGATAATTGTGAACTTTCTTTTTAATTTGGATATTCATTTGGCTCACATTTTGCTTGGTTATAAGCAATAGTAAGCAAAAGAAATATATAAATCAGAGATCTGGAAGGGGGAACGCAGGAGGGACCAATTTAATAGGCATTGGTGGTCAGCAGAGTCTCATCCGATAGAAGATTGAGGAAGATAAGGGTGAAGAAAGGTGTTGGGGGCACTTTCAGTCCACTGGTATGTGCAAATGCCAGATCGGAAGGGATTGAGGTATAAAAGTGCCCAATAAGTTTGGAATGTTTGTTTTTTTAAACACAGGAGAAGTAAGCATAGTTATAGAAAGAGAAAAGAGGGACCAAGTGAACCATTAAAGGTTTAAGATACATGTGAGAACAGGTTGTCTCAAAGCTGCGAGCAAAGGTTCTTGATGGAAGCAGGATGTGAGGGGCATGTTAGGGACAGTATCAAGAGGCAGAAGAAAACATCCTCTCTGTCAGGGAAAGTAAATACATCTTTCACGGCCCAAGAGGGAAGAGAGAGAAGGATGTGACGAACAGAGAGTTTTGAGGAGGGAGACTGAGGACAAGCATCAGATGGCTTCTTTGATCTTAGGAAAGTAGACTGTTTTTTTTTTATCAGACATTTTGGATGATTCCAGGTTATTTATTTTTAAAACAATTGCTTTGATTAGAGCCCCAGGATATGAGTTCAGTATAATCTTTCATTAAATGTTTAAACAGCAGCAGCAGCAGCAGCAGTGAAAAGAAGTGCCAGCAGCGTAAACAATATATCTTACAATCCTGTCAGTGGGTTTGTTTAAAAGGGACACATTCGTGTCTACCTGTATATCATGCCAGAAAGGAACTGTATTTAAAATTTAATGGTGAACACGAAAATACACTAATCACATATGGTAGTTAGAAACAAAATAAAACACCCAACACAAAATTGATGACTCTCAGGTCAACCAGAAGCTAGGATTTTTTTTTTTTTAGTGATGCAGGGAAGATGAAAGGTTTGATGGACAAGGCATTGTAATACTGACTGTTCATTCAGCGCAGATTATGATAATCTGTAGGCCTAGAAGGCAGAAGAAGGGAAAGACTCACTCAGATGGAAGGGAATGGGAAAGTGAAGGAAAAGCCATTTGTTGTATTGCACATAGGGTTTCTGATTGGGAAGTGGTGGTGGTGTGTTATACTATCATTAATCACTAAGAATTAGGATTTCATCTAAAACGTTTCATCTAAATATTTAATAAAAAGTAAAGTAAAGTATTCATTTCTTGGCAATGTAAGGTTATGTAACTTGCAGTGAAATGTAAGCCAGTAGTGGCACAAGAAGACAAATTGTAATGTAGAAGTAGTAAAAAAATAAATAAATTAAGTGACCTTAGTTTGGTGCTAAAATGATTAAGATATTAAATAGTTCTGATATTCTTGCAATAGTATGAGGCTTTGTATCATCTTATTCATTGATTTAATGGTACTTTATGCCATGTCAAATACTTGATCCTATGATTATTAGGTACTATTCATAGTCGAAATTTATTTACTTTGGCTCGCTTGTTCACAAATATTATTTGATCTTGCTTGAGCTTCATAGACTTAAGAGCTTTAGCACATGGGAAATAAAAATGGTGTTTTTCACTTGGATAATTACATAAAATCTCTTTATAACTGATTCTTAAACCCGATACACAGGTGTTTGGAAAGTAAATAATAGTGGTGGGGATTGTTGTAGGGATTATGGTGTCATTAGCAGTTGTATTTTATTTTTTTCACCCTAGAATAAGAACGCATAGACATAAGTGTATGGAATGAGAAAAAATGCACATGGTTGCTTGTCTCAGAATAAAAAACCCTGGCCTGTCTGTCCAGTAGTATTTTGTGAAACTACTCTTTCCTCACTCTCCTCTAGCTGTACCTCGTTTTTCTGTCTCAGGGCCTTTGTGTATTTTCCCTTCACAGGGACTATTCTTTTTCCAGATTTCTGTGGTTCCTTTGAACACTTGAACTTTAGACCCTTACGTTTGTTTTGCCCTCATCATGGCAGGCTCTCCACCCAGATATTCATATGGTGTGTGTCCTCACTTTATTCTGGTCTCTCTCCTCAAATGTCATCTTCTAAGGGAAAATGTTCCTGTCTAAAATACTAGTACTCTTGCCTTCCCCAACTGTCCTTCTCGTGTCCTATCCCCTTAACATGTTGTTTTTATTATAGCACTTAATCTCACATTACATTGAATTTTATACTGTCTCCACCAAAGAGCAGGGATTTTTTTGCCTTGCTCACATTTGTGTCCTTAGCATCTAGAACTATGATTGTCTGGGTCGGGGAGGTACTCAAATAAGTACTGATGATTGGATAGATACTTGCTTAATTAAGTTGTGATGTTCAGCTGAAACTAATATAATAAATGTCAGCTGTAAATGGAAAAAAACACAGTTTCTTAAAAGTTGTAGAGACAAGTGACTTTGGAGCTGGTATTTTGGAGATACTTGAATAGGGGGTTAGCTGCATGGGGTGATTAGTAGAGGGACGGATAAATATCCACACTGCAGGTCCAGATTCTGTGACCATGTGACATAGGCTGGGAAATCATAATTTCACATCCTTCTGGCCATGGTGGTTAGTCTAGGACGTCTTGACCCAAACTGAGCTGGAGGGCAGAAAACCTGGCTCTATTCTGTGAGACCTTGTCATTCCTGCTTTCTGTCGCTCTTCCTTAGATTCTGTGAGCTACTCCAGCCTGGACTCCTTTTAATAATTGCTGGTTTCCCCTTTGAATAAAGTTTTGTGTCTGTTCTTTGGCCCCTAAGAGTTCTGCCTAATACAGGAGGGCAGAGATGGGTCATGCGAATTAGGTCAGATTTTTCTATTATAAGATCTGAGCTGGTATTAGTCTATGGTAAGGGTTGATGAGTATAGCCTGTGTTTTCCTGTTTTTATTTTAGGTCTCTAAGGCAGAGTAGGAGATGGCAGGGGTGGGGGGTAGGGGGATATATCTATATTTTGAAAACTCTTAGTTTATAGGAAAATTGAGTGTTTATAGATATCCACACATTATCACCAGTGGCTAGAGAATTATTCATTCATTTGCTTATTCTGTAAATATTTAATGAGTGCTTATCCTGTGCTGGATGTTATCTTTACATGCAAAGGTTAATTACTTCATTTGTCCGTTATCTATTGAATGAAAACTCTATGCTGTGCTTTATGGGGGCAGAGATGGACAAGCCCTGGCCTCTGCCCTAAAGGAGTTGCTGTCTAGGAGGAGAGCAACAAGCAGATAGATGTGTGAAAAGCAGAAGCGTGTACTGTAGAGACACCAAGGAGGGAGTCACCAGCTGTAAGGTTAAGGCATGGGCCAGATAGAGGTTTCCAGGAAGGCCCTTAAGGAATGGAAAAGATGAATAGGTGTTTGCATGAGGAGTGTAAAAGGAGAAGGGGACTCCAAAGAGCAGAGATGTTGGAACTGCTGGGCCAATGGGAAGAGCTGCTTTGCAGAATGGCTGGAGCATCTAGCCTAAGGGGAGGAAGGCTTGGGTGAGGGATGGGACTGAATGAAGATGGGGCAAAGGGAGGTAGAACAGGTGAAGGGTCGAGACTTTATCTTGAAAGCAGTGAGGATTCACTGACAGGATTTAAGTGTAAGGGAACAGCAGAGCAGGTTTGTATTTAGCAGGATCCCTGGAATGACAGAGTGGAGTGTAGGCAGGAGGTATTAAGACGAGGCAGGAAGACCTTAGAGAGCAGACTCTGAAGCCTCATGTTCTTAGACACAGGTTATCTTTAGGTAAAGAAGAGGCTCAAGAGACCTTACCTGGTGAGAGGCAGTAGATTCAGCCTCCAGAGGGCACTGGGCAGAGCACACACATTCCTGATACATTTAGTATACACGGCATGTTCAACTTCCTAACAGTTTATTGTCTTCCTAACTCAACTGCCATATTTCATATTAAATGACAAACCTAGAAATCAGAAATGAGATGTTGGAAAACAGTTGGATAACCAGTATTGACCAGTATTTATTGTGAAATAACTTGGTCTTGTGAAATGATGTCTGGGAGAAATGGATCAAAATTGAGTAGACACAGAGCAAATATTTCTGTGGTTAGTTATTTTATAAAACTTACTGGAGCCATAATCTTGTGTTCCCTCAGAGCGTACATTTGTTTTTTTCTAGTGTGAAGCATAAAGATTTTTATTCATATTCCTTAAAAAAGCAGTTCAGAAAAATGTGTGTGCTGAGTACAAATCCATTTAATGTTTATTTGTAGTGGCTTTTATTGAGCCCTTGAATTTTGCATTTTTGCATTAGAAAAACAATTTAAAAAATCACTATTCCCCTAGAAAATTACAACAAAGAAATGTCTTTTAATAAGCTTGTTTAATATTAACTTTTAATTGGAACAAACACTCAACTTGGTTTTGAATCAGTGTCTACAAAATATTCATGTAGTAAAGACAGACAAGAAGGTGGAAACTAGTGTGAAAGACATATATCTAACTTGTGTCCCAAGGTGTTTGTATATATGAATGTATATATATTATTTTGTAAAGAATTGTCTACTTTTGGGTAAAAATGTAGCAATGTCTATCATGTTTGGAGCTGAGAATAATTGATCAATAAAATTTGGAACCTTAAAGTCATTATTTTTATGGTACAACAAACACTATATTTAGAAATAATGAGAAGTAAACACATTCACTAACTTGTGGAGGAGACATTTTACTAAAAACCACATAGTGGTAATAGTTTCATTTTACTTTTTTAGAAGCAGATTGGATCCACTGGGAATTGACATAATTTGAGAATTCAGTAAATGTATTCTTAGGGTAATTACTTCAAGGGTAAGCTTGTGAATTCTGAGAAAAGCTTAGTCAAGATGTTTGAATTAACAGAACTAATAGTAATAGCTGGATAGCAACAGCGAGTAGCTCTTAGCACAGAGCCCGTTGTTTTTGCACAACACATATTTGCTGAATAAATAAGTAAAGGCATATTATGTGTATGTTTCATTTATTATTCTGAGTTCTTACAGTAGGCATGTAAAATAGGAACGGGTCCCCTCATTTTACAGATGAAGAATTTGAAGCACTAAAGGAATTAACTCCTTATTTCAAGGTCATATTGCTAGGAAGGATTAGGATTTGGATCCAGGCATGTCTGACTTCAAGCTCAGGGTGGCATCATTCATTACTGTGTTCTTTCTGCCTGATTTCTCACTTCCTCTTCCAGTCTTATATTAAAATCCTAGTAAGTAACTCTGGCTACAGTGAGATGATACACAATATTGGTTTTGTGTTGTAGGTGGCTGGAAAGGAGAATTTCACTGGAACAGACAGCCACAAACGGTGTGGTGTTTGCTGGTGGTGTTGGTTGGAATCCCAGTACGTAGGTCAGATTTCCCAGAATTACTGCCTCAGCAGCATTTCCTGAGCAACACCACCCCCATCATCTGCAATCTAATGTGAATCAGGAACAATGTCCTGGGGAAACTGTAGAGTTTACACAGGGCAGTTTGAAAGCTGTGCAGGTTTAACAGTGGAAAAGGGGGGTGGGGTGGGTTAGAACAACAGTAGAAAGTAGGGTTAGCAGTCACTCAGAATTTCACTGAAAAATATGTGATTCTGAGAATGTGTTTTTTTTTTAAATATTGAAAAGAATTCTAATTGATCCATTGCAAAGACATTGAACAAGCAAATAATGTTAATAAAAATTTTAAAATAAAATATTTAAGACAAAACAGCAGTGCAGAAAATAAGATGTTTGCATAATTATGCACATTTTAACACTTCCACATTCTTTCGGGAACTCAAGCCTTTAAATTTTGGAACCATGTTAACTTACAGGCAAATAAAAGAATGTAATGAACATGTTCTACATAAAGTTATAACCTGGAAAACTACTGCCCTAGATTATTATTGCCAGATAGCAATTAAGTGTTTTTTAGAAACAACAGTCTGAATAATTCTTTGCTTTTCAAAATATCCAAGAATTATACTAGAAAACTGTGATTTTTAGAGAGATTAAAACGTTTAGGTGTATCTACATAATGTCATGTTCTCTGGCCCATCAACCTAGATATATTTATTCACTAACCCTGGTTCTGATACTAAATATTTTGTTAGATGTCTCAGAACAAGTAAGATGTATTTTAGATATGCAAAAATTTTAAAATGTAATAATATGAATCATCTAGTCCTAATTGGGCATCCATTTTGTTGATGATTTCAATTAACAGTAATAAGTACGCCAAAGATAAGTAGCACAATTAACATATTCATACATCAAAAATTAAATGACGGTAGTGCAATTACTAAATTTAATTTTAATTAAATCTGGTTAGAATTTCTTTTGAGTAAACATTTTTTAGAAAGATTAAAACATTAAGCTATAGAATTCTGTTCTACATGAAAATCTTATTCTTTATCATCTTACCCTATTACAACTAGAAATTTACAATACCTTCTGAATATATTCAACTGAGCTGTTACCTATAAGGTGAGAATTCTGTGTACAGAATTCAGGAATCACCTTTAAAAATTGGGCATCGAAATTATTTGTCTTTACATTTTCCTGTTTGCTTCTGGGTAAGCATGAGATAATCCTGGTTCAAAGGTGCTTAATAAAATGTAAGTGGTCACATTTCTATGAAAAACATGTCCGTGTTCCTATGTAAGGGGCAAGTAATTTTCCAGTTATATCTGCAAAGTTTCATAATTAAGGATTCAGAGTGTTAGTCAGTATACATCATCCAAAGGTTGTTCCTTTCTTTGAATCTCCAGATAATTTTCAACAAATCTATTCATAAAGAATTAAACACCAGGTTGTGTGTGTGGGTGCGTTTTAGTATTTTTATTTTGACATTTGATAAGTAGTTATTATATGATAAGAAACTGTCTTAACTCATTCATATAGTAACTATTCTATGGTTGAATTTGGTTTTAACTATTAAAATTGTATACAAGGAAATTAGAGGTGTTGTAGTACTTGGCTGCGAATAACTTGCCATCTGGTGTTGGGTCACAAAATGCTATTTCATTAGTGCTGCGAAAACAGCCAAACATGAAGTGATTCCTGAGCGTATCTACCAGTTGTCTTGCAATGCGCTTTCTTCTCTTAAATCTGAAGACCCAGATTCTACTTATTCCACAGACTGCAGGTACTGGTACATTTGAACATCGCCAAGCCCTATGACATTCTTCAGAACTTGGAAGTTCTGGACTAGTTGGTTCAGACAGGACATGGAAGGCCTGTTGGATGGGCTCTGCAATTAAACATCCAACTAACTACTCTCTTTTCATCATCTATAAAGAGAAACGTTTTGGTTTTGTTTGGACATCTGGGAAAAACTTGCTGAAAGCCCAGTTCATTATCAACAAGTTCTTGCACTTCTTCTACCTTTTTGATAGCATAACTTGGATCATGTGGAAGAACCAACACAATTTTCCCATCCCCAAACTCTGCTACTACACATTCTTTATTTTTTAAAATATATATTTTATTGATTTCAGAGAGAAAGGAAGAGGGAGGGAGGGAGAGAGAAACATCAGCGATAAGAGAGAATCATTGATCAGCCTTCTGCATGCCTCCTGCTAGGGGTCGAGCCCACAACCCAGACATGTGCCCTGACTGGGAATCGAACCATGACCTCCTGGTTCATAGGTCAATGCTCAACCACTGAGCCACGCCAGCTGGGCATGTTCTTTTTTCCAGCCTGTGTATTTGATTCCCCCCAGAAATCTGTGGTGATGCTGAACATGCTGCAGTTCATCTTCAGGGTTGGAAGCAGTACAGATCATGCCACAAGACTTACACATGGGAGCTCCAAAAGGTTTCTGACCTGCGTCAATTATGAGCTGGTTTTTTGTTTCTTGATTTACATCTCTGGCATTAATACTTTTCTGTGTATTGGTCTGTTTCAAAAAGTTCGTAGGTGTGATGGATGCCACAGAAGACTGTTCTCCAACTAGAGTTCTTTTTGTATTGAGTGAAGACACACTGAAAATGGGATAGACAGTGGACTCAGAAGAAACTGCCTTGTTTTCACTGTCAGAATCTTCTGAAGAAAAACATGTATTTTCTTCAGGTTTATGCTCCCTGGATGAAACTACTCCACTTGATGAATCCTTTATTAATTTCTCTTCATTTTTGCTTCTTATACCCAGCAGCTCAATGTTCAGTTCATTTTCTAGCAACAAGCACTTTGAACTTGCCTTGTCTCAAAACTTTTTCTTTCATTGATAGTCTCAACATCAGAATCTTTAATCACTTCTGATTTATTCTCTTGAGTGAGTCCCAGTAATGGCTTATTTTCCAGAGACAATTTTCTAAGAGAGGATTTTTTTCCTAACAAAAAAATGCTGCTCCACCCTGCAGTGTTACTTGTGGTTTGACTTTTTGGCTTAGAACTCAAGGAGCATTTAAATTATTTTCAGCTGAATAACAACTGTTTTCTTCCTCTGCAGTTGGTTTGCAGGCCACTTGATTTTGCTTGGAATTTTTAGAATTCTTTGATACAGGCTTGCTGCACTTATCAACTTGATTGACATTTAGCAGTTAAACTCTTCTGTGGTTTTTTTCTTCATCTTCTTGGAGCAGATTGGTTTTTCCTGCATTTTTTTTTTCCTGTCACACTGGGAAAAGAGGTATCTTCATTATTAGTTTTTAGACAAATGGGTCTACTCACTTTTATCATCTTTCTCTCTAATGGATTGAGGTTAACACTTATCTTTGTTATAAAAGGATATAGTAGACACACAAGATTTAAAAGGTGGACCTTGATTTGCAGATGCTAATCCATCTTTTGTAGTTGTTTTGAGCAGACTTGAAATGACCTTGTTGAGAGCAATGCACATTTTCTTTTCATCATTACTTTGGCAAATGTATTTTTTATTAGGTGATGAAAATATATTTTCAGTAAAGTCCAAAATTAATTTCTTTGATGGAATCAGATAACAGGTTGTCACAGTTCAAAGAATTCTACTTCCTTTTCCTTGGAGTAAAAGCTGACATCTTCTTAATTGAACCCGTGCACCTCAGAGCCTGTCAGCTCTTTTAGCCGAACTAGTTGCTCCGCCCCTGAGAATGTTTTTGTATTTGTTGAGCAAGTGACACCTGTTGCTCCCCCAGAGGAGGAGTCCCACTCTGGAGCATAGCGTAGGCAGTGATGGCGAACCTATGACACGCGTGTCAGAGGTGACACGCAAACTCATTTTTTTGGTTGATTTTTCTTTGTTAAATGGCATTTAAATATATAAAATAAATATCAAAAATATAAGTCTCTGTTTTACTATGGTTGCAAATATAAAAAAATTTCTATATGTGACACAGCACCAGAGTTAAGTTAGGGTTTTTCAAAATGCTGACACACCGAGCTCAAAAGGTTCGCCATCACTGGCGTAGGGCATGACAATGCCGGCCACCACGGTGTGGATTGTAGGTGTCCAAGTCACCAGGAAAGGCATGACTCACACACAGACCCTAGATGGAACAGCGCTTTCCTCACATAGAGAAGAGGCAGACAAGGTCAGCTTCAGTCGAGAACGTGGTTCCCTGTGGCCAGACGATGCCACAGGGGGATGGTCTGCAGGCGCCCTCTGCGCTGCAGGTGAAGGACCCCATTCCCTCCCTGCCCAGAACAGAGAGAGCAGTGGGCTTGGCCAGGTGCCACATGACACAGAGGCTTAAGTAGAACAACAAAGGTCAAACCTAGAGCATGTAAAGATATTCCCAAACAAAGATATGACCAGTACAGGGAGTAAGAGCACTTTACCGCTTTGTAAGAGAATCTGGGCCCCAACCCTTTCCTAATGCCGCGCATGACTGCCTCTCCCAATACTTAGGTTGTACCAGAAATATCTCAGGTTAGGAGTTGTGTAAAGGAGTTCAGCTCTATTTTAGGAAGTATTTTTTTAATTGTTGATATTAGTCTGACAATTGGAGTACATGTTTACTTATGTACATGTGGTACTTACAAAGTGTTAGATTATTTACACTTAGTGTTGTCTATAAATCCTTACAGGATTTTCTCATATTTTACCAGCTTCCTAAGCTATAGCACAGGGATCTCATCCCTTTGCTAAGTGATCTGGGATTGTGTGAAGATAGTTAATGGGGACTGCTGGCTCTTTTCTCCAAAGCTAACCGTGGAGAGGAAAGCATGGACCAGAGGAAACAACTGAAGTAACTGAAGAACCCCAGGGGTGACCAAGGCTGTTGAGAGTTGGTGTAGGTGTGTGGGTAGTTGGGCCTATGGCACAGGGTTGCCTGAGAAATCAGATAATACATTAGTTTAAGTTTCTTTCCTTTTAAGTTTTGTGTTGACCTCATTTTCTCCAGTTGCCTTGAAATGATAATTGCTGCCCCTCTGTTACAGAAATTGATGTCAATAGGGTGCATTTAGGGCGGCGTGACAGCCCTGCTGGGGTGTGAGCTGAGAACTGGCACGTGCTAACCAGCAGACAAGGCTCTTTTCTCCCAGGGCTCGCAGATCATACTTCACAGAGATGCCTTCCCCCACTGCTGCTGCTTTAAGAGATTAAAGGCTAAAAGGAGTTGCCAGGTGGCACACAGCAAAAGAAGTGGTCAAGAGTGGTTATTTGGCGCTCTGGCTCATCCCCTCCATCTTTCTCAAATATATCAGGAGGGATAATAGTAGGACTTAGGTTTTGGCCATTTTTCACACAGGTTTCCAGATCTGTTAGCTCATATCCTTTGGTGAATATGATCACCTGGGCCAAAATAATTGAATGCATGAAGAGTACAACCACTATTGAAAGCATAAAGGGATAAACTGAATAGTATATACCTCACGAAGCAGAGTTGTGAGAACAGAGGGATCAGTAATTTAAAATAAACATAATTATATATGTTCTGTGATAGAGGAGGATAGTTGTAGTATTAAGAAGGAAGAAGAAGTGAAAAAGAGCAAACGGAAATATTAGATAGACAAATGTAGCTGAAGTAAAGAACTGAATAAATCAGATAAATAGGATGGATACAAGAGAAAAATAAATTAATGAACTTGAAGATCATGTAGAATTCTGAAGGCGGAGGAAAAGCAGAGATAAAAAATATCAAGAAGGCTAAGAGAGATGATGGAGAGAGATATTAGTGCTGACATTAGAATAGTAGGATTCCCAGAAGGGAGAAAAGAAATTGGAGGAGAGAAAAATATTGAAAGAAATAATGATGATAAATTATTTAAAATTAAGAAAGAACAAAGACTACAGATCGAAAGGGCTAATAGAATACCAAGGAGGAAAGATACGAAAACCTACATCTTGGTAGGCTAGTGAAATTGAAGAATATCATAGCCAAAGAAATCTAAAAAGTTTTGGAACACAAGAATAGATTATCCATAAATGAACATAAATCAGACTAAGTTATCTTTTCAGCCCTGAGGTTCTCAGTTATTCTGCATATTCTTAAGGTTAGGGAAATCATCTGTATAATATATAATTCAAACCTTGTCAAATAAATTTATTAAATCGCATTGTATTTACTAAAGTATTTCTCCATGGAATAAGGAACATACTTGCTTTTATAAACGTCCTGCTTGAAAAAAATTTAGAGTGGCTGATCACAATATATAAGTTTATGATTTTATACAAATAATTGGGAAAAGTTGTTATCATTTTTATTAAAGGGATTCATCTCTCATTTTCTTATTTTATTTTTTTAGTTCTACTTGACCTCATATTGGGGCATATTCTTTTTAGAAATGTGTTTATGTAGCCATAGATGTAAATGGATAATTTTCTACTTCTAGTAATTATATATGACACAGGTGATTTTCAGTTGATCTTCTTCATGCTCCTGGATTTTCAATTACTTAAATAGCATGATATCACTGCTTATGTACCAGAAAAGAAACCATATTCATCTTTCGTTCAGAAATTCTCTGTCCAGTAAAAATATGTTACACATGTAATTTAAAAATGTCTATATCCACATTTAAAATGTTTTATAAGGATGAAATTAATTTTAATGTATTTTATTTACCCAATACACACTAAATATTATCAGTCTAACATGTAATCAGTATACATAATTTTAAATGAGATATTTTACATTCCTTTCTGCATGCAAAGACTCTGAAATTTGGTGTGTATTTTCCAGCACATCTCGATTTGGACTAGCCACGTTCCAAGAACTCAGCACCACAAGCGGCTAGTAGCCAACACATTGTGAGTGCAGCCCTAAAGCAAATGATGGTTCAGTATTCTGAGAAGTGTTGGGTGGCTAAAGAGTTTCTTGTAAGAAGGTATCTTCTTGAATTCAGGGATCTTAGGACTGAGTGGTCCTGTAGCAACTGATACTTCTATCCATTAGTTGTAGCTAATCATGAAAAGAGTGTAAGACATTATTTGATTGCTATCATTTTCAGGGTAGAACTAATGTTAAACACGTAAATCTACAGAATGTTCTGAGATTGGCTGATTTTATAGTTTTATTTCTTCAGTTCATATAGTTCTTCCAGGATTTTTAAAAGGCAGTTCAGACTTAACCCGGACAAAACTGAATTTCTGATCTTTCCTTCCAGATCGGCGTCTGCCCACATTACTGAGTGGCATCTCTGTTCTTTCCCACCACAGGGCCAAAAATTCTTTCTTTGACTGCCAGCTAGCACGGGAAAAGTCACAGGCTGCTGTTGCAAATGTCCAGTTCCCTTAAGTCCTTAGTTGCCCATACTTTTGCTGTGATGTATCTTTAATGAAAAAAGTCTGCTGAGTACTTTTAAGTAATGTTAATGTCACTTAAAAAAAAAAACAACAACTCAGTAGCGATTTAGGCCAAACCTGTGTGTTTCTCAGTATTGACTTTAAAATTCTGTCAGCTGTCTGATAGTTCACATGCCAACACTGTTGAAGCATCTTGGTAGGCCTAATTTTACTGGTAGTTGCTGCTAGCATTCATTTACATCTGATTGAAAGGAGCAAACTGAGGGGCGAGTATAAGGCAGGCAGAAGGGCAGAGCAGGAAAAGCCAAGCTTTGCATGTGGTATACTGTGCTCTGGGCATCCTGTGGTCATGTGAGCAAACGTTTTATTAGAGAAAGCAAACTTTCACTACAATACAGATCTCTCTCTCTTCCCAATTTTATAACTGTTGACGATTCTTTAGTTGCAACAAAATTTTTATTTGAAGATTTGTTGCTTCAAAATAATACTGATTTGGGCCTTTCTGTGTGCAGTGAGATCTTTTGGAACTCACATTGCCTAACTAATAGAAAAGGGTTTTTGTTCCTTTTCCCTTTTTCCTAAAATATGGATATGTCAGATATAAAGGATGGCTATTACTCAGACTTGTCCTTTGCTTGTCTGGTTATCCATCAAACACTATCAACTCGATTGTGCCAGAAAGGAAGAAATAATGTCATTAGAAAGCAATCAGTCACATGTGTATCAAGGTCTTTTAAAAGGCTCAACTAACTGTTCTGATATCAAAGGATGTTTTACAAATATGATTTGCTAAAATGGTTACTCTTTTTTTTTAAAAAAATATTTTATTTTTTACAGAGAGGAAGGGAGAGGGATAGAGAGAAACATCGATGAGAGAGAAACATCCATCAGCTGCTTCCTGCACACCTCTTACTGGGGATGTTCCCGCAACCAAGGTACATGCCCTTGACCGGAATCGAACCTGGGACCTCTTGGTCCGCAGGCTGATGCTCTATCCACTGAGCCAAACCAGTTAGGGCTAAAATGGTTACTCTTAGGAACTGTCTTTGACAGGTTTGCTTTACCCCCTCCCCCCCCTTTTAAAAATATATATTTTTATTGATTTCAGAGAGAGGAATAAGAGGGAGAGGGAGAGAGGGAAAGAGAGAGAGAGAGAGAGAGAGAGAGAGAGAGAGAGAGAGAGAGAGAAAGAAACATAATGATGAGAATCATTGATCGGCTGCCTCCTGCAGGCCCCACACTGGGGTTGGAGCCTGCAACCCTGACATGTGCCATAACTAGGAATTGAATGGTGATCTCCTGGTTCATAGGTCAATGCTCAACCACACCAGCTGGCCCCTCTCTTGATTTCATACCTTAGTACTTTGAGCCAGATGGGCTAGGTGCACTTAGTATTATGTCACAGTGGTGCAGCTTGCAGGAAAGTGTCAGCTAGGGTCCATTCCCTCACTAAAGTGGCAGCTCCTAATTTCAGGCATTCAAAACAATAGGCAATTGTTATTATAAAAATAATCATAGCCACATTATTTTCTAAAAATCTTTCCAGCTAAGCAAGGAAGGATTCTTTCAGACCACTATCGCTTCTTTACCATAGAATTTAGTTATTGTCTACATTACAGGCATGTCAAACTTGCGACGGGTGGGCCGCATGTTTGACATGCTTGGCAACTTTAAAAATAATAGAAAAGGCCATAACCTGAAGGGATATAAGGAATAAGAAAAGTATCTGTTTTTCTCAGGAAATTTTAACTTCTAAGGTCATCTAAATGAACAATGAACAGATTTATTCCTTTATGTTAATAAATTCAGAAACTTGAGTCTGTGTTCTTAAGGGGATTGTACATTATTTGAAACCTCCATGAGTTTATTATGATTGCCGGGGGTGGGAAGTGAGGAGAGGTGGAGGAGGGTTTAGGGAGGATAAATGGTGATGGAAGGAGACGACTTGGGGTGGTGACCACACAAGGCAGTATACAGATGATACGTTGTGGAATAGTGCATCTGAAACCTGTATAAATTCACCCCAATAAATTCAATAAAAATAAGAGAAATGTCTATAAGTTTGGAAATGAGAAGACAGCAGGGATCCAGGGAACTACTTCTGCTAATTCCTAATTTGGGAGGAAAAAAAGGCAAGAAAGAAAAGAAGAGGCTTTGTGGGAACCCTGCTGTGTTTGTTGAAATATTTAAAAATACATTAATTTTATTTTTCTTCATATTTCTTTAGTTGTCTTAAGTGAGTTTTATCTCTAAATTTATGATGCAGTAAAACCTTTTGGAAAATGCATCTTATCTGATGTTAGAATGTGCAATGAAAAGTCCAGTGTTGTTTAAATGTTCCTATCACAGCAAAGATATTTTACTTCTCTATTTCCTTTTTATAATGAAAGGTTGTTAATGAATGGTTGGGTTTTATGTCCTAGTAATGGAAATTATTTATTTTTGTCAGTTCTGATTTGTTTTAAATACATTCAGATGGTTTATAATTAATCACAAAGCTCTACTTTGAGCAGGCAGAACAAGCTTGTCTGTGTGTAACTGAAAGCTGGTCAAATATTTTAGGAAGCTTCTTTTAGAAGCTTAAATATAAAAATTCTTTAGTGGAGGAACAAAGTTATGTAATAGCCTATATTTTTAAAGGAAAACTGTAGGACTACTTCATGAACAGAGAAGATTGCTTAAATTTCAACTAAACTTAATTGAACCTAAAAACAGTATACTGTCTGATGATTTCAGGTTAGAGACATAGACTGTGAAATGTGGAGGCACATTGAGCCATTTTATACTTAACTAAAAGCATATTCTACATCTACAAAGGGTCTCTGCCAAGGAAGAAATCAAGGTGCTCTGAGACAGCAGGGAAAATTAAGTCACAGAGGCAAGGAAAGGCAGGAAGGAAATGAATACTTTCTGCAGCATCTGTTAGCATAACCGTTAGAGGTATGTTGTTAGCCATCTGGGGCCGCCTTCCTTGAATGATAAATCTGGATCAGTGGTTTGAAGTTCAGTGGCTGCATTTCCCTGTGGAGGGAAATGGAAGTCTCTGTATGTCCTTGTTGATCAGTTGTTTCTGATCACCAAGGGCCCTCCGGTTCTGCAAGGGCATCCCCAAGGACAGCTTGTTTTGTCACACAGCAGATCACTGTCACTGACGCTTTAGTAAAAATCCTATTCACCCTTCACTCCGCTCCCCATTGCTCTACCTTCCAAGCCCCAATCAAGGGAAAAAGAGTTCTTGTAAAAAAAAAATGAAAGTATGAACTTATCCACACAGATCTTTTGTGTCTCTTCACTTCGGTATTTAAATATAATTGTGGATCCTTTGATGCGAATTTCAGCTTATTTAATAAACAGATTTTAAGTGTGTAGGTGTAGTGTAGAATAGATTATATTGAATTTAGTTTCCAGCATTGGAAGTGGTACACCAGTTAGCAATATTTAGAAAGGAGATAACATCGCCAGTGTAATGAGAGGTTTATGTCTGACATTTATAATAGGAAATAGACTCAGCAGGAAGTTGAAGACTTTTGGATGATGCTACTTAAAGAAGATAAATAACCTGCACTGCGAAAGCCACTGGTCTGCCTGGGCAGTCCTTTAAACATTTCCTGGAAGCCTATCGATACAGGTGGCAACTCCCGTGCACATAGTGGAATTTATGTGCATATTTAGGAAGCTTTATGAGAAACTTCCACATAATAAGATTTTGTTCAAGATTCATGCTTACAACAAACAGTGAAAGAACAGTTGGGTTCTGGAAAACCCAGATAAGAGTATTTCTTACATTAAATAGGAAATTGACAAATGTAAACTTAGGTAAATATGATACAGGTGTTTTGGAAGACAAACATGATAAGTGAAAATACGATAATGAATAAGGAACGCTAGAACTTCAGTTATTGCCTCACAAATTTATTAAGTGAGTGAAACATCCAGGAAAGTAAATGAGTTTTAGAGTCTTCGCATATGAAGATTATGACGGAAACAAATGGCAGTTGTATTCTGTCTGTAATTGTGAGGGTCGCAGGACATGGCCCGTGAAATCTGGCGAGACTCAGAACCATCTCAACCAGCTCCCCAAACCCCAATGTATATAGAGACTTCAGGGAAACTGTAAGGAGTAAAGATGTGCTAACATGTTTTCTAAAGCTATCATATGGCCAAAATATATGGGACTAGGTGTACTAGGGTATAATAAAGTACATATAGGACAATAATGGCAATGGTACAATAATTAAACATTTCGTTAGTAAAACCAAGAAGAACATGTTGTAGAATGAAATGCACATATTAGATACATTTTAAACATAAATTCCTGAGGCTAAAAGAACTAGGTGCTTAGGGCATAAAAGGTTACCTATTCACTGTATGTGGGTGTTCCAGATACATTTGGCTGAATGAACAGTGTGCGAAGCCCTGGGGTGCCTCAGAGATAATATCACTTTTAGGGATATTGTGAGGATTAGTCCATATAGAACTCCCAGCAGAATACCCTGCATGTAGTAAAAAGATGAGGAATGCCAGCTGTGTTGCTGCTGCTCTTATTCCTACTCCACAAGAGCAATTCTTTAAGAGGACAAATAAATCATTGACGATTTAATCTCTTGGGTGCCAACATGAGAGACAAAAATTATTGCATTATACTTGCCAGATCTTTGCTTTGCTTATGGGAAGTCTAATTGTAAAATTACTTGATGTAGTGGCTTAAGAATTTTGAACCAAAATTAGCAGGCATTCTAGAGGTAAAATGATTTTATAGGTGTTTTACTCTAAGGGAGAAAATTCAGCCATCCATGTGTATTTATCATGCGCATCTCTTAGTATCTTTTTTCTTGCTCAAGCAATTGTTTTACATTTCTAAATGATACAGAGCATCAGTAAGGCGCTTAGGTTAGCCTTTGAATAACAAGCTTCTTTTCACACCATCGGTTTCATGATCAAAAATCAGCACTGGGATGTCTGCTTGCACTATTCCCAGGTTTACTCTCCCAGTTCTTCATATCATCCAGCCCCCTGAACCGGAAATATCTTGTTAAGTCTGCACTGTTTAATATTCTTTGGAAATTAAACTACTTGGGCATGTTTAGAGCTCAAATGGAATCTATGCATTTTGCTTGGCAAGGTCGTTGGTTGGCTTTTAGAGCCCACATATTGAAAATTGTGTTTGTGGCCGGCTGATAGAGAAATGCCCATGTACTGGAGCATCGTGCGGATGAAACCACCACTGTCATGAAGATCAGTGAGATAATGTGTGTCAGAGCCCTGTGAACACTGGGAAATGCTTTGGGTGTCTGAGCAAGAGCCTGTTAGGATTAGTGGCCAACCGCGTCCCAGTCAGCCTCCAGAGAACATGAAACCAGGAAGCAACTTTGGTTCCAGGAGCAAGATGGAAGATAATGTGGAGCCTCACAGTTTGGGATTTGTAATTGGGATCCGTTGCTCTTATAAGAAAATGTAGTTCAAAAGACACAGGATTTTCCGTCGTTAAAATCAATGAAATTAAAAGAGCAGCTGCTTGTAAAAGTTAATTTTACTTGACATCTGTCCTGGTCCCAGTAATAAAAGTGATAGTTCTGTAGAGCAACCTGTTCTCTCTATAGCTGTATCTTTTTTTTACTGTGTGGTCTCTGTTTAAATTGTTGCCTTTTGATTTCACAAATTATTTTTTGGACCTATAAATTGTGTGTCTCTCAGAATATATGCATAAGTATAATCTGTGCATCTTCAACTCAGTAGAAAAGGGTTGGTATTCTAGATTTTGAGTTGGTATCTTGGTGATTTATAAGGTGCAGTAGGAGCCATCTCAACCTTTTTTTAACTCCTATTTAGAAAAATTTATTGAATGTTATTTCTGCATCATACTTATTGAAAGAAAAAACAATTTTCCCTGAAGGCATCCTGTCATTTCTTATGATCTATATACCCTAATGTGTTTTTTTGTATTAACAGGTTAAGCCTGGCTAGTGTGGCTCAGTGGTTGAGTGTGGACCCAGGAACCAGAAGAGCAGGGTTCGATTTCTGATTGGGGCACATGTCTGGGTAGCAGGTTCACTCCCCCTTGGGGGGCATACAGGAGGTGGCCAATTAATGATTCTCTTTCATCATTGATATTTCTGTCCCTCTCTCCTTCTTCTTGCCTCTCTCTGAAATCAATAGAAACAGTAAAACTGTAAAAAAAAAAAATAAAGTTAAATATGGAATCAGTAAAATGAAGCATTTGAAAGGAGGAGAATGTAAAGACATTTTGAAAAGCATTCTCTATTTGTTTTTCATTTAAAAAGACACCTGTTGGAAACTCGTGGCCACACAAAAACCTGCACACGTATATTTATAGCAGCTTTATTTATAACTGCCCGTACTTGTTAGCATCAGAGATGTACTTTGGTGGTGAATGGATAAATAAACTGTGGTACCTCCAGATGATGGAATGCTAAAAAGAAATGAGCTGTCAAATCATGAAAAGACATGGAAGAACCATAAATGCATAGTGCCAAGGTAAAGAAGCCAATCTGAAAGCGTGCATACTGTATCATTCCAACCCTGTGACCTTTTAGAAAAGGCGAAAGATCAGTGGTGGCCAGGAATTGCGGGGGAGGAAGGAGTGAATGGGTAGAGGAGTTTTAGGACAGTGAAACTGTTCTGTACAATACTATAATGGTGGATACATGCCATTATACATTTGTCCAAACTCATAGGACATACAACACCAAGAGTGAACCCTAATGTCAACTATGGGCTTTGAGTGATAATGACGTGTCAATGTAGATTCATCAATTATAATCAATGTACCACTTTCACAGGGGATGTCAATAATGGAGGAGGCTGTGCATGTATATGGCAGAAGGTATATGGGAAATCTCTATCTTAATCGCAATTATGCTATGAACCTAAAATGGCTCTAAAAAGTAAATCTATTAGAAATAAAAAAAAACAAAAACAAACCTGAATAAAACCCACCTGAATTTGGTCTGTCATTTCTAAGTGTACCTAAGTGGCACTACCCTGCTCTCACTGGAAGAGAGCACGTCTTGTGTCTTGAGGAGATCAAGATTGTGTGGAAAGAAAGGTTTAACTTGTGCTGATTACCCACCTTGGATTTCTTTTAAGGTACAACTCTGGTATTCGTGCATATTGTAATTTATCTTGAGTTTTGTAAGGAAACTGAAGTGACTGGTAGAGGGTAAAAACACCGGAGAACAGAATTGAGCAATATTTTCCAAGTGAGCATTGTTCTCCTGTCATTTTTATGTGTTTTAATTTAGCCTGTGTTGGGTGAGTAGTACAGAGAGAAGGGATTTATTCTTTTAAAATGAAGCCATCCTCTAGTTCTTCATTTTCAACTGATCGAGACACGTTCGTTTTCCAAATGTTGACTCTTTAAGGACCATTTACCGTATTTATTTATGTAGCTACCTCCTTGTGTATTCCTGTTTCCTCACTTCATACCCATCATGTGAAGAAGAAAACCATGAAAAAAATTTCTTTCCCTATGGGCCCCTTGAAAAAAATTCTGCTTCAAAATAGCAACGGGTTGGCAGCACAATCTTCTTTAGGATTTTAAGAGCATCAGTCAGCTTCATAGCTGGAGACAGAATGCTTTCCTCAGGGAATAACTTCCCCCACCCCCCAAAGTGAAATTCATTCATTCTAGGTGTGCAACAATAGTTAAATTAAAGGAGCTATTGGTTGTATTCTCTCTCTCTCTTTCTCATAAACCTGTAGTTGCTTAAAATCAGTGTTATAAAACTTTTAAGTCTATTGGCTAAATTCTTTATTTCTTTTTATGATCTCACTAGAGGCCGAGGGACCCCACCAGAGCATGATTGGGGCCAGGCCTGATCATCTGGACCCCAGCAGCAAGCTAACCTACTGGTGGGAGCGTCTGCCCCCCTGGTGGTCAGTGTGCATCATAGCAACTGGTCAAACGTCAGAGAGACAATTAGCATATTAGCCTTTCATATATATAGACTAGCGGCCCGATGCACGAAATTCATGCAAAGGTCTTGGCCCTCACAGCTGTGGCAGCTTGCCTTGGCCCTCGCAGCCCCGGCTTCGTCCGGAAGGTCATCTGGAAGGTCGTTCGGTTGTCCAGTCTAATTAGCATATTATGCTTTTATTATTATAGAGTCCCAGTATGGATAGCACACATCTGGCAGATATCTCTAATCTCCCAATCCATATTCAGAGCATGTCGGTAATTAGTCCTGCTCCTTCCCAGATGTGGCTGGGAACAAACCTTCAACACAGTGCCCTAGTCAGCTACTACTAGTGAATAACAATTGGACATCCCTGCTTTCTGCATAAGTCCTGGTAAGTTTTAGCCATTCCATGGCTTTACCTGCCACTTCTTTGCTGATAACAGTTAAATATAAATCTATAACTCCATAGCCTCTCCTTTTCTTTACAAGCATAAATATTCATGTGCCTTTTGGATATTGAAAAACACCTCAAATTCAGCATGCTTAAAACTAATAATTTTCTTTCATCTCCCCAACCTCCTCCTCCTGTAGCTGCTGTATTGCAGTTAATAGAAACAACTACCTACCCACCTGGATGTCCTCTCTTATTCTCCTTCTGTTTTAGACAAGAAGCCATGTAGAGTATACCCTCTTCATATTTCTATTTTTTAAATATGTTTTTATTGATTTTAGAGAGAGGTAGGGAGAGGGAGAGAGAGATAGAGAGAAACGTCAATCAGCTGCCTTCTGCATACCTCCTACTGGGGATTGAGCCCACAACCCTGGGCTAGTGCCCTCACCAGGAATTGAATTGGCAACCTGTACATGCATGGGACAACACTCAACCAACTGAGCCACACTGGCCAGGGTTCTTCATATCTCTTAGTCATGTCTTCTTTTCTGTTGCTACTGCCTCTGCCACAATTTGGTTCTTTATTTTGGATTGCTGGATCACTCTCCTCCAACCCATTCTTCATGTCTCTAGAAAAATCAGTCAGCCAGCCCTCCTGCCCTCCCTCCCTCTTTTGAACTATTTCAAACACAAATTTATGCAAAATAATATAACAAACACCCATGTTGTTACCTGCAGGATCATAATTCTGAAAACTACTTTTTCCTTGATGATTGAATTTAAGTAAAAAGTCTAAGAATAAATTATCTTCTGTGCTTGCCTTGCTCTTAAGAAGATATGAGCACCAAGCATGCTTTACATCCAGGTTTTACCATTCTTGAAAAAATTAATCTTCTAATTGATATTTGGATTTCAGTGTTCTTGAAACTTTATGTCTTTTAGGGGTTGGAGTGTTTTGAGACAGATTTTTTGGATTCCCTTTCAAAATAACTTCCCGGCCAGAAACAACAACCCATGTATTTAGCAATAGTATCTTGAAAAGTGTTTAACACAGCACTTTAATTTTTTCATTGTTATATAAATGTTTCTTTACATCTGTTTAAGTGAGTCTTATTTGAATAGTCACATTTCCACTGTCTGTTCCTTATTTCCTTCCTATAAATTTTTGAGGCAGTTTCAGTCCTGCCAGGTTAAGTTTTTTTCTTTTGTTTTTAAGGATGTCCACTGTAAAAGACTTTGAACTTTGTACATGTTAAGGTTTCAGTAATGTTAGAAAAATATATATTTAGCTGACATTTCTGCTTTATTTATAGCTATCATTAAATGACCAAAAACATGCACAAAAAGCAGAAAGACATAGATTAGAAGGAACTATGTCATGATTACTTTTTTGGTAGGGCCTGTTATAGCATACGCATCATTTGGGTTTCAGACTGTTTTGAGCTACTTATTTCCTTTGAACCAGGGAGCCATAGTTTAAACTGCATTGAGTGGTAGAGCATTTGGCCTCCTTGTAGAGGGAGGACTTCAGATACTCCATCAGCTAGAAGTGGAAAGAGAAATGTGTGTGCCCTGTAGTTCTTAGGTCATGCTCACTTATGAAAACTTTAGAAATGCAGGACCAAAAGGGTCAGCGTCTAGGGCAGATTTTTCTAAACTCATACTTCTGTTGGAAATATTTGAGAGAGGTGAACCTTTTATTCACCCTACTGCTACTGTTCTTGCCAGCATGTGGGGGGAAAGTGGTGGGCGAGGCAGAAAAGGTTCCTTCCCTGATGGGCTTTATATTTTTGTGGCGAGAGAAAGACAGAAGTGAGCAATCTAATAAGTAATTTCAGATCATGATAAATGTGAAGTACCTGCAACAGAATACCTGCAGCAAGGGTGCTATTTCACCAAAGGTGGCCAGGGAAGGCCTGGGAAAGAGGTTCCATTTGAGTCAAATCCCAAATGGTGTGCAGGAACCTTCAATGCAGAAATTTGGGAAACTTTAAAACAAAGTCCAAGGGTTTGTGACTCTTGAAGGGCACTGCCCTGTGTGAAAAGTGAAAGGACTAAGAGGAGACAGAAGCGCGCTGCGATGAAGCAAAGGCCTCTGCCTGGTGCACATGCGGACTGAGTGGCATTGCTGCCCTGCAAAGTGCCCTGTGCTGTGGGGCCCGGTCTCAGTGGCTGCAGTAGCTGCTCATGATCTGAAGAACCCAGTTTCTTCAGGGTAATACGACAGGGTTGGCCCAGACCCTCCCAGATCTTGTTTGTATGTGCTTTTACATCTATTGGCAATAAAAGGAGAATCATTAGTTGGCAAAATGCGTTATTATTTTTCCCCAAATATATGGCAAACTACATGATTCACCAATGATACTAATCTTTAAGATGAGATTTGTAAGAATTAGTAATCTGTTATACGGAACAAACCTCGCATTTGTTAATGCAGTGTGCTACATATTTTATATAATAAAAGGGTAATATGCAAATTGACCCTAATGGGAACAACCAGGAATGACTGGTCGCTAGGATGCACACAGACCACCAGGGGGCAGACACTTAACACATTGTTTGCGGGTAGTTTTTATCGCACGCTAACAGGTGGCGCGGGCCATTTTTGCTAATTTTTTGCGCAAATGGCAATGTTCAGTAAAATTACCATAACTTTAGTTTACGTATTTATACGTTACCCGCATTCTACCGCTAGTCTATAAAAAATGTATTAATACGTGTCCCACGCTCTACTACCAGTCAACGTAAAACGTATAAGTAAGACGTATAAATATGTTTCCCGCATACAATGTGTTAACGCAGGAGCTGCCCCCTGATGGTCAGTGTGCTCCCAAAGGGGGAGCTCCACTCAGTCACAAGCCGGACTGACAGCTGTGAGCATGGTGGCAGTGGTGGGAGCCTCTCCCACCTCGTTGGCAGCGCTAAGGATGTCCAACTGTGGCTTAGGCCCACACCCCTAAGTCGCAGTCAGACATCCCCCCAGGGCTCCTGGGCTGCCAGAGGGATGTCTGATTGCCAGCTTAAGCCTGATTCCCTGGAGAGTGGGCCTAAGCTGGCAGGTGGACATTCCCCGAGGGGTCCCGGACTGCAAGAGGGTGCAGGCCGGGCTGAGGGACCCCCCATAGTGCACGAGTTTTTGTGAACCAGGCCTCTAGTCTACATATATAAAAGCCTAAGCAACCTTTATGATGGAACGACTGGTCAACCAGTCACTTTGATTCACACTGACCACTACAGAGCAGACGCTCAACACAGGAGCTGCTCCCTGGTCAGTGTGCTCCCACAGGGGGAGTGCCACTCAGCCAGAAGCCAGGCTCATGGCTGGTGAGTGCAGCTGCGATGGTGGGAGCCTCTCCCGACTCTGCGGCAGCACTACTGAGTGGCGGCAGCAGGCACAATGGGCCCTGATGAGCAGGCACAGCGGGTTGGGTTCCTCCCTGGCTGCCTGCCACTTGGTGCACTGCTACATCCCATGAGGGGTCCCAGATTGCGAGAGGGTGCAAACTGGGCTGAGGGCCCCCATGCTCCTGCCCTGTGCATTAAATTCATGCACTGGGCCTCTAGTATTCTTAATAATGAAAGGACATCTTAACAGCTCACCTCTGACCTCTCAACCATAAGAAATGAACATAAATTATGCCCACTTTATTATGGTTTCTTAACCCATTAAGGTTTTGCAGATGTTAACTAGGATAGATCTTTCTCTTTCATTCTTGGTGATTTATATGTCAAGGACATTGTTGTTTTAGAAAAAACAAACAACTAAAACGTGGAAACCAAAGTCTATTTCAACTAGGCAGTTATTCATGTTGGTGTGTAGAGAAAAGTCCTTAAAGCTGAAAATCTCGTTATGATAGTGTATTGCTTTCTTGGAAGGCTGACAATTGTGATTTAGTTTAGTTTTGATTTGGATTTAGTTTTGCTCAAAGCAGGAATTGGAAACACTTTAACTATGAAATGTAGATGTACTTTTGTTTTCATCAGTGAATAGAATTACACAGTTGTGAGTTTTTTGATTTGTCACACATTTAATAAGTATTTATTGAACACCTGTTATGTTGCAAAAGCTAGGGCTGCGGTGCCCCTAAGAGTCCAGTGGAACTAGTAGTAACTGGTTGGGCTCAGAGAGACTTTCGGGAGAAGCGATGGAGCCAGCAGCCTCTAAAAGAAAGCTTACATCCTGCCAGCCAAAGGTCAGCCCATGGCTTTGCCTCTGAGAGCTGCGGAATGCAAGCTTTATAACTCATCTCCTTAACATGAAGAGATGTGTGCTCTTTCTGAAAATATTGTTTTAAAAGTTGAAAGCAATGCTTTTGTAAAACTGAAAATCTCCCTTGAAATTATTTTACTCGGAGCATTGACCCACAGTTTAGGAATTCTTCTTGTCACTGATTCAAACTTGAAAATACATTGTGGGTTGGGGAGGGAGTAGAGAGGGAATCCGTTGTTGCGCACATGTGTTCCAGAAGCTGGAGTCATGGCAGGTTTCCTTCTGGTATGCTCTCGGCTCCCGGCGTGTCTGGTGGAGTGGGCAGAAGTGGACCATCCGTCATACTCATCCTGTGCCCAGTGTTTCCACAATGTGGCCCAAGGGAGTATTCTAGGAGAATGTCTGATGAAAGAACAGACTTTAGCCTGGGAGCCTAAGGGAATTATTAAATGGTTTTAATTAGGGGAGTGGTTAACTTGCATTTTGAACATTTCAATCTGGCCTGGATGTGGAGAATAAATTAGGGAAGAGGCACATTTGGAAGCAGAAACAACAGTGGGATGGAGATGTGTAGTTTAGGAAAAAGGAAATGAAGGCTGAGAATAAGATAGGAGTGAGTTGAGAAAAATTTCCTATGGAGCAGACACTTAAAGTTAGTTTGCTATTACTGAGGTGTTTTTATTCATTTGTTTTCATTTAGAAAAGATGGTTTGATTAGAAAGCATGCTATATAGATTGACATAAATAACTAAAAAAAACCCAGTCTGTGTGTTCCATCTGTTTTCAGAAAATTGACTTTTGAAATATCTAGATAAATTATTTTAATCTTTTCAGAGCATAGCATTGGTTCTGAGACATGAAATTTCTTAAACAATGAAAATGACATTTTGTAAAGGGATTTGACATTAGCAGGTATAGGGTATATGAAAGTGTTTTGTTTGTAAAACCTTGATAACATTTTATAAAATTTCTTAGGGATACCGAGAATCTTTTGGTTGTGCTACAATCACAGTTGACTAATTGTCTGACTTAATTGTATTTTAAATTAGTCTATAACTTTGCTGACTTGCATAAAATTGGGAATATTTCTTCAGTATTGTTATTAGATATGATTTAATAAAAATGACTTCACATGTGGCATTTTGATCAACATTGTATTTATTAGATGTTTTAAAGGGCATGGTTTTATTTTATTTGCATAATATTGAAAATTAGGCTTGATGAATTAAATGTGTTTTTAGATAATTTTAATTAATGTATGAAATAGTTATAGAGTACAGACACCCTGTATAAAACCAAAGGATATCTTTCAGTTTGTTGCTTGTCTAAAGGAAAGTTCTCTTTCATTAATTGTCAAGTGATTTGTTAGTAGAATACAAGAACTATTTTGGCAATTGAATCCAGAAGAAATTTATCTTTTATTTTTGTTTTGGTATTTTATTAAGGTTACTTCAAGCTATCTAATTACTTTAGGTGAATATTTTTAATTTTTTGGGGTCAAATTCTTATAGCACAAGATGACCTTTTTAAGAATGGAGAGAAAAATGGATATAGGTAGAGATATACTTAATATTATTGCAGAGAAGTCCACCAGAGGCTCACAGTCCGTGATTCTACTGCAAACCTGATGTACAGCATTTAAGAATAAGGCTTTGGCTCTCACATTTTGTCTCCTAGGACAATTTGGCATCGTATGTCAACATTAAATATTTTGAGTTGCCTTTTTTCTGTTTAAAAGCTATTCTTGGTTTCTTATAGTAATGTGGTTGTCAAAACGGAGGAATGGATGGTAGCACGTGTGCTTCTGCACGTAACCAATTTCACAGTGGCTTAGCTAGAAATGAATGTCTCTCCCCCCCATTTTTTCATCATCCCAGGGTTCAGTGCTACAAGATTGGTTGCTATAAATTTAGGAGTTTTTCCATTTTTATTTACCAAGATAATATTTTCATGACTAGAGGCCTTTTCATGAACTCCGATGATAGTCTTTGTTTTATCTCCTTTTTCTTTACTTGTAAGCTCAGTGACATATCCTACAAACTTAGAACCATAGAGCTAGCTTGAATTACATAATGTATCAGCTTTCTATACAGTTCTCCGGTTTTAAAAAAGAAAAAGGTCCTTACATTTTAAGTGCTCCGTCTCCCTCTGCCTCCCCACCCCTATTTTGCATCCAGTGTTCAGATGTGTTTATATTTGGCCTTTGCTGTTCTGCCTAACCCTGTTCTCTGTTTCTAGTTAACAGCCCGGTCCTTGCCTGCTGTGCAGTCCGATGAGCGACTACAGCCTCTGCTTAACCACCTCAGGTAAATGAGGGCGCCACCCTGTCATGCTTATAAATGAGAGGGCATTACAGTGAGTAAAGCATATTAGAGTGGGTGAAACCCCTTTAGTTACCAAAAGCTTCGTTCTTTTCTTGATTTAATTCATTGATTTAAGTTGAATTTTTAGTACAATATACTTGCTACTCTTGACTTTAAGGTACTATAGAAGCTCTTTTAATTTAATAAAAGTATATAGAACTAGTTGATAAGTTTAAGTTAAAATGAGTAGGGATGACCAGCTACAAAAAAATCACAAAGGAATGAGCTATTTACTTAAATACAAGGCCAACGCATACTTTTGGACCCCCACATATTTTATGGGGGATAGAAGAAATAGGGATTTGCTTTCCAAATACAACAATAATGTATCTTAATTTAAAAACAACAACACAGACTTAGAAAATACAAGAGAGTAAAGAGAAAACCCATCAGCACTAAGAATAATTCTTTTATAATGTTTTAAAACCCAGTGTTGAAATTATACTTTTGTATAATTTGCTGTTTTTTCCTTTTAAAATAAACATTGTAAGACTTTTTTAGTTATTTGAATCTCTCCAAAAAAATATTTTTTAGTGACTGCATGAAGTTTTCTTGTATTGATGTACTGTAGTGTATCTCCCTAGGGGGGGCATTTAGACAATTTCCAATTTTTTTCATTAGTATAAAAAAATGTCATAGGTATACCTTTATTTGTGTTTTTGACAATTTCTTTAATATAGATTTTCAGAGGCGGAATTACTTTGTCAAACCATATGAACCATTTTAAAGATATGTATGTGTATACATATATATATATATATATATATTTTTTTTTTTTTCAAAAACCTTATTCTAGCCCTTTCCAGTGTGGCTTAGTTGGTTGGGTGCCATCCCATGCACTGAAAGGTTGCTGGCTCAATTCTCAGGGCACAATCCCTGGTAGAGCGTGTAGGAGGCAGCTGATCAATGTTTCTCTCTTTCCCTTTCCCTTCCTCTCTCTCTAAAAAATCAACAAAAACAAGTTAAAAAATACTTTAAACAATAAAGATTAAAAAAACCCAAACTTATTCTTTAAAAACACACACACCTTATTCTGCTTGTACTTTCATATTGTACATGAGTGCCCATGTTACTGTACCCTAAACTAGTTGGGGCAGCCAAAACATTGCTAAACTTAATAGTTAATCATAGAGATACTATTGTGATCATGTACCTTTCATTTACTATTAATAATTTTAAAACATTATCATCCTAAAACATTTTTATTTTGGGGTGGGATTAACTATGTATTATTGCCCCATTTATTGATAGCATCCTTGATTTTTATTTGACCTTAAGTACTTTAGATATAAAGGATATTATCTTTTCATTGTATTTGTTACAAACTTTTTTTTCTGCAAATTTTTTATTATGTTGCATTATCCAGCATACCTACATTTTCAAGTTTTATGTAGCCAAGCACCAGTAGTGTTTTCTCTTTATTCTTTTAAAACTGAGAATGCCACTTCTCATTTATACATTTGGGTGGATACTAATTTCCAGTATCTTTTAGTATTCTTTATTTTTTCTCCTTCCCTCCCATCCCCTTTTTCTTCCTCTCCTACCCTTCTCTCTATTAGCTTTTCCTTTTCAGACAGATACTTTTCATTCTGTATAACTGTTTTTTGGGGGGATGGTGGTGGTCAGACTAACATTTCATCAGGGCTGAGTATCATAAATATTACACCTAGTTGTTAAATTTTCTAGAGCATTTTAGTAGGGAATTATGTTTGAGTCACTTCCCTAACCCCCTCTCCTGCTTGTTCTAATCTGGTGATGATTTTATCTCCCCATTATCTGTCTTCCTATAGTAGCTTCTTATCTGTTCTCCTTGACACCAGTTTTGCTTTCTCTAAAATATATCACATCAGTGCCAGAGTGATTATACTGTTCCTTGGCTTACAACCATTCTATCTCCTCAGTTTCATTTTGGATGAAGTCTGAACTTCTTAGCCTGACCTATGAGGTTCTTCTGGAAGGAGCCTGGCTTGTTTCTTTGGACTCTTCATTTAGTACCAGTACCCCAACTTCTAGTGCCACCAAATGCCTTGAAGTTACTCTAAGACAGCACACTCTTACTCACCTCTGTGACCTTGTAAATATTTTCCTTCTGCCTGGAATGCTCCCTCCCCTTCGCCACTTTTATAATTTGACTAACTTTTGCTTGTCCTTTAAAGACTTGGCTCATGTCCCATTTAGTCTTCATCCCCTTCCCTCCAGTCAGCATTTGATGTTTTTTATATGTATTTCCACAATACCCCATGGCTACTAGTATATCTGTATTACAGAACTTATGATGTTGTAATTGTCTGTTTACTTGTCTGATTACTCAGTTAAAATGAGCTGCTTGAGAGCTTGGGAAGTGACTTTCCTATTTGTGTTTTCAGTGGCTGGGACATGATAGGTATTTAATATGTGTTTTGTTGAGTGAATGAACGTGCCTTTTAGCATTAATGTTTTGCTTTTACTTATGCATAGTTTTATAATTTAAAAGTCATAGTATTTCCTATAAAACCACTGGTATAGAAGGTATAAACCTAAAAGGGCTGAATCGTACCTGTAGTTAATGCTCAATTCTGTGCGATAATGATGGATTTTCCTGCCTCCACCTCAGTATGGTAATTGTCAACTAGAATTTAGATTAACTACTGACATGTCTCTTTGAGTCCTTGAAACTTGCACAAACTGTACATTCGTTTGGGCGTTCATTCTCCATGCAGTTCACTCAGGACTGGTTGCTAGGCAACCAGGGCTAGATGCTACATGTAATATGCACCAACTGGTGTTGCTTTTTTATTATTATTAAACCAAATGGTTTCTCATTTTATTACCATGTCAGAGACATCTGTATGGAGGGTGACAGTTGATGTGCATAGTTTGACATTTCCTGTTGTACAAAGTAACCTTGTGATATGGCTTTCAATCATGTTGAATTGTCTCTTTTGGCTGTCTAAATATAGTGTTTTTCTTTTACCTTCCTTTTGCTTAGGTCAAAATAGGAATGCACACTATTTGGTTTGAGAAATTCTAATGATAATCTTGTTAGGGAAAAATAATCATCATTGATTTGCATGAACTGTAATGTTTAATGTTACCTAGAGGGGATGGACAGGAGGTTGAGATTCAAATCATTATTAGATCTAATTTTGCTCAGTGCCCTAATGATCAAAGTGGAATGATGAATAGCATTTTAATTAAATTTGTCAATAAAACTAATTTAGGATGATAGTACAAATACCTGTAAAAATTGAAGTAGCAATACAGAGAAATTCTCAAATCATTTTACAGGACTTAAAGGCTCAAAGATATAACATTTTGCCCCCCTAAAAATCTTAGATATTGCTTAATAATATATATTATTTCCAGAATGTAGAGACAATAGTTCCCTAGTCAAAAGTTAAATTAAGCACAGAAAAACACTTGGCTTTAATATCTTACGGAAATACAAGCTTAATTTTATTCATTAGTAGCATCCATCCATTCATCAGTAAAAGCAAGCCTATTATTTGGTTGGAATTTAAAAAGTAGACAATTTCCGTTCTCACGGAATTTACAGTTTTGATTTTATTTGAAAGATAGACACTTAAACACATTACAAAGTTTGTAAACATTTCTATTAATAATTAAGCAAAAGCACTTAATTTTATTAATTGAACTGTGTCCTCCTGGAATTGTTTCCTTAAGCAAAGGGGCTATGACTTCCTGGTTTAGGATTCCATACTCCTAGCACTGTAGTGTCTCCCAGTGGGTATGCAGATTGGCCTGAACTTTCATCTCACTTGGGTGATGATGTTGTCTTAACTAAGAAGGAGAATAAAGGAAGACAAGGGATTAGGGAATAAATGTGACTGCTAAGATGATAAATTTAGTAGTTTCAGACATTTTAAACTTGAGTTGCCTTTGGAGCATATGTGGGGGGCAGGGGATGTTTAGTAAGTAGCTGAATATAAACCACTAGAGGCCCGGTGCATGAAATTCATGCACTTTGGGGGTGTCCCTCAGCCCAGCCTGCATCCTCTTGCAGTCTGGGAGCCCTCAGGGGATGTCCAACTGCCACCTTAGGCCCGCTCCCCAGAACGGGCCAAAGTCATCAGTTAGACATCCTTAGTGCTGCCATGGAGGCAGGAGAAGTTCCCGCCACCGCCACTTTGCTCACCAGCCATGAGGCCAGCTTCTGGATCAATGGCGCTCCCCTGTGGGAGTGGACTGACCAAAAGGGGCAGTTCCTGCGTTGAGTGTCTTGCCCCCCGGTAGTCAGTGCACATCATAGCGACTGCTCGCTCCACCTTCAGTCAATTTGCATATTAGCCTTTTATTATATAGGATAGTTTAAGAATGAGATTTATACCAGAGAGAGACATTTGCTAACCATCAGTGTAGGGGTGCTGGTTAAAATCAGGGGAATGGTTGACATCACTGAGGGAGAGAGTATAGAGTGACAAGCAAAGGGGAAGTGTCTCTGAATAGAACCCATAGAATACCAGTGTTTAAGTGACTTGTGATGGGCAGCAATGGAAGGAAGAGACGAGTTAAAAGAGAAAATCCAGTAGAAATACCAGGGAGGAATCTTGAAGGAGACAGGAACATAGCAAGGGATAGTGGTGTCAAAAATACTAAGGGAAAGATTTAAAAAAGGAAAGGTAAACACTGTCAAATGCCCTAGGAAAGTCAGGTCAGAACTACACGATGTCAGTTGGATTAGGCACACGGGAGCCACTGGTGGCGGAGCCACAACATTGTGATGGTACAGATGCAAGTCTTATTCCCTTGAGGAGTCCAGGAGTAAATGAGAATCGAGGCTGTGACAATACAGGGCGTGTAGGCTACTATTGGTAGAGCAGGGAAGGTAAGAGGACTATATCTTCTTTCAATGAGCTTCATGGTTGGAGAAGTGGTTTATTTTTCCTTAAGATTGGAAAGATGAGCCTATTTATAGGTTAAATAGAAAATGGTGTCTCTGAGCGTAAGATGAAATAATTGAAGAGGGAAGTTGCTAGAAAAGGTAAAAGGAGATGGGACCAAGAAGTCAAACTGGCAAGAGTATACAAAGTATTTTAATTTATATTTAGAAAAACCCAGTGAGGGCAATAGATGGTAATTTATCATCATCCCTATTTTAAAGTTTGTTGATGGAGTCTCAGGAAGTTCATGTTAAAATCTGATTTTTCAAATGAACTGCACTTCCTCAAAAGAGATGCATGGATTATTTTATAAGACTTGACTACTTTTGAAAATTTATGCCAAGAACTTCTCCATTGGAAAAAATAAACTTGCTTAGACTTACTCCAAAATGTTAAATTCTGAAGTACCAGAGAGAATTTGTGTAAACCATTGTTTCTGCTTTCAAGTCACATATAATTAGATATGTTATCTAATGAGTCTGCATCTCAGTGTGACTTTATTGTCATTCTCACTGCATTTTCTAGGATGAACTGTATAGTGTGCTGATTTTTTAATGTTGAGATATATAAAGGTGTTGGGATATGTTTCTGTGAGTGTAGAAGTTTATTGTTCATAGATATCTTTGCTACCTTAACAAGGATATCCCCAGATACTTTTTATATAATGGTATTAGATTCTCAAGGTGTATGTTAAAGATTATTATTTTTATGTATTACATCACTTACAAATGCCAGGTATAATCAGGTGAGACTAGAGAGGAAAACTTGCAGCCTACATCCACATGTGATAACTTCAATTGTGTGATTAAGATTTCTTCCCTTAAAAATAACACCATTTCCCATAGTGACGCAGCCCTCCTCATACCTCTGCCTCAAGGTATGAAATGAATGGGGGACAGAAGTCACTTTAATTGTTGCTTTTATTTATTTTTTCCCCTCAATTAAAGAATAATTTCTAAAACATGTATTTGTTATACTATGTCTCCTAATTATATTAGCATGTTTTAGCCCACCAATGAAGTGGCAATAAAGGATAAAACAAACTAGCAATGAGAAGGATTGCCCATAGTAAATACATGGACTGTTTCGCATGGATTAACTTGTGATGCATCCTGAATTTGTAAGCAGATGTTTATATTGACCTTTAATTTAAAATAATTAAAAATGATGAAAGCATCTTCATTCAGTTGGTATTTTGTTATTACAGACTGTTCTTGTGAATGTTTTTCTAATGCAGTACATTTGGTTAATATGTACACGTTTCTCTCTATTCCTGTAAAGAATATGCTCTGAAAGATTTTTTTTTATCAGAAATGAAACCTCTGTAAGAAAGCTTTTGCCGGTATCCATAGTGGTACAGTTCTCAATATTCTCATTTTGAATTAGTGCTCATTTTGAAATCAGAAAATCGTGTGGGCATTCCTGTGCGAGAAAAAGGCTCAGTAGACAGGGACTTCCACCGATTGAGGGCTGAAATGAAAGCCTCGTTAACATGGTCCACAGGCTTCGGGTGTTTGTCAGCTCTTCCTCATCGCCTGTGTCCAGCCTCTTGGCAGTCCCTTCAACCATTTATTTTTCCATGTGCAGCAATAGCAAGCGTGATCATTGTGAAGGTTTTTCAGGTAACTTATGAGATATTAATATATTAGAAATAATATATTTTTCCATTATTTATTGTCTTTGAATTACTCCCCCCCCCCCCCCCCCCCCCGGCATCTATATGGAAAATGTGTATGCCTTCTTAGAGATGTACTTGTCAAGAGTCAGCAATTTGTTAAAATCAACCCATTGTGTTAAGGGCACTATATGTACTCTGATTAAGTACAAAGGAGTTGATAGATGTTGCCCCTTAATTTGAGACGTTTATACCTGTATTCTAACACACACACACACACACACACACACACACGCACGCCCCACCCCACAAAGCTGCCCTGCATTAACGCTCCAGCTTAATTATGTAAAGAGAGAGGTGGGAAATCTTTCATGAGAGGTAGTACCTATATGTGATTTTGTTACCAATTTAATGTCATGTTATTGTTTCTGATAAAATTTATAGGCACAATATGTAAAATTGAAAAAAATAGAAGAAACGAATCCTGCCTCACTAATACAACTGCTGCTAGGCATTTGTTGTCATCTCTATGTATATTTTATGTAATTATAATTAAAGTGGGTAAACTTTTAAAAATTTTTTTTACTTAATATAACTATGTAATAAAGTAAAAAATTGGTTTTCATGGCTTTAATTATAAGTGACTTTATAATATTCAGCTGAGGATGGATAGATCTACTTCTACTTAGCCATTCCCATTTTATTGGGTATTTAGGCTTCTTTGGTTGAATTAAACCTGTGAAGAAAAATTGTAGCATAGATGTTTTCCAGCAAATGGAGATAAGAACAAAGAGCAGCAGCAAACTAGGTGATGCATAGCTTTGCAGATACAAGAGAGTTCATGATTCTTTAAAAAAAAATAATCATCAAAGACTATTTTTTTTCTTTCATTGACTTTTTTTTTTTTTTTAAGAGAGAGTGGAAGAGTGAGGGAAAGATAGAAACATCGATGTGATAGAAATACATCGATTGGTTGCCTCCTGCACTCCTGAACAGGGCCCGGGCCAGGGAGGAGCCTACAATGGAAGTTCATGCCCTTGACCATAATCGAACTTGGGACCCTTTGGTCCACAGGCCGATGCTCTATTCACTGAGCCAAACTGGGTAGGGCCAAGAGAGATCATTGTTCTAATGGTGTCATGTTGCCCAGGTGAGAAGGTGACAGAGTTTTTAACAAGTGAACCAGTGACTTGAAAAATACGGAATCAGGAAGCTGAAATTTAAACCTTATTAGTGCATCTAGATTGGAATCTTCTGTTGGAGCCATAAGAAGTGACCACAGATTTAGTGGAGTAAAACAACACTAATTTATTTTCATACAGTTCTATAGGCTAGACATCTGACATGAGTCTCACTGAACTAAACTCAGGGTGTCAGCAGGGCTGTGGTCCTTCCTGGAGACTCAGGAAGAATCTGCTCCCAGGCTCATTCATGTTATTGGCTGATTTTAGTTCCTTGCAGTTGTAGGACTGAGTTCCTGTTTCCTTGCTGGCTGTCAGACAGGAACCATCTTTGCCCCGAGAGGCTGCCCACATTCCTTCTGTGCTTCCCATGTGCCCCGAGGGTCCTTGCACGTGGGTTCCCTCTCAGAGCAGCAACAAAGCATCAGTCCTCCTCATGCTCCGAATCTCTCTGACCTCCCCTTCTGCTATATCGCTCTGCTTCCACCCGGGAACGTTTTCTGCTGTCAGGCTCATGCGATTAGATTGATCCACATGAATATCCTGGATAATCTCCTGTCTCAAGGTCCTTAATCTGAATCACATCTGCACAGTCCCTTTTGCCATGTGACCTAACATATTCACAGGTTCCAGGGATTAGCGTGGACATTTTTAAAGGGCCATTGATCTGCTTAACAGGGAGGGTTTTCTTTTTCGGTGTTTAAAACAGATTGTTGCATCACTTTTCTTCAGTTTTTCAAGTAAACCACCACTCTTAAATTTCCCTAGAGTTTTGTGGTTATCTTAATTCATGTTGCTAGCTTAACATGTTTTAGAATTAATGAAAGGGCTAACAAATGATTTTCACGGCAATATAAATAAGCTACTGATTTTCTTTTTAATGACATAGAAAGAAGGCAGGAAAATCTTTCCTATCTCTTTGACTGGCTAGCTAGCCAAGGCAAATATATACCTTTGCAAACAGTAGACTTTGTAATGAAGTTGTACTAGTATGTCGTGGCTGCAACTTGTGGAGGTACTTTGGTATGAGAGGTATTTAGTAAACATATGCTCACAAACTTTTTAGCTTCCTAAGAATTTATATTATTTATCATTCATTTCACACATATTAACGGAACTCCTACTTGGTGCTAGACATGGTGTATGTTCTAAGGATATGTATTTATGTGTGCCCTTATAGGACTTTCTGATCACAGAAAAGAAGAATTTTAGCTCAAGTAATTACAATAAATTATGATGATTTAGCATAATAGAGGTACATGACTCTGGGACCACAGCATCCAGGCGATAACGAGGCCTCATGTGTCACGGTACTCTTGCAGCTTGTCCCCAATTAGACATTCTAGATTTCTGTTAGCCTTCTGACTCCAGAGTTTCTTCAGGGATTTCTGGGATGTGGATACTGGCAGTCTTCCTGGAAAGCAAAATCTGTGATTATACTTTTCAGCAGTTTTTTTTTTTTTTTAAATCTGCAGTTTCCTATTCTTCACTCATTGGATTTCTTTAAAACCTTGGTTGTCCTCTAGATAATAATAAAGAAAATTAGTTATTTTATACTGTGTTATGCCTAACGTGCCAACAAAATGTAAAATGATGCTGCTTATACAAGGAATAACTTTCTTAAAAAGTCCGAGAAAGCACTGTGGTAGTTACTGTGACAGGTTAGCAGCTGAAAGGTAACTTGTTGAGTGCTGTGCAGTGGAACCTTCTAGGCCAGGGGTGGGCAAATTTTTTGACTCGAGGGCCACAATGGGTTCTTAAACTGGACCGGAGGGCCGGAACAAAAGCATGGATGGAGTGTTTGTGTGAACTAATATAAATTCAAAGTAAACATCATTACATAAAAGGATACGGTCTTTTTTTTTTTTAGTTTTATTCATTTCAAACCGGCCGGATCCAGCCCACGGGCTGTAGTTTGCCCACGGCTGTTCTAGGCTGATGGAACTGTTCTTTACCTGTGCCTCTCCAACAGCCAGTAACCACATAGCTCTTGAAATATGGCTAATGTGTTTTTAAGTTTTAATGAATTAAAATTAAAATTTCAGTAGCCAGTGGTAGCTAATGAGTACTTGATTAGATAGCATAGACCTGTGTCATATTTGAAATACATTTAGATAATCATATTTTTTTCTTATTTAAAAACCACAATAATGGTTTTTAGATTAATGGACTCCAGAGTTCCAGCTCTGAGGTGGCCTGGAAGTTATACCTATGGAGGTGTCATTAGAAACTGTGGCTGTTGAGAGTCATGAGGCTCCTACACCAGGGCAGCTCCTGCCCTTGCTGGTGTGGCTTTTGCCTCCTTGCACATGAGCCGTCCACCTGGATAGGACAGTAGCAAGAAACCCCAGAAACTAGGGAAGCTTCGAGCTGCCGGCCAGCTGTGATTCGAATGCTGGATCTCTCGGAGATGCCATGTGTGGCCTGTGGTAATCTCGCGAGTCTAAATGTTTAATCTAAGAAGACTTCCTGGCATTCCTGACACAGTTGACCTTTATTCACTCAGAGTAAAAACAAACAAAATTTGATAAATTGGTCTGAGAAAAGACAAATTACCAAGAACCAATAAAGGTTTAATGCCCCTTCAATTGTTTACAACTACTATTTAGAAAATAGTTCTATAAAAGATAATATAACATAAATTAAAAAATCAGTTTTTACTTAAGCTACCTTACCTTGGTCCTTGACATACTGCATGCATACAGTGTAAAGGGGGCCCATAGGTATGGTCATCCCACGAGTATAAGAGCGTGTCTTCCCAGATCTTACGGAGGTCTGCTCCAAATACCCAACGTGAAGTCACCCCCGGTGCTTTGATATTACCTAACTCCGTTTTCTTCACAAGCAACATCACTAGCCAAAATGATCTTCTTTATTTGTTCATTTGTTTATTTATTTTATTTATTTGTTTGTTTGATTTCTCTCTCTCCCCAAGTCCCCACCAAAACCCTAAAGACATCGTGTCCTTGATTCTGTTCTGTATTAGAGAGCAAATGTGAGGAGGTAATCCTAGAATATCATAAACTTGGGCTAACTGATCAGAAGCACTCCACACTCTGTAGATTATTTGTGGGGGAATGAGATGCCCATCAATTTAACGTATTAATTCTCCTGGATGTTAGAACTTTGTTTCTTGCTCCCCACTCACCTCGATTGTTCATTACCACTCTCATATTGTAATTATTTGAGTATCCTGGGTCAAAAGGAAATAAAAACAGCCTCCGTTTAGGCAGTCATTAAGCTACTAGAATATATGCTAAGAATGCAGAGGAATATGCAAAGCTTACTTATGAAATAGAGGTATTTGTTGGAGGCTTTAAATGTGTGTAGTGAAAATACCTTTGTAGGTCTGTAGTTTGAATACATCGTGCACATATGTATGTATTTTGTTTTTTTAAATCAGTTTTATTGAGGTATAATTTATATACTGTAAACTGTACTTATTTTAAAGGTGCAGTTCAGTGACTTTTGGCAAATGTAAGGTACAGATGTTTTTGATAGAACAATGAGATACTCCTTTCAGTTCATTGGATTGGTGCAGTTTAGAAATTGGAATGAATAGGAAAGTGTGGACCACCTGGAGCAAGACGAGGCCAACCTTAGATAAAGAAAAGTAGCAAGTGTCTTGAATATAGTTCTTACCTGATACGGAAACCCATATGATCCTGGTTTTTATTGGATATGTGAGCTTCTTGGTATCAGAATTTGTCCCAGTTGTAAAGAAACATAGATTATCACACTGCATATTGTCTGATGGTAGTTGTTAGGGAGATTTTAAAAAAATGCAACTTCTGACTTTATGCTTGTGGAAAATAATTTACATTCAATTTATAATAGAATTTTATTGATTGTGTTCTTATTTGGAATAACTGCAGGGAAAATCACCTGGGCCAACACAAGTCAGATACCATTTACTAGGGGTTTAGTTGTAAAAGGAAAGTAATTTCAGTTTCAGCACTGACAGCTGTTGAGTGAATGTTCCTGTGATATCCTTCACAGCAGGAAATGATATATTGTAACTTCTGCTCCCCCGATTTCCTACACACCCAACAAGTGCACACTGCAGGGATTGTGCTTTCTAAATGTCTGAATAGCCTAGCTCATGTGGACAGACTGTGTGTGTGTGTGTTTTGTATTTTTTTAACATCTGAAGTGGGTAAAATTGTGATTGCAAAAGTGGATATATGGGTGATACACAAAACCTTGGTTTCCTCCTCCTGAAATTGTTTTTCCATTTGTGCCATGATTACACCTGGCTTTATGTGGAAAGGCCGTATTGGAGCTCTGCATTCTTTCATAGAATGATGTAGGAGATTGCATCTCATTTGAAAGATGTATTAGTTTACTTTTTAATGCTCCAAATAGATATGTTTCCTTTATGCAGAGATCAGTTTTGGTTACTTGTGATACTTTCTTCACTGCTTTTTTAATTTTATTTTATACTAGTTTTTAAGATATGATAAACTATAGCCTGCCACATAGAAAGGAGTAAATAGTTTGAACCTCCTTAGGTTCAAGAGTACTGGGAAATTCTTGACAAAGAAGGGAAATATGTTTTATATGTTACTGTTTGGGAGCCTCAGAATCTGTTGCTCAGGTGGGTGGCAGAGTGACACTCCCCAAGAATGGGAGAGGAATTCCTTCCAGTCTGGCTCAGGGTCTTGCTGTCGTCCACAGTCCTGTCCCACCTATCATGGCTTCTTGCAAATGACAGAGGAGTGGACGATTGCAATTAGGTATTGAGGCAGGCCAAGCCTCCCCAAAGATTCCCAAATAGAAATGTGTCACAGCTTTATTTTCCCCCAAAGAAACGATTCAGCTTACCTCCAAACTAATAAGAATTCAAGATTGCTTCCCTAATAGTATACATGGCAAACTGTGGCTCAAGTTTAAAACTTGATTCCCAAGTAAAATGCTGTGAAAATAAGCATATTTGCAGTAGACTTGAGGTACTTTCTTTAGTGGTTCAATTGCAGCTTATATTCTGCTTTCAACTAGCAGAGCCTGATCTTAACTTGGCAAACAGAAGTCAGGTGGTCAGTTGGCTATTCTACAGATACTAGAGGCCCGGTGCACAAAAATTTGTGCACTTGGGGGGGAGGGGGAGGTCCCTCAGCCCGGCCTGTGCCCTCTCGCAGTCTGGGACCCCCTCGGGAGATAACGACCTGCTGGCTTAGGCCTGCTCCCGGGTGGCAGAGGGCAGGCCCAATCCCTAGGTGCAGCCCCTGGTCGGGCTCAGAGCAGGGCCGATTGGGAGGTTGTGATGCCACCCTCAGTCATGCTCAGGGTAGGGCCAATTGGGGGGTTGGGGCACTGTCCCCTGTCACACTCAAGGCAGGGTCGATGGGGAGGTTGTGGCGCCACCCCCTGTCACGCACAGAGCAGGACCAATCAGGGGGTTGGGGCGCTGCCCCCGTCACACACAGAGCAGGGCCCATCAGGGGGTTGGGGCACCGCCCTCTATTACCCACAGAACAGGGCCGATCAGGGGGTTGGGGCGCCGCCACTCTCATACTCAGGACAGGGCCAATGGGGAGGTTATGGCTCTACCCCATCACACACAGAGCAGGGCCCGTGGGGGTGGGGGGGTTGGGGAGCTCCCCCCTATCAGGCACAGAGCAGAGCTGCTCAGGGGGTTGGGGCCCCGCCCCCTGTCACACACAGAGCCACAGGGCGATCAGGGGGTTGGGGCGCTGCCCCCTGTCACGCTGATCCCGATGCCGGGAGGCATATTACCCTTTTACTATATAGGGTAGAGGCCTGGTGCATGGGTGGGGCCGGCTGGTTTGTCCTGAAGGGTGTCCTGGATCAGGGTGGGGGTCCCCACTGGGGTGCCTGGCCAGTCTGGGTGAGGGGCTGAGGGCTGTTTTCAGGCTGGGAGTGACTGAAGTTCCCAACCACTCCTTTTTTTCTTTTTTTTTTTATTCTGGGCCAGCTTTATCTTGAGGCTTGGCTCCAGCTCTTAGGCCTCCGCAGCTGAAAGTAGGTTTCTGGCCTTTGCTTACAATGTTGCCAATCTGCTGGCTGAAGTCCGGCGGTATTTATTACAATGTTTCTTAAACTGCCCGCTCAGAGGCCTGCAGCCGCAGGCGGGGAACGTTGGTTTCCTCCAAGGATCCTCTGTCACTGAGGGAGGCAAGCCTCATGTTAGTTTCAAGCTGCCTGACTGCCGGCTGCCATCTTGGCTGACAGTTAATTTGCATATCTCGCTGATTAGCCAATGAAAAGGGTAGCGGTCGTACGCCAATTACCATGTTTCTCTTTTATTAGTGTAGATACCTCGTCCTTGAGAATCATGTGTCATTATGTCCTCTTCACTTTACAGCAGTGCTGTTTGGTAGAAACATAATGAGAACCACAAATGTGGGCCACACATGTAATTTTAAATTATTTAAGTCAATTAATTTTAATCTTATTTAACTTCTTTCCAAAAGGTCATTTTAAGATGTAATTGATATGAAAAAATCATTAACGAATTGTTTTACGTGTTTTTTTTTCATCCTAAGTCTTGGAAATCTAGTGCATGCTTTACATTTATTGAATATCTGAATTCAGACTAAGCTATGTTTCAGGTGCTCAGTGGTCACATTTGGCTAGTGGCTGCTGTATTGGACAGCGCAGCTCTACAAAATGGGCTTCCATTGAAATGGAGATGGAAATTGAGACTGAAATATTTGATGTTGAATGTTTGTACTTTGGAAACTTCCTGAGAGTGTAAATGTGGATAAAACCTTTCTGGTCATCAGGTTATTCAGGGACACCTAAATCCTCCAACTTCAAGATTAAATATTTTATGTGATAGTATAAAGTAGGTAGGACAGAAATACATTTCTCCCATAATATTCAAGGAAAGAAACTGGTAAATGTTAAGAATAAAGAAAAACAACCAAACCTTTAAGTGCAATAAATTTAGGCTTAGGTGATGATGATGATTGCAATTTGAGTGAAAAAATACTCTTTTACGGACATCTGCTTTGGTCCTGGAGACAACCCTTTGAGGGAGGTTCTACTCCCTGTTTGCCAGTGAGCACACTGGAAAAGATTTAGAGGTTTCTGCAAAGTCACACAGTGAGTGTGCCAACCCCTGACCAGGGGATTCCGAAACCTGTGCTCTCAATCACTTTCTGACTCCCTTATTCTGCCTTGCCTCCAGGATTGCCTTGGGTTACTTGGACTTGGAAAAAAATTATGCAAATGAAGAACAGTTACCGCTGACTCCTAAACTGTTGCAATTATCCCTGTGCTCCTTGCTTATTTCCTCACATTTTCCTCAGTGGTCAGAAAAGGAGATGATTGGGGAAGTAATCACCCTTGAAATGCTGACCCGTGCCCTCTCATTTCTCAGTTACACCCTGTGGCTTTTATGTTTCTGTAGTGGAGCTCGGGCTACCACTCTCCAGCCCAGGTGTGATGATCCATCTGCTGAGGATCAGTGCCACAGCATGAAAAGGTTATTATTTTTTCTTAACCAGCTAATCTTGCTGTGAGACCCACAAATCCACCTTCTCATGATTTCTTCCCTTTGTTTTGAATTCTCAGTTGCTCAAAAACAATTCCCTGCCGAGTACCTAAGTGCTCCTATTGATATTGTGGTGCATTAAACAGGACTTAAATTTCCGTCCTTTCTGCAAAGACCAGGAGTAGCTCTGCCTTGTGATTCACAGATCAGACGTGTGCAGATATATCTGTTTCAGATTTACCTGTTCAAATGGTCATTGTGTTTTTATTCTGTAAATTACATGTTTGTGTTGTAACGTTTGGGGAAAATTCTGGTTCCTTGGGCCTGTGATGAATCACACTTTCCTGTCTCAGTTATCCCTCAACCTCTTCACCCCTTTGGATTGATTTGATTGGATTTCAAATAGGATCGTTTTAATTTGACTACATAAATATGTTATGGATATTTTGAAAGTCTTCTTTTCCTTTTGGTTTTTAATACTATATTGAAGCTGTCAGCCTTATCATTTTCTGTTTACTGTTATTTATTTATTTATTTTGCTGTATTTGAAACCTAGTTGTGCTTACCTCTTACTGTTTAATGAGCAAGATAATCTGGGAGGAAAAAGTTCCTCAGATGTGGCTGAGTTTTAATTAAGTTGCATGTAAGTTTATTGAACAAATGCTGCAGTAAGAAGATGCTTTTATATGTTCTGTGTATTCTTAGCTCTCTCAGCGTAGGTTAGATAACTTAGGACCAGTTCCTCCAAACAAAAACATAATCAAGGACAAAGACTGAATTACGTCAGTGTCAGCAAAGGGTTCGTTATCCACAACTGCACAGTTCTGTTTTCTTAGAGACTGCTATTATGCATACATTTATGTCTTTAAAGGCTTTAAACTTGACAAAACCTCAAATTTTTATTAAAATGGCAGCTTAGCACTAGTTTTTGCAAAAGGAGATAGGATTTAAAGTTTGCTTTTTATCTTACTGTGTTTTGTTTTGTATACAAATCTGGCTTTCAGGACCTACCTATCCAATTTCAGAGTTTCCCCATTGCCGCTGCTTGTTTTTGTGGTTTGGTTTTTTATGCCATCTATCCCAACTTCTTCATCTATACACTGTGCTTTAGAAATTTCCTTGGTTTTACTTCTCTCTTTCTGCCTATCTGATATGTGCTAACTCTTCAGATTCTGAGAAAAATCGTCTTTTTTTATTATTCCAAAACGCCATCTCCTTATCACAGGCTTATGTTTACACCCCTACAACAACCTTAATAAACTCAAACCACTTACTTTTATGAACCTGGTCAAAATTTAAGAACGTTTAATGCCTATGAAATTGTTAAACTGCAATGATAAAAATACTAAAACAAGCAGGCCTTTGACTTTTATGTGATCATCACATCCTACTTCCAAGCCTTCAAATTCAAATCATTTTCTGACTGTAATCTCCTGCTTTTCCACTTTACTCCCAGCCTTTCGTTCTCACTGATTGTCATCTTATTTCAGCCTTCCCTGCTCGTCCCCCAAGTCACCTCTCCTTTCTGGCTAAACAGGCTTCTCTATTCAGTCTAGTCTCTGGTGTCAGTCATTCCAAAGCATTCTAATAACAGTCTAGAATCCTGTAGCCTGTAGCTTTCTAAAGCTTGTAACTCTCTATTCAGTGCCATTTCACTGTTTAAGAACCTAATGCTGCACATTGCTCTGCCCTCCCCCCACCCTTCTTTTAGCAGCGACCTTATTCTCTGGGCTCGGGGACATTTGAACATGTGGTGGCACTCATCACAGGTACTTCTGCATCATCTCTGGATTCTTCACTGCTCTGTGACACTTCCTGGGTTACAGAGGTGATTAATGATTGCATGCTGAGCGATTCAGGAGTCAAACAGGGACGCCTGAATACATTCTGGTTGGTTTTGTTGTTTTCTTGGTAATTAGTATCTGTTATATCCAGATAAGGACAGCAACTGGGGAAAAGTCTGTTATAGAGAGTCTGACAATCTGATGACTTTTATCCTGGGTTTTATGCATTTACAGCATTGTTTGGGTAGTGAAGGTGTTAATTTTACTGGTACAGTGTAATAATTATTACCTTTTAGCAAAAGTACATTATAATAATTACAGCCTAGTCTCTTCAGAGAGAATCCTAATGTAATTGACTATTCACTGAACACATCTTTATTTTCACTACTTTTCTGGCTTTTTGGTAACTTGAGAAAACTCTTTGTAACACTCACCTTTGGTGCCTTTCACCTGATTATTTGGCAAATAAAAGACAAATTATGCATAGAGAGTTATGCATATATCACTGCAGTCCTTTACCACTGTATTTATAGATGAACAGACTGATGCATAGTTTGACTTTTTTTTTTTTTTTTTTTTTTTTTACTTATGGCTAATTAGTGGCTAAACTAAGAATTAAATTCATATCTTGATTTTTTTAGGCTTCTCTGATTATTCCTCTGTATATTTGGCAAAATAGTGATTAATGACATCATTGGATTTTTGTGGCCCATTAAAATATGTTGGTCTGCTGTACTGAAAAAATAGAACTTGTGATACATCTGAATTTATTCTTTTCTGAAAGGTTAGAGGCAGGAAAACTTATACCTCCTGAATCTCTCTTTTTTAAAAACTGTACATAAGTGACAATGGATGTTTCTCAAAATAACATTATTTGAAATGGACAGAAAACAGTATTTTCTGCTGTTTATATGTGTTTATATATATATCTATATTTGTATCTATCTCTCTATCTCTTGAACCTAGTAGAAATGATTTTGCTGTTAAAAATTACTATTTCTGTGTTTCCCCAATATAAGAAATGCTCATTCATAAAATTGATTTTTTTTTAAATCATGAAAATAAGACTGTATTTTGACAGTTCATTGATGTAGCAGCTTCATTCATGCCGGAGCAGTGTGATGTAAAGCCGACACTGAGCTCTGCTTGTGGTAGGAAGTGCCTCGCCCCTGGGTACCTGTTAGGAGTCTCATTTAGTAACATCTCTTGGCACCTCTAAGTAAAAGCCAAAGATCCAGTTTCGTGAGCTAATGTGAATTGTTCTTAAGGATTTTTATTCTTTTTTAGCAGCATTACTTGTTCCTTCCTCCCACCTACCCCCACCTTGATTGCCTTTCTTTCTTCATCTGTGGGCACTACTTTATTTAGGATCTCACCTTCTCTTGTCTGGAGTATTGCGGTATTCTGCCAACTGATTTTCTATTGCCCTTTCCAGTAGTTCCTCCATTCTGCTTGCTTTCTCAAATGTAAACTTGATTATGTGACTTCTCACCTGAAAAGTCTTTTCATGGTTCTTTAGTATTAGATACAATGTTTCCCATGACCTGTCTTTGTATGTTATATCCAAAAATTCCCCCCCACCTAAGCCTCATCTCTCCATAACTAGTTCAAAGATGTATGAAATAGCTGTGACGTACCAACTCTTCTGACCAAAACATAAGTTATCCCTTCTGGTCATAAGTAGAGGAGAAGTCTATTTCCTAATTCTGAAGCTTAACATCTTCATTTCTGTCATTTTCCCTCCCATGGGCTCCATGCTTGTCCTCACTGGTTTGGCTGATGGCCATTTTCCTGTCTATTAATAATAATTTTAGAAATATGATGTCTATGTCTATCCTCTCGGTAGTTATTTATGTCCATTAAAGTCTTTGCACTAATCATTGCTACCATTCTGTTTCTTTTTTACTTTTTCCCCTTGGAATTTAGCCCTTTTGCCTATTCTATCGAAGTATGGGGGAATAGGATTTACACTACCATTCAGGCAAATGTGTGGGTCCTTTTTATGTATCTCCGCTTTGTAATTAGTATACTACATTAATCTGGGCTGAGAGAAGCTTCCTTGTGCTAACCACTGGCACTATTTACTCAATAACTATAGTCATGTTCATACATCGCTTTACCATTTTTAGAGGACTTAGGTATTTCTTAATCAGTTGATCTGAACAGTCCTGTTAGAGGATTACACTCACTTTATAGACTATGAGGCTGAAGGTCATATGGGTCATTGGAGTGGCCCTGTACCTCCCAACTGGGTGGGGGCTCCTCTGCAGGATTGTGCTCCCCCCTCCTCCTTCCAGCCTGTTTTCTCTGTACTCATTGGTCAAGGCTGCCATGGCTTCGTGTACTGGAATATGATTCACTGATTTTAATTAGTACTTTGAATATATTATTTCACTTGATTACCAGCATTCCTGGCAGTGGGCATGCCTGGCATTATTAATGCCATTTTACAGATGAGGTTAATGCAAATCAGGACGGTCAAGAGACTCACCCCCGCTTGCCAGCTAGTGACTTAGAAAACAAAAACCAGGGAAGGTCTTCGGACACCGAGCCCATTGCTGTTTCCATTGGCCATGTTGCCTCTTTGCTCCACTGTAAGATATATTGGAAACTGAAGCACATTTTTATTTTTGGGATTTCATTGACACAATTGTCTGGTTTTGCTCTATACTAAAGGGGGTTCTAATAGATCATGACAGGAGATTTGACATTGGGTGGTGGGCACACAGTGCAATATATAGATCTTGTAAAATAGAAACCCACACCTGAAACCTATATGTTCATGTTGACCAATGTCACCCCAATAAATTTAATAAGTTAAATGGCAGCTGTTGGTTTAACTAAGCATGAGTTTTATATGCCACGGAACCACTGTGATGAAAGGAATGGTTATAATTTAATGATACATTATCAGAAACTTGTTACTTAAGGGAGAAATATACCAGAGGCAGGAAGATGTGTTTCAGGTAAGGGATCATTCTGTATCACTCCTTGGCATTCCACTCATCTTGCTCTCTGCCATTTTCAGGCCATTCTTAGCCCGTGGAGGGACGATAGGGAGGGGAATCTACACTCCTAATAGTCTCCTAGCCAGCAGTACTGTAGTTTTGCTTCATCATTCATTCCCATTGTTTAGTCAGTACAATTGATTGATTGTAGGGACAGCAGCCTTTCTACAGACCCTCTTGAGTGTGTATATTGATACTGTTCAGCAGCAAGAATCTTTACTGACCTGGTAGAATGTGGAGGACACAATGATGCTTTATTCCAGGTTTCCCCTTAGTTGTGGAGTCTGCATAGATCATGGTCTGTTTGTGGTTTTCTATGTAAGCCAGCAGCTGGTTTTCACTGTGTCAGTGTCTGAATGTCTGCATCCGAGTCACTGTTTATGGAATTAGGCATGGGTGTGGTGCTATGTAAGGACATAAAAAATTATAAAAGTATATACATACCAAGTTAAAAATCCTAATGTATGAATAATATTACAGGGAAATGTGTTATTGTATGTGAAGAGGTAGGGAATCGGGAGTCAAAAGGTTTGAGTTCCTTACTGCCCTGTGGGCTTGCTTTCTGATCTAACAAGTTTCCGACTCCTCTGAGCTTGTTTCCTCATTTGTCCAATGTAAAATAAAAATGCCCTGTCAGGGCTGTGAGGATGTTATTTACAGGATATAGATAACTACTCTGCATATCTAAAATGCCATATAGATGTTATCTATTTTAGTAAACAGTGATTACTATATGTCATGTCTTTTTACATAATTTTTTAAATTTTTCAATTATAGTTGACATAACAATACTGTTATACACATAGTGATTAGACATTTACATACCTCATGAAGCGATCACCCCGATAAGTCTAGTACCCATCTGACACCATACATAATTACTGCAGTGTTACTGACGATATTCCCTATGTGGTACTTGATGGAAAGTTATTTCGATTCAGACCTCCTGTCAACACTGCAAAGCAGGCATTATTATCTCCATTCGACAGAAAGGAACCAGGGATACAGAGTGTCTAAGGAACTGGCTGAGGGACTTACCACTGGTGTATAGTCCTGATTAAGCTCCAGTTTCTCCTTTGCTGTGCTGACTGCTGTTAATTAAGGACCAGCAGTCGAGGTTTGAACTTTAACAATTTGCATTATGCTTCTAAGAATGGAAGTGGCATGCTAGACTAGACATAAGGGAGAGCCAGACTGTCACTATAGTTTTGCACTGTTTTAGGGAAGTTACTACTTAACTGGATTCTACTAAATGCCTTTAAAACACTTAGCTATGTTTCTGCTAAGATTTATGTATAAAATGTTTTCTCATTCTGACTTAACATCTGCATAAAAAATTCCCTTTGATGTGATCTAAAATGTCTTACAAGTCTTATCTTAATAATTTTTCTTTTTCTCCTTAGTCATTCCTACACTGGTCAAGATTACAGTACACTGGGCAGTGCTGGGAAGATTTCTTTGGATCAGATTGACTCGGTAAGCATCACATCCTTTTAAATTTAGATTTTTGTCAGTGGAGGAAGCACAGGTTTTCTTCAACCAAAGATGATTTTGGGGTCGGAATATTGGGAGACATTATTATTCCTTTGTCTGCCAATCATTTGAAAAGAAATCCTATTTGCTATAAAAAATTTTTTAAAAATCATAAAAAATATGAAAATTAATCAGAAAATTATTTGTATTCTGATGAAAACAGGATTTAATTCATTCTTTTAATGGGGAATTCTTTTATAGCTAAGTGGTGTTCATGTATTTATATTTAAATAACATGTGCATTTAGAAAAGAAGAAATGGAAAATGCTAAATGTATCTGTTTGCTAGGTTTCTGTAACAAAATAACACAGACTGGGTGCTTTAAACAACAGAAATTTATTTTCTCCTAGTTTTGGAGGCTAGAATTCCAAGATCAAGGTGTTAGCACATTTGATTTCTTGCGGGGTTCTTCTCACTGTGTTCCCACGTAGTCTTTCCACTGTGCACCCATCCCTGCTGTCTCTTCCTCTTCTTAGGAATTGGACCAGGGGCCCACCCCCATGATCTCATTTAACTTTACCTTTTCAAAGGCCCCATATCCAAATACAGTCACGTTCTGAGGTACTGGGGGTGAAGACTTTACCATGAATTTTGGGAGGATGAAATTTTTTTTATAACACTAGGTATAGGCTCCCATCCTTGGGTTGCCACTAGATTACTGGCCAGCTCATTACAACTCCACTTTGTGGTTCCATTGTAGAATGAAAGAGTAGCATACTTTACTGTAGTCTGTAGGATTTCTCTTTAACACATAATTGATTTTCCACTTTATCCAAAAAAATGGAAAATAAACCAGCCATAAATTACGATCAACACTGGTGGTTAATATGTCTAGACATAACAATAGGATTTCCCACCTTATATAGTTGATTTGAAATCTCTAACACTTTCTCCTGCCTAATGATTGTGTTTATGTTCCGAGAATGGTTAGAAGTTAATTCTATTTCTAATTCTATCATATTCATTCAAACAAATGTGAAATTGGTTGGATACTGTAGGAAGATACAGAAATATAGTCATTAATTCACTTAGTGAGTATATATTGAGCCCATCAGTTAGATACCAGCCACTGTGATATGGATACAGAGGTGAACAAAACAAGAATAACCTATTTCTTCATTGACCTTACTTGAGGGAAGTAGACAACATATAATAAAAGGCCAATATGCAAATTGTCCCCTTGGGAGTTTGACCGACTGGGAGTTCGACCTACTGGGAGTTCGACCACTTGCTATGATATGCACTGACCACCGGGGGTGGCATGGAACGAGGGAAGACCCCTGCTGGCAGCCGGCAGCTGGGAAAGGAGGGGCCCGGGCCGGCAGCCAGAAGGCTCCAATTGGCCCTGATCGCCAGCCAGGCCTAGGGACCCTATCCGTGCATAAATTTCATGCACCGGGCCTCTAGTAGTAAATAATAAGTAAGCATTGTCATGATAAATTACATTAAGTGCTGTGATGGTCATTTCTGCCTGTGGGTCTGTGACAGATCCTGTGCTGGGTGATAGATACACCCTTATCTGGATCTCTTCCTAACTCACGTCATTAGCACAGCCCTCAATGTTCTCCATGTCTTTTCTAAATGTTTCCTTTAGATTTCTAACTGAAGTCTGGCTCCCTCGATGACACCGTTTCCCCTCTAGCCTCTTTCAAGTAGAAGCTGCTTTTTTCTCCCCACACCCTACGTTAGGTTATGGGATGTGTCTTCCTTGGTCCACATCACCACTTCCAAACTGTTTCTCTGCCTCCGTTGTCAGAACTCCAACTCCTTTCAAGCCCTGTGATCCTATTGTACCACCTTGTTACTTATTGTTCTTGGCCTCCACAACACCCATATTGATAATCCACCCCGTACCCTTGTCTGCTTAATATCCACAATCATTTCTCTGTGCCACTTTGGCCCAACCTAGATGACCTCAGCTTTTCCATTTCCATTTTTGGATTACTGCCAAAATCTCTTAAACATCCTTCCTGCCTCTGTACAGTCTGTTCACTACATAACAGCCAGAGTTCTCTTTGTTTATCAGGTCATGTCAGTCTTCTGGTCGCAACCCCCTGTTGGGTTTCACCACCTTTAGACTACAATCCAAACTCATGATTATGGCCTGTAAAGCCGTATGTACTTATCATTTCAATTTCGTCGTCTCCATTCTGGCTCACTCACTGTGCTCTGGCCATAGGGACCTCTTTGCTTGTTCTTGAGCAACCAAGATCATTCCTTACCAGGACCTTTGCTTGTGTGTCCTTCACTGGAACAGTATTCTTGGATCTTTCTTGGACTGGAATCCTACTTACGCTGTACGTCTTAGCTGCAAGGCCATCTCCTCGGAGGGGCTTCTCTGGCCACTCAAGTTGAAATCCTCTCCCATTTATATTTGACCCTATTATTCTACTTTATTTCCAGTGCTTTTGGAATCAGATATATATTTTTTTTAAATTTATGTCTGTTATTGACTATCTCCTCCCATGAGACTATAGCTTCTTTAACAATAGGGTGTTTGGTTCATTGCTGGTTGCCCAGGACTGTACACACAGTAGTATTCAATAGATATTTGGTGATTAAATAAGTAATCAAGGAATTGTGCCACAAGCTGTTGAAGTTGTACTGGGTCTTGCCACAGGGCTTGGTTTTGGCTAGAGATCATGGGGAGTGCCAAGACTATACCAGACAGGGTTGGTGGAGTGAGAAAAGTGAGACGGTACAAAACATAACTTGTGATCATGGGATAACCCAGCTAGCTGGAGCAAAGTGTTCGTGATGGTATGGTATCAGACTGGGCCTTCTTACCCCTCCCTGTCACAGTGCTTCCATGGCACTTGTTTTATGCCCTTGTTGGAGTCCTTATTATGTAATGTATTATATGAGTTTAACATATATAACATTGAATGTAATAGTGTCTGTTTCTTTTTTTAATTGAATTACAGGGAGATTTATGTTTTATTCACCTTCTTGTTACCTAAAACATTCAATAGATGTTTGTTTTGTGACATATAATTGAAAAGTGGTTCATTATAGACATTGAGGGAATCTTGCATATTTGAACTAAGGATGTTGAATATTCATTGAACTAGAACAATAGTTAAGAAAAGTAATTTTGTAATAGTATGAAGGAACACAGTAGTGCTGCCAAGGGAGGATAGACACGTGACTGAACTAGGGATGGAAAATTCAGTTGTTATTATGAAAGGACAAAGAAACTGGTGGCCACTAGAGGGAGCAGCAACCTCAAGCAAAGTGAGACCTGCTCCTGTTTACAGGTAAAGTTGAGCTTGCCAAGGAATACATGAGGGGGTGAGAATTTGTCTTGAGAGGAGGCTATTTGAGGAAGTCAGAGAGAATGCAGTTAAGACCATAAACGAAAAAGTTGAATTGAAAGTGGGCAATGATAGTTATAGTTTATGTTTGACACCAAAAGAAAGACCTATAATTTTCTTCTTTAAACTGTTGATTTCTTTAACACTTTTTATTTTTTTTATTTTAGGATTTCTTTTGAGAACCATTTCTCTTATTTTTGTGTGCTACTTTGTATTTGGGTTATTTTAAAAGTTCATCTGTGATTCAGCCACTGTACTTTTGAACATTTATCCCAGGGAAATGAAATCTTATGTTCACACAAAAACCTGTACATTCATTTTATTTGAAATAGCTCTAAACAGTATGAAATAGCCCAAGTGTCCTTCAGCAAGTGAAAGGTTAAACAAATTGTGGTTCATCCATACCGTGGAATATTATTCAGCAATAAAAAAGGAACAAGCTACTGATATTTGCAGCAATTAAGATGAATTTTGTGGGAATTATGCTGAATTAAAAAAAACCTAATCCCAAAACATTACATACTATCTGATTCTGTTTACATAACGTAGCTGAAATGACAAAATCATAGGGCTAGAGAACAGATTCATAGTTGCCCAGGGTGAGGGGCTGGGAAGGGTGCAGAAGGTAGGTGGGGTGGTTATAAAAGGGAAGTACAAAGGATCCTTGTGGTGATAGAACTGTTTGCATCTTGACTGTGATGGTGGATGCAGGAACCTGCATGTGATAAAATTACGTAAAGCTACATAAATATAGAAATGGGCACATAAGCGCAACTGAGGAAATCTAAGACTGGTGGATTATTAAAATGTCAGCATCTTGGATGAGATAATATACTATAGTTTTGCAAGCTATTACCTCTGGGGAAAACTAGTCATCTGATATCTCTTTGTATTATTTCTTACAACTGCTTGTGAATCTATAGTTTCTCAAATGAAAAACATTAATTTAAAATTTTTAAATAAATAGATGAAATACATTTTTGTAATATATTTTATTTAGCCCCCAAGCAGAGTATTTATAATTTCAACATGTAATCAATATAAAATATTCATAAGAAAGTTCATCTGTAATCTCAGTAAGATAGTAATCCTTATCATTTTTGTTTTTACACCAATTAGACTGAATTTGCTAGATTGCGTTTGCAACAAATATTGTGAGTGACTTGGTAAGTCTTTCATATAACCGAAAACTCTTTTTCTCTTGTAGCTTTGTATCAAATCCTTCCCACCGTGCATGCGTCAGTTACACAAAGCTTTGCGGGACACTCACCATCTCCGCCACGGGGGCCGCATGCAGTATGGCCTCTTCCTGAAGGGCATTGGCTTAACGCTGGAGCAGGCACTGCAGTTCTGGAAGCAAGAATTTATCAGAGGAAAGATGGATCCAGACAAGGTAATTTTGAAAAACCAGAGCAGTAACTGGAATTTTACTTTGGTTTGAAACTAAAAGGTCTGATTTTCAGTATGCCCCTGAAATGTAGTTGACAGTTCTAAAAGATAAGCATGTCTATAGTTTCTTTTAGGTAAAAAGGAACTCATGTACTAATGTGATAGATACTAAACAAAAGATTGGGAGAGTTAAGTTAATTCCAAGGGGAAGGTTAGAACAGCAGGGCCAGGTGTAAACTGATGCTTAAATGAAGAGTCTTCTCCTCTGTGGATATACAGGCAGCAGCTGGGATAAGATGGCAGTTTCTCTCTGAGTTATATTTCTGGGAGAATGCATATGTCCGTGTAATATACAAATGTACGTGTGTGTGCGTGCAGCTGAGTCAGCTCTGATTCCTGCCGTCCTGCGAATGAGTGATGTCCACAATGTCGTGTCCTCAGTCTTTAAGTCATTGTTTTGTTTTCCATATTTGTTGACATATCCTTGTTCAGAGTATAACTGACAGATTCCATGTCTGTGGCTTGAAATAATTCTCTTGGTTTCCCAGCCACCCCTGGTGGTTTATTTCTTCCCGGTACTGTGAAGGCAGCTTTCACTTCACTTTCTAGAATTACAGGTTCATCCTCCTAGGACTCTTCTTCCAAGGTGCCCGCCATCCCTTTGTTCTGTATAGATTTTCAGCATATTGTTTCCACCTTCCCTTCACTTTCTCCTGGTCAGATAATGTGCTTCTTTGTCTGCTTGCAGTTCTTGAATCTTCTGGTAGCAATTTCTGCTTTTCCATTGTCATTGTTCTCTTCTCTCTCCTTATATTGACATTGTAATGACTCTCTTTATTTCTACGTGATCATTGTTTAAAAAGTGAGTTCAGGAGTTCAGGATTCTAACCTTGGCTTTGTCACCTTTTACTTTTGCCTCTGGTCTTGCGTCTAACAATTTTTAGTGTTTCTTCTGTCATCCATCTCAATTTGTCTTTCCTTTTTACTTCTGGATATTTATTTTTATTTTTTTGCATTCTTCCTCCATAATATTTCTGGTTTCAGTTCCTCTGGTTCTTGGTCAGTTAAGTTTCACAGTGCAACCTGCTTTTATGTGGGCTTTAGAGCCATCAGGAATGTTAACGTTATATTTTGGCACTACGATTCCTTTGTGCTGCTCTTCTGCTTGACTCTAATGTTTGATGCTAACAGTTCATGGTCAGTACACAACTTGCTCCTGCTCTCATTTGCAGAGCGAGCACAGCTTCTCCGTCCCCTGCTTCCAGGCACACAGCCTGTCGGATTTCTGCATTGGCCGCCTGGTGATGTCCATGTGGACAGTTGCTTGGTCACTTGTTTGAAGCATGTGTTTACAATCGACAAGTTGCTAGCTTCGCCCAAATCCATGAGCCACTCTCCTGCTTTATTTCTGACCTCTAGTTCAAGTTTTTTAATGACATTTGATTCTGCTTTATTTTCTACTTTTGTGTATCAGTTTTTATATTTATCAGCATATCTTGTTTTGGTGTGTGATCAGTTTCTCCTTGGATACCTGTGTAAAAGTTTTCCGTTTTTTCTTCTCCAATCTCTGTAGTTGGAATTTGAAAGATTGTTACATTAACAGGTTTTCCTAGAGGTCTGATTACTTACATGCACATGTCATGTCATTCAAGCTGAAAACTATTTAAAATGTTTTCTATTGTATTATGCTAAGTTACATCGTGGAGCATTTTTAGGTAAACATTAAAAAACTGCTTTTTTTTGTTCATCAGTTTATGTTGTTCATTAGATTCCACATATAAGTGAGATCATGTGATACTTATCTTTCTCTGATTGGAGAGGACAATGTGGGAAAGAGGAGATATATATATATATAATATTTTCAGTAATAAAGATTAAAAAAAAAGAACTGCTTTTAAGTCTATTAATAGCACTCCGATTCCCACTCCTATTCCTTATTTAATAGTGCTAGCTAATAACATTTTATTTTGGAAATATTTTTTTTATCCCTTCAAAGCCATGACACTGGTACAAAGTAAATTTTTTTATTGTTTATTTCTTAGTTTTCTTCTTCCCAGTAAAGATAAATGATAAAACCAAGAATATTTATCAAGTACATTGTATGACACTGTATTATGTCTCATATTAGTCCCTTAGGGCTAATACAGCATAGACGGGTGCTTTAAACAACAAGAATGTATTTTCTCCAGTTCTGGAGGCTGGAAGTCCAAGGTCATGGTGTGGGTGGATTTATTTTCTTCTCAAGCCTCTCTCTCCAGCTCCCATCAGCCACCCTCTCGCTGTGTCCTCATCTGGCCTCCTCTCTGCGTTCACTTCTCTGATGTCTTTTCCTCTTATAAGGACACAGTCATAGGGATTGGAGTCCACCCTTACCACCCTACTTAGCCTTCAGGACCTCTTTAAATGCCGTATCTCCAAATGCAGTCACTTGGTGAGTTAGGGCTTCAACATGTGCATTTCAGCCCATAACATGTCCCTAGCTTTATATATTTTTAAAGTTCAAGATTCTTTTATAACATCTAAAAAGCTCTTATAATTTTTACAGATTTGTTTTAAAAACCGCTTCCATTGATAAATTCTTAATTTATCACTTAATAGGGTCTTCTTTAAACACAATTTTGGGCAATGTTTTTAGACTTCTAATATATATGTTAAAGGTAACATTCTGATTATAGAAAATATGAAAAATACAAAAAAAATGACCTGCCATTTCCCCATTCAGAAATAATTATTGTGAAAATTTTAGCCTTTCCTCTGTAATCTAGATGGCTAGACACCATTATGTCCCCATCTTTTAAAAACTGACATTCTGTTATCATTTCCCAGTGTTGCTGAGTGATTTTTGAAAATATCATTTGGATTAGCTGCATGACAGCACATCCTTTGAAAGTGATTTAATTGGGTCAATCATTCCCCTATTATTGGACATATGGCTGTGTCTGTCTGACTCTGCCATCAATGGTATTGCATCGATATCCTGAGCACATAAATCTTTGATTATAGTTCTGATTATGTCCTTTGTATATATTCATCAGGTAATAAAATTACCTGGTGAGAACTGTAAACAGGTTTAAAGTTTTGATGCATGCTAGGAAATGATGGTTCGGGAGGGTTTTAAATTAGACTCTTACCAAGCCGTGTATCTTGCTTTGTCATTGGCATTATGTATTATTACTTTAAAATGTTTTCGATATTTTATTAGGAGTTTGATATATTAAGGAGGTAAGTGTACGAGGGTTTTGCAGAGGAGTAGAGCCACCAATAGAATGGGTATGTATGAAAAGAGATTTATTATAAGGGATGGCTCCTGTGGTTATGGAGGCTGACAAGTCCCAAGGTCTGCAGTCAGCATGCTGGGGACTCAGGAGTCTGCTAGTGTACTTCCAGTTCAAGTGCAGGAGACGTGAGACCCAGGAAGAGCTTGAGCTTGAGTCTGCGGGCAGGGAGAGCCCACAGCCCAGCCTAAGGCAGTCAGTCGGCAGGAGGAAGTGCCCTGTTACTCACTGAAGAGTCAGCCTTTTTGTTCTATTGGTGTCTTCAAAGGATTGGCTTGGTCCCCCCACCACCAGGGAGGGTGATCTGTCATACCAGTCTCCCAATTCAGATGTCACTGTCATCAGAATCACCCTCACAGACACACAAGAATAATGTCCGACCATAGTCTAGGCCAGTGATGGCGAACCTATGACACGCGTGTCAGAGGTGACACGTGAACTCATTTTTTTGGTTGATTTTTCTTTGTTAAATGGCATTTAAATATATAAAATAAATATCAAAAATATAGTCTTTGTTTTACTATGGTTGCAAATATCAAAAAATTTCTATGTGACACGGCATCAGAGTTAAGTTAGGGTTTTTCAAAATGCTGACATGCTGAGCTCAAAAGGTTTGCCATCACTGGTCTAGGCACTCCTGGCCCAGTCAAGTTTTCACAGAATTAATCATCACAGTAGATAAATGTTTATGGACTGTAGTTCTGAAGTGAAAAGAGAGAAGTTGAGTTAGCAATCTAGCTTGGTTTGTTCTGTACACTGAGAGGGGGAAGAGGAAAGTGAGAGGAGGGAAAACTTGCTCTGAATACAAGCCTTTGATTTGTACACCTGTTCCCTGACCCACCTTTTTTAGGTGTATCTGTGATGGCCTATGTATAAATGTATTTAGCTATTTAAAAACACACACAATAGTTTATTGATGAAAGAGAGAGAGAGAGAAACATTGATGTGAGACTACAACATCGATTGGCTGCCTTCTGCATGCCCTCTACCTGGGATCGAGCCTACAACCTAGGCATGTGCCCTTGACCAGGAGTCAAACCAGCAAACTCCTGGTACATGGGACAATGCCCAATCAACTGAGCCATACTGGCCAGGGCAGTATTTAGTTATTTTTAAACCTGTGTATATGAAAATATTTTTTGAATGGGATTTTTATTTTGCATTGTAAAAGTTTTCTTCAAAAATTATTGCAAAAGGAAATCAATAAATAATTTGTACCTTTCTAGATAATATATAGCAATCTATATATTCATTAGCTTATTATTGATTACAGCAAATATATTATTTTGACAAAAAGACTATAAATTATGCATATGATTTATGGTGTCTGTCTAGTGTTCTATTGTTAGAGTCTGTATTTGTAAATGTATGTTCATGATTTTCTCAGTTGCATCTCTTGCATATTTTGCAATGAAATATTGTAAGTATCTTTTAGTTTATTAAAATATTCTCTTCAGTTTAATAGTTGTACCTTTTTGTTAATTCTACATACAGTTAAAAATACTCTGAAGAGATGAGGAAAATAGATGGCTTCAGTACTGTTTGTAACGAGTGATTATGGAGGATGTATATTAGACATTTTTTGTAGAGCTCTAAAGCACTTTGGTGTTAAACCTAGGAATGCTTTGGAACAGTTACTGTTGCTGAATAGCTCATTTCCTGACAGTGCAGGAAAAATGTTGTGGTGATAAAGTCAGTTTAAACTGAAGTTCTCCTTTACTATTGTTTCCCAAATGGTCATATATCTGATTTCTTTCTTTTTGTGCTTATGTCCTCATTGCAACTTGCTTTATGCATCTAAGCAAAAATTGTGGGTGCTTAGCCATTACTTTTGAAGCAACAGAGAAAGGATTAGTACTCCAGCACTTTTTAGCTGTAACTTGTCACTGCCACCTTCCCTAGTTACATTGTCTAGAACTAAATATCCATTTTCCCTACCTCCTTTCTAAAAAGTAAGCGCGTTCTTCATAAATCATTTGCCTAATTAGTGTCTGGCTCTTTCTCCCATCTTCCCTTTGCTTCTGTTTGTTGCAGGGATTTATCTTCCTGGATTTTTAAAAATATTTGGAATACTTTTCTATCTCAGGTTATGCTTACAGTTGGAGGGGAATTTGTTGTCCATATTGTAAAATAATCTAACACTGTATACATTAGCTTTTGTAACTGTCACCCAGAGTATTAATACTAAAGGAGCATGTCCCTAGATACTTCTTATTAAGGTTAAGCAGCTTTTGTGTTATAGTCTAGACATTCTTATTTTCTCTTACAACCATTTTTGAACAGTAATAATGTGATTGTAGAAGCAGCTTAAGGATCTGATGCTCACTGTTACTTATCTTTTATTAGGAATTTGATATACTAACTCAGTCCCTCTATGTATATAAAGACTAGCCATCTGTCTGTAAAAGGCTTACTCAGTGTTGTTAGTTTGGGTTATTTTTCTTTTCTTTTGAAACGACTTGTAGACTAGCATACACACTCCAGTAAGTGGTATTAATAATAGAGAGAGGTGCTACCTTATAGCTTCCAGTTACTTCCTACCAGATTATGCTCTTATAATTTTGGGCACCTATCTCTACCTCATATTTATCGCTTATTAATTTATCACCTATATCCTACAATTAGAATAAAAATTATATAAAAACAGGTGTCTTGTCTTTTTTGTTCATCGCGCATGTTTAGGCACCTGGAATAGTGCCTGAATCATAGCAGGCACTCATTAATTATTTATTGTGTGAACTAAAGAATAAGTCCCCATAGATATAAATTCATGGAAAATCAGAGAAAATTTTGTCTATTTTTCCCAAATGCCTTTACATAAATCAATTCTATATAACTGTTTGTTAAAGAGCTGTTATTCCATTTATAGTGAACTTGAAACAGAATTAAAACAAGAATTTTAGTAGGACCTGACTTTGCAACAGAAACTATTGATTTTATAAATTGGAAGGGATTTCACATCATGGGCTTGCCAAAGGGGTTGTGGTATAGAAAAGGTTTTCATAGCAGAGGATAGGGCTTCTATAACTATTATCAAATTGTAGTATCTTTGTTGCATGTGTGTTTTAGGACTGGATTTTGAACGACTTGAATGCAGGGACTATGATTTTGTCACTTTGGGTCTCAAAGGCTTAGCACAAGCCCTGACAATTCTTAAATGTTTACTGAATATGTGGTAAATTCTGCCCAAACTTTAAAAAGTGGCTTTCAGTATAAGAAAAGAAATCTTTGTTTCTTTGTAGGTAAAGCTGTATTTCTAACAAGTAACTTTAGTAGCTAGCCAACTTTCTTGTCTTCCATGTATTTCTCTAAATCAAAATGTAGGTTGGAAGATAATGCACTATGTAAGAAATGATAACCAGTTATCATCATTATTTTTTTAGTGTCCAGAAATACAGTACATATTCAGTTGCAAATATGTAAATACTACAGTTGTCCAATTATGATTTGTTTTAAAAGTACAAAAATATGCCTATGTTTGTGTGTGCATACACACGCATACATATTCCATCTCCTTTCATTGATCATTCAACAGATTTTTATTGAGTGTTCACCGTGGACAGGGCACAGCCCTTCTTTATGAGGGCTTTACAGTCTCCTGGACAAACCAGATAAATAGAAATACACAAATTCAGTATGGTAATTGCTGTGGTAGAGGTGCTCATAGGATTCTATAGGTCAGAGGAAGGAGTGGTGGGGAAGGAGAATGGCTACTGTGTGTCACTGATTGAGGATGTTATATTTGCCAGTTACAATTAAGGAGTTAGAGGAAGAAGTGAAGTGCTATGTTGAGGGAGCAGCATTTTCAGAGGACCTTAGCTGAGAGAGGGTAGCCCATCCTTTCGATGGTGTGAACCTGAGCTATAAGAATGATAGTGGCTAGAGATGATTCTATAATCATAGTGTTTGGTTTTAACTATTACCAAAGACATGGATTAGTAGGCCAGGAGAAAGTAGTCTTGCTGGATAGAAACCTGTCCATTGGGATCAGGTCAGCTATATAGGGTCAACTGATAACTGTAATTTACTTAAATAGATGTAATTTCATAACTTTGAATATTTACTACAATTGTGTAGTGAATCTGGGATGTTATGACAGTGTACTGAGAAAAGGAAAATAGTATGAACAAAGTTTCCACTTACATTTCCACTTGGTTCAAATTAATTTGGCCTCTATAAATATGGATTTCTGATAATCTGGGCCAATATTGATTTTTAAAAATAAATAAAGTCCTTTTTATGTAAGACTTTAATTTTTAACCTACTTGTAACAGAGTGAGTTGAGAGGTAGACGTAATTAGAAAACAGTTACAAAACATGGGGAAAAGGGAAGTGTTGTTGAGGTTATGTGGAGTAAGGAAGTTAGCAGAGTAGATCGAGTTTCTGAAGATTTCTTGAGGATCATTCTTGAATTAGGATTTGAAGGAAGTGAATGACGTGGATTAGTAGGTAGGTAAGGATGAGAATACTCAGGGAACAGGAATGAGGAGAAAGTAGAGCATCGCTCGCTTTTCCACTCTTTGTGAGTTTTGATTGTTTTCATTCTTTTTTTTATTTTTTTATTTTTTTTAATTAAATCTTTATTGTTCAGATTATTACATTTGTTCCTTTCCCCCCCCCCCATAACTCCCCTCCTCCCAGTTCCCGCCCCACCCTCCGCCCTCACTCCCCACCCACTGTCCTCATCCATAGGTGCACGATTTTTGTCCAGTCTCTTCCCGCATCTCCCACACCCCTTTCCCCCCCAAGAATAGTCAGTCCATTCCCTTTCTATGTCCCTGATTCTATTATAATCAACAGTTCATTCTGTTCCTCAGATTATTTATTCACTTGATTCTTAGATTCACTTGTTCATAGATGCATATTTGTTGTTCATAATTTGTATCTTTACCTTTTTCTTCCTCTTCCTCTTCTTAAAGGATACCTTTCAGCATTTCGTATAATCCTGGTTTGGTGGTGATGAACTCCTTTAGCTTTTCCTTATCTGTGAAGCTCTTTATCTGACCTTCCATTCTGAATGATAGCTTTGCTGGATAAAGTAATCTTGGTTGTAGGTTCTTGGTATTCATCACTTTGAATATTTCTTGCCACTCCCTTCTGGCCTGCAAAGTTTCTGTTGAGAAATCAGCTGACAGTCGTATGGGTATTCCCTTGTAGGTAACTGAGTTTCTTTCTCTTGCTGTTTTTAAGATTCTCTCTTTATCTTTTGCTCTTGGCATTTTAATTATGATGTGTCTTGGTGTGGTCCTCTTTGGATTCCTTTTGTTTGGGGTTCTCCGCGCTTCTTGGACCTGTAAGTCCATTTCTTTCACCAGGTGGGGGAAGTTTTCTGTCATTATTTCTTCAAATAGGTTTTCAATATCTTGCTCTCTCTCATCTTCTGGCACCCCTATAATTCTGATGTTGGTACGCTTGAAGCTGTCCCAGAGGCTCCTTACACTATCCTCGCATTTTTGGATTCTTTTTTCATTTTGCTTTTCCGGTTGGATGTTTTTTGCTTCCTCGCATTTCAAATCATTGACTTGATTCTTGCGCTCCTCTGGTCTGCTGTCGGGCATCTGTATAATATTCGTTATTTCAGTCTGTGTGTGCTTAATTTCTAGTTGGTTCCCCAATATAAGATCGAGGGTCTTACTAGTTTTCGTGTAGATCTCATTAAGTTTATCGGCAGCTTCTAAACAGTTCTTGAGAGACCTTAAAAGTGTGGTTCTGAACTCTATTTCTTCCATTGAAAATTTTGTCCTGTTTCTTTGTCTCCGCATTTTGTTATGCTTCCTTGGTGCACCCCCTAGTGGCCTTTGTTTGCAGTCTTATAGATAAATCTTGATTGTTGTAGCTAATTCCAGGGAGGGTTTGACCTCCAGGCCAAGTGGCTATGAGAATCAGCTGTGTCAGCAGTGAGAGAACTTCTGTCCTCTAGGGAGGTGCTAATCTAGCCTTTGCCTGAGGCTATCCGGCAAATGGTTCTGCGCTGGGCTTGGGCGGGGCGGGTCACACAGGATCAACAGGGTGGGCCGGAGAGAGCAGTTATGGCGGCTCTCAGTGCTGTCCCAAGGGGCTCTGCCTCTCTGAGTCCCAGCACCCGCTGCAAAGCTGGGAGAGAAAGCTGCACTCGCTCTGACCGAAGCCAGACAGTCCCGCTTCTCCCGTTTGAGTCTGGGTCCCTAAAGACTCGCCTGTATCTGGAGCTCAGAGTCTGCGACTCCCTCCCGATTGAAAACAACAACCGCGCCCTCCGCCGCCAGCCCGCTCCGCGCACTCCGCACCTCAGAATTTGACTTCAGCACTGCGCCTCCTCTGAGTGTCCGTATGCGTTTCTCTTTCCTCCTAGTTGTAGGACTTCCACTCAGCCAGCGTTCCTGTGGTTCTGGGTGATGTCCCTTCCGTTTTTTGGTTTCACTTTTGAAGTAGTTGTTCAAAGCAGCAAACTCCGGCGTTAACCTATGCCGCCATCTTGGTTCTCCTGTTTTCATTCTTAAATCTGTGCTTTCAGGTGTCTTGAATTTTACCTGGTCAGTATATTTGAATATCATTTTTATTTGGATGCATATTGTCCTAGAGTGTAAGGGATTTTAGTATTAAAATATCAGCCATTTGCAAGAGAACATTCTGCTGTTGTGACTGATCTTATAACAAACTAATTGCTTTAGGGTATCTCTTACTCCCAAAATATTTATTTCATAATATGGGTTTTTTATTGTTAGATATAATTACATATATTGAATATGAGTGTTTATGATATATTAAAATTTTTTTAAGTAAAGCCTTTTCAATGACCCTTGTCAGTGGGGGTTGGGGATTTTTGAAAATTGCATTTGGGTTGTCAAATAGCATTCTTTGGATTTGTGAGTGATTCTACAAGAAGTATTTGAAGTTTTGAATATATTATTTTTCAAATAATTTCTTAGATTTCTGAAATAAATGCAGCTATGCTTTCTACAAATAAAATATATTTAATTAATCACAGTACAGTTTTCTGCAAGTGTTTCTTGGTTGTGATTATTTACATGCCAGTGTACCTGAGAAAAAGCCTCACTCTGTGAACATTAATCAAACCTCGGTTTAAAGCATGAAAAAATATACTGCTAAAATATTCGTTCACTTGGAACTTGGATATTAAATCACTTCAGCCACTAGCTTTGTTAAGAATAAATTGAACTGGATAATTCTTCTAATAAATTCAAAGCAATGTGTCCTCTTAATCAGATTGCTCATATTGGTGCTGTTGTGAATGGCTTTGACCTGGCTGTGCTGGATATTAAGCACAACATAGATCATGTACATTTTATGTAGCTGAATTCCTGTCCCTGATGATAGCATACTTAAGGTGTACTACATGTTGTTATAATTGGGTCAAGGAACATTTAGCACTATTTAAAAAGCTTATCTCTTGTCCCAGAACCCAGTTTGCATCATGACTTAGAACAGGCCTATGTTGTTAAACATTGACAACCAAAGCATTAAATATTTGGGGGTGGGGGGAAGGTGGAGGGAGTGAGTACATGAAGCCTATTTATCACCAGGGTTTCTGTTTCTAAGACAGTGGGTCTCCCAGGACCTGTACCAGCAGCATCAGCTTCAGTGGCATCTGGGAATTTGTTTGAAGTGCACACTCTCTGAATCAAACTCTGGGTGTGGAGCCCATAGTTTGGGGTTTAACAAGCCTTCCAAGTGAAACTGATGCACACTAAAGACCAAGAAATTTTTTTAAAAATATATTTTATTGATTTTTTACAGAGAGGAAGGAAGAAGGATAGAGAGTTAGAAACATCGATGAGAGAGAAACATCGATCAGCTGCCTCCTGCACACTCCCCACTGGGGATGTGCCCGCAACCAAGGCACATGCCCCTGACCGGAATCGAACCTGGGACCCTTAAGTCCGCAGGCCGACACTCTATCCAGTGAGCCAAACCAGTCAGGGCATGAGACCAAGAAATTTTATTCTTTAACTTTTTTATTGAATTTATTGGGGTGACATTGGTTAATAAACATTATTTAGGTTTCAGGTGTATAATTCTGTAATACTTTATCTGTATATTGTGTGTTCCCCATCCCAAGTCAAGTCTCCTTCCATCACCATTTATTCCCCTTTACCTAATCCGACCTTCCTCGGTAATCACCCTACTGTTATATATAAGTTGTTTTTGTTTTTTTAATCCTTTCACCTTTTTCATCCAGCCCCTCAATCCCCTCCCCTCTGACAGCTTCAGTCTGTTCTCTGTATCTATGAGTCTGTTTTTATTTTGTTTGTTAGTTGATTTTGTTCATTAGATTCCACCTGTAAGTGAAATTGTACAGTATTTGTCTTTCTCTGACTGGCTTATTTTACTTAGCATTATACTCTCCAGGTTCATCCATGCTGTCACAAAAGTAAGATTTTTTTTTTCTTTTTCTAATGGCTGAGTAGTATTTTATTGTGTAAATGTAGATATTGCCCTTATAAAAATCTCAATTGGTTATTGGCTTTCCAAAATATAGGCACTGAAATTTTTCAGCTCTTATTTGTCCTCCTGTCCACTTCTGTTGGCAATTCGAGCATAATGTGCTGTCCTTTTGCAATAAGCTGCACATAAATCTAGTATCTACAATATGCCAGGCACTAGGAATTACCAAACAGTATGTACAGCAGAGTTTCCTAGTATTGACCCCATGAACCTCTGAGAAGGCTAAGCTGGCCATGGGGTACTGAAAACAGTTGCCTTAGACTGTGAGCAGCTTCTTCCCTATGTCCTAGAGAGCTTTACAAATCTCATTTTATATGTGCTTGGTGACATGAAAAAAGTTGAAAAGAACTAATAGGTAGAGTTCACCCTTGGAGTCAGACTGAGTTCACATTTGGGGGTGTTAAAGTCTGGTTCCACTATAAAAACCAAACAAAACTGTGTGCTCTTGGGCAAATTACTTAACATGTGCCATTACCTATGGAATGTGGACAATGATTATATACTTGTGTAGATATACACATATATCTCTATCTGTCTGTCTACCTGTCTACACTTCATTGAAAGTAGAGAGGATTAAGCAAGGGCTAAGTGCAGATCCTGACATTCTCTAAGTTCTAGCTGTTCTTATTTTAGGACCTCATAGGAAGGAGATGTTAGCTTGACATGGAGTAATCAGTGGTTCCCACAGGTAGAATCACATTTGTGCTGGCTTTTTAAGAGGTTTCATATAGCCCTAGCCAGTTTGTCTCAGTGGATAGAACATTGGCCTATGCACTGAAGGGTCCCAGGTTCAATTCCAGTCAAGGGCACATGCCTGGGTTGCAGGTTCCCTCCCCAGTAGGGGGCATGCAGGAGGCAGCCAGTCAATGATTCTCATCATTGATGTTTCTATCTCTCCCATTCCCTCTCTGAATTCAATAAAAATATATTTTAAAAAGTACAAATGTTTCATATAACTTAGAATGCCGAAGAAGGTTAAGGGGAAAGAAAAGAATTAGAGACTAAATTCCAGCAGAGAGTTTGTTTTAGGAAATATTCAAGCAATTTCAGGCTGTGTTCTTGGGAGCTCCTGGGTTCCCCAGCAAAGGGGGCAGAAACTCACAAGGCAGATGGAGGGGTCTGATTTCTGGCCCTGCTTTAGGAGGTGTATTTGTATCTGTGTCTTATAATTCTGTGTAAGATTTCACTTAAAAGTTGGATTTTAGTACTTAAAATGTTTAAAAATTACTATCTATTTGTAGTGTAGAATTTGGGAAAGTAGTAAGGGGATGAGAAGAGAGGAGACAGAAAGATATTAGTGTGAGAATATAGGTCAGTGATTGCCGGGAGCCGGTCCATCCTTGCTGTTTCAAGGGACCTGGCATATATGGCATACGGTTCTTAGTATGTTTGCTCACCTTCTTGGCGCTGTGTTTTAACCAAGGTCACCTCTCCGAGAAAGGTTGAATCCCCAGGTAGGGATTTTCCCCTGAAGTTAGGGAGGGAATAAAACCCCTCAACTAAGTGCCAGGCGGGTAATTAATCACTTTAACTACGAACAATCATGCTTAAGCTACATAATCTTTACTCCCTGGAATGGAGATAAGAAACGCCCTAACCTTTGTAATAGAGATTGACAGGATTAAAATGAACTGGTATAAATACAGATGTAACAAGACAGCAAGTCAGAGGGCTTGGAAGACAGGACCAAGAGAGACAGAGCCTAGGCACAGAACCTACACAGAACGTTCTCTAGAGACAGAAGAACTTCGCTGGAGAGAGCATGCCGGAGGATCCTGGACAGGTACTGGCCTGGGAGCCTGGAGGCGGAGCCTGGCGAGAGAGCATGGCAAAAGATCCTGGACTGAACCTGACTGCGGAGATTGGCAGGAGAGCCTGACTGGAACCTGGTGACTGAACCTGACTGGAGTACCTGGACAGAACCTGGCTGGAGATCCTAAGCAGAACCTCTCTGGAGATCGAGACCAGAACTTGGCTGGAGATCCTGGCTAGGCTGCTGATGAACTGAACACTGTCTCTGAGTCTTTCCCTCTTCGTCGACTCCGTCCACACCTTTGGGGACCCCTGGACCTGATGGGGCTGGACCCCGGCAAGTGATGGCAAACCTTTTGAGCTCGGCGTGTCAGCGTTTTGAAAAACCCTAACTTTGGTGCCGTGTCACATATAGAAATTTTTTGATATTTGCAACCATAGTAAAACAAAGACTTATATTTTTGATATTTATTTTATATATTTAAATGCCATTTAACAAAGAAAAAATGAAATGAGTTCACGAGTCACCTCTGACACGTGTCATAGGTTCGCCATCACTGATATAGGTGCTTTAAGTGAAATTTGTTTTAAGTCAAGAGAAAGCCATTAGTGAATTTTAAACCAGGGCAGGATAATTCTTTTCAGATGATTAATGTGGAAGTAATATGCAGAATTGAAATGGGAGGGACTAGGAATGGGATAGTTGACCAGATTAGGTCTTGTTGTAGTAGTGATAAGAGCAAAATGGAAGGGGTGGATTCCAGAAACGTTTTGAGGGACAGTTTGTAGGACAGAATGAGGACAGAATTAAGTTTAACTCAGGTGGGAAGCCTATGTAAAATAGAAAGATAAGCTGAATTAACATAGGCAATGGGTGGTGGTTGGACTTGTCTAGGCTTAGAGCGGAGGAGAAATGGATCATGGGTTTGGTTTTAGGTGTAAAGTTGAATTGATGTCTAAGTACAAATTCTTGCTGGTTGATTGGTTGGCTTGTTTGTTCCTTCCTTCATTCTGTAATTATTTGTTGAGTACTCACATTGTGAAAGGCATTGTTTGTTCTATGTGAAGGAACATGGAGATGTTGATTTGAGAGTCAAAATGAAAATGAGAGGAAAATCTTTTGAAGGTAAATACGTTGACAGAGAATATAGGGAGGAATTTAGAGAGCAGAGGACTCCACTTTGAGGAATACCCACTGTTTGGAATGGAAATGGAGGAACCTAAAGTGAAAGCAGAATTATCAGAAAAATTGGAGTAGGAGAGAGAAATCAGTCTGGAGACCTAGACACTGAGGAAGAGGAGAATTTAAAAAGTAAGGTGTGTGTGGTACTTTTGGAACTGAGAAAGGCATGAATATTATTTTGAGGAAGTTCTCAGAAAAGCACAGACAGAAGGCAGATTTCCAAGTTTCCTTGACTACATGAAGAAATGGAAACAATGGAAATGGAGTATTTGTTTCAAAAGTTTCAGAAGTCAGAAAGGAGAGAAATAGATCATCATAGCTTTAGAGGGTGATGGTGCCAAGCAAAGGTGATTTCAAACTGAAACTCATGGAAATGGAGGGTGTGCTGGGAATAATTGAGGAAATAGAGAATATTCCTGGTGTGATTATTAAATAGTGTGAGTCTCCTCTTCCATCTTGTACTCCTGAGAGTAGGGACTTTTTTGTCTTTTTTACCCCCATATACCCAGCACCTGGCACGGTGCCGAAGGTTCATGGATGTTCAATAAAATTTTTTGAATGAATGAATGAACGAATTGTGTAAGGAGTTCAGAGAGGATATCTACTTGTCTGAGACCTGGAAGTTATATGAGAGATTTTTAAGTTGGTAAAGAAGTGTTTGAGGGAAGAAAGGAGCTGGGGAAGCTCATGCCACTGCCCATCTTTTCAGTAAAGTAAGTAGGGAGATCACTTACCAGAGGATCTGGTGCAATTAGGGCTTAACGAAAGTGGAAGAGCGTGTAGAATAACACCTTTCCGGAAGTATGCTAAGGAGTTCGCCTATGATAAATAAAAAGATTGCTAAGCTACAGAGTAATTACAATTTGACTATTTACTGAGTGCCTAGCACAGTGGTCGGCAAACCGCGGCTCACAAACCACATGCAGCTCCTTGGCCCCTTGAGTGTGGCTCTTCCACAAAATACCACATGCGGGCGTGCACGTATAGTGGGAAGTAGACTTAAAACTTTAAGTAAAGTTTATTAAGTTAATTTTAGGGAATGTTGTGGAGTGAAAGAAGATGTAGTGTCGAGGATTGAGAAAGGTATGTTGAGATGGTTTGGACGTATAGAGAGGATGAACGAAAGGAGACAGACGAAACAAGTATACAAGATGAGTGTGGATGCGAGAGTTGGAAGGGGCCAACCTTAGTGAACGTACCTCAATCAGATTGAGGACGTTTTTAGCAAAGGCCAGCTTAGGAGTACCCTAATTAAGTTAATAACAATGTACCTTACCTATATAGTTTAAGTTTAAAAAATTTGGCTCTCAGAAGAAATTTCAATCGTTGTACTGTTGATATTTGGCTCTGTTGACAAATGAGTTTGCCGACCACTGGCTTCGCATATGCCAGGCACTATAATTAGTACTTTGCCTGCACCATCTATGGAGATAGGTGTTATTTATGTCTAGTTTACTAATGAGAAAACTGTACCAGGCTGTAAATTTGTAGTCAGCTGAGTCAGCATTGTTCTGTTACTTTCCCTCACTATGTCGTGTGGCCTTAGAGCAGAAGCAAGAGAGGGCATAAGGTAAAATCTCAGGTGTAGGAAGTGGCAAAGCAGGCATGCTGTTATTAAATCCTTCCTATGTTTCTTATTTCATTAAATCTCACAACACTGTGAGATAAGCGTCATCATCCTTTTATGGAGAGTGTAATGAGCTTTCCCCAGGCGGCAAAGGGTGGGTGGTACATGATGAGAACTGAGTTAGAACTCAGGTCTGTGTTAGTCTGAACACTGTGCTTTTCCCAGCACTCTCAGGAAGAAGAGTAAATGGCTGTTTAGGTTGACGTTGGTAGGAACAACTATGTAAACTTAAGACACAACTTACAATAGAGGTTTTCAGTTCTGTGTTTAATCATTTAGTGAGTATCTCAATCACATTGTTAAAATGGGGACATCAGTAATGTCATGATTCCTAAAATGTTGCAAGGAAAGAAGTATATGCATGAAATATTATGTAACTATACAGTACTAAACTAATATTAGTCAATAATTTTAAAATGAAGAATCGGTTATTCTATAATCATTCATATGTTTTCTCTATATTTACAAACTTATTAGCTAGAAACTCAAACATTAATTAGCTTACAAATTATATTAATTATAATAATTGATTATGTTTTTGGTTTTTCTTTCAAAGAAAACTTTGTTTTGCTTGAATATTCAAATTAGCAATATCCTTGGAAGGCCATTTGAATGTAATAAAAAGTAGTTTCTTCCAAAAATAGTCTAATCTTTGTCATTATTGATATTTAGCAGCAATTTTAAAGAGCCTTTAGCAGTTACCAAGTCATCTAGAATATATTTTTTTAAAGTTTTCCTGTGACAAAATTTTTATTGTAGTTTCTCTTCTAAATATTTTGATGTATAATAAAGATGTGTGCATATTAAGGGCTTAACTCTTATCTCCATGTTTTCCATTGCCTTTGAAATACAAATTCTAGATAACACAGTATGAAAATTAATATTTAGACATTGGCTTGGGCAGGTTATTTGCTTACTTTCATGAATGTCAAGAGTCTAGCTCGTCAAATTTTGAATTAAATTGTGTATTGCATTAAGCCTATCATTAGAATCAAACAAGCATTACCCCTCCCTCCCAACACCATTCTGGTTAAAGTTAGCTTTAGCCAATCTAATTGCTTTTGCTGTTCTACTCCAAATGCTTTTCAATTCTTAAACTATAAAAATGAGATAAAAAGTAGAAAACTTCAACTTTAATTATTAACTTATAACTGTTGTTTTATCAGTGGTACTATATGGATTAAAATTGATATAAAATGATGTTTTATCCAACTTTTTAAGATAGGTTAAAATTTAAAAATATATATAGTACTTTTAGGAGAAAATGATAATAAGGAGGAACAAGTTAAGGTTTCACAGAGTTTGCCTTAATTGCTATGTCCTGGTGGTAAATCTTCTCCAGAAAAATGGTGTATGTAAGTTCCAAAATGGGTAAGACTTCTGATACTAAGAGACTTTTCTTTGGAAAATATATCAAAGTTAGGAATTTCAAGGGCTAGTGGGGAAGGTATTTCTAGGCTTTCTTTAACAAACCACTGTCTTTATCACTCAGATCATTCCAATAAATCTTTCTCAGTATTTTTTGGTTTTGTTTTCTCTAAAAAAATTACTTGGTATTGTGTTTCCACTTAGCTTACTTCTTTGTAGAGTAGGATTTTATTTTACTTAAAAAGCAACAACAGCCTGGCTGGTGTCCCAGTGGTTGAGTGTTGACCCATGCACCAAGAGATCGCTGGTTCTATTCTTGGTCAGGGCACATGCCCGGGCTGCTGCGGGCTCGATCTCCGGTAGGGGTCGTGCAGGAGGCAGCCGATCATTGTTTCTCTCTCATCAATGTTTCTCTCTCTCAAAATTAATAAAAATATATCTTTAAAAAAGAAAAACAACAAATAGCTATTTTGTGCTTGCATGCCACCAGGCATTGCCCTTTCTAGTAAGACATAAATTTCAATAGTTTGGGGGGGGGGGCGGGCTCGGAGAATGGCTGTGCTTTAAGGATGCAATTATTGTATGTAGATCACTCAGAAAAGTAGGAATCCTAACAGGTGAGGAATAGAGAGATGATTACTCAAGCAGAGATATAGGTGGTTAATGTTTTAGATTGGCAAGAACACCACTTTTTAGGTGAAGTAAGGTTTTTAAGCGATAATAGGTTCAAAGAAGAATCAAGTAGGTTAAAAAATTTAACTCAGCTTAAAAAATTTGAGGATGGTATTGATGAGGCACTCTAAGAAGTAGATTGCTTTTATACTTTAGAATAAGGTTGTCATTTTCTTTTGCACTGTTTCAGATATGCCCAAGCTAACCTGTCTTTCCCTAGACAGCTATGTTAAGAGCGTATTTTATTCATCCGTACAACAAATAATTTATCGAGTGTCGACTGTGTCCCAGACACTCTTCTAGATACTAAAGGTACAGCAGTGAACAAAATTAGACAAAAATATTAACCCTCTGGCATTAACATTCTTGTGGGGGAGATATAAGAAAAGTATATATTAATGGTAGAAAATACTATGGAGGAAATTTTGCAGGGAAAAGATAGAGAGTGCAGTTTTCAATAGGGTAGTCAGGGAAGGCCTAAACTAAAGATTATATTTAACCGCAACTTGATTTTTGTATAAGCTCTGGGCTTGGCATTGTTGCTGTTTATCATATCTTGGGATATGAACAAGTGAATGTTAGAGTTTGCCATTTTATAATGAAGAAAACGTGAGGCAAGGAAAACTGTCCAAATGTTCCCAGAAACACCAGACACTAGATCTTAAACCCTTGGATAGTGTGACTTGAGTATCTGGAAGTTGAGCTGCAATGCAGCAGCCAGATCCAGCCCAACAGTCAGGGTTTCAGGGAAGACCAGCCCGAGGCAGTAGAGCCCCTTGCAGTCATGAAGTTGGGCAGGCCTAGCAGAAGCCGGGTGAGAAGCGGGACTGGATGGACCAGGCATACACGGAGGCTCCTTAAGCTCCCTGCATCTCAGGTTTCAGTGAGGAAAGTCCTTTCAGACCCTTTATTGTGAAGAGTTCTGGTTTAACATAAGGTACCAGGTTTGTGATCACTCTAGGACTGAATGAGGCTGACTCTCCAGTCTTTGGTCCTTATAGTCTCATAGGATGAGTCTAGGAAAGCTGTTCATCACACCTACAACCGGGCATCCTGTGATGTAATAAAGTTTTCAATGTTTGAGAGAGGGCAAGGTGCAGGGCTTCCTACTAAAATCTCAGAATGATTCCTTGCTATTTTTTTTTTTTTTTTAGCCCCCACTGGAAAGGCACCCAAAAGGGAAATGGTTGATGTCCAATGTGGTTTCTGGGTCTTTTAGCTGATATGTCCTTAAATGTTTCTCTACATCTTTGTACCTAAAGACCTTTTATCACAACCTTTTGTTTCTGTTTTTCCTTTGCATTGATTAAGACTGACTGTCCCTTACATTCTTCAGCTCTTCAGATAACTCCTATATGCCATCCTCACCCTCTAAATTTTCTCATAGACCTCAGAAAAGTAATGTTGTTACCCACTGAAGTCCTAGCCCTACTCTGGCGGATCAGCTCTGTCATCACCACGCAAAAAATCCAGCTTACTCTGTGCCCACCTGTCTTTTCTGCCCTGTCCTTGGGCAGATTTCAAAATAAACTCCATGATGAAAATCCATGTCGGATATCCTCCATTGTAATATTAAAAACTCTACAAACAAATTGTATTTTATGCTTTTAGATTTATTTAGAGAGTGCGGTGGAAAACAAAGCACGTGTCAGAATAGGTAAATATTTATGAGACAATACATCATTGTCGTTAGTTGAGGGAGTGGCTGAGAAATACTGTTCAGTGAATGCATATGTAAAGTCAGAATGGTAAACACTGACATTTCATTGAAAATGTGTGGATTAAAGACATTTTATTTGTATAGATATGGTAATTTAGATATAATGGCATACTTTAAAACCCATGAAAGATGAGTTGTGCTTTCCACTTTGATGTTTTTAAATAGATCATAGATGTGTTGTTTCTCTCCCTACAGAGGAGAAAAAAGTATGTTGACAAATTTTCTTGTATGTAAGTTTTGTCACAATTATGCTTTTATTTCTATCTTCAGATTTAAAGCATTTTAAAAAACCTTGAAAATATATATTTAGAAAAAAATAAATCTAGGATAGTAATTTTATCAATATACAGGGTGGGGCAAAAGTAGTTTTACAGTTGCATGTGAAAAAGAGTTTATTCTTGTTTTATTAATTATATTATTTTCCATCTGGACAACTGTAAACCTGCTTTTGCCCCACCCTGTAGTTAAATATAATATTCATTAACAAAAATGATTTCACTCAAGTTAATTCAAGAAGAGATTATCACGTATTCTCCCTGCTTTTCCTGAAAATGTCCCATTCTCTCTATCTTTAAAAGTGGGTGGTATTCCTCTTTTGTGTCCTAAGTTGTGGTTGCCCTTTCTTCTTCCTGGTATGCCTGATATTAGCTCACCACGAAGGCCTTGACTCTTGTATTTTTTTGAGGTCTGAGTGTCTTCATTCTTTACTAATGTGATTGAAACACTCTTGCGTGGTCCTTGGAGTTTCAAGGGTGCCATCACACTGAGGGTCATGTCCAGACGGTCCCTCTTCTTGCTCCCTTATCCCTTGCAGAGCTTTGCCTTGGCCACACGTGAATTCAGGCAGTATGTTCTGCAGTTTCCAAATTCTTACTGCAAAGAACTTGATCCAAAAGTACCTTATGCATAGCATTTTTCATCCCGTACTGTTGTTTTCTCATTTATGGACCTTCTAGGAATAGTACCAAAAAAATCTGTGTTTACCAATGGGCCCTTTCTGATAAGGCAACACTTAAACATTATGTTAACAGAATTTTATGGCAATTATTATCTGCTATTGTTTTATGGATTCTAATTATTAACTTATTGATTGTACCTTGAGACCTTCTACACAAAGGATGCATTTGAATAATGCCATGGTAATGCCATTTAATCTCAGTTTATAATTGTACTATGTTTCATCTTAGCCAGTAATAACTTCTTTCTTTGGACTCATGGCATGCATAGTTTACATGTAAATATTGTTTTAAAAGCTTTATTTTGTTAAATTTAGACATTCACATTCAAGGCCATTCAAAACTTTTGTGTTTTTTTTTAGAAGATAATTTAAATTTTTATCTACCTAAAGTACGGATAAATCTATTACCTAGAGAAAAGGGAGAGGTTGTACTTTCTGAAGTGGGGAGAGGATTCTGAATAATTAAGCACATGGATGGAATTAATTTCAGTACTATTGGGGATAGATTGGATTTAGTTTAAGCCACTGTTGGTAAGAGCCGAAGAATCTTTTCTGTTTATCACTTATGGCCCAGTTCCTGGATTAATCTTTTCCTGAATATGTGAGCCAGCAGTGACTTCCCCCCACCCCACAAAACACCCCATTTAATCTCAAGTAGATTTTAAATCTCTAAGTAGCAGAGACTCTACTGTACTCTCCCCTACCTGCCTCACTGAACTGGGCAGAATGCAGTGCACCTAGTTTTTTCTTAATATGTATTCATTAGTTGAACATGGTCTTCTGCATGTCAAGCTGTTAGTTTTCCTCAGTAAAATTTTTTGCCTTCTCCCTTCCTATTTGACTTTTACCATAGTAATAAAGATCTACCTCTCATTTGTAAAAGTATAATTGATCAGGACCATGATGTCATTCTTCCAGGGAGTCCCTCCAGCCAGGCCATCTGCTCTTCTGACTGTGGCTTATAAGGTGGCTTATCCTTAGCAAGTGGACCCTGACAGCCCGAGGGAATGATGGCCTGTGGCATTTTCTCTTTATTAAAGATACGTCAAGATCCTAAAAGGGAACATTTTCTATATTGTTTATAGGGCTTATAGTGAGGGAAAGGACAGCTATAAATAGGGGCTTTATAATATTCGAGGCTGTTGATAGATACAAATGAAGTAAACATGTCTTTTTCTTTTTTTAATAGCACTTAGAAAAGATGATTGATGTAGAGTAAATTTGTTATCCTCTGGCATGGTTAAGGCATTTGGAGAAATTTGTCACTATAGAGATGCTAGCATTTATTGAGTCCTGCAGTGTACCCAACACTTTATGTAAATATTCTTATTTAGTCTTCAAGCATTCATCATATGAGAGTAGGTGTTGTGTTATCCAGATTTGCAAAGAGATACCCTGAAACTCAATGAATTCCTGGGTAATTAGAAGCTCTAAGGTTCACAGACCTTTCTGTCTGCTGGGTAGACTACAGGCACTAAATGTGCTTGATGGTAGCATCTTCTTCAAGTGGACAGATGGAAAATAAGAACAGAATATTGAAAGAAACAGAGAAACAGGCATTGCTGAACACCTAGCTGAGTTAGTTATTCTACTTGAGCCCTAAATTAAGCTACCGGGGGGGGGGGGGGGAGAATCCCATGATTCCTATTTTTGGAAACCAGTATAATTTTTTAGACTAGAAAGCTTACACATTCATTTCATTAAACTCTGCATATACCAATGTTTTTTAAGGACTGTGAGTGAAAAAATGTGCATAAGGCATTACTCATGACCTTAAGGAAAACAGTCTGTACTAGACTGATGTAACTTCTGTCTTATAATTCAACTATTGAATTACTTTCCAGTGAATTACAAGCTTTTTAAGTGGCAGAGACCCTGGTTTTCCGAAGTTTAAATTAAAGTAACATTTGTTGGACACTGGGAATTCTTTCACCTAACTTCTTAAATAAAACACTGGCCTCCTGTAGAGGGTGGGTCAGCCTGTTGGCAGGCAGTCGGACCAGGGCGCAGACCTCATCTGCTCCTTATTAGCTGTGTGACTGAGAAGTCACCCTCTCTCAACTTCAGTTTTCTCATCCCTCAAACAAGGGAGTGATGGAATTGGTGTGGGGGTTACATATGATAGTACTTTTACTATACTGCTATAACACATAATAGATAATCAATAACATGCCCTCACTTTGGTTCTCATTTATTCTGAGGCCGAAAGGGTTAAGTTCAGTATAGAGCAAGTTCAAGAGATATTATTATATCCACCCAGGGGACCCAGAGAGGGCTTCCTGGGGAAATTGATATGTGAATTGAACCTTGAAAGATGATAGATAGGATTTGAACACACAGCATTGAAGCACATGAGTAGTTCATGATCCATGAGTATTTGTGTAAAGGCTGTTGGGAACCCAGTGGAGGACTTTTATAAACCACGTTTGGCTGAAGAACAGATCTATACCTCAAGTGGGTGAGTCTTATAATGAACCTTTGTAAAGGCCGAGAGCATGTTATTAAAGCTCAGTGGGAGTATTCCTGCTGGATGCTGAGAAATTATAGGATGGCTTCGTTGCTGTATAGTGATCTTAATACTGGGAAAGAAATTAGAAAATCTAATGAATGGTTATTTGCTTCATGTGTTTCGATTTTCCTTTACAAAGAAAGGAAAATTGGAGGCGAGTGCTGGGATGCGATCTCTGTAGAGTTCAATTTTCTAATGAGTGCCAACATTCTAACTTTTAGGAAGTCATTTAAAAGATAACTTTTAGGCTTTGAGGTGATACATAGATGATTTAGGTCAGTACCTCTCAAATTGTTTGTGCCACACATTTTTGATACTTGGACTTTTGTGGCGGGTGTAAAAGATTTAAGTTGAATGCATGAACGTTATTGCAGAAATCACTCGGGTCTCCCTTCAGCACCGTGTCATTGACCGCCTGATGTCAGTGTTTCACGTGTTTTAGTGAACTCACATGCTCTTTCCTTTGCTTCAGCTCTACCTCCTGCCTGCAGCAAGTTGTGCCTCTCAGCCTTTGTGAAAATGGTATCTAGGGACCTACTCAGTTCAGAGTCCCATCTGATTGATGTCACAATAGCCATTTTTCTTCAGTTGCAGCAAAGATAAATGAATTCTTTGATCAAAATTTGAAAAACTGGTTCAGAAGAGTTCATGGGATACTTCATGGGCTGGATTGACAGCATAGATGTCATAAGATATTCAATATCCCTCAGGCAGTATTCCATTTTTAAAAATATATATTTTAGTGCCCTAGGACACAGCATATTCCTTTTTAAAAAATCTTTACTGGCGGGGGGGGGGGGGGTGTCAATCGGGGGAAAAGGTGACATATGTAAAACTTTAGACAAAAAAAAAAAAAAATCTATACTGACTCCTAGGTGAACTCATTCTCTTTTCAGGTCTCAATGTATATCTCCACCAGCCTCGCCTCCTCTCTGAGATCTAGACCCTGATACCCAAGTGCCTACTTATGATCTAGACTAGACTCTAGATCACACACATGCAATAATACTTGAAGCATCTCAAACATAAAGTCTCCAAACAGCTCCTGGTCCACCAGCCTACCCCAAACCTCCTCCTCCTCCTCCAGTCTTTTCCATCTCAGATAATGGCACTTCCATTCTTACACTTGATCAAGTAAAAAACCTTGATGTACACAGTCTTTGACTCATTTTTTTTCCTCCTATATCTACACTGTCAGCAAATCCTTTTGACTCAACCTTTAAAGTCTATCACTTCTCATCACCCCTACTGCCCCAGTGCTGGTCCCCACCACCACTGTCCCCTGTGGATTGCTGCAGTAGCTTCCTAATCACTTTTCCAGCTTCTCAGATTTGATCAGTGTCAATAGAAGCTGGTGGAAGAAGGGCCACTGTTTAGGCCAATATTTTCCTTGAAAGGAATTTAAAATTCCTTCAAGTCCTTGGACAAGATTTCTCTTAATACCCCATAGAGTTTCATACCCCAGATTTTAAAAATATGTTTTTATTGATTTTAGTGAGAGAGGAAGGGAGAGGGATAGAGAGATAGAAACATTGATGAGAGAGAAACATCCTCTCATCGCTGCCTCCTGCACACCCCCTACTAGGTATCGAGCCTACAACTCGGGCATGTGTCCTGACCAGGAATCCAGCCGGAGACTTCTTGCTCAACCACTTGTATACCTTAAGTATATTACTAATCTTAAAATAAGGAGAATATGAGGACATGCACTCACCTCCAGAAGTATACTGAAATTAATTTCATCTTCTTTTTAATGACTTAGCATGAACTTCAGGATTTGGAGCTGCTGCAGGCTGATCATTAGAAACACCAGTTATCATTGCATAGTAAAGGAAGTGCAGGTTCATAGAAATCTCTGGTTGAGTTATTGTTAGACAAAGCAGCTCTTTCTCTCTTCTAAAGTAAAAAAAAATAGTTTATTAAACCTTTCTGGTTATTTTTGTTTCTGAAATTTGGGGCATAAGGTCATCCACAGATATTATGGTTGTATACTTTACTGTGGACTCACTAGCAATGATGGTTGACTGGTGGATTTTATGTATTACTTTAAAAAGGAAAGTTCACTAATTGAGTTTTGTAGGTATTTTATTTGACCTGTATGTATGTATGTATGTGTGTATATATGCTGTAACTTTTTATATTTTTCCCAACCATGTAAACCCGAGGCCCTTTCCAGCTTAGTGGCAAAGGATAAGATACTAATGAGAATGTCTTTGAGACATAATTATGTAGATTTAAAAGAGTGATGTAGTTTTAATTATGCCCTTTAGCTAGTGTACTTGCATATTAAACTCATTCGTGTCTTAGTGTATTTCCCTCTGAAACTTTTCTTTTCTCAGGCCTTAAATTGCTAATCAGCTCATGGGTATACCTGAAGGTTATGTAAGCTAAGTTGAAGACTGCCAAAGAATGTGTTTAAACTATTAATCCAAAATATACAGAAGTTTATAGTTAGGAAAAAAATGCCCTAACCGGTTTGGTTCAGTGGATAGAGTGCCAGCCTGTGGACTCAAGGGTCCCAGGTTCGATTCTGGTCAAGGGCATGTACCTTGGTTGCGGGCACATCCCCAGTAAGGAGTGTACAGGAGGCAGCTGATCGGTGTTTCTCTCTCATTGATGTTTGTAACTCTCTATCCCTTTCCCTTCCTCTCTGTAAAAAATCAATAAAATATATATTTTTTAAAAATGGCCTTTGGGTGTACAGAAGCATGTCAACCCACGAGCCTAGAGTTTGACATGCTTGGTGTACAATGTTCTTCACTGGATCATAAGGACGGAATTCCAGCGTTGTATATGTATATACTTCCCCTCCCTTGCTTCATCCCTAAATGAAAAATTCCCTTTGGTTGTAATGGGTTGAAACATGTATTATATTGTTTCCCTGGGGCTATTCTGTTTTAACCCAGGGAACTTGAAGCAAAATAATAATATATATTTTTAGTTTTTAGGGTTTTTTTTTTTACCTCTGCTTTTTTGGCTTATTTGTTTATTTTTATTTTAACCCGCTAGATTTAGCAGAAAAGTAACTACCTTGAAGCTATGAAATGATTTATTCACTTATGGGAAAATAGTATGAGGCTACCTCAACCCTACTTTGTGGGTGATTTTGTTTTTATTTCTGAGAAGCTAGTGTAGGGAAAATCCTTGGTAAGTCTTAAGGAGAAAGGCTCTGAAAAATCTTTTGAGGCTAACTTTCCTCTCAAAGAGGCAGTAAAAAAAAAAAAAAAAAAAAGAATTTAAAACAGGAATAGGTGAATTTTCTTTAAAGGGAGAGATAGTACATATTTTTGGCTTTGTGGAGCATTTGGTTTCCATTGCACCTACTCTGTTGTTGTAGCATGAAAACAACCATAGACAATATTTAACAAATGGATGAGACTATATTGTTACTGACAAAAAGAGACAGCTGTCTGGATTTAGTCTGTGGGCCAGATATGATTTGCAGACTCCTAATTTAGAACATGTGCAAACTCAAATCCCCATATTCCCATTACCATATGAAACAATTTTTAATATTTTCCATATTTCATTTATATGTCCCTTTTTATTCTTTTTACTTTAGCTAAAGTATTTAAAAGCAAATTCTAGACTATGTAATTTGATGTACACTTTTATATCTTTAGAAATTATAAACCTTTTCTTATATAATTATAATACCATATCTTACCACTTGGCAAAATTAACAGTAACTTTTTAAATAACATCTAATACCCAGATCAAGTTCAAATTTCCCCAATTGCATATATATATATATATATATGATCTACTTTCGGTCATATGTTACATTGACTGTTGTGACATAAATCTCTGTTAGTAATCCTTTAGTTACCTCTCCTTTTCTTTCTTGTTTGTTTTCTTTAGTCTATAACTTGAAGAAATGAGCCAGTTGTTTTGTAGAATGTTTCACATTCTTGATTTATTTGTTTTGCCCGCTCCCCCCCCCCCCCCCCCACCGTGGTGTCATTTAATTTGTTACCATATTTCCAATTTTCCTGTAAGTGGAGATAGCTTAGGAACCTTTTTGCCAAGAATCCTTCATAAGTGGTACTTGGTTTTTCATTTTGTGTCACATCAGTAGCCTGAACATTCCACTGTAAGTTCCCCTTCACCTTTTCATCGAGTGGTTTTATCCATTGAATCAGCTTTCCCAAATCAACCATCTTATTTTCATGTCTACATTTATTAGCTGGAATTCTTCTGTGAAGAATGTTCTCTAGTCATCATGGGCACTTGGTTACCCTGAAATACAGTTCATAGGGAATATTATTGAATCTCATTTTATAGTTTGGGATTGAGTCTAAGAAAGTTTAAATGAATTGTCTAAAGTCACAGAACTAGTAACCTACATAGCTCAGAACAAAGTGAAGTTTTTGATACCAGTTCTAGTTATCTCAGATGCAATAACAGTGGGAGCTAGAAGACTGACATCATAAGTTCTTTGTTCAGAAGTTAAAGGGTGAGAAATCGAGATTGAGGATAATTTCCCTTTCCTCTTTCTGCCCCCCACCCCAATAAATCCAGGGAAGAGAGGTAGTTTTATCTGATAAACTACAGAGACTTTTCTAGAGCAGCTGAGTGCTTAGAAACCAGATTGCCCTGATGCATACCTCTACCCTACCACTTAGCAGCTGTATCCTGACTTTGGCCAGTTTCTTAACCTTCCCATGTTGTAGGTTTCTTATCTGTAATGTGAAGATCCTGAGAGTATCTGTCTTAAAAGGTTATTGTATGGATTAAATGAAGTTGCTACAAGGAGAACAATCCCATGAAAAAATAAGCACTCAATACCATCTAGCATTTCAGAAGTAAAACTGTCCCAGAGCTACACCTTTACTTCTACTAGTCATCCAAACTGAGCATTCGAAATAAGGTAGTAATTGTTAGGAAAACAATATTATGTTGTGCTGTTGATGCAAAAAGTGATAGCAGGTCAGTATTCAGAAGGTCTTATTTGAAGGTCTAAGAAAGAGCATGAATCTAAAGAATCAAAACTATGGAAGCTGCACTTCTATTAACTGCAGAGAGACACTGTTTTAAATTTTAGTTACACACATAGAATTAGTTATGTAGTGAACTTTGTGGATAGTGATTGAATGGTGAAGGCCTAGAGTGGGGACAGGGGCAGGGTGGAGGGGGTCAATGGAGGAAAAAGAGGTCATCTGTAATACTTTCAACAATAAAGATAAATTTAAAAAATAAAAATAAAATGTAAAAAAAGATATATGTAATCTGTATGTTCTGAATTTTAGATTTTTTTATGTTGGATTTTTTTTTTTTTTTTTAACATTAAGAATACTTCTTTATGGAGTTTTTTTCTTTTCTTCTTCCCACAACCCCACCTACCTTTTTTGGAGTCTTAATGCTTCTCCCAGAGCACAGTAAGAAAAGCTGTCAAATGTATTTTTAACAGGATGTGAAATACTTTATCGTGTTATAGATGGTATTACTATATTTAAATTGTTTTTATAGTCATCTTAGTTGTATTTGTGGGCTTTTTAAAGAAACCTTTGAAGAGTTCCCTTTAGCACAGTATTTTTCATCATCTTACAAGGCAATGGAATTCATAATTGTACTAAAGGCCCGGTGCACGAATTCATGCACAGGTGGGGCCCCTCGGCCTGGCCGGCCATTGGAGCCAATCAGGAGGCCTGGCCGGCTGGAGGGAGGGGTTGTGGGAGGTTGGCCGGCTGGGGGGAGGAACCCAGGGAAGTTGGCCAGCTGCCAGGGGAAGGGACCGCGGGTGGTTGGCTGGCCATGGGAGATTGGCTGTGGGAGTGCACTGACCACCAGGGGGCAGCTTCTGCATTGAGCATCTGCCCCCTGGTGGTCAGTGTGCTCATAGCAACCGGTGGTTCGGTTGTTCAGTCACTTAGGCTTTTTTATCTATAGATTGTTCAAGATACTGTTAAAGTCTGTTAATAACTTCATTTGCATTATTTTCTTAAAAATTTTTTTTTTATTGATTTCAGAGAGGAAGGGAGAGGGAGAGAGATAGAAACATGATGAGAGAGAATCATAGATGGGCTGCCTCTTGCTCACCCCATAGGGGATCGAGTCCACCACCCGGGCATGTGCCTTGACCAGGAATTGAACCATAACCACCTGCTTCACAGGTCGATGCTCAACCACTGAGCCATGCTGGCTGGGCTTGCATTATTTTCTATGGTTCATATTTTAACACTGTGCCAAAGGTATGTATGTGAATGCACTTCGTTTGATCATAACTGTTTCAGTTTGTTCATAGCCATTTCTTCTCTGATATTTGTACACTATTATAAAAGTCTTTTCACTATATATTTCTTGAGTTGTCACTTATCTTTGAGCCATATTCAGAAGGACAGTTGTGTTATAGATATGTACTATATACTTCATTTAACATTTTTCTGAGTATTTGAAAGTGCTTTGCATTGGCTACATGAATCAGAATGGGTATAGTTAGTCCAATTTCTAGTTGTATAGGTAGTACAGGTTTTTTTTAAAAAGCAGTAACAATAGATTTTTAAAGCAGTTCAAATAAAAATGTACATAGAATTCTATTCTTTTATTTTTAATCCTTAGCTGAGGGTATGTTCACTGATGTGTGTGTGTGTGTGTGTGTGTGTGTGTGTGTGTGTGTGTGTGTGTGTGAGAGAGAGAGAGAGAGAGAGAGAGAGAGAGAGAGAGAGAGAGAGAAACATCTCTGTGAGAAACATCAATCTGTTGCCTCGAGCAAACGCCCAACTGGGGATTGAACCCACAACCTTTCTGGTATATGGGGCAATGCTCCAACTAACTGAGCCCCCTGCCCAGGGCCAAAATTCTATTCTTACGAAGATATGAAAGGAATAATAAAGATAAATGTGTGATTAAATATGAAGATCGAGGAGCTATCCAGTCTTCAAGAGGGCGTGCCTGTCCAAGTACTTTGTTGCAGATGCAAGTATTTCAAGTACTGACCAGGCCTGAGTGTTGGAAAGAGCACCGGATCTGAAGCTAAAGCACAGACCAGGCCCTTGAGTCTGCTTTGGGAGCTCAAAAAACTATTTGCTATCTTTGGGCTTCTGTTTTCTCCCCTGCAGTAGGGAGGAAATAGCACCTGCTTTGTGTGTGTATGTGTGTGTGAGGATCAAGTGCTAAGTACGCTTCTTGGAAGTGAAAATTCTTTCTAAAGTGTGGATTGTTAGTGTATGAAAGTTAGTGTATGAAAGTGCATTGGTTATGAGGGAGCACAGTGATGATAGTTCAGTTCTATGAAGACTTGACCATTTGATTCATTTTATGATCTTGATCAAGGTACCAACCCTCACCCAGATCTGCCTTGTGCCCTCGTCTGTATATAAGATAATAATTCCTGTTTTGCATTGGTTCTTGTGAGTTGCAGCAATCGTGTCTGTAGCTTCCACTGTCATTTACTTACAAAAATTATTGCTAGTTAACCAGTACTCATTTTGTGCACATTAATGTGAAGGAAAATAACTGAGCCCTTTTGGTACAAGGAGGACATTGTAAGTATTAAGAACATGTGATATTTGCGGAAAGTATCCGTTTCTAATCATTTTCTCTTCTAAGGTATAGAATTAATTAAAAATCAATGTTGTGAAATTAAGTAAACATTATTGATTTTCCTTGAAACCAAAACATTGATGACTATAATAAGGAAGTTCTAAGCTTAGATTTTCTTTATACTTACAGTCTTTCCTTTCTCCCTGAATGCTGTCATCTACTGTATTCATTACTCAGACTTTTTTTTTTTTAAAAAAAATCAGGGTTTGAACACCAAGTTATAGAAGGAAAAGTATAATTAAATGAGAAAAACTTGTCAAGTTCATTTTCTGCCGATGAATTCTAAGGTGAACTTATAAGCCTCCAGCTTTCGTTTCCATTCTCACTCTTAGCTCTGGTGGACTCTGTTAGTTATTCTTGCCCATTATTTTCTCGTGGATGTGGAAATGAGTAGTGTGTGCATGAGAAGCCATCGCCTTAGTTCATTAACTCATTATGGCCGCTGCTGAGCCAGGGTGACTTCTTTAAGAAAGGTAATAGAAGCACTTGTCTGGAGAGTGTTCGGATCAAAGTTAACCAACGGGAAAGAGCTGTGAATAAGCCTCTTACATTCTCCTGTTTTAGATAGGTTTGCAGTACCAACCAAATGCCTTTGTTTCAGCTTTTTTATTTGATCCCTGTCGGGATCGTGGAGTAGAAAATGATTTCTTACCATTTCTTTTGGGATTCCTAATTGACAAATATCTTTAATTTCCTTTTAGAATTCATTAACTTGATAATGTCTTGAACATCACAGTTCTTCTTTTTAAAAAATCTTTATTGTTGAAAATATTACTTATGTCCCATGACATCACAGTTCTTTCTTTATACTTTGAGGGCTTTCTCTTGGTATCTATAAACAGCATTCTTTCTCTAATATTAAGATAATTTTTCAGGTTGTAAGTATTGTAAAATACTTGGATACTTAGCATTGAAAGAATTGATTCCTTCCTGAGGTCTCTAATGAAAGGGTTTTTGAAGGCTTTCCAGGTTGTCCTAGATGAACTGTAAAGATTCATAAAACCTATAAAACTGCAATTAAGCTAGGAGGAAAATAAACCATGCCATTCAACATATTTTCAATAATTGAATTCATTTCATGATTGGAATTAAAGCATTGATATTTTTATTAGAAAAAAAATAGTGTCCTACATAATAATTACAAGCTAGGTGTGGCCCTATGACTGTGTTTCATGGTCTCTAATTCACAATGGCTACTATGCTCTCAGAATGTCAAATCATGACAATTTTTGAAAAATGGTGTAAAAGTGTAGGTGTTACTAATAGCAAAATTGATGCAACTTTATACTTATATAAAGTGCATCTAATCTTATAATTAAGATAACTTTGTATAGCTATTTGTGCTATACACAATTTATGAATAGTATAACCTAGAAAATATAAGAGACGACTATGATACCTACTTGTCAGACTTGTAAAATAGGAGGAATAATCATACTTGGAAAATATTGTTAGGTGCTGGTTAAAGTTTATATTTCAGGTTTATAACACATTAATTTGTCTTGAAAAATTATATTTTCAGAACAGGTACCTCCTAGTTACTCAGAGCTGACTTCAGACCACTGACTAGCAGTGCAGGCTTCATTAAGCAAGTTGCTTTATTTCTCTGAACCTCAGTTCCCACATCTGTAAAATGCTAGTGAAGTCTTTTTTATACTATTGATAGGATGGAAACAGAATAAATATGCAGCACAGTACCTAGACCAGAGTAAAAACTCAATAAAAGGCAACTATTACTGTGATTAGAAAACAATTTTTGCCAGAAAGTAAACCACCAATGTTGGGATGTGACTTCAAGATTATTGTTTCATTTAAGTGTTGGAATTACTATTTCCTGAGGAAGGAGGAAACCTAGTTCAGTTTTTAGTGGAGATTTCAGAAAACTGTAAAGTGTGTTACTAGTTAGGTTGTAAAGCTGAGGAGCATTTTTTAAAATTGAAAATGCTTCCTTCAAACCAGCATCGTTCTTTTAATTTTTTTTTTTTTTGCCCCAAGATATTCACAATGGCAATTTACACATAGAATTTTATTGGAAAAGAAAAGCTGTTTGATTTACATAATGATAAAATAATAAAGAAAGCGAGCGTTCCTCTAAGTCTTGTGTATTGAGGTTTCAAAAACCCAAATAAAAAATACATGAAAAGCATTTTCTCATTTTTTTAACCTTTCATTTATTCCCCTTCAGAACACCTGCCTAAACTTAGAATTTCACTGCATTATTAGTTTGTGTTTGAAGATGGCAGAATTAGAAATGACATTTCTTCTTCAAATTAGTATCAAAGCAAAAGTTCATAAATATCAATGAGGTAATGAATAAGAATGATGGTTGTTTTCCCCCCATAACCTCCTTGCCATGACAGACCACACAGCAGTGAGAAACACAATGAAAGTCAGGCTCACAGCACCAAAAATTGGTTTGGGGACTCCAGCACACTTGGCAAATGTCTAGTCATTTCAAACTGGGTTCATAGTTTCTAAAACTTCAAATGTATAATCCCATCTCCTTAGGGGGAGGAGTGGTAATGGGCAATGTGTGTGAACTCTGAGTCACCGGAACGGAGCTGTCTCCAACCCCAGCCAGCCCTGGTTTTGCCTTGGTGTCACTGTATTTGTTGAAATGTTTTTCTATATTTGTTGTATCACTTTGTATCTCCAAATAGAATTTTTAAAACCTATATTTTTGTTGTTGTTGTTGCTAATCATCACTGGAGGATATTTTTTCCACTGATTTTTAGAGAGGGCGGAAGGGGGCAGGGGAGAGAGAAGCATCATTGTCAGAGAGACCAGAAACATCGATTGGTTGCCTCATGCACGCACCTCAACCCCGACCGGAGATTGAACTTGCAACCCAGGTACATGCCCTTGATTGGGAATCGAAACCATGGCCCTTCAGTCTATTCAGTTGCTCTAACCACTGAGAACACCTGTCAGGGTGCAAAAACCTAGCTTTTTTAAAACTATACCTTTTATCTTCTGCCTTCTTTCTTCAATGTCCAGTATAGTTCTCTTCAGTCAATTTCTTTAAGAAAAAAGAAAAGTTTAGTTAATGAACAAGATGCTGTCAGTGTCGTACTGCAAGAAGAGAAGAAAAGACAGATTAAAGCGCCTTTTCATTTTGCTTTGCTCAATCCCCAGTTGAATGGAATAGTGCTGAGCGGCAGCCAAAACCATGGACTTTGAGATTACTTGTTTCAATATTGAATGAAGGCTTAGCCGAGAGAGATGAAGAGATGGGTTTTAGGGCATTATTTTCCCTGAGTGGAATTCGGGTGACTTTCCTTTGCACATTGTGTCACCTCAATTTTGGAGCTAAACAGCTTGGGCTTGTTGGTCGGGTAGCTTAATTTTACAGGTTTGTGGGATATGATGTTTTCATAACAGAAGGGAAGAGTAGGTAATAACCCGCTGAACCTTTAAGGAATTGAGTTCTAACAGTTCATTGTGCATTTACATGTGATTTTATGTGTATACCTGTGGAATTTCATGTATAATTTTTGAAGATCCTTGCTATCAAGGACAGTGGGCATAAAGCAGAAAGATTTAAGGAAATGGAGAGAAGTCCCTGCTATCACATGCACTGTCCAATTGCATTTAATACGTTAAGGAAGAGAAACCTAAGCCACATGATGAGTACATTCATTGGCTAATGTGAGTCAGAGCAGCAAGATTTGTGAAATGAGAGTTGTTTATATTATAGAATAAAACACATTCTTCAGCTTATATATAAATCATGTAATATTAGCTACCTGATGAAAAGGTTCTCATTAGTGCCTAGTAAAGTTTCAAAAGTGGTATTGTGCTTTTATTTCTTCCGAAATAAATTAAGCGCATCAACTTGATTTGAGAATGATTAGTATTCAACAAATTACTCTTTAAAGCTGCACATCAAAATATTATTCCTGTAATTTTATGCGTGTGATGTTTCTCATTACCGTTCTGCTCATTTGTGTGCCATACGGGACACCAGAGGTGGCTTTCAAATCTTAAAGAAAATTAATCTACATATTGAGTTGCTGGTAGACTTGTGATTCTATCAATTGTCGTATCAGAGTGCCATTTTTAGATTTTTACAGCTATCTCCAGCTTTCCTTTTTTAATTATTATCTTGTCATTTAAATCACTAAGTTCAAATTAATGTATACTAAGAGCTCTTATTTCAGGAATAGCTTTCCTTTGAGAAACAGAACAGAAAATGATACTTTATAGTAAATGCTTAATTTATGACATGAAAACTGGAAAAGATAGATACTCCAGAATGTTTTTGTAGCAGAGCGGTAATTTGAAGCAGTGTGTGTGTGTGTGTGTGTGTGTGTGTTAGGGGGAGAGGTACTTCACATAATTATCTAGTAACTATCTCAGTAAAATAACAAGCAACTGACTTTTTAAAAAAAGTTTCTAAATGTGACATAGCATAAGAAAAAAGCTAAATGAAGGGGAAAAGTGCCTAATGTAGTTAAATGCCATAAGAACATATTTAGGAATACACATATGTAATATTTCTGTATAGTTGGTGACAGAGACATGTGATGAACTGGAGTCTTTAGTTGTTTTCTAGACTCTTCTGTGGCTTTGGAGGAATAATCCAACTGTTCCTCAGTTATTTTAGCTGTAACATGGTGATTGTCGCGCTGAGAACGGTATTGCAAATGCATTTAAAGCCAGATGCTTCTATTCTGTACAAGAGGCTACCCTTAATTTCCTATTAATTACTTACAGGCAGTGTCAGGGAAGGGTCATCCCAGTCACCACCACCACCACCAGTGGATGTTTATTCAGTGCATGTCATCACTGCGCAGGAATGGGAACATGAGACCCTGGCTACTCGCTCTGCAGCGGAGCAGGACCAACCGCCGCTCCTCCACTCACTCTGCTCTGCTCTTTTTCTAGAAAGAGCCATTTTTCTAGCTCAGGCCCAGAGGAGAGACTGTGAAATGAACAATTAAAGTTTACTATTCATTTGATAAGTTGCCGGGAGCCGGTCCATGCTTGCTGTTTCAAGGGACCTGGCATATATGGCATACTGTTCTTAATATGTTTGCTCACCTTCTTGGCACTATGTGTTTTAACCAAGGTCTCTGAGAAAGGTTGTTTCCCCAGGTAGGGATTTTCCCCTGAAGTTAGGGAGGGAATAAAACCCCTTAACTAAGTGCCAGGCGGGTAATTAATCACTTTAACTATGAACAATCATGCTTAAGCTACATAATCTTTACTCCCTGGAATGGAGATAAGAAACGCCCTAACCTTTGTAATAGAGATTGATAGGATTGAATCAACTGGTATAAATACAGATGTAACAAGACAGCAAGATATAGAACTTATAAGACAGAACTAAGAAGAGAGAACCTACAGACAGAACCTACACAGAACCTACAGAAGAACTTCGCTGGAGAGAACATGGCAAAAGATCCTGGACTGAACCTGACTACAGAAATTGGCAAGAGAACCTGACTAGAACCTGGTGACTGAACCTGGTTGGAGAACCTGGACAGAACCTGGCTGGAGAACCTAGCGAGGGAACATGGCCACAGAACCTGGATGGAGATCGGAAGCAGAACCTCTCTGGAGATCCAGACCAGAACTTGGCTGGAGATCCTGGCTAGGCTGCTGATCAACTGGACACTGTCTCCGTGTCCTTCCTCCTTCGCCGACTCCGTCCACACCTTTGGGGACCCCTGGACCCGCTGGGGTTGGACCCCGGCAATAAGTATTAGATGAAACCACAAGGAATTGCCATTTATGTAGATAAAAAATGGCTAATGTCATGGCAATTGCATCTGGTCCCAGTTAATGCTTACAGAGCCACTAGAATGTGCCAGGCATTGTTGTAGAAGCTAAAGGCACAGCAGTTAGCAAAATAGACAATCCCTGTCTTCCTGAGGGTTGCATTCTGGTGGTTGTCCAGGCACTCCTCTCTCACTCTAGACTCAACATCTATCCACTGCTTTCTCTCTGTGTCCACTTGAGTTCCAAATAGGCATTAGACCAAGCTCCTGATGAATAAACAGTACACTTAGATCTTATCTGCTTTGTAGATAGAAATCACAGGTTGAAGGATCTTGAATGCATGAGCTAGCCCAAGGTCTCTCTCTCTTTCTGTGTGTGTCAAGATAATAGAGCCAATAAACAAGGCGGTAATTTCTAAGACACCAAATGGTGATTTTTATCTATTGAATTTTAAAATGCACCCAGACATGGAAATGGAGCTTGGTAGACTGCTACACACACCTATGATGTATTTGCTCTTTCTAATACATTGCGACAAGCTATTCTGTATCCTTCACTACACATGGTAAATAGCCAAGACGTGTTATGATTCAGCGAATGAGCTCTGGATGGGGAATCAGCAGAGCTAGATTGGAGTTTCAGATTTGCCGTTGAGGAACTCTGTTATTCAGTTGTCTATCAGGAAATATAATAACTTAACTGTTTATACATGCTTCAACAATGTGGTGAAAGTAAATGAGATGATTACCAAGTGGTTTGAAAATTCACTCTTTAGAAAGGTGAGAATTGTATAAAAGACGTAGGGAATTGCTACTGGAGGATTATACGAGTAGAATTCCTCCGTTATTCGTGAGAGTGGGGTTCTTGAGGCATTGCTGAAATAACAATTTTCAGAAGCCCCACGGGAGGATGAGAGGTGGGTGGTAGATTTTATTGGTGTGGAGTTACATTTCTCTGGTTCCAAAGTCCCCTGCCCTTTAAGCCAGTCCTGGAAAAGGGTCAGCTGGGGTTTCAGCAAAGCCAGAAACAAGGCCAGTGTCCAGAGCTTTCTTTCCATGTTGCAGCCAGGTGTGTAGTTCAGCATCCAAGCTAATTAAAGTCCATTAGTCCACACGCGGAGCCCAACATGACTGTGTGCCACGTGGGCACAGGGATGTGTAACCCCGGCCACAGGGGAGCTGGGACTTCCAGAGAGAAGAGAGGGAGAGTTTACTTCTTTGCTTAGAAGTTTAAATATTCAGGTTTTTAGCTATTGCAATGGCCATGCCCATCCTGGACACTAAAGCTGAATAAATGGCATAACTCTACAAAATAGAAGACACTGCTACGCTCCCAACATAAAGCATAAGAAAGGTTTTATTCAGCTTTAGTGCCCAGGATGGGCATGCCATTTTTTAAGTAAAGTCCAATTTTACTTTAAAATAAATAGTACCAAGAGTTCCATATACACTTCACCCAGTCTTCCCTTTCCTCCTTTCCCATTCAATAATAACCAGGTTATTACAGTGGAAACATAATAATAATTTTCATATTCATAGTTTAATGTAAACTATGTGTGTTTTTTTAAAAAATTTATCTTTATTGTTGAAAGTATTACAGATACCCCCTTTTTACCACCTACCACCCTGTTCCCGCCCCCTCCCCAGGCCTTCACCACACTTTTGTCTGTGTCCCTGGGTTATGCATTAATGCATATGAGTTCTTTGGTTAATCTTTTCCTGCCCTTTCCCTCCCACTTCTTCCCTGTGAGATTTGTCAGTCTGCTGCATGCTATGTGTGTTTTTATTTGGTTTTGGTTTTGTTTTCCTTGACTAAGGTATTACAGGCTTCAACATTTTGTTTTGAACAAAACTCTAAAAACTTTGTTTTGAAATGTCTCAGACTATCTTATTAGTCTTTGCTCAGTAACAGATTACTCTCCCCATGTTCATTATAATATATCACCGATAGATTGATTTTTAAATTACATTCCTGTAAATGGATATATAAAAGATTTGTTATGCTACTTAAAGTATCTTCTAACATTTAGAAATATGTGCTTAAAAAAAAGCATTTTTCTGGTTTATCTTGTCATCCTTTTTCTGTTAGCATGTCCCTTGTATATAGTTAATTCAAAAGAATGGCATGGCAAAGTGAATTTAGTTTCTTAATGAGATCGCACATCCAAGGTGAGAAGCAAACCTATATCCTGAAGCTGTGCAATAAGTTTACATAGCCTTCCCTCGTGGAGCCTTCTTCCGGCATTGCTGAGAACACAGTCCATCAATAATGCAATTTAATTACATTTGGTTACAAGAAAGCAGCCACTTTGTTTTGAGACTTTAATTCTGATGCCTGTGAGTAACGTATCAATAAAAGGGAAAAGGGGGAAGTATTTTTCTTCTGTCATGAATATTTTATTATTTCTCAGATATTTCCCTGGAGTTTGATATGCTTTTCCTTTGTATTAAATAATATTTATATATTGGTTATATAGGTAAGTGGTATAATGTTATGAGACAAAACAGCACTAAAATAAATTCGAAAATTCACTTAAGTTTCTGTGCTAGGTACCTGTGAATTATATAAGAAAACACCTATGCCTGTTGGACAACCTTTGTAACAAATCAACCTTTCTTATGCTTTATGTTGGGAGCGTAGCAGTGTCTTCTATTTTGTAGAGTTCTGCAAGACTTGCTAGATGTTACAGTAAATTAAAATGGCTTTACTTAAATATACAGTAATTTGCCCTTTATTATGATGATGCTGGAAAGCCTTTTGTTTCCCTCCCTTAAACCACATATTTTAAGCAAATTGAAAATTATCACTAAGTTCTAATAGCAGGAGCTATTTTTAGAATTGTTGCCACTTTAAAATTTTAATCTAGTTTCAGAAGAGATGACCTATGTTTACTGGATGAGAAATGCTTGTGCATGTGTTTATCATAACAGGGTAGAAAGAATATGAACTTTGAGCAAGTCATAAAAAGATTCCAGTCCTGACACAATATTCTACTTTATCATTCCAAGTCTCAATTTTCCAGCCTGTAAAATGGGGATAATGACACCAATTTTGAAGGGTTGTTAAGAGAATCAAATAAGATAATCTGTGTTATGCCTAGTCCACTGCCTGGCACATAAACTTTTTGTTTTTAAAAAATTGGACTTACAGAAAAGTTGCAAAAATAGTAACAAGAGTTCCATATACACTTCACCCAGTTTTCCCTAATATTAACAATCTTACATAACTATTACACTGTTATCAAAACAACAGATTCCCAACAGTGCAATACTGTTAACCAGAGACTTACTCAGATTTCACCAGCTGTCTCACTAATGTCCTTTCATCGCTGCAGGATTCACTCCAGGGTTGAGCATTGCGTTTAGTTGTGTCTCCTTAATCGCTTCCCGTCTGTGACAGTTTCTTAGTCTTTCATGACCTTGATACTTTTGAAGGGTACTGGTCAGGTGGTTTTGTCTTGTTTGTTTGTTTTGGTTGACTGTCTCTCACTTTGGGTTTATTTACTGTTTTCTCAGGATTAGATTGAGTTTACGCTTTTTTGGCAAGAAGACCACAGGAGTGACGTTCCTTCTGATTGCATCAACATCAGGGGCATATGACATCAACATAACTAATTACTTGATCACTTGGTTAAGGTGGCATCTGCTGGGTTTCTCCACTGTAGAGTTACTATTTTCTCCTCAAAATGTCTTGGGGGAGATACTTTTAGACTGCATAAATGCCCTGCTTGCTAATTTGGCATCCCTTGGAGGACCTTGCCTGCAGCTGTTATTAATATGGTGGCCTAATGGCTATTTTCTCTTTCCTGTCCTCCTATATTTATCCATTAGAATTTTTCTGTAAGGAAAAGCTGTTCCCTTTCCCCCATTTATTTATTCAGATACTTATATCAGTAGGTACTCATGGGTAGTCTGAATTAAACATGTTATAATTCAGTGCTATTGTTTACTTTGTTGCTCAAATTGTTCCAACTTTGGCCTTTGGGAGCTCTTTCCTGTTGGTGGCTTCCGGAACCTTTGACACGCCCCATCCTCTTTATTGAGTAAGTCCTCTTGGCAGCCCGAGATGCTCCAGTTCATGTTGTGTTTTCCCTGCCTTGGTCTTAGAATCAGCTTGTTCTCTGAAAAGCCTTGTAAATTCTCTTTAAAAATAAATTAGCCATTTCTCACCCCACATACCTTTTCTAATTCTTGACAGACTATTTTGGGAATTCCTCTTTTGCTCTGCTTCAGATGCAGCCTTAGGAAATGTAGTCTTACCAAGTGGAATCTCTTGGTTTCTAATCTTTGGAGAGAAACAAAACACACGCCTATGATAGAAGGCAGCAAACAGATCTTCAGTTTATCCCTGAAATTGTAGAGGAATAAGTTGGCTTGTTACTGTAAATTAAAACTGTATCTCATGCCATTTGTCATTTTGGGGTATGATAAATTTGCCTACCATTTATTGCTAGCTTTTAAAATCTAATGTAATTGTCTTTTTTGGTCATCTCTTATGTAGCCAACTTAGATGACTAGAAGATGACATATAATCTAATAAGTGAAATATCTCACTATATTGTGATGATTTGGGGAAATTAATTATTTTAGCACTTCATTTTTAGAGTTACTTTGGAACTAATTTTATAATTATGATGGTGCTAAAGTGTGCTAAAGATGGTTGTTGTTTTGCTTGTTTTAGTAGAGAATCTGATTCATTTCTGGCATTCATAGAAAAATGTTTATTTTAATATGCTATGAGTAACCACTAGAGGGTGGTCATGGGTAACCAATTACTCCACTTGCAATTTATTCAAGATATTCTGACACTAAAAGATTAGCATAAAGAAAGAGAGAGGAATACCTGCAGGTGGAATAAAAATAAAACTGGACTGAAAATACTAATATCAACAAAATTCAGTACAAGGAGAAAAGTACTATGCAGGACAAATATGTGCTTATAAAACGTACTTCACCAGGAATAAATGATAATTCTGAACCTTTATGTACTCAGAAACATATAATTGAAATACATCAATATATATGTAAATATTTAAATGTTTATAATAAAAAATATTTAGGTATTTAACATTTGTAGGAGTAGGGGATTATATGTTTGTAATCATCCTGATAGCTCTTCAAAACCTTAGACTTATTACATACAACATATGTATATATGTGTTTGTGTATATAATATATATGCATATATATTATAGTTGTGAGTAGTACTTTGAAACATATTTTTAATGATCAAGCTAGATCCTTAAAATTCCATTGTAATAGGAATTTATAGAAAACTAGGGGCCCGGTGCACGAAATTCGTGCACTGGGTGTGGGGCTGGGGGGAGTGTCCCTCAGCCCAGCCTGCCCCCTCTCACATACTGGGAACCCTCAGGCGTTGACCCCCATCACCCTCCAATCGCAGGATCGGCCCCTTGCCCAGGCCTGACGCCTCTGACAGAGGCGTCAGGCCTGGGCAGGGGACCCTCATTTCCCCCCATCACTGGTTCTGCCCCCAGCCCAAACCTGATGCCTCTGGCCTAGGCGTCTGGCCCGGGCAGCGGGGACCTGCAGTGGCAGTGGGGGGCGCCGCGATCACGCGGGCTCCACCCCTGCCCCTGCAGGATGCCTCTGGCTGAGGCATTCGGCCCGGGCAGCAGAGACCCACAGCTGCAGCGGCCCCGCGATCGTGGGCTCCGCTTTAGGCCCAGGCAAGGGGCCCCTAGCTCCTGGGACTGCCAGCTTCGACCGTGCCCAGCTCCCATCGCTGGCTCCACCCCTACTTCCTGCTACCACTGGCCAGGGTAGAAAAGGCGCCTGATTCTCCGATCATGGCTGGGGGGCAGGGCAAAGGTGGCCCCAGGGCCGCCTTTGCCCTGCCCCCCAGTTCTTAGCTCCCCCCTGGGTTTCCGATCACTGTCAGTGGCAGGGGGCTTCTTCCTGCTTTCCCTTTCGCCTCCCTGCATTGTGCCTACATATGCAAATTAACCGCCATCTTGTTGGCAGTTAACTGCCAATCTTAGTTGGCAGTTAATTTGCATATAGCCCTGATTAGCCAATGAAAAGTGTATCGTCGTACGCCAATTACCATTTTTCTCTTTTATTAGTGTGGATACTCACTCTGGATTAAAGTTGCCAGATATGGCAATCTAGAAAAGCAAAGTCTGGGGGGGAAAAGACAAAAAATTGTGGGAAAATAAGTAAATAGGATTAAATGAATCTAGCAGAAGTTGAATAAATTCACATTTAATTTTTACTTCAAAATGTTTGTAAAAATCCACTCTCATATCCGTGAAGAAGAGGAGGCCTTTCCTTGGAGACGGGAAGCTCTGGTCAGCGTGCTTCTGTGCAGTCTCTGAATGAGGCCTGGCTGGTGCTTTCCGTTGGCTTCCCTTGTTTTCAGTGCGTGAAAGGACCACTGTATTCAAGCTGAGCCAGCTCCCCTCGGACTAGAGCATCCCACCTCCGGCAGCCAGCGCCTGCGATTTTTCTGCTGGTGCCTGCTTTATGTTGGCTCTTTTCCTACCAGTGAGGTAGTGACTAAACTGACCACTTCTTAGGAGTTACTAAATTGTCTTTTAGGCTCTAAGTATGTGATTCAGTAAATGCATTTTAAGGGATGAAGGATTGTTTGTGGTTTCTGTCTTCAAATTTAGGCAAAGTTCATTTGGAATCTGAATACATTTTCACTGTTATGTCAGTGTTGTTATCAGTGAATAAAGAACACTTTTCTAAAACAAGCTTTCCAGGTGAGATACTGAAAGTTCTATCACCGATATGACCTTTTCTTAATATCAGACACAGTAGCTGAACAGATAGCCAATTAAAATGACCTACACAACTCTTCCAGCCCATTTCCCCCCGGTTGAATTGTTGAGGCCTCCATTTAAGAAATAATGTTGTTACAGTGTTTAGTGATAGGAATCTGCTAAATCTCTTGTCAGTGAAAGTTAACAGAGTAATAAATATAAGATTAGCTTTCAGTCCTCTGGTAGGGACAAGCCAATGACCATACGGTACAAAAAAATATTCTTAACAGTTGACCCTAGTAAATGTTTAGTGAGCAGCTATGGTATGGTAGGCTTTGTGTTCAGCATTTGGGCTACAGACTGGACGGGAGGTGTTAGATACAGGGAATGCAGGGCTTCTTTCACCAACTCACACTGCAACTTAGGGTTAGCCCTTGCTTTCTATGTAATAACTAGAGGCTTGGTGCACGAAATTCGTGCACACAGGGAGGTCCCCTCAGCCCAGCCTGGACCCTGTCCAATCTGGGACCCCTCAGGGGATGTCTGACTCCCGGTTTAGGCCCCATCCTGGGGATCGAGCCTAAACTGGCAGTCAGATATCCCTCTCACAATCCGGGACCACTGGCTCCTAACTGCTCACCTGCCTGCCTGCCTGATTATCCCTAACTGTCCCCATTGCTGGCCTGGTCACCCCCAAATGCCCCCCTGCTGGCCAGGTTGCCCCCAACTGCCCCCTCCCCCGCCAGGCTGGTCACCCCTGCCTCCCCTGCTGGCCTGGTTGCCTCTTACTGCCCCCCTTGCCAGCCTGGTCGCCCCTCACTGTTCCCCTCTTCTGGCCGGGTCACCCCTCACTGTCCTCCCCCACCCTCCCCATCCCCACCTGCCCTAACTGCCCCCCTGCCGGCCTGGTTGCCCCATGCAGCCCACTGCTCAGTCGTTTGGTCAACCCTCACTAACCCCCCTGCTGGCCTGCTCGCCCCACGCAGCCTGTTCTGTTGTTTGTTCTGTTGTTTCGGTTGTGACAGTCACTTAGGCTTTTATATATATATAGATAGCTGTGCTAGATGATGTCTAAAGCCTGTTCCAGCTCTTAACTCATGATTCTGGTAAGGAAGCTAAATTTGCTAAAGCCCCAGATGGAGTTGCCAGTTAAATAAGTGATCGGCCCTACCAGAGTGGCTTGGTTGGTTGAGGATCATGCCATATATGAAAGGTTGCTGGTTCAATTCCTGGTTAGGGCACATGGCTGGGTTGTGGATTTGATCCCTAATCAGGGAGTTTGTGTAGGGAAGGCAACCAATCGATGTCCCTTTCCTTCTCTCTCTCTAACCATGTCCTCGGGTGAGGATCAAATACATAAACAATGGTGTGTTCTGCATTCTTTTCTCTCCATTTTTCATACTCTCTTTTCTCTGACTTTGTTCTCCAGTTCCTGACCATGTCCCCAACTCAAATATTATAGAGGAGGACTACCCAGTGTGCCTGGCAATTTGAAAGCATGCACAAACACTGTTTAGTGTTTTGTATTGTTTTTTATTTCAAATATGTAACTTCAAATTTGCCATTTTTGTGATTCTAAAATTATGATAAATTAGAAAGCAAATAAATAATCTGCAAGTGGTTTATTAGACTTACCATTTCTTTTGGGAGTAAACAGCTTTCTCTGGTTTTCACTAGATTTTGTTTTACTGTGGCTTGCTCTCACTTTCATCTGTCCCTGAAGGAGCTGAGTGACAGTAGGGAAGCAGCCTAGAGTTGAAGGCTTGCCTTGGGTAACTGACAGTTGCCTATATTTATTTATTTATTTTTCCATCTATAATATTGTAGCATTTTCTAAAAAAGCAGAGGACTAAGATTTTAACTCCACCTTTTCCACTGGGATTACTTATTCCTAAGTAATTCAAATAACTATTCAGTTGATCTCTTGAAACCTTAATTTCCTCATTTATAAAATAGGGAGACCTAACTTCTATACCTTACAAGTAGTAAAGGGTCTAAAAATCATCACTCTGTCACTGCTAAGGATCTGTACAAATGTAAGCTATAAGTATTGGAACATCACTGTTACTTTTATTGTTAATAACAGCATTGCATTTGTACTAAATTCTGCATTAAGAATTTATAAGTGACATTCTTTATTTAATGTCTGACTAATAGATACAGTTATGATGTAGATCACACAGATCCCAGTCATGGATGACCCTCAGACCTTGTTTTCTGAGTCTACTGGGTACAGTCTTAGGGTCCAGAACATGGAGAAGAGAAACGACAGCCACTGGCCCACACGCCACTGGTATCCTGAGCAGAAAGCTCCCCACTTTCCTCTGATGATATGGCAGGTTTCTTCATACACAGCTGATGTTTCTCTTGATCTGTTAGCTTCACCGAAAGTGGTCTGCTTAATCAATGATCTTATCTAATCACATATGATCATTTTATTTAATACTTTTTCGGTGGGTTTTGGCATTTCACGATTTCCTTTTCATTTTCTAACCAAGTGGTTAATCACAATTTAAAAATTTTAGCTAGACCCTGCCTCAGGGGAAATTTGAGGGAAAGAAAATCTGCTCATTCTAGAACTGAAAATGTTCTCCCTGACTACAGGGAAGGAAGGGGATTAGGATGTGAAGATGGAGAACATATGTCCTGCTCTTTTTGGACAAAACCAAAGGGGAGGAAAATACCCTGTTTTTCTACTCAAGTTCTCCAGCTAGTGCCCGTAAATTAGACTGACAAAAGATGGATTTACAAGAGAAAAAGAAACAGATGTGCCTGCATTCTCACTTTTCTTGAGTTCCATTGGTAACATTGTGCCCTTGAAAATAATTCACTGCTGACTTTGGCAGAAATGCAGATGGTGTGTTGCCAGCGCCACAGCTGGGATGGCAGGACTAATTTGGGAGGTCACACACTGCCACTCACCCACCTCCTGACCAGAGCGGATTTGCTGGCATTTCCTGTCACTGAAAGGAGTAGGATGGAGGAGCCAAAATGGGAAAGTGTGCTCTTCACTTAGTTCCCACACAAATACTTGGAGATGTTCCTTTAAGTTGTGGGTATGGACACTTAGACAGTGTTCTCTCAAGAACATCTCACAGTAAATGCACCCTCTCTGCAATGCTACAAAAGTTAGCCTGTCTGAAAACTAGATAGAGGGGACCACTTGTGTTCTTGATAAGCAGATAGTCAGAAGGCTCAGTAAGGTCCAAATTTTAGGCATATATACACACAGACAGCAGGTAAATAAATTGGAAAGGAGAGGAAGGTGAAAAAAATACTAATTTAGCTTTGTGTCCTTTCGAGAGAGTAGCTTTCCATTACTTTAACAGAATAGCTGACCAAAAAGTTCTTTGAGTGTTTTCTGATGAACATACAGAAATCTTGTATCTATTTAAATTCACTTCAGACCTAAAAGTTTGCACAAAGTGATTGACTGTGGCTAATGTTTATGACTTACAAAACAAACAGAAGTTGTTTGTAAAAGATGCTTGCTGGAACTTCTAAATGTTCTTGTTTTCATCGGTGAAATTTAATGTTGGTTTGAAAGTTTGTCTTCTTTTTTGAAAGTTGTTTTTAGGTTGAAATGTCTTTGTTTTCCTGGTTGTAGATTTCTACTGGCAGATAAGTAGTTGTGAAGCCATAAGCTACTGATTATTGAAAATTTCAGCAGTCTTTTTTTTTTTTCTTTTCTTTTTTTTAATTAATTAATTAATTTATTTATTTAAATTAAATCTTTATTGTTCAGATTATTACATTTGTTCCTCCAGCAGTCTTTTTAAAAATAGAAATTGATAAGCTGATTCTGAAATTTATATGGAAATTCAAGGACATCGAATAGCCAAAAAAATTTTGAAAAAGAACAAGGCAGGAGGCCTTACAGTCTTAGATTATCTGAGTTTGAGGTTTAACACTAAAGACTTTGTAATGAAGACAGTGTGGGCCCTGGCTGCATGGCTCAGTTGGCTGGAGTATGGTCCCGCACACAAAAAGGTTGCAGGTTGATTCCCAGTCGGGGCACACACCCAGGTTGTAGGTTTGATCCCGGTTCAGGGAGCCTGCGGAAGCAACAGATTGATGTTTCTCTCTCATCTCTCTCTCTCTCTCTCTCTCTCTCTCTCTCTCTCTCTCTCTCTCATATCTCTCTCTCTCTCTCTCTCTCCTTTCCTCTAAAACAAACAAACAAAAAAGACAGTGTGGCACTGACAGAAGGATAGACATGTAGATCCCTGATACAATACAGCATCCAAACACAGACCCACACATTTATGGTCAAACTTGACAAGGGCACCCAAGTGATTTAGTAAGGAATGAGAACAGCGCTTATCTCACGGGGATGAAGGGTATTAGAGAATAAGCTATCCCAAAATACGCCGCTTAGGCATTGGGATTATTTTGACCTAAAGGCACTTGAGAATCAGCAGATGCAGGAAAAGCACTTTACCTCCCCTAGCTGCCTAAAATTAAAGCACAAACTTCCCCTTTACATAAAGAAAATATACATTTGTAAAGATGTGTCTATATCCTCAATCATCTGGCTGCCTCTTTGAGTTTTTGTAAGACACCCATGTGTGAGTTGCACATGTATATGTAATTAAATTGTGTGTTGTTTCTTGTTGGTCTTTTAGTAGTTTGCGTCATGGGCCCCAACAATTGAACCTAGGAGAGGAGAGAGAGGGGAAAAGATCTTGCCTCCCCTATCAGGAATAAAAAGATTTGGAACTCCTACCTCACACCACACACAAAAATTAGCTTGAGATTAATCAGGATCCAGACTTAAAAGCTAAAACATGACACCTTCTAAAGGACAGCATAGGGGAGTATTTTTGAAATCTACATTAGAGAGGACACAAAGAGCACTAGCATAAAGAGTAGACAAATTGGGTTCATCAAAAGTAAAACATCTGCTTATCTTATCTGAAGACTAGAGGCCCGGTGCATGAAATTCGTGCACGTGTGGGATCCCTAGGCCTGGCTGGCAATCAGAGCTGGGCCAATCAGGGTTTGAAGGCCCCAGCAGGGCCGGGAGAGGAGACGACAGTCACCAGCCAACATGGAAAAAATGGATGCTGACACTGCCACTGCGTGGTTCCCCGCCACCCCCTTCCTCCTTCCCTCGCCACTGCACTACACTGCAGTGGGTGGGTGGTGGGCCATTTGGGGCCTACCGGCTAGGGGGGAGGGACAGAATGCAGGGGGTTGGCGCTGGCCAGAGGAGGGAGCTGGCCCTCAGCCTCCATGAGAAAGGGGCCATGCCACCGCCACCCACCCCTGGTTCCCCATCCCAGCCTGGGGCCTGAAGGCCCTAGTTGGGTCGGGAGAGGAGGCGACAGTCACCGGGCTGGGCACTGAAGGAACGGACACCTGACGCTGTTGCCACCACCACATGGTTCCCCGCCTCCCCCGTTCCTCCTTTCCTCGCCACCACACTGCCACCACAGCAGGCAGGCAGTGGGCCGATTGGGGTCTGCCAGCTGGGGGGAGGAACAAGGCGTGGGAGGTTGGCTGCCAGCCCCAAGGAGGAAGCCGGCCCTTGGTCCCCCTGGGAAAGGAGCTGCGTCCATCGCCACCCACCCCCAGTTCCCCATCCCAGCCTGGGGCCCTGTCCCCATCAGCGATCGGGGCCTGCCAGCCAGGGAGATGGACCATGGGAGGTTGGCCGGCCAGGGGAGGTTGGCTGTGGGAGCGCACTGACCACCAGGGGGCAGAGCCTGTGTTGAGCGTCTGTCCCCTGGTGGTCAGTATGCATCATAGCAACCGGTTGTTCCAGTTCTAATGGTCGCTTATGCTTTTGTATATATCAATACCAAGATGATAAATAGACAAGCCATATACTGTGAAAATATCTGTAATACCTATGCAGGCATACCTCACTGTATTGCACTTCATAGATGTTATGTTTATTATAAATTGAAGGCAAGACCCTTCACCAGCAAAAAAATTAAGAGTGCCTTTACTGCTATGTACTCATTTTATTGCAGTGGTCTGGAACCTGACTCACATTATCTCCAAGATATGATGTATCTGACAAAGGGCTTGAGTCCAGACACTGTGAAGAATTCTTACAATGGAATAATTAAAAGAAGACAATCCTGGTTTTTTAAATGGGCAAAAGATTTGAATAGATACTTAATAAATAAGGCATATCACTAACAAAAAAAGACCTATGAAAAAGTACTCAGCAGTATTAGTCATCAAGGAAATGCAAAAGGAGATATCACTACCCATTTCTTAGAAAAAAATTGTAACTAATTTTGGGAGAATTTGGAACTTACATGAATAGCTGGTGGGGTATACAGCCACTCTGGAAAAAACAGTTGGCAGCAATTCCACTCCTACGTATTTATCCAAGAGAAATCAAAATAAATGTCCACAAAATCATCTATCAGAATGTTCATGGCAGCTTTATTGATAATAGCCCCAAACCAGAGTAGCTCAGGTATCCATCAATAGGAAAACTCAGCAACAAAGGAACAAACTCCTAATACATGCAATGACATGTGATGAATCTCAAAAACATAAATAGACATTTTTATTTGTATCATAAGGGACCCAAATGATGTGTGTGATCTGAATGTACATCTGCCCATGAATGCTGAATTTGTTTTAGAAAATATCACTCTTTGCTCTTTGGTTCTAGCCGATTACTGACACCACACCTACAATATTGGCTTACTTTTGTCTCTTTTTTCTTTTCCCTTCAACCAGTTTGATAAAGGCTACTCTTACAATATCCGTCACAGCTTCGGAAAGGAAGGCAAGAGGACAGACTATACACCTTTCAGTTGCCTGAAGATTATTCTAAACAATCCGCCGGGCCAAGGGGATTATCATGGTAAGTGGTTGCACTTGACATGTTTGTGAAGTACAGAAACCCAAGAGCTCAGTGGGAAACGCTGAAACAGTGTGATGGCGTTTTGCATCACTGACAGGAACTAGTTTACAGCGTATGCCAGTCATCAGTGTCAAGCCAGAGCCCCATTACTCTTCTGCCGGTTTGTCTTGTCACTGAACTGGGTCAGGCAAGAGAACGTCATGCAGCTGCGCTGCTGTCTGTGCTGGACCGGGCTCTTTTGTTCTCAATTTCCCCCTCACCTGCTCCTGTTTGTCTGCCTATCTATCTGTCTCTCTCTCTCTCTCTCTCTCTCGTTCTGCAAGTGTCTTAGAAGACTGACACAAGTTCTTCAGAGCTTTTTGAAATTGAATGCCTCGAAGTTTAGAATAGTAGATTCACTGATTTTCAGAAGACTATCGAGGAAAAATGTGTTTTGTTCTCATTACTATCATCTGATTACAAACACAGATTAAGTGAGGAATTGAGCAAGTCACAGTATTAAACATCTATCAATTTGCCTGAGTTGTAGGTTAAAAAATCAAAAATCTGTGTTAAACTATTTTCTATAGATTTCTGAGTTCAGAAACTTTTTTTCTAAAATAGTTCTCTGAGCATACCTTGAAATCTCCTCATTTGTCTGGTATGTCAGAGAATGGTTTAACAGTCCATATTAGTAAATTTTCTAGACTACCAAAGCTTACTGCAGTATATGTATCAAAAAATACTTTGTTTTAGCATCTTAAATGAAACTCTTTAGAAAGATACACATTTAGGTTATTAAAGACCTATAATCACAAAGAGAATTTTAAGAAAGATGCCGCATGTGTACAGAGCATTTAAAACTTGTGCGTTCATATTTCATAGACGAAGAGGCAGCAGTGCTGGTAGTGCAGTGCACACAGTGAGTGAGTCGTATCGCTCGTCAGTCACTTAACGTACCTTTTGAAAGGCATATTCTCAGGCCCCACCTTCAGATATATAAACTCCAATGTATTTACAAGTTCCCTGGATGATTTTTGTGTTTTCTGAACTTTGAAAACCATTGGCCAGATACTTCTGTTGGAAAAAGCCTCGAGCTTTTCCTAGCTGCCACAGCAAGCAGGCGATTTACATGGAGCTCGGCCAAGTAAAACTCCTCCCAGGGATTCTTCTGTCAATTTCTAGATCCTAGCATTTGTTACACATTTCGTTTACTTTTATTAGCTTAAATACAGGAATTTATATTTCTTACTCCTGATAAATTGTATTTTATTTATCCCAGTCTATTATGTTTGTTTTATTTTGTTTTTAATTTGAACTATCATTTAAAAATACTATACTTAGCAAACACTCAATGATTTCATATTATTTATAGGCACATTTATTTGTCCTTTTGTTAAGAAACTTCATTTTTTTTAGAACAGTTTTAGGTTCAGAGCAAAATTGAGCAGAATGTACAGAGTTCCCAGATAGCTCCTACCCGACACTTGCATAGCCTTCCCCACTATTGGCATCCCGCACCAGAGTGCTTTGTTATTTGTGAGCTGAGAAGAATGTGTAATTGGCTGTTGTTGGATGTAGTTGTTTTATAGATGTCAGTGATATCCAGTTAATTGATTGATGGTTCTGTTGAGTGCAATTATATTGTTGCTTATTTTCTGCCTGTTGGATCTGCCCATTTTAGATGGAGGGGTGTTGAAATCCTTAATGGGGAATTCATCTAAATCTCTTTGCGGCTCAGTTTTTGCCTCATCTTTTGATGTTCTTTTGTTAGCTGCATATACCGTAAGGATTGCTGTGTCTTCTTGGCATATTTGCCCCTTTTATCATTATGTAATATCCCAGATAAATTCCCTTGCTCAGAAGTCTGCTCTGTCTGAAACCAATATAGTTTCTTTTGCTTTTTTAAAATTTTTGTTATTATACATTTTTCTTCATCCCTTTAATCTGTATGTGTCTTTATATTTAAAATATATTTTATTTATTTTTTATAGAGAAAGGAAGGGAGAGGGAGAGAGAGAGAAACATCATATACCCTGCCAGGGAATTGAACCAGCAACCTGTTGGTGCATGGGAGGATGCTCAATCCACTGAACCACACCAGCCAGGCTGTGTCTCCATATTCATATAATTGGGTCTTGTTTTTTGATCCACTCTAACAATCTCTGTTTTTGATTGGTGCATTTCGATGATTGACATTTAATTATTGATTTAATTGGATTAACATCCACAATATTTGTTACTGTTTTCTATTTGTTACCCCTTATTGTTTGTTTCTATTTTTGTCATTCACACTTATTCTGCCTTTTATGGTTTTTAATGAGCATTTTACATTTTACCCTTTTTCTTTCTTTACATATTCATTATGCTTTCTTTATATTCCTTTTTTTTTTTTTTAGTGGCTTTACTTTTTAAAGAGTTTTCATTATACATTTCTACTAATCCAACTCTCCTTTCAAATTACACTATATCATATCACGGGTAGTGCAAGTACCTTTTAATACTGAAATATTTCTAATTCCCTTATATCATTCTGTTATTCATTTCATTTATACATGAACACACACATAGGTATGTAAGTATATATAATTTAATATTGGTTCCTATTATTTTGAATAAAATTATATATTAGATCAATTAAGAATAAGAAAAATGGCCCTGGCCAGGAGGCTCAGTTGATTCAAGGGTCAGTCATCCCATACACCAAAAAAGGTTGCGGGTTCAATTCCTGGTCAGGGCACATACCTAGGCTGTGGGCTCGATCCCTGGTTGGGGCACATATGGGAGGTAACTGATAGATGTTTCTCTCTCACATTGATGTTTCTCTCTCCCTCTCTCTCTCTCTCTCTCTCTCCCCTTACTCTTTCTATAAAATCAATACAACAAACATCTCCTGAAATGAGGATTTAAAAAAAAGAAGACAAATAAACATTTTAATTTTATTTTCCCTTACCATTGTTTGAGTAATGTAATTGTTTTTTATATAATTCTGTTTCAGGCCTATGCCATTTTCTTTCTCTTTGAAGAACTTCCTTTAACATTTCTTGCAATGTAGGTCTACTGGCAACAAATTACCTCAATTTTTGTTTCTCTGAGAAAATCTATTTCTCCTCTTTTGAATGATAATGTACCAGGGTACAGGAATCTAAGTTTGTGGGAGTTTTTCTCTCAACACTTCTCTACTCTCTTCTTGTTTGCATGCTTTCTGAGAATAAGTTAGTTGTATTGTTATCTTTGCTCCTTTATAGCTAAGGTGTTTATTTTCTCTGGCTTTTTTCAATTTTTTCTTTATTTTGATTTTTTGAAATATGGACATGATTATGTATAGATGTATCTTTTTGGCATTTATTCCTCTTGGTGTTCTCTGAGCTTCCTGGATCTGTGGTTTGGTGTCTGTCATTAATTTGAGGGAAATTCTCTGTCATTATTGCTTCAAATGTTGCTGCTATTCCTTTCTCTCTTCTCCTTCTGGTTTTACATTGGTTGTATGTTACATTTTTCATAGTTGTCCTATAGTTCTTGGATATTCAATTCTTATTTTGAGTGGGGTTTTCTTTTAGTCTCTCTTTTTTCAGTTTTGGAAGTTTTCTTTCCATATCCTCAAATTCAGAGAGTCTTTCCTCAGCCATGTCTATTAATAAGCCCATCAAAGGCATTCTTCATTTCCATTAGTGGTTTTTATCTCTTTTTGATTCTCCTTAGAATGTCCCGTTTTGCTCATATTACACATCTGTTCTTGCATTTTATCTACTTTCACCTTTAGAGCCTTTATAGTCCATTCCCACAAGAGCTCAGTGAGTATTTCCCTCACTTGAAAGAAAGGGAAGCTGAATCAACATAAAGATACAAAATTTGCCTAAGTCTCCTAACTTGTAACTTAAACTCAAATCCAAACTTTCAACTGTGTGCTACACAGCTTCTCAAGATATTTCCTTGGACTAAAAATAACTATGATTTTAAACTGAATAAAGTATATACTATGCATTTTGTGAATTTCGTAATTTGTAGGAGTCCATAGTGTTATCATAGTGTTTTTATTTAAGAGTTAAGATTTTTGGGAAACATATTTGTTTGACCTGTAGACTCCTTTCCATTATTTTGTTCCAACCAATTTCCTATTGTTAAAAATGCACAATTGTTTCTAATTAATTTATAGATCTCTCATCTCTATGATTGAAAAACTATCTGGCATCCTGTATTAAATGTCAAATTAAGTATTTTGACCTGTCATTGCAGTTTCTTATTAAAATATCTAAAATTGTCTAAATTTTGGCCTAATATAGCTTTTACATTTCAATTCTTTTGTGTTTTTGTTTAAGCAAATGTTTAGTAGTCCAACTTTATCATTCTTGTGAAATAATCTAGAGATGACATGTATCTACTATAATTTGTTTTTCTATGAAACAGTTCCTTATTTGTGCATCTCATTCCCATCTGTGATTCATCTAAATTTATATTGTTTCTACACAATGGGAAATGGGTATAGAATTTACATCTGAAAATTTTTATATTTCTTAGCATTTGCGCATTTTTCTTTTTGTCTACACTATCCTCCTTCTATAGTATGTCTTTTAAGTAATTCTTTAGGAAAAAATGTGTGATAATATAAAGTTTTTAGATAAACTATTTTATAGCTACTTTGTGATTATCTCTGCTTATTAGCAAGTAGCACAATTAAAACTGTTTCTTCCCAGTGAATGAGCAACCGAGCCTGAGAATGGTGCAGTGTTTTATGTAACTCTTGAGCCTGTGGTACCCTGATAACCGTACAGCGAAGCCGTCATTTAGATAAAGAGAGGAACGCAGTTGCACTCATGGGCAATTAACTTTTTTATTAATAAGCTGTTAGCCAATTAAGGGCAGCTTAGACAGTCTCTCGAGTGTGGCTCTGTACTAAGTCCTGAGTAAATAACCTTGTTGGTGTGCTGGCCTGTTTTTTGTTGTCAGGGTGCCCATTCCGTCACAGTGATCCTGAGCTGCTGAAGCAGAAGTTGCAGTCATACAAGATCTCTCCCGGAGGGATAAGCCAGGTAGGTCAGAGTCTGCTCTGCCTCTTCGGTAATGAGGTGCCAGACAGTTCTCTCAGTTTCATTTAACGTCCTTGCAGTGATGCTGTGTACTACTGTCAGGCCTCACGCAGACACCCTGCCTTCCAGGTGAGTTAAGCTAAAGCTTTGACTTTTCTGGTGTAGAGTGCTTGGAAATTCTGGTTCTGTCATCTGCTAGGCTGCATTTTTATGTTTCTTGGTAATAAGGAAGCTGGAAACCTTTATTTCTCTCAATTTGTCTTGCTATCGCAATTGAGGGCATTGAAACAATTTTTAGAGGAATGCATTGAAGCTTATTAATGAAGCTGAAAATTAATGACATCTTATTTCATTTTGAAAATTGTTTGCTGTGCCGCATGTAGGTTAGAGCAGAAGATGATGCAATGTGTGCTGGCTAAATGTTCTGATAAGCATCACTGTTGCTATGTTAAATCTCCAGTTCTAATGATAGTTCATTAGGTCTATGAATCACATTGTCTTGACATAAACAATTTAGATTTTAAAAAATGCTCCAATATAAAACCAACTATTTAGGAGTATACCTTTTAGTAAATACACTTTTAAAAACTAGTGACACTGCAAAGATTACTGTCTATAGCAGCGATGGCGAACCTGTGACACGCGTGTCAGAGGTGACACATGAACTCATTTTTTTGGTTGATTTTTCTTTGTTAAATGGCATTTAAATATATAAAATAAATATCAAAATATAAGTCTCTGTTTTACTATGGTTGCAAATATCAAAAAATTTCTATATGTGACACGGCACCAGAGTTAAGTTAGGGTTTTTCAAAATGCTGACACGCTGAGCTCAAAAGGTTCGCCATCACTGGTCTATAGTGTCCTTTTGAGTTGACTTGGATTTTGAAGGAGTTCAAAAAGAGCTTCTGCTTTCTCAGTTTAGAGCTGGAACACCTAAGCCATGTGTCCTTCAACACAGATTTCTACTTGAAGAAGGTAATTAGTATAGAATACTCCTGCTTCTGCTGTGTCCAAAGTTCAGGTTAGTTCAGTTCAAATCTCGGAGGTTTTCTGTACTCTGCACAAGACAGTGCTCAGGTGCTGTTGGGGGATGCAAAGGAGGGTCAGGTGTAAACCTGCTTCTACAGAGCCAGAGTCTGGAGTGGAACTTGCCAAGTGTTAGGAGTCCAGCACTGCCCGCTTCCCTGCAGGGGATATGTTCCAAGACTCCCAGTGGATGCCTGATGTCGCAGATAGTATCAAACCCTATAGTAAATACTATGGTTTTTCCTATACATACATACCTACACTAGAATTTAATTTATAAAATTAGGCACAGTGGGAAATTAACAATAATACCTAATAATATAGAGCAATTATAACAATATACTAGAATAAAAGTTATGTGAATGTGGATTCTTTCTCCCAAAATATCTTACTGTACTATACTCACCCTTCTTGTGATGATGTGAGCTGATAAAATGTCTACATGATAAGATGAAGTGAGGTGAATGACATAGGCATAACTTCAGGCTGCTATTGACCTTCCGACTATATGTCAGAAGAAGGATCATCTGCTTTGGGTAGGCCTGGGTTTTGAAGCCATGACAGTGTCGGTGGTTGGGTGTCAGGAGCAGACTATGTTGATGGTTGGTGAAATTTCCTATTTTCAGACCACTTTTGACTGCTGTAACTGAAACCACAGGTAATTGGTGGTGGGGGGTGGGGCGGGGACTATTGTATACATAGAATATCTTGGGTCTTCTGAAGAAGTGGGATACTATAAGCAGCAGGAGAGGCCATGAAACACTTTCTGGAAGAGATTCTCTTTGAGTTGAGTCTTTAAGGGGGGTTGGGAATCAGGAAGAGAGAATGCATGAATAGAAGGCAGTATGTGCATAATATTATTAGGGTTTCAAGTTTAAAATAATGGTCACAAGTACATAAATGTTAGTGGGAAACTTAAAAGAACTAGTTGGTTAAAGAGATTAGTTTCAGAGGTGGGACATTTAAATGGCAGACAGAATGTGGATTCGTAGTGCATTAAAGTTAGAATTAAAAATCTGATGTTCTTTCCAGTTGAAATTGTAGAACTGTGGGCTTGGAAGGAACATTAATTAGAAAGCCATTCTCTTTTATGGAGTCATAGGATGTGACATGCCCATGGTACACAGATAGTAAGTCAGTGGCAGAACAGAAACTGAAGCCAGCCCTTCTAACTTCATGATTATTTTTCTCAATCCCAGGTTACTATAGCACTGCTATCATGAATTTTCTGTGGCAGAGAGGGAGAACAAAATAGTGGAGAGAGGATGTAGGGAGTCAAAAATCACATCTCGAAATGGAATTCTGGCTAAAGCTTCCCTTTGTCAGGCCACAGAAGGAAGTGGAATCTGTGAAGACTGATTGGCATTGAATGGAGAGGGAGGTAATACATTAGGGAAGTGTAAAGTATCACAAAAGGCAAGGAGAGAATTTGGAGAAGAGGGTATAATAGTCCTTTATAGCTGGGAGACTTATAAGGACCAGGAAAGAAAGGTGATATGTTGAGTGGATTACTCAACTTGGATTTGGTGAGAGGTGTCAATGTGATGGTGGAAACCAAGACCACAGTTGAAAGATGAAGGATAAAAAACAGTGGATTGGATTTGTGGACTGTGAGTAAAAGTGAATGACAGCAATATTAATTAAGTGTCATGGGTGTTTTGTGTGTTTAAGGCTAGAGGAGACCTGAGCCTATTTGCAGAAAAAGAAGAAAACCCATCAGAGAGGGTGGGCCTGATAAAGATCTATGTATATTTAAAAAAATCCTTCTGTAACCATTGTTATCTTTCCTTTATACCATGATTATACTGTATATGCCTTTGTTTTTATTACACCAATTGTAATTATTTTTGAAACTATTTATCTTTTCCCACAAGTCTGTGAATTTTCTAAAAGGAGGAATGGATATTTATTTAACTTTCTTTATCATAGTAATTCAGTGACTGGCACTTGGTAGGTCCTTAAAAAATGTTGAAAAGGTAAGTGGGCATATCATACACCTTGGGTATGAAGTAGACGCTGGAGTGTATGTTGGTGGGGTGCAGAGAGAGGAGATTGGCATTCAGTGACAGGGCTAACCTTATCGAAGACTGGGGGAGATATACTTGGACAAAGACAGTGACAGAAAGAGTCATATCCCTTAGTCATGGTGCAAATACAGAGAAAAGCTTAGAGGCAGAGCAAAGGGAAGTTGATGGAGCATATCAGTTGGCCTTACTCTTCTTCGTAAGGTAAGAAGTCTGATTATTAGCTGAGAGTAAATGGAATGGGAATGGTGTTTTGGACATAGGAAAAGTCAGGAACTAGATAACAAATGTGATAGGGAATAGAGAAGAAAAGAATTAGAGCAGCGGTTCTCAACCTGTGGGTTGCCAACCTGTGGGTCACGACCGCTTTGGGGGTCGAACAACCCTTTCACAAGGCTTGCCTAAGACCATTGGAAAACACATATATAATTACATATTGTTTTTGTGATTAATCACTATGCTTTAATTATGTTCATTTTGTAACAATGAAAATACATCCTGCATATCAGATATTTACATTACAATTACAGTTATGAAGTAGCAACAAAAATAATTTTATGGTTGGGGGTCACCACAACATGAGGAACTGTATTAAAGGGTCGTGGCATTAGGAAGGTTGAGAACCACTGCATTAGAGGCTTTTCCAGCAATTGTAAAGAATCACTTTTTAAAAAAAGTACAGGCTATCATCAAGTCTACCGAGAAGATTGTATTCTGTTTGTACACTCTTTGCTTTAACTCATTTGCATTCCTCCACTTACTCTTGATCTATAAGTAGGTCACTTACTTAGTTGAAGCTGGTTAGTAATTTCCAAATCATCCTTTGGACCTGCATCGCAACTTTTTATCTGATGTATAGTGCATGTGGGCAAGCTGTAAATAGTATATTGCTGTCGTTTGACGTCTTTACTGAGTGGATCTCAGTAGAGTGAAGCAGCTGGGGGACTGTGTTCTAAAGGGCAGAAAGTTGATGAATGAAAAATCCATGTAAAACATGTTGATAAATACTTAGCACTTTGGCATCAGTGCAGATTAGATCTTAAATTGTCAAAGTGTATGTTAAAATATTGAATGAAAGAAAACACTAAAATGCATGTAAAGTAAAACAACGGAACTGCTTTTATTTCAGTAAAACCTACTTGAAAAAAATACCTTCTACTTTTAGAAATACTTGATGTTAAATATCAGAATTTTGATGACCAGAAGAGAGAGCATTTGTGACTTAACTGACATCACATACTTTTTCAACAAAGACATATTTATGGGATCACTATTCATCTTTCTTCTTGAATGAGCTTGGTATTCAGTTTAAGAAGACAGCAACTGAACAACAAAATAAAACCAAAGAAAATGGGCAGTCCTGCACTTATTCCTCAGCCCTCTCCCCAAAGAGAAAAACATAGAGGTCAGTTCACCCACAAGATAGCAAAATTTGAAATGTCGATACCCCCACAACATAGCTTTAAAATACATGAAGTAAACATGGAGAGAACTGAAAGGACAACTAAGCAAATCCACACTCATATTTGGAGACTTCAGCACTCCTCCTTCAGTAATTAATAGAACAAGCAGACAGAAAGAACATCCGTGAGTGTATAGAAGACTTGAAGCAACTCTGTCAACCATCTTGATTGACCTAATTGACATTTATAGACTATTACACCCAACAACAGGTTGGGTTTTTCATGTGTACATAAAACATTAACTTGGATAGATGATATTTAGGGGGGCTTAAAAATCCATTACAAATTTAAATGAACTGAAACTATACAAAATATGTTCTCTGATTGTAACCAGTACAATAAGGCAAGAAAAATAAAAAGCAGATTAGAAAATAAGAAAGAAAAAACCTTTCTCTAGTCTCAATATAATGATTTATGAAAAAAAAACATCTCAATGAACCTACCAAAATGCTGTTATAACTAATAGATGGTGGGATCTAAGTCAATGCACAAAACAATGAACAATTGGAAACTAAAAAAAAATTAAAGTGTCATATGCAATAGTACCAAAACGACATAAATATTTTTAAATATATATTTCAAAATATGTACAAGATCTTTATACTGAAATACTGATGAAAAAAATGAGAGAAGAAAATTGTAAGTACAATTACCTGATTCCAAGACTTAAGTAAAGGTACTGGAATCTAGATAATGCGTTAGGGAAATGATAAACATAAAGATCAACTGGACAGAATTAGACCCACATATATACGGCCAACTGGTTTTTAAACAAAGATTCCCCAGGGAATTCAATAGGGAGAGGATAGTATTTTCAACAAGTAGTTCTAGAACAACTGAATGTCCACATGCCAGGAGAAGGGGAAGGTCACAGACACATACCTCACCTATTAAATAAAAATTAATTTGAAGTAGATCATAGATCAAAATATAAAATGTAAACCTTCTGGAAGAAAAGATGGAAATCTGAATGAGCTTGAGTTTGGAATGTCCCTTGAGAGAACATATTGATAAATTAGACTTCTATCAAAGTTAAAATTTTGTTCTGTAAACTGTTAAGAGAATGCTAAAATAAGCCATAGATTGGAAGAAATATTTCCAAATCATATATTTGATAAAATACTTGTATCAAGGACATATAAAGATGCAAAGAACTCTCAAACGCAATAACTAAACAGTTTTTAAATATACAAAAGGTTGAACAGACATTTCATCAAAGAAAATATGTGAATGATAAACACATGAAAAAAAAAATTCCTCATTAGATATTAGGGAAATTCAATTTTTATGATTTTTTTTTCTTTATTGATTTAGGTATTACATATGTGTCCTTATTGCCCCATTGCCCCCTACCCCCCCCTCACTCATGCCCTCACCCCCCTGGTATCTGTGTTCATTGGTTAGGCTTATATGCATGCATGTATGTAAGTCCTTTGGTTGATTTCTCCCTCTTACCCCTACACTCCCCTACCTTCCCTCTGAGGTTTGACGGTCTAATCGATGCTTCTCTGTCTCTGGATCTGTTTTTGTTCATCAGTTTATGTTGTTCATTATATTCCATAAATGAGTGAGACCATATGATATTTATTTTTCTCTGACTGGCTGATTTCGCTTAGCATAATGCTCTCTAGGTCCATCCATGCTGTTAAAAATGGTAAGAACTTCTTTTTTTACCTCAGTGTAGTATTCCATTGTGTAGATGTACCACAGTTTTTTAATCCACTCATCTGCTGATGGGCACTTAGGGGTGCATTATATCCTTTCTGGTTGGTGTTTCTAGTTTCTTGGGATATATTCCTAGCAGTGGGATCACTGGGACAAATGGGAGTTCCATGTTTAGTTTTTTGAGGAAACTCCATACTGTTCTCCACAGTGGCTGCAGCAGTTTGCATTCCCACCAGCAGGGCACAAGGGTTCCTTCTTCTCCGCATCCTGCTAGCACTTGTCCTTTGTTGATTTGTTGATGATAGCCAGTCTGACAGGTGTGAGATGGTACTCATTGTTGTTTTGATTTGCAGCTCTCGGATGATTAGTGACTTTGAGCATGTTTTCATATGTCTCTTGGCCTTCCTTATGTCCTCTTTTGAAAAGTATCTATTTAGATTCGTTGCCCATTTTTTGATTGGGTTGTTTATCTTCCTTTTGTTAAGTTGTATGAGTTCCCTGTAAACGTTGAAGATTAAACCCTTATCGGTGATAACATTGGAAAATATGTTCTCCCATGCAGTGGGCTTTCTTGTTGTTTTGTTGATAGTTTCTTTTGCTGAGCAGAAGCCTTTTATTTTGATGCAGTCTCATTTATTTTCTCTTTAGTTTCCATTGCCTGAGGAGCTGTATTAGTGAAGAACTTGCTTCAGCATATGTCTGAGATTTTGCTGCCTCTGGATTCCTCTAGTATTTTTATGGTTTCCCGTCTTACATTTAAGTCCTTTATGCATTTTGAGTTTATTTTTGTGTATGGTGTAAGTTGGTGGTCTAGTTTCATCTTTTTGCATGTATCTGTCCAATTTTCCCAACACCATTTATTGAAGAGACTGTCTTGACTCCATTGTATGCTCTTGCCTCCTTTGTCAAATATTAATTGGGCATAGTGGTTTGGGTCGATTTCTGGGTTCTCTATTCTATTCCATTGATCTATATGTCTGTTCTTGTGCCAGTACCAGGCAGTTTTGGGAAGAGTGATACAGCTTGTAATACAGCTTGATATCTGGTATTGAGATCCCACCTACTTTGTTCTTCTTTCTCAGAATTGCTGCAGCTATTCGGGGCCTTTTTTTATTCCAGATGAATTTTTGGAGAGTTCGTTCTAGGTCTGTGAAATATGCTGTTGGTATTTTTTTAAAATATATATTTTATTGATTTTTTACAGAGAGGAGGGGAGAGGGATAGAGAGTTAAAAATATCGATGAGAGAGAAACATCGATCAGCTGCCTCCTGCACACCCCCTACTGGGGATATGCCCACAACCAAGGTACATGCCCTTGACCGGAATCGAACCTGGGACCCTTCAGTCCGCAGGCCGACACTCTATCCACTGAGTCAAACCGGTTAGGGCTGCTGTTGGTATTTTAATGGGAGTGCATTGAATCTATAGATTGCTTTGGGTAGTATGGACATTTTAATGATGTTGATTCTACCAATCCATGAACATGGTATGTTCTTCCATCTGTTTATGTCTTCCTCTATCTCTTTTTTCAGTGTCTTGTAGTTTTGAGAGTACAGGTCTTTTACCTCCTTAAAGTTTATTCTTAGGTATCTTAATTTTTTTGGTGCGATGGTAAATGGAATTGTTTTTTTAGTCTCTCTTTCTGGGGATATGCAATTTTAAACTACAGTGACTATCATTAGAATTGGTCTATTGAAAAAAAAATCTGACTATATCAAATGCTCAAGAGGATTTAGAATGACCTGAAGTCTTATGCATTGCTAGAAGAAATTCAAGTGGTAGAACCTCTTTGAAAAGCCGTTTGGCAATTTCTTATAAAGTTAAACTTACACATACTGTATGAGATAGTTATACCACTACTAGTTTTTAATATAATTGAAATAAAAGCATAACTCCACACAAAAACCTATTTATACTGTCTTTATTCATAATTGCCAAAAATCTAGGAACAACCTAAATGTCCTTCAGTGTGTGGTTGGATAAACAAATTGTGGTATAGCCATAAAATGAAATACTACTCAGCAATAAAAAAGGCACAAACTATTGCTACACCCAACAGCATGCAGTATTCTTCATACTAAGCGAAAGAAACCACACTATATGATCCCTTTTATGTAACAGGAAAAGACAAACTTGTAAGTATAATATACACTAAAAGGGGTATATTTTACTTTATGAAAATTATGCCTTATTTCTTTCAATGGAAAAAAAGAGAAATAGCGGGTAGGAGGTAGCATAAATGAGCCAACTATTTGTCTTACGTAGCAGAATTTAATAGATTATGTTAATAAATAACTTAATCAGCATTTAATTTAGAATATATAGAAAACATCCTGTGTAGCCAAAAATGGAAATGGTTAAAAGTGATTGCCTCTAGGGAGTAACTGCCTCCAGACAAGGAAGAAATGTGATGTGGGAGCTGTTGCTATTAATAATTAGCCATACTATATATGTAAAAGAATGGTTCACTTCCATTAGTCAAAGGTTAAAAAAACCAATTTTATGTAATATATGGAGTTTAATTGGTCAAGTGCTTAATGGATAGATGGTAATAGCAGTGAGACAGATACTGAGATCTTTGCATATGAGATTTTAATCTTTCCTTCAGTCCTCCCAGTACCTACCAGTTTCTAGTCTATGTTAAGAGCTGTGAAAGGTGTGAGATTTTATCCTACTTTCAAGCTAAGAATTTAGCTGTCACAATTTTATGGATTCTGGCAGAAGGTTTAAAGATTTCAGAAACAGCAGTACATCAGCATTTTCTTGTACCAGTTCCCTGAACCCCAGTTCCCACAGAACAACACGAAGAAGGCCAGGCACTACCCTCGTGTGCTGGTGGAGAGAAACCCTGAGTGTAGAGAATCTTAATCTTTAAAAATAGACAGTAGGCATTTCCTTTTTTATGTGTATTTTTATGTTTCAATTACAGTTTACTTTTCAATATTGTTTTATATTGACTTCAGTTGTACAGCTTAGTAGTTAGACAAGCATATACTTTGCATAGTATTTCTACACTTTCAGTGGGAGGCCCTGTCTCTTCTAAGGCTGTTCATTACATGAACATCCTTGAAAAAGTGGCCTGGAGCAAATGCTGCTGTTTTCTCTGGTTGCACATGTTCAGAAACTTGAGGCCCCTGGAAAATTATCTCAACAGTATATAGCAGAAGACCAATAGATAAATAATATAAAAGTCTATGAGCTACATTGGCCAATTTTTTTTAATTGGCACCTTCCATTTTTTCTTCTTAAAATATTAATGTGTATATTAATCTCAATTTACTTTCATTAACATTTTAAAATTTTCCAATGAGGGTAATAATTCTTTTAATATTTTGTTAGTTTTTTCAGCTAACCATATCTATTAACAGTTCCTTCCTAATTTAGAGATCTTGGTTTGGGGGTTTAGCTATCATTTTGCTTTCAGTTTTTGCTTTTTAAAAAACCCTAAAATTTTATGATAAAACATTAATATTTTGAGATGCAGAAATCTTAAGATTTTTTAAATTGAAATGATGCATTATTTACAAATGTATTTTTCATTAATATTTTTGAAACTCTTCTCATTTTAGTTTTTTCATTTTTAGAGAGGGAGAAATGGTGTTTTATAATTTTAACTCAGCATAACCATTAATGATTATTTAAAAGCAAATATAATTGGTGCTTTCAAGAAAACTTACTAATGATACTAAAACCATGTAGTAGGAAAAAAAGTATGCTCTTTATACTTTTTGAGAGATTGGTTAACCTCTCATTTTCACAGTCCAAAAGTTTTCAAGAAGTTAGTGAACATATTAAATCTAAAACTGGTAAAGTCCTGTTAATGAGAAGTCTTTCAAAATAGTTTAAAAGACTTAAAAGTAACACTATGTCAAGAAAATTTTATGGCAGAGATAAATTTCAGCGACTCCTTATTCAATGTTCATATAAATCCGACCTACCTAAAATTCCTATTTTTTTTTCCTTAGGTGCGAGTACTTATCAATAGATAATGGTATTCAGTCTGTCCATTACTTTGTGAACAGTGACTGCTTTTAAGAGCAGCTTTTCCATCTATTTCATCTCCGGGAGCATCTCTCCTGGTTTATAAGAATAGCACTTTGCTGCACTCAGCTTGCTTTTGTGTTATAGCTGAAAATGTGTACACTGTTCTTGGTAAATCTTAGAACTGCATTAGGGAAAAGGTGGAGAGCTGAGCATTAGAATTGGTGCCAGGAGGATGTGGTTGTACTTTTGGCTCTATCACACATTGCTGTGTACATCCTTCCTTTTTTATAGGCTGACGATAGTCATTTGACGATTAATATTGTTCAAGGTGGTTCAAATAAAAATCATTTTGAAAGTCAAATAACATGCCATTTTTAGTTAACCCTAGTGAAGTTTACTTGCATTAAACTGGAAAACTAGTCTTCCTCCTAAGAAAATTTAGTACTCTGTTTACAGTTATGTATCTTTCTATAATTATTTTATTATTTATTCTTAGAAATTACTGATATCTGTATTCTTTATAGATATCGGTAACATAATCATAATTCAATAACACACGATAGTGCAAACTTATGATGCCTGCAAGATTCAGCCTGTCTCACTATAGACATGAGACGATTCTCCCAGCTTAGTTCTATTTTGTGATCAGTTTTGCAGAGTATTCTTCTCCTCCCCTCATTTCTTTTGGAGAAGCAAATGTAAAGTATCCAGAAAATTAAATAACTGGCCTTATTCCATCAGGCGGGTGTTTCAGATTCTTAGTCGGCTTAGCTTTAAGACATTTCATACTTCCTGGTAGAGTTTACCACCAATTTACAGTGTACTGCTTGTTAGCCAAAGTTTGTATTTCTAAATTTGCCTTTATCTGTGTTGCTCAGTGATTGGAATATTGGCCCATTCACCAAAGGATGGCAGGTTTGATTCCGGGTCAAGGGCATGTACCTGGGTTGCAGGTTTCAATCCCCATCCCAGTCAGGGCAGGTGCAAGAGGCAACCAATCTCTGTCCCCCTCATCCCCTTTCCACTCCCTCTATAAGAAGCAATGGAAAAAATGTCCCCGGGTGCTGATTAACTATATATATAAAGTTATCATGTATGACATTTTATATATGTACATACATGTGTATGTGTGTGTATACACATATCCCTCTAGTCTGGGGAAAAACCTTTAAGTGACGTATTTTTAAGTTTTGCTTTTTTTTGCAATAGCATATTGGATATGATACATCTCTTTTTATAAGATATTTGAAATTAACTATAAAATTAGTATAAATATTTTCCATTATTTCCATAAAAATTATAGGGCATAGTGATGCTGAACTTGCTTGCTTGCTTTTATATTAGGCAAGAAAATTAGAATACTTGAAGCACAGTTATAATTAGTAAGTAAACCATGGAATTGAGACTTAATATTTTTTTCCATGTCTCCAAACAGATTTACCTACATTTACTTCTCCTATTCCTTCTCTTTCCTTTCTCCCCCCCATTCCAAATTCACTTAGTTGTTGATGTTCCCCAATAGTTTAAGTCCAAATGTTGGTATGAATCTGCACTGAGGAATTCAGTATTTTGGGTGGAAATTTAAATTGAATCATTTTTTGGCCCTAGCCGGTTGGCTCAGTGGTTAGATTCTCGTCAAGGGCAGCAACCAATCGCTGTGTCTCTTTCACATCCATGTGTATCTCTCCCTCTCCTCCCACTCTCTCTAAAATCAATGGGGGGAAAAATCCTCAAGTGAGGATTAACCACAACAAAAAGAAAAGAAAAGAAAAAAAGAATCATTTTTTGGGTGCCTATTTTTAATGATTCAAAGCATTTATTCAAATATAATAAGTTAAAAGACAATGAGAAAATTTTAATATTCGGGTTTCTATTTTGTGATAAAAATCATAATAAAGGTGTAATGTGATTATTAATTTGGGTGTTATACACATTCCAGAAAGCTTCACTTCTATTTAGTATTTGGCTAATTTATAAGAATATTTCAGGATGTGAGTTGTGGCATAGTCCGTTTTACTAACTGGATATGTCTATAGTTGTAATCAGATTCTCCAAGGCATCTCAAAGGCATCTAAAAAATTTCTATAAGCATCTTTTTAAAATTGAGTTTGTGTATATACACGAAGAGCAGAATAAGAGAGCTGATAATTAAATAACTAGAACAGTATCTGATACATAAGCTAGATGTTATTATTGTCATTATTATTACTCACCTTCTTCACATCCCTCTCCCTGCAAAAACAAGGAAGTCCCAGATCTCATTCGCTGTGCAGATTTGTGCACAGGATATTCACTGGGGAGTGCTCTCAGGATCCATGCCTGTTGGGGAGTGAAGGAGGTAAGGCAAGGGTAGAAGGAGAATTGGCGATCCCACAGGGAACTCTGAAGCTGGGATGACCCTGCAGAGTTGCCCCTAATTGGAGCAAGGAGTCTTGGCCTCATCCCCTTGTATCAACCAGTCATTGGATCAGGTTGCTTCCAGAGAGGGAACATCACCTTGAGCAAGATGGCTTTCTTCAGCTGAGGGGGACATCTGCTGCAAGCTGTCAGTCTTCAGCACTCTCTGACCCTGGAGAAGTGTGTGCCCTTGTCCTGAGGGGGGTGGGGGAGAGTGGACAGCGAACCACAGCCCACTATACGCTGCCTCCAGGAAGAGTGAGTGGGACACTGGATGCTCAAGCCAGAAATCTGGGAGCTAGTCAGGACTCCTTCCTGTCTCTGGATACTCTTCCATCTGTCACTTCTTCTTCTCCCTATCTTCCACATGCAGGATGTAGTATGTTACTTTAATTCCCAATTCCACCATCCGTCTCCCCCACCCAAAGTCCTTCACACCGATGCCAAAGTAATTTTTCTCATATACTTTTAATTTCTGCCCATTCCACAACACTTCGCTGTCAACTTTTTGTGCCTTTTTTTGCATGTTATTCCCTGTGGATTGTCCATTCTCCTCATTCTTGATCATTCTTTTTCATTCATTATAATTTGGCTCAGGTGAGTCCTCCCCTTGGAAGCCCTTGCTGAGCACTTTTCCCCTCTTGTAACATGTGTTTTTCTGTATTACTCACTTACCACCTGTTTCGTAGTGTTTATTTTCTTGCCTGACCTGCCTACCCCAGCTGATGATTGTGACCTTATCCTCCCTAAGGGCATAAATAGTATCTTTTATCTCCATAAATCCAATCCCTAATCCTAGTGCCTGGAGTTCATTGCCAGAACTTAGTGAATGTGGGCTGACTGGAGTGAGTGAATGAATGATGGGTTCAAGCAGTTAATAGTCAGAAAGCTTAACTGAGAGGTATTGGCAGAAGCTGCTCTGGTTTGCATATAGTATTAGTATGTTTACCTGGCAGATTTCTACATTTGGATTCAATTTAAGTTGATACAATATTTTCATTCTCTTGTCCAGTGTCCTCAGATATGCCTAGAGAAACCTATCAAACCCTTTTATTTACTTTTCTAAATTAAATTTATTGAGGTAACTTTGGTTAATAACATTATATAAGTTTCAGGTACATAATTCTATATATTGCATTGTGTGCTCCACACTCAGTCTGGTCTTTCGTCACCATATGTTTGACACCTTTTACTCTCTTCATCCACCCCCATGAGTTTTTGTTTGTTGCTTTCTGTTTTATATCCTACATGAGTGAAATCATATGGTTTTTGTTCTTTCTGTCTGATTTATTTCCCTTAACATGATGCTTTCAAGATCCATTCATGTTGTCACAACATAACATTTTATCATTTTTTTATGGCTGAGTACTATTCTATCATATATATATATATCTCATATCATGTCTTTATCAGTCATTCATCAAAAGACACTTGGGTTTCCATGTCCTGGATATTGTGAATAATGCTGCAGTGAACATATGGGTACATAGATCTTTACAAATAAGCATTTTCAAATTTAGGGAGAGATACTCAAAAGAGGATTGCTGGGTTATATATATATATATATATGGTAGCTCTATTTTTTTTTTGATTAAGGTATTACATATGTGTCCATATTCCCCCATTGCCCTCCCAACCCACTCCCGTACATGCCCTCACCCCCCTGCTATCTCTCTCCATTGGTTTCATTAAATTTTTGAGGAACTTCTATACTGTTTTCATAGAGGCTACACAAATTTACATTCCCACTGGTAGTGTATGAGGGCTGCTTTCTCTCTACATCCTCTCCAACACTTGTTATTTCTAGTCTTACTGATAATAGCCAGTGTAATAGGTGTCTGTTCAGATCCTTCTGCCCATTTTTACTTGGGTTGTTTGTTGTTAAGTTGTATGAGTTCTTTGTATATTTGCCCCATATGGGAGGTATCATTTGCAAATATCTTCTGGTTGCTTGGTGGCCTTTTTGTTTTCTTAATGGTTTCTTTTGCTGTGCAGAAGCTTTTTAGTTTGGTATGATTTCATTCATTTATTTTTTTTACTTCCCTTGCCTTTAAGGTCAAGTTCACCAAAACTCCTCTGAGACCAATATATTGTTCTTGGCTGGTGATTTCTCTCTTTCAGTATTTGATTCGACTCCAAGCCTGTAAGGTTTCTGCTGAAAAATTTGATAATATAATGGGGTTTCCTTTATAGTTTATACTCCTCTTTTCTCTGGCTGCCTTGAGAATTCTTTCATTGTCACTAACTTTTGACAGTTTTAATATGTCTTAGGGAAGGTCTTTTTGCATTGAACTGATGAGGTATCATCCTGTTAGCTTATTGGATTCAAGGGTCCAGCTCTCTCCACAGGTTTGGGACATTCCCATTATTTGTTTGTATAGGCTCTCTGACCCCTTCGCTCTCTGTTTTTATATTGGTCTTTCTAATGGAGTCAAATATTTCTCAGAGTCTTTCATTTTTTAACTCTCAATTCTCTCTGTTCTTCCACCTGAGTCATTTCTAGATTTCTGTCTTCAAAATCACTAATTCTTTCTTTCATCTGGTCTGTTCTGTTTCCTAAGCTCTCCAATTCATTCTTCATCTCATGTATTAAGTTTTTCAGCTCTAGAATTTTTCTTTACAACTTGTCTCTTTAATAAAAGAGAAAGTACTTCTTTTGTTCATTGAACTGACTGGTTGAGTTTTCTTATATCTCATTTAGTTCTTTTTAAAACTGCCATCTTGAATTCTCTGTCATTTAAGTCACAGTGTTATATGCCTTTGTTTTCTATGGACCTCATTTCTTTGAGTTGCCATGTTACTTTGGTTGTTCATGGTACTTGATGGGTTATTTCTCTGCCTGGGTATTTGGGGAATTGAAATCATGTAGGTACTGTTTTGGTGTTGACAGTTTAGCAGGTTGATACGTAGAGGTCTTTTGTTTTCCAGTAGATAATGTGATAGCACAAGTTTTTGTTTTCTCTTACCGGCACTGCTGGGACGTCCAGGGTTTCAGTGGGGCAGAGTTGTCCTCGCTGTGGAAAATGCCCCATATTCCCTGAGGAGGTGGGTGTCCACTCTGTGACTGGGTTGCCTTGGTCTCAGGGCACCACCCCAATGTGGGTTGGTAGGCCATAGGGCTCTGGGCCTGTGAGTTCCTGGTGCTGCTTTCCTGTAACCAGAGGCTGCCAGCTATGCTGTACTTAGTATGGGAGGTGTCCCAGCTGCCTCTACTGGGTTCTGCTGCAATGTGTGAGGGAGGATTGTGGGCAAGGGTTTGGGGAGGTTGTACATCCGTGGTTTTTACTGCTGGGTTTAGCCACAGTGAGCACCGGCCACTTAGGTGGAACTGTTCCTTGGGCCCATTTGGTCCTCTCTAGGCTGTCAGTGACGGCTGTCACCCCACACCTCCACTGCTATTGTGTCAGCTAGAGGCCAGCCCCTGATGGGAGAGTGGGGCAGGGGGTCTGCACTTTTTGCATCATCAACCCCTTTTAAAACCTGTGAAAGAACTTAGTTTGTGATCTTTTTCCCCCTGTGGTGCTACATCAAAAAAGAAAAATGAAAAGCAACTAATTGCAAAGTTTCTAGTAAAAGTGTTCTGAGACTGATTGAAGCTGACTGGCGAGGAGACATTTACTTTATCACCCAGTAAACATTTACCGAGCACTCAACATGTCACTGAGTTTTCAGTATGTTCACATCGGAAATAAAAAGATGATTAAAACACTGTTTTAGAGCTTTTAGCCTAGTGGAGTAAAAAAGGCATAATTAACTATAGTTAGGTATGGTAATTGCTTTAATAAAAATATATTCTAGGTGCTAGTTGTAGATTCAGAGGAGAAAGATTTGCTGGGGGCGGGGGTGTGACATTGGGGATGTTTCTTGTAAGAAGTGAACTTGGAATTGGGTTTGAAAGTTGAATAGGGGTTTCCCCAATAGAGAGAAGTGGGGCTTATCACACAGAGGGAATAGCAATCACTCAGCATCAACAAATAACAATTGGATGATGACTGTACTGCAGTTACTGCTCCAGACACTGGGAGTACAGTGATGAAGGAAACGAACAAGACCCCTCTTCATGGAGCTGACATTCCAGTGGGGGAGACGGACAACAAGTTAGTGTGGTGAGAGGAAACTAGCCAAGATAAGGTAAAAGAGCGAGACTTGGGGAGGTGAGCCTGTTTAGGTGAGGTTGTCAGGGTGTGTCTTGAACTAGTCCTGGGAGATGTATGAAAACAGGTTCTGGGGACAAATTAGTTGAGAAATTCCACCCCAATAAGTCTTGCCATAAAGAATTTGAGATAATTCTGGATTAAACCAAATCAAACAATGCATTAGACTAGAAAGCCAAGGTTCATCACTGGGGTTTTGTAAGCTAAGGAGACTGTGGGAGCAGCTGGACTTGCGTTCAAGGACGCTGTGGCCAGATGAGGACGGCCGTTTGAACCTTGGCGAAGAGTTGGTGCCCCACTCACTGTGGGGAGCCCCCTTCCAGGGGGAGCCAGCACTGCCAGGATTCGATTTTGATTTTAGAAAAGTTACTATGGCAACAGTTTGGAGGCTGTCTTGAGTAAGGAAAGACTAAATTGAGAATCTTTGTGATAAGAGAATGATGAGGGTCTGAACACTGGAGAGGAAAAGATAGGTTTTAAAGGGATTTGGAGGTAGAATCAATTCAGCCAGATAACTGTTTATAGACAATGAAGAATGTGTCAGAAAAGTTCTTGGCATGTAATGTTTGAGGCGAATGAAAGTTTATCTTCAAGAGAAGGAAACTTGCCCCTGATCTGCCAACAAATGAAGGTCACAGCAAGGTCACAGCAGAGTTGTAAGGCAGCACAGGATAAACTGTGCTGAGTGTGTGAGAAACAGAAGCAAAGTAATACGTTTTCAAGTGTTCCAGACTCTGCATGTCTCTCACGTTTTCTCCCATCTTTGAAATAAGGAAGGTTAGAAATGAAGTGGGGGGGAAATTGACATGGTCTACATTTGAAAGGTTGTACTTTTTAGGAAGAAACAAGCTTATTATCACTTTTAAATAAGACAGAATATGACCTTGAATTAGAGACAGTAACTGCATGTCTAATTGTGAGCGGGGCACACCTAGCTGTACGGAACTCGACTCAGCGAAGCCAAGGATTGGCAGGTGGCTGCATTCTACTGCCAGCTACATGCAGCTGCCAGGGCATCATCGGACCTCACTGGCAGGCACTGAGAGGAATTTGCAGATGGCAGGGAATATTAGAATAGGAAGAGAGAAGGAAGTGTGGCTCAAAATTATAAATGCAATCTATATTTCTATTTTATATTTGTGTGTGGGTAAATATAAATAGAGCATCCCCACCAGTGTATTGTATCACATGCTCATCAGCTAGCAATGATCTATCATCAATCAAGTGAGGAAACTGTCACCTTACTTGTTCTTCCACGGCAAAGAAATCTTGGTTAGGGACTTTATTAGAATTCAAACCAAACTGTTATTTGCCTTGAGGATGAAATAGTAGATGAGTGTAATTAATGCTTTAACCAAACCTAGCAAATACAAATATGATGAATGATTTCTTATAAAAATAACAAACTAGTGTTTAAAAAATACAGATCTGCCACAGCCAGGTTTTCTCAGTGGTTAGAGTGTCAGCCCGCAGACTGAAGGCTTATGGGTTTGGTTCTGGTCAAGGGCACATACCTGGATTGTAGGCTTGACCCCCCCGCTCCGGTCAGGGCCCAGTGGGAGGCAACCAATGGGTGTGTCTCTCTGTTTCTCCCCCTCCATTCCACTCTCTCTAAAAATCAATGGAAAAAATATCCTTAGGTGACGATTAACAACAATAAAAAAACAGGTCTTATATTCCTCTTGGCGGACTTTAGTCAATTGATAAAAATATTAAAAATACATAGAGAAAGTCACTACACTTAATTTTTCTCATCCTTTTGATTAATGATGAACTAGATTACAATGAATGAGTTGTTATGCCTGACATGTTGTACTTTAGTCTGGAAATATTGGCATTGAAAACCAAAGGTCAAATTGCCATTTGATATTCTTAGATCTTCCTAGAAATATGTTCTTTAAATAATAAGCTTGTGTTTCGAATACACCTTTACGTGGGATCATTGTTCAAATTGTTTGATTATATATGTATTTTAGGCATAATTAGGAAACTTCTAATCTAGGCATCAGAATTGGAATTTGATTTGGTTTCCTCCTCAGAGAGCTGTTCTTTTAGTATGAATGCCATATACAAGCAGAACTCGTGGTGCGCTCTAGCTCTTCTAAATGGACATGAAAACTAGGGAGTCCGTGCTATTGGGGGTAACATTTGATGTTGACAGGCCATGTAAATAGTAGGTTGTAGACTCCATTTTATTTAACTATTTTTCTGGCTTTGCACATTTTTCTTTCAGCTGTTTTTTTCATCTTCCTGTTTGCTTCCTTTTGTCTCCTTTCATTTCTATCTATCAATGAGTTTCTTCCTTGGTGTAGTATGGGTTTCCCTTACTCATTTTGTTTCTGACCCTCACTGGCCAGTCACTGCTTGCTGGAACTATTCCTTTAAGAAGGGCATAGGCAGTGTGTAAGAATAGCAGTCGCACCTTTCACAAGTTGTGTGGGCAAAACTAATACAATAAGAAATTACTGTCACCTGACTACATCTTCATTCTGGCTTCTCTACAGAATATTTTTTTCTTAAAAAATGTTAATGTATTATTTAACATATGCTTCTAACACAAAACATATAAAAAAGTACAATATGAACTAATTCCTTCCCTTCCAACTTCTGTAAAGCATACTTTTTGATATCACACTAGAGGCCTGGTGCACAAAATTCGTGAACTTGGGGGGGGTTGTCCCTCAGCCCAGCCTGCACCCTCTCCAATCTTGGACCTCTTGGGGGATGTCCAACTGCCCCCACAGGGATCAGGCCTAAACCGGCAGTCAGACATCCCTCTCACAATCTGGGACTGCTGGCTCCCAACTGCTCACCTGCCTGATTGCCCCTAACCCCTTCTGCCTGCCAGCCTGATCACACCCTAATCACTCCCCTGCCAGCCTGATCGATACTTAACTGCTCCCCTGCTGGCCTGATCGCCCACAACTGCCCTCCCCTGCCAGCCATCTTGTGGCTGTGGGCGCCACCATCTTTGAGGGCAGGGCAGTCAATTAGCATATTCCCTCCTTATTGGCTGTGGGCGCTGCCATCTTTGCGATGGTGTGAGGGTCAATTGGCATATTCCCTCTTTATTAGATAGGATGATCTCACTCATTTGTGGAATATAATGAACAACATAAACTGATGGACAAAAATAGAACCAGAGACACAGACACATTGAATAGACTGTACAAACTATGAGGGAAGATGGGGAGTAAAGGGGCAAGAAAGAGATCAAAGGACTTGTATGCATGCATATGAGCAAAACCAATGGACACAGACACTAGGGGGGTGAGGGCTTGTGCTTGGTGGAGGGGGTGGCAGGGGAGAGGTCAATGGGGGGGGGGAAGGAGACTCAAGTAATACTTTAAACAATAAAAAAAAAGTAAAGAGTTAGGTAAGTTCAAAATGAGCACATTGTAAAATATTACCACACCCAACATTTTTTTGAGAAAACATCAAAGAAAAATTTCAGTTTCAAAGAAAATCATACCTCATCTATCTCAGGTACACAGTAGTATGGTTATAAGTCAGTCCTATCTGCCCACAGCCCTGGGATGTGGACTTTTTTGTTAAAACTTAGCACTTTAGCCCTGGCCAGTGCTCTCAGTGGTTAGAGTGTCAGCCTGAGCACCAAAGGGTTACAGGTTCGATCCCAGTCAAGGGCATGTACCTGGGTTGTGAGTTCCCTCTCTGCCCCCAATTGGGGCATATGCAGGAGGCAACCAGTCAGTGTCTCTCTTCTCTCCCACCTCCCACTCTCTCTGCAAAGCAATGGAAAAATTATTCTCAGGTCAGGATAAAAAAGGAACACAAAAACAAAAAGACTTAGCACTTTAAGAAAAGGTTATTTGAATTATGACCAAACAAAAAATTTAAATTCTAAATGAGACAAACATTCCTAAGAGCCCAAATTTCAGGCAATAGGGTAAGGATGGCTCAGCAATCCCAACCACTGTGCACTTCAGTTGTCACTGCAGAACCAGGAAGGGTGCATGAAACATGTTGTAGAGAATTTAGCTTTTGTCCCCAAATTCTGTTTCACAGATTCTCCCTTAGCCATCTGTCCTTAGATTTTAGTGTTTCTTTGCCATGTTTCTGTGTTTGCTCCTACGTCACCAACTGAAAGTTTGTACCTGGCTCACACCTCAGTTCTCCTTTCCCATCCTTTGATTTTAGGTTGGCATTTCCTGCCTTGGAGCCATCCAACCTGAAGGCAGATTGCACCAGTACCATCCTCAAAATAGACATGCCTGTAGAATACCTTAGTCTAGTATTTGCCAGTGATATTTATATCAGAAAAAGCTAAGAAAATAAGGAGCAGAAAGAGCCTCAAGTTGTATTCCATGTACAAATGTGAAAATTCTGAAATCAGCAGAAGGGATGTGCATCTAAGATGCTGGTGACATAAGCAGTTATATATGAGCATGACACCCCTTAAGAAACATCTGTTAATCATATCGCTTAGCAACTAGTAAGTGCTATTTTTCGTCTTTTACATTTATTTTACACTAGAGGCCTGGTGCACAACATTCATGCACTAGGGGAGGAGGGATGGGGGGGGTCTGCGAGTGGGCCTAAGCCAGCAGGCGGACATCCCCTGAGAGTTCCTATAGCACTGCTGCAGAGGCGGGAGAGGCTCCTGCCACCACTGCTGCGCTCGCCAGCTGTGAGCCTGGATGAGTGGCACTCCCCCTGTGGGAGCACACTGACCACCAGGGGGCAGCTCCTGTGTTGAGCACCTTCCCCCCTGGTGGTCAGTGAGCGTCATAGCGACTGGTCATTTCTCTTTTCAGTCCATTTGCATGTTAGCCTTTTATTGTATAGGATGACACATTGTTATTTTACTGAGTTTTAAAACTAGTTAGTTCTATTTAGGAAATCAGTCTGGAAGGGGAGGGGTTAAATGACAGTTAATGCCTTATTCCAAAACATTGGGGATCAGGTACCTGTTGAGCATGCTCATGTAGAACAGCTAGTTTTAAAAAACGGGTTATGGTCATTAAATAGGAAATGCTTCCATCTCCAAATCCACTTCTCACCACCACACTGTTACCATCCTGACCCGAGCCTCCGTCATCTATTCCCTGGGTTTCTGTAATTAGCTCCCTGTTTCCTTCACTCTTGTAGTCTGTGCTTAACACTGAAGGAAGCATATTCCTGTTAAAAATGGAAGTCAGTGAATGCCACTCCTGTGTTTAGAACACTGCATGCAGTAGTTCTCCTTTTACTCAGAGAGAAGCCAAACTTCATTCATTGGTCTACAAGACCCTTCTCTTTTCCTAAATCTCTGGGATATCTGTAATAATAAAAGCATAATATGCTAATTAGACCAGACAGCCAGACGACCTTCTGGACGACCACACTATGACACCCACTAGCCCCAGGCCAGCCAAGGCAGGTGTGATGCAATTGGTCGGGGGCCTGGCCATCGCCCCATTATTGCCTTTCAGAGGGAGGCCCAGGCCACCAGCTGGTGGGGTAATTGATCAATCAGGGGCTCCATGATCACCCAAAGAGGGAGGCCCAGGCCACCGGCCAGCGAGGTGATCAATCAATCGGGGTTCCATGATCACACAAAGAGGGAGGCCCAGGTCACTGACCGGCGGGCTGCAGCGGGTGGGCAGGGCCTCCCTCTGTGGGGGCGATCCATCATGGGGCTCCTGGACTGTGAGAGGGCACAGGCTGGGCTGAGAGACCCCCCCCTCCTCCAGTGCACGAATTTCATGCACCGGGCCTCTAGTAGATTATAATATGAAATCAAAGTATATATTTTTTATTAGTTGTTGGATTCTTTTGAGTAATGTTGCACATTTTCTACCTTAGTTTTAAAACATGTATTTCATGTTCTTAAGGAAAAAAGGGTCATTAAGTTGCATATGATTGTTTGTTGTTGTTTTTTTCAATTTTCAGACAGGAAGGGGGTGGGGAGAGAGAGAGAGAGAGAGAGAGAGAAACATCAATGAGAGAGAATCATTGACTGGCTGCCTCCTGCACACTCCAAGGCTGCAACTGGGCATGTGCCCTGTCTGGGAATTGAACTGTGACCCACTAGTCCATACGTCAACGCTCAACCACTGAGCCACACTGGCTAGGCTGCATATGATTTTTTAATTTCTAATTCATTAATAAATGGCCCTCACTGGACAAACTGACACCCCTATTTTTAAGAGGATATATTTCTTCATCTCTAAAATGCAGCTAATACCTACCAATAACACCTGGTCACCTCAGAGCAGTACTTCTCTTAGATTTCTCCTATTAGCTCATTAATGTCTCCATATCTTCAATACTTAGTGCTCCCTAGCTGCTCTCATTAGGTCTAAATGTATCTTTCTTTGAAACCCTCTACTGTTTCTTTTCTGCCCACTATACCTTCAATATATACAGGAACTTTTATCCACTCAAATATGCTGTGACATGATCAGTAAAGTTGTCTAAGGATAGATAGTTAAATGATTTATTTGTGGATTTGCAAGAAAATTTCAAATAAAAATTCGTCCTGAAAAGATCATCAAAAGAGGCAAAGTAAATGATGAATTTGTTAATGAAGAGCCTACTCGGAGTGGGGTGTGATGGGAGGATTGTTATGTGATTAATATAAATTTTTCTGATGGAACCTAAAAGTTCAAGACACATAAATCTGCCTTTCTCACATATAATGGCTTATATGTGAGTTTTTCTTAATAACTTTTTTACATATTTGTATATTACCCAACTAATATTTTTATTGATGTTTAAATATCTATATCTATATCTATCTATATCTATATTTATATCATGCTTCCCAATGTATATTATATTGTATGTGATATTTTCTCTAATAAAAGAGAAAAATGGTAATTGGCGTACGACGATACCCTTTTCATTGGCTAATCAGGGCTATATGCAAATTAACTGCCAACTATGATTGGCAGTTAACTGCCAACTAAGATTGGCAATTAACTGCCAACAAGATGGCGGTTAATTTGCATATGTAGGCACAATGCAGGGAGGTGAAAGGGAAAGCAGGAAGAAGCCCCCTGCCACTGACAGTGATCAGAAACCCAGGGGGGAGCTAAGAGCTGGGGGGCAGGGCAAAGGCGGCCCTGGGGCCGCCTTTGCCCTGCCCCCCAGCCATGATCGGAGAATCAGGTGCCTTTGCCGCCCTGGCCAGTGATAGCAGGAAGTAGGGGTGGAGCCAGCGATGGGAGCTGGACACAGTCGAAGCTGACAGTCCCGGGAGCTAGGGGTCCCTTGCCTGGGCCTAAAGCGGAGCCCACGATCGCGGGGCCGCTGCAGCTGCGGGTCCCCGCTGCCCGGGCCGGACGCCTAGGCCAGAGGCGTTAGGCCTGGGCAGGGGCGGAGCCTGCAACTGCGGGGAGCTGGGGGTCCCCTGCCCAGGCCTGACACCTCTGCCGGAGGCCTCAGGCCTGGTCAAGGGGCCGATCCGGTGATTGGTGATCTGAGGGTGATGAGGGTCAACTCCTCTGGCCGAGGCATCAGGCCTGGGCGGGGGGCTGAGCCGGGGATTGGGGGGATATGATGGTCCCCTTGCCCAGGCCTGAAGCCTGGGTCAGAGGCGTCAGGCTTGGGCGGGGGGTGGAGCAAGTGATCAGAGGGAGATGGGGGTCCCCTGCCCAGGCATGATTCCTGGGCCAGAGGCCTCAGGCCTGGGCGGGGGCCAGAGCCAGTGATCGGGGAGAGATGGGGGTCCTCTGTCCAAGCCTGACACCTCTGGCAGAGGCATCAGGCCTGGGCAAGGGGCTGATCAGGTGATCAGAGGGTGATGGGGGGCTACGCCTCTGGCTGAGGCATCAGGCCTGGGCAAGGGGCAGAGCCAGCAATCGGAGGGGTCTGGGGGTCCCCTGCCCAGGCCTGATGCCTGGGCCAGAGGCATCAGGCCTGGGCTGGGGGCAGAACCAGTGATGGGGGGAAATGAGGGTCCCCTGCCCAGGCCTGACACCTCTGTCAGAGGAGTCAGGCCTGGGCAAGGGGCTGATCCTGCGATTGGAGGGTGATGGGGGTCAACGCCTGAGGGCTCCCAGTATGTGAGAGGGGGCAGGCTGGGCTGAGGGACACTCCGCCCCCCGCCCACCCAGTGCACGAATTTCGTGCACCGGGCCCCTAGTATATATATATATATACACACACACATATAATGTTGGAGTCATTGTTTTGTTTTTATATAAAAGTAACATATACCACAGAGCTATTTGCTTATTTCTGTGAAGTCCTTTCCTTTTCAGGTAATTTATGCCATCATTTCAACTTAACTTATGCTATGTCTTTGCTTCTCCAAAATTTTAATTCACAGAAATTCAGATATGTATTGGTATCATTGATGTTTGCCAACAACCAATTACATGTTCAATTTGAATTATCTATGTGTAAAAACACTGGCTAAGGTGAGCTCAGAATGTTAGAATTACTTGGAAAACTTTGTGACTTTTTTCACTTTTTAAAATTCATAGTCATTCATTTTGATTTATTTTTCATTTTGCTCTAATAATTCAAAAAAAGTGGATAGGTCAGCTAGGCAGACTTGCAGGATCCTGGGTGCTGTGATTGGTTGGCATTTCATATGGGATTTAATTACAAGATGACCTGAAATTCAGAAATGTAATCTATAAGACACTCAAAGAAAAACAATTTTTTAAGCACACTCTTGTCGGTGTCGTATGATGGCCATTCTGCAACTGTAATTTGTCAAAAGATGTAAGCTATATTCAATAATGATGACAGCAGGAATTTGAGACTTGATGTGCATTTCTTTTTGTCATAGGAAAGTCAGCCTTTTGAAAAGGGATAGAAATTCACATTTCTCCAGAATGATATTTCCCTTCATTTGAAGCTGTTTCTTAATTCCAGTATTTCACGGTGTTTGATAAACTGGCCAAATAAAAAAATATGTATATTTGGCGGGGGAGGTGGTGAAACTTTACTAATTTCAGCTGGCATTGCACTCTACTGATAAGAATGGGAGTTTGCACCATTCTGAGGAGATTGCATGCAGTAGAATTAGAAATCAAATGTATTTACAAAAGATAGGATGATGTTCCTAATAGGTGTTCAGAATAGACCATTCACTCTCATATTCTGCTGAGCTTTACTAGAAATAACTTCATTTCAAAAAAGGACAAATCTGATTGAAGGTAAAAGCATTCCCTCTCCACAGATACTCATCCAAAGGGTTTTCATTAAATTGTCCTGATGGGCACACAGCTGTAGTTTATGCTGTATCTGTATAGACTGGTAATGTGAAAAATAAAAAGCTAAATACTATACTTGATTGCTTCATGCTGCAACCATTTAGATTACCATATTTTTATCTACAATTTTAGAAGAGATGTTGCAATATGATGATCTGACAATAACTGTCAAAGTCATAATACTAGAATCTATTTTCATCTTGTTGTCAAGGTCAAGTTACTGAGATTCACAGTTAGTAGGTCAGAAAGATTACTTACTATCTCTTGTTGTCTGTGGTTTAATGCTGACCTAAACAGTACTGTGTAATGTCAACGTTATCACCGTGTCGAGGCTGCAGAAGTACAACACGTTGCGTGATTTAATGTGTTTCCTGTCTGGAATGAAGATGGCCAACAACCAGGAGCTACAGTGATTCAGAAGAAGCTGAATTTCTAATTCTTTTCTCTCTCCTTTCCATTCATTTCAGATTTTGGATTTAGTAAAAGGGACACATTACCAGGTAGCCTGTCAGAAGTACTTTGAGATAACACATAATGTAAGTATATTTTTAAACTTTATAGCCTAATTCTTTGTCTTTTGTTACTCTTTGCTTCATTCAGGGGTTTTAGTTGCAGCAATAGAAACCACTCCAGCCATTTTTAGCAGAAAGGAATTTATCACACAGTACTGGGTGGCGGCTTATGAAGTTTATAGAAGGGCCAGAGAATTAAGCTTAGATGCTCCAGAACCAAGAATGTTGTTACTAGGAGGAGCTACATCATGAGAAAACCGTACTGTACTACAGCTGTCACCCACCACTCCACATCCAGAGATGAGACCAAGAGTTGGGAAACTTTTGTAAAGTGCCAGATCGTAAGAATTTTAGGCTTTACAGTCCATATGGTCTCTGTCCTTGCTCTGCTGTGTAGTACAGCCATAGACAGTATGTAAATGAACAGCCATGGCTGTGTTCCAGTAGAACTTTCTTTACAAAAGCAGCTGGCAAGATTTGACGCACAGGCCTCAGCCAACCTCTGGAGTAGATCTAGAACTTTTGGCCACAGCTGCCCGGAGGAACCTAAGTCTTTGACCGTCTTCCCTGCAGAAAATGTGATCCTTTCACTTGCTGCCACCTCATGTTTAAGCTACTACCCAACTCTTGTATTTATCTGCATGAAGAACCTAGGTCACATGGTGGACCCTTAACTTCAAGGAGTCAGGGAAATGTGTTTGGTTTCTCTCAATGCCAGCCTCTTTAGTACAAGAAAGGCCTGCTGTAGTACGTTCTGAAAGGTATAGAACAAAGGTTGCAAACTCTGAGGTATAAAAAAAAAAATTTAAAAAAGTGAAGCTTCCCGAGATTAATACCAGAGAGGAACTGTGGTATACTAAAGATTCATACCCTTAGAGGCATTCACATTGACAGGTTTTAAGACCCTATGTCGGTCAACTGCACATCTGAAGTCACATTCAGCCCACTGATACTCCGTTTGCAAATACTGATCCTGGCCATGGCCTCCTAACCTAGACATCCAAGAAGACTTGGAGATCAATGCACCTACAGAAACATTGCTTCTGTGAGTACATCGAGCATTTTTGGGAGTCGGTGATGTTCAGGATACAAAGGGATCCATAACCCTTTCCAAAAGGTGTATTTATTGAATTCATAATTAGCTACTATGCTATGCTAAATTTTACAATATTTTTTTAAATTTAGTTTTCATGAAATTTTTTCATTGTGGTTATATAACTGCAGAATTTTTGATAAAATATTTTATAGGAAAATGTATCCTATAATATTACTAATGATGATGAAAATAACAATATTGACATCAGCCAACATCTATAAAACCCTTATGCATGCCAGGCATAGCCCAGAGTACTTTGGACACATTAGCTATTTTGATCCACATTTAAGCACTATTTTATCCCCTGTTATGAATAGAGCTTAGAAAAGCTGAACAACCTGTATACAATTATAGTGCTTATCGGGGAAGGAACTTGGATTTGAAATAGGCTATTGAGTAACTCATCTAGAGCTTATGAGCCTAACCAGGACTGTGCTGTTCTACAGTATCTGGTAGAACATATCAACATTCACATCAGAGGTGTACTAGAAAAAAAGAGAACAAGAAATTGAAGTCCTGTTTGAAGAAATAATGAGCAGAAACTTCCCTAACCTGGTAAAGGAAATAAACACAGAGTCCCAAACAAGACAAAACCAAAGAGGCCCACACCAAGACTCAGCATAATTAAAATGCCAAAGGTGCCGAAACCAGTTTGGCTCAGTGGATAGAGCGTCGGCCTGCGGACTGAAAGGTCCCAGGTTCGATTCCGGTCAAGGGCATGTACCTGGGTTGCGGGCACATCCCCAGTAGGAGATGTGCAGGAGGCAGCTGATCGATGTTTCTCTCTCATCGATGTTTCTAACTCTCTATCTCTCTCCCTTCCTCTCTGTAAAAAAATCAATAAAATATATTTTAAAAAAATAAAATAAAATGCCAAAGGTTAAAGACAGAACCATAAAATAGCAAGACAAAAGCATTTAGCTATGTACAAGGGTGCTTCCCATAATACTGTCAGCTGATTTCTCAGCAAAAACTTTGCAGGCTAGAGGAAATGGCATGAAATATTCAGTGATGAAAGTTAGAACTATCACTACCCAGCAAGGCTATCATTTCTTTTTTTTCTTTTTTTTTTCTAATATATTTTATTGATTTTTTACAGAGAGGAAGGGAGAGTGATAGAGAGTTAGAAACATCGATGAGAGAGAAACATCAATCAGCTGCCTTCTGCACAGTCCCCACTGGGGATGTGCCCGCAACCAAGGTACATGCCCTTGACCAGAATCGAACCTGGGACCCTTGAGTCTACAGGCCGATGCTCTATCCACTGAGCCAAATCGTTTAGGGCAAGGCTATCATTTCTAATTGAAGGAGAGATAAGAGTTTTGCAGATAAGATAAAGGTAAAGGATTGCATCAGCACTAAGCCAGTGTTATAAATACTAATATTAAAAAGACTTCTTTAAGAAAAAAAGATTTAAAAAATAGAAAGAAAAAATCCTCACTGAAAAGGCAAACAGTTAACAAAAGGCAAAGCAGTGTATAACTAACTCTAAGAGCTAATACAAAGGTTAAAAGGCAAAAGTAGGAAGACCATGTGTAATTACATGTGTAATTAGAACAATAAATTAAGGGATACACATAGACACATACATAAAGGTGGAGGGGCTGAATAAAAATTGTGATTTTAGAATGTGTTCATACTTAAGCGACCATCTACTTAAAATAGATTGCTATAAACATAGTTTGATGTATGGTAACCACAAACCAAAAATCTATAAGAGATATATAAGAAATAGAGAGAAAGGAATTCAAATATAACACTATAGAAAGTCATTGACCTACAAGAGAGTAACAGAATTAGAAATGAATTGAGAACTACAAAACAATGAGAAAGCAATTAATAAAATGGCAATAACTACATATCTGTCATTAATTACTTTAAATGTAAATGGATTAAATGCTCCAATCAAAAGACATAGTGGATAAAAAAACAAGAGCTAAACATATGCTGCTTACCGTAGACCCACTTCAAATCAAAAGACACATACAGACTGAAAGTAAAAGGATGGAAAAAGATATTTCATGCAAATGGAAATGAGAAAAAATCTGAGGTAGCTATACTTATATCAGACAAAATAGACTTTAAAATAAAGGCTGTAACAAGAGATTAAGAAGGGCATTTCATAATGATAAAGATCAATCCAACAACAGGACATAACCTTTGTAAACGTTTTAGCTCCCAAGGTAGGAGTCCTAATATATAAAGCAAATATTGACGGACATGAACTGAGAGAATGGCAGTAATACAGTCAGGGTAGGGGAATTTAACACCCCATTGGCATCAATGGATAGATCATCCAGACAGAAAATCAACAAGGGACCCGTGGCCTTAAGTAACACATTAGAGCAGATGGACTTAATTGATATTCCTACAACATTTCACCCAAAAGGCAGCAGTATATACATTTTTTTTCAAGTGCAAGGGGAACATTTTTCAGGATAGACCACATGTTAAGTCATAAGCAATGCTAAATAAATTTAAGAAGATTGAAACCATATCAAGCAGCTGCTCAATCACAATGGTTTGAAACTAGAAATCAATATCAAGAAAACTGAAAAACACACAAACACTTGGAGGCTAAATAGCATGGCAGCAAACAATATACTGGCTAATGAGATTAAGGAAGAAATCAAAAGTTACCTTGAGATGAATGAAAGTGAAGACACACTGACAGCCAAAGCAGTTCTCAGATGGAAATTTATAGCACTACAGGTTTGCCATCATGTAACAAGAACAATCTCAATCTAACCTTATACCTAAATGAACTAGAACAAGAACAAACATAGCCCAAAGTGAGTAGAAGGAAGAAAAATAATAAACATCAGAATGAAATAGAGTCTTCAAAAATAATAGGAAAGATCAATGGAACCAAGAGCTGGTTCTATGCAAAGATAAAACTGATAAATCTCTAGCAATATTTGTCAAATAAAAAAGAGACTGCACAAATAATAAAATCGGACATGAAACAAATGACAACCAATACCAAAAAAATCATAAGAAAATACTATGAAATATATGCCACCAAATTGGACAATCTGGAAGAAATGGATAAATTCCTAGAAACATATCTTTCAAGATTGAATCTGGAAGAAACAGAAAAATCCGAAAAGACTGATAACTAGTAAGGAAATTTATCAGTAAATAACAACAAAAACTCCCAACAAACCAAAGTCCTGGACCTGATGGCTTCAGAGGTGAACTTACCAAACATTCAAATTATAATTAATACCTATCCTTCTCAAAGTATTCAAAAAAAATAAATACGAAGGAAGGCTCCCAAACTGACTTTATGAGTTCAGCAGTACCATGATAACAAAACTAGAGAAAGACACTACCAAAAAAGTAAGTTATAGATCAATATCACTGATGAACATAGAAGCAAAATTCTCAATGAAATATTAGCAAGCCAAATTCAGCAATACATTAAAAATACCATATACCATGATCAAGTGAGATTTATTTCTGGGATGGAAGGTTTGTTCAATATTCGCAAATCAATTAATGTGGCATAACACGTAAACAAAATAAAGGATAAAAATCAAATATCAATAGATGCAGAAAAGGCATTTGACAAAATCCTCCACCTATTTGTGATAAAAACTCTCAACAAAGTATGTGTAGAAGGAACATATCTTAACATAATAAAGGCCATATATGACAAACCCACAGCTAACATCATACCAGGGAAAAGCTGAACATCTTTTCTTTAAGATCAGGAATAAGATGAGGATGTCCACTTTCATCACTTTTATTTCAGCATAGTATTGGAAATCCTGACCATAGCAATCAGATAAGAAGAAGAAATAAAAGGCATCCAAATTGGAAAGAAAGTAGTTATTATTTGCAAATGACATACTATACATAGAAAAGCGTAAAGATTCCACAAATAAAACTACTAGAACTAATAAATGAACCCAGTAAAGTAGCAGAATATAAAATTAATATTCAGATACCGGTTACATTTTAATATACCAATAATGAACTATCAGACATTAATAAAATTCCATTTACAGTTGTATCAAAAAAGAATAAAATACCTAGGAATAAATTTAACCAAGGAGATGAAAGCCCTGTACTCAGAAAACTCTAAGACATTTAAGGAAGAAATTGAATAAGATGCAAATAAATGGAAGAATATATTGTATTAATGAATATGAAGAATTAATGTTATTGAAATGTCTATACTATGGAAAGCAACCTATACAATGTAATTTCTATCAAAACACCAATGGCATTTTCATAAAACTAGGACAAATAACCCTAAAATTTATGTAGAACCATAAAAGACCCCAAATAGCCACAACAATCTTGAGAAAGAACAACAAAGTTGGAGGTATCATGATACCTGATATCAAACTATAGTACAAAGCGATAGTAATCAAAATGGCATGGTACTGGCATAAAAACAGACACATAGATCAGTGGAAGAGAATAGAGAGCCCAAAAATAAATCCACACATATATGGTCAATTACTCTGTGACAACAACAAGAATATACAATAGGGTAAAGACAGTTTCTTCAATAAATGGTGTTAGGAATATATACAAGAATAACTTAAAAATGGAATAAAGACTTAAATGTAAGACCTGAAACCATAAAATTCCTAGAAGAAAACATTTTAACATTGTTTTTAGCGATTTTTTTTATATGTCTCCTTGGGCAAGAGAAACAAAAGAAAAAATAAACAAATGAGAAAGAATTGTACACAGCAAAGGAAACTACCAACAAAACAAAAAGACATCCTACTGAATGTGAGGAGATATTCGCCAATGATACATGTGGTAAAGGATTAATATACAAAAATATATAAGGAACTCATTCAACTAAGCACAAACAAACTAAAACTCACAAAACAATGGACAGAGGACCTGATGGCCAATAGACATATGAAAAGATGCTCAATATCACTAATCATAAAAAAAATGCAAGTTAAAACCACAATTAAATATCACCTTACACATGCCAAAATGACTTTCAGTAAATCTACAAAGAAGTGTTGGCCAGGATGTGGAGAAAAGAGAATCCTTATGCACTGTTGGTGGGATTGTAAATTGGAAATCAATATGGAAGATCTTAAAAAATTAAAAATAGAACTACCGTGTGACTCAACAATTCCACTTCAGAATATCTGAAAAAAACAAAACACCAGTTTGAAAAGATATCAGCATCTATATATATAAAAGCCTAAGCGACCATTATGACCGAACAACCAGGACAGGTCAACCAGTCGCTATGACATGCACTGACCACCAGGGGGAAGATGCTTAATGCAGGAGCTGCCCCCGGTGGTCAGTGCACTCCCACAGCCAATCTCCCGCGGCCCCTCTCCCCGCTGGATGCCCCCCCGCCATGGCCCCGATCGCCAGCCAGGCCGAGGGACCCCACCTGTGCACAAATTTGTGCACTGGGCCTCTAGCTATTTATAATATTTGGAAGCAACTTGTGTTCATTGGTAGATGAATGGATAAAGAAGAAGTGATATATATCTACCATGGAATATTACTCAGCCCAACAAAAAATATTGCCTTTCGCAACAATATGGATGGACTGAGCAAGTATTATGCTAAATGAAATAGGTCAGTGAAAGACAAATACCATATGATTTCATTTATATGTGGAATCTAAAAGACAAATTAACAAAATAGGAACAAACTTGGATACAGAGAACAAATTTATGGTTACCAGATGGGAGGGGAGTTGAGAAGGTGAGTGAAAAAAGTGAAGGGATTAAGTAGTATAAATTGGGAGTTACAAAATAGCCACAGAATTTAAAATACAATGTAGGGAATACAATAATATTGTAATAACTATGTATGTACCGGGATTACTTCATAAGTTAGTAATATTGAATGTCAACTGTCATTGAAAATTATTAAAATTAAAAAATTTTTACAAAATTTAAAGGACTGAATATCAAGAAAATGTAAACAACAGGATCTCATTGGTTTTATCAGAATAGGAATTTCACCAGACAAGCCACATATATATGTTTGATATTTTCAGCACCAGTGTTACATGACTCTTACCCTTGAAGACCGGATTCCTGAATTAGCTTGCTCAGATTGAGAGTTTTAATTTTGTGTATGTTTTTCATTATTTGTTGACTCTTTTGATTAAGAGGCCTCGGAGCCTTCACAAATTAAGTTCTATTATTCAACCTCTTTCCTTTTTAATAAGATGAAAGTTAAATTTAAACATTGACTTTGTGACATTCACTAAAATTTTTTTTTAGTTCTCAATTGCTTTTGTAGTATCTCTCCTATGATTATTCCTACAAGAATATCATTGCTATTGTCAATTTTTAAAACCTGCCTTAGATTAATAAAGACATTGAAAAGACATGTCTAAATCCTCCACATATAGAAATAGTCTAACTTAAACCACATATAAATCAATGAAATAAAAAGGCTATTTGTGTTCACTGGATGTCTCAGTATAGATTTCTAGTTGTGAATATCTTCACTTACTTTTTTTTCTAATTTAATTTAAAAACAGAATTTTTATTGTTAGGTTTCTGCCATTCTGCCTGCTCCTTCCCCATCCTCCAAAAAAAAAACGCCCTCTGTTTATTTTCCCGAGGCTTCTATAATCAAACTCACTTTAATAAAAGTTCTGAAAATAAACCAGTTAATTGATACCATTTACAGCAGCACTGTGAACGTTCCATATGGCTTTTTTGGTAATACCAGCTGCCTCATTATAAGCTGTCATTGCAGAACCTCTTGATTAAAACCCAAACATCCCATAGGTAAAACAATATTGCTTCCATGCCTTCAAAATGTACATTTTCTGTGGCAGAAATATAAGACTATGTTTGTGTGAAGGTCACTGTGTGCAAAACGTGTTGATTCCAAGCGAATGTTTGAGGGAGATTCACTTAGTAGATGTCAGTAGCTGGCCTGTTTGAGAACTGTTTTCCTCAGTGTTTTTAGGGAGCAGTATTTTATGCTGTAGTGCACTTTTTTTTTCCTTTCAGAATACTCCATGCGTAAATGACAACATTAAGCCTTGTGTAGATTAATCTGACTTTTAATAGGAAACAATGTCTTTAGAAATAGACCTCTTTAGGCGCTGGAGTCTTTTTGGGTACTTATTTTCCAAACAGCTAAGTATAATGTTTTCCCAACCATATAAATCTCTACAGATAGCTTGTTAAAATCTATCACATATTTTCCTATAATTTTAAACAAGATATACCAAATACAATTAAGCTTTTTAATAATAACTCAGGGTCATTGTTATGAATATCCATTAGAATCCTGGGCTAGAAGCCACCATCATCTCTCACTTGGACCACTGCAGTAGCTTCCTAACTCATTTCCCAGCATCTAGCACACATGCATCATTCCAGTTCTTTCTCTTCCACACAGCTGCTAGAGTGATCTTTAAATAGAGGAATCTGATCATCTCTGTAACCTGCTTTTTAAAAATCTTAAGAGGCTTCCTAATGGCCTTTAACATAAAATCCAAACTTTATAATGTAGCCTATAGAGCAGTGATGGTGAACCTATGACACGCGTGTCAGAGGTGACACGCGAACTCATTTTTTTGGTTGATTTTTCTTTGTTAAATGGCATTTAAAGATATAAAATAAATATCAAAAATATGTCTTTGTTTTACTATGGCTGCAAATATCAAAAAATTTCTATATGTGACACGGCACCAGAGTTAAGTTAGGGTTTTTCAAAATGCTGACACGCCGAGCTCAAAAGGTTCGCCATCACTGCTATAGAGTCCTCCACCTCACCCCGTTCTTCTAGACTTCAATTATACTGCTCTTGTTTCAGATCCTTTATAATTATTTGGGAATTCCACGCTAATATGGCAGAATGAAAATGCATTATAAAATTTCCTTTCCCAATACTTAAAAATGCATAAAACATAATAAAAAATTATAAGCCACAAAGAAAAAACATCACAGATAGCAACCAAAAAAGAAAAAAAGACAAGGAAAGACACACTAGGTTCACACCAGGCAAACTTGCGAAAACTCTCACTATTTCCAAATCCAGAATGAAGCAGAATATTTTTGTTTTGTTTTCAATGAGGAGTAAAGGAAACCTCTATTGACTCATAAGCAGAAATAAGTGAAATTGGGGTAACTTCCTTTATTCTTTTTTCTAATGTGATTTAGATTAAAATCTGTTTTCATTCTGTTTGGTTTATGCTACTCACCTTCCAGCCCAAAAACTGAGCAACATGAAAGGAAATTGAATGTCAACCATACATAATAGGTCCTCACGTAATGTTGTCAATAGGTTCTGTGACTTTAAGCAAAACATCCTATAAATTTAAGTGCAACCAATTTTACCACAGTCTACTTATAAACAAGAGTTAGGTTCCTATGCATCTCATCAATGTTATAATGAAATAACTTGAGGACTGCTGTACACTTCAGCCAAAAATAAAAATGAAAGAAACACTCAAAAGACAAAAAACCCATCCTAGACAAAAATACAGTGCAGTAAACAGAAGGAAACGCTTCATAATTTCATTATGCTATCAAGCAACTTTAGTAAAATGAACTTATTAACAAAATGAGTTAAGAAAGGGCAATTGTAGACCTAAGAGAGAAAATTGAAAAACTAATATTACACAGAAACATGGTACAGGTCCTCATTTCAAGACCCTTGGCACTGTTTTAATTGATTAATAAGGATATTAATGAAAATTGAGATTCAGAAAAAATAAGTACATTTCTTAAACATCATATTTTAAAGTATTAAAATGTCATTTACTTCCTAATCTTTTGATGTAAGGGAAGGCTTTTGTTGAGTGTAGTTTTGGGATTAGAATTCAATTTCTTTTTTTTCTTTTTCTTTTTTTCATAAATGATGCCCAAAATGCATCTTCTCCAAGTTTTAGTTTGGGTTTCTTTAAAGCAGAAAATGAAATTAAAGATACATATAAAGTAACATGTTTTTCCCTAGCTTTTGAGAATTCAACTTTTTATTAGGTGGCTTGCCTTTCTGGAGTCTTTGTAAACATTTAAATTAGAATTCATAGAACAAACAACTCTTTATTTTTACATTCATTTTTCTTGGGTTCTCCACATAGCAATTCTATGACATAGCCATTGTTATTATTTTCATTTCATTGCTAAGGAAACTGAGGCTTATAAAGATTACCTTTTTCCTTTTTGCCCACACTGAAGTCTAATAATTCAGTTTAATCCAGAGAGTCATCTTCTCTGGACAGGTATTGAAAATTTTAACAACGGAAGCAAAGTGTACTAAATCCCCAATATCTAATTATAGTACATGGTGCTAGATTCGTTTTGCATGAAATAACATGTTTTTATAATCTTTATAGTCAAGTTTAGAAGTCATATTTATGATGAGGTTGTACATTTATTTGACCTTGCATAAAACCTCTTAAAGCACATTTGAGAGCCACTGAGTGATATAGTGAAAAAACCTGAATTCTAGCTCAGCCGATGTAGTTCAGTGGTTGAGCATTGACCTATGAACCAGGAGGTCACAGTTTGATTCCTGGTCAGAGCATACCAGGTTGCAGGCTCAATACCCATTAAGGGGCATGCCAGAGGCAGCCGATCAATGATTCTCTCTCATCATTGATGTTTCTATCTCTCTCCCTCTCCCTTCCTCTTTGAAATCAATTATATATATATATATTTAAAGGCCTGAATTCTAATTCAAACAAAACCAATTACTAGTTCTGTGGTTTTGCATAAACTATGTAATCACTTTAGGCCTCAGATCCTAGTCTGTACATGGAAGAAGTTCAACTTAAAGGAACCCCAGGTCTTTCCAGTCTAATCTTATATAATAAAAGGCTAATACTAGTATGCAAATCGACCGAATGGCCGAATGACCAGTCGCTATGATGGGCACTGACCACTGGGGGCAGACGCTCAATGCAGGAGCTTGCCCCATGGTGGTCAGTGTGCTCCCACAGGGGGAGCGCCACTCAGCCAGAAGCCGGGCTCATAGCTGGTGAGCTCAGCCACGGTGCCGGGAACCTCTCTCACCTCCGTGGCAGAACTAAGGATGTCCAACTGCGAGAGGGCACAGGCCAGGCTGAGGGACCCCCCCCCCCCCCGAGTGCATGAATCTCATGCACCGGGCCTCTAGTGTAATCTATTTAAAACATAAAACCGTCTGATTGAAATGTGCTAGGCAACAGACTTACAAAATGAAATACTTTGTAAAATTCAAACTTTTTATTCACAAATTACTTCATTGTTAATAAAAAAAACCATAGATGTATCTAAAACAATCAGGAAATATTTTGAAATTAAGCCGCAAAGTAGCAGATAAAAATGTGTTCTTAGTGATCTGGGCAATAACTCTTAAGTTAGTCTGTATCAATCTGTTATCAATCTGTTATACACCAACGTTACAATAACATTATTGGCCCAACATGTAAACAATTGACTAAAGAGAATCAGAGAATCCTGGGTTACTGAAGTATTACCAGAAAAGACCTTGTTTCTATTTATTGGCCCACCTGGTAAGAGGGTTCATTCTGGATCCTGACAGCAAGTCCTTTAACCCCCTGCTAATCCATTTTAATCTACTGTAAGATTTCACATAGCTCTAATCACATCATGTCCCTTCTTAAGGATTCTAAATGACTCCCTGTTGCCTACAGAATTAGGTCTGGACTACTTAGCCTGGTTTTCAAGGCTCTCTTTCCAGCCTCATTGGCCATTACTCCCTTTTATATGCCTTTCACACCAGGCCACCTGAACTACTTCCTTTCCTGGGATGTCGCCTCTTTACCTTGCTCATATGGTCCTGCTGCTTGTATTGCCCTTGACTTCATTTTCAGCTTTTTACTTTCTCCATCTTTCCAGACTCAACTCATACACCACTTCCTTCACAAAGCCTTCCTTGATCTCCCCAGCCAGAATTTCTCTCTCATGTGGAGTATAATAGGCCTTCATCTGTGACCCCTATCACTTCATTCTTGGTAGAGGTTTTTAAGTATATGACTTACTAGGCTGGAAATTTCTTTAGAGTTAGTCTTAGTCAAATACGTTGTGTTTTTTTTTCTGAGATACATTCTTATATGCTGAAAACTACTACTAGCTCAAACTACTACTGGCCCTTATACATATTAAGTCTTCAATCAATATGTCAAATGCATGACTGGCATACACTGGTTAGTTCTGGGCCCAACTTACTAAATATTTATTAGACATCTACTGTATACAAATCACTTCAGTATGAAGAGTGAGACATAAAAAGGTTGATAAATATAAGATAGATGACCAAAAGAAGTATAATAATTTCTCAGTTTATAAAAATATGAAATGAAAATACCCCTTAACCAAGAAAAATCAGCAGAATAACATAAAATGGTATTCTTTTTGTTGTCAATTCCAACTGCAGAGGCAGGAAGGGCAGGGATTTGAATGAGGCTGTGTTACAAGTGATCAGCTCAGTCTGATCCATTGGCTAAACATGAAGAGAGTAAATCATGCAGGAGGTTCACACTCAGGAGAAACTTCATTGTAAGTGTTATACTGCTCTTATGGCACTCCCCAATATCAAGCACTAAGAGTTAGTAAACGTTTATAAGTTTTAGAATGAATACAACATAAAAATACTGACCTCGGCACAAGAACAAGGCAGCTGCACACACTGGTTATGAGCATGGACTCTGCTGATTGATATCCCATCTCCCGCCCTGTCAGTGTGTGTTGTTGGGCAAGTTCCTTCATCTCATCCTTTCACAGATGCCTCGTCTGAAAAACTGGGAAAATATTGATAACCTACTTTCAGAGGGCTCCTGTGGAAGTTAATGGGGTGTGTGTGTGCGCGCGCACAAATGAGTGTGTGTTTATGCCACTTAGAACAATGTCTGGCATAATAGTCATTAAATAATTATTAGCTACTATTAAGGAATATATTTTGTTCACCATTAGTAAATTTTGGAATCAAAATTTAGGGAAAGTAGTGTTTACTGAATCTTCAAATAAACAAAGTATTGATACCCTCTCAAAGGCTGAGTAGGTCTTTAGTAGACACAGAGTAATGGGTAATTTGAAATGATATTCACAATTTAATCTCAAGTTGAGCAATAGTAATTGAGAAAAGAAATAGCATAAAACAATGAACCTGGTCATGTTTGCATTAATCCATAATGATATTATAAAAAGATTTTCTATACAAAGAAAGAGCAGAGAAAGGCCAAGATTGGAATGAAGAAAATAACATTAAATTAGGTTGCTTTTTCAGAGTTTGTATTATACTAAACTAGAGGCCCAGTGCATGAAATTCATGCACTGGGGCGGGGGGGGGGGTCCCTCAGCCTGGCCTGCACCCTCTTGAAGTCTGGGACCCCTCGCTCCTTACTGCCCACCTACTCGTTGCTCCTTAACACTCAGCTTGCTGCTTCTTAGCACTGGGAGAGGCACCACCACCGCTGTGCTCGCTAGCCGTGAGCCTGCCTTCTGGCTGAGCAGCACTCCCCCTGTGGGGAGTGCACTGACCACCAGGGGGCAGCTCCTGAGTTGAGCATCTGACCCCTGGTGGTCAGTGTACATCATAGCAACTGGTCGTTCTGTTTGTTCCACCATAAGGGTCACTTAGGCTTTTATTATATAGATGGGATAACCTATGCCAGACTTATAAATAAGCTCTAAAATATGAGTGGTATCAGGGACCAGTGTCTGTACTCATTCCCTCTGATTCTGGAATGTTTAAAGAAAATTCTTCCTTTTTTAATAACAAATATCTATTGACTGACAGTGTGCCAGGCATTTTGCTTGGAACTGCCTTTCAGCCACCCAAGGTGTTGAGTAGGAGTTGGATACAGAACTGAGAGATAGGGAGCTGGAGCCAAGTTGGCTCTAAGTGTAAATGCAGGAGTCGTTCGTGTTGAGGTAGTGGTTGAAGCTGCCCCTGAATGAAATGTAAGTAGCAGATTGAATGTTATGAATGAGAACTGCTAGGATCCATGTTTCAGGTATTAAATAGATTTTGAATGAGATCTGGGACAGTGTGTGAAGCCCTTTTATTTATACTTTAGCTACGTGTTAATGTGATATACATTCACTTCCCTGTACAGGTAGATGATTGTGGCTTTTCATTGAATCATCCTAATCAATTCTTTATCGAGAGCCAAAGGATTCTAAATGGTGGAAAAGACATGAAGAAGGAACCCATCCAACCAGAGACTCCTCAGCCCAAACCAAGTGTCCAGAAAACCAAGGATGCCTCTTCTGCTCTGGCCTCTCTCAATTCCTCTCAGGAAATGGATATGGAGGGACTGGAAGATTACTTCAGTGATTGATTCTTAGGTAGTCCGTGACACTTTTTCCTCACTAGCTTTCATATCCTACGTGTTTTGTTTTTTTTAACCTTTTGTTTAACTTTTCCCTCCACCCACCCTACTCCAATCCATCTATGTCTCAAGCAGGTTTGCAGGTAAAAATAAAGACCTCCACCATATTTTGCTTTAACAACAGGGAAGAGAAAGAATTCTTCTTGAAATCTAATACTTTACTGGTGTGATATAAGTCCTGTTTTAGGAGATAAAACATCTTTCTAGACTGGTTACAGTCCCTTAGAAACAATACAACTAAAAACAACTTTTAATTTAACCCTTATTGTAGTTTTGATCTAACCCTTTTTTGGATTTTTGTTAATAAATATCAAAGTGTACATGAGCATGTCTGTGTGTAATTGCAAGAGTCATATTATGTCATAACAGATTAGCCTTCATTCTTAAAGTGGTATTTTGGAATATCCAACATGATCAATAACCAATGAAGATTTTAAACTGTTTTTCTTGAATTGGCCATTTGTGGTAATTCTATACCAGCATGGAGAACTTTTGTCCCTGTGAGTGCGGCAAACTCTACTGAAATGAATTGTGTTTCAGGAGTTAAGAGAACCAGAGTTTGTAGTCAGCTATATAGTTACCAAATAGAAGTGTTTTGTTATGTAAAATGATGGTAACTCCTCATCCTCCATCATTTCCCATTCATTCTGGGGCTGGGTTCAGGAAGAATAGACAATTACTAAAACAAGAGATTGTAAGGAAAGTCCAAAGTGTTTCTTCATCACACCCTCCAACTTCTACACCTTATTGCTTCTGTGGATGCTATGAGTTGCCAAATAGGTTTAATAAATTTATTAAGCTCAGTAATAACTATTCTGCCAGCACTGGAGTTTAGATCACAGACATACTAGAGCAGCGGTTCTCATCCTGTGGGTCGCGACCCCTTTGGGGGTCGAACAACCCTTTCACAGGGGTCACCTAAGACCATCGGAAAACACATATATAACTACATATTTTTGTGATTAATCACTATGCTTTAATTATGTTCAATTTGTAACAATGAAAATACATCCTGCATATCAGATATTTACATTATGATTTATAACAGTAGCAAAATTACAGTTTGAAGTAGCAATGAAAATAATTTTATGATTGGGGGGTCACCACAACATGAGGAACTGTATTATAGGGTCGCAGCATTAGGAAGGTTGAGAACCACTGTACTAGAGTCATGACCTGCTCTCTGCCCGCCTGTGGGAAGCAGGCCCTGCACTTTATGCAGAGCAGTGCCCTGGGGGAGGCCCTTAACTAATGCATTTCCTCCCTGTGGTCTCTGCTCACACAGAGGATGTGGCTCTAAGAAGGGAGACCCAGGTTGAAATGTACTCTTTCCTCACCTCTTGCCTTGGATTATGTAAAAATATGTCTATTTCAGTCCTTTTTTCCTGGTGAAGAGGGGTACTTTCCTTTTATCTTCTTGAATCAGACACTAACTACATGGAAAAGAGAACACTACTCAAAAAAACTGGACTGTGAGAAGCACATTTTAAATCCCGTGGAAAATGGCAGCAATATTAAAAGGATTGGAAAAGGATCAGATGTCAGAACCTAAGCATGTCAGCTGATCAGGTTTTTATTTTAAGCTGCTGAGCAAAGATGTCTTGAAATATTCTGTAATGTATAATTTAATGAGACACCATCTGAACCTTTACTTGTCTTTGTGAATTATTATTACCTAGTTCAGAAAACAGTATTATTCCATTACAAATTACCCCATAAATTCCTCCCTTCAGAAACCATCTGCTATTCTTTTTATCATTTATAGTTCTCAACAGGAATCTGATGATTGCCTACTACTTTATCCATGAACTGCAAAATTAGGAGTCTTTTTTGTTTTTGTTTTTTAAATGTTAACAAGTACTGCAAGGAGCTGTTTTAACCACAGATTTAAGTTAGCTTTAGAAAGCCTGGCACAGAATCTATGTAGGTCTCTGTTGTATTAAAAAGAGGGAAAATATTAGAAGCAGTCTCGTTGCTGTAGTTCAGTGGGAAATCTTACGACAGGATATTTCATATCTGGCAACATTTTGCAAGGCTATCTTTTTCCACTGCCTCATGTTCACCTTCTTTATGAAGCCTGCACTCGCACCCACAAAAGGACACAGCCATTAACAGCACAGTATGTGTGTGTTAGCCAACTCATTTTATACTGGCAGTCCCAAGAATTTACCATCCTACTTGAATGTTTTATATGTTTCTAGTCCAAAACAACACTAGTTTAAATATTAGTTCTATTACAAGTTCAATTTCTTTGTAATAAGGCTTGATCTCTCATCATGTATTATACAGAAGAATATATAAATATATTGTGAAGTCTGTAGATTAGAGGATAGGAGTTGGAGGTTTATAGAAGACGACAGAAATTAATGTCTTTCTGGTGTTTTCTGGAGTTGGAAAAAGCAATTTATTTTTCATGCTTCACAGGTCTTGACAATTTTGATTTGTTTTCTTTGAGAACAGATCTGTTTGAATCAGAGGATGTAGGGAGAACCAAAAAGAAAAATCAAAAGCCAGCAGCCTCTTTTCAAAACAGGAACCAACGACAAAGAATATGAGTCTTCCAAGTCTTTTAACTTCTAGTTGGTTATGACCTCTTCAAGGAGCAGAGGCTGTGTGATTATCAGAGACCAAAGAAGAAACAGCCGAGGAAAGAGATTAGGTTGGAAATGTGTAGCTGGCTGAAACAATGGCATTGTTAGTGAAGATCCTATCATATTTCTTTCATGTTGTTTCTCCATAATGTTTCTTACTCTGCCTATAGAGTATGAAACTCTTAATTGCAATGTGCATAAAAGATCACCAGGAAGATTTTGAGTAAACTTTTTTAGGGCTGCCTATAATACTATAGAGTCATAAAAGTGAACAGTTACAGATTTTGAATGAGAGGGAGCAAAATAAAGCAATGGGAAGGATCTTTAATTCATATCGAATTTTAATAAGCTGAGGGATTTCTTCTTTCTCTAAAAGCATTCAGAATGTTTTTGCTTGTTACACTTGGCTGTCTTACTGATACTCAGGGTCTTTGCAGGCAAACTTCTGTAATGCCTTGCAAAGAAGAAAAAACTTCTGGAATTTAGGCTTGAAAGGCAAAATGAGACAGCTCTCAAGTTCTGGTTTGGTTAGAGTCTACTGTTTGCAAATTTAATCAAGGTCTTCCACAGGCATCAGCTTGACATTAAATTTAAGTGCCCATTAAAGTGAAAGTTTGACAGCAGCTCTGAATGCGATGCTCTGTCTGAGGACATCTTTACAGCTGGAAGGGAAAAAAAGCTGAGAAGCCTCAAACCACTGTGGTAATTAGATCCATTTGTTAACTCCTTTCCCAATGTTGGCAAAGGAAGGAAGAGATGGTTGACAGAGAGGCAGGAACTGGAGAGGCAGTCAGTCCAGGGCTCCCTATAGAAACTGTGTGGGCAGGGTCCTGTGTCGCAAAGAAAAATGGCAAAGGTCCCCTCTGACAAGTGAATACGATGGAGAAATTATTCTAAGAACTTTTTTTGGTTTGTCTTTCTTTTGGTGCACAGGCAGAACTGCAGTGTGTGAGGACTGTTTGGTAGTCAGGCCCTTTGGGAGATGCACCACATTTTTAGGGAGTGGGCCTTCCAGATCCATGGTTGGCCTGAAGAGTTAGTGTTTTCCTCAAGGGAATCTAACTTACATCCAGGTAACCACTTATTTACCCCGAGCACCAGGCCTTCTTTCCAATACTGAGTTCCTTTTTGACAGGTAGCTGTTGCTCAAGTCGAAGACTTCTCGCCATAATTGGCATTGTAAGCAATTAGCTTTGTGACTCTATGGGAATCTTGTCACCTGGTAGGAAATGATCTTCCCACTTCATCTGACCTTCCTGCCAAAAGTGATAGTATTTCCTGTTATTGGATTTGCTTTCTATCCCATAAAGCTCTTTCTGTTCATTGCTTCATGACATTTTATTTTCTCCAAGAATTATCACTGGTGAACCTAATCAAAAGCTAAAGAATATCTCTGTACATAAGGCTTCTGCATTTCCCCCGAGCCTTCAATTGCAGTACTGTTTCTGAACATTGATGACAAGGTAGTGAAACAATACTGCTAATAAATGCATGATGGATTTTCCAATTCAGCCCTGCGTTTCAAGATATTCATTCACCCTAATAGAACTGTGAGGGTTTTTGATTTTGTTTAGTTTGCACTGAAAGCATAGAGAGAAAATAAATTCAGCAAATGATACATTTAATTTAAGGTTGTGTAATAAGAAAACTAACCATCTCATGCAAATTTTCCTAATTCCCCCCCTTCTGCTCCCCCCCCCCCCCACACACACACTTTTTTCTTTTTCTTTTTACTTATAGCTTGCACTTGGGTCATAGAAGATATCAAGAACATTACTGACTAAAAGGATATACTGCTACATGCTCCTCTTCTGTCTTCCCTTTCATTGCTGAGAATTAGAATGGTGATTTAATAATCTTCTACACCAGTGGTTCTCAACCTTCTGGCCCTTTAAATATAGTTCCTCATGTTGTGACCCAACCATAAAATTATTTTCGTTGCTACTTCATAACTGTAATGTTGCTACTGTTATGAATCGTAATGTAAATATCTGATATGCAGGATGGTCTTAGTTGACCCCTGTGAAAGGGTCGTTTGACCGCCAAAGGGGTCGCGACCCACAGGTTGAGAACCGTTGCTCTACACCTTTAACTCTTGGTTCCCTCTAGAGTTCCTGCCTGCTGCTCTTCTCCAAGAGTCTCTCTGGGTGATCTCATGCACTCCCATGGTGTTACTTCCCATCTATATGCAAATAATCCCCAAATCTGTGTTTCCAACTCTCTCTCAACACAAAAGACCATCCATCCAACTGCTGCTGATACTGGTGGGACATTCAGATGTCCCACCAGTATCTCAAATGTGTCCAAAATCACACCTGTTCTCTTTTTTTCCCCATGAGTTTTTCATTGTAGATACTTGGCCATTCCCTCACTTTTCACTTTCTTTACACATCCAAGTCCAATTGAGTCTGTTTTAATACCAGTATGCTAGACCTGTGGGTCCCAACAGGGGGGGCAGTTTTGCCCACAGGAGACATCTGGTAATGTCTGGAGAGGTTTTTGATTGTCAGGACTGTAAGGGGGCCTGTTAGTGCCATCTAATGGGTAGAGGCCAAGGATGCTGCTAAACAGCCTACAATGCAGAGGACAACCCCTTACAACAGAAATATCTGACCTAAAATGTCCTTAGTGCTGAGATGAGAAATCCTAAATGGTTTCCTCTCCTCTCGGTCTCACTTGTACTACATTGGCTTCCTCTCACCACTTCCAGCTGGTATTACCACAGTGACCTTTTAACTTACTATCCTGGTCTCCATGTGCCTTCCCTGTGCCCATTTTCATGCCCTCCTTCAAAATGCAACCTGAGTACTTTTCTCCCTAAAAGTGGTTATCTTCTTAAACACACCTCTCCCTTACATATATGAAGTTTAACTTTCCATGATTTCATGTATGACGCCCTCTATGACCTGACCCCAGCCCACCTCTCCAGTCCCATCTATTGCCAGTCACCCTCCATTCTCTGATTTAGCCCTGTGATTTAGCCATTCCGAACAAGCTAGCCCAGCACATTCACTATGCTCCTCTCTCTCATCCTTGTTATGTTTCCTGCCTGGAACATCCTTCCAGTCCCTGTCCTGCTGACTACTGTTTCTCCTCGAAGGCCCAGGTTAGTTACACATTCTTTCAGCCTTCTCTGATAAGCCTAGTATAGGTTCATTGTCCCTTTGAGGTCGTCTAAGATTTCTAACACAGTACTTATGTTTATAACCATTTATTTACTTACGCTCCCTTTCATTGGACTATAAAGTCCTTAAGGGCAGGAACTATGTCACTTTCATATTTGAATCCTTAATAATTAGCATTGTCCTTAATAATTAGCATTACTGCACAAAATCTTGGGCATCCAGGAAATGTGTGTAGAGTGGATGGTTACTTATTTATCCCACCTGAATCTCAAATTCAGAGTTTCTAAAACTTAAAAATAAGCAGTAGAATGGACTTGGGACCCAGATTGGGGCTACATTACATTATAATGTACCCATGGGCAAGTTTCTTAATCTCCCTGTGCTTAACTTGCTTCACCTATGAAATGAAGATAATAATTGCATTCATTTCAAGGGTTATTCTATTAGAACACAATATTCTATTAGAACAGTGCTATTATATCTATAGCCCTTAGAAATCATCTGACTCACGATAACACTTAGTAAACCTTAGATGTTGCTATTTGATAATCAACCCTACAAAAACATGTTATATATGGGCATCCATGCTGAAGAATTTTTCTTACCTAGAGTGATCCTGTTATGTACACTACTGTGGTAGGTTGGTGGGGGGTTAGGGGAGCTATCCATCAAACAAGGTTTCAGTAAATTCACCCTGTGACTGTCTCACCTTGATGCTTTTGTAATCAGCCAGCACAGATGGAAGAAATGCAAACTGGGAGACTGGAGGATTTTCTATACATGGCACACTGAGGTATGAAAAGTTGCTGAAATGGTATCACAAAACACTGACTACTTGTCCTTTGAAAGGGAAGACCTGAGGCAACCTGAGCTTCAGTACACAGAAAGCATCCTAAAATGTCCTCTGTTGAGGTTGTGCTATCTCAGTGGGCTTACATATGAGTCCCAATGACAGTGATGCCTGTGTGCTACCTAGTCTCCAAGCACTTCAAAAGGACTTCATGCAGATCCAATCAGGTTTTACTATGGCACTTCTGGAAGTGGATAATAATCATCATCTGCATTTTCCCTAAAAGATAAAGTGACACACAAAGAGGTGAAATCCCCTGAGCTGGGTCACAAACTCCCTGATGATACCAGGCACTGGAACTCTGGCCTGCACACATCTCCATTATTGGTTTTCATACCAAGTTGCCTTAGGACCTGCTCCATGACTGAGCGACCCAAACTGCACTTCCAAACTAGACTAACTCTTTTCTATTGTCTTTGACAAGTTAATGATCCATCTTGCTTCCATTTTTCTCATCTGTAAAATTGAGATTAAAGCTGAAACCGGTTTGGCTCAGTGGATAGAGCGTCGGCCTGCAGACTGAGGGGTCCCAGGTTCGATTCCGGTCAAGGGCATGTACCAGGGTTGCGGGCACATCCCCAGTAGGAGATGTGCAGGAGGCAGCTGATCGAATGTTTCTCTCTCATCGATGTTTCTAACTCTCTATCTCTCTCCCTTCCTCTCTGTAAAAAATCAATAAAAATATATATAAAAAAAATTGAGATTAAATGAGATAACTTGTCCAAAGCTTTGTTCATGGTCTGACACATGATAAGCTTTAAACAACTGTTAGCTGTTACATGGAGGTTCTATTAAATTTTATTTAAAAGAAAAGGTATGCCCAAAATAAAAATTGGAAACTACAATAGAATGTTTCTCATATAAAGGATGATAATTATATTTTTAATTTTGCTCTACAGAATAAAAATTCCCATAGATCTTTAAATAAAAGCAAACTACAGACTCTCAAAATTATAAGAAGTTTCTTCTATCAAGATTTATCCCAACTGTGGCTTCCTTGGTATCATGGAATAATCTAGAAAAAGTAGAGCCAGAACTGGAAGCAAAATTATGGAAAATGTATGTCTTGTATTGTCCATAAGCTTCTCAAGAATAGTTCACACATTGTCCTCATGCTTTGGTCAGAGTACTACACTTTTATTTCTTTGTCTAGTCCATGGCATCTTCCCTATCATATCGAGCAATCCCCCTCCCCAGACCACAACATCCTATCTCCCATAAGACATAATCTGGGTTGTTAGTCATAGAAATTATAAAGAAGCTTTGGGAAAACCAAGATGGTGGCATAGGCAAACATCAGTACTCACCACCTCCCACAACCACATCAAAATTATAACTAAAATATGAAATAGCAATCAGAACCACCTGAAAGGTGGCTAAGTGGAAGCCCTATAACTAGAGATGTAAAGAAGAAAGCACACTGAGACTGGTAGGAGGGGCAGCGGCACAGAATGGGCTGATCCAACACCCATGTGTGCTGTTTTCTTACTCAAGAGGGATGTCTTGGCTACAGAGCCCCCCCCCCCCCCCGCCCCCCATGAGGAGCTTGGGGTCCCAGCCCCACACCAGACCCCCAGCCCAGGATTCCAGAGCTGGGAAGAGAAGTCCCCATAACATTGGGTTGTTAAAAACCAGTGGGGATTATGGCTGAGTGACACAGAGGCTGCTGGAGACCCAGGTGTTCCTCTTAAAGGGCTGGCACACAAATTTACTCAGACTTGATCTCCAGTGCCAGGCAGCTTTGGGGGATCCAGACACACACAGGAAGGAACTGGATTGTCTGGCATCTTGACAGGAACTTGGGGTGGCTTTCTCCCAGATGCGGGGTCCTCACAGGAGTCACTGTCCCTATGCTGGGACCTTCCCTATAGCAGAGCTGACTAGAAGCCATATCTGTATTTTCATCAGCTTGGCTCACACTGTTTGCTCTGCCCTGGTGTATCTCTGAGACCCTGCCCCATCCAATTTGCAGCCCTACCCAAGCTGTTTGAAGCTGCTTTTCCATATGAATGGCCTGTTCTGGCTCAGGCTTCAGACTTTGCTCAAATCTTTCAAATAGGCAGTAGCTGGCCTCAGCATGCCCCAAACATATCAATAAAAGGCCCAAGACCTGGCACTAGTACCATCCTGCCTTGCTTCACAGCTGGGCCTTCCTTGGGCACTTCACAAGGCCAATAGAAGTAGTAGCCATCTGCAGACCTCTCTGTAGCTCCCGTTAGGTGGCCCCAGGCAGTGGCTGACTTTGCACCTCCTGGGAGGCCCCGGAGTCAGTGCACCCAGTGCACAGCTTCAGACCAGACCAGATTACAACTCTACACATCCACAAGTGACACACTCAAGGGGCAGACTCAGTGAGCCCCACTGAAGCAAGTCCTGTTCCACAGGGGTGTCTCCTGCACAGCAGCTCTTCCATTGTAATCACAGCTGGTCCTCACAGCCAATTGGCCTGGAGGTCAATTCCTCCCAGTGACACCAACAGCAATCAAGGCTCAACCACAAGACTGTGCACATAGGCGCACTCACTGGGCCCTACAGGACACCTACTACACAAGGTCACTCTACCAATTCCAGGAGACAGAGCAGCTCTGCCTAACACATAGAAACAAACACAGGAAAGCAGCTAAAATGTGGTCACAAAGAAACAGGTCACATGAAAAAAATGGAAGAAAACTACTGGACACAGACTTCAAAACCATGTTCATAAGATTACTCAGGGATCTTAATGAGAGCTTCAAGGGACTCCAAGAGTGCTTTAAGGGACTTAGTGAGAATGTTAAAGACATGAAAAAGGATCAGTCAGAAATTAAGCATACAGTAATTGAAATAAAGAATAACTTACAGGGATTCAATAGTAGAGCATATGAGTCTAAGAATCAAATCAATGATTTGGATGAGGAAGCAAAAAACACCCAATCAGAAGAGCAAACAGAAAAAAGAATCCAAAAATATGAAGATAGTATAAGGAACCTCTGGGACAACTTTAAATGTACCAACATTCACATTATGGCGATGCCAGAAGGAGAAGAAAGAGAGCAAGATACTGAAAACCTATTTGAAGAAATAATGACAGAAAACTCCCCCTACCCGGTGAAAGAAATAGACTTACAAATTCAGGAAATGCAAAGAGTCCAAAACAAGAGGACCCAAAGAGGCCCACACCAAGACACATCATAATTAAAATGCCATGGTTAAAGACAGCAAGAGAAAAGCAGTTAGTTACTTATAAGGGAGTGCCCATAGAACCGTATGGTGCTGATTTCTCAAAGAAACTTTCCAGGCCAGAAGGGAGTGGCAAGAAATAGTCAAAGTGATGAATAGCAAGGACCTACAACCAAGGGCCTACAACTTAGCTTCCAAGCAAAGCTATCATTTAGAATTGAAGGTCAGATAAAGAGCTTCACAGATAAGGAAAAGCTAAATGAGTTCATCACCACCAAACAGTACTACATGACATGTTGAAGGGTATTCTCTATGAAGAGGAGGGGGAGGAGGAGGAGGAAGAAGAAAACTGAACATTTAAATGGCAATAAATACATATCTATCAATTGAATCTATAAATCAAAATAAATGTGCAAGAAATCTAATGATGAACTAGTGAATTAAATAGAATCAGAGGCATGGAAACATGGAACAGACTGACAAATCTCTGAGAGAAGGGGGGATGGGGGAAGGGAAGAGATTAGCCAAAGATCTTACATGCATATATGCATTACCTATGGACACAGACAATAGGGTGGTGAAGGGCTGGGGCAGGAACCAGGTGGAGGGGAACAATGGGGACACCTGTAATACCCTCAACAATAAATATTTTAAAATAAATAAATAAATAATTTGTGGCTCAAAGAAGAAATTAAAAAAAAAGAAGCTTTGAATTTTTCTCATTTTGGTGTCCCATCCAGGCTTCTGAGCTATTATGGCTGATGCCACTGTCAATAGTTAATAGTAGCTAGCAGTTAATCCCATATAATAAAAGCCTAATATGCTAAGTATCCGGTCATCCGGTCAGCCATTCAATCAATCAAAGTATAATATGCTAATGATATGTTAAAGCCACTCAACTGCTCACTATGATGCGCACTGACCACCAGAGAGCAGACGCTCTGACCAGGTTAGCTTGCTGATGGGGTCTGGCTGATTGGGACTGAGACGGGCCGGACACGCCCTGGAGCCTTCCCACAGTTACCACCCCCCCCCCCCCCCCAGCTGGCCAACCTCCCACATCCCTCCCCAGCCCTGATTGTGCACCAGTGTGGTCCCTCGGCCTGGCCTGCACCCCCTCGCAATTTGGGCTGAGGGTACCTCCCCCCCCCCCAAGTGCATGAATTTCATGCACCCATCTTCTAGTAGTTAATAAGAAACTAGTCAATAAGAAGGTAGAAGCTTTGGGGCACATCAACTTCTTGGTACTAAGCATACCACTTAAACCCGTATACAATATTCTCAGTAAATGGATCTGCACATCAAAATAAGATAAGAATCAGAATTACATACTGCTTCTAATTCACATCAAATTGTAGGCTGTAAAAGGCACCAAGGCAAAAGGGAATATATATACGCTCTGGGTGACTTCACCCTTACATTATGAATTTAGCCTATTTTTTGAAGGTGTTACCCATTGTTTAGAAGGCAAAGTTAATGAGAAAGGCTATGTACAAATTCCTACCACTTAAACTGGGAGAATACAACCTACCCCAAGTTTATTTGTGTATCCTACTTTTACACCTACCCAACAGCAGGCACTTTAGCGAGGTACTAATTCAACTTCTAACCCAGTATAACAAATATTTTCAGCTGTGGGACCTATTGTCTCTGTCACAACTACTCAACTCTGTTAGTGTAGTGCAAAGGAAAGCATGGACAATACATGAACAAATGAGTGTGAAGTAATAAAGATCTTTGTCCCTCAGCCAGGAATCTCTCATGTTTTCTTTCCAGCATCTATAAATTTGTAGCAGCCCAACTTACTAGCTTACAGATAGGATAAAATTTCAGGCACAGTTTATAATGATTCTCCTAGCCTGTATATTAGTTCACTAATGCTTTCTTTATTGTTGTCAAATCTGTTATTAAACCTATCTAATGAGATTTCAATTTCTGTTATTGTATTTTTAATTTTTTTTCTTTATTGCTGGAAGTATTACAGATTTCTCTTATTTCCCCCCATTGCCTCCCTCTACCCAGTTCCCACCACCCCCAGTCCTCTATTGTCTCTGTCCATGGGTTAGTTTTTTAGCTCTAGAAGATCCATTTGATTCTTTTTATAACTTCCAGTTCTCTATTCAGATTCCCCATCTAATTATCGATTAAAATTAACTCATACTTATTTTAAATCCCCTGATTAATTCCAATATCAGTATTGCCTCTGGCTGTATTTCTATTGCTTATCGATTAAAATTAACTCATACTTATTTTAAATCCCCTGATTAATTCCAATATCAGTATTGCCTCTGGCTGTATTTCTATTGCTTGATTTTTTTCTTGCTTTTTGGCGGTTTTATCTCCAAGTTACCTCATACTTTATTTAATGTCAGAATACAGAAAAAAAAATTGGAGAGATAATTTATCTTCCTTTAGAAATGATTTACATTTTCTCCTATGAGGCAATTAGGCAGGGGTATCTGATCCAATCCAATCCAATGATTGAGGTGATTTAAGGCATGGTTTTGGTCTTTGCAAGGGTTAATCTATTTTTTGTTATGAAAATCTTGTTATAGCTTTTCAGGAGTCCCAACTGAAATCCTTGGATATTTACCAAGAGCAATACTTTCAGGAAGACTCTGAACTCCATTTTTTGTCGCCCTTAACCTACAAATGTACTGTAATCTGTGCTCAGCGTTTCAGCCTCTAAGTCAGAAGCAGATGAATAAAATCCAAATAGGAAGGGACACTACACTGTTCATGGCTAGGACTCAGAACTAAAAATTCTTGTCCAAGATGGCAAGATGGACACACCAAATCTGTAACACTATTTCAGAGGGAACTATTAACTCTGAAATAATGCCAGAAACTAGCTGAGTGACTCCTACACATTGGGTGAACAAGAAAAGAACCACACATTAAAATGGGTAGAACATGCTGAGACACACTCTTGCCACAAACCCCATTTCCAGTACAATAATGTACAATCTGGAAGGTACTTATGACTCCGGCTTCTCCCTGAGGAGTAAGGGCTTAAATCCAACACCAATTTTTAAAACTCCTGCCTGAAGGACAGGCCCCTAACACTCTACTTCTAAAAGCTAGTGGATCTAGGTCCACGAGACCCACAAGACCATAGCAAATAAATAACAGTACCTAATGGGCTCATAAGGACCCACATGGTTCCCCGCGCCCCCCCCCCCCCCCCCCGGGCTCAGTATAGAAGCAGCAAATAGAAATGCCTCTCTCTGACTTTCCCTGAAAGAGGCCTATTTTCATATATTCAAAGCTTTAAGTATATGGGTCAGGATTCTAATTTAACACAGTTCTAGGAGCCTACTGTGATCCTTTCCTGAGACTGGGAGGTCAGTGGTGCCATCTCCATGTTCTCTCTGCCCCACTCCAGGTGGCAAGTGTCTCTATAAATGGAGGTTGGACACATCTCTGGCACTCTGGCTGCTGCCCAGAGGACACATACCTTGAAAGTATGGCTCTAGTGGGCCAGAAGGGCTTATGTTCTTGATTTCAAAAGATTTGCAGCAAAGGAACAGTTCTTAGCCAGATATCTTTCCAAGGCTCAACAAAGAGGCAGCAGACAAAAACACTGAACTAGGATTCTTTCCCTGAAAGAGGCCTATTTGCATAATCTTAAAAGTTGCAGCCTGAAGGTCAGACTTCAAATTTAGCACACTTTTAGGCTGACTGCTATTCTAGCCAGAGACCAAGAAGGTCTGCTTATCATCTCCACATTCTTCCTGTGACCAGATCCAGGTCATCAGTATTTCCATGGAAGGATATTAGGCACATGATTGGGGCCCTGGTTTTTATGGCTGTAGCTCAGGGACACAGCCTTTATAACCTGGCTCTGGTGGCCAGCAGGGTTTGAATTCAAAGATCCCACAAGACTTCAGTAAACAAAGAAACAGTTCTTAATTGGCTATCTCCTCAGAGCTCAGTGCACAGGGAGAAGACAGAAATGTCCACTTCCTAGCCTTTTCCTAAAAAGTCTATTTGCATACTTTAGAGCAGCTACCAGAGGCTCTAGTTTCCAATGAGACTGCATTCAGATGCTGACTAAAATCCTCCTCTTTGGTACACTGACAGGTCTTTTCCCAGAATCAACTCCTGGGAGCCACTAAAAGTAAAACAGGCTGCTTGGACAATCACAAAAGTTTGAGAGAAAAACCAAGACCTGGGGCTGGACTGAATGATAAGATTATTCTCCTACAGGAAACCACTCTGTCAAGACTGAGAGATGTGGGTGTTAAATCTGATGCATAGATTTCAATGCAGAGTCAAGGAAAATGAAGAAATATAGGGATATGGTCCAGATATGAAACCAACATAACACTCCAGAAACAGACCTTGATGAAATGGAGATAAGTGATTTACCAGAGAAGGAGTTCAAAATAATAGTCACAAAAAAACTAATAATGGTCATAAAGATGCTCACTGAGGTCTGCAAAACAATGTGTGAATAAAGTGATAATTTAAACAAATAGATAGAAAATATTAAATAATACCTAACAGAAACCACAGAGCTGAAGAAAGCAATAACTGACCTGAAAACTTCAATAGAGCAGTTCAGCAGCAGACTAGATAGATCAAGTGGAAGAAAAGATCAGCAAACTTGTAGTGAGGGCAGTGAAATTCATCCAATTATCTAGGTGCTAACTGATATCCTCCACTATGGGACACTGACAGGCCTTGGCACAGCCTCAACTATTGGAAGCCGTTAAAAATAAATAGGCTGCAAAATGGGGAGACAAAGCAACATTCCAAATGAAATGAAAGACCAGGAGAAACTCCAGAAAAAGAGCTCAATGAAATGGAGGCAAGCATTTTACCAGATAGAGAGTTCAAAAGAATGGTTATAAGATGCTCAGGGAACTTAGTGAGAACTACAAGGAACTTAGTGATAACTATAGCGGTGAAAGGGGTTTTAAGGGTAAAATAGGCAGGTTTAGGAAGTTTTAGGAATTAGGGGGGTTCATAGGGGAGGGCTTGGAGCTGCCCAAAGGCATACATTCACAGAGAAGAAGTAGAGGTGACACAGGATAAGGTGAGAGGAAGACATCCATTCACATAAAATAGGAAAACACAACAGGCTATGGGGAAAAAGAGGAAACAAACTTTCGCAGAGGATAGAGAAATGCTGACAAATGGGAGAAAAAAGGAAATAGATTTTCACAGGAGATAGAGAATTCTGTCACTGAAGGGGGAGAGAGTGTGGGGGGATTTGAGCTTTGAAACTGATATAGTGACCAATTAGAAGGCAGTATGAAGAAACAAAGAACTGCAGCCTTTATAAACATTAGCAAAAAAGAGCTTAGTGGGTCACCCCTTTGGGACCTCCACCCTACATGGGATTCTGTGCTTGCTTCCAATAAATTTCTACCCTTTTCATCTACTACCTTTTTCCATGGCTTCATTTTTTGAATCCACCTGGACAAGAACCCAGGAAAGAAACCCTTGTATCCTGCTCAGAAAATCCACCGACTCAGTAGCATGAAAAAGTACATAGAAACCATAAAAAAGAACCAGTCAGAAATAAATAATACAATATCTGAAATGAAGAATGCACTAGAATGAATAAACAGTAGGTTAGATGAAGCAGAGGGTCAAATCAGGGATTTGGAAGTCAAGGTAGCAGAATACACCCAATTAATGAAGCAAAAAGAAAATTTTTTTTAAAAAAATGTGGATAGTTTATGGGATCTTTAAGAAAATGTAAAGTAGCTCTAACCGGTTTGGCTCAATGGATAGAGTGTCGGCCTGCGGACTGAAGGGTCCCAGGTTCGATTCCGGTCAAGGGCATGTACCTTGGTTGCAGGCACATCTCCAGTAGGAGGTGTGCAGGAGGCAGCTGATCGATGTTTCGCTCTCATCGATCTTTCTAACTCTCTATTCCTCTCCCTTCCTCTCTGTAAAAAATCAATAAAAATATATTTAAAAAAAAAAAAGAAAAGAAAATGTAAAGTATATCAACATCTGCATCATATGGGTTCCAAAGGGAGAAGAGAGCAAGCAAGAGATAAGGAACCTATTTGAAGAAATAATGACTGACAACTTCTCTAACCTGGTAAAGGAAAACAACACACAAGTCCAGGAAGCACAGAGAGTCCCAAACAAGATGATCCTAAAGAGGCCCATACTGACACACATCATAATTAAAATGGCAAAGGCTAAAAACAAAAAGAGAATTCTAAAAACAGCAAGAAAAGGCAGTCTGTTACCTAAATGGAAGCTTCCATAAGACTGGCAGCTGATTTTTCAACAGAAATATTTCAGGCCATTAGAGATTGGTATGAAATATTCAAAGTGATGAAAAGCAAGGACCTAGAACCAAGACTACTTTACCAAGCAAGGGTATATTTAGAATGGAAGAGAAATAAAGAGCTTCCCAGATAAGAGAAAGCTAAATAAGTTCCATACCACCAAACCAGTATTACAAGGAATGCTAAAGGGTCTTCTAGAAAAAGGAGGAGGAGGAGGAGAGACACATAATTAAAAGAATAATATGACAATAAATATGTACCTATCAATAATCACTTTAGCCCAGCTGGTTTGGCTCAGTAGCTGTGCGTTGACCTATGAACCAGTTTTTCTCAGTGGTTAGTGCATTGGCCCATGGAGTGAAGGGTCTCAGGTTCAATTCCGATCAAGGGCACATATCTCAGTTGCAGGCTCAATCCCTGGCCACAGTCAGGGCACATGTTGGAGGCAACTAATCAATGTGTCTCTCCCACATCAATGTTTCTTTCCCTTTGTCTCTCCCCCTCCCTTCCCCTC